>NC_136411.1:283518939-288318939 GCF_051521515.1 Lactuca serriola
ACAATTTCCCCCTAAGTGACCTCTTTAAATTTGATTCAGCTATCAAGTTTGAGGAACTTGATCAAAATCCACCAGAACTTCCTAACGTTTTCCAGCCATGTGATTCTTCTTATAATCTCGAACTTGACTTTTGCGGTAGTATGTTTCGATCTTTCAAATTGCGGTTCGGAAGATGTCAAGTTGTTTCTTGGACAGACGATTCATGGCACTTATGGGAATGAAGTATTTGACATTGTTGATTTTTCTTTTGAAAATGATGCCAAGCTCTAGGAAGTTAGTTGCACCCAGTGATCTGTCAGCAAAGCCTTCGGTTGGCATAGGTGCGGGGTCGAGAAGTGGAAGATCAACTTTCTTGGAGATGATGGGATGGATGTCCGCATCAATTTTGGCAAAGTCGCACACTGTTTCTCTCAAGAAGTTGTTGACCCGATTGAGGGCAGTCTTCATTTTCGGATGTTTCTCGGCCTTGTTATGAAACACTTTGGCTATAAGAAACACTTCTTCTGGATTCATGTGGGGAAAGTCTGCTTGAGTGCGGACATAGTCGTGTCCCCTTCGGGTGAGGGTGTACTAGAAGAAATCAGCTTTCATGAATTTTGGCGGCTTGTAGTTCACAACTGCGGATGGTCTGTCATTGGACCAGATGTTCTCTATGGGAGAGGAATGTTTAGTAAAGAACTGAGCGAGTCTTTCAAAATCCATAGGCAGTCTCTTTGCATCCGGAAGGCTTTGGTCGAACATCTCAAATACTGTAAAGTACTTGGCATTGGGTGAAATGAGAACATCCCAGTAGCCCTACGAAGGAGGTTCTGCATAAGTAAGATGGGGAATATAGTCTTCATCTAGCAGTCTTCGGTGAGGGTTGACCCAAGAGTTGATAAGGGTTTCATCTATGAGAGTGTCAAAACCGCTTAGCCTCCAGATTTCTTCAGCAAGTTTTGCTGACCTCCAGTCTCTTATCTTTTGGGCTGTGGTAGGGGAATCAGTTGGGCTTGGTGAGGACATGTTCTCCTCAAGATTTTTGAAGTGAGGAGGAGTTTCAGGCTTTTCGGGAGGTGATTGCGGTGAGGGAATTTTATTAGTGACGATGGGGGGACTCTGATGAAGAGCATTATCAGAGTGATGAACTTCTTCTTCTTCTTCACTTACCCCTCTTGACGAATGCAGCGCATGTGATTCCTGAAGCCATTGCCGAAGTCCATCTACTTTGGCGAAAACCTCTTTGAATTAAGCTTTTAGAAGGTCTGCCAATTGAGAATTGGTTGGAGTGGAGGAGCTGAAAAGCAACTTATGGATTTCTTTTGTAAGCTGGAGAATCTCAGGGCCATGGAAGTTGGAAGAAAGAGATTTCTGTAGTCTTTTAATCGTCGTCTGAAGAACAGATATAGTGGACTCATAAGCATTATAAGTCTCATCTATAACTTTTTGAGACTGAAAGGCTTGATCTGCGATGGCAGCCTGTAGATCCGTCTTGATTGCGGTCACCTCCGAGATGAGGCGTTCTGCTGCAACCATGAAGTCCTTATGGTCAACCTTGCGGTTGTTGTCAAGGAACCAGATCTCCATCTCTACTTTTAGAGAGATATGTTCAGTAGCCATGCGCTCCCTTGTCTGCAGTCTTTCAATTCTTTCAATCAGTGACTGCGGTCTTAGAGTGTCGTCAGATGGTTGTTGAGTAGGTTTAACCGCAGCCAAGATCTGATCGACTTTGGCTTGAAGGCTAATGAATTCCTTCCGGGTGAAAATATTCTTCTTCTTTTTCTTCTTCTCTTTAGGCTTGGAAGTCGAATGTTGAGAACCGCTGGACTCCTCTTCTTCTTCAAACATCATCAGGTCATCGTCTGAAGGGTTTGGCTTGTTGACTTCTTGGATGTCTTCATCATCAAGATCGAAGGTAGGAGCTGAGCTAAGTTCAATTGCAGGGCCTTCGTCTTGTGATGGGTTGACTGTAGGAGTGGGAGATGGAATGGAAGTTGGAGTAGGAGGAACTTTGGAGATACCCGCGGTTGCGCCTGAAGCTTGAGCTTTCAACATTGTCTCTGCCATTTGATCCATCCAGTTTTGAACGTTTTGAATTGTTGCTACAGTATGGGCATTACTGATTGCATTTGCCCAATATTTAGCAACTGACTGGATTTCCTGTTCTTTCTGCTGCTGCTGTTTGATTTGTTGCTCCTTGCGGGATTGGAAGGCCCTTCTGAAAGCTTCATATTTTTTGATCTTAGCTTCAGTTGTTGGTTTATAACGACTCCAAGAGTCGCTAGAGTTGCTACCGTCAATTCCTTGATTTCGCACCAAGGTGTCCCTAGGGTTCACGGATCCTTGCATGTTAGTGCTCACCGTGCCTAAACCACCTGTAAAAGATGAAAGTAGAGTAGGATTTCCTGGGCTTCCTTAGTCTCCTTGACCCGTGGTCAAGTCTGGCCTCGGCCCAGTTCTGGCATGAGCGAAAGAAGTGCCCTGCGGATGGGAAGCTGTTTGTAGTGTTTGGGTGACTGAATTAAGGATGGAGTGCAACTCCTCTGAAGAAAATAGATGCAGTCGGGAGGCCCTAGAGACCTTAGGGCGAGAACCAGTATCATCCCTTTGGGGTGATACCGGAGGGGTGTCTCCATGATGTGATGAAACATGCTCATTTGATGAGCTTGAATTGTATTCGATGGTGGTATTGAATGGATCTGCGGCAAACCCAAGGAATACCCGAGCCTGTGGAGAGGCTGAGGTATCAGTCCGGTCACGCATTTGGCTAGAGGTAGTGGTGGTTTTTCTTTTCTTGAGGACCGATATCGGTTGTCTGTCCTCTTCAGAATCACTGCTTGATACAGTGATTGGTTTGGATTTGCGTTTCTTGATGGGTGCGGTTGGTTTGTTTTGAAAGTTACGGTTCAAAAGTGGTCGATTGAATTGTTGGCTTTTGTGAAATGAAGGTGGTAAGCGATTGAATTTCTAACTGATAAGAGCAATGGAATTCTGAAACTCTTCTTCATCGTCATATTCTGAGTCAGCTTCATATGACTGCGGTGGAGAGTCATACGAGGTGGGATAGGTTTGAGTGTGAGGTGATTGGGCTACTAATGCGAATGGTCCTCTGAAGTCTGAGCAGTCCTTGAGTACAATGGACTCTTGAGCTTGAAATTCTCCATAAAGCTTGTAGAGAGATAAGGAGTGAATCTTCCTGTCACCTTGTATAATCATTTTGGCTGTTGTCCAGTATCTTCCTAAGCCATTAAGAAACTGCAGATTTGTTTCATGATTGCTGCGGATGGTACCTGCATTGGACAGTTTTGTGACAATCAAGTTGAACCTTTTAAATGAGTCTTCCAAACTTTCACCGGAGTGGGCTTTGAAGTTATTGAATTCGTTGAGTGCTGTAGTGAGCTTCTTGTCTTGAGCCTGATCTGAACCTTCGTACAAGTTTTTGAGGACATCCCAAATCTCCTTTGCTGATTTGCAATTTATGATGATGTCAAAGTTGTTGGGAGCAACTCCACAAGAGATTTCATAAAAGGCAATAACATCACTTTACATTTTGTCTAGATCATCTTTTGTGGGACGATTCAAATCTGGTTGACCTCCTCAAAGCCTTGTTGTGGCTCCATCAGTTTGAACAGGGGTAAGGACTGGAACGTGGGGTCCTTCTTCTATAGATCTCCAGACATCTCTACCAAGTCGTCTGAGATACCTTTCCATCGTTTGAGAGTGGTGTTACTTATTTGCAACCAATATTGGGGCTCGATTGGAACCACCAACACTATTGGAAACATTCAGTGATAATGATTGTGCCATTTGAATTGTTTTTTTTAGAGATGAGCTTCAGCGGTATAGAGGACTCTTTGAAAAATCAGAGTTCCGATTTTCAAAAAGCAACCACTCTGGCTCTGATACCAATTGTTGAAGTTGGAGAGTGTTTGAGGAAGAAGTAGAACACATAACTCTAGATTGTTTTGATAGGGAATGATCGATATTCAGAAAGCGAAAAGGGAATTTGGTGAAGAAGATGAGTTTATAAAGGGCAAAAAATAATAAATAACCCTAGATAAATGGTAGAAGACGGTAAAACGTCGATTGGGTTTTTTTTTTTTTTTTTTGGGGGGGGGGGGGGAATTGATGAATTTCGATTGAATCTCAGCCACAAATATTAAAACATGTTATAAAAGATTTTTGAGAATTCCGAAAAGGGTTTGCATTTAATGTAAAGCCGGACACATGTTTATACGTCAGGTAATCGTAGGCATGATGGGAGAGGAAGGGGTAACGGATGGGGCGTGTTTGGGAGATGGGACGTGTTTGGGAGAGGAAAGCACAAATTAAGGATGAGTTTATTGGAAATACGTTCTTTTTGTCATCATCCCTAAAATAGGTCTGATAAAAGGATTTTTCAGAAAGAGAAGATGACAATTTCTAATGAGAATGTTTTATTTATCCAATGAAGGATCATTAAATAGCACACAAAGGTTTTTTTACGTTGAAAAAGCAGTTGAGAAATTATCACGAAGATTGCGGATGAAAACTTCATTGCGGTTGGAAATGTCGTCGCGGATGACTAAAGTAAAGACTGCAGTGAGAAGCTGAGAGAAACACTTATACAAAAATTAGTAAACACAAACAAGAAGGATCCGTGAAAGATAGATATAAGATATGGTTGCTGTACATAGACTGTAGAACAGGAAATGTTCCAAAACCATCTATTATAAATAACTTTCAGTAAGGACCGTAATGTAGACCAGGAGGGTCTGCATATGATTTAATTCAAGAAGAATTTTGGATCCGGATTCATCATTCCCAACATTTGTAGGAATACATTGAGTTTTGTAGAGTCAAGTGCTTTTGTAAAAACATCAGTAATCTCTTCATGAGTAGGAACAAAGATGAGTTCAATATTACCTTTCAGAATATGATCTTTGATGAAATGATACCGTAACTCAATATGTTTTGTCTTGGAGTGCTAAATAGGATTATGAGAGATCACTATGGCACTTTTCGAGTCACAGTAAATTGGTATCCACAGCATTCTGTACCCGTAGTCTAACAATTGTGTCTTCATCCAAAGGACTTGGGAACAACAGCTGGCTGTGGTCACGTATTCTGCTTCTGCGGTAGATAAAGAAACACAACTTTGTTATCCCGAGGACCAGCTGACAAGTCTTCCTCCTCAAAATTGGCATCCACCAGATGTACTTTTTCGATCAAGTTTGCATCCGGCATGATCTGCATCAGTAAATGCTTGAAGACCGAAGTCATTGCCTGCAGGGTACCATAGACACAGAGATTTGCTTCCTTTTAGGTACTGAAGAATTTGTTTGGCTACGGTCATGTGTGACACTTTTGGGTCAGCCTGGTACCTTGCACACACACCGTTTGCGAAGACAATGTCAGGTCTGCTTACGGTGAGATACATTAGCGAACCAATGATACCTCTATAAGTCTTGTGATCCACAGATTCACCAAAGGGATTAGCAGAGATCTTATATCCGAAGGCCATAGGAACCTTAGCAGAAGAGCAGTTGTCCATAGAATATTTCTTCAGAAGTTCAGTAGTGTATTTCTCTTGATGAATGAATATTCCTTGCTGAATTTGTTTGACTTGAAGACCTAGAAAGAAGTTAATCTCTCTATTCATGCTTATTTGAAATTTGTTTGTCATGAGCTTAGCAAATTCATCCACCGTTCCTTGATCAGATGACCCGAAGATGATATCATCCACATATATTTGTACAAGCATCAGGTGAGTCCCATTTGCTTTTCTAAATAGTGTGGGATCAATCACTCCTCTTTTGTATCCTGAAGAGACTAAGAATTCAGAAAGTGTTTCATACCAAGCTCTAGGGGCTTGTTTCAGACCGTAGACAGCTTTCTGAAGCTTGTAATAATGATCAGGGAACTCAATACTTTCAAATCCGGGAGGTTGTTGAAGATAAACCTCTTCTTTTAATTCCCCATTGAGAAAAGCACTCTTAACGTCCATTTGGTGTACTTTGATGGTTTTGTGAGAGGCATATGCTAAGAAGATTCTGATTGCTTCCATTCTAGCTACCGGAGCATATGTCTCATCGTAGTCAACACCTTCCAGTTGACTATAACCTTTAGCAACTAGCCTTGCCTTATTTCTGATGACTGCACCAGATTCATCTAGCTTGTTCTTGAAAACCCATCTTGTACCAACAATACTATGATCTTGTGGGATGGGAACAAGTTGCCACACTTTGTTTCTTTCAAATTCTTCCAGTTCTTCTTGCATTGCAGAAATCCAATCTGGTTCCAATAAGGCTTCTTTGATAGATCGAGGCTCGACTACGGACATAAATGATGCATAGTGACAGTGATCAGATAAATCTTTGGCAGATCGAGTTTGGATACCTGCGGACGGATTTCCAATAATTTGACCTGGTGGGTGATCCTTCGTCCATACATGTAGACAAGGCATCATATGATTAGCAGCTGCGGTAGAAGGAATGTTTTCAATATCAGAGGTTGCTTCGGATGGGGAAGGAAGTTCCCCCTGGATTTCACTAGTTGGAGTGAGAGAGACATTTTATTTGATAGGTTCCCCCTGGATTGTTGAAGGGAGTCTATCTGGAACCTCAGACGGTTCCCCCTAGACTGCGGATGGGAGAGTGACAATTCTTGGATCGGTTCGAGTATCAATATTCACTATGAGTTCATCATCTGAATCCGAAGATACATTTGATGGTAATGCTTCTTTGCGGGCAGGAATTTGAACAACATCAAGTACTGGAACCTTGATGGTTGCGGCTAGATTTGGAGTAGAGCTTTCCCCCTTAACCGGAGAGGTGGAAGTGTTGAGAGATACTGCTTCTGATGGAGATGGTCCAGAAATGTCAGCATGTTGTTGTTGGGCTGCTGGAGACACAAGAACTTCAGATAGTTTTGATGTTTCAACTGGTTCGAAGAGATCATCATAATTGACTTCTACTAGATTTAAAGGACCAGAAGAGGCCGGAATGTCACATTCCATGATTGCGGTGGTTTTAGTGGATGAAGGGGCATCGTGAATGTGAGAATCATTGAATTTTACATCGAAGCTTTCAACGATCAGCCTTGTACGTCTGATAAGCACTCGATAAGCAACCTTGTTAGTGGAATAACCAAGGAAGATGCCTTCATCAGACTTAGGTGCAAATTTATTAAGCTGATCTCTGTTTTTGATCACGAAGCATCTACACCCAAAAATATGAAAGAAACGAACATTTGGCTTGCGGTTGTTAAGACCTTCGTATGGTGTTTTGTTGAGACGTTTGCACACAATGCTTCGATTTTGGACAAAGCATGAAGTTGCTACAGCTTCAGCCCAAAAGTAGAGAGGAAGGTGGGCGAAGTTAAGCATGGATCTGGCTGCTTCTACTAATGTGCGGTTTCTTCTTTCGATGAAACCATTTTGTTGCGGAGTGTAGGTTGCTAAGAAATTGTGAGAAATACCCTTGGAGACCAAGAAACTTTTGAGAATATGATTAGTCAACTCGGTTCCATTATCACTGCGGATGCGTCTGACTGGAAGCTTGGTCTGAAGTTCTATATCTTTGATGAAGTTTATGAGAATCTGCGGTGTTTCTGATTTGAGTCTGAGAAAGAAGACCCATGTGAAGCGAGTGAAGTCATCAACAACAACCAGTATGTATTTCTTGTGGTAGAGACTGACTACAGTTGAAGGACCGTAGAGATCCATGTGTAATAATTCCAGAGGTTCTGAAATAGACGAATCCATTATTAGAGGGTGACTTGCTTTGACTTGTTTTCCACATTCACAAGCTGGACAGAGAGTATCGTTGCTGAATTTGAGAATAGGGAGACCGCGGACAAGTTCTCCAGTGACCAGATTGTTGATGTATCTGAAGTTTAGATGAGCTAGCTTGCGGTGCCATAGCCAGTTGACTTCTGATACAACTTTAGAAAGAAAACACAGCTGCGGTTTACCAATGATGAGAGAGATATCCATAGGATACATTGTGCCTTCGGAGTGAGACTTAATTAAGAAAGTGTTTTTGTCACATGTCATTATGTAACATAATTGATCATCAAATTCCACTTAATGACCTGCTTTACATAGTTGGCCAACACTGATGAGATTGTGTTTAAGGCTTTCTACATAAGCAACCTTCTGAATGGAAAAGTTGCCCGTGGTGAGAACACCGTAGCCTTGTATGATGCCATTCGCATTGTTTCCAAAAGTGACATTTCCACCATTGCATATAGGCCTGAAATCCCGAAGGTACTCTAACCTTCCGGTCATGTGCAAGGAGCAGGCACTGTCGATCAACCATTCTTCTTCTTGATCCTCCTTGCACAATGCCTACAAAAACTAAGTGGTTAATTTGGGCACCCAAGTGAGTTTGGAGCCCAAGGTTACATATGATGTGTTAATCGATGCATGATGCGAGGTGGCAGGGACAGGTTTTAAGTCAACATTCAAACCTAGTCCTGGGTGTTTGAAGTTCTTTGGAGTTTTGTGAGATTGTGAGTAATTGTGAGTATTTTTGAAGAGATTAGAATTGACCCTGAAATCCTGGGTGTTGGAAGTTCTTTGAATTCTTTTATATTGACATTGACAAGAGAACTTTTTGTCATTTTTTCTAACATTTGACCTGTTCAGAGTTTTTGCAGAAAAAGCATGTTTTTGTCCATTCCGAGGATTGACCTTTTTGTTTGTGTGTTTTGAAAAGGTGTTTTGTGCAGGTTTGGCAGGTGTGAAGGCACATGCAGAGCTTTTGTGATGTGATTTCTTAAACATTTGAGATGACCTTTTGGGTGTCGGAGTTGGCA
This sequence comes from Lactuca serriola, assembly GCF_051521515.1. NCBI lineage: Eukaryota > Viridiplantae > Streptophyta > Magnoliopsida > Asterales > Asteraceae > Lactuca > Lactuca serriola. The sequence goes on from NC_136411.1 coordinate 283,527,718, forward strand.
AAATTCCTTTCCATTTTTGGTATTTTGACACGGAAAAGGTTGGAGTAGGTAAGATACCTTTCCATTTTGGATGATTGATAGAATAGATTTTAAATCCATTTGAACGAAAAGGATTATCCTCATGTTTGGATATTTTTTGAGTATTGTCAGAAACAGTGAACTCCTTTCTTTTTGTTTTCTTGGAAACAGTTTTCTCGAAATGAAAATGTGAAAAAGTAACCTTCTCAGGACTTTTTGACTTAGGACACTTCACAGATTTCTTAACTTTTGAACAAATTTCTCGTTGCTTGCCACGAGAGCGAAATTCTTCTTTAAAAACTCTTTTCGCTTCGGTCTTAGGAGAACCACAGTCAGTGATATTTAATTGCGGTTTCCTAGAATCTTTAGAAGATTTTGAAAAATAGTGACTCGATTCATCTGAACTTGAGAAGTTAGGACTTTGAGAACATTGACCAAATTCAAAGTTTTCAATTGGTAATTCATGATTAATTGGTTCAATGGTCACAGAACTCCTGACTTCAATCAGTGGAGTAGTGCTTTGGACTACCGCAGAGTAAGTCTTTATGAGTACTTTCTTGGGACAATTGATATTAGGTAATGTGACAAATTGCGGTATGTGACTGTAGTCAGAGACACTGCGGTCAGACTGTAAGGATGAAAAGTCTAATGAGACTTCAGGACTTTTAATAACAATTTCCTCATCCACTACGGATGATGTCTGAGAATCTGTGTTGTTAATTTGAGTAGAAGATTCGGGGAGAATCTCTTCTATAACACAATTATTACTTATATTATGATGTTTTCCAAAGTGGGCTTGGATATCCTTAGGAAATGTTTTGTCATTGACTGGAAATAAGAAGCTGCGGTCTGGTGGGACATAGGGACGTTCCGGTGTGAACCGAGGTGATGAGTCCGTTGCAGTTGGGTAACCATTGGACCAACCCCAGTTAAAACTGTTATCAACATTCCCATTATTAACAAGATTGTCAATGGCCTCAGTTTCATTAAACAACTTTTCAATAAAAAGATTTAAACGTACAGTTTCATTTTGTGCTAGATCTCTTTGATTTAAGGCTATTTCTAATTGAGTTTCACTAAGCATTCTAGCATGTTTTTCTAACATTAAATCCTTCTCTAACATTGCTATTTTGAGTCTCTTATTGTCCAAATGTCCTCTAACATGGAACATCTCCTGCGAAGTGATGTTCTTCTCATCTAGGGCTTTATTGTAGTCTGTAAGGACGGCAGCACAAGTGTCATTGAGTGTGTCTATGAAAGGTTGACAATCATGCATGTTGTAATTTAAAGTTTGAATCATGAGTTTTACCTATTCCACAATGCTGAGAGTTCCATCTTTAGCCATATAGCAATGGTTCTTCTTTAGATTGGTTGAACCATCTTCATCAACAGTTGCCACCATATAGATCTTGCCTTTCCCTTTGCTAAGGACATCTTCATCTTTGTCTCCTGATGACCACACTTGATGATTCCTCTTCACTTGAGCAACGTAGACATTCCCCTTTTCTTTATCTTCTAGTTTTTGAGCCATTTGAAGATAGAAGGTTCTATCTTTTACTACGTTTTCCTTGCAATCTTTGGCAAAGTGGTTTTCCTTATTGCATTTGCGACATATGATGACATCACTCTTGTCTTCTATAGAGGTACCGGAGTCAGTTGATTGGGACTGCAGTGGTACTTCTTTGGACTAAGTCTGCTGAGACTGCGGATTGGTCCCAATACAGTTTGATTGAAGGAAGGATTGTACCTTTTAAGATCTTTAGTGACAAAGAAGTTGATGTCACTGCCCGTGTTGATGCCAGCATCCGCATGCAAGTCTGAGATACATAGCGACCAGAGCCGTGCAAATGTGAGCTCGGTTGGGTTCCCCTTCGGGTGCTCCTTGGGAATATACTGAATGAAATCATCCCAAAGGATTTGCCCATAGTTGACTTCGTGTCCGGTGAAGATTCTCCAAACCAATTCCAAGAGCTTGAGTCCCATGTTGTCGATGCCTCCGGTTCTGCCAGATAGGCAGCGGATCACGAAGTGACATACAAGATGCCATACCGCAGGCAGTTGGTTCTTTTTGAATTCACCAATCCCTCGGATTGGTTTCTGATACCCCATCTTGTAGAGTGCGCCTGTGATGTCATCCATTGATGGTGAAAAGAACTTGATGGATGGATGAACCAGAAGGTTAATGGCAGTTAAGAACTTTTCTTGGTCAAGATGACCAAAGAATCGTTGATGAGGTTGAGATGCACTTCTTAGGGGTTTTCCAGTGGGCGATATGTAGAAAGTGCACATTTGAATAGAGTGGATACTGGAACAACGTCTGTAAATGCATCGAATGGACGAAACATAATGTGGTTCTTCAGGTATTTGATCATAAGCTTGGTTGGGGCATTGTAGGAGGGGTGATCTTCAAATATTGCTCGGAAGTTGCTTGATGCGATTGAAGGAAAGTCTGAGCCTATGGGATTCACGGAACGAGAAGCCTTCGATTGCTTCTTTGAAACTCCTGATTTCACCATCATTCCCTCTCCAAACAATCTAGAGTTCTATGTTCTACTTTTTCCTCAAACATTCTCCAACTTCAACAATGGTGAAATCAGGAGTTTCAAAAAGCAATCCAAGGCTTCTGGTTCCGTGACTCCCACAGGCTCACACTCTCCTTCAATCACATCAAGCAACTTCCAAGAAATATTTGAAGATCACCCCTCCTACAATGCCCCAACCAAGCTTATGATCAAATACCTGAAGAACCACATTCTGTTTGGTCCATTCAATGCATTTACAGACGTTGTTCCAGTCTCCACTCTATTCAAATGTGCACTTTCTGCATATCGCCCACTGGAAAACCCCCAAGAAGTGCATCTCAACCTCATCAACGATTATTTGGTCATCTTGACCATAGAAAAGTTCTTAACTGCCATTAACCTTCTGGTTCATCCATCCATCAAGTTCTTTTCACCATCAATGGCTGACATCACAGCCACACTCTACCAGTTGGGGGTATCAGAAACCAATCCGAGGGATTGGTGAATTCAAAAAGAACCAACTGCCTGCGGTATGGAAGCTTGTATGTCACTTCGTTATCCGCTGCCTATCCGGCAGAACCGGAGGCATCGACAACAAGGGAATCAAGCTCTTATAATTGGCTTGGAGCATCTTCACCGGACACGACGTCAACTATGGGAAAATCCTTTGGGATGATTTCATTCAGTATATTCCCAAGGAGCACCCGAAGGAGAACCCAACCGAGCTCACATTTGCACGGTTCTGGTCGCTATGTATCTCAGACTTGCATGCGGATACTGGCATCGACATGGGCAGTGAAATCAACTTCTTTGACACTAAAGATCTTAAAAGGTACAATCCTTCCTCTAATCAAACTGTATTTGGACCAATCCGCAGACTCCCCACTCAGATTCTTACTTCTCTTGGTCTTGAGACTGCTGATGTCTTAGACCACATTGAGGCTACGGAGGGTATTGCCCCATACCCTTCTACCCCGCCTCTTCCATCCGCAGCCATTAACCCTGAGGGTACCGCAGTCCCCTCTGCCACTACTTTATCCAATCTTTCTCAAAGAAGAAAGTAGTTAGTTTCCAAGAAGAAACAAAGAATACCCAAGAAGGATGCTCCCAAACCAACCGCACCCACCAAGAAACGCAAATCCAAACCAACCACTATATCAAGTAGTGATTCTGAAGAGGACAGACAACCGATATCGGTCCTCAAGAAAAGAAAAACCACCACTACCTCTAGCCAAATGCGTGACCGGACTGATACCTCAGCCTCTCCACAGGCTCGGGTAGTCCTTGGGATTGCCGTAGATCCATTCAATACCACCATCGAATACCACTCAAGCTCATCAAGTGAGCATGTCACACCCCTCTGGTATCACCCCAAAGGGATGATACTGGTTCTCGCCCTAAGGTCTCCAGGGCTTCCCGACTGCATCTATTTTCTTCAGAGGAGTTGCACTCCATCCTTAATTCAGTCACCCAAACACTACAAACACCTTCCCATCCGCAGGGCTCTTCTTTCGCTCATGCCAGAACTGGGCCGTGGCCAGACTTGACCACGGGTCAAGGAGACCAAGGAAGCCTAGGAAATCCTACTCTGATTTCATCTTTTACAGGTGGTTTAGGCACGATGAGCACTAACATGCAAGGATCCGTGAACCCAAGGGACACCTTGGTGCAAAATCAAGGAATTGACGGTAGCAACTCTAGCGACTCTTTGAGTCGTTATAAACCAACAACTGAAGCTGAGATCAAAAAATATGAAGCTTTCAGAAGGGCCTTCCAAGCCCGCAAGGAGCAACAAATCAAACAGCAGCAACAAAAAGAACAGGAAATCCAGTCGGTTGCTAACTATTAGGCAAATGCAATCAGTAATGCCCATACTGTAGCAACAATTCAAAAAGTTCAGAACTGGATGGATCAAATGGCAGAGACAATGTTGAAAGCTCAAGCTTCAGGCGCAACCGCGGGTACCTCCAAAGTTCCTCCTACTCCAACTTCCATTCCATCTGCCAATCCTACAGTCAACCATCACAAGACGAAGGCCCTGCAATTGAACTTAGCTCAGCTCCTACCTTCGGTCTTGATGATGAAGACATCCAAGAAGTCAACAAGCCAAATCCTTCAGACGATGACCTGATGATGTTTGAAGAAGAAGAGGAGTCCAGTGGTTCTCAACATTCGACTTCCAAGCCTAAAGAGAAGAAGAAAAAGAAGAAGAATGTTGACCCGGAAGGAGTTCATGAGCCTTCAAGCCAAAGTCGATCAGATCTTGATTGCGGTTAAACCTACTCAACAACCATCTGATGACACTCCAGGACCGCAGTGAGCTTCTTGTCTTGAGCCTGCTCTGAACCTTCGTACAAGTTTTTGAGGACATCCTAAATCTCCTTTGCTGATTTGCAATTTATGATGATGTCAAAGTTGTCAGGGGCAACTCCACAAGAGATTTCATAAAAGGCAATAGCATCACTTTCCATTTTGTCTAGATCATCTTTTGTGGGACGATTCAAAGCTGGTTGACCTCCTCCAAGCCTTGCTGTGGCTTCATCAGTTTGAACAAGGGTAAGGACTGGAATGTGGGGTCCTTCTTCTATAGATCTCCAGACATCTCTACCAAGTCATCTGAGATACCTTTCCATCCTTTGAGACCAGTGGTGATACTCATTTGCAACTAGTATTGGGGCTCAATTGGAACCACCAACACTGTTGGAAACATTCAGTGATAATGATTGTGCCATTTGAAATTTTTGTTTAGAGACGAGCTTCAGTGGTATAGAGGGCTCTTTGAAAAATCAAAGTTCCGATTTTCAAAAAGCAACCACTCTAGCTCTGATACCAATTGTTGAGAGAAAAACTTTGAGATACACTTGAACAAAAATGGTTAGAACAAGTATATAGCAGAATAGTTAATCTTGAAAGATCTGTTAGCTCAATTAATATTAATAGTTAGAAGTTAGTGAGTTAGATGCGGAAAGTAAGGTAATGTAAATGACAACAATTGTTATATCAAGTATACACGTAAGTTGATTCATAACTTGGAATGGATTCAAACCAATGTTAGTAAGTGAGATCGAACTTAGTGAGTAAGTCACAAGGACTTGCTCCGAAGAGTGGTTATAATCTGATATGTTTAAGTAAGAAGTGGAGAGTGAAGAGAGATAGAATGATAACTTTTGAATTGTATTCAGATAAAATGCATAAGTTATCACTGAACAGAAGTTGTAAACATTATAGAAGAATACGTCTCTTTTTATAGAGACATAGAACTACACTAGATTACAACTCTATAAGCAGCCATGTAAGGCATACAGGATAATAGAGTGTATTACATAAAAGACAAATAAAGTAATCTAGCTAATGACTGCGGTAGCTGACTCCAGGTGCTGATGTGGTTGCGGTAGAGAGATGGTTACGATTGCTTAGTTCAAGAGGGTCACTTTCATGATTCAACACATTGACATGGTATTGAACTCATTGCCTGATTATTATAGTCGGTTTATCTTAACTTACCATTTGAACAACACTGAGCATACACTGGCCCAATTGCACAACTTGTTGCAGACTGATGAAGTAGGGATGAAGGGTAAAAGTATAGCCTACACTCCTGCAAGTGATCCTATTCTAGCTATTGGACATGGAAAGGGGAAAAAGAGGAAAGGTCCTCCTAAGCAAAACTGGAAGGCAAAGGTCCATGTCGGGTCATCTAGCAGTGGCCCGAAAGCTAAGCCCAATGCTTCCATTCCCCATGTTTATGATCTAAAGGAAGTTGTTTGCTTTTATTGCAATCAAAAGGGGCATTGGAAGAGAACCTGTCCACAATATCTGCAGGATATCAAAGATGGCAAAGTGAAGCCATCTTCGGCAGGTATTTACACTATTTCTTCTAATAACTCATTATCTTCTCGTTCATGGGTCCTTGATACAGGATGTGGTTTTCACATCTGTTCTGATTTGCAGGGGCTAAGGGAAAGTGACGAGATAGAGCGAGGAAGGATAAACTTGATCATGGGAAACAAGAAGTCTTCACCAGTGACCAAGATCGGAGTTTATCAACTTTTGAATAGTAATGATGTTCGATTAGATTTATTGAATTGTTGCTATTCGTCTGAGATGACGAGAAACATTATTTCATTTCATGCATTGTTCAGACAAGGTTTTAAATATTCTTTTAATGATTTGAATGGTTCAATTTCGGTTTATAAGAATGGTGTTTTCATGTTTGAAGCTTTACCTTGTGATGGTGTGTATGAAACAGTGACTTGTGTTGATAGCTTATGAAATAGTGTGTTTAATATTGACTTGTCTAATAGTGTAGACAAGGCATGCTTGTGGCATTGTCGTCTTGGATACATTAACAAGAAACGCATAGTCCAACTCCAAAAGGATGGAGTGTTAGAATCATTTGACCTAAAATTAGATGATCTGTGTGAATCTTGTCTTTTAAGAAAGATGACAAAATCACCATTCACAGGTTCTTGTGAAAGAGGTGAAGGTCTATTGGATCTCATACACACAGATGTGTGTGGGCCCTTCAGATCAACCACAAGAGATGCTAATCGATTTTATGTAACTTTCACTGATGATTATAGTAGATATGGTTATGTATACTTAATCAAACATAAGTCAGAAACCTTTGAAAAGTTCAAGGAGTTTAAACATGAGGTCGAACATCAATTAGGCAGGAAAATAAAGGTACTTAGATCCGATAGAGGCGGAGAGTATCTTAGCATTGAGTTCAACGACTATCTAAAGGAATGTGGGATAGTCTCACAATTGACTCCTCCTAGGACACCACAGTTAAATGGTGTGACCGAGAGGCGTAATCGAACCTTGTTAGACATGGTTCATTCTATTTTGAGTCGTGCTCCACTTCCAATTCATTTCTAGGGCTATGCCTTAGAAACAGCCGCCCACATCCTAAATCTTGTCCCAACAAAGAAGGTTGCCAAAACACCTCATGAAATGTGGACAGGGAAAGTTCCCTTGTTAGCACATATTAAATTCTGGGGTTGTGAAGCTTTTGTAACACGAGAGACTCACAACAAGCTAGCAGCAAGAAGTGAGAAATGTGTTTTTATTGGTTACCCAAAATAGTCTTTTGGATATTTGTTCTACAGACCTAGTGAGAACGTGGTGTTTGTAGCATGAAGAGGAGTCTTTCTAGAAAGAGAGCTCATATTCAAAAAGGACAGTGGGAGTACCATTGACCTTGAAGAGATTCAAGAGTCAACTAATGAAGGAACCTTAGATGACACTAGCACTCAACCAGAGGAAACAGTTCCTATTGAACCAGTTGATAAATCATTACCTCTTCGGAGATCCACTAGGGTGAGTGTGCCACCTGAGTTGTATGGTTTTCATATTACTTTAGATGGTGACACATTCATCAGTGATAGGACATTGGTGAATTTGGATGAACCAGTCTCTTATAAGGAAGCAATGGCAGGCCCAGAGGCTTCCAAGTGGAAAGAGGCAATGGACAACGAGATAAAGTCCATGTATGACAACCAAGTTTGGAACTTGGTTGATAATGCACCAGGTCGTAAGACAGTTGGGTGCAAATGGATCTTCAAGAAGAAGACAGACATGGATGGGAATGTACACACATTCAAGGCTAGACTGGTAGCGAAAGGTTTCACACAAACCCAAGGGTTGCCTATGATGAAACATTCTCACCAGTAGCCAAGATTAATCTATGAGGATATTGCTCGCCATAGCTGCCTTTCATGGCTATGAAATCTGGCAGATGGATGTCAAGACTGTTTTCCTTAACGGGAAGCTGGCTGAGGATGTTTACATGAATCAGCCAGAGGGTTTTGTCAATGCAAAGTTTCCCAATAGAGTGTGTAAGTTTGAGAAATCCATTTACGGATTGAAACAAGCATCTCGCAGCTGGAATCTTTGCTTCCATGAGAAAGTCAAAGAGTTTGGTTTCTCTAGGAGTGAAGATGAGTTTTGTGTGTATATCAAGGCTAGTGGGAGTATAGTAACTTTTCTGGTGTTATATGTCGATGACATATTACTCATTGGTAACGACATTCCAACCTTGAACGAAGTTAAGTCTTGGCTTGGAAAGTGTTTTTCCATGAAAGACCTTGGATAAGCTGCCTATATTCTTGGGATTAGGATATTGAGAGATAGAAAGAAGAGACTAATTGGACTTAGTCAGAGCACATACTTGGATAAGGTACTAAAGAGGTTTAGTATGTAAAATTCCAAGAAGGGAGAGCTACCTATCCAGAGCAACACAAAATTGAGTAAGACTCAATGCCCTAGTATAGACGAGGAAATAGCTGACATGAGTCGTGTACCTTATGCTTCCGCTATCGGATCGATCATGTACGCTATGACATGTACTTGCCCTGATGTGACATTTTCTTTGAGCATGGTCAGTCGCTATCAGGGAAACCCGGGTAGAGCTCATTGGATAGCAGTAAAGAATATACTCAAGTATTTGCGGAGGACAAATGACTGGGTCCTTGTACTTGGTGGAAATGATACTTTGAGAGTAGATGGTTACAGTGATTCCAACTTTCAAACGGATAGAGATAACTTCCGTTCTCAATCTGGCTGGGTATTTCTACTGAATGGAGGAGCAGTTACTTGGAAAAGTTCCAAGCAAGATACGATGGCTGATTCTACTTGTGAGTCAGAGTACATAGCAGCGAGTGAAACGTCTAAAGAAGCAACTTGGTTGAGGAACTTCAACGGGGATGTCGGAGTTGTTCCAACCATCCAGGAGCCTATGGAACTATTCTGCGATAATGAGGGAGCGGTTTCCTTAACTAAGGAACCCAGAGACCATGGTAAAAACAGACATATCGACAAAAAGTACCATTTCATCAGGCATAGAGTAGAAGAAGGCCATCTTGTTGTAAAGAGGGTATCATCTGAAGATAACCCAACAGATCCCCTCACAAAGGGTCTGAGTAGGGCTAAGCATATTCAGCATGCTCGAAGCATAGGGCTGACAGATGATATTAGTTTTAGTGGTTAGATTAGTCTTGTTCAGAAACTTGTTACAAAGTGAATGTAATTGACTTTTGGTGATTAAATAATAAAGTATTATTTATGAGTTTAATACCTTTTGTCAATTGTTTATTATTCTGTTTCATATTTTGCATGTTTTACTTCCCGAATAATATGATTGTTCAAAATCCACAGTCGCTCGTACTTTTGGAAGTAAGTAGTGAATTAAGACTGTCATGAATTGGATTGCAGATTGTCTAAGGATAGACATAGCAATAGAATTGCTGCAATGTTCATGAGTACTCAGAGAGTGAGATTTGAGTATTAGATAAAACCACGCTCAGAGTATTACTTCATAGAATTCATCATGAGTAATACTGAGATGATAATATCTATGATCTTGACACAGAGATATATGAGTTGTAATTTTCAAGTCGGCTATACATTGGTGATACGAAAACGCATCAGTAACTTGGTGTTATAAAACGTATTTTCATGCATGGTTTGATGAGTAAAAGATAAAAGCATATGAGTCAATGTTTATTCGTTCCTTTTGCCCTAACAGGAAAAGCGATATATGTGGGCCCCTCGATGATTTGGTGTTGACTTTTGTGTTTGGCCCAGCAAGGACTAAATTGATGTGTTCGATTAGAAGTCCTATATCATCACAAATCAGTAATCGGGAAACATAGATTCTGGACAAAGAGATGGATTGTATTCCATGTATTATGTCTATGGATATCTAGTAGAATGAAGAGTCATGTGATCACTTATCTTAGGACATGTAACTGACTGGATCAGAGTTCGACAGTAGCTTTTGGAAGCTACAATTTGCTGGTCAAATTTAGAAGTCATACTAGCAATTATAGTTACAGACTTATCCAAGTGGGAGACTATTGGATTAGGTGTCTAAGCCCATAACTATAATTGGTATGTACTTGAATTGATAGCAACACAGTCCTTTTGGGTTGCCCTCAAACCTAGCAACCGGACAAGGAAATTATGAAAGGAGAGATATTGATTTATTATAAGATTAATAAATTAATATAAATAGTTTATTGATATGTTAAAAGATTAATATACTGATTAGGAATCATAATGTATAATTAATAGTTAACCAGAAATTAATTAGAATTAATTTTGGGGTTAACTGTATTAATTATAAAGTGCAGGGACTAGTTTGCAATTATCTAATAGTTGAGTGGAAGGCTCCATAACCTCCTTGGAAGGGGGTGGACGAAATCTATAGGGGAAACCCTAATAATTTCGTCCATGGGGGCTTGGATAAGGCCATTGGGTTTGCTTAGGCCCTAAGCAAGGAGCATTAGGGTTTTTCCCTAAACCCCAGATCCCTCAGCTATATAAGGAGCCTCCTGGCTCACATTTTGGGCACTCCTTCTTTTGAAGAAACCCTAGGCCGAGAATTGCATACTCCCTCCCTCTCTCTCCTTCTAGTTTCCTTCTTGCTAGTTCTTGGGTGTGATTCCATTAAAGTCATTACATTTGTGGTGCTAAGCTTCCAAGAAGATCAAGATCAAGAGGATTGTCAATTGTTTGCTATAACAATTGAAAGGTATGTAACTCCTAAACACTAGTTTGTTATTTTTGAAAATAGCCTCTCTCCTTTAGGGTTCTTGTTTTGCAATTCAAAGTTATATGTTCAATAGTTAAAACATGGATCCAAAGTAGGTTTCACGTCAACTTAGGAATTGTTTTGCTAGTTTATTTGTTTTACCTAAAACCCATCATTAAACCCCAGGCAAAGGTTGCTTCGTTAATTATCAAGAGAGATAACTAACAGTTTGTGTAGTTTCCCGTGAATGACAATTGAATACTTATAGAGAAGTATCAAAGGGATTCTTTTTCAAGGCTTCAAAAGGTGGCTTACGAATTTCGTGATATTTCAACCTAAACATAAGGTGAGCAATTGTAAACGAAATTACTTGTTTAACCAGTGTAGTCAGTGACAAGTGGCTTTGGAAAATTTGTGAAAGTGACTAGGAAAAAGAATTGATACTCACTTTGAAATCACATTCAAAGAAAAATTTAAGCTGGATTTTGTTGGGAAACAAATGTCTTGGGCTTCAAACATTTGATCAAAACCACTCATACGAAAGAATGTGATTTGGAGTATAAGAAACATTGGTACAAAAACAAGGGTTTCGTAAAAATCTGGAAGAAAGTTCCCCGTCAATTCTTTAGCAAGTTCGGATAATTGGGTTTCACTTGCATCACGATCTCATAATTTAAGATCATTAACACAGATTTTTGACATGTTTAAGTCACAATTTGTTTGATCAGTGACCTCTTGAACACGTGTCTTTGTGTGTGAAATGTGTCAAGAAATTTTGTGAAGAAAAAGATTGGTTAAGAGTCGAAAGTATCTCTGTTATATATGGACCAAACAGATAACTCTTAACTCATTTGAGAAGAGTAAGGTAACCCATTGGACTAATGTGAATGTAAGACAAATTGGGAAGAAAATTTCATATGAAAATTTTCATTAAGGCTTTCGTAACACACATAAAGTCAGTTAAGGCTTTGGTCGACATGCTGCAGCATGCGTTAAGGGACATCTTAACTAGTACAAAGATTTAAGAGAAGTACCTTCCCATAGAAACACAAGCATGGCCCTTTGAAAAATTGTCGTGAAAATGTTCTTGAAGACCTAAAAAAAACTGTTTGAGATTTGATATTTTTGAAAAGAAATACAATATTGTAAATGAAAACAAATAACAAAATAAAATCTTTTTATTGTTTTTGATTTTTCATAAACTGATAATTAATATATATATATATATATATATATATATATATATATATATATATATATTGGTTTTTCAGTTTTTCAATGAACAAATGCTAAACTAATGAAATAAAATGATGTTACCAAACACACGAAATGTTTTTGTTACAATATACAAAAATGAAGCGTGTCGAAGCCTCTTAACGCACAATAACCTCTGAATGGTTAATAAAGCAAGCCTCTAAATCAACACCTTTTTCACCAACATCATTTCGTTAATCTTGTGTACTTGAGCCTGGTACTAATTTCGCATCTAACATTCCCAGTCCTGCTAAAATTCACACAAAAGATTTTTCATCAAGAGGTTTAGTGAAAATATCAGCAAGTTGATCAGTAGTTTTTACAAAATGAGCTTCAATGTTACCATCTTCCACATGATCTTTTATAAAATGATAATGAAGAGCAATGTGTTTTGTTTTCAAATGTTGTACTGGATTATGACAAATGCGAATAACACTTTTTGAATCACAATACAATGGAATCTTTTTCATATTAATTGCATAATCACGCAATTGGCTTCGAATCCAAATGATTTGAGAAGTGCAAGCAGCAACATAAATGTATTCAGCCTCAGCAGTAGAAATTGCAACACATGTTTGCTATTTCGATTGCCAACTAACCAACTTCCCATCGAGTAACTGACATCCTCCACTTGTACTTTTTCTATCAAGAGTACAACCACCAAGATCTGAATCTGTAAAGGCTTAAATATAAAATCCTGATTTCGAAGGATACCACAATCCTAACGAAGGTGTGCCTTTAAGATAACAAAAATATTCTTTACAACTGTTAAGTGTGGTTCTCTTGGATTTGCCTGATACCTTGCACAATTGCAAACAGAAAACATGATATAGGGTCTACTTGCAGTTAAATAAAGTAGAGAACCAATCATGCTTCGAAACATAGTAAGATCAACAGCAGGTGAATCTAATGAAGGTGTTAACTTTGTTCCTACTGCCATTGATACTCTAAGCTTCGTGCTATTAGTCATTCCAAACTTTTCAAGCAAATTCTTTGTGTATTTTTCTTGATTAATGAAAATTCCTTCTCTGCTTTGACGAATATTTAACCCATGAAAATTGTTGATGTTACCCATCATGCTCATTTCGAATTGACTCTTCATCAAATTCTCAAATTCACTAGACAAAGCTGGATCAGTAGAGCCAAAAATAGTATCATCAACATAAATTTGAACAAGCATTAAATGATCCCCAACTTTCTTATGAAATAATGTGGGATCAACTGATCCTTCTTTAAATTTTGACTGTTTTAATGTAACGACCTAAAAATCAAGGGTAAAATTTTCATTTTTTATATAGCTAAAACATTGTTACCATATGATTCAAACATTCCAAATCATCATTAAGTAAAACATTTATCAGAGTTATCCCAAAATCATTCATTGCGGAAATCATAGATATGTGCACTGTCATCAATCCGAGCCCTTCATTTCCAAATCGATGATACCTGAAACCATAAACGAAACTGTAATCACGAAGCTTAGTGAGTTCCCCAGAGCATACCCCACACAATCCACATAACCACACAAACCATATCAGCTATAACAGCTACATAAACCATAACAATTGCATAAGCATGCATATACACATATAGGGAAGCCCTGTAAACCCTCTAGGGTGTTACACCGGGTGCCATGGGAACCCCCACATGGTCTTAGACCAATGCATAGGGAACCCCCCTCCCCCCGAGGTGTTTGACCTAGGATGCCAAGGAAACCCTCCAAGGTCTTACACCTAAGTGCCTCGGGAACCCCTCGAGGTCTTGACTTAGGATGCCAAGGAAACCCACCAAGGTCTTACACCTAAGTGCCCCGGGAACCCCCCCCCCCCCCCCCCCCCCGAGGTCTTCCATGCAAGTGTCAGAAAGACTACTAACATATCACATACCACAAAATCAATTAGCATACCACATAATCACTAACATACTCTCTATCACATAACCAACTAAAATGCCACATAATACAACTTCAGCTAGTGTATCACATATCATAAAATGGGCCCGCATTGGTGCCTCAGACCCATTGCTATGGTGCAGAGACTCACCTGGCACTGCTGAAGCCCTGCAGGCTCAATCCCACACTGCTGAAGTCCCACAGACTCAATCCTAGCTGCAGGATGACAAATTCTCGAATTGTCAACATCAAACTATACCCAATTAATAATTGGGCTCCACTACATAACCATAAGTACCTAGTTTGTATAATTACTACATTACCCCCAAGCTTGGCTTATTCAAGTCCAAGGCCCAATCCATAGGCCCAATGTCAACTGGGAATCAAAGCCCAACATATGGCCCAATTTTCCAAATTGGGCCTAAGCCTTTACATGGGATTATTCTAAGGCCCAACATCATATAATCATCAGGGCCCAAATTATAGCCCGTCGGCGACCTAATTTTCCGAATTAGGCCCACACCCTCATATGGGCCTTACCCTAAGCCCATCAACATATTCTAGTCCATATGAATATTCTTGGATGAACCATTAATAATCCAATTACCAAAGCCCAAAGGAAAATCCCAACACAAAGCCAAGTGAAATTAGGGTTTCACATTAATGACAATTAAGGTTAAGTGTTTCTCACTTAACCCATTTAGGACTTAATCCGTTAAGGACTTAATCCATTAATTCCAAAATTGCTTAGATTCATTTTTGCCAATGATTATTATTTAATATTTCAAGTTATTAAATAATTCACGTGTGTCCCGATTAACTCCCCAAATTAGGGTTTTATTGGCATTAGGGTTTCCCAACCAAAATACTAGTCCATTTATCAATTTGTTGGGCTTTTAGATCAATTATGGCTTTATTGGGCCAATTAGGCCCACTTGAAAATCATTAAACCCATTAGGGTTTTATTGGATCAATTAGTGTCCATTAGGGCTTACAAGGCCCATTAGGGTTTCTAACACCCTAAACGAATCGAATTCAACGAGGCAAGCACATCGCCACCCGAAACAGCGGCCGGTGGTGGTTAGGGTTCCTTTTTCATTATTCTGATTTATGATTACATTTTACAAACTCTAATCCCAAAATAAACACACTAAAAAACTAATCACACACACACACAACCACCTTATGGTGGCCGGTGGTGGTAGATGGTGGCAGCCACCACCTCATAGTGGTAGCGGTGATTCTTTTGGTTCTCGGTCAGGCATCCCCACACCACACAAACTTGAAACAGAACCGTATACTCACACAAACTCACAGCCACCTCCCATGGTGGCTGGTGGTGACTAGATAAGGCATCGATGGCTATCAGCAACGATGCAGCAGTGGGTCTCCCGATCTCTAGAAGTGAATCATGTCGGAGCAGCAGCAACGATCCAAACGGCGACGGATAAACTAGCTTCAGCGGCTTCGATCAGCGTTGCCAGTGGCGGATAAAGTTGGAAACAAAACAAAAGAGGGAGAAGAGAGAGATGGCGGCTAGGGCCACTGGAACCCCTTGGCTGTTCACGACTCGCAACTCACCGTTCACAGCGCCATAACCGAGATATTGGTTCTTTTCCGGCTGCCTGCGACGTCCGGCGACAAGGTTACTGATGGCTACACTTGGCGACGGGGCGACAGCGTGGCATCATGGTGGTTCTCCGGCTTCAGCGAGTGAGAAAGCAACGACCGACGATGGGGGAGGTGTCGTGAGATTTGTAGCCGCAAACGGGAGAGACAAGGTTGGGGGTTGGCGGCTCATCATTTTCTTAGGGTTTAGGGTTTCTTAAAAGTTGTATACCGGACACACCATGAAACATCTTGCCATGATGGCAAAACTGGTCCCTCCCCATAAAAACTTTTGCAACCAGGGCCCAAAATTTGGTCCTTATACCCCTGCTCCCCAATTTCATCCATTTTAAGTCCGATATTTACCTATTTAACCCAGCCCCCTGAAATCCTTGTCTTATACTTACCAAACAACCCCTTAGCCTCCAAAATCTTTTCAAATAAATCCCAAAATTAATTTTTAACCCCCGAATAATCCGATTTATAACATTTGGCTCTCCAAAACCGATAATCCCCTAAATAATATGAATTAATCGCGACTATTTGTTCATCAAATGTTATGTATTTATTTATTTAATAAACATGATGTTACATTTAAGAAATTGGTAAGAGTTGCATACCATGCTCTTGGTGCTTGTTTTAACCCATAATTAGCCTTATCTAATATGTAAACATGATTAGGATATTCTTCATTAACGAAACCTGGTTGTTGTTCAACATATACAGTCTGTTCAAGCTCTCCATTCAAGAATGCACATTTGACATCCATTTGATAAACATCAAAGTCTTTGTGTGCTGCATAGGCTAAAAATATTCGAACAGCCTCAAGTCTTGCAACGGGGGCAAAGGTTTCTTCATAGTCGAAACCTTCTTGTTGCGAATAACCTTTTACTACAAGCCTAACTTTATTTCGAATAATATTGCCATCTTTTTCGGTTTTATTTTTGAAAATCTATTTCAGCCTGACAATCGAAACATCATTAGGTTTTGGAATAAGTCTCCAAACCTTGTTTCGTTCGAATTTAGCAAGTTCAGATTGCATAGCAACAACCCAATCTGAGTGTTCCATAGCAACCTTAACTGTTTTTGGCTCTATTTTCGAAATAAAATCATTAAACATACAAAATTCTTGATTCGTATTAAGTACCTCATTTTTCGCACGAATCTGATCTCTTGTTAAAACTCCATCTTGTGGACCTCCTATAACTTGCTCTTTTGGATGATTCTTCGTCCATTTCTCAAGTGGTGGATATGATGGATCAAATTCCAATGGTGCATCTTCATACGTTTCTCCATTTTCAGTACCTGCCACAGAAATATTATCAATAAATTCATGAAATTCATCATTTTGATCAAGATCAGTTGTATCTGTATCATCATGCTCCCCCTCAAATTCACAATCCATACTACTCTTCTCCCCCTCGAAAGGATGCTCCCCCTCAACATTTAGAGGTGTATTGGTATGCTCCCCTTCCATATGATCATTTAGCATACTTTCACCATTCTCAGTAGTATCCAAAGTGAGTGGTCAATCATCAGTATGGTTTGATGATTAAGACGATTGATTATCATCAGCATGAACTTCTGCATCAATTGCCCTGTCTGGAACACCAAAAATTAGATCATAATCAAAATCAATTGAATTTTTTATTTTCCGTTTGATTATTTGATTCAGTAAGAATTGGTTTTTGTACAAAATTTCTGCTGTGGTGTATATGGTGATGAGAAGTTATGCGAAATTCCTTTTTCAGTTAAGAACGAATCCAACATGTTATTCTTAAACTCAGACCCATTATCACTCTTTATCCGTCGAACATTCTTTTTCAGACTCATCTCTATCTTTTTGATAAAATTAATCATTGTTTGAGCAACTTCAGATTTTAACCTGAGAAAAAATACCCAAGTGAAACGTGAAAAATCATCAGCTATAACCAAAATGTACCGTTTCTTGTTAACTGTTTCAACAGTCGGAGGTCGACAAAGGTCAATGTGAAGAAGTTCCAATGGTTCAACAATTTTTGAGTTTATCACGATAGGATGTCCTTTGCGATGTTTTTTTCCTTGTTCGCATGCTGCATAAAGAGTATTATTATCAAACTTTAACACAGGCAGACCACGAACTAAGTCTTCTGTAACCAGCTTGTTTAGATTTGGAAAGTTTAAATGTGACAAACGTCTATGCCATAACCAGCTGACATCATTTGAAGCTTTCGAAAGTAGACAAACATATGGTTTGCCCACAATTGGTTTAATATCCAGTGTGAACATATCTCCATATCATTTCGACTTTAGCAACACTTCATTCGTCTTGACATTTGAGATTATACTCCCTTCTTCGTTAAACACCACTTGATTTCCAGTGCCAACAACTAATTGTGAAACACGAATCAAATTATGTTGAGGACCTTCCACATATGCAACTCGATTTACTGTGAATTTCCTATTCGTTACTTTGCCATATCCTTTGACTTGACAATTTTAATTATTACTAAACTTCACTACTCTAGCATTTTGAAGACTTCGAAAATCTCTTAAGTTCTCCTTCCTTCCAGTCATGTGACGTGAGCAACCACTATCAATATACCATTTCATATCATATTGCTCGTCACATAGTACCTACATTTAATTAAAGAATTTAGGTACCCAAGGCTTTTTGGGTCCTTGGTTATTAGCTAGAAATAAAGAGTGAATTTTAGAACTGATAGCCCAAGTTCGAACTTTTGCTTCGACACTATCAATTAAATCAACATCATTATCTAAAGATATTGAAATATAACTCTTCTATAGGTTTGGATTTTCATTAGATTGCACCTCAGGCTTCTCAATTCTTGTTGATTTGTTGATTGGTTTCCATCTCTGAACTGGATTATTTGAATCTTGAGAAGATAAGCTTCCAGTTGTTGACTTATTAAAATACTTTTCATAAGCCGTTTTGATCTGAACTTGAGATAACCTTCCAGACTGATACCTTTTTCCTTGTCCCTCAAGCCAATTATTGATTGAATGATTTTATGATTTTCTTTTTGAATATGAAACCTTTGTGGGTTTTGTAATTGAAGGATTTCGAAAATTTGGCCTTTGAGGTGTAAAAGTGACTTTGGATTTAAAAGTTTTGTTTGTAACTAGTTGACTATTTGTTGATTTTCGAACATTGTTAAGTTTTTGATTATTCACAACATTGTGTGATATCTCTTACTTTCGAATGTTATCGAATTTTCGAACATGTGCAACCATTTGATTAATTGGAAATTTATCTATTATACTCATTGGTTGATGAAATGAAGTGTCTCTCTGTTTATCTATGTCAATTGGTTTTTGAAAACTCTTTGTTTTTTGAAAAATTTGATAATTTGGATTTTGAAAAACTGATTTTCTCAGACGAAACTTTGGATTTAGTTAGAGCGGGTTTTTCGTTAGACACTACTTGCCAAAAAATTACCTTTCATGCCTTTATTTTTGAAACTTTGTGTTCTTTTGAGAACTTATTAACAAGCACTTTGAATTCGTTTGAATTAATTTTCACAATTAGAGTTAAATCAATAACTTCTTTTGTAACAACTTCATTTTCTTTTTCTGATTTAAGAACCCATTTTTGTTTTGGTTTTGGTTTTTGAAAAACAATACGAATTCTGAGTGATATTGTTTTCAACTGTGTTTTGATTTGCAAAGAATCCTTCATTTGTTGAATGCTTATTGTCTTCTTCGATCAATTTATTGAATTCTGGCTTAACGTTCTCAGCATTCCCAATTGTGACAAATACTTGATTTGGAAAAACTACTTCATCTGTGCATGTAAAATTCGGATACACAATAGTATGAGTTTCCAAATAGTGAGCACCTTTTCTTTCATCACTTTATCAAACTTTTCAGTTTCTCTAAAAACTTTTTCAACAACTCTTGGAATTGAAGTTTTAGTTGAAACTTTTTTTTTTCTGTCTTACAAACATTCGAAGCTTTGATTTCATCCTCCTCATCAACACTACTATCTGTCTGACTGTCTCGAACTTCCACATCATCAAAGTCAAAAAATTTCGAAGTAGAGGGTTTTCCAATGTCATCCTTAACCATCGAATCATTAACAATTTCGTTACCTTTGACTTTAGATGTGATGTTAATGATAGACAACTGAGAACAATCAATACTTTCTTCTTCTTCAATTTCACTGATTTTGCTAAGATTATCTGAATTCTCATCAACATCAGCAAAATTGAGTTATGAATCAAGTTTCGAATGTTCCACTCTTTTCAAAATTTTCACTTGTTCATCTTTTGTCATACTTTCATAAAAATATTAACCAATTCATCATCATTTAAAAACTCATCTATTTTAACAACACCATATGCAAACCTATCGTCCAGTTTGTTAAAATCAGCTATTGTGTTTTCACAATCATATGACATGACATCAACCTTTTCTTTTTCAAATTCAAGAAAAGGCAACAATTTACGATGTTGTTCTTTGCTAATGTCAGAAGAATGATGTAAAGCAGTTAATCTGGCATACAAACATTTTGCAGAATTACAATAGATGTTACGTTGAGCCAACAACATCCTTACATCTTTATATAGATTCTCTTTATCATTATTGACATTTCCTAATTTCAACTCTAGATACTCTACGCTGCAACGTTTCGTGTCTAGCAACTTTTGAGTCTCAAGCAATTAATTATTAAGTTTCTTTGCCTCGTTACTAGCAGACACAACAATAGCATCAAAGTAAGCAACAATATCATCAAAAGCAATTATTTTAGAATCATATGCATTTAAGGGAATATTAAAAGATTCGAGTATAGAACGTACCTTAGTTGTCATAGGAGATTTGTCACTTGACTTCGAAACGAAGCAATGTCCAGATATCTCCTCTTCTTCTCCATCCTCGAATTCTGCAAACATGGCACCATGAGTAGGATGTCTCATTTCTTCATCATCAGACCCGGATGACCAAATCTGACAAGTACCACTTTCTTCATCTTCATCCTCTCCTCTTGCCACAAGAGATAATCCCTTGGCTTTCTCACGAACTTCCTCCAGTTTTTCAGCATAATATGCTTCGTCCTTCACTCTATTCTTCTTTTCCTCTTTCTTTCGAAGCATACAATCAATTGCAAAATTATTCACACTATTGCAATAATGACAATCTATGCCAAAATCCCCTTTCAATTTCTTTTCTGCCTTAAAATCTTTCACTTTGTCATCATTCTTCTCAGGCTTTTCAAATTTCTTTTTCTCTACTACACCAGACTTCGTAAAACTTCCTTTCTCCTCACTCTGCTTTCCCTTAGGATTAAAAGGCTTTTTGAAAAACTTCTTAACTCGATTATTCGAGTAAAAAGCTATAGCTTCATCATCCGAATTCAAGAGGAAACCTTCTTCATCTGAATTCTCCTTTTCAGCAGATTCCACCTCAGACACTTTCAAAACCAGAGCTAGTGGTCCTCCTAAACTCTGTTTCTCTTCTTCCATTATCTCAGACACTTCACTTTCGTGTGTCTTCAGCTGATTGTATACATCATTCAAAGATGAATTGTCGAAGTTCTATTAATTTTTGAGCATCATACTAACAGTCCTCCATTCCTTCCTAAGCCCCATAACAAAAGTAAGATTATACTCCATTAGAGACCTTGTGATTCCATAGCGGTTGCATCTATAGATCAACTCATTCAGATGATCACAGTAAACTTCAATTGTTTCAGTTTCCTTTTGTCTAAACTCCTTTAGATCAACCAAACACTGCTTAACAGAATTGATCTTAGTTTTCTCGCTTCCTTGATACTTTTCCTTGAGAGTATTCTAGATCTCCTTAGCAGTTTTACAACCACGAATGTAGTTATAAACAATAGGTGGCAAAGCACCTCTCGACTCTCTCATACAACACTTTTCGTTGTTCCTCAGTCTTGTTTTTTGATCTCCAACAGTAGAAGTAGTTCTAGATGAAACAATGTTTTGAACATTCAATGGAGGTTGAACTGTTCCATTGATGCAATTCCACAACTCTTCATCCAGACCATTCAAGTAGTCTTCCATACGATCCGCCCACTGATCCTAATAGTCTGGAATCAGCATTGGAATTTTGGTTGATGATCCGAGCAGATGAGAATATGAAGTCATTGTGTTCATGTTGAAGTTTGCCATTGATGAACACTCGAGAAAAATTCAGAAATCACAGAAAACTTGATGACTTTGAACAAATGAATTGATCAGAAACTTACAATCGATCACTTGATTATACAATTTGAATGCAGAATCTAATGAAATCTGTAGATCAGATGTAACTTTCAGAACCAAAAGTGCGGAAACTTTTGAGAAAAAAATGACTCAAAATCAGATGATTAAAAATGAAAATTAGATCAATGAAGTTTGATTCGTGTTCTGATACCAATTGTAGATGAATTGTATACGAGAAATTGATTATGAACAAGATTAGTCAATGTAATGAACTCAGAAAGTATATGAGACTTGAAGATTTATTACTCTCAATAAGCTCGATTACAAAACATAGACAACGAAATTGGAAAAATCGTCTGTCTAAATCTAAGCCCAGTCCCTATTTATAGGGAACCAGAGAGTATAAAAAATACTAAGTCTAAACCATTAAGCTTCGTACAAAAGTGACTTAGTAAATATATTACATATGAAATTGACTAATCACGATGCAACTCTTTACAAGACTTCGACCCTTACAGCTAAGCTTATGTAGGTATCCATATAGCGTTAGTCCATTACATGCTTAAGTGTAAGAATTAGGGTTTACACATAACCCTTGGAATTCTACACTATATATATGTAACCCGTTGGACTAAAATTGAACACATTAGTGATCCTAGAGACACTATAGCCGATTTGAGTGCCTAACCTCTCTCTTAATTTCTCTAATTGTTTGTGGTGTTTTGTGAACCATTTGAGGCATCACACTTGAGGTGCTAAGTTCTTAAAGGCCAAATACAACAAGCTACAACAAAAGGCAATCTTCTAACTAGTTTTTGTGATTCATATATCAAGTTGTATGCTAGTTTAGCCTTCATGCTTTGTAAAATTGTTTATTACATGTATAATTAGATGAAACTTAGATCCAAAGAATTAGGATTGTATGTGCACCATAGGGATGTTATAGTGCTCAAAACCCATTAGTGGTATCAGAGCCTAGGATTGTTTTCTGTTATATTGATGCTTGGTTGTTTTTTCAAAGCTTAAAAAGTCACTTTTCCGGCCTCTGACTGATGAACTCGACGAGTCCAATGATCTGACTTGACGAGTTCACTTACAAACTGGCAACTCAACGAGTCCAGTTCATGCACTCGCCAAGTAGAACCTTCTGCTTGCAGAATTTTGATCCTTTTGGCCATAATTGGATTAGGATCATCACCACAAACTATTTTTTATCATAAAATTCATTTTTTATGATATGGTGATGTTTTTCCTCATCCAATTAAAGGACAATTATCAAATTCTAAGATAATAAGTTGGTTATTTGTATTATTTGATTTGAATTGCCTTGCCTTATGAGTTAGATTAGATCAATGATAAATTATATGATAATGTTATTAATTAAACTTGATCAAAATGTTTTTAAAGAGCTACATAACTTGTCCTCAAGTTATGGAACTTCAAGAGTGTCACTCATTAAAATACATTAACTCATAAGTTATGGAAACCCAAAAGTTTTGAAGTGTTTCAAAACTTGCCCTCAATTTTTGGAATTTGTAAAGTCTCACTAATGAAACTTTTAATTCCAAACCTTAGAATTTTAAAAGTTTAAAATTCAACCCTCATACTATTATAAAATTATAATTTTAATAATTATATATATATATATATATATATATATATATATATATATATATATATATATATATATATATATGTATAAGACAAGTCAGTCTTACCGTTAGTAGGCCTCATTCACGAAGCCGGTCTATAAGGGGGTATAAGGATATTGCCTATAAAATGGTGGTTTGATGGGTGTCCACTCTCACCCACCGCTTCCTTGACTAGTGGAGGCTCACTAGCCAAATGGGTAAGATAGGACATTAATTCTCATTAAATGTATAATGATAATTATAAAGTAACTAAATGTTTTACTAAATTCCCAATCTTAGTTACTTTAGGAAAAATGTGAAAATGATGCTATTCCATGAAATTGCACTTTGCACCTTGCCAAGTCATTAATCGAGAATCTGTGGTTAACCGACACATTAACTTGGACTAGTAAGGGGGAAAAGGGTAGCTTGATGTTTGTCATATATCAATGGAGCGTGTGTGGTTTACTGGCACATTTTGATTAGGTGATAAATGACATCGAGAGTACCAAGTATATTTACATGGTTATTCACACCTTGTTTGTGATCCTCGGTATCCCAGTCACAAACTTGAAGGGCCTAATCGAGATTTAAACATGCCAATGAAAAGTTCAGTGAATCTCAAAAGAAGCTAGGAATTTCAATTCATTTAAAACTTAATAATCAATTTTGTTTTTCATGATGGAAATTGGTAAATCGTCATTTACCTACCTTCAAATATTTTTCAGTTGGATTATGGCATCCCTCTTCCGAATTGTAAAATATTGTGTTGCGTCCTAGCCTTAATATTTCATTTGGGTGTTATATTATGGACTCTTATCTAATATAAACTTTGTCTTTATTTTCATATGTCTTTCAACATCGCTTCTGGCTCAAACCCTTCGAGCTCTTTCTCCCTCATGAACTTGTGTAGGAGGGTCATCTTTGATGGTTCAAACTTTAATGATTGGATTCAGAACATTAGGATGGTGACTCGCTATGAGGAAAAGGAATATGTCCTCGACAAAGAGATCAAGGAGATTGATGAAGTCACTACTACTCCTGAAGAGGTTGATGAGTATAGGGCACATGAGAAGAGTTTGATGAAGAGTTCGCTATTGATATTATCCTACACTCTTTGCCTCCTTGTTATGATCAGTTTCGTATGACTTATCATATGAATAAGGAGGAGGTCACTCATTAGTAAGCTTCAAGGCCTTTTGAGAACTGCTAATGTTGGGTCGTGTTTTGTATTAAGTGTTGCGTCTATTGGGCTCGTTAGCTAGTCCGTATTTGTATCTCCGGTATGGGCCTGTCCATCCGTGAGTTTAATAGGGTTTATTATAAATATAGATGCTTGCATGCATCTTAGAAAAACAAGTGATTGAAACGATAGTATCGATAGATCAGAGAATTATTCAGAAGTTTATTATCGTTCTTGTAACCCTAAATCCTCTATAGTGGAAGTTCTTAGTCGAGCTCTGCTGAGGATTGTGTGAATTAATCATTCGACATATTTTGATCCATACTTGTCTTGTTTACTGTTTTGTGTTCATTATAATAACTGTTACAAAGATCTAATCGATCTTCAAGTTTACTTATAACTCATCAATTGGTATCAGAGCGGGAGGCTGTGTAATTCATACAGTTCTTTTCTGTGAAAAAGGTTGCGATTAGGGTTATTCCGCATTTACTGATATTTATTGAGCCGTCATCCCATAATTGACGTAACTCAACATTTATTTGTGTTGCCCTAATTTAATATATTACAAGTCTGATCTTTTAAACAGGTTATTCGATCAAGCATGGACGAGTCACAATCCAATCCCATCAACATCTCAAACAACATTGGATCAACGACAAAGATTCCCATCCTTTACACCCAAGATTATGAGGTCTGGGCACATCACTTTGAAGATTATGTCATCGGGTCTGAGGACAATGGATATCTCATCTGGGAAGCAATCGTATCTGGACCATTCGCTCATTCAGCAACTTCAAGAATTATCAAAACTCAGAAGGAGTATAATGATCTTTTGAAAGACGTTAAAGATATTGCTCAAGAAGAAAAAGATAAATTTCAGTGCAATATTAAAGCATTGAGACTAATCAGATTCGCTCTTCAATCTGACACTTTCAGGCTAGTGAGTTCATGTAGCACTGCCAAAGAAATATGGGATAGGCTGCGGAAGTTATATTCTACGGACGAAGATCTCGAGCATTCCATTCAAACCTTGCTTTTGTCCGAATTTGGTGAATTCAAGCAGAGTCCTGAAGAAACTGTGACTCAGACGTTCGATCGCTTCAATCATCTTCTTAGTAAGTTGATTAAGCATGACATTGAAAGGAAGTTGATTGAACAAAAGGTTACATTTTTAAACGGTCTCAGATCTGAGTGGAGAGCGGTTGTGTCCATTGTTAAAGCGCATGAGCAATTCAAATCTTACTCATTGGCGAAACTGGTAGGGATTTTGAAATCTCAAGAAAAGATTGTGTTACAGGAGAAAAATGTGGTTTCAAGCTTGGGATCATTGGCCCTTCTGTCCAAAAGCAAAGCTGTGATGGAAGATGAAGACCTCAACCTAGAGGATTATGACCTTACCTCTGAAGACTATGCAATGATGGTCTCAAACCCAAAGAGGTTCATCAAGAAAAGGTTCCCTGCAAATAAGAACCGAAATTGGCAGGGAAGTTACAGTTCCGAAAGGTTAGGGAAGAACCGAAAGCAAAAGAACCAAAGAAGGAACCGAAAGCTGAATGAGATTCGGGTGTGAGCTGCTATTATTGTGGAGGAAAGAACCACTATGCCAAAGATTGTGTTCCCAAGAAAATGGCAGAAAAGGATGAAGAAAAAGACGAAGAAGCTGTACTGTTGAAAAAGCTGGAAGAGGTCAAAAGAAAGAAATCCACTGCTAACCCCTCTATGAATGCTTTAATTGTGCAGGGTTCGGTAGCGGATGATGAGTTCGGTGGCATGGAGGTCTGGTCAACCGATTCTGAGGATGATGAAGTCAGGAAGCCATCTCATGGAAAGGCCTATGTTGCAAAAGGTGAAGAGAGCGGTGGAAAGTGTTTAATGGTGTCAGACGTGTCTCAGATGAGGGGATACAACACAGATGGTGGGAATGAAGACACAAAGGAGCGAGAGGACTTGTGCTTCACAGCAAAACCTCTCAGCGTGCAGTTTAACGAGCTTGATGATTTAATCAAGAAGGTACAATCAGTTTGTTTCATTCAAAGTCCCACAAAGTTCATATGAAAAGGAATTAAAAAATGTCAATTCAAGAATCTCTCATCTTGACAACAGTTTAACTCAAACACGAGTCACCAATTCTAACCTAACTGACCAAATAAGCAGGGTATCTTCAAAGAGTGAGGAACGAAGGATGTGGATCGAGCTAAAGGAGTCGGAGTTAATCAAATCCAAGGATGAAAACATTTATTTACAAAGAGACAATTTAAAACTTTTAAAACAGAGAAATGTCTTTTGTTTAATTGCTAAGCGTCTTTACACTAATATTACTCAGCTTCATTTAAACTGTGAAATAGGGCAGAAAATTCATCGCATGATTTTGCCCTTCCTTGAGTTTAAGGAGGATGAAATTGACGCTGAAGCATATAACTGTGAAAGTGTTGTTTCGTCTGAGGATGTTAATCCGACATATATGTATGGTCTAGACAAAATCAAATCTTTCATAAAGTCCAAGGACCATAAAGACATGCTGAAAAATCTTTTGGATGAAAATGATAAACTAAAACTAAGAACCGAAACCATACAAAAGTTTGACTCATTGAATGCCAACCTAAGCTCAGAAAATAAAATTGATGTTGAAAATGCATCTGAGCTCAATGAGGATGATGATATGAGTGAAATTTTTGTTGAAGACACAGTTGACTGTTCAGAGTTTGTCAAGAGCGAACCCGAAAACCACAAAAATCTTATTTCAGAAAATTCTATGGAGTTTGCTCGACTGTCCCAACAAAAGTCCCTGATCCTTGAAGAAAAGGTTGTTGTATACCAAAAGGTGAGAACTACTCCAAATCAGGTGTATAAAGTCACAGGCGTAACAGAACATCAGACAACCGAACTCACAGCTATTGTAAACGAAGACAATGCTGATGGTTGTGATGAGTTGTTCTAGTCTGCTCCTATCGACAATGCTGACGAAACAGTTGGTTTGTCAGAAAGGACTTCATGGAAAACTATAGGCAGATATGTGCCATAGCCTTTAAACAAGCCTGATAGCTTCGACGTGCCAAGTACTAGTGGTACAAAAGATGTTCCTGAAGAAAAAGGAGTTCCTGCAAAAGAAGTCACTCCTTCAAGCGAAACTTCGTCAGTTCAAAGTGAACCTGCTGACAGAAAGCAAAAACAAAAAGCGAATATCCATCGTCAGCCGAAGCAGGTGAGAAATCAGAAACAACAAAGGAATCAGAGATACAAGAAGAATCTCTCTGAAAGAAAACAGTTCTGGCGATCTCAAAATGCCCATTTCTCTTATCATGACAGAAATTTAAAGTCAGAGAAAAACACTGTTAGGTCACAAGAAAGTCATAACAACCGAAATGAGAGGTTCGGTTATGAAGGTCAAAACAACCGAAAGGATACGTTCGGTTCTGAAAAATTTGACAACCGAAAGCAAAGGTTCGATTCAGAAAACACTATCTACCGAAAGCAGAGGTTCGGTTCCGAGAGCAAAAGAGACCAAAAATCTAGGTTCGGTCCCACTATTGATCAAAAACAAAAGGGTCACTTAGAATCTCAAGCCAAGAACTCATCTCAGTCTAACTTCTCTCGTTCTTCTTCTTCTAATTCTTCTAATTCCTCTCAACCTCATTCTAAATCCAATTCTGTTAATACTCAAAATCCAAAATCTTCAACATATTTGAAAGGAAAATCGAAGGTTTCCTCAGTCAAAACCGATCAAAAGCATTCCAACGTCCCAGTGCCTAAACCTGAATCCAAACCGACTGTAACAAATCCCAATAAAATTAAGGTTTTCACCATTAAAAAGAAAGATGAAACAACTTTAATAAAAAGAACATATCTTGTTGACATCTCTCTTACTATTCCTGTTCCTATGAAAGGCTCACGTGGACCCAAGAAACTTTGGGTTCCTAAATCTGCTTAATTTTTGCAGGTTATCAGTGACGAGCAGTTTGACGAAGAATGGTACATTGACAGTGGCTGCTCGCGTCACATAACAGGAAGGAAGGAAGAGCTGAGGGAATTTCGGTCTCTTTCAAACGGTGGAAATGTCAAGTTCGGGAACAACTCCTTCGGCACCATAAAAGGCTATAGAATGATTACAAATGGTGATTTTATGATTAGGAAGGTTGCATACGTTGAAGGACTACAGCACAACCTCATCAGTGTATCTCAGCTTGTTGGAGGTACCGGTCTCAAGGTTTCATTCGATGATGAAGGTTCGGAAATAATTGAGAAGAAAACGAAAAGAGTCATTCTCAAATCGGAGCGCAAAGGCGAAATGTTTCCCCTGAACCTCAAACCCATAAAATGGAATCCAACTATTTGCCTGTTATCCAAAGCTCAATCTAACGAAAGCTGGCTGTGGCACCGAAGGCTCTCTCATCTCAACTTCAAGGATATCAATAAACTTGTCACAGGTGGTCATGTTCAAGGTCTTCCATTGCTCAAATTCGATCGAGAACATTTATGTGCTGCGTGTGAAATGGGAAAGCAGAGTCGTCAAAGTTACCCATCGATTGTGAACACTAAAGTTGTTGAACCATTAGAGTTAATTCACATTGACTTGTGTGGTCCATCATCTATCGAAAGCATCGGCGGTAGCAAGTATATTCTTGTCATCGTTGATGATTTCTCGCGTTTTACATGGGTGTTCTTTCTGAAGCACAAATCTGAAGCGACTCTCAAGCTGAAGACGTTTATCAAGCAGATTGAAGTACAGCTAAAGAAAGTCGTTCGCAACATCAGAAGCGATAATGGTCTAGAGTTCAAAAATAAAGAATTTGAAGAATTCTTAGCCGACAAAGGAACCAGTCACAACTTCTCAGCTCCCTACACTCCTCAACAAAACGGGATTGTCGAAAGACGAAACCGATCTTTGTGTGAGGCGGCCCGAAGCATGCTAAGTTTTGCTTCTTTACCTTTATATTTTTGGGCTGATGCTATTGCTGCTGCTTGTTTTACGCAGAACAGGTCATATCTCAATAAGCGATTCACTCTCACTCCTTATGAGATCATCAACAACAGGAAGCCAAATGTCAAATTTTTCCATGTATTCGGCTCACGGTGCTTCATCTTCAATTCTAAAGAACATCGTAACAAGTTCGATGTCAAAGCCTATGAAGGGATATTTCTGGGCTATTCTCTCACTTCTAAAGCCAACAGGGTATTAAACAAGCGCTCGAGGAAAATAGAAGAAACCTATTATGTGACTTTTGATGATAGCTATGTCAAAAAGCTTAAGGCCCAAGAAGACACAGTTGGAGAAATCTTTTCTCACACAGGCCAAGTCACAGCCTCGATTGCAAATCTATTTGAGAAGTTTGTCGAGTTATTTGATGAACCAGAGAAGGAAACTCTCTCAGACCCTCCACAACACGATACTTCAGTTGAGGGGGAGAGCACATCTTCGTCATCACAGGCGAGCTCACATGTTGAGGGGGAGAACTATTCCCCAGCTGCTCCCAAAAGCTCATCTGCACCCGAAATTCCAGTGGTACTCGAAAGCTCAACACCGCACGAAACTCCTATAGCTCCAGAGACTCAAGACACACCTGAAAGCTTATCTGTCGAGGTGGAGAATGCAGATATGTCTTACGACTATGATAGTCAATCTGAACTAGAAGAGATGGTAAACGTTGAATTGGATCCATCTTATGATCCAAATTACCCTCCTCTTGTCAAATGGACCAAAGATCATCCTGTTTTTCAGGTTATCGGTAATGTCTTAGAAATGGTCCTGACCCGATCACAACTAAAGGCAAAACAAACTTCCTTATTTTCAAAAGTAGAATTTTGTATGTTTAATTCCTTCGTCTCAAAAGTTGAACCAAAGACAGTTAACACTGCTCTTGATCACTCCGATTGGGTTCAAGCTATGCAAGATGAACTAAATGAATTTGAAAGGAATAAAGTTTGGCATCTCATTCCAACTCCTCAAGATGCCTCAGTTGTTGGTCTTAAATGGGTCTTCAGAAATAAGATGGACAAGGAAGGCAATGTGATACGAAACAAAGCCCGTCTGGTGGTGAAAGGATACTGTCAGGAGGAAGGAATCGACTATGAAGAAACTTTCACTCCTGTTGCTAGGCTGGAATCCGTTACAATATTTCTTGCCTATGTTGCACACAAAAACTTTGAGGTCTACCAAATGGATGTCAAGTGCGCATTTCTAAATGGAGAACTTGAAGAAACCGTGTATGTGGAGCAACCTCCTGGATTTGTCAATGAAAGGTACCCCAATCACTGTTACATTTTGGACAAAGCCGTATATGGACTGAAACAAGCTCCGAGGGCCTGGTATGAAACGCTAACCAAGTTTTTAAAGATGTCCAAATTCAAACAAGGTTCGGTTGACCCAACCTTCTTTCGTAAGAAGGAAGGTAACCACCTTATGATTGTTCAAATTTATGTCGATGATATCATCTTTGGCTCAACGAATCCTAGCTTAACGACTGAATTCAGAAAGCTGATGGAGACTAAATTTGAAATGATCTCAATGGGTCCAATTAACTTTTTCCTTGGTTTAAACATTAGACAGGGACCCGAAGGCATCTTTATTAATCAGGAAGCTTACACGAAGACTCTCCTTGCAAAATTTGGCATGATGGGAGATTCAAAGGTTAAAGTTCCAATGGCGTTCGGCACCAAGCTTACTCCATCATTGGATAAGCCAGCAGTTGATATTACGCTATATCGCCAGATGATCGGTTCACTGATGTATCTTACTGCTAGCAGGCCTAATATCATGTTCTCTGTTTGTTACTGTGCTAGATTTCAGGCAAATCCGCGTGAATCTCATATGCTTGCAGTAAAGAACATACTTCGTTATCTCAAGCGAACTACCTCTTTAGGCCTATGGTATCCATCCAACTCATGCTTCTTCGTTCAAGCCTACTCAGATGCAGACCTTGGAGGTTGTGGACTAGACAGGAAAAGCACTACGGGAGGCTGCCAATTCCTAGACGGGAAGTTAGTTAGTTGGCAATCAAAGAAACAAACCT
Source organism: Lactuca serriola (assembly GCF_051521515.1). NCBI lineage: Eukaryota > Viridiplantae > Streptophyta > Magnoliopsida > Asterales > Asteraceae > Lactuca > Lactuca serriola. The sequence continues at coordinate 283,559,532 of NC_136411.1, forward strand.
GTGTGTCTTTATCTACAGCTGAAGCGGAATACATTGCAGCTGCCTCCTGTACTTCTCAAGTGATTTGGATCCAAAGTCAACTCCGGGATTATGGACTCAATATGAAAAAGATCCCACTATATTGCGACTCAAAAAGTGCAATTAGGATCTGTCATAACCCGGTGCAACACTCGAAGACTAAGCACATAGCACTGAGGTATCACTTCATTAAAGATCATGTGGAAGATGGGAACGTCGAAATTCATTTTGTTCGAACCACTGATCAACTGGCTGACATCTTCACCAAAGCTCTTCCTGAAGCATCGTTCAACAAAATTCTACAAGGGCTAGGTATGATGGAATCAGAGTCAGTACCAAACATTACCTCTCAAACTCAAAAGTAAGAAGCGAAATAGACCGAACGTTCGGGTTCGGGTCTTGTACTAATGTACCGAAATCAACCGAACGCTCGGGTTCGGTTGAATAATCTGCTTTTCGCTCATCAATTAAAGGTAGTTTTCTTGGTTGTAGATCTTATGTATAATTGCTCCAATTGCATTTATTTCATAATTAAAGTTATTCTCTTTTTGAAAATCTATTTTCTTTAGTAACCGAAATAGACCGAACGTTCGGGTTCGGTTCCAAAATTTTTCTTACCCGAAATAGACCGAATGCTCGGGTTCGGTTCCAAAGTTTTTCACAACCGAAATAAACCAAACGCTCGGGTTTAGTTCCAAAGTTTTTTTTAAATCATTTTTTCTTTCTTATTTTCATTCCAAAGTTTTTCACAGTAATTTTTTTTTCTTTCTCTTTTGTCTTATTTTTTATTTTCATCTTTTATTTGTTCACAAAAATTCCAAAAATATTTTTTTTATAAATTCAAAAACTCCAAAAATATTTTGTTCTTTATTTTCTTTTTGGCTTTAATTTTATGTGTGTGTTCGTTTATGGGGAAATTATTGAATTAGCTAAGTGTCCCTAGAAGCATGCTGCTGTATGTGTCCAAAGTCTCACCTGATTCTGAATAATAGCCTTACTGACTTGGTATAAACAAACCTTGTCTTCCCAATTAGGCTTTCTTATTTATTCTAATCATGAGCTACCTAACTCTCTTCTCACATGAGATAAGAGTTTTCTGCTTGGTCCAGTTTTTCATAGCAGAGGTACTTTGTTTTCTTACACCATCTAAATTGCATTTCTCCATCACTTTCGTTTCACAAAAGTAACCCTTGAGACTCTCAAAAATTACCACTGAGGTTTATGGTTACACAATTTATGTGTTTATGATCTTAGTTTCGTGTCACTACGATCTAAGTGAAACCCAAAATTCAATACCCAATACGAATTGACGGTGAACAATTAATTTGCTCTAGTTTTCACTAATGAATTGACGTACGTACCTACTTGAAATCTGAAAATTTCTTTTGTGTGATTCCTATGAAATTTTTAACACTCATAACATTTCTTCCCTTGGGATCCAGTTTTAAATTTGTGTTGAGATTTATTTTATATTCCCAGCTAGTTTAAATTATTCCCAACCTACTTGTTCAACAGACTACACCGGTCTCACAAGTACTTCGTTCGCTTTCTATCTTATATCAAGATTAGGAATGTTGAATCAAAGTGAAAGCCACCCTAATAAGCCTAATTAAAAGAAGCCTTTCAACACTTCTTAACAAGTGTTTGATCGTCATTCAACGGGAAACCACACCAACACTTTAAGGTCTCTCTTGACTTTGAAGGAAGAGATTCGTGCCCGGGATCATTTGTTTCGTGTCTTTTGACATCACATTTTTTTCCAAAAATTATTGCTTTATTTCTTTTCTTTTACACCCTTAGCACGGAAATCTTTGATTTTCCAAAATTCAGGTTCTCTTAATTACAAGGCATTTTAATTGGATTGGCAGTCGAATAAAGGTTGTGGTTGATTTTAATCCACGTGGCGATATTTTTCACAAGTTGCCGTTAAAATTTAAAGGAATAAGATGAAGACATGCTGACTCAGGCGGGAGTCTAATCGTCTGTACCTCAACCACCTCATTCCTCAAAGGCAACTCACACTACCGAACCTCCTCCAGTAGGCTAAGCCTCCGGTTCAGGTGTGAAAGACAAAGGCAAACATGTTGCTGAGGAAGAAGAGGAAGAAGAAAAAGAAACCATTGCTGACTTGTTGAAACGCAGAAGTCGACACAATGAGGCTGATGTCAATGCTCGTGTGGCAAAAGAGGCTGAAGAAGCTGAACGAAAATAGAAGGAAGCCCACGACCTTCTTGAGAGTAGGAAAACTCTTTTTCCTGCTTGGACTCTCGAGAGGATGATAAAAGAAGCTATTGACACACCGAGTATCTTGTGGCTGGAACCCGTAATTTCTTTTGATTGTTCCAATACTGTCGACTCTCAGTTTGACATGCCACTGACCTGAAAGGCGTTCATCTTTCATGCCTTTTCCAACGTTGCAGAGTTCCCTCATCCTCATCCACAGGTTGATCGGGACTTAATTGATTTCTATCTGAAGGCTGCTCAACCTCAGTATCAGACTTGGAGCGCTCAAAAGATTATCAACGTTCGGGTCTTGAAGCCGTACACTGAAGGGAACTTCATTAACATTCGGTTCAAGGTACTTCAGGGATCTGCTAAAACCGAGCATTCCATTTCCCTTGCAGATCTTCCGAATCTCAATCCCATGATTGGATAATATTGCACAACATCCTTCTCACCAACGAAGCTGAATATGGTCCGATCATCGACCATCTCAAGAGGATGCTGGTGTGCTACATCATGGAAGTTGCACTGATGGATCAGGAGATAGCAAGCATATTTAAGAAGAAACCAGAAATCTCTCCTGTTGGCTCGGCTAGTGATCTAAACCAAATGGAGATGGGCAGAATTGATTCAAGAAGGAATTCGGTCATGTTCACCAGAAACGAAGGACATAAATGTCTTTTTGCCTTGGCTGACAAACATCTGTACACTACTACCTGCTCAGCGGATGATGTCAAGTACTTCGATGACATGATACAATGGTACATTCGGTTCAGACAGACTATTCTCGCTCTTATCACACGTCTGTTTGATACTGTAAAGAAGACACCCGCTGCTGGCCCAAGCAAGAAGAAGAAGTAGTCTCGCTCTAATTTGACGCAAAGGGGGAGATTGTTGGGTCGTGTTTTGTATTAAGTGTTGCGTCTATTGGGCTCGTTAGCTAGTCTGTATTTGTATCTCCGGTATGGGCCTGTCCATCCATGAGTTTAATAGGGTTTATTATAAATATAGGTGCTTGCATGCATCTTAGAAAAAAAAGTGATTGAAACGATAGTATCGATAGATCAGAGAATTATTCAGAAGTTTTTTATCGTTCTTGTAACCCTAAATCCTCTATAGTGGAAGTTCTTAGTCGAGCTCTGCTGAGGATTGTGTGAATTAATCATTCGACATATTTTGATCCATACTTGTCTTGTTTACTATTTTATGTTCATTATAATACATGTTACAAACATCTAATCGATCTTCAAGTTTATTTATAAGTCATCAGCTAAAATTAGTCTAAAAGGAAAATCTATTGTATCTACTCCTACTCCTACTGTTGCTGCCCCAGTCCTGGTAATTGGATATGGGAAAGGGAAGAAGAGGAAGGCTCCTTCTAAGAGCCGCAAGGGAAAGTATCATGATGGATCATATTCTAGTGGGACCAAAGTTGGTTCTTCTAATCCCTCTACCAATCCAAAAGAAGCAGAGTGCTTCTATTGTCATGATAAAGGGCATTGGAAGCGAGACTGCCCCAAATACTTGCAGGATGTCAAAGATGGGAAGATAAAGCCCACCCATGCAGGTATTTACACTATTCTATCTAATAACTTATCACATTCCATTTCTTGGGTCCTTGATACAGGTTGTGGTTTCCACATTTGTTTTGATTTGCAGGGTCTAAGAAGAAGTCGGGATGTAAAGCATGGGAAGATGAACTTGATCATGGGGAATAGGAAAATGTCGTCTGTCACCAAGATTGTAGTTTATTCTTTATTGCTTACTAGTGGGTTAGAATTAGATTTGAATAATTGTTGTTACTCATCCGATATGGCGAGAAACATTATTTCCTTTCATGGTTTGTACAAACAATGTTTTAGATTTTCATTTAATTATGAAATTGGTTCTATTAATGCTTTTTATAACAGTGTATTTTATTTTAAAGCATTGCCTTCTAATGGTGTATATGAAACTGTGATAGTTGTAGACAACTTAGGAAATAATGTGTTGCACATTTTATTCTTTCAATGGTTTGGATAAAGCAACCTTGTGGCATTGTCGTCTTGGACATGTCAACAAGAAGAGCATAGCCAAAATCCAAAAGGATGGAGTCTTGGAGTCATTCGACTTAAAGTCAGATGAAACTTGTGAATCTTGTTTGCTTGGAAAGATGACCAAGTCACCCTTCACTGGTACTTGTGAAAGGGGTGAGGGCTTGTTGGATCTCATACGCAACGATGTGTGTGGACCCTTCAAAACCGCCACAAGGAATGCTAACCGGTTCTATGTGACTTTTACTGATGATTATAGCAGATATGGCTATATTTACTTAATCAAGCATAAGTCAGAAACCTTTGAAAAGTTCAAAGAGTTTAAACAAGAAATGGAGAATCAGTTGGGAAGGAAGATAAAGATGCCCCGATCCGATCGAGGTGGTGAGTATCTTAGTATCGAGTTGCTAGACTATCTTAAGCAATGTGGAATTGTTTCACAATTGACGCCACCTAGGACATCACAACTTAACGGTGTGGCTGAGAGGCGCAATCGAACCTTGTTGGACATTGTTCGTTCCATGATGAGTCGAGCTTCGTTACCTATCTCATGATGGGGGGGTATTCCATAGAGACTGCCGCCCATATCCTTAATCTACTCCCAACCAAAAAGGTTTCCAAAACACCTCACGAGATGTGGACAGGGAAGGTTCCCTTGTTAGCACACATCATGGTTTGGAGTTGCGAGGACTTCATGAGGCGTGAGACTCACGACAAGCTCGAACCTCGTAGTGAGCATTGGATTTTCATCAGCTACCAACAGAAGTCCTTTGGACATCTCTTTAACAGATCGAGTGACAATGTTGTCTTCGTTGCAAGGAGAGGGGTTTTTTCGAGAGAGAGAGAAAACTCATTTGCCAAAAGGACAGTGATAGGCAAATTGACCTTGAAGAGCTTCAAGAGTTAAGTGATGAAGGAACCTCAAACACTAGCGCTCAACTTGAGGAGGAAACTCCTGTTGAACCAGTTGACGAGTCCTTACCTATGAGGCGTTCCCGTATAGTTAGTTTTCCACCTGTGTTATATGGTTTCCATATTACTATAGATAGTGATACATTTATTAGTGATAACACACTGGTAAATTTGGATGAACCTAACAACTACAAGGAAGCCATGGCAGGCCCCAAGTCTACTAAATAGAAAGAGGCGATGGACAACGGGATTCAGTCCATGTATGACAATCAAGTTTGGAACTGGGTTGACAATGTACCGGGTCGTAAGACAGTTGGGTGCAAATGGATCTTAAAGAAGAAGACCGACATAGATGGGGAAGTACACACATATAAGGCATGATTGGTCATGAAGGGCTTTACTCAAAATCAAGGAGTTGACTATGATGAGGCCTTCTCACCAGTAGTGAAGATCAAATCTATTAGGGTTGTGCTAGCCATAGCTGCATTTCATGATTATGAAATATGGTAAATAGATGTCAAAACCGCTTTCCTTGATGGGAAGTTGGGTGAAGATGTTTACATGAGTCAACCAGAGGGTTTTGTCAGTGTAAAGTACCCTAATAGAGTGTGTAAGCTTGAGAAATCCATTTATGGATTGAAACAAGCATCTCGCAGATGGAATCTTTGTTTCAATGAGAAAGTCAAAGAGTTTGGATTTTCGAGAAGCGAGGATGAGTCCAAATGTATATGTCAAAGCTAGTGGGAGTGTGGTTAGCTTTTTGGTGTTGTATGTGGATGACATACTTCTCATAGGAAATGACATCCCAACCTTGCAGGAGGTTAAGTCCTGGCTTGGGAAGTGTTTCGCTATGAAGGACCTTGAGGAAGATGCCTATATTCTAGGGATAAGGATATTGAGAAACATGAGTAAAAGACTAATTTGACTTAGTCAAAGTACCAACTTGGATAAATTGTTGAAACAGTTTCAACATGGAGAATACCAAGAAAGGTGACTTACCTATCGAAAGCAATACCAAGCTGAGTAAGACTCAGAGTCCGAATACAGAGGCTAAGATAGTAGAGATGAGTCAAGTACCGTATGCTTCCGTAGTTGGCTTGATCAAGTATGATATGACTTGTACTCGCCCTGATGTGACCTTTGATTTGAGCATAGGCAGCAGATATCAAGGGAATCCTGGTAAAGCTCACTAGACTGTAGTAAGAACATTCTTAAGTACCTACGGAGGGCTTAGGACCGGGTCCTTGCCCTCGGTGGGAGTAACGACTTAAGAGTGACAGGGTATAGTAATGCCAACTTTCAGACTGATAGAGTTAATTTTCGCTCTCAGTCAGGCTGGGTATTTACCCTGAATGGAGGAGCAATAACTTGGAAAAGTTCCAAACAGGAGATTTTAGTTGATTCAACGTGCGAATCAGAGTACATAGCAACAAGCGGAGCGTCCAAAGAGGCGAGATGGATGAAGAACTTCATCGGAGACCTTGGAGTTGTACCAGCTATAAAGGAGCCTAATGTGTCGGGCCCGGTCAGGACTCAATTGATGTGTTCAATTAAGTTATATGTCAAACAAATCGGAAATTGGGAAACAAACTGTTGGAAAATAAGTATGATTATGTTCTATGTATTTGTCCGCACGATATCTTTAAGAACAGAGGACTATATGATCCCTTATCTAAAATGGTGCATCAAAGTTCGACAACGGATTTTAAGAGCTACGATTGCTACTCAGGTTCTAAGTCATACTTGCAGTTATAGTTATTAGTCTTATCCAAGTGGGAGACTATTGGATTAGGTGTCTAAGATCATAACTATAATTGGTATGTACTTGAACTGAGAGTAGCATTGTCCATTTTGGGTTGCATTCACCAGAACAATATGATAGGATCGATATTTGAGAAAGAGGTTATTTATGATTTATTAATATATTGTAAGTATAATATATTAATTGAGGAATCATATTATTTAATTAGTATTGATCAATAATTAATTTGGAATTAATTTAGTGATCAAAAGAGACTAATTAAATCTACAGGGCCTGATTGTGTAAATCAATGATATATATAAGTTGGGCTAATAATCCATGATTGATTAGTGATGGGACAAGCTTATGTAAGTACCCATATAGTGTTAGTCCATTACAAGCCCAAGTGGAAGAATTAGGGTTTACACATAACCCTTGGAATTCTACATTATATATATGTAACCCATTGGACTAAAATTGAACACACTAGTGATCTTAGAGACACTATAGCCGATTTTAAGTGCCTAACCTCTCTCTCAAGTTCTCTACTTGTTTTTGGTGTTTTGTGAGCCATTTGAGGCATCACACTTGAGGTGCTAATTTCTTAAAGGCCAAATACAACAAGCTACAACAAAAGGTAATCTTCTAACTAGTTTTTATGATTTATATATATCAAGTTTTATGCTAGTTCAGGCTTCATGATTTGGAAAATTGTTTATTGCATGTATAGCTAGAGAAAACTTAGATCCAAAGCATTAGGGTTGTATGTGCACCATAGGGATGTTATAGTGCTCAAAACACATGACCCTGAGCTCATCATCATCATCATCATTAGTTTCTTCATCGTTAATAGTTTTTGTGCCTTCTATGGATTGGGATGGAAATAAGGAAGTAATGGGTTGTGACATGATATTTTTGAAAGTAGGTGAATGGGTGGATGTAGGTATTTTGGATGTAGTAGGAATAAGAAATGGTGGTAGAGAGACTATGGTATTAACAAGAGATGTTTCGAAAGTTGAAGATACAATAATAGAAGGATTACCTTGGGCTTCTTTATTCGATACTCCATCACCCGTCTATATTAGATATGTTCGCAGTGATGTCTGAAGTGCGAACCTCCTCAAGAATTTATTTGGTAGTCGACACTTCGAGTGGTTTGACAATTGTCTGCTCAGGAATAGAATTTTTCGGTTTTTAACCCTTATTGATGGTTGTGTCGACTTTAGAAGCTTCCACATTGCCATTAGGATCTCCAGTCGCCTCAGGATTCGACTTGACAGGAGAATTCCTTACAGGTGAAGAATTGCGCATTTTGTCACTTCCAAGTGGAGATTCAAGAACAACTTCATCTTCCATGGAGTCTTCACTAAGAATCAACTTCCTTTGCTACTTTTGTTTCTTCGAAATTTGTTTGGTCATGTATTCAACATGCTTTTTCTTCGAAGCTGGAGATACAAGTGTGTGGAATTTCATGAATCAAAACCCCCTTGCTGTTGAGTTAAGGCTTGCGAATAAAAGATGGAGAAAAGCTTGATGATCGTTTAGGTGAGTGGCATGGTTTATGAGCCATTTTATTCAAACGTTTCATCACACCTGATTTTGTAGGTATCACTTCCTTCGAAGGTATTGTTGTTTCTTCAACAACTGGCTTGGGATTTTTCTTCGAAGGTTGTTCTCCTTTAACAACTTTCTTTTGAGACTTAGCTAAATTTTCAACTGGTACTGGACTTGCTTTCGAAGGACTAGGCTGATCATCCTTCTTTGATCCTCTGCGCTTCTTCGAAGGACCTTCATTAGACTTTTTGCAGTAACACTCTAGTTTCTATTGATGGATTGATAGACTGCAAATAAGCTACCAATATGGGATTTTCTATATTGACTTTTCAAAGCATAGCATTTGGGTTGTGAGCAACAGAAGGAAATACATCGATATTGTCTTCAACTGTTTTGGGATAATGGTATGTTGAGAATTCTGTTGTTTCTTCATTATCAGGTAATTGAATACCCTCCTCCTCATATGCAAATTGGAGGATCAGACTCCAGTAGTGAGCACAAGAAATTCCATTGACTGAATTTATATTCCCTATACTCTTCACAAACTCATCCAAAGTTGAGTTGCATAGTCCACCGATAAATCATGAGAGATTCCAGCCACCATAGCGTACATTTCCAATCGAGCTTTATCCAATACCACACTTCGACCAGTCAAACATCAAAGATATATGCCAAAAAAGTAATTCCAAATGCAAAGCAATCCAGACTTCTTAAAATCACTGATATTGGTAAGAATAGGTTGATAACCCATCTCATTGAGCATATGAATGACTTGTTCATTCGTTTGCTTGTAGAAAGGTTCAACATTGGGGATATTCAAAATCTGAGGAAAGAATTTCTTCAATAACCTAGATTTCTTGTCATTCACCAACTGAAACGTCACAATCTTCATCGTGTTGCTGTAAGTGGCCGTGGAACCAGCAAGTGACAACCAAGAAAGTAGTACAAAAAAGGAGTTGAACATAGCCGTCGACAACAAAATTTTTTGTAGAGCAACTATGAGCATCTGTAAACCCTCTGGATAAACATTGACATCTCCATGAACTTGATAGTAGGTACTTTGAATCTTCATGATAGGTTGAGAAGAAACGTCTTCATTGGTTTGTGAGTGTTGAACATGCTGATTCGCCATTTTTAGGGTTTTTAAAAACTTTAAGAATACCATAGAGAAAAGAAGCACAAATCTTTTGAGAAGTTTTTGTAAGCGTAAAATTGGAATAGAATCCCAAAATCCCTTTTTATACGTACAACAAATTTGAATTCCAAACGGTTTGAGCATTAAATGCTAATCCACGTGTCACCAAGAAAAATAGACTTAGTGCTGTAAAGATAGCCATGTCTGAAAAAGTGATAATCACTTTACCTTGAAACTCACGTAGTAACCAGAAAGTCACATCCATTAGTTTGTTCGATAGTACCAAGAGGATAAAAACCATCAGAAACCTTCGACATGGAGGTTGGGTTGTTTCACTTTTAGGTTGAAAAGTGAAATCATGTGCCAGACTTTCGAAATCATCAGTCCGAGTTGGTTTTACTTAGAACATCAAGGATTACTTGAGTGCAAAGTGTGCCAAAGAAAAAGATAAGAAGAAAAATAAGAAAATTTTGGTTATGTGATGTCAAAAATATTTCGACACAAATGCAGTGAGATCCCAAGCAAAGATTACTTCGCTATTCAGAAAGAGAGATGACTAACAGCTTGTGTGGTTTCCAGTGAATTACAGCCAAATACTTATTTAGAAGTATCGAAGGGCATCTTTTTATAAAGCATCATGGGTGGCTAAAATTTCGTTACTTATCACATCTAAACATAAGAGTGATAATTTGTAAGCGAAATTACCTATTTGACCTGTATAGTCAGGGACAAGTAGGTTTTTGGAAAAAAATTATCAAGTAAAGAAGAATTAGATTGATACTCATACGAAAATCATATTCCTTAAAACAAAATTATTTCTGGATCTTTTTAAGAAAAAAATGTCGTGGGTATCGAATATTTTATCAAGACCATGCAAAAAGATAGAATATGATTTGGAGTATCGAAAAGTGGTACTGAAACAAAAGTTTCATTAATATCTGGAACAAAATTCCCCGTCAATTCCTTTAATGTTTCGAAACTTTGGGTTTCACTTTCATCACAGTCTCATGAATCCAGATCATAAACACAAAATGTTGACATACCTATAACCTGGTTGGTTTTGACCAGAGATGTCTTGGGTATGTGTCTTTATGTGTGATTGTGAAAGAACTTTTTGATGAAAAATAGCGGTTCAAGAATCGAAAGTACCTCTGCTATGATCGGACCAATCAGTTAACTCTTAACTAATATGAGAAGAGTAAGGTAGCTCAGAAACTAATGTGAATATAGCCTAATTGGGTAGGAATCCTTGTGAAAAGAAATCCATTAAGGCTTCGAAACACATTGAGTTATGGAGGCTTTGGTCGACACGCTACAGCATGCTTCTAAGGACATCTTAACTAATCAATAGTTTCGAAAATATACCTTTCCCTCAAGTAGCAACCATGAGCCGTAAAAAATCTTCGCTAAAAGCTACACAAGAAAAAATGAAAACAAAACAAAAATATTTTTGGATATTTTATTTTTGAAAGAAAATTACAAAAATAATAAAATCTTTTTGATATTTTTGAATTTTGAAGATTAAAAACAAAAATGAAAATATTTTTGTTGTTTTTGATTTATAAAGAAAAAATAGTAAATAATAAAAGAAATGTACCTACTTAGCAAAAATAAGATAATGACAAAAGTAGCGAAGATTTTTGTTAAACCATTGTGCATGATGTCGAAAGCAAAGCATGTCGAAGCTTTGACTGTGAATAGTAACCGCTGAATAATGTACAGGAACTCCTAAATCGACAACTTTCCACCACTTTAGCTTGTCATTCTAACAAAATCAGTCCTGGAACTAAATTCGCACCTATCATTCCTAAGCCATTCAAAATTCTTACGAAAGATTTTTCATCTAATGGTTTTGTACATATATCAGCAAGCTGATCAGTTGTCTTTACAAAATGAACCTCAATGTTGCCATCTTCAACATGAACTTTAATAAAGTGACAACGAAGAGCAATGTGTTTTGTTTTCGAATGTTGCACAAGATTGTGAAAAATATGTATGACACTTTGTGAATCACAATACAATGGAATTTTCTTCATGTTGATTACATTATCACGCAATTGACTCTGAATCCAAATGATTTGAGAAGTGCAAGCTGCAGTAGCAACATATTCTGCTTCTGTTGTGGAAATCGAAACACATGTTTGTTTCTTCGACTACCAGCTCACAAGCTTCCCATCCAAGAGTTGACATCCGCCACTTGTTCTTTTTCGATCAAGTTGACACCCACCAAGATCAACAGCTGAGAATGCTTGAATGAAAAACCCAATTTTCGAAGGATACCACAATCCTAACGAAATTGTTCCGTTGAGATAGCAAAAAATATTCTTTACAACAGTAAGATGAGGTTCTCTAGGATTCGATTGGTACCTAGCACAATTGCACACAGAAAACATAATATCAGGTGTACTAGCTGTGAGGTATAGTAATGAATCTATCATGCTTCGATACAATGTGAGATCAACAATTGGTTTATCCAAAGAAGGACTCAGTCTTGTTCCAACTGCCATCGGTACTCGTAACTTTTAATTATTCTTCATGCCAAACTTTTCAAGCATGTTTCTTCTATACTTCTCTTGATTAATGAATATTCCTTCCCTGCTTTGACGAATATTTAATCCCAGAAAATTGTTTATCTTCCCCATCATGCTCATCTCAAATTGACTTTTCATTAAAATTTTGAATTCTCTTGATAAACAAGGTCAGTAGAGCCAAAAATAATATCATCAACATAAATTTAAACAAGCATGGGATGATTCCCAACTTTCTTTCGAAAGAGTGTAGGATTAACTGATCCTTGTTTATATTTTGACTGCTTTAAAAAATTGGTTAGAGTTGCATACCAGGCTCTTGGTGCAGGTTTTAACCCATAAACTACTTTATCTAAAATATAACAATAATCAGGGAATTCTTCATTTATAAATCCCGGTGGTTGCTCTACATACACAGTTTCTACAAGTTCGCCGTTGAGAAACGCACACTTGACATCCATATGATAGACATCGAAATCCTTGTGTGCTGCATAGGCTAAAAATATTCAAACAACCTCAAGTCTTGCAACAGGGACGAAGGTTTCCTCATAGTCTATACCTTCTTGTTGCGAATAACCTTTAACAACAAGCCTAGCTTTGTTTCGAACAACATTACCATCTTTATCAGCTTTGTTTTTAAAAACCCATTTTAGACCCACGATAGAAACATCATTTGGTTTGGGAATGAGTCTCCAAACTTTGTTTCTCTCAAATTCAGCAAACTCATATTGCATAGAAACAACCCAATCAGGATGTTCCATAGCAGACTTGACTGATTTAGATTCAATTTTCGAAATAAAGACATTAAACATGCAAAATTCTTGTTGTACATTAAGTACATTAAGTGCCTCATTCTTTGCACGAAGTTGAGCTCATGTTAACACTCCTTCATGAGGATCACCAAGAACATGTTCTTTTGGATGACTTCTTGTCCATCTATCCATTGGAGGGTATGTAGGATCAAAGTCCATAGGTGCATCTTCGAACATTTCTTCAGTTTCAAATCCATCACCTGCATTTGACAAATTATCGTTAATGTCAACAAATTCATCATGTTGATCATTCGATAAATTTGTATTATTAACATCTTGCTCCCCCTCGATAATTGGATTATTATCACTATGCTCCCTTTCGAAATCAACATTCATTCTGTCTCTATCCCCCTCAAAAGTATGCCCCCCTCAACTTGAGTAGACGAATGCCAGTTCTCCCACTCCACTTGATCATTCGAATCAACAGACAAACTTTTGTTATTTCTGGAAGAATTTGTTGATGAAAGAGAATCATTTTAATACTATGTGAGAGTGGAATCATCAGAATGTTTGTAACATCCCGACTCATAGGTATAATATTTATACATTTATTTTTGAGTTGTATGAGCAACTCGATGAGTTGGATGCCCAAACTCATCGGGTAGAGGTGGATTGACCACGTGGGTTTTATGACCAACTCGACGAGTCAAAGAGACCAACTCAGCGAGTTGGCGCTGTGAGAGGAAACCCTACTTCTCCGGTGTTGGGTCTTATTTAAAGGACCTTAAGCCCTCATTTCCGCCACACCAGCCACCTTACTCCCCTGTGTGAAACCCTAATCATCTATAGTGAGCTAAGAGAGAAACAGAGCTAATCTTTGAGCATTTTAGTGCACTTTTTAAAGAGAAGAGTGGAGTATCAAAGCAAGGATCGAGAAGAGACTATTGGATCTAGTGTTAATTCTTCTAGAGCTTCTTTTGAAGGTAAAAAGTATCCACCTTGCTCATTAGTTTGGTTAGATCTCATTTTATGGAATTTTAGGGCTTATTCCATCTTTCCTTCAGGCTTTGAGTGTATTGAACTCACCAAGAGTTTGAGACTTCATATTTGGACCTTGTAAGGTCCCTAGAGCCCGAAGGTCCAAACTTTATCCAGCTATAGAGTAGGTTTTATGCTTAAGACCCTAAATGGAGTTTGTTTTGGTATTTCAAGCCCTAAGTGCCATGGATGGACGTAAACATTGTAGCTTTACATGGTATTTCAGCCTTGGGAGGCTAGATCTACAGTTTGGGGTTGTAACTCTGCCTTAAAACATCTGAATGAGAAATGGGATTTAAGGGACTCGCCAAGTTGACGAGCCAACTCGACGAGTTGGCTAGGGTTTTCCCCGATGAGTCTGGACATGAGTAACTCGGCGAGTTGATGAGACAACTCGACGAGTTATGTTGGGTTTTCGCGACTTTTCTGAAGGAGCGAGAGACTCAACGAGTCACATAGATGCACTCGACGAGTCGGGTCAACATGGATTGTTGACTCGAGTGTTGACTTTAGTTGACTTTAGAGTTTGGTCAATACATGGTGTACGGAGACCATGGAGGGGTATAATGGTCTTTTGCCCATTCCAAGAGTTAGGGAGAGAGAGAATAGCCTTTGGTTATTTAGATTTGTGAATGGAGTGCTAATTAGAGATAATTATCATATGTGTTAGGCGGAGGCTAGATCAGTGATTCGTGTACGAGGTTTATTTGTTTGTTTACGAGATGAGTCTTGTTACTATACTTACCTAGAGTGGAAATCTTTGTGTGACCGGAGGATATTATGTTCTTATATTGGGTATTGTGATATCCTGCATTATGTCTTTGTGATTTATGTTGTGTATTATTCTGAGCTTACTGAGTTAGGACTGGAGGGTCCACCCGAGTTATGGGACCGGAGGGTTCCATTGAGACACATTGATTGGAGGGTCTTATTTCAGTATGGCCATGAGAGGCTAATGAGATGTGTGTGGTATTTTGGGGAACTCACTAAGCTTCATGCTTATCGTGTTATGTGTTATGTGTTTCAGGTACTTCTCAGGATCACGGGAAGGCACCGGCTTGATTGTACACACGAGGCGGAGTTATGTTTTGAGGATCCTAGATTATGTTTAAACAATTTATGAAGATGTGTTTTTGATAAATTGTCATTTTAGAGATTTGAGAACTATGTCTATGAGAATTATGTGATTTTTAAAAATGAAAATTTTGTTTGAAAATTCTGGGGTTACAAGTTGGTATTAGAGCCTTGGTTTGAGGGATTTGGATATACTTTCTGGTGTGTCTCGACACAAGCCGAGGATTTGAGAAAAAATTTCAAAAGAAATGATTTTTCCAAAATGAGAAAAAGTTTAAGAGAAAAACGAGTTGGAGCAATGTGTACAATCAGCTAGATCCCGAACGGTGATTTCCTAAAATATCCTTACTTATTTGTGTTATGAGATATTTATGAGATGTTAGGGAAGCATGCTAAAGGATAGGCAAGGTATTTCATATTTAGGGCTAGAGTTACCTGAGTTGTGATGCCTTAGCCTGGGAGTTGCTGCTATCTGTTTTTTGCCTTGAGTATGTGCTGAGTAGGAGTATCTAGCAGGAATCACTTAGAAAGATTTCCGAGTCAATGGATAATCTAGGAGAGATATCTAGATGAGTATATGTGGATTCTACTGAGAGAGTAGTCTAATATCCGTGAGAGATAGAGTACTTGTGAATTGGAATCCTAGGAGGAGGACTTGGGGTGACTACAGTTTGGTGTGGAAGGTAGTATTCGGCCCGTACTAGTGAAATTATGCAACCCAAGTAAGAATCCTTAGGGTCCTAAGGAGCATGTAGGGGCAGGAAATCGAGTGTGAGTATGCTTGAATGATTCTCTGATGATTTATGTGTTGTGTTTCAGAGACATCATGGTGGGTACGGGCCACAACCTAGAGGGCGGCAGTGTCAACGACAAGGAGATCCACCGGATCATTCATGAGGAGGTGGTTGCAGCTATTCGAGAGGAGATACCAGAGATGTTTGGGTCTATTAAGACCACACTGATTGATACTTTTGATGAGCGTTATGCTGCTATTACTGAGGCTGCTGCCGCTGTAGCCACCACAGCCGTATCCGCTGCTAGGCCACATGTAGGCAACTCGTTGTTGTTTCGGGAGTTCAACAAAACGTAGCCACCGGAGTTTGATGGGACACAGGACCCAATTGCTGCTATAAGATGGATCTCTGATATCGAGGTGTGTTTTTGCACGTGTTCATGCCCCGAGTACTTGAGAGTTCGGTTTGCGTTGAACCAACTTTGCTTGGGAGCGAAGGACTGGTGGAAGTTTGTGACAACCAGTTTTACTCCTGCAGACCATGTTGTAGTGACGTGGGAGAGGTTAACAGAGTTGTTCAGATATGAGTATGTTCCTAAGGTGGAGAGGGAACGGTTGGCCTAGGAGTTTATGTCCCTGAAGCAGAAGACAACAACCGTGACTGAGATTTCAAGGATGCTCCATGAGAGGGCGTTGTTTTGCCCTGCGCACGTGTCTACTAAGCAAGCACATGTGAGTTGTTATCTGAGTATACTGAGGAGAGGTATACGGGAGTTCGTGGTGAACTCGTCTTATGAGAGATTGGCCGAGTTGCAGACCAAGGTCTGACGAAGTGATATTGAGCTAGAGTTACAGGCCAGTGAGGATGGAGAGTCCAAAGGGAGGGACCGGAGACCGATTTAGTCGCAGCCGGCGACGAAGCGAATAAAGCCCGCTGATGCGAGAGTTGGGGGCCAGAAAGGCCGCACTCCTGTAATGTGGCAAAGAGGGATCATGTCGGGCAGAGATTTGCTACAAATGTGGCAAAGAGGGACAAATGGCGAAGGATTGTTCCAAGGGGTTTGCATTTTGCTTTCACTGCAACCAGACGACCATTGGAAGGCCGAGTGCCCTCAGCTCATTCAGGGATCATCCCATGGCTCCACTACTGCTACTTTTCGTGCTACTGATAGTCTGTCGGTGAAGGCCGAGGCTCCGAGGGCTCATGGGAGACCTTTTCAGCTGACAGCGGAGGAGGTCCGCGTAGCATCTGATGTCGTGGCTGGTACGTATTTCCTTATGTATATTATTTTGAGATTGGTTATGCTTATTTTGTGCTATATATAGGTACTTTTCTTGTGAGTTATGTACCTGCTTTGGCATTATTTGACACAGGTGCGAGTCGATCCTTCGTGTCTTTAGTTTTTAATCATCACATCAGTATCCGGCGCGAGGCATTGAGTCAACCTCTGAAGGTATATATAGCCGATGAGCATGTGGTTTTCGCAACTGATGTATTCCGAGGATATGTATTAGAGATTTTTGGTGTTGAGTTTCCGATAGACCTAGTATCGATCGCGATGGGTGATGTCTGTGTCATAGTGGACATGGACTGCTTGAGTCAGTTTGGAGCTATGATCGACTGTGAGCGTCAGATGGTGACCATACGAGACCCTAATGTGGGAGTGCTTATGGTGTATGGCGAGGGTACTAGATCTGGATCAGCTTTCTTCTCTGATGCCAGGGCAAGACAAAGTTTACAGTATGGATGTATGAGCTTTTTGGCGTATGTAATGGATACGCAGGTTGCTACATAGAGGCTGAGTTCAATCTCCAAGGTTTCGATAGTGTGCAAGTTTCCGGATGTGTTTGCCAATGAGTTGTTGGGTGTGCCTCCTGAGAGACAGGTGGTGTTTCGGATTGATTTGGTTCCGGGTGTGGCGCCTATTGCAAAGGCACTTTATCGCCTTGCGCCACCAGATATGCTGGAGTTATCCTCACAACACCAGGAGCTGTTGGGGAAAGGTTTCATTAGAACGAGTAGCTCGCCATGGGGAGCACCTATCTTTTTTGTTAAGAAGAAGGATGGTTCACACCGGATGTGCATCGATTACCGGGAGTTGAACAAACTAACGGTCAATAACTGTTATCCGCTACCGAGGATCGACGATTTATTTGATCAGTTTCAGGGAGCGACTTGGTTCTCCAAGATTGATGTGAGATTTGGATATCCTCAAATGAGAGTTCACGAGGAGGATATCCAGAAGACGACCTTCGGAACTCCTTATGGGCATTACTAGTTTGTGGTGATGCCTTTCGGGCTCACCAACGCACTGGCATCGCTCATGGATCTCATGAACAGGATGTGCAGGCCCATGTTGGATCGATCGGTGATCGTGTTCATCGACAATATTCTGGTGAACTCGAGGTCCAGAGAGCAGCACGAGGAGTATCTACGAGAGATTCTTAGAGTATTGAGGGCTGAGAGGCTTTATGCCAAATTCTCCAAGTTTGATTTCTGGTTATGAGAGGTCTAATTCCCGTGACATCTCGTTAATCAGAATGGGATATTAGTCGACCCGGCCAAGATTGAGGCAGTTATGAGATGGGAGGTGCCAAGATTCCCATCTGAGATTAGGAATTTTATGGGTTTGGCCGGCTACTATCGGAGATTTATCATAGATTTCTCCAAGATTGTTGTTCCTCTTACCAGATTGACCCGGAAGGGTGTTACTTTTGCCTCGGGGCCCGAGCAGCAGGCCTCATTTGAGACTCTTCACCAGAGATTGTGCAAAGCTCCAATCTTAGCCCTTCCCGAGGGAGTGGAGGAATTTGTAGTTTACTATGATGCATCTATATCAGGGTTGGGTGCGGTGTTGATGTAGAGGGGGCATATGATAACATATACATCGAGGCAGTTGAAGCCTCTTGAGATGAAGTATCCCACCCACGATTTCGAGCTGGGGACGGTGGTGTTCACCCTTAAGATCTGCCGCCACTATCTGTATGGAGTCCACTCACTTCCTTGCTATTAGTGAGAGCTCATCTATAGAGAGATTGACCGAGATTTAGGTGAGAGAGGTGGTGGCACGTCATGGAGTGCCAACATCAATAGTGTTAGATCGGGATGACCGTTTTACTTCCAGATTCTGGAAGAGGTTTCATGAGGAGTTGGGTACTCGATTGCACTTCAGTACCGCATACCACCCACACACTAATGGCTAGAGTGAGCGGACGATTCAGACGCTTGAGGACATGCTGCGAGCATGTGTTATGGACTTCGGAGGAAGTTGGGACACCTATTTTCCCTTGGCTGAGTTTTCTTATAACAACAACCATCATTCCAGTATTGGTATGGATCCCTTTGAGCTCGTATACGGGAGGAGGTGTCGAACTCCCATTAGTTGGGGAGAGATAGGGCAGAGAGTGATGGGTAGCACTGAGATAGTGCTTAAGATGACTGATCAGATTCAGCAGGTCAGATAGAGGTTATTGACAACTTAGAGTCACCAGTCGCAGATCGGCGGCGATCCAAGCATGAGCTCCAAGTTGGAGATTTTGTCCTCTTGAAGGTATCCCCGTGGAAAAGGGTGATCCGATTCAGAAAGCGGGGAAAGTTGGGTCCTAGATATATCGGTCCTTTCAGAGTGACTACCAGAGTGGGGAAGGTAGCATATCGGTTGGAGCTACCTGCAGAGTTGATCCGGATTTACCACACATTCCATGTGTCTTAGTTGAGGAAGTTTATAACCGATGATACGGTGGTGGTACCCTTAGAGTACATTCAGGTTGATGCTAGCCTGAATTACATTGAGAAACCAATAGCAATTTTGGATAGTAAAGTTAAGACCCTGAGGAACAAGGAGGTACGACTGGTTAAGGCGTAATGGGAGCACCGTAGGGGATCTGAGTGGACCTCGGAGCCAGAATCCGAGATGCGCGAGCATTACCCATAGTTGTTTCTGGAGCATGACTTCGAGGGTGAAGTCTGATTCTAGAGGGGGAGAATTGTAACATCCCGACTCCTAGGTATAATATTTATGCGTTTATTTTTGAGTTGTTTGAGAAACTCGACGAGTTGGACTCCCCAACTCGTCAAGTAGAGGCGGATTGACCACGTGAGTTTTATGACCAACTCGCCGAGTCAGAGAGACTAACTCGGTGAGTTGGCGCTGTGAGAGGAAAACCTAATTCTCCGGGGTTGGCTCCTATTTAAAGGACCTTAATCCTTCATTTCCGTCTCACGAGCCACCTTACTCCCTTGTGCGAATCCCTAATCATCTATAGTGAGCTAAGAGAGAAAGAGAGCTAATCTTTTGGCATTTTAGTGCACTTTTTGAAGAGAAGGGTGGAGTATCAAAGCAAGGATCGAGAAGAGGCTAATGGATCTAGTGTTAATTCGTCTAGAGCTTCTGTTGAAGCTAAAAGTCTCCACCTTGCGCATTAGTTTGGTTAGATTTAATTTTATGGAATTTTAAGGCTTATTCCATCTTTCCTTGAGGCTTTAGGTGTATTGAACTCACCAAGAGTTTGAGACTTCAGATCTGGACCTTGCGAGGTCCCTAGATTCCAAAGGTCATAGCTTTATCCAGCTATAGAGTAGCTTTTATGCAAGACCCTAAATGGAGTTTGGTTTGGCATTTTAAGCCCTAAGTTCCATGCATGGACGTAAATATTGTAGCTTTACGTGGTATTTCAGCCTTGGGAGGCTAGATCTAGAGTTTGGGGTTGTAAATCTGCCTTAAAATGTCTGAATGAGAAATGGGACTTAAGGGACTCGCCGAGTTGATGAGTTAACTCGACGAGTCGGCTAGGGTTTTCCCCGATGAGTCTGGAAATGAGCAACTCGACGAGTTAAGCTAGGTTTTTTGCGACTTTTCTGAAGGATTCGATTCCTTGGATGAAGAACTTCCATTTGAAGATTCATTCGGATACTTTTTCATAAAAATCCTTGATTTGTTGTTGAGAATACTTCCCAGATTGGAATAATTTCCATTTTCCTTCGAGACAATGGTTAATGTTTTTCACATCATATTTACCTTTGACATGTGAAACTTTGGAAACTTGTTTCATAGGAGGATTGGGAAAATTTGGTTGTTTTGGTGTGAAAGTCACATTTGTTGTAGAATTAACTTTATCAAACTTTTTAGTTGAAAACACTGGTTTCATATGATAAGAAAAACGATATTGAACATTCTTTTGCTTATTCAAAAATCAGTTTTGGTTTGAAAAATGATTTTGTGAAAACCTTGTTTGTTGATTTGAATTGAAATTCCTTTGTTGATTGATGATTTGGATGATTCTTTGCATTGGATGTTTGTCCTTTTGTTTGAAAAGCTGATTTTGACTCTTATGTTTTAAATTTTGAAAAATCATTTTTTTTGTTTTATTTGGAGACAAATCTTTTTGAGTTAGAGCGTGATTTTTCTTATTTTCAAATTTCTTTTGAAAAGAAGTCTGAACTGATTTAGACTTTTTCTGTTTAGATGTTTTATTTAGCAAAACATTCGATTTCTTTTGAGACTCTATTGTTTTCCAAAAAACTTTCTTTCTTGCTTGTCTCTTTGAAACACCACTTTCTTTTGAAATTTTATCAATTTGTTTTTTAAACTCTTGAGAATTAATTTTGACATGTTGTGAAACAATATCAACTTGTTTTGAAACATATTTTGATTTTTCAAATTTTCAACCCAAACTCATTTTGGTTGTTGTCGTTGAAAAGTTTATGAATTCGTTGTTAGATTGTTTTTTTACGGTACTTTGGTTTGAGAAAAATCCTTCTTTTGATGACTTCTTGTATTCCTCTTCAATCATTTTATTAAAATCAGGTTTAATTTTATCACTATTCCCCGTTATGACAAAAACCTAATTTGGAAAGATAACCTTATCTGAGCATTTGAAATTTGGATAGAAAATTGTATTTGTATCAAGGTAATGAGAACCTTTTTCCTTCATTACTGTGTCGAATTTCTCAGTTTCGTCAAAAACCTGATCAACAACAACCTTTGTAATTGTTGTTTTTTTTGGAACATCATCACTATCTGTTTGACTATCTTCGACAGTTACATGGTCAAGATCATGAACTTTCGAAGTTGAGGGTAGAGTAGTGTCAACTTCAACCATAGAATCATTACATTTTTCTTTGCCTTTAGCCATTGAAGTGACATTAATGACAGACAATTAAGAACAATCAATAACTTCCTCTTCTTCAATTTCAGTAAGATCATCAGAATCATCTTCGATATCAGCAAAACTGGTTTGAGAGTCAGATTTCGAATTCTCAGTTCTTTTCAAAATCTATATTTGTTCATTTTTGGTTAAGGTCTCATTACAATATGAACTAATTCATTAGCATCCAGACATTCATCAATTTCATTATTCCACATGCATATATATTACATGGAACCCTATCAAATTTAACAATGGTCTTTTCACAATCATTGGAAATATAGTCTATTTTCTCCCTTTCGAATGCTGAAAAGGGCAAAAATTTCCTATGTTGTTCTTTGCTAATATCCGATGAATGATGCTATGATGTCAATTTACCATATAAATATTGGTTGAGTTATAGTAGATATTTCTTTGTTTTAACAACAATTTTACATCAACACTTAAACTATCCCTATCACACATTAGATTCGTTATTTGCATATCTAAATATTCTATTTTCACTATTTTCGATTCCAACATCCTCTGAGTTTCTAAGAGTTATGTGTTCGACTTCTTAGCATCATTACTAGCAGAAATAAGTAGATCATTAACATATGTAATGGCTACATCAAACTCAGATAAAATCGAATCATATGCACCAGAGGGTATATTAAAATATTGTAAAAGGGAACGTACCTGAGAAGTCATTGGTGCTTTGTATGAAGATGTTAAAACAAAACATTTCCCAGTTATTTTTTCTTCCTCTTCTTCCTCATGCATCATGATCATAGCTCCATGGGTAGGGTTTTGCATCTCTTCATCGTCAGAACTAGATGACCAAATCTGGTATGTCCCATCTTCTTCATCCACACCTTTGGCCACCAAAGACAATCCCTTCGAATTTGCATGCACCTCTTCTAACTTTTCAACGTAATAATCTTCATCCTTGACTGTCTTCTTCTTATCTTCTCGCTTTCGAAGCATACAATCACTGGCCATATGATTCACCCCATTACGGTAATGGCAGTCAAATCCAGAATCGCCTTTAGCTTTTTCTCTTTCTTTTCTTCCTTAGCACGAACCTCCTTTTTCTCAACTTTCTTTTCTTCACTCCCAGACTTTCCAACAAAACTTCCCTTTACTTCACCTGTTTTTGACTTTGCATTGAAATGCTTCTTAAGAAATTTCTTTACTCGATTGTTAAAGTAAAATGCAACAGCCTCCTCATCAGAGTTGACAATTAGACCTTCATCTTCCGAATTCTCCTTCTCAACAACCTCTTTCTCAGCTTCTCTACTAACAACTTTCGAAACAAGTGCAAGTGGACCTCCAAGACTGATCTTTGATTCCTCATCAATTTCATTCACTTCAAATTCATGTGCTTTCATCACATTGTATAGATCATTCAAAGAGAAGTAATAAAAACTTTGTTGTGTCTTTATCATTACGCTCACATTTCTCCATTCCTTCCGAAGACCCATGATGAATGTGAGATTGAACACCATTGTTGATCGAATGACTCCATATTGATTACATTTGAAAACTAGCTCATGCAGATGATCATAATAAGATTCAATGGTCTCTCCTTCCTTTTGCTTGAATTCTTCTAATTGAAACAGACATTGTTTGACTGAACTTATCTTCGTCTTTTCGATTCCTTGATACTTTTCTTTCAAAATATCCCAAATTTCTTTTGCATTTTTACAACTACGCACGTAATTGTAAACAACAGGAGGAAGAGTAACTCTAAGTTCTCTCATACACTTCTTTTCATTCTTCAACAATCTTTCAATCTGATCATTGACAATTTGACATTTTGATTGTTAGAGGAAGTTCCAATACTTTGAACAGCAGCAGGAGGATGAACATCACTGAGAATACACTTCCATAGTTCTTCAACAATTACGTTCAAGTAATCCTCCATACGATCAGCCCACATATCATAGTACTCAAGAATTAGCATCAGAATCTTAGTTGATGAACCAAGGAGATGAGAGTAAGACGTTATTGTGCTCAAGTTGAAGTTTTCCATTGTTGTACGGAAATTTTTTGAGAAAAGCTCAAATCAGATTGAGATCAAACAACTAAAACACTCAGCATTCAACAATCGAACACTTGATTATACAACTAGAATGCAGAATTGACTCACAACAAAAGATCTAAGATGATTTTCTAAAGCAAAAGAGCGGAAAATTGAAATCTAGAACGAGACTCCAAACTTTTGCAAAAACTCAGAAAGACAGAACAATTATGTATGAATCATGCTCTGATACCAAATGTAGTTGTAATGAAATCGAGAAAGAATTACAATATCAGAGTACAGTGAAGAATGATGAAAACGAGATCTAAATAAAGTCTATTTGGCTCAAATTATGCTTTCAAAGTATAGAGAGAGCTTTAGACAAAATCACGAAAAGTTCTTATCTATCTCTAGTACACCTCCCTATTTATAGAGGTACAGAAAGCACACAAAAAATAGAAGGGGCTTTTACATAAAAGCTTCAAAACTAAAATGCACTTATAATAGCATTACAAACTATTGAAACTATCTAAGACATTCGACATCTCACAACACTATTCAACATCTACAGATCCTATTTTTTGTATAACTTGCATGCATAAGGCAACCAATAGTGTTGATTGAGGTTCTTGGTGTTGTGAGTGGTAGGAGTTGACACTTCCTAGGAGAGTTTACGATATGTTTTTTGTATAGCATATGATTGGTATAGGGTTTTAGTGTGGCGACTTAGAGGAATCATGACTGGCCTTAAGGAAGGTACATGTAGGTGTGAAAGGTAGTATTGGGCCTGTACTACTAGAAGCACATGATCCGTACCAGAGACAAAAGTAGACTTGGAAACTCTAAGGAGGCCAATGTAGTGGAATCCCCTCGAGTCATATGATCATAGTTTATATGTTGTGTTTGAGTTTACATGATGGTGATGATTAGTCAAGGAGGTTCTGGCTCTAGTTCTGGTTCAGGTTCTGGCTCCGACACAAAACCAATTGATGAGCGTCTACGATTATAACCATTAATCCCCGGAGCGAGATACGTATGTATAGATATATACGAGTTGACACCTCCACCTGTATTTTCTAGCTACAACCTCGACCGATCAATCGAAGAGGATGATGAATATCTTAAGTCTTTATCCACGACGTCCAATGAAGCGTAGTAAGGGGTTATATATCTAGGCACATAGCTTGGTTATAGGACTCACTATAAACATTAATTGGATCTCTCTCTCTCTCTCTCTCTCTCTATAGAAACCACAAATTCAGTTTCTCTCTTTACAAAACAGTTATAAGTTAGAAACCAAAGATTTCATTTCTCTCTTTACAAAACAGTTATAAGTATGGTTTTACTTATGGAAAAACACCTTTTGGTTTTCAAAGTTTCTCTAAAGACTCTTTACGAACTCATTCATAAATATGGTTTTACTTAGAAAGAAAATAATTTTTGGTCATTTTAAAAGTATCACTACTGCTCTAGCAGAAAACCTGTAACCCACACCAACCTTGTGTTAACCCTCAAAACTACACGTATTGTCAGGAAATCACTAAACAAGCATTTCAGACGACAGAATAGTCATGGATTTTAGGCGGCCTAGTTTTCTAGTTTTTGTTATATATACATGCATGTTTAAGGCAATTCATGTACTCTATTATTGTATTTAAGAACCTTTTATTCAAACTTCAAGATGAAATACATATACTATTTTTTATTGTTGTACTTGTGCTATATATTCAATTGCTTGTGATCCATGAACTATGTCACATAGCCCGACACGCTCTGCCACCTCGTACGGGGGTGTGATAGATTATCTAAGTAGCTTTTCTGATGGTCACCTACTATAAGAACATTAGTTGTGTTATTTTATCTTGGACAGATATAAAAACAGATGTTGTTTTAGATGCATTTGTTTTTAGAATTGTTCTAAAAATAATTATTAAATAGTTGCATAGAAGGTGACATGTAGTGTAGAAACTTCTTGATTTCCATGTAATATAGCTATCTGTTATTTATGGTGGAACTAACTCGAGACACCTGTTTTGAATGTCGAAATTGTAACATTCTTCAATGATTAAAACCATATAATTAACTTGAATATATAAAAACTTATTTATAAGATCTGATAGTAGCATGTTTGCATATTTTGAAGACACTTCATTCTTATCAAGTCTCTTCAACGACATCGATGGCAGAAGTATTAATACAAAATGGATTTGGTATATTTCTTTGGTAACATGATCAAAATAAATACTATTAAATAAATTATATTATTACAAAACATATGTTTTTCGTTTAAATTTTCTTGAGTTTGTTAAGTATTGATACATTGAAAGTAACTCTTTGCTGAAGAACCACCAACACCTTCTATAAAGTTGTTTGTTGTTGCATGGTTCTCTTGATTACTTTAGCAAGGTATAGTTATGTGACATCCTTGCTTTTTAGAATTAGGGAATGTAGAAACAATCGAGAGTAATGATATCCTCTGTTTTCGAATGACATCTATTACTTCCCAAAGTTTCTCGCACCTTCTTTTTTGTTTTCATAATCCATATTGTCACACCCCAAAACCGGAACGGCGGAAACGTTCTGGGGTGGATGACGTCATGTCCAGTATCACAACACATGCATTATAGTAATCAAAGTACAACAAGACATTGCATTAATAGTAATAATTTTACATGGTTACATTAATACATCAAAGTAATACAAGTAATAGAATAAATACAGCGCGGTACTAAGCTATCTTCATCAACAGCTCCGGGATGTACCTGTCTAATGCTAACCTGAGAATACAAGTTATTTGAAAAGCGAGTATCAGCATTTTTACAAATGCTGGTGAGTTCATAAGCATTTAGTGACGTTTTCATTCAAATAACTTTAATAAAAGTAGTAGTTTAAGAGATTTCAGTGTATTAGAGTCCTTTCCAGAAATCCTATATTTTCTTTAAATAAAGCAGTCTTCTACCAAGACTGGTCAGTGTTATGTGGTAAAAAGTTGTTTTCCCTAAATTGCTATCATTATCAAAATACTGAATTTGATTATCAAGGAAAGCAAATGACATCAGGGAATAACATATGCCTCAGCAGTGAGGACTGCTGACTAAGGCAAGGAATCATAGACTCCAGGAGAGTATCGAACGAACGACACGCCTGGTTCAGTCTAACAAATAGAGACACAGACCCCAGAAGGTACCAAATGAAAGGTACAGCTGGTAAGGTCCACAACAGTGAATACAGACCGCAAACAATATCAAATGAAAGATACGTCTAGCAAGGTCTAAAACAATGAATACAGTGGATACAGACCCCAGACAATATCAAATGAGAGATACGTCTTGTAAGGTCAAAAACAGAGGAGACAGACCCCAGACAGTATCAAATGAAAGATACGTCTTGTAAGGTCAAAACAGTGTGACTCTGAAATTGAATTACCAGCATACAGTGTAAATTGCTGGCGAAATACCATTACCTTAAAGCCATGAATTATAAGGTAACCCGGGATACTCGTAACCATACTGACTAGAGCACCAGACGCCCTACAAGCGTCTAAAATGTGACATTTGTCACCCGTTGGCTTGGTAGGTCGGGACTGTAGCTAGCAGTCTGGGTGCGGGGTTGTCAATCCCGTATAGATCTATACACACAATGTCCGCTCTTCCTACAGGAGACTCTAGTTACTAACTAGACGACGGAGAAGGTCGTGTCCTGAAGATGCATCCCAAATAGTGGGTAGAGACTTCCAACTAGTGGGTTTCTAATGTAAGTGTTGAACTAGAGGTAGAGACTCTTAATTGAATTGACTGAAGTAAACCTGTATGTCTATGCTTGTGTACATAATATATAACTAATGAATCAAACGACCTTCGGATGGACATCCGATCCCACCAAACCACATCTCAACGAAGAAAAGGAAATAGGGCGGACAAGCCTTCCTAAGTCCTTCAATTATTATTTATATGCATCTATACAAGCACAAACATACATCTAACTATGCTTGAGTGTGTATCAAGTGGTATCATACAGTGAAGTATAAGTGTACAGTGGAACATCCGAGTCGTGAAGTATAAGCGTACAGTGGAGCATCCGAGTCATGAAGTATAAGCGTACAGAGTGGGATAATTGAATCGTGAAGTATAAGTGTACCAAGTGTAAGTGTATCACGAAGTGGAAACGACGATAAGTGAAGTAAGAGTGTCTATCAAGTATAAGCGACTACAAGTATAAGCGAAATAGAGACAATACCAAGTATAAACGCATCACAAAGTGAAAACGTTATCGAGTAGGAGTTTAAAATACATGAAAGCGAAGCAGCAGTAACTAACAAGTAAAAGCATACGTCGTGAAAGTGAACTTTGATGAAAAACCTTTATACTCGGGAAAATCACAATTTTTATTCTTTTGTAAAATAAGTTTGAAAACCCTTGGAAATCTTTCATAAACCAGTTTAAAACGAATTTAGATAAAACAGTGTAAGTAAGAGTTTTGAAACAAATGAAAACCTCTTTGAAAACCAATATAGTGTCCTACTCGGTTAAACAGTGTACAGTGGTAAAATCTTGTGCATGCGGGTTATCAATCACATGTGATTGATATGATAACTGACATGTTTAACTTGTATTCCCCCCCTATAAAACATGTAAAAACATTTAAAAGGTTCATTCAGGGGTATGAACTCACCTAGTGTAAGTAGGTCCGACGAAGGTGCCGTTTGGGCGTTCGGTGTCACGCAAGGACTTGAACACACACACTGACCTATTTAACATATGATAACATATGTTCACATACAATTAGTATGTTTAATACTAATTAAACAAATATACACGCTCACAGGAGCGGAAAACACTTTGGTTAAGTGTTTGGGTGTCCCGGGTAGCGTTTAAGGGTGTGTATGACCTAGGAATGGAGTTTACTCTCCAAGAGTAAACCCTTAATACTTAGTTTACGGCCCAGGGACATCTCACCATGACTTTACGGCCCAGGTTCTAGGGTGTTTTAAGGCTTCTACTTGCTCATGGAATTATTCTAAGTACTTTTCCAAAAAGGCATGAGTGGGTTTAAGGCTTCTAAGGGCATTATATTGGAGTTTACGGCCTAGGGACAACTCCCAAGGGAGTTTACGGCCGTAAACTCTCATCCCTCGAGTTTTGTGAAGTTTAAAGCCCCTAATACCTTGCTAGTAATTTATAATGAAGTGTTATGCCAATTTGGGGGATTAAAACTATCATTTTGGCACATTTAGGGGTGTTTACGGCCTTGGTACATACCTGGGGCGTAAACTCCATTTTCCCCTTCATTTTGATGTGTTTAATTGATCCAAACCCAAAGGACAAGCCCCTAATTTATGTCTTAAGCCTTGATATGAATTTATGGCACCCTTTAACATGTTTTTATGAGTTTACGGCCCTGGAACTATTTCTTGGGAAGCTTTGGCCATAAACTCCTAAATGGAGGGTGTTTGACATGTTTAAGGTCCCCAAACTATTTTTAGATGATTCTAGGATTTATTCCAAGACTATTGGTGGAGTTCTATGGCTTTTAAGCATGTAAAAATGAGTTTACACCCCATGTTTGAGGGGTTTACGGCCCAAGCACATTCCTTGGCCATAAACTCCTATTTGCTCCTCAAAATTCATGGCTAGGGTGTTCTAAGTCCGGATTTGTAAGCCATAAGGTCTTATCTAAGTCCTAATGTTGGTTTGGAGGGGTTAAATTGCTTAAAAGCCCACTTATTAAGTGTTTACGGCCCAAGCATGCTCCTTGGCCGTAAACACATGTTCCAAGTCCAATTCTATGCTATAAACACGAATCATAACGTTTAGAGTAAGCTAGGGTAAGCGGACTTACAATTTGGAAGCGTTTGGTTGCGGATTTGGGGCGAAAATGGGTCTAGAGAGAGAGTGTGTAGAGAGAGAGGGTGGAAAGAGCTCAAATGGAGTTTACTCCCCCTTATATATGGGTGGGAGTTGGAGCTCAGTGGAATTCTACCCAATACTGCCGTTATACGGGGCTTTTGGTCGCACCCGATTTAGTGGTCGTAATAATAAAAACTAACTTATTTCCAATTAAATGGAAATGTGTGTTATGTGTTTTTATTTTCTTTTATCACGACTTATCGGCATATTAATGTAAACCAATGGAATGTTTATTAAATTAACGTCCTCTAATTAACGGAACTTTTATACAGTGGAATATTCCGTTAACAGTAACGGGGAAATATAACGGGACAACTTGGGTTGTCACACATATTCAACGCATGATTGATATCTCTCTTAATATCAATTTTGTTAGAAAGCGTAGAAGTTTCCATTAATCGATATGCTATTCTTAATTAGATTTGTTCTATGTAATTTTAGGGGTAAGTAATAGTGCAACTTGTACCCTGACCGTAACTTTATATAAGAAAGGATACATGTTATCCACATCCACAACGTTCTGAACAAGATGTTTGGGAATACAAACGCTTTGGGACTATAATGGCAAATACTATAAGCATTTATGTGAAGCATTTAATTAATACGTGATCCTTAGCTTGCCTTAAGAACTATTTACTCTATAAATTGATATTTCTAATCCCCTTTAAATCCAACTGTTTTACCTGTTACTACATAATCTTCATTTTTTTCTTTTGTGTTCATCTCCGTGTCTCCCTTTGTCTTTTCATCTCTCTGTTGACATGTTTAGTAACAAATATCTCGACATAGACTACAAACACAATGTTGCTTTGTTCTTTAAAGCTTATAAGGAGAAACCGATGTAGCACACCGGATTGACGATGGACAACAAAGATATACTTCAATCTACTCAAGACGGTAAAAGAGAACAAATTGAGTCAACGAATGATAAAACACCTTCTTAGGTCATGAAATGGCAATATCGTTCTATATTGAACAAAATTATATTGACAATATGTTTATAGGTTGTAAATAAGAGCTTTTTTAGAATATTTTGAAGCTGAAAAGAAGCATCTTGGTACATTTATTTCTTTTTTATAAAATAAACTAATGTTTAAAATGTATTTAAATCTTGTCCTTATAATAAACTAATATTAAATATGTATTCAACTTTGGACCTGACATAAATAAATAAAATATGTTGGTTTATGTGAAAAAATTACTTATGTTTGCTATGTGATAGACATATTTTCAAGATAATATTCTCAAGTCCGTGTTCACAAGTGTCTAAACCATAGTAATAGAATAAGTATGCCCCAAGTTAATATTTAACTATATATTAAATATACGAAATATTTTTCGATATTGTCAAATTAAAGAAATTTAATGACACTTATCAAGATAAATATTTAGTTAAAATTATTTTAAAATCATTAAAAACGTGAAAAACAAAAGGAGTAATAGAATCACACTGAATTAGATTAAGTTAACTTCTCTCATGTGGTGACTATGTGACCTCCCTTTTTGAAGGATCTAAAGAATCATATATAACAAGATAAAATTCCTACCCGTTACTATCCACACAAAATGACAAGAAAACAAGCAAAATCTACGTGAATAACTGTGCGTAAATTTTGGAGATATCAGCAGGCACAACTTCTTTCTTGCTCAGTTTCAGAAATTGTCGTGGGGATCCTTTCAAAATACCTACAAAAATATATGGTACCTCTAAGAATAAGAAAAAAAACTAGAAATGTAGTGAGAAAATGTTGAGAAAGATTACTAACATTTCATTCACATCAGGGTGTTCATGTTCACTTGCAATAGCTGTTTTTGCCACACAAAGGAATGCATCATCCACATTGTAATTCTCTTTCGCTGATGTCTCAAAGTAAGGTATGTTTCCGTTCATGGCACACCACTCTCTTGCTGTCTTCTCAGAAACCTTCATTAGAAATATGTTTAAGATCTAAGACTGTATTTAGTACAATGGACTAGACAAACTTTTCAACCTTTTTTCAATGATGAAATGACATTCTTGTCCTTTAGAGATATAGGGACTCATAATATGTCTCACCTTGTTCCATCATTTTATATGAGCAAATAACTCACATTTCAAAATAAATGTCAATACACTACAAAAACACTTTAAAAAGATTGTCGCCCAGGTGGGTGTGTGGACCTAATGATTTGTGATTTTAATCCCAAAAATAATATTAACATATAAGAAATACACTAAAAACTAAAAAATTAATATAAGTTATACTATATACTAATAAATGTTCTCCAAGCCTGGGTTTAGAAAATTTTCAATTCAAATGTTGGATCAAGTTGATAATTTTTCTATATGTATCCATCATTGGTTATGTTATGTAATATTCAATCTTGTGTTACAAATGGTGTCTAAAGGTAGTTTTAATTTTTGTAGATACTTACGGCTCGACTGCTACCACCGTCAGTGTCCACTTTGTTCCCAAGCAACACGAACGGGAATCTTTCAGGGTTAGTTGGATCTGCCTGTTTTAGAAACTCTTCATGCCATGTTTGAAGGGTTTCAAAGGTTTTCTGAATGTTGACATCGTAAACAAGAACACAACAATCAGCCCCTCTATAAAATGCAACTCCAAGGCTATGAAACCTCTCTTGACCAGCTGTGTCCCAAATCTACACATGATACGTTAAACTTAATTATATGAATGCATATTTAACTCGTATAACAACCTTTTGAGCTTTTCTTTAAATAAATTTGAACCATAAGCAAGTGGAGGATTCGAGTTTGCATGTGATCTGTGAATTATCCTATATAGCTGTGTAACTAAGAATGCTAATTTGAACTCAGTTAGCTAGGCTAACCAGTCTGGATAACACTCATTCTTACTTTTTAATAATTCCATTATTTCCATGCTTAATTAAGTATTATTATTTCTATATGTATTAATTACAAAAAATATCTTAATTGTTTTTTTTAAAGGGAAAAAGCAAATTGTGACAACTGATGACCTACTTGCAACGTGACGAGCTTCTCGTCAATATGCAACTCTTTCGTCACAAAATCGGCACCAATTGTCGACTTGTACTGTTTGTTGAACCTGTTATAAACGTATCTAATATGCAAGTTAATTTAAACTTACAACTTTTCAAAGTCATGACGATTGTCAACACTTCAAGCACTTTGTATAAATATTAATTATTAAACATTAATACGATATCATGATATATAACAGTTATATTTTTATTAGTTTAAGGATACCGATTCATCAAAGATGTCTTCCCAACCCTACAAAAAAACAACAAATCGATAACAATCACCAAAAAGAGAACAATGATTTAATATGAAATGAAAAAGCTCAGACTAATTAATCACTCTAATGGGAAGAAGAAATGATACGCACCCACTATCACCAAGAACAATGACCTTGAGCAACATCCGATCAGACATCAACATGGCCGGAGAAGTAAATCCTGCTGATGAATTGTTTACGATGTTTGCCGGAGATGTGTAAAGCTACCGGAGGAGGAAGCAACAAAGGGAAAACCAGTTGTCACCTGCCACGTTGTTGTTTGTTTCTTTCTCAATTCTCATTTCACTTGTTTCCTATTTATATAAACTTTTGTTGACATTTGACTTTTCAAAGTCAACAGAGATGGTTTTCAACATTTGACGTTTGATAATAATCATGTTTATTCTGTAAAATAATATGTTTAACTTCACATATACTACGAAGAAATTGTTTTACTATTTTTATACATTTCGATATTGAAAAAAATACAATAAGTGCGTGAACGAATGATGATCTTAATTTATAACTTTGTTATAAGTTAACCATTGCATTATGGATAAAGACATGACAAGTTTAAATACCTTATAAGCCTTTATGTTTTGGATTACGTGTAATTTTCATGATTATTCAAACTTGGCTTTGAGGGTGAAATGTTAAAATGATATTAGAACAATGTCCTCGATCAATAAAAATATTAAATAATGAAGATGGAGTATCAAACAAATCATTTTTTAAAAAGCTTAAATTAATGGTCGTGCGAGGATTGAACTTCATTGTCTTGTGACACCAATCAATACAGGTAGATGACAGGTTACAAGTTTAAAGTGGTGCCACTTTTCACATTTAATTTAGGTTGGTGCTCTCTTAGCTCTTATTCACCTTCGATAACGTTCCTATTGGAAAACATTTTGTCTATTTTACTCTTTAGTTTTGGAGATAATAATATATTTCATATCCCACAGGCTTCAAAAGAAGAATGATTATGTTTTAGGAATTATATCATCTATTGTTTTTTATACTACTAGCATAAATAGTTGTATTATTTACTATTTGTTGAAATGTTTTCAAATAACTGTATCATATATTGTTTTTAGTTTATTTCTAAAGATTAATATTTTTTTAAACGGCAAATAATTTAAATATCTTTTTTGTCTGCGATTAAACCAAGGACCTCATAGTTAGTTGTTAAATTACAAACATTCGTATTAACCAAAGAGGCTAGTCCCAACTTGTCATTACTACTTGTTTATGCTTACACTTGTTTCTCTTCTACTTAATGAACAAAAAAACCCTTCAAAACTGGCAAATTTATTACACCATTGTTTTTACACTATATTTTTCCCGTACATAAAAATCTTTATTTTGTAATTATAAATAGTATATTCATTTTAATGATTTTAAATACAAAGAATATAAAATTCTCAACAACCGAAATATGAAACAGAGTACAATACATGTTATTCTTATAAAGAGTCATTACAATGTTTGCTTAATGTGCAATGATTAATAATTTGATTGCGATTGTTTATCTATTTATTTTGCTTGCGCGATGCAATCACCCAAATGCAATATAATCAAACAGTCTTTTGATGGTTTATCGTTGATTGGTATTGAATTAAAAGCCTGATAGGTTAATAAAACATCTAACCATATTAGAACCATCATGTTGTATGTTTTTTTGTCTAAAATAGTTGTAATGTTTTGTGTTGGGAAAATATGATGAAATATCATGAAGTTCACCTTGATTAAAATTAGAATTGAAACATGATCTAAACTAGACACAAAATAAATGAGGTTGGGTAAAAAAGAGATTTCAATTGTTTTAATTAAACGGATTGATACAAAATAATAATAAAAAAATTAATTAATTAATAGGTAAAGTTATGGTTGATAATTTCAGTTCAAATATTACTCGAAAATGACATATTTATTTATAAGCAAGCCTTTTTAGTTCTTTTTATAAACATGAAACCCCAACAACCAAAACAATATATAAAAAAACACTTGGATTGAATCGCTTGCTAATGTGGGTGGAAATGAGTTGGAGGCTGTTTTTTTTTTCTTATAGAAAAACCTGTTCAAATATATTATGCGGCGCAACACACGCGTAACGTTTGTTCTTTCGCATCAGTTTGTTTTTTGGAAGCCTCTAGATAATAAATAAAACTAGTATGCGTGTTATGCATGACACAACATTTAACATGGCTCTTCAAACCTCTTTAGTTTTCATTTTTCTTTTCACGTAATTCTTTTTTAGAAATTCGATATACTTTGATTTTTTTTTAAACTTTAATTTACAGATTTGATACAGTTTTTTTATAGTTCCCATAATTTATTATAGCTTGATTTTTTTTAAAAACCTTTGACTTTTTAAATTTTTTACCATTTATTTTAACAATATTTTCAGTTTCGGTTGTATTTTTTTTAACATGTGTGATTTCTTTTACGAATTTTCTAAACATTGTTTGCAATATTTTCTTAGTTCTTTATATATATTTTTTTATTTTCTTTAAAATTAGTTTTTTCAAGAAAAAAACTGATAGCTTCTTTTACATTTTTATATTATTTTTAGAAATTTTATATTTTTTTTTCTTTTGAGTATTCTTCCAATGTTTTAAGACTATAATTATTAAAAATTCCGGTGTTGAGAACTATTTTCGGTTAGTAAAATCAGTTTATTTAAATTTATGTTTATTACAACAGTCTGCAAATGTTAAAAAACAAACAAACTTCTTATTATAGCTTGCAACCGTTTGGTGCACTTCTTCTACTGCAGACTTCACGAATTTTCACTTTGAAAAAACAAACAGCGCCTTAGTAATGCAACTTAAGACATTGTTTTCAATTTTTTGTTCTTTCATATACTCAACAATTCCCTCAACCACTCGTTTCTACCAAATGGTTTGTAGTCTAGCGGTATCAGGTGTATTGGAAATGTGTCCTTCCTCTAAATGGTTGAGAGTTCAAGTCTCATAGTGGACAAAAGGTGTAGAATTATGAGTAGGCTTAATGGGTGTGTGTTTGTTGTTTTCTTTTAAAAAATCCTCCCCAACCCTTCCTATTTCACCTTATTTATTGTTTCAACCTGACATGACACGACATCTTTACAAGATATAAACCTACCATGGAAACTGACATGAACTTTACACAAAAATAAATGATTGATAAACACGACATGATGACTACATGATTCAGGTATTTTAATGTTCGACTTGAAACAAACCTGGCATGACACTGATGGGTTTTACATGTAATAATGTTGAAAAATTCTTATACTCTTAAGGGTACATGCAGCTCAATAGATCTATGTCATTAAACTATTGAAGTAACATACTATTAAACAACAAAACTTATAAAACCTAGATGAAATCGAAATTCACATTAAATGGAGGGTTACACACAATGGCGGATGCAGAACATTTTCGTAGGGGTGGAACTAAATTTTTTTCCAAATAAATCTATATTTGTAGTGTCATTCGTGTTTTAAGCCGGTGCACCCAATAGAAAAAACATTAAAAAAAACTTTAAAATTTTTTTTACACTACGTGCCGGCGTCGGAGCAGTGGCCCGGGACCCCTGGGACACCACTAAGGTCCGCCACTGGTTACACACCTTTTATAGATCCTAATCAAGTTAATCAAAGTCTTCTTGTATCCTTGGAAAACCTAGATCCAATAGTGTGCGGGCCTCTAATGGCTCACACCCAAAATGCAACAAACCTTAGGATTGAAGGGGAGAGGGGAGAGAGGAGGAGAATTTCGTTCTCCCCCTTTAGGTATGAGAAATCCACAAAAATTAGGTGCTCAATGGTCCTATTTATAGTCTAGATAACTTATGGACAAAGCAATATTTGAAGGATTAAAAAATAGATCTAATCTCAATCAAAATCCTTTCCTTATATACTATTAAGAGGCTTCTGGAAACCCTAAAAAGTGCTCCAAAATTGTCCATGACATGGACTATTTCAGAATTGCATCTTTTGTTCAACTATTGAACAATTACAAATCACTCATTGCACCTTTAGTTAAGTTCAATTAATCCTGAATTAATTCCAGATTAATTCTGATTAATAATTAATCAATTTTGACTATTTCTAATTAATTTATTATTAACATAATAAATTTTTGAATCACTAATTAACAATTTCTAATTAATATATTAATCACATAATATATTAACAAAACACTTTCTCTCTCTCTCTATCTCTCTCTCTCTCTCTCTCCTTTGATTAATCCAAGTTATTTCCTGGTTATGAGGGCAACCCAAAATAGACTTTACTTTTATTCATTAATATTATACCAATTTAGTTAGGACCTTAGACACTTAATCCAACAGTCTCCAACTTGGATAAGTCGCTAACTGCAATTGCAAGTACAACTCCAAATACCCAGTAAAGAGTGTTTCCAAAATGATTGCTAAACTCTAATTAGACGTTGGAATTAAGATAAGTGATAAGCTATCTCTTCGTTCTACAAGATAACATATATACATGGATTAGAGTCAATCTCATTGTCCAGGATTTTATTTCTCGATTTCCTGATTTATGACGACTGAATTCAAACTACTAATTGAATACATCAATTTAGTTTGGGCTCGGTCAAGCACTTCAGGTGTCGGCAACAAATCATTGAGGGGCCCAAAGATATCGTGTTTCTTGTTAAGGCAAAAGGAACGATTAAACTTCAACTATATAATCATCAATTTCACTCAACAAATCATGCATGTAATTACACTTTATAACACCTAGTTACGAGAAGCATTGGTGTATGCCAATGCACAACATATTTGCAAAACATGAATTATATATCTCTGTTTGAAGAATAAAAGATATTATCATCTTAGAATTACTTGTGATTGAATCCATGAAGCAATCTCTAGCCCTATGTTTGGCCAACACTCAAAATCTCTATTTTTAAAGTACTCTAGAATATGACAGCAATATGTATGCAATGTCCAATCCCTATGGACAATGTACAATCAATTTATGACTTAACAACTAAACTTGTCAACACTGCTCATGCCATTGATCAATTTATGGTTTCACACTCTTTGAATATAAATAATTCTATACTAATTAATCACCACAACAATTACAAATTTATCTATGGTAAATAGTTCAGGTGAATTAACAACTAAACTTGTCAAAACTGCTCATGCCATTGCTCTTAGCATGTATATTGTAACGCCCGTACATCCGGACTAGTCAATTTAGAGATAATAGGGGTCGAAAACAACTTTTCGACAAAAGATTATTTAGAATAAATAATCTTAACCAAGTTGTAGAATATGTCTCAAGGGTTCCGTACATATAAAGAACGCCAAAATCCGAGTTATAACGAAAAAGTTATGGTCCGTCGAAGTTTTACGGCAAAACCGGTACGACACCGGGAGACTTAAATAGCGAATTTTTGATAAAAGACTTTTTAGCCTTATTAATCTAGACAAAAGTTGTAGTATACGTTAAACCGAGAACGTCCATAAAAAGAACGTCCAAATCTGACTTCGTATGAGGAAGTTATGATTTTTCCAAATTTCAGCTTAGCAGTATGCAGCCCAAAGTTCGATTATGAGATCAAGTGATTTCTAGTCGAAAAAATCTAAACGAGAATCAAAGATCTAGTCGATAGTAGTTCAATGGGAAATAGACTGACGAAAACGGACGTCAGATGAAGAAGTTATGAATTTCTAACTGAGTTTTCTTGCCCCTGTCTATTAAAAATATAATAATAATAATAATAATAAATTCAAAATTAGTCGACGGAATCTAAATGAAAGTTGTAGAACATAGTCTCACCTATGCGTGGATATAAAGAACGTCAAAAACAGAGATCATATGCGAAACATACGGATTTTAGAAGTTTGGAAATGCGGAGTACGCCCAGCGTACTCATGGTTCATGGTTTGGGTTGGGTCACGTCGCCCTACTCCACCACTCGAGTGCCTCGGGTCTGAAGTCGTGACGCATCCAATCCAATCCACCTAGTACGCCCAGCGTATAGTTCAACGAATCAGTACGCCACACGTACTCTGAGATTACGCCCAACGTAATCCGATGCTCAGCACCCTATAAATAGAACTCGAGGGCTGCCGATTTTTTTTTTTGCTAATTTCCACTTCTTCACCCCTTTTTCTTTCTTCTACTTTGCGAGAAATACCCCCGAAGCCTCGATATCATCCCGACACCCAAAGCAAGTCCCGATGCTCCGAAGTTCCCAAGAAAATTATATTTTCAAGCCGAAACTCTGCCCGCGTGAAGCCCAATTTTTGGAAGATATGCCGGTTATATCAAAAGAATAGTATTTGAAGAGCCGTAGTGTTGTCCGAGCACCGTCTAATCAAGTAAGTGTGTAGTTACTTTCTTGTAACACATAAATATGAAGTGTTTGCTATGAAATATGTGCTATGTGTTATATATTGTTTGTTTATTTGAGATGGGTATAGATTTGATGTTTTATACAGGTTTTAAATGATTAAAACTGTATGTGTATTTTATATCTACAAGATAAATGTTGGATAGAAGATGGGTAGATGAAATCGTTGGTGTGAGATGAAAGATGTTATGAGTGAACCCTCGCGACTATGAGACGGAGTGCCTATAGTATTTAAACCGTGGCAACTATGAGACGTAGTACCTATAGTATAAACCCTGGCGACTATGAGACGTAGTACCTATAGTATCAACCCTGACGACTATGCGACGTAGTACTTATTGTATAAACCCTGGTGATTATGAGACGTAGTGCCTATTGTATAAACCCTAGTGACTCTGAGATGTAGTGCCTATTGTATAAACCCCGACGACTATGAGACGTAGTGCTTATTGTATAAACCTTGGCGACTATGTAACGTAGTGCCTGTTGTATGAACCTTGGTAGCCATGGACTTTGGATAAATTCCTTAGGTCAATCCTTAGGAATGAATGAATGAAGGATTGTTGATTCTTAGGGTAAAACCTTAAGAAATAAAGAAGATAATGGGGGTGGGTAATTGGGTTGATTGTTTGATGATTAAATATAATAATTATATTATTGTGGGTTGAAAACCCTATGTGCTCACCAGGCTCCCAAGCTTGACCCACTCAGTTTCTTTGTATTACAGGTAGTGACACGAGAGCATAAGTTGGATGACTTATCAAGATATTTTGGATTATAGATCAGTATTTGTAAATAACTGTTGTAAGGTCTATTTTGTACTGTTTATGCTTTTGGTCTGTATCAGAAGATGACATCCCAAGATTTTATATAATGCAAAATACATTTCTTTAAAGAAATGTTTTGATAAATTCTTATCACATTTTGTTTTGGGAACAAATTCCGCAACAGTTTTCTTTAAACAATTACTCTGATTTTAAAACAAAGCATAAACAAATCGGCCTTTTCTGGCCGTGAAATTGGGGGTGTCACATATATCATGATTTCATTTGATCATCACTATTGTGAATGAATCATCGAAAACATATTCACTTCACAACTAGATCTCCATCCTCAACATCTTTTTGGATGTAGTGGAATTTACTCTTTTATGCATTGACCTTCTGTAATCTTAAGAATCCTTAGTCAATACGATTGCACTTTCACAGAGTCTTGCTAATGGAAATTTGTTACTTAAAACAAATCAATTATCAAGCATGAAGTTTTCTAGTCCATGCACACTCTTTGGACACTTCACATGCACCAATGTGGTCTTACCCACATTGTCGAATCAACCACCATCCCGTACATGAAACCTTTCATGCTATAACTCAAAATGAATATTCATTTAGACTATGACTCAACGTCATTGGTGCGTGCAAATAGCTACACCTAATTTTAAATTTGTAACCTAACTACCTTAACTAACTAATTGCACTTAAGCAGTGTACCTAGTCAAATTATGGAATAGTCGGGTAAGTCGGGTGTCGATCATAGGGAACGGTTTTGACTAATTAATCTATCTACTAATAAATTAATCTAATTACTAACTAAAAAGGGAGTTTTATCTGATTTTGCAAGATCAGAGAAACTTAATTCTTAATTCAAATTCAATAAATAAACAAACACTTTTGTTAGTTCGAATCCGGTTTCCCATAATGGTTTATAAATCAGATATGATAATTACTGTTGGTTACCAATTAATAAGTATTAGCAATTCAATTCCAAATTTACTAATATTCAATCAATTCATGTAGATCAATGTATGTTCACACATAAGTTAACACATAATTAATTATTTAATGGATTGGAGCTATGTAATATTGATTTTCAAAACACACCTATGTTCATAATATGAGTTCTCTAGCACAGCCTAATTCAATACTTAACTGCTTAACTAAGATTGGTGATCCTAGCTTTAATAATTTAATGCTCACTAAATTACCAGGTATTCTAATTCATGCAGATTAATAATCACTAACTACACAGAACAAGAGTTAAAAGCAATCAAACACTAAATCAAACATGCTAGGTAACAGAAGCAACTAGATTTAGCTGGACATTCTAGCAAACAAATTAACACAATTCATATTCATAAACATGTTGAAAAGTACCAAATCTAAAGTCAATTTATGAAATTCTCTTCTTCTTTGGTGTTGAAAGCCAATTCCAGAACTTCTCTTCCTCTAAAAATTGTCTCCAGGAACTCCTTTAATCAGCCAAAAGTCTCTCAATTCGTAATCAACAAGGATATAAATAGTTTCTGATTTTTCTAGGTTCACGTCGTGAGCCAATATGTCTCAAGTCGTGAGAACGTAGCTATCCGTGTTGGCTAAGGACTCTTCTTCGCGATGTCAATCTTCTAGAATACTCCAACTCACGTCGTGAGTATGTATTTTTGCTGAGTTTTAATTCTTCTTTTCTTCAAGTCTCCAAAGTTTCATGCTTTGACAATTTTAGTTCCTTTCTTCGAAAATTCTTTTATTTTGGCTGCAAAATATAATTTAAGCTTATAAGTACCATTACTCTATGCTAATAACCAAAATATTAATAAAAATGTAAATAAATATTGCCTAAAAATATGTATAAATATGGCCATATCAAAATCTCTAAAGATTATGTCACTCTATGTCTTCTCAATCATGTTCTCTACTGTCTACAAACAACCATTCTTTGGTATCTTTCCATACCTTAGAATCTTCTTGACAATCAACTAGCAATTCAGTCATGCCAATTTCTAATTTGATCTCACGATGCTGAAACCATCTGAGACGTCAGAATAAGTACAAGTCATAGTATTCACGATTGATCTAATATCCAGAGCATATGGGACTCGACTCATATTGTCATTTTCATAACTAGTACAAAGGACTTTTGTGATTTACTCAACTCATTCCTATAAACAAACCCTTTGGAACTTTCTTGTTGAAACATTCCAACAATTAGTGCTTTGACTGAATCCTATTAAAATTTCAATCTATACGTTTAGATCCAAATACCAAGTATCAATGTTGCTTTTCCTTGTTCATCATTACAAAACAATTCTTGGGCGTTTACACCTTGCAACGTAGGACAATGTTTCCTATGAGAAATATTGTCATCAACATGCAATACCAGGAAAAAACAATACTCCTAATAGCTTTGAGATGTACTTAAGCCTTATTTGGACTTCTAGAAAGTCAACACTCTTGACTTTCTCATAGAAGAACATATTCTTGCTACGTGATGCTTGTCTATATCCACGAATAGATTTCTCAAGCCTACACACCTTATTTGGATACTTTTAATTTTTAAATCCTTTCAAAATATGTCATATATCCTTTGAAGGTTTCCTA
Source organism: Lactuca serriola (assembly GCF_051521515.1). NCBI lineage: Eukaryota > Viridiplantae > Streptophyta > Magnoliopsida > Asterales > Asteraceae > Lactuca > Lactuca serriola. The sequence continues at coordinate 283,602,333 of NC_136411.1, forward strand.
TTTAGGAAAGTCATTTAAACATCCACTTTACCATATCTTTAATCAAATCAGTCAACAATGGTAACAAATAACCAAATAAAGGTTTCTCAACTACTAGTAAGAATGTTTCCTTACAATCAATCACTTGAGTTTTGAGCGAAACCCATTTCTACCATACTAGCTTTGAATGTGTGTACATTCCTATCCATGTTAGTCTTCACAGTGAAGATGTAATTGCAACCCACTGTCATAAGACTAGAATTTGGATCAACCAATTTCAAAATTAGTTATCCCTCGTGGACATAATTTTGCTATCCTTAGACTCTTCTAATGGCAACCATAGGGCCCACAATTGCTTCCTATTAGCTATTAGACTTATCCAAATTGATCAATGTCTTATCACCGATTAACAAAGCTCTTTCCATAGTTAGAGGAAACTCATAAAACTTTGTAGGTGCTCTAATTCTAGTATATTTTGTGAAGAAATAAGGCAATGTCATTTAACTCAACCAGTTTATCAACCTCAAGTTGAAAGCTGGTGCTTACTATAGGTTCATTGTTGGTCACTTCTCGAATTCTTTTAATCTCAATAGGACTCCCAGTTCTTTCTCTGAAGGAACATTCCTTTTGAGTTATAATCATCACATATATCAAAAGTCTTTAGTGAATTACCGACAATGTAACACTTGATAAATCTTGATTTAAGTTGGTCATTGGTTTCTTGTCTTACGAAAGACATCATAACACCATATTTAAATATGATGGAACTTTCCAACTCTACATTTCATGGCTGCCATCAGAACCTACTTAGTTGGATACATGGTTTAAGAATGCTCTACTAATTAAGTGTATATTCGCAAAAAATTGTCGTAGATTGAACCATATTCCATTCAATTCTCGTTTTTGTAACATCATTAGATTATGATGTCGATGGATACGTCAACTAAGGAAACCATTCCACAATCTCTATGATAAGCGTTGAACCTGATACTAAGGCATTCTTCTTTCCTTTCAGATCGAATAACATTTAGATGCATGCCCAATTGATTCCCTACTTTGTTCTGATACTCTTTGAAACCTTTCAAGGTGTCAGAATTATGCTTAATAAAATAAACATAACCACATCTACAGAAACTTTCACTAAATATGACATAGTAATATATGTCGTCCCTTGTGGTGGATATGATGGGTCCACACATATTAATGTGTACAACATCCAATAATTCTTTTTCACCATTACATGTCCATGTGAATGGTAACCAACTCGTCTTGCAAACATACAAGATTCGCATACATCAATCAACTGAAGGTCGAATGATTCCATATATAGTCCAACTGGAGCTTGGTGATCTAATTCTCACTTATGTGGCCAAGGTGATCATGCCACAAGCATGATCATATCTAGAATATTAGAAGAATCAATGCTCAAGTCATCGTTGCTATTATTAGAAATACAAACTAGAATTTCATGAATTCCAGTTGCAAGAAGATGTTTTAGACATAAAACCATCATCTTTATAAACTAGAATTCTCACATTTCCATTATGAAATGAAAATTGAAATTCATGTTTATGCAACAAATATGATGAAATTTCGGTTTCTAGACATCTCAGAAGAGTAATAGCAATCAAATAGATTTATTCTAACTCCTTTGCTAAACATGATCTCAAAATCGTCAATCATTAAGACATGCGACATTCGTCCGTTCCAATAATTAGGTTTAGCGATTTATGCTGAACTTCCTTCTTTCCTATAGATTCTATAATGCCATCCAAATGTGATTATCACATCATTCATCAAGTAACTAAGAATGGTATGTATTTAGAGCTTGATTATACAAGTAACTGATGTAGAGTCAAGAATTTGACTTTACCATCCCAAAATATTTAAGACAATCTTCGTTTCCTATGATCTTTGTCAATGCATTAATTTCAACTTGCCTCTTTTCAATCATGGTTGCATGGAATAGAGGACATACCAATTCCATTCCTTCGTAATGGGAAGTTCTGGCCAAAACCATTCCTTTCCATTTAGAATTCAAATGTTTCATATTCATTCCACCAACATTCAAAAGCGATAACAATTGGATAAGAAATCTAATTCCATTCCAGTTTCCCAGTTTGGAGAAGGTTTAAGAATCTCATCAATGTTTTCCTCCATACTATTCATATGAAAAATCAAGTTGAAATTAACATAAGAACTAATGAAAGATCCAAGCATAATATCTATAGCAAGACTGTTGTCAAGGGAAACATTAGGATTCTCGATTTTGTCATACAAATTTGAACGCAATTAGAAATTTTTTAATGATTTTTTAAATAACTCTAGCTTTTCCATTTGGTGAAACATTTCACTTAATTGCAAATTAATTTCACATGTTCACATGCTCACAAAATTCCTTTTGGAACATTGAGGACATACACATAATGTTACAAGAGAACTTATTTGACAAATCTTCACTTTATGGGAATAAAAACTTATCTAAAGTTGATGCATTATTGATTTAAGATATACGCTCACTATGGATATCTTTCCCAATATAGATATCGAGGAAGATCCCATAACAAATGAACCATTACCGAGTGAGGACAAAGAAAACCTATAATTAGAAACTGAGTGAGGGGGTGGGAGAGGACTCCACATAACCTAAAAGAGAAAGTTTAATTAAGTTGATTTTATCCTTAATTACTAACCCAATTTTAAATTAAGGCTACGATCCTAAAGATGATTAGTAATATGAAGAGGGTTTCTGTAAGGTACAACTTTTTTTTTTACCAATTTCAATCAAAATGAAACTCCTTGTAACATCTTAATTTTTCGGGTATTCTCTTCTAACCCTTGGATTGTGATTTGTTTGCTAAATTTGTCCTTAATGGCATTTTTGGCCATGCATGAGTATGCTGGGCGTATTTTGAGTACGTTGGGCACACATAGCCAGGGTGCAAACCTTAATTTTTAGGGTTTGGACCCTATTTAAACATCTTTATGTCCTCATGCACTCTGTTATCTCCAGCCTCCTTCCTCATTTCGAAACCCTAAAGTTTATGAGGGCCTTGTGAAGCTTGAAGAGCCTTTTGGAGCCATTTTGGTGCTTTTGGAGAAGAAGGAAGACCCTTGAAGTTGTGGAGTTTCACTTACGGCCCTAGATCCAGCATCTACATTCCTTAGTGCATCTTCTGGAGGTATAAATCTCCAACCATGATGAGCATTTCTTTTAGATCTAGTTTTAGCTTAAAGTTGGTCCCTTTTGTCCCAAATCTTGACCTTTATGAGCATGGAATGATCCAAGATGCTTGAGTTGTCCTTTCATATCTTTAAGGGTGTGTAAAGTCATAAAAATGGGATCTTGGACATTGGTTTCTTCACATACAAGGCATAGGTTGTCGTAATGGGTCAAGAAGCTTCGGTTTTTGTTATTAAAGTCTTAATAGCCATGCAAAAGCATAAAGTTGGAAACTTTATGGTAAAGATCACCTTTTAGGGTCTGGATCAAGATATTGGTCGAAGGTGCTTAAGGATTAAGCACTTAATGGGTTGAGTAGTTGGCAACCGCGTACGCTAGGCTTACCAAAACATACGCTACAGGTACGTGATCAGACCCTCATTTTTGGTCAAACACGTAGTACGCCCTACATATTTGTTGAGTACACCCAACGTACTCACTAAGTCAAACGCGTAGTACGCCCTACATATTTGTTGAGTACGCCCAACGCCCAACGTACTCACTAAGTCAAATCACTTAGGCGCAACTGCCAGAATTGTGACATTCTCTATGAGGCGCTTCTGCCAGTATTTTCCATTAAATGCTACTGTCATGGTTATAATGTTCTCTATTAGGCACAACTGCCAATACTATCCTTAGAGCGCAGCTGCTAGGATGTTTATCGTAGACCTAAAACATCTATAGATTTTGGCGCATCTGCCAATTCTCATCTATAGGGTACTAGGTCATTTGCTGCTAATGTTCACTTATAGGGCACTAGGTCCATACTACTAATGTTCCTCTATTTCATCCTTCATTCCTCGTCATTCATCTACCCATGTTTTACCCAACATATTTTGTAGATATAAAATACATATACAGTTTAAATCATTTAAAACATGTATAAAATCGTTCATCCAGCATAGACAGCAAGTATTTAGACAATATGAGCACATAGCACGTAATTTATATAAAATACTTCATATCTATGTGTAAGATGAAAGTAACTATGCACTCACTGGAAAAGGTGGTGACTCGGCACTCGGACAACACTTCGTTACTCTTAACACAATTTTCCTTTGACAAAACCTAGTATCATTACCACTAGAGTTTAGTCTAATATGACCGAGACTAATTAATAGTCGTGATATTGTTACTATTATATAAGCACGAAACAATATTTCTGAACCACTATATATAGACAGGGGCCAGACATAAAACACCGGAGGGCAGGACCATTTTGGCATATAGCACTTCTGAAATCCAACAACCCTATGCGACCCTCTAAACCAGATTCCCCGTACCGCGAGTGGTTAAAAAGATATTATAACGACACTTATATAACTCATAATAATAGCCCAAATACTTACTATAAGGTCCTAATAACATTACTATATTGAAACATAAGATACACTAACGATAGGGTAGGCGTAGCTCACTTACAACGGGTTTTTTGTAAAACTGAGCTTCGCTGGAGCAGCGTTCCGAGCCGAAAGGCTCTTTTCTTGGTACTTCGGGTGCTAGGGTGTTTACCTAGACTTTAGGGGGGGAGGGTTGGGGCTTAGAGAGAAACTAGAGAGAGAAAGAGAAGTTGGAAGGTGTGAGAAAAGAGGATGTCCCGGCACCCTTTTTATATGTTGGAAATCACCAAAACTCGTCGAGTTGGCCTCCAAATCATCGACTTTCATAGCCAGGTGTCACCATCTGATGGCTAGCCTTGGGGAGGAAGCTACGGCCAGGATTACGCCACGTCACCCAATTTCGCACAGCACCCTCCCGACTTAGAAAAATCATAACTCTCGCATACAAGCTACGTTTTCGACATTTTTTATATCCACACGTAGGTAAAAACAATATCTACAACTTTCATTTAGACTCCATTGGCTAATTCTCGAGCCATCTTAAATTTAACAGTAGGAGGAGATTAGACTGTTAAATGACCGTGAAAAACTCATAACTCCTTCATACGGACTCCGTTTTCATCTATCTTTTTGCCATTGAGTTCCTATTAATGAGATATTCAACTCTCATTTAGGCTGCGTAAGCCAAAAACCTCTCAAACTAAAATTCGAGTTTCGGGCCGTACACTGTTATGCCAAATCTTAGAAAATTCAAAACTTCCTCATACGAAGTCAGATTCGGTCGTTCTATTTTTGTATGGTCTCAATTTAACGTATACTACAACTTTGGTTTAGATAACTAAGGCTAAAAAATCCTTTATCAAAAATTCACTATTTACGTCCCCCGGTGTCGTGTCGTTTTTGCCGTAAAACTTCGACGGGCCATAACTTCTTCGTTATAACTCGGATTTCGGCGTTATTTATATGTATGGAACCCTTGAGACATACTCTATAACTTGTTTAAGATTATTTATTCTAAATAATCTTTTTTTGAAAACTCATTTTCAGCCCTTATTATCTCTAAATTCACTACTCGTATCTACGGGCGTTACAATTATCTCCCCCTTAGGATGACTACGTCCCAGAATCATCAACGAAACAGGGCACATATGATGACTCCATACATTATCTCTTCATCCTAATTAGTAACCGTAACTTTGATGTTTCTTCGAACGAGTATCTAACTCTAAGACTTCCTGACTGTAGGCGGTGCCCGATCTTGGACCCGCTCTCTATCTCATGTTAGACTTCCAATCATGATCTTCATGTCACGATCTCGATCTTTATTGGAGACTCCTTCTTTAACAAAATTGAGATAAGTTTCTTCCTTTGATTATCATAATAGACTGATGGGTCATGTTCTAATGACCTCTCATCGTATGATGCATTGCTTGGACTCAGGTCTTTTAGAGTCAAATTCGAGAACCGACTATACCTTCATTCATGTTCTAATCATGTCATAAAAGGTCGCATTTCTAGCAACAAGCAACCGTAGCAATACCTCTACTGATCGCTTTGATTAATTCTTCTGGCTTACGTCAAGTGCTACATCGAACTTGGTTCTCGGAACCATGTAACATACTCGTCGTAGTCGGACTCAATTTGGTATGACCACTAGGGTTGGAATAACAACAATCTTCTTAGTCATCACCGAAACAATGGTAACAACATACTTGAATAAAATGGTATAAGTTACTAGCTTTTTGGTAACCTTCTCACTTTACCTGGTCCAAGTGTGACTCTTGTGCTTCTGGTAGTATACGCCTCTACTACCTTTCACACCTACTCATACTCGTCCCAAGAATTGTATCTCAGTTCACCCAAGTCATCATACAAGAAAATCACATAACAACTTGACACATTAGATAACATAATGAAGGTTTTATATTATTCCTTGAAACGATTACATAATTGTTCAAGTTCAACCTATACTATGCCTCTAATAGGCTACACCATGTGGTACTATCTACACGACTACTTCATAACTCGATCTTTGGATATCAAACATTCACTCCTGAATCCTTGCATTGTCATCTGCTTCGTCAAGGATCATTTGAAATTCCCTCGCCTTTGGCTTTGGCGGCACATTTGGCTTTATAGCCCCCTCTCTCTTTGGGCAGTCTTGCTTTAAGTTCCCTTCCTCGTTACATCCGAAACACACCCTTTTGTTGAATGTACAATCGTTGGCATAATGCCCATGCTTCCCATACTTGAAATAATTTACCTCCTCACCGCGTTTTCCAATGTGTTTCTTTTTGCACTTCTCGCACCATCTTTCTTCGCTTCCTCCTCCTCTAAACTTCCTTGTATTGGAATTTATCTTTTCATCAGGCCTTGTTGATCCTTTGAATTTCCTCTTTTCGCCAATCTCAATCTTGCTGGCGGCTCTTCCCTTGATCATCTCCTCCACGGACTTGGCAACCCAAATAGCTGCCTCCAGAGTAGGTGCCTAATGCACTGACACCGCGTACTCCCATGGAAGTCCCTTTGCGTACTTTTCGATTTTCGTCAACTCATCCGGAACAAGACACTAGGCGAACTCCATCTTCTCTGTGAAGTTGTTGGTGTATTCATCAATCGACATGCTTCCTTTCTTCAAGGTAAGGAATTGGTTTTTTAGCTTAAGCAGATTTTGGGCTGAGCAGTACTTGCGTTTGAGCTGCACCAAAAACTCTTCACACGTCAGTTGCAGGGGCTCATTGGGGCTTAAAGTCTTCCCCAGAGTGTTCCACCAACGAACCGCGCCTCCTCTGAACTTGCACACCGCAAATGTGGTTTGTAGTTTGCCTTTGCAACGACACGTCATGAAAGCTAACTCCATCTCCAAGATCCAATCCATGACCCCAATCAGATCTTCCTTTCCAGTGAAAGTCGATCGCTTGCAAGTCAGAAAATCCTTGTACCTGCATCCATTCCTCTCGACTCCGTCATCCTGGTTGTTTTGTCGAACTATTGGTGGGTTGGCTTGACCAACGGTCCCATTGTAGTTCCCTGTTTCTAACTGCCCATCGTTCAATTCGGGCTGTTCAACTGGCATCGTGAGTTCCTCTCGATTTTGTTGAAGCAAACGTCTGGTTTCCTCCATTTAACGATCCAACATCGTCCGGATCATCACTTGCACTCCGGCCATGGTGATTGTCTCTGGAGCGACTACCGTAACGAGTATTTTCTCAATCACTGGAGGTTGATTCCTGTTCCCATTTGCATTCCCAGCTCCACTGCGGGTTCTTGCCATTTTGATCTTTACACCGAATAGGGTGAATTTAGATCTTTACTTAGGATAGACGTTTAAATCATCCTTATCCCTCCAAATCGTTTACATGTTAGTTCTAATATCGTAGTCGTACGTTTAGAATCCTAAACACATAAAGTTTACAGATCCGGTCGGCAATAGACCATAGATCTGAACAAATATCAGCATATCAGGCACAAAGAATTTATCACATAAAAGCATTTTACGCACAATTCCTAAAATAAGCTAGTGCTCACACTTCATAATCATCGCTTAACATTCTAAGTTTAAGTCTAGACATCCTAGAAATTCCTAGTTCGCTTAAACTAATGCTCTGATACCAACTGTGACATCCCCATTTTCACGGCCAGAAAAGACCCATTTTGTTTATGCTTTATTAAAATCAGAGTACCTCTTTTATTAAAAAAGTTGCGGAATTTGTTCCCAGTAAAACTTGATAAATACGTTATCAAAGCATTTCTAAAGAAAAGTATTTTTATTCATTTTAAAACATTTGGGATGTCATCGTCAATACAGAAACATAAGCATAAACAGAACTTACATTCATTTACACTAGTGATCTATATCTCTTTTAAATCCCTTAGTGTAAAGTAGCTTCATATCGACACCTGTGATACAATTAAACTGAGTGGGCCAGGTTGGGAAACCCAGTGATAAGGTTTTCAACCCACAATAATTTAATTCTTATGCTTAAACATCAAACAATCAACGCAATTACCGATTCCCATTATCTTTGTGACAACCCAAAAATTTCTGTTAGTTTTAACGTCGAAGTTAATGTCGAAATTAACGTCGAAATTAGTTACGTCAAAAATTAGCCAAATTTATCCCGAAAATACTTTTGACCGGAATTAAACCCGTTGGAATATTTTAAATAATATTCGTCAAGCGAACAAAAATTAAGGTGGTATAATTTTAAAATGTTGTCGTGTTTAACGGTTGATGTGAAAAACCCGTTCGCGGTTGGTGTCAAGAGAACCCCAGCCAGGCCATAAGCTCCACCCTATATAAGAGTTAAGTGGGATTCACTCCCACCTTTTTCCCACCTTAGACACACACTCTCTCTCTACTTTCTCTCTCTACAAACGGGTTTTGGTCAAAAATCGCCCCTCCGAGCCTCAAATCGGTAAGTAAACCTTCCTAGCTTGTTATCTAAATTATCTAGCTTGCAAATTCGTGACTTAATCATGCAAAAAACCCCCCAAGAACATGATTTTACGGTCTTGGGAGCCTCCCAAAACCGTAAACCCCTTTGAAGAGGGTTTTAATGCTCAAAAATCCTTCCAAAACACTTCTCATGCTTAGCAATGGCTTAGAGGCTTACCCGAAAGGACTTCGAACACCAAAATCGGACCAAATGGGGAGTAAACATGAGTTTATGGTCTAAGGATATTCTTAGACCGTAAACCCATATGCATGGACCATAAACACTTGTTTAAGTGTTAAACTACCCCTCAAACACCTCCAATGGCTTCCATGAACTTCCTTGAGTGCATAGAGCCTTATTTTCCTTCATGATATGCACCAAAGCATACAAATGTGTGTCACACTTGAATTTACAGCCCAAGAAGGTTCTTGGACCGTAAACACCTATTCTTAGACCATAAACACCCCCAAAGGGTGTTAAAGTGCCCTTAACACTTTGTATGGCTTGGAATTGGACCTAGAACTTCGTCTGCTTAACCTACAACCACCAAAACATAGGATTCATGGACAAAATGATTTTACTATCGTAAAATCATGTGTTTAAGGTAGTAAACTCCCCAAGAACATCTCCTTAGACCGTAAACACCTTTCCAAGGTGTTTAAGTGCCCTAAACACCTTCCTATGCTCATAAAAGTGACTAGAACCTTACATGCATGAGTTAGAACGACCAAACAACAAAATAAATGGACCAACATGAGTTTACTACCATAAACTCATGTGTTTACGGTCATAAACTCCTCAAGGAGTAGTCTTAGGCCGTAAACTCCTTAAATGGCCCATTTTGAAGCCTTAAACCCTTCGTAAGCCCTAGAATTGAACCTAGCCTAGTTCCACAAGTGTTATAAGACCTTAATGCATCAAAGAACACAACATCCATGAGTTTATGTCCGTAAACTCAGGGTGACAAGGTCTTAGGTCCGTAAACTCTATAAAGAGTTTACTCTTGAAGAGTAAACTCCCTAACTAGGCCATACACACTCTTAGGTGTTACCCGGGACACTCCTTGCACTTGACCAAAGTGTTTTCCACATTTTAGGATGCGTATACGTGTTTGATTAGTATTATATTTACTAATTGTATGTAAACATATGCCATCATATGTTAATAGGTCACCAAGTACGTTCAAGTCTTTACTTGACACCGAGCACCCAACCGGCACCTTCGTCGGATCCACTTACAACAGGTGAGTTCATACCCCTGAATTAACCTTTTAAATGTTTTTACATGTTTTTATGGGGGGGGGTATAAGTTAAACATGCCAGTTATCATATCAATCACATGTGATTGATAACCCGCATGCACAAGGACTTACTACACTGTCAACTGTTTTACCGAGTATGATACTGTAAATGGTTTTCCAAAACGTCTTTACTTGTTCAAAGCTTTTCTCAAATTGTCTCTTGCTTTCTATGTTTTACTTCAGTTTCAGCTACAACAGTATTTTAAACAAAGGATTTCTTTACCTATAATGTTTTATCAAAGTTTCATTTAAAACTTGTTTATGAAAGGTTTTCAAAGGATTTCTAAAGGTTTTCAAACTTATTTTACAAAAGATTACCAAGTTGTTATTTTCTTAAGTATAAAGGTTTTCCAAAGTTTTCATCAATGTTTTCTTCCATGTTTTTATACTCCTACTTTGTTAGATACTACTACTTCATTATACTTCTACTTAGTTAATGCTCCTACTTAGTTAAATGCTATTACTTTGTTAACGCTTTTACTTTGTGATACGCTTTTACTTCGTGATACGCTCCTACTTCGTGATACACTCCTACTTCGTGATACGCTCCTACTTATTAACGCTTTTACTTCATGATACGCTCCTACTCTGTGAAACACTTCTACTTATTAACGCTTCAACTTGTTGACGCTCCTACTTCGTGAAACGCTTCTACTTATTAACGCTTCTACTTTGTTAACACTTCAACTTCGTTAAATGCTTCTACTTAGTTAAATGTATGCATGTACTTGTATAGTTATATAAATAATGTTTAAAGGACTAAGGAAGGCTAGTTCGCCCTATTTCCTTTTCCTCGTTGGGATGTGGGCTGGTGGGATCGGATATTCGTCCGAAGGTCGTTTGATCATTAATTATATATTATGTATACATGTATAGACATATAGGTTTACATCGGTCAGTTATTTGAGAGTCTCTATCATTAGCCCAGTATTTACCTCAGAACTCACTATACGAGATGCATCTTCAGGACACGGCCTTCTCCGTTGTCAAGTTGGTAACCAGAGTCTCCTGTAAGGAGAGCGGGCATTGTGTGTATAGATCTATACGGGATTGACACCCCCACACCCTGACTGCTAGCTACAGTCCACGGCCTACCAAGCCAATGGGTGACAAATGTCACATTCTTTCCGACGCTTCCAGGGCTTCAAGTTCTCTAGTGTCTACCAGTATGGTTACGAGTATCTCGGGGTTACCTTATAATTCATGGCCTTAAGGTAACGGGAATTAACACTGTATTCACTGTTTTCAGACCTTGCTAGACGTATCATTCAATTGATACCATCTGGGGTCTGTATTCACTATTTTTAGACCTTGTTAGACGTATCATTCAATTGATACTGTCTGGGGTCTGTATCTCTTTGTTTTAGACCTTGCTAGACGTATCATTCAATTGATACTGTCTGGGGTCTGTGTCTCTCTATTTTAGACCTTGCTAGACGTATCATTCATCCGATACCGTCTGGGGTCTGTATCTCCTTTTTTTTAGACTGAGCCAGGCGTGTCGTTCATTCGATACTCTCCTGGAGTCTATGATATCTTTTGACTTAGTCAGCAGCATTCCCTGCTGAGGCATATGTTATTTTCCCAAATATTCTCCTACTTTCTTTAAAAATCAAATATCGTATTTTGGTAATGATTGTGTTTAAGGGAAAATTACTTTTACAACATAACTCTGTCAAGTCTTGGTAGAAGATTGCTTTTAATTAGAAAATATAGGATTTTCTGGAAAGGACTCTAATACACTGTAGACTCTAAACTACTACTTTTATAAAGTTATTTTGAACTTACACAAATGACACTAAATACTTATGAACTCACCAGCATTTATAAAAATGCTGATACTCGCTTTCAAATAACTTGTATTCTCAGGTCAGCTATAGACAGGTACATCCCAGGAGCTTTTGTTGAAGACGATTTTGTACCAAGCTGCATCTATACTAGTTTTTGTAATACTTGAATGTTTCTTTACAATGTAAACTATGTAAAACTATTACTATTAATGCAATGGTTGTTGTACTTTGATTACTATACTGCATATGTTGTGATACTTGACATGACGTCATCCACCCCAGAACGTTTCCGTCGTTCCGGTTTTGGGGTGTGATAGATTGGTATCAGAGCATTGTTTATAGTGAGCTAAGTATATCAATTCATAAAAGATATACAGCCTATAAATACATAGGGATAAAACACTCTGACCAAGAATTATACTTTAAAATATAACCATATTTTATCAAAGTATAAGAACATCCATAATCTAAACACTCGAACACAAAGTATCACAAGAAGAACAAGAATAAAAGTCTTCGGATGTTGAGCATTACCGTCAAACTTGGGCAGTTATGTAATCGTAAGCTGTAAATAAATGTAACCTGATCAACTACATTTATTTGAGATGCAATGAACATGTGCTTGGGAGTGATAGTGGTGTTGCAACAGGTCTGAAACTTACCAACTAGGAATGCTAGAGCCAAACATAAAAGTGTAAAATACTATGGGAGTATTTTGGAATACTAAAAGACTCACATTAATCCCAGAATCATATTCAGAAGTTAAGAATCAAACAAGAAATTAAAATACCATAGGGGTATTTTAGGATCCATAGATAACCTTGTGTGAAGAACTAAAAAGATCCTTATTGATATACCTACAATTACATAGGGTATACTCCCAAGGTTATATATAATAAGGATCCCATAGACTAAGAATGTGTGGTTTCGCTCTACTTCCTTTTCCTCGTTGGGATGTGGATATAGAGTAGTATCACATATTTGAAGGCCTATCGGATCTACGCTATATATGATTTGTATACCCTATGTAATTGTAGCAGGACTCGATATGGATCACCCAGAGAAATGTTAATAATCTCTTAGGATTTTTTAGACATTTCCATTCTCGCGCGAACCCTATAGAAAACCCTATCCACTTCAGTACTCGGCAGAAGAGTTGATTCAGCCCTAGAAGAGGTTCATTGAGAAGATTTCTAGTTCGGAAATAAATGAACTAGGTCAAGACTATTGAAGATTTCCAGTCATCCATCATGAAGTGATGACACCCAGAGTCGGAATCGGAAGTAAGACGGAGTAGAAATTCAATATTTCTATAGGAGAAGAAAACCCTAGGTAACTACCCAAAGGAAACCAATGTCGGTTCCAATCAAAGATGCGAGGTAGACAGAGGGAGCCAATGCATGGAACCCGAGAAATGTCTCTTCCTCGTATTCGTCATGCTAATACACCCATAAAATAATACAATTTAGTGAGTTAGTGATCACACTACTCACGCTATGTGTTAGGTAAACCGCCTTTTCCCATTGCAAGTAATACGATTAGAGCAGATCCCCGCACCTCTATTGAGAGTATTTAGCCATAAGTCTTCATGAGCATTTCTCCCCGCGATCTTCGTTCCGAACTGTTCTCAAATCTTTCCAAACCGGAGAGTGAACCTTTCCCAGTATAAAGGTAACTTAGTAGGAACAACTCCCATCTTATGGATTTTTCCGATACTCACACCCGTACCTTGAATACCAGGACTGCATCATAGGGATGTAGGTCCACACTCAGACAACCAATATCCGAGGCACGGGAAAAATTGATGCCTAATACAGTAAGGACAAATATGTCCAGGGTTAACCATCGTCTCTCGTCCGCTTGACTTCTTTTCCGTATAGGAAAACCATGCCTCTGAGGAAGCGTAACCCATCCGCCGGCAAGAAACCGACTCTCCTATTTGATGAAGCTACGTTCAAAGCTACAGTCTCGGCAACCGTAGCAGCTGTCAGGGCGCAGCTGAATGCTAACAACACCAATGTTAGCAAGAGCCCTATTGGGAATTCCGATCCTAGTAATGGACAGCAGCAACCAACCTCTGTGTACCCAGCCACCCAAGAACCTCAACTAAATCCACTGAAGAGAAAACTCAAGATCGAGGAGGGAAGTACCTCGGCTGAAGAACCTGCTGAAGGGCAACGAGTCAAGACAGTCAGTGCTCCTGCCAGCCCTTCCATCCCGACTTCAAGGAGACCATACCTAGGAAGCCTTCCCCACTGCAGCAAGTGTAGCTACCACCATCAGAGCGTATGCTGGGAACTCTTTTGTGCTAGGTGCAACATGAAGGGGCATACTGCTCGCGTGTGCAGAACCCCAATTGAGTTTATTACATCAACCACCAATGTGACGATCAATCGAGTATGCCACCTATGTGGTGAGATTGGGCACCTAAAGCGAGATTGCCCAACGGAAAGAAAAGACAAGGACACAGGAGGAGTCTAACTTTAATGCTTGGGGAGAAGCATCAAGGAACCCGGTAGATTTTTGGTACGTCTCTCAATCTCAGATAACTAACCGAAAACATTAAAAGGCTAATTCTAAATGTAATTACTTCCCTGTTAAGGCGAAAGTCGCAGTACTGTTATAAAATGTAAAATTTTCGTCAGGTAAAACTATAATGGCTAGACATATACGTTACGGCCATGTATAATTGATATGGATAGACCTAGAGTGAGCGAATGCCGCCTCATTTCCTGTTCCTTGTTTGGTTGTGGATTTAGGGTGGGGTCGCTCAGTCAACAGTCCTCCCCACCTTAATTATACATGACTAGTATATGTTTGGCGATTATAGAAATGTCTCGTGAGAATCCATTCATGAAAAGGTACTCTACTCAGAAACATTAAGGACTCTCTACAGTTCCGCGTCGAATCTATCGGTCCAAGTATCTGCGACAGTGATACATGGGACGAAACCCGAGACGCCTAGAACTGGTGTGCCCATTCGGCACATGACTCTATCGACCCTTATTTTATATCATGTCGAAGAGTGCCAACTTCGACACCTCTACCAATCATGGTTCGACTTCGTGCAACCATGTGTAACTCCCCATTGTTGTGTAAAAAGAACTTTCTCTGTAGCCATTTCAGAAAATAAAGGTTCTTCCGAACCTAAACAAAATAAAATAATAAAGACTAATGCGATCCGTCAGTCGTCACTCATATTTCAAACCTTCCGAAGTACCCAGGAGAAGGGTACTGCGCGCTGCTCACCAACCCTCCTTAGACAGATAGAAACCGAAGTGAAAAACACAGCAGATATTCCAGAAGACGATAACCACCCGAATCATACTCCGTAAAACCCCCCGGAAAGACCCTTCGCACCTCGCAATTAGGTTCGTGAATCAAGAGAATAGAACTCATAGGACTGACTACTATAACTGAGTATGTGCATAAGGGTGGTATATAATTGAGATCAAAATGATTTAAGATGTGTGCTTCCTCCCTACTCCCTGTTCCTCGTTGGGTTGTGGGTCTGGGGTGGAGTCGCACAACTAAATGTCCTGCCGACCTCAATTATATATGGCTCGCATACACCAAGTATTAGTGGTTAAGCCGAGTATGAGCTCTACCACAAACCTCATAGTAAAACCCTTCATCCTATTCCATAGAATAGGAGCTAGAGTCAAGAGAACTATTTTGGGTTGAGCTACTATAATGACCACAAATCCGAAATTTGTTGTCATCCTGGTTAAGCCGACATAGTAGCTAACACCCTCAGTTGGTAAAGAAATTTGAGTCGTAAGAGTCAAGGACATTGACTACGACCATCCACTCACGCTTAATCCCCCGAATTAAGCATCTCAGCGGATATTCTGGGAACCCTGAAAGCTACGATAAGTTAAACTCTGAGAAGTGTGGATGAGGAGATTAAAGTTCCGAGTGATGGAACCCTATACCCACTAGATTTGACCTAGACCGAGAAAAACTAAGAACCTTCGGAAGAGTAGTTGCAGAAGATGTTCGCACTACTCAGCAACTTCGTCCACCCCATTACCGACGAGTAGTGCCAAGAACCCTCCGCCCCCTTACATGGAGGAAGTCACCGTCGCCCTGTAGACGATAGACTACATTCTTCGAAGTGGAGCACTAGAATACCCAAAATTACAGGATAACCTCCGCAGCCAAGAATACTCGAATAAAGTGCGAAAGTAGGTTGTGTTAAGACTTATAACCCAGATCTCGAAGAGATTATAGACTTGACACCAGTCTAGGTGTTAGTTGATGGGTTATACAAGAGCACGCGCTTTTTGCAACTTAAATAAACCAGCTCCTTAGAGATTAGGGCATGTCTTACAAGATTCATTGGACTACTAGGTGTTCCACGAATACTATCTTGCACAAAAATAGTGGAACCACCTCCCGAGATAGTCCGACACTCGTCTCGTGAAACCCTATCTCTCCGACCCTGAAGGCTTCCGTTAGAAATATCTCAAGAATCAGAAGTGCAGGTTCATTTTGCACAAGATTGAGATAGCCACTCTACAGCAAACAGATACTCGTAGACATGCAATCCATTCGATGATCCAGAAAACCTCTGAAAGTCAAACAGTAGAAACACGAAATCCAAGGACAGCCCGAGCTTTCTAGGAACCCACCTGAAGGACTACACTTCCACTATGAGAGAGAACATTGGAACTTCGGAATGTCAATCACACCAGTGATGATCTCGCCATAGAAGTACACTATGTTCTAAGTACTGAAGAGCTCTACGCTTCCGAAAGCTTCGGACCATCCGCGATTCTTTACAATGATTGGTCCAAACCTCATCAGACCACTACTACTTTCGGATATTCCACAAGTTTCGAGACTTGATCAATGTTTGCCCAACGTCACTCTTTGTATCCCACTCATCTTGATAGGAACCATTGGGAACCCTAACTTCGTAAACGAACCAGTAGGAATCGCTAACTGCATGAGACGGAGTCCGCATCCCGTAAGTGATGTTCGTTAGAACGCCAAGCGAAGGCCAGAGTTCACTTGGGAGTGCGAGGGCCAACCTAATAGGAAGTACCCTCATCTCATTACTCGGTCATTCATACCTACTTCCTTTCCTAAACCTGAATTTCGGGACGAAATTCCCTCTAACAGGAGGATGATGTGACAACCCAAAAATTTTCGTTAGTTTTAACGTCGAAGTTAACGTCGAAATTAGTTACGTCAAAAATTAGCCAAATTTATCCCGAAAATATTTTTGACCGGAATTAAACCCGTTGGAATATTTTAAATAATATTCGTCAAGCGAACAAAAATTAAGGTGGTACAATTTTAAAATGTTGTCGTGTTTAACGGTTGACGTGAAAAACCCATTCGCGGTTGGTGTCAGGAGAACTCCTGCCAGGCCATAAGCTCCACCCTATATAAGGGTTGAGTGGGATTCACTCCCACCTTAGACACACTCTCTCTCTCTCTCTCTACTTTCTCTCTTTACAAACGGGTTTTGGTCAAAAATCGCCCCTCCGAGCCTCAAATCGGTAAGTAAACCTTCCTAGCTTGTTATCTAACTTATCTAAATTGCAAATTCATGAGTTAATCATCCAAAAACCCCAAGAACATGAGTTTACGGTCTTGGGAGCCTCCCAAAACTATAAACCCCTTTAAAGAGGGTTTTAATACTCAAAAACCCTTCTAAAACACTTCTCATGCATAGTAATGGCTTAGAGGCTTACCCGAAAGGACTTAGAACACCAAAATCGGACCAAATGGATAGTAAACATGAGTTTACGGTCTAAGGATGTTCTTATACCGTAAACCCATATGCATGGACCATAAACACTTGTTTAAGTGTTAAACTACCCCTCAAACACCTCCAAGGGCTTCCATGAACTTCCTTGAGTGCATAGAGCCTTATTTTCCTTCATGATATGCACCAATGCATACAAATGTGTGTCACACTTGAGTTTACGGCCCAAGAAGGTTCTTGGACCGTAAACACCTATTCTTAGACCATAAAAACCCCCAAAGGGTGTTAAATTGCCCTTAACACTTTGTATCGCTTGGAATTGGACCTAGAACTTTGTATGCTTAACCTACAACCACCAAAACATAGGATTCATGGACAAAATGAGTTTAATACTATAAACTTATGTGTTTAAGGTAGTAAACTCCCCAAGAACATCTCCTTATATCGTAAACACCTTTCCAAGGTGTTTAAGTGCCCTAAACACCTTCCTATGCTCATAAAAGTGACTAGAACCTTACATGCATGAGTTAGAACGACCAAACAACAAAATAAATGGACCAACATGAGTTTACTACCGTAAACTCATGTGTTTACGGTCGTAAACTCCTCAAGGAGTAGTCTTAGGCCATAAACTCCTTAAATGACCCATTTTGAAGCCTTAAACCCTTCGTAAGCCCTAGAATTGAACCTAGCCTAGTTCCACAAGTGTTATAAGACCTTAATGCATCAAAGAACACACCATCCATGATTTTATGGTCATAAAATCACGGGGACAAGGTCTTAGGGCCGTAAAGTCTATAAAGAGTTTACTCTTGAAGAGTAAACTTTCTAACTAGGCCATACACACTCTTAGGTGTTACCCGGGACACTCCTAGCACTTGACCAAAGTGTTTTCCGCATTTTAGGATGCGTATACGTGTTTGATTAGTATTATATTTACTAATTGTATGTAAACATATGCCATCATATGTTGATAGGTCACTAAGTATGTTCAAGTCTTTACTTGACACCGAGCACCCAACTGGCACCTTCTTCGGATCCACTTACAACAGGTGAGTTCATACCCCTGAATTAACCTTTTAAATGTTTTTACATGTTTTTATGGGGGGGGGAATACAAGTTAAACATGCCAGTTATCATATCACTCACATGTGATTGATAACCTGCATGCACAAGGATTTACTACACTTTCAACTGTTTTACCGAGTATGATACTGTAAATGGTTTTCCAAAGCGTCTTTACTTGTTCAAAGCTTTTCTCAAATTGTCTCTCGCGCTGTATGTTTTACTTCAGTTTCAGCTACAGCAGTATTTTAAACAAAGGATTTCTTTACCTATAATGTTTTATCAAATTTTCATTTAAAACTTATTTATGAAAGGTTTTCAAAGGATTTCTAAAGGTTTTCAAACTTATTTTACAAAAGATTACCAAGTCATGATTTTCTTAAGTATAAAGGTTTTCCAAAGTTTTCATCAAAGTTTTCTTCCATATTCTTATACTCCTACTTTGTTAGATACTACTGCTTCATTATACTTCTACTTAGTTAATGCTCCTACTTAGTTAAATGCTATTACTTTGTTAATGCTTTTACTTTGTGATACGCTTTTACTTCGTGATACGCTCCTACTTGTTAACGCTTTTACTTCATGATACGCTCCTACTTCGTGAAACACTTCTACTTATTAACGCTTCTACTTGTTGACGCTCCTACTTCGTGAAACGCTTCTACTTATTAACGCTTCTACTTTGTTAACACTTCAACTTCGTTAAATGCTTCTACTTAGTTAAATGTATGCCTGTACTTGTATAGTTATATAAATAATGTTTAAAGGACTTAGGAAGGCTAGTTCGCCCTATTTCCTTTTCCTCGTTGGGATGTGGTCTGGTGGGATCGAATATTCGACCGAAGGTCGTTTGATCATTAATTATATATTATGTATACATGTATAGACATATAGGTTTACATCGGTCAGTTATTTGAGAGTCTCTATCATTAGCCCAATATTTACCTCAGAACTCACTATACGAGATGCATCTTCAGGACACGGCCTTCTCCGTTGTCAAGTTGGTAACCAGAGTCTCCTGTAAGGAGAGCGGGCATTGTGTGTATAGATCTATACGGGATTGACACCCCCACACCCTGACTGCTAGCTACAGTCCACGGCCTACCAAGCCAATGGGTGACAAATGTCACATTCTTTCCGACGCTTGCAGGGCTTCAAGTTCTCTAGTGTCTACCAGTATGGTTACGAGTATCTCGGGGTTACCTTATAATTCATGGCCTTAAGGTAACGGGAATTAACACTGTATTCACTGTTTTTAGACCTTGCTAGAAGTATCATTGAATTGATACCATCTGGGGTCTGTATTCACTGTTTTTAGACCTTGTTAGACGTATCATTCAATTGATACTGTCTGGGGTCTGTATCTCTTTGTTTTAGACCTTGCTAGACGTATCATTCAATTGATATTGTATGGGGTCTATGTCTCTCTATTTTAGACCTTGTTAGATGGATCATTCATTCGATACCGTCTGGGGTCTGTATCTCATTTTTGTTAGACTGAGCCAGGCGTGCCGTTCATTCAATACTCTCCTGGAGTCTATGATTTCTTTTGCCTTAGTCAACAGCATTCCCTGCTGAGGCATATGTTATTTTCCCAAATATTCTCCTACTTTCTTTAAAAATCAAATACCGCATTTTGGTAATGATTGTGTTTAAGGGAAAATTACTTTTACAACATAACTCTGTCAAGTCTTGGTAGAAGACTGCTTTTAATTAGAAAATATAGGATTTTCTGGAAAGGACTCTAATCCACTGTAGACTCTAAACTACTACTTTTAAAAAGTTATTTTGAACTTACACAAATGACACTAAATACTTATGAACTCACCAACATTTATAAAAATGATGATACTCGCTTTCATATAACTTGTATTCTCAGGTCAGCTATAGACAGGTACATCCCAGGAGATTTTGTTGAAGACGATTTTGTACCAAGCTGCATCTATACTAGTTTCTGTAATACTTTAATGATTCTTTACAATGTAAACTATGTAAAACTATTACTATTAATGCAATGGTTGTTGTACTTTGATTACTATACTGCATATGTTGTGATACTTGACATGACGTCATCCACCCCAGAACGTTTCCGTCGTTCCGGTTTTGGAGTGTGACAATCTTCTTAAGGATTTACCCTAAGAATCATCTACTGCTCGTTCATTCATTCCTAAGGAAACGGCAAGAAGTACATCGTTGCCAATGACACAGTTGTCAAGCACAGCTGCTAATATTATCACTTAGGCACAGCTGCTAGAATTATGACATTCTCTATGAGGCGCTTCTACCAGTATTGTCCATTAAACGCTACTATCATGGTTATTATGTTCTATATTAGGCACAACTCCCGATACTATCCTTAGAGCGCAACTGCAAGGATGTTTATCGTAGATCTAAAACATCTATAGATATTGACGCATCTGCCACTGCTCATCTATAGGGTACTAGGTCCATTGCTGCCAATGTTCACCTATAGGGCACTAGGTCCATACTACTAATGTTCCTCTATTCAGCCTTCATTCCTCATCATTCATTTAACCATGTTATGCCCAACATATTTTGTAGATATAAAATACATATACAGTTTAAATCATTTAAAACATGTATAAAATCGTTCATCCAACATAGACAACAAGTATTCAGACTATATGCACATATAGAACGTAATTTATATAAAATACTTCATATCTATGTGTAAGATGAAAGTAACTATGCACTCATTTGAAAAGATGGTGACTCGGCACTGGGACATCACTTCGTTACTCTTAACACAATTTTCCTTTGACGAAACCTATTATCATTACCACTAGAGTTTAGTCTAATATTCACCAAGACTAATTAATAGTCTTGATATTATTACTATTATATAAGCACGAAATAATATTTCTCAACCACTATATATAGACAGGGGCCAGACATAAAACACCGGAGGGCAGGACCATTTTGGCATATAGCACTTCTGAAATCCAACAACCCTATGTGGCCCTTTAAACCAGATTTCCCGTACCGCGAGTGGTTAAAAAGATATTATAATGACACTTATATAACTCATAAGAATAGCCCAAATACTTACTATAAGGTCCTAATAACATTACTATATTGAAACATAAGATACACTAACGATAAGGTAGGTGTAGCTCACTTACAACTGGTTTTTTGCAAAACCGGGCTTCGCTGGAGCAGTGTTCCCGAGCCGAAAGGCTCTTTTCTTAGGACTTCGGGAGCCTCGGGTCTTCATTCGGGTGTTAGGGGTTTACCTAGACTTTAGGGGGAGGGGGGTTTAGGGCTTAGAGTTAGAAAGAGAAGTTTAAGGTGTGAGAAATGAGGATTCCCCGACACCCTTTTCATAGGCTGGAAATCACCAAAACTCGTCGAGTTGGCCTCCAACTCGTCGAGTTTCATAGCCAGGTGTCACCATCTGGTGGCTAGCCTTGGGCAGGAAGCAACAGCCAGGATTACGCCACATCACCCAATTTCGCACAGCATCCTCCCGACTTATAAAAATCATAACTCCCGCATACAAGCTCCGTTTTCAACATTCTTTATATACGTGCGTAGGTAAAAACAATATCTACAACTTTCATTTAGACTTCATTGGCTAATTGTCAACCGATTTTAATTTTAATAGTAGGAGGAGATTAGACTGTTAAATGACCGCGAAAAATTCGTAACTCCTTCATACGGACTCCGTTTTCGTCTGTCTTTTTACCGTTGAGTTCCTATTAATGAGATCTTCAACTCTCATTTAGGCCGCGTAAGCCAAAAACCTCTCAAACTAAAATTCGAGTTTCGGGTCGTGCACTGCTATGCTAAATCTTAGAAAACTCATAAGTAGCTCATACGAATTCAGATTTGGGCGTTCTTTTTTTTGTATGTTCTCTGTTTAACGTATACTACAGCTTTTGTTTAGATCACTAAGGCTAAAACGTCATTTATCAAAAATTCACTATTTACGTCTCCCGGTGCCGTGTCGGTTTTGCCATAAAACTTCGACGTGCTATAACTTCTTCATTATAACTCGGATTTCGGCGTTCTTTATATGTACGGAACCCTTTAGACATATTTTACAACTTGTTCATGATTATTTATTCATAATAATCTTTTTTCGAAAAGTCGTTTTCGACCCTTATTATCTCTAAATTGACTAACCCGGATCTACATGTGTTACACTTAAGTACGAATGCTATACTCTTAGGAAAGGTCAGAAACCCCTGAAAGAGCAATTAGAGGACAAAACTAAGGACTTTAGGAAACTTCTGGAAGAGTACAACAATAAATGTGTGAATTATGATTATGTTAAGGGAAAACTTGCCAGTTTGAATGCTGAACTTGACACATTGAAAAACAAATTTGGAAATGCATATTTTAATTTCAAAAAAAATTATATGTCAAATAAAACAGTCGAATCCTTGATAGAGAAACAATTAACATTTAAAGATAATCAAACCAAGGGTGTAGGGTATCATAGTGTTCCACCTCCTTTCAATAACAACTATAACCTACCCATTAAGACTAGTCAGGAAGAAATACCTGCTCAGTATGGCCAACTCACTGTACCAGCTTCAGTTAAGACTGAACAATCTGGGCCAACTGAGAATGTTGAGGTGAATGTTTTTGATGATTCTACTTCATGTGCAGGTAAAGTGGTAGAAGATGAGAACAAGGAGAACACTATTAAACAAACCAATGACTCCTTAAACTCTAAATCTGTTGCTTCTATCTCAGTTACTTCTAAACTCGCTGCTGGGAAATATAGGCCACCAAAACAAGCGAAACAAAGTGCTTGCTGCAAGTGTGATTGTGGGAACAATCAGAGAAAAGGCAAGGGCACACCACCAGGGGCAGGAAGAAAAAACTACTACGTGAAGAAAGAAACATGTTTTCACTGTGGAACACCTAGACACATTGCTAGAAATTGTCCAAATCGTGCATATGTTCCGTACTATGCGCAAGGATGGCAGAATGTGTCAAAAAGAAGATTTTGCAAAAGAAACCCTTTTAGGCCATGTTCAAACAATGGCGACTGGAATGCCAAGAAGGAGAAGAATCAAACTCGCAAGGGCAAGAAGGGAATGTCGGCCAAGAAGCAAAGCTCAAGAGATGCTCTAGTGAATCCAAGCGGTTACGTTAAATCCATCTCGACGACCGACTTCAAGTTCAAAAGCAAGTACTGAGCCACCCATCCGATCGAACAAGAAATCGGTTAAACCCAACTACAGATGGGTTCTAAAGGTTCATTCTCCCAAATCACCTAATGATTCTAACATCTCTTCATCTTCTGTTTGTGATAAGCAGGATATGTCATGGGAGAGAGTACCTTGCACAAATGACAAAGGCAACGCAGTTTCAAAACGGACTGGGTTCCGAAGACCAATTAATCCCGCACTCTGTGCTGGAGCAGCTATGGAGGCATATCATCAGACTTTGGTTGTTAGTAGTGGCTGTTCCAAGCACGTGATAGGAGAAATCTCTCAATTTTACAACACTCAAAACTTAGTTTGAGAGTATGTGTCACTTGTGGGAAAAGAAGAAAGGAAAGGATCACACATGGAGTTTGTGCGTAACGATGTGAGAATTTTTGGATCTATTCTGAGATTGAAATTTGCATGCTATTCTCAGATCTTCTGGATGCAAATTCAATTGGTGACTTACGGTTTGAGTTTTGTTCTCGATACTCCTGAGTTTATTTTAAACCGATTCATTTTAAATATAATCTTTTATTTTCTTATAGTTTTTTGTCTGTAGGTATTGTTTGGGAAGTGATATGAAGTCCAGTGCTAAAAGGTAATATGAAATTCGTGTAATGCACTAAAGCCATATTTTTTAGACTCTGTGCTCAATGTGCTGGTAGGCACGAAGGATTCAAAAGGACTAGACTTAGATTTACAAATGAAAGGACTTGACAGTATGGACTTAGATAGTGTGATAACTGTCAAAATTCGAGTCGGATCTAGATTTGATAAACTTAATTGTACGTGTAGGCATGACACATACTAGACTTAGTAACTAGAAACTAAGTTATGACCTACTAGAAACTTGGAAACAATTAGAATCAATGGATAGTACACTAAGATTTCACATTGATATGTGAATTCTACAACTACTTAACTGTAGTAACTATCCATATTCGAGTCACCCTTTGACTTGAACACCTTTTCATGAATCATATACACACATCATGCACTTGACCTAGTGATATAAATTAGGCCCGAGTCTCATAGGAACTTAAGTCAAAGTTGAAAACTAGGACTAGTATACTTGATTCCTCAATTTCGCTTGAATCTCACAATCACTACATAGAATGCCAATAAACTAATAAAATAAGTTACAAACATTATTTATAACTATGAAAGAGTTATAATACCATAAGATAAATTGAAGTCTCAAAGATTCTATTTATTTTGATATCCAAAGATTTACAAACTCTCAAAAACCCTAAAAGCCCTAAAATCTCAAATTTAAAAACTTTAACACCTAAGACTCCATAAAATTTGTTATGAACCTCATAATATTAATTGAAAATGACTAAATTCAGGAAAATATAATCAAGGAACAAAAAAAATTTAAGTCATTAACAATTACCCATAATTTATAAGTCAAAAATCAAGGTTTCATGAACAAAATCTTAGTTAGGGTTTACATTTTATAAAAAGTTTGAAACTTTTATAAAATAATTGAAATTTTTAAAAACATAAAAGAGAGGGAGGGCATTATGCCCTCAAAAGTCGGCCACCCTCTCTCATCCTTCATTATTTGCCTTCCTAAAACATTTACACAAACCTTACACTCCATATCCCTCATTCTCTCTCATTTTTCCAACACCTCCGCTTCATTTTCTCTCTATTCTCTCTTCCTCGCTCCTTCAACCATGAATTTTATTCCAGAGGATGAGTCCAAGAGCACACCATAAACTCTAAATCTTCATAATCTAGGGTTATTCTTCAAGGTAATCACAAAAATCCTTCAATCTTCCTTCAAAATCTCAAGTTTTCTTACAGATTTTCTTCTTTTACAACATTCTATGGATGGATTATGAACCATATGTTCATAACCATGATTTTTATGATGTTGGAGGTAGTATTTCACCCAAAAACCAACATGCATGTGATGATCTTCAAGCTTAGAGGCTTGATCATCAAAGTTTGTTGTTAAATGCTTTCAAATAGGTTCATAAAGGATTTATTCCCAAATAAATATCTAAAACTTCTTTTATGATCAAATTCGATTTTACACAGAATTCCACCAACAAAATGAGATGATCTACAAATTTACAGAAAATAATTGATTTTTCTCGAATTACTATAATTATTGCAAGAAAATAGGGCAATAATTCATATAAAGTACTTTCTGAAGTCTATAAATCCTAGATAATTTCTTAGACAATCCCTAAAGTAAATGATGACATTTCATTGAGTTTTATCGATTTCTGTAACCTTTTGGTATGGTTTTAAAATTTCTTTTTGTTAAATTCAAATAAAACATAAACCCACTTTAGAGAACGTGAAAAGGGTATCTAATAATTTTTGCAGCTCCTACCCTATCTATAAGACTCAGACAAATATTTTCAGAATTTTTCATAATGCATTCCTGTTTTTCCTTGATTTTTGTATTTATAATGGACTATAAATAGGAAAAATAGTTCTACTCCTCCAAAATTCATTAAAATATACCAGAGGATCTTAAAATGTTTTATAACTATAAACAAAAATTTTGATGATTTTTCTATATAGTATACTATTTTTTTCCTATTTTCTAATATTAAATATACTTAAATCCACAAAATTGGATTTCACTATATAAAAATCTCCATTGGTATTTTTCCCGGATTATATACACTTTAAATGGAGTTTACAAAAATGTTGGTAATTTGCATTAACTATTTGGTAATTATTCACCATTTAATGATTATTCAAGAGCATAAAACAATGAAAAATAGAAAAACTAATTGAAAGTTATCTTTTGTATTTTTCACAGCTTTTATATGTAGAATAACAGTGTTACAAAAATTTTGGGAAATTTTTTAAACTTTTTTCTATTTATTTCAATTTTTATTAGAATAAATGCACAAAAATCATAAAAATGGGTTAAACAATTTAGAAATTCATTTTTATACTTTTCGCAACTTAATTATGCTGAATGGAAGTATTATAAAAAATTTGGGAATTTTTATCATCTGGATACTATTTTTCACGAATTTATATTTTTATTAAGGCTTAAAATTTGGGAAAAATAGTTAATCACATGAAAAATTCAAGAGAAAATTTCTGGAAGACCTCTACTCTGTTTAGAATGAAAACGCAAAATATGAGAATTTTTTGGAAACTATTTGATAATATTTTGGCTTTTTAAGAGCTTAAAACACCTTTAAATGTGTTGAAATAACCTTAATTAATATTATAAAAATCTGGAAATTAATATCCAAAATTGTCTTAATCACATAAGTTATAAATTTTCACTATTTCAGAAAAATGTTTGAAACTGATCAATATTAAATTTTGACACAATATTGACATAATTCTATTATAGTAGTAAGTATATTAGCATTAGATTTCAACTAAAGACTCACTAGTGTATACCATTATTGTAGGATTCGGTAGTGATACAAGTGGAACTTAGATCAAGGTATCATTTGCATCATCTCAATGCATACCCTGTTTTCGGTTTTTTAATATTTTGGGATGGAAAGCATGTCCTAAACTTTTTTTATGTTCGTTGTATTTATTTTGACTCGTATGAAACTTGGTTGCTATATTTTGTATGTTTCTGTATGTTACTTTATTACATGAGTATTGTATCACGGTTAAGTCCCTGGAATCTCTAGACACAACTCATTAACTCTTTTGAGCCTATGGTTATTATGGATAGCGTTATCAGGAGGTAGACAACTCATCACTCGCACAATTCGCTTGAGTGCATTTTACCATTTTATACACTATGTTTGCGATACACATAGTAGTCAATAGGGCACAATTTCGTCATTAAGCTTGGGTTGTGAACTCATGAATGGAAACTTGATGCACATACGAATCTTTATGCACATACCAAACTTGTATTCTCATGTTAGTAACGACACATGTATACTTATTTTAGAAATGAAACTTATATACTTATTATAGCAATAAACTTTGTATCTCATTATAACAACGAACTTTTATTACTGGAAACTTATATACATGTTTTAGCAATGAAATTGTTTGCTCCTTGTAGCAACAAAATTGATTGCTCATTTTAGCAATGAAACTTGTTTACTCGTTTGAGTAACGAACTTTATCTTCCATGAGAATAT
This sequence comes from Lactuca serriola, assembly GCF_051521515.1. Taxonomy (NCBI): domain Eukaryota; kingdom Viridiplantae; phylum Streptophyta; class Magnoliopsida; order Asterales; family Asteraceae; genus Lactuca; species Lactuca serriola. The sequence goes on from NC_136411.1 coordinate 283,630,471, forward strand.
GAACGTTGCATCTTATTTGGGCAACATATTTTATCTCTCATGATGACAATGAACTTTGTTTTTTTTACAAACATATTTAGTAATTTTAACAGTATACTTTTATTATTGGAAACTTTTATCAAAACTTTGATTTCAGTTCATGGAACCAATATTATTTTGTTTATCTGTGAGTACTTACCAACTATTTTTATAGTTGATGCTCGTTTTACATGCTTTTTCAGGAATCATCAAGTCAGTGGCACTTAAGGACACATCACTGTTAGGAGCATTAGCATGTGTTGTATTTCAATTCACATTGTAATTTCTTTTAAAATTTGTTCAAAACCATTGTAAATTTCTAATGATTTTTAATACTATGTTTGGTGTTGTCTTCTAACTTTTGCTATGCAACCCTTTATACTGCTACGCCTCGTGTTTCCGCTTTAGCGGGGTGTGACAGATAGTTTCATTTGGACTGACATTACGATGCTTGGGTAGATTTAGCAGTGAGATAAACATGGTAACTTACAGGATACACTAAAACTCATATGTATCTAAAATTGTGGCTCAACAGTTCCTCGATGTACGGACTTATGTCCCTAATTCCAATACTGATAGGGCAAACGGGGGGTTTTGATAAAGTAGGTCTATAGGAAATTATTTTCTTGCTTTCCATATGTCAGTCATATGTTGCATCCTCTGTGTGATTGGAACATATCCGACCTGGAATGCAACATAGGCAACTCTATCTCTATGTATCCCCTTATCTATGCAATTCTTTCTATCTGTTAGCCATATGTTATCCCCTCTGTGTGATCGGAAGATCCGACCTGGGACACAACCAATACACCCTACTATCTCTCTAATCCTCTATCTATGTTAGTCATATATTGTTCCCTATGTGTGATTGGAAGACATCCGACTTGGGATACAACATATGTGTTTCTATATCTGACTTCTCTCTAAATGATTGAATACTCACCCAAAGTAAGGAGTTATTTGGAAGTTCTTGATTACCGGGGTATATCGGGAAGTGGGAAACATGTTCTAGTGCATCTAAAATTCAAACATTTAATAGGTTGTCTGTAGATCTTGCAGCTTAATTTAAGTAGACAACAATATCCTTGGTCGTCGTCAGCTAAATGGTCCATTTAGGAATATATATCATAATGACTTGTCACTTATAATCTATCAAATTTGCCAAATATCCTTTGTGTTTAAGTGGACCACAATACCGGTGATTGACCAGATCTAGACATGTAGGTGTGTGTTGATAAACGATATTGAATTGTCTGACAACTTTGATTCCAAAAGTCTTAAATTTAGCTATTATTTTTGTTTTGGTTAAATTTGTTCATATTTTTTCTCTATGCACAAATTTAGGGGGAGAATTAAATTTTTTTTTAAAAAAAATCAAACAAAAAAACCAAAAAATTAAAATCCAAAAATAGTGTTATTTATGTTTTATTTCTTTTTCCGAAAAATCAAAAATCCGAAAATGTTTTTTCTTTCTATTTTATTTTTTTCAAAAAATATGAAAAATCCAAAAAATATTGTGTGCTAAGTTTTTCTTTTAGTTTTGTTTTTGTCTCAATTTTTATTAGTCTTGAAAAGTGAATTCAGATGTAGATGAGACTCATGGAGACTATATCGAGATTTTCGAGCCAAGGCTTCATTTGTGATTGTCAAAGAATCCTCATTCGAAGGAACAAGAAATGAAGATTATTCTTTTAACATTGAGTCTTTCAACCCTAAAAGCAAGGTCAACTGTACTTGAAGATTATGTGACAGATTGCAGTGAAGCCTCCGCAATCAATTTGTTAATATCTATGTACCTGCTGAAGTGGTCCAGAAGATTCGTTCTCTCTGAAGATTCTCAAGCTGAAAGTGCCAATTTTCAAGAATCTCCACATGAAGCCTCCGCACATAACGTTCATTCAATGTCGAATTTTGAAGAGAAGCCCAAATGTTCAAGATGAAGACACTCACGTAGAAGATTCATTTGTTCATCTTGAAGTTGTGAAGAAATTGAAGATAAACGTTGAATCCAAGCTCTCATAGTGAAGACTGAGAAGAAATGCAAGCTACAATCCTAGGGGTAGTTTGTTGGGTTAAAGGAAAAGAAAGCTATAAACCAAGTGGGCGATTGTTGGGTCAAAATATGGTTTATAATTTGTTTTTCTTAAATATTGTAGTTTTCGGTCTAAGGCCAAAAACTCCTTGGGTTTATTTGTAGCTTGGACCGAAAACTCATGTAATTTCGGTCTAGCATTTGGATTTGGGCTTTGCGTTTAGTCCATAGGTATAAATAGGGTGGAGGAGGAGTGTTTTATAGGAGATTTAGAGTAAGGAGGGGAGTTTTCGGTTAGAGTAGCATTCATTCATAATCGTATTTTAGAGAGAGAAAGTAGAGAGAAGAAGTGTGTGTATGTGTGTGTGTGAATCTCTTGTGTACGGAGCATAATTGAATATTATTCAATACATCATAGATTCATCAAGTTCTTCTTCTTCTTCTTCTTCTCTATTTGATCTTGCATCATCCGCTTCATTGGGATTCCACACCATCAAGCGGATCGCATTGATACGTCAAGTGATTTTTAGGGACTTACAGACCTGCTTCTGAGGAAGGTACAAGTAGGTGTTAAAAGTAGTATTGGGCCCGTACTACTGGAAGCACAAGATCTATACCTGAGACGATAATCGGCCTGGGAACTCTAAGGAGGCCTTTGTAGTGAAAATCCCTTTTGAGTCATATGTTGATTGTTTATATGTTGTGTTTCAATTTAAGGATGGTGATGTTGATGATTACTTGAGGAGGTTCTGGATCTGCTTTTGGTTCAAGTTCCGGCTCAGGTACAAAACCGATTAATGAGCGAATGTGACAGTTTATTTCGGCTATGGTTACTCGTGGTATCTTAGATGCTACTCCTGTGATGTTCGGTTCCATCAAGGAAGGGATTATGGTGTTGATGGATGAGAGGCTCAGGTCATTTCGAACTAAGATTGTTGTGGCTCAGATAGGAGCTCAAACTCCTTTAATTCGAGAGTTCAAGGCATATAGAGTTCCTGAGTTCTTTAGCGCAAAGGACCCCATCGCTAGCCGACGCTGGAGCGCTGACATGGAGAATGCTCAGCAGACTAGTTTTTGTCTTGAGGGGGCAAAGATGGTATTTGCATCCTACTTGATGAGGGATCGAGAACGAGAATAGTAGAAGTATGTTAGCCGAGCGGTAGGGTTAGCGACAGTGGTAGTCATGACTTGGGAGGATTTTCCAAAGGGAGTTTGCATCAGTTGTTGAGGTGCAACAACTGGCGAGGGAGTTCCAGGACCGTCGCCAAAGTAATGAGACAATAACGGAGATTACCGCCAAATTTAGGGAGAGGGCTTTATTGGTCCTGCAATACGATGCAGATGAGGAGATGACGAATATGAGATACCATGACATGTTGAGAGGGGATATCAGGGAGTTTGTGAGTTTTTCGGGGTGCAAGACCCTGCATGATATGATTGAGAAGGCCCGTGAGCGGGAGATTGAGTTGGAGATTTAGACGAAGCAGAATTCGGAGCAGGTATAAGCAGTAGTAGGCTAGCCTAAGAGGCCCAAGACTTACGATGCATGCACCAAATGCAAACAGGGTTGGGGCCGTTGCGGCAAGCCGCACAGTGGGGCATGCCAAGTGAAAGGATCGAGATGTTTTAGTTGTAGTCAGTCAAGCAACGTGAGTAGGGACTTCCCTAGGAGTGCTCTGATTTTCTTCTATTGCAATCATACATGCCATGAGAAGGCCGGTTGTTTGAGATTATCTGAAGGAGTAGTGCGGACGCCTGCGCCAACCACCTTGAGGATTACTAATGGCCGCCAGGGGCAGGCAGAGGCACCTATGGTGAAGAACAGGGCTTTTCAGCTGACCAACGATGAGGCCCGTGCAGCGCCAAAAGTGGTTACTGGTAGGTGACTTATCTCTTTCTTTTATTGCTTTCCTTATTTATGCTTATAATTATTTTGATCTTGTATAGGGACCTTTTTGGTCAATGGTGTAACTGCTCACATTCTGTTTTATTCTGGTGCTACATGATCCTTTGTATCTCTTCCGCTTAGCAAGAAGTTTTGTGATGCTCCCAGGATTTTGGATTTCCTGTGGAGGTTGAGATTGCGGATGAGTATACCGTGAGTGCTTCGAGGGTTCATTGTGATGGGTTTTGGCCATAAGAACATCCTATGTGCTCATGAAAACCCTAATTCTTGGAGCTAGGTTTCTCTATTGAACATGCATTCATCCAAGACTTTAAACCCTAGATCTAGCATGTGATAATCAATGTTAACATAAGAATGGAGTTTAGATCTTACCTTGATTGTTATGTAGCAATAACAATCTCGAATCCTCCTTGTAATGGCTTCAGAAAGCTTAGAGTCACAAGTGACACTCCTCTAACGGCTCACAAACACCAAGAGTAAGAGGATGAAGAAAGAGAAGAGGAAAGGCACCCAAAAACGTCTAGAAACCCTAAGGAATCAGTTAGCCACGTTTTTGGTGCCCTATGGGTCCTTAAATAGTGAGGCTATTAGGGTTATCTAACAAGGAAACCCTAATTTGACTGCTTAGGCCCTAAGCAACCCATGGACTCCTTCCTTAGAGGCCTTGGACGATTTCTAATGGATTTCCCCTTAGAATTCGTCCACTCCATCCTCTATGGAGTCCATTAGCTCAATATTCAACTATCACACAATTGACAGTTCTAGTCCCCTTTATTAAATTAATATCTTTTAGCCACAAAATTAATTCTTAATTAATTATTGACTAATATTAATTAAACAATATGATTTCTCCTTTAATATATTATTCTCATAATATATTAATAAATCATAATTAATCCTCTCTCTCCATAATTTATCCTATCAAGTTGCTTTACTGAAAGCAACCCAAAAGGACAATGCACCATCGGGTCAAGTACATACCAAAATAGCTATGAACTTAGACACTAATCCAACAGTCTCCCACTTGGGTAAGTCTAATAACTACTTTGTGTATGACTTCAGATCATGATCTGCAATCGTAGCTTTCAAAAGCCGTTGTCAACTCTGATCTTATCAGAAGCGTGTCCTTTAGATAAGGGATCATATATTCCTCCATTCTAGATATCGTATAGACGTGAGACATGGATTTAAATCATTCTCTCAGTCTATGTGTTGTTTCCCGATTTTCGATTTACGACGACTGACAACAGACTACAAGTGAACACATCAACTTAGTCCCGGCTTGGCCAAGTGCTTAGGGTATCATCACTAAATCATCGAGGGGCCCACAGATATCACTTTTATCCCACTTTGGGTAAAAGGAACAGATAAAATTTGACTCAATGCTCTCTTGCACTCACTCACTGAATTACACACAGCAATATGTTTTCCAACATCAAGTTACTGGTGCGTTTACATATTATCAATGTGTAACCGACTCGCAAGATACAACTTACAGATCTCGGTTTCAAGAATATAAGATATTATCGTCTCACCAATCACTCGTGATAAAATCCATGAAGCGATCCAAGTGAGCGTGGGTTTAATCCAATGCTCAAATCATATTTATAAGCACTCATGAACATTGCAGCAAACAATTGCTATGTCTAATAGACTTTAGGCAATCTACAAACCAATTCATGACAATCTTCTTTCATACCTACTCCCAAAGTATGAGAGACTGTGGAACGTTCGAATAATCTTATTATTCAGGAAGTCAAAACATGCAAAGTGAAACACAAGAATAATACTAATCCTATATTGCCCCAAACTTTTGATTACAAATAAAACACCTTTTATTTAATCACCATATTGATTACTCATTATTTGTTGTTTCGGGTAATCAACTTCTTACTTGAATTATAACAACAATTGTCCCATGCTCTTAGCATGCACACTATGTTTACCTATGGTCCTTACTTTGTGAAATAGCATAATTGAATAACATTTTCAATCACACTCATTTCACAATTCCTAATCCATTAGTGTAAGAATACAAAATTCTCACCACTACTAGAATATGTTAGATTCTAATATTTTATGCAACAATCCTTTCGTAATGTCACGACACAAAAGTCACCAACACTCAGCCAATGAAATTACAAAATACTCTATTGGAGATTGTTACAAGACAATTCCATAGTCATGAAGTCTCATATTCAAAGTACATTCCTTTGAATATCCTTCTTGCATAAAAGTTTCTAATCTAGACATTTATTCTCGATATCCAACTCCCAATATGGAAACATTTCCATATTTTCCATATGACGACTCACTTAAAATAGAATCTTATCTGTTCATAAAAATATCAATATAGTTCATCCATGACTTATACTTTCAATTGTCCACAAGCGACCAATCCTTGGCGAATCTTAGATTGTCCTTGGCAGTTGTTTAATTATTTTAGTCAAAACTGGTTCTATTTCCTTTTTCCTTCTAAATTCCCCAGGCATTTGGAAAATTTTAAAACGGTCGGGTATTACAGCATATGCAATCGATCCTATACCCGAAGCGTATGGGATACAATGACGCAATGAAAAAAGTGATACTTTACCAGTTTCTTACTATAATATTGTCATAATATTTCCATTTGCCATGTTCTCAAATATTCGAACTATGAAGAGGGATGCCGTAATCATAATCGAATTTTGAGAATGCAAATAATAAATATACCCTTGACTAAATTCAATTAAAATTTCTCGATCTAAGCTTTTAGTTTGGAAACAATGTATAACATTCTCTCCCTTAATTATAGTAAAAAACAACTTTTCTACCCGTGCCACTTTGCAAAGTGAAACTTTTGCTTTGCTATAATTAATATTGCCATCTTGCAATACTTAAATAATAATCATGCTCCCACTAACATGATGATTACATCCATTCCAGCATAACATTTATGCTCCCACTAGCTTTGACATGTATTTAGAAACCAGCTAAATGTCTAAAAAACAATACTTATTGACTTCCAAAGTTCATTGTTTCTAATATGATATACTTCGATAAGCCTTTTATCTAAGCTTCTCATACTCACACACCTTTCCTTAGACAGCTCACATGTGTGCCTAAACTAATTCAGAACTTATTTTACTAAGTCCCAAATGTTCAAACTAATTTCCAAATCTCACAATTCGAACTATGATGAGGGATGTCGTAATCATAAGCGAATTTGAGAATGCACTTTACATTATCGCTATCTCCTTAAAATCTTTCTAAGTGAAAGCGTTTCCTGACAATCATTTTCATGAATGAGAGAAACCTTATGATACTTAGATTTTATGGTGTGTGTGTTCCTATCCATGTGAATTTTCCATAACCATAATAGAAAGATAATGTTTGTGAGAAATTCAAACTCTTATGGACAGAACTTATTCATTCTTAATTTCCTGCCATCAAGGGTCCCACCATTGCTTTCATGTTATCTAGCAGCTCACTTATTCTAGTCAATGTACTTTCATTGAATAAGGTGCTTGCCTTATGCATTCTATTGAGAACTCATAGAACTCATATGCATAATCACTCAACAGGATTGGCACATAAAAAGAATTTTGTCAATATGATAGGTTACAAACCTCAAGTCGTGTGCTAGTGTTTAATAGGTTTACTCTTGATTAGTTCTTGAATCTTTTCAAGATTTTCAGACTCCCACTGACCTCTTGACATATTAGATTCTCTTATTAAGAAACATTTCTTGATAAATAAATATCCAAGAGTTAGTGTGTGTTTATATTAAGACAAAAACACTACACACCAATTTCAAATGTGCAAGAGTAAGAAAAAAAATTCTACTTCACATTTGATGAGTGTGTGTCACTCAATTCACAATCTTGGTGTACGATTCTAAGACTTGATTTTAGAACGAAGTATGACTCATCCTTTTGATTTAACCATTTCAACAATTTCCGATTCCTCTTCTTAGCCATACTAGTGCACTAAGATGTCCTTAGAGGATCAATTGTGATATGGTTATTAATCATTAAGACGATCATAAAAATGATATAAAAGTACTCTCCCTTCTTCTTAGATTTGAGAAACTTTTATCTTTCTGCCTAACTGATTCTTCTTATTCGTTCTGCCATTCATTAAAACTTTTCAATAATTCAGAATTACACTTAATCTTGTAAGTATAACCACATTTACTAGACCTTTTGGTAAATTATGACGAATAGTCTTATTGTTATTTGTGGTGGACTTGACTAGTTCACAACATTGTGTTCTAGTCCTTTAGTCCTTCACTTGACTCACATACTTGTGTGATCAAGGAATTAGTCTTAATTTCCTATGTACCAAGATTTCCATACATCACATGATTCAAATAATATGATTCCAAGTTTCTGTCCAATTGAAACTTGGGTGATCGGAATCTTTCCTTAATTAGAAAATTTTTTCACTGCCATAAATAACATAACTAAGAATCACATCCATTTATAGAAATACATAAACATCAATTTTTCACAATGATTTCATTGCAAGGATATATATAAACAAGACAAATCAAAATTTTATTTTATTCATAAAAGCAGCGGAAAACATGTCCTTACAACGCAAAATCAACTGAAAACGATGTAATCAAATATTCCTAACAATTTTATCATAACTTTCTAAGCTCAAAATCTGATCTTCGAATCCATGCGATCGTGATCCATTTCTTCGTGATCAGACTCATCTTGCTCCTCCATCAAGCTTCCTGTCTTTTCTCTAATCCTGAAAAACATTCAAATGTAATCTTATCACATTATGTATTAAGAATCAATGAATAGGAACTTAATGGAGTTAGATAGTGGATTTTACCTGAAGTAGAGTCAAACGTCTTGACTCTCCCATTTCTTAGATCTCTCAGGTAGATAGGGCAGCTTCGTCTCCAATGCCCCTTCTCTTGGCAATAAAAGCAAATTGAATCTTTTGGAATAGCACATAGAACTACTTCAGACTTTGCCTTTCTCTTATGATCAAACTTTTCGACAATGGCATGCCTTTCGTTGCCGTTGCTTATATCCATAGAGGTCTGGAAGATAGATCCACCAATCAACTTTGCTTTTCTAGTGCGCCAAATCATTGTTGATTCAGCAGCAATAAGCAAATAGGTGAGATCGATGAGGTTCACATCGTGATCCATCATATAGTACTCTCTTACGAACTCACTATATGAGTCAGGAAGCGACTGAAGAACCCAGTCAACAGCCAGTTCCTCACAAACAACGACTCCCAACATTCTTAATCTATCAATGTGTAACTTTATCTCTAAGACGTGTGCACACACACTGACTTTCCCTCTTCATGTTTCATCGCCAACAGGGCTTGAGTGTGCTTGAACTTTTCGAGCCTTTGAGCTTGTGGGTTAGGGAGAACAATAGGAGGAGGTGGAGGAAGTGAAGCATGATCTTGGGTCCTCGGTCGAATCGTGGAATATCATCTTCATGTGGAAATCTTGTTCTACAGGATTTAGGGAGACCATAGTTGTCATACTTTGACATCTACAAAACGGGAGAAAAATCAAGTTAGTTGATTGAGTACTTAATAAAACACCCAAATTAGATATTAAGGTTACGACCCAACACAATATCCTATAAATTGGAAGAGGGATGTCGTAATCCAACTTGCAGAACATTTGAAGGTAAGTGAATGACGATTCACTAATTTTCCACCATGAAAAACGAAAAAGAATTTAAGTTTTAAATGTATTGAAAAACTCCTAGATCCTTTGAGATTCATTAAACTTTTCAATGGCATGTTTAAATCTCGATACATCCCTCGATTTGTGACTGGGATGCCGAGGATCACAAAACAGGGTGTGAATAACCATGCAAACTTACATGGTGCCCCCAATGCTACAGTCACCTATTCGATGTGTCGGTTAACCATACACGCTCCACCGAACTATAACAAACATTGAGTCACCCTTTGGTACCTTTGCTTAGAACCATTTAGTGTGCCGGTTAACTGCGCACGTTCCACTAACATCTTCGCAAGGGTACAAAGTGTAATTTCACGGGATTGCATCAAATTCACTTTTGCCTAAAGTAACTAAGATTGGGAATTTTGTAAAAAAAAAAAAACATTTAGTTACTTTATACTTCATTATAATTTTAATGGAAAACATTTTCCCTATCCTACCCGTTCGGCTAATGACCCTCCACCAATCAAGGAAGCGGTGGGTGAGAGTGGACACCCGTTTTATAGGCCATAACCTTATACCGCCTTATAGATCGGCTTCGTGAATGAGGCCTACTAACGGTAAGACTAGCAGTTTAAGTTATACATATATAATATTAGACCTTTAATGTTATATATAGTATAAGGGTGTATTTTATACTTTTAAAACACTAGTTGGTTTAGTTTAATAAATTAAACTTTTAATATGATTAACCTTAAACCATATAATCATGGATTTATTAACCCTCTTTTAATTATACACGTAATTAATTTAATAAAACCATAAGGGTGCAATTTGAACTTTTTCAAAATTTAGGGTTTTAGAATTTAACATTTTGAAATTAAACTTTTAATTAAAATTTTTAAATCCCAAAACTTGAGGGCATGTTTTGAAACATTTCAAATCATTAGGGTTTAGAATTTAAATATTTCAAAATTAAACTTTTTAATAAAAATTTAAATACCAAAACTTGAGGGCAAGTTTTGAAACTTTTCAAAACTATCTAGATCAAAAAAAAAAAAAACAAATAAGCCAATTAAACAGTTAATTGGTGATTATCTAGTTTTGACCTAATCCACTTTCATGCAAGATAATTGACCAAATAATTTAAATAATTGAACATTTATCAAATAAGGTAACAATTATCTAATTAGATGATAAAAATCTTTTATTTTGACAAAGATAATCATAAGGAATCAATAAAATTCGTATTTTATTAATTTGAAGCAATTATGGCAATTATCCTAAGTCAAAATGGGCAAAAAAATCCGAAAATCCGTCTGTCTGACAGCTAGACTCGCTGAGTCAACATATGGACTCGCCGAGTTCATCCTACTCGACGAGTCCACATTGGGACTCGACGATTTTGTCAGGCAGATGGCCAAAAACTCGACTTTGCAATCAAGGAAGAAACACTAAGCATCAATACAATAGAAACCAATCATGGCGCTGATACCACTGATAGGTTTTGGCCATAAGAACATCATATGTGCTCATGTAAACCCTAATGCTTGGATCTAGGTTTTTCTATTGAACATGCATTCATCCAAGACTTTAAACCCTAGATCTAGTATGCGATAATCAATATTAACATAAGAATGGGGTTTAGATCTTACATTGATTGCTATGTAGCAATAACAATCTCAAATCCTCCTTGTAATGGCTTCAGAAAGCTTAGAGTCACACGTGTCACTCCTCTAATGGCTCACAAATACCAAGAGCAAGAGGATGAAGAAGGAGAAGAGGAAATGCACCCAAAAATATCTAGAAACCCTAAGGAATCAGTTAGACACGTTTTTGGTGCCCTAGGGGTCCTTAAATAGTGAGGCTATTAGGGTTATCTAACAAAGAAACCCTAATTTGACTGCTTAGGCCCTAAGTAGCCCATGGAATCCCTCCTTAAAGGCCTTGGATGATTTCTAATGGGTTTCCCCATAGAATTCTTCCACTCCATCCTCTATGGAGTCCATTAGCCCAATATTCAACTATCACACAATTAACAGTTCCAGTTCCCTTTATTTAATTAATATCTTTTAGCCACAAAATTAATTCTTAATTAATTATGGACTAATATTAACTAAACAATATGATTTCTCCTTTAATATATTATTCTCATAATATATCAATAAATCATAATTAATCCTCTCTCCATAATTCATCCTATCAAGTTGCTTTGGTGAAGGCAACCCAAAAGGACCATGCACCATCGGGTCAAGTACATACCAAAATAGTTATGGACTTAGACACTAATCCAACATATTATGGGTGTGTTCGGAATCTTTTTAGAAAGAGGTACTCTATCGATTTGGTGTTGATTCCCCTGCATGGATCGAAGGTTATTATCGGGATGGATTGGTTGGGTCCCAATAGGGCCATGATTGACTGTGAGCGACAGTTAGTGAGGATTAGAATGCCAAGTGAGGGAGAACTGGTTATTCTAGGCGAGGGAGCCTCGTATGGACCGACTCTCTGTTCAGCTACGAGGGCCAGTAGATATCTTCAGTAGGGTTGTTGTGGGTTCCTAGCTTATATTCTAGACACGGGTTGACAATTTGTTTGATCAACTTTTGGGTGAATCTTGGTTTTCCAAGATTGATTTACGGTCGAGGTACCATTAGATGAGGGTCAGGGATGATGATGTGCAGAAAACAACCTTTAGGACTCGTTATGGTAATTACGAGTTCATGTTGATGCCATTCGGGCTCACCAATGCACCAGCAGTGTTCATGGATCTCACGAAATGAGTCTGAAGGCCGATGCTGGATCAGTCTATGATAGTATTCATTGATGATATTTTGGTCTACTCCAAGACCAAGGAGCAGTAGGAGGAACATTTGCGAGAGGTGTTGGAGACCTTGAGGAAGGAGAGGCTTGATGGAGAATCTCCAAATGTGAGTTCTGGTTGCGTGAGGTGTAGTTCCTAGGGCACATCATCAATCAGAAGGGTATCTTGGTCGACCCAACCAAGATTGAGGTCGTAATGCGATGAGAGGATCCGAGGACCCAATATGAGATTCATAGTTTCCTAGGTCTCATAGGGTATTATCGGAGATTTATCCAAGATTTTTCCAGGATTGTAGTTCCTTTGACCCGCTTGATAAAGAAAAATGTGACTTTTTGTTGGGGGCCTGATTAGTAGTTGTCTTTTGAGACTCTGAGGAAGAGATTGTGTGATGCCCTGATTCTCGTGCTTCCCAAGGGTTTGTACGCTTTTGCAGTTTATTGTGATGCCTCTATTTTGGGTTTGGGAGTTGTCCTTTTGCAAAGGGATCACGTGATTGCTTACGCTTTGAGGCAGCTGAATTCTCATGAGGTGAATCATACTACGCATAATTTGGAGTTAGGGGCGGTGGTTTTTGCCCTCAAGATTTGGAGGCACTATCTTTATGGGGTTAGGTGTACTATTTACACTAACCACAAGAGTTTGAGATACTTGATGGATCGGCTGAATTTAAATATGTGATAACAGAGATGGCTGGATGTGGTAAACGATTATAATTGTGAGATCCTATACCACCCTAGGAAGGCTAATGTGGTGTATGATGCTTTGATCCATAAGGCAGTGAGTTCTTCTATCTGGGATATCAGCTTGAGGATGGTTATCCCTTCTCCTTTTTTGGAATTAATAAAATAAGGCTTAGGCTGAGGTATTGAAAAAGGAGAACTAGAAGGCTGAGCGGATCAGGGGATATATTCCCTTATTTGTTGGAGACAATAGGGGGTTTTTGACTCAGTGTGGTAGAGTCTGTGTTCTGATAACAGGTGGGGTGAGGCAGACAGTTCTGGAGGAGGCATATAATTCAATGTTTTATATCCATCTGGGGGCCACGAACATTTATAGGGATCTGAGGTTGAGTTATTGGTGGCCCTGTATGAAAACGTAAATAGCTTGGTTTGTTGAGCAGTGCCTGAATTGCAGGAAAACCAAGGGAACATCAGAGACCCCACGACAAGATGCAACTCTTACCCATTCCCATGTGGAAGTGGGAAGAGATTTCCATAGATTTAATCACAAAGTTGCCAAGGACGGCACATGGAGTTGATTATGTTTGAGCCATTGTTGATAAATTGACCAATAGTACGCATTTCATACCGATTGCCGAGAGCGTATCTGCTGAGAAGTTAGCTGACATCTACGTTTGGGAGGAGGTAGTTTGGCACGGGGTGTGGGTTTTGGTGGTTTCCGACCGGGGTGTTCGTTTCACCTCCAGGTTTTGGAGGAAGTTTCATTAGGAATTGGGTACTCAGCTGGATTTTAGTACAATATAACACCCCCAGACTGACGGTCAAAGCAAGCAGACGATTTAGATGCCCAAGTATATGCTTCGGGCTTATATACAATATTTTGGAGGGAGTTGGAATATTTACCTTCCACTGGCCGAGTTCTCTTACAACGAAAGTTATCATGCCAGTATTGCCTGACCGTTGTTTGAGATGTTGTATGGAAGGAGGTGAAGGAGCCCGGTTTGTTCGAGGGAGGTCGGGTATCAGGTCATCGGGAGTACTGAGGTTGTACTCAAGACCACTGAGCTGATTCAATAGGTGTGCAACAGGTTACGAGTCACGCAGATCCGGCAGAAGGGTTATGCACATCGGAGATGTTCGGATCTCGAGTTTCAGGTAGGAGATTTGGTGCTTCTGAAGGTGTCACATTGGAAAGGTGTCATCCGATTTCGGAAGCAGGAAAAGTTGATCCCCTGATTCATTGGTCCTTTCAGGATATTTGCCCGGGGGGCAAGGTTGCATACCGGCTGGATTTGCCTGATGAGCTCATCCAGATCCACAACACCTTACATGTGTCTTAGCTTCGGAAGTGTGTGACCGATGAGTCCGTAGTTGTTCCTCTGGATGAAATTCAGGATGACGATCGCCTAAATTATGTGGACAAACCGGTGGTGATCTTGGATCAAAAGACGAGAGCTCTATGCAATAAAGAAGTGTCTCTAATCAAGGTTCAGTGGCAACATCAGAAAGCTTGCAAATGGATGTGGGAGCCTGAGGCTGAGATGCGAGATCACTACCCTGATTTACTCAGGACAACAGACTTCGAGGACGAAATCAAGTTCAAGTGGTGGAGAGTTGTAACATCTTAATTTTTAAGATATTATCTTTTGAACCTTGGATTTTGATTTGTGAGCAAAATTGGTCCCCTTATGGTACTTTCGTAATATTTAGCCATGCATGAGTACGTTGAGCGTACTCTGAGTACGCTTGGACGTACATAGATAGGGTGTAAACCCTAATTTTTAGGGTTTTGACCCTATTTAAACATATATATGGCCTCATGCACCCTCTTATCTCTAGCCTCCTGTTGGGTTTTGAGAATTCTAACACTCCTAAGTGTACATGCAACCCTAAATACCTTGGATCTATGTTTTCTCTATTATACATGCAAATATGAACTTTCCAAGGTATTCATCCTAACTAGCATAATAGCATTGATTCAAATGAATATATCAAGTTAGAATTACATACCTCTTTAATGTAGATTGTCTTCATGAAGCTTGAGTACCTAGTGCCCCAAGTGTGACACCTCAAATGGTTCACACAACACCAAATACACTTGGAATGACTTGAGAGAAAACCACACTTCATGAAAATCGGCTAGCCCTTTTTCCTCACACATAGTGGCCGATTTCCCCAATGATATGATCTTTATATAGTGTCACAATTAGGGTAAAACCTAATGGTCATGGCCTTCCATTTCCTTGGATCCATGGGTTCGAATACATCATGGAGCATGCATGGAGCATCCTATTGGTTTTAGTCTAACTTGATAATCCATGGAGCATTATCCTACTATACAAGTATGAATGATTTACACAATCAACCCATATATTTAATTAGTCTTCTTTTGATCACTTAATTAATTCTAAATTAATTCTTGATCAATACTAATTGAATAATCCTATTAATATATTAGAAATTATAATATATTAATAATCCTTAAGTGTTATTTCTCTCATTATAGTCTATCTAAATGCATGATGCCATGCAACCCAAATGGACCATCTCGGGTCGGGTCTAGTCTCACCAATTATAGTTATGGACTTAGACATTAATCCAACAGTATCCTACTTGGATAAGTCTATTACTATTATTGCATATGACTTCAAGAACCGACTGGCAATCGTAGCTCTCAAAAGCTTCTGTCGAACTCTGACCTTGCCGATGAACTCTGACCTTTGTCAATGACTTGTCCATTAGATAAGGTATCATATATTCCTCCATTCTAGATATCATATGGACTGAGACATGGATTATAATCATTCTCTCAGTCCATTTGTTGTTTCCCGATTTCTGATTTATGATGACTGACTAATTGAACAAATCAAATCAGTCCTGGCCCGACCGAGCACTTCCATTTGTCATCATCAAATCATCGAGGGGCCCACAGATATCGCTTTTATCCCAAAGGTAAAATGAATGGATAAACCTCGACTCATATGGCTTGTTCTACTACTTGTTGAATCATACACAAAGGCACATTTTATAACACCGAGTTACCGAATGTGTTTTCGTGCAATCAACGTACAACCAACTCATAGTAACAACTCATATCTCTAGGTTTGAAAAATATAAGATATTATCGTCTCATGATCACTCGTGATAAAATCCATGAAGTGATTCCAATGAGCGCGGGTTGAATCCAATACTCAGAACTTATGAGCACTCATGAGTGTTGTAACCCTTTTTCCAACATCTTAGACCTCTACAAGCCAACCCATGACAGTCTTGATTCATATCTACTTCCAACATATGACCGACTGTGGATGGTTTGAAAAACTTAGTCATCCAGAACAATGACCTAGTTATTCTGGAAGTTAAAACATGCAAAGTGAAACACAATAATAATTGAATCCAATATGGTATCAAAACCTATGAACATAAATAAAACACCTTTTATTTATCACCATATGATTACACATTATTCATTGTATACTGTTTCAGCTATCAACTTTATTCTTGAATTTAAAACAATAGTTGTCCCATGCTCCAAGCATGTACACTATGTTTTCTAAACACTAGTCATGCCATACGCCAAGTATGCATACTATGTTTGTCTATAATCTTTACTTTATGAAATAGATCAATGGAACATAACTCCAATGATCCTCTTTTCACAGTCCCAAATCCTTAGTACAGGTGCATGCCATTTACTGAAATCTGTTAGATTCTTAAACTTATATGCATTGATCCTCTTGTAATGATTATGCACAAAGTCACACGGACTTGAAAACAAACATTACAGAGCATTCCAAAGGAGATCAGCTCCTTGGAAACATCCTTCTTGCATTAAGTTTCCTAATCTTACACAGATTGAATAATTTCTAACTTTGAAACATTTCCATATTCCATTTTGACTATCACTTCTGAACAAGAGTTGCCTCCTTATAGATTATGTCAATATGGTCCTTCCAGAATTATCACTATACTTCCAACTGTACTTGAGCAACCAATCTTTGGTAAACCTTAGATTGTCCTCGAATAATGTTTAATCCTTTTAGTCATATCCAATTCTAGACCTTTTCCCTTCTTAATGCCCCCATGCATTTGGAAAATTTTCGAAAGGATGAATATAGCACATGTAATCGATCCTATATCCAAAGCATATGGGACACGATTCATGATGTCTCACATAAAGACTAAACGAGTCTTTTGCTATAACATTTCCATTTCTATTTGCCAAGTTCTCATAATTCAGATTATGAAAAGGGATGCCATAATCATAAACGAATTTTAGAACGCAAATAATGGACCCATATATAGAATTTTCTTATGTTGAGTCATTCCAACATAACATTCATATATATACTTGACTAAATACGATTTAAACCTCAATCTCAGCTTTTAGATTTGAGATGAAGTATAATTTCCTCTCCCTTAATTATAGCAAAACAACTATTTCCCAATTGAAACCTTATGTTTTCTATAATTAACATTGCTAACTTGCAACCTTTATCATAATTATCATGCTCCCATTAACAATTGGCATAATACTTATGCTCCTACTAGCTTTGACATGTACTCAGAAATCAGTTGAACCAGATTTCTGATACTAGATTGCTTTGATAAAACTTTATCAATATCATACACCTTATCTTAGATAGGTCATAGGTGTGTCTAAACAATTTTAAGAACTATGAAAAGGGATTGCGTAATCATAGTCTTGATATCTCACATAAAGACTAAACCAGTCTTTTGCTATAACATTTCCATTTCTATTTGCCAAGTTCTCATAATTCCATGTTAGTGTGCCGGTAAACCAGACACGCTCCACTAACGACTTTGAGAATACAAATATCACAATTGCTATCTAGCTAAAATCTACTTAGTGAAAGTGTTTCCTCACAATCATTTCCATGAATCGGAAAGAAACATTATGACACTTAGATTTAATGGTGTATGTGTTCTTATCCATGTGAATTGTCAAAACCATAGTCACAAGACAAGGATAATGACAAATCCACACTCATATGGACTGAACTCAATCTTAATTTCTTGCCATCTGGCAGCTCAAGGGCCTGCCATTGCTTCCAAGTTGTTGTGCAACCAATTGAGAATTCTAAGAACTCATATGCAAAGCCAACTTTAATTGGAATGGGCGCAGAATATGTCAACACGATAGGTTATAAACCTCAAGTCGTGTGCTAGTGAAGAACTTCATGTTTTATTCTTGATTAGTTCTTGAGACTTTCAAGACCTTAAAGACTCCCACTGTCCTCTTGACATATAAGACTTTCTTTTCAGATATTCAAGAGATAGTGTGGATTCTAATCAAGACAAACACTTCACACAATTGGCCTTTGCTTCGTCTTTGTTTTATCCAAAACATCACAACTTACCAATTTCAAATGTACAAGAGTAGAAAACTTTTACTCTTACATTTGACATGTGTTTTAAACCTTCTTTAAGACATGTCACTCAAGTTACATTCTTAGAGTATAACTCTAAGAATTGTTTTTGGAACGAAGTATGAATCATCTTCTTGATTTAACCACTGCAACAATTCATAGCACCTCTTCTTAGCTATCAGAATGCACTTAGAGGATAAATTGTGATAAACTCTCTAAATCATTAAGATGATCATAAAAACTGATACTAAAGTACTCTCCCATCTTTTCAGATTTGAGAAACTTTTATCCTTCTACCTAATTTGATTCTTCTTATTAGCTCTGTCTTACATTGGAACCATTTCCAATGTCTCAGAATTACACTTAAGCTTGTAATTATAACCATATTTACTGAGCTTTAGTAAATTATGACGAATAATCTTATCGATCTTTTGTGGTGGACTTGACCAGTGCACAAGAATATGTAATCGATCCCTTAGTCCTTCACCTGACTCACACATCCATGTGAACAAGTAGTTAGTCTTAATTTTTCCAATGCTTCAAAGTTCTCATTCATCATGCTATACAACTTGCATGATTCCAAGTTCCGGTCCAATTGAAACTCGAGTGATGAGAATCTTTCCTTATTTGGTAAATTTAGACATTACCACAAATGAAAGAATCAATTTCATTTTCCACTCTTGCTATTAATGGAATCTTATAAGCAACAAAAAATTTCACAGATGCCATTGTAAGGATATTTTAAAATAAATAAAATCAGAAATTTTCCTTTTATTTTAAAAACTTTGCAGAAAACTATCCTTACAGTGTAAAAGCACATGAAAACTTTGTTGTAATTTATTCCTAAGCAATATATCATAACTCCTAAGAAGTAACTCAAGAATCCGATCTTCAAACAATGCGATAGAAACCCATCTACGCGATCAGATTAAGCATATTCTTTCTTTAAGTTTCTTCATTTTTCTTTGACTCTTAAAACTATTGGATAAGGTGTCTAAGTCCATAACTATTTCTGGTAAGTACTTGACCCGACCCGGCATAGTCCATTTGGGTTGCATGGCACCATGAAATTGGATAGACTAAATGAGGGAAATCACACTTGGAGATTATTAATATATTATAAGTTCTAATATATTAATAATATTATTTGATTAGTTTGATCAAGAATTAATTTAGAAGTAATTAAGTAATCAAAAGATAACTAATTAAATATATGGGTTGATTATGTAAATCATCCATATCTTGTATAGTGGACTAAGAGGCTCCATGGATTATCAAGTTGGGTTCAACCCATAGGATGCTCCATGGGAGTTACAAACCCATGGGTCATGGAAATGAAGAGTCATGACACATTAGGGTTTACATAGTGTAACCCTAGATGTTTCAACACTATATAAGAGTCCCATTCTCCACCAAAATCGGCTACACATATGAAACAAGAGGGCTAGGCCAATTTTAAGAGGTGTGTATTCTCTCAAAAGTCTTATCAAGAGCATTTAGTGTTGTGTGAAACATTTGAGGCATCACACTTGGGGTGCTAGGCTCACAAGGTTTCAAGGATCATAAGCAACAACTAGGTAAGTTATTTTATCTTTCATTCAAGTTAAAAATTGTTCCCCATGTATGCTAGATAGGAATATAACCTTAGAATTCAACTTTGCATGATAATTAGACAAACATAGATCCAAGGTTATTAGGGTTGCATGTACACTTAGGAAGTGTTAGAATGCTCTAAACCCATCAGTGGTATCAGAGCCTAGGCTTGTTGTTTGTTATTTGTGCTAAATAGTTGAAAAAAGTCGATTTTGTGCAATCTTCCTGATGAACTCGCCGAGTCCATGGGGGGACTCGCCGAGTTCATGTGTATCTTCAACCTACTCGCCGAGTAGGTTTGTGCACTCGGCGAGTAGGAGCCTCATAATGCAGATTTTCGATTTTGGTTGCTGGAAATAGACTAGAAACATTACCCTAAATTGTTTTGGTACTTGAAAACTCGTTTTAGATGGTGTAATGTGTTTGCTAATCCATTTACAACAACATGTTATCAAAATTACAAAGTGTTAAGTGTAATTTTGATTCATGAAAGTGTTCATGTTCATGTTCTTGATCTTATGACGTTTAGATGATCATAGGAATTGTTTGTAACCTATGTGGTAGATTAGTTCTTGATCATTATGTGTTTTAAAAGAGTCCATAACTTGCCCTCAAGTTATGGAAAACCAAAAGTCACTTTACTATAAAACAACTAAAAGAACACATGGGTTATAAAAATGAAGAGTCTTCATTTTTAATACCCTAATTACCTCATAAGTTACAAGAAATGAAAAGTTTTCAAAGTTTACAAAACTTGCCCTCAAGTTTTGGAACAAGTAAAGTCATGTTACAACTTTAGTTCCAACCCTTAGAATTTTAAAAGTTAAAATTCTACCCTTATACTTATAATATTATAAGTTAATAATATATATATATATATATATATATATATATATATATATACATATATATATATATATATATGTATAAGATCAAACTCGTCTTACCGCTAGTACGCCTCATTCACAAAGCCGGTCTATAAGGTGGGTATAAGGTTGTTGCCTATAAAATGGCAACTTAATGGGTGTCCACTCTCACCGACCGCTTGCTTGACTGGTGGAGGGTCGTTAGCCGAATGGGTAGGACAAGGACTTATAAATTCTCATTAAAAGTATGATGAATATTATAAAGTAACTAAATGTTTTTTTTAAATTCCCAATCTTAGTTACTTTAAGAAAAATGTGAATAAGGAGCTAATCCATGAAATTACACTTTACACTTTGTTTAAGTCATTGGTGGAGCGTATGTGGTTAACCAGCACACTAATTTGGACATAACAAGGTAGGTAAAGGGTCACTTAAGGTTTATCATAGTATCAGTGGAGCGAGTGTGGTTTACCGGCACATCATTGAGTGATAAACTTTAAGGGTACCAAGTGATTTGCATGGTTACTTCACACCTCGTTTTGTGATCCTCGGTATCCCAGTCACAAAACTTGGAGGGAACACTCGAGATTGAAACATGCCTTTGAAAAGTTCATTGAATCTCAAAAGAATCTAGGAATTTCTAAGAACCAATCAAAAACCTAATACTTAATATTTCGGTTTTTGTGGTGGAAATTGGTGAATCGTTATTCACCTACCTTTCAAATATGTTATAGCTTGGATTACGGCATACCTCTTCTAAGTTATAATATATTGTGATTGCATCCTATCCTTAATATTACATTTGGGTGTTTTATTAAGGACTCTCTTAATATCTAAACTAATCTTGTCCTCTTCCTTCAGATGTCTTCAAACAACGCTGCTTCTGGATCTAATCCTAATGGCTCCTTTACCCTTCTGAACTTGTGTAGGAAGTAACTTTAGACGGATCAAACTTCAATTAATGGATCAGAAACATCAGGATGATTACCCGCTATGAGGACAAAAAATATGTCCTCGACAAGGACCTTAAGGAGATTGATGAGACCACTGCAACTCCCCAGGAGATCGCTGACTTCCATGCACATGAAAGGGATGCTACCAAAGTGGCATGCATCATGATGGCTACAATGACAGCGGAACTCCAAAAGTCCTATGAGGACTTCTACCCTTTTGAAATGCACCAAGATCTGATGGAAAGATACGATCAAAGTGCACGACAAGAGAGGTATGAAATCATCTGCTCCATGATAACAATCATGATGAAGGACGGGGAATCCATCACGAGCCACATGCAGAAAATGTAAAGGTATGTGGATCGGTTGCTAAAGCTTAATGTGAACTTCCCTGAGGAGCTTGCAATAGATATTATTTTGCACTCCTTACCATCGTTCTATGATCAATTCCGCACGGCATATCACTGTTGGGTTTTGAGCATTCTAACACTCCTAAGTGTACATGCAACCCTAAATACCTTGGATATATGTTTTCTCTATTAAACATGCAAATAAGAACATCCAAGGTATCATCCTAATCTAGCATACAAAACAATCACTATAGCAGGATAGAATACATACCTCTTTGGTGTAGAAAGTCTTCATGAAGCTTGAGTGCCTAGTGCCCCAAGTGTGACACCTCAAATGGAATCACAATCACCAAAACACTTAGAATAACTTGAGAGAATTCTACAACTTATGAAATCGGCTAGCCCTTTCACTTCATACACTAGTGGCTGATTTTGGTCAAGAATAAGATGCTTATATAGTTAGGGTTACACCATGTAAACCCTAATTGACATGGCCTTTCATTTCCATGATCCATGGGTACAAATACACCATGGAGCATCCATGGACCATCCTATGGGTTTTAGCCCAACTTGATTATCCATGGAGCATTAGCCCACTATACAAGTATGGATGATTTACACAATCAACCCATATATTTAATTAGTCTTCTTTTGATCACTTAATTAATCCTAGATTAATTCTAGATCAATACTAATTAAATAATCTTATTATTCTTATTATTAATATACTAGAACTTATAATATATTAATAACCATAAGTGTCTTATTTCTCTCATTATAGTCTATCCAAGTGCATGATGGTATGCAACCCAAATGGACCATGCCGGGTCGGGTCAAGTCTTACCAATTATAGTTATGGACTTAGACATTAATCCAATAGTCTCCCACTTGGATAAGTCTAAAACTATTATTGCGTATGACTTCAGGAACCAACTGGCAATCGTAGCTCTCAAAAGCTTCTGTCGAACTCTGACCTTGTAGATGAACTCTGACCTTTGTCAATGACTTGTCCATTAGATAAGGGATCATATATTCCTCCATTCTAGATTTCATATGGACTGAGACATGGATTATAATCATTCTCTCTGTCCATTTGTTGTTTCCCGATTTTCGATTTATGACAACTGACTAATTGAACAAATCAAATCAGTCCTGGCCCGGCCGAGCACTTCCATTTGTCATCATCAAATCATCGAGGGGCCCACAGATATCGCTTTTATCCCGAAGGTAAAAGGAATGGATAAACTTCGACTCATATGGCTTGTTCTACTACTTGTTGAATCATACACAAAGGCACGTTTTATAGCACCGAGTTTCCGTATGCGTTTTCGTGCAATCAATGTACTATCAACTCATAGTAACAACTCGTATCTCTAGGTTTGAAGAATATAAGATATTATCGTCTCATGATCACTCGTGATAAAATCCATGAAGTGATTCCAATGAGCGCGGGTTGAATCCAATACTCAGAACTTATGAGCACTCATGAGTGTTGTAGCCCTTTGTCCAACACCTTAGACCTCTACAAGCCAACCCATGACAGTCTTAATTCATATCTACTTCCAACATATGACCGACTGTGGATGGTTTGAATAACTTAGTCATTCCGGAAGAATAACCTAGTTTATTCGGGAAGTCAAAACATGCAAAATGAAACACAATAATAATTGAATCCAATATGGTATCAACACTTTGAACATAAATAAAACACCTTTTATTTATCACCATATGATTACACATTATTCATTGTATACTGTTTCAGCTATCAACTTTATTCTTGAATTTAAAACAATAGTTGTCCCATGCTCCAAGCATGTACACTATGTTTTCTAAACACTAGTCATGCCATACACCAAGTATGCATATTATGTTTGTCTATGATCTTTACTTTGTGAACTAGAACCATTGAACATAACTTCAATGATTCTCTTTTCACACTCCCAAATCCTTACTGCAAATACAAGAATTCCAAATTCATGCAATTTACTGAAATCTGTTAGATTCTAAACTTATATGCATCAATCTTCTTGTAATGATTATGCACAAAATCAGAAAGACTTGACAATAACCATTACAGAGTATTCCAAAGGAGACCAGCTCCTTGGAAACATCCTTCTTGCATTAAGTTTCCTAATCCTAAACAGATTGAAAATTCTAACTTCGAAACATTTCTAGATTCCATTTTGACTATCACTTCTGAACAAGAGTTGCCTCCTTACATATTATGTCAATATGGTCCTTCCAGAATTATCACTATACTTCCAGTTGTCCTTGAGCAACCAATCTTTGGTAAACCTTAGATTGTCCTCGACAATTGTTTAATCCTTTTAGTCATATCCAGTTCTAAACCTTTTCCCTTCTTAATGCCCTAGGCATTTGGAAAATTTTTAGAAAGGATGAATATAGCACATGTAATCGATCCTATATCCGAAGCATATGGGACACAATTCATGATGTTTCACATAAAGACTAAACCAGTCTTTTGCTATAATATTCCCATTTCTATTTGCCAAGTTCTCATATTTCAGATTATGAAAAGGGATGCCGTAATCATAATCGAATTTTAGAACGCAAATAATGGACCCATATATAGAATTTCCTTATGTTGAGCCATTCCAACATGAAATCCATATATATATATATCCTTGACTAAATGATTAAAGCCTCATGATCTAAGCTTATAGGACCCATATATAGAATTTCCTTATGTTGAGCCATTCCAACATGAAATCCATATATATATCCTTGACTAAATGATTAAAGCCTCATGATCTAAGCTTATAGATTTGAGATGAAGTATAATTTCCTCTCCCTTAATTATAGCAAAACAACTCTTTCCCAATTGAAACTTTTGCTTTCTATAATTAACATTGCTAACTTGCAATATTTATCATAATTATCATGCTCCCACTAACATGATGATTATTAGCATAACACTTATGCTCCCACTAGCTTTGACATGTACCCAGAAATCAGCTGGACTTCTAGAAATCAATACTTCATTGACTTTCTTACCAAAGTTCAGATTTCTGATACTAGATTGTTTTGATAAGACTTTATCAAAAATCATACACCTTCCCTTAGATAGCACACTTGTGTGTCTAAACAATTATGAAGAGGTATGACGTAATCATAATGGTTAGACCTTTTTGCCATTTCTCACAAGTCCAGGTTAGTGTGCCGGTAAACCACACACGCTCCACTAACGACTTTGAGAATGCAAATATCACAATTGCTATCTAGATAAAATCTACTTAGTGAAAGAGTTTCCTCACTATCATTTTCATGAATCGGAGAGAAACCTTATGACACTTAGATTTAATGGTGTATGTGTTCTTATCCATGTGAATTATCAAAACCATAGTCACAAGACAAGGATAATGACAAATCCAAACTCAAATGGATTGAACTCAATCTTAATTTCTTGCCACCTGGCAGCTCAAGGGCCTGCCATTGCTTCCAAGTTGTTATGCAACAAACTGAGAACTCTAAGAACTCATATGCAAAGCCAACTTTAACTGGAATGGGCACAGAATATGTCAACACGATAGGTTATAAACCTCAAGTCGTGTGCTAGAGAAGAACTTCAGGTTCTATTCTTGAATAGTTCTTGAGACTTTCAAGGCCTTTAAGACTCCCACTGTCCTCTTGACCTATAAGACTTTCTTGTCAGTTATTCAAGAGATAATGTGGATTCTAACCAAGACAAACACTTCACACAATTGGCTTAAGTTGGTATTTGTTTTATCCAAAACATCACAACTTACCAATTTCAAATGTACAAGAGTAGAAAACTTTTACTTTTACATTTGACAAGTGTTTTAAACCTTCTTTGAGACATGTCACTCAAGTTACAATCTTGGAGTATGACTCTAAGACTTGTATTGGAATGAAGTATGACTCATCTTCTTGATTTAACCATTTCAACAATTCAAGATCCCTCTTCTTAGTCATAAGAATGCACTAAGATTTCCTTAGAGAACTAATTTTGATATGGTTTCTTAATCATTAAGATGATCACAAAATTGATACTAAAGTACTCTCCCATCTTTTCAGATTTGAGAAACTTTTATCCTTCTGCCTAAGTTGATTCTTCTTATTCGCTCTGCCTTACATTGGAACCTTTTTTTCAATGTCTCAGAATTACACTTAAGCTTGTAAGTATAATCATATTTACTGTGCTTTAGTAAACTATGACGAATAATCTTCTCGATCTTTTGTGGTGGACTTAATCAGTGCACAAGACTGTGTACTCGATCCTTTAGTCCTTCACTTGACTCACACATCCATGTGAACAAGTAATTAGTCTTAATTTTTCCAATACTTGAAAGTTCTCATTCATCATGCTATACAACTTGCATGATTCCAAGTTCCGGTCCAACTGAAATTTGGTTGATGAGAATCTTTCCTTATTTGGTAAATTTAGACATTACCACAAATGAAAGAATCAATTTCATATTTCCACTCTTGCTGTTAATGGAATCTTATAAGCAACAATTTTTCCTCAAATGTCATTGTAAGGATATTTTAAAATAAATAAAATCAAAAATTTTCCTTTTATTTTAAAAACTTTGCGGAAAAACTTATCCTTACAATCCATATGAAAACTTGTTGTTATCTATTCCTAAGCAAAAATATCATAACTTCTAAGAAGTAGCTCAAGAATCCGATTTTTCAAGCTATGCGATAGAAATCCATCTACGCGATCAGATTCAGCATATTCTTTCTTTAAGTTTCTTCACTTTTCTTTGATTCTTAAACATCACCATGTGACCCAGTCACATCATGTATCAAGAATCTCAGAATAGAAACTTACCAGAGTTAGATAGTGGACTTTATCTGAATTAGAGTCAAACTTATTGACTTTAACATCCTTAGGTAAATTTGGCAGCTTCGTGACCAATGCCCCTTCCTTTGGCAATATAAACATATGGACCCTTTGATAATGGTACACGGGACTATCACAGACTTAGCTTTTCTCTTTACCATTTGGTCAACCGAGTTGACTATGGCCGATCCCTTTCCATTGGGAAGAGAATGCTTTCCGGGATTTCCTGTGTCACTATTGTCAATGTCCATCAAGTTTTAAGAAAGTTGATCTTAACAAATAGATAAGATCATTAAGGGTCCTGTCATAGTCTGTTTCATAGGTGTCCCAAAGGAACTCACTATGTGACTTAGAAAGTGATTGAACCACCGACTTTCTTAAGACTTTGACACCCAACTCTCCCGGCTTGTCAATATGTGACTACATCTCCAAGACGTGACCACACCTAGACCTTGCCTTGCCAATAGGGCCTGAGTGACCTTAAACTTTTCAAGAACTTGTGGGTTGGGGAGAATAATTGGAGGAGGAGGAAGAAGTATGATATCCATGGGACATCATCTTCATTAGGAAACCTTGTTTCAAGAGATTTAGGAAGATCATAGGTGTCTAAACCATACATCTTTTGGGAGATATTCAAGATAGTTGATTTAAAGTCCTTAATATGACACCCAATATGAAATATTAAGGCTAGGACCCAACAAACTATTTTATAACTTAGAAGAGGTATGCCGTAATCCAAGCTATAAAATATTTGAAGGTAGGTGAATGACGATTCACCAATTTCCACCAAGATAAACGAAATGTATTATTAGGTTTTAATTGGTTTTGAAACTCCTAGATCTTTGAGATTCATTGAACTTTTCAAAGGCATGTTTCAATCTCGAGTGTGCCCTTCAGGTTTTGTGACTGGGATGCCGAGGATCACAAAACAAGGTGTGAAGTAACCATGCAAATCACTTGGTACCCTTAATAAATTACCCCTCAATCGATGTGCCGGTTAACCACACACGCTCCATCGATACTATGATAAATATTAAGTCACCCTTTACCTAACTTGTTAAGTCCAAGTTAGTGTGCCGGTTAACCACACACGCTCCACTAACGACTTAGACAAAGTGTAAAGTGTAATTTCATGGGTTAGCACCTTATTCATATTTTTCCTAAGTAACTAAGATTGGGTATTATTAAGAGTTTAGTTACTTAGTATTATCATTAATACTTTTAATGAAGGAGAATTATAGTCTTGTCAAACCCGTTCGGCTAACGACCCTCCACCGGTCAAGCAAGCGGTGGGTGAGAGTGGACACCCATTAAGTTGCCATTTTATAGGCAACAACCTTATACCCACCTTATAGACCGACTTCGTGAATGAGGCGTACTAGCGGTAAGACTGACTTTACTCTTATACATATATATATTATTAACTTATAATGTTATAAAGTATAAGGGTTGAATTTTAACTTTTAAAATTCTAAGGGCTAACTTGGAATTAAAGTATTCATAAGTGAAAACTTTCAAATTCCAAAACTTGAGGGCAAGTTTTGAAACTATTCAAAACTAATTAATTCCATAACTTATGTGTTTAAAGTAGTTTTAATCCAAAAACTCTTCAAGTTCCATAACTTGAGGAAAAGTTACGGAAGACTTTAAACTAATAAAAGAACTAACTTTTTCTTTATTTTATAACTTATGGATTTAATTATGGTTACATATTTTCCTTTAATGAAGTGACTTTTGAACTTCCATAACTTGAGGACAAGTTATGGAGTCATAAAAAAAAATTATTCAATGACACAAGACTCTTCATTTTGTAACCATTGCCAACTTTTATGAATTTTATGAGTCTTTAATGTGACTCTTCATGTAACTTGAGGACAAGTTACACAAACACATTTTATACTCAACTCTTAGATTAAAATGGATTGAAAACAACTATTTCAATTAACTTTTCTATTAATCTAAGCAACTCATAAGAACAAGATAATTCAAATCAAACTTTTTCATGTAATTAGTCTAAACCTTAAACTAATACAAAACATGAATCTATTGACAATTATCTTTGAAAATGGATTAGCATGAACATTACCACATCAAAAACAAGTTTATAAGTTCAAAAACAACTTAGGGTAATGTTCCTAGTCCATTTCTAGCCAAAAAACTCGAAAATATGCTGTCTGGGGGTCCAACTCATCGAGTGCATGAACCAACTCGGCGAGTTGGATCGAATTGATCACATTTTAGGCATGGACTCGCCAAGTCTCCTGATGGACTCACCGAGTCAGATGATCAGACAGCACCAAAATTCGTTTTTTCAGCTTCTATTGCAGGTATAACAAGAAAACAAGCCTAGGCTCTGATACCACTGTTGGGTTTTGAGCATTCTAACACTCCTAAGTGTACATGCAACCCTAAATACCTTGGATCTATGTTTTCTCTATTAAACATGCAAATAAGAACTTCCAAGGTATTATCCTAATATAGCATACAAAATAATCACTATAGTAGGATAGAATACATACCTCTTTGGTGTAGAAAGTCTTCATGAAGCTTGAGTGCCTAGTGCCCCAAGTGTGACACCTCAAATGGAATCACAATCACCAAAACACTTTGAATAACTTGAGAGAATTCTACAACTTATGAAATCGGCTAGCCCTTTCACTTCATACACTAGTGGCCGATTTTGGTCAAGAATAAGATGCTTATATAGTTAGGGTTACACCATGTAAACCCTAATTGACATGGCCTTTCATTTCCATGATCCATGGGTACAAATACACCATGGAGCATCCATGGACCATCCTATGGGTTTTAGCCCAACTTGATTATCCATGGAGCATTAGCCCACTATACAAGTATGGATGATTTACACAATCAACCCATATATTTAATTAGTCTTCTTTTGATCACTTAATTAATCCTAGATTAATTCTAGATCAATACTAATTAAATAATCTTATTATTCTTATTATTAATATACTAGAACTTATAATATATTAATAACCATAAGTGTCTTATTTCTCTCATTATAGTCTATCCAAGTGCATGATGGTATGCAACCCAAATGGACCATGCCGGGTCGGGTCAAGTCTTACCAATTATAGTTATGGACTTAGACATTAATCCAACAATCACATGAATAAGGATAAGGTCACACTCAGCAAACTTCAGGGTCTTCTCAAGACCGCAGAAACAGGTGTTAAAGGGAAGTCGGTTGTTAACACTCCTACTCCAAACTCCGCTCCGGTTTTGGCAATCGGGAAAAGTCGAGGGAAGAAGAGAAAGTGCTCTTCGAAGGGTACCAAGGCTAGGACCCTTGATGGCTCTTCTTCAAGTGGAACCAAGAAAGGTTTCGTCACTCCTTCTTCTGACCCAAAAGAGGCTGAATGCTTTTATTGCCATGAAAAATCACATTGGAAGCGAAATTGCCCAAAATACCAGCAAGATGTGAAGGATGGGAAAGTTAAACCCAACCATGCAGGTATTTACACTATCTTATCTAATAACTCACCCCATTCTAACTATTGGGTCCTTGATATCGGTTGTGGTATTCATATTTGTTCTGATTTGCAGGGACTAACAAGAAGTGAGAATGTGGAGCAAGAAAGAATAAACTTAGTCATGGGGAATAGGAAAGCTTTACCTGTCACCAAGATTGGAGTTTATTCTTTATCGCTAAGTAGTGGGTTTAGTTTAGATCTGAATAAGTGTTGTTATTCACCAGAAATGGCAAGAAATATTATTTCCTTTCATGCATTGTATAAACAAGGTTTCACCTTTTCATTTGATAATGAAGTTGGTTCTATTAATGCTTTCTTTAATAATGTTCTTTATTTTAAAGCATTACCTTGTGATGGCATGTATGAAACAGTATCTGTGGTTGATAACTTAGAAAATAATGTATTGTGTATTTATTTTGTTAATAATAACTTGGATAAAGCATCATTATGGAATTGTCGTCTTGGACATATAAGCAAGAAACGCATAGGCCAACTCCAAAAGGATGGAGTCTTGGAGTCATTTGACCTAAAGTCAGATGATAGTTGCGAATCATGCTTACTTGAAAAAATGACAAAGTCACCCTTCACAGGTTCTTGTGAGAGGGGTGAAGGTTTTTTTGATCTTGTACACACAGATGTGTGTGGGCCCTTCAAACATGCCACAAGGGATGCTAATCGTTATTATTTGACTTTTAATGATGATTAAAGTAGATATGGATATGTGTACTTAATCAAGCATAAGTCAGAGACTTTCGAAAAGTTTAAGGAATTTAAACAGGAAGTAGAGAATCAATTGGGCAGGAACATTAAGATGCTTCGATCCGATCGAGGTGGTGAGTATCTTAGTTCAGAATTCCTCGACTATCTTAGGGAATGTGGGATTGTCTCACAATTGACACCTCCCAGGACACCGCAGTTGAATGGTGTGGCTAAGAGGCGTAATCGAACCTTGTTGGATATGGTTCGTTCCATGATGAGTCGAGCTTCACTACCAATCTCATTCTGGGGGTATGCCTTAGAGACTGCCGCCCATATCCTTAATCTAGTCCCTACAAAGAAAGTTGCCAAAACTCCTCATGAGATGTGGACTTGTAAAGTACCCAGACTAGACCACATCAAGATTTGGGGTTGCGAGGCTTTCGTGAGACGCGAGACTCATGATAAGCTTGAACCTCGAAGCGAGAGGTGTATTTTCAACGACTACCCACAGCAATCCTTTGGTTACCTCTTCTACAGACCTAGTGAAAATGTGGTCTTTGTAGCTAGGAGGGCTTTCTTTAGAGAGAGAGAGAGAGAGTTCATAAGCCAAGGAAACAGTGGGAGGCAAGTTGATCTTAAAGAAATTCAAGAGTCAAGCGGTGAAGGAACTTCAAACCCTAGCACTCAACTTGAGGAGGAAACTCCTGTTGAGCCAATTGACAAGTCTGTACCTCTGAGGCGTTCCACAAGGGTTAGGAATGCACCTGAGCATTACTATGGATTCCATATTACTGCAGAAGATGATACACTTATCAGTGATGAGACACTGATAGGTCTGGATGAACCTAACAGTTACGCGGAAGCCATGGCAGGCCCTGAGTCAGCCAAGTGGAAAGAGGCAATGGACAGCGAGATACAGTCCATGTATGATAATCAAGTTTGGAACTTGGTTGAGAATGTACCAGGTCGTAAGACAGTAGGGTGAAAATGGATCTTCAAGAAGAAGACCGACATGGATGGTAAAGTACACACTTATATGGCACGACTGGTTGTAAAGGGCTTCTCTCAAACTCCTGGAGTGGATTATGATGAGACCTTTTCTCCAGTGGCCAAGATTAAGTCTATCATTTCATGACTATGAAATATGGAAAATGGATGTCAAAACCGCTTTCCTTAATGGAAAGTTGGCTGAAGATGTTTACATGAGTCAGCCAGAAGGTTTTGTCAGCAACGAGTAGCCTAATAGAGTGTGTAAGCTTAAGAAATCCATTTATGGATTAAAGCAAGCACCTCGCAGATGGAATCTTTGCTTTGATGAGAAAGTCAAGGAATTTGGTTTTTCTAGGAGTGAAGATGAATTTTGTGTGTATGTCAAGGCTAGTGGGAGTATAGTTAGCTTTTTGGTATTGTACGTGGATGACATACTACTCATAGGAAATGACATCCCAACTCTGCAGGAAGTTAAGTCCTGGCTTGGGAAGTGTTTCTCTATGAAGGACCTAGGAGAAGCTGCCTATATTCTAGGGATAAGGATCTTGAGAGACCGGAGTAAAAGACTAATTGGACTTAGTCAGAGTACCTACTTGGATAAGGTGCTGAAGAGATTCAGCATGCAGGACTCCAAGAAAGGAGAGTTACCCATCCAGAGTAATGCCAGATTGAGTAAGACACAAAGCCCTAGCATTGAGACTGAGATAGCAGAAATGAGTCGAATACCTTATGTTTCGGCTGTAGGATTGATCATGTATGCTATGATGTGTACTCGACCTAATGTAGCCTTTGCCCTGAGCATGGTTAGCAGGTATCAGGGGAACCTTGGCAAGGCATACTGGGCTGCGGTAAAGAATATCCTCAAGTACCTACGGAGGACTAAGGACTGGGTCCTTACCCTCGGTGGGAGTTATGACTTGAGGGTTGTAGGGTATAGTGATGCTAGCTTTCAAACTGATAGGGATAATTTCTGCTCTCATTCAGGCTGGGTCTTTACCCTAAACGGAGGAGCAATTTCTTGGAAGAGTTCCCAGCAAGAAACAGTGGCTGATTCAACTTGTGAATCAGAGTATATTGCAGCTAGCGAGGCAGCAAAGGAGGCGATATGGTTGAAGAACTTCATTGGAGACCTTGGAGTTGTACCAGCTATTAAAGAGCCAATGGAAATTTTCTGTTATAGTGAAAGCGTTGTTGCCTTAGCCAAGGAACCAAGGGATCACGGGAGATCCAGGAACATCGACAGAAAATACCATTTTATCAGACATCGAATAGAAGAAGGACTCCTCGTGGCAAAGAGGGTATCATCGGATGAGAATCCAGCAGATCCCCTCACGAAGGGACTGACTCGGCTTAAGCATCTCTAGCATGCTCGAAGCATAGGGCTGAAGGATGATATTAGATTTAGTAGTTAGATAACCTCCAAATTTGTAAAGTGTAATTGACATTAGATGATGAATAAAAGGTGTTTTATTTATGAGTAAAGTGTTAATATCTCTTTCAATCGTTTACTATATTTCTTTTGCATGTTTTGACTTCCAGAATAATTATGTTTGGTATATCATATTATTCAAACCTCCACAGTCGGTCATATGTTGGAAGTAGGTATGAATCAAGACTGTCATGATTGGTTGCAGAGGTCTAAGGTGTTGGACATGGCTACAACAATCATGAGTGCTCATAAGTCGTGAGCAATGGACTCAACCCACGCTCACTGGAATCACTTCATGGAATTTATCTCGAGTGATTATGTGATGGTAATATCATATAAGTCTTCAAACCTAGAGATATGATTTGTTACTTATGAGTTGGTTATGCATTGATTGTACGAAAACGCATTGGTAACTCGATGTTATAAAATGTGCTTTTGTATATAATTCAATGAGTGGTAGAACAAACATATGAGTCGAAGTTTATCTGTTCCTTCTTGGATTAGAAGCTGATATCTGGGCCCCTCGATGATTTTGTTTTGACCTATGTACCGGGCCCGGTCAGAACTAAGTTGATGTGTTCAATTAAGTTCTTTGTCAAACAAATCAGGAATCGAGAAACAAACTGATGGACAATAAGTAAGACATTGTTCCATGTAATTGTCCGGCTGATATCTAGAACAGAGGATTATATGATCACTTATCTTAAATGGCGTATCAACATCTTCTTAGTTCCAAGAGACCTTGAAAGAGCTACGATTGCCGATTGGTTCCTGAAGTACTAGAGTTATAGTTATTAGACTTATCCAAGTGGGAGACTATTGGATAAGGTGTCTAAGTCCATAACTATTTATGGTAAGTACTTGACCCGACCCGGCATGGTCCATTTGGGTTGCATGGTACCATGAAATTGGATAGACTAAATAAGAGAAATAACACTTGGAGATTATTAATATATTATAAGTTCTAATATATTAATAATATTATTTGATTAGTTTGATCAAGAATTAATTTAGAATTAATTAAGTGATCAAAAGATAACTAATTAAATATATGGGTTGATTATGTAAATCATCCATATCTTGTATAGTGGACTAAGAGGTTCCATGGATTATCAAGTTGGGTTCCACCCATAGGATGCTCCATGGGAGTTACAAACCCATGGGTCATGGAAATGAAGAGTCATGACACATTAGGGTTTACATAGTGTAACCCTAGATGTGTCAACACTATATAAGAGTCCTATTCTCCACCAAAATCGGCTACACATATGAAACAAGAGGGCTAGGCCGATTTTAAGAAGTGTATATTCTCTACAAAGTCTTTCCAAGAGCATTTGGTGTTGTGTGAAGCATTTGAGGCATCACACTTGGGGTGCTAGGCTCACAAGGTTTCAAGGATCATAAGCAACAACAAGGTAAGTTATTCTATCTTTCATTCAAGTTAAAAATTGTTCCCCATGTATGCTAGATAGGAATATAACCTTGAAATTCAAATTTGCATGATAATTAGACAAACATAGATCCAAGGTTATTAGGGTTGCATGTACACTTAGTAAGTGTTAGAATGCGCTAAACCCATCAAAAACATCAACATGTGACCCAGTCACATCATTTATCGAGAATCTCATAATAGAAACTTAGCAGAGTTAGATAGTGGACTTTACCTGATGTAGAGTCAAACTTATTGACTTTAACACCCTTAGGTAAATTGGCAGCTTCGCAACCAATGCCCCTTCCTCTAGCAATTTAACATATGGACGCTTTGGTAATGGAATATGGGACTATCACAGACTTAGCATTTCTCTTTACCATTTGGTCAACCGAGTTGACTATGGCTAATCCCTTTCCATTGGAAGAGAGATCTTTGCGGAATATCCAATGTCATTATTGTCAATGTCCACAGGTTTTAGGGAGTTGATCTTAGCAAATAGATAAGATCATTAAGGGTCTTGTCATAGTCTGTTTCATAGGAGTCCCAAAGGAGCTCACTATGTGACTTAAAAAGTGATTGGACATCCAACTTTCTCAAGACTTTGACACCCAACTCTCCCGGCTTGTCAATATGTGACTACATCTCCAAGATGTGACCACACATAGACCTTTACTTGCCAATAGGGCTTGAGTGACCTTAAACTTTTCAAGAAGTTGTGGGTTAGGGAGAATAATTGGAGGAAGATATGATTTACATGGGACATCATCTTCATTTAGGAAAGCTTGTTTCAAGAGATTTGGGAAGATCATAAATGTCTAAACCAGACGTATTTTTGGGAGATATTCAAGATAGTTGATTTAAAGTCCTTAATATAACACTCAATATGAAATATTAAGGCTAGGACCCAACACAATACTTTTATAACTTGGAAGAGGGATGTCGTAATCCAAGCTATAAAATATTTGAAGGTAGGTGAATGACGATTCACCAATTTCCACCATGAAAACGAAATAATTTAATTAGGTTTTACTTGGATTTGAAACTCCTAGATCTTTTGAGATTCATTGAACTGTTCAATGCCATGTTTCAATCTTGAGTGTGCCCTTCAGGTTTTGTGACTGGGATGTCAAGGATCACAAAACAAGGTGTGAATAACCATGCAAATATACTTGGTACACTTAATTATTTACCCCTTAATCGATGTGTCGGTTAACCACACACGCTCCACCGATACTATGATAAATATTAAGTTACCCTTTGCCTACCTTGTTAAGTCCATGTTAGTGTGTCAGTTAACCAAACACGCTCCACTAACGACTTAAACAAAGTGCAAAGTGTAATTACATGGGTTAGCACCAAATTCACATTTTCCTAAGTAACAAAGATTAGGAATTTATAAATATTTAGTTACTTATACCCCCCTTATAGACCTGACTTTACTCTTATACATATATATATATATATATATATATATATATATATATATATATATATATATATATATATATATATATTATTAACTTATAATATTATAAAGTATAAGGGTTGAATTTTAACTTTTAAAATTCTAAGGGCTAACTTGGAATTAAAGTATTCATAAGTGAAAACTTTTCAAATTCCAAAACATGAGTGCAAGTTTTGAAACTATTCAAAACTAATTAATTCCATAAATTATGAGTTTAAAGTAGTTTTAATTAAAAGACTCTTCAAGTTCCATAACTTGAGGACAAATTATGGAAGACTTTAAACTAATAAAAGAATGTAACTTTTTCTTTATTTTGTAACTTATGGAATTTAATTAAGGTTACACTTTGTATTACTTAATGAAGTGACTCTTGAACTTCCATAACTTGAGGACAAGACTCTTCATTTTTTTGTAACCATTGCCAACTTTTATGAGTTTTATGAAACTTAAATGTGACTTTTCATGTAACTTGAGGACAAGTTACACAAACACATCTTAGAATCATCTCTTAGATTAAAATGGATTGAAAACACAAAATGAATTAGCTTTTATATTAATCTAAGAAACTCATAAGAATAAGATAATTCAAATCAAACTTTTTCATGCAATTAGCCTAAACTTTAAACTAATACAAAACATGAATCTATTGACAATTATCTTTGAAATTGGATTAGCATGAACATTACCACATCAAAAACAAGTTTATAAGTCCAAAAATATCTTAGGGTAATGTTCATAGTCCAATTCCAGCCAAAACAATCGAATATATGTTGTCTCGGGGTCCAACTCATCGAGTGCACGAACAAACTCGACGATTTGGATGCATTTTGCCTTGGACTCGGTGAGTCCATCGGTGGACTCGGCGAGTCTGCTGAGCACACAGCATAAAAACTCGATTTTTCAGCCAATTTTGCAAGTATAACAAGAAAACAAGCCTAGGCTCTGATATCACTGTTGGGTTTTGAGCATTCTAACACTCCTAAGTGTACATGCAACCCTAAATACCTTGTATCTATGTTTCTCTATTATATATGCAAATATGAACTTTCCAAGGTATTCATCCTAACTAGCATAATTGCATTGATTCAAATGAATATATCATGTTAGAATTACATACCTCTTTGATGTAGATTGTCTTCATGAAGCTTGAGTGCCTAGTGCCCCAAGTGTGACACCTCAAATGGTTCACACAACACCAAATACACTTGGCATGACTTGAGAGAAAACCACAATTCATGAAAATCGGCTAGCCCTTTTTCCTCACACATAGTGGCCGATTTTCCCAATGATATGATCTTTATATAGTGTCACAATTAGGGTAAACCCTAATGGTCATGGCCTTCCATTTTCTTGGATCCATGGGTTCAAATACATCATGGAGAATCCATGGAGCATCCTGTGGGTTTCAGCCCAACTTGATAATCCATGGAGCATTATCCCACTATACAAGTATGGATGATTTACACAATCAACCCATATATTTAATTAGTCTTCTTTTGATCACCTAATTAATTCTTGATCAATACTAGTTAAATAATCCTATTAATATATTAGAACTTATAATATATTAATAATGCTTAAGTGTTATTTCTCTCATTATAGTCTATCCAAATGAATGATGCCATGCAACCCAAATGGACCATGTCGGGTCGGGTCAAGTCTCACCAATTATAGTTATGGACTTACACATTAATCCAACACCTCCTTCATCATTTCGAAACCCTAAAGTGTGTGATTGCCTTGTGAAGCTTGAAGAGCCTTTTGGTGGCATTTTGGAGCTTTTGGAGAAGAAGGAAGAACCTTGAGGTTGTGGAGTTTCACTCAAGGCCTTGGATCCAACATATACATTCCTTTGTACATCTTCTGGAGGTATAAAGCTCCAACCTTATGAGCATTTCTTCTAGATCTAGTTTGAGCTTAAACATGCTCCCTTCTTGTCCCAAATCTTGACCTCTGTGAGCATGGAATGCTCTAAGACGTTTAAGTTGTCCTTTCAGATGTTTAAGGGCGTGTTAAGTCGTAAAATTGGGATCATGGACATTGGTTCCTTCCCATGCATGGTCTAGGTTGTCTTAATGGGTCAAGAAGCTACGGTTTTTGTTATTAAGGTCGTAATAGCTATGCAAAACCATAAAGTAGGAAACTTTATTGTTAAGATCACGTTTTAGGGTTTGGATCTGGATTTTGGGCGAAGGTGCTTAAGGATTAAGCATTTAATGAGTTGAGTTGGTTGATAGCCACATACGATGGGCGTACCAAAGGGTATGATGCACGTACGTTGTTAGCCCCTTGGTTGACTCAATTTACTTTGACCTAGATTTTGACTAGGCTTCGGTCTAGGGTTATTTTAGGTATTTTGATATGTAGTTTGAGTTTAGTTCACTATTATTCATGAAGGTTATCGGTAGAGTCAATTTCGAGAGCAGCGTATTATTCAGTTTTCATTCGGTTGTGAGGTGAGTCTCCTCACTAGATCCATGGGTTGAAGGCATCAAATTCGGCCCATTACTTTTTGTATAAAATGCTAGTTGTCTATGTGATACTTATATGAAAGAGTAGGATCTGCCCCCTGGAAATTGTATGAAAGACCAAGATTTAGCCCCGAGTAATTGTATGAAAGACTAGGATCTGGCCCCTGGCACTTGTATGAAAGACCGGGATTTGGCCCTCGTCATTGCAAGGAAAGACCATGATTTGGCCTGTTGCAGGAAATGGTTGTAAGACCATGATTTGGTCCATAGCTTTTCACTTTCTTATGTATGGTATGTGGTACTTTGGGGAACTCACTAAGATTTGTGTGTGCAATTTATGTTTATGGTTTCAGGTACTTCTGGTTCGAAAGGGAAGGGTCCCGTGTGATGGCACAACATCCTCCCCTCATGATTTCCGCATTTTGAATAATAGTAATATGATATTTTGAATATTATAACTTGGTGTTTGATTTTTAACAATTAATTAATGAAATGACGAACTTCCAAATTAAAATTTTTATTAGTATTTTTGGGACGTTACACACCTAGATATTTCAAGATCATTGAATAATCATTGGCATATTAATCTCGGATTATGCTTTTCGATTTGTGATTGGGATATCGATTATCACAAATAGATGTAAATAGCCATGCAAACCCACTTGATGTGTGGGTAAACGAAACACCCTCCATTGATTAATGATAATTTTCGAGTTGTGCCATCATAACAACTTTATAGTCCCAAATTGGTATGTTGGTTAACTACGCATGCTCCACTAATGACTCATGAAGATTGATGTACGTTTTCATGGATTAGCAAATAGTTTCACATTTTTCTAAACTACCTAGAGTGGGAATTTAAAAGGTTCTATTACATTATAACATTTTACTTTTAATGAGGTTATGTGATATCGAACCTGGTCTGTTAACGACCCTCCACTACACAAGAGGGCGGTGGGTGAAAAGGATTCCCATTCAACGATCATTTTATTGGCCATTTCCTTATACCCTCTTTATATAATGGCTTTGTGAATGAGACATACTAACGATTTGACTGACTCATGTTATACATATAGCATTAAACTTTTAAGATATATAAGTATAAGGGTGTATTTTAAACATTTAAAATAACGTTCATAAATTATATTAATGATTTCAAAATTAATCTATTTTATTAATAAAATAATTAAGTTTAATTAAACCATGAGGATAATTTAAAGATTCAAGATATTAGGAGTTCAAATTACCAAGTTAAATATTTAGATTTTATCCAACTAAAACAATATTTATTAATGTAGTTATCCTGATAAAAAAAATCTTAATTATCCATAAAATTTTGTTGAACAGGAGGCCCCCATAATGTGACAGTTAAATCTCCATGTCCTGACAGGAAGAAAAAAGAAAGTGGGTCATACATTTTCCACAAAGTGGCAGAAGAGCCCCATGCCGTAGCGCTGCGACATAATGACAATTCTATGATTCTCCAATTATTCAAGTTCTACTCATGCACATTCAATTGTTAGACAACCTAATGTTCTGATACCACTGATGGGTTTTACAAGTAATAATTCGGAAAAATCTTTATACTCTTAAGGGTAAATTCAAGTTAATAGATCTCTGTCGTAACACTATTGAAGCAAGATACTATTAAAAAAAACTCATAAACCCTATATGAATTCGAAATTCAAATTAAATGGAGGGTTACATAACTTTTGTAGATTATGAATAATAAATTAAAAAATAATTAATTAACGATTTCAAATTTATATATTAATCATATAATATATTAACAAAATAATTTATCTCTCTCGCCCTCTCTCTCTCTATCTATCTATCTATCTATCTCTCCCTCTCTCTCTTTATCTCTCCTTTGATCAGTCCAAGCCATTTCCTGGGTATGAGGCCAACCCCAAAACGATTGTACTTTTAGTCATCAACATTATATCAATTTGTTTAGGACGTTAGACATTTAATCTAACATAAACGACACAACACATTTGCCAAGACTAATTGTAATTGCTAAGGTAAAAAATCTACGTCATATGCTTAACTGAATATATGTACATACGGAATACTTTATTTATTTATGTTCATTCAAATAATGTTGTAGAGACATGCTCAATACTAAATAACTCATTGATCTATGATTGTAAAATAACTGATTTTATTAATATATATTTGAGGTTTAGCATTGGGAAAAATGAAATGTTTCCTATAGTTATTGTCCATGTTATATTTCAATATTTTAAGTTTTTAGTCCCATATGGTGTCAATGATATCACTTTTGTTTTCCTTCCATAGTCCTTATTACCAGGTAGATCCAATTTCCATGTGGGGTGTCAAAAAAATGTCCGTGTAGATGATGAGGTGGAAAATAATAGTCTCCATGAAATTTTCCTAATTTCAATAAGGATGTGAATGAAGTCGTAATTTTCCCTTCTTCCATTCAGTTGATTCCAGTTCATGAAGTAGAAATTCTTATTCATAGACCACAATAAGCTACAACAAATAAATAATTCCTAACGAACTCTACATAATGATGTGACTATGGAAAGGCATCAACGAGTTTGGTTTTCAAGGAAAGGAGAAGCTAACTCGAAGGTTTGTCGATGCCCTTATTGAAAGGTAATGCACATTCTTTCATTAGATTGAAGGTTCAAAAGGTATCCTAATTGTTAATTTCTTATGAACTACATAGGATCCAAATACAAAATGCAATTGTTTTCTTTGGATTAAGTATGAACTTTCAAAGATGCATGCAATAGTGGATAATATGAAGAAATTGAAGGGAAATGAGAAATTAAGAAATATATTTGAAGCTTGAATCTATTAAAAAGGATATGGTTGGCATTAGTTCCAACATAATTAGTACAATATTGATTGTATTTTAGTGTGTAATTGTAATTACTTATCTGTACTTTTTATGTAACAAGTTCAAGTAAATGTGTTTATATTAGTTTAACAGGTTGTTTGGTAAATCTAGTTTGTAGTAGGTTTAGACAAACATTTGATGTTAAACAAGTTTTGAATCTAAATACATTTCTATAAGTTTGAACAATAAATCAATTTACATCATAGGATATCCAATAAATTACCATTAGTCACAAAACATCATAAGTTTAAAATATGAAGTATATTACAATGGAACATAATCATCATCATAAAGTATCATGCTTGTCAATATTTTTTGTTGTCCCATCATTATCATGGTTGGCTTTATTAAGACTCATTTTGGTTATCCTTTCAGGCTTCTTTCCCAGCTTAACTTACCTTAACATTGCAAGATGTTAGGGAAAGATACCAATTAACTATGTGCAAGTTGTGAGTTTCAAGAAAATGTGATTTTTCCACCATATCATCCACTGACTTTTCCACATCTTTTATATTAGCCACCACTACTGATTTGTCCACCACATTAGTCTGTCTATTGTATATTTTCCTACTTCCAACATTTATACTTTCAATATATGTGTTCTTTTTCGTAGAATATAGTAATGAAAGAACTTTATGCCCAAGAGTCATTATAAAATGATATTTTCTAATGACATATGATCTTATAGGTTCATATTGTAACACCCGACTTCCATATCAGATCAATTTAGGGCTTTAATGAGTCAAAGGCATATTTTTTAGGTAAAACCAAGGCTCACAATGTCACCATCTAAGGGTCACGAAGTGAGGAGTGATTAAATGAAGATGTCGATTTGTGTTGAGCTCACGACGTGAGCAATAAGAGCTCACGACGTGAGATGTGCTACAATCCAATCCCATGATCTTTTAGGGTTTCTTTCGTGTTTAAACCCCATAAACTTCATTTTTGGGTTCCAAGCATTATGTTTCCTTATTGCTAGATCAAAGGTTTTCTGCATGTTTATCCATCACTTCAGAGTTAGATTGTTGGGACTCCCTAAAGTTAGCAACTTTATGCGTCCTTAGGGTCCATTGGCACATATTTGTTATAGATCTAAAGTTTGCATGATGTTTGAATTCATGCTTGAGATTTGATCCCCTTTTTCTTCAAGAATGATCTAGATTGAGATCAAATGTTGTATTGGACATACCAGACCTTAAAACATTGATTTTTATAATCCTAGGAATGCTAGGAAGCCTCCTAGAAAAGATGAATTTGTGGATTAATGGATTAAGAAGTTTTTTGATCAAAATGGCATTCAGATTGATCTCATGACGTGAGGATATGCCTGTCAAATCGTGAGGATTATAAGACCAAATTATTTTGTCTTTTAGTGGCTCATAACGTGAGCCATAGATGGTCATGCCATGAGGGTCTGTTAACCATTGACTCTTGTTGACCGTTGACGTTTTGACCAAGTTTGACTTTGGGTCAAACTTAAGGGTTTTTGGCTGTTGATTAAGATTTTACCTGGTTTTGGTGATTAGTGGATTCGTGAGTGCAAGCATTGCTGAAAAGGGGTCGTATCGTAGTGGTTCAGAGTTTTTTGATACAGGTGAGTTTTGCCTCATTTTACTTGTATGTCGAATGCACCAATGCTAGCCCAATAGTTTTGGTTATATTTTAGTACAGGGATGCCATACGGGCTGTATATAGTCATGTAGGTTAGACTGAGGACTCTATATCTAGGCTTTCTTGCCTGCTCCTTGTTTAGTTGTGGCTATAGAGTAGGATCACATGTCCAGGTGTCTATCTCACTTTAGAGTATGTACGTTCATGTATTCCTTGGGTTGTTGATATTTAGTATGTTGCTATGTTGGAGTAATCTGTTAGATCTGTATCCTCGTATATAGCATGTTGATATGCGGTAGGGATCTGCACATTTGTATGTCTACTTGTACTTGATGGTTATCATCTAGTAGAGTGACCTAGGGACTGTATGTAGTCATGTAGGATAGCCTGAGAACTCTTCATCTAAGATTTCTTGCATGTTCCTTGTTTGGTTGTGGCTCTAGAGTAGGATCATATGTTCAGGTGGATATCTCACCTCTGGTTACTTATGGTCATGCATTTCATGGAGG
The DNA here is from genome assembly GCF_051521515.1 of Lactuca serriola. NCBI lineage: Eukaryota > Viridiplantae > Streptophyta > Magnoliopsida > Asterales > Asteraceae > Lactuca > Lactuca serriola. Next base: position 283,674,536 of record NC_136411.1, read on the forward strand.
TTAGTTAGTAGCGGGACAGGGTACGACATGAGGACTTGTAGGTGGTAGTGAGTTGTATGATTATTGTTTTCCTGTATTATGTGCCTACTTAATCCTGATTGTTTATATGTCAACATATGGTGGTAGTGGGTTGAGGCGGTCCTGCATTTTTTGTAGGCAAAGATACTCGGTGCGGGCCGGCTGTATGCCATAGGTACAGAGATGTGAGAGGAGCGGCTATGTTGAGGGGGTAGGCCAACAATGTAACGCCCGCAGATTCAGGCTATTCAATTTAAGGACAATAAGAATCAAAAATGACTTTTTGACGGAAGATTAATTAGAATGAATAATCTTAACCAAGTTATAGTATATGTCACAAGGGTTCCGTACATATAAAGAACGCTGAAATATGAGTTATAACCAAGAAGTTATGACTTGCCGAAGTTTCGCGACAAAACCGGCACGACGCTGTGTGACGTAAAAATTGAGTTTGCGATAAAATACTTTTTAGCCTTAGCAATCTAAAAAAAAGTCGTAGTGTACGTTAAACCGAGAGCATGCATAAAAAGAACGTCCAAATCTGACTTTGTATGAGGAAGTTATGATTTTTCTAAGATTTAGCATAGTAGTGCACTACCCGGAATTTGAATTTTAGATAGCCCGATTTTTAATCGACACAACCTAAATGAGAATCAAAGATCTCGTTAATAAGAAACCAACGATATGAAGACAGACGAAACCGGACGTCGAATGACAAAGTTATGAATTTTTAACGGACTTTACTTGTCCAGGCCTGTTAAAATATAACTTTAAAAATAAATTTGAAATTAGCCAACGAAGTTTAAACGAAAGTTGTAGATTACATCACCACCTACGTGTGGATATAAAGAATGTCGAAAACGGAGCTCCTATGCAAAAGTTACGGAATTTAGAAGTCGGGAGTATGGTGTTGCGAAGAGGGTGATGTGGCAAAATCATGGACATTGCTTGCTCCTCACGGCCTCGCTTCGGATGAACAACATCTTGCCCTTGTATGTGCAGCATAGGCCTAGTACGCACAACATACTAACTATGTGTAGTGTAGCTCCGAGGGTACGCCCAGCAGAACTGAGGAGTCCAGCCTATAAATAGCATGCGAGGTCCTTCACAATTCTTCACACCTTCACTCTTCTTTCTCTCTCAAACATCTCTCTAAACCCCTCCCAACCCCTATTACTTCCCAAGTGCTAAGAGGCAAGTCCCGAAGTGCCTGAAGGCTCCAAGAAGAAGAGCTTTCGGCTCGGAAGTTCTGCCCCCGAGAGCATGATTCCTAGCCAAACCTCCTAGTGAGTGAGTTATGCTTACCCTACTTTAAGTATAGCTTATGTTTAAGTTCAATATCATTATTATGAACTTATAAACAATATATATATATATATATATATATATATATATATTAGAAAATATAATATACAAAGTGTTATTATAATATTTTTTAACTGCTCACGATACGGGGAATCTGGTTTGAAGGGCCGCATGGGGTTGTTAGATTTCAGAAGGGCTATAATGTCAAAATGGTCCTGCCCTCCGGTGTTTCATGTCTGGCCATGTCTATACATAGTGGTTGAAAAGTATTGTTTAACACTTATCAAACAATATCGATCGAAAATAGTCGAAATAAATATTAGACTAAAATCTAGCGGTAATGATATTAGGTTTCGTCGAAGGAAATTAAATTGTTAGAAATGAAGGGTCGCCTGAGTTTGGAATCATCACTTTAACAAGTGAGTGCATAGTCCATTTCATGAACATGATTTTAATCCACATATTGATTAAAGTAATAAATATATGTTCGTCGAATGTAAGGTCTGTTTGTGCTTATGTTTCTATATTGACGATGACATCCCAAGCTTTTATATAAACAAAATACATTTCTTTGGAAATGCTTTGATAATATATTTATCATGTTTTTCTGGGAACATATTCCACAATATTATTCTTTAAAATGAATACTTTTATTTTCAAATAAGCATAAATAAAATTTTTAAAATGACCGCGAGTTTGGGGATATCACAATTGGTTTCAGAGTATTAGTTTAAGCGAACTAGAAATAAGGATTTATTTCTAGACTTAAACTTATAATGCTAAGTGATGATCGTGAGGAGTGTGTCTAATATATTTTAGGTAGTAAACCTAAATAGACACAGGCACTAGCTTATTTAGGGAAGATGCCTAAAATGCTTTTATGTGCTAAATGATTTATGATGCTTTATGATGCTATATTTTGATCGGATCTATGGTTTGTTGTCGACCGGATCTGGAAACTTTATGTGTTCAGATTTCTAAATGTTTAATTACGATATTAGAACTGGCCTGTAACTTTTCGAAATGATAAGGAGATTTATACGTCAATCGTAAATAAAGCTTTCCCTATCTTAATTCTCGTCACTGCACACCGAACATCTGATTTCGTGTATAGATCGACATGGTGAGAACATGAAGTGGATTCGAAAACGCTAATGGAAATGCTAATGCTAATCAACGGCCTATGATTGAGCGTGCACCAGAGGTAGCGGCTGCATCCAAGCCAATCACGATGGCAAGAGTACAAGCGATGATTCGAGCTATGATTGTCGAACAAAGATAAAAGTTGAGGCAAATGTTGCTTAATATGGATGAACCTACTGTGCCTATTGTGAAGCCCGAACTAAATGAAGAACTAGCAGAGGAGGGAAATTGCAGTCGTATTTTGAGTCAAGTTGGACCCCGAGTGGTCAGGGGGAATGAACTAGACAGAAGGATTGACAGGGATGTACACATGTATAAGAAATTCTTGGGTGTCAAAACACCAAGTCTTTCTGGAAGCCCAAAGCCAATAGAAATTATAGATTGGATCTCCGAGATGAAAATGGTATTTGAAAGCTGCAAGTACAGGAATAAGCAAAAGACCGTCTTTGTAATCAGACAACTAAAGACCAGAGTTTTAAGTTAGTGGAAGTTGTTGGCAGATACAATGACACGGGGAGAAGCCATGCGGATGTCTTGGGAAGCATTCAGGGAGCAGTTGAAAATGTAATACTACTCGAAGATAGATCTGATAGACCTAAACAACGAGTTTCAGAACCTAAAGAAATGGAATATGAGTGTTGATGAGTATGCCACCACATTCACCGAGAGGATGAAGTTATTTCCCTACTTGGTGCCTACTAAACTCTACAAGATAAATAGGCTTTCTAACGGATTGCCAACAGACTTTGGTTGAATGGTCAAAATGACAACTACTTTGCAGACGGTCGTTAGAGTAGCTAAGAATATCGAGAGCCAGATAAGGGAAAAGGGTCTGGAGAGATCCGAAGTTGATAAGAAGAGGAAGTTTGAGTTGTCTTCAAGATCCAACAAGAAAAATAGGTTCCTAAAGCCTAAACCCAATAACAAACGTATGGGGATAGTAATGAGGAAAATTAGTGTGACAACTGCAGAAGGAAGCACATTAGGAGATGCTCTAAAGAGGTGACCTACTTCAAATGTGGGAAGACTGGTCACCGTGCCAGCGAATGCACGACCAAAGGAAAAGTTTGCTTTATGTATGGTGAAGAAGGACACTTCAAGAAAGATTGCCCAAATAGGGAAGGAGCGACTAAGCCAAATGTACCATCGACGGCAAAGGCAAGAGCATTCCAGGTGATCCTTAATGAAGCGGGCGAGGATGAAAGGGATCATGAGTGAGGACCTATATATCCGAAGATCGGGATATGAAATAGCCATATAGATAGTATCATGTTGTGTAGCCTAATATAAGAGGCATAGTGTAGGGTGAACTTGAAAATCTACGTAATCGTTTCAAGAAATAATATAAAGCTTGGTTATGTTATCCGATGTGTTAGATGACTATGTGTAATTCTTGTATGGTGACTTGGAAAATTGCGAGACAATATTGGGACGAGTATAAGTAGGTGTGAAATGTAGTAAAGGCATATACTACCTGAAGCATAGGACTCACACTTGGATCAGGGAAAGTCACAAGGTTACCATGGCGTTAGTAATTGATCATCTTTTGTTCATTTCTCTCGTTACCATTGTTTCGGTATGACTAAGAAGATGATTGTTCCGACCCGAGTGGTCATATCAAATTGAGTCCGGCTAAGACGAGTATGTTACATGGTTCAAAGAATCAAGAACGATGTAGCATTTGACTTAAGTTAGAAGATTGAAGGGAAAGATAATCGAAGCGATCAGTAAGAGTATCGCGATCGTTGTTAAAGTAGGAAGCTTGTAGATAGAAGTGCTACATGCTAGAATGTGATTATATCATATTAGCACATGAAGGAAGGTATACTCCATTCGGGAATTCGACTCTAAAAGACATGAGTCTAAGCATTGCATCATATGACGAGACCTCATTAGAACATGACCCATAGGTCAATTACAATAATCGAAGTAAAGAACTTCTCTTAATTTAAGTATGTTTAAGAAGAAGTAGGAGTCTCCAATAAGGATCGATTTTATAACTCTAAGGTTACAATTGAAATTCCAACGGAAGATAGATAGCGGGTGCAAGATTGAGCACTGTCTGCAGTCAAGAAGTCCAAGCGTTAGATACTTATTCGAAGGAACACAAAATTTATGGTTATTAACTAGGATGAAGAGATAACGTATGGAGTCATTATACAAGCCCGTCTAGATGATGATTCTGGGACGTAATCATCCTGAGGGGGGAGATAATTGTAACGCCCGCAGATTCAGGCTAGTCAAGTTAAAGACAATAAGCGTCAAAAATGACTTTTTGATGGAAGATTAATTAGAATGAATAATTTTAACCAAGTTATAGTATATATCACAAGGGTTTCGTACATATAAAGAACGCTAAAATCCAAGTTATAACGAAGAAGTTTTGATATGCCGCAATTTCGCCACAAAACCGACACGACGTTGTGTGACGTCAAAAGTGAGTTTACGATAAAATACTTTGTAGTCTTAGCGGTCTAAATGAAAGCCGTAGTATACGTTAAACTGAGAGGCGAGTCCCGGAGTGTTAGAATGCTCCAAGAAGAAGAGCTTTCGGCTCGGAAGTTCTGCCCCCACAGAGCCCGGTTTCTAGCCAAACCTCCTAGCAAATGAGTTATGCTTGCCCTACTTCAAGTATAGCTTATTTTCAGTTCAATATCATTATTATGAACTTATATATATATATATATATATATATATATATATATATATATATATATATATATATATATATATATATATTATAAAATATAATATGAAAAGTGTTAATATAATATCTTTTAACTATTCGCGGTATGGGGAATCTGGTTTGATGGGCCGCATAGGGTTGTTGGATTTCAGAAGTGTTATAATGCCAAAATGGTCCTACCCTCCTGTGTTTCATGTCTGGACCTTGTCTGTACATAATGGTTGAAAAGTATTGTTTAAAACTTACAAAACAATATCGCTTGTAAATAGTCGAAATAAATATTAGACTAAAATCTAGGGGTAATGATACTAGGCTTCGTCGAAGGAAATAAAATTTTTAGAAGTGAAACGCTACCCGAAATTGGAATCATCACTTTAACAAGTGAGTGCATAGTCCCTTTCATGAACATGATTTTAATACAAGTATTGATTAATGTATTAAATATATGTTTGTGTGTGAAATATTTGTTATTGCTTGAAATATGTGTTAAGAGCATATAGGATAATATATGATGATTTAGGATACGGAACAAGCCTAAATCAATTGGGATGGATATTGGGTAGTATCTCCTTATGAGTGTGGGTGAGATATACACGGAGGGTCGAAATTTAAGATTTTTCATTGATCCGAGAGCATGGATTAGACATATTCATTTGTCCTTAGTCCGAGAGTATGGAGAGGACATAGTTATTTGTTATTAATACGGGAGCATGGAATGGGCATAGTTATTGATCCAAGAGCATGGATTAGAAATACTTGATCCGAGAGTATGGATTATGTAAAGAAGTTGTGAGCAATCCCTTTTTCTATCAAGAATTCTTCAAACACTTGGTTTTTGAATTCAGAACCGTTATCACTGCAAACTCTTCGAACTGTCTTTCGCAGTTGAAGCTCGATCTACTTAATGAAATACTTTAGCTTTGAAGTGGCATCTGATTTCTTCCTAAGAAAGTAAACCCAAATAAATCTTGAAAAATCGTCAATTGTAACTAGAATATACTTATTACCACCGATGCTTTCTATAGAAGATTGGCCATAAAGATCAATGTGTAACATTTCTAGTGGCTCGATTACTTTTGTATTGATAATTATCAAGTGAATTTTACGACATTTCTTCCCTAGTTAATAGGCATCACACAGATGTTCCTTCTCAAACATCAGGGTAAGCCTCACACAAGATCACCTAGTACAAGTTTGTTGATGTCATTGAAATTCATATGCAAGAGCCTTCGGTGCCATAGTCAACTGTCATCCAAAGATGCTTCCATACGTAGGCAAGTGGAAGGCATCCCGATGATTGGTTTTATGTTCAAAGGAAACATCTCTCCCTTTCTTTTGGATTTTGAAGCATTGTTTTGTTTTCTTCATAATAATCTCTAATCCCTCATCATCTAATGACACTTTCAGCCCAATACCAACAACCAATTAAGAAACGCTTATTAGATTATTTGCAGGCCTTCCACATAAGCTGCCTTCCGAATGGAGAATTCATTGTTTGTAATCATGCCATATCCTTTAATTTCGCCTGTGGCATTGTTTCCATACTTTACTCTGTCACCATCTTTCAACGATCAGAATTCCCTAAGTTCTTCTCTCCTTCCAGTCATGTGACGCGAACAACCATTGTCGATGTACCATTCAGAGTCGTATTGTTCGTCATGCATTACCTATAAAATTAAGAGAGATTTAGGAAACCAAACCTTCTTGGGTCCTCGTGAGGATTTCTTAATAACAAGAAAAGATTTATTCGTATCAATCCAGAAGGTTATTTTTAGCAAAACACTATATTCCCCATTAAATATTTTAAAAATCATCATCTTATTATCACACATATTAGTCTTAACAGGAATTGTTTTTCTTTGAATAAAATCTTTGTGTTTTTCAGCAATCTTCTTCGCAAAAGCATTTTTCTCCTTTTTCAAGTTTGCTTCGAATTCCTAGAGATAAATCCTTGGTTCCAAAACGACTTTACTTTTGCCTTTAACGTCTTTTGATGTGTTGACATAATTTGAAATATTTATTTTTGGAGAAAAATTAGTTTTAGGCTTTTCAATAGGTTTTGAAACTTGGGGTTTTGAAACCTGTGGTTTTGGAAAAGATTTTGCTTTTGGTTTCTTAACTGGAGAAGAATTCATATTTTGACTTGATCATCTTTCTGAATTAACAAAATTTTGATTTGAATTCTTGTTTTTTCAAAAGCGTTTTCTTTCCTGTAAGTTTTACCTGTATCTAGCATTCACTTGTCGTTTCTTAGTAATGAGTTCTTCATCTGACTTATGAATGTTAGTTCTAGGTTTCTCTTTTCTGATCGGCATATCAGACTACTCAGAAGATGTTTTAATTGACACATACTTTTTGCCACTGGGCATGTCTGATCATAATGAAGGTCAACACGATTCAGTGGTTCCGAAACGTATTTTCCTTTCGTTTTGTATGAGGTCATTTCAGAAAGACCTTTTATTTCATCTGCATTGTCTGTTGGTCCAGACCAGAAAAAATTTTCACAACCATCAACATTATCATTATTAATAATGGACGTCAGTTCTGATGTATTAATTTTGTCCAGTCCAGTTTTTATGAAAACTTGATTAGGGACGCTTTTTACTATCGAAAAAACTGTGGCTTTTTCTTTTAAAACTTCTGAACCTTTATTTTCAACAGCACGAATATATTCAATTGAATTTCTAGAAATCAACTTTTTCTTTGGTTCAGTGTCATTTGTACAAATGCAGAACAATCTATCTCATCCTCTACAGAAATCTCACTCATGTCACTTTCATCAAATTCAGAAACATTTTCAACATCAAAAGTATTTTCTAAACTTAATTTTGTGCACAACGAGTCAAATTTTTGCACAGTATTTTGATTTATTTTGTTCTTTATCCTTATCATCCAACATTTTTTTTAACATATTCTTGTGTTCTTTGGACTGAATATATGCTTATATTTTGTCAAGCCCAATTTTGTACGAATCAAAAACATCATCAAAGGACACAATAGATTCACACTTATAGCACTCTACATCGATTTCATCCTATTTCAATTCATGAGAGGATAAAATCATTTTGTGTATATTTTTACCTATTTCACAATGAAGATGCAGTTGAGTGATTTTGAAATATAAATGCTTTCCAATTAAACAGAAAATATTCCTTTGTTTTAAAAGTGTTAAATTGTCTCTCTTAAAATAAATAACATCATCCTTTGACCTATTAAGCTCTAATTCCAACTTCTCTATTCACATCCTTCTCTCTTCACCTGTATTTGTCACCTTGCTGATTTGATCATTTAGGTTAGAATTTCTAAGACGTGTTCTCTTTAAACTATCACTAAAATTAGAGACGGTATAATTTAATCATCTAATTCAGATTCGTAACGAGTAATAGAAATATTAAGAGATAGGAGTATAGAGTGTACCTTATTGATGACCTTCTTGCATTGACTCGCCTATTTTAAAATAGGCCTCGCAAAAAAAAAATTCACAGGATTGGCCGCTATCAGTCGTGTATCCCCTCTGTTCCAAGACCTTGCTCTGAACCATCAGACATCTTCCTTCATACTCATGTGCTTCAAACCTTGCAACAAAACATCCACTCTTCTATGGAACATACTTCAACATGTCCATCTTCATCACTACCTTCTTGCATAATCAAAGCAGGCTTCACATTCCCATCACTCTTTATCCTCAAATCCTTTATCTTCTGTAGATAGTCGGGTTCATCTTTCTCAACCTCCTTTTTCTCATCCAACCTTCTCAACATACACTCCTTAGCAAAATAATTCTTCACATGGCAGTAATTGCAATCATAGCTAGAAACTCCCAACAACTTCTTCTCTTGTTTTTCTTCATCCTTTTGAGAGTTCTTAAAGCTCTCATCTTTTGGCTTGTCTAAACTATAGTTTCCCATCCTATTCCTGTTCTTAAAACGTCCAAAGTTCTTTTTAGCAAACTTCTTGAGATTAGACACTAACAGAGCATATTCTTCTTTCGTAAGATCACAATTTGAAAGGTCGGAATCGGAATCTTCTTCAACTACCTTTTTGCCATTTGTAACTAGAGCCAACGATCACAAGTTAGACACAAGCTTCACATCCTTAGTCACTTCATCTTCGTGGGATCTTAGAATTCCCACAAGGTTTGCCAAAGTGTAACTCCTGAACTATTCATGAGCTTTTATTGTGGATACTACTGCTTTCCATTCCGATCTCAATCCATTATAAACATGACTTTTTGCTCTATTATTTCACGCTTGATTTTGTGTTTTAACATCCTACTCAAAAGATGATTAAAACGATTGAATGTTTGATCAAGTTTTTCTTCTAGCTTTTGAACGAAGAACCAATCTCTGATAGAAGCAATGTTTGAATGGGTGTTCCAAATCGGCATCGCTTGATAAAGCTCCTTTATTATATTCCATATTTCCTTTGTTGTCTCACATGCACTCACCAGATGAAAAGTATCTAGTGGAAGAGAAAACCATATTATTCTCAACGCCTTGATGTTACTCAGCAACTTCTTTTTTTCATCATGATGAATATTTGTGTGTTCAACAAGAAGAGCGTTGTATTCATCTTGAGTTTTGATAAGTTTTTGGGTTGCTGTGTGAGAAAAAGTCTCTTGTGTCATTGTTTGCCATATGGTTGAGCCATATACTTCAAGACCTAGAACATAGTCTTCGAAGTGCATGGCCCAGACTACATAATCTTATGGGAAGAGGATTGGGATCCTGGTAGTAGATCTAATGCTACTTAATAGATTGAAGGAAAGAGTATGGGGATCTTCGTGCTGCATGATTTAGAGATTCACAGAAACTTGTATAGAATCAGATGTGTTAAATAATAAATGATTTTAGGGTAAAACTAGGATTTAGATCTTAGGTCTACAATCGATAGAAACGATGAAGACAATAAAATAGATCCAATAAAAACACAAACCCTAACAGAACTCGACAGAAGATTAGCGTATGAGCTATACAATCTCCTGTTCTAATACCAATTGTAGAAACAGTAAAACTTAAGATCGATAGATTCTAAATAATAGAATGAATTAAATAACAAGAGCAGTGATCAAAAATGTGACGAACGCTTAATATTGTCAAATCTTTAGAAGCATTCAACGTGAACTATAAAAGCTAAACAGGGAAATACAGGCGATTAACCCTAAAATGATACATGCATGCACATTAAATAGTCTAACCCTAGCAACATCAAAACACGGATGGACAGGACTAACCCGTTATAAATGGGACAATTCTAGTACAAAACACTTTGACACAATACATTAATAACCCAACAGGTAATCATGTAAGGAATGTAGAGGTGAACATCAGCGTGAAACAAGTACCAAATAGGAAAAAGATTACTTCTAGAAAGCTTATCGATCTCCTCATGATGATGAACAGTTGAGGCGATTAGACAATGAATAAGCCTATGCAAAGGAGTTCTGAAGCTACTCTCCTTCGCCAACCTCGATACGTACTCCCCATTTGACAAGGCCTATACATCCTGGTGGTTATATTCCCTTGGCTCCAAGAGAATACAACTATCCAAGTAGGACTCCTAAAATGAGGATCAACACCCCTTGTAGGGTAGATCCCCAATCACTGTCCCAAATCCATCAGACTTTATAAATGGGCAACTCCACCAAGCCTAAAAAAAAGGCTAAACCATCTGACCAAATCCTAGACTCCCAATTGAACTGGACAGTAGAAAGAAACTCTATGCAGATCTCCCTGAAAATGACCTCCCAAAAGCCCAAAAACATGCCACCATGCGTGACTGACAAAAGTCACGAGACCCACCTCATCTAAAATGAATGCATAAGGAATGGCTTTAATAGTGCTATCAAACTCACATTTTCCGCGACCTACCAATCCAGAGACTTTTGAATGCTAATTTGTTTGTTTAACAACTTTGAACCCCTCCTAATGTAGCACACCCAGTCAGGAAGGGTAGTCGGGAATGACATGAATGGATGTGTCGGCCAATCATGAGGAAACGGACCAACTCGTTGTCTCTTGTTCGACATGGAAACTAAGGAGAATAACCAACAAACATTAGTAAAAAACTAAATCTTAAAAAGGGAAAATCTAAATTTTTTTCCCCTCGTTCGCATTTCATGAGGCCCAGCATGCATTTGAAGATGCGTTGCGTGCATCTTCATATGTACCATGTGTGTTAAGAACACGTCGGCAAAAGATCAATCATAAGGCCTAATTCTATCCAAATGTCATCCAAAGAAGCATTAGAGTTCGATATTTGGTACTTTTATAGGCCTATTACATCACTAGTTTGGTTTAAAACACAAAAAACAAAAAAAAAGTCCACATTTGAACTAAAGCCTAAATTTTACCCTCAAATTCTATATACATCAAATTAGGGGCAAAGTAACAAATTCTAACAATCAACGACTATGGGAATATGATAATTGGTCGATATACTAACTATTTAACCAATCAATCTCACTTATCCAACCAAAAATCGAAAAAATCCCAAAATCCCCAAAAACCTAAGAAACGGGTAATTAAGATCCATTATCAGTGGAAATGTGTTAAGGATTAGAATAGCATGGAAGAAAATGACAAAACCCAAAAAGCGCGGAATGAAAATCTCGTGTGGCACCCGGAATCACGAAAAGTGAAAGAAAAATCAAAGATGCACGTTGACAAGGCGGCTAGCACACATTTTATATGTCTGGCCCAATGCACGCGGCACAATCACGTTCGCGACATGCATCCCAAGAAATTCAGAAATTTTATTTTAAACCTTGCACCATCTTACCTGACCCCTTCAACCTAAGAACCCTAGAAAAATAACTTAAAATACCCAGTATTTCAAATAAATGAGCTCTAACTTCACCAAAAGGCCATAAACTGGAAAGAAATTCAAGCAAAAAAATAAACGAATATTATAAGAAAAAAAGCAACATAAATCAACAAACCTATCTAGAAAAAATGATAAGCAAATAGGTTGCTAAGAAATTTGATCAAGACAAACATTACTTAGAAATACACCACAAGTTCTCAAGATAAGAAGCTCATAAACAAAATTTAATTAGTAACAACACACCTACCATCTGGACAACACAATAATAGAACGGAAGCCAAATCTAGTAGAACCCTACAACCAACAAAGCAACATCAAGAAAATGAATTTCAGAGTCAACAAAAGAAGAAGATACCTCTAGTATTATAGCAACAAACAAAGAAGTATCAATAAATCATGAGTAGGAAGCCAGGATCCTTCTACAAAGATGAGGGATTAGCTAGCCTAGATCATTGGGCAAAAAAATAGAAACAACCCTACAAACCCAAAACTATGCCAAACAGTTGGTTATGATTACCACCGGTAGTATATCACTCAACTAGTATAATGATAAAATCAAAACCTTAGGAATAGATATTGTATACTCAATTCCTTAGAGGAATATAAAGAGCATGACGAAGGTAAAGCTCCACCCATAGGAATAATTCTAGAATTAGGACTAAAAACCCTATTACCTAACAACAAGAAAAGTAAATTTTCTAGCACATGGAAACTCTGGTATAAGTATAAGAACCACCTACCCAGGAAGGATAGAAATCAGAAAATCAGGGACCTAAGGAATGCAATAAAAAGTAGAACTTCAAAGACTCAACCCAACACTTACTAAGGTTAATAAGGTCGTATCCTCTTATAATAAAACATGTCATTTAGGGAAAGCCACATTATGATCCTTACGGAAAACTCCCACTTCAAATCCGTACCTATGTCGCCATACAAAAGTTTACAGAAAACTAAGTTGTAAAGACTATGGCATGAAGGGTCCCACAGCTAAGAATGATAGAAGTCTGACTCCCATTCTTAGGTGCAATTTTTGCACCTTTTTTCACACCTTTTAGTCCCATTTCATGTATCTATTTAGCATAATTGTTCTTTCCTTTTTCTTGCATTTCATCATATTCATGTTAGTCTCTAGAACAACCTTATTTGCACACTTTCATGTCTTTTTCAGGTAGACCGGACCTTGGAATGTGCTTTGGGAGATGACGGGAAGCATTGGTAAAGATTTCGGGATGATCGGGCGAAGAACGAAAAAGTTAAAAAAAATCAAGTTGGGAGTCGGAGTCAGAAGGGTACACGGGCCGTGTTGGATTTACACTGCAAAATCAACACGGGCCGTGTTGACCAAAAATGAAAGTTGTTGATCAAGCTGAACACGGGTCGTGCCCTTATTGCCTTATGCTGAACACGGGCCGTGTTCGGCCCAAGAAAACTAACTTTTGGAAGTTTTTCTTTTTTTCATATTACGGAAAATTGGGCCATTTTGGGGAACACACAACATATCAGAGCACATTTTGAGAGGGGATTTCTAAGGTTTTTGCAACAATTTGATCATTTATCATTTGGAAACATTATTTCTCTTATTTGTAAGTTGTAATTACACTTAATTCCATCTTTTATTCTTGTGATCTTGTTCTAGCCATGTGTGGCTAGAACCCTAGTTTCTCCAATTTCATGTTTTGACTTCTTGGTAGTGACTTCAATCATATGACATGATGTTTGTTCTTAATTTCTATCTAATGAATTTGATTTTGCTTCAATCGAATGTTTGATTCTAATTGTGATTCTTATTGGCCTTTTGAATTAGGGTTAGGTCATTCAAGTTATCTCTTTTACAAAATCCGTAATTGTTTTGTGAAATTGAACAAGTAACAAGCATTAAATTGATCTCTATTGAATGAATTTAGTGTAAATCTTATTCATACACTTTTACACTCCCGAGCTTACGAGGAGTATTGGGTGTTGTTGGTAACATTCACATAAAGCTTCATGCAATCTTATAATCTAATTCTAAGAGCTTGTGTAGATTAGGTTAATAAGGTTAGGGTTAATCAAAGAGCGTGTTTTGGTTGATTAATGCGGTGAATGGGAAGTGTTAGAGCTTATTAGCACTTTCAAGTACCAACTTAGATAGAACTGAACGAATATTGTGTCATCTTTGAGTCACATTGCTAAGTTGTCATACATGAAGTTGGAGTCCTTACAAAATCTGAATTTATTTCACTCATTTAGCTGATTGCGTGTGTTTTTAATTTGTTTGTTTAGTCATTGCACTCTAAAACTCCCCTTTTTTACTGTTGGTGACAATAGTACCTTGTGCAAAGAGGTATAGACTAATTATCTCGTGTCTTTGTGGATCGACCCTACTTGCCTTGTACTACCTTTTAGTGCAATATAGTAGTGTTATCTCGGAGTATATCGTACCACTTTATTTGTTGGGTCTGACACGCCTAACAAATTGGCGTCGTTGCCGGGAACACAGTGTTACTAATTGTTTATGCCAATATTTTTGTGAGTAGGTACATCTCTATAAAAAACAAAAAAAAAACTTAAAAAAAAAAAAAACAAAAGGTGTCGCTCAGAAATGAATACTACTTACATTGAAGACCAACTTCTGAGTTAGCTCAGTTAGTTATGATGATTGGAAATGACCAAAGTACGCAACCTACACCTATTCCTTGCGATTTTTGCACTCAAAATGGACATCATTCCACTATGCATCCATATTTACAAGGAGAATGGGAAGAAGTGCAAGAAATAGGAAGCTACTATTGGACAAACCAATGGAGTTATGATCAACCTCAACATGATCAATGGTGGGAAAACAACCAAGCTTGGGGAAACAACCAATGCCAAAACCCATACCAAGCTTGGGGAAATGACCAATACCAAATAACTTTACAGTTCCAGCAACAATATCATCCACCTCCCCAACAAACTGAAAATTCGAGCATGTCTTTGGAAGAAATTGTCAAAAGCATTGCCACTACTACCCAACTCTTCCAAGAAACAACCAAAGCCAGCCTCAAAAGCTTAGAGCAACAAATTGCACAACTTACTCAATCTGTGAGTATGATGGACGCTCAAGGCAAATTACCATTGCAAACTGAAGAGGACACAAGGCATATTGTTTCTACCATTACCTTGAACGATAGGAAATTTTTTGATGATCCAAGATTGCAATTTGAAGAGGATGAGGAAGAAGTAGAAGTGGAGAAGGTTATTGAGGAAGAAGTAGAAATTAAGAAGGCTGACATGGAAGTTGTAGAGGATGTGTTGGAGGTTGACAAAAAAGAGGTTGAGCCACCTAATACCAATGAGAAACTCCTTTCACCAGTAAACCAACCACAAGAGCCGAAAATGATAAATTTGTTGGACCCTTCAAA
The DNA here is from genome assembly GCF_051521515.1 of Lactuca serriola. Taxonomy (NCBI): domain Eukaryota; kingdom Viridiplantae; phylum Streptophyta; class Magnoliopsida; order Asterales; family Asteraceae; genus Lactuca; species Lactuca serriola. Next base: position 283,689,896 of record NC_136411.1, read on the forward strand.
GGATATGTACCCCGAGAAGGAAGACACCCAACCGGTCATCAAATCGACAACCTTATCAAAGAAGGAAGATTTGACCACCTTACTGGACAATTACATGAAAGGGGTCGGCTGGACGATTGGTGTCACTAAGGGTCTAAGTCCAACATGGTTCCCACGCAAAAAGAAAGTCAAGTACAAGATAAGTGTTCCATTGATGGAGGTGGCGAAAAGTTTACTAAGTTGGAGAGCCCCCACATACTTAGAATGAAGCATATTCCGGGGCCAAGTTGAGCCAACGACTTAAAACTAGGGCGGCTAACCGGGAGGCAACCCGGGGTATTTTTGTCTTTTCCTTCAAAGCATTTTCGTTACTTTGAAGTTTTTAGGTTTTAATGTTCCAAATGTGTTGCAACATGTTTTTATACCTAGAAAATGAATCTCGGGCTCCAAACATATTTCACGGATAGCTTGGGGAAGATGAAGAGATGGTTCTCACCAACTGCAAGGCTCCAAGAATGATTCGGTAAATTCTTTCCATATCTTTAATCGTTCATACTTTGCTTTTAAATTCAATATGTGTGCACTTGTGACTGTTTTAGACTCTTACCTGACCCGACTACCATCCCCCACCACCTTCCAATGATTAGATAGGTTGTTCCACCCTCTCCAAGCATCGGGGACGATGCTTATATTCAAGCTTGGGAGGGGTAGAGTTGTACATTAGGTTCATGCATCCATGCATCATCATCAAAAAAAAATTATTTCTCTTTCCTTTCATTCTGCATTTATAAAAACCAAAAACATTTTTATTTTCATTTTTATTTTAAGTTTTTTGCATTTCATCAATTGCATGCATATTCAAAAAAAAATGTACGAGATGATGACACTCTTTACATAAAAGTGCTCCATGAAGTGGGAAAACGAAAATTCAAAATGAAAAAAAATACCGAAGCAATCGGATTGTTACCGGAAGTGTAGAACCAGCTGTCATAACTAAGGGACCCAAACACCGTAATTCGAGACCCTAGCCTTAGATAATAAAAATAATTTATATTGAAACATTTTTTGGCAGTAATAACAGCTTTAGGATGATTTGCTTCTAGATGTATAAAAAGAATCTTTATCGACAACTCTGGACCCACAGAACATGGACCTACTTGTTGACACACGTCACCCTCGCGGTGACAGAGAGCTTAAGTATCAGATCCACACAGTCAAGAAAGAAGGAAGGGTACAACTGTCATATCTAGTACCCAAATAAGAATTTCAAGTGCCAAAACGAAGAAATCTCAAGAAATTCCAAAAATGAAGATTAAAGAATCCAAATTCAAAACGAAGTACAAATCAAAGTTCAATCAAATCAAAATCAATTCAAGTCAAAACTAGCGAATGAAGAACTGTGTGATATGATACTTGTGGCTCTCGAAAAAGTGAAAGCATAGGAGCTGGGCCCCTTCGGGTGGGCTCACTGTTTCAGCAAAAGCTGATTCGCCGTCACGGGTTCTTAACAATGCACCGATTCTTATTCTTGTCCATTTAGTCTTAAGGACATCAGATCCGGACTATGTTATTTTTGCCCATAAAGCTTAGTAAGGTATAAAGTTTTAATAAAACTAGGGTTGGATTATTGGGTTACATCGTTTCGGGTCTTCCTCACTTTGGGAGTCTGTGATATATGGAAGGAAGCAGGATGGTTGCCTAGGTATTAATGATTGGAGCAATATTGATGTTGAGAGAAAAACATTGAGACACACTTGAACAAAATGGTTAGAACAAGTATATAGCGGAATAGTTAATCTCGAAGGATCTGTTAGCTTAACAATTATATTAATAGTTAGATGTTAGTGAGTTAGATGCGGAAAGTAAAGTAATGTAAATGACAGCAATTGTTATATCAAGAATACACATAAGTTGATTCATAACTTGGAATGCATTCAAACCAAGGTTAGTAAGTGAGATAAAACTTAGTGAATAAGTCACAAGGACTTTCTCCGAAGAGAGATTATGATCAGATATGATAGTAAGAAGTGAGAGAGGAGAGAATTTCTGAGATAAGCAGTAAAGATACTTGAAGATGTGTATTTGATTCAGAACAAGTGATCTCTATTTATAGAGACTCAAGCATTACAAAAGATAACTATCTAGAAGTAGCCATGCAAGGCATACTGGAAAATAGAAAGTGTAAAGAAAAGACAAAATAGACTAAGTACAAAAACTTGATGTCTTCTGACTTCAGATGACTGCGGTAGAAGCTTTCATTGCGGTAGTAAGTTGGCTGCGGTTCCAGGAAAGTTCAAGAGGGTCACTTTCAGTGTTCTAACAATTTCCCCCTAAGTGACCTCTTTAACTTTTATCACTTATCAAGATGGAGATGCTTGATTAGGATCCACCAAAACTTCCTAACACTTTCTAACCAAGTGATCCTCCTTAGAGTTTCATACTTGACTTCCGGAGTGGTATATTTTGACTTTTCAACTGCGGTCTGATAGATGTCAAGCTGCTTCTTTGTTAGACGATGTATAGCAGAGGTAGGGATGAAATATTTGACATTATCAGTTTTCCTTTTGAAGATGACACCGAGTTCAGGGAAGTTGGATGCACCTAAGGTTCTATCTTCAAAGCCTTCGGAGGGCATCGGTGTTGGATCAAGTAGAGGTAATTCATGCTTCTTCGCAATGGTGGGATAGATATCTGCATCGATTTTAGCAAAATCGCATACAGTATCCATCAGAAAACTATTGACTCTATCAAGTGCAATTTGCATCTTCGGATACTTCTCACCTTGCCCTGGAACACTCTTGCAATGAGGAAAATCTCCTCCGGATTCATGCAAGGAAAATCAGCTTGGTTCCGGACATAATCTTGTTCCCTTCGGGTCAGAGTGTACTAGAAAAATTCTACTTTCATGAATTTTCTGATTTTGTAGTTCACAACTGCGGATGGTCGATCATTTGACCATATATGCTCAAAGGAAGAGGCATGCTTTGCATAGAATTGAGATAGTCTCTCAAATTCCATAGGCAATCGTTTGGCATCCGGAAGGCTTTGATCAAATGGCTCAAATACAGTGAAGTGTTTGGCATTGGGTGAGATGGGGATATCCCAGTAACCATCAGTAGGAGGCTCAGCATATGTAAGATGAGGAACGTAATCTTCATTTAGCAGTCTTCGGTGGGGATTAACCCAAGAATTGATAAGAGTTTCATCCATAACTCTGTCAAATCCGCATAGCCTCCAGATCTCTTCACCAAGTTTGGCTGCCCTCCAGTCTTTCTTCCTTTGGACGGTGGTAGGAGAATCTGTTGAGCTTGGAGATGACATATGTTCCTCAAGATGTTTGAAGTGTGGGGGAGTTTCAGGTTTCTCCGGAATGTGAGGCGTAGTGTGAGATGATGGTTGCGGTGAGGGAACTTTGCCAGTGATGATGGGGGGGGGGGGGGGGGTTGATGTGGTGAAATTGATTGTTGAGATTAATGAACTTGATCTGATTGATGAGATTGATGGGCTTGATCTTCTTCACTTCCCCCTCTTGAGGAAGTCAAAACCGGAGCTTCCTCAAGCCATTTCCAAAGGCCATCAATTTTGGAGAAGGCCTCCTGAAATTGAGCCTTGATAGCATCTGTGAGTTGTTGATTGGTTGGAGAGCAGGATTAGAACAGCAGGCGATGAATCTCCTTAGTGAGTTGAAGGATTTCACGGCCATGAAAGTTGGTTGTTAAGGATCGTTGAAGACGGTTGATGGTAGAGTGAAGAACCGAGATGGTAGACTCATAAGCGGTATGAGTTTCATCTATTAACTTCTGAGACTGAGAGGCTTGATCTTTGATAGCGGTTTGAAGATCATTTTTTATTGCGGTGACTTCTGAGATAAGACGTTTAGTGGCATCCACGAAATCTTTGTGGTATGCTTTGCGATTGTTGTCGAGGGACCGGATTCCCATTTCGACTTTTATAGAGATGCGCTCTGCAGCCAGTCGTTCTCTTTCTTCCAGTCTTTCAATCCTTTCTATTAATGATTGTGGTCCAGGAACATCCTCTGGTTGCGGTTGAGTTGGCTTGACCGCAGCCAGGAATTGATCGACTTGGGCCTGCAGAGATAGAAACTCTTTTCTTGTTACTGCGTTCTTCTTCTTCTTTTTGGGCTTGGAGGTGGAGTGGTGAGAACCATTTAATTCTTCACCTTCATCGAACATCATTAGATCGTCGTCAAAAGGAGAGGGTTTGTTTACCTCTTGTACCTCGTCATCATCAAGACCGAAGGTAGGAGTTGAGCTAATTGGGATCTCATGACCTTCGTCTTGTGATGTTTCAAGAACCGTAGTGGGAGGAACTTGGGAGGTATGTTGGGCCGCAGATGCTGCTTGAGCTTTGAGGAGTGAATCGTCCATTTGAGACATCCAGTCTTGAATATGAAGAATCCCTGATACAGTATAAGCATTGTTGATTGCATCAGCCCAATACTTAGCAATCATCTGAAGTTCTCATTCCTTCTGTTGTTGTTGTTTGATTTGTTGATCCTTTCCGGCTTGGAATGCCCTTCGAAAGGCAGCATATTTCTTGATTTCAGCATCAGTAGTTGGTTGATACTGACTCCATGAATCACTTGAATCGTCTCCGTCAATTCTTTGAGTGCGCACCAAGGTGTCCCTTGGGTTCACGGATCATTGCACATGTGTGCTCACCGTGCCTAAACCTCCTGTAAATGATGGAAGCAGAGTAGGATTCCCGGAGCTTCCTTGGTCTCCGTGACCTATGGTCACGTTTGGCCTCGGCTCCATTCTGGCAAAGGCTAAAGAGGTGCCCTACGGATGGTCAGGTGTTTGAAGTGTTTGGGATATGTTCAAGAGGATGGAGTCTAACTCCTCGGGAGAAAAGAAACGCAGTCGGGAAGCCCTGGAGACCTTAGGGAGATGACCAGATTTATCTACTTGAGATATAACTAGGGGGTGTCTCCACGTTCAAATGATGATGATGATGAAACAAACTCACTTGATGAGCTTGAGTGGAACTCAATTGTGGTGTAGAATGGATTTGCGGGTATCCCAGTAACTACCGAAGCCTTTTGAGAGGCTGAGGTATGAGTCAGTTTACGCATTTGGCTAGAGGTTTCGGTTGTTTTTTGTTTCTTGAGGATAGAGATTGGTTGCCTGTCATCATCAGAGTCACTGATAGATATGGTTTGGGAAGGTTTTATTTTACGTTTCTTAGAGGGTGCGGTTGGTTTGGGAGCATCCTTCTGTGGTGTTCTTTGTTTCCTTTTGGATGTCAATTTCTTTCTTCTTTGAGAAAGATTAGATAAGGTAGTGGTAGAGGTGAATTCGGCACCTTCAGGGTTAATGGCTACGGATGGAAGAGGCGGGGTAGAAGGCTATGGTGCAATACCCTTCGTAGCCTCAATATGGTATGAGACATCAGCAGTCTTAGGACCAAGAGTAGAGAGAATATGGGTGGGAAGCCTGCAGATTGGTCCAAAAAGAGTTTGATTGGATGAAGGAGTGTACCTTTTGTGATCTTTTGTAGCAAAAAGATTGGTGTCGTTGCACATGGTGATGCCTGCATCGGCGTGAGGATCCAGGATGCACAGTGACCAGAACCTAGCAAAGGTAAGTTCTGTTGGGTTTTCCTTGCGGTGTTCCTTAGGGATGTATTGAAGGAAGTCATCCCATAGGATTTACGCATAATTCACATCGTGCCCTGTGAATATGCTCCAAACCAACTCAAGGAGCTTAAGCCCCATATTGTCGGTTCCTCCGGTTCTACCAGATAGGCTTCGGATGATGAAGTGGCACACATATTGCCATACTGCGGGCAGTTGATTTTTTTTTAATTCACCGATACCCTTGATTCTTTTCTGGTATCCCATTTGGTATAGAGAAGCAGTGATATCCGCCATTGATGGAGAGAAGAACTTGATCGACAGATGAACCAGTAGATTGGTGGACCTTAGAAATTTCTCCTTGGTCAGAATGACCAATGCATCATTCACGAGATTGAGATGCACTTCTTGAGGGTTTTGGAGTGGTCGATATGCCGAGAATGCACATTTGAACAAGGTTGAAATTGGTACGATTTCTGCAAATGCATCAAAAGGTCCAAACAGAGGGTGATTCTTGAGGAACTTGATCATGAGCTTGATGGGAGCATTGTATGAAGGATGATCTTCAAATACAGTTCGAAAATTCCTTGAAGCGATTGAAGGAGAGTTTGAACCTGTTGGATTCACTGAACCAGAAGCCTTGGATTGTTTCTTAGATACTCCTGATTTCACCATTGTTGAAGATTGAGGGTGTTTGAGGATGAAGAAAAGACACAGAGTTCTTGAAGGTTTTGAGAGGAATTGATCGATATTCTGAAAGCGTAAGGTGAAAAAAAAAAGGTGGGTTTATAAAGGGAAAAGAAAATAACCCTGGGTAAAAGGATAGAATAGGGTAAAACGTCGATTGGGTTTTTGGGGGAATCTATGGATTTTAGAGTAAATCTCAGCCACAAAATTGGAAATGGTTCAAAAAGATTTTGGAGATTTTCCAAAAACAGCTTGCATTTAATGAAGGGGAAGACGTGGGTTATCACGTCTGGTAAACATGTGGAGGAAGAAAAAGTTGGTGGAATGGATGGGACAATTTGGGTATAATGAAAGGACGGGTTAAGGTTTTAAGAAAAAAGTTCTTTTTGTCATAATACCTAAAATAGGTCTGACACAAAAAATTTTAAGAAAGAAGATGCGACAGTTTCTCAAGGAATGTTTTTTTTTATTTAATGTAATATTCAATGACAAGTCATTAACTAGCACACCATTATTCAAACATTAAATGGCACACCATCTTTGCGGATTGAAAATGGTAGTGCGGTTGGACACATTGTTGAGGTTGAAAACTTCATTTCGGTTGAGAACGTCATTGCGGTTGAGAACGTCATTGCGGTTGAGAACCATTGCGGGTAGGAGAATAACTGCAGCAGAAAGAACTGGGGAGAACACTTGAACAGAGAGTTAGTAAGACAAACAATAGGGACCAGTGAAAGATAGATGTAATATGTGGTTGCGGTGTATAGAGTGCTATGCAATGTATGCATCGAGACCACTTATTATAAGTGTCTATCACTCGGAACCGTAATGGGGATCACAGAGGTCTGCGGTATCTGTCAATTCAAGAAGAATTCATGATCCGGGTTCATCATTCCTAAGATTTGTAAGAATGTGTTGAGTCTTGTGAAGTCGAGAGCTTTTGTGAACACATCAGCAATCTCTTCATGAGTATGGTTAAAGATAAGTTCAATGTTACCTTTCAAGATGTGATCTTTGATGAAATGATACTGTGGTTCAATATGTTTGGTCTTGGAGCGCTGAATTGGATTGTGAGAAATAGCAATGGCACTTTCAGAGTCTCAGTAGATGGGTACCGCAGCATTCTATAACCGTAGTCTAACAATTGTGTCTTCATCCAAAGGACTTGGGAACAGCAGCTAGCTGCGGCCACGTATTCTGCTTCTGTGGTAGATAACGAAACACAACTTTGTTTTCTCGAGGACCAGCTGACAAGTATTCCTCCTAAGAATTGGCATCCACCAGATGTACTTTTTCAATCAAGTTTGCATCCGGCATGATTCGCATCATTAAATGCTTGAAGACTGAAGTCATTGCCTGCGGGGTACCATAGACCCAGAGATTTGCTTCCTTTTAGGTACCGAAGAATTTGTTTGGATGCGGTCATGTGTGACACTTTTGGTTCAGCCTGGTACCTTGCACACACACCGATTGCAAAGACAATGTCAGGTCTGCTTGCAGTGAGGTACATTAGCAAACCAATGATACCTCTATAAGTCTTGTGATCCACAGATTCACCAGAGGGATCAGCAAAGATCTTATATCCGAAGGCCATAGGGATCTTAGCAGAAGAGCAGTTATCCGTAGAATATTTCTTCAGAAATTCAGTGGTGTATTACTCTTGATGAATGAATATTCCTTGCTGAATTTGTTTGACTTGGAGACCTAGAAAGAAGTTAATCTCTCTATTCATGCTCATTTGAAATTTGTTTGTCATGAGCTTAGCAAATTCATCCACCATTCCTTGATCAGATGACCCGAAGATGATATCATCCACATATATTTATACAAGCAAAAGGTGAGTCCCGTTTGCTTTTCTAAATAGTGTGGGATCAATCACTCCTCTTTTATATCCTGAAGAGACTAATAATTCAGAAAGAGTTTCATACCAAGCTCTAGGGGCTTGTTTCAGACCATAGACAGCTTTCTGAAGCTTGTAGCAGTGATCAGGGAACTTTATACTTTCAAATCCGGGAGGTTGTTGAAGATAAACTTCTTCTTTTAATTCCCCATTGAGGAAAGCACTCTTGACGTCCATTTGGTGTACTTTGATGTTTTTGTGAGAAGCATATGCTAAGAATATTTTGATTGCTTCCATTCTAACTACCAGAGCGTATGTATCATCGTAGTCAACACCTTCCAGTTGGCTATAACCTTTAGCAACTAGCCTTGCCTTATTTCAGATGAATGCACCAGACTCATCTAGCTTGTTCTTGAAAACCCATCTTGTACCAACAATAGTATGACCTTGTGGGATGGGAACAACTTGCCACACTTTGTTTCTTTCAAATTCTTCCAGTTCTTCTTGCATTGCAGAAATCCAATCTGGTTCCAATAAGGCTTCTTTGATAGATCGAGGCTCGACTGCGGACATAAATGTTGCATAGTGACAATGATCAGATAAATCTTTGGCAGATCGAGTTTGGATACCTACAGACGGATTGCCAATAATTTGACCTGGTGGGTGATCCTTCGTCCATACATGTAGGCGAGGCATCATATGATCAGCAGCTGCGGTAGAAGGAATGTTTTCAATATCAGAGGTTGCTTCGGCTGGGAAAGGAAGTTCCCCCTGGATTTGAGAACAGCCTGCTGAGTCATCCTGACTTGTTGGAGTGAGAGAGACATTTTCTTTGATAGGTTCCCCCTGGATTGTTGAAGGGAGTCTATCTAGAACCTGATAGGGTTCCCCCTGAACTGCGGATGGGAGAGTGACAATTATTGGATTGGTTCGAGTATCAATATTCTCTATGAGTTCATCATCCGAATCCGAAGATACGTTTGATGGTAATGCTTCTCTGCGGGCAGGAATTTGAACAACATCAATTACTGGAACCTCGATGGTTGCGGCTAGATCTGGAGTAGAGCTTTCCCCCTCAACCGGAGAGGTTGAAGTATTGAGAGATACTGCTTCGGATGGAGATGGTCCAGAAATGTCAGCATGTTGTTGTTGAGCTGCTGGAGACACAAGAACTTCTTATAGTTTTGCCATTTTAACAGGTTCGAAGAGATCATCATAATTGACTTCTACTAGATTTAAAGGACCAGAAGAGGCAGGAATGTCACATTCCATGATTGTGGTGGTTTCAGTGGATGAAGGGGCATCGCGGATGTGAGAATCATCGAATTTCACATCGAAGCTTTCAATGATCAGCCTTGTACGTCTGATAAGCACTCGATAAGCAACCTTGTTAGTGGAATAACCAAGGAGGATGCCTTCAATAGACTTAGGTGCAAATTTATTAAGTTGATCTCTGTTGTTGATCACGAAACATCTACACCCAAAGATATGAAAGAAACGAACATTCGGGTTGCGGTTGTTAAGACCTTTGTATGGTGTTTTGTTGAGACGTTTGCACACAATGCTTCGGTTTTGGACAAAGCATGCAGTTGCTACAGCTTTAGCCCAGAAGTAGAGAGGAAGATGGGCGAAGTTAAGCATGGATCTGGCTGCTTCTACTAATGTGCGGTTTCTTCGTTCGATGACACCATTTTGTTGCGGAGTGTAGGGTGCTGAGAAGTTGTGAGAAATACCCTTGGACACCAAGAAACTGTTGAGAAGACGATTAGTGAACTCGGTTCCATTATCACTGCGGATGCGTGTGACTGGAAGCTTGATCTAAAGTTCTATTTCTTTGATGAAGTTTATGAGAATCTGCGATGTTTCTGATTTGAGTCTGAGAAAGAAGACCCATGTGAAGCGAGTGAAGTCATCAACAACAACCAGTATGTATTTCTTGTGGTGGAGACTGGCTACAGTTGAAGGACCGCAGAGATCCATGTGTAATAATTCCAAAGGTTCTGAAATAGACGAATTCATTATCAGAGGGTGACTTGCTTTGACTTGTTTTCCACATTCACAAGCTGGACAGAGAGTATCGTTGCTGAATTTGAGAATAGGGAGACCGCGGAAAAGTTCTCCAGTGACCAGATTGTTGATGTATCTGAAGTTTAGATGAGCTAGCTTGTGGTGCCATAGCCAGCTGACTTCGGATATAGCTTTAGAAAGAAAACACAGTTGCGGTTTACCAATGATGAAAGAGATATCTATAGGATACATTGTGCCTTCGGAGCGAGACTTAATTAAGCAAGTGCTTCTGTCACCCGTTATTATGTAACAGAATTGATCATCAAATTCCACTCGATGGCCTGCTTTACATAGTTGGCCAACACTAATGAGATTGTGTTTAAGGCTTTCTACATAAGCAACCTTCTGAATGGAAAAGTTCCCCGTGGTGAGAACATCGTAGCCTCGTATGATGCCATTTGCATTGTTTCCAAAAGTGACATTTCCACCATTGCATATAGGCCTGAAATCCCGAAGGTATTCTAACCTTCCGGTCATGTGCAAGGAGCAGGCACTGTCGATTAACCATTCTTCTTCTTGATCCTCCTTGCACAATGCCTACAAAAACTAAGTGGTTAATTTGGGCACCCAAGTGAGTTTGGAGCCCGAGGTCACATGCGATGTGTTAATCGATGCATGATACGAGTTGGCAGGGAAGGTTTTAAGTCAACTTTCAAACCTAGTCCTGGGTGTTTGAAGTTCTTTGGAGTTTTGTGAGATTGTGAGTAATTGTGAGCATTTTTGAAGAGATTAGAAATGACCCTGAAATCTTGGGTGTTGGAAGTTCTTTGAATTCTTTTACATTGACATTGACAAGAGAACTTTTTATCATTTTTCCTGACATTTGACCTGTTCTGAGTTTTTGAAGAAAAAGTATGTTTTTGTCCATTCTGAGGATTGTCAGAGTTGACCTTTTTGTTTGTGTGTTTTGAAAAGGTGTTTTGTGCAGGTTTGGTAGGTGTGAAGGCACGTCCAGAGCTTTTGTGATGTGATTTCTTAAACGTTTGAGATGACCTTTTGGGTACCGGAGTTGGCAAAGTTCCTTTCCATTTTTGGTATTTTGACACTAAAAAGGTTGGAGTAGGTAAGATACCTTTCCATTTTTGGTCATTGATCGAATGGATTTGAAATCCATTTTAACGAAAAGACTTATCCTCATGTTTGGATATTTTTTTAGTATTGTCAGAAACAGTGAACTCCTTTCTTTTTGTTTTCTTGGAAACAGTTTTCTCAAAATGAAAATGTGAAAGAGTAACCTTCTCAGGACTTTTTGACTTAGGACACTTCACAGATTTCTTAACTTTTGAACAAATTTCTCGTTGCTTGCCACGAGAGCGGAATTCTTCTTTAAAAATTCTTTTCGCTTCGGTCTTAGGAGAACCGCAGTCAGTGATATTTAATTGCGGTTTCCTAGAATCTTTAGAAGATTTTGAAAAATAGTGACTCGATTCATCTGAACTTGAGAAGTTAGGACTTTGAGAACATTGACCAAATTCAAAATTTTCAATTGGTAATTCATGATTAATTGGTTCATTGGTCATAGAACTCTTGACTTCAATCAGTGGAGTAGTGCTTTGGACTACCGCAGAGTAAGTCTTTGTGAGTACTTCCTTGGGACAATTGATATTAGGTAATGGGACAGATTGCGGTATGTGACTGCAGTAAGAGTCACTACGGTCAGACTGTAAGGATGGGAAGTCTAAAGAGACTTCAGGACTTTCAATAACAATCTCCTCATCAACTAAGGATGATGTCTGAGAATTTGTGTTGTTGACATGAGTAGAAGATTCAGGTAGAATTTCTTCTATAACACAATTATTACTCAGATCATGAAGTTTTCCAAAGTGGGCTTCGATATCCTCAGGAAACGTTTTGTCATTGACTAGAAACAAGAAGTTGTGGTCTGTTGGGACATAGGGACGTTCCGGTGTGAACCGAGGTGATGAGTCCGTTGTGGTTGGGTAACCATTGGACCAACCCCAGTTAAAAGTGTTATCAACATTCCCATTATTAACAAGATTCTCAATGGTTTCAGTTTTATTAAACAGCTTTTCAATTAAAAGATTTAAACGTACAATTTCATTTTGTGCTAGATCTTTTTGATTTAAGGTTATTTCTAATTGAGTTTCACTAAGCATTCTAGCATCTTTTTCTAACATTAAATCCTTCTCTAACATTGCCATTTTGAGTCTCTTATTGTCCAAACATCCTCTAACATGGAACATCTCCTCTGAAGCGATGTTCTTCTCATCTAGGGCTTTATTGTAGTTTGTAAGGACGGCAGCACAAGTGTCATTGAGAGTGTCTATGAAAGGTTGACAATCATGCATGTTGTAATTTAAAGTTTGAATCATGAGTTTTACCTGTTCCACAATGTTGAGAGTTCCATCTTTAGCCATATAGCAATGGTTCTTCTTTAGATTGGTTGAGCCATCTTCATTAGCAGTTACAACCATACAGATCTTGCATTTCCCTTTGCTAAGGACTTCTTCATCTTCGTCTCCTGATGACCACACTTGATGATTCCTCTTCACTTGAGCAATGTAGGTTTTCCCTTTTCTTTATCTTCCAATTCTTGAGCCATTCGAAGATAGAAGGCTCTATCTTTTACTACGTTTGCCTTGCAATCTTTGGCAAAATGGTTTTCTTTATTGCATTTGTGACATATGATGGCATCACTCTTGTCTTCTATAGAGGTACCGGAGTCAGTTGATTGGGACTGTGGTGGTACATCTTTGGACTGAATCTGCTGAGACTACGGTGGAGGGAGAGGGTTTTTGGTGGAACGGAAGTGATTGTTTTGAAAGTTACGGTTGAAAGGTGGTCGATTGAATTGTTGGTTTTTGCAAAATGAAGGTGGTAAGCGATTGAATTTCTGACTGATAAGAGCAATGGAATTCTGAAACTCTTCTTCATCGTCATATTCTGAGTCAGGTTCATATGACTGCGATGGAGAGTCATATGAGGTGGGATAGATTTGAGTGTGAGGTGATTAGGCTACTAATGTGAGTGGTCGTCCGAAGTCTGAGCAGTCCTTGAGTACAGTGGACTCTTGAGCTTGTAATTCTCCATAAAGCGTATAAAGAGATAAGGAGTGAATCTTCCTGTCACCTTGTACAATCATTTTGGCTGTTGTCCAGTGTCTTCCTAAGCCATTAAGAAACTGCAGATTTGTTTCATGATTGCTGCAGATGGTACCCGCATTGCACAGTTTTGTGACAATCAAGCTGAACCTTTTAAATGAATCTTCCAAACTTTCACCGGAGTGGGCTTTGAAGTTATTGAATTCGTTGAGTGTTGTAGTGAGCTTCTTGTCTTGAGCCTGCTCTGAACCTTCATACAAGTTTTTGAGAACATCCCAAATCTCATTTGCTGATTTGCAATTTATGATGATGTCAAAGTTGTCAAGAGCAACTCCACAAGAGATTTCATAAAAGGCAATAGCATCACTTTCCATTTTGTCTAGATCATCTTTTGTAGGACGATTCAAAGCTAGTTGACCTCCTCCAAGCCTTGATGTGGCTCCATCATTTTGGACAGGCGTAAGGATTGGTACGTGGGGTCCTAACTCTACAGATCTCCAGACATCTCTACCAAGTCGTCTGAGATGTCTCTCCATCCTCTGAGACCAGTGATGATACTCATTTGCAACCAGTATTGGGGCTCGATTGGAACTACCAACACTATTGGAAACATTCAGTGATAATGATTGTGCCATTTGAAATTTTTGTTTAGAGATGAGCTTCAGTGGTATAGAGAGATCTTTGAAAAATCAGAGTTCCGATTTTCAAAAACCAACCACTATGGCTCTGATACCAATTGTTGAGAGAAAAACTTTGAAACACACTTGAACAAAATGGTTAGAACAAGTATATAGTGGAATAGTTAATCTCGAAGGATCTGTTAGCTCAACAATAATATTAATAGTTAGAAGTTAGTGAGTTAGATGCGGAAAGTAAAGTAATGTAAATGACAGAAATTGTTGTATCAAGAATACACATAAGTTGATTCATAACGTGGAATGCATTCATACCAAGGTTAGTAAGTGAGATCGAACTTAGTGAATAAGTCACAAGGACTTGCTCCGAAGAGAGATTATGATCAGATATGATAGTAAGAAGTGAGAGAGGAGAGAATTTCTGAGATAAGTAGTAAAGATACTTGAAGATGTGTATTTGATTCAAAACAAGTGAGCTCTATTTATAGAGACTCAAGCATTACAAAAGATAACTCTTTAGAAGTAGCCATGCAAGGCATACTGGAAAAGAGAAAGTGTAAAGAAAAGACAAAATAGACTAAGTACCAAAACTTGTTGTCTTCTGACTTCAGATGACTGCGGTAGAAGCTTTCATTGCGGTAGTAAGTTGGTTGCGGTTCCAGGAAAGTTCAAGAGGGTCACTTTCAGTGTTCTAACACTGCCAAATCAACACGGGCTGTGTCGACCAAAAATGAAAGTTGTTGACCAAGCTGAACACGGGTCGTGCCCTTTTTGCCTTATGTTGAACACGGGCCGTGTTCGGCCCAAAAAACTAACTTTTGGCAGTTTTTCTATTTTTCATATTACGGAAAATTGGGCCATTTTGGGGAACACACAACATATCATAGCACATTTCGAGAGGGGATTTCGAAGGTTTTTGCAAGGATTTGATCATTTATCATTTGGAAACATTATTTCTCGTATTTGTAAGTTGTAATTACACTTAATTCCATCTTTTATTCTTGTGATCTTGTTCTAGCCATGTGTGGCTAGAACCCTAGTTTCTCCAATTTCATGTTTTGACTTCTTGGTAATGACTTCAATCATATAACATGATGTTTGTTCTTAATTTCTATCTAATGAATTTGAGTTTGCTTCAATCAAATGTTTGATTCTAATTGTGATTCTTATTGGCCATTTGAATTAGGGTTAGGTCATTCAAGTTATCTCTTTTACAAAATCCGTAATTGTTTTGTGAAATTGAACAAGTGACAAGCATTAAATTGATCTCTATTGAATGAATTTAGTGTAAATCATATTCATACACTTTTACACTCCCGAGCTTACGAGGAGTATTGGGTGTTGTTGGGAACATTCACATAAAGCTTCATGCAATCTTATAATCTAATTCTAAGAGCTTGTTTAGATTAGGTTAATAACGTTAGGGTTAATCAAAGAGCTTGTTTTGGTTAATTAATGTGGTGAATGGGAAGTGTTAGAGCTTATTAGCACTTTCAAGTACCAACTTAGATAGAACTGAACGAATATTGTGTCATCTTTGAGTTACATTGCTAAGTTGTCATACATGAAGTTGGAGTCCTTACAAAATCTGAATTTAATTCACTCATTTAGCTGATTGCGTGTGTTTTTAATTTGTTTGTTTAGTCATTGCACTCTAACCCCCCCCCCTTTTTACTGTTGGTGACCATAGTACCTTGTGCAAAGAGGTATAGACTAATTATCCCATGTCTCTGTGGATCGACGCTACTTGCCTTGTACTACCTTTTAGTGCAATATAGTAGTGTTATCTTGGAGTTTATTTTATTTGTTGGGTTTGACACGCCTAACACCCATAATAACTTATGCGAACGCAAGCCGCCAAAATAAATTGCTTGTAGGCTTATTTAAGAATTGTTTTGGATTAATCACTTCGAAACAACACAATTTCATGACAAACTATTAAGTTAAGTAAATCCGAAACATTCCCATTTCCTTTCAAAAAAAACTTTCCACCATTTTGCTAAAAGTAGATCTCCGAGAAAACACCATGAGAGCCAAGTATAAATAAAATAAGCCAAGTGTCCAAATGTAGCATAAACATAGAATAACCTAATAGAAAGACTAACATATCTAGTATGAAAAAATTAAGACGGGAAACTGAAACTCGAAATAAAGTCGTAAGATTTCCCGAAATAGAAGTGACGAGATCGTAGAACGAAAAAGATAGATGTTCAATGGAACCTTAGCATAACTGATCAATAAGAACTTTTGGTTTCCTCTTGGTGAAAAACAAAAATAGTGATAAGATTCTAAGCGGGTAAACACTAAAAGAATGACAAGAAGTTGAAGAATTAGAAGTAGAAGTATACATTCAACTCCCTCACGAAATAACCCTTCGCTAGTCGACAAATACCTAAAAGATTTAAATAAATTTAATCATTAACACTTATGGACACCACCATCAGCCTCACAACATAAATCAAAACAGTTCCAAATCTCATTGCAAAAACAAACCTAAAAGAAGAGAAAGTACCTCTATCAAGTTACACCATAGGAATAATTTCAAGAGTTTTAAATCCATTAAGATCCTCTCAATAAGTTCCCTCCACGTCAGAAACTAAAAGTTGAATTTCGGGGACGAAATTTCATTCAACAGGGGGAGGATGCGACAACCCAGAAAATGTCATCAACCGCCATTTGTATCTAACGATGAAAAATGGAAATATAATAAGGGAGATCTTTTAACCACCTAGTATATGTCAATATACTCAATTATCACCCTTAATAATGTCAAACCTTAGGATAAAAAATGAGTACGCTAAAAGTCACGTCATTTTAAGAGCATGTTAACGTATTTAAAATCTATAAGCTACTGCGATCCTAGAAACATAAATTTCGCAACAAGCCGAATCAATATGGGAAAGATATGACTTTTTGAGGGGTTTTATAGGTTATAAATCTGTGCATGAGGCGGAAAAAGTACTTAACTCTTAAGTTCACATGCAACCTATTTGGATCTATGTTTTCTCTATTGATAGAAACCCTAAAGGAACTCTATAATAATCGAAAATAAACATAGAGATATTGTTTACATACCTTTTAATTATTATAGTAAATAACCAAACAAAATTCGTTCTTGAAAGCCTTGGAAAGCAAGCACGAAAAATATGATGCCTCTAATGGCTCACACCCAAAATCCTAGAAACCTTGGAATGAAGAGAAGAGAGAGGAAAGAAGAAGATAC
The DNA here is from genome assembly GCF_051521515.1 of Lactuca serriola. Taxonomy (NCBI): domain Eukaryota; kingdom Viridiplantae; phylum Streptophyta; class Magnoliopsida; order Asterales; family Asteraceae; genus Lactuca; species Lactuca serriola. The sequence goes on from NC_136411.1 coordinate 283,706,985, forward strand.
TTCATTCCTATGCTTGTATGAAAATGAATGAATGAAAATTGATAGCCTTGTGGTCCTATTTATAGTTTAGGTAACTTGCAGGCATAAGAAACTTTGAATTAATTAAATAACAGATTTAATACCAATTCAAATTATTTCCTTTTATACAACCAGGAGGCTTCTAGAAACCCTAGAAGAGCCTCCTAAACTGCCCATGCCATAGAGGGTTTTAGAATTGCTTCTTTTGTTCAACTATTAAACAATTACAATTCACCCCTTCAACCTTTAATTAATTCCAATTAATCTCAAATTAATTTTGATTAATAATTAATGAAATTTAATTGATTTCTTATTAATTTATTAACCATATAAATTAATAAATTAATTATTTAACTATTGATCTCATTATAATTTATTAATCACATAACATATTAACAGATCAGTTATCTATTTTCAATTAATATATTAATCACATAATATATTAACAAAGCATCTCTCTCTCTCTCTCCTAATATCATTTCTAACTATTTTTGTTTATGAGTGCAACCCAAAAAGGACTTTTCTTCTATTTGGATGTTTAAACCAATTTAGTTATGAGCGTAGACACCTTAATCCAACAATCTCCCACTTGAATAAGTCCGTAACTACAATTGGAAGTATAACCAAACATCAAAGAGTGCTTTCCAAAGCCATTGTCGAACTCTAATCTAATCAGACATTGGCCCCAAGATAAGTGACCAAATATTCCTTCGTTCTGCAAGATATCGTGGGACATGACACATGGCTTAAAATCAATCTCATAGTTCAATATTCTGTTTCTCGATTTCCTGATTAATGACAACTGAATTCAGACTACTAATTAAACATATGAATTATGTATGGGCTCGGCCAAGAACTACAGCAAATCATCAAGGGGCCTAAAGTTATCGCTTTTCCTATTAGGGAAAAGGAACGATTAAAGTTCGACTTATATGCTTGTATCTTTTACTTACCAAATCATGCATCACACTACGTTTTATCACATCATGAAACTGATGCGTTTTTGCAATACCAATGTACAACTGACTTGTAAATTACAACTAATATATCTCCATTTTAAGAATAAAAGATATTATCGTCTCACAATTACTTGTGATAGAATCCATGAAGTAATTCTCTGAGAGTGCGTTTATCCAATACTTAAAATCCCCATTTTTCTAAGTACTCATGAACATTGTAACAATCTTATTGCAATGTCTAATCCTTATAAATAATATACAATTCAATTCAAGACAGTCTTAATTCACTAATTACTTCCAAAAGTATGAGCGGCTGCAGAATTTCAAATAATCAAACCATTCAAGAAGTAAAACATGCAAAGTGAAACACAATAATATACTAATTAACTATGGTCTTAAATCTATTGAATATAAATAATTTCTATTATTTAATCACCATAATAGTTACAACTTTATTCATTGTATAATGTTTCGAGTAATCAACTAATCACTTGAATTAAACATCAGTCATGCTATGTTCTAAACATGAATACTATGCCTCTCTATGGTACTTCCTTTTTGAATAGATCAACTGAACATTATTCTAATGATGCTCATTTCACAATTACAAATTCTTATCACTATCCAAGATGTGATGGAATTCCATCTTAACATGCATTAATCTTCTGTGATATCAGGATTCCAATGTCTCAAAGACTGATTCTTTGATATTACAGAATATCCTATTGGAACTTTGTTACTAGAAACAATTCCACGTTAATGAAGGTTCAAATTCAAGGGTACACTAATTGAATACTTCTCTTGCATTAAAGTTTCGAACTCACATGTAAACTCTTCAACCATATTCCATTATGAAACATTTCCATATGAGCATATGAGCATCAATTCTGATCAAGAATCATCTCAAACCAGAATCATTTCACTAGGGTCTGTCCAAATTAATATCATACTTATAGTTGTTCACAAGCAACCAGTCTTTGGTATAACCTTAGAATGTTCTTGACAGTTGTCTAAAACTTTAGTCACAAAAAATTCTATTCCTTTTCCTCACAATACTCTGAGAATTTGAAAATAAGTGAATATTGTAACATATGTAATCGATCCTATATCTGAACCATATGGGACTTGATTCATTATTTCTCACATTAGGATTTGATATATTTTCAGTTTCTTGATATAATATTTCCATATATCGAATTCCCTATGTTGAACCATTTCAACATGATATTCATATATTCCTATTACTAAGTTCTATTAAACTATACGATCTAAACCATTATATTCGAAAAGAAGTATGAGCGCCCTTTCCCGCAAGTCTACTATAGCGAAACAATTCCCAAACTTTGCAATTTTCATATTGGAAACTTTGTTCCCTATGAACAGTATTGTCAACATGCAACACTATCATAACAATTATGCTCTCACTTGCTTTGACATTTACCCAGAAATCAACTGGACTTCTAGAAATCAATACACTTGACTTTCTTACTGAAGTATAGATTTCTGTTATGTGATGCTTCAGTAAGTCTCCAACTAGACTTCTTAAGCTTATACACCTTAATTGGATAGCATATGTGTGTGTTTAAACCCTTCTAGAACTTGTAGTAATGTGTCTTGAAATTTCAAACAATTCCTTGTCATTCCTCACAATTCAAAATATGAAGACAGATGTCGTAATCATATTGTGAATTTGAGAATGCAATTAACACAAGCAATATCCATATTGATCTTTATCAGATCTTTAAATCTATTAGCAAAAGTATTTCCTCACAATTATTCTCATGAACTGGAGAAAAAAATTGGCACCTATATATGGTGCATACGTTCCCATCCATGTGAATCTATCATTTGCAACTTGCAATCATCAGACAATGTTATGGACAAAACTAAATTTAAATTTAGCTTTCCCTCATGGACTGAACTTCATTGTTCTAAATTTCTTGCCCTCTAGTAGCTCAAGGGACTACCAGTGCTTCCATGTTATTAGCAAGTCACCCATTTTGATCAATTTACTTTCACAAGTCAATGAGTTTTGCTTTTGTAATTAAACGAAAAAACATAGAACTCATAAGAAATGCCAACACTAGTAGAAATGAACAAAAATAAGAATGTGTAAACCAAACACGATAGGTTATCAACCTCATGCCTCATACTAGTGATAACTAAAAGGTCCATTGTCTCTTGACGAGAAAACACTTCATATAATAGGTCTCAGATTATCTTTTGTTTCTTGATTAACATAAACATCACAACTCCAATTCTATATGTACTAGAGTAAGAAAACATTTTTACTCCACATATTTCGACATGTTTTCAACTTTTTTAGTTTGAAAAGAGTTTCATGATATGATTCATAGTTACTTGAGCATGGCTCTACAACTTGATTTGGAATGAAGTATGACTCATCTCTTGATCGAACTATTTCCATTAGTATTTGATTCCTCTTCTTAGTCATACACTTACACTAAGACGTTCTTCAAGGATCAATTTGTGACATGGTTCCATAATCATTAACATGATCATAAAACACGATACTAAAGTACTCTCATTTCCTTTCAGATTGGAGAAACCTTTATACTTTTAATTAATTAAATTTAAACCACATATGATTTAATCTTCATCTTTTAGTTAACTTTTAACTAAATTAATTTAAATAAAAAATGATTTAATATGTATCTTTTAATTAAACTATTAATTTAAATAATTTAGGGATTAAATAATTATTTTCTATTAAAAATTAATTAAATAATTCATATTTATTCCTAATTCATAACCCTATCTAATTTTTGAAAATTAGGGTTTGGGTAATCCAATTAGTCATTCTATTTAAGGCTATTAAAACAACAGTTAAGGAAACTAGAAAACCCTAAGGAACCCTAACCATTTATGAAATTTAAGGGGTGGAGGCTAGGGTTTCAAGAACCACAACCTTATGCGAAAATTCAAGCATTTAGGGTTTAATTTATATAAACCCTAATTTTGATATATTAACTATTATGCACAATCAACTAAAAAACTATGGCTCTAATACCACTGAATGGTTTTATAAGTTATAAATATACGCATGTAGTGGAAAAAATACTTAACTCTTAAGTTCACATGCAACCTATTTGGATCTATGTTTTCTTTATTGATAGCAATAAACTACGAACATCAAGAACCCTAATAGGAATCTATAATAATCGAAAATAAACATAGAGTCAGGGTGTACATACCTTTTGATTATTATAGTAAATAACCAAACAAAATTCCTTCTTGAAAACCTTGGAGAGCAAGCACCAAAAATATGATGCCTCTAATGGCTCACACCCAAAACCCTAGAAACCCTAGAATGAAGAGGAAAGAGAGGAGAAAGGAAGATATTGATGGAATTTAGGTAAAATAAATAAACTTAAAACCCTTAAGTTTTCGTGCATCCTAAATAGGATCTATGTTTTCTCTATTGAACCTATAATTAAGAACATCAAATAAGAAACCCTAAGAACCCTAGTTAATTTTCAAAAAAACAAAAATTTGGGTTTAGGATTACATACATTAATTATTATTATAGCAAATAAAATTATTCCTTCTAGTAGATATCTTGGAAGCAAGCAACACAAGTTCCATGCCTCTAATGGAATCAAACCCAAACTAGCAAGAGAATGACTTAAGAGAGAGGAGAAGGGAGAGAAAAATTTTGTCCAAACCTTAGGGAAGAGAGAAGTGGATGAAATATGGGGCTAGGGATGGCGTAATATAGTTGAGGAATCTTGGGGCCAAAACTAGGGTTTAAGGGATAAACACTATATTGATTTACTTGGTGACCAAGCAGCCCAATCTCCTTACCCAAGGTGCCTTGGACAAAATATTCTAGACTTATCCTAGAGGATTTTCGTCCACCTCATCCCATGAGGTTCTAGATCCTACCTTCTTTAACTTTCAATATATAACCAAGCAATCCATGTACTTTTAATTAATCTAATTAATCTCAAAGTTAATTCCAATTAATTTCTGATAATATATTAATTAAATAATATATTTTCTAATTAATATATTATTTTCATAATATATTAATAAACTTCTTATTTCAATTTATTAATTAAATAATAAACAAACCTCTCATTAAAATTCATCCTGTCCAATTGCTAGGTTTGAGGGCAATCCAAAGGACCGTGCTACTGTCAAGTCAAGTATATACCAATTATGGTTATGGGCTTAGAAACCTAATACAACAGTCTCCCACTTAGATAAGTTTGTAACTATTACTACTAGTATAACTTCTGAATCGATCAGCAAATTTTAGCTTCCAAAAGCAGCTGCCTAACTCTGACCCAGTCAGTTATGCGTCCTAAGATAAGTGATCATATAATCCACCATTTTGCAGATATCATCCGAATATGAGATATGGATTAGATTCAATCTCATTGTCCAAGACTTTGTTTTTTGATTTTTTATTTGTAATGACATAGAACTTATAATTGAACACATCAATTTAGTCCTGGTCGGGCCCGACACTATTAGTCAACACCAAATCACCGAGGGGCCCAAAGATATTGCTTTTCCAGTAAGGGAAAAAGGAATGAATAAACTTTAACTCATATGCTTGCATCTTTTACTCATCAAATCATTCATGAAAATACGTTTTATAACATCAAATTACGAATTTGTTTAGGTAATACGGATGTAAAACCGACTTGTAAATTAAAACTAATATATCGTCGTTTCAAGATCATAAGATATTATTGTCTTTGAATTACTCATGATAGAATCCATGAAGTAATTCTCTGAGCGTGGGTTTATCCAATACTTAAATCTCTATTTCCAAGTACTCATGAACATGACAACAACACTATTATTATGTTTAACTCCCGTAGACAATCTACAATTCAATTCATGACAATCTTAATTCACTACTTACTTCCAAAAGCATGAGCGACTGTGGATTTTGAATAATTAAATTATTCGGGAAGTAAAACATGCAAACGAAACACAAGAATAAACATTGATAAAAGGCAGTAAACTAACTCATAAATAATTCTCCATTATTTAATCACCAAAAATCAATTACATTTATTTTGTTACAAGTTTCAGACTAACTATATAACTACTAAAACTAATATCATCTCTTAGACCAATACTCCTAGCATGCTGACTATGCTTGACCCTACTCAAAGCCTTCGACAAAGGATCTATAGGATTCTATTTTGATGATATCCTATTCACGATGAGGTGACCTTCTTCTACCCTATGTCTGATGTAATGGTACTTTCTGTCAATATATCTAGACTTTGCATGATCTCTTGGTTTCTTAGTCAAGGAAAACGCTCCTTCATTATTGCAGAAAAGTTCCATTGGCTCCTAAATGGTTGGGACAACTCCAAGATCTCCGGTGAAGTTCTTCAACCAAGTTGCTTCCTTAGATGCTTCACTTGTAATTATGTACTCTGATTCACAGGTCAAATCAGCCACCATATCCTATTTGGAACTCTTCCAAGTTATTGCACCACCATTTAGAGTGAAGACCCATATCGACTGAGAATGAAAGTTGTCTTTATCTGTCTGAAAGTTGGTGTCACTGTACCCACTCACTCTCAGTGTATAACTGCCACCAAGGACTAGAAGCATGTCATTCGTCTTCTGCAAATACTTGAGAATGTTCTTAACCGTTGTCCAATGAGCTTTACTAGGATTTCCCTGATATCGACTGACCATGATCAAGTCAAAGGACACATCAAGGTGAGTACATGTCATAGCGTACATGATCGACCCCACAGCCGAAGCGTAACGTACCTGACTCATATCGGCTATCTATTGATTTGTACTAGGGCTTTGTGTCTTACTCAATTTGGTATTAATCTGGATAGGTAGCTCTCTTTTCATGGAATTTTCCGTACTAAACCTCTTTTGAACTTTATCTAAGTATGTACTTTAACTACGTCGAATTAGTCTCCTCTTTCTATCTCTCAAGATTTTTATCTTGAGAATATAGGCTGCATCTCCAAGGTCTTTCATGGCAAAACACTTTCTCGTTTCCCATGACTAGTATATCATCGACATACAACACCAGAAAAGTCACTATACACTAGCCTTGATATACACATATGACTCATCTTCACTCCTAAAGAAACCAAACTCTTTGACTTTCTCATGAAAGAAAAGATTCCAACTACGAGATGCTTGTTTTAATCCAAAAATGGATTTCCCAAGCTTCCACACTCTATTTGGGAATTTTGCATCTATAAAACCCTCTGGATGATTCATGTAAACATCTTCAGCCAACTCCCCATTAAGGAAAGCGATTCTGACATCCATCTGCCAAATTTCATAGTCATCAAAGGCAGTTATGTCATGCATTATCCTAAAAGATTTTATCTTGGCTACTGGTGAGAAGGTTTCATCATAGTCAATCCCTAGGGTTTGAGTGAATCCCTTCGCAACCAGTCGAGCCTTGAAGGTATGTACCTTTCCATACATGTCGGTCTTCTTATTGAAGATCCATTTGCATCCAACTGTTTTTCAACCTGGTATATTATCAACCAAATTCCAAACTTGGTTCTCGTACATGGATTTGATCTCGTTGTCCATTGCCTATTTCCACTCAGCAACTTCAGGGCCTGCCATTGCTTCCTTATAGCTAGCCTCTCATCCAAATTTATCAGTGTCCTATCATTGACAAACGTGTCACGATCTGTAGTAATATGGAAGCCATAGAACTCGGGTGACATGCTAAATCTACTTGAACGCCTAAGATGTAATGACTTGTCCATCGGTTCAATCGGAAACTCTTCCTTTAGTGGACTGCTAGTATCATCTAAGGTTCTTTCATTAGTTGACTCTTGAATTTCTTCAAGGTCAGTGGTACTCCTACTATCCTCTCTGAATATGATCTCTCTCTCTCTCTCTCTCGACTCATTTTTGTGCTAGAAAGACCACGTTTTCACTAGGTCTATAGAACAAATATCCAAATGAGTGCTTTGGGTAACCAATGAAAATACACTTCTCACTTCTAGATGCTAGCTTATCATGAGTCTCTCGTCTCACGAAAGCTTCACAACCCCATACTTTGATATGTGCTAACGAGGGAACTTTCTCTGTCCACATCTCGTGAGGTGTTTTGGCAAGCTTATTTGTATGGATAAGATTGAGGATGTGGATGAACTGTCTCTAAGGCATACCCTCAGAAGTGAATTGGAAGAGAATCACAACTCATCATGGAATGAACCATGTATAACAAGGTCCGATTACGCCTCTCAGCTACACCATTCAATTGTGGTGTCCCAGGAGGATTCATTTGTGAAAATATTCCACATTCCTTCATATAGTTGTTGAACTTGATACTAAGATACTCTTTGCTTCTATCAGATCTTAGCATCTTTATCTTCCTACCCAACTCATTCTCGACTTCATGTTTAAACTCTTTGAATTTTTAAAGGTTTCTTACTTATGCTTGATTAAGTAGATATAACCATATCTACTATAATCATATGTAAAGTCACAATGAATCGATTAGCATCCCTTATGGATGAACTAAAGGGTCCACACACATCTGTATGTATGAGATCCAACAAACCTTCACCTCTTACACAAGATCCAGTGAAAGGTGATTTTGTCATTTTTTTCCCTAATACAAGATTTGCATGTATCATTTGAGCTTAGGTCAAATGATTCCAACACTCCAACCTTCTAGATTTGGGCGATGAGTTTCTTGTTAATGTGTTCAAGACGTCAATGCCACAAGCACGATTTTTCTATACCATTAGAAGAATCAATATCAAAAACATTATTGTCTTAATTATCAACACACGTCATAGTTTCTAGACACCATCACAACGTAAAGCTTAAAATATAAAAACACCATTTTTATAAGTAGAAATAGAACTATTCAAATCATTAAATGAATATCTAAAACCTTGTCTGAATAAAGCATGAAAAGAAATAATGTTATGTGTCCTCTCTGACGAGTAGCAACAATTTATTAAATCTAAACAAACACCACTACTAAGCATTATACTATAAAATCCAATCTTAGTGACAGGAGAAGACTACCTATTCCCCATGATCTAGTTCATTCTTCTGTGCTCCACCTCCTCACTTTCTCTTAGCCCCTGCAAATCAAAAAAAATGTAAAATTCATATCCTGTATCAACGACCCAAGAATGAGAAAATGATGAGTTATTGGATGAAGTAGTATATATATATATATATATATATATATATATATATATATATATACTTTGGGCATCTTCGTTTCCTATGTCCCTTATCATTGCAGTAAATGTCACAACTAGCTAGAAATTTGGATGTTTGTAACAACAACAATTATATCAAATGTGAACCAAAAATGTGAAATCATGTATGATGTTTATTCAATAACAGCAAAACTTCCATCAAACACTTTATAAAATCACATCAAATAGTCAACAAAAGGTTGGAAGCCCTAAAAATCCCGGTTTAAGTCCATTTTGGACTATGATTTCCTTATTGGGCCTAATGGACCAATAAACTTCCAATTTGACTGCTTTGGGCTTAGAACTCTTATATGGGCTCTAATTTGGACCCACTTTCATTTATTTTAACATTTTGGTCCATATTGGGCCTAGAATGAAATAAAATACCCTAATGGACCTTATTGGGTCACAACAAATTTATATAGCCCTAATGGGTCATAAAAATCATTCCTTGATTTATTTGGGCCGAAAATTTCATAATTAAGTCATAATATGGGCTTAAACACAAGAAGCCCAATATTCTTCCTTTCCTTTCTCCTCTTATCGGCCCAACAACCCAACATGGAAGAGAGTTGACTTTCATTCGCCACCTCTTTATAACCTCTTGGATCTCCATGCAATAACTCATGTTCCCATGCACACATCACTTCACTCACTTCTCCCCCCCCCCCTCTCTGTTTCCTTCGGCCGAGAGTCTCCCAAACACACACACTTCACAACAAAACTCTCTCTAAATCACTCAAGACTCATCCCTTCTTCTCCATCCAAAAATCTCGAAATTTTGCTTGTGTTTCAAGAGGATTTCACAAGATAATCATCATCCTTTGGTAAGTTTTCACATGTCTAAGTTATAAAACTCCTCTCTCATGTAAGATCACTCATTCTAAACAAGATTTTGGTGATCATACTCCTAGAAAACTCCTTAAGTTCGAGATCTTACAAGGAGGCTTGCTAAGATCAAGTTTTCTTCATTTCTTCCTTCTAAACCAAAAACAACAAGCAAAGGTGAGCTTCATACCCCTTTATTTTCGGTTTTCATAAGTTTTATGGGGGAGAATACAAGTAAAATGTGTAGATCTATGTGTATGTGTATGCTATGTATGATTTTATGCATGTATGTGTGATTTTATGTGTTTTTGTGTTGAATATGTAAACAAAAAGGGAAGAAATCTCGAGATCTATTTCATAAGAAGGAAAAAACATGATTCTAAGTTATTTTACACTAAACTAGTCAAGAACAATAACTTATAAGATTATGATAAACATATTTCACCAAAAAACTCATTTTTGGGCTTAAATTGTTAAAAATACAAAAGTTGGGTTAAAAGTTGCCAATCACGTTTTCTTAAAGGTCCAAAGAGTCAAAACAGTTAAAATAGTTGTTTTTATGAACATTATGATCTTCAAAGGACTTAAAATGTAAACATTAGCTTAATGGGCTCAACTTTGGGTTTTTCGGCCCAATAAGCCCAAAAATTGCAAAAATATGACATTTAAAGGGGCTGAAATGGTAAATTCGTCAAAACAGGGGATAACAAGTGTAACAAAACTATTTCAAGGATTAAGAATGCTTTTCTTTTCCAAAAGGGATCAAAAATGTTAAGTTTTTGGATTTTGGGCCAAAATTGTAAAAGTTGCAAAAGTTTGGGTTTTAAACCAAAAAATACTTTTCTGGAAGGGCTGAATCTGCCAAAGAATAAAATTTGAGCTAAAAACATCATTTAAACAAGTCTATGATGCAAAAGTGTCAAGAAAATGTTTTAAGGGCTTAAAATGACTTTTCTTTTATATAAAAGACTAAAATTGTTATTTTATAAAAAGAAAGGGGCTAAAAAGGTTAAACAACTATTTTTACACCAATTATTTTATTTATAGAACAAAGAGTCAAAAATACTAATCTACGGCTTACAACAAAAACATCGAAAGACAAATACACGTATAACTCCAAATATCGTTATAAACAAATCACTCGGTCTGGAGTCGATACAAAAATACCAAATCGTACAATCAAACCCTCCAAAAATTATACAATGCTTAAGACAAGTAAACGTTCCAAAGACCTTGGGCTGAAAGCCTCAAGTCATGCTTGTTGGATCTTGAAGTCCATTAACATGACCTTTGGGCCCAAGGGGATAATGATTATATGTTATTGGGCCTTCTATGACCCAATTTCATATAAAGGTACCTTTAATGACTTTTAAGTGCTATTGGGCCCTAGAGATCCAATAGTATTGTCATAAGGTCAAAGTAATCAAATGGGAGAAGGGCCAACGTGTCGTTCGCATCCCCGACATCCTAAAATAACTCACGGAAGTAGCAGGACTTCGTACTCCTCTTCTCCCCGTTTATTAGGATTATGAGTAATCAAAATAAACAAATTCAGGTTGTTAATCAATGGTAAACAAGGTTGTTTGGATTAAGTGAGTGATAACGGGTGACGCCTCTAAGGATCGTTCGTAAACTGTAGTTATAACTAGTCATTACTAATGCATGATTATAACAACTCACAAACCTTAATTAATCCAACACCACCCAAGTAATCAAGGAAGAGTAATCAAAAATCATTCATTGTGGCGGTATCACTATTCGAGAAATAATTGTATTTTATGTTTTCGGAAAACATCGGGTTTTTCGGGGAAGTTCAACATTTTGCACTTACGGTTGATACAAAGTTTTTCAATTATACACGTGTTAAAATCATCATGCATATATTTACGGAATTTCACACCTTTTTATAAACAATTGTCTTTTCAAAAAATATCGGATTTTTTGGGTTTTACTAACTACACGAATCATTTTTATCACAACATTACTTATGAACTCACCAACATTCCATATGTTGACCGTTTTCCAAAATAACTTGTATTCTCAGGTCACAGGTAAACTGAGGAATAAGTACCAAGTATGCTAGTGTGTTTTGTTATTGAAAACTATCAAACAGTTTATGTATGGATTCGTAACGTTAAAACAATGTACTTGATGTGAACAATTCCAGTTGTAATATATTGATGCATGGTGATGTTTATGTTATGATTCATGTATATTCATTGTGATGATATTCAATTTAAGTCACGTAAGCCCTCGGATGTTTCCGCCGTCTGGTTCGGGGGTGTGACAGTAAAAGCAAGTGGGCTCTTTGGGATCGAAGGTGTGAGAAATGTCAGGACTGGGCTTGGCCATTGGGTCACTGCTAGATGACCCGACACGGGCCTTGACCTTCCAGTTCTGATTGGGAGGACCTTTCCTCTTCTTCCCCTTTCCTTGACCAATGGCCAGAATGGTAGCTCTAGAAGGATTAGGGTTTGAGTTCTTACCCTTCATTCCTGCCTCAACAGTCTACAGTAGGTTGTGCAATTGAGCCAAGGTGGTCTCATTGTTTTTCAAATGATAGGTCGGGATCAACTTATCATAATAACTTGGTAAGGAGATTAGGACTATGTCAATAGCAAACTCCTCAACACAACGCACATTTAGCCTAACAAGGCAATCTACGTATCGTTTCATTCTTTGCACATAGCTACACATAGATTCTCCCTCATTCATCTTGAATTCCATGAGGGATGTGACCACTTCGTACTTCTATTGAATAGTTCACTTATGGTACTTTTACATAAGGCACTTGTTCATCCCATAAAGCCAGCAGCCCTCATAAAACCTTAGCAACTCAGGGGTCATAGTGGTGACCATGACACAAGCAACTTTTGTTGCATCATCGTAGTGCTTTTGTTAGGAGGCGTATTCTTCAAGAGTAGCTTTGCCTTCTTCAACTTCAATAAGTTCTTTCTTAAGAACATACTCTTTGTTCTCGAATCTAAGGGCCATCTTTATATTCCACATCCAATCATTATAACCGGATCCATCCAATATGACTTTGGAGCAGATAGAGAGCAATGAGAAGTTATGGTGGTTGGAGGAGCAGGAAGCAGAAGCATCAGTTGGAGTAGACATTTATAAAAGGAAGCTAGTTTTATTTAGATAAGAAAAATCCTTAATATAGTAACCTAAAATAAATATTAAGGCTAGGACACAACTATATAATTCACAACTTAGAATAATTTAGTGAAATTCCTAGGTTTTTTGAGATTCAATGAAACTATTCAATGGCATATTTAATTGCAAATTATGCTCTTCTGTTTGTGAATGGGATGCCGAGGATCACAAAAAAGATGTGAATAACCATGCAAATGTGCTTGGTAACCTCATTATCATTTATCATCCCAATTGATGCGTTGGTAAACCACACACGCTCCATCAACAATGATAATTTATGAGATACCCATTACAACTCTTTATTAGTCCCTATTAGTGTGATGGTTAACCACACACGCTCCACTAACAACTTATAAAGTATAATGTGCAATTTCATGGGTTAGCATACTAATTCACATATTTCCTAAAGTAACTAGATTTGGGATTTTTATAAAAACAAAAAAGGTTCTAGTACTTTTAAATAGAATTATACCTTTAATGAGATTTAGTTGTCCTATCAAATCCTTAATGCTAACGAACCTCCACTAATCAAGGAAGCGGTGAGTGAGAGTGGACACCCATTCAACTACCATCTTATAGATAGTTTTCTTATAAACCACCCCCTCCCCCTTATAGACTAGCTTCATGAATGAGGCATACTATCAATTTGACTGACTGATTCTTATACGTATAGTAATTAATCCTTTAATATTATATATAAGGTGTATTTTAAAACTTTTCAAAATACTAGGTTTATAGTTTAAATTTAAAAAATTAATAAACTATTAATTTAAATTTAAAATAAACCAAATAATTTAATATTTATCTATTAATTTAAAAATTAACTAAAATGTTAAAGTAGGTAAGGATTAACTAATTAAATTAATCAAATAATTTAATACTAATCCTAACCTTCTAAATTTCAAAAATTATGGTATAGGATATATCCAATTTTATAATTATCGTATTCAATTCAAATTAAACTAACAATTATCTAAAATAGGAAACCTTAACAACTAGCCATATTTTCAAAAACTTGGGGCGGAAGGCTAGGGTTTCAAAACCCTAGCCCAAAATTTAGATTACAATGGGAGGAGGCTAGGGTTTTGACAAACCCTAACCCTAGTCGAAATTATAGGGTTTTAGGGTTTAATTTCTATAAACTCTAATTGATCAATTTTGCTATTATAGTTAATCAAATGAAAACAAGCTAAACGCTCTGATACCACTGATAGGATTTAGGTAAAACAATTAAAAATAAAACACTTAAGTTTGCATGCAACCTCTATGTTTTCTCTATTGAAACTGTAACAAAGGACTTCAAATAAGAAACCCTAAGAACCCTAGTTAATTTTCGAAAACACAAATTAGGGTTTAGGATTACATACCTTAATTGTTATTATAGCAAATAACAATGATCCTTTCTTGTAGATCACTTAGAAGCAAGCACCATAAGTGTCATGCCTCTAATGGAATCACACCCAAACTAGCAAGAGAATGATTTAAGAGAGAGGAGAGAACACAGAATAATTTCGTCCAGGCCTTAGGCAAGATAGAAGTGAACGAAATATGGGGCTAGGGATGGCTTTATACAATTGAGGAATCATGGGGCCAAAGATAGGGTTTAAGGGATAAGCCCTAGATTGATTTACTTGGTGACCAAGCAGCCTAATCTCCTTATCCAAGGAGCCTTGGACGAAATCTTCCACACTTATCCTAGAGGAATTTTGTCCACTTAATCCCATGAGATTCTAGATGCTTCCTTCAACTTTCAATAAATAACCAAACAGTCTATGTACTTTTAATTAATCCAATTAATTTATGATTAATTATTAATAAAATAATATCTTTTCAATTCAAGTATATAACAATTATAGTGATGGGCTTAGACACCTAATCCAAAAGATATTTTGTTCCTATGCTTGTAGGTAAAGGAATGAACGAAAATTAATGGCCTTAGGGTCCTATTTATATTTTAGGTAACTTGTAGGTAAAGGCTTATTTGAATTAATTAAATAATAGATTTAATCATGATTCAAATCTTGTCCTTATATGCAACCAAGAGGCTTCTGGAAGCCCTAGAAGAGCTTCCAAAATTGTCCATGCCATGGAGGGTTCTAGAATTTCTTCATTTGTTCAGCTATTGAACAATTACATTTCACCCCTTGCACCTTAAACTAATTGCAATTAATTCTTGATTAATTCTTATTAATAATTAATTAATTCTAATTGATTTCTTATTAATTTATTAACCATGTTTGAAGGATCTGTCTCCCAAATTTTTATGGACATTGACAATGGCAATATTGGTAGTCCATAAAAGGTTTATCTTCCCAATGTAAAGGGATTTGCCAAGGTCAAACCGTTTGACCATATGGTAAAGAGAAAGGATAACTATGAGATAGTTCTATGTGCTAATCCCAAAAAGCTTCAAGTGTTTCTATTGCTAATTAAAGGGGAATTGGATGTGAAGCTACGCAGACTACCTGAAAGATCTTAGAGATAGTAAAGTCAAATTATGCGACTCTGCTTCGGGTACATCCACTATATAACTCCATTATTTTATTAAGTTCCTATTCATAGATTCTTAATTCATGATGTGATAGTCACATTTTGATGTTTTGCAGAATTTAAGAGAAAGAAGGAAGCTTAAGAGGATTAAGCTGAATCTGATCGTGAGAGATGGATCTCGGTCGCATAGTTCAATGATCAGATTTTTGAGCTGCTGCTTAGGAGTTATGATAGATTGCTTAGTAAATATCTAGACACATAGTTTTCATATATTAGTATTGTAAGAACAAAAATTATCCGCTCATTATCCATAAAGTGAATTTTTGTTTTTATCTGGTTTACTTTATGTTTCCTTGCATTGGCATTTATGAAAATTGGTGGCTACATTTCTAGTAATGTTAAATATGGATTTGATTCTTAATTATATCATTTGTGATAATGTCATGATTAACCAAGTGAAAAGGAATTCTCATCACCCAAGTTTCAATTGGATAGAAACTTGGAGTCATACAATTTGAATTGTGTGATGTATGAGTACCTTGATCATTAGAAGATCATGACTAATTCGTTGATCACATGTTTATGTGAATCGAGTGAAGGACTAACGGATCTAGTACACATTGATGTGGACTATTTAGATCCACCACAAAGGACGATAAGTCTATTCGTCATGGTTTACTGATGGTTTGGTAAATATGATTATGTTTATAAGACTAAGCATAATTCTATCACCTTGAAAAGTTTTCAAAGTGTAATAGAACGAATAAGAAGAATCTGTTAGGCAGAAAGATAAAGGTTTCTCCAATCTAAAAGGAAAGGAGAGTACTTTAGTATCATGTTAATGATTATGGAACCATGTCAAAAATTGATCCTTGAAGAAAATCTCAGTGCAATTGTTTGACTAAGAAGAGGAATTAGATATTGGTGAAATGGTTTAGTCAAGAGATGAGTCATACTTCGTTTCCAATCAAGTTTTACAGTTGTACATTAATACTATAAATTGTATCTTGAAGCTTGTTTTATACTAAGTAGGTTTATAACACCTCATAAAATGTGCAGTAATAATGTTTTCTTACTCTGACACATTTTGAATTGGTAGTTATGATGTTTTTGGATTTAAAAACAAAGGATGAACTAAGACCAATTCAATGAAGTGTTTTCTTCACAAGAATCCACACTAACTTTTGAATATTTTTTTACTCGTCAAGGAATGCTCCTTGAGAGAGAAACATATATGTCGAGAATTTAGTGGGAATCTTATTGATCTTGAAGAGTTTTAGGAGTCAATCAAGAATAAACCTTTTAGTTATCACTAGCACACGACCCTAGGTTGATAACCTATCGTGTTCAGTTGACACATTCTTGTTTATATGCACCTTCATGTTGTGTTAGAAATGCTTATGAGTTCTATGGTTCTCATTTGACTGCAAAAGGCAGAGCACGTTGGTCGGTGATAGTACTGTTGGGTTTTATTTTAAAAATAGTTTCATAAACGCTAAAAATATGGCAACGGGAGACTTTAATTTTTTTTTGAAATAACATAAACATTTTATACCCACCAAGGATCTTCTTGAAAGTTATAGAAAAATAAAAACACCAACCAAAAAAGAGGTGAAAAATAACAAACTTTATAGTTCTTTGGGTCCTCTAGGGAGGCTTGGAAGTTGATGAAGAATGTGGAACCTTTGAGACACCAACAATAACTCAACTTGATGTAGATGCTAGTCCAAAACTCTTAAACCCTTAAGCTTTAAGTTTTTATCAAAGTAAGAACATAAAGAGAGCAAAAGATGCAAGTGATCTTCAAAGCATGAAAAATAGATGAGAGAGTCTTACCACTCTCTACATTTCATGGTTTTAGAACCAAAAGCCAGAGCAAAATGAAAGCCCCATGAACCTAGTGTTTATAGCATGAAGTAAAGTCCATAAGTCATTAAGCATTTATCACTTTATGACTTTAGACATAATTGTCTCCCATGCTTGTAAGACTAGCCATGCCCTTTCATTATAATAATGGAAAAGCCATCCATCTTTATGTCCCCTCTTACTTTCGACCATCATGAAAGAAAAGGAAACGGAGCCAAAAACTTGATGTGCACAAAAGTACCCACTAATTTTAATATTTATAACCTAACAAACTTAGACTATCTATGCACTTATAGGCAGTGTACCTAGTCAGTTTATAGTATAGCTTAGGTAAGTCGGGTGTCGATCATAGGGAACGGTGGATTAATTTAAAATATTTGATTATATGTTACAGGTCACACGAAAATAATAAAGAAAATAATCTCAAACTAACAATTAATTAACAACTTTCGATAAACTAACAGGAAAGCAAATCTCTTCAGGTACTTTGGTTTAGATAAATTACACCTTAAAAACATAGACAATTGCATATATAAATTCATTTATTCATATTCACCGATTCCTAAAATGATTAGATTCGCGTTCACTATAACCAATCCTTTAGCAAACAAGTCAATTTAAACAGTGATCAGTTGATTAAACTAACATGCTTCCTAGTAATCAGTTCGTATCAAGCAAGACTTGTAAATATAGTTAATCAATTTCGACATTTAATTAACCTCTTGTTAATGGTCATCAAACAAGGCTCACACATTAACTTACTTATTCTCAAATTAATTCTAGTTTCACATTCGTTATTTCTAGTCTTATAATCTCGATGGTCATCAAAAAAAATCATAAGAGGCAAGCAAATCAAGCAGATGTTCATACAACTTAATTCACTTAACAATTAACAGAAAATAATCATCATTAACACATGAGGATCTTTTAACAAGCTTGGCAAGATAAATTAAACACAAATAAACTATTTAATATAGCAATTAGTCTAATAATAAAAGCTTCATTCAATCATAAACACAAAGTAAAAGGTTTTTACACCCAAATCAGAAACTAAATACAGAAAAGTACCACAATGGAATGCTAAACATGGTCACGTTAACAAATCATATGATTACCGACATGTATCCGCTCTCCAATCCTTCCGATCTCCGCTCCCGTTAGCTTAACGGCCTTTCGGCCGCCTTCTAGACCCTCAAAACGGCTTAACAGAAGTTAATTGTCGACTAAATTAGGTTAGAAGTCGAATCCCCTCTCCTGGTTAGCTAAAAATCGACTTTTATAATCTTTGTGGCCGACCTAAGTACGTTGGGCGTACTTAGGATTACTACGCGATCAAGTCTATCCGGTGCAAGCGTGTACGCAGCACATACCATTAACTTACGCGGGGCGTAACCCACTTCCTCAGCATATTTAATTTCTTTTAGCTCCTAAGTCCGGTTTCCGCTTCGGTCTTTTCTTTTGTGCTTTATTGACAACGAATAGCTGCAAAACATAATTCAAAGCATTATGAGTACTTTTTAGTTCTAAAATAGAATAAATAAGGCCAAAATATTAAGATAAAGTGCATAAAAATATATATAAAAATACACATATCAAAATACCCCACACTTAGCCTTTGCTTGCCCCCAAGCAAATTTACTTTTATTTACTAATATTGCACTAAACAATCCATTTAAAACTCAGCCATTATGCCAAGACCTCAACGCATACATTTGTGTCTAAAAATTTTCCTAAAGTACCCCCCCCCCCCCAATATTTTAAATACTCACAATCTTCATAAACACTCGCCCACTTTTTCCGAACAATGCTCATTTTATGCAACCCTCCGAATCCATCCGCAGAAAACCTCCTAACCTCAAGGTATTTTTATTTGAGCAACCCAAGCATACATAATCTAAATAACTTCTAATTCATGATACCATACTAAAGTTTTTGGAATTCTTCATTTCTTATCATTTGATTTTTTCTCGATCTCTTTGAATTCACTTTTTTTTTCTTTTGATTTCTTCGGTATCTTTTTTTTTTTTCTTTTCTCTTTTTCTCTTTTTTTTTTTTACATATTACATGTACCTCACTTTTTTCACTCAAATCCCTACATGCTTAAACAGAGGCGTTCAACCTCAACCTTTATTGGTTAATGATAATAATTTTCCTGGATATATTTCAGGTTTAGGCTGCTAAACATATTGCATCCCTCAAACCAAGCGGGGTTATGTTTTTGTTCCATGATTTCACTAAAATAAGGGAGGCCACAAATGCACTATAACATATATTGGCTCAACTAAACATTTGAGTTCTCATCGGATCATTTCATACAATATTAGCAAAAATTTAAATTATCACTAGAATTTTCTAAATTAAACTATTATTTCAAGTTTTTTTTTTTTAAATTTTAAATTATTAAATTTTCCAAATCTAGCAATTTCATTTATTCTTTTAATTTTAATTTACTTTTACCGACCCCCTACCCCACACTTATTTCATACAATGCCCTCATTGTATGCTAAAACGAATTAAGAACATAAAAAGGAGAAAAAAAAAAGAACAGACTCCCCTGGGTAGTTGTGACGAGATCGAATGGGGCTGCTACAAGCTGCTTCAAATATCGCCGAAAGACTGAAAACTGGAACTGCTGCATCTGAATTTGCCGAAAAATAAAATCAAGACCACCATCTTCGAAAATGTGGTGCAAAATATTGCAATTAAATGCAATGTATAGTAACCATGACGTGGGAAAGTGTCAACCACGTCGTCTTGTCAAGAATGACATCCTCTTCTCGCGATGAAAATCCCCCATAACATAGGAAAGTGTCAACCATGTCGTGGCAGCCGGGACGATACTTCTTCCTCACATCGAAATAAAACTCTATGGTGTGGGAACTGCTCATCCATATCATAAGAGTCAAAACATTGTGAAAATGCCAATCCTCAAAACGATCGCTCACGAAATAAATATGCACCCCACACTTATGACAAATTGTGGGTCTTGACTATAATCTTCAACTCTCATACTGCTCTCTCTAGCAACAGTCGGACCTAGCTGTTGAACTTACTGCCAGCTTCCTAAGGGCGAAAATTCTGCAGAAATCTAAACAACCAAAGAGCATCAACATGGAAAACAAAATTAAAACAAACTAAATCAAAGTTTAATTACATACCAAATACTAAAAAAAAACTAAACTAAACTAAAAATAAAACAACAAAAAAAAAATAAAAAGGATCACTCATCATCTCCATCATCATATGGTTGTGTCCCAGAAGTACCGGCCCCATTAAATCGTGACTGGAATGGTGGTGGAAAGGGAACCGAATACTGAAACCCCTGGTGGGCAAAGAATGCGTTCAATGCATCCCCATACCACCGCTGTTGCCTGTCCACATGTGCAACATACTCGCTAAGGCAGTCAATGCCCTGAGCTAGGTAGCGCATATCAATCTCTCGCTCAGGTCCCTGCTGCGCTCCCCGAGGAGCAGGTCGATGCCGCTGGACCCGTCTCGGCTGTGGCTCGGCGGCACCCTCATAATCTGCTCGATCCCTCAAAACACCATCACCACCCCGCTCTAATACGCGCATCAACTCCAATAGCTGAAGACTCATCGGCCTCATGTCGTGAAACACCATCGATCTCGTGATCTCACGCATCAGCATCTGATATGATCGAGCTAACCGCGTGATAAAATGCCCTCCGCAGATCGGGCTATCCCCCCGAAGACCCCTGGCCCTCCGTCCCAAATATGCAGCTAACGCAACGGGAAGGTTCAGGTGCCTCCTTGGAGTAACTAGTGCCCATAGAAAATACAGGTCCGTCGAAGGCACTCTCTCACTATTCTTGTGATGCGTGAGAGACATAGAAATCAACCGGTGCAACATTCGGTAAGTAGTAGACTGAATCATCCCCCCTCGAGCGGTAGATGGTGTATAAATTCCTCCCGTAATCTCGGCCCAAAAGGTGTTCTCGTTATAGTCTTCTGGCCGGTCTGTGAGACAGTCAGCAAGGAACGTCAGGAAGTGGACACTCTTCGTCTCATCGGCTGTGTAAATACCAACCCGAGTAGCTAGCTCTATCACGCTGCATTCCCGGCTCACTCCTCCCAGTCTGAAAGCAAAGGTTGTCCTGTCATCGAGTGCCTTCCTAGGATCATAGGAAACTGTAGCGTAGAACTCCAGCAAAAACTCCCGATATACAGGCTCCTGGATCCTGAACAAACGCGCCCATCCCTGACACACAAACAATTCCACACCACTCGCGTCCGAGTGTGTGTATTGCAAAAATTCCTGGATCAATGCAGCAAGTCCAGTCCTGGTAGCCAACTCCTAGTCAAATGAGGGTGCAATATCAATCTCCTTTGTGAGAAGCAAGCTCAAATTGGTAACATAACACGCCCGGGTAGCATCGTTCAACGTTTGCGGAAATTGTAGAAAACGATGATCAGTCACATCCTCGGGTGGGTTGGTTCTTTGCGTCCTTCGAGCCATAATCTACACAAATAAACACAAAACCAAACAGAATATAACAGCATTAATAATTTTTTTTTAAACCAAAAAATTGGTCCTTTGACATTGAACTTACGCGGGGCGTACGTCCAGCATACGCTGGGCGTACGTCCAGCGTACGCTGGGCGTGCGTCCGAGTTCACTAATCTGTCCCTGTTCGTTCTAAAATTAATACTCATCTCAAAAACTGTCAATTTAAGCTCATACGCAAGTGGTCTGATAAGTCAAACACATGGGGCATACATGTTAGCAAACGGAACCAACCGTGCGGTCCAAGGCAATAGAAAAATCAATCCTTCATGATCTCTTTGTCTAGTGACAACACTTAACATAAAATCATGTATAGCAGTCAAGAAATCGAAGTCAACAGGGGTACCCTTAGCGTACGTCCCTGAGGTCAAATCGATGGTGTGGGACGGGATTAAGACGAAATTAGGTTCGAGGGTTCAGTGTATTAACCGAAATCGGTCCATTCAAGCCCTAATCAACTCATACATTTGCGAAATCGGCCCTAATTCAAGAACCTCATAAACCCTATATTTCGAACAAAGGCTAAATGCAGCTTATTCCACCGATTGAAACACAAATACATGATATTGAGTAACCGAAAAGCTTACTTGTGTGTTGGATTTAACAAGAAACACAAAAAATTGAGAATCTTTGGAGGCTTCTTCCGTCCACAGCGTATGCGAGAAAGAGGTTTTGAAAAGAATAACTAAACAGTCAAAGGGTCAAAAGATATACCTGGTCGCTGATGTACGCGGGGTGTAACACAAGGGTACGCGGGGCGTAACCCCATCCCCCTGAAATGTTCATTCGCGATTCGGGGCTCATTACGCAAGGCGTAATCCTACTTACGCAAGGCGTAAGTTTAAATGAAAATTTCCCTTTTTCTTTTAATTGAATTTCCTTTTCTTTTTAATCATTTAATCTAGGGACTTAAAATCTAAAAAAAATTTCTTTTTAATTTCTTTAGCTAATGATGACTTCACGATGAGTGATAAAAAATTAAAATATATATATATATATATATATATATATATATATATATATATATATATATATGAGACGTCATAACCACTTATCTTTGTCGAGATCAAACGACAACGGTTGATCAAAAACCTTTGCATGCAAGAATTGGTTTGCGAAAACACCCACTTTCGGGACCCGTTAGAATATTTCCTTTGTTTTCCTTGCACATTTAACTAAAAGCGGAACAAGAAGTGACCTAACTAGTCAAGAACAGCAAGAGCTCGGTCTTCCACTTAACCACCACAATACGCCTTGCTATACTACGCCTCATGGATTGAGTTGGACAGATCAACAAAGTAGTAGGCTAAGCAGGTCAAGAATTCCCTAATCGCTTTCATTCCCGAAACCCATGCAAAAAGTAACGTCAAGCAATGTGTACAATCCCAAATTCCTGCAAAATAAAAACAAGAACCTTCCCGACAAGTGAAATGATATCATCAAAAATCAAACTAAAAATAAAAACTAACTAAAAACAAATAACGAATAATCAAATAAACTAAATTAATGACAAACCGTTCGCCGGCAACGGCGCCAAAAACTTGATGTGCACAAAAGTACCCACTAATTTTAATATTTATAACCTAACAAACTTAGACTATCTATGCACTTATAGGCAGTGTACCTAGTCAGTTTACAGTATAGCTTAGGTAAGTCGGGTGTCGATCACAGGGAACGGTGGATTAATTTAAAATATTTGATTATAGGTTACAGGTCACACGAAAATAATAAAGAAAATAATCTCAAACTAACAATTAATTAACTACTTTCGATAAACTAACAGGAAAGCAAATCTCTTCAGGTACTTTGGTTTAGATAAATTACACCTTAAAAACATAGACAATTGCATATATAAATTCATTTATTCATATTCACCGATTCCTAAAATGATTAGATTCGCGTTCACTATAACCAATCCTTTAGCAAACAAGTCAATTTAAACAGTGATCAGTTGATTAAACTAACATGCTTCCTAGTGTTCAGTTCGTATCAAGCAAGACTTGTAAATATAGTTAATCAATTTCGACATTTAATTAACCTCTTGTTAATGGTCATCAAACAAGGCTCACACATTAACTTACTTATTCTCAAATTAATTCTAGTTTCACATTCGTTATTTCTAGTCTTATAATCTCGATGGTCATCAAAAAAAATCATAAGAGGCAAGCAAATCAAGCAGATGTTCATACAACTTAATTCACTTAACAATTAACAGAAAATAATCATCATTAACACATGAGGATCTTTTAACAAGCTTGGCAAGATAAATTAAACACAAATAAACTATTTAATATAGCAATTAGTCTAATAATCAAAGCTTCATTCAATCATAAACACAAAGTAAAAGGTTTTTACACCCAAATCAGAAACTAAATACAGAAAAGTACCACAATGGAATGCTAAACATGGTCACGTTAACAAACCATATGATTACCGACATGTATCCGCTCTCCAATCCTTCCGATCTCCGCTCCCGTTAGCTTAACGGCCTTCCGGCCGCCTTCTAGACCCTCAAAACGGCTTAACAGAAGTTAATTGTCGACTAAATTAGGTTAGAAGTCGAATCCCCTCTCCTGGTTAACTGAAAATCGACTTTTATAATCTTTGTGTACGACCTAAGTACGCTGGGCGTACTTAGAATTACGCGCTGCGTACATAGGATTACTACGCGATCAAGTCTATCCGGTGCAAGCGTGTACGCGGCGCGTACCATTAATTTACGCGGGGCGTAACCCACTTCCTCAGCATATTTAATTTCTTTTAGCTCCTAAGTCCGGTTTCCGCTTCGGTCTTTTCTTTTGTGCTTTATTAACAACGAATAGCTGCAAAACATAATTCAAAGCATTATGAGTACTTTTTAGTTCTAAAATAGAATAAATAAGGCCAAAATATTAAGATAAAGTGCATAAAAATATATATAAAAATACACATATCAACCATCATGAAAGAAAAGGAAAAGGAAGTTTATATTTTATAAACTCAAAGTTTATAAAATATAAACTTTGTCTTTTCGCTAAAAGACAAGAGGCTTTAACTAGTCCAAAAGTTTGTTCTTGAATTATTAAATCATACATTATGAAATAATATGTTAGTCGCTAATGAAAATTAATTATTTCCTAGAAATAAATAATTTCCAATTTAATTATAAGAGTTTTATTGAATATTTATTAAAATCAATTTCTAATAAATAATTAATTGTATCAAGTTGTTGTAACTTAATGCAATAAAGCTTTGAAAGCTAAGAGGGAATGTTTATATAAGTTTATATATATATATATATATATATGTGTGTGTGTGTGTGTGTGTGTGTTAAAATCCATGATGTAATAAACTTTCCCAAGTCAATAAGTCAACAATGAATTAAATGGGTCAAAGGTCAAAAGAGCAAAACCACAAGAACATGGGATTTCGATTGGCACTAGACCGAAATCACGTGTGATTTCCATTTGTGCCAAGACCGAAACCACAAGTGATTTCGGTTGGTGTTGGCCGAAATCCCCTTTAATTTTGGTTCAAATGTTGACCGAAATCTCTTATGATATTTAGATAATTATGTCACTTGATTGGTGGGTTACTTTTCCAATACGATTAATTACACAAACCAATGTAAAACCTCACACCGCCTTATCCTCCTACTTACCATATATAATCATGAAATAGGATCCTTCACAAACACTTCTCAGTAAACATATCACCTCATATTCTCTCAAGTCTTCAAACCCATTCTTCCCACTCTTGCTTTCTCTCAAAAACTAAGACCATCTTCCTAGCTAATTCAAGGATTGTTGTAAGTATTTCTCATCTAATCTAGTGTTCTTACAAATACATTTCATGTTAGTTCATCAAATTTACACATTATTATGTGTTAAAAATATTAGGATACGACTACCGTCACGTACTCTAAACTCGAAGAGCATCATTTTTGCCTCGTTATCTAGCCGCAAACACGCATAAGGTGAGTTCATACCCCTACATTTTCCAAATTTTTTCTATGTTTTAGGGGGGAATACAAGTGGAACACAAGGAAACTTGTGTTAAATTACAAATCGTTACTTATGTTTTCTTACATTATATATATATATATATATATATATATATATATATATATATATATATATATATATATATATATATATACATACATACGTAAAATAATGCTACTACCAAAATTACAAACTTTTACATGCAAAATCATTAATACACAAAGATTTTCATTTCGACGGAACATACATTTACAGACTATAATAGGTATAGTTTATGGAATATTCACACTATTTTTACACTATGAAAGGATAATACATACACTTACAAGAAAAAGGGATTTTTCATATGTAAACCTGTTGATACAAATTTTGTGAGACATTTGGCTTCACCGTAATTTTAAGTACATAACATAAGTCATGTATTATAAACCATAATCTCTTGTAGGGAGAGCGTGATACTTGTGTATAGATCTATACGGGACTGACAATCACGCACGTAAACTGTTAGCTAGTTAGACCAGAAGGTCTGACAAATGTCATAACATTCCGACGCCTGAAGAACGTCGTCACAGGACAACTAGTCGCTAGCATGGTTATAATAACTCACATGGGGTATTAACAACACATTTTGGTTTACGGGGCTAACAAACACTTAAATGGTTTTATATACGTATAAAACTACATACACTATTTTAAGTAAGGAAAATACTTATACATTTTGGTCTCGAAGAATTTAAGACTACAAATTCATTTTATAGAAAATATTGGATTTTCTGGAACAAACACTATCATTTCATGAACAAACGGCTTACAACTCATTTTATGGAAAATACCGGATTTTTCTAGAAATAAAAACGATACTTTACACAGAAAAGTTTACAGTTACTCATTCAAATTCTTATGAACTCACCAACTTAATTGTTGGCACTTTTTCAAAATTACTTTTATTCTCAAGAAACCAGTAAAAACAAGTAACTATCAGTTTTTTAGGACGGGACGCTAAAGCGTCAATTCATTTTGTCATTATGCTGTAATTTATTTGGAAACATGTAACTCATGAAACAATGTAACCTTTTAAATTATATCTATGGTGGTTGTGTTGCTTTATTTACTATTACTCAATTGTTCTGATATTGTACATGACGTCATCCGCCCCCGAACGTGTACGTCGTTCTGGTTTGGGGTGTGACAGATTGGTATCAGAGCATTGTTTATAGTGAACTAAGTATATCAAACCACGTAAGATATACAAACTATAAACAAAATGGGACTAAAACTCTTTGACGTAACATTTTCGTACAAGTATACTTTAAAATATTATGATATTTTTATAAAAGTATAAGTACAATCATACTCACTAGTTCAGTGTCGTGACAGTAACAAAACAAAAAAAAGTATTGAGATAAGTTGAACACTACGAATAGGCCTCGGGGTATGTAATCAGATCAGGGATGAATATAGTCTGATCAACTATATTTATCTGGGATGTGACCAACGTATGTCAAGGAATGATCGTAGTGAACAACAAGTCTAAAACTTACCAACCCCTCATACCAAGAAACTCTAGAACAAAACATACAAGTTTAAAATACTATAGGAGTATTTTATGATACAAGAACCATAACAAAAACGCCTAAGCCTCGATATTTATAAAACTAGTAATCATTAGGAACCTTCTCACAAAAATAAAATCAAATCCTTCACATAAAAACTAAAGACCCTTATTGGTAGATCTATAATTGCAAAGTGTGTATGCTAAAGTTATATATGATTAAGATTCTATAGACTTAGGATTTATGATTCATCTTTAAATCTTGTTCCTTGTTTGGTTGTGGGTTTAAAGTGGAGCTACTTATCCAACGGTCTATTCGATCTTGATTATATACAGCTTGTATACATTAGGTAATTATAGAAGGACCTAGTATCGCCACAATTTTATTATTTCTATTAAAATTTTATTTTTTCCTCAAAAATATTACAGAATTATACACTTAATTTTTTCATATATTTATCATATCCCTATTCTCGCACAGACGCAATGGCAGGATTTCACAAACCAGGAGATCCCTATTTCCCTCACCAAGGGAATGTTGGTTGGATCATAGAGGATCCTGAGGAAATGATGGAAGAAGACCTCGAAGACGATTCAAAAGAGGAAGAAGATGAGGAGGAGGATCAGGAAGACACCGACTCGGAACCAGAGGTCTATAATCCACCTCTTGTCCCCACTCCCAAACGAAACTTTCAAGTCCTGACGCCTCGATGGGCGGTAGATTTAAAGAGATGGAGCCAAGAGCAGGACCAACGCCCTCCCTACGATATGGAACGAGGCTTCTACAATCTCGACAGAGGGGGCTCAGCAGAGCAGACAGGGATCTCCCTGTCATAGTTTGTCGCATCGCTCAACATGGTGAACAAGCAAGGGCATTCATCAACCACCTTATGGAAGTTGGTGTTACCACTGAGATCACCGCAGTTTGCCTTCGTCGCCTGAACAAAGACCATGATCTGACCAGGAACCACACCGAGGCTCTTCAAGAGGAAGTGACCACAGCTCGAGCTGAGGTTAGAGAGTTTCGGGAATGCCAAGCTACATTAGAAGGACGTGTGATAGAAGCAGAACTCAATTGATAGAAGCCAGAGCGGAGACTAGGGCAATGCATACTTTCATATCTACATTTTATGGCCCTCAGAACAACACCCGTCACGAGTAGTGCTCACATTTTGATATGAGATGTCAAACCAACCTTAGACCATTGTTCTTTACTTGTTATCTCTAAGCACCTTATAAATACGTTTTTTCAACAAAAAATAGACACAATAATCTTGCTCTTTGTTTAAAAAACAAATCAAATGTTTCCTTCAGATTTTAATGTTAAAAATCATCGATTAAATTATAATGAAACAAGAAAAACAACGTAATCATATGCCAAAATGCAAAAATGGTACAAACGTTATTTTTTATTATTATTATTTTTTTGTCAGATGCGAGTTTTTCATAAAAATAAGTATTCAGGATTCTATCGGATAAAAAAAGTTGACTGTTTAAAAAAAACATTGGTTGTGTAAAATCAGTAGATTTGTTAAAATTGTCAAATTGAAAAAAAATTGTAAGGTTTTATTTTTGAAAAAAAATTAAAAATAAAAAAGTTTATGTTTAAATAGAAAAAATCATAAATGTAAAGTCTTTTATACAATTACGGAATTACCTATTTAATCTTACCTCAAAAGATTAATTTATTGAAGTATATACGAAGCTGTACCCTCGATCATCCCTCACATGCATACTGTACTTTCATGTGAAATGCTGAACATAGAAAAGATTGTGTTGCTTTCTTGTGAGCTATGTCACCTACCCCTAAGATAAATTGCTACATTTCCATATATACCCTTTGCTATAAGATTTGGTGCTTCATACAATAATAAAGTAAATATAAGGTCTATTACACGAAATTGACCTCTTGTAAATAGACTTTAAATTATTGAGAAACACTTACCTTACTGCTGTAGTTTTTATAATTTATTTGGTGATTAAACAAAATTGACCTCTTGTAAATAGACTTTAAATTAGGTGTAATAGACCTTATATTTACTTTATTTATATATATATATATATATATATATATATATATATATATATATATATATATATATATATATATTGCTTAGTTTCATAAAAAACATTATATTTTAGTTTTTTTTAACCATCAAAATAATTTTTTTTGAACCGCTAAAAGTTTTTATTTTTTCAAAACCGTACATAAAACTTTAAATGTCATAAAACCATTATATTGGGATTTGTTCTGTTTAACAACTCAAAAATAAATAAATAAATAAATCGTTTTAACCATTAAAATTTTAAACTTTTTTTCTAGAATAACATCTTTCACCTAAAAAATAATATTCCAACTCTTTTTGTTTTTGTAACTCATTAATCGAAGAGAGAATAAAATGGAGTAGTGTGGCAGAGCAAAGACCAGTTTTCACGCACCGATTAATCATCCGCTTCAAACATTAGGCTATGACTTACTCTTTGGAGTCACTGCAAGTAAACATCCATGGTCACAGGAACTGAGTAGTGTCAGGATTTGAACATGAGACAATAGATTATTTTCCATAAATTTTATCAAGTCACCACAATTCAAATGATTTAGAATCATGTTTGGTTGGCATAAGGAAGAAATGAAATGCAACATTCCTCCTCGCATATGTTTTTGTTTTCTTTGGTTAATTTTCATTCAACAGGAAAGGATTTGTTTTTTTTTTATTCCTTTTTGGAAATATAATGATGTATATTTATAAAATAACATTTTTTATTTATTGATTTTACTCTAATTAATTGTATATTTATGATAAAGTACATTTTTAATGACTCGTTTTATTTGTTGAGCCAAACAAAAATGACAATGAAATGTAATTAACCATTTCATTATTTTAGTCATTCCCTAAATTGTTCTTTTCCTTATTTTAAAGTTGTTTTTTTTTGTAAAAAAACAAAACAAACTTTATTGGTTTAAAAAAAATGCATTAGTTTTTATGGTATCTGTTATTTTCTTAAGGGATAATGACTTAGAAGTGTAACATAGTTTATGTTGTGTTCACGTTTAGTCATTGAAGTTATTATTTGTTTCACATATTACCATTGAAGTTGTTTGGATTGTTCACATTACATCCTTATGATCGGTTGTTGTAGGTAACATAGTTTAGGTTTTGTTCACATTTAGTCCCTAAAGTTTTTTTGTCCACATATTAACATTGAACTTTTTTTATTGTTCACATTACATCCTTATGAACTTGTTTGGACAGTTTACATTATATCTTTATGACCTTCCAGCTCTTGTCGTCTTCTATGTTGCTATTGAACCGTTTTTCAACTAAAACAATTGATTTAGTGGTTTAAAAGAATAAAATAGTTTTTATGGTATCTGCCATTTTCTTAATGGATAATGACTTAGAAGGGTAACATAGTTTAGGTTGTGTTCACGTCTAGTTCTTGAATAGATTTTTTGTTCATATATTACCATTAAACTTGTTTGGATTGTTCACATTACATCCGTAT
This sequence comes from Lactuca serriola, assembly GCF_051521515.1. NCBI lineage: Eukaryota > Viridiplantae > Streptophyta > Magnoliopsida > Asterales > Asteraceae > Lactuca > Lactuca serriola. Next base: position 283,738,082 of record NC_136411.1, read on the forward strand.
GCCTGGTTGGTGTATATAAAATAGTTTAAGCTTTGTTCACCTTTAGTCCCTTAAGTTTTTTTGTCCATATATTAGCATTAAATGTTTTTTGATTGTTCGCATTACATCCTTATGAACTTGTCTGGACAGTTGACATTATATCCTTATGACTTGGCAGCTCTGGTCGTCTTCTATGTTGCTATTGAACCGTTTTCAACTAGCTCATATGCGAGGTGTTTCAGTTTGAGCTCGGACCTAATCAATCTTTCATCTTCTTTAAATTGTCATAACTCATATGTTTGAAGTTGGAATATCATAATCTTTTTCAGCACATAGTTTTTTGTGTCTAGTTCATTTTAGACTATATAAACACATTTTGTTACATGTTGATTGAGTTACGGGTCCCGAAACATAGGGTATCAAATTTGATTTATGTTATTTCAACATTTAATTTACTGTTTGTACTTAATTTTATAAAATATAAAAACCTTATTTCTTTTATATATTGGGTTAATTTTTGTTGGTTGATTTGGTAATATATTATTCATTTGATTCAAATCATTAACTAGTTGTACCGACTGCATAAGCACATGTGTCGATTCCAATCGGGTATTGAACCAAAAATTGGCACCAACTACGAAACTGATATAGTCTAACTGAACCGAGTTCTCATTATTAGTCTTAATTGGTTCCGGTTCCAAACCAGGTTCGGATAGGTTGTTCGTCGTAGTTCCAACTAAGCACCATTGGCTTAGTCGGCCTTTATATGACAACCCACCCAATATCATGCATGCTCATCAAACAATGAGATCGGTCATAAAAAGATCAAATCATTTCTCTAGTGATGTGAATAAACTACGGTAGAAAGGGTTAATGACTTATAAGGGTAACATAGTTTAGGTTTTATTCATATTTGGTATCTTATTTTTTTGTCCATATATTACCATTGAACTTGTTTGAATTGTTCACATTACATCCTTATGACCGACTAAAACCTACACTAACCAATCATAGATATGTAATGTAAACAATCTAAACAAGTTTAATGGTAATATGTGGACAAAAAATAACTTCAATGACTAAACGTGAACACAACCTAAACTATGTTATCATTCTAAGTCATTATCCCATTTCTTAATTCCAAACATTGGTGATTAAGTCATAAAAACAAATTCGTTTGATGGTTAACCTCAATAAACTTCAAACTTTATGGCTTTTAGGGGTGTTCAAATGCGGATATCCGAAAAATTTGGATAGTGGATTTTAGTATCCGAATCCGTATCCAAAATTTGGATACGGATTCAATTAATTCGGATATCCAAAAATTTCATATTTCTTCATTATTTATAATCAACTAAATGTAAAACCTAATTAGTATAAAAATATTAAAATACTAATCAACATAAACACTTGAAAGTTTTTAACACCAAATAAACTTTCTTAAATAATTTTCGTAACATTCTTCATCTTGATTGCAAAAAGGATATTTAGTGATTACTTGGTAAGAATCTTCTTATATCTAATTCTAAAATTTATAAGAGTCCTTAGCTTGTTGCCTTCAAGAAAAACAATAATAAAAAAGCTTTTAGAAGATATCTTTGTTGATTTTATTCACAGTAAAGTTTAGTAATTCTCAAATAACCATGACAATTAAATAATTATACATAGGATTTTCTATTCTAAATGTTAAATACAAGAAGGGAGTTAGAGCATCTCCAATCCACTTTTATTTTCCATTATTTCCTCTATTTCTTCCTCCAAAATAAGGATGAACTTTGAGTTATGGGTTTTAGTCTCTCTTTTTATATCTTTGTATATTTTTAGTTTATTTTTATCTATTAATAATAATTAAATATAATATTTAATACTTAGAATATTTAGTTATTTATTAAATTATATTAATTAATTATAAATACAAAGTTTGTTTTTTGTTTATCAAATTCATATAAAATTTAAATATAATCTTATTCATTTAATATTATTGTAATGAAAAAAAATATAGATTATATATTTGTTAAAACCAAATTAATAGGAGTGTATGATAATTTATATAAGTTGGAAGATTGGAATATATTAAGAATATACTTTTTAAAGGTAAAAATATGTCAAAAAATGAAATAAAGTTGAAGATGAAACACTATTTACCCTATTTTTTGAAAGATTGAAGATGGTCTTATGAACTTATGGGGAATTAAATAGCATAGGATGATAGGAATAGTTGTATTACTACCTATGTTCATATTAAAACTAAATAAAGAAGGTTTATAAACAATCACAACGAACTCTACGAATAAATGGTAGTGTGTATAATTGTATATTATATACTCGAACAATATAAAAAAATTGTAAAAATAAATAAATAAACTTTTTAGATATTATCCAAAATTTTATAAAATAGTTATTTGTATCCCGATCTGAAAACCAGAGATCCAAATTTTCGGATACTTTTAAATGGATTTTTGAATTTTCGGATTCGGGTATTTTTGAACGTCCCTAATGGTTTTTAATTAATTTAAAGTTTCACGCAGTGGTTCTTTAATAAGTAAATAAAAAAATATTCAATGGTTAAACCAAAAGAAATTATTTCATTAGTAAAACCATTAAGGCTAGAGGGAGTGGTTACACTCCTAGGACCCCGTGTTACATCAGTTTTTTGAGTGACACCTCATTTTTCTCTCTTAACACTTAATTCTTAGCATTTTGTAGGGAATGATAACACTCCTAACATTTGGATAAAAAATGTTTTTTTTAATAAAAATTATGAATTTTGTGGGCTTAATTCAGATTTGGGAACAAAAAGAGTCCTAGGGAAATTTGGGAAACTTGTTATTTTCTTTATGTTTTTTAATTAGACTCGAATTCTTTTCCAGCATAAATAGGGCTTCGTTTTCTAATGTTTTGTAATCAACTTTCATTCTCGTTTCTAATAAAAGCTTGGTGAACAAGCAGTTTTCCCAAAAAAACATTTCTTCCCCTGTTTGCGTTTCTTTCTTCCCTGTTTGCTCATCTTCTTCTGTTCCAGACTTAGGGCATGTTTGATTTCAACTTACCGGGTCCGGTCAGCGCTGACTGCTGACTCAGTCAGCAGTCATCTGTTTGATGAATACAAAATATAGCTGATTCGGTCAGCATTAATTAACCTCGGTCAGCCAATCCACTTACCCGGTAAGCAAAAAATAAACTCCTGACTGAAAATAAGAAGCGTACCCTTGCTCGCCTCCAGCTTCCTTCGCTGTTAACCTAGACAAAAGCGACACCTACTGCAGCTGATCGCCTCCATCGCCAACAGCTTCTCCGGCGACGATTACACAGCGCCATCCTTGATCTACACCTCCTGCACCATCTTCTCTACTGCAGGTAACGTTTTCTTGTGTTTTTTTTTTTTTTTTGCTTTTTTTTTATGACTTTACCCAAGTGGAGAAATCTATTGGTTTTGAAAATATAGAATCTTGATTTGATTCCATTGTCTTGTTTCAAATGGTATTGAATGTGCATCTGTTTGTAAATCTATTTTTGGAGCAATGCCACTCTAAAATCCGCTAGAAAATGAAGGAGATAAGTTGTGCACACAACGTGTTTGACAAAATGCCCAAAAGAATGTTACATGCTTATGAGATCAAAATTTATTTGTATGAAATCAAAACTTATGTTGTATGAAATTTGTTAAGATAAGAAAGTGTTATATGCTGTGAATTTTGTTAAGATAAGAAATCAAATTTTGTTAAGATAAGAAAGTGATATATGCTGTGAATTTTGTTAAGATAAGAAATCAAAATTTGTTAAGATAAGAAAGTGATATATGCTGTGAATTTGTTAAAATTTATTTATATGAAATCAAAATTGATGTATGTTTAATTTGAATTTTATATGATAATTTGTGTTTTTAGAATTTTTTTATCCAGCACAAGAGACAACACAAGGGTAATATGGTCATTTTTTCATTCAGTACAACCATTCAGATAAATAATCAAACAGCATAAACTCAGTCAGATATGGACTCAATCAGCATTTCTAACTCAGTCAGCTTCTAACCTAGTCAGCTCTAACCCAGTCAGCAACTATCAAACGACCCCTTACCCGTGTTCAGTTCTTATCTAAACCTTGGTGAATAAGTTTGAATTCACATGTTTGACTTATAAATTTATGTTCGATTTAAAGATGGATCCTTTCAAGTAGCAACCCACCAATCACATTCACCCTCCGTTCAACCTAAGAATCCAGTCTTACCAATAAAAATCCAAACTGCAGTCAATTTTATGAAATTTGACTTTTTTCTCAAAAAAAAAAAGCCATATTCCACTTTGGAACCAATATATAAAAATCCAAACTGCAGTCAATTTTATAAAAATCCAAAAGCAGTTCCTAATGAGCTTGCAACATTTAAACGTTTATTTATGCAACAATTTTTTACCCTTTAATCAATTTATCGAACAAACAAACTACACAACCTCGTTTCAACTAATCAAACACATTACAGTTAAAACATTTGCATATTTTGGCTGTAGAGTGAAGCAATAAAGTAAACAAGCCAATCAAAGATTTATTAAACTTCAAGTTGCAGCATGAAATGCTTGGTTTACAGAGTATTAGCAAAAATATAAAACTCTCATGCACTAAAAATTGTAATGACATAAGAAAGAAAGTTCAAGCAAGCATTTGAGGTAAAAATTGACCAAATTTAGGATTTTTAATCATGGGCCTTGACAATGAAATTTTGGCGGCTGATTGGATTCATCACCACGGGTGGGCCCGCAGTACGAGGCCATGCCTGGAATTTCTTGTCGGTCTCTTCCCACCATCCCTTGTTTGAAACCGTAGATGGAGTGGTACCTATCGTAATTATTTTAAAAATAAATAAATAAATAATGACTGGATGACATGACAAGACAGTACAGGTTGTACTTTGTTTGGGAAAAAAATTACAGTTTTTGTCTTATGGAAAAAATGTGAGATGCGGATTCGATTTTGATCTCTTGTTAGTGCAAAAAGACATGAATTGCCCTTGTTCTATTAATCAAAAATAGCCCTAAAAAGGTTCTCTTGTCATGCCATGTTATGTCTAACATACCGAAAGTAGGAGATTAACTTGAAATTTGAAATTTTATAATAATCATATTATATTTGATAGCGACTATATAAAAACTTTATGACTTTCATAGGACGAAGGGGGTCATAGTTTTAGATTTTTTTTAACTGGACAAGCTTTTCAGGGCTATTTTCAATGATGAGGATAAGGAGGGCATTTACGTCTTTTGGACAGACAAAAGATCGAGGGCGAATACATAATTACATACCTCCGAAAATCTTCTTGTCAGCGATAATATAATCGCATGTGAATGCAAGTACAAATGATCCTACAAGAGCACCAACAATCTTGGTTCCACTCATTTCTTCAAATTTATGCAAAAATAAAATAGAATCAAACATCAGCCACAAAACAGATTTTGATGCTCACAAATTGTGTGCTACAAGTTAACAACATCAAATATATATATATATATATATATATATATATATATATATATATATATATAGGGGAGAGTTCATGCGAAAATGCAAATAATTTGCGAAAACAAGAAAACAAGAAAAACCTATGATATTGTGTCACCTCAACATTATATTTTGGAAAATAATTCATCTAAACTTTGAAATACATGATGATAATCAATGATAGATGAGAAATTGTTTCATATTAGCAAAGTATGATTTTTAATATTTTTTATGAAAACATAAATTTAAAAATGATTAAGGACGTGAAAAAAAATATAATTATCAAAACCGTCTTTAAATTTATATTACCATAACATCATTTAATGTAAACTTACTATCTTTAATTTATTGCTAATAAATTTATTTTTTTATAGTACATGTGTTTGATTTTCATAAGATAAAATCTGTTTTCGCGTTTTCGCAAGATATTTATATTTTCGCATGAACCTACTTCTATATATATATATATATATATATATATATACTTACTTCATGTGTTTATACTCTACAACCTACATTTCCTAACTCCTAAATTTATGGGCTTTAATTTTTTATAAATGAATTGACATTTTCAAAATCTCCATTATTCTGCCTTAGTTGCTAATGCATTGGTTGTAGGGAAAAAGTGCAAGGATGCAAAAAAAAGATTATAAAACACAATTCTTTAATGAAACATACATGAGAAATGAACTACAAATTTGGTTACCCTTATTGGTGATTTATTATGGTTTGAGTAAGAAAAATTTTGTCCCTATTTCCAGGTTTTGGTCCCTCTCTTGTCAAATTTAAAAGCCAAAACGATAAATTTGTGAAAATGATGATTATACCCTTGAATCTATCTTCTTCCTCTTTATTTTGGAACCCTAAAAATTACAACCTCCTTGTCTAAAATATTAAAACAACCTTCTATCCAAAAAAATTTTAAAAATAATAATTTCTAAATCTAAATCTAAAACCGTTTTGATCTAACAAGTAGAAAGGTAAACACCATAGATAGCATTATAGAATTCATAACAAACAAAACAAAATTCCATATCAACTTAGAAAGTCAAAATTAATGCCATCATCACAAAATCCTAGAACATTATAAGTCTTATGAAAAATACATCTGTGATTCCTCAATAAAGTATCAACTGAAGTTCAATTGCCAAATAAAAATGCAAGAAAAATAACACTGTAGCAGTATTATTATTGTAAAACCTCAGAGAAACAAGTTTTTGCAAAAACTTAAAAAACACTGCCTAGTAGTACCCTACTGAGAAAGTAGCACTAAGAAGTAAGTCAATAACAAATTAATACTTCTGGAGGGTGTTGGTTGATTAGGTTAGAACATAGAAATCTGATTACAATGCCCATTTTTAACACCAATCAACAAGAACCGTGGAATCAATTCAACAGTTGTAGACATATAATCTATGTATTAGAAACAAGAATCACCAAACAACATCAAGAATCACCAACAGCATGGTATTATTATAAGTTAAGAATCAATAATCAATATTGAAAATAATCAAGAATTAAGAATCACCAAAAACCATGAAATCAAATTCCATACCGATTGAAATTTACAGAAAAATAGAGTAGCGAGAGAGAGATAGCAGCGAGTTTTACAGAGAGACATACCGATTGGAAGGACGATCGGACAAAGTGACGCTGCCTTGGTATGCTAACCGAATCACCGACGGATCTGCAAAAAATCTGCGAACACAAATGAAATTCATCAGCGAGAACTTTAAACTAACCCTAAAATACAAATTTACTACTATTTCCTAATACAAAGAAGTTCATCATACATATGAGAGAAGGGAGGGAGAAAACGAACCAATCTATGAGAGTTGAAGATCTGGTGATGTTTAGGGTTTCGGTCGCGAAGAAATGGAATAATCGATTATTTGACCATTTGGAGTTTACGAAATTTCCAGATTGGTCCCTCAACTATGGTATTAGTTAAAAGGGGCTTAAACTATGGTATTAGTTAAATTTAGTTAAGCTTAAGAAATGACTTTTTTTTTTTTAACTTATTATCCATATAAGTTAAAATGCATGTATGGATAAATTATTATTTTTATTAAATAACTTATAATGGTCTGAAACCATAAATAAATCATTTTTAATAAGTTACTAACTCTTAACTTATCAAAACTTTTTATAACTTATAGTCGTCCAACATTTCTAGAAAACATTTTTTTGTCATTTTACTATAAGACTAAAATTGGTTGTTCAATTTATAGCGTTTTAACATTAGATAAGCTAATCCAACCATTTAAAAAAACATTTCGTTTTGACACCGTTATAAGCTAATAAGTTATAAGTTTTTTTATGTTAAATAAATCTATAATTTTCCATCCCACATTTTCATTATATAGTTCAATACATATCGATTGAAGGCAAACGGACAACAAGCTGCGCCGCTAGCCTTTTCTGGATAGCAAAACACTCTCTAAATGGCACTTTTAAATAAGCTTAGCTAAACACTCTCTAAATGGCACTAGAAAAATGACTTACAGTCACACCAAAAAAGTGTGACCATATGCGTATAGTGACATGTCACAACTAGGAATTTGAAGCCTTGTAAACATTGAACAATGATAACAAATGTAAACCAACAATGGGAAAGCATGTAAGATGCTTATTCATTAACAACCAAATATCAATCAAACACATCATATATGCACTACAAATAGCCAACAAACTATTGAGAACCAAGAAATCCTTGTTTAAGTCCATTTTGGACTAGGATTTCCTTATTGGGCCCAATGGACCAATAAGCTTCCAATTGGACTATCTTGGGCTTAGAACTCTTGAATGGGCTCTAATTGGACCCACTTTCATTTATTTTAACATTTTGGGCCATATTGGGCCTAGAATGAAATAAAACACCTTAATGGACCTCATTGGGCCATAACTAACCTAATTAGCCCTAATGGACCAAAAAAATCATTTCTTGATTTATTTTGGGCCAATAGTTATCTAAATTAGCTATGATTTGGACTTAGGCATTTAAGGGCCCAATTCCTTCCTTTTTCTCTCCAAATCTCGGCCCAAGCCCAAAAGAAAGGGAAGAGTTGACTTCTTGCATACCACATCGTTTTTGTATGGGGGATAACTAAGCATTACACTACAAACATCCATGCACTTCTCATCTTTCCATGCAATCTCACTCTCTCCTCTCCTCTCTCTTTTGTTCTCGGCCGACAACACAAAGAAACACACACACCTCACCAAAAATTCTCTCTAAATCACTTAAGACACCTCTCTTCTTCTTCATCCAAAAATCTCGAGTTTTGCTTGTGATTCAAGAGGTTTTCATCAAGTGGTTCACATCTTTGGTAAGTTATCTCTTTGATTCATAACATATCTCCTTCATTTTACCAACAATCTTCCTTATCTCATACAACACTTGTGATCTTGCACCTTAGAAACATCTAAGTTCGAGATCCTCCAAGAAAGGTTGCTAGGATTGAATTCTTCTTCATCTTTTCTTTCCAAAACCGAAACCACACTCAAGGTGAGTTTCATACCCACTTGTGATCTTGCACCTTAGAAACATCTAAGTTTGAGATCCTCCAAGAAAGGTTGCTAACTTAAAATGTAAATTTTTAACCTAATGGGCTAATTTTGGGCTTTTCGGCCAAATAAGCCCCAAAATGCAAAATTTTACAAGTTGAGGGTCTGGAAATGAAATTTTCTGTAAAACAGGGAGTAATTAGCATAATAAAATGTTTATAAGGTTCAAAAATGCTTTTCATTATCAAAAAGGACTAAAAATGCAAACTTTCTAGATTTTGTGCCAAAATTGTAAAAGTTGTGAAAAATGGGTCCTTAACCGAGAACCACTATTCTAGAGGGGCTGAACTGTCAACTAAATAAACTTTGGGGTAAAATCGTGTTTTCATCAAATAAATCATACAAAAGTGTCAAGAAAAGTGTTTTAAGGACTAAAAATGAAATTCTTTTATATAAAAGGACCAAAAGTGTTATTTTTATAAAAGGATGAGTAATTAAAAAAGGGTCAAACTCTACTTACAAACAATCAAATTAAGATACAAGATCCGCGAATTACCGACGAAAATGGAAAACAAATACACTCTCAACAATACATATCGTTACCAAACGAATTGATTCGGTCTCGAATCAATAACAATACAAAATCGTTAAACCAAAATAATCCGTTAATCACGCGATAACTATAATAAGTCAACATACAAACTTTGGGCTTGAAAGTTTCAAATCTTGCTTGTTGGGCCTTGCTAGCCCATCAACATGATCTTTGGGCCCAAAGGGTTTATGCTTACGTGATATTGGGCCTTTTATGACCCAATTCCACGTAAAAGGACTTTCAATAGCTATAATGTGTTATTGGGCCCTAATGGCCCATTAGTACTGCTAGTGAGGTCGAGAAGTCAAATGCGAGTTGAGCCAAGTGTCTTTCGCATTCCCGATAGCCTTGAATAACTCCTGGTAATAAAGGGGGCTTCGTACCCTCCTTTCTCCTCGGTTGTTGGGCTATGAGAAAACAAAGTAAACAGATTTAGGACGATAAACAATAGTAATCAGGGTGGGTGGATTAAGTGAGTAGTAACGACCGACGCCTTCAAGGATCGTTCGTAATCTGTAGTTATAAACTAGTCATTTTCCTAATGCGCGATTATAACAACTCACAAACCCTAATTAATCCAACGCCACCCGGGTAATCAAAAACAATTGACATATCGGTATAACAATAAACAAGTCATGTATTTTACGTATTGGGAAAACATCGGGTTTTCCTGGGAAGTTCAACATTTTCACTTGTGTGACGTATACAAAGTTCAACAACTATACATGTTTTAAAAATCAACAAACATATTTACGGATCTTCACACTTTTTTTTTAAACAAATACTCTTTTCAGAAAATATCGGATTTTATGGGTTTACAAACTACACCAAACCATTTTACTACAACATTTCTTATGAACTCACCAACATTTCATTTGTTGACGTTTTTTCAAAATAACTTGTATTCTCATGTAACAGGTAAGCCGAAGAATAAGTATCAAGTTATGTCATGGTGTTTTGCTTAGATTATCTATCGAACGGTTTATGTTATGAAATTGTAATGACTAAAACAATGTAATGGATGTAAACGATATCAGTTGTATTATTTCAATGCATGGTGATGAATGATGTTATGATTCATGTATAATCATTGTGATGGTATTCAATTTAAGTCACAAGAGCCCTCGGACGTTTCCGCTGTCTGGTTCGGGGGTGTGACAGGTTGGTATCAGAGCTTTGTTTATAGTGAACTAGCATATCTAACCACACATTGATATGAAACTATAAACCAAAAAGAGGGACTAACACAACTCTGAACAAAACAAGTAAAGCATAACAATAAAAACACCCTTGCTTGTATTAGGAAAAAAGAACATAATACTGAACCAAACAAGATAATGCTAGTATCTCGGTTAAGCCAAGACTGTTCTTAGTCGTATCAAGGAGTGGATGTAGCCTGATCAACTACATTCCCTCCAAGGTACAACTATCACATGTCCTGAGGAAAACGGGATAGCTAGGGAACCTAAAAACATACCCCTTTATCCCCAAGAAGAGAACACCAATTCAATATATTTAACAACTAAAGCGGCATAGGTATGATATTAGCATAATTATACACTCTCGCAGACAACATGGTTGGTTTTCACCACCCCGGGGATCCTTATTTCCCAGACCATGGGAATAACGGATGGTTGGACGAAGAGCCTGAAAAAGAGCCCGAGGAAGACCCCGAGGAAGACCCCGAGGAAGAATCTGACGGGGAACCGGAGGCAGAAGTCGAGGGCGAACCTGCCGAACCAGTAGAAGACCAGGAGGAGGAAGAAGATGAAGGAAGCCTCGAGGAGGAACCCATCGACAACAAAGGGGTTGATTCGGACGCGGAGTCCGAAGTCATCAACCCCCCTTATCCGATTAGGGTGCCCGCTTACCGGGTAGGCCCCACTGGTCCTACACCCCCTGGGGTATTGATCTTTGGAGATGGAGCAGGCAGCATGGACAACGACCCCCATTCGGCATGTCACGTGAGTTCTTTGACCTGAGGGATGGAGGACCGGCCGATCGAGCCCTTCCAGTCATGGTGAGACGATTACAGAACACAGACGACCTAGCTCAGAGTACCGCTGACCAGGTACATCAGATATGGACTAGGGTCGAGCGTGCAGAGCAGGAGACACGAGACGTCCTTTGAGAGTTCCACATGAGGCAGGTGAGGTAGGAGTCCCGACTCCAGGACACAGAACGACAGGTGGCTCGTCTTCAGGGAGCATCCACTTCCTCAGCACCACCCCCGGTCACATCTCACCGCGATTAGGATTAGCCGTATCAGTTTTTAGTACTATGTCATTAGGATCTATGCTATGTACCCCGACTCTATGTTTAAGTGACTACACTACTCATAGCCGTTATGCTGTCAGACTAGTACCGCTGATGTATGCTTTTTTGAGCAAATTTTTCATGTATCAAAGTGCGGGTAATAGTAATGAAAGATTTTACATGTTTTACTGTGACGTTATAATCTGCTATGTGCTACGTATCCATGATTGTATGCTAAATTGTGGAATTACTTAAGTTTATGCCACACACCTAGTTTATAGGATCACAACCTCACAAAAACCACAGACACTCAACATCTTTCCGTTCCATGACAGAAAGATGTCTCAACGACCCACTCGCGGAAACCCTGGGCCAACCCCACCCGAAGTCGACTCAGCTGCATTCCAAGCAGCTGTATCTGCTGTGGTCACCGCAACGAAGGCACAAATTCATCAAAGGAACAATGGAGGAGTCAACGGACAAGGGGCCGGTAGTTCGAACAACAGGATGAATCAAGGACCCACCAAAACATGTTCCTACAAAGACTTCACCAACGCCAAACCACGAACCTTTAACGACACTGGAGGAATGATCACCCTAAAACGATGGATCGAGAAGGTGGAATCGGTATTCGAGATATGCAATTGCCCTAAGGAGATGAAGGTGAAGTTTGCCGCATGCACTTTCTTTAACCAAACGCTCACTTGGTGGAACGGACACGTGGAAGCCATGGCACTCCCCGTAACCAATTCCATGCCATGGACAGAGATGAAAGAAATGTTGATGGCCGAGTATTACCCTCGAGGTGAAATTCAGAAAATGGAACAAGAGTTGTGGAATCTCACTATCCGAAACGCTGATATAGATGCATACATATCAAGGTTTAGCGAACTGTCTCTGCTGTGCCCTGGCATGATTACCTCAGAAGGTAAGAAGATCGAGCGATTCATCTGGGGACTAACCTCCCCAATCCAAGGAAACATGATAGCTGCAAATCCTGAAACTTTCGACAGTGCCAAGAGATTGGCCAAGAAGTTGTATGACCACAACAACAAGAAAGGTGAGAAGCCAGTGGAGACTGAAGTTAAGAAGGAAAATGATAGCAAGAAGGGGAAGAACAACAAGAGGAAGGGACGTCAAGGCACCGAATCGTCCAAGAAGCAGCAAACAGTGGCAGTTAATGCTGCGACCACTCAAGTTCCATCCACACCACATGCTCCAGCCTCAGCTGCCCCAAGTACTCCTAGACCTTATTCCGGTAATCTTCCTAAGTGCAAGAAGTGAGGTGTCCATCACAATGGAGAATGCAGAAAGATGCAGTGCACCGGTTGCAATCGGAAGGGGCACACGACAATGTATTACAGGACCTACCCTCCTCAGAACCAACAACAGGGAAACAACAACAACAACACCAACAATGGCGGCAACAATGCAGGACCTAGCCACACCTGCTATGGATGTGGAAGGACTGGGCATTTCCGTCGAAACTGCCTCCAACAACAACAATCCCAGAAATGGAGGAACAGGAAGGGTGCTAACCATGGGTCAGGGAGAAGCGATTCAGGATCCCGTTGTCGTTACCGGTACGTTCCTCCTAAACCACACTTATGCATGCATCCTATTTGATACCGGAGCAGAGCGAAGTTTTGTGAGCAATAAGTTTAAACATTTGTTAAAACAACAATCCCAGAAGCTCAATGAAACCTTTACGGTGGAAATGGCCAATGGGAAAACCGAATCCACTGGGGAAGTCTACATCGGATGTACCCTAACTCTAAATCAACACGTCTTCCGAATAGACTTAATGCCTGTTTCCATTAGGAGTTTTGATGTGATTATTGGCATGGACTGGTTAAGCCCCACCATGCTGAAATTATGTGTCACGAGAAGGCTGTTCGCCTTCACCTTCCAAATCATGAAACCCTAGTTATTTACGGAGACAAACCTAGCACGAACCTTCGTCTCATCTCGTGCGTCCAGGCACAGAAGCATCTGTGAAAGAACGATTTGACGTTCCTGGCGCATATTGTGGATAAAACCAAGGAAGAGGTTAACGTTGGAGACATTCATGTAGCACGTGAATTCCCATACATATTTCCTGAAGATCTTCCTGGAGTACCCCCAGAGAGACAAGTTGAATTCCGAATTGATCTTGTTCTAGGAGCTACTCCCATCGCTAAATCGCCTTACCGATTAGCTCCTGCTGAGATGCAGGAATTGTCCAGCCAACTCAGTGAACTCCTGGGCAAAGGTTTCATCCGACCCAACTTCTCGCCATGGGGAGCTCCAGTCCTCTTTGTCAAGAAGAAAGACAGATATTTTAGGATGTGCATTGATTACAGAGAGCTGAATAAGCTCACTGTCAAAAATCGCTATCCACTCCCACAAATCGACGATCTATTTGACCAGCTCCAAGGAGTCAGTTACTTCTCTAAGATAGATCTACGATCTAGGTACCATCAACTCAAGGTCCGGGAAGAGGATATTCCCAAAACCGCTTTCCGAACTCGTTACGGACATTATGAATTTGTCATAATGCCCTTCGGTCTAACGAATGCCCCTGCCGCATTCATGGACCTAATGAATCGAATATGCCGACCATTCCTCAACAACTTTGTTATTGTATTCATTGACGACATTCTAGTTTGTTCTCGAAGCGAAGAGGAGCATGGCCAACATCTCCGACAAATCGTGGAAACCCTGCGAACTGAGAAGCTATACGCAAAACTCTCCAAGTGTGAGTTATGGTTCCGTAGTGTGAACTTTTTGGGTCATGTTGTTAGTCAGGAAGGAATACATGTGGATCCTTCTAAGGTCAAAGCCATCGAAGGATGGGCAGTTCCGACAACACCCACAGAAATTCGCCAGTTCTTAGGACTTTCTAAGATCGCCAAGCCACTTACCTCGCTTACACAAAAGGGCGTACCATTCGAATGGATGGACAAACAAGAAGTTGCATTCTGAACTCTGAAGCGAGCACTCTGCAGTGCCCCGGTACTATCACTACCAGAGGGAACGGAAGATTTTGTAGTCTACTGTGACGCTTCAAACCAGGGATTAGGTTGCGTTCTCATATAGCGTGGAAAGGTGATAGCTTACACGTCCCGACAACTCAAGACATATGAAGTGAATTACACAACCCACGATCTAGAGTTGGGAGCAGTGGTCTTCGCCCTAAAGATTTGAAGGCATTAACTTTATGGTACGAAGTACACCATCTTCACGGACCACAAGAGTCTTCAGCATATCTTGAATCAAAAAGAGCTGAATATGAGGCAACAAAGATGGGTTGAACTATTAAACGATTATGAGTGTGAAATCAAGTACCACCCAGGCAAGGCTAATGTGGTAGCTGATGCCTTGAGCCGGAAAGAGTACTCTAATCGTCGCGTGAAAACTCTCTCAATAACCATCCAATCTCACCTAACCACTCAGATCAGGGCAGCCCAGTCAGACGCCATGAAGGTAGAAAACAAAACAAGCGAAGCGTTGCGCAGAATGGAGAAGAATCAAGAGGTGAAAGAAGGCGGAGTATACTATTTCATGAACCGTATTTGGGTCCCTAAATTTGGAGGATTTAGGGAGGTAGTCATGAGTGAAGCTCACAAGACGCGATACTCCATCCATCCGGGTTAGGACAAAATGTACTTGGATATTAAGCAACATTATTGGTGGCCTAACATGAAGGCAGAAATTGCCACCTATGTCAGCAAATGCCTTACTTGCGCCAAGGTAAATGTGGAATACCAGAAGCCCTCGGAGTTATTACAGCAACCAGTAATTCCCGAGTGGAAATGGGAAGGGATTTCTATGGACTTTGTGACCAAGCTACCCAAGACGTCAGATGGATTGGACACTATATGGGTAATAATTGACCGACTGACGAAATCCACTCATTGCCTGCCAATAAAAGAATCCTACAAGATGGAGAGGCTGACAAGAATATACATTCGAGAAATCGTGAGGCTTCACAGAGTACCTATGTCTATCATCTCGAATAGAGATAGTAGGTTCACTTCATGTTTTTGGCAATCACTTCAGAAAGCACTGGGAACCCATCTCGACATGAGCATTGCTTATCACCCACAAACGGATGGTCAAATCGAACGAACCATTCAGACGCTCGAAGACATGCTTCGCGCATGCGTGATAAACTTTGGGAAGTCCTGGGATACCCACTTACCCTTAGTTGAATTCTCGTATAACAACAGTTACCATTCGAGCATCAAAGTCGCTCCTTTCGAAGTGCTATATGGACGTAAGTGTAGATCGCCGTTGTGTTGGGCTGAGGTGGGCGACACCCAGATAGCGAGGGAACTAGCATCAGACAAGACGTTAACGGGACCGGAGATCATACGTGAAACCACAGAAAAGATAGTTCAAATCAGAGCTCGACTACAAGCATCGCGCGACCGAAAAAAGAGCTACGCTGATAGATGGCGAAAGCCCTTAGAGTTTCAGGTCGGGGATCGAGTGTTGTTAAAAGTTTCGCCCTGGAAAGGGGTCATTTGTTTTGGAAAATGGAGAAAACAGAACCCACAATACATTGGACCTTTCAAGATTTTTGCCCGAATTGGTCCAGTGGCGTACCGACTGCAGCTACCCGCTGAGCTCAGCAGTGTTCACCCCGTGTTCCATGTTTCCAATCTAAAGAAGTGCCTATCCGATGAAACTCTCGTCATTCCCCTTGACGAAATTGAAATCAACGAGAATCTCCTGCTCGTTGAGGAACCAGTCGAAATCATGGACAGGGAGGTGAAGCGTACTAAGCAAAGTCGCATCCCGATCATGAAAGTACGGTGGAACGCGAAGCGTGAGCCAGAATTCACGTGGGAATGCGAAGATCAAATGAAGCAAAAGTACCCTCATCTATTCTAGCATTCTCAAATCTAGCTTTCAAAAGAATTTCGGGACGAAATTCCCTCTAACGGGGGGATAATGTCACAACTAGGAATTTGAAGCCTTGTAAACATTGAACAATGATAACAAATGTAAACCAACAATGGGAAAGCATGTAAGATGCTTATTCATTAACAACCAAATCTCAATCAAACACATCATATATGCACTACAAATAGCCAACAAACTATTGAGAACCAAGAAATCCTTGTTTAAGTCCATTTTGGACTAGGATTTCCTTATTGGGCCCAATGGACCAATAAGCTTCCAATTGGACTATCTTGGGCTTAGAACTCTTGAATGAGCTCTAATTGGACCCACTTTCATTTATTTTAACATTTTGGGCCATATTGGGCCTAGAATGAAATAAAACACCTTAATGGACCTCATTGGGCCATAACTAACCTAATTAGCCCTAATGGACCATAAAAATCATTTCTTGATTTATTTTGGGCCAATAGTTATCTAAATTAGCTATGATTTGGACTTAGGCATTTAAGGGCCCAATTCCTTCCTTTTTCTCTCCAAATCTCGGCCCAAGCCCAAAAGAAAGGGAAGAGTTGACTTCTTGCATGCCACATCATTTTTGTATGGGGGATAACTAAGCATTACACTTCAAACATCCATGCACTTCTCATCTTTCCATGCAATCACATTCTCTCCTCTCCTCTCTCTTTTGTTCTCGGCCGACAACACAAAGAAACACACACACCTCACCAAAAATTCTCTCTAAATCACTTAAGACACCTCTCTTCCTCTTCATCCAAAAATCTTGAGTTTTGCTTGTGATTCAAGAGGTTTTCATCAAGTGGTTCACATCTTTGGTAAGTTATCTCTTTGATTCATAACATATCTCCTTCATTTTACCAACAATCTTCCTTATCTAATACAACACTTGTGATCTTGCACCTTAGAAACATCTAAGTTCGAGATCCTCCAAGAAAGGTTGCTAGGATCAAAAAGTGTTTCATACCCCCTTCTTTTCGGTTTTTATGAGTTTTATGGGGGAGAATACAAGAAAATGTGTTGATCTATGTGTAAATGTATGCTATGTGTGATTTGATGCATGTATGTGTGTGATATCATGTGTTTTGTGATGAATATGTTATCAAAAAGTGTGTAATAACCGAGATCTAAGACATGAGAAAGGAAATAAACATAACTTAAGCTATTTTCCACTAATCAATTCAAGAAAAATAGTTTATAAGGTTAGGATAAACATACTTGAACATAAAACCCATTTTTGGGCTTAAATTGTCAAAAATACAAACTTGGGGTAAAAATCAACAAGTCACGGTTCTTGAAGGGTAAGAGGGTCCAAAACAGTTTCTATAAATATTTTCCTGATTTTTAGAAATTTCTAAGGACTTAAAATGTAAAATTTTAACCTAATGGGCTAATTTTGGGCTTTTCGGCCCAATAAGCCCCAAAATGCGAAATTTACAAGTTGAGGGGCTGGAAATGAAATTTTCTGTAAAACAGGGAGTAATTAGCATAATAAAATGTTTATAAGGTTCAAAAATGCTTTTCATTATCAAAAAGGACTAAAAATGCAAACTTTCTAGATTTTGTGCCAAAATTGTAAAAGTTGTGAAAAATGGGTCCTTAATCGAGAACCACTATTCTAGAGGGGCTGAAACTGTCAACTAAATAAACTTTGGGGTCAAAATCATGTTTTCATCAAATAAATCAAACAAAAGTGTCAAGAAAAGTGTTTTAAGGACTAAAAATGAAATTCTTTTATATAAAAGGACCAAAAGTGTTATTTTTATAAAAGGATGAGTAATTAAAAAAGAGCCAAACTCTACTTACAAACAATTAAATTAAGATACAAGATCTGCGAATTACCGACGAAAATGGAAAACAAATACACTCTCAACAATACATATCGTTACCAAACGAATTGATTCGGTCTCGAATCAATAACAATACAAAATCGTTGAACCAAAATAATCCGTTAATCACGCAATAACTATAATAAGTCAACATACAAACTTTGGGCTTGAAAGTTTCAAATCTTGCTTGTTGGGCCTTGCTAGCCCATCAACATGATCTTTGGGCCCAAAGGGTTTATGCTTACGTGATATTGGGCCTTTTATGACCCAATTCTACGTAAAAGGACTTTCAATAGCTATAATGTGTTATTGGGCCCTAATGGCCCATTAGTACTGCTAGTGAGGTCGAGAAGTCAAATGCGAGTTGAGCCAAGTGTCTTTCGCATTCCCGATAGCCTTGAATAACTCCTGGTAATAAAGGGGGCTTCGTACCCTCCTTTCTCCTCGGTTGTTGGGCTATGAGAAAACAAAGTAAACAGATTTAGGACGATAAACAATAGTAATCAGGGTGGGTGGATTAAGTGAGTAGTAACGACCGACGCCTTCAAGGATCGTTCGTAATCTGTAGTTATAAACTAGTCATTTTCCTAATGCGCGATTATAACAACTCACAAACCCTAATTAATCCAACGCCACCCGGGTAATCAAAAACAATTGACATATCGGTATAACAATAAACAAGTCATGTATTTTACGTATTGGGAAAACATCGGGTTTTCCTGGGAAGTTCAACATTTTCACTTGTGTGACGTATACAAAGTTCAACAACTATACATGTTTTAAAAATCAACAAACATATTTACGGATCTTCACACTTTTTTTTAAACAAATACTATTTTCAGAAAATATCGGATTTTATGGGTTTACAAACTACACCAAACCATTTTACTACAACATTTCTTATGAACTCACCAACATTTCATTTGTTGACGTTTTTTCAAAATAACTTGTATTCTCATGTAACAGGTAAGCCGAAGAATAAGTATCAAGTTATGTCATGGTGTTTTGCTTAGATATCTATCGAACGGTTTATGTTATGAAATTGTAATGACTAAAACAATGTAATGGATGTAAACGATATCAGTTGTATTATTTCAATGCATGGCGATGAATGATGTTATGATTCATGTATAATCATTGTGATGGTATTCAATTTAACTCACAAGAGCCCTCGGACGTTTCCGCCGTCTGGTTCGGGGGTGTGACAGGTTGGTATCAGAGCTTTGTTTATAGTGAACTAGCATATCTAACCACACATTGATATGCAACTATAAACCAAAAAGAGGGACTAACACAACTCTGAACAAAACAAGTAAAGCATAACAATAAAAACACCCTTGCTTGTATTAGGAAAAAAGAACATAATACCGAACCAAACAAGATAATGCTAGTATCTCGGTTAAGCCAAGACTGTTCTTAGTTGTATCAAGGAGTGGATGTAGCCTGATCAACTACATTCCCTCCAAGGTACAACTATCACATGTCCTGAGGAAAACGGGATAGCTAGGGAACCTAAAAACATACCCCTTTATCCCCAAGAAGAGAACACCAATTCAATATATTTAACAACTAAAGCGGCATAGGTATGATATTAGCATAATTATACACTCTCGCAGACAACATGGCTGGTTTTCACCACCCCGGGGATCCTTATTTCCCAGACCATGGGAATAACGGATGGTTGGAAAAAGAGCCTGAAAAAGAGCCCGAGGAAGACCCCGAGGAAGAATCTGACGGGGAACCGGAGGCAGAAGTCGAGGGCGAACCTGCCGAACCAGTAGAAGACCAGGAGGAGGAAGAAGATGAAGGAAGCCTCGAGGAGGAACCCATCGACAACAAAGGGGTTGATTCGGACGCGGAGTCCGAAGTCATCAACCCCCCTTATCCGATTAGGGTGCCCGCTTACCGGGTAGGCCCCACTGGTCCTACACCCCATGGGGTATTGATCTTTGGAGATGGAGCAGGCAGCATGGACAACGACCCCCATTCGGCATGTCACGTGAGTTCTTTGACCTGAGGGATGGAGGACCGGCCGATCGAGCCCTTCCAGTTATGGTGAGACGATTACGGAACACAGACGACCTAGCTTAGAGTACCGCTGACCAGGTACGTCAGATATGGACTAGGGTCGAGCGTGCAGAGCAGGAGACACGAGACGTCCTTTGAGAGTTCCACATGAGGCAGGTGAGGTGGGAGTCCCGACTCCAGGACGCAGAACGACAGGTGGCTCGTCTTCAGGGAGCATCCACTTCCTTAGCACCACCCCCGGTCACATCTCACTGCGATTAGGATTAGCCGTATCAGTTTTTAGTACTATGTCATTAGGATCTATGCTATGTACCCCGACTCTATGTTTAAGTGACTACACTACTCATAGCCGTTATGCTGTCAGACTAGTACCGCTGATGTATGCTCTTTCGAGCAAAATTTTCATGTATCAAAGTGCGGGTAATAGTAATGAAAGATTTTACATGTTTTACTGTGACGTTATAATCTGCTATGTGCTACGTATCCATGATTGTATGTTAAATTGTGGAATTACTTAAGTTTATGCCACACACCTAGTTTATAGGATCACAGCCTCACAAAAACCACAGACATGTGGCCGTATTATATTAGAACATGTGGCCGTATTATAAAAATGTGGCAATTGGGTAGGGAATTTTGTTCCGAAAATCAATCATTTTATCCAATATTGTGGCGTTAAACCATCTTTAGATACGTTTATTTAGTAATTGTAATAACTGTATATCATCAAATGACGACATACATGTTGTTTCAATGTGACTTTTTGCTATTAAATTGTCACACTATTTAAAGTTTATTAAGACTATTGGGTATCTTTTTCATACATGCAATTACAGTAAATCTGACCATGTTCACTAAATGGCCACATGTAATTAATTTCATAAGTGGCGATTTTCTAATAATTAGTCACAAAAACAATCTTTTATTGTGACTATTGTTTATCGTATAGAGACACAAAATTAAGTTAAACATGATCATAAGTATTATAAAGGCATATATTTTATTAAAATTACAGATTTAATATTAGCTTACAGCCATATTTGTATTATTTATCATGATCGATGCTATCATTCAGACATATAAATAGTCGTAACCATGACTATTTTATATCCTTTCGACATAGAAAATCAATTAAAAATAACCGTAATTTATCGTTAGACACAATAGTGTTTGTAATTGTGACTAATATTCACTTTATGACCATAAGAATTTGTTTTAAATATAACCGTTTTTATCATTTAGACATTAAAAAATTATTGAGTATGACTATTGTTTTTATTATAGTCACATACATATACTTAAACCATAGGTGCACGTCTCTTATTGTCACATAAAAATTTTATAATTGCGACTATTGTAGAACTTGTAGTCACATGGATGTAATAATGCATGACACATTGTTATGATTTTGACACACAAGTATTGCTTAATCGTAACAATACATAAAACATTAGTCACGTGATTATTTAATAAAGTGAGTTGTGATATCTTTTTAACACACCAAAATTTTCAATGTTGAAATGTTTTTTTTTATTATGATATGACTAATATCTATCTAAAGCCACATGAAATTTCTGTAATTGCAGTTGTATGTAACATTTGGTCACAAGTTTGAATGAACATCGACAATTATAAAAATGATAAAACCCAAAAACATAATATTATTAAGAATAATATAAGAAAACTCATACATAAGTTTGCAATTTAAATAGTAAAGACGAAAACTTGTAATCAAGACATATCTATAAACCTTGCAAATGGAATTAATATATTGTAACCTAAATTAAGAACCATATCTTCGACAGTTTTGGCTTGTCCATTTAGCACGTTGTCTGCTTGATCGTTCCATCTAGCTGCTTCTTAGAAATGTGAAGTTTGGTGCTTTGATTGGATGTTGGATTTGGTACCTATCGTAACCTTATAAATGTAAGTAGAATGCTCATATATACAGCTAAATGAAAGTACATTGCTATTAGTTGCATTTAGCTCATTTAAATGCTAAATAGAAAAAGATGGATTTGAATTCACCTGCTATGCTTTAAGGTTGAAGCTATTCCAAGAAGTTCTACAACACTAATTGTTCAACCCATTAAGCCAATATATCTGACATCATTTTGAAAAGTTTGATGACAACAACAACAACATTATCAGTTTTACATTTGGTCTTTGCTGTAATCACATCTTTCATTGGTGAACTGTATTTGTAGGTAGAAAATGTTTGGTACCTAGAAACTGCATTTCAAGATCCAACATTACATTACAGACTCGAATTATTTGATTTCTGATTTTCTATCTAACAATATTAAATAGTTACCATCCAATTTCGGTAGCTTATCAAATGACAACATCTATTCAAGAACTAATGGAAGATGATGAATGTAATCCCAATGCACTGACCACACCATCCCCTTTTTTCCACCTTCTTGTCTATGTAAAAATAATCAGGGTACTTGAGAGATAGGAGCCAAAAATTGAAAAACAAGAACAAGGCCCCTATTACCTTAAACAGAAAGTAAATGGCATGTGTACAAATACGTAGCATTTTTAACATGAAGTTCAACAAGTATCAAATTCCCATCATAAATATAGAGAGATATAACTTTAATTTACAAGAGGTAAGGGTGAACCAATCACCTGAGATTAAAAGGGGCAAAAAGATGGGTAGAAGAGAGGCAAGGCTCTGAAGAGACAAAATCACGGATTAGGTTAGAGGGAAAAGAGGGGCGAGATTGTCATTGTTGCTTTTCTTTTATCTGTATTCGACAATGGGGTGTGTAGCAAGACTGAGATGAGAATTTTCGCATGAGCCGAGATAGACAATCTCGTGATTGTATTTGCGAAACTAGTGATGATGCTCATTCTATTAGAATATCTAGCAGTACTACCAAACAGATTAAGATTCAACTTAAAAAAGGTTTATCAGGTTATTTTTGAATGGACAAGAACTAACCTGGAAGATGACGAGGTTTGACGTCGGAGGATTCCAGAGGATTAGAGGATGTCGCATGAGAAGGAACGCCAACAGGGTATATCCAGAAGAGCATAAGCCGTCGGAGGTTCGATGCGACCTTGTACTGACGACGGTGAGCGACGTGAAATTAAGAATGTGATTCAGATGGATGGTGAGCGACGACAAAAAAACGACCAGAAGAAACGGAAAGCTCAAATCGAGTGATGCGATATTGGTGATGGTGGTGGCGGCCGAAACAGAAGACGAATAGTACTGGGTGGTTGGCGGGCATTAGGGTTAGAGAGATTTGATCCCATTTCAGAAAGGTCGTGTGAAGTGAGGTCAATAAAACTAGGTCATTTGAAATTTTGGGTGTGGGAAATTCAAATATTTTAGATTTTGTGGAAAATTCAAATATTTTAGATATGTGGATGGAATACCCAAATTTATATATCTTAAATTTATAAAAAAAAATATTTAACTTTTTAATAAATACTTTTTGTTAATTATATTATTTTATTTTATAATACACGTTATTATTTATTTATTATCAACTTAAAATTAATATTTGTTAATGTAATCATAATTTAAAAATGTTTGTATTTATCAATATTTATAAAATTTTGATGACAATATAAATATTTTTATTTTGGTATTAGATTTCTGATGCATTTTTAATATAGTAACATAACATATATAAAAAAATTCCGCGTTGACCTGGCAGCTCGACCCCAGCCAGGGGCTCTGCCCCCGAACCCCCGTTCATTCAGGGACTTCATCCTAAATAGCATTGTACTTTCAACTAAGACAATTTTAAATAAATGTCCACTCCACATCATCTAACTTGTTCAATATTTATCAAGGTGACATTCATCAATAAATTAATTATATTACACTTAGATAATGTTAGTGATGTAAAATCACCAACAAGGTACAGTGAGAGTTGGTAGGCATGGGAGTGTGAGTGTAGATATGGATATTGTCATGTCATGTCCTCGATAAAAATAAATAAATTGTGTCATGTTGTGTTAGTAAAAAACACAAACAATCACCTGACTTGTCACCCTAGGGGCCATTTATATAGGTGTAAGAATTAGGGTTTCAGTCATTATCCTTATCTGGTTACTTAGCCACCAAGCAGCCCATAAGATAATTCTAGAATCCCTATCATGGACGAATTCTTAAGGCTTTATCCCTAGAATCCGTCCACCCTATCTACTAGGGTTTCCTTGCCAAACTTTGTAACTATCACATAATTACAGTTCAACCCCTTAAGTTTAATTAACTTCTTTTGATCACAAAACTAATTCTTAATTTTATTATTGACCAATTTAAGTAAACAAATATGATTTCTCTTTTAATATATTAGTCTTATAATATATTAATAAATCATAATTACCTCTTTCTATATTATTCCTCTAGTCAAGTTGCTTTGGTGAAGACAACCCATAAGGACCATGCACAACCGGGTCAAGTACATACCAAATATAGTTATGGACTTAGACACTAATCCAACAAGTAGTGGGTGGTGGAGGTGGGCGGTGGTGGCGAGTGGTGGTGATGGTGGTGAGTGGGGTGGTGGTGATGGGTGGTGGAGGCGGGTGGTGATGGTAGGTGGTGGTTTTTGTAGGTGGGGTGGGGTTGGTGACGGCGGGTGGTGGATGCGGGGTGGTGGTGATGGGTGGTATTGGTGGGTGGGTGGTAGCGAGTGGTGGTGATAATAATGGGTGGTGGTTTTGGTGGGTGGTGAGTGGGTGTGGGTAGTGGTGGTGATGGTTTATGGATGTGGGTGGTGGTGGTTGGGTGGTGTTGATGGTGGGTGGTGGTGGTAGCGGGTGATGGGTGGTGGTTGTGGTGGGTGGTGGTGCTTGGGTGACAGGTGGTGGTGGGTAGTCGGTGGGGGTTGGTGGTGGTGGGTAGTGATGGGTAGTGATGGGTAATCGGTGGTGGTTGGTGGTGGTGGGTAGTGATGGTTGGTGGTGGTGACAGGTGGTTGTGATGGGTGGTAAATAATGGTAGTGGGTTGTGTTGGTTGGGTGATGATGATGGGTAGTGAAGGTGGGTGGTGGTGGTAGGTGGTGGTGCTTGGGTGGTGATGGTGGTGGTAGTGGTGGTGGGTGGTGAATGGTGGTTACATGTGGTGGGTGGTAGCGGGTGGTGGATAATGATGCGTGGTGGGTAGTGATGGGTGGTGGGTTGCAATGGGTGGTGGGTAGGGATGGGTGGTGGCGGTGGGTGGTGGTGGCGGGTGATGGTAATAGATGGTGGAGGTGGGTAGTAGTGGCGGGTGGTAGTGGTTGGGTGGTGATAGTGGTGGTGAGTGGTGGTTGGTAGAGGTGGCGGGAGGTGGTTGATGGTGGTGGTTAGTGATGGGTGGTGGTTGGCAGTGGTGGTGATGGGTGGTAGGTAGTGATGGTCGATGGTGTTGGTTGGGTGGTGAGTGGTGTTAGTTAGTGAGTTTTTTAGTTGTTTGTAACTTATTTTTGATTTATATATATATATATATATATATATATATATATATATATATATATATATATATATATATATGCAATCGTTATGATGATCAAATGGTCGATCCATGTCACTAAACCTAAACTTATAACATGAGTCTGGTAGTCATTTGAAGGGTAATATAACATTTTCAATTTTAAGAGAGATCAAATCGAAAACCAAATTACTAAAACGTATGAAAGCTTATAACAAACCATAATGACTATTTTTTTAGTTTCTTTATAGAGTAACATAAATAAAAAGAAATATATATATTTTGATTATTTTTTTTTGAGTATTTAAAGGTCTTTGGAAGCAAAATCCATAAAAAGTTAATCAATTCATAACCCATAAAAAAACTATATAAAATAAGTAAATTGACATTCCTTATTGTTTTTGCAAACGAAAAAATAAAATTCAATTTCCATGAATTCAAAATCTTTAGAATTTTTGTTTTTTACAAATTCACACTCCCTCGCTTTTTGCTGTTTTCCCTCCTTTCATTCCCATTATTTATTTCAATTCCACTCCTCATGATTTTGGATAGAATCCTAAATCCGATTGCCCCTGCTTCTCATCGCCTCTATAGAGGCAAAATTATTTCCTAAATTTTATATGTTGTTTTCCTTTTCTCCTTCTAAGCTTGTATTGCTTTCTCCCTTCTTTCTCATTCCTTCACTCCATCTCCTCTGATTGGACCGGCTCCACAACAACATCCATATTCAAATCTGCAGGTTAGTTTATCAGTAAGTTTTTCATCAAACAATAAATTGATTTCAGTTGACAAATGAATGACATCTATTAAACTTTTTGTGGAATGGATGATTATGAAAACAAGCAGGACTAGCAATACACAAATATTAATATTATCCACACCCTAATTTCAAACTTCAAACTATCGGTTATTACATCTGAAGAGATATTCAATTACGGAATTCACCATCATCATCCAGTAATATTGAAAAGCCTTACAATTTCCCTGCCTTACTACTTAACGCAAAGACCAACCGAACTAATCTGCATCTTCGGTTCTCCAATTTTCGACTGCCTTCTTTCCCCCAGAATCGATGTTTCAACAACACCCATGGAGGTTGCGGTGAGGTAGAAAAACAAAAGGAAGGCTCGACGATGTCCAGACCCAACCATATTCGAGGTTTTTCTTCAGTTGTTGGGAAGGAGTCGACCTGAACCATCCATCAGTTCCTGCTTGCTTGAGTGAAATGTTGATGAACACTATTTTCACACACACACACACACCCACTCTTGACAGATTCCAGTGGCTCTCTCTCTCTCACCCTAAACCCTAAAGTCTCTCTCTCACCCTAAACCCTAAAGTCTCTAATTCTAGGATATTTATATCGATAATTTTGCTTGAGTGACAATGTTGATGAACACTATTTTCACACACACACACACCCACTCTTAACAGATTCCAGCGGCTCTCTCTCTCTCTCTCTCTCTCTCTCTCTCACACCCTAAACCCTAAAGTCTCTAATGCTAGGATATTTATATCAATAATTTTGGTTGAGTTGAATGCCTTTCAGGTAGAGTCCTTACAGGTCCGAGAGAGGGGAAATGGGGGAAAACGATATGTTGCGCTCCTGTGATGGTAAACAGAAGAAGACAATGAGGTTCCAATACTTGTCAATTCTAGTCCCTAGGATTAGTCATAATGACAGAATCTACCCTAAGTTCAACTTAATTTAACTAAAATGGTTTCTGAAAATAGCAATTTGCACCCTAGACATGCAAGTATACATTTAATCAAAATAATCTAATTTATTTTATTAATTACTAATATCCTTATTATTATTATTATTATTATTATTATTATTATTATTATTATTATTATTATTTATCCGAATAGATAATTACTCCCATGACCCCTCTTAGCCCTCTTCATCATTTTTTATCATTTTCTTTTTGTTTTATAAAAGTTGTGAGAGGGTCTCCCTCTCCCAAAAAAAATAAAAAAAAGCACAAAATATATTAATAAGTCACTAGTAAATACTTACAGCAACATATTTTTGTTTTGTGTAGACATTATATGTCTTTTATACCTAGATTTACTGATAGACACACATAATAATTGTAACCATAACCAAATGCTACTTACACTCACAATATTTATTTTTTAAAGTCAATTCATCATATTGTGACACACATAATAAAATGCACATAACCATATACCACTAAAAGTAACTTGTTTTCTTGCTTTTACTAAGTAACTAGTAAACACCACCTATGGACACACAAATATTTAATGTGACCATATATATCACCTTTTAGCTACATTGAATTTCATATGTCTAAAAGGACACCATGATATAGAAACATATAAAATTGTCTCATGTCACCATATATTTATCTATTGTCTCATATAAAAAATATATCATAATGCTAATCAGTATTCGTAGCTAATGGTGATATCTGGTCACAACGTTCGAGTGTGGCTAATAATTGTCACATTTGGTATAATTAAGTGTGGTTAAAGTTTTGATTATTTGTACAATGGCCACAGAAACTAATTTAAATGTATCCAAAAGCAGTCATTGAATTTTTTTAGTGACATTTGGCCACAATTTTAATAAAATGTGTCATAGGCCGTTTTTTGAAAAATGTGATCGTAGGTCATTTTTGTACTAGTATGGATATTGATATTCTGGAAAATTAGAAAAATAACCAACGAATCTGAAACGGGTTCGGATTCAATGGACCCTATTTAATGCAATTTGGACTTTACACCAAGACATAGGATATATCAGACTTACTGTCGATGTAAAAAATGTCGCTCGATCATGATGATATTGAGACTTTACATGTTAGTTGTAACTTCATTTACTTGTTTTTGTGGTTTTTTTTTATCAAGTAACAACTTAATAAATGTAATATGAATGTTAAAAAGTGTCTGAAATACAATGAACTTGTCTAAAATCAATTGACATTTCATATCCAAAACCTTATAAAGTTACTTAATGTTTTATTAGTCACCTTATAATGTAACCCCCCCCCCCCCCCCCCGGGGGGGGGGGTTTCCTGCTAGATTAAATCATAGGCTGTAATCATTTTGGTCAACGATTCTAATCCTTACATGAATGAATAATAAAATATTATTCATATATTTATGTGCTTGTGTGTTTTATAGGATGTTTTTATGAAAATTATAATGGTATTAGTAATAAAATAAATAACATTAAAATATGCATCGAAAATAGAAAGATTACTTATGATAAATAATCTTAATTTTGTTTTAGTATACATTAAAAGGATACCGGAGATATAATGCGCGTTCAAATCCGACTTCATATGAAGAAATTATGTTTCTCCGAAGTTTTGTGATTAAATCGGTACGACTTTGTGTATCGTAAAAAGTAATTTTTTGATAAATTACTTTTTAGCCTAAGTAATCTAAACGAAAGTCATAGTAGTTGTTAAACCGAGAGTGTGCATATAGAGAACATCTAAATATGACTTCGTGAGAGGAAGTTATAATTTTTCTAAGTTTTGACATAGTTGCATTCAGCTCAAAAATCATATTTTAGATTGGTCAATTTTTATCCAAAGTAATACAAACGAGATTGAAGATCTTGTTAATAGAAGTCCAACGATATAAAGTCTGTCAAAAACGGACACCGGATGAGAGAGTTATGTTTTTATACGGGTTTTAACAGTCTAAGCCTATGTGAAATATATAAAGTCAAGATTAGCCGACGGAATCTAAACAAAAGTTGTAGATCTCGTCAAGAGATTTCTGGGGATATAAAGAATATCAAAAACCGAGTACGTATGAAGAAGTTACACAATAGAAAATAGAAAACGCCTCGAATGAAGTGGTGTAGGGAATGGATAAGAATTTTGAGCTCATAGATGATGGAATTCAGTACTTCATGAAACGAATCTGGACGCCAAAGTTCGGTGGCCTTGGAGAGTTGATTACGAACAAGGCACACAAGACTAAATATTCTGTTCATCCTAGCTCAGAAAAAATGTACCTGGACCTGAAAAAGATATGTTGGTGGCCAAACATGAAAGCTGAGATTGCGGCTTATGTGGGCAAGTGTTTGACCTATGCCAAGGTCAAGGTAGAGTACCAAAAGCCCTTGGGATTGTTGCAGCAGCCAAAAATACCCGAGTGGAAGTGGGAGTGGATTATCATGGACTTCATAACAAAATTACCCAACATTTCGGGTTAGGGATGAAAGTGGGTCCAAACTCGGACCGGATGGACCCGGACCCGGAAAACCCGGAACCGTTTAACGAGATTTTTTTGAACCGGAAACCGGACCGGTATATAGGAACCGGTTCCGGGTACGGTACCGGGTAAAGTGGGTCTAGAACCGAAAAACCCGGAAATAGGAAAGTGGGTAAGGTGGAACCGGGTAAAATGGGTTAAGATCCGGAAAACCCGGATTTTATTATTATTATTATTATTATTATTATTATTATTATTATTATTATTATTATTATTATTTTTATTATTTTTTGTAATTACCTCAATCGCATAATCTTTCAACCGTTATAAAAAAAATTAATAAACAAAAAATTACATTTAGGTTATTGACGACATTGATTTTTTTTTTTAAAAAGTAACATGATATAACAAAGTTGGTTTAATATTACTGTGAAATATGAGCTTTTAGTTATGTGATTGTAATATATATTGTACGTTCATAGGGATGAGTTAATTGTAACATGATTAGAAGTTCTAATTAAAAAAAATAGTTAGAATATTTAAACAAGAAAATGAATATATAACCTTTTGTAAAAGATCCATTGTAAATAGGTTAAAAGTTTATAGAACTTTAACCCATTAAGGCAACAAAACAAGTTGATACTAAAAATAATAAAACTTTTGATTTCACTCTTTTTGATCAAATACACTATTATATAGTCAAATTCACTCAAATAAAACACCATAAGCCAATTTTTTAAAATTTCCTACAAATGACGAAATCACCCTTTTTAATTAAATCATTGTTTAACATATAAAACCAAACTTATAACCATTTATCTAATATTAATATTACATATAAATTATGGTTCTTACAAATAAAGTTCACCAGAGAGGAGAATGGGAGATATGCTGAGATTTTGTTAGAGGAATGTCATGCTTTATATATGTGAGTTTTCCACTACTTCAATGTTTTGTTTTGTTTTTTGTTTTTTGTATGAGAGCTCATATGCAAATTGAGATTATGATAAACAACCATCTCCAATCCTACATCCATTTTCTTTAGATCAAAAATGTATAAATAATATTTCATCTTTAACCGACACTATTTTTTATACAAATTTCTATACCAAAAATATATGCCTAGTATATTCATTTTTTAAAACTTATATAGATTATGATACCCATCAACTTATAATCTTTTTTACATTTATTTATATTTCCTATATAAAAACTTTATAAAACGTACAAAAATTGGTTCCGGTCCATTAAATCTGATTCCGGTTTTTTTACATATCCGGTTCCAAAAACCGGTTCCGGTTTTTTTACCTGGAATACCCGGACCCGTTGGACCCGTACCTGAAATACCCGGAACGCAGATAAGACTAAATTTGGAACCCAATACCCGGACCGTTTAAACATTTTCCGGTTATACCGGTTCCGGTCCGATTCCGGTTATGGTCCGGTTTTTCGGTTTTATAACTCATCCCTACTTCGGGTGGGCTCGACACCATTTTGGTGATTGTTGACAGATTAACCAAGTCCGCCCACTTCTTACTGATCAAGGAGACTAAAAAAATGGAATCGTTATCAAGGACGTATTTCAAGGAGATCGTGTGTAACATCCCAAAATTCAAGGCCAAAAATTTCGTTTTTTTTAAATAAATTATACCATAAAAACCATCGTTATAAAAACATTCATAATGATATCTCATGTCACAACCAATGTCTCAATAATCCAAAACATGTCACCACAAAAACCATTTTTGTGATTAAATCGGTACGACTTCGTGTATTGTAAAAAGTAATTTTTATAATAATTACATTTTAGCCTAAGTAATCCAAACGAAAGTCATAGTAGTTGTTAAACCGAGAGTGTGCATATAGAGAACATCTAAATATGACTTCGTGAGAGGAAGTTATAATTTTTCTAAGTTTTGGCATAGTTGCATTCAGCTCAAAAATCATATTTTAGATCGGTCAATTTTTATCCAAAATAATACAAACGAGATTGAAACTGTAATTTATCAAAAAAAAATGTGTGTGTGTGTGATGCGCTGCTACACCGCCGACTCTTTCCCCTTAGACGAAGAGGTACCTGAAACCAAAACTAAAATTGTAAGCACAAAGCTTAGTGAGTTCCCCCATCATACCCATAGCACATAATCATCGGTATCTTTCAACCGGTAACCGGGAGCCACCTTCCCCTTCGGTATCTTTCAACCGGTAGCCGGGAGCTACCCTCCCCTTCGGTATCTTTCAACCGGTAACCAGGAACTAACCTCCCATTCGGTATCTTTCAATCGGTAACGGGGAGCTACTCTCCCCTTTGGTATCTTTCAACCGATATCCGGAAACTAACCTCCCCTTCGGTATCTTTCAACCAGTATCTGGGGACTATTTCGCCCCTATCCTTATCATATATTACAGGTCATAAACATATTGGTTTCATACTAACATACATAAGCATACTGAGTCACATAATGACATATCATAATCATACTACCACACATGCATGGGTTTTATCCACCCCTTCGATATCTTTCAACCGGTAATCGTCCTCGGTATTTTTCAATCGGTAACCAGGGCTAGTGTGCCCTACTACTGAACACATTCTCAGCACAGATATAGCAACCAGACAATTATCACAAAGATAACCATCTCAACCATAATCACATACTGGTGGGTCGACATTGGTACCTTAGACCCACCCCTATTGAAAGGTAACTCACCTCGTAAGGCTGACTGCTAAAAAGTCGATCGACATATGTCTGACTGCTGCTCCGGTGATCCTCCGGCTACAATTCCCATAAAACACTTAATCAGACACTGATAACTGTTCTTAGGGTAAAATGACTATTTTACCCCTGACCTAGTCAAAGTCAAAGTCAAAGTCAACTTCCAATTGACCTGACTCGCCGAGTTGGGCCTCCAACTCGTCGAGTCCCTACCCTTCATCTGTCCTTTTTCACGCCTCTACTCGTCGAGTTTAGCAATGACTCGACGAGTTCTCCTTCTAAAACAAACTCGAATGAACCTTCATCCGACTCGCCGAGTTGCATGAACAACTTGTCGAGTTCATCCTTTTCCTACAAAAAAGTCTTGACCTTGACTCGCCGAGTTGTATGAACAACTCGTCGAGTTCATCTTCAACAGTTGGGAGATTGCCTTGGACTCACCGAGTCTGCTCATGCACTCGTCGAGTCTTATGAACTCCAGGTCTATGGCTAAGTCCAATGCGTCGGGTCACTCCCCTGGACCCTTCTAAGGCCATTCTAACACTCACTGGGTTCCTTTGAACCCTAACAGAAAAGGGAAGTCATGCCTCGGAGTCGCCGAGTCCCAAGAACAACTCGTCGAGTCGAGGTTTTCCAAGTCTCATTTCTTGATTTCTGATGTACAACAATTGTCCAAATGATAGATCTAGGCTCCTAAGATCAATCTAGCACGTAAATTTACGAACTTTACGTGCATGCATGGGATTATGAGCTAATAAGACCCTAAAAGAAGCTCTTGAGTTTCATGAGGCTTTCCATGGGTGCAAAGGAAGTCCCTTTCTGCCTTCTAACCCTTTACACCCCGTTCCCGAGTTCAACTTAACGAGAGAAAGGAAAGGAAATGGGAGGCAATTAGAAGAAAATAAAAGAAATTGGTGTTCCCGGATTTCATTAAAGGAGCGAAATGGAAGGAAGTGCAGGGAAATGGGAGGATCATTTTCCCTCCTAACTTTCCTTTCGATTTGGGAGGATTTGGAAAGAAAGAACAAAATGATTCATTTTCCTTCCACTTCTCTCAAACTCGGGAACACAAAAGAAAATTTTGTTTTCCTTTCCTTTCTCTTCTTTTCTCTCAGGACTTTCTTTTATCTTCTCTTCTCTTCTTTTGTTAAACTCGGGAACGAGGCGTTAATAAGCATAGATCTGAAATCTTAACCCTCACCATGCTTGCAATCATGGTTGGTCACCAAGAATGGCTTATAAAAGCCCTAAATCTCCCCAAAAGGGATCTAATACAAGAAGGAGCAAGGTGACGACTTTATACCTTCCAAGGACTGTAGATGATGCACAAGTTCGACTCCTCTGGCCAACCTCTTGATTCCTCAAGCTTCTCCTTCCTTCTTGCCACCACAAACCACCAAGAATCACTAAAAAGGCCTTAGATCTTCACCAAGAACGATTAGGGTTTGATGTGAGGGAGTTCTGAGAGCATAATGAGGGAGGCTGAATAAGACGTTTAAATAGGGTGAAAACCCTTAGATTAGGGTTTTGTCCAGCCAGAGTCTACTCGTCGAGTCGTGCCGCCGACTCGACAAGTCCGCCACTTAACCCCCGGGTCCAAGTCGCTACTACTCGACGAGTTGGGCCATTAACTCATCGAGTCTTAGTCCAAATTATGAAAAGAAATACTTGAATGAAATACATACCAGGAACCGGGTGCTAAATCGTGAGACTGGACGGTGTGCCACTATCCATCATCTCAGATAGGGATAGTCGATTCACTTCTCGCTTTTGGTAATCGTTGCAGAAGTCCTTGGGAACCCGACTCGACATGAGTAGAGCTTACTATCCCCAAACAGACGGTCAGAGTGAGCGAGCCATTCAAACCCTAAAACACATGCTTCATGCTTGTATGATAGACTTCAGCAAGGCATGGGACGCTCACCTGCCCTTAATCAAATTCTCCTACAACAATAACTACCACTCCAACATCAAAGTCGCTCTTTTTGAAGCTCTTTACGGACGCAAATGCAGGTCACCCTTATGTTGGGTTGAAGTTGGAGATACCCAATTAGATAGGGGTCAAGCAACGAATATCACAATCACCGACCCAGAAATCATACATGAAACAACGTAGAAGATTGTTCAAATACGAGAACGACTGAAAGCATCGCGAGATTTGCAAACGAGCTATACTGAGAGTAGACGCAAACCCTTGGAGTTTCAAGTTGGAGATCGAGTACTGTTAAAAGTCTCGCCATGGAAATGGATGATATGATTTGGCAAATGAGGTATACTTAATACACGATATATATGACCTTTTAAAATCCTTGCGAGGATAGGTCTTGTAGCCTACAAGCTCTGACTGCTACATAAACTTAGCAATATATATCCCACCTTTCATGTGTTGAACCTCAAGAAATGCCTATTCGAAGAAACCCTTTTCATTCCGTTAGACGAGATCGAGGTCAATGAAGGTCAAAATTTCATCGAAGAACCGGTCGAAATCATGGATAGAGAAGTCAAGAAAACGAAACAAAGTCACATTCTAATAGTAAAAGTCCGTTGGAACGCTAAGAGAGGACCTAAGTTTACTTGGGAATGTGAGGATAAAATGAAACAGAAATACCCCCAACTATTTTAAAGTCCCTAGGAGCCCGGTACCAAAAACTAATTTCATGACGAAATTCTTTTCAACCGGGGGGGGGGGGGGTGGTGTGACACCAGTCACTTTTGGTTAATGAAATTCAAGCATAATTAAGGCAAAAATACTACATCTCCCACAATTATTATGATATATGAGAAAAATATTCAATGAAAGTACATTGCCCTTTAAAACTTTAAACTGTATGTAAGTTGGTATATTTAACACTACAATATATATGTGACAAAATAGATGATCGCTGAGTGATTATCAGGTTATGACAACATAACTGTTGGATTAGGTGTCTAAGCCCGTAACTATTTTGGTATGTACTTGACCTGATTATAAGCATTGTCCTTTTGGGTTGCCTTCACCATATCAATTGATAGGATGAACTAAGGATAAATAGGATTAATTATGATTTATTAATATATTATATGACTAATATATTAAAGGAGAAATCATATTGTTTAATTCATATTGATCAATAATTAACTAGAATTAATTTTGTGGTAAAAAGAGATTAACTAAACTTAGAGGACTGGAACTGTAATTATAAGATAATTGCAATTGGGTTGATGGGTTACCTTGGAATATAGGTTGGACGAATTCTATGGGAAGCCCATAAGGAAATCATCCAAGGGATATTCTAGAAGGATTTCATGGGCTGCTTAAGGCTTAAGCAGTCATATTAGGGTTTCCACCTGAAAACCCTAGCAGCCACAAGTATAAATAGACCCCTAGTGTAAGGATTTCGGCCCTATGCTTCCTGGTGTTGCCCAAGCCGATTTCATCCCATCTCCTAAGTCATCTTGTTGCTAGTGATGTTTGTGACTCCATTAGATGTGCAACATTTGAGGCACTAAGATTTCACAGGTCAAGGATATTCAAGGAGGACTTGTTATTACTACATAACAAGAAAGGTAAGATCCAAATGCTAGTTTATATGTCAATTTGATTGTTGTATGCTAGTTCTTAGGATTATTGCTTTGGTATTCAATGTTGTTGTGTTCATAGTAGAAAAACCTAGATCAAAGCAATTAGGGTTGCATGAACACCATAAGAATGATCTTATGCTCATAACCCAACATTGGTATTAGAGCCTAGGTCATTTTTCTAGTGAATATATGCAAAAGTGAACCACCAAAGATCTTGAAAATCGAATTTTTGGTTTCTGATTGGCAGACTCGCCGAGTCCATGTATGGACTTGACGAGTAGGTTCTACTCGATGAGTTCCATAGTGGACTCGACGAGTCCAAGGGTCTGTTGCCGGGATTTTCGATTTTTTGGCCAGATTTTGTTGAGGATAATTGCCAAAACTCGTTTTTCTTGCCAAAATCCAAATTTTTAAGTTTGGAATGGTTATCCTCATCAAAATTGATGGACGGTTAAATATGGATGATATAGGATTATTATTAGTCAAATATCTGACCTGGTAAGTTTGAAAAGTTTCAATTTACACCCTTTAGGTTTTATAGTTTAAATTTGAACTTAAAAAGTTTTAGTTTTGAAATTTAAATAGTTAAACCTAATGTTTTGAAAAGTTTCAAAATTTGTCCTCAAGTTTTGGAATTTAAAATTTAATTAAAATGTTTTAATTTTGAAATATTAAATTCTAAAACCCTAGTATTTTGAAAAAGGTTCAAATTACACCCTTATGGTTTTATTAATTTAATTAAGAGTTTAATTAAAAGAGATAATTAATAAATCCATAATTATATGGTTTAAGTCAATCAAATTAAAAGTATAATTTGTTAATAGATTAAACCACATAGTATTTTAAAAGTATAAAATACACCCTTATACTATATAGAATTAAAAGTTTAATATTATATATGTATAAGTAAAATGTCAGTCTTACCGTTAGTAGGCCTCATTCACGAACCTGGTCTCTATGGGGTGTTTAAGGAAATTGCCTATAAAATGGAGATTGAATGAGTATCCACACTCACCTACCGCACTCTTGACGAGTGGACGGTCGTTAGCCGAACGAGTATGATAGGACACAACTTTCCATTATAAGTATAATGAAGTACGAAGTAACTAAACACTTTTACAAATTCCCAAATCCTAGTTACTAATGTGGAGTTGGTGCTAATCCATGAAATTGCACATTGCACCTTGTTGGTCGTTAGTGGAGCGTGTGTGGTTAACCGGCAACCTAATATGGGACCAATGAAGGATGAAAATGGGTAGCTTGGTGTTTATTATAGATCAATGAAGCGTGTGTGGTTAACCGGCACATTGATTAGGTGATTTGTAACATCGAG
Organism: Lactuca serriola; assembly: GCF_051521515.1. NCBI lineage: Eukaryota > Viridiplantae > Streptophyta > Magnoliopsida > Asterales > Asteraceae > Lactuca > Lactuca serriola. Next base: position 283,775,914 of record NC_136411.1, read on the forward strand.
AGTACCAAGCTAATTTGCATGGTTATCCACACCTTGTTTGTGATCCTCGGCATCCCAGTTACAAACTTGAAGGGTACAATCGAGATTTAAACATGCCATTGAAAAGTTCAATGAATCTCAAAAGATCTAGGAGTTTCAATTCATTTAAAACTTAAATTTCGTTTTCGTTTTCAAGGTGGAAATTGGTAAATTGTCATTTACATACCTTCAAATATTCTGCAATTTGGATTATAGCATCCCTCTTCCATATTATAGGATATTATGTTGGGTCCTAGCCTTAATATCTCATTTGGGTGTTTTATTAAGGACTCAATTAACTAACTTGAATTTCTCCCATTTTGTATATGTTAAAGTCTATCAACTATGATATTCCTGAATCCGTTGGAAAAAGTTTTCCACTTGAAGATGATGTTCCATGATTGGATTGTGGAAATGGAAATCATGCTTCACTTTCTCCACCTCCTCCAATAATTCTCCCTGACCCACGTGTTCGAAGACTTGAAAAGTTCAAAGTCACTCAAGCCCTATTGACAAAAAACACAAAGATGGAAAAATCTGTATGTGCTCATGTCTTAGATATGAAGTTGCATATTGATAGATTGGGAATGTTGGGTGTCGATGTCTCAAGGAAGTTGGTTGTTGACTTGGTTCTTCAGTCACTTCCTGAATCATATAGTGAGTTCATCAGAGAGTACTATGTGATGAACCACGATGTGACCCTCATTAACTTGACTTATTTGCTTATTGCTGCTGAATCAACAATGATTTAGCGCACTGGTCAAGCAAATTTGTCTGGTAAATCAATGTCCCAACCTTCTAGGGGAAATGGCAACATTGGAAGTCCAGAAAAGTTTTCTCTACGCAAGAGAAAGGCTGAGTCTGAGATAGTACCGTGTACCATTCCAAAAGAATCCATATGTTTCTACTACCAAAAGAGGGAGAATTGGTTACGAAGATGCCTTGACTACCTGAGAGATCTAAGAGATGGGAGAGTCAAGATGTATGATTCTACTTCAGGTAAAATCCACTATCTAACTCTATTAATTTCCTGTTTGTAGATTCTTGATACATGATGTGATAAGATTACATTTTAATGTTTTGTAGGATCGAAGAAAAGAAAGGAAGCTTAAAGGAAAAAGTGAGCTAAGTCTGATCACGAAGAAATGGATTTCGATCGCATGATTCAATGATTGGATTTTTGAGCTACTACTTAGAGTTATGATAGATTTCTTAGGAATATGTAATAGCATAGTTTTCAATTGAATTTGTGTTGTAAGGACAAGTTTTCTGCAAATTTTAATAAATAAAATAAATTTTGAGTTTTGTCTTATTTATATCTCCTTGCAATGTCATTTGTGAAAATTGATGTTTGTGTGTTTCTATTATAAGAAATATTAAGTGGATGTGATTTTTAGTTATGTTATTTATGGTAGTGTCATAATTTTATAAGGAAAGATTCCCATCACCCAAGTTTCAATTGGGTAGAAATTTGGAATCATATGATGTATAGAAGTCTTGGTACTTATAAAATTAAGATTAATTCCTTGTTCACATAAGTATGTGAGTCAAGTGAAAGACTAAGGAGATCTGGTACGCAATGTTGTGCACTGGTCAAGACCACCACAAATAATAATACGATTATTCGTCATGATTTACTAAAAGTCTAGTAAATGTGGTTATGCTTACAAGATTAAGTATAATTCTGAATCATTGAAAAGTTTCAATGAATGGCAGAACGAATAAGAAAAATCAATTAGGCAGAAAGATAAAAGTTTCACCAATCTGAAAAGATGGGAGAGTACTTTAGTATCATGTTTTATGATCGTCTAATTGATTATGAAACCATATCATAATTGATCCTCTAAGGGCACCTTAGTGCACTAGTGTGGCTAAGAAAATGAATAGGAAATTGTTGAAATGGTTAAATCAAAAGGCGAATCATACTTCGTTCCAAAAAAATCAAGTCTTAGAGTCATACTCCAAGACTGTGATTTGAGTGACACATCTTAAGAAGTTTTTAACACACTCATCAAATGTGGAGTAGAAAAATGTTTTTATTACTCCTACACATTTGAAATTGGTAAGTTGTGATGTCTTGGATAAGACAAAGACCAACTAAGACCAATTGTGTGTAGTGTTTTGTCTTGATAAGAATCCGCACTAACTCTTGAATATGTGTTTGTCAAGAAATGTTTCTTGACAAGAGAATCTTATATGTCAAGAGGTCAGTGGGAGTCTAAATGATCTTGAAAAGGTTCAAGAACTAATCAAGAGTAAACCTATCGTGTTGACATATTCTTGTTTCTGTGCCATTCCAGTAAAGTTACTTATGCATATGAGTTCTACGAGTTCTCAATAGACTACATAAAGGCAAGCACCTTGTTCAATGAAAGTGCATTGAGTAGTATAGGTTAGCTGCTAAATAACTTGGAAGCAATGGTGGGACCCTTGATGGCAAGAAATTAAGAATGAACAAGTTCAGTCCATATGAGTTTAGATTTGTCTTAAACCTTGTCTTACGATTATGGTTATGACAATTCACATGGATAGGAACACGTACACCTTAAAATCTAAGTGATAAGGTTTCTCTCCGCTTCATGAAAATGATTGTGAGGAAACGCTTTCACTAAGAGAGATTTTAAGGAGATAGAAATTATGATATTTGTATTCTCAAATTTGGTTATGATTATGGCATCCCTCTTCATAGTTCGAATTGTGAGAAATGACAGTAAGTCTGAATATTCGGGACTTACTATTGTAGGTTCTGAAATAGTTTAGACACACATGTGAGCTACCTAAGGAAAGGTGTATGAGTTTGAGAAGCTTAGATAAAGGCTTATCGAAGCATATCGTATTAGAAATATGAACATTGGAAGTCAATAAGTATTGATTTCTAGAGGTCCAACTGTTTTTTGAATACGTGTCAAAGCTAGTGGGAGCATAAATGTTATGCTGGTATGGATATAATTATCATGTTAGTGGGAGCATGATTATTATTTTAAGTGTTGCAAGTTAGCAATATTAATTATAGAAAACAAAAGTTTCACTTTGCAAAGTTGTAGGGGTTGAAAAGTTGTTTTACTATAATTAAGGGAGAGATTATTATACTTCATTTCAAATCTAAAAGGTTAGATCGAGAAATTTTAATTGAATTTAGTCAAAAGACATATATGAATGTTATGTTGAAAAAATTTAACATAGGGGCATTCTATATATGGCAATATTATAGCAAGAAACTGGTAAAGTATGTTTTTCATTGTGAATCGTGTCCTATACGCTTCGGGTATAGGATCGATTGTATATGCTGTAATATTCGAACGTTCTAAATTTTCCAAATGCCTATGGCATTAAGAGGAAAAAAGGGCTAGAACCGGATTTGACTAAATTAATTAAACAACTGTCATCTAAGGTTCGCCAAGGATTGGTCACTTGTGGGGAGTTTGAAGTATAGTAACGAATGGACCATAATGACACTATTATGATTAGATATGATTCTGTTAATAACGAGTTGTCGTATGGAAAATATGGAAATGTTTCCATATTGGGAGTTGGATATCGAGAATCTATGTCTAGATTAGAAACTTTTATGCAAGAAGGATGTTCAAAGGAATGTACTTTGAATGTGAGACTTCATATCTATGGAATTGCCTTGTAGAAATCTCCAATAGAGCACTTTGTAATATCATTGGCAAAGTCTTGGTGGCTTTGATGCTGTGACATTACGAAGGGATCGCTGCATAAATGTTAGATTCTAACATATTCTAGTAGTGGCGAGAATCTTGTATTCTTACACTAACGACAAGGATTAGGAGTTGTGAAATGAGCATCATTGGAAGTGTTTTCAATTGATCTATTTGACAAAGTATGGACCATAGGAAAATAGAGTGTGCATGCTTGGAGCATGGGACAACTGTTGTTATAATTCAAGTAATAAGTTGATTATCTGAAACATTATACAATGAATAATGTGTAATCAATATAGTGACTAAATAAAAGGAGTTTTGTTTATACTCAAAAGTTTGGGGCCATATTGGATTCGATTATTCTTGTGTTTCACTTTGCATGTTTTGACTTCCTGAATAGTAAGATTATTCAAACCATCCATAGTCGATAAATACTTTGGAAGTTGGTATTGAAGCTAGACTGTCATGAATCTGACTGTAGATTGTCTAAAGCGTCTTAGACATAGCAAAAGTCTGCTACAATGTTCATGAGTGCTCCTGAAATAAGATTTGAATATCAGCTTAAACCCACGCTCACTTGAATTACTTCATGGATTTTATCACGAGTGATTAGTGAGACAATAATATCTTATATTCTTGAAACGGAGACGTGTGAGTTGTAATTTACAAGTCGGTTGCACATTGATAATATGTAAACGCACCAGTAACTTGGTGTTATAAAACATATTATTGTGTGTGATTTGATGAGTAGGTACAAGCGAGAATTTGATTCGAAGTTTATCCGTTCCTTTTACCCAAAGTGGGGTAAAAGCGATATATGTGGCCCCCTCGATGATTTAGTGATGACACCCTAAGCGCTTGGCCAAGTTGGGACTAAGTTGATGTGTTCAATTGTAGTCTGTTGTCAGTCGTCATAAATCAGAAATCGGGAAACAACAGATGAACAGAGAGAGTGATTATAATCCATGTCTCAATTCATACGATGTCTAGAATGGAGGAATATATGATCCCTTATCTAAAAGACGCGTTACTGATAAGATCAGAGTTGACAGCGGCTTTTGAAAGCTACGATTGCTGATCAGGTTCTAACGTCATATGCAAAATAGTTATTAGACTTATCCAAGTGGGAGACTGTTGGATTAGGTATCTAAGCCCATAACTATTTTGGTATGTACTTGACCCGATTATGAGCATGATCCTTTTGGGTTGCCTTCACCATAGCAACTGATAGGATGAACTAAGGAGAAAGAGGATTAATTATGATTTATTAATATATTATATGAATAATATGTTAAAGGAGAAATCATATTGTTTAATTAATATTGATCAAGAATTAATTAGAACTAATTTTGTGGTCAAAAAAGGTTAATTAAATTTAGGGGACTGACACTGTAATTATAAGATAATTGCAATTGGATTGATGGATCACCTTGGAACATAGGTTGGATGAATTCTATGGGAAGCCCATAAGGAAATCGTCCAAGGGATATTTTAGAAGGAGTCCATGGGTTGCTTAAGGCTTAAGGTAAAAATAATACATCTCCCACAATTATTATGATATATTAGAAAAATATTCAATGAAAGTACATTGCCCTTTCAAACTTTAAACCGTATGTAGGTTGGTACATTTAACACTACAATATATATGCGACAAAATAGATGATCGCTGAGTGATTATCAGGTTATGACAACATAACATCATACAAAGTGTATAGAAATACAACATACAAATGACATTTAGTGTGTAACGTTGGGCGTACCCCATCTTACGCTGGACGTACTCACCTGGCTGCCACCTCGCATGCATGGGATGAAATGCAAACTTTTCCATTCAGGGACCAATTCTGCCAATAACTTCAAAGTACTATAACTTCTTCGTTCTAAGTCCATTTCCGATGAACTTTATATCCACTAAAAGGTGGCATGAAGCCCTACACTCCTAGCTACTCCCCAAGCCTTAAAACCTTTCGAATAAAACTCAAGACCCATAAAAGACTGAATCGTCAGATAACGCTTATACCCTTATCCTCCGAAGACACAATCGAACACTTCAAAACCGGATGTTACATTGTCCTTCACAATAATAACGATTTAAGTTAATTTTAGTTACTTATTCGCCATAATTATGCAAATAGACTAAGGGATTAAATTTCAACTTTTTACATAAAATTTGGGGTCTGTTTGGGCCTTGTTTTTCCCACCTTAAACTTCATATTTTTCAAAATTGTATCAGATGAAGATAGATCATGTCCTTATCTTTAAAATTAGTACTACCATACATTCATACGATTTTTCTACGATTTATGGTGAATTTTACAAAACTGTCTCGCATGACAGATCATTCCGGACCAGTCTGGGTAAAAGGGCGTTTTTACCCTAGTTGGAGACATTTATTGATTATGTTCAAAACTAATAAAGTTTAGAGAACTCAGCTAGGAAACTTTAAACACTAATTTCGACCAAAAAGGGTTTTCCATAATCGAGATATGATCTTTCAAAGACTTTGACTTTTTAGGGTTAATTAGTTTCTTAACCCATTAAAACCTAATCCAGAGTGGCTTATATTCTGGAAACAAGTCATTAACATTAGTGGCTACCTATTGAGTAAAAAAAATCCAACAATACCTCTAATATCACACTTTAAAGTACATTGCTTAAAATAATTTTTTCCCAACAATTAGAGTTTTAGAAGATTTGACCCATGTTCAGTGTTTTGGCCATAACTCCTCAACCGTAACTCCAAATCATTCGAATCAGGTATACCTGGAATGTAGACACAATTTTCCACAACTTTTATATCTAGTGATTTTCCCTAATTCGGCCTCTATGTTTCGTAAATAGGTCTGAAAATTCAGGACAAATTGTTGTTCCAAAAATTGCACACAAACCAAAGAAAGATAAGAAGAAATTGAGTGAAATATGAGACTTACTTTAACCAATCAACATCACCAAGCAATCCCCCTTCCTCCTATCACCATAGCCGACACCACCCCTCGTTCCTTCTTCTTACCCGCTTCTTTCTTCTTCTCGTTCTAGGGTAAACACGACACAACACACACTTACACACATTTTTTTTATAGTAAGGATCGGCTCCACCCTATTAAACCCAAGAGAGGGCCGATCAGCCCTCCTAATAATCCAATATTATGGAGTTTTTGACCAAAATGATGTTTTTGAAAAAAAAATATTTACCATATAGGTGTATTTTTAAAAATATTTACCAAATAGGCGTAGTTTCAATAATTTAATAGTTTTCAAAAAAAAAGTTTTTTTTTAATTCCTTTTACTGTTTTTAATATACTCTTTTGACTTTCTTTCTGAACTTTTTGTTTTTTTTTTTTTCTATTAATGTTTATCAAATTTTTTTATAAACGACAATATAACCAAAATCTTTTAAGTACAAAAACCAACAATAGATTTTTATAAAATGTTTTTTTAAGTCAAAATAAAGGAAGACATATTAAAAAAATAGTTTGATTTATTAATATGACTTTATATCTATTGTTTTTGTTACAGAGATAGTGGTTTTCAAATTAAGTTATATTGACTTTTTTTTTTTTTTTTAAGAAACATTTGTTGGCTTTGTTCTAAAAACATTGTACCAACAATTTTTTGAATCTAAAACAAAACATTAAGGACAAACGATTTTAAAATTAAACTATTTAATTTAAATTGATCTAGTATAGTTTTAAATATATACATGTGTATTTTGGATAAAGAAAAATAAATACCCAATTTATTTCTTTTTGTGCAAACCGACTTTTCCTTTCTGCTCGTTTTATGTAAAGAAACTAAAAAAACACCTTTTTTTTTCTTTTGTCACTATTGAACCGACGAGAAAAAAAACATTTTTTCCTTAATACTTCCATTTAAATTATATAAAAAAAAACATATTTGAAGAAAAGAAACATTTTTCCATATATTTCCATTTAGATTATATGCATATAAAACATTTTTCAAGAATTTTATATGTACGTTGTACATATTTTTTTTTATTAATTTACATAAAATAATACAACGTAAAAAATTATTGCAAAAAGTTAAAAGAATATAGAAAAAAAGTATATTAGAAAAATGGTTAAAAATAATTAAAACGTAAAAAAGTTAAAAAATATCAAATTTTGAAACTATACTATATGGTAAATATTTTCAAAACTATACATATTCTGTATATTTTTTTTTCAAAAACATCATTTGGTCAAAAACTCTATTTATCAAAGTCGATTACTGCCAATTCAAAACAATAATCTGACCATTTTGCCAATTTATCAGATGAAGCGTCAGACCAAGTCAAGAACTCGAACTCTAAATTTGATGTTTTAGTAGAACTTTGACTATCAAGGTTTCGATAATCAACACGTTATCAACAATTTAAAATTAAAAAAAATAATAAATAAATAAAATAAAATTTATAGATATGTTATTTCAAATAACTTGAACCATCAGAACAGTTGATAACAACAACTAGTGATAGGATCGAACTGATATAAAAAATCAACCAATAGTAAGAGATCAGATCGATTGAGCATTTAAATCATTAGAAAGATGTAAATCGATCATAAGTATAAGTTCGATCATAAGAAAATTGAGAAGATATAATCGAAGTTGTATGAATCTCGATTTGCAAAATGTATTCAACTGAACCTCTGAATCCTCGATTAAGAAAACACGACACGGAAAAACTGGAGAATAAAGTATACATAAATTTAAACAAGTCTTGGGCTCGAATGATTTGATTAAATGAACAGTTATGAATCAATAGTATGGGCTTGAATGAATCGATCTGTGAACAGTAACAAACTCAATGTTTGGGCTCACATTTAATAGTAAATGGATCAAACAAATTGGATCAAAATGATTTTAATGCAATTTTAGCTAGATAAATGATTGGATCAACAAATTTGGCTAGACACGAAATAGATCCAACCGGAAATCATGATAAGCAAAAAAAAAAAAATCAAAGAAATATATACACGATTTAGAAAATTGGAGAGACTCACCAAAAAATATCGAATCTTTTGTCGATTACGTAAAAATGTAGTCAAATCATGATCCGTTCCATGAACTAGTTGTTTGAATCTTCATGATTTGACTTTGATACCACTTGTTAGGACATGAAGATTTGATTTAACATTGCGGAAATGTAGAAGTGAATAATCGAAAAGAACAAATTAACGACTAAGCACAAGTGCATAGATAAAATGGAGTAGAGCAAGGCTAGGATTGGGAGCTTAGATTTGAAAATTACCAATATAATGATGGATAGAGATTCTCTTAGGATGGACAATACTTTAACTATTAAACAACGAAACATATATTTTGTAACACAGCAAAACGATTGTATGGGAAGCTTACTCTTCTCTATCATTCATCAAGTATTTATACCGTAAACTATTAACCTTTCATTAACTTTAAGCGATTGTTAGTTGATGAGATAGAGTATAAGGTTTCTAAGTATGATCAAGTATCAAATGATTCATATGCTTATGGTATTGTTAACATTAATGATTGTTTGGATGATGATCATTTGGTTGATATTGTGAACGATATTCTGTCTAAAAATGAATAAATGAAAATTTTGAAAAAGACTGAGACTTCTATACAAAGTACTTAACAAAATTTTGCTGATATCGAAAATGATTTTGATAATATCAGGGAAATTAAGGGAGAAGAATATGTAGATTGCTCAAAATTGGCTGTCATTAAAATCATTGCGTTAACCAAAAGCGAAAAAAAATGATGATTCAAAATCGAAGCTAAACAATGATTCATCTTCGACAAACAAAATTGATGATTTTTAAAAGTCTGTTATTGTCGAAGACATAACAAACTATGAAAGCGACAGTCAAAATGTTTTGTTCGTTTATTTAGCACTTTCACGGTGGATGACGTTTAGTATGCACAAGATCATTTCCGATAGCCTATCGTTCAATATTTTGTTATTTCGATTTCCTTTTTAAAGTAGTAGGTCTTTTTTTGAAAAAAGTTTGGATTTTCCACCTTTTAGCTTTCTTTTTACACTATCCATATCTGACTTGAGTTTTGATATTGTTTTCTTGTTTGAGGAGTTGGTATTTCCCAAAGTCATAATATCTAAATCACGGACACATATTTCTTCATTTGGAGTGTTAATAATTATCCAACAAAAATGACATTGCTCCAAATAAATTTACTACTACATTATTGTGACGTGGGCATGGCGGCATCTTTGTTCATCTTGTGTTAGGAAAACGGGGGTTCCAATTGTCTACGAGTTGCAGTAGGAAAAGGAGTGTGGGGCCATTTAATGGCAAACAAGCATCATAACCTTTTGTCTCCGCCTCCCTACCATGGTGTTCCACCCAATTCCAAAATTATATACATGACATTTCCTGAGTTTATATATATATATATATATATATATATATATATATATATATATATATATATATATATATATATATATATATATATATATATATATATATATAAAAAGGAGAGTTCAATTGAGAAAAAAAAAGGTTGAGAATGGGAGACTTATTCTCAGCCACTCATTTATTTTTGCCGCAAAAACCTTCGTCGTATCAGCGAAAATGGAAAAAGAATAGACATGTGTTTTCAACAAAACATAATAGTCTTTTTCGTTTTTTTTTTAATTTTTAAGAAGCTAATTTTATCGAAAAATTATTTTAAATATACCAAAATTCATGATTTTTTATTCTCTATAAATAGACATCCATATTGATATAGTTTTAAAATAAAATAATTTTTTTTTTATATTTTCAGCTATCGTTATTCATAAGTGAATAAAAATGAATCAAGTTTTTTCTACAGTACATTGGTTATTCACTTATGAATAAAAACTATGATTATTATTATTATTATTATTTTTTTTTTTTTACATTTTAAGTATCATTCATATGTGAATATAGCATATACTAAACATAGTATATTCATATTTAAATATTAGACGATTCATTCACTTGTGAATATTAGATGGTATATTCACTTATGAATATTAGATAATATTTTCATATCTGAATATTACATAGTATTACATGATATATCACATGTGAATAATACATAGTATATTCACTTGTGAATATTAGATGATATATTCACCTATGAATATTACACAGTCTATTCACATATGAATATTACAATGTGTTTTCACAAATATATATAATTTTTATATGTTATTTACATATGAATAACATACAGACTTGCATATTCGTTTTTTTGTTTTAATAATCATATACTGATTCAAGCGAGAAAACATATTCATATATGAATATAACGTGGTAATTTAGTTTATGCATTTCATCAAACAATTGGAATGCATACAAGTTAACTATTTTAAAAATATTAAAAACATCAAGTTATCAATTCCAAATCATCATATACTTCCGATTTCAACTTCAGATGTGACACCTATGTCTGATCGATTTCTCATTTTGATTTTGATTTTCGAAAATCAGATTGGGAACCTGTGAGTATCGATTCTGAGTCCTTCAATGTCGACCATGATTGCGAGTCAAGAACTCCGATTCCAATTTCATGAATAGCGAAGAAATTCCGATTCCAACTGATTTCGTTTGCAAATCTGGGAAATTCTAGTTCCAAACTTTAACAAATCGATGAAATTGATGAATTTGGGTTGCGAATTTGTCTTGAACGATGAACCTCACATTTACGCATATTGACGATTGATTAACACTGGATGACATTGATGATAGTTTAGTTGAAGAAATTTGGATGATTGTTGAAGGTTGAAGGAGAGATTTTGAGGATGAACGAACTGTTATCGAAATCTCTATAGTTACGTATTTGACATTGAAGGTTATTAACATATTTACAAGTTTGCCACCGTGTCTTTTTATGCTTATATAAATGAGTGGCTGAGAATGATTCCCCCATTCTCAACTTTTTTTATTTTCTCAATTGAACCCACCTATATATATATATATATATATATATATATATATATATATATATATATATATATATATATATATATATATATATATATTGGTTATTTTGTTTTTACTAACTATTGTGTACCAGAATGCACAGATCTAGACCACAGGATGAAAAGAATCAACAGTCATGATCTGAGGGTCTATGATATTACAATAGGGTAGCATGTATCATATAATCACAAATTTTTTAGCAAAAGGGTAATTTGGTCAATTAACCTATTTTAAAAAAGGAAATTTTTGGATTTTAAGGGATCATTAATTCCCTTATTTTTAAAAATCTGAATTTTTTAAATAAATTATAATTAAATTTTAATATTATTTTTAATAATAACCGATTTTATTCTGATAGAATGACAAAAAGTCAACAATAAACTAGTAAATATATTTGCGGTTTTATTCTTGCAGAATATTGTTTCATTCAAGATACTTTTTATATTAAACATGCTTAAAGAATTATACAACATATTATCAAGAATAACATTTTCCAAGGAATACAAATTTTATTATTTTAGAATCACTATTTACATTCATCTGTAAAGAATAAGACTATAAACAATTATTACATTAATTCTAAAAAAATTATGACAAACAATGGTTTAAGGATTACATTTACTCTTAAAGATTAAAACTAAAAATGGTTAAAAAAGAAAAAAAAAACATCAAAATCTAATAAAAACACTAATCCATTCCGAAAGAATATTATTGTTAAGAAACAATTTATAAATTCTGACATAATACATTCTGTTAGAATGCACTGTTGTTCTCCATGTTTCCTTCATTTTCCACATTAATGGCAACTTCTTCAAAACCTAAATCCACAAAGAAAACATAATCAACTTTCAGATATTAAAATTTTTAGTGCATTAAATAGAATAAAACAATAAATTTCGATAAATTCTAACAAAATGCATTTATATAAATAAATTTTTACAGAATACATTACCGAATGCACTTAAATCATAGTCTTTTCTTCTTTATGCATAAACATTCTAAAACATGTATAAATGTATTTTGTTGGAATTATTAGCAACATATGGTTTATGTAATATTCATATTCTAATAGAATGAACATGTGTTTGCATTCTGATATGAAAAAAAAAACTCCAGCTTAACCCTTTTCATGCAAATTCTGACAGAATGCCAGCTTAACCCTTTTCATCAAAGACAAATTTAGAACAATCAACTATCAAAGAACAAATGGAAAATCAAGAACAATCTATCATTATTTAAGTCGGATTCTAAATTACAAAATCAACTTGAATGATGAATATTTAAAATTAAAGAAGAATGAGAGCACAATGGGCATACTAGTGAAATCAGAAGTCAACAGGAAGGATAATCAGAAATCAAAGAATCGAAAATCAGTGAATAAATTAAATGGAAGATCCATGTGAAGAAACGTAAATCAGTAACATTTAGAGGAAGAATTGCAAGAAATCAAGATGTAGAAGAATAGGAAATCAAATACTGCAGGGAAAAAATCGCAAAACCTTTCATGGGAACGGGAAAGATCGAGAATCGCAGAATCGCATCACCGTTGGGTCGATTACACACACAAGAATCGCATCATCGTTAGTGCAGATTACATCTCAGCCCATCATCTCTTCCAGAATCGCAAGTTAGATTAGTTTACCTCTCCTCGACAACATATGAAGATGATGACGTTAGTGATCGATGATGGTATTGGGCGGAAATGGTTGTCGGACTTGGTGAGGAGAAACAAAGAATACGACAATGTTGACGGTGATGAATGGCCGTCGTTTTTGTAGGGTTAACAAACAAATCACCCTAATTTAAAGGACATTAAATGTTTTAAATATTTACCATAATTAAGTGTGACAAAATTACTATTACACCCTTTTATTATTTATTATTGAATTTTATTTTTCTTAATTTTGATTGGTTGTTAGAGGCACACAATACTTATTGAAAACATTTGAACCTAATTCTCTCTCTCTCTCTCTCTACATATATATATATATATATATATATATATATATAGGGTGAGTTCAATAGAGAACCATAATTAACCAAGGAACCAATCTTTTTTTCAACTTTTACAACTTATTTTTTATCAAAAAAAAAAAAAAAACTAAAAATACAGAAATTTATAACTTTTTATCCTTTTTCCAATGATATAAAATTCGAATTTTTTGTTTTTTTACGTCAAATTCACAATGTGAATCTGGATTAACACGGTGAATCCGAAAAATATTTTTCACATTCACAATGTTAATATATGAATTAGATATTTTAAGATTTTTTTTTCCGATAAACAATAAGCTCTAGAAATTAAAAAAAAGATTTGGTTCCTTGAAGAACCAATAATTATGGTTCTCTATTTAACTTTTCCATATATATATATATATATATATATATATATATATATATATATACAAAAGGTTAGATTCATGTGAGACGGCCTAATTTTGTGAGACCGTGAGATGCAATCCTATCCACTCATTTAGTAGATAAAACAAAAATATTTTTAAAATGCAAAATAATTGAAAATTTTCCAATGTTATTTTCGGAATATATATTTTCCAAAAAGAAAAATAAAAAATAAATAAAAAAACATTTTTTAGATATTTTAGTAGATTATTTAGAATATTCTACATATCTGGCAAATCTAGTAGAATATTCTAAACATTCTAAAAATCATATTAGAAATATACAGTGTAATATTCTATTAAAATATTTCAGGTATTTAAAAAAAAAGGTAATTTTTTTTTATTTTTAAAATTTTTTTTAGGAAATAAAGTTCCGAAAATAATAATTAAAAAAAAAAGATTTTTTGGATTTTTCATTTTATTTTTGCATTTTAAAATTATTTTCATATTTGGTCTCACGGTTTCACAAAATTAACATGGTCTCAAATGAACCTACCTGAACATATATATATATATATATATATATATATATATATATATATATATATATATATATATATATATATATATATATATATATATATATATATATATATGGTTCAAATGAGAATAAAAAGATTAAAAATTGAAGGAACTTTTTTTTTTTGATTATTTCATTAAGAGTATTTTAGACATCTCAAATATTAATATTATATTAAACAAACTTTTTAACTTATCACTAATTATCACTTGTTGTTAGAAAGCCGTCGGATTGCCATCACAAATGAGAACATAAAAACATTAAAAATTCTAAATACTTTTTTTTTAAATCTTTTTTCATTAAGAGTATATTAGATATCAAATATTAATAATATATTAAACAAACATTTTCATTCTCCAACTTACAACTAGTTTCCACTTGTTGGACAGTCGTCGGATTGCCATCGGACCAACACTAAATTTAATGATATTTTTCTACTCATATTTACAGCCTAATAGAACAAACATTGTAGTTATTTTTTCTTTGATAATATTTTTTGAAACATACAATTTAAGTTTTGCAGACAAATATACAAAATTTTAATAAAAAAATAGAATTATGCCTTAACAAATCTAATTTTCATTTCTCTAAATTGTATATTTCTTTAAATCATATATAATGTATAAGATATTTTACAGTGTAATTTATATCAGATATATTCTCAATTTGATAAACAAATTTATTTACTAATACATAGTGTAATATTTTCATACATAATTTCTTTCATGTTTTAACATACAATGAAATAAAATACACAAATTATTAAAGCCCGTTTTCAGTTTTAACTTATAAAATTCACAATAAAATATAATACAACCTATTATACACTAAATGTTTTCTACAGTAAAGTCAAATTAATTTGTAAATTTTTTAAATAAAGTCATATTTTTTCTTTTTGAATAGAAAAATTCCGATTATTTGACTTTTTTAATAGAAATATCCAAGAAACTGACTAATTTATCCATTTCAACCCTTTTTGATATGTTCAGCAGGTCATGAGACCTAATTGTTAATTTTTCCAAAATAATAAGACCTACATATTTTTCTCAAAATTTGTATATAATGTATAAACATATTTTTTTTTATATATTTCTATGTATTTTTGGTATTTATATATTTTTAAGTTTATATATAATAATAATAATAATAATAATAATAATAATAATAATAATGATAATGATAATAACCAAGATCAAATAAGAAGAGAACTTTTGGTAGGAAGGTATATATATATATATATATATATATATATATATATATATATATATATATTAGCAAAGGAATCATTAAATGATTAAAAAAAAAAGATTAATAAAAAACATCTTCATGATTTATTTTTCAATAAATCAAGAAAAAATTTCACTTTTATGACAATTTTAGTGAACAAAAACAAAATTATCATAAAAATAAATCATTAGGATGTTTGTTCATGACTTTTTTTTTTGAATCATGTTATTTTTTATTCATCTAATGATTCGTTTGTTTTGTTTGTTGAAAGAATACGTAGAAAAAAACTTCTTACTTTGCTTCCAAAAAAAAATTTCTTATATATATATATATATATATATATATATATATATATATATATATATATCTTTACTATCTTATAAAAGAAATCTAACTATTTCTAAAAATAGATTGATTATAATAATAATATTTTTTTAAGACGTCCAAATGATGAAGCTGATAGTACAAGTAACCATTAATAAAATAATATTAAATTTTAACCACATTTTGAATTCAAATATTTCTCATCAAATCTCCTTATATTTCTCAGCAATTTGATATGGTTCCCTCAAATCCCGGATTCATTCAAATTTTGAACCCTTTTAGATATCCTTAAATTTAGCATGTTGATGATTCAAATATCTCTCCCATCGCATATACCTATTTTTTCCCTCCCCTGCTATAAAGCCTATCGTCTAGGAACAGAAAATGACTTCGGGCGTGTTTGGCATGGAGCTTTTGGAAGCGTTTGGGAGCTTCTAGCTTTTGATAAAACGCTCTAGTTTAAACAAAAAGTTTTGTTTGACAATAAGAGCGTTTAGCTTTTAGTTTTAACAAAACTCTCCGATTCTAAAAGCTACTTCATGTAGCGTTTAACAAAACGCTCCTGAGCTTTTAAAATCAATTTCCATAATTACCCTTAAAAATATATTTATATATTTATATATTTTTAATCAATTGTCCTTTTATGTAATTTTATATATTTCAAAAGCTTCTAGCTACTTTTTCCAAACATACATATAACAAATAAAAGTTACAGCTTCCCGCTACAAGCTACCTGCTACACGCTACCAGCTACCCGCTACCAGCTAACCGCTACCCGCTTCCAGCTAACAGCTACATTTGCCAAACACACCCTTCATCTCCCGTCTTCCACTATCCCCAACCATCGGTTCTATGACACCGCTTTCTGACGTCTTTCCTTCCAAAAACGACTTCACCACAAGAACCCTAAATTACTTTTGGAAGCTCTCCCTCTTCTCATTCTCTATCTTTTTTCTCTCAACTATAATTTAGAGTTTTGATTTGTCATATGTGACGCCGTCCACCGCGGCCATGACATTTTTTGATCGTTTTTACACCGTCGCTTCCAGTCAAACCCAACCATTCCCAAATGTCGGCCTGATCGATACACACTTTTGTCGTTTTCATGGTTATGCCTTCAACCACCCAGCACCATGGTTTCCAACATATTCAGGTATATTTCTAGACTATACATTTATGTACAATCTTTATTGCAATTTTGAAATATTTTAAATAGATACTTAGTTTTTGACCGACTTCGATTTTCTAAACATCGAGGTTCAATTTTGTGGAAAGATCTATGTTTGATCTTTTTCATTTTCATGTTTATTGTATCATTTTCCGAATTGAGGATGTTATTACGAAGCTCAAAATCTAGAAGAAAAAATGAGCAATGGGTGACTGGTGAGAGTACAATCCTTCATTTGACCCTAATTACCTGTCTATATTTTTCTTTTTAATCTAGATGACTCTAGGTGGAGTCCATGCTTTTCACGAATAATTTCATTTTGGAACTACCTTTTAGTTTAGTTGTTTTTGGTTCATAAGTCTTCAACCATTTTTGAATTTGTTGTTGTTTTTATTTTATTTTTAGCTCTAATTTGTTTCTTTTAGTGTGATCCAGGTTCAATTTCTTTTGCAACATGTATTGGCTAGAGAGAAGCAAACACAAGAGTGTCCAATACATTAAAGAGAGAAGCAAACACCCATTTTTCTATTGTTTTCTTTGCTTAATCTAAAGCTCTTTCCAACATCTTTAATTTTCATATTTTATGATTATATATATGTTTGAGATTTTACTTTTGATTGAATTGATTAGTGTGAAGACTAACAGTTATAAAAAAATAGATCTAAACTTTATGAAGAAGATCGATGTTTTGAGGGGTTCATTTTTTTTCTTACTGTGTTAATTTTGGAGGTTTCTTTTTAGGTCCAAAAATTTGGAACGTAACATCCCATGGATGATGAACGAAACACGATTTTAACCCGTAAGTTTATTCCTATTGGTTTATTTCTGATTTGTCATATACTTTTTCTCTGATATTCCAGGTTTAGATTTCCATTTTTTTATCGTTTTTATTTTTTTATTCTTGAAGTGAAGAAGAACAATCAAGATTTGTAAATATGTTGTTTGATTTTCCAGCTTTTGAATCTTCATCATGTTTGTAGATGCTTTGGATTTTGGGTTCTGGTTCATTTTGAAATGAAGACCAAGCATTGAACTTGTAAGCATGTTCTTTTCAATTCAATTTATGATTATCATCATTTTTACACTTTAGTATCTCAGCTTTTAATTCCTTTTTTTTTGCTTTACCATCAATTTTTATTTTTTAAATTTCGATTTGAAGAAGAAAAATCTGATTTGTAATGTTTTGTTTGTTTTCCCAGGTTAGAAATCTGCAAATATTTATCGAAGAATTCTGAGATGAAAAATTCTAGGAAGCAATAAGGGTTACTTGAACTCGAATGTTATCTCTCATTTTTTATGCATGTTGGACAATCGGATAAAGTTGCATAGTCATGTAACTTTATAAGTGGACATTTGGCATGGTTACCCTTTTGTAAGTTTGCATAGTCATTTTTCATGCATCTTACACATTTTTCAATAATTTAAACACCATTAACTAATGTAGTGCTCTTTGACTTGCATTTAGCATATGTATCAACTGTTTCACTAGCTTTTTAGATAAATCTCGCTGCTAATTGGGGAATTGTGTAGGAAGTATGTTGTATTTGCCACTTGTATTTCTATTAGCTTCTTTTGTTTTTTGATGCCACTAATAAGTCTTTGATGATCTTTGGTTTTTGGGGTTATGAAGTTTGATGTGTGTGTGTGGTGTCTGTATTAAGTATACAAGTGTGGTTGTGTCTCTTGTGTGTGTATTTGTCGATGTACATATGTGTGTGTATTTAAAGATAAGATGGGTGAAATGCAGGAAGGACGAAGTCGAAAGAATGTATAAGCCAAGAAGAAAGTGGGTAACTTGCACCTATATTATTGAAGGGAGCATGGACGGACCCAAGATTTCGTAGTAGGTGTTACCGGTGACACATTTTTCCTTTTACGTAGTGGCAC
Organism: Lactuca serriola; assembly: GCF_051521515.1. Classification (NCBI taxonomy): domain Eukaryota; kingdom Viridiplantae; phylum Streptophyta; class Magnoliopsida; order Asterales; family Asteraceae; genus Lactuca; species Lactuca serriola. The sequence continues at coordinate 283,795,071 of NC_136411.1, forward strand.
AAATGAAGAAAAAACGAAAAATTCAAAAAATTTTACACTGTATCCGGAAAAATAAGGGGTTGTCGGTGCCACTATGGGCACCATAGTGGAACCATCCCTGGAAGGGAGTTAGCGCTCTCTGCAGATCATGATTTAGTTTGTAGGATATTCAACTATTTTCATTATAATACTGGTACAGTTAGCAATATATGATGTTAAACTGTTAGTGTTGTGAGATCAAGACTAGAGTGTAGATTGAAAAATTTAAATTGTGAATTCTTGATTATAGGATCAAGATTGTTTAATTGAGGTTTTTAAAAATGAATTTTGTATCAAAAGCATCCGGTCATTGTGAGTTGAAGTTGCAAACTACGGACCAAAAATAATTTCATATTATTAATTGTAAAAATATGGTTTGTGAATGTATAGTTATTATATAAATATAAGACTTTGATAAGCGTATAACTTAAATGTTGTCAAAATATATTAAAAGTGGTACTTTCCATAGCATGAATATTAACATGCTGGTATGTAAAGAATAATGTATGAATTAATTTTTTTATTGTATAATTGCATCTCTAATCCACTTTAATTATGTCAAATATGGTGTAATTAATTTCGACACATTGTGATTATAGTACTATGTATGAGATTAGTTATAAAAAAAATAAATATTATAATTGTTTCAAAGTCAAAGGATGTAATCTTCACAATGTTTTCTTTGTCAAATAACTGTATAATTTTAAATTATAATATATAGTCCAATTGTATTTATTTCCATTAGTTTACTAATTTGTTAAAGTAATACCAAGTTTATATTATTATTATTATTATTATTATTATTATTGTTATTATTATTATTATTATTACACTTCTTTTCTCCACCTAATAAAATTAACACCAACACGTAACTAATAAATATTAATCTTAATTATAAATCATATTTGACTATTTATTGTATATTCATCTGAGATATGATATTTTTACGAATGACAAAATAATTCACAAAAATAGATGATTCCTCGAAAGAAAATTATTCACCGTCCGCAAAAGAAATTATAACTAACTAATATTTTTTTGAAATAAAACAGACAATTTAGTTGCCGAAATGAAAACTGAGAATGTATATATATATATATATATATATATATATATATATATATATATATATATATATATATATATAGCATTTAACATTGATATTATGATGTTAAACTAATGAAAAGTCTAAGCTAAATATATAAGAGTTTAAGACTTTCATTTGATTTGATGACATTCATATTAAAAATAAGGGAGATAATCATTGTCAAAAGAAAATTGTTCACTAAAATAAATATATTTGACGTCTGCGAAAAGAAAGCTAATCATCTATTGAAACTTATCGACGATAGTGAAAAAAAACAAGCCGTCATATCCAAATTTATAGCATAAAAGTCCAAAGTTAGTAATAAAATCATAAAGAAGACAAACTTTAAGTTTTTTTTACATAATATTGTTTCTGCTAGGGACACAAAAATATTAGTGAAGCCTAACGAAAATTTAAAAGGTGATGAAGTTTATACATCAAATGTGGTGTATAAAGAAGTATTGCACGATTAATAATATATAATTAGTCATGTGTTATTACAAATTTTCATATTTTGTGTATTCTTATAATTCTTTATTTTTGTTTGAATGACTTAAACATTTCATATTTTATGTCGTCTTGACCAGTTTGATTTTATCGGTTATTTGATGTATCATGTAACAAATAACACCATAGTTTGATTATTTTTGTCTTCGACATGTACTTTCTTTTGTAACATAACATTTTTGTAGAGGAAACATATCACCGAAAGAATTTAAATGCCCCGCCGCTTTGCGCGGGTACACTGTTAGTATATATATATATATATATATATATATATATATATATATATATATATATATATGAAAACTTGGGGTTCGCTTGATGAAAAATCCTAATTTTAACGACTATTTTAAAACTTTTTGTTTATGCTTATTTAATAATTTTGTGATTACGGAATTGGTCCCAAAATATCATTGACATAATATAATATTAAAATCAAGGCATTTCAAAATGTTTTATATTTTAAAAGTCTGAGATGTCATAAATAATACAAAAAACATAAGGATAAAAGAAGACTTACAACATCTCAATATACTAATGCTCTACATCTTTTTGAATCTCTCAGCAGACCTATATATCATTATCCAAGTACCTGTGATAGAAATAAGCTGAGTAGGTTAGGTCGGAAAATCTGGTGAGTAAATAGAGTTTTCAACCCACAATATTATAATATATATTTATATATTTTCAGCAAATAAATAACCCAAATACCTATTCCTGTTATACTCACTTCCTAATAATGATCACAATGAATCTTTCCTAAAGGACCTTTTTAAATGGACACCTATATTCCTTAGATCATTAGGCACGACCATATGATAATATTTTGGGGGTAAACACAATAGTCGACAAAAACGGTAGACACGATAGTAAAATAGTACTTTGGATAAGCACGACAATATAATAGTATTTTGGATAGACAAGATAGACACAATTTATTATTTTCCATATTTCTTACTAACCTATCACAACCACTATCTCACATGGCTCTATCACGTCCTCTCATTTATTATTTCACACAACCCATTACTACGTAATCTTATTATTAAGTATGATAAAGTATAAATAGTTTAACCAAGTAATAACTATATCATGTTGCATGTATATATTAAACACATCAAGACAACACACATATCATTTATGCAATTAGAATACTTGTATCTATGTGTAAGTTGAGAGTAACTATGCACTCACCTGACAAAAGTATGTGACTCGGGGTTAGGTCAGCGCTTCACCTTAACACTTGTCAAAGACCTAAATGTATAAAACATAAAGTCTTAGTCTAGTTTCATAATCTGGGCGACTAATTAATGATAGTCTAGATTTCTCAATAATCTTAATGTCTACATCAAGATTTAAGTAAGAATAACCAGGTAGGATCATATCGGAGGTAGAGTCCGTTTGGTATATAAAGTATACTGTTTGGAAATCCCAATTTAAACACCTCACTAAATCCATTCTAGACATCACTCCCTTAAGTAGATCAATCAGTATAAAGAATTGGAATAACTGATACATCGTAATTATAGGTTCATAATAATGACTATGACTACAATTAAAAGTTACACTGAAAATAAATAAGCGTAGCTTGACTTATAGAGTAACTTAATGAAAATTGGGAATTATGTCGACATAACTCTAACTCGAGAACGTCTACTAGATAGCTACTATTATTCGGGTACTTCAGGCGTTGCAGGGCTTCACCGACTACCAAAAAACTAAGAAAAAAATTGGGCTACAAGAAGGAGAACTGAGAGTGAGGGGTTGTGGGGGCAAGATAAGAGCAACATATACAAAATAGAGCTATTTATAGGAATCTTTGAAATACACGTCACACATAGATAAGGTGTGCGCCATGCATATGGACAGAAGGGATAAAGTGTCGTTTTCTTATTGTGTCACATGTCGCGATTTAGGTGGTGTATCAGTGCGCACCGTACATCTGGTTGGTGTGCGTGGTTGCGCGCGAATTTTCCTGATTTCTAAAAGAATTCATAACGTGCTCATATGAGCTCCTTTTTCGACAAGTTTTATATCCACACATAGCTATCGACGAAATCTACACTTTTATTTAGACTCCAGCTGCTAATTTTGACTTTTTTTAAGTTATATTTTTACAGGCTTAGAGTGTTAAAGTATGTGTAATAATCATAACTCTCTCACACGATATCTGTTCTCGACTGTCTTTATATCGATGAATAGGTATGAACAAGAAAATCCTAACAATCAACCGATTCGAATTTCAGTTTCAGTGGTAACACTATTATGCTGAAATATTAGAAAAATCTTAACTTCATCTTATGAAGTCGGATTTCAGCGTTCTTTATATGCACACTCTCGGTTTAAACTCTATTACGACTTTCGTTTAGATCACATAAGCTAAAAAGTAATTTATCAAAAATACACTTTCTTCGATACGTAGAGTCGTGTTGATTTAATCTTCTATCAAACAGTCATGTTTAACGCTTATTATACTTTAATTAACTACCCCGAATATGCGGGTGTTAATCTTGAGGCCAAATGAGACTGGTGAAGTTTTCTTATTTGCATAAATTAATATTCTATTTTTTAATTTGATGTTTAATTTCAAGATATTGGAATGGGAAAATATTAAAATATGTGGGTATGAAGGAATTTATTTCATTTTATCATATTTGGTCAAATACTCTTTACTTATCTAAACTTGGATATGAACAAAACTTTTGTTTTATATCATTGTATTAACAGTGAAGCAAACCACCATCACTATCAGATCTGACGACGGAACCACTACCACAATCACCATCGGCGATGCTACCTCTCCACCTCTTATCACCTCATAAGCGAATTCAATCAATTTACCTCCATCGTTGTCCTCCTTTGCCACAAGAATAAACACTAAAAACTATCATATATGTAGTGGATTTACACACCTGATCTACGAGCTCTCTCCACAGATGCTACATACAATCATTTTCATCTCTCTCCATCCATCTAGTGCTCTCTACTTCTACTTTAGGTTGCCGGAAAATTGACCAACCGTCTTCAACCTCTCAGATCTACCTTCTCCGTCGATTTGTCTCCCATTTATCTTTTCCTATCATATCTCTATGAAACTCTACCAGATCAAATGCAAATATAATGTGTTACATGTAGATCTACGTCGTTGACTCCTCATCTACTCCCAACTTTCGTATTCCTCCCCCGCAAAAAACCCTAGCCATCGTTGATTTGAAAAATATAGCAGATCTAGAACGCTTTGGCAAGATCGACAAAGTTCCGACAAGATTAACAACTTTCCGATGAGCATCCATCTGAATCGTTATTCGATCGATATCAGATCTATTCTTCTGTTATTTATGTCGCCATCGGAGCATCACAGAGCATAAATTGCAACCTTCATCATCGTAACATATAGGTGTTTCAAAGTTGCGACGAACTTATTTTTTTGTTTATCTGATGTGTTTCAAAAATCGTTTTTTGTTTTTCAAATCTATTCTCCATCTCTCCTTGCTATATTTCTCTCTGATTTGTTCTCTGATGGTATAATTTAAAAAGTAAAGTTATGGAAAAAAGATGCACACAAGGTGTTTGATTAAATGCTACAATGAAATTTTCTTTCAAAGTCTAAATAGTGAATATTGTAAACTAAGGTATGAATGAATTAAACTGTGAATATAATGTGCATGAAATTGTGAATATAATGTAAACTAAACTATGAATAAGTGTATTAAGTTATGAGATGTGTAAACTAAATTGTGGTTTTTTGTATTTTTTTACTTACCTTACTTTTATGTGTGTTTTAAAGATAATGTAAATGAATTTTTAATTTTTTGAGTGTTTTGTTTTAAATTGTGAATGATGTACGATTGGATGTATTAAATTGTGAATGACTCTATCAGGTTGTGAACTTACTATGAATGAGTTGTGATTATACAATATAAAGTTTTGAATTTTTTATTGATTGTATATTGAATTGTGAACGAGTAAATTAATATGTTTATTGATTTTTGAATATATTATTTACACTTTAAATATGTTTTCCCTTGAAACATTAAAATTATGTTTTTGCTATTTTTACTAAAAAAAGCAAAAAATAAGATAATGTAAATAAAATTTTAATGTAAATAAAATTTTAATTTTTGAGTGTATTGTTTTAAATTGTGAATGATGTATGATGACTCTATCAAGTTGTGAACTTACTATGAATGAGTTGTGATTATACTATATAAAGTTTTGAATTTTTTATTGATTGTATATTAAATTGTGAACGAGTAAATTAATATGTTTATTGATTTTTGAATATATTATTTACACTTTGGACATGTTTCCCTTGAAACATTAGAATTATGTTTTTGCTATTTTTTACTAAAAAAGCAAAAAAATTAGATTTTAATATTTTTTTGAACGGCTGAGATTTTATTAGAAACTAGCAAGGAGCTAGAAGAAAACCATTACAATAAAATAGTAGTAGAATAAGATTTTAATAATTGAATCAGGTAATCATATGTTTACTATGAATCTATTGTAAAAATATTGTAATAAGTTTTGAAATTTGAAAATTAAACTATGAACAAACTGAATTAAACTATGAATAGACTGAATTAAACTATGAATTTACTATATTAAATTGTAAATTTTATATAATTTTTTATGTTAAATATTAAACGAATAAATTAAATAGTGAACGAACAAATGAATAAATGTTTATATACAAATATGATTTGGAAAGAATGTCGGTTGCGACGATGATGTAGGTTGTTGGTGGCGACGTATGGTAATTGGTGGTGGTGATGGTAGAGTTTGGGTTTGATTTCTCTAAATATGTGAATAATATATAACTGATGATATTAAGTAGTGATTTTTATGTTTTAAACAGAAAATAAACTTTATTAAGTGGTATATTTGATATAAATTTTGTGTTAACATATGAATGAATGTATGCATGAAACTAATAAACTGGGAATTACTAAATTAATAGACAAAACTTCAAAAATGGTCCTTGTGGTTTTCGAAAATATCAAGTTTAGTCCTTAAGTTCAAAAAACTTCACAGATGGTCCCTGTGATTTCAAAACTTTTAACAAATGGTCGTTTTCGCTAACTCCGTTAGCTTTTGGCCGTTAAGTGAAGGACAATTCCGTCATTTCACAAAAGAGGGACCATTTATGAAGTTTTTTGCTATTTAAAAAAATATAAATATATAATAAAGGGTCCCACACACACACATACACACACACACACACACTCTCTCTCTCTCTCTCTCACACATTAAACTGAAGAACATATATCACTCTCTTCTGAAACCTCAATCGGACCAACATAGGCATACACATACATTGATGATTCACTCTCCCTCCTTTTCACATACACACATTAATGATTCATTCTATCTAGTTCAATCGATGGATTAGGATCTAGCTCCACCTTTAAAGTCATCACTATCACAACCAGATTTGGCCTTCCATTAAGACCCTGTGCTGTGAAAGAAATACCCAACTCCCATTTATATGAAAGAAAAGTATCGACATCTTAATTACATCAAGAAAATACATAACAAAAGAAGAAATTAAAGCATGTATCCCCCTTTTATCCCTCTTATTGAATCGCATACAACCACCCCCCAAATCAATACAAGAAACATATAACAGGCAGTTGCAATTCAAAGGGATCAGTTCACAATGTTTACAAATTCAATCTTTGAAGGAACAAGTTATGCGATTACACTTTCTAGAAATCAAACGAACTCTTTCCACAATCCCAAAATAGGACATCCAGGTAAAGCAAAGGTGCAATTGCAGGTATAGAAATCGGAATCGGAATGGAACATTATTCATTCTTCTACTCATGTTCTTGATCATTTTTCGTGCAACAACCAGACAAGAAGGCGATCAAGAAAAAGAAGATGAAACCGATTGCATCAAAGAAGATCCCGAATCGAGACTAGTTATTCTTTTCTAGAAACCGAACGGAAACAACAAAGATCTTTTGAAATCAACCAATAATTTCGATCAAGAAAACAAAATCAGATGTGGAGGATTTGGTCTCGTCTTCAAAGCCACCCTCGTAGACGGCTGTAAAGTCCCCATTAAATGGTTTCCCGACGACACTGGTCAAGTCAATTGCGAATTCCAAGCGGAAGTGGAAACCCTCTTGCTTCTATGAAAGAATCGAGAGATGTTAAGAGAGATGTTAAGAGAAGGCTGCCAACAGACTGTAATTTGTAGTTTGAATTGGAGATGGATGGTTTAAGCGATTCAAAGCCTGAAAGAAGATAACGCAGGTCATCGAAAGCCATTATGAAGTCTTGATAATGAACCTTGCAGACTTCTTCGATCCTTTATTCAGAGAGAGAGAGAGAGAGTGAGAGAGAGGGTGAGACCCTTTATTAAATAATTATATTTTTTTAAATAACAAAAAACCTCATAAATGGTCCCTCTTTTGTGAAATGACGGAAATACCTGTAACAAACCGTTATTTCAAACCTATGTAATAGTGTAGGTCAATTTGTACTTCTTTTTAAATTAATAAAGAGAAGTTTTGAAGGTTTCGTCATTAGTAGTATAACAGTAAAAAGACAGACAAAAACGGACGTCGGATGAAGAAGTTATGAATTTTTAACGGATTTTCCTGTCCCGGACTGTTAAAAATAATAATATTAAAAATAAAGTCAAAATTAGCCGACGAAGTCTAAACGAAAGTCGTAGAGTATAATTTTACCTACGCGTGCACATAAATAACTTCAAAAACGAAGTTCGTATGCAAAAGTTATGAATTTTACAAGTTTTTGGCACAAAAATAAAGAAAAATAAGAAAAACCGGGAAATTTCGCATGAACAGTAACTGCCACGTCACCCTCGCATGCGAGCCTCCTCGTGGCGTCTTCTGATTAGACCGCAGCCTCGCGTGTCACCTCCTGATTCGACCAACTCCGCGGTCGAATCCCACTTGGACAGCCTCGCATGAGACACACCTGACCTCACCCTCACACGCCCCTCGGATGCCCCCTTCGCACGTGTCTTCTTCCCATTGGACCGAGATCTGGTCCAATCCGAGCCTACCACCTCCAAACCGAAGCTGCCTCCCTTCGCAAGCTGTCAGCCTCGCATAAGCCTCGGATTTGAGGCTTCGGCCTATATAAGACATGCGAGGGTTCCAGATTTTTTTTACACTTTTCACCGTAAATTTCTCCCTTTTTCATATTTTCCACTTCCATAAACTCATATACAACCCCTAAAGCCCAGGTATCAAGACTCAAGCCTAAAGCAAGGCTCGAAGCCCCGAGATTCCCGAGAAGTAACCTCTCTTTTGTCAAAACTCTTCCCGATTTGAGTCGGTTTCTTGACAAATAAACTCCTTTTCGTGAAACGAAACTCTGCCCGATTCACCATATATCAAGTGAGTTCATACCCCCGTATTTTCATAATTTCTACTGTTTTAAGGGGGGAAATACAAGTATAACACAATAACTTTTTGTTATAAATAAATGATTTCAAATCACGATAAAACGATTTTAAAGCATCAAAAATACTCCAAATATTGAACTCTTTTATAAACTTATATTTTTCTCAAATATTCATAGTTGTGTATATATATATATATATATATATATATATATATATATATATAAGATTTAAAAGGCTTAGGACTAATAACTCATTCTAGGTCCTTTTCCTTGTTTGGATGTGGACTTATAGTACCGGTTATTTGTCCGAAGGTCGTTTAAATTTTACTTATATATAAAATTGTATATGTATATAAATATAAAAGTTATTTCATTTGTTTAATTACCCTTTGTAACCTGTTGAGCAAAGGATTACATGCAAAAATAGTTATTTACCAATTCATAAAGTACATATAAATTATAATAGGTATAATTTATGATACATAGAACAAGAATTCATGATTTAAGTATACAAGAATACACTGTTTTACATGAAACAAGGGTTTTAATTCAAAACAAATCAAGGGTTTACACTTGTCAAATACATGTTCGGAATACTAATTCAAGAACGTACTGTAAATCATTTATTTCAGAATGATTGGGTTTTCATAACTGATATACATGTAACGTTTATATGCTTTTTATGAGACATTCAATTCAAGTTGTTTAATTTATTTTAGACAACCAAGGTGAAGCCCTGACATTATAACCAGAATCTCTAGTCTGGGGATCGAAACAAGTTGTGTGTAGATCTATATCGGGATTGACAACCCCGTACTCAGGCTGCTAGCTACAGTCAGACATACACGCCAATGTGTGGAAATTGTTATCAACAGTTTAAACGATCACAAGGCGTTTGTTTCAGCGTTCATGTCTTAGTATGGTTATAATAACTCATGAAAAAGATATTAACAACACGTTAGTGTATAAATAACTAAATGTAAGTACATCTTTAAAGTACCAGTTTATAAAATACAAAGTACAATGGTATACTACAGTTTTCAATAACAGCTGATGAAGCCAGGGACACTCTCACTTACAAGTTTTACAAATACATTGGTTTACAAATAGAACGGTTTTATGGGAATAAAACTACTTTTCACATACCACAGAAAATATGGGATTTTCTAGAACAATTTTCATATTCAATATACAAAGACACCCTTTCACACATTAAGACTTATGTACTCACTCAACTTATTATTGATACTCTCTTTTCAAATTACTTGTATTCTCAGGGAAATAATAACAGGTACTCCCCGAGCTTTTTGAGAAAATACAGCCATTATGAGTCATATCTTCTTCTTTGTATAACTATTTTGGTTTCAATATACAATGATTGAACACATGTAAATACTTATACTTTTAAATACAATGGTTGTTTGTACTTTGATTACTATGATGCATGTGTTGTGATACTACAAATGTAGTCCTCCACTCCCGGACGTTTCCGCCGTCTGGTTTGGGGGTGTGACAGATTGGTATCAGAGCATTGTTTATAGTGAACTCAGTATATCAATTCATAAAAGATATACAAACTATAAATACATTGGGGCTAAGAGCTCTGACTACAAGTATACTTTTTAAGAATTCTAAGTATTTTTACAAGAAGTATACTAACCCTCATACCTACAAGCACATAGTCATAAGAACTTAAAAGTATTTGGATGTTGAACATTACAGTCAATCCCGGGCAGTTATGTAATCATATCTAGAATTAATATAGCCTGATCAACTATATTGATTTCATCTATGACCAACATGTGTTTGGGAGTGATAGTAGTGTTGTGACATGTCTAAGACTTACCAACTACAGAAGAAACTCTAGAACAGAACATAAAATACTATAAGAATATTTTAAACATCGATATGCTTTAGTTTTTCAGGCATTTCTCATAACCTTATTCTCGTACAAACACAATGGCAGGACATTATCTACCAGGGGACCCTTATTTTCCAAATCATGGCAATGAAGGATGGATAGCGGAGGATCCGAAGGAGGATCCAGAAGAAGACTCAAATGAAGAACCATTTGAGGACAGCGAATCAAGTGGTACAGATACAGAGCCACAAGTCTGCAACCCGGGGTTACGTCCCCCGAGGCAAGAGGAAGCAGTCCCTATACCCGAGTGGGGCTAATACATAAACTATTGGAGTCGACAAGACGGCCAACGCCCTCCCTACGGAATGGCACGGGGTTTCTATAACGTCTCAGAAGGAGGAACAGTCGACAAAGCTCTTCCAGTTATAGTGAACCGAATAGCCCGACAATTCGATCAATCAAGGATGTCAATTAATCAAATCCTAGAAGTGAATGCGGCTGCGCAAGCTAACACTGCAGATATCCTTCGTCTTGACGAGATGCAAGATGTTACCCAACACCATACTGAAGCCCTTCAAAGGCAACTTAATGCTGCTAAATCAGAGATCAGAGAACTGAGGGAGCATCAAGCTGCCCAAGAAAGGCGCTGGAAATCACAAGACGAAGCGGAACCCAGTAACTGTCGTAGCAACCACCGCAAGTAGTGTTTACACTACTTTCTAGTTTAATATACTGAATGTATAAACTACTTTCAGGATATGTACAAAATCAAGTATCAATAAAATAATAAGCACTTTACTTCAACAAGAGTTATTACAATTTTCACAAACATTCCATTCCAAAGTTTTGGGATTATGGATATGTTCCAGTGTTATTTTTCATACTTTTCAATACGACCGTGAAAATTTTTATTTTCGGTAGGTCGGTTTGATGTCGATACTTTCGCAATATTGTGGTTTATTAAAGACCTGCTTTAGGATCAAGTATCCAGATTACATATACTTAATATACCAATACAATCGACATGTATTTTCATACTCTTTGAAAAATAACCACTTCATTTTATACTATCCTGTTGCAAGTTGTACTTGCAATGGACATCCATTTTCAATTATTTACAAGATTTTTGTTGAATTAAGTGTTTAAGTTCAGAGATATCAAATTCATATTCATTCTTGATATCTCACTATCTTTTTATCTATTGACTTTTATAGAAAAAGATGCCTCCTTGTAGAAATCCAAGATGTAACAATGAAAATGAAGCATCGACGCCACCTCCACCACCACCCCCTCAATCCGATGCTGCTATGTTCCAAGCAGCAGTCACGCCTGCCTTATCTCATATCAATGCTCCTGGTGCTAGTGGGTCGGGAGCTGGTGCACATCCATCTAACCATGTCGAGGGTCATGAGCACTCATGAGAGTGTGCTTATAAAGACTTCTCGAATGCCAAACCCAGGACCTTTAATGGAGCTGGAGGAGTGATGGTTTTAAGGCAGTGGATTGAGAAGACAGAAGCAATCTTTGAAATTTGCTCCTGTTCAGAGGGTAGCAAAGTTAAATTTGCTGCCTGTACTTTCTCAGATAGGGCCCTAACATGGTGGAATGGCCATGTTAAGTCACTGACTTTGATAGTGGCTAATACTATAAGCTAGGAGCACCTAAAAACCATGTTGATGCGGGTATACTGCCCGCGAGGGGAAATTCAAAAACTGGAACAAGAACTCTGGGGTCTTACCATGGCCGGTACAGACATAACACCTTACACGAATCGGTTCTTTGACTTGGCGATTCTGTGTTCGGAAATGGTTGCTCTGGAGAGCAAAAAGATTGAAAGGTATATTTGGGGACTGTCGCCTCATATATAGGCAAGTGTCATTGCATCTAGGCCTGTTACCTTTGACAGTGCCAAGGAACTGACACAGTCTCTTATTGACCACGGAAATCGTCAAAACTCTGTGGTTATTACCCCAGAACAACCTAGGGAGAACAACAACAACAACAAGAATAAGGGTTGGAACAAAAGGAAGGGTAAATCTCTTCTGGAATCTTCAAAGAAGCAACAAATAGTGGTAGTCCTCTATTACTGTACCTGCTACCATACTTACTACTGTGCCTGCTGTTGCCCCTAACAACCCAGCACCAACTAAACCCTATGCTGGTAGCCTCCCTAAATGCAACAAGTGCAATTTTCACCACACTGGAAATTGCCTAGAGATGCAGTGTCGTAACTGTAACAGGAGAGAGCATACTGCCCGATTCTATAGAACACCACCTCAACCCCTTAACCAAGTACCTGCCGCTGGAGTAGGTCGAGCATGCTACCAATGCGGTGATGTGGGGCATTTCAAGAGAGATTGTCCAAAAGCTGGATATGCCGGTGGGGTTGGGATAATTCTAGCACTGGGTCACGAAGAAGCGGTGGCAGACCTTGCAGTGGTCACAGGTACGCTCCTTCTCAACTATACTTATGAATGCATTCTTTTTTATTGTGGTGCTGAGAGGAGCTTCGTGAGCCATAACTTTACACATCTACTAAATCAAAACTCCCAACCACTAAATGAAACTTTCATAGTAGAAATGGCTAACAGGAAATCCGAATCTACCAATGATATATACATAGGATGTACCCTCACCTTAAATGACTTATCTTTCTCAATAGACCTTATGCCGGTCTCTATCAAAAGTTTTGACGTCATAATAGGCATGGATTGGTTGTGCCCCAACCATGCCGGAATCCTATGCTATGAAAGAGCTATTTGTTTAAGCTTGCCAACTAACGAAACTCTAGTTATTTATGGCGACAAACCCGAAACGAACCTTTAGATCATTTCTTGCATCAAGGCACATAAATACCTTCGCAAGGAGTACTGTGAATTCTTAGCTCACGTGGTAGAAAAAAAGCAAAAAGTGAAAGACATCGCGAGCATTACCGAGGTCTGCAACTTTCCCGATGATCTTCCAGGGGTGCCTCCCGAACGACAAGTCGAATTCCGAATCGACTTAATCCCTGGAGCTACCCCTGTAGCCAAATCCCCCTATCGTCTTGCTGTTGGATTAGTGTCTAAGTCCATAACTATAATTGGTAAGACTTGACCCGACTCGGCATGGTCCATTTGGGTTGCATGGCATCGGGACATTTGGATAGACCGTTTGTGAGAAGAGGACATTTGTGAAATATTAATATATTATAATTTCTAATATACTAATATAAAATTATGTTATTTAATTAGTATTGATCAAGAATAAATTTGGACTTAATTTATTGATAAAAAGAAACTAATTAAATATATGGGGATTGATTGTGTAAATCATTCATTCTTATATATGTGGGCTTAGGATCCAAGATTCCTTATGTTGGGTTTAACCCATGTGGTGGTCCATGGATACTCCATGGAGGTTAAAACCCATGGAGCATAAGGAATGGGTAAAGTCATGGGTTACATGGTGTAACCCTAATGTGCACACTATATAAGGACCCCTTTAGCTCAAGAAATTGACACAAGTAATACACCTATGAGGGCTAGTCAATTTGAGCTTGGAGTGTCTTCTTCTCATGGTTATTCCAAGTGTTCATGATGTTGTGTGAACCATTTGAGGTGTCACACTTGGGGCACTAGGCTCTCAAGCTTCATGGAGTCAAGCAATAAAAACAAGGTATGTATTCTATCTATTTTATTACCCTAGTATCAATGGTTTGGTATGCTAGTTAGGATAATACCTTGGATATTCATATTTGTATGTATAATAGAGAAAACATAGATCCATGGTATTTAGGGTTGGATGTACACTTAGGAGTGTTAGAATGCTCTAAACCCAATAGTGGTATCAGAGCCATGGGTTGTTTTCTGTTATATTGATGCAAATGTTTTATTTTCAAAGTTGGAAAAAAAAAGGGGAAAAAAAACATGACGTTTGTCAAATTTTAAGATAATTACTTGTTTTTGTGAAAAACTAATTATTTGTAAAATTTGAATCATTTTCTATATGAGTTGAATTAGGTCAAATTTAGTAAAAGATAAAAAGATAAAATGATTCACATTTATGAATCTTAAAACTCATAAAAGTGCCATAGGTTACATAAAAATGAAGAGTCTTTTCCATTAAATAGTATTATGACTCCATAACTTGTCCTCAAGTTATGGATGTTTAAGAGTCACTTCTTTAAAAGTGTTATTAAAGAATAAGAGGTTACATAAAAAATGAAGAGTCTTCATTTTAATGAACCATTAAACTCATAAGTTATGAAATGAAAAGTTTTGAATAGTTTCAAAAACTTGCCCTCAAGTTTTGGAATTTGTACAGTTTTCCCATGAATACTTTAATTCGAAGTTAAGCCCTTAGAATTTTAAAAGTTAAAATTCAACCCTTATACTTTATAATATTATAAGTTAATAATATATATATATATATATATATATATATATATATATATATATATGTATGTATAAGAGCAAGTCGTCTTACCATTAGTAGGCCTCATTCACGAAGCCGGTCTATAAGGGGGGGGGGGTATAAGGTTACTGCCTATAAAATGGTAGTTTAATGGGTGTCCACTCTCACCCACCGCTTCCTTGACTGGTGGAGGGTCGTTAGTCGAACGGGTAGGACAAGGACTATAATTCTCCCTTCATTACAAGTATTAATGATAAATATGAAGTAACTAAATGTTTTTTTTATAATTCCCAATCTTAGTTACTTTAGGAAAATGTGAATAAGGTGCTAATCAATGAAATTACACTTTGCACTTTGTTTAAGTTAGTTAGTGGAGCGTGTGTGGTTAACCGGCATACTAACTCGTATTTAACAAGGTAGGCAAAGGGTAACTTAATATTTATCATAATATCGATGGAGCGTGTGTGGTTAACTGACACATCGATTGAGGGGTAAATATTAAGGGTACCAAGTATATTTGCATAGTTATTCACACCTTGTTTTGTGATCCTCGACATCCCAGTCACAAAACCTGAAGGGCACACTCGAGATTGAAACATGCCTTTGAAAAGTTCAATGAATCTCAAAAGAATCTAGGAGTTTCAAAACCAATTAAAACCTAATAATACATTTCGTTTATCTTGGTGGAAATTGGTGAATCGTCATTCACCTACCTTCAAATATTTTATATCTTGGATTACGACATCCCTCTTCCAAGTTATAAAATAGTTTGTTGGGTCCTAGCCTTAATATTTCATATTGGGTGTTATATTAGGGGCTTTAAATCAACTAAACTTGAATATATCCCAAAAGATGTCTAGTTCAGACATCTATGATCCTCCCAAATCTCTTGGAACTTCACTTCCTCCACCTCCTCCAATTATTCTCCCTAACCCACAAGTTCTAGGTCACTCAAGCCCTATTGGTAAGGCAAGGTCTAGGTGTGATCCCATCTTGGAGATGAAGTCACATATTGACTAGCCGAGAGAGTTGGGTGTCAAAGTCTTGAGAAAGTTGGTGGTTCAATCACTTTCTAAGTCACATAGCGAGTTCCATTAGGACTCCTATGAAACAGACTATGACAAGACCCTTAATGATCTTATATATTTGCTTGGTGCTACTGAATCAGAAATGATCTGGAAGGCTAGTAAAGCAAATTTGATTAGAAGATCGACTTCCCAAAACTTTATGGAAATTGACAATGGTGACACTGGAAATCCAGAAAAAACATTCTCTTCCCAATGGAAAGGGATCGGCCATAGTCAAATTGGTTGACCAAATGGTAAAGAGAAAAGCTGAGTCTGTGATAGTCCCATTACCAAAGGGTCCATATGTTAAATTTCCAAAGGAATGGGCATTGATTGCGAAACTGCCAAATTTACCTAAGGATGTTAAAGTCAATAAGTTTGACCCTACTTCAGGTAAAGTCCATTGTCTAACTCTGTTAAGCTCTTATTTGGAGATTCTTATTGCATAATGTGACTGAGTCATATGGTGATGTTATAAGAATCAAAGAAAAGAGAGAAAGCTTAAAGGAAGTCTATGTTGATTCTGATCGCGAAGATGGATTTCGATCATATCAGAATTTTGAGCTGTTACTTAAGAGTTATGACACATTGCTTAGAAATAGATAACAACAAGTTTTCCATATGGATTGTAAGGATGAGTTTTTGTGTAAAGTTTTTAAAATAAAAGGAAAATTTTGATTTTATTTATTTTAAGTATCCTTACAATGACATTTGTGGAAAAATTGTTGCTTATATGATTCCATTGCTAGTAATATAGGAAAATGGTTTTGATTCTTTCATTTGTGGTCGTGTCTACATTTACCAAATAAGGAAAGTTTCTCATCACCCAAGTTTAAATTGGACCGAAAATTGGAATCATGCAAGTTGTATAGTATGATGAATGAGAACTTTCAAGCATTGGAAAATTAAGACTAATTACTTGTTCACATGGATGTGTGAGTCAAGTAAAGGACTAAGGGATCGAGTACACATTCTTGTGCACTAATCAAGACCACCACAAATAATCGTTAAGACTATTTGTCATGATTTACTAAAGTTTAGTAAATATGGTTATACTTACAAGTTCAAGTATAATTCTGAAACATTGAAAAAGTTTCAATGTATGGCAAAGTGAATAAGAAAGAATCAAATTATGGCAAAAAGATAAAAGTATCTCAAATCTGAAAAAGATGGGAGAGTACTTTATGATATATGATCATCTTAATGATTAAGAGACCTTATCACAATTCATCCTCTAAGTGCATTCTCATAGCTAAGAGGAGGAGTTATGAATTGTTGAAGTGGTTAAATCAAGAAGATTATTCATACTTCGTTCCAAAAAACAATTCTTAGAGTCATACTCCAAGATTGTAACTTGAGTGACACATCTTAAAGAAGGTTTATTAACACTAGTCAAATGTAAGAGTAAAAGGTTTTCTACCCTTGTACATTTGAAATTGGTAAGTTGTGATGTTTTGGATAAAACAAAGACCAACTTAGACCAATTGTGTGAAGTGTTGTCTTAATAAAGAATCCAAACCATCTCTTGAATATTTGGCAAGATAGTCTTATATGTCAAGAGGACAGTGTGAGTCTTAAAGATCCTGAAAAGAATTTCAAGATCTATGCAAGAATAAAAACCTGTATTTCTGTGTCCATTCCAGTTAAAGTTGGCTTTGCATATAAGTTCTTAGAGTTCTCAATTGGTTGCATATCAACTTGGAAGCAATGGCAGACCCTTGAGCTGCTAGGTGGCAAGAATTTAAGATTGCCCAAGTTCAGTCCATATGAATTTGGAATTGTCACTAATCTTGTCTTGTGATTATGGTTTTGACAAAAAAAATTCACATGGAAAGGAACACATATACCATAAAATCTAAAGGTCATAAGGTTTCTGTCCGATTCATGAAAATGATGGTGAGGAAACACTTCCACCAAGTAGATTTGAAGCAGATAGCAAAGGTCTAAACAGTTGATACTATGATTACGACATCCCTTTTCATAGTTCTGAAATTGTTTAGACACACTTGTGAGCTATCTAAGATAAGGTGTATGATTTTGATAAAGTCTTATCAAAGCAATCTAGTATTGACCTCTAGAAGTCCAGTTGTTTTCTAGATACATGTCAAAGCTAGTGGGAGCATAAGTGTTATGCTAATAATCATCATGTTAGTGGGAGCTTGATAATTATGATAAGTATTGCAAGCTAGCAATGTTAATTATAGAAAACAAAAGTTTCAATTCGTGAGGTTGCAGGGGTTGAAAAAGTTGTTTTGCTATAATTAAGGGAGAGGAAATTATATACTTCATTTCAATTCTAAAAGGCTTAGATTGAGATTTTAATCATCTTATATATATATATATATATATATATATATATATATATATATATGGGGATACAAAATATACATTACAGCCCCACCTAGGCTTAGGTACTAAACCTCTAAAATATGTCGTTTTAACATGCTAAATACACCCAGTTTGGTTTCACTTGGTAAATATATCACTCTCCATAACATTTCTTTCTTTCATTATCGTTTTATCAACTCCGTTTTCTTTCCTCAATTATCGTTTATTACTTCATCCAAGTGAACATTACTAAACCCTAAACCTAAACCTAAACCCTAAATTTAAACCCTAAACACTAAAGCTAAACCCTAAACCCTAAATCTAAACACTAAACCCTAAACCCTAAACCCTAACCCTAAACCCTAAACCTTAAACCTTAACCCTAAACCCTAAACCCTAAACCCTAAACATAAACCTAAACCCTAAACTCTAAACCCTAAACCCTATTGTGTCGATCTTGAATTTACATCTTGAAGTATTAATCATGAATCCATTAACCGTAATCTTTATATAGTAAAACAATGTATTTTCAAGAGGTTTAGTACCTAAGCTTAGGTGGGGCTGTAATGTATATTCCCTTTTCCCTATATATATATATATATATATATATATATATATATATATATATATATGAATTCTATATATTGCGTTCTCAAAATTCGATTATGATTACGACATCCCTTTTCATAGTCAAATTTTGAGAATATGGCAAACAAAAAATTATTATGGCAAAAGACTAGTCAAGAACCATGTCTTTATGTGAAACATCATGAATCGTGTCCCATTTACTTTGGGTACAAGATCGATTACATGTGCTATAATATTTATCCTTTATGAATTTTCCAAATGCCTTGGGGCATTAAGGAGGAAAATGTCTAGAATTGGGTATGACTAAAGTGATTAAGCAATTGTCGAGGACAATCTAAGGTTTACCGAAGATTAGTTGCTTAAGGATAGTTGGAATTATAATGTGAATTTTGGAAGGGCCATATTGACATAGTCTGAAAAGAGGCAAATCTTGTTCAGAAGTGGTAGTTAAATTGGGAATATAGAGTTGTCTCCATAGACAGAAGCAATATGTGTAAGATTAGAAAAACTTAGTGCAAGAAGCTTGTTCAAAGCAATGCATAATTTGAACATAAGGCTTTGTGTCCATGGAGTAGCTCTTCATTGGAATAGCCTGTAATGGTTGTTGACAAATCTTTGTAACTTTGTACACATTCATTACAAGAGGGTAGTGCATTTAAGTTTAAATCCTAACAAGATTTCGATTTGGGAGTGTGAAATTAGAATAATTGAAATTTTGGTCAATTGGTTTATTTCACAAAGTAAGGATCATAGACAAACATAGAGTGCATACTTGGTGTATGGCAAAGCTATTGTTTAGAAAAACATAGTGTACATGCTTGGAGCATGAGACAAGTAGTGTTTTTAATTCAAGTATAAAGTTGATAAAACCGAAACAATGAATAATGAGTAATCAGTATGGTGATAAATAAAAGTGGTCTTTTTATATTCATAGGGTTTGATACCATATTTGATTCATTTATTCTTGTGTTTCACTTTGCATGTTTTGACTTCCATAATAACTAGGTTATTCTTCCGGAATGACTAAGTTATTCAAACCATCCACAGTTGGTCATATGTTGGAAGTAGATATGAATCAAGACTGTCATGGATTGGCTTGTAGAGGTCCAAGTTGGTGGACAAAGTTGTGCTACAACACTCATGAGTGCTCATAAGTTCTGAGTATTGGATTCAACCCGCGCTCATTTGAATCACTTCATGGATTTTATCACGAGTGATCATGAGACGATAATATCTTATATTCTTTATACCTAGAGATATGAGTTGTTACTATGAGTTGGTTGTACATTGATTGCACGAAACCGCATTGGTAACTCGATGTTATAAAACGTGCATTTGTGTATGATTCAGCAAGTAGTAGAACACGCCATATGAGTCGAAGTTTATCCATTCCTTTTACCTTCAGGATAAAAGCGATATCTGTGGGCCCTCAATGATTTAATGATGATACATGTGAGTGCTTGGCCAAGCCATGACTGATTTGATTTGTTCAATCAGTTAGTCGTCATAAATCGGAAATCAGGAAACAACAAATGGATAGAGAGAATGATTAATAATCCATGTCTCAGTCCATATGATATCTAGAATGGAGGAATATATGATCCGTTATCTAATGGACAAGTCATTGACAAAGGTCAGAGTTCATCGACAATGTCAGAGTTCGACAACAGCTTTTGAGAGCTACGATAGCCAGTTAGGTTTGAAGTCATACGCAATAATTGTTTTAGACTTATCTAAGTGGGAGACTGTTTGATTAGTGTCTAAGTCCATAAATATAATTGGTAAGACTTGACCCGACTCGGCATGGTCTATTTGGGTTGCATGGCATCAGGACATTTGGATAGACCGTTTGTGAGAAGAGGACATTTGTGAAATATTAATATATTATAATTTCTAATATATTAATATAAAATTATGTTATTTAATTAGTATTGATCAAGAATAAATTTGGACTTAATTTATTGATCAAAAGAAAATAATTAAATATATGGGTATTGATTGTGTAAATCATTCATTCTTATATATATGTGGGATTACGATCCAAGATTCCTTATGTTGGGTTTAACCCATGTGGTGGTCCATGAATACTCCAAGGAGGTTAAAACCCATGGAGCATAAGGAATGGGTAAAGTCATGGGTTATATGGTGTAACCCTAATGTGCACACTATATAAGGACCCCTTTAGCTCAAGAAATTGACACAAGTAATACACATATGAGGGCTAGTCAATTTGAGCTTGGAGTGTCTTCTTCTCATGGTTATTCCAAGTGTTCATGATGTTGTGTGAACCATTTGAGGTGTCACACTTGGGGCACTAGGCTCTCAAGCTTAATGGAGTCAAGCAACAAAAACAAGGTATGTATATCTATTTTATTACCCTAGTATCAATGTTTTGGTATGCTAGTTAGGATAATACCTTGGATATTCATATTTGTATGTATAATAGAGAAAACATAGATCCATGGTATTTAGGGTTGCATGTACACTTAGGAGTGTTAGAATGCTCTAAACCCAACACTTGCACCTTCTGAAATGCTGGAATTATCCAGCCATCTTAACGGACTCCTAAGCAAAGGTTTCATAAGACCAAACTTCTCACCTTGGGGAGCACCGGTTTTGTTCGTAAAGAAGAAGGATGGATCATTCCGCATGTGCATAGACTACCGTGAGCTGAATAAACTTACCATCAAGAATCGATATCCTCTGCCTCGCATTGACGATCTGTTCGACCAACTTCAAGGGGCGAAATACTTCTCGAAAATAGACTTAAGATCCGGGTATCACCAGTTACGAATTTGGATGAAGACATTCCCAAAACCGCGTTCAGAACTCGTTATGGTCATTACGAGTTTATAGTGATGCCATTCGGATTGACGAATGCACCTGCAGTGTTCATGGACCTAATGAACAGAGTGTGTCGTCCATTGTTGGACAAATTCGTTATAGTCTTCATTGACGATATCCTTATCTACTCAAAAAGAAAAGAGGAACATGGCCAACATCTTCGTTACGTATTACAAACTCTTAGATCAAAGAAGCTCTATGCGAAGTTTGCAAAGTGTGAATTTTGGATCAGGAAGGTAGATTTCCTAGGTCACGTGGTTAGTTTAGAAGGAATACACATCGACCCTTCTAAAATAAAGGCAATTGAAAACTAGTCAACACCCAAAACACCTATAGAAATCCGTCAATTCTTAGGTCTTTCTGGCTATTATCGTAGATTCATTCAAAATTTCTCTCGAATAGCTAAGCCTCTTACTACTCTAACCAAAAAGGGTGTAACCTTTAGCTGGGGAGAAAAGCAAGAAACAACGTTCCAAATGCTAAAGCGAGCCTTGTGTAGTGCACCGATCCTGTTTCTCCCTGAAGAGATAGAGGATTTTGTAGTGTACTGTGATGCTTCTAATCAAGGGATTGGATGTGTTCTTATGCAAAGAGGAAAGGTTATATCTTATGCCTCAAGACAACTAAAGATTGATGAAGTCAACTATACAACACATGACCTTGAACTAGGAGCAGTGGTGTTTGCTCTGAAGATCTAGAGACATTACTTATATGGCACGAAATGCACAATATTCATGGACCATAAAAGCCTCCAGCACATCTTCGATTAGAAAGAGCTGAACATGAGACAATGACGATGGGTGGAGCTACTTAACGACTACGAATGTGAAATTATTTATCACCCTGGTAAAGCAAACGTAGTAGTTGATGCCCTTAGTAGAAAAGAATACTCGGGACGCCGGGTAAAGTCATTGACCATGACAATCCATTCGCATCTGTCCACGCAGATCAAGGAAGCTCAACTTGAAGCCTTGAAACCCGAAAACATGGCAGGTGAAACCCTAAAAGGAATGGATATGAACATCGAAGTCAGGGATGATGGAGTCTATTACTGCATGAACCGGATCTGGACACCAAAGTTCGGTGGTTACAAAGATGTGGTTATGAATGAAGCACCCAAAACCCGATACTCCATCCACCCAGGTTCAGACAAGATGTATCTGGACCTTAAGAAACTATATTGGTGGCCTAACATGAAGGCCGAAATCGCTACCTTTGTGGGCAAGTGCCTTACTTGCGCCAAAGTTAAGGTAGAGTACTAGAAACCTTCAGGTTTATTACAACAACCTGAAATCCCTGAATGGAAGTGGGAGCGGATTACAATGGATTTCATAACCAAGTTACCCAAGACATCAAGTGGTTATGATACTATTTGGGTAATCGTCGATAGATTAACCAAATCCGCACACTTCATACCAATCAAGGAGACCGACAAGATGGAGAAGCTAACAAGAACATACCTCAAGGAGATTGTTAGACTGCATGTGTGCCAATATCTATTATTTCGGACCGAGATAGTAGATTAATCTCGCGTTTTTGGCAGTCTTTACAAAACTCTCTGGGAACTAGGCTAGACATGAGTACAGCCTACCATCCGAAAACCGATGGACAAAGTGAGAGGATGATTCAAACGTTAGAAGATATGTTACGAGCTTGCGTTATAGACTTTGGAAAGGCATGGGATATTCATTTACCCCTTGTTAAGTTCTCTTATAACAACAGTTATCACACTAGCACAAAATCTGCTCCATTCAAAGCCCTCTATGGCTGCAAGTGCAGATCCCCTATGTGATGAGCTGAAGTGGGTGACATACAGCTAGCTAGAGGTCAAACTCTTGATAGTGCTCTCACTGGTCTAGAAATTATTCAGGAAACTACCGAGAAGATCGTCCAAATTCAGGAGCGACTTAAAGCTTCCAAAGATAGACAGAAAACCTACGCTGACAAAAGGAGAAAACCCTTAGAATTCCAGGTCGGTGACTGTGTTTTGTTAAAGGTCTCACCCTGAAGGGCATGATACGCTTTGGAAAGCGTGACAAACTGAATCCAAGGTACATAGGACCATTCGAGATTCTTGCCCGATGTAGCACCTGGTTCTTGGTACGTATTCTCTTCTTTAAAATTTTACATTTTGGCCTTAGACTCGGCGAGTTGATGGACCAACTCGCCGTGCAGAAGTGGGATGAGACGCGGATTTTAAGCTGTGGACTCGACGAGTCGAGTACCGGACTCGGCGAGTAGGCCCTGTCTAGACAAAAAATCCTAATCCGAGGGTTTGCACTCTATTTAAACACCTTAACTCGGCCTCCTTCATCCCATTTGCTCCCAAAAGACCCCCATAACAAACCCTAGCCGTTATTAAAGCAATCTAAGGCATTTGGAGTGATTTTGGTGCTTTTGTGATCCAAGGAAGGAAGGAAAAGCTCGAAGGATCAAGAGGAGGCTTGAGGGATCCGATTTTGAACATCATTTGCAGTCTTCAGAAGGTATAAAGTCTATACCTTGTTTTCTCTTTAGATAGATCCCATTTTGTGGAGTTTTAGGGTTTTTCTAAGCCATTTTGGTCACCAACCATGTTTGCAAGCATGGTTGGGGATTGATGTTTCGGATCTAGGTCCTTAGAGGGGTTACAAGGTAGAAAGGAGTGGCTTTTGCACTCAAAGAAGGCCCCATGCATTGTAAGAGCTTGTTTTAGGACCTTTTGAGCTCAAAGTCCCATGCAAGCACGTAAAGGTTGTAACTTTACGTTCTAGATCGATTGTAGAAGCATAGATCTATCTTTTGATCAAGGGTTGTACATCAGAAATCGAAGTGTTAGTGAAGGGATGTGACCGACTCAACGAGTCCATTCTTGGACTCGGCGAGTCCAAGGTTTCTGTCCCATTTAGTGAGGGTCGAAAGGACCTAGTTGAGTTTGGAAAGGTTTTAGGGAGTCCCGGGGAGTGACCTAACGTTCTGGACTAAGCTATTGTTCTGGGAACTCATGGGACTCGGTGAGTGCATGAGCAGACTTGGCGAGTCCAAGGAAATCTTCTTAAGGATGAAGATGAAGTCGACGAGTTGTTCATCAACTCGGCGAGTCGAGGACAAAACTTGTTCATCAGATGAAGGTGAACTCGACGAGTTGTTCATCAACTCGGAGAGTCGGATGAGTTTTCATGTGATGTTCATATGAGAGAAGAACTCGTCGAGTTGACGGCCCAACTCGACGAGTGGGGTCATGGATAAGGACGAGTAAAGGGATAGGGACTCGGCGAGTTGGCGAGCCAACTCAACGAGTCAGGTCAACTGGAAGTTGACTTTGACTTTGACTTGGTTAGGGGTAAAATGGTCATTTTACCATAAGAACAGTTAGCTGTGTATGACTAAGTGTTTTGTGGGAATTATAGCCGGAGGGTTACTGGAGCAGCAGGGGCAGCAGTCTGAGGATTCCCGCACAGTTCACCAGCTACTACAAGGTGAGTTACCTTCCAGTAGCGGTGGGTCTATGGCCACAATGCCGGCCCACCAGTAGGAGTTGTATGTTAGATGATTTTCTTTGTGACATCATCTAGGTTTGCTACTACCTGATATGTTTATATGCTGGCATGACATGTTATATGTGATAGTGGTAGTAGGAGGGGAATAGTCCCCAAGTTCGGTTATTAGGACCGAAGGGTAGTTCGGAAACCCTGGATATGTATGATAATATGTTTATGTTATAATATATATGTGATAGTAGTAGTAGGGGGTGGAATACTCCTTGAGGGTCGGTTGTTAAGACCGATGGGTAGGTCAGCACCCCAGAATGGCTTGACATGGGTAGGACGGAAACCCAGAATGGCCGCATGGGTAGGACGGCACCCCAGAATGGCCGTACCGGGTAGGTCGGGCACCCCAGAATTGCCCGACAGTATGTATGTTATGTGATTGTATGGTATGTGGTATGATGGGGGAACTCACTAAGCTTCGTGCTTACAGTTTATAGTTTTGGTTTTAGGTACCTCTTCAGCTAAGGGGAAGGAGCTGGCGTGGTAGCGCTACATCATACACACAAATTGTTTTCCGCATTATGAGTTATTCTGGGATTTGTACTCTGACATTATTATGTTTTTACGATTCGGTTTTCAGACACGAGACATGTTTTTATGAAATCATATGGTCGGTTGATATTATGTTATAAATAATTTGCAAATCACTTAATCAAAAATGAAATTTTTGGACGTGAAAAATTGGGTCGTTACGAGTTGGTATCAGAGCCCTTATTTGAGGGATTTGGACACACCTTTGGGGGTGTCTAGACTCAAATCGAGGGATTAAAATATTTTATAAGAAGATGGTTTTCTAGAGAATAAGACAGAAGAGTTTTTGAGAAGGAACAAGTGTGTGATGTGTGCAACTGGCCGAGCTCAAGTAAGTATTCCCCAAAGTACACATACAATGTTATACTTTGTTTATCAGATTCAATAGAACAACATGCTAGAATAGGACTAAGGATCTAGGAATGATGCCTTATGTGCCTGTTCTATGTGCTTCAGCTTATGTGAATTGCATGCTAGTATTGAGTAGATAAAAGTAGGATAGCCTGTTTAGGTTATGCCTGATAGTAGAAGCTTAGCAGTGTATGCTAGTGTAGCTTCTTGTTATGAGAACATATTTGCTTGAGTAGTTTTCCTGCGTCCGAATGCCGATTGCTTTGTGCTTTGAGGGACTCTGAGTGATGGGAGTGAGCCATTAGGTGAATACGTCACGTCAGATGTGATCAGGGTTGAATAATCTCAGAGTGCTGGATTTGGCTCTATTACGGAGCTCTTGTCTGAGTCTAACCGTTGTAGGGACGAGTTTGTTACTCGAAGGATTATCTGAGCCTCATCACAAGTGATGGTATTCAGGTAATGGCTAATTGGCGCTACAAGGAGGCCTTCAGCATCTGAGGACCGGTTTGGGTGGAGTCAGAGATTTTCCCTAGGGTAAGCCTAGAATGGGAATATCAGAGAATTAGCAGTGGTGAAAAGGACTTGGTGGAGTCAAGGCAGACCTTGAGGAAGGTACAGATAGATGTGGAAGGTAGTATGGGCCCGTACTACCGAAAGCAGAGGATCCGTACCCGAATTAAGGAAGGCTGAGGCAAGACCAGGGAACTTGTAGTGGATGTGATCCCTCTAGAGGTATCGGTATCACTAATGGTTGGTATTATGTCTTGCAGAATGGTGGTACTACGATAGAGGCCAGTAGTTGGCAGTTCAAGAGAGGGATTGGGTTCGAGATCAGGTTTCGAGCCAGTAGATGAGAGGCTACGCGAGTTCATCGCGTCAGAGATCACCAGAGGCATCCTTGAGTCGACCCCCATCATCTTCGGGTCGATCAAGGAAGGGATAGTTGAGCTGATGGAGGATCGCCTCAGGGCGTTTCAGGAGTGATATGGCCTTCGTCCAGTCAGGATCCCGCACACTGTCCTTTAAGGATTTCAGGGGCAGTGGTGCGCCGGATTTCCATGGGGCGAAGGACCCCATTGCTGCCAGACTATGGATTGCAGAGATTGAGTCCGCACAGTTGACCAGCTTCTGCCCCGAGGGGTCGATGGTGAGTTATGCAGCAAGGTGTTTGAGAGACAGAGCTAGAGACTAGTGGGAGTCTGTTGGTGACTCATTGGGAGCCTCGGCTATGGAGGCTATGACCTAGTCGGACTTTGTGACCAGATTCAGGGTGGAGATTGCGCCAGCTGTAGAGCTTCAGAAGCTGGCCAGAGAGTTTTTGGACATGAGGCAGACTACGGAGACTATGGCGGAGATCACCGCCAAGTTCCGGGAGAGGGCATTGCTGGTGCCCCAGTATGCGGGAGATGAGGATATGAGGAGGACCCGCTATCATGACATGCTGTGAGCCGACATTCGGTAGCATGTTAGTTTTTCCGCTTGCCCTACCCTGGATTCCATGATTGCCAGGGCTAGGGAGAGGGAGATTGATCTGGAGCATGTCTGGAAGAGGAAGACTGAGGAGGGTCAGACGACTGGGGCTTCGGGGAAGAAGCCCAAGGGATCAGATGGTAGGCCGAAAGGCCAGTCAGGACCGGGCCGCTGCAGGAAATGTGGCAGGCCACATGAGGGGGCATGTAGATTGGGATCGTCGGGCTGCTATAAGTGCAGCAAGACAGGGCACTTCAGCAGGGACTGTACTGCCCCTGCACCGGTTGTTCAGATGTCTAAGTTGTTGTGTCTCTACTGCAACCAGAGGGGCCACAAGAAGGCCAATTGCCCCCAGTTGACAGCAGCATCAGCGCTAGTGAAGGCGCCAGCTCCAGCAACCCTGCGGATCACTGATGGCCGGCAGGGCAAGGCAGAGGCTCTAGTGGTGAGGATCCGGGCATTCCAGTTGACTACCGAGGAGGCACGTGCTGCACCCAATGTGGTGACGAGTATGACTTCTTATTTATGCTATTATGATATGTTTCTGTGATTTTGATATGTTATGTATGTGCTTTGTTTAGGATCGTTCCATGTGAACGGTATTCCAGTTCAGGTATTGTTTGATTCGGGTGCTACTCGATAATTTGTCTCTCTTGAACTTAGCAAGAAATTCCTTGAGTATTCGGGCATGTTTGATTTCCCTTTAGAGGTAGAGATTGCAGATGACCGATCGGTGCGAGCATCGATGGTATTCCGAGACTGTATGCTGAGAATATTTGAGGAGCGTTATCTGGTAGACCTTGTTCCTATTTAGTTGAGAGGGAACAAGGTGATTATAGGCATGGATTGGTTGAGCCCCAATAGGGCAGTGATAGATTGCACACATCAGCTGGTTCGGATCAGGAACCCAAGTGGGGGAGAGTTGGTAGTTCAGAGCGAGAGGCAACAACAAGGACCAGCGGTATGTTCAGCACCAAGGGCTAGGCGTTACCTTCAACAAGGTTGCGTAGGATATGTCGCGTATGTCATGGACACCCGGGAGACGGGTAGGGCGACAATGGATGATGTGCCCGTGGTGCGAGAGTTTACAGATGTATTCCCTGAGGAATTGGCAGGGATACCTCCAGAGAGGCAGGTGGAGTTCATGATCGACCTAGTCCCTGGTGCGGCACCGATAGCGAAGGCACGATATCGGTTGGCTCCTCCTGAGATGCAGGAGTTGTCTACACAGCTGCAGGAGCTGTTAGACAAGGGATTCATTAGACCGAGTAGCTCTCCCTGGGGAGCCCCGATTCTGTTTGTGAGGAAGAAGGACGGGTCGCATCGGATGTGTATAGATTATCGGGAGCTGAACAAGGTAACGGTGAAGAACCGTTACCCAATCCCGAGGATTGATGATCTCTTTGACCAGCTACAGGGAGCATCTTGGTTCTCCAAGATTGATTTACGTTCAGGATATCATCAGATGAGGGTCAAAGAGGAGGATGTATAGAAGACTGCGTTTCGGACGCGCTATGGCCACTACGAGTTTGTGGTGATGCCCTTCGGGCTCACCAATGCTCCTGCCGCGTTCATGGACTTCATGAATCGCGTGTGTAGACCGATGTTAGACTGGTCGGTGATAGTGTTTATTGATGATATCTTGGTTTATTCCAAGACGCAGGAGGAGCACGACGAGCACCTGCGGGAGGTGCTGGAGACCTTGAGGAGGGAGAACTTGTATGCTAAGTTCTCCAAGTGTGAGTTCTGGTTGCGCGAGGTACAGTTCCTTGGGCATCTCGTCAACCAGAACGGGATTTCAGTGGACCCGGCCAAAGTGGAGGCCGTGATGAGATGAGAGGTTCCGAAGTTTCCATCTGAGATTCGGAGTTTCCTAGGATTAGTCGGCAACTATCGGAGATTTATCCAAGATTTCTCCAAGATAGTCGTACCCCTGACCAGGCTAACAAGGAAGGTCGTGGTCTTTCGATGGGGGCCTGAGCAGCAGGCCGCGTTTGAGACACTGAGGCAGAGATTGTGCGAGGCGCCAATCTTAGCCCTGCCAGAGGGCATGGAGGATTTTGTTGTGTACTGCGATGCGTCCATCTCAGGGTTGGGCGCAATATTGATGTAGAGAGGGCATCTCATCGCCTACGCGTCGAGGCAGCTGAAGCCTCACGAGGCAAACTACCCGACGCATTATTTGGAGCTGGGGGCTGTTGTGTTCGCCCTCAAGATTTGGCGTCATTACCTCTATGGGGTTCGCTGTACCATCTACACGGACCATAAGAGTTTGAGGTACCTCATGGATCAGCCGAATCTAAACATGAGGCAGCTTCGGTGGATGGACATGGTAAAGGATTACGATTACGAGATCCTTTATCACCCAGGGAAGGCCAATGTGGTGGCCGACATGCTTAGCCGTAAGGCAGCGCCGATCAGGGATATCTGCCTGAGGATGATAGTGGTGACTCCGCTGTTGGAGCGGATTCGGGAGGCCCAGCTGGAGGCCATGAAGGAGGAACCTCGAAAGAGCGAGCAGATTGTGGGGCATCTTTCCTCCTTCGACTATGACAGTCGAGGATTATTGACACTACACCGTAGGGTGTGGGTGCCATACCTCAGGGGTGTGCGCCAGGTTCTGATGGAGGAGGCGCATAAATCTCGTTTCTCCATTCATCCCGGGGCGACGAAAATGTATAGGGATCTTCGTCTGGACTATTGGTGGCCCTGAATGAAGCGGTATGTAGCATGGTACGTGGAGCGGTGCTTGACCTGCAAGAAGGTCAAGGCCGAGCACCAGAGGCCACACGGCAAGATGCAGCCGTTGGATATTCCGCTGTGGAAATGGAAAGATATTACGATGGATTTTATCACAAAGCTTCCTAGGACCGCGCGGGGAGTGGATTTGATTTGGGTCATCGTCAATCGATTGACCAAGAGCGCCCATTTTATCCCGATTCAGGAGAGTATTTCGGCCGAAAGGTTGGCCGATATCTATATCAGGGAGGTAGTGGCGCGACACGGGGTGCCAGTATCGGTGATTTCAGACAGGGATGTGCGGTTCACTTCCAGGTTTTGGAAGAAGTTTCATGACGAGTTGGGTACTCGTCTACATTTTAGCACAGCCTTTCACCCGCAGATGGATGGTTAGAGCGAGCGGACCATCCAGACTCTGGAGGATATGCTGCGAGCTTACGTGTTAGACTTTGGAGGTAGCTCGGATACCTACCTTCCATTGGCAGATTTCTCCAATAACAATAGTTATCATGCGAGCATTGATCGTCCTCCCTTCGAGATGCTATATGGGAGGAGGTGCAGGACCCCAATATGTTGGGGTGAGGTTGTTCAGAGGGTGATGGGGAGCATCGAGGTAGTGCTCAAGACGACAGAGAAAATACAACAGGTCCGGAGCAGGCTTCAGACTGCTCAGAGTCAGCAGAAAAGCTATGCTGATAAGCGCTGATCAGACTTGGAATTCCAGGTTGGGGATATGGTTCTCCTGAAGGTGTTGCCATGGAAAGGCATTATCCGATTCAGGAAGTGGGGCAAGTTGGGCCCCAGGTTCATTGGACCGTTCAGGGTTGTAGCCCGGGTGGGCAAGGTGGCGTATAGGCTGGATTTACCAGCCGAACTCAGTCAGATACACAACACTTTCCATGTTTCTCAACTGCGAAAGTTCCTGGTGGACGCCTCAGCAGTGGTACCCTTGGAGGACATTCAGGTTGATGGCAGTCTGAACTACATTGAGCGACCGGTGGCAATTCTCGACCGGAAGTCGAAGGATTTGAGGAACAAGAGAGTGGAACTCGTGAAGGTGTAATGGCAGCACCGGAAGGGGTCAGAGTGGACTTGGGAGCCGGTAGACGAGATGATGGAGCATTACCTCGAGCTGTTTCAGAATTGAGCAGCAGAGTTCGAGGACGAATTCTAAAATAAGTGGGGGAGATTTGTAGCACCTAGTTCCTGGTACGTATTCTATTCTTTAAAATTTTGCATTCTGGCCTTGGACTCGGCGAGTTGAAGGACCAACTCGCCGAGCAGAAGCGAGATGAGACGTAGATTTTAAGCTGTGGACTCGACGAGTCGAGTCCCGGACTCGGCGAGTAGGCCCTGTCTGGAGAAAAAACCCTAATCCGAGGGTTTGCACCCTATTTAAACACCTTAACTCGGCCTCCTTCGTCCCATTTGCTCCCAGAAGACCCCCATAGCAAACCCTAGCCGTTATTAAAGCAATCTAAGGCATTTGGAGTGATTTTGGTGCTTTTGTGATCCAAGGAAGGAAGGAAAAGCTTGAAGGAT
The DNA here is from genome assembly GCF_051521515.1 of Lactuca serriola. Classification (NCBI taxonomy): domain Eukaryota; kingdom Viridiplantae; phylum Streptophyta; class Magnoliopsida; order Asterales; family Asteraceae; genus Lactuca; species Lactuca serriola. Next base: position 283,827,312 of record NC_136411.1, read on the forward strand.
CAAGAGGAGGCTTGAGGGATCCGATTTTGAACATCATTTGCAGTCTTTAGAAGATATAAAGTCTATACCTTGTTTGCTCTTTAGATAGATCCCATTTTGTGGAGTTTTAGGGTTTTTCTAAGCCATTTTGGTCACCAACCATGTTTGCAAGCATGGTTGGGGGTTGATTTTTCGGATCTAGGTCCTTAGAGGGGTTACAAGGCAAAAAGGAGTGGCTTTTGCACTCAAAGAAGGCCCCATGCATTGTAAGAGCTTGTTTTAGGACCTTTTGAGCTCAAAGTCCCATGCAAGCACGTAAAGGTTGTAACTTTACGTGCTAGATCGATTGTAGAAGCATAGATCTATCTTTTGATCAAGGGTTGTACATCAGATATCAAAGTGTTAGTGAAGGGATGTGACCGACTCGACGAGTCCATTCTTGGACTCGGCGAGTCCAAGGTTTCTGTCCCTTTCAGTGAGGGTCAAAAGGACCCAGTTGAGTTTGGAAAGGTTTTAGGGAGTCCCGGGGAGTGACCCAACGTTTGGGACTAAGCCATTGTTCTGGGAACTCATGGGACTCGGTAGTGCATGAGCAGACTCGGCGAGTCCAAGGAAATCTTCTTAAGGATGAAGATGAACTCGACGAGTTGTTCATCAACTCGGCGAGTCGAGGACAAAACTTGTTCATCAGATGAAGGTGAACTCGACGAGTTGTTCATCAACTCGGCGCGTCGGATGAGTTTTCATGTGATGTTCATATGAGAGAAGAACTCGTCGAGTTGACGGCCCAACTCGACGAGTGGGGTCATGGATAAGGACGAGTAAAGGGATAGGGACTCGGCGAGTTGGCGAGCCAACTCAACGAGTCAGGTCAACTGGAAGTTGACTTTGACTTTGACTTGGTTAGGGGTAAAATGGTCATTTTACCATAAGAACAGTTAGCTGTGTATGACTAAGTGTTTTGTGGGAATTATAGCCGGAGGGTTACTGGAGCAGCAGGGGCAGCAGTCTGAGGATTCCCGCACAGTTCACCAGCTACTACAAGGTGAGTTACCTTCCAGTAGCGGTGGGTCTACGGCCACAATGCCGGCCCACCAGTAGGAGTTGTATGTTAGATGATTTTCTTTGTGACATCATCTAGGTTTTCTACTACCTGATATGTTTATATGCTGGCATGACATGTTATATGTGATAGTGGTAGTAGGAGGGGAATAGTCCCCAAGTTTGGTTATTAGGACCGAAGGGTAGTTCGGACACCCCATATATGTCTGATAATATGTTTATGTTATGATATATGTGATAGTAGCAGTAGGGGTGGAATAGTCACTGAAGGGCAGGTCAGCACCCCAAAATGGCTTGACACGGGTAGGACGACACCCTAGAATGGCCGCACGGGTAGGTTGGCACCCCAAAATGGCTGTACCGGGTATGTCTGGCACCCCAGAATTGCCCGACAATATGTATGTTATGTGATTGTATGGTATGTGGTACGATGGGGGAACTCACTAAGCTTCGTGCTTACAATTTATAGTTTTGGTTTCAGGTACCTCTTCAGCTAAGGGGAAGGAGCTGGCGCGGTAGCGGCACATCATACACACACATTGTTTTCCGTACTATGAGTTATTCTGGGATTTGCACTCTAACATTATTATGTTTTTACGATTCGGTTTTCAGACACGAGGCATGTTTTTATGAAATGATATGGTCGGTTGATATTATGTTATAAATATTTTGCAAATCACTTAATCCAAAATGAAATTTTTGGACGTGAAAAATTGGGTCGTTACACCCGAATCGGTCCCGTAGCTTACAAACTTCGATTACCCCAAGAACTAAGTAACATTCATCCTACCTTCCACGTTTCAAACTTCAAAAAGTGTCTATCCAACGAGACTCTTGTGATACCACTCGAGGAAATCGAGTTAAACGAGAACCTCAATTTTGTGGAAGAAATCGTAGAGATACTAGACAGGGAAGTTAAGAAAACCAAACAAAGCCGCATCCCAATAGTGAAGGTTCGCTCAAATGCAAAACGGGGACCTGAATTCATTTGGGAGCGGGAGGATCAAATGCAAAAAAATACCCACATCTTTTTCCCTAGTCTATCTGTAATGTAAATTCGGGACGAAATTCTCTCTAACGGGGGGATAATGTAACAAACCATTATTTCAAACCTATGTGATAGTGTAGGTCAATTTGTACTTCTTTTTAAATTAATAAAGAGAAGTTTTGGCATACTGTGTATATTTACATAATTGACCCTCAAAATAAATTATTAAATAATCTCAATTGGGATGAACCAAGTGATAGAGATTGTAACAAGGTTTCCAAAAATATAAGGAACACTAAAATCCGAGTTATAACGAAGAAGTTATGACCAATCGAAAATCCGCGACAAAACCGACAAAACATTGTTCAGTGTAAAAACTAAATTTTTAATAAAAGGCTTCTTAGCCTTAACAATCTAAATGAAAATTGTAGCTTATGCTAAACCGAGAACTTTCATAAAAATAACGCCAAAATCTGACTTCGTATGGGAAAGTTATGATTTTTCTAAGTTTCACTATAGTAGTGTACAATCAAAAACTCGAAATAAAGATCGAGTAGTTTTTAGCCAACACAACCTAAACGAGAATTGAAGGTCTCGTCATTAGTAGTACAACGGTAAAAAGACAGACAAAAACGGACGTCGAATGAAGAAGTTATGAATTTTTAACGGATTTTCCTGTCCCGGTCTGTTAAAAACAATAATATTAAAAATAAATTCAAAATTAGCCGATGAAGTCTAAACGAAAGTCGTAGAGTATAATTTTACCTACGCGTGCATATAAAGAACTTCAAAAACGGAGTTCTTATGCAAAAGTTATGAATTTTACAATTTTTTGGCACAAAAATAAAGAAAAATAAGAAAAACCGGGAAATTTCGCATGAACAGTAACTGCCACGTCACCCTCGCATGCGAGCCTCCACGTGGTGTCTTCTGATTGGACCGCAGCCTCGCGTGTCACCTCCTGATTCGACCAACTCCGCGGTCCAATCCCACTCGGACAGCCTCGCATGAGACACACCGGACCTCACCCTCGCACACCCCTCGGATGCCCCCTTCGCACGTGTCTTCTTCCCATTGGACCGAGGTCTGGTCCAATCCGAGCCTACTACCTCCAAACCGAAGCTGCCTCCCTTCGCAAGCTGTCAGCCTCACATAGCCTCGCATAAGCCTCCGATCCGAGGCTTCAGCCTATATAAGGAATGCGAGGGTTGTGGATTTTTTTTACACTTTTCACCCTAAATTTCACCCTCTTTCATATTTTCCACTTCCATAAACTCATATACAACCCCTAAAGCCCGGGTATCAAGACTTGAGCCCGAAGCAAGCCTCGAAGCCCCGAGATTCCCGAGAAGTAACCTCTCTCCTATCAAAACTCTGCCCGATTTGAGCCGGTTTCTCAACAAATAAACTTCTTTTCATGAAATGAAACTCTGTTCGATTCACCAACTATCAAGTGAGTTCATACCCCCGTATTTTCATAATTTCTACTGTTTTAAGGGGGGAAATACAAGTATAACACAATAACTTTGTGTTATAAATAAATGATTTGAAATCACGATAAAACGTTTTTAAAGCATCAAAAACACTCCAAATATTGAACTCTTTTATAAACTTATATTTTTCCCAAATATTCATATGTATATATATATATATATATATATATATATATATATATATATATATATATAAGATTTAAAAGGCTTAGGACTAATAACTCATTCTAGGTCCTTTTCCTTGTTTGGATGTGGACTTATAGTACCGGTTATTTGTCCGAAGGTCATTTAAATTTTACTTATATATAAAATTGTATATGTATATAAATATAAAAGTTATTTCATTAGTTTAATTACCCTTTGTAACATGTTAAGCAAAGGAATACATGCAAAAATAGTTATTTACCAATTCATAAAGTACATATAAATTATAATAGGTATAATTTATGATAAATAGAACAATAATTCATGATTTAAGTATACAAGAATACACTGTTTTACTTGAAAAAAAGGTTTTAATTCAAAAAAAAATCAAGGGTTTACACTTGGCAAATACATGTTCGGAATACTAATTCAAGAACTTACTGTCAATCATTTATTTCAGAATGATTGGGTTTTTATAACTGATATACATGTAACGTTTATATGCTTTTTATGAGACATTCATTTCAGGTTGTTTAATTTATTTTAGACAACCAAGGTAAAGCCCTAACATTATAACCAGAATCTCTAGTCCGGGGATCGAAACAAGTTGTGTGTAGATCTATATCGGGATTGACAACCCCGCACTCAGGCTGCTAGCTACAGTCAGGCATACACGCCAATGAGTGGAAATTGTTATCAACAGTTTAAACGATCACAAGGTGTTTGTTTCAACGTTCATGTCTTAGTATGGTTATAATAACTCATGAAAAAGATATTAACAACACGTTAGTGTATAAATAACTAAACGTAAGTACATCTTTAAAGTACCAGTTTATAAAATACAAAGTACAATGGTATACTACAGTTTTCAATAACAGCTGATGAAGCCAGGGACACTCTCACTTACAAGTTTTACAAATACATTGGTTTACAAATAGAACAGTTTTATGGGAATAAAACTACTTTTCACATACCACAGAATATATGGGATTTTCTAGAACAATTTTCATATTCAATATACAAAGACACCCTTTCACACATAAAGACTTATGTGCTCACTCAACTTATTGTTGATACTCTCTTTTCAAATTACTTGTATTCTTAGGGAAATAATAATAGGTACTCCCCGAGCTTTTTGAAAAGATGGAGCCATTATGAGTCATATCTTCTTCTTTTGTATAACTATTTTGGTTTCAATATACAATGATTGAACACATGTAAATACTTATACTTTTAATACAACGGTTGTTTGTACTTTGATTACTATGATGCATGTGTTGTGATACTACAAGTGAAGTCCTCCACCCTCGGACGTTTACGCCGTCTGGTTTCGGGGTGTGACAATACCCTTCACTTAACGGCTAAAAGCGAACGGAGTTAGTGAAAAGGACCATTTGTTAAAAGTTTTGAAACCACAGGGACCATCTGTGAGGTTTTTTGAATTTTGGGACTAAACTTGATATTTTCGAAAACCACAGGGACCATTTTTGACGTTTTGTCAAATTAATATGTTTATTAAACTGTGAATATGGTATTTTAAATTGTGAATATGTCTTATACACGATATTTTTTAAATAAACCTGTAATTTAGAAAAAAAAAGAGAACATTGAATTTGTGAAGGCATAAATCTATTTTTCATTAAAATATTATATATTTGGCTATAAAATAAAACAGTATGTATTAAAAAGTATTACCAAATAAATAAGAACTAAAATTTTTGTTCTATTCATCTGTGAATATGACTAGAAATGCCATTAATTTAGTGTTAGTCCAGCGGTGGTCTGACGCCTGCCCATCAACAAGTCTTAACTAGTTGTAAATTAGGGAATAAAATTAAATATTTTTTTTTTCCAAAAGGTATTAATGAAAATATTTAAAAATTGGTTCTTATGGTTCTTAACCTTTTTGGGTTCTCATTTGAACCAGTTTATATATATATATATATATATATATATATATATATATATATATATATATATTTGTGTGTGTGTGTGTGTGTTGTAGAGTCGATATAGGTGTGATATGAAGAATAGTTAGTAATTGACAAAGGTTCATATGACTTTGTTATGTATGTATTTACTAGGCACATTAGTGTTTCGTTATGTAATGACGAAGTCCTGGTATTTTGTGTATATTTGAGTATCTTATAAATAGGGTATGTACATTTAGAGGGTTGTAACTTTTACACTTGTATGCTGTGAGCTATCTCTCTCTCACTGCGACTCTCTTGGACTCATTCCTGGTATATGGAGATGAAACTAGATCTTATTTAGATCTTTGTCTTCATATTTTCTCTAATTTTACTTACGATTGATTAAAACTTAATTCAAACATCCTTTCAATTGGTATTAGAGCATAAATCTTCACATCATTTGAAGAATCTCATTCATGTTTTCATCTTATTGAGTCGTTGTTTCAAATTCAATCATTCTGCAAGTGAAAATGTAGTTCTTCGTTTGATTAGTGTTATTTTATTATTCTGCAATTGTTTTATCAATCATTTTTGCATCCGATTTCCTTCTTTTCAAAGTTTATCTTCTTTTAAATCGATCAAGTGTTGAAACTGAATGTCAACACCATAGTGAACTACACTAACTTTCTTGAATCAGTAATGAAAATTCCGATGTTGTTTCCTGTGTATTACGATTAATGGACGGATCATATGTAAGATTATCTCAATAGGATTGGTGAGGATCTCTGGAGTTCGATTGCGAATGGTCCTTATTGTGTTGATCTTATTCAAGCAGTTGGAAATGTTGGTACAGCAGAGGACATGATTGCTCAAGGTAACAAGAAGAAGGCGAATGATAAGTGTTGTCATCATGAATTACATAGAGCTTTGCTACCTGTGGTTTACAATTACATTCGAGGTTGGAAGATAGAAAAAGAAATTTAGGATACTTTGAAGGAGAAGTATTATGGAAATGAACAAACCAAGAAGAGTTCAGTCACTCAACGCTTATCGGAGTTGGCCGATTTCAAGTTGAAGTAGAGTGAGTCTATCGAAGCGTACTATGATAGATTCAATGAGCTTATCTACAAATGTAGCATATATGGTGTTGTTTGTACCACACTTAAGTTTAACATTACCTTCATCCTAGGCTTGACGTAAGAATGGAAGAACATTTTCCTTATGATCAAGACATAGGAGAATTTTAACACCTACTCTCTGTTGAATCTCTATAATATCTTGAAAGCACATAAGTCTGAAGTGAAGGAGATAGTTGAAAAGAATAGAAAGATGAATTTTGGTGGTCCAATGGAACTTGTTTAAAAAACAACTAGGAAGGAGAATGGTTCTGATGATGAAGCTTATGAAAATGAAGAAGGTTTTCTACTTAACTCACATGACGAATCTGTTGCTTATTACTCCAACATTAAGGTCAAGAAGTTCTACAAAAAGCCTATTAGTGGAAACTACAAAAACACCTCGATTAAAAGCCATTGTCGAACTCTAGTGCTAGACAAAAGAGTGTGGAAAAGGTGGAGAAGAAAGAACAAGAGAAGAAGATTGAAAAGAAGCTAAAAGGTGATTTTGGTTACACTTGCAACTATTGTAATGGGCATAATCATCTTGCGAAGGAGTGAATGCTAACGAAGCAGGAAGATAAGAAAGAGAAAGCCAAGGATGCGGTGTATTATGTGATGAAGATAGAGGAACTTCCTTTAAAATCCAAGAATCTATCCTAGGTTGCGAAGGATGCATATAAAAATGATGGAATCTATCAAATTTGGTCCTCAGGCTCCGATGATGAAGAAATGCATCATCGTACTCATGGTAGCATGTATGCGAATGATGTTGGAGGTTATTTAGGAAATAAGAGCTTGGTTGATGAAGAGTTGGTTGGTAGTGATCGGGAAGAGTCAAAGAAGGAGATTGTAGAAGTGAAGAAGATGAGAGTGAAGAGGAGGAAGTGATGATGGTTGGAAGAAGCTTCGTAACCACTACTTCAAAGTCTTTAATGACCAAGAGGTATGTGATCTTCTTGTTTCTCTTAATGTTCTTTTAAGTTCTTACCATGGTATTTTATCTGATTTTGATGGTGCTTGTTCTTATCTGAATGATATGCTGATTTCTATGAGTAACGAAGTGGAGAAAGCTAAAACCATGCTTTACGAAGTAAGAAATAAATTGGAGGAAAAGAACACTAGGATAGAAGGCCTAGAGTTAAAAGTAACAAATGTCATGGTAGATAGGGATTCGTTGCTAATGGACAATAGCATGTTGGTTAAACAAGGAAATATTTACTGTAACTTTGCTAAGCGTTTGTATGGAAAATTAACTAATCTTTATCATTCATCTGACAAGTGTGAGGAATAACATAGGAAGTTACTCCTTTTCATAAATTTCAAACATGAAGTAGTTGATGAAACTACTTCTGATTGCGAGAGTAAAGTAGTTTAATATGAAAAAGTTCCTAACAATTCATATGCTTATGGTGTTGTTAATATCAATGATTGGTTAGATTATGATGATTTGGTTGATATTGTGAATGATTCTTTGATGAAAAACAAACAAATGAAAATTCTGAACAAAACTAAGAATTCGACACAAAGTACTCAACACAATTTTGATGATATCGAAGATGATTCATGTAATATATCAGTGAAATTGAGGAAGAGGAATGTGTTGATTGCTCAAAATTGTCTGTCATTAATATCACTTTGTTAAAAGCAAAGAAAATGATAATTCAAAATCGAAGTTAAATGATGATCCATCAGCAACAACCAAAAATCCCGATTCTCAAGAGTATGTTATTGTTGAAGACATAACTAATAATGAAAGTGATAGTGTTGATGATTCTTGTGAAAAAGGAATTCCACGAATTGTTGAAGCTAAGTGTTTGAAGACATAGAGGAATTCACAAAGATTTTGAAAGAAAAAGGAAAACATTTTTAGGAACAAAATTCAGTTCGTTATCCAACATTTATTAAAGGGATCTAATCAAAATGTTAGAGGAAAATAATTTGAATCAGAGGTCAAAATCTTTTCAATGTCAAAAGAGTCAAAAAAATTTCCCAAAGAAAACAAAAATAACAAAAATGGTGTTTGGATTGTGAAAACAGCTAAGCCTAATGACAAAGGCAAAGCATATAAAACTTGTGAAAAACCTTTACCTAATGATTTAAACAATCAAAAGGCAAAGACTCAAACTTTCGTAAATGGTGATGAAAAATCTATTTCAAAAGATGAAATTTCCAAAAAGGAATCTCAATACAAAGCTTATTGGAAGAAAAAAAGATATCTTCAAAAGGAAAGGAAATTGAAACAATAATCACCACAAACTCAATAAAAGAAGTTTTCTCAAAAATCCAAAACTGATGTTTCAAAAGAACCATCGAAAGTAGTTCCCAAATTTGTTAATAAAAAGGTTGAGAATAAGAGTCAAAGTGATTTTTCTAAAAAGACGAAGGTTGATCAAAGTTCAAAAAGATCAAAATCACGTTCAAAGAAACACTCAAAAGATTTTTTCACAAATTCAAAAAGTTTTTCAAAAAGAATCCTATTTTGGATATCAAAATCGATATAAAAATCACTTTCAACAAAAATCACAAAAACATTTATTGTTGACAAGCTTTCCAAACAAACAAACATTGTGAAGAAAAATGTACCATTCAAACCTGATGGTCCACATTTTTCGAATCCTTATTTAAAGCACAAATCAAATATTTCATTTATCAAAGGCAAAAATGAAATGAAAAATTTCATTTATTGGTATGATATAAAAGGAATAAAATTTCAATCGAAAAAGTGTTATATGAATAAGTAGAAAAGGCTTATGAGAATTACTTTAATGAATCAATGGGTGGAAGTACTTCATACCAAGAATCAATGTTAAAGGTGTCAAAATGGCAAGAACTTTAAGGAAAGAAAGTTTATTTTTCCAAGAAACGGTTGAAAAAGAGAAAATTAAAGTTGGCATTTCGCTAATTAATGATTATATTTCTCTGCACAAGTCCGACGAAATTGATTTAATTGATAAAATCAAAACAAAATTTTGTAGTTGGATTTTTAATTCTACACCGGACACTACATTTCGCACTAATGTCCAAGGACCCAAAAAGACTTGAGGACCTAAATCTTTTTAAATGATTGCAGGTGCTATGCGACGAGCAATATGAAGAAAACTGGTGTATCGATAGTTGATGCTCGTGTCACACGAAAGGAAGGAAGAAAGTTTTGATTGACTTTAGGAAGTTGGAACATGAAGGTGTTGTGAAATTTGGGAATAAATATAAATGTAAAGTGAAGGTCTATGGGAAAGTTACAAATGGGAAGTTTATAGTGAACATAGTGGCTTATGGTGAAGTTTTGAAGCACAACCTTATAAGCGTATCTCACCTTGTTGTTGGAATTGGGAATCAAGTTTTTTATTATTATTATTATTATTATTATTATTATTTATTTTTTTTATAAAGAAGGAAGCATGATATCGAAGAAAGAAGTAAAGGAAGTCTTGTTAAAGTCGAAGAGGACATGTGATATGTTCACTTTGGACATAAAGCCAATAGTTGGCATTCCCTTTGTTTGCTTGTTATCGAAGGCTTCTTCTGACCTCGGATGGCTTTGGCATCGAAGAATTTCTCATCTTAATTTCAAAATTTTAAACAAAATTGTTTTAAATGATCTTGTTCATAGTTTAACTGTTTTAAAATTCAACAATGATTCTTTATGTGCAACTTGTGAACAGGGAAAATAACATGGTCAGAGTCATCCAATTGTAATTGATTAAAATATTGTCGAACCATTGGAACTTCTACACATTAACTTGTGTGGTCCTTCAACTATTGAGTCTCTTAATAGGAAGAAGTACATACTTGTTATTGTAGATGATTTTTCACGCTTTACTTAGGTTTTCTTTCTTAGGAAGAAGTCAAAGACTACTTAGGTGATGATCGATTTCTTCAAAATCATCAAATTGAGTTGAAAGAAGAAAGTTCATCGAATTAAAAGCGATAATAGAAATGAATTCAAGAATCAAGATCTAGATTCATTTTTGATAATTTTGGGAATCTCTCATAACTTTTCATCACCTTACTTACCACAAAAAATGGTGTTTTCAAAAGGAGGAATCGATCATTGTATGAAGCTACTAGAACGATGCTCACTTATGCAAATATGCCTCGATATTTTTGGATAGAAGCACTTTCTACATCTTGTTTTACACAACATTGCTTATTTATTCATCGACGCTTTAACATCACACCTTATGAAATCATTAACAAAAGGAAACCTAATGTCAATTTTTTCCCATGCTTTTGGTTGCAGATGCTTTATCATGAATCTCAAGGATAATCTTTCAAAGTTCCAAACTAAGGCAGACGAATGAATTTTTCTTGGATATTCACATAACTATATAGCATATAAGGTGACGAACAAAAGAATGAGAGGAGTTCAAGAAATGTTCAATCCCACATTTGAAGATTGTTATGTCAAAAGAGTAGAACACAAATTTTGAAAGAAACCAATTCTTACTGAGTGAAATGAGGAATATGAACAAATGCATACTTTCAATGTTGATTTTTATTTGGTCTTTGGTAGACCTGATAGAGCTATTGATGTTGAGTTAAATGTTGAAGACAACCAAGTTCCAGAAGAATCAAAGCAGTCTGATGACTCAACTATAACTGATGAACAAACATATAAGTATTCGTCATCAACACCAATAGTTAATGTTTAAAGAGGAAAAAATTCGACATCTGGTCAAGTGGAGGGGGAGCATTTGACTTATTAATCTCAAGTCAAGGGGGAGTTGTTACATTCACAAGTTGGTGTTGAGGGGGAGCAAAAACCAACGAATCCATTGGTTAAGGGGGAGCCAAGTGGAATAAATAATGAAGATGATAACAACACTCTAGGTAATGAAGATGATAACATTAATGATAATATTTCTGTTGTAGAAGAATTCTAAGAAGCTGAAGAAACATTTGAAGATTCACATTTAGAGTTTGATCCGTCCTATCCCCCTTTGGAGAAATGGACACATGATCATCCAAAAGAACAAATTCTTTGTAATCCTAATTCTGGTGTTTTAACATGAGCACATATTAGAGCTAGGAATGAAGTTCTTAATATTCATCAAGAACATTGCATGTTCAATGTTTTTATCTCAAAAGTCGAACCAAAACAGTCAAGAATACATTAGAACATCCTGATTGGGTTGTTCTAATGCAATCTGAGTTGGCTGAATTTAAGAGAAAAAAAGTTTGGAGGCTAATTCCTAAACCTGGAAATATTTCAATAGCTGGTTTAAGATTGGTCTTTAAAAATAAAATGGATAAATAAGGTAATGTGGTACATAATAAAGCAAGAATAATCATTCAAGGTTATTCTTAATAAGAAGGAATTGATTACGATGAAACATTTGCCCCTTTCATAAGACTCAAGTTAGTACAAATTTTTCTTGCTTATGCAGCTCACAAGATTTTCGACGTATATCAAATGGATATAAAGTGCACATTTCTCGATGGTGTACTTCAAGAGACGGTTTATGTTGAGCAGCCACATGGATTCGTAAATGATAAGTTTCCTTATCATTGTTAAATCCTTAAAAAAAGCTGTTTATGGTTTTAAACAAGTACCACTTGCTTGGTATGCAACACTAACCGTGTCTTTGAATATCGCTAAATTTAAGCAAGGATCAGTTGATCCCACTCTGTTTCGAAACAAAGTTTATGTCGATGTCATAATTTTTGGTTTTACCGACCCTTCGTTGTGAAAGGAATTTGAGGATTTAATGAAGAGTCAATTTGAAATGTGCATGATGGGGAAAATTAATCATTTCTTGGGACTGAACATTCATCAAAGAAAAGAAGGAATATTTATTAATCAAGAAACTATACACGAAATTTGCTTGAACTCTTTGGAATGATGAACTACTCACACGTGAAGGTTTCCATGGCAGTCGACACTCGCTTAAGTTCTTTGTTGGATAAGCCAACTGTTGATTTAAAGACATATCAAAGCATGATAAGTTCGTTATTGTATTTAACTACAAGTCGACCTGATATTATATTTTTGGTTTGTAATTGTGCCAGGTACCAAGCGAATCTTAAATTACGACATCTCACAACCGTTAAGAATATTTTTTGATATTTACATCAGACTCTGATTCTCTGATTTTGGTATCCAGTAAACACAAGATTCTTTATTCAATCATTTCATGATGCTGATCCTGGGGGTTTTCAATTGTATTTCAAGAGTACTACTGGAGGATGTCAATTTCTAGACGGGAAACTTATGAGTTGGCAGTCAATAATATTTTTGGTCTATAATTGTGCTAGGTACCAAGCAAATCCCAAAGAACCACATCTCACAGTCGTTAAGAATATTTTTTGATATCTACAACGGATTCTGACTCTCTGATTGTGGTATCCAGTAAACACATGATTCTTTATTCAATCATTTTATGACGCTGATCTAGGGGGTTTTCAATTGTATTGCAAGAGTACTACTGGAGGATGTCCATTTCTAGAAGGGAAACTTGTGAGTTGACAATAAAAAAGTAGACATGTGTATCGATATCCACAACTGAGGCTGAATACATTGTTACCCATCTTGTACTTCTCAGTGATCTGGATAAATTCAATTACGTGACTTTGTGATTAACATGAAGAAAATTCCTTTATTTTGTGATTTTCATAGAGAAATTTGCATTATTCATAATGCATTTCAGCATTACAAAACAAAACATATTGCACTTCGATACCATTTCATCAAAGATCATGTAGAGAATGGAAATATCGAAGTTCATTTTGTTAAAACAACATACCAGTTGACTGATATTTTTACAAAACCACGATGAAAAATCATTTTTGAGAATTTTAAATGGTTTGAGAATGATGGAAGCTTATCATGTTCCTACCTCTAACTATTTTTTCTTAAATTTGGATTGTAGAGTTTTGGACTAACATTCGTTACTGACATAATTTCATTAAGAGGTTACTGTTCACGCACGTTGCTTCGACACGCTTCGCTTTTGACATTAGCTCTGACTCGTTCAACAAATGTTTCCAACAAGCAAAGTAGTAGATAAGGAATGATAGAAGTAATGAAGAATGGGAAGCTAAGGCTTGTTTCTTGTACTATCAAATGAGAAGTAAAGGCTTATGTCATGTAATAACGAATGGGAAGCTAATGCTTGTGTAATATGATAGTAAATGGGAAGCTTATGCTTATTTGAGGCGATAGAGAATGGGAAGTGATAATTATCTTGACAAGTAATTATTGTCAATAGAAAAAAAATAAGAGCATGTCTACTTAAGTTTCCTAACTGATTAACAAAGATTTAATTCCGGATTCTTTGCACAAGTATTCGTTTCAATGATGAATGCTCAATGCTAGTGATCTCATTATCTTTATTCTTTTTATCTTAGAAAAAGCCAAAAAAACAAAGAGATTTTCTTTATTTGTGTCTTTTATTTCTAAAATTCAAAAATCCAAAAAGACTTTCTTTATTTTTGTCTTTTATTTCTAAAATTCAAAAATCCAAAAAGATTTTCTTTATTTTTGTCTTTTATTTCTAAAAATAAAACAATTAAAAAGATTTTTTTTTTAATTTTTGTCGTTTATTTCTAAAAATCATAAAACCAAAAAGTTTTTCTTTATTTTTGTCTTTTATTTATAAAAATCAAAATTCAAAAATATTTTCCTTATTTTGAGATTAGGAAGTTCATTGTAACACATGTTTCACATAAGCATGTAAAAGCGAAGCTGAATAGGGAACATGTAACATTTGTAAATGATAAGTAGTTAAGTGTCCTTAGAAGCATGTTGCAGCATGTTGTCCAAAGCCTAACTGACTCATTGTTTATGAAGCCTTAATGAAATTTCTCTTGAAAATTTCTTCCCAATAGGTTGTATTAGCAATAGTTCTTGAGCTACCTTTATCTTCTCAATTTGAGTTAAGAGATGACTGCATGGTCACTATCATTCGTAGAGGTACAATGGATCTTCTTAACCAATCTATTTCACCCTAAAGTTTTTTCACTTGCACACACAAAGATGCATATCCCAAGATATCTCTAGTAAAAATCAACTAGGATATATGTATGCCAAAACTCTGTGTTAATGATCCTAAATCATTTTCCCGTGATGAGGGTGAGACCCAACAAATCTTACACCTAAGGAATTGATGGTGAACAGTTTTTATTTTTCAAGATTTTAATGATACCTTATGTTTCATTGTATCATTTCAAATATTCAAAATCTAATTTTCATTTCTTTTGTGTGATCTTAATGAAATATATTATTCCCAAGTGATTTCTTCCCAATAGAACCAACTTTTTAATTTTCATATGATATGAGATTTTCATATGAACATTTACTTAGATCCTTCGCCACTTTAAATGTTACAAAAGCTTAAAACTTGTTCATTACACTGATCACACAAGTATTTTCTTACAATGGTTCGCTCTTATGTTAAGTTACGAACTTATTCAAAATTAAGCCACATAGGAAGCTTGTTAAAAGAGGAACTTCGATACTTCTTAATAAGTAATTGGTCTTAATTCACGAGACACTAGACAAGTATTTTGATATCTCTTTTGATGTTGAAGGAATATTATCTTTGCTCGAGATCTTACTACTTATATATAAAAGTTTCTTTGATATCACAGTGTCCAAAATTTTCTTATTTTGATTCTCTCTCTTCTTTTGGTACACACAAGTACTAAAATCCTTGAGGTTTTGGGTAATACCAACTCAGACCTATATTTTGAAAAGTATGGCTTATGATTTCATTTATTATTCCTATAAGTGAATGAGGCCCAACCTTAACTACCGAAGTTTGGTCTTTGATTCCTAACGAAGCTTGGTGACTATTCAATTCTTTTGGAAATGACGAAGTATCCGTTGTATGTGATGTTCCAGTTGATTTCTCGTGGATTACGTAAAAGTGCTCATTACTTTAACACGTGGCGATAGGGGTAATGTCAGTTCAATTACCTACTTTACACATGGCATTAGCCTATTGGATTGTGCTTTGAATTTGAATTTGATGCTAGTTATAAAAGAAGACAAGATTATTCAGTTTTATCTTTTTGATTCCTCATATTCACGCAAGAACCGTAACCCTAATTTTTATTCAAATTCAAAATTCTCTCGACCATCAAGTCTACTACAAACACCGCTATTGATCAATTCAACATAAGCAATGATGAATTCTCTATTTCAATCGAAGAATCTTTGGTTTAATCGATTGATCAAAGAATATCCATAACAATTGCAGATGCTTGTTCAAGTTATGAATGATTTTGTAGTCACACAAACTTTGACCTTTTTCTTTTCTATTGCGATGAAGTGGTTGTCTCTTGTTGGTTTAACCACTATGTATAACAAACAATAGAAATTATCACATTCTAGATGAAATGTAAAATACTAAGAGGTTGAACAAGTATCAATTCGCCCAAATTCTCAAAGTGTCGTCTGAAGGTCAGTTCAAGGAGCCTACGAACGGACATGTGCTCTAAATATTTAACGCGATTGGTTATCAGCCTCCCGTTAAACTTGTAATAAATTTCAAGAATTCAAATTCTTCTGGAGTATGGAATTTTTTCTTTGGAATCACGCTTCGATGGTTAACTAGAAGACGCTTTGGTCTTGATAAGGAAAAACATAAATTCTACTATGTTATGGATGGTCTCTACTATGGAATGAATGTGGATTATGCTTCATTACTATGGGCTGAATTTGGTTCATCAATCAAGCATTCGAAAAAGACGACATAGATTTATAATGCTTGATTCTAGAGTTTTAATGTTACATGGAGTTTATAATCAAGTAGGTGTTTGAGTACCTGAAGATGGTGAGGTTGCCACATTCTCATGTCTTCACATTCCCAATTCAAAAATTGACATTATTCTTGCTGTTGGTCGAATTCCAGATGCCATGCTTAATTTGGTATCTCCCAATAATTTTTTATTGCTAAAATACAATGCTTCTATGGACTTAACTTCTACACGTTCTATCCCTAAGAAGGTGACTTTTAAAGCTACATAGGGAACTTCCACATATTTGTAGGTTGGAGAGAAGAAATCAAAGGCAAAGCGTAAAGTTATTGAGAAAGAGGCTTCAATGAAAACTGTTCCTAAATAAGATCCTAATAAGTAAATTGCAATTCATTCTGAGAAGGAAGTTGATAAGTTTGTTAATGAACGTGTTAAGGAGACTTCTATTCCTGATGTTGTTGTCAGGAAATCCAAGAAGATGAAGACAAAATCGAAGTCTTCTTGTGTGGTTATTCAAGAAGTTATTGAGAAAGAAGCACAAAAAGATAGGAAAAAAAGCTATTGGTGTCTTGAAAAGAATTAACAAGCCTAGGGCTTTGAATTACAAAGAGCCTTTTACAAACACTTGGCCACCATAAAAAAAGTTTGAGGCTGATAAAGATAACGAAGACAATGAATATGATTTGTTTGGGAAGGATGATCAGACTTTTAGTATTTCACCTAGAATGGATACCAATGTTGAATCGAATTTCAAAGAGATACGTATTGCCAATGTCACTATGAATGCATCTGATGTGGATACAAAAAACAACTCTAATGAACAGATTATGACTTCACTCCTTGAGTAGATTACGGTCACACCACCCGAAGTTGCTATTTCTGAGTCCAATATGGACGAGGGCGGGACTTCAAACATCACTAAGAACATATCTATTAAGGAATCAAATGTTATCATGGGTGAAGGGAGTTCGACATCAACAATTGAGACTATAGCTATTCCACCACCAGAAACTTCAACAATTCCACCAACATCAATTCCAACAATATCACCAACATTTCAAGGAGTTATGAATGAGCCAATCATTACATTATTCTTTTCTCAATCAACATAACTAGAGATGTGGAATAACAAACATGAGGATGAGGATGAAATGGTTGGATTTGCTGAGTTAGAGTTCAATCCAGAAGAAGAAAATGTCACTGATAATGCCATAATGTCTGGAAAATAATACAAAATTCTCAACCCTAAATTTAATTCAATTCTTTAATTCTTGAATGATAGTGCAGGGAAATCAACTGTTAGCAGTGAAGAAGTAAAATTCTTGTTAAAATCTCAAGAGTCGCGATTTAGTCTTTAACTGATGGTGTTGTTGAGGGTGTTGATAAACATTTGGCTACTCAATCTCGAACTTTTAATCATGAAATTGAGAAATTAATGTTGCTCGTGAGAGATGTGAGCTAATTGAGAAGCTAGTGAATACCTCTAAAGAATAATTCGAATCAAAGATCAAGGAGTTTAACAATTTGTTTTCTAAAGAGGTTAAGAAGCTTGATATGTTATGCGAAGGTATTAAAGATAAGGTTGAAGTGCTTTTGGTTGCAACACGAACTATGATTGAAGATGTTTGTGCTTTCAACAAGGATCCTGCTGGTGTTTTGAAAGAAAAGAAAGAATATGATGGTTAGGTGTTTTCCAAGATTGAACATTCTCTTATTGGATTTTATTGGAAAAAGTTTATTTTTAATTACGACCATTTAACCGGGTAACAAGCTTAAACCTCGTTAAACATAAGTATCGGGTAGTCGGATACCGGGTACAACACCCAAGCCTTATATAAAGGAGGGTGGACACTCCATAGAAACCTTTTACCACAACTAGACCCACTTTCTCTCTCTACTCTCTCTCCTTAAGTCCGATTTCATCCAAAAACCACAAGTTTCCTCCTCCAAAACGTAAGTTCTCTTGCCCTAACTTGTTCTAGACATCATTGATTGGGGTTTTAACCCAAAACTCGATCATAAAGGCTGGAAAAGAGGAGTTTACGGCCTAAGAACCTCCTTAGGCAGTAAACCCCTAAAAAGTGGTCAAAACTCCCAAATTTCTTCCCTTTTAAGCTTAGAAACTAGTTTTGGACCTAACCTAGAAGTGTTTGAACCTTGAATCATCATGTTTTAGGGCTTGAAAGAGAGTTTATGGTCCAAGCACATGCTTAGACCGTAAACACCCTCTAAACTTGCAAACCAAGCCCAAAACACTTCCGAACCACATTTAGGCTTAAGATATGGCTTAGGGACTTGCTATTTCAGACTTGGAACACCTAAATATCAACATTTGAGGGGTAAACTAGAGTTTACGGCCCAAGCATATGCTTAGACCGAAAACTCCCCTAAAACATGCCAAATGAAAGTTTAAGCCCCCTAAAGAGCCTTATACCCTCACTGGAACTTGCTAGGAATGAGCCAAGGGACTTGTAATCAACGAATGGAAGTGTCCAAGAGTTTACTATCGTAAACCATGGGGTTTACGGCCGTAAACACCCAAGGAGTGGTCCTTGGACCATAAAATCCAAGGGAGTGTACTTTTGGAACCTTAAACACCCCTATAGCCTTGTATGTTACCTTAGAATCACTCCTAGAACCACTTGAGGCTTGAAAACACTCAAATACACTCATTCCATGAGTTTATAGCCGTAAACTCATGGGGGATGTGGTCTCTCAACCGTAAACTCACTTAAGGTGAGTTTTAGAAGAGTAAACTCCATGGTGAGGTCTTATACTCTTTCCTTGCAACCCACCAGCCTTCTAGCACTCAACCATAAGACCTTTAATCACATTAGGATGTCTATATGTGCATAATTAGAGTCTAAATCGCTAATTATTTGTAAACATATATCTTCATATGTTACTAGGGTCATAAAGGGTGTATAAGTCTCTACTTGACACCAAACGCTTATCCGACACTTCCACCCGATCTACTCATTGCAGGTGAGTTCATTTCCCCTTAATGAACCTTTTTAAATGTTTTTACATGTTTTAGGGGGAGATACAAGTATAATTCTACAAGTTTTTATTACTAAATCATATGTGATTCACAAATTATCATCAAAAAGGGATTTTTCTACACTTTTAGCTGCTTACCAATAAAACTGTTTTAGTTGATTATCAAATGCATTTTAAGATTAAATTGTTATGAAACTGTTTATAAAACTGTGTTTAAATTAATTTTCTTTTTAAAATATATCTACACTAATATATTTATATAAGTATGGCTTGAAGGACTTAGGACCGATAGCACGCCTTATTTCCTGTTCTTGTTTGATGTGGTCTTAGGGTATCTGTTATCCGTCTGACTGTCGTTGATTTCTTAGTTATATATCATATATATTTGTGTTAGATATGAAAGTCTTCATCTTACTCAATACCTTTGTTATTCAAAGGCAGAAAATCATACACTCTAGTTAACTATAATAGGTATAGTTAAGACTACTACTCGTTACCTCTACTACTACTATACCCACTATAATGGCTATTACTACAAGTTATTACACGTATAAGAGAATACTCTATGAACTATACAAAAGGCTATTATACTATAATACCGAAGAATACACGAATCCAGAGTATAACACACTATCCTTCTATAAGACACCCTACTGCGCCTACACCATGTAACCAGGGCTTTCCGGAAGGAAGGCAACACTACACGTATAGATCTATACGGGACTGACACTATTACATCCCGACTGCTAGCTACAGTCCGAGTCGACTAGGCCCAGGGGTGGCACTACTTCACTACACTACGCATGACCGGGAAGGTCTTCGGGCTCTCTATTATCACTTCAGTATGGTTACACAAGGGGTTACACTTTTATTCAAACTAATACACTAAGACTTAAGTCTAAGCTAACATCCCGAAGTAAGTCAATATCTAATACTAATGGAGGTTTGCGCCACTACTCCTGTCAGTAGACATAACCTTTCTTCATCTATGTTACTCACATGAGATTTATTACCGTACTTTTACAACTGAAGGTTTTCAATGATAATACTTACACACAACTCAAAGGATTTAACTTACAAAGTACTTTTCTTGAAAATATAGGATTTTCTAGGGATTTCTACTACTTATAAACATAAATTTCAGTCTTTATTCTATAATTTTGTAAACACTTTCATACAACAAAGACACTAAATTCTTATGAACTCACCAGCTTTATGCTGATACTCGTTTTCAAAATAACTTGTATCCTCAGGTCAAACATAGATTGGTATAGGTGCAACTTTTGGAGAAGATGGAGCACATACAAGACCCATGCATCTTTTATTTTGTTATACTTTTGGAGTCTATTAAACTTAACAGAACACGTTTGCAATTAAATTTACTATATATATATATATATATATATATATATATATATATATGCAATGGTTGTTGTCGCTTGTTTTTACTATTATGCAATTGTTATGATACTATACATGACGTCCTCCACCCCAGAACGTATTTCGCCGTAATCAGTTTTGGGGTGTGACAGATTGGTATCAGAGCATTGTTTATAGTGAATCAAGTATATCAACCTATAAAAGATATACAAATTATAAACACTTCGGGACTAAAACACTTTGACCAAGAATATATACTTATAAATACTAAAATATTTAATTAAGCATATATATATATATATATATATATATATATACACTCACCACCACAAAAGGGTCAGTATCATGCAAGAACAGAACAAAAGTATTAAGATTGTTGAACAACAAAATTAAGCTTAGAGACATATAGTCACATCTGGGTGGATGTAGCCTGATCAACTACATTAAGAATGATTGTGGTGTTGCAACAAGTCTAAAAACTTACCAACGCTACCAGAAGAACGTTAGAACAAGAATACTATATGGGTATTCTGCATTCTACTAACTAAGTATGTGATAACTAAAAGGGTCGTTACTGGTAGGACAATGGTTGCTAAGTGGATACACCACGATTACATGTGACTAGGGCGCTATAGACTCAGAATCTGTGATCTTTGCTTCATTTCCTGTTCTTGTTTGATTGGGGATCTGAGGTTAGGGTTGCTTATTCGAAGGACTATCTTGCTTCGGTTACATGTAATTGGTATGCACCATGCAAGTATTGGGTCGACCAATAACGATTCGTCTCATAAGTATCCTAGATAAGTATGTCTATTAACCTCTCTCTTTCCCATTTCTCACGTAGATAGCATGGCTGGCTTCCACCATCCCGACGATCCGTATTATCTAAACCAGGGCAATGGAGGATGGCTCGATAAGGAGCCAGAAGATGATCACCCGATCCCTTTGGATGATCATCATGCAGAAGGCTTCTCAGATAGCTCTAGCTCCGAGCCAGAAGTTAACAATCTACCCCCTGAAGCTCCAAAACCCAACCCCCGTCCGGCTTTATAAGGTCCCACTCCCATGTGGGCAATAACCTTGAACCGATGGAGCGAGGAGCAGGGTCAGCCTTTACCTTACAATGGAGACCGAAGCTTCTACAACATAAGCGAAGGAGGATCAGCGGATCAAGTTCTCCCCATCATGGTCCGAAGGAATGCAAGGAACGTCGAGTAAGGCCAGGCAGCCATTGGCCGAGTTGTAGAAGTGGATGCCAACTAAAACCTCAACACTGTTCGCATTCGCCAACTTGAAGATGCTATGGATAGGATAAGGAGGACCAACGAGGCTCTACAACAACAACTAGCTACATCCCGAGCTGAGGTTAGGGAGCTCCAAGCGCGTTAGAGGACTCATGAGCGACAACTTTAGGAGGTTATGTGCCAACTGGCTGATCTGAGGGTTCGCCCAATAGGGACCCGTCGCCAGTAGAAGATGACGAAACATCTCACTCTTTTGTTTAAGGACTAGCCTTTCCTTTTCTATGCTCGGTAGAGCACTTGTTTGTAAACATTCCTAACTTTGAA
Organism: Lactuca serriola; assembly: GCF_051521515.1. Lineage (NCBI taxonomy): Eukaryota > Viridiplantae > Streptophyta > Magnoliopsida > Asterales > Asteraceae > Lactuca > Lactuca serriola. The sequence goes on from NC_136411.1 coordinate 283,849,656, forward strand.
AGTACTTTAATTAGGCCTCTAGACTGCCAACATTTTCCTTTTGGTTTGATGTATGACCTACTATTAGGTCACTTTTCCCGAACTTGTATTACATCATTAATACTAGTAATTGGCAGTTAACTACTCTATTGCTATGACTCTCTCTCTGATTTTTTGGACTATGTTGATTCAGTCCATGAAACACTCTTATCATACTTGCAATAGACTCTTACTATTGTCATCATCCCTATTGACTTTCAGTGAAAGATGCCTCCTCGAAAGCGCCCAAACAGAGGCAGACCAGCGACTCAAACTCCACCTCCACCTCCTCCTCCTCCTCCACAGTTCGATCCAATGCTGTTTCAAATAGCTGTGATGGCAGCTATGGCCCAAATGAATTCTGGCGACGCTAGTGGAGCCGGAATGGGCACCAACACCCGACATGTTGAAATCCCCTCTCGTACATAGGGGTGTACTTATAAAGATTTCATGAACTGTAAGCCCACATTTTTCGATGGGACCAGAGGAATCCTTGCTCTGTCCCAATGGATCGAAAGAGCCGAAGCTGTTTTCGAAATGTGCTCATGTCCCGAAGAGAGCAAAATCAAGTTCGCTGCTGCCACCTTCACTGAAAGGGCCCTAACATGGTGGAATGGCCATGTCAGTTCACTCTCTCTAGTAACAGCCAATGCCATGGGCTGGGATACACTAAAGGACCTGCTGAGGAAGGAAGACTGCCCTAGTGGGGAGGTCCAGAAGCTTGAAGAGGAACTTTGGAACCTCAAGATGAAGGGAACGAACATAGTGGCTTATACGGCCAGGTTCTGCGACCTGGTAGCTATGTGGCCTAACATGATACCTTCTGAAAGAAAGAAAATCGAACGATACATCTGGGGTTTAGTGCCCCCGTATCAAGGAAATGTTCTATCTTCCCATCCCGCAACCTTTGATAGCGCCAAGGAGTTGGACCATAGGTTGATTGATCATGAAACTCCTTCCACTTCAGCTATAGCAACGAAAACTGCCATTGCAACACCCAAGTCAACCGACAAAAAGAGGAAGCATTGGGATCGGAAGAAGGGCAAGAAAACTCAACCCTCCTCCAAAGATCAACAAATTGTGGTTGTCCATGCTGCCACCACTCCTGCTACCCCCGCACCAGCAAAAACCTATGTTAGGAACCTGCCCAAGTGTCCCAAGTGTCCCTTCCATCACAACGGACCCTGCCGTGAATTGCAATGCACCAACTGCGGCCGAAAGGGCCATACTGTCCGGTTTTGTAGAGCCCAACCCAAACCCATCTCACAGGTTCCCAGTTCGGGAGTGACCCAGACCTGTTATGGCTGCGGTGAAGTTGGCCATTTCAAGAAAAACTATCCGAAGGCTGGGAAGGCGGGAGGAACAGGAAGACTACTCGCTATTGGCCACAACGAAGTAGTAGCGGATCCCGCAGTATTCACGGGTACGTTCCTTCTCAACAACTCTTATCCCCGTGTCTTATTCGATAGTGGTGCAGAAAGAAGTTTCATAAACCAAAACTTTAAACACTTACTTAAACAATCCCCACAACCACTAAAAGAAACATTCATCATAGAAATGGCTAACGGAAAGACGGAAAGCTCAACGAAATTTACATAGGTTGTACCCTCACGTTAGACGATCATTCATTCCCAATCGATCTCATACCAGTCTCGATCAAGAGTTTCGATGTCATTGTTGGCATGGACTGGTTGAGCCTTCATCGCGCAAATATTCTATGCTTCGACAAAGCCATTCGCCTAAATCCACCGAATCACGAAACTCTGTTGATCTACGGAGACAAACCCGGTACGAGCCTACGTATCATCTCAAGTATTCAAGCCCAGAAACACTTGCGTAAGGAATATCGCGCCTTTCTTGCACACGTTGTCGACACGAGCCAGAAAGCGAGAGATCCAAAAGACATCCCTGTTGTATGCGGTTTCCCTGACGTCTTTCCAGAGGACCTTCCAGGTTTACCTCCCAAACGTCAGGTTGAATTCAGAATAGACCTAGTCCCAGGAGCTACCCCCGTAGCTAAGTGGCCCTATCGTTTAGCGCCTGCCGAGATTCAAGAACTATCCGATCAACTTAATGAGCTGCTCAGCAAGGGCTTTATAAGGCCGAGCTTCTCACCATGGGGAGCTCCGGTCTTGTTCGTGAAGAAGAAGGACGGATCGTTCCGTATGTGCATCGATTATAGGGAACTCAACAAACTCACAGTCAAAAATCACTACCCTCTTCCCCGTATAGATGACTTATTCGACCAACTACAAGGGGAGAGTTACTTATCCAAGATTGATCTTAGGTCTGGGTATCACCAGTTACGAGTGCTTGAGGAGGATGTGCCGAAGACAGCTTTCTGAACTTGTTACGGGCACTACGAGTTCGTAGTGATGCCCTTTGGACTGACTAACGCACCCGCAGTGTTCATGGACTTGATGAATAGGGTGTGTCGTCCATACTTAGATTAGTTTGTCATCGTCTTTATTGATGATATACTCGTCTACTCTCGGAGCGAGGAAGAACACAGGAATCATCTACGACGAGTCCTAGAAACCCTGCGATCAGAGAAGTTATACGTGAAGTTCTCTAAGTGCGAATTTTGGATTCGAAGGGTTGAATTCTTAGGACACGTGGTTAGTGAAGAAGGAATCCACGTGGATCCATCCAAGATTAAAGCTATTGAGAACTGGTCAGCACCGAAGAAGCCTACAGAAATTCATCAATTTCTAGGCCTCACTGGCTACTACTGCAGATTCATTTAGAACTTCTCCCGGATTGCGAAACCTCTTACCACATTGACACAGAAAGGCGTAACATTCGACTGGGAAGAGAAGCAGGAGAAGGCATTCCAAACCCTGAAGCGAGCTCTATGCACCGCACTGGTATTATCCCTTCCCGAAGGGATAGAAGATTTTGTGGTATATTGCGATGCTTTGAACCAAGGGCTCGGTTGTGTCTTGATGCAACGAGGTAAAGTCATCGCCTATGCCTCAAGACAACTGAAGACACATGAGGTTAACTACACCACCCACGACCTCGAGTTAGGGGCGGTTGTATTCGCTCTAAAGATCTGGAGACATTACTTGTATGGAACGAAGAGCATAAAATACAATGATCATAAAAGCCTCCAACACATACTGAACCAGAAAGAGCTCAACATGAGACAACGACGATGGATCGAACTACTCAATGATTACGACTGTGAGATTCGTTATCACCCGAGGAAAGCCAATGTAGTAGCAGACGCCCTAAGTAGAAAAGAGTATTCTGGTCGAAGAGCCAAGGCATCAACAATGACTATCCATTCGCATCTATCCGCACAGATTAAGGAGGCTCAGCTCGAAGCCTTAAAGCCTGAGAATGTGGCGGGAGAATCCATGCGTGGAATGGATAAGAACTTGGAAGTCAAGGGCGACAGAGCCTATTATCTCATGGATCGAATCTGGACCCCGCACCACGGAGGTTTTAGTGACTTGGTCATGAAGGAAGCACACAACACTCGATACTCCGTCCACCCAGGTTCAGATAAGATGTATCTGGATCTCAAAAAGCTATACTGGTGGCCTAACATGACAGCAAAGATTGCTACCTTCGTGAGTAAGTGTCTTACTTGCGCAAAGGTCAAGGTCAAATACCAGAAGCCATCAGGTCTTCTCCATCAACCGGAGATACCGGAGTGGAAGTGGGAGCGGATCACCATGGATTTCATAACCAAGCTACCCAAGAAAACGGGTGGGTTGGATACCATTTGGGTCATCGTCGACAGATTGACCAAGTCCGCGCACTTCCTACCCATCAAAGAAACAGACAAGATGGAGAAACTCACAAGAACATACATTAAGGAGATAGCACGACTACATGGTGTCCCTGTATCTATTATCTCCGATAGAGATAGTGGGTTTAATTTGAGATTTTGGCAATCACTGCAAAAAAACATTAGGGACGAGGCTGGACATGAGTACAGCCTACCATCTGCAGACTGATGGACAAAGTGAGAGGACGATCCAAACCTTATAGGATATGCTGCGAGCCAGTGTGATTGACTTTAGTAAGGCGTGGGATACACACTTACCCCTTGTGTAGTTTTCCTACAACAATAGTTATCATACGAGCATCAAGGTAGCTCCATTTGAAGCCCTCTACGGCCGGAAGTGCAGATCCCCTCTGTGCTGGGCTGAGGTGGGTGACACTCAGTTTGCTAAAGGACGAGTTCCTGACAGCACTCTCACAGGTCCGGAGATCATTCGAGAAACGACCAAGAAGATTGTGCAGATTCGGGAACGATTAAAAGCCGCTAGGGATCGACAGAAAAGCGACGCAGACAAACGAAGAAAACCTTTGGAATTCCAGGTGGGAGACCGAGTCCTTATGAAAGTCTCACCCTGGAAGGGCACGATACGCTTTGGAAAGCGTGGAAAGTTGAACCCAAGGTACATAGGGCCTTTCGAGATTCTCACTAGAATCGGCCCTGTAGCTTACAAACTCAACCTACCCCACGAGCTAAGTAACATACATCCTACCTTCCATGTCTGAAACTTGAAGAAATGCTTGTCCGACGGGACTCTCGTTATCCCACTCGACGAGATCGAAGTCAACGAGAACCTCAACTTCGTGGAAGAGACTGCGGAGATTATGGACCGAGAGATCAAACGAACGAAGCAAAGCCGCATCCCATTTGTGAAGGTTCGATGGAACACTAAACGAGGACCGGAGTTCACTTGGGAGCGCAAGGATCAAATGAAACTAAAATATCACCATCTCTTTGTTTAGTAGTACTGTAATAACTTAATTGTTTGAATTCTAAGTTTCGGGACGAAATTCCCTTAACGGCGGGATGATGTGACAACCCAAAATTATTTCCGTCATTATAACCCGTTTCCGTTAAATAGAATATTCTATTTTATAAAAGCTCCGTTAAATTAGGATCGACAAATAAATAAATGTTTTATTTATTTGTATTTTATGTCAATATTGTCGTAATAAAATAAATAAAAACAAGTAAATTATCTTTCCATTTTATTGGAAAAGGTTTATTTTTAATTACGACCATTTAACTGGGTAACAAGTTTAAACCTCGTTAAACATAAGTATCGGGTAGTCGTATACTGGGTACAACAACCAAGCCTTATATAAAGGAGGGTGGACACTCCATAGAAACCTTTTACCACAACTAGACCCACTTTCTCTCTCTACTCTCTCTCCTCAAGTCCGATTTCATCCAAAAACCGCAAGTTTCCGCCTCCAAAACGTAAGTTCTCTTCCCCTAACTTGTTCTAGACATCATTGATTGGGGTTTTAACCCAAAAATCGATCATAAAGGCTGGAAAAGAGGAGTTTACGGCCTAAGAACCTCCTTAGGCTGTAAACCCTAAAAAGTGGTCACAACTCCTAAATTTCTTCCCTTTTAAACTTAGAAACTAGTTTTGGACCTAACCTAGAAGTGTTTGAACCTTGAATCATCAAGTTTTAGGGCTTGAAAGAGAGTTTATGGTCCAAGCACATGCTTAGACCGTAAACACCCTCTAAACTTGCAAACCAAGCCCAAAACACTTCCGAACCACAATTAGGCTTAAGATATGGCTTAGGGACTTGCTATTTCAGACTTGGAACACCTAAATATCAACATTTGAGGGGTAAAATAGAGTTTACGGCCCACGCATATGCTTAGACCGTAATCTCCCCTAAAACATGCCAAATGAAAGTTTAATCCCCCTAAAGAGCCTTATACCCTCACTGGAACTTGCTAGGAATGAGCCAAGGGCCTTGTAATCAAAGAATGGAAGAGTTTACTATCGTAAACCATAGGGTTTACGGCCGTAAACACCCAAGGAGTGGTCCTTGGACCATAAACTTCAAGGGAGTATACTTTTGGAACCTTTAACACCCCTATAGCCTTGTATGTTACCTTAGAATCACTCCTAGAACCACTTGAGGCTTGAAAACACTCAAATACACTCATTCCATGAGTTTACAGCCGTAAACTCATGGGGGATGTGGTCTCTCCACCGTAAACTCACTTAAGGTGAGTTTTAGAAGAGTAAACTCCATGGTGAGGTCTTATACTCTTTCCTTGCAACCCACCAGCCTTCTAGCACTCAACCATAAGACCTTTAATCACATTAGGATGTCTATATGTGCATAATTAGAGTCTAAATCACTAATTACTTGTAAACATATGTCTTCATATGTTACTAGGGTCATAAAGGGTGTACAAGTCTCTACTTGACACCAAACGCTTATCCGACACTTCCACCCGATCTACTCATCGCAGGTGAGTTCATTTCCCTTTAATGAACCTTTTTAAATGTTTTTAGATGTTTTAGGGGGGGATACAAGTATAATTCTACAAGTTTTTATTATTAAATCATATGTGATTCACAAATTATCATCAAAAAGGGATTTTTCTACACTTTTAGCTGCTTACCAATAAAACTGTTTTAGTTGATTATCAAATGCATTTTAAGATTAAATTGTTATGAAACTGTTTTTAAAACTGTGTTTAAATTACTTTTCTTTTTAAAATATATCTACACTAATATATTTATATAAGTAAGGCTTGAAGGACTTAGGACCGATAGCACGCCTTATTTCCTGTTCTTGTTTGATGTGGTCTTAGGGTATCTGTTATCCGTCTGACTGTCGTTGATTTCTTAGTTATATATGTTGGATAAGGTGTCTAAGTCCATAACTATTTCGGGTGCGTACTTGACCCGACCCGGCATGGTCCATTTGGGTTGCATGACACCATGCAATTGGATAGACTAAATGAGAGAAATAACACTTGGAGATTATTAATATATTATAAGTTCTAATATATTAATAATATTATTTGATTAGTTTGATCAATAATTAATTTAGAATTAATTAAGTGGTCAAAAGAGAACTAATTAAATATATGGGTTGATTATGTAAATCATCCATATCTTGTATAGTGGGCTAAGAGGCTCCATGGATTATCAAGTTGGGTTCTACCCATAGGATGCTCCATGGATGCTCCATGGGAGTTACAAACCCATGGGTCATGGAAATGAAGAGTCATGACACATTAGGGTTTACATGGTGTAACCCTAGATGTGTCAACACTATATAAGAATCATATTCTCCACCAAAATCGGCTACACTAAGAAACTAGAGGGCTTGGCCGATTTTAAGAAGTGTGTATTATCTCAAGAGTCTTTCCAAGAGCATTTGGTGTTGTGTGAAGCATTTGAGGCATCACACTTGGGGTGCTAGGCTCACAAGGTTTCAAGGAACACAAGCAACAACAAGGTAAGTTATTCTATCTATTATTCAAGTTAAAATTGTTCCCCATGTATGCTAGATAGGAATATAGCCTTGGAATTCAAATTAGCATGATAATTAGACAAACATAGATCCAAGGTTATTAGGGTTGCATGTACACTTAGGAAGTGTTAGAATGCTCAAAACCCATCAGTGGTATCAGAGGCTAGGCTTGTTTGTTTGTTATTTGTGCTTAAAAGTTGAAAAAGTCGAAATCTTGCTGTCTGACTGATGGACTCGCCGAGTCCATGGGGGGGACTCGCCGAGTCCACTTGTATCTTCAACCTACTCGGCGAGTAGATTTATGCACTCGGCGAGTAGGGTCGACAGAGTGCAGATTTTCGACTTCAGTTGCTGGAAATGGATTAGAAACATTACCCTAAATTGTTTTGGTACTTGAAAACTTGTTTTACATGGTGTAATGTCTTTTCTAATTCATTTACAACAACTAGTTATCAAAATTACAAAGATTAAAGTGTGATTTTGATATATGAAAGTGTTCATGTTCATGATCTTGTTCTTATGATGTTTAGATGATCATAGGAATTATTTGTAACCTATGTGGTAGTTAAATTCTTGATCATAATGTGTTTTAATGGAGTCCATAACTTGTCCTCAAGTTATGGAAAACCAAAAGTCTCTTGGATTAAAAACCATTAAAAGAACACAAGAGTTAGGAAAAATGAAAAGTCCTCATTTTATTACTCTATTAAACTCATAAGTTACAAGAAATGAAAAGTTTTGAAACTTTACAAAACTTGCCCTCAAGTTTTGGAACAAGTAAAGTTAAGTTAAAACTTTAGTTCCAACCCCTAGAATTTTAAAAAGTTAAAATTCAACCCTTATACTTATATTATTATGATTTAATAATTATATATATATATATATATATATATATATATATATATATATATGTATAAGAACAAAGTCGTCTTACCGCTAGTACGCCTCATTCACGAAGCCGGTCTATAAGGTGGGTATAAGGTTGTTGCCTATAAAATGGTGACTTAATGGGTGTCCACTCTCACCCACCGCTTGCTTGACCGGTGGAGGGTCGTTAGCCGAACGGGTAAGACAAGGACTTATAAATTCTCATTAAAAGTATGATGAATATTATAAAGTAACTAAATGTTTTATTAAATTCCCAATCTTAGTTACTTTAGGAAAAATGTGAATAAGGTGCTATTCCATGAAATTACACTTTACACTTTGATTAAGTCGTTGGTGGAGCGTGTGTGATTAACCGGCACACTAACTTGGACTTAGCAAGGTAGGTATAGGGTGACTTAGGGTTTATTATAGTATCGATGGAGCGTGTGTGGTTTACCGGCACATCGATTGAGTGATAAACTTTAAGGGTACCAAGTGATTTGCATGGTTACTTCACACCTCGTTTTGTGATCCTCGGTATCCCAGTCACAAAACTTGGAGGGCACAATCGAGATTGAAACATGCCTTTGAAAAGTTCATTGAATCTCAAAGAATCTAGGAATTTCTAAGAACCATTCAAAAACCTAATACTTAAATATTGCGGTTTTCGTGGTGGAAATTGGTGAATCGTCATTCACCTACTTTTCAAATATGATATAGCTTAGATTACGGCATACCTCTTCTAAGTTATATTATATTGTGATTGGATCCTAGCCTTAATATTACATTTGGGTGTTTTATTAAGGACTCTCTTATATCTAAACTAATCTTGTTCTCTTTTCTTCAGATGTCTTTCAACAATGCTTCTGGCTCTAATCCTAATGGCTCCTTTACCCTTATGAACTTGTGTGGGAAAGTCACCTTTGATGGATCCCACTTCAATGAGTGGATCAGAAACATCATGATGATTACCCGCTACGAGGACAAAGAATATGTCCTTGACAAGGAGCTTAAGGAGATTGATGAGACCACTGCAACTCCTCAGGAGATCGCTGACTTTCGAGCACATGAAAGGGATGCTATGAAAATAGCTTGCATCATGATGGCCACGATGACAGTGGAACTCCAAAAGTCTTATGAGGATTTCTACCCTTATGAAATGCACCAAGATTTGATGGAAAGATACCATCAAAGTGCAAGACAAGAGAGGTATGAAATCATCTGCTCCATGATAACAACCATGATGAAGGACGGGGAATCCGTCACGAGCCACATGCATAAAATGCAAAGATATGTGGATCGTTTGCTGAAGCTTAATGTGAACTTCCCGGAGGATCTTGCAATAGATATCATTTTGCATTCCTTACCATCGTGCTATGATCAATTCCGCATGACATATCACATGAACAAGGAAGAAGTCACCCTCAGCAAACTTCAGGGACTTCTCAAGACCGCAGAATCAGGTCTTAAGGGGAAGTCGGTTGCTATCACTCCTACTCCAAACTCAACTCCAGTTTTGGCAATCGGGAAAAGTCGAGGGAGGAAGAGAAAGAGATCTTCGAAGGGTACCAAGGCTCGGACCCTTGATGGCTCTTCTTCAAGTGGAACCAAGAAAGGTTTCATTACTCCTTCTTCTGACCCAAAAGAGGCTGAATGCTTCTATTGCCATGAAAAGGCTCATTGGAAGCGGAACTGCCCAAAGTACCAGCAGGATGTGAAGGATGGGAAAGTCAAACCCAACCATGCAGGTATTTACACTATCATTTCTAATAACTCACCCCATTCTAATTCTTGGGTCCTTGATACCGGTTGTGGTATTCATATTTGTTGTGACTTGCAGGGACTAAGAAGAAGTGAGGATGTGGAGCAAGGAAGAATAAACTTGATCATGGGGAATAGGAAAGCTTTACCTGTTACCAAGATTGGAGTTTATACTTTATCGCTAAGTAGTGGGTTTAGTTTAGATTTGAATAAATGTTGTTATTCGCCAGGAATGGCAAGAAATATTATTTCCTTTGATGCTTTGTACAAACAAGGGTTTACCTTTTCGTTTAATAATGAAGTTGGTTCTATTGATGCTTTCTTTAATAATGTTCTTTATTTTAAAGCATTACCTTGTGATGGTGTGTATGAAGCTGTGTCTGTTGTAGATAACTTAGGAAATAATGTTTTGTGTATTGATTCTACCACTAATAATAACTTGGATAAAGCATCATTATGGCATTGTCGTCTTGGACATATAAGCAAGAAACGCATAGGCTAAGTCCAAAAGGATGGAGTTTTGGAGTCATTTGACCTAAAGTCAGATGATAGTTGCGAATCATGCTTACTTGGAAAAATGACAAAGTCACCCTTCACAGGTTCGTGTGAGAGCGGTGAAGGTTTGTTGGACCTTATACACACGGATGTGTGTGGACCATTCAAACATGCCACAAGGGATGCTAATCGTTATTATTTGACTTTTAATGATGATTATAGTAGATATGGATATGTCTACTTGATCAAGCATAAGTCAGAGACTTTCGAGAGGTTTAAGGAATTTAAACAGGAAGTCGAGAATCAATTGGGCAGGAACATTAAGATGCTTCGATCCGATCGTGGTGGTGAGTATCTTAGTTCAGAGTTCCTCGACTATCTAAGGGAATGTGGGATAGTCTCATAATTGACACCTCCCAGGACACCACAGTTGAATGGTGTGGCTGAGAGGCGTAATCGAACCTTGTTAGATATGGTTCGTTCCATGATGAGTCAAGCTACGCTACCAATCTCATTCTGGGGGTATGCCTTGGAGACTGCCGCCCATATTCTTAATCTAGTCCCTACAAAGAAAGTTGCCAAAACTCCTCACGAGATGTGGACTGGTAAAGTACCTAAACTAGACCACATCAAGATTTGGGGTTGCGAGGCTTTCGTGAGACGCGAGACTCATGATAAGCTCGAACCTCGAAGCGAGAGGTGTATTTTCATCGGTTACCCACAGCGATCCTTTGGTTACCTCTTCTACAGACCCAGTGACAATGTGGTCTTTGTAGCAAGAAGAGGAGTCTTTCGAGAGAGAGAATTTATAAGCCAAGGAGACAGTGGGAGGCAAATTGATCTTGAAGAAATTCAAGAATCAAGCGGTGAAGGAACTTCAAACTCTAGCCCTCAACTTGAGGAGGAAACTCCTGTTGAGCCAATTGACAAGTCTGTACCTATGAGGCGTTCCACAAGGGTTAGGAATGCTCCTGAGCATTACTATGGATTCCATATTACTGCAGAAGGAGATACACTTATCAGTGATGAGACACTGATAGGTCTGGATGAACCTAACAGTTACGCGGAAGCCATGGCAGGCCCTGAGTCAGCCAAGTGGAAAGAGGCAATGGACAGTGAAATACAGTCCATGTATGACAATCAAGTTTGGAGCTTGGTTGAGAATGTACCAGGTCGTAAGACAGTAGGGTGCAAATGGGTCTTCAAGAAGAAGACCGACATGGATGGAAATGTACACACTTATAAGGCTAGACTGGTTGCAAAGGGCTTCTCTCAAATTCCTGGAGTGGATTATGATGAGACCTTTTCTCCGGTAGCCAAGATTAAGTCTATTCGGGTTCTGTTGGCCATAGCTGCATTTCATGACTATGAAATATGGCAAATGGATGTCAAAACCGCTTTCCTTAATGGAAAGTTGGCTGAAGATGTTTACATGAGTCAGCCAGAAGGTTTTGTCAACAACGAGTACCCTAATAGAGTGTGTAAACTTGAGAAATCCATTTATGGATTAAAGCAAGCACCTCGCAGATGGAATCTTTGCTTTGATGAAAAGGTCAAGGAATTTGGCTTTTCTAGGAGTGAAGATGAGTCTTGCGTGTATGTCAAGGCTAGTGGGAGTATAGTTAGCTTTTTTGGTGTTGTATGTGGATGACATACTACTCATAGGAAATGACATCCCAACTCTGCAGGAAGTTAAGTCCTGGCTTGGGAAGGGTTTTTCTATGAAGGACCTAGGAGAAGCTACCTATATTTTAGGGATAAGGATCTTGAGAGATCGGAGTAAAAGACAAATTGGACTTAGTCAGAGTACCTACTTGGATAAGGTGCTGAAGAGATTCAGCATGCAGGATTCCAAGAAAGGAGAGTTACCCATCCAGAGTAACACCAGATTGAGTAAGACACAAAGCCCTAGCACTGAGGCTGAGATAGCAGAAATGAGTCGAACACCTTATGCTTCGGCTGTAGGATTGATCATGTATGCTATGACGTGTACTCGACCCGATGTAGCCTTTGCCCTGAGCATGGTTAGCAGGTATCAGGCGAACCCTGGCAAGGCACACTGGACTGCGGTAAAGAATATCCTCAAGTACCTACGAAGGACTAAGGACTGGGTCCTTACCCTCGGTAGGAGTGATGACTTGAGAGTAGTAGGGTACAGTGATGCTAGCTTCCAGACTGATAGGGATAATTGCCGCTCTCAGTCAGGCTGGGTCTTTACCCTAAACGGAGGAGAAATTTCTTGGAAGAGTTCCAAGCAAGAGACAGTGGCAGATTCTACTTGTGAATCAGAGTATATTGCAGCTAGCGAGGCAGCAAAGGAGGCGATATGGCTTAAGAACTTCATTGGAGACCTTGGAGTTGTACCAGCTATTAAAGAGCCAATGGAAATTTTCTGTGATAGTGAAAGTGCTGTTGTCTTAGCCAAGGAACCAAGGGATCACGGGAGATCCAGACACATCGACAGAAAATACCATTTCATCAGACATCGGATCAAAGAAGGACTCCTCGTGGCAAAGAGGGTATCATCAGATGAGAATCCGACAGATCCCCTCACAAAGGGACTGACTCGGGTTAAGCATCTTCAGCATGCTCGGAGCATAGGGCTGAAGGATGATATTAGATTTAGTAGTTAGATAACCTCGAAATTTGTAAAGTGTAATTGACATTTGATGATGAATAAAAAATGTTTTATTTATGAGTAAGGTGTTGCTATCTCTTGTCGATCGTTTACTATATTTCTTTTGCATGTTTTGACTTCCAGAATAATTTTTGTTTGGTATAACATATTATTCAAACCTCCACAGTCAGTCATATGTCGGAAGTAGGTATGAATCAAGACTGTCATGTTTGGTTGTAGAGGTCTTGGACAAGGCTACAGCAATCATGAGTGCTCATAAGTTCTGAGCATTGGACTCAACCCACGCTCACTGGAATCACTTCATGGAATTCTATCTCGAGTGATCGTGAGACGATAATATCATATAAGTCTTCAAACCTAGAGATATGATTTGTTACTTACAAGTTGGTTATGCATTGACTGTACGAAAACGCATTGGTAACTCGATGTTATAAAACGTGCTTTTGTGTGTAATTCAATGAGTGGTAGAACAAACATATGAGTCGAAGTTTATCTGTTCCTTCTTGGATTAGAAGCTGATATCTGGGCCCCTCGATGATTTTGTTTTGACCTATGTACCGGGCCCGGTCAGAACTAAGTTGATGTGTTCAATTAAGTTCTATGTCAAACAAATCGGAAATCGGGAAACAAATGCTGGACAATAAGCAAGACAATGTTCCATGTATTTGTCCGGCTGATATCTAGAACGGAGGATTATATGATCACTTATCTTAAATGGTGTATCATCATCTTCTCAGTTCCGAGAAACCTTGAAAAGAGCTACGATTTCCGATCGGTTCCTGAAGTACTAGAGATATAGTTATTAGACTTATCCAAGTGGGAGACTGTTGGATAAGGTGTCTAAGTCCATAACTATTTCGGGTGTGTACTTGACCCGACCCGGCATGGTCCATTTGGGTTGCATGGCACCATGCATTTGGATAGACTAAATGAGAGAAATAACACTTGGAGATTATTAATATATTATAAGTTCTAATATATTAATAATATTATTTGATTAGTTTGATCAATAATTAATTTAGAATTAATTAAGTGGTCAAAAGAGAACTAATTAAATATATGGGTTGATTATGTAAATCATCCATATCTTGTATAGTGGGCTAAGAGGCTCCATGGATTATCAAGTTGGGTTCTACCCATAGGATGCTCCATGGGAGTTACAAACCCAAGGGTCATGGAAATGAAGAGTCATGACACATTAGGGTTTACATGGTGTAACCCTAGATGTGTCAACACTATATAAGAATCATATTCTCCACCAAAATCGGCTACACTAAGAAACTAGAGGGCTTGGCCGATTTTAAGAAGTGTGTATTATCTCAAGAGTCTTTCCAAGAGCATTTGGTGTTGTGTGAAGCATTTGAGGCATCACACTTGGGGTGCTAGGCTCACAAGGTTTCAAGGAACACAAGCAACAACAAGGTAAGTTATTCTATCTATTATTCAAGTTAAAATTGTTCCCCATGTATGCTAGATAGGAATATAGCCTTGGAATTCAACTTAGCATGATAATTAGACAAACATAGATCCAAGGTTATTAGGGTTGCATGTACACTTAGGAAGTGTTAGAATGCTCAAAACCCATCAATATATCATATATATTTGTGTTAGATATGAAAGTCTTCATCTTACTCAATACCTTTGTTATTCAAAGGCAGGAAATCATACACTCTAGTTAACTATAATAGGTATAGTTAAGACTACTACTCGCTACCTCTACTACTACTATACCCACTATAATGGCTATTACTATAAGTTATTACACGTATAAGAGAATACTCTATGAACTATACAAAAGACCATTATACTATAATACCGAAGAATACACGAATCCAGAGTATAACACACTATCCTTCTATAAGACACTCTACTGCGCCTACACCATGTATCCAGGGCTTTCCGGAAGGAAGGCAACACTACACGTATAGATCTATACGGTACGGACACTATTACATCCCGACTGCTAGCTACAGTCCGAGCCGACTAGGCCCAGGGGTGGCACTACTTCACTACACTACGCATGACCGGGAAGGTCTTCGGGCTCTCTATTATCACTTCAGTATGGTTACACAAGGGGTTACACTTTTATTCAAACTAATACACTAAGACTTAAGTCTAAGCTAACATCCCGAAGTAAGTCAATATCTAATACTAATGGAGGTTTGCACCACTACTCCTATCAGTAGACATAACCTTTCTTCATCTATGTTACTCACATGAGATTTATTACCGTACTTTTACAACTGAAGGTTTTCAATGATAATACTTACACACAAGTCAAAGGACTTAACTTACAAAGTACTTTTCTGGAAAATATAGGATTTTCTAGGGATTTCTACTACTTATAAACATAAATTTCAGTCTTTATTCTATAAGTTTGTAAACACTTTCATACAACAAAGACACTAAATTCTTATGAACTCACCAGCTTTATGCTGATACTCGTTTTCAAAATAACTTGTATCCTCAGGTCAAACATAGACAGGTACAGGTGCAGCTTTTGGAGAAGATGGAGCACATACAAGACCCATCTTTTATTTTGTTATACTTTTGGTGTCTATTTAACTTTACAGAACACGTTTGTAATTAAATTTACTACATATATGCAATGGTTGTTATCGCTTGTTTTTACTGTAGATGTATGTTGTAAAAGTCGAATAGTGTGTATTGTAATGATTCGCATTTGTATGTTATTTTACTAAGTCAATTTTGTATGCAAAGTGAAGTATGCGAAGTGTCAATGTATAGACTTAGTTTATTTTTTGTATGCTCCCTATAAATAGGGACTTAGGCTTGAAGTAGACACACGATATTGAAACACAATATCTCTCTTTAGCTTACTTTGTAATCAGTCTTAATAAAAACGAGATCTGATTAATATTTACTCCGTGTGTTCATCATCTTTCATCATTCAAATCCATTATTTCTTTTCTTAATTCTCGATAACAATTCACATCAATTGGTATCAGAGCAGGATTCAAACTGCTTAGATCTGATTTTCGTATAAGAATCATTTGCTTTTTGAGTTGCAAAATTTACTCAAAATTTTCCGCGCAATTTTGGTTTTGAAAATCACTTTTGATCTTCAGATAATCGATTCTGTATTTGAATTGTTAAGTCGAGTAATCGATTAGTGATTTGTGATCAATTCGTTTGATCGAATTCTGAAATTCATCAAGTTCTCAATTCTTCAGATATTTTTCTGAGTTCATCAATGGCGAACTTCAACATGAATACAATGACTTCTTTCTCTCATTTGCTTGGTTCTTCAACCAAAATTCCGATGTTGATTCTAGAATACTATGATCAGTGGGCTGATAGAATGGAAGATTACTTAAATGGAATTGATGAAGAACTTTGGAATTGTATCGATGGAACAGTACAAGCTCCTGCTAATGTTCAACAAATTGGATCATCCACTGGATCTCCTGATGTTGAAGATTAAAGAAAACGACTGAAGGATAATGAAAAGAGGTGCATGAGGGAACTAAGAGGTGCTCTACCTCCTGTGGTTTACAATTACATTCGTAGTTGTAAAACAGCCAAAGACATCTGGAATACTCTAAAAGAAAAGTATCAAGGTAGCGAAAAGACGAAGATCAATTCTGTGAAGCAATGTCTGATTGAACTGAAGGAATTCAGACAAAAGGATGCAGAAACTCTCGAAAGTTACTATGATCGTCTGAATGAGCTTATGTTTCGCTGCAATAGGTATGGTATCACTAGATCTATCATGGAATTCAATTTAACTTTCATTATGGGTCTTCGCAAGGAATGGCGAAGTGTGAGCATGATGATTAAGAATCAACAAAGTTTTGATACAACTAAATTGAATGATCTCTACAATCAACTGAAAACACATGAAAATGAGGTCTCAGAAATGTATGAAGAATCAAAACTAGCTATTGGTGGTCCTTTGGCTCTAGTTTCAAAGGTATCAGAAACTGATGAAAAAGATGGTGCAGATGATGAAGGATTTTTGATGAACTCCGATGATGAAGATGTAGCATTCTATTCAAATAACAGAGTTAAAAAGTTTTTCAAAAAGCCTTTTAATCCAAAAGGAAAGATTAATGATGCGAAAAATGTTGTCACAAGGACTGGAGGGGATGAGAGGAAGAAAATGGAGAAAATTGATGAAAAACAGAAAAATGCGAATGAAGAGAAAAAGTTGAAAGGTGATTCAGGAATTTATTGTCATTATTGCAATGGTGCGAATCATTTCGCAGCTGACTGCATGTTGAGAAAGAAAGAAGAGAAGAAAGAAAAAGTCAAAGATGAAGCATACTACTCCGAGAAGATTGAAGAATTACGTGCTAAGACCAAAGGAGTGTCATTGGTTGCTAAGGGAGAAACTGCTGAAGAAGAGAGTGGAACTTATCAGATATGGTCTTCAGGATCTGATGATGAAGAAATGAGGCATCCCACACATGGAGCAATGTTCGCAAGTTTTGAGGATTTCGAAGAGAAAATTTCAGGGAGATGCTTTGTGTCTAAATCCACTGACAAGTCACCCATGACAACCAAGGTACGTGCAATTCTTGAATCTTTTAATATTCCTTTATCTGCTTATGATGCTGAAATTGTTTCATTTGATGATACTGTGGCTTATTTTGATTCTGTTATTGTGTCTGCTAGTAATGAAGCTAAGAAATTAAATGTGCAACTTAGTGAGACATGAAGAGATTTAGAAATAAAGAAGAGCAGAGTTGAAAAATTGGAAATGCAAGTCAAAAATATAGATTGTGATAGGAATAATCTTACTAACGATGTTAGGTTATTACTAGCACAGAGAAACATATATTGTAATTCTGCAAAACGTTTATATGCAAAATTAACAGCTTTACATCATTCTTCTGATATTAGCAAAGAACAACATAGGAAACTTTTACCTTTTCTTGAGTATGAACGTGAAAAAGTTGATGTTGTTTCTTATGATTGCGAAAGCACAATTGCTCAATTTAACAAAATACCTGATGATAGATATTCATATGGTATTGTCAAAATTGATGAATTTCTGAATGCTGATGAGTTTGTTAACATTGTCAATGAAAGTTTGACAAAGAGTGAATAAGTGAAAATCATAAAGAAAACTGAAAATTCAACTCTTGCCTCACAGTTGAATTATGCTGATATTGATGAAAATTCTGATAATCTAAGTGAAATCAGTGAAATAGAAGAGGAAGAAGAGGTTGATTTCTCTCAATTGTCAATCATTAATATCACATCTAAGATCAAAGGTAAAGAAATAATAGTTGATTCAATAGTAGAGGATGAAATTGATAAACCTTCAACTTCGCAACATTGTATGTTTGATAATGTGGAAGTTGAAAGCTGGAAATCTGATGACACAGATGTAAATAAAGAAGAAAAGAAAGTTTCAACTGAAACACCTCAAAGGGTTGTAGTTGATCAAGTGTTTGAAAATACAAAAGAATTTGATAAAATTTTAAATGATAAAGGCGCACATTATTTGGAAACCAACACTGTGGTATATCCAAATTTTGTATGTACTGATAAAACCATTTTTCCAAATCAAGTTTTTGTCACTACTGGAAATGCTGAGAAAGTTCTTCCTGAGTTTAATAAAATGATTGAAAAAGATAATCAAAAGTCCACGATTGAAGGTTTTTTCGCAAATCAAAACACAGAAGAAAACAATTTAACCAAAAATCCTTATGTGTTTCAAAAACAAAAATCAGCACAAAAATGGGTGGTTAAAGGTGAAAAGTCAAACAAAATTTTTGAAAAAGATGAAAAACCAAAGGTTGAAGTGAAACTAAATTCTCATGAATTCAAATTGATGGTTGGAAACTATTCAAGAGAAAATAATGTTTCAAAAAGAAAAGCAAGAAAAATAATTTTCTGGCAAGTTGTGTCTAATGAAAAATCAAGAGATGAAAAAGAACAAATGTCAAAAACATCATCAATTGATAAAAACACCAAAACATATTCAAGTTTTCATAAACAAATAAACTCTGTTGACAAGGTTCCATATGTTCGCAAATATGACAACAATCGAAAATTTGAGAATTCGCAAAAATTTGCAAATAATCAAAAGTTTCAAAATGTTGGCAAATTCACGAATACTTCATCAAATTTGAAGAACTCAACTCAAGTCAAAATGAAATTTTCAACAAAACAACCAAATTTTCCAAATCCTTCAATATCAAAACCAACCAAAGTTTCATATACAAAAGGAAAATCTAATGTTAGTACGATCAATCATTGGTTTGAAGGGAAAGGAAAGAAATATCAAAGTGGAAAATTTTCAGAAGAACAAATCAAAAGTGCATTTGATAAGTTCACAAATAATTCTTCAATTGAAAGTGCATCATCTCATAATTCGAAAGTTCCAGTTCAAAAATGGAAACCAGTTATCAAAAATGCGAATGTTGTGAAGGATAAGATTACAATTAATGGAAATCCAAAATTATTGAATGATTATGTTTCAAAATCTAGAACTGATGATGTTGATATAATGGATTCTGTTACAAACAAAGTGAAAACATGGTTTTTAAATCCAAAAATTTGTTTCATTCTACTAACGATGGACCCAAAAAGTCTTGGGTTCCTAAATTTTTTCAATAAATGCAGGTGATATGTGACGAGCAATATGATATGAAATGGTACATTGATAGTGGTTGCTCTCGTCACATGACTGGAAGAAAAGAAAATTTGCGAGATTACAGAAGCTTGGAAAATGCTGGAGTTGTCAAATTTGGAAATAATCACATGTGTCAAGTGAAAGGATATGGGAAAGTCACAAATGGAAACTTCACAGTAAACAGAGTGGCCTATGTTGAAGGACTTCAACATAATTTGATAAGTGTATCACCACTTGTTGTGGGTACTGGAAATCAAGTTGTATTGAATGAAGAAGGAAGTATCATTTAAAATGTCAAGACGAATGAAATACTCCTCAAATCCAAAAGATATGGTGATATGTTTACACTGGATATCAAACCGATTGTGGGAAAACCAGCTGTGTGTTTACTATCAAAAGCATCCAATGATCTTAGTTGGCTTTGGCATAGAAGATTGTCACACTTGAACGTTCGAAATATAAATAAACTTGTAACTGAAGATTTAGTTCGAGGGTTACCAGTACTAAAATTTGACAATGATTCTTTGTGTGCAGCTTGCGAACAAGGAAAACAACATCGAAAGGGTCATCCGATTGTGATAGATTCAAAAATAGTAGATCCATTGGAACTTCTTCACATTGATCTATGTGGACCATCAACTGTTGCAACAATAAACAAAAAGCGGTATATTTTAGTTGTTGTAGATGATTTCTCTAGATTTACGTGGGTGTTTTTTCTCAGGTTGAAATCTGAAGTTGCTCAGACGATGATTGATTTTATCAGAAAGATTGAAGTTAGTCTGAAGAAGAATGTATGAAAAATTAAAAGTGATAATGGTTCTGAGTTTAAAAATCAAACTCTTGACAGTTTTCTCAAAAGCAAAGGCATTTCGCATAATTTTTCATCACAATATACACCACAACAGAATGGTGTAGTTGAAAGAAGAAATCGATCTCTATGCGAAGCTGCCAGAACCATGTTGACATATGCGAATCTACCTCAATATCTTTGGGAAGAAGCTGTGTCCACAGCATGTTTTACTCAGAATCGATCATACATTCATCGAAGATTTAATGTTACTCCATATGAAATAATCAATAATCGGAAACCTAATGTAAAATTCTTTCATGTTTTTGGTTGCAGGTGCTTTATCATGAATCTAAAAGATAATTTGTCCAAGTTTCAAGCTAAAGCTGATGAAGGCATCTTTTTAGGATATTCACAGAATTCAGTTGCATACAGAGTGCTAAATAAACGAACAAGAAAAATTGAAGAAACTTTCAATTTAACATTTGATGATTACTATCTTAAACAAATTGATAGTAAATTTGATAATAAACCAATACTTGTAGATTCAAATACTCCAATTGATAATTCTGAAATCAATGATTTTGATTATGACTTAATTTTTGGAATTCCTGACAGGGCCATTGATGCAGAAAATAATGCCCCTGATAATCAAACATCAGAATCCTCAAAACATACTGATGAATCAACGATAACTTGTGAAAGCACACCAGATGTTCATAGGGAACAAGAACATCAAGTTGAAGGGGAGCCTTCGCAAAATCAACAAGAACATCAAGTTGAGGGGGAGCCTTCGCAAAATCAACAAGAACATCAAGTTGAGGGGGAGCCTTCGCAAAATCAACAAGAATATCAAGATGCAGCTCATGTTGAGGGGGAGCATGATGAAACAGAGACAATTAATCTTGATAATAATGAAGAATTTCATGAAGTTAATGATAACTTTTCTGTTGCAGGATCTGAAAATGAAGATATGTATGAAGATGCACCATTAGAATTTGATCCAAATTTTCCACCACTCGAGAAATGGACACAAAATCATCCAAAAGAACAGGTAATTGGTAATCTACAAGAAGGTGTGTTGACTAGAGCTCAAATTCGTGCGAAAAATGAGGTACTGAATGCAAACCAAGAACTTTGTATGTTTAATGTTTTTATTTCGAAAATAGAGCCAAAGACTGTAAAGAATGCTATGGAACACTCAGATTGGGTTGTTGCTATGCAAT
Organism: Lactuca serriola; assembly: GCF_051521515.1. Classification (NCBI taxonomy): domain Eukaryota; kingdom Viridiplantae; phylum Streptophyta; class Magnoliopsida; order Asterales; family Asteraceae; genus Lactuca; species Lactuca serriola. The sequence continues at coordinate 283,871,324 of NC_136411.1, forward strand.
CTGAATTGGCTGAATTTGAACGCAACAAGGTTTGGAGATTAGTTTCTAAACCTTCTGATGTTTCAATTGTTGGATTAAAATGGATTTTTAAAAACAAAACCGACAAAGATGGCAATATTATTCGAAATAAAGCAAGACTAGTGGTAAAAGGTTATTCGCAACAAGAAGGCATTGACTATGAAGAAACATTTGCACCTGTTGCAAGACTTGAAGCAGTTCGCATATTTTTAGCCTATGCAGCTCACAAAGACTTTGATGTTTATCAAATGGATGATAAATGTGCATTCTTAAATGGAAAACTCGAAGAAACAGTGTATGTTGAACAACCACCAGGATTTGTAAACAGTGAGTATCCTGATCAAGTGTATGTCCTTGACAAAGCTGTATATGGGTTAAAACAAGCACCAAGGGCCTGGTACGCAACACTTACAAATTTCTTGAAACAATCTAAATTTAAACAAGGATCAGTTGACCCCACATTATTTCGCAAGAAAGTTGGGTGTCATCTAATGCTTGTTCAAATTTATGTTGATGATATTATCTTTGGTTCAACTGATCCAGCATTGTCAATTGAATTTGAAAATTTAATGAAAAGTCAGTTTGAAATGAGCATGATGGGAAAAATTAATAATTTTCTTGGTTTAAATATAAGACAGAACAGAGAAGGAATCTTAATCAATCAAGAAAAATATACGAAGAACTTGCTTGAAAAGTTTGAAATGCTAAATAGCACAAAGCTCAGAGTACCTATGGCAGTAGGAACAAGACTAACTCCTTCGTTAGATGCTCCTACTGTTGATCTGACACTGTATCGTAGCATGATAGGGTCTTTATTGTACTTAACTTCAAGTAGACCTGATATTATGTTTTCGGTTTGTTGTTGTGCTAGATATCAAGCTCATCCAAGAGAGCCTCATTTGACTGCAGTGAAAAATATTTTTCGCTATCTAAAGGGAACTGTTTCTTTAGGACTTTGGTATCCTGCGAAAACAGGATTCTTCATTCAAGCTTTTTTAGATTCCGATCTAGGAGGATGTACTTTGGATAGAAAAAGTACGACTGGTGGATGTCAAATATTGGATGGAAAGTTAGTGAGCTGGCAATCAAAGAAACAGACTTGTCTGGCTATATCAACCGCTGAGGCAGAATACATATCTGCGGCTGCTTGTACTTCGCAAATTATTTGGATTCAGAGTCAACTTCGTGATTATGCAATAAACATGAAAAAGATTCCTTTGTATTGTGATTCACAAAGTGCAATTCGCATTTGTCACAATCCAGTGCATCATTCAAAGACAAAACACATTGCTCTTCGATATCATTTTATTAAAGATCATGTGGAAGATGGGAATATTGAAATTCATTTTGTCAAAACAACGGAACAACTTGCTGATATTTTTACAAAACCTCTTGATGAAAAATCATTTGTTCGAATTTTAGCAGGTTTGGGGATGATTAATGCGAATTCCCTTTCGTCAACACAAGAATAAAAGTTTTGTTCAGCAGCTAAGAGTCAAAATCATTCAGAGGCTTCGCATGGCTTCGCAACCACATCTTTTCGCATCTGAGCTCATAATCACTATGATAAGGTTTACGCATACTGTTTTATTTTTGAAAAATCAAAAATCCAAAAAGATTTTATTTTTGTTCTTTATTTTTGAAAAATCAAAAATTCAAAAAGATTTTATTTTTGTTCTTTATTTTTGAAAAATCAAAAATTCAAAAAGATTTTATTTTTGTTCTTTAATTTTGAAAAAAAAAATCAAAAATACAAAAAGATTTTATTTGTTTTGTTCTTTCATTTTGAAAAATTCAAAAATCACAAAAATATTTTTGTTTTCTTTGTTCTTTACACTGTGTGTTGAGAATTTAATACATGGCAACAATGCGAAGAGGTCATACATTTGTGTTTCTATGGGAAGGTATTAAATTTCTTTTATAAACTAGTTAGGATGTCCCTAGAGGCATGCTGCTGTATGTAGACCTCAAGCCTCGAATGATTCTATGTGTGAGAAATGAAAGCCTTGATGAAATTATCTCATGAACATTTCTACCCAACAAGGCTTGTATTCGCATAAATCAACAAGAGCTACCTTACTCTTCTCAAAAGAGTTAAGAGTTTTCTGTTTTGTCCAAATATAACAGAGGTACACTTCGATTCTTAACCACTCTTTTTAAACCAAACAGTTCTTACACTCCAAAATTTTTTTGAAAAGATTTGTCCTTGAGGTCTTTGGTCAAACCAATCAAAACCTAGACAAATCACAACTCTGTGTTTAAGATCTAACATCATGAGTCCGTGATGAAAGTGAAACCCAAAATTCATACACCTATAAGGAATTGACGGGGAACTTTGTTCCAGATTTTTACGAAACCTTTGTTTCAGTATCAAACATTTCGAAACTTCAAATCATATTCAATTCGTATGCGTGGTCTTGATCAAATATTTACAACCAAGAATTTTTGTTACCCAACAAGATCCAAAACAAATTTTCTTTTGAATATGATTTCAGTGTAAGTTTCATTCGCAAATTCTTGTCATGATAAATATTTTCACAAGCCAACTTGTCACTGACTACACTGGTCAAACAAGTAATTTCATTTACAATTTCTCACCTTATGTTAAGGCTGATATGTAATGAAATTTCAAACCATCCCAAAATGCTTTTTAAAAGAAGCCCTTTGATACTTCTTTACATGTATTCGATTGTAATTCACGGGAAACTACACAAGCTGTTGATTATCTCTCTTGATGATTAACGAAGCAACCTTTGCCTGGGGTTTTTCTGCATTCATGTCAAATTAACTTTTTGACATCACAACATTCCAAAATTTCTTGATTCTTATCTTATTCCATTGGCACAATGCACACACGAAATCCTTGAGGTTCTGAGTAAAACCAACTCAGATTGATGATTTCGCAAGTCTGGCATATGACTTCACTTTAAATCCCAAAAGTGAAAGAGCTTTGCTTCCATGCGAAGGGTTTTACCGGTTCGGATACTATAACGGATACTTGACAGGCTGTATACTCAAAATGGTTGGTATTCTATCCGGTTTTCGAGGAGATGTGACAGTTACTTTTTGAAGCATAGTAATCTTTTACAGTCATGATCCGAGATTCAAGGTGCCACATCGGATAACATTAAATGTATCCCGCTTTAATTTCAAATCAATTTTGAGTAACCTATAAAAGGGAGATCAAGAACACTGTGTACGGTTACGCAAACAAGAATTCTCACAAAACTTCAAAGCTTTCATCTTGATCCAAAATTCAAATTTCTTTTAAACCCTAACAATGGCAGCCACAAATTCCAACACTGATGAGGTCCTTTCTCAATCACTTATGAAGATTCAAAGCACCAATTATCAAGTTGATCCAAACGTCTCTGCGTATCCAGAAGATCTGAAGATGCTTATTGTGGCTTTGAAACGATCACCGTTATCAACTGCCATGTTTAAATCATTCCCAGTACCAATGGTGTGGCTATCTCGTGCTGCTTCCACGGCTTCATACAATCACACGGCGGATGTGATTACTTTCAATCTTATCAACAAAAAAAAGGGTCAAATTGTCAAAGAATTTGTTCGTGGACTTCTTGCAGATTTCAAACAACCCTCCCTTTGTTAACCCTGTAAACTCCCAGATCATTCACATGTTCAATGAGATGGGACATCAACCGGAGTTGGAGAAGATCAGTGACTTCAGGAAGTGAGTAGTAAAGGAGTTACTATTCGCAGTATTCCCACCCCAGTGTCTCCAGGGAAGAAACGCCAACGGGCAGAAGATGTTGCGAAAAACATGCAACAAATGCTGGTTAAGAAGAGGAAGATGGTGATTCTGAATGAATCATCAGATGAAGAAGTTGTCCCAGAAACTCCACCTGTCACAACTATGGTAAATGTCTCTTTACCAATCATTTCAACTTCGCAAATTTCTACTACCATTTCCAAACCACTCGAAATAGTTCTTACCAAGTCAGTTTCTGAGGAGGTACCTATTTCGGATATGGTTGTCAACGTATTTGATACGGGGGCACCTATCCCGAGTGTTGCATCCACACTACAAACATCCTTACCCATTACCACTTTATCAACCACTTCATCTATCTTTGATCATGTCCTTCAAAATCCATTCACCACACTTTTTCCATCCCAATCACCTGAAAATCCTCCACCTTCGCAACAAATGTCTGATCCTGAAGTCGAAGAAGGTGCTTTTGGAGGAATTGTAGACGACATTCCTTTTGATTCAGACGAAGAACACATTCCTGATCATATGCTGATGACAGGAAAGCAGTTTAAAATACTGAATCAAAAGTTGAAGGCTATTATCCAATCGCAAGCCGATTCCGGGAGAATGTCTTCGATCTCAGCAATAGAGGTGGATGTCATGATTAAAGGAGCTGAGAAAAGAATCATGGAGAAAGTAGATCAATCTTATAAAAATAACGAACTCAGACTGCAAGCACAAGGGAATAATTTTACGTCTGCAGTTCAAGATCTTAAAGCTGCTACAAAAGAACGACACATTCTTTTTGTACAAGACGTCAAGAAAGTTCATGAGGATGTCAACTTCAAAATTCAGGAATTGAAGTCTGAACTTGCGAAGGATCTTCAAGATGTGCATACGACACAAGAAGATCTTCAAAAGCAAATTGTGGAAATTTCTTCTCAACTCCACAAAATCAATAATATTCCTGTTGTTGAAGATCAGAAAGCTGCTACAATAGAGAAGTTTGATCACTTGATCAAATTAGTCACTGAGCTTAAATCAGCCATTTCGCATTCATCATCTTCGCAAATCATTACTCCTGAATTCTTGACCCTAAAGATTAAAACTTTAGAACAAGCTATTCAAAAGGCTCTTGCTCCGCTTTCAAATTTCACTTCTTTACTTCCGAAGAATGCTCTACCTGTTTTCACAGGGGTGCAAGGGGGAGAGAAAAGTCGAAGCAAAGAAGATGAGGCTAAAACAGTGGGAAAAGTGATTTCGACTCAACTGGTTGCAACTCTTCCAATTCCTACAAAACCGATTTCTTCAACAACAATAACCACAAAAACAATTTCCAAGGGAATTGTTATTGGAGAAAACGAAGGAGGTTCTAGCTCAAAACCTCAGAAAGATGTAACAGGAAAAGGAAAAGGCATCTTGTACGAAAAGTCGAAGGAGGAGTTAAAAGCTGATGCTGAGGCTGAATTGGAAAGGATGAGACAAATTCATAGCATCATGAGACAAAGGGCAAGTGATCCTCCCTCCATGAACAAAGGAGATCCTGCAAAACTTTACTCTTACAAAACTATAGAGTCGAAAGTTGTAGGAAGGGAGATGTATGAGTTCGAGAAGAAGCCTAAAAGAAGTTACGATATTGCGAACTCAGATCACTGTTAGTTGGACTTCCCAGTTAATGAAATGTTGTTTATTACGGCTTAATACAAGATCAGTGAGAAATTTGATAATCTGGATGATTATACTCATATGAAAATCAGATTTCATGATGTTCTTGGGAAGAATCCTGATGAAGTTTGGTCTCTGATGAAGATCAAGAAGGTGCTTACAATAAAGAAGGATGTTCTGTTTGAAGACTTGCTTCAAAATTTTTGATATTTTGTCATCAGAGCTGACAACAAACAATACGACTTCACAGTTGCTGATTTTCCGTTGATGAACTGCAACGATCTCATTCAAGTAGCTCTTATTCTGAAGCATATGGAAGAAAACAAACTCAAAGGCTCGGAAACAGATGTGTTTAATGTTGGATTAATTCGCACATGTGAAGACGTTTATCGACAACTATTTCAATTGTCTGGCACTTACTGATGAAGAGTTAGCAAATGTGCTAGGAAGAGAAGTTAAAGTTCCATGGGAAGATACTTTGACACAATCTGCTCTGTCGAAGTATGTTGTGGGTGAGATATGCCTCAAACCTTTTGGCATGGTGTTTTCAAGAAGAGACACTAAAGGAAAACCGAAGAAATTCCTATTCAAAGCTTCAGAGATTGAAAGATACAATTCTTTGCAATATACGCACTTCATTGTACGTATGAACAATTGCAAGAAAAATAACGAAGGTGACAAGAGAGATTTGAAGAAGGTGATCTCCTGGTATGGAGAAGTGCGAAGAACAATTCATTCTACAATTCAAAAGCTTTTGAGTTGAATTGCATCGACTGTTTACAAAGGGGGAGAATGTAGATGTATGTTGTAAAAGTCGAATAGTGTGTATTGTAATGATTCGCATTTGTATGTTATTTTACTAAGTCAATTTTGTATGCAAAGTGAAGTATGCGAAGTGTCAATGTATAGACTTAGTTTATTTTTTGTATGCTCCCTATAAATAGGGACGTAGGCTTGAAGTAGACACACGATATCGAAACACAATATCTCTCTTCAGCTTACTTTGTAATCAGTCTTAATAAAAACGAGATCTAATTAATATTTACTCCGTGTGTTCATCATCTTTCATCATTCAAATCCATTGTTTCTTTTCTTAATTCTCGATAACAATTCACATCATTTACTATTATGCAATTGTTATGATACTGTACATCACGTCCTCCACCCCAGAACGTATTCCGCCGTTATCGGTTTTGGGGTGTGACAGTATGAGGAAGATATGCATTTTTGAATTTTATTAAATAATTAAGATATTAAATTTAAATATAAATTCGGATATTATCCGAAGGAGGGGAGGAGTCATTGATCCAATCCGAACTACGCCCAGCGTACCCCGATGCATGAACCGCTCGAGTGTTCCGCGTTCGTAAGCGATGACGACTCCGGTCTGATCTGGTCTACGCCCCGCGTACCATACCATTATGACCAACGTAACACGATGAATCAGACCCTATATAAAGGGTGTGAGGCTGTCGAGTTTCTTTGCCAATTTTCTTTCCTACTCTCTCGTTTTTGCATCGTTTTGCATGCAAGAAATATCATGAAGCCCCGATATCATTCCCAAGTCCCAAAGCAAGTCCCGAAGCCCCGAATATCATGAGAAGTAAAACTTCCGAGCCGAAGCTCTGTGTTGAATCATAAAAGTGACCCTCTTGAACTTAACTACCGCAATGGTTCAGTACTTGCAGCCAATACAACACCCGAAGTCAATCCCTACAACTGTAACCGCAACCATTCTCCATCAGCAACCATATCAGCATCCGGAGTATTCAAGTCTTTCCTATCCGCAGTCTTAGTTATTTCTTTTACCATGTAATTCACTCTATTGTCCAGCAAGCCTTGCACAACTGCTCATAGAGTAGTACTTTTCTAAACTCTATAAATAGAGACTCTTTCTTATGTATTAAGTACTTGTGATATATGTGAGTGTGAAAACTCTTAACTTCTCAATACACAAGATTTCTCATTTAATCATCTTTCTTATCTTCATCAGTTATCTATCTTATTACTCTTCACACTCAAACTGCTACTGGAACATAACCTCTCTTCGGAGCAAGTCTTCTAGACTTAATCACTAAACTTGATCTTGCTTACTAACTTGGAGTGACTGCATTCCTTGTTATGAATCAGTTTAAGTGTATTCTTGATATAACTTTTGTCATTTTTCTTTCTTTACTTTCCGCAACTAACTATCTAACTATCTAACTTTATTATTGTTGAGCTTTTAGATCCTTAGAGATTAACTATTCCGCAACTTACTTGTTCTAACATTTGTTCAAGTGTGTCTCCAAGTTTTTCTCTCAACAATTGGTATTAGAGCCAAAGTGGTTTCTTTTTGGATATCGGAACTCTAATTTTCTCATTAAGCCTTCTATACCACTAAAACCCATTTCTAAAAAAAACACAAAATGGCACAATCGTTATCTCTGAATGTCTCCAATAGTGTTGGTGGTTCTAACCGAGCCCCAATACTAGTAGCAAATGAATATCATCACTGGTCACAAAAAATGGAGAGGTACTTAAGAAGATTGGGTAGAGATGTATGGAGATCCGTGGAAGATGGACCACATGTTCCAGTCCTCACACCAATCCAAACTGACGGAGCTGCAACCAGACTAGGAGGAGGTCAACCAACTATGAGCCGTCCTACCAAAGATGATCTCGATAAAATGGAAAATGATGATGTTGCTTTTTATGAAATTTCGTGTGGTGTTTCTCCTGAAAACTTTGATATTATCATAAACTGCAAGTCAGCAAAAGAGATCAGGGATGTACTCAAAAACCTGTATGAAGGCTCAGAACAAGGACTAGATAAGAAGCTCACAATCGCACTCAACGACTTCAACAACTTCAAAGCTTATTGTGGTGAAACTTTGGAAGACTCCTTCAAAAGATTCAACCTGATAGTCACGAAGTTATCAAATGCTGGTACCATCCGCAGCAACCATGAAACCAATCTACAGTTCCTTAATGGTCTAGGAAGACATTGGACTACGGCCAAAATGATAGTCCAAGGTGACAGAAAGATTCACTCTTTATCACTCTACAAACTCTATGGAGAACTTCAAGTACAAGAATCCACTGTACTCAAATACTGTGCTGACTTCGGAGGACCGCTTGCTCTCATAGCACAAGCTCCACCACAATCATCCTACTCTTCCTCGTATGACACCCCACCACAGTCATACGAAGCAAATTCTGAGTATGATGATGAAGAAGATTTTCAGAAGGCTATTGCTCTAGTTAGCCAACAGTTCAACCGCATACCACCTTCCTCTTTCCGCAAGAATCAACAATTCAACAAACCACCATTCAACCGTAACTTCGGTCCTCAGAACAATAACTCTTGGTATCCTAAAGTCTCTCAGAACAATCAACCCAAGGAGGTACCGCAGTCTCCTCAGAACACTGACTCCGGTACTCAATCAGAAGACAAGAATGATGTTGTGATTTGTCACAAATGCAATAAAGAAAATCACTTCGCAAAATATTGTAAGGCATATGTAGTCAAGGGCAGAGCATTCTATCTTCGAATGGCTCAAGAATTGGAAGAAAAGGAAAAGGCAAGGGCATATGTGGCTCAATTTAAAAGAGACCATCAAGTTTGGTCATCAGGAGATGAAGAAGAGACCATCAGTAGTGTTAAAGGAAAAGGGAAAATCTGTATGCTGGCCAGTGCGGATGATGATGGGTCAGCAATGTTGGACAAAAACTATTGCTACATGCCGAAAGATGGGACTCTAAGCATCGTTGAACAGGTAAAACTCATGATCCAAACTTTAAATTATAGCATGCATGATTGTCAACCCTACATAGATGATCTTAATGACACTTGTGTTGTCGTCCTTTCAGACTATAACAAAGCCTTAGATGAGAAGAATATTGCGTCCCAAGAGATGTTCCACGTGAGAGGAAGACTGGATAACAAGAGACTTAAGATGGCAATGTTAGAAAGGGATCTAGAGTTAGAGAAAGATGCTAGAATGTTAAGTGAAACTCAATTAGAAATAGCCTTGAATCAAAAAGATTTAGCTCAGAGAGAAATTGTACGCTTGAATCTTTTAATTGAAAAACTGTTTAATGAAGGTGATGCTATTGAAAATTTGGTAAACAATGGAACCGTAGACAATATATATAATTGGGGTTGGTCAAATGGATATCCTACCGCAATGGATTCCCTACCCCGGTTCAACAAAGACAGAGTGTATGTCCCTCCTGATAGAGAATTTCGTTTCCCTGTCAATGACAAGACTTTTCCCGAAGATATCAAAACTCACTTCGGTAGATTACACAATTTGAGCAATCATTGTGTCATTGAGGAAGTTGTGCCCGAGGATTCTAGTCACATATGTGATCAAACTCTCGTTAGTGTCACAACTCACTCCAATTCTCAAGCTTCATTTGAAGTTGATGAAGAAATTGTTGTTGAAGGCCCCGAAGTCTTAGAGGACTTTCCATCTTTGTCCTCAGACTATAGTCAACTGTCCCAAAAGTGTCCCACCGCAGTGTCATCTAAAACCTACTCTACGATAGTCAAATCATCTTCACCGCAGTTAAAAAACAATGACTGCATCTCTTCAGTTCAAGGAACTACAACTCTTCAACCGATTTTTCACGAATTGCCTATAGAAAATTTTAAGGTGGGCCAACGCTCTCAAATTCCAGAATCTTCAAGTTCTGATGATTCTAGCCCACGTTTTCAAAATAATTCAAAAGGTTCTAGGAAACCGCAGTTGAATAACAATGACTGCGGTTCACCAAAATTTTTGGCAAAAAGAGCTTTCAAAGAAGAAATTAGATCTCGAAACAAAAGTAGGCCAAATTTTTCTAAAATTAAGAAAATTCCAAAATCCAAGAGTTCAGAAAATTATTCTTTCATGAAAACAAACAAAAAGGAAAGTTCAGTTTCACAAGCCACTTCTGCTACTTCTGACACAACCCAAAAAACTGTCAAACCTTTTAGAAACTATGCTTTTCAGATCTACTCTTCAACTGAACTGAAGTGGAAAGGAGTTTTACCCACTCCAACACTTTTAGAATCAAATCAAAACAAATGGAAAGGAATTTTATCAAATCCACCTAGAGCAATTCAAAGATTTACACGTGCGAAACCTCGTTCAAAACAAACTTTTCAGAACTCAAACGTCAAATCTTTCAAAAGTTACCCACCTCGGACTAATTTCAAGTCCAACACACCCCATAAACCGCTAACCAAGTACAATGTCAGATTCAATGACAAACCTTCTTTTTGCAAATGTCAGTGCAACTGTCAAAGGTTTTTATCTCATGTCAAGTCAAATCAAAGTCAGAAATCTCGTACTTTTCAGAAAACTCGTAACAATCCAAATCTGAACAAACACCCAGGACTTGGTCTGAAAGATGACAAAAGACCTGTCCATGCAACCTCGGACCATGCATCATTTAAGAATACATCAATCGTCCCTGGCTCCAAACTTGTTTGGATGCCTAAACTAACCATTTAATTCTCAGGCTTTGTGCAAGGAGGAACAAGAAGAAGAATGGTTAATTGACAGTGGCTGCTCCTTGCACATGACCTGAAGGTTAGAGTACCTTCGGGATTTCAGGCCTATATGCAATGGTGGAAATGTCACGTTTGGCAACAATGCAAACGGGGTCATCCGAGGTTACGATGTTCTCACCACGGGGAACTTTTCCATTCAGAAGGTTGCTTATGTAGAAGGTCTTAAACACAATCTTATCAGTGTTGGCCAACTATGTAAAGCAGGACATCGAGTTGAATTTGACAATCAATTCTGTTACATAATGACGAGTGATCGCAGCACCTGCTTAATCAAGTCTCGCTTCGAAGGCACGATGTATCCTCCATATGTTTCTCTCATCATTGGTAAACTGCAGCTCTGCTTTCTGTCTAAAGCTGTATCTGAAGTCTGCTGCATGTGGCACCGCAAGCTAGCTCATCTTAATTTTCGCTACATCAACAACCTCGTCACAGGAGAATTTGTCTGTGGTCTCCGCATTCTCAAATTCAGCAACGATACTCTTTGTCCAGCATGCGAATGCGGTAAGCAATCCAAAGCAAGTCATCCTCTGATAATGGATTCTTCTATCTCTAAACCACTAGAGCTATTACACATCGATCTCTGCGGTCCCTCAACTGTAGCCAGTCTTCACCACAAAAAGTATATACTGGTTATTGTTGATGACTATACACACTTCACATGGGTCTTCTCTCTCAGACTCAAATCAGAGATTTCACAAATCTTCATTAACTTCATCAAAGAAATCAAACTTCAAATCAATTCATCAAAGAAATAGAACTTCAAATCAAGCTTCCAGTCAGACGCATCCGCAATGACAATGGAACTGAGTTCACCAATCATCTTCTGACCAGTTTCCTAGTTTCCACAGGCATTTCTCACAATTTTTCAGCACCCTATACACCGTAACAAAATGGTGTAGTAGAGAGAAGAAATCGCACACTCGTTGAAGCAGCCAGATCCATGCTTAACGTCGCCCAACATCCTCTCTATTTATGGGCCGAAGCAGTAGCAACCACATGCTTTGTTCAAAACTGAAGTATTATGTGCAAGCGTCTCAATAAAACGCCATATGAAGGGCTCAACAATCGCAAACCCAATGTTCGTTTCTTTCATATCTTTGGATGTAGATGCTTCGTGATTAACAATAGAGATCAACTCAACAAGTTTGCACCGAAGTCTGACGAAGGTATCTTCCTTGGTTATTCCACTAACAAGGTTGCATATCGAGTGCTCATCAGAAGAACAAGGTTGATCATTGAAAGCTTTGATGTGAAATTTGATGACTCTCACATCCGCAGTGCACCTTCGTCTACCGAAAAAACTGCAATCATGGAAAGTGACATTCCAGCCACTTCTAGACCCCTCTAAATCTAGTTGAAATCAACTATGATGATCTGTTTGATCACATTGAAATGGCGAAACTATCTGAATTCCTAGTGTCATCCGCAACTCAACAACCACATGCCGACGTATCTGGGCCGTCTCTATCTGAAGTAGTATCGCTCAATACTTCCACTCTCCGGTTGAGGGGGAAAGCTCTACTCCGGATATTGTTGCAACCGTTGAGGTTCCAGTGCCTGATGCTGCTTACATTCCTGCCCGAAGTGAAGCCTCACCATCAAATGAACCTTCGGACGACTCAGATAACGAACTCTTAGAGAATATTGACACTAGATCCGATCCTAGAATTGTCACTCTTTCATCTGCATTCCAGGGGGAACCTTCTCAGGTTCCAGAGGAACTCCCATCCGCAATCCAGGGGGAACCTCAACCTCTGCCAATTCCTCAAGAAAATTTTGCCTCAATAGATCAAGATGTTTCAGCAGGATGCTCACAAATCCAGGGGGGAACTACCATCTCCAACCGCAGATTCCTCTGACATCCAAGACATTCCTTCTACCGCAGCTGCTGATCATCTAATGCCACGTCTTCATGTATGGACAAGAGACCATCCACCAGGTCAAATTATTGGCAATCCATCCGCAGGTATCCAGACTCGGTCTTCCAAGGACTTATCTGATCACTGCCATTATGCATCATTTATGTCTTCGGTTAAACCTAGAACGATGATAGAAACTTTGCTTGAACCAGACTGGATAGCTGCAATGCAAGAAGAATTAGAAGAATTTGAAAGAAACAAAGTATGGCAACTTGTTCCTCTTCCACAAGTACATACTATTGTTGGTACAAGATGGGTTTTCAAGAACAAGCTAGACGAATCTGGCTCAGTCATCCGAAACAAGGCAAGACTTGTTGCCAAGGGCTATAGTCAACTAGAAGGCATTGGCTACGATGAAACGTATGCTCCGGTAGCACGAATGGAAGCCATCCGGATCTTTCTAGCATACGCAGCCCACAAAAATGTCAAGGTACACCAAATGGACGTTAAGAGTGCTTTCCTTAATGGTGAACTAAAAGAAGAAGTTTATCTTCAGCAACCTCCAGGATTTGAAAATGATGAATTTCCAGACCACTGCTATAAGCTCCAAGGGCTTGGTATGAGACACTCTTTGATTTTCTTGTCTCATCCGGGTACAAAAGAGGAGTGATTGATCCCACATTATTCAGAAAATCAAACGGTGACCACCTTATGATGGTACAAATATATGTGGATGATATCATTTTTGGGTCTAGTGATCAAGATATGGTAGATGAATTTGCAAAGCTCATGACCAACAAATTCAAAATGAGCATGAATAGAGAGATCAACTTCTTTATAGGTCTTCAAGTCAAACAAATTCAGCAAGGAATTTTCATTCATCAAGAAAATTACACCACATAACTTCTGAAGAAATACTCAATGGATAACTGCTTTTCTGCTAAAGTCCCTATGGCCTTTGGATATAAGATCTCTGTTGATCCCTCTGGTGAATCTATGGATCACAAGACTTATAGAGGAATCATTGGTTCGCTAATGCACCTCACCACAAGTAGACCTGACATTGTCTTTGCAACTGGTGTACGTGCAAGATATCAGGCTGATCCAAAAGTGTCTCACATGACCGCAAGCAAACAAATTCTTCGGTATCTTCAAGGAAGCAAATTTATGGTTTTATGGTATCCTGCAGGCAACGACTTTAGTCTTCAAGCCTTCACTGATGCGGATCATGCAGGTTGTAAGCTCGATAGAAAAAGTACTTCAGGTGGATGTCAATTTCTAGGAGGAAGACTTGTAAGATGGTCTTCAAGAAAACAAAAGTTTGTATCTCTATCTACCGCTGAAGCAGAATATGTGGCCGCAGCCAGTTGCTGTTCCCAAGTTCTTTGGATGAAGACACAATTACTAGACTACGGGTACAGAATGTTGCGGATACCAATTTACTGTGAATCTGAAAGTGCTATAGCTATCTCTCATAATCCTATTCAGCACTCCAAAACGAAACACATTGAGTTACGGTACCATTTCATCAAAGATCATATTCTGAAAGGTAATATTGAACTCATCTTTGTTCCTACTCATGAAGAGATTGCTGATGTTTTTACAAATGCTCTTGACTCTACAAAACTCAATGTATTCTTACAAATGTTGGGAATGATGAATACGGACCCGCAGTTCTTTTTGAAGTGTTAGCTACCGCAGACCGTCCTTGGTCTCCATTGCGGTTCTAACTGAGAATTACATATGATAGATGGTTTTGATACCGCAATCTAGGTACCGCAACCATATGTCATATGTACCTCTCATGGGTCTTAATGTTCCATTATTTCTAATTTTCATACAAGTGTTTGTCTCACAGATTCTCTAATTTTTTTTTCTTTCTCATCCGCGATGGAGTTTCTCAACCGCATTGATGAATTCATCCGCAACCACCTCAAATAAATTCCAACAGATTCATTAACTCTTGAATCTTTGTGTGCTATTTAGTGATCCTTCATTAAATAAAATACAAACATTCGCTTTAGAAACTGTCACTTTACCTTTCTTAATAAACCCCGAATTAGACCTACTTTAGGGATGATGACAAAAAGAATGATTCCCAAATCAATCCTTTCTCAACTTGTCCTTTCCTCTTCCAAACACGTCCAATCAGTTACAACATTCTCTCTCATCAACCCACGATTACCTGACGTATTATCATGCGTCCACTCCACCATTAAATGCAAAAACCCTTTTTAAGATTTCTCAAATCTCGTCAAAACCCGTTTCATATTCGTGTGGCTGAGATTCAATCCCAGAATCATTGATTCCCCCCAAAACCCCATTCAACTTCTTACCCCCTTTTATCTTTTACCTAGGGTTAAAATCCTTTTACCCTTCTTTATAAACCCACCTTCTTCTCTATAATCGTTTACGCTCTCTGTTAATCGATTATCCTCTCAACTCTCCAAAAACTCACAAAAGCTCTCAAGAACTTCAATCTCACAACTCTCAATGGCGAAATCTGGTGCATCCAAGAAGCAATCCAAGGCTTCAAGCTCGATGAATCAAACCGTTTCCACATCACCAACAATCGCTTCAAGCAACTTTAGAGTTGTGTCTACACTGATGTTGTTCCTACACTCTTTAAGTGTGCTCTGTCTGCATACTCCCGTTTCTACACTCTTTAAGTGTGCTCTGTCTGCATACAGACCACTGGAAAACCCCCAAGAAGTGCATCTGAACCTCATCAACGATTCACTGGTCATCTTGACCAAAGAAAAATTCTTAACCTCCATTAACCTGTTAATCCATCCCTCCATCAAAATCTTCACTCCATCCTTATCCGATATCACTACCGCACTCTACCAAATGGGTTACCAGAAACCAATCCGAGGGATTGGTGAGTTTAAGAAGAATCCGCTGCCTGCGGTTTGGCAGTTTGTATGCCACTTTGTCATCCGCTGTCTGTCTGGCAGAACCAGAGGCATTGACAACATGGGACTCAAGCTCCATGAACTCGTATGGAGCATCTTCACAGGCCATGATGTCAACTACGGTCAAATTCTTTGGGATGATTTCCTCCAGTATATTCCCAAAGAGTAACCAAAGGAAAACCTAACCGATCTCACTTTTGCTCGCTTTTGGTCTCTGTGTATTTCTGATCTGCATGCAGATGCTGGTCTCGACATGCGAAGTGACATCAATTTCTTTGTCACTAAGGATCTCAAAAGTTATACTCCTTCCTCTGATCAAACTATTTTTGGACCTATCCGCAGGCTCCCCACACACATTCTTTCACTGCTTGGTCTTGAGACTGCTGATGTCTCAGATCATACTGAGGCCACGGAGGGTATTATCCCATACCCTTCTACCCCACCTCTTCCTTCTTCAACTATTCTTCCTGAGGGTACCGCATCCCCCTCTTCCACTACACTTTCTAACATTTCTCAATGGAGAAAATCTGTAGCTTCTAAAAAGAAAGCTACAACACCCAAAAAAAAGCCCCAAAACAAACCGCACCCTCCAAGAAACGCAAAACCAAAACCACCACTATATCGAGCAATGACTCTGATGAAGATAGACAACCCATATCTATCCTCAAGAAAAGAAAAACAACCGAAACCACTAGCCATATGCGTGACCGGACTGATACTGAAGCCTCTCAACAGGCTCCGGTAGTCTTTGGGATGTCCGCACATCCATTCAATGCCACTATCGAATACCACTCAAACTCATCTTGTGGGATTGTTTCATCATCATCTTCTTCTGAACGTGGAGATAGCCCGCCTAGTTGTATCTCAAGAAGATAGAATTGGTAATCGCCCTAAGGTCTCTAGGGCTTCCCGGCTGCACATCTTTTCTTATGAGAAGTTAGACTCCATCCTCTTGAAAGTATCCCAAACACTACAAACACCATTCCATCCGCAGGGCATCTCTTTCGCCCATGCCAGAACTGGGCCAAGGCCAAACTTGACCATGGGTCAAGGAGACCAAGGAAGCCCAGGAAATCCTACTTTGCTTACATCTGTATCAGGTGGTTTAGGCACGGTCGGCACTACTGTGCAAGGATTCGTGAACCCAAGGGACACCTTGGTGCGAACACAAGGAATCGACGATGAAGACTCAAATGACTCTTGGAGTCGGTATCAACCAACCACTGATGTTGAAATCAAGAAGTATGCTGCATTCAAAAGGGCATTCCAAGCCCGCAAGGAGCAGCAGGTCAAACAACAACAACAGAAGGAACAAGAAATTCTGTCAGTGGCCAGGTACTGGGCAAATGCCATCAGCAACGCCCACACTGCTGCCACAATCCTAAAGGTTCAGTCCTGGATGGACCAAATGGCTGAAACTACGTTGAAAGCTCAAGCCTCAACCGCAACCGCAGGTACATCTAATGTTCCTCCTACTTCAACTCCTATTCCACCTACTACAGTCAACCCATCTCAAGACGAAGAGCCAGCTATTGAACTCAGCTCGGCCCTAACCTTCGGTTTTGACGATGAAGACATCCAAGAGGTAAACAAACTGAATCCCTCAGATGACGACCATATGATGTTCGAGGAAGAAGAAGAATCTAGTGGTTCTCAGCACTCCACTTAAAGCCCAAAGAAAAGATGAAGAAAAAAAAGAAAGATGCTGTCACTCGCAAAAGAATTCCTTAACCTTCAAGCCAAAGTTGATAAAATTTTGGCAGCGGTTAAGCCTACCCAACCTCCACCAGAAGATATCTTAGGTCCGCAATCCCTAATTGAGCGCATCGAACGACTTGAAACGAGAGAGCGTATGGTCGCTGAGCGCATCTCTCTCAAAGTCGAGATGGGGATTCGATCTCTCGACACCACCCGCAGGGCCGACCATCAAGATTTTATGGCCGCAGCAGAACGCCTCATCACTGAGGTAACCGCAATCAAACAAGGCTTACAAAAAACCGTTGCGGATCAAGCTGCCCAATCCCAAAGGGTAATAGAGGAAACTCATACTGCATATGAGTCCACGATTTCTGTCCTTCATGCCACAATCGCCCAAATGCAGAAATCCCTCACATCAAAATTTCATAGCCCAGAGATACTTCAGCTCACAAAGGATATTCACAAGCTGCTCTTCAACTCTACCATTCCAAACAACTCCCAACTGGCCGAATCGATGAAAGCACACTTTGCTGAGGTTTGTGCCAAAGTTGATGGACTCAAACAATGGCTTGAGGAAGCACCAGGGTTGCATTCCTCAAGAGGGGGAAGTGATAAAGAAGGCGATCGCTCAAATACATCCATCCGTCAGAGCCCTCCAATCACCACAAACAAAATTCCCCCCCCCACAGTCCTCTCCTCTACCATCTCAAAATATTCCATCTCCCCACTCATCACCCAAAAACACCCTAAATAGACCTGTGACTCCTCTTCACCTAAAGAATCTTGAGGAACATATGTCTTCAGAAAGCTCTACAGACTCTCCTGCTATTGCCCAAAGGAAACATGACTGGAAAGCAGCCAAGTTAGCCGAAATTATATGGAGAGAATGCGGTTTTGACACTATGATTGATGAATCGCTTATCAACTCATGGGTCAATCCTCTCCGCAAGCTACTTGATGAAGACTACACTCCCCACCTCACATATGCTAAACCACCATCCGATGGTTATTGGGATATTCCAATTTCTCCCAATGCCAAGTATTTTGCTGTTTTTGACTCCTTCGACCGCAGTCTTCCTGATCACAAGCGTCTGCCAATGGAATTCGAAAGACTAACTCGCTTCTATGCGAAGCATGGCTCTTCAGCTGAAAACATTTAGTCTAAATAGACCATTCGCAGTGAAGAACTACAAGATGCGGAAGTTTATGAAAGCAGACTTTGCTCAATTCACTCTGACTAGAAGAGATCATGATTACATCCGCACCCAGGCAGACTTCCCCTGCATGAACCCTAAAGAAATATTTCTCATTGCCAGAGTTTTTCAGAACAAGGCAGAGAAACATCCTAAGATACAAATAGCTCTCGACAGAGCCAAATCCTTCCTTACGGACACTGTCTGTGACTTTGCAAAGATTGATGAGGACATCCACCCCACCATCCTCAAGAAATTTGACCTTCCACCACTTGAACCAGTGTCAATGCTTACAGAAGGTTATGAAGAAAGATCTCTAGGCGCAACCAACTTCCCAGAACTTGGCATCATATTCAAACAGAAGACAGACAATGTCAAATATTTCATTCCGATGAATGCCATGCATCGCCTGCCCAAGAAGCAATTTGACATCTGCAAGACAGCAGTAGAAAAATCAAAGCACAAAACTGTTGATGTCAAGTTTGAGATCTCTAGAAGAATCATGTGGTTGGAAAATGTTAGAAAATTTTGGTGGACTTTGATCAAGTTTCTCAAACTTGATAACTCAACCAAAGTTAAAGAGGTCACTTAGGGGGAAATTGTTGAAACATAAAAGTGACCCTCTTAAATTTAATTACCGCAATGGTTTAGTACTTGCAGCCAATACAGCACCCGGAGTCAATCTCTACAACTGTAACCGCAACCATTCTCCATCAGCAACCATATCAACATCCGGAGTATTCAAGTCTTTCCTATCCGCAGTCTTAGTTATTTCTTTTACCATGTAATTCACTCTATTGTCCAGCAAGCCTTGCACAGTTGCTCATAGAGTAGTACTTTTCTAAACTCTATAAATAGAGACTCTTTCTTATGTATCAAGTACTTGTGATATAGGTGAGTGTGAAAACTCTTAACTTCTCAATACACAAGATTTCTCATTCAATCATCTTTCTTATCTTCATCAGTTATCTATCATATTACTCTTCACACTCAAACTGCTACTGGAACATAACCTCTCTTCGGAGCAAATCTTCTAGACTTAATCACTAAACTTGATCTTGCGTACTAACTTGGAGTGACTGCATTCCTTGTTATGAATCAGTTTAAGTGTAATCTTGATATAACTTTTGTCATTTTTCTTTCTTTACTTTCCGCAACTAACTATCTAACTATCTAACTATCTAACTTTATTATTGTTGAGCTTTTAGATCCTTAGAGATTAACTATTCTGCAACTTACTTGTTCTAACGTTTTTTCAAGTGTGTCTCCAAGTTTTTCTCTCAACAATCTGCCCATGAGAAGCCTGGTTTTTGTGAAGATCTCCCTGTTTCACCGAAGGATACTACTTCTACAAGTCGTAGTGCTGTCCGATCATCTTCTGGTCAAGTGAGTATGTAGTTACTTTCTTCTAACGCATAGTTATGAAGTATTTATACGAAATACGTGTTATGCGTATATTTTGTTGTTATGTGTGTGAATGTATATTCACTTTCTTCTATATCATAGTTATGATTTATTCTCTATGAAATACATGTTATGTGTATGTGTCTCATCTGTTGTTTGGAATATGTATTGAATGAGAATGCTATACAGGTTCTAAACTATGTATAAAAATATATATATTTTATCCACTAATATGTTGGGTAGAACATGGGTAGATAGTTGATGTGTGATAAACAGATGAGAGGCCTCGATGTTGTTGTTGATCTAGTCATCTAGCGGAGTATGAATGACGACCACAGACTCTTTCTAGACAATCCAGTGGAACGCTGGCAGGTTCATAACCTGTAGGTGTTGTGAACGTTATGTTCACCGGTGTACTGTATCCCCCTCATGGTTGCCTTTAGGACATCTACTGTTTAGGAAACCCCTTTGCAGTAATGTCCGTCCCGATGAAAATCCTAGATTAGGTCCCTTGAGATAGATGTTGTTTTAGGGACGTAAAGTGAGGATAACGGGAATGGTTAATCGGGTTATTGTTGGTTGGTGAAATTAAATATAATTATTTATTGCGGGTTGAAAACCCTTTATGCTTACCACGCTCCCAAGCCTGACCCACTCAGTTTATTTGTATTCCAGGTAGTGGCGCGAGGGCATAAGATGGATGAATCATCAAGTTATTTTGTTTATTAGACCAGTTGTTATATGTAACTGTTGTTTGGTCTATCTTTTGTTGTTTAAGCTTTTGTGTATGTATCGGAACATGATATCCCAAGTTATGATTATATAATGAAAATACATTTCTTTATGAAATGCTTTGGTAAATATTATTTTTATCATATTTTGTTTTTGGGAACAAATTCCGTAACACTTTTAAATCAAAAGGATTTACTCTGAAATTATTTTAAAAGCATAAATGAAACCGGTCTTTTCTGGCCGTGATTTTGGGGATGTCACATTTAAGATCATCAAGCTCTTTGTCACGTTTCTTTCTAACAAGCTTTTCGGATTCAGACAACTCTTCTTTTTCTTCATCTTCGTCAATTCCTTTTCCCTTATCCTTCTTTGATCCAGAAGCTTCATTACCCTTCTGATCAACTTCATCTTTTACTTTAACCTCTTTTTCTCCCCCTTGTTTCGAAGGAGCAACCCTTCTCAAAACACCTTGAACTTGATTTAACAAAGCGAACACATGCTTAAGTTTTTCCAAAAGAGCAAGGCGGAGACATTGTCTGACGTTGGTGTTGCCCTTTGTTCTGCCCTCGTGAAACTGATCTGCTCTTTGGCCCGATGAGCCACGACGTGCATTGTTGAACATATTTTTAACTAATGTGACAATATCGTCCTCTTTCCCCCATGTATATAAAGAGTTCAATATACAACAATCTTGTAATGATTTCCCATTTATAGACCTACTTTATTGTCTATCTTAGGCCATAACACCTACAAAGTACATCGGGGAAGAAGCAATAGCCCAACCCATGATTCAATAGACTTGGGGTGAGCGACCACCGTGTTAAGAGTAGCTTGCAACACTTGAGAGAAAGCCATACGACAACTATGAGGAATACTTTTGACGGTCGTGATAGGTGCCTTGAAAACATGATCAAGCAGCTCAGCATCCAAAGCCATCCCTTCAAGTACTACGATTTCATGTCCTATGGAACCCGACTTTGAAATGCCTATAACGTGTCCTCTCATTCCCCCAACCCCACTAGTAAATTGTACAAGACCATCAGTGTGAAGGCCAAATCGACTCAATGCATGAATATATATACAATTATCGAAGAGAAAGTGGGAATGGAGTGTCGTGAGAGATTGTTTTGATCATGTGTGTGTGTCCCCAACATCATATCTCCATGGATGCATTAAAAATATTAAAGTTTCGGGTTTATGAACCTTACGTATTTCATAGTCTTGAACGGTTTATATTTTTGATGATAATCACGATGATGTACCCTCGATGTGCTAATGGGCTCCTCGACATGGATGACCTACAATAACAAGTTGTTTGATTTATGAGGTATCCTTTCTTTTATTTATTAAGTTATTTGGTTCTGAGATACAAGAGCAAATGTGTAAAGTAAGTTAGTTGTACAAACTAAAAGTAGAAGCATGGATTCCCTAGGAAGTGATAGATCGTAAACTGGTTAAGAATTGGATCATCAAGACTCATGCAACAATATGCGATATCCAAGTTCAAATATCATTTTTTAATATCGTAACATGATTAAGATGCTTTGATCAAGGGATTATAATCTAGTAATTAGTATATAAGAGACTTATGTGGGGGGTACATTACAAAGTTAATGTAGAACAATTCGTTTATGAGGATAGATCTAAAAATATCCCAGACCTAATTCTATTTATGTTTTAGAATTGAGATATTTAATGGGAAATGGACTTAATAAGGTAATTATTTTTTTAGTTTTTTCACATATGGGTAACTCTTTTTTTTTTATACACATCTAGGTAATGAACTTTTTGGAAGTGCTCACATATGACCATTATGACCGGCTGTAGCAGGTTACATCTGGTCA
Source organism: Lactuca serriola (assembly GCF_051521515.1). Lineage (NCBI taxonomy): Eukaryota > Viridiplantae > Streptophyta > Magnoliopsida > Asterales > Asteraceae > Lactuca > Lactuca serriola. The sequence continues at coordinate 283,893,909 of NC_136411.1, forward strand.
TAATGGTCATATGTGAACACTTCAAAAATTTCGTTACCTAGGTGTGTACAAAAAAATATAGTTACCCAAATGTGAACACACCGAAAAGGTAAGAGGAAATTACACAAATGGTCCCTATAGTTTGGTTAATTTGTGCGTTTGGTCCCTAACTTATTTTTTAACTAGGATGATCCTTATTGTTTATTTTTGTTGTGTGTTTGGTCCTTGTCTTACCTCAAAAGACTATTGTGCCATTTTTAATTTATTTTTTGTCATTTTTTTCTTATTTATGTATTTATTTTTTATATATTTAAAAAAAGTAATAGACCCCACATATCTGCATCTCTTCACCCTAAACCTGAAACCACATTTGAGAAATTTAAGTTGGGTCCCACTAGTCACCATCTCATCTCTCATCATCCTAAACTTTTATTTCATTTCCATCTTTAGTGATATTGACGTCTTCACCACCCCTTATTTTTTTGTTCCTTCAATTCCAACGAACCAACCCCACAACCCACTGTCTCTTCATTGAATTTTCCATCACCACAACCCAATAGAAGGGTTGTGGTGTTGGTTCGTTGGAGTTGAAGGACCGAAAAAAGAAAGGACAGTGAAGATGTTGATGTCATTAAAGATGAAAAAGGAAAGAGAAGTTGAGGAGGATGATAGATGGCATAGTGACTGGTGAGATCGTGCTTAAATTTCTCAAATGTGGTTTCAGGTTTAGGGTGAGGAGATACAAATATGTGGGGTCTATTAATTTTTTTAAATATATAAAAAATAAATACATAAATAAGAAAATTAATTAAAAAATAAATTAAAAAATTGCACAATAGTCTTTTGAGGTAAGATAGGGACCAAACACACACCAAAAGTAAATAGTAGGGATCATCCAAGTTACAAAAATTAGTTAGGGACCAAACTCACAACTTACCCAAACTATAGAGACCATTCGTGTAATTTACTCTTATATTTTTGGTTTGTTCATATATGGATAACTATCTTTTTTGTACACATCTAGGTAACGAACTTTTTGGAAGTGTTCACATATGACCATTATGACCGGATGTAACTTGCTACAGCCGGTCATAATAGTCATATGTGAGCACTTCCAAAAAGTTCGTTACCTAGATGTGTACAAAAAAAAGATAGTTACCCAGATATGAACAAACCGAAAAGTTAATTACCTTATTAAGTCTATTTCCCATATTTAATTTCTCTATTTAAAATTGCAGGTCCATTAAAATGTACGAACTGTTAAGTTACAATTTAGATGTCAAAGTATGTACATATAGTTTGAATGGTATGGGTAGTCTTACTCATGCATGTATACGTTGTACTATAGGGAGGAAGGCACATGAATGGATATCTTTTACCTGTAAGAAGTACATGCATATCTATCATATGGGTGTATCTCCTTTTGAAAGTTACTAGATTATGACCCGCGTTAAATTCGCGGAAAATAAATTAAATAAATATTACATTAATAGGTGACATTGTCTTAGGTGAAATTTTAATAAAAAATGTTAGTTATATTCATTTTTACAGTTTTTGGACCAAACTTTTTAAATAAAATTATTTAATATTTATATTGGAGCAATTTGTTTTTTTTAATACAGTAATTTTTAACATGAATGATCCATGTGATTTTTGTTTTATCACGACAAGATGTGACTTCTTGATTAAAACATGTTGCGTAGCAGCTTTATGAATTAACTTTGATCGGTGTACCAACCCCCATGAATTTCATATGATTCTTTTCATATTGGCCCTGTAAAATCAAAAGCAACAATAAGTTGTTATATGTATCACCAACGTTAAATTTTGCAAAGAAATTCGATAAACATTAAAGTTAAAGAGCATTGTCATAACTATAAAGATCAAATTCAAATATTTTAATTTGGTCAAGATGGCATAAGCAATTTGATCTAAGGATGGAAAATGTATAAGTGAAACACAATCAAAAGTATTTATTTCTTTAGATGATAAAATAAAGTTTCTCTTTTATACATAGAATTCAATCTTTCATATTGTAAATGTAAACGTCTTAGTCCGCCTCTCTTTAGCATCATTGTAATGAGTTTTATTATTTGAATCTACAAAATTATAGGATATCATTAATATCTAAAAATAATAATATTTTAATGGTAAATATTTACTAATAAATTTATGAATAATTTCACAAGGATTTATTAATAATTGTTTCAGAACGGTTACAAAATTAATAAAAGTTTACAATTTCATAAAAAATGGTAGTTTTCTAATATTTATATTGAAGTTGTAATGAATAACATTGTAACAATATTGACAAATTCACATTCAAACGAAATAATAGAGTAAAATGTTATTAAATTTCTAAATTCATCTGAGTTTAAACCAAAAAGACAAATAGATGAATAATTCAACATTTCATAAAACCCAAAATGTATTCAAATGATCAAAATTCTAACCTAAAGATGAATAGTATGAAACAAAGTCATCAAAAATCAAACCCCAAAACCAAATAGTATGTAAACAAAATATGAGATTAATAGTATTCAAATCATTCAACTACTCAAACAAAATCATGAAAATCATATATTATTTTTCTTGCTTTGGAATTAACAGTTTTGACTTGCCTTCTCTAGAAGTACGATATGCGATTGATGTTGTTGGTCGTTTGTTTGAGGACATTGTTGTCAGATTATCAACGGCGTAAACATCTCCCAGCATGCATTTTAATTCATCATGTTCGTACACTTTTTTGAAGGATGTCCATTTAGTTAGTGGACTTGTTGCAGTGCATTTATCAAGATTCAAAGCGGGTGTGATGTTATCTGCAGTAAACGAAACAACATCCTAAATGTGGAAAATAAATTCATATGTCAATCTAGAAGTTAATAATAATTTAAAGTATTTAACATATTAGTTTTAGTTATATTATATTTAAAACCTTCTAATTTAACATGTCTTGAAATCCGAATTCTGCTAATAAAACGTTAAATAAATCAGATTATGGCGCCTATACTTTTAGTACATAGAAATATGTTAGTTGATCAACTGAAATATAAAAAAAAATGAAATTTAATAAGTGCAGTGTTTGTAGCATTCTTCTTAAAAGAATGTTTCATGTTTGATGTTAATTTTTTTTCCAATTCAATAATGATTGTATTATCAACAGTGAAGTTTGAGATTGCATAACCATCAACTTTTTTCTCCAAATTATAATGTAAAACTTGAATTTTGAACACCAACTTTTTATCCAAAAGTACATTCAAAGAAGATGGATAAATCTCCATATTACCCTCTTAAAAATTAAAAAAAAAATGGTTATAAAAATCAATAGACAAAAAGTAAAAAATTAGTATTATATAAATGAAGTTAATATCAATAACCTCGTTAAACTTTTGAAGCAACTCTTGTGCGGTTTTTTCTAGAAGTTTCTTTGCATCATGATCAAATATTGTAAGTAACACCACATCGGTAAAGTCTTGTACTCGAATGATGATTTTGAAACTAAAATCATTAATATAAACAAATTCAGTAAAATAAAATTAGAAAATTTAACTGAAGAGTATAATAATATGTATAAAAAAATTCTTAAAAACCTTAAAACAACATATATGTATTTGTTCATGCAAGTTGAAGTGTAATAATAAAAAACTTATTTATCTTGCTTTTGGTCCGTTCCACGAGTTTTGTCATCATACATTAAAATGCCTTTTATGGCTTTCTCTTAACAAACATAGGTCAACACACACACACACACACACACATATATATATATATATATATGGATATAATTTTGTTTTTATAACTAAAAGAATGAAACTAATATGTTTAAAGTAGATTAATAATTTTATTAATGAACTCTCAATAGGAATAAAGTAGAAATAAGAGGTAATAAGAATAGAGTAAATACAAGAGATTAGAGAAGAAGAAGGAGAACACGGTAAACAAAGAACTTGGAAAAAAGAATAAAAGAATAAGACCGCTAAAGAAGAAACACTGTAAATCATAGGACTCAATCCAAAATCGTAAGAAGAACAACTTCAATATAATCATATGTATAGGTTGTTTTCCAATAAGGAAATCATTATCTTCCAAAAAAATGGGATCCTAAGATATCATCTTGGAGAATTTTGGTTATTCATCTGACAAAAAAATATCATTTTTATTGAGTCAAAATTTCAAATTAATTGACTTTCTTAATTAATAAGTTTTAAAATTCAAAACCATTATCTCAAATTGATTTCTTTTACGTGAGATATACCGAGAGATAAATTATGAATAATGTTGACTTTAATTTTGACTCTTAAATATTTTACAGATTTAATGGGATTAGATTAGCTTTTATAGGTTAATAACTAAATTATTTATATGCTTATTTAATGGGTTTTTTTCAAAAAAATAATAATTAAAAACTAAACCGTTTTGAATTTTGAAGCCAAAAGCTATAAATAATGGAGTTAAATTAGGAACAATATTAATTAGAGAAACTGATATCTAGTAAATAAATAGAATGATATGTAGTAATTGATAATAAAATTACTGAATTTAAAGATTCTATAATTGAATCTTATTGTTTTTGAATTCTATTTAAAGAAGATGATGTAAGCAATTTGATCTAATGGTGGAAAACATAGGATTAAAATTCAATTAAGGGTCCTGATTGATTCATAGGTGAATTAAGGGTTCTCTTTTAATAATTTTTAAAGTTAACTGAATTATTTATATGTTTATTTAATGAATTTTTTTCAAAAATAATAAATAAAAACTAAATGGGTTTAGATTTTGAAACCAAAAGTTATAAATAAGGGAGTTAAATTAGGAACAACGTTAATTAGAGAAACTGATATCTAGTGTATAAATAAAATGATATGTTGTAATTGATAATATAATTGCTAAATTTAAAGATTCTATAATTATTAAAGATTCTATAATTGAATCTTATTGTGTTTGAATTCTATTTAAAGAAGATGATTTAAACAATTTGATCTAATAGTGAAAATGTATGATTGAATGCAATCAAGGATCCTGATTGCTTCATTGGTGAATTAAGAATTCTTTTTTAATAATATTTAGAGATAATTGAATTATTTATATGCTTATTTTAATGGGTTTTTTTAAAAGAATAAATAAAACTAAACAGGTTTGAATTTTGAAGCCAAAAGTTATAAATAAGGGAGTTAAATTAGGAACAATATTAAATAGATAAACTGATATCTAGTATATAAATAGAATGATATGTTGTAATTGGTAATATAATTGTTGAATTTAAAGATACTATAATTATTTAAGATTCTATAATTGAATCTTATTGTGTTTGAATTCTATGTAAAGAAGATGATGTAAGCAATTTGATCTAATGGTGGAAAACATAGGATTGAAATTCAATTAAGGGTCATGATTGCTTCATTGGTGAATTAAGGGTTCTCTTTTAATAATATTTATAGATTAGTGGAATACAATAGAAACATAAAAATATGGGAAAATGACTTAGGAGGGTAACTACGTCTTATCCGTGTTCACATATTGGCAACCTCTTCTTTTTTGTACATAATAAAGCAACTAACTTGTTTTAACTGTTTAAATTACACCAATATTACCGGCTAAAACAGGTAACTCAAAGGGAAAATGACTTAGGAGGGTAACTACCTCTTATCCATGTTCACATATTGGCAACTTCTTATTTTTTGTACATAAGAAAGCAACTAACTTGTTTTAACTGTGTAACATCCCAAAAATCATGATCAAAAATTTCTTTTTTAATTTAATACTAAAACCATAATTGTCAAACCATTAATTTAATACTCCGGTATTGGGCCTTGCTCGGCATCGAGCCCCGCTCGGTATACAGATCTGTCTCTCTTAGGCCCCGCCTGTCTCCGGGCCCCGCCCGCTAAACACATACAATCATATAACATGCTAACACATAAATAAACATACTCAGCTAGTGATGAGATACAAGACCTCGCCCACACTCACCTCTCTACCCGGTACATACAAGTATCACCTGGACAACAAGTATAATCTAACATGCAAACATTCCTTGGGCACCCGCCCGACATCAGACCTTTGTCTGGAATAACATACTAGCATACAATGCCTAGGGCTAACCCCCGGGTCTTCCTACTCATAGACTACATGGTCTGGCATTGTGGCTGTAGACCCATTCACATAGTGAGGAGACTCACCTTGCACTACTGAAGACTTGGCTGGAACTAGCTGAGTACGGATAAAGTTCCATATCTCATTATTATTAGAGTATGTTTCTTAGGACAGGGATACAGTAAAGTATGTTTCTTTATGTGTTAGCATGTTATATGATTGTATGTGTTTAGCGGGCGGGGCCCGGAGACAGGTGGGGCCTAAGAGAGACAAATCTGTATACTGAGCGGGGCTCGATGTCAGGCGGGGCCTGATGCCGGGCGAGGCCCAATGCCGAGTATTAAATCAATGGTTTAACAATTATGGTTTTAGTATTAAATTAAAAACGAAATTTTTGGTCATGATTTTTGGGATGTTACACAGTTAAAACAAGTTAGTTGCTTTCTTATGTACAAAAAATAAGAAGTTGCCAATATGTGAACACGGATAAGAGGTAGTTACCCTCCTAAGTCATTTTCCCTTTGAGTTACCTGTTTTAACCGGTAATATTGGTGTAATTTAAACAGTTAAAACAAGTTAGTTGCTTTATTATGTAAAAAAAAAGAAGAAGTTGCCAATATGCGAATACGGATAAGATGTAGTTACCCTCTTAAGTCATTTTCTTTAAAAATATTTATATGTTATGAATATTTTAAATAAAATGAGTGGAAACGAAAGTTAGTTTAACATGCCAATTAACGAGTCTATAGTTTTATGTTGGGAAGTGATCTTATAAAATGATTTGATACACAACAATCTTTAAGACTGAGTCAGTTATGGATGCGATGCTATTATAATACTTACCGTTAACTATACATTCGACGTTGAGGTGATCTTATAAAATGATTTGATACACAACAATCTTATGGATTTTTAGACAAAACTGCAAAAATGGTTCGTGTGGTATGTATTTTTTTTGAGGTTTTGATCTAAACTCCGAATTTTTTGGATTAGTGGTTCTTTTGAGATAGTTTCATTGCGAATTTGGTCCCTCGGTAAAACTGAAATGACATTACTACCATTGGGATATTTATTTTCCATTTTTCTTTCATTTTTTTAGAATATAATATTTAATTATTTAGTTTAATAATTAAAAAATAATAGGAGGCCCACCTCTCTCTCTCTATCTATCTATCTCTCTCTCTCTCTCTCTCTCTCCACAACCTGCAACTAAAATCATGTAAATACACACTTACACATCAAAATTCACATATAAACACCAGTTTCTCTTTAAAATTCTTGTGTTAATTAATTTCCCAAAGTTTATAAAAATCATCTTCACATATATAAACACAAAGAGTGAGGGAACACATTAATGTACACACTAATTACACAGACATTAACCCAACAACAATGGTGATTGATTTCAGAAACATTAACCCAACAACAATGGTGATTGATTTACAGTGTGATAGTGGAAAATCATACCATTTTTTTCATTGCTCGTTCTTTCCCGATTCAGAGTGTGAGGGAGAGAACCATTTATCGAATCAAATTAAATAGGATATTAGATAGTTAGGTAAAAGAGAGGGGAATTCTGAGAGAGACGAGATCATCAAAGCCACCATCTCCTCCCTTAAGCCACCATCGCCGCTGCTCAAGAAGGGTGATGAACAAGCAGATTGTAAGAAAATGGGAAGAAGATAGTGTAGGGAGAAATCTAGATCGGTTTCCAAAGAGAGAGGTAAGTAAAGAAAATTTTACTCTCGCCACTTTTCTGGTGATCCCCCCGCAGTCCCCATTGTCACTTTTTCGATGAGCCCCTCACCATCCCCTTTACAGCAGAAAATGGAAATGAAAAAAATGGATGTTTTGATTTCCACAGATCTGGGTCTAAAGTTTTCGATGTTGGAAACTTGCTTGTTGGTCTATAGTCGCCGCTAGAGTTTGAGGAAATAGCGGAGGAAGCATAAGGTAGATGGAGAAGCACATGTTGCCGGTGGATTTGACATTACTGAGTTGAATCAGATGCAGATCCCCCTTCATCTCTGACATGATAAACAAAGGTGATGGTGGCGGAGTGTAGAGGCATTGATTGTTATCGGATTTTTATGTGTAGGGGTTTCCGTCGAGAGGAATGCATTTTTGGTTAGAGGCCAAATTTCTTTTGGATGTGGAGGTGGAAGACAACATTAGAGAGAGAGAGAGAGATGTGGGCCCAAATTAATTACATATTTTCTTTTTCATTTAAATTAAATAGAAAAAAACATAAAACATAAATCGGAAAAGCATTACAGCCATTTCAGTTTACCGATGGACCAAATCCACAACGAAACTAGCTCAAAAGGACCACTAATCCAAAAAGTTCGGGGTTTGGACTAAAACCCCAAAAAAATGTATACCACAAGGACCATTTTTGCAATTTTAAGGGTTTTTAAACTACATTGTTAGGGAATTCCATATCTTAGATGGATTGGAATGAACCTAGACTATTTAGTTTGCATGTGGCCGTGTTGTATTTAATATGTTGTTGGTTACTATGTTCCATTATGTGTATGAGAATTTATGATGCTTAAATGCTAGATTCTTATTTTTTATGTGAGTGGTGTGTTAGGGCCATGATCAAAGGAGTGTTTTGTGATGATTCTATGTGATGGATGCTTGCCATCTTTTCTTGGAAACACTTGTCGATGATGCTAAGTGGACAAAGCATGCTAGTGATGTTTTCAAGGCATAATGATGATATATGCATGAACTTATTTGTTATGTAAAATGTTTCAACTTGTATTTACTTGTTTACATGTTTACATAAGAAGAAATTTAGCAAGTAATATGCTTCAAAAAGATGATAATAAATATGCATGATGGATTGAAAGATACCTATAAGATAAGAGCTTAAGCCAACTTTGACGTTGAATGGTTTTTCTAGACAACCACTTGGGGCATGGTCCTAGTGTACGTTGGTATACCGACAATCGAGTGGTGTTGATGCTTGATGGAGCGTCTACGCAAACACCACGTAGGATTTGATAGGTGTAACTTGAAGGAATTGGCGCCACTCGCACCAATACTTAATGACATTGCATGTACTATTATATGCGACGTTGGTGTAGCGAACGCAACAAAACCTGGAGCAATGTTATAGGTGAGAATCGCATCTCACTTAGTGCATTGGGTAGTGCCAGTCACGTTAGTAGCGAATGAGATACTTACCTTGGGGTTAATGACGAATATATAGACCGATATATACGATGTATTATAACAACAATTACAAAGATGATTAAGAGGAGAGTAATTGTTAATGATGATAATGAAGATTAATATTATTTAATAATATTATAGTGATGAATGAAGTTATAAAAGATGCTTACAAAGATTAATAAGGAAATGTAACAAAATGAACAAGCTCTAAAGATGAATAATATTAATTGAGCTTCATTGTGTTGAATATGTGAAGTATGTGATTTCATGCAATCTGAGTTTTTTTAATGCATGTTTTCATGATGTTTTGTTTGACCCATTTGGGATATGTGCATTCCATTACACTGTACGTATGATTATCTCACTTATCATTTTATGATACTTGTTTCTTTTCTTGTTATTGGCCTTGATTGGAACAGGTAACATGATATGATGCCTGGAGAGGATGGTGACCTTTTGGGTATTTATATTCTAGTTTATGCCTTAATATTGATACCATTTTGGACATGATGTTGAGTTTTCATCACATTTGCTTTGGATGATTTAATTTGTTGTAAGTTTTGAGAACTTTTATTTTGATGAACTTGTTTTGATAATAAAGTAAACATTGGTGATGTTTTCATAATATTTAAATTAAGACTTTCGCTAATATATTCTGGTTAAAATGTGTACAAAATAAAAAGAATTTTTTTTTTCAGTGAAAAATCACGGTGTTACAAGTTCTTTAGATGGTTCATCCTTGGAAGTATCCTTGTTATATTTAGAAGATAGGGGATAGAGAAGTTTGGAGACTATTAAACGATCGACACGGAAACTAAGGGTTTCTCTGCTATGACGGTAGCAAAGCTATTGGTTCTTTGTTCTTTTTCAGATTTATGTAAATTAGGAAGATCTAGAATAACATATTTAAAGTATTATGATTATGTATTGTTTTGGAGTTGGTATAAGTAGAGGACATTCTTCAATCTCTAAAACTCTCAACCATTGTAGTTTGTCAAACACCTTGCTCAAGGTTGGTTGTGAACCAACCCGACCATAACTAAAATAGATGTGTACTCTAGGTTTATTTATGGTAGGTCTTATTTATAGTATCAACCTTCGTTGAAACGACCCAAAAATCACGACTAAAAATTTCTTTTAAAACATTACTAAAACTGGATTTATAAAACGTATCATAAATCAAACATAACTTTCGAGTATTAAATTCAAAACATAATATCATTATCAGAGTCAAACATTCCCAGGCTAACTGACTATGGTGTGTGCTCTGCAATCTTCCCGAGCTCCTCTTTTGAATACCGAGTACCTGAAACCAAAACTGAAAACCGTAAGCACGAAGCTTAGTGAGCTCCCCCAATCTACCACACACCACACAAAAACATATAAAGCACATATTGGGCCTTGCCCACTGCATCGGACCGAAGTCCGGACTAACTGGGGCCTTGCCCCTTGCATCGGACCGAAGTCCGGAAACTGACTGGGACCTTGTCCCCTGCATCGGACCGAAGTCCGGACTAACTGGGGCCTTGCCCCCTGCATCGGACTGAAGTCCGGACTAACTGGGACCTCGTCCCCTGCATCGGACCGAAGTCCGGGCTAACTGGGGCCTTGCCCCCTGCATCGGACCGAAGTCCAGACTAACTGGGACCTTGTCCCCTGCATCGGATCGAAGTCCGGGCTAACTGGGGCCTTGCCCCCTGCATCGGACCGAAGTCCAGACTAACTGAACAGAACATAACATAAACATATCAACTAGCATGAACACACGTATACTGCATACTACATCGGGCCGTAGCCCGGAACACATAGCACATAAATCCTGTCTGAGCCACGAAGGCATCAAACATACTAACTACTGCATCAGATCAAAATCCAAAAACTACTGCTAGCTAAACGGGCCGGCATTGTGGCCTTAGACCCGTTCCTACTGGAAGGAAACTCACCTGAAATTGCTGAACTGATCCTGCTAATCCTCTTGACTGCTACTTGACTTCTGACTCCGAACTGCTGCTCCACTAACTCTTCGAGCTTCAAAAGCCAATATAGCACTTAGTCCAACCGACCTCCAAAAGTCACTAGGTCAACTCTGGTCAAGGTCAAAATCCTGGTCAATGTCAACCTTCCAGGTCAACCCTACTCGCCGAGTCTACCTACTGACTCGCCGAGTTCATACGCTCAGGGTCTTTCTTATTCGCGACTCGACTCGCCGAGTCAGTCTATGACTCGCCGAGTCCAACCAGTTCCAAGTCCTGTCCTGTCCAACTCGCTGAGTCACCACCCGACTCACTGATTCGAGTCTCATCTCGAAGGGTTTTAGGGTTTCGCGATCTGACTCGCCGAGTCCAAGAACAGACTCGCCGAGTCCTAGACAATCTTCAACCAACTCGTCGAGTTGCTCGTCCAACTCGCCGAGTCCATGCCTAACTTCAACCGACTCGACGAGCTGTTCATCCTACTCGTCGAGTTCCTCCTCATCTTCAAGCTACTCGCCGAGTCCACTCGAAGGACTCGCCGAGTCTATCCAGTCCTCAATCCATGCAGTGGCTTTTCGAGCCAAACAGAACTTCCAACTCATAGATCCATACTTCTAGGGCCTATTCCCCACGTAAAGTGGCAAACTTTACGTGTAGATTGAGAGATCTAAGCTCAAAACACACTAAACTAGGGTTTATGGCAAACATGTTTCTTCAACATACCAAGGGCTGATACTTTAGGGGATTCAAGACCAAAACCAACATGGATCTGAGGTAGCAACCTCAGATCTGAACCTCCAACTCGAATTGGTTACATATCATACCAACAATGACCAAAACTCACACATAAGAATAGATCTAGATGCAAAAGGGAGTCCAAGCAACAGCTTATTACCTCCAATTGGTCTGAAATGACTCCACAATCCCAGATCTACAGTCCCTTCTTGCACCTCCAAGGTCTTTCTTCCTCATCCAAGCTTTAGTGCATTCTTCAAGGCAAGATCTAGCTCAAAAACGGATATGGCGGCTAGGGTTTGGTGTTCTAGGGTAGAGAGGCAGTAAAGGAACCCTAGGAAAGAGAATGAGACGCTTAAATAGGCTCCAAGTCCCAGATTTAGGGTTTTCCTCGATCAGACCCAACTTGTCGAGTCTCCTTGGCCGACTCGCCGAGTCGGTCGCTTTCACCACAACCCGGATCCCGCTCGGACTCGCCGAGTTCCTCCATGGACTCGCCGAGTCTCCCTTAAACATGAGGTTTTCTTTCTGTTCTTGGCTTTCCAAACTTTGAGGTGTTACAACTCTCCCCCACTTAAACTAAACTTCGTCCTCGAAGTTTGCTATGACCAACTGTCCTGCGAACTGCCCCCAACTCTCTATCTGGAAAACTAACACCCTTCTGTCCGACACTCCAGCCACTCACCATGCCGATAATTACCGTTGGAAGATACTGGATCCTTCTCTTTTCCATAATTTCCTCAACATTACTTCCTCTGACTGAAAATCCTGCTGCCTCCCATCCGCCTACCGGATGCACTGAGACTATTCTGGTCTAACCAATCTCCCGATATCTGAGTTACCGGACTCCCACCGGTCACTACACTCCATCGCAAACTCCTAGTCTCTTCCAGCGACTCCTAAAGATACTTCGACTATCTATAACTGTTCTATCCATTATGCCGCTCATACTGAAACGATGCTGCTGGAACCAGCTTGCTTTTATCCCACCTGATTACTCATCTCCTACTAACTCGAGCCTTCCCTCCTGAATGAAAAGCTACCTGCCTAGCTATCCTTACAGATCACTTATACTCGGCAAAAGGCTCAACTAATCTTGCTGAGAGGGACTTGCCATTTCCAAATCAACCAACTATATCGTCAACACTTGCATTCCAACGCAAATACAATACTGACCCAAAACCCTGAAACCTTCCAAACACTGAATTGCCTGCAATACTGAACATGCCTGAAACTCTAAGCTGCCTGAAACACTGAACCGACTGAAACGCTGAACGGCCTGAAACACTGAACTGGCTGAAACACTGAGCTGCCTGAAACACTGAACCGACTGAAACACTGAACGGCCTGAAACACTGAACTGGCTGAAACACTGAGCTGCCTGAAACACTGAACCGACTGAAACGCTGAACGGCCGGAAACACTGATCTGACTGAAATACTGAGTTCCAGCTCAACCGTAGAGTCGGAGGACTCCTCACTCAGTCGTTCCCACGACTTCTAAACAAAATCGTTCTCTGGAGCTCGTTTCCCCTAGTTATCCTGTCACTGCGGCTCTAACAATTTTCCGATCCAACCAATCGGGTCCATACGTCACATCCTGACATCATCAATTCCACGCCTAACAACATGATGGCTCCCAGACTGACAGTAGCCCTTAACATACCCGAACCCCAACGGTCCACTACTACTCTGATCTCATAATTGATGTAACGATCTATAGCCAAAATTGCTGACTTAGCCATAACTGAACCATTTGGGAAATCCAAAATCTAACCCGTGGATTCCCATATCCTCGCTGCTGCACTAGAACTGGTGGGTACTACTACTTTCCCGCGTCCAACACGCGCTCATGCCACCTACCAATCTGATAAAGGCTGCGACTACGCTCGCAGACTTACAACTCTCTAGTACTATCTGGCTACTAGTGAATGCTATGGCTACCCCCGCAGACTTACAACACCACTACTACTATCTGACTGCTACGGCTACCCCCGCAGACTTACAACACTACTACTACTATCTGACTGCTAGTGAATGCTACGGCTACCCCCGCAGACTTACAACACTACTACTACTCTATCCTGAGGACATCCTGACTATCCCTAGTCCCGCTAGTGATTCCTCATCCCGATTTCTCAACCAGCCCTCAGTCTTTGAATTCTGCATCATCCTCGACATCTTATATCCTTGATATACTTAGCGCTTCATCGAGGAATTCTTCGACTTGGTTCCCAAACCAACCGTCTACTAATCCGGATACAAGAAGCTATTGTTGGGAAGTTTCCAACCTCCCAACTCCTGAATCTACGCAACCTGCATGCTGCCTCAGACACTGGCTACTAATACGAAAACATCTCTTGTTACCCGTTCTCAGGATCCTCATTTCGACTTTCATGCGTCCGACAGGTGGTCCTCCAATCCTGGATTCCCAACTAGCTTCTAACCATCTCGATTACATGAACTAACGGCTAGGAAAAGTTCTCGAACTCCCAATTCTGAACTTCTCAATCCATCCATCACTGTGCTACTACCATTTCTTCTCAGAGGCCGCGCACTCATTCTGAGTCTACGAGACTCTTATCCATGTATACCCGGAGGGTTCTCCCCCACTTCGATCCTGCTTACCCCTTGCTGCTTCACACTCAAAAGAGATCCTGATCTTCACTACCATTCCGGAACATCTACTGGGGAACCCAAGCCCGCCAGGTAGGAATTTAACCAATCCATCCCAATCACTAACCACTCCGAACTAGCGAAACGAACCAAATCTCTCTCAACCATGCTACAGTTACTGCATCCTCCGAAACCTTCTCCATAAGAGCACATCCCCTAACTACCAACCAATTAACCGAGGTATGCAAATGACATATAACATAATCACAAGCAAGCCACACTATAACACAACACTTATACCACAAATTGATGCAGAACCATAACAATATAATCATGACATAAGCTGACAGAAAAAAACAAAAGTTACGTACCTTCATTACTCAGTGCTGCTTGAATCCCTGCTGAAATCTACCGGAAAACTCGGCTTTGAGCCGTAGGCACCCTTGCCCGGCCTCGACAACTACTGGCGGTACTTGAAGTCCCAAGGGCAGGAGCTGGCACCTGCCCTGCTGGATACAAACTCGGACAGTGGGCCTTCTTGTGGCCCCTCCGACTGCAATGGAAACACAACGGATCAAGTCCCTGGGCGATGGTAACAACACAGTCTCTGCTAAAATGACCAATCTGGCCGCACTTGAAACACCCAGCATCGCCACCATTTCTACGCCTACACACACCCATGTGCGTCCTTCTGCACTTCTCGCATCGACTGCGGCTCTGATAGTTCCTCGTCCTCAAATCTGAACCCTTGAGCCTCTTACCCGAACCTGTGGCTACCTGAGTCTCATCCATTTTCCTCTTCCCTTCCGACTCCCTGCCCGACTCTCGCTCCTGCGTTACCCCCAACGGCAACGCCTGCTGACTGAACAACAGATGTCTGATCCTGAAGCCTCGCTATTAATCTATCAGTGATCCTCATGACCATGTCGGGCAGATCCTCGCGAATGGCTCGCAAAACTTCCTCAACTATCCAATCATGCAATGGTCTCTCTTGGAGACAGAATGCCCCACTCACCCCTGCCCCCTGATGGCAGGAACTAGAAATGGCATCTCCCTCCCTGATGGATTCCTGAACTCCATAAGATTCGGGACCTAGACGAGCCCCAATCTGTCCTGAATCTAACCCGGCCTTAAGGGCCTCAAGATGACTGTCCACGAGCTCCACAATGGCCTCTCTAACTGAACCGAAAATCACTGGAGTCTGATCAATGATGTTGCGCATAATCTCTGCGGAAATGAAATCCCTCATCTGATCATCAAGCTCCCCGGCTCTGAAGCCCGAGCCAGACCCCTCCTCGACACCTGAACTGCTAACTGGTATCTCGCGCAACGTCACCATGCTGAAAATATAACAATTCCTGATCAATTTACACACTACTGTTGAGGGATCTCTCACATACTCTACTAGTTCCTTGGTTTTGCCTCGGCCCCTCTTGAATCGAGTACGGATCCTCTGCTTTCAGTAGTATGGGCCCCTACTACCTTCCACATCTATCCGTACTTTCCTCAAGAGTTACCTCAACTCCACCAAGTCCCCTTTACTGTTCTACTAATCTCTGCTACTCTCATCCTAGGCTTGCCCTAGGGAACCTCTGACTCTACCCAAACAGTCCTCAGCTGCTGAAGGCCTCCTAGTAATGCCAATTAGTCACCACCTGTGTCACACCCCAAAACCAAGAACGACGGAAACGTTCTGGGGCGGAGGACGTCATGTAAGGTAATCACAACACAGTAAATGTAAATAGGCAAACAACATCATCCATTGCATTAAATATATAAATTTAATACATGTGTGTTCTGTACAGTTTTAGACACCAAAAATATAACGTAAATCAAAATAATAAAATGATGAGTCTTGAGTACGCTCCATCATCTCAAAAGCTGGCATCGGTACCTGTCTACTGATGACCTGAGAATACAAGTTATTTTGAAAGAGTTTATCAGCATTAAGCTGGTGAGTTCATAAGTATTTTTGTGTCAATGTTCGTTGTCAAAAACGTTTGAACCTGTCTCAATGTATAAGTTTGTAAAAGTTTGAATCTCTCAGAAAATCCTATATTTTCTATAAAAGTAGCCTTCTACCAAGGCTTAACTGTTTTGTAAACTCGTCTGTTGTAAAAGTGTATAATTACCCAAGTATAACTATCATTTGTTAAAATATAGTTTGTACATTAATGCTTAAGTGAGATTATCACCAAAATATGTAATGGGTAAATCATTGTAGTACTGTAGTTTTGTATAATAAGAACTACTGTTGTACTAATTACTACTACCTTAAACCGGATTTATATTAAGGTATAATGTGATAATTGCACCATACTATCGACTGATAACAACGACATAAAGAACGGTCGTAATAACGGAATGACGTTTGGCACCCGCAGACCTGCAGGTCCGGCTGTAGCTAGCAGCAAGGTGTAGGATAGTCAATCCAGTATAGATCTATACGCAAACTCAACGCTCTCCCTCCAAGAGAATTCTGGCTACAACTCGGGCCATGACATTTAAGGCATGTTCCGATACAGTGGATCACATTTGTTATCGTGTTCTTGCATTTTTGATGAAATGTTTCTTGTTCTAGTATAGTTGTATATGTTCTCGTAGTATAGTTGTATATATTCTCTTCCTAGTATAGACTCATGAATGAACTGACTCATTGATCTAGTAGTTGTAATAGTATGATTCTGTGTTACCCCGATGGTAACTTGTTAACAGTGCATTTAGTACGTATGATTATGGAAGTACTTTTATGTCTATATATGTATATTTGATATATAATTAATATGGAAACGACCTTCGGATGGTCACCCAAAATCCTATCAGACCACATCCAAATCGAGGAAAAGGAAACAAGGTGGGTAGCCTTCCTAAGTCTTTTAAACATTACTTATATAACTACACATATACGAGCATGCAATTTATAAAATAAAAGCATAAATAAGTATTTATAAGGCATTTGAAACATAAGTATTTATTTTTAAAGAAAGATTGACTTGATGTCAATCTGTAAAACCATTTAAAGGTGTAGATTTGATTAAAACAGTTTAAGTATAAGGAACATTTGTTTAAATCACAGTTGCAGTGTAAATTCGTAAAGTAAATGGGTTTGGAAAACATTTAGAAGTAAAACAGTTTGATAGATAGTTTGAATAGTGATAAAATCACTGGTTTCCCTAGTTATTAATCACATGTGATTAGTGCAATCATATGTGATTGAAACAATAACTATAAGTATTTAACTTGTATTCCCCCCCTTTGAAAGCATATAAACGCATTTAGAATATTTAACAGGTTGATTAAGGGGTATGAAACTCACTTGATTGATTGAAGAAAGCGAGATGGAAAACCGGGCAGAGTTTCGTCTCGGAAAACGGATTTTTCTCGGGATTCTCGGGAATCTCGGGAGTAAAATCGACCCTCGGGACTTGAGCAAAAAGACCAGAGCTTCGGGTTATAACGGGCACGGAAAACGAGGCAAGGTTGTGAGAGAGAGGAGAGAAATGAGCAACATTTTCGGAAAGCCTCGCATCCTATTTATAGGAAGGCTGAACCGCCTCCGAACGCGGGGCGTACGCTCGTACGCAGCGCGTACGCGTACGTCATGCATGACCGAAGCCTCGACTGCCTCGGTTCGGATGGGACGGGTTGCTGGGTACGCGGGTCGGATGGGACAGCGGGTCGGACGGGACAGCGGGTCGGACGGGTCGGAGCTTCGGACGGGTCGGACGGTTTAGAATTCTTCGGATAGCGCGACGTGGACGATCCGAGACCCTCGATCTCAGTACGCGGGGCGTACGAAGGTACGCAGGGCGTACTTCGGTCCAATCCGATGACTCCCCTTCGGATAATACCGGGAATATATAATTAAATTCATATTTATTTTAAATAAACTTCAAAAATTCATATCTCCCTCATACGAACTCCGTTTTTGACGTTCTTTATATCCACGCGAAGGTGAGACCATGATCTACAACTTTCGTTTAGATTCCGTTGGCAAATTCCGAAATTATTTTTATTATTTATTTATTAAAATGACGTGATTAAGGAATTTCTTCAAAATTTCATAACTTCCTCATCCGAAGTCAGATTTGGACGTTCTTTTTATGTACGCAAACCTTGATATGATTCCTACTACTTTATTTAATCCGAACAAGATTTTAGGAAGGTTACATTTTGACCTAATTTTGATCGGTTTTACATTACATTGACTCGAAATATCGGGTTGTCACATCATCCCCCCGTTAGAAGGAATTTCGTCCCAAAATTAGAATTTTAAGCAAGGTAGAAATTACAAATAACTAAGCAAAAAGGTGAGGGTATTTCAGTTTCATCTGATGCTCACGTTCCCAAGTGAATTCCGGTCCTCGCTTGGCATTCCAGCGAACCTTCACGATAGGGATACGACTTTGCTTTGTCTGCTTGACCTCACGGTCCAAGATCTCTACAGGTTCTTCCACGAAGTTGAGGCTCTCGTTGATTTCGATCTCGTCGAGTGGGATTACAAGAGTCTCGTCGGATAGACACTTTTTCAAGTTAGATACGTGGAATGTAGAATGTACGTTACGAAGTGCGTCTGGTAGTTCGAGTTTGTAAGCTACGGGGCCGACTCTTGCAAGAATCTCGAAAGGCCCTATGTACCTCGGATTAAGCTTTCCACGCTTGCCGAAGCGTATCAAGCCCTTCCAGGGTGAGACTTTGAGGAGGACTCGGTCTCCCACCTGAAATTCCAAAGGTTTCCTTCGCTTATCAGTGTAGCTCTTCTGTCGGTCTCTAGAGGCTTTCAATCGTTCACGGATCTGAACGATTTTCTCTGTTGTTTCCCGAATGATCTCCGGACCGGTGAGAGTACTGTCGGAAGTTTGCCCCCTGGCTAATTGGGTATCACCCACCTCAGCCCAGCACAGAGGGGATCTGCACTTACGGCCGTAGAGAGCTTCAAATGGAGCAGCCTTGATGCTCGTGTGATAACTGTTATTATAGGAAAACTCGACAAGGGGTAAATGAGTATCCCATGCCTTCCCAAAGTCAATCACGCAGGCTCGCAACATATCTTCTAGAGTTTGGATGGTCCTCTCACTCTGTCCGTCGGTCTGAGGATGGTAGGCTGTGCTCATGTCCAGCCTTGTTCCTAGGAAATGTTGTAGTGATTGCCAAAATCTTGAGGTGAACCTACTATCTCTATCGGAGATAATGGACATAGGTACACCATGTAGCCGTACGATTTCCCTAATGTATGTTCTCGTAAGTTTCTCCATCTTGTCGGTTTCTTTGATAGGCAGGAAGTGTGCAGACTTGGTCAATCTATCAATGATGACCCATATGGTGTCAAGTCCACCCATTGTCTTGGGCAACTTGGTTATGAAATCCATAGTGATCCGCTCCCACTTCCATTCCGGGATCTCTGGTTGTTGCAATAAACCAGAGGGCTTCTGGTACTCGACCTTAACCTTTGCGCAAGTAAGGCATTTACTTACGAAGGTAGCAATTTCTGCTTTCATATTAGGCCACCAGTATAGCTTCTTAAGATCCAGATACATCTTATCTGAACCTGGGTGGACGGAATACCGAGTGTTGTGCGCCTCGGTCATGATCAAGTCTCGGAAACCACCGTGTTTCGGTGTCCAGATTCGGTTCATGAAATATAAGGCTCTGTCACCCTTGGCTTCTAAATTCTTGTCCATTCCTCTAAGGGATTCATTCGTCACATTTTCAGGCTTCATGGCTTCACGTTGAGCCTCCTGAATTTGCTTAGACAAGTGTGAATGGATGGTTATTGACAACGACTTGACCTTGCGACCAGAATATTCCTTCCGACTTAGGGCGTCTGCTACTACGTTGGCCTTACCCGGATGATAACGAATATCGCATTCGTAATCACTGAGTAGCTCGACCCACCGTCGTTGTCGCATGTTGAGCTCCTTCTGATCGAAAATGTGTTGTAAACTCTTGTGGTCGGTAAAGATAGTGCTCTTCGTTCCATACAAGTAATGTCTCCAGATCTTCAGAGCAAACACTACTGCTCCTAGTTCAAGATCGTGGGTCGTGTAGTTAACCTCGTGTGTCTTCAATTGTCTCGAGGCGTAGGCGATGACCTTACCTCGCTGCATCAGAACACATCCGAGCCCTTGATTCGATGCATCGCAATAAACTACGAAGTCTTCTATTCCTTCTGGAAGGGATAGTATTGGTGCGGTGCACAAGGCTCGTTTGAGCGTTTGGAACGCTCTTTCTTGTTTCTCTTCCCAGTCAAAGGCCACGCCTTTCTGGGTTAGGGTTGTAAGAGGCTTCGCTATTCGTGAGAAGTTCTGAATGAATCTGCGGTAGTAGCCAGCGAGACCTAGAAATTGACGAATTTCTGTAGGCGTCTTCGGTGCTGACCAGTTCTCAATGGCCTTAATTTTGGATGGGTCCACGTGGATTCCCTCTTCGCTTACCACGTGTCCTAAGAATTCGACTCTTCGGATCCAAAATTCACATTTCGAGAACTTCGCATAAAGTTTCTCTTTTCGTAATGTCCCTAGAACTTGTCGTAGGTGATCGCCATGTTCTTTCTTACTTCGGGAGTAGATTAGGATGTCGTCAATGAAAACGATGACGAACTGATCCAAGTAGGGTCGGCATACCCTATTCATCAGATCCATGAAGACTGCGGGCGCATTGGTCAATCCGAATGGCATCACCACGAACTCGTAATGTCCGTAACGAGTTCGGAAGGCGGTCTTCGGCACATCCTCCTCTAGCACTCGTAACTGGTGATATCCGGATCTCAGATCAATCTTAGAAAAATAGTTCGCCCCTTGCAGTTGGTCGAATAGATCATCTATGCGTGGTAGAGGATAACGATTCTTGACCGTCAGTTTGTTGAGTTCTCTGTAGTCAATACACATACGGAAGGATCCGTCCTTCTTCTTAACGAACAAGACCGGTGCTCCCCAAGGTGAGAAACTTGGCCTTATAAAGCCCTTGCTGAGCAGTTCGTTAAGTTGACCAGAGAGTTCTTGCATCTCGGCTGGTGCTAAACGGTAGGGCGACTTGGCTACTGGGGTAGCTCCTGGGACCAAATCGATTCTGAACTCGACTTGTCGTTGTGGAGGCAACCCGGGTAGTTCTTCTGGGAAAATGTCGGGGAAGTCGCTCACTACTGGGAGGTTCTTTAGTTCTTTCGTTTCTAGGTTCGTGTCGACGACGTGAGCAAGGAATGCATGGTATTCCTTACGCAGGTATTTCTGTGCTTGAATACTTGATATGATGCGAAGACTTGCACCGGGTTTGTCGCCATAGACTATAAGAGTTTCGTTAGACGAAAGGTTTAGACGGACTGCTTTCTCGAAGCACATGATGTCGGCACGATGAAGGCTTAACCAGTCCATGCCAATGATGACATCGAAACTTTTTATTGAGACTGGCATGAGGTCGATTGGAAATGAATGGTTATCTAGAGTTAGGGTACAACCTAAGTATATGCTACTCGTATTTTCAGTTTTTCCATTAGCCATTTCTACTGTGAATAGTTCTTTGAGTGCGTGCGGTGGTTGATTAAGCATGCGAGCAAGTTTATGGTTTACGAAGCTTCGCTCCGCTCCACTATCGAATAGAATGCATGCATAGGAGTTATCGAGGAGGAACGTACCGGTCACCACTGTCGGGTCAGCAACTGCTTCCCCGTGGCCAATAGCTAGTACCCTCCCTGCTCCTCCAGCATTCCTCGCTTTGGGGCAGTCCCTCTTAAAGTGGCCTGCTTCACCACATCCATAGCAGGTTGGGCTCGCGCCAGAGCCAGGGACTTGGTTGATAGGTTGTGCCGGGAACTTACAGAATCGGACGGTGTGTCCTTTCCTGTTGCAGTTAGAGCACTGCAATTCACGGCAGGGGCCGTTGTGGTGGTAGCTGCATTTGTTGCACTTGGGCGAACTTCCAGCATACCGACTCACCGGAGCAGTAGTAGCAGCAGTAGGGGTTACTGCGGCATGAATTGCCACCAATTGCTGCTTTTTGGCAGCCTGCTGCTTCTTCCTTTCATCCCAGAATTTCCGCTTAGTATCGGCGGGTTTGGAGGGTTCCGGGATGGCTAGGGTGGTGGTGGTTGCAGGGGTTTTGACTCCATGGTCAATGAGTCGTTGTGCCAATCGTTTGGCACTGTCGAAGGTAGCGGGGTTTGACGCTAGCACATTCCCCTGATACGGAGGCACTAGTCCCCAAATGTACCTCTCGATCTTCTTCCCCTCGGTGGGAACCAAATTGGGGCAGAGGGCCACCAGCTCGCTGAATCGGGCAGTATAAGCGACCACATTGGTGCCCTTCATTGACAGGTTCCAGAGTTCCTGCTCCAGTTTCTGGATCTCGCCCCTCGGGTAGTATTCCTCAGTCATGAGGTCTTTCATTGTTTCCCAGCCCATGTCGTTAGCTACGACGAGAGTTAGGGCTTTGACGTGGCCGTTCCACCACGTTAGGGCTTTACCCTCAAAGGTGCATGCGGCATATTTCACTTTGCACGCAGCAGGGCATGAACAAATTTCAAAGACTGATTCAGTCTTCTCGAACCATTGTGAGAGAGCAATGACTCCGCCGGTGCCATAGAAAGGCTTCGGCTTGCAGTTTGTAAAATCCTTGTAAGAGCACTCCCTTGAGCGCACAGGGATTTCGATCGGAATAGATTCCACAGGGGTTCCACCTCTGCTGGCATCAGAAGAGTGATACTGAGCCATGGCAGTTGCCACTGCTGCAGCTACGACAGCATTCAGGGCTACAGTATCGATGACCGGAGGCGGAGGAGGTGGTGGAGGTGCAGGATTATTTCTATTCCTGGGAGACTTGCGAGGAGGCATCCTTCAGCTAAAAGTTTATAAAGATAAGAAAGATGGTAAGAATCAATTTGTAAGCAACGTGAGAGTGACACATGGACTAACTAAACATAGTCCAACAGTTGAAAGAGTGCTTGAAACCACAATAAGAAATATTAGAAGGAAAGCATAAGTGTATAGATTTTTCCCAGATAGATAGATCTCAAAAATACTGGCATTACTGATGTAATAAGTTCAGGGAAAAATCGACCTAACAGTAGGTCATACATCATACCATATAGAAAAGTTTGATAGTTCTTAGATTTCAAATTTTGAGTAAGGAAAGTTAGAAACATTTTACACACGAGTGCTACTTGGAGCACAGATGTTAAAGGCTATCCTTTAATTCAAAGACGGAGATGTACTAGACATCAACCAACGGCGATGGGAAAGTCCCGGGCGAGTACTGCGGTCGGACACTTGACGAAACACCTCTTGAATGGGTCGATCCTGAGTCCTCTGACGAGCTCGAAGTTCCAATATTTCAACTCGTGAGGCAGCCAACTGCTACTGCAGGGTTTTATTTGTCGTCCGGGTCCGTTCCATGTCTTCTTCAAGACGGCGGATGCTGACTGTGTTGACACCTGAGTCGGCATCAATCTTTTATGACCCGGTCGACGGCTGCTCTACCTTGCTCGACAATACGAGCTATTCTGCGGATAAAGACAGGCAGAGCTCGGTCAGTAGAGCCACCATCGCTGACGTTGTAAAAGGTTCGGTCCCCAAAGTATGGTAAGGGTTGACCCTGATCATTATTCCAGCGGTTCAGGTTGTTTGCCCACAAGGGAGTAGGACCTGGAAACGCTGGTCGAGGGTTGTTGTTCGGGGCTTGACCTACAATCGGTAGGTTGTTGACTTCAGGCTCGGAGTCGGATCCATCTGAAAAGCCTTCTGCGAGGTGATCATCCAAAGGGGTTTGATGATCAACTTCGGGCTCTTCATCGATCCACCCGGCATTGCCTTCATTGGGAAAGTACGGGTCGCCATGATGGATATCTATTCATTAAGATCTACGCGAGAATAGAGGTATAAGAATATAGTATACGTGTAACTAGTAGCGCAAAATACTCCTATAGTATTTTAAGTTTAAGTTCTATTGATCTTCTTGTGGTATTGTTGGTAAGTTTTTAGACTTGTTAACCTATCACAACCATTCTAAGGCATGTGCTAATCACTCCTAGGATCGGCATAGTTGATCAGGCTATGCCATTCCCAGGACTGACCATACATCCCCGAGCTCACTTGTGATATTTAACAATCGTAATACTTTTGTTCTTGTCATTGTGACACTTATTTTAGTATGAATGCAGACTAGTATACTTAGTTAAATATTTTATTATTTTAAGTATAGACTCTTGGTCAGAGTTTAATCCCTAATGGGTTTATAGTTTAGTATATCTTTTATGGATTGATATACTCAATTCACTATAAACAATGCTCTGATACAAATCTGTCACACCCCAAAACCAAGAACGGCGGAAACGTTCTGGGGCGGAGGACGTCATGTAAGGTAATCACAACACAGTAAATGTAAATAGGCAAACAACATCATCCATTGCATTAAATATATAAATTTAATACATGTGTGTTCTGTACAGTTTTAGACACCAAAAATATAACGTAAATCAAAATAATAAAATGATGAGTCTTGAGTACGCTCCATCATCTCAAAAGCTGGCATCGGTACCTGTCTACTGATGACCTGAGAATACAAGTTATTTTGAAAGAGTTTATCAGCATTAAGCTGGTGAGTTCATAAGTATTTTTGTGTCAATGTTCGTTGTCAAAAACGTTTGAACCTGTCTCAATGTATAAGTTTGTAAAAGTTTGAATCTCTCAGAAAATCCTATATTTTCTATAAAAGTAGCCTTCTACCAAGGCTTAACTGTTTTGTAAACTCGTCTGTTGTAAAAGTGTATAATTACCCAAGTATAACTATCATTTGTTAAAATATAGTTTGTACATTAATGCTTAAGTGAGATTATCACCAAAATATGTAATGGGTAAATCATTGTAGTACTGTAGTTTTGTATAATAAGAACTACTGTTGTACTAATTACTACTACCTTAAACCGGATTTATATTAAGGTATAATGTGATAATTGCACCATACTATCGACTGATAACAACGACATAAAGAACGGTCGTAATAACGGAATGACGTTTGGCACCCGCAGACCTGCAGGTCCGGCTGTAGCTAGCAGCAAGGTGTAGGATAGTCAATCCAGTATAGATCTATACGCAAACTCAACGCTCTCCCTCCAAGAGAATTCTGGCTACAACTCGGGCCATGACATTTAAGGCATGTTCCGATACAGTGGATCACATTTGTTATCGTGTTCTTGCATTTTTGATGAAATGTTTCTTGTTCTAGTATAGTTGTATATGTTCTCGTAGTATAGTTGTATATATTCTCTTCCTAGTATAGACTCATGAATGAACTGACTCATTGATCTAGTAGTTGTAATAGTATGATTCTGTGTTACCCCGATGGTAACTTGTTAACAGTGCATTTAGTACGTATGATTATGGAAGTACTTTTATGTCTATATATGTATATTTGATATATAATTAATATGGAAACGACCTTCGGATGGTCACCCAAAATCCTATCAGACCACATCCAAATCGAGGAAAAGGAAACAAGGTGGGTAGCCTTCCTAAGTCTTTTAAACATTACTTATATAACTACACATATACGAGCATGCAATTTATAAAATAAAAGCATAAATAAGTATTTATAAGGCATTTGAAACATAAGTATTTATTTTTAAAGAAAGATTGACTTGATGTCAATCTGTAAAACCATTTAAAGGTGTAGATTTGATTAAAACAGTTTAAGTATAAGGAACATTTGTTTAAATCACAGTTGCAGTGTAAATTCGTAAAGTAAATGGGTTTGGAAAACATTTAGAAGTAAAACAGTTTGATAGATAGTTTGAATAGTGATAAAATCACTGGTTTCCCTAGTTATTAATCACATGTGATTAGTGCAATCATATGTGATTGAAACAATAACTATAAGTATTTAACTTGTATTCCCCCCCTTTGAAAGCATATAAACGCATTTAGAATATTTAACAGGTTGATTAAGGGGTATGAAACTCACTTGATTGATTGAAGAAAGCGAGATGGAAAACCGGGCAGAGTTTCGTCTCGGAAAACGGATTTTTCTCGGGATTCTCGGGAATCTCGGGAGTAAAATCGACCCTCGGGACTTGAGCAAAAAGACCAGAGCTTCGGGTTATAACGGGCACGGAAAACGAGGCAAGGTTGTGAGAGAGAGGAGAGAAATGAGCAACATTTTCGGAAAGCCTCGCATCCTATTTATAGGAAGGCTGAACCGCCTCCGAACGCGGGGCGTACGCTCGTACGCAGCGCGTACGCGTACGTCATGCATGACCGAAGCCTCGACTGCCTCGGTTCGGATGGGACGGGTTGCTGGGTACGCGGGTCGGATGGGACAGCGGGTCGGACGGGACAGCGGGTCGGACGGGTCGGAGCTTCGGACGGGTCGGACGGTTTAGAATTCTTCGGATAGCGCGACGTGGACGATCCGAGACCCTCGATCTCAGTACGCGGGGCGTACGAAGGTACGCAGGGCGTACTTCGGTCCAATCCGATGACTCCCCTTCGGATAATACCGGGAATATATAATTAAATTCATATTTATTTTAAATAAACTTCAAAAATTCATATCTCCCTCATACGAACTCCGTTTTTGACGTTCTTTATATCCACGCGAAGGTGAGACCATGATCTACAACTTTCGTTTAGATTCCGTTGGCAAATTCCGAAATTATTTTTATTATTTATTTATTAAAATGACGTGATTAAGGAATTTCTTCAAAATTTCATAACTTCCTCATCCGAAGTCAGATTTGGACGTTCTTTTTATGTACGCAAACCTTGATATGATTCCTACTACTTTATTTAATCCGAACAAGATTTTAGGAAGGTTACATTTTGACCTAATTTTGATCGGTTTTACATTACATTGACTCGAAATATCGGGTTGTCACAACCTGAATACCATCACATGTGACGAGGCTCAGATAATCCTTCAAGTAAAAGGCTCGTCCCTACAAGGGTTGGACTCAGACAAGAGCTGCGCAGTAGGGCCAAATCCAGCACTCTGAGATTATTCAACCCTGATCATATGTGATGTGATGTATTCACCTAATGGCTAACTCCCATCACTCAGAGTCCCATAAAGCACAAAGCAAGCAGCATTCGGATAAAGGAAACGTACTCAGGCAAAACTATTCTCATAACAGGAAACTACACTATCATACAATGCTAAGCTCGCGCTACCAGGCATAACCTAAACAGGCTATCCTACTGCTGTCTACTCAATACTAGCATGCAATTCTCATAAAGCTGAACACAAAAAGCAGGCACATAAGGCATCATCCTAGATCCTTAGTCCTATTCTAGCATGCTGTTCTACTGAAGCTGGAACTGAAACTGAAACTGAAACTGATACTGATAATCATAATATAACTTGTATGGGTAAATTGGGAGTACTTACTTGAGCTCGGCTGATTGCATGCACCACACCCTTTTCTCTTTTCAAAAGACTTTTTCTTTTTCTAAAATTGTTTTCTTTTCTCAAAATTCTTTTGTAATTACGATTTTTCTTTTGAAAACTATATACCACTTCCTTAGTTTGAGTTCAGACACACTCAGGAGTGCGCCCGAATCCCTCAAACCAAGGCTCTGATACCAACTTGAAACGACCCAAAAATCACGACTAAAAATTTCTTTTAAAACATTACTAAAACTGGATTTATAAAACGTATCATAAATTAAACATAACTTTCGAGTATTCAATTCAAAACATAATATCATTATCAGAGTCAAACATTCCCAGGCTAACTGACTATGGTGTGTGCTCTGCAATCTTCCCGAGCTCCTCTTTTGAATACCGAGTACCTGAAACCAAAACTGAAAACCGTAAGCACGAAGCTTAGTGAGCTCCCCCAATCTACCACACACCACACAAAAACATATAAAGCACATATTGGGCCTTGCCCACTGCATCGGACCGAAGTCCGGACTAACTGGGGCCTTGCCCCCTGCATCGGACCGAAGTCCGGAAACTGACTGGGACCTTGTCCCCTGCATCGGACCGAAGTCCGGACTAACTGGGGCCTTGCCCCCTGCATCGGACCGAAGTCCGGACTAACTGGGACCTTGTCCCCTGCATCGGACCGAAGTCCGGGCTAACTGGGGCCTTGCCCCCTGCATCGGACCGAAGTCCGGACTAACTGAACAGAACATAACATAAACATATCAACTAGCATGAACACACGTATACTGCATACTACATCGGGCCGTAGCCCGGAACACATAACACATAAATCCTGTCTGAGCCACGAAGGCATCAAACATACTAACTACTGCATCAGATCAAAATCCAAAAACTACTGCTAGCTAAACGGGCCGACATTGTGGCCTTAGACCCGTTCCTACTGGAAGGAAACTCACCTGAAACTGCTGAACTGATGCTGCTAATCCTCTTGACTGCTACTTGACTTCTGACTCCGAACTGCTACTCCACTAACTCTTCGAGCTTCAAAAGCCAATATAACACTTAGTCCAACCGACCTCCAAAAGTCACTAGGTCAACTCTGGTCAAGGTCAAAATCCTGGTCAATGTCAACCTTCCAGGTCAACCCTACTCGCCGAGTCTATCTACTGACTCGCCGAGTTCATACGCTCAGGGTCTTTCTTATTCGCGACTCGACTCGCCGAGTCAGTCTATGACTCGCCGAGTCCAACCAGTTCCAAGTCCTGTCCTGTCCAACTCGCTGAGTCACCACCCGACTCACTGATTCGAGTCTCATCTCGAAGGGTTTTAGGGTTTCGCAATCTGACTCGCCGAGTCCAAGAACAGACTCGCCGAGTCCTAGACAATCTTCAACCAACTCGTCGAGTTGCTCGTCCAACTCGCCGAGTCCATGCCTAACTTCAACCGACTCGACGAGCTGTTCATCCTACTCGTCGAGTTCCTCCTCATCTTCAAGCTACTCGCCGAGTCCACTCGAAGGACTCGCCGAGTCTATCCAGTCCTCAATCCATGCAGTGGCTTTTCGAGCCAAACAGAACTTCCAAATCATAGATCCATACTTCTAGGGCCTATTCCCCATGTAAAGTGGCAAACTTTACGTGTAGATTGAGAGATCTAAGCTCAAAACACACTAAACTAGGGTTTATGGCAAACATGTTTCTTCAACATACCAAGGGCTGATACTTTAGGGGATTCAAGACCAAAACCAACATGGATCTGAGGTAGCAACCTCAGATCTGAACCTCCAACTCGAATTGGTTACATATCATACCAATAATGACCAAAACTCACACATAAGAATAGATCTAGATGCAAAAGGGAGTCCAAGCAACAGCTTATTACCTCCAATTGGTCTGAAATGACTCCACAGTCCCAGATCTACAGTCCCTTCTTGCACCTCCAAGGTCTTTCTTCCTCATCCAAGCTTTAGTGCATTCTTCAAGGCAAGATCTAGCTCAAAAACGGATATGGCGGCTAGGGTTTGGTGTTCTAGGGTAGAGAGGCAGTAAAGGAACCCTAGGAAAGAGAATGAGACGCTTAAATAGGCTCCAAGTCCCAGATTTAGGGTTTTCCTCGACCAGACCCAACTTGTCGAGTCTCCTTGGCCGACTCGCCGAGTCGGTCGCTTTCACCACAACCCGGATCCCGCTCGGACTCGCCGAGTTCCTCCATGGACTCGCCGAGTCTCCCTTAAACTTGAGGTTTTCTTTTTGTTCTTGGCTTTCCAAACTTTGAGGTGTTACATTCGTCGAGGTGTATGACCTAAAGGATTGAAGTTGTAGTTTTAGTTGAAGATATGCTAAAGTTTTAATAAGTATTCTCATCGTAGGTTTGTGTGTGTGTGTGTGTATATATATATATATATATATATATATATATATATATATATATATATATATAACTCTTATATATGATTGTCGGTGAGGTTTACAATATTATTAGTTATTTTGTACTCGAAGACTATCAAGTACGGATTAGGGTCAGAAAAAAAAGCACCGGATGGCAACATCATTTTAGCATATAGATGTTTTGAAATCCAGCAACTCAAACAACACTTCAAACGAGTTGCCAGTCCCGTAAATATTCAATAAGTAGGGTAATTAATAATAATAATTTTATTATGATCCTATTGCTATAGTTGTATTCTTGTTTTGAGGATTCAACTTCTCTTTAGTGATTTAGCTCAGATAGCAATCTGTCACACTCCCGGCCAAGGCAACGTAACATGCCAGGTTGTGCAACTTAATTCATGGATGATAGTTTATTTTATTTCCTTCTTTTTTTATAGTTTATTTTAGTATTTTTTATCTCTTTTTATTAGTATTGCACCGTATATTATTTATTTTCTTTATCGCAGATTGTACCGGGTACTTTTTATTTTGCATGAGGTATTTTGCAGGGTTTTGGAGCTCGTTGCAGTTGTGGATTAGCTTGGAGACAGGCTTTGTGGACTTTCGAGGAATTATTGGTCTTTCTAGATCCGTCAAAGAGGAATTAGGCTTAAAATGTTGAAGACTTGGATGAAGTAGGCTAATGAAGATGGGTCTTGGATTCTTATTTTTGGCTTCGTCTATCCATAGTTTGAAGCTCTAAGATGATTGGCCAATTTTGAATCATGTGAGGTGTGGAGGGGACCAAGGGAATCTTGAGTGGTGGGGTAGTGTAGTGTAGAAAAAAGAGCCAATAGCATTCTAGCAACACTTGCGAGGGTATTCGCACAACTACACACTTTGGGGCTTTTTGGTCATTTTGCTCATGATTTACTTTGGGGGTTAGGTCTAGAAGCTCATACTTTGATTTTTCACCATTAGAGAGCATTGGAGATGATTTTTGGGAGCTTTATACACATTCTTCTCATCTTTCTACCAATTGTTTGTTTCTTGATGAAAAAAACACTTTTGTGATTGTTATCTTGTTGCCGTGAGTGGCTAGTTTCTTTATTTTGGTTAACTTTGGCTAAAACCTTTGGATATTTGTAGGTTTTGAAGGATTCATGCTTGATTGTCATTTATCTTATGTTTATGGTTCTAGTTAATATTTCTTATGCTTATTTAATACTTTGATCATGAGCTTGGTACTTGAATGAGCGATTGTTGGTTTATTTCTTTGGTTTAGCATTGAATCATTGAATTACTTAGAACAAGGGCTTTATAATGGTATAAATCATATCTAGCTTATGGATCATAACTCCTTTATGGAGGTGTAAGCATTGACATCCTCTAGGAATTGGGGATTCCTTAATTCTTAAGGCTAATCAACTTTCTTGGGAATTGAATCCTTGATTTTGATTAAGAAGGTGTGTTGTGGGCTTCCCCAACCTCCATACTACCTATGAGGAATCTTGGCATATCAGGCTTCATGATTGCTATAACCAATTTTGTTAGGACATGATTTGTGGTTTATACTTTACTTTTGATAGCTTTTAGAGTTCTCGATCTAGGACTGAAAACTCCATGTTTTTGGTGGTGTTTGGACCAAAATCACCATGTGATTTCGGTGGGCTTAATAAGGATTTCGGTTGAGGTCTTGGGATGGGCTTTTGTAATTAGGTCTAGGTATATATATTGTTTTGTTTCAGCCATGTTTATAGTTAGCCAATCAGAGAGTACGTGTGTGCTTCATAGAAATAGCGAGGAAAGGGTTTATGTATCAAACAATTTTAATCTATGATTGTATGCATTGAAACCTTTGAAGATTTGTGATTGTGTTCTTAACTCGTTATAACTATTTTGCGTTAATCATTAGATTGGGATTCCGCACTAACTCTAGTAATTTTGATTGATACCTTAAGATCAGGTTTTACAATAGGTATCAGAGCATGGATTGGTATCAATCAAATTGGCAAGATATTAACTGTTTCTTGGAGTTTTTCTTGGTCTTTTTAGTATTTTTGAGACGAATGTTGTTGTTGCTGTTCTTCGTGTTCTTCATTGTGTTGAAGACTTTGATCGAATTTGGTCTTAATTAAAACTAATTTCGTGTTTTCTGGCGTCTTCGACCAAGTCTAGGAGTTTTCGGAGGCAATCTTCGGAGTTCTCGGTTCGGTTTGAGAGGTCTCGGCGGCCAACTGATCGATCTTGGTTAGGGTTTCCAACTTCTCGGTCTCAGTCTTAGTGTTCTCGGTCTCAACCTCAAGTTCTCGGCGGCAACTCACTATTCTCGGCTAGGTCAATTTCGCTTCTCGGTGCTCTTGAGTCTTCAGTCAACATCTTCGGAGCAGCTTCTCGGTTATTGAAGATTTCGGTTAAGGTTCTCGATCAGGAAAACCTTGTTCTCGGTTAGGTTTCTCTTCGGACAAAGAGTTGATTTTCAAGGTTTTCGGTCAAAGGGCATCTATCTTGGTTTTTGGATCAAAATCCTTTTACACAATCAGATTCCTTTCGTTGGTAAATAATGAGTTCCTACAACAATACCAAGAAGGTAAGTGAAACCCCATGCTCTGAGTCCTATGAAGATAAAATAAATAAATATCGTGAGCATAATGAATTATTAATTAGGGGAATTGAGCACCTTAAATATGAAGGATATACTCTTAGAAAGGCGCAAAAACCCTTAAAAGAAAAATTAGAGGCCCAAACCAAAGATCTAAAAAGAATTAAGGAAGAATACAACACTAAATGTGAACACCATGATTATGCTCAAGAAAAGATTGCCAGTCTAACTGCCGAGCTTGACACACTGAAAATTAAGTTTGAAAATGCAGATTTTAATTTTTAAAAATTTGATGTGTCAAGTAAGAAAGTTGAGGAAATGATTGAAAAAAAAAACTTAGATGGCAAGGTAAAAAGAGTGTAGGTCTTGGTTATGATAGTTTTCCTCCTCCATTTAATGATAACTACACTTTTACTCCTTTAACCGAGGACGAAATGGAAAGGGAAGCACACCTACAATATGACAAACCTACTGTAGTTGAGACAGTAAATAATGATAGTGTGAACGATACTAATGTTTCTACCTCATGTGCAGATAAGGTCTCAGTGCAAGATGGGCATGAGCAGAACAAAAATAATTCTAGTTTTGCTGAAAATGATTCAAAAACT
Source organism: Lactuca serriola (assembly GCF_051521515.1). Classification (NCBI taxonomy): domain Eukaryota; kingdom Viridiplantae; phylum Streptophyta; class Magnoliopsida; order Asterales; family Asteraceae; genus Lactuca; species Lactuca serriola. The sequence continues at coordinate 283,927,437 of NC_136411.1, forward strand.
TGTGATGATGATACTCACACGGTTGAAAAATTCAAGCGACAAAAATCTGTTAAACAATCTAATAAATGTTCATGTGCTTGTGCTTGTGGAAGTTCCTTGAAACAAACTTTATTTGGACAAGGACCAAGTCACAATCTTATATATTGAAAAAGACAGACTTGTTTTAACTGTGGGACTACCCGGTCACATTGCTAGAAATTTCCCACATCATTCATATGTTCCATACTATGAACAAGGTTGGCAGAACTTGCCAAGGGGGAGATCTGCCAAAAGAAATCCTTCGAGGTCACTGTTAACTTAATAAAATAACTTGAAGATCGATTAGATCTATAAAACAGGTAAAGAAATAAATAAGCAAACAGCAAGAACACTAGAATGGATCGAAGATGTTGAATGATTAACAATCAATCCTCAGAAGAGCTCGATAAAGAACTTCTACTATAGAGGATTAGGGTTTAGAAGAACGATAAAGAGAAACCTGTGAACTATCGTAATATTATCTTTCGCTCTAAAATCGTTAACCTAATATGCATGCAAGCACATTATTATATACTAAACCCTATCAGCTCACGGTTGGACAGGCCCAAACCGGAGTACAAAACTTGGACTATTAACCGTGCCCAATGACGCAATACATAAATGAATCTGCTACGCTACCCAACAATCTCCCCCTTTGCGTCAATTGGAGCGAGATCACTTTGTCTTCTTACTTGGGCCAGCGGCAGCAGGAACCTTCTTCTTTACAGTATTGAACAGACGAGAAACAAGCGCCAAGATTGTCTGTCTGAACCGGATGTACCACTGTATCATATCGTCAAAATATTTGATATCATCCGCTGTATTTTCCTTGCACCTGTGGATGATCCCCAGCACATGCTCTAGACAAGAAGTGGTATACAGACGTTTGTCCGCCAAGGCAAAGAGACATTTCTGTCCTTCATTTCTTGTAAACATGACAGAGTTTCGCCTGGCATCAATCTTGCCCATCTGCATCTGGTTTAGATCACTGGCCGAGCCAACAGGAGAGATCTTCGGTTTCTTCTTGAAGACAGATGCAATCTCCTGATCCATCAGGGCGACCTCCATGATATAACATACCAACATCCTCTTGAGGTGGTCAATGATCGGACCATATTCAGCCTCATTAGTCAAAAGGATGTTGTGCAGAACGATCCAGTCATGGAGGTTGAGGTTCGGTAGATCTGCTAAAGATATGGCATGTTCGGTTTTTGCAGACCCTCTGAGCACTTTGAACCGAACGTTGATAAATCTCCCTTCAGTGTATGGCTTCAGAACCCGAACGTTGATTATCTTCTGAGCGCTCCAGGTTTGGTACTGGGGTTAAGCAGCCTTCAGATAAAAGTCAATCAATTCCCGATCAACCTCCGGATGAGGATGAGGAACCTCAGCAACGTTGGCGAAGGCGTGGAAAATGAACGCCTTACGGGTTAAGGGCATGTCGAACTGAGAGTCGACAGAGTTGTTGTAGTTCGGATCGAAGCCTTACACGTCTTGATAACTTCCCGTTCGGATCGAAGAGCCTCAATTTGTTGTTGAGAATTGGAAAGTTGAGCACTCTTGACCTTTAAGGCAGTGGTCTTCCTTGCCATAGCGTCCATCAATGAGTTTTCAGCGGCAAGATCCTCTTGGAGTTTAGAGAGGCGCTCGTCGATAGATGTTCGGAAGGCAAAGTTGTTGTCTGTCAAGGTTTGACGAAGGGTGGCGAATGACTTCAACTCTGTAGAGACGAATGTGGCCAACTGTTGAACAATTGGTTCCAACGTTGTCTTGGTAGCAGCAGCACTCTCCTTTAAAGATTGTAACAGGATAGAGGCGTCAGAGAATAGTTTATCGACTTTTTCGGTCGCAGCCTCACAAGCTTTCGTCGAGGCGTCTATGGCGGCAGTGGCAGAAGCGACCGAATTTTGCTGAGCCCTTGAGAAGGCATCAACAATCTTCTGAAGAGCAGCTTTAGAGAGAGATGATTGAGAATTGGAGGAGGAAGCAACGAGGAGATCGATCTTCTCATGCAGGTCCTTAAGGTGCTTCTTTGTTACCGGAGCATCCTCATCATCGTCGCTTTGCACCTGAAATGGACTATAGTAGACCGAATCAAATGCCATGTTGTCCCCGCCAAGGAAAGGGTTATCTCCATCAGAGGCATGTTCGGGAGATGGTGGTGGTGGTGTAGTGGTGTGGGTAGGTTCGGGTTGTGTTTGGGTAGGGGTAGGTTCGGTTGTGTGTATGGGTTCGGTTACTGGTGGTTGTTCGGTTGCATCGGTATGAACCCCCGTATCAGATACGTTGGTTGTAGGAGATTGTTTGAGTAGGAGAGGGAATTGGTGAGTTATGGATTCCATTTTTGGGGTAGGTGATCTGGGTGGGGTGTTGTCTCTTGGAGGGGTGTTGCCTCTTGGAGAGCCGTCCGAATCCGAACTCTCACCCTCCGACTCACTTGAAGAGGAAGCGATAATGAGTTTTCGCCTGGGTTTAGTCTTTCGCCTCTTCTGCTGCGGGGACTGAGCAGCTTTAGTAGCTTTCCTCTTTTTAGGAGAAGGGCCTTTAGCCCTTTTGGCCACCTGTTTGCATTTATCTGCCTTTTTCCCTCTCGGAGGAGCCCTATCAGCATCGTGAATGGACTTTAGCATCTCCGGCGTGAGATCCCTTGGACCAGACTGCTTGAACCCCTTGTAGGTCTGGATGATCCTGTTGTCAGCTGGGACATTGGCGTACATGGTCTCCGGAATGGAACCATTAAAAGGGAATTTCGAAGCATCGGAGACGATGATCTTCATGGTGTGGAACGCACCAATCGAAGACATCGGTGCGCCGGCGACAGTGGGAATGCTGTATTTGTCCATGACCCACTTTGTAATAAGGGTCCAAAACCTTGCATACGACACCTCAGAATGCCGTGAAGAAGAGGATAAGCTTTGAATGAGTTGTTGCCAGAGAACCAACCCATAGTCGACATTAACGCCGTTGTAAACTCCGTACAAAATGGACAGGAATAGTCGACTAGAGCCATCTGAACCTGAGCTCCGTTCTGAAAAACCCTTGAAAAGCACAATGAACATGCCGTTCCACTGTGGCGGCAAACATGACTTTTTGAACTTTGCGATGGAGGTGAGCACCTCCGTGTATCCCATATTATAGAGCATATTGAAGAAGTGCCCCAGCAGAATTGTCTCCAGATTAACCCTTGAAGGGTCAGCTTCAAACCCTAGCAGAGAGCCAAAGCGCTGCTTGGAAATTGAGGCTTTCTGATGAGCAACCTGGAAGAAGATCCTGTCGACGACTTTATCATAATGCGCCGTCGCGTAGATCTGTGAGAGGAACTCCATTGGCACGGATTCTACCCTTGAGAGTGCAGGTGCTATTGGCGAATGCTTCAAGCACTCGATGATTGGGAACATGTAGGAGTCATATGCTTGAGGAGTTAAGTCGATCACGAGACACTCTTGAGGGCGAATGGGCAGGATGTGAGAAGTAGCATGGACGGAGGATGAATCTGCCATTGTTGAAGATGGGAAGAAGATGATGAACAATTCTGTTGCAGGAAATTCTTTTGCTCTGAGAATTCTGAGTGCAGTAAAGAGGTAAATGGTAGATGCTAACGCTTTTTCATACTGAAGTCATGGAGAGAGAAATATCCGCCCAAATCTTCTCTCGAAATACCAAGGGTTTTTCGGAATGACTGATGCGTGACAGTTGTGGAACCGATAATCACGCATGAGAGAGAATGTCAGATTACGAAGAACACGCCGCCCACCAAGCGCCATTTCTGATGAACAGTTTCAAATTCACACGCGCCTGCGACGTCAGTTACAGATTAGACGCTTCAAATTCGCACGCTTTTCCTGTTCCGCCGTTTGAAATCAAATCAATTAATCTCCCGCCTGAGTCAGCATCTCTTCATCTTATCCCATTAAGTGTAACGACATCTTTTGAATAAAACGCCCACGTGGATTAATTTTGACCACAGCTTATAATCAACCACCAATACAATGAAACAGCCTGTAATCATTAGTACCAGATTATTGGAAAATCAAAGATTTTCGTGCTAAGAGTGTAAAAGAAAAGAAATAAAGCAAATATTTTTGGGAATGAGTGTGATGTCAATAAAGACATGAAACAAAAGATCCCGGGCACGGATTTCTTCCTTCAAAGTCAAGAGAGACCTTAAAGTGTTTGTATGGTTTCCCGTTGAATTACGATCAAACACTTGTTAAGAAGTGTTGAAAGGCATCTTTTAATTAGGCTTGTTTGGGTAGCTATGCTTTGATTCAACAGTCCTAATCTTGAAATAAGATAGAAAGTGAACAAAGTACTTGTGAGACCAGTGTAGTCTGTTGAACAAGTAGGTAGGAATTAATTTTAATGTGGTTTGGAAAATATAAAATCTCAATAAAAAATTAAAACTGGATCCCAAGGGAAGAAATGTTATGGTGTTTAACAATTTTATAGGAATCACACAAAATAAAAATTTGAGATTTCATGAAGATACATCCGTCAATTCTTTGGTGAAAACTTGAGCAAATTAATTGTTCACCGTCAATTCAGATTTGGTATTGAATTTTGGGTTTCACTCAGCTCGTAGTGGCACGAAACTAAGATCATAAACACAGTTTTTGAGTAACCATAAACCTCAGTGGTAAGTTCTGAGAGTCTCAAGGGTTACGTTGGTGAAATGAATTTGATGGAGAAATGCAATGGAGATGGTGTAAGAAACGAAGGTACCTCTGCTGCGAAAAGAAGGACCAAGCAGAAAACTCTTATCTCTTGTGAGAAGAGAGTTAGGTAGCTCATGATTAGAATAAGTGAGGTAGCCTAATTGGGAAGACAAGGTTTGTGTATACCAAGTCATTAAGGCTATTATTCAGAATCGGATGAGGCTTTGGGCACATACAGCAGCATGCTTCTAGGGACACTTAACTAATTCAAAAATATCCCCATACACAAATAGAATTAATGATAAAAGAAAAAAAATAGAGAACAAAATATTTTTGGAGTTTTTGATATTAAAAAAAAATTAGAAAAAATGGACTGAGAAAATAAAATAAAAAATAAAAAATAAAATAAATAAGACTTGGAAAGAAAAAAAATAAAAACTTTGGAAAACTTTGGAACCGAACCCGAGCGTTCGGTTGGTTTCGGTTTTGAAAAATTTTGAAAAACCGAACCCGAGCGTTCGGTTGGTTTCGGTTTTGAAAATTTTTGAATAACCGAACCCGAGCGTTCGGTTGGTTTCGGTTTTGAAAAAGTTTGGAAAACCGAACCCGAGCGTTCGGTTGGTTTCGGTTTTGAAAAATTTTGAAAAACCGAACCCGAACCTTCGGTTGGTTTCGGTTTAGAAACATTTTGGAAAATCGAACCCGAGCGTTCGGTTGGTTTCGGTTTTGAAAAATTTTGGAAAACCGAACCCGAGCGTTCGGTTGGTTTCGGTTTTGAAAAATTTTGGAAAACCGAACCCGAACCTTCGGTTGGTTTCGGTTTTGAAAAATTTTGGAAAACCGAACCCGACCCTTCGGTTGGTTTCGGTTTTGAAAAATTTTGGAAAACCGAACCCGAGCGTTCAGTTGGTTTCGGTTTTGAAAAATTTTGGAAAACCGAACCCGAGCGTTTGGTTGGTTTCGGTTTTGAAAAATTTTGGAAAACCGAACCCGAACGTTCGGTCTATTTCGGTTACCGAAGAAATTATATTTTCAGAAAGGAAATACTTTTGAAAATAAAAGAAATGAAATAGAAACAATTATACATGAAATTAACAACCACGAAAGCTACCTTTAGTTGATGAGCGAAAGCCAGATTATTCAACCGAACCCGAACGTTCGGTCTATTTCGCTTCTTACGTTTGAGTTTGAGAGGTAGTTTGTGGTACTGACTCTGATTCCATCATACCTAGCCCTTGTAAAATTTTGTTGAACGACGCTTCAGGAAGAGCTTTCGTAAAGACATTAGCCAGTTGATCAGTGGTCCTAACAAAGTGTACTTCAACATTTCCATCTTCCACATGATCTTTAATGAAGTGATACCTCAGTGCTATATGCTTAGTCTTGGAGTGTTGCACTGGGTTATGACAGATCCTAATTGCACTTTCAGAGTCACAATATAGTGGGATCTTTTTCATATTGAGTCCATAGTCTCGGAGTTGACTCTGGATCCAAATCACTTGAGAGGTGCAGGATGCCGCTGCAATGTATTCTGCTTCAGCTGTAGACAAAGATATGCACGTTTGTTTCTTTGATTGCTAGCTAACCAACTTTCCGTCAAGGAATTGGCAGCCGCTAGTGGTGCTTTTCCTGTCTAGTCCACATCCTCCAAGGTCTGCATCTGAGTAGGCTTGAACGAAGAAGCCAGAGTTGGAAGGATACCATAGACCTAAAGATGCAGTTCGCTTGAGATATCGTAGAATGTTCTTCACTGCAAGCATGTGAGGCTCACGTGGATTGGCCTGAAATCTAGCACAATAACAAACCGAGAACATTATGTCAGGCCTGCTAGCAGTAAGATACATCAAAGAACCGATCATCTGGCGATAAAGTGTAATATCAACAGCCGGTTTATCTAGGGATGGAGTGAGCTTGGTGCCGAATGCCATGGGAACTTTGACTTTTGAATCTCCCATCATGCCAAACTTTGCAAGGAGAGTCTTCGTGTAAGCTTCCTGATTGATAAAGATGCCTTCGGGTCCCTGTCTAATGTTTAAACCAAGGAAAAAGTTAATAGGACCCATTGAGCTCATTTCAAATTTAGTCTCCATCAACTTTCTGAATTCAGCTGTTAGGCTAGGATTCGTTGAGCCAAAGATGATATCATCGACGTAAATCTGAACAATCATAAGGTGGTTACCTTCCTTCTTACGAAAGAAGGTTGGGTCAACCGAACCTTGCTTGAATTTGGACATCTTTAAAAATTTAGTCAGCGTTTCATACCAGGCTCTCAGAGCTTGTTTTAGTCCATACACTGCTTTATCCAAAATGTAGCAATGATTAGGATACCTTTCGTTCACGAATCCAGGAGGTTGCTCCATGTACACAGTTTCTTCGAGTTCTCCATTGAGAAATGCACACTTGACGTCCATTTGGTAGACCTCAAAGTTTTTGTGGGCAGCATAGGCTAGAAATATTCTGACAGATTCCAGCCTAGCTATAGGAGCGAAAGTCTCTTCATAGTCAATGCCTTCCTCCTGACAGTATCCTTTCACGACCAGACGAGCTTTGTTGCGTATTACGTTTCCTTCCATGTCCATTTTGTTCCTAAAGACCCATTTAAGACCAACAACTGAGGCATCTGGAGGAGTTGGAATAAGGTGCCAGACTTTGTTCCTCTCGAATTCGTTCAGTTCATCTTGCATGGCTTGAACCCAATCGGAATGATCAAGAGCAGTATTAACTGTTTTTGGTTCAACTTTTGATACGAATGAGTTAAACATGCAGAATTCGACTTTTGAAAACATGGAAGTCTGTTTAGCCTTGAGTTGCGAACGAGTCAGAACTTTTTCAAATACATCACCAACAACTTGGGAGAGAGGATGATCTCTGGTCCATTTGGTGAGAGGAGGGTAGTTTGGATCAAAGGTTGGATCCAATTCAACATTTATCATTTCTTCTGGTTCGGACTGGCTTTCAGTGTCGTAAGACATATCGGCTTGCTCCCCCTCGATAGATGAGCTTTCAGGAATGTCTTGAGAATCTTGAGCTTCAGAGGTTTCTTGTGGTGCTGAGCTTTCGGGCGTTGATGCACCTTCGGATGGTGAGGCACTTTCGGTTGGTGAAGTGCTTTCGGGAGCAGTTGGAGACCTTGGCTCCCCCTCAGCATGTGAGGTCGGCTGAGGTGACGATGGTTGATCCTCCCCCTTGACTGAAGCATTGTGTGGTGGAGAATCGTCAGAACTTGATCCTCCTTCATTCATTCTTCTTGCAGCATCTTCGACAATTTGCTTAATATGATCTACCTTGTTGTCTGCTGCTCCTGCTTCTGAGAGAGTGGCTTTCTCTGGTTCGTCAAATAGCTCCATGAACTTCTCGAATAGATTAGCGATCGAGGCCGTGACTTGGCCAGTTTGAGGAAAAATTTCTCCAGTTGTATCTTCGTTGGCCTGTAGCTTTTTGACATAGCTGTCATCGAAAGTCACGTAATAAGTTTCTTCGATTTTCCTCGAACGCTTGTTTAATACCATGTATGCTTTAGAATTGAGAGAATAGCCCAGAAAGATTCCCTCGTCGGCTTTAACATCGAACTTGTTGCGGTGTTCTTTAGAATTAAAGATGAAACACCGTGAACCGAACACATGGAAAAATTTCACATTTGGCTTTCTGTTGTTGAGAATCTCATAAGGAGTGAGTGAATCGTTTGTTGAGATATGACCTGTTCTGTGTAAAACAAGCAGCAGAAATAGCATCAGCCCAAAAATATAAAGGTAAGGAAGCGAAACTTAGCATAGTTCGGGCTGCTTCACACAAAGAGCGGTTTCGTGTTTCGACAATTCCGTTCTGTTGAGGTGTGTAGGGAGCTGAGAAGTTGTGACTAGTTCCTTTTTCTGCCAAGAATTCTTCAAATTCTTTATTTTTGAACTCCAATCCATTGTCGCTCCTGATGTTGCGGACGACCTTCTTCAGCTGTACTTCAATCTGCTTGATGAACACTTTTAGCTTGTGAGTCGCTTCGGATTTAAGCTTCAGAAAGAACACCCATGTAAAACGCGAAAAGTCATCAACAATAACAAGAATATACTTGCTACCGCCGATGCTTTCGATAGATGATGGACCACATAAATCAATATGAAGTAATTCAAGTGGTTCAACAACTTTAGTGTTTATTATAGATGGATGAGTTTGACGACTCTGCTTCCCCATTTCGCATGCAGCACACAAATGATCTCTATCGAATTTGAGCAGTGGAAGACCTCGAACATGACCTCCAGTGACAAGTTTGTTGATGTCCTTAAAGTTAAGATGAGAGAGCCTTCGGTGCCACAACCAGCTTTCGTTAGATTGTGCTTTTGATGACAGGCAGATGGCTGGGTTTCCTTTGATGGGTTTGAGGTTTAGGGGAAACATTTCACCTTTACGTTTGGATTTGAGAATAACTCTATTCGTCTTCTTCTCAATTATTTCAGAACCCTCATCGTCAAATGAGACTTTGAGACCGGTACCTCCAACAAGCTGAGATACACTGATGAGGTTGTGTTGTAGTCCTTCCACGTATGCAACCTTCCTTATCATGAAATCACCGTTCGTAATCATTCCATAGCCTTTTATGGTGCCGAAGGAGTTATTTCCAAACTTGACGTTTCCACCATTTGAAAGAGACATGTATTCCCTCAGCTCTTCCTTCCTCCTTGTCATGTGACGCGAGCAACCACTATCAATGTACCATTCTTCGTCAAACTGCTCGTCACTAATAACCTCCAAAATTAAGCAGATTTAGGAACCCAAAGTTTCTTGGGTCCTTATGAGCCTTTCACAGGTACAGGAATAGTAAGAGAGATGTCAACAAGATATGTTCGTTTTATTAGTGTTGTTTCATCTTTCTTTTTGATGGTAAAAACTTTGATTTTATTGGGATTCGTTGCTTTTGGTTTTGACTCTTGTTCAACTGAAGAGACCTTCTGTTTTCCTTTATGTTCAGCTGATGATTGCGATTTTTGAGAATGAACGGAATGGAATTTAGAATGAGGTTTAGAAGAATTAGAAGAGTTTGAAGAATTGGAAGACTTAGAATTAGAGAGCTTAGACTGAGATGACTTCTTGGTTGGAGAATCTAAGTGACTCTTTTGCTTTTGATCATCAGTGGAACCAACCTTAGAGTTTTGATTTCTTTTGTTCTGTGAACCGAACCTGAGCTTTCGGTTGATGTCATTCTCTGAACCGAACTTCTGCTTTCGGTTGGAGTCATTCTCAGAACCGAACCTTTGCTTTCGGTTGGAATCATTTTCTGAACCGAACCTTTGCTTTCGGTTGATGTTTTTCTCCGAACCGAACCTCTGCTTTCGGTTGATGCTGCTCTCTTGCGATTCAACAGGACTTTTCTCTGACTTTAAGTTCCTATTTTGATGTGAGAAATAGGCATTCTGAGATTGCCAAAACTGTTTTCTTTCAGAGAGATTCTTTCTGTATCTCTGATTTCTTTGACGTTTTTGATTTCTCATCTGTTTCGGTTGATGATGGATATTAGCTTTCGGTTTTGGTTTTTCTTTAGGTGGTTCACTCTGAATAGATGAAGTTTCATTTGAAGATGTGACTTCTTTTTCAGGATTTCCTTTTTCTTGAGGAATGTCCTTTGTACCACTAGTACTTGGCACATTGAAGCTATCAGGTTCATTCAAGGGTTCTGGCACGTATCTGCCTTTGCTTTTCCATGAGGTCCTTTCAGATAAGCCTACCGTCTCATTAGCATTATCAATGGGAGCTGACCAGAAGAACTCGTCGCAGCCGCCATCATTGTCTTCGTTTACAATAGTTGTGAGTTCAGCAGTCTGATGTTCGGTTACGCCTGTGACCTTGTACACCTGATTTGGAGTGGTTCTGACCTTTTGATATACTACTGCCTTTTCTGCAAGAATCGGGGACTTTTGTTGGGACATACGAGCGAACTCCACTGAATTTTCTGAAATGAGATTCTTGTGATTTTCGGGTTCGCTTTTGACAAATTCTGAACAGTCAACTGTGTCCTCTACAGATATTTCACTCATATTATCATCCTCATTAAGCTCATATGCATTTTCAACATCAATTTTCATTTTCTGAGCTCAAGTTGGAGTTTAAGGAGTCAAATTTTTGTATAGTTTCGGTTCTTAGTTTCAGTTTATCATTTTCATCCAAAAGGTTTTTAAGCATGTCCTTATGGTCCTTAGACTTAATAAAAGATTCAATTTTGTCCAGTCCATACATATAGGTCGGATTAACGTCCTCAGATGAAATACCACTCTCACAATTATACGCTTCAGCATCAATTTCATCCTCCTTAAACTCAAGGAAGGGCAAAATCATGCGATGAATCTTTTGTCCTATTTCACAATCCAAATGAAGCTGAGTAATATTAGAGTAAAGACGTTTAGCAATCAAACAAAAACATTTCGCTGTTTCAAAAGCTTTAAATTGTCTCTTTGTAAATAAATGTTTTCATCTTTTGTTTTGATTAATTTCGACTCCTTCAATTCGATCCACATGCGCCATTCCTCACTCTTCGAAGACACCCTGCTTAATTGGTCAGTTAGGTTAGAATTGGTGACTCGAGTTTGAGTTAAACTACTATCTAGATGAGAGATTCTTGAATTAACACTTTTTAGTTCTTTTTCATATGAGCTTTGTGGGACTTTAAATGAGACAAAGATGGATTGTACCTTCTTGATCAGTTCGTCAAGTTCGTTGAACTGCGTGCTAAGAGGTTTGGCTGTAAAGCACAAATCCTGTTGCTCCTTCGGTTCATCATTCCTACCATCAGTATTGTATCCCCTCATCTGAGATACGTCGGACACCATCAAGCACCTTCCTCCACTGCCCTCTTCTTTCGCCACATAAGCCTTTCCATGAGAAGGCTTCCTCACTTCATCATCTTCGGAGTCGGATGACCAGACCTCTACGCCACCGAACTCATCATTAGCTACCGAACCCTGCACAATTAACGCATTCATAGAAGGGTTAGCAGTAGATTTCTTTTTCCTGATTTCATCCAGCTTTTTCTGCAACAAAGCTTCTTCATCCTTTTCCTCATCCTTTTCTGCCATCTTTTTGAGGACGCAGTCTTTTGCGTAGTGGTTCTTTCCTCCACAATAGTAGCAGCTTACTCCAGAATCACCCTCTGCCTTCGGTTCCTTCTTTGATTCTTCAGCCTTCGGTTCATCTTTAAGCTTTTCAGAACTGTAGCTCCCCTGCCAGTTTCGGTTTTTGTTGGTGGGGAATCTCTTCTTGATGAACCTTTTGGGGTTTGACACCATCATGGCATAATCCTCAGAGGTGAGGTCATAATCTTCCAAGTTGATTTCTTCTTCATCCATCACAGCTTTACTTTTGGATAGGAGAGCCAAAGAACCCAGACTTGAAACTACATTCTTCTCCTGCAACACGATCTTTTCCTGAGATTTCAAGATGCCCACCAGTTTCGCCAAAGAGTAGGATTTAAATTGCTCGTGTGCTTTAACTGTGGACACAACTGCTCTCCACTCGGATCTGAGTCCGTTCAGAAACGTAACCTTCTACTCAATAAGCTTCCTTTCGATGTCGTGTTTGATCATCTTGCTAAGAAGATGATTGAATCGATCGAACGTTTGGGTCACAGTTTCTTAGGTTCCTTGCTTGAATTCACCAAACTCGGACAAGAGTAAGGTTTGAATGGAGTGTTCAAGATCTTCTTCTGTAGAGTACAATTCTCGTAACCTGTCCCATACCTCTTTTGCCATTGTGCATGAACTCACCAGCCTAAAAGTATCAGATTGAAGAGCGAATCTAATCAATCTTAACGCTTTGATATTGCACTGAAATTTATCTTTTTCATCTTGTGCAATATCTTTGACATCTTTCAAAAGATCGTTATACTCCTTTTGAGTTTTGATAATCCTTGACGTTGCTGAGTGAGAAAACGGTCCAGAAACAATTGCTTCCCAGATGAGGTATCCATTATCCTCAGATCCTATAACATAGTCTTCAAAGTGATGCGCCCAGACTTCATAATCGTGGGTGTACAGGATGGGAATTTTCGTTGTTGATCCAATGCTGTTCAAAATATTAATAGGATTGGATTGCGACTCGTCCATAATTGATCGAATAACCTGTTCAAAGATCAGACTTGTAATAAATCAAATTAGGGCAAAACAATAAATATCGAGATACGTCAATAATGAGATGACGGCTCAATAAATATCAGTAAATGCGGAATAACCCTAATCGAAACCGTTTTCACAGAAAAGAAGTGTATCGATTACACAGCCTCCTGCTCTGATACCAATTGTTAAGTTAATAAAATAACTTGAAGATCGATTAGATCTATAAAACAGGTAAAGAAATAAATAAGCAAACAACAAGAACACTAGAATGGATCGAAGATGTCGAATGATTAATAATCAAACCTCAGAAGAGCTCGATAAAGAACTTCTACTGTAGAGGATTAGGGTTTACAAGAACGATAAAGAGAAACCTGTGAACTATCGTAATATTATCTTTCGCTCTAAAATCGTTAACCTAATATGCATGCAAGCACATTATTATATACTAAACCCTATCAGCTCATGGTTGGACAGGCCCAAACCGGAGTACAAAACTTGGACTATTAACCGAGCCCAATGACGCAATACATAAATGAATCTGCTACGCTACCCAACATGCACGTTCACGCAGTGGTGATTGGAAAGCTAAAAAGGCCAAAAATCAGACTCCCAAGGACAAAAAGGGTATGTCGGACAAGAAGCCTAATTTCAGAGATGGTTCAGCCAAACCGAAATTAGTAAGGTTGAAGTCATCTCAAGGGTTGTCCTCTAGCTTACACTCACAACACAAGCCCAAATCGAAAGGAAGTCCCAGCCCAAAAGGCAAGTGAAAAAGGTCCCATTTGGTCCAACAAGAGAGTACCCAAACCTAATTACCAATGGGTTCCGAAAGGTCACATTTCAAAATCGTTCAAAAGTCCTGTAACTTATTTATGTTCTTTTTCTGATAAACAGGATATGTCATGGGAAAGAGTATCTTGTGTAGATAGTAATGGTAAATCCAGTTTCAAAATGGAATGGGTTCCAAAAACCAACTAATCCCACACTATGTGTCGGAGCAGCTATGAATGAATATCATCAGACTTCGGTATGTTGATAGTGGCTATTCCAGGCACATGACATGAGACATCTCTCAACTGCACGGCATTCAGAACTTTAATTGAGGGTATGTGTCCTTTGTATGAAGGAAGAAATAAAAGATCACAAATAGGGACCATACTTAACGACGTGATGAATTTTGAATATGTTAACTTTGTTCCGGAATTGAAACACAACTGAGGCTGAATATGTTGCTGTTATGCGTGGTGTTCTTAGGTCATCTGGATGCAACTTCAATTGCTGAATTACAGTTTGAATTTTCTCGATACTCGTGAGTTTTCTTAAAATGATTCGTTTCAAAGACTATTTTTTTATTTATTTATTTTGTTTGTTTAAATTTGCGCATTTATTTTATTTTGTTTCTTCCCTCTGCACAAATTTAGGGGGAGAAATCAAAAATATAAAAAAATATAAAAAAAATTAAAAATTATAAAATAAAAATTCCAAAAACATGTCTTTTTTCGTAAGTGTTCTTGGGAAGTGATATGCAATTTAGTGTTAAAAGGCAATATGAAATACGTGTAATGCACTGAAGCTGAATTGTTTAGACTCTGTGTTCAATGTGCTGGTAGGCACGAGGATTCAAATAAAAGGACTTGACACTGTTGACAATGAAATGGCTTGACAATGTTAACTCATCTGGACTTAGATAGTTACATTTGGACTGACCATACAACATTTGGATAGATTGAACAGTGAGATAAACAAGGGAGCCTGCGAGATACATTAAAGTTACTTCTCATCTAGAACTGTGGCATAACACTTCTTCGACATACGGACTTATGTCCTTAATTTTGGTGCTGATAGGGTGACTGGGGGGGAGGGGGGTGGGTTTAATAAAGTAGGTTCGTGTGAAATTGTTTTTTCTCTTATCCTCTATGTCAGTCATATGTTGCCCCATTTGCGTGATTGGAAGAGATCCGACCTGGGACGCAACATATGCATCTCTATTTCTATGCATCTCTCTATCTATGTCAGTTATATGTTATCCCCTCTGTGTGATTAGAAGAGATCCGACCTGGGAAACAACATATGCACCTTTCTATTTCTCCATCACTCTATCTATGTTAGCCATATGTTGTCCATCTGCATGACTGGAAGAGATCCAACCTGGGATACAACATATGCATCCCTCTAAAATAATTGAACACTCACCTAAAGTTCAGAGCTCTTTGAAATTCCTTGATTTCTAGGGGATGTCATGAAGTGGGGAACATGTTGTAGTGCACTTAAAATTGAATTGGTTCATGACTAAAGGTTGACTGTAGATCTCGTTGCTGAATTTAAGTGGACAACAATATCCTTGGTGCTCGTCAGCAAATTGGACTATTTAGGAATATAATTGCAATGTCTTGTCACTTATGAATATGTCCAACTTGCAAATATCCTTTGTGTTTAAGTGGACCACAATATTGGTGATTGACTAGTGCTATCCATGCAGGTGTGTGCTGATAAATGATATTAAATTGCTTTACAACTTTTGATCCCAAAAGTTTTAAATTTAGTTATTAAAATTGTGTTTGTTTTATTTTATTTTATTTTGCATTCATTTCAAATTTTAAATTTTAGTTTTATTGTATTTCCAAATTTAGGGGGAGAATTAAAACAAAAAAAAAATCATAAAATTAAAAAAATCCAAAAATATGTTTATTTATGTTTTTATTTATTTTTCAGAAAATTCAAAAAAATCCAAAAACATTGTTTTGAGCGTATTTTAATTTAATTGTTATTCTTACTTGTTCTATTGTGTTCGGAATTTTCTGAGCAAGTAGAAGAAACTTGGAAAGGAATTGACGGTCATTTCACTTCCCATTACTTTCACAAGGAATTGAAGGCATGAAAATGTACAAACTGTTAGTCATGCAGTATCTTTCTAAAAATTGTCGTATTTAAGGACTTTAAAGTCTGAAACTATACAGATTGTCAAAATTGGTCTTGCACAGTTATCTTTACCTAAGAACTATCATGGCACCAGGGCGATTCACCCTACCGGGAAATACATATCGCTGAACATCCCGCGCAGGGTCTTGACAATCTCTTTGTCATGAAAAACTACAAAGAATCAAATGTATTCTCAGATACATTCTTTGTTGGTAATTAATTAACGGTGTTGGCACTAGGGCGATGCACCTCGCAAGGCATGATTATCGTTGAATGTCCCGCCAAAGGGCCTTGACCTTGTGTCATGCTAAACTGTGGAAATATGTCTTCGGATATTTTTATCACAAGATGGTTTTGTGAGTTATTCCTAATTAACTCTCACTGGCACTAGAATGGTACACTCAGCTGAGATTCAGAAACCATTGAACCTCTCGCCAAGGGCCAAGTTAACTTGTTAACTTGAAAAACTGTATTGAGATCTTTGATCGAGGATATGCAGGGGCTAACATAAATAATAGCCATGAGTAGTTCTCTGATACTCAACAAATCGTAGTGCGTTCCTCTGTGTTTACACAGATACTGCGAGTAGTCTCCTTCTGAGCCAAGGCTGGGTCCTTGAACAACTGTGGTGAAAAGGGTCTTTATGACTTTGTGATCTACATAATTTTTTTAGTCATTGTTACTTTTCAAGACACATCTGTGATCGTTAAAGAACATTCATTCGAAGGAACCAGAAGTGAAGATTATTTTTCAACACTCAATCTTTCAAACCCAAAAGCAAGGTGAAGCTGTATTTGAAGTTATGTGTCGAATTGCATTGAATCCTCCTCAATCAATTTGTTGCTATATATGAACCTGCTGAAATGATCCAAAAGAATCGGTTTCTCTATAATTATATTTGAAGTATTTCAAAGCTGAAAGTGCTAATTTTCAAGAACGTTTACAAGAAGGCTCTATACCAAATGTGCGTTCAAAGTCAAATTTTCAAAAGGAAGTCCAACTGCTCAAGATAAAGTCATTCGCGTAGAAATTCATATGTTCATCTTGAAGTTGTGAAGAAATCGAAGATAAAAGCTGAGAGTTAAGAACAAAGAGAAGATTGAAAAGAAAAGAAAGCTATAAATCAAGGGGGAGATTGTTAGGACATGATTTGTGGTTTATACTTTACTTTTGATAGCTTTTAGAGTTTTCGGTCTAAGACCGAAAACTCCATATTTACGGTGGTGCTTAGACCGAAATCACCATGTGATTTTGGTGGGCTTAATGAGGATTTCGGTTGAGGTTTTGGGCTAGGCTTTTGTAGTTAGGTCTATATATATATATATATATATATATATATATATATATATATATGATTTCGGTTGAGGTTTTGGGCTAGGCTTTTGTAGTTAGGTCTATATATATATATATATATATATATATATATATATATATATATATATATATAATTGTTTCAGTCGTGTTTATAGTTAGTCAATCAGAGTGTTCATGTGTGCTTCATAGAAACAGAGAGGAAAGGGTTTATGTATCAGACAATTATAATCTATAATTATATGCATTGAAACCATTTAAGATTTGTGATTGTGTTCTTAACTTGTTATAATTGTTTTGCATTAATCATTAGATTGGGATTCCGCACCAACTCTAGTGATTTCGATTGATACGTTAAGATCGAGTTTTACAAATTTAGGACGAATGATAAGCTTCATTTTGAATCCTAATGATAAACACACAAATGTTCATTGTGTTGAATTGCCTTGGTTGACCAATTATCTCCAATATTTGAGCATCTCACCATCTTCCTCAATTGCAAGCTTTTTAGTTATTTAAGTCTTATTGTTTTCAAGCAATCTTAAAACTCCCCCTTTTTAGTTTAATTGTAGTTAGTTAGTTTTATTACACTAGTTCTATTGGATTGCATTAGTGATTGAATATATCCATTCCCCCAAGGATCGATACCACTTTTTACCATTATATTACATTTTATTTGCAAACAAAGGGTGTAACTTGCTTTGTGGACTTGACATCCCACCAGTTTTTGGCGTTGTTGCCGGGGGAGTTGGTTATTGTTATTTGATTTTTATGCCTAGGTCTACAAGAACCGGTGAATTACTCTACACTCCAAAGATTGAAAAAGAAGCAAAAGGGTTGAAAAAGTTAGCCAAACAAGCAAAGCAACAACAAGTCGTTCAAGCTTTTTCCTCTTCTCCACTAATCAACATAGAAGATCAAGTTCATACTCCAACTGATACCGACACCGAACCGAGTTCTCCAATTGTTGGTCATTCTTTTAAAGACATTCCATTTGAAAACTACATAGCCATGAATCACACTCCACCTCATAATCCCAAACCAAACCCAAATAATCAAGATGCCAATACCCGACCCCAACAACCAAGACAACAACAACAACACCAAGAACCTCTCATAGATATGCCACCTTGGAATCAACCCCATCCTCACCCAAATCAAACCAATTATTAACAACCACAACCACAAAACCAAAACTTCCACCAAAACACCCAACTTCAAAACAATGCTTTTCAAGTTCAACAACAACAAGAACATAGACCAAATTAATCCAATTATCAACAGCCTCCAATGTGCCAACACCCAATGTACCCATAACAACAATCCCCTACAACCAATATCCTAACCACCAACCTTGTCCACCACAAATATACAAATCACTAAAAATAACCATACCCGCCTTACCAACAAACTCCTAATTACATGCAACAATACCCCAATAACCCCAATCCACCCAATCCCCCTCATGAGTTGACACTTTGACAAATATGGAGACGAATGTTACTCACACAGCTCTTGGTATTGTTTATCCCGCAAACCGCCGAGGGATTGAATTGAAGTCAAGTTTCATACATCAACTCACCAAGTTCAATGGTTTGGATAAAGAAGATTCTCAAAGGCATTTGAAGTCTTTTCATATGATATGTGTGTTGGATTAGGTGTCTAAGCCCATAACTATAATTGGTATGTACTTGACCCGAGAGTAGCATGGTCCATTTAGGTTGCCTTCACCAACACAATCTAATAGGATGTATATTTGAGAAAGAGGCTATTTTTTATTTAATATTATATTATAAGTATAATATATTAATTGAGAAATCATAATATTTATTAGTATTGATCAAGAATTAATTTGGAATTAATTTAGTGATCAAAAGAGACTAATTAAATTAATGGGGAATGATTATTTAAATCAGTGATATATATAGTGTTTGGGCTATTGATCCATGATGGGCTAAGTTTATGTAAGTATCCATGAAGAGTTAGCCCACATGAGATATGGATCATAACCTAATTGTATGGATTAGGGTTTACGCATGACTCTTGGAATCCTACTTTATACAAATGTTACCCCTTAGCCAAAATCGGTTCACCCTAATGAGTTCTGAGAGAACCCTAGCCGATTTTGGAGTGTCTAGCCTCTCTCTAAAAGTCTTCCTTTGTTCATGGTGTTTATAAACCATTTGAGGCATCACACTTGAGCTGCTAATCTCTTGAAAGGCCAAAACTACAAGCTACAATAACTAGGTATATACTAACTTGTTTTTATGATTCATGTACCAAAATTGTATTCTAGTTATAGGCTTCATGCTTTGGAATTTTATTGTATGTATAACTAGAGAAAACTTAAATCCAAAGCTATTAGGGTTGTATATGCACCATAGGAATTGACATATCATGAAACGCCGAATAACAAAGAAGATGAACTGGTTGGATTTGTTGAGCTTGAATTTGATCCTCAAGAAGATGATGTTGATGACATCGCAATCATGTCAGGCAAGCAGTATAAGATTCTGATCTCCAAACTCAAAACTATTTTACAGTTTTTTAATTATAATGATAGGAAGTATTGTGTGAGTGGTTAAGAGGTTGATTTTTTTATTAATGTCTTAAGAGTCAAGTATGAAGACTTTGATAAACAATGATTTTACGAGTTTAGAAGAACGTCTTGCAAATCAAACAAGTTCTTATAAATATGAAGTCAAGGAAAATACAGAATGTTGCTCGTGAATGAAGTACATTGTTTGAACTGATCGTATTATAGGAGCCTCTCGAACTTTGATTAAAGTTGTCTGAGCCCTTAATAAGGCAAATGCTAGAGAATTGAAGCTCAAGAAGGAATCTGATAGCAAGGTGTTTACAAATATTAAGAATTCTATTGCGCTTTTTCATGATTCTTTATCGAACTTTTTATTTTCCATCAACTTCAAGAACAAATGTCGTATGTGGTTTCTACTATGGAATCATGCTTTGAATCTCAATTAGCATCAATCCTGGATCTTGTTCTTCGTTTACCCACAAATACCCTACTCCCATTTATAAACATGTTAAAAGGGGAGACAAGGATGTGGTTCATCGAAAGATAGTGGTGAAGATAAAGGAAATGTAGTTAGGAGGGTGTTTCCTACTAAAATTTCAACTTCACTATAAATAAGCCATTATGACAACTTCGAGAATAACTACTACACAAAATATCGAAGTTGATATGTCAAAGATACAATCAAAGAAAGGTATGAGCATAAACGAAGGAGGCTTTGGTTCATCATCACACAAACCTGTTATGACTTCTGATCCAAAAGAAAAGGGAAAATATGTTCATGTGGAACCTACTACCGAAGAGAATAAAAACCTTTAAGAGCATGAGTTTAAAAGAATGAAGCAATTAAACAACATCATGTCAATGAGAGAGAATGACCTAACTGGTCTTGATAAGGGAGATCCAAACAAGGTCCGGTGTTATGAAATAATTGAAATCTGACGTAGAGCGAATTTGATGTGTTTGACAAAGTTCCAAATAATTTTTTTTCCATTGAAGACTCAGACTTCAATCAACTGGACTTTCCAATTAATCATCCATGCTCACTTTCACTTTGTTTAAGCTTGCTGAGAGTTAGAAAGATATCGGAGATTATAAGAAAATGAACATTCGTTTCCATGATGTTCTTGGATGAAGGAAGAAAATGTCTAGTCTATGGTGAAAATTGTCAAATTGATATCAATAACTCCTAATGTTAGGTTCGAAGGAGTCCTACAAAATTATCGATATAGTTTTGTTAGAGTAACCAACGTTATGGTTGACTTCACTATTGCTAACTTCCCTTTGATGATGTAGAAAGATATTCAAATTATAATCTTTCTAGTATCCTTCTTCATATCAAAAATTGCAAGAAAAAATTGAACAACGATGGAGAGGAGATTAGGAAGATCATCATCTGGTATTTGGAAATTAAAAGAGTTTTACAAGTGATAAAGACACTAGTCACAATCTAAAGATTCACTATTGATCACAAAGGTGTAGATTGTAGAATCATATTTGTTGTGATATATCATGGCTTAGGTAGTTGTCTTAATAGTAAATGTTATGTCAATATCGAAGGTCAACATGACTTTAATTATTTAGGTTTTTTACTAGACACTTTTGTAGGTTCACTATTGATGTTGAAGTCCTAGTATACATTTTTCATCCATTGGTTACAATATGAATAGTGTAGGTGCATAAGTATTTTGTAACTTTTGCATTTCATGCGTTGTGCTTTCTCTCTCAGCAATTATACTTGTACCAATTCGGATAATACGAGCAGAAACAAGATCTTATTTACATAATGTGTTCATTTGTACTCTGATTTCTTTTATGATTGATTAAACTTCTTTTCAAAGATGCTCAGTGTCTTACTAACCAAACATCAACCTGAAACTAAAAGTTGCAGCCACTGATGTCAAGATGAGGGGTCATCTGATGTCATTCATGCAGCCAAGCTCAATGATAAGATCTTCATATAAGAAAGTTGCAGAGAGTACGTTGAAGAAGAATGAAGCATGATCCTGAACCTTGTTCTTGAGAATAAGAAGAAATGATTTATAGATCATCATATAATATAATCAAGCAATGTATACTCCCTTTGAAAACAAAATTTTAATAAAAGACTTACTTTTTGTGTTTTTTTTGGATGAAGAAATCTTAAGACATGTTTTTGAGTTTATGAAAACAAAACATAAAGTAGTAGAAATACAATAAAAAATTAAAACAAGGTACATAAACTTATATTAAAAAAACCTCAAGATATGGAGATCATGCCCATTTCACCAATAAAGAAAATAATATTTTGTTCATCTAGCGTCTTGGTGAAGATATCAACGAGTTGGTTATCAGTGGGAATATACATCAAATCGATCTTTCCGTTTTGCAAGTTATCCATGATAAAGTGGTGCCTAATCTATATATGTTTGGTCTTAGAGTGCTATACAAGATTTTGAGTGATGAGAATAACACTTATGTTATCACAACAATCCGGAGTCTTCGAATCTTTGAAGCCATAGTCAAGAAGCTGATTCTGAATCCAAAGAATTTAGACACAACATTTACCAACAACAATATACTCAGCTTCAGCGGTTCAACAAGCTACATATTATTGTTACATGCTTGACCAGTTAATCAACCTATTCCCCAAGAGCTGAAAAGCACCATATGTACTTTTTGGAGTGTGTTCAGATAAAGAAAGATATACTTAGCAGCAAGAAGATGTGACTCCTTTGGTTTTGCTTAAAATTAGCACACATATTGGTAAAAAACATAATGCCAGGACAACTAGTTGTAAGATAGAGTAGTGAATCAATCATTCCTTTGTACAAAGTGGAGTTAACATTAGGGCTATATGTATCAGCATCTTTGCAAGATTGCAGTCAATGAATGAGAATTATTTTATCTTATTAATAACACATTACTCTGGATAATGAATATTCCTTAGAACAGTTTCTTAACTTGAGCACCTACGAAGAAGTTTAATTCATCATTCACGCTCATCTCAAATTTCTTAGACATAACATCAATGAACTCCTTGCTCAAATCTTCACTTGTATATCCAAAAATTATATTATCAATGGATACTTAGTCAACAATGAGATCATTTCTTGATACTTGATGAATAAGGTGTTATCAGCTGCTCCTCTCTTGTACCGAAGAAGATACAACGTCAACGTATCATACTAGGACCTGGTAGCTTGATTCAGACCATAGACAACTTTATCCAACCTGTAGACATGATAACGAAATTCTATGTTTTCAAAACTAGGAGGTTTTTTTGATAAAAAAAATTCCTACTCCAGATCCCCATGCAAAAATGCAATTTTAACATCTATTTGAAAAAACTTTAAAATTCATAAAATATGCATAAGCAAAAAAGACCCTGATAGCTTCAAGATATGCAACAGGAGAAAAAGTTTCATCATAATCCAACCCCTCCATTTGAGTAAAACCCTGAGCAGCATAGCATTTTTTTATAATTATGTCGTGTTTATACATCTTGCTTTGAAACACCCAACGTGTACCAACAAATTCATGCAGTTCATCTTGCATAGCTCTAATCTAATCGGCATCATCCAAAGCATCATTTACCTTCTTAGGTTTAATAAGAGAGAAAAAGTTAAGAAAAATGCAGAAATTTGAGGAAGCTTTACGATGAGTATGAACACTAGAAGTAGGATCTCTAATAGCTTGTGAGAGAGAATGATCACGAACATCATGGATGGAAGGTTGATTAGAAGAAATAGATTTATCATCAGCGATAAGCTTAGTTTTAGGGTGAGGAGAAACTTCATCATCAATAACGACTTTAGAATTGGGACAGGGAGAAATAGATTATTCTTGATCAGTAATTGACAAAACATATGGTACCTCAATAACCTAGTTATCATAATAATGTGATTCAGGGGATAAGAAACTGATGAGCTCATCTGAATTTGACCTTGAATGATCTATAGAATCTTTAGAACAGGAATCCTCATCAAACTTTACATGTATCAATTCTTCAATAGTATGTTTTCTAAAATTGAACATCCCGAAAGCTTTTGCAATAACTGAATATCCCAAGAATATATCTTTGTCTACTTTTGCTTGAACATAGAGAGCCGATCCTTCTGATTTAGAATAAAACAATCACAAACAAACACATGAAAATAAAAAATATCAAGATTTCTACCTTTAATAATCTCGTATGAAGTTTGGCCATGATGCTTCACAATAATTGATCGATTCTGAGTATAGCAAGCATTATTAATAGCTTCAGCCTAGAATGAGACTGGTGGGCATATATTTCAAGAGATAGTACAAAATTATTTACTGGTGAGCCTATAGGGAATCAGACGATATGAAATTATTTACTGGTGAGTATATATGGCAAGAGACAGTACAAGATTATTTACTGGTGAGCCTGTATGGCAAGAGATAGTTTGAAATTATTTACTGATGAGCCTATATGGCAAGGATCCATATTTTCAATTCGACCTTTGAAAAGGGATGCTGTAATGAAAATTGAATCTATTTTAGGTAGGTAGAATCATCTCACCAATTTCAATCACATGAAACTCCAAGATCTTTTGAGGTTCATTGAATCTTATCAATTGCATGTTTAATCTCGATTATGCTCTTAACAATTATGATTGGGATGTCGAGGTTCATAATTAAAATGTGAATAACTATGAAAACCCGCTTGACAACCTCGAGGTCATTTATCATCTTTAATTGATGTGTGGGTTAACAACACACGCTTCATCAATAATGATAATTTTCTATTTCTCTATCACATTATATTCCCAAATTAGTGTGCCAGTTATCCATGCACACTCCACTAACAACATATAAAGAGTGATGCGTGTTTTCATGGATTAGCATACAATTTCACATTTTTCCTAAGGTGAATGTAGTGGGATTTTTAAAAGGTTTAGTTACATTATAGTATCTTACATTTAGAGGTTATGCCCCATTAAACCTGTTTGACTAACAACCCTCCAACATACATGTAACATACACATTCTAAAATTGTGTATTGTTATTATAAAAAGTAAATAAGATTGAGTGTTGAGTTCTAACAAATAGTTTTTACTAGAAATGAAGTAAAACTATGTTTAGAATCACTCATAAAATATTGGAAGTCTTATGGGATTCCAATTAATAGCCAAATAATGAAAATTTAGCAAAAATATAAAATTTGAAATAAGTAAAATTTATTTATTGAAAGTTGTAGATAATCTCGTTAGAAACATTTAGGCGAAAACCTCTTCGAAATCCGAGTTATAACGAAGAAGTTATGACCAATCGAAGATCCGCGATAAAACCAGCACGACGCCGAATGATGTAAAAAGTGAGTTTTTGATAAACTACTTTTTAGCCTTAGTAATCTAAATGAAAGTTGTAGTATTAGTTAAACCGAGAAGTTCGATAAAAAGAACGCCAAAATCTGACTTCGTATGAGGAAGTTGTGATTTTTCGAAGTTTCAGCTTACGAGTAGACAGCTAAAAACTCGAATTTTAGATCGAGTGATTTTTAGCCGACACAACCTAAACGAGAATTGAAGGTCTCATCATTTGTAGTACAATGGTAAAAAGTCTGACGAAAACAGATGTCGGATGAAGAAGTTATGAATTTTTAACGGATTATCATGTCCCGGTCTGTTAAAAATAATAATATAAAAATTAAATTCAAAACTAGCCGTCGAAGTCTAAACGAAAGTTGTAGAGCATAATTTTAGCTACGCATGCATATAAAGAATGTCAAAAACGGAGCTCGTATGCAAAAGTTATGGATTTTACAAGATTTGGCACATTTTTTATTTAATTTTCGTATGAATAGTGTTGATCCACGTGGCAATTTCTGATTGGACCGTAGCCTCGCTGGCACCTTCTGATTGGTCCGATGCCATGTCCGCCTCGTTTCCGACGTCGTGACGCACCCTCGCCCGGATCCGATGCGTGTCGCGATGAGTCGTCCGAAGCTGCTTAGTCACCCGGTGACTCCTCGCATCCGAAGATGCCTGTTGCGTCCGAAGCGAGCCACCTGGAGTCCTCGCATGCGCGCCATCTGGTCCTCTCGCGAGCTACCATCTGTCTCGCTGACTCCTCCTTCTGATCAGCTGACCCTCGCATCCTCGCCCTATAAATACAAGGCATGCGAGCCATGCCGAGAGAAATGGAGAAATTGCCATTTTTGGCCCCTCTTCCCATATTTTTATTATTTCCACTTTCCCCGAAGCCTCGACATTATTTTAAAGCCCGGAATACGTCCCGAAGTGCCCGGAGAGCCCGAGAAATTATTTTTTTCGGTTTGAAGCTCTACCTTTTTAGAACCCGGTTTTTAGCTAAATCTCCCGGTTTTCGACGAATAAAGCCATATTTGGAGCCAATATGCTGCTCAAATTACTATTTTAACCCCTGATTATTTCAAGGTGAGTTCAATATATAGGAATAATTGAATGTTATGTGTTATATGTACCATGTGCTTTTCAGTGTTATTATTCTGAGTTATTTTCCCGTGTTATTTTTATTCGCTATTTTTAATAGCAAAGTTATACCTTTGACCATGTGATCAGTGAAAGGACTTAGATTCACGGTGGTACTGGTATGTAGCCTCTGGCCATGTAGAACATGTCTCGTAAGAGAATGACTTCTATTCTATGGCATTGGCAGAAGGTTAGATAGGAATGGTATGTAGCCTCTGACCATGTAGAGCATGACTCCGTAAGAAAATGAACTCTATTCTATGGTATTGGCAAATGGTTAGAGAGGGCTATAGGCCTGAAATCTACCAAAATGTTAATCACAAATTATATGTCTTCTGTGCCATTTGGGCCAAAGCTTTATTGATGCATATCAGGTATTGAAACCGTTATGTCTTATTGATTGTAAATCTTTGAATCAAATCTTAAGTTGATATTGAAAGCCTGACATATGATACGCATATCTATTGTTGTTCTTGTTCCCTTTGCTTCGGTCATATTGGTATATATAAGGCATAAGATTATATTGTATCTATTTATTGAATTCACTAAGCGTTATCGCTTATCCCTCTCAATGTTTAACAATTGTAGGTGATGAGTATCCAATTTAGTTTTATACTGTTGAAAGATTTAGAATAGTTAATACTATTTCTCTGTATTCTAATGTTCAAGTATGTATATGAATAATAGATTCCTGGGTAGATATGAAATGTAAT
The DNA here is from genome assembly GCF_051521515.1 of Lactuca serriola. Classification (NCBI taxonomy): domain Eukaryota; kingdom Viridiplantae; phylum Streptophyta; class Magnoliopsida; order Asterales; family Asteraceae; genus Lactuca; species Lactuca serriola. The sequence goes on from NC_136411.1 coordinate 283,954,137, forward strand.
AAAACTTAGTCGGTTTGTATCCATTCCTTTGTAATCACTTTATCAATATAAAATATTGTTTTATAAATATGCATGTAGCATGTTTTGGAGAAGTAACTTAAAGAATATTGTTGGAATAGTATGAAAGTTTAGGTCTTTCATAAATACGAAAGTTGGGGTCTTTCAATCATGGTATCAGAGCAATGGTTTAAGTGAACTAAATATCACGGATTGGTATTTAGACTTAAACTGTTGGAAGCTCAATATATGAGCTGATTCATAATAAGTATATGGATACAAACCATAGGAAATATTTAAGTGGGGGATTGGGTAGTGATAAACCCTAGTATTCTAAGATATTAAGTTACTTCAGAATTTTAAGAAAATTTGTTTAAGTGAACTAGGAATGTTGAGAAATTCTAAGCTTAAACAAGAATTTTTAAGTGAAGATGATACGATATGTATCTGGTATATTTTAGGTTGAATACCTAATGGAGTCAAGCACTAGAATATTAAGAGGAGATATGCCTTATATTCTAATATATGCTAAATGATAAATGAATATAGCATACCTTAGGGTGCTTATCTAAAATTGCTATTATTTGAGAAAGCTTAAGGTCTGTTGCCGACCTTGGTTTAGAAAATTTTATGTTCAGAATTCTAAGAATTTTTGTAATAGAATTTTTCGAAGTGATAAAGAGACTTATGATAGTTGACATCGATAAGTTAATAAATAAATGATCGCGAGATATCGTAAAATAATAAATATGAATTGTTATCGTAATGAGTGTATTAATACCAATAGAGTGGTAATATACATTTAAAGTATGTTTGATATATAATAACATCTTTGGAAGAAAGATGTGCGTTTGAAACACGTTTGGGCAAGATAAATGTGTTGGTGCAAATCCACGAAGTTGTTCTACCGCTGTTCAGATTGAAGCAGTGATTGTTTAGAGAGTTGGAAGAACCGAAGATGGCGATCAATACTTCGATAGTATCTCGATTGATGTGGTACAAGATTAGAAGAATTAAATGAAGATCAAAGGAAAGGCTAATGAAGTTTTTCAGACTTAATAGGCCAAGACTTTGTGATGTAGTATGTAGTTCGAGTAGTAACCCTATAAAAGATGTTCAGACTTAGTATTTAATAATACTAAGTGATGATTGACTTCTATCCCATCCTTATAGAAGTTCCACTGTGTGTTAAGCCGACTTTAACATACAATATTGTGATGGTGAGTTGAGTCATTTAGTGGTAAATGGTTAATCAACTTACTGGTTTAAGTCAAGTAGAATGCTTAATTGAAGAAGAAATACACTCATAATATTGTATGAGAAGAGATGTTGTAGTCAGTAATGACAGAGGACCAAGTTGAAGCTAGTAGAGCTTACTGAGATGCAGCTAAGATGCAGACTTCTTAGGATAGACTCCTATGAAGTAGATTAGACTTACTCAGATACAAGAATAACGATGTCAAGGAAGAATAACGAAATGAACAAATGTGCATGATGGTTTGCATGAGTTAGAAGATGATGCAAGAAGTAGAAGACCGTTTGTCTCCATGTTGGTAGAGTAAATTTTGGAATAGTGTGTCTTGTAGAGTAGACACTATTCGAGAAAGAATTTAGATGAACAAATGGAAATAAAATTTCTATTGACCTATGGAAAAGTATTAGGATATATTAAATCGAGCATATACATGAGAATAATCCTAGAAGGCGAGTATAGGTAATCCAATATATGTTTGATAAAAACGTGAAAACCCTAGTTGAGTCTACGAGAAAGTGTTGTATGTATTTGTCTAAACACATTCATGTGTGATAAGTTGCTTTGTGAAAACTTTTGAATGGTGACTTGGGAACTGCGAGACAATACTTGGGACGAGTATGAGTAGGTGTGAATAGTAGTAGAGGCCTATACTACTGGAAGCACAGGACTCACACTTGGATCAGGAAAAAGTCACAAGGTTACCAAGAAGCTAGTAAATGAATTCGTTTTATTCAGGTGTATTGTTACCTTCATTTTGGTAATGACTATGAAGATAATTATCGTTCAAATCTTAATGTCATAAAGAATCGAGTCCGATTAGTATAAATCCGCGAAAGGAGTTGATTGGTTCAGAGAACCATGTCTTATGTAGTGATAAAACTTCAGTAGGAATACTGAAGAAGTAAAAGATCGTGGCAGTCGATAAAAATATAACGATCTTCATTAAGGAATTGAGCAATCATTAGCTAGAGATATGACTTGCTATGTGGTGTTACTGGCCACAAGAAATGTTTCCGCCCTACTCTTACTAGTCAAATGGCGGGGAGTCAAGTTTCCGTTCAACAATCAAAGAGTACTCCAACTAAAAAGGAGGAGGTGCCAAAAGCTAAAAGATATGTAGGTCCGAAAGCACGAATTAGAGATACGTGGTGCTATTCTTTCTGTTCCAAAGCATCTACGTGTTGATCAAACTCCTTTTGTTTTCGTTATTCTATCAGCTCGATTTATTCGATCTGATTCTAATACAAGAGTTTGGATCGTTAAGTGTCTTGTGCGAGATAAAATCAAAGGTCATTAGAATATAACCATTCGAGTTGTTGCTATAGCAAAAGTAAAGACCTTATCTTGGGTTTAGTCTATAAACCAAGAAGGAGCAGGAGTCTGCAATGAGAATTGAGTTTTAACTCAAAAAAAAAATAAAAAATAAATAAATAAATAAATAAAATAAAATTAGGATCGAATGTTCAATAGAGAATGAAGAGCGGGTGTAAGTTTGAACACCGCTAGTAACTAGGAAGCTTGAAGAATTTGACAATCGTTTGGCAAATCTTAAATATCATACATTTTAGATTACCACAAAGGAAGTAAGTTAAAACTCGAATGTTGTGACTAGTAATTTTCTCGTAAACTCTAAATCTACTCACATCTTATTTGATTTCAATGCCTCATATTCTTTCGTGCCTTATAAATTCGCATATTCTTTTCAAATTGCTTGTTACGCAATTGTCTAATCATTTCATAAAGATAACATAGGAAATATATCATTACTTGCTGATAAAGCCTATAGAGTTAGTGTTATAGGAATTGAAAGTTATAATCTTCCTGCTAACCTAATTCCTATCTTTGGTATTATTCTCGACATGGATTGGTTGTTAAAGAACCACGCAGAGATCTTGTGCTACAAAGAGATGATATGCATCCGTATCGAAAGGGAAGATTCTATTTATGTCTACGGTGAAAATAATAAATTTCTTTCTTAAAAACTCGTAAATTATGTCGAAGGGATATTCTACTTATCCGGCTTATATTGTTAATACCTTGAAAGAGGAGAAGAAAACTGTGAATGATAACCTTTGGATAATTGTCGACAAGCTGACTACGGGTGCATATTTTCTCACCATACGTACAACGGTTCTAATGGAGAAATAAACACAATTTTACTTAGACGAAATTGTGGCGAGACATGGTGCGCCACTAAAGATTATTTCCGATTGTGATACTTGTTTCACTTCTCACTTTTGGGTGAGAATGAAGCATGAGTTAGGATCTCGAGTTGCTCTTAGTACAACTTATCATCCTCAGACAAATGATCAAAAGAAGAGAGCAATCCAAATAGTAGAAAATATACTGAAGGTATATAAAGTACTGTATGAGCGTAAATGTCATACTCAAATATGTTGGCGTGACATAGGATAGAAGATCTTTGGAGGATCTGAAATGATTCAAGACATCACTGACAAGATACAAATTTTCCAAAAATGAATGAAAGCGGCCCAGGATCGACAAATGTCCTATGCAGAAAAGAGGAGACGACCCGTAGAAATCCGGGTGTATGATTTAGTAATACTGAAGTTATTTCATGAGAAGGCGTTATACTACTTTGGAAGAAAGAACGGTTGTTAAGCAAGCATACTGCTTAGAATTGCCTGAAGATTTGACAAATATTCATGAAGTGTTTCATGTGAGCTATCTGTGTAAAAGTTTAAGCATATATGATGAAATGGTTCTATTATCAGAGGTGAAACTGGATAATAAGTTAAGTAGAAGAGATCGTAAATGAAAGAACGACTAATCTACATAATAAAGATGCAGAGTTGGTGATTTTCATGTAGAAAAACCTTCGAAGCTCAAATTATACTTGGGAAAAGTAAGAATGAAATAAGAGTGAAGTATCCCTAATTGTTTTAATCGTTATGATTTTGGGGACGAAATCCTAAAAAGGAGGAGGTATTTGTAACATACACATTCTGAAATTGTGTATTGTTATTATTAAAAGTAAATAAAATTGAGTGTTGAGTTCTAGCAGATAGTTTTTACTAGAAATAAAGTAAAACTATGTTTAGAATCACTCATAAAATATTGGAAGTCTTATGGGATTCCAATTAATAGCCAAATAATGAAAATTTAGCAAAAATATAAAATTTGAAATAAGTAAAATTTTATTATTGAAAGTTTTAGATAATCTCGTTAGAAACATTTAGGCGAAAACCTCTTCGAAATCCGAGTTATAACGAAGAAGTTATGACCAATCGAAGATCCGCGATAAAACCGGCACGACGCCGAATGACGTAAAAAGTGAGTTTTTGATAAACTACTTTTTAGCCTTAGTAATCTAAATGAAAGTTGTAGTATTAGTTAAACCGAGAAGTTCGATAAAAAGAACGCCAAAATTTGACTTCATATGAGGAAGTTATGATTTTTCGAAGTTTCAGCTTAGGAGTAGGCAACTAAAAACTCGAATTTTAGATCAAGTGATTTTTAGCCGACACAACCTAGACGAGAATTGAAGGTCTCGTCATTTGTAGTACAACGGTAAAAAGTCTGACGAAAACGGATGTCGGATGAAGAAGTTATGAATTTTTAACGGATTATCATGTCCCGGTCTGTTAAAAATAATAATATAAAAATTAAAATCATAACTAGCCGTCTAAGTCTAAACGAAAGTTGTAGAGCATAATTTTAGCTACGCGTGCATATAAAGAACGTCAAAAACGGAGCTCGTATGCAAAAGTTATGGATTTTACAAGATTTGGCACATTTTTTATTTAATTTTCGCATGAATAGTGTTGATCCACGTGGCAATTTCTGATTGGACTGTAGCCTCGCTGGCACCTTTTGATTGGTCCGATGCCATGTCCGCCTCGTTTCCGACGTCGTGACTCACCCTCGCCCGGATCCGACGCGTTTCCCGATGAGTCGTCCGAAGCTGCTTAGTCACCCGGTGACTCCTCGCATCCGAAGATGCCTGTTGCGTCCGAAGCGAGCCACCTGGAGTCCTCACATGCACGCCATCTGGTCCTCTCGCGAGCTGCCATCTGTCTCGCTGACTCCTCGTTCTGATCAGCTGACCCTCGCATCCTCGCCCTATAAATACAAGGCATGCGAGCCTTGCCGAAAGAAATGGAGAAATTGCCATTTTTGGCCCCTCTTCCCATATTTTTATTATTTCCACTTTCCCCGAAGCCCCGATATTATTTTTAAAGCCCGGAATACATCCTGAAGTGCCCGGAGAGCCCGTGAAATTATTCATTTCGGTTTGAAGCTCTACCTTTTTAGAACCCGATTTTTAGCTAATTCTCCCGGTTTTCGACGAATAAAGCCATATTTGGAGCCGATATGCTGCTCAAATTACTATTTTAACCCCCGATTATTTCAAGGTGAGTTCAATATATAGGAACATTTGTATGTTATGTGTTATATGTACTATGTGCTTTTCAGTGTTATTATTCTGAGTTATTTTCCCGTGTTATTTTTATTCGCTATTTTTAATAGCAAAGGTATACCTTTGACCATGTGATCAGTGAAAGGACTTAGATTCACGGTGGTACTGGTATGTAGCCTCTGGCCATGTAGAACATGTCTCGTAAGAGAATGACTTCTATTCTATGGCATTGGCAGAAGGTTAGATAGGAATGGTATGTAGCCTCTGACCATGTAGAGCATGACTCCGTAAGAAAATGAACTCTATTCTATGGTATTGGCAAATGGTTAGACAGGGCTATAGGCCTGAAATCTACCAAAATGTTAATCACAAATTATATGTCTTCTATGCCATTTGGGCCAAAGCTTTATTAATGCATATCAGGTATTGAAACCGTTATGTCTTATTGATTGTAAATCTTTGAATCAAATCTTGAGTTGATATTGAAAGCTTGACATATGATACGCATATCTATTGTTGTTCTTGTTCCCTTTGCTTCGGTCATATTGGTATATATAAGGCATAAGATTATATTGTATCTATTTATTGAATTCACTAAGCGTTATCGCTTATCCCTCTCAATGTTTAACAATTGTAGGTGATGAGTATCCAATTTAGTCTTATACTGCTGAAAGATTTAGAATAGTTAATACTATTTCTCTGTATTCTAATGTTCAAGTATGTATATGAATAATAGATTCCTGGGTAGATATGAAATGTAATAAAACTTAGTCGGTTTGTATTTAATCCTTTGTAATCACTTTATCAATATAAAATATTGTTTTATAAATATGCATGTAGCATGTTTTGAGGAAGTAACTTAAAGAATATTGTTGGAATAGTATGAAAGTTTGGGTCTTTCAATACAAGGGAGCGATGGTTGAGAGTGGACACCCAACGACAGTCATTTTATATGCAGTTTGCTTATAGCCCCCATAGAGCATGTCTTTGTGAATGAGGCCTACTATTTATTTGACTGACTTATATTATAAATATATTAAAATTTTAATCATATATAATATAAGGTGTAATTTAAATCTTTTCAAAATACAAGGTTTAAATATTAATTATCTGGATTATCATATAACTAATTAATCAATTTAAACATATAATGAATTTATAATTATCTTTTAATTAAATTACAGTTAAACTAATTATTAAATTCATAAAGGATAATTCAATATAATCTAACTAATTATAAAATATCAAAAAAGGATATCTCATAATATTTAGGGTTTCATTAATTATCACACAAGGTATTCAGAATTCGGAACCAGGAAGAATCAATACAAGATAATTACCAAAACTAATACCATAAATCATATTAAGAAGATAATTACCGAAAATCTAGAAAAATAGTTTTTCCATGTCGTCGCAAAAGCACTGTCATGTCGTGTAAACAGGTTTTTTTTTGAAAAAAAATAGGTTTTGATTAGTTCACCTCATGTGCAATCAATGTTTTACAAGCCTAAGATTTGATAACACTGATGGGTTTTATAGGAAACAAAATTGTACAATGCTGAAAACAATTAACAATTAATAGAGTACATGCATCCTATAAAACATTTGTGTCATACAGCTTGATAGCAACATACAATGAACAACGAAACCTAGCATAACTCTAGTGTAATTCAAAATTATTAAGTATAGAGTTATATACTTTTTGATTTGTTTTAGTAAAGAAATCACTTCAATCCACTTGTAGTATAATACTTGAAAGCTTAACTCCAAAAGGATGATGACTCTAATGGCTCACACCCAAACCCTAGAACTAGAATACAAGAGAAGAGAGGAGAGAGGAGTTTTTTAGCTAGAGAATCCTTCAAGGAAGAGTATGAACGAATTTGAAGTCGTAATGGGTCCTATTTATAGTTTAGATAACTTGGGGACAAAGCAAGATTTGAATGATTAAATAATAGATTTAATTCCAGTTCAAATCTTTTCCTTATTTACCACTAGGACGCTTCTGGAAACCCTATAATTGCTCAATTATGAAATATAAAGATTCAACCCTTGGACCTTTAATTAATTTTAATCCCAAATGAATTCCAGATTAATTCTGATTAATAACTAATTACTTATAATTGAATTCATATTAATTTATTAATCATATAAATTAAAAAACCAATTTTGTATTCCCAATTAATATATTAATGACGTAATATATTAACAAATCATTTTCTCAAAATTTCCAATTAGTTTATCGATCATATAATAATCTAATAAAATATCATCTCTTTACAAATGTCATTCTAACCAAGTTCTAGTTATGAGGGAAAACCATAAAGGCCTTTTCTTCTAATTATAAGAATATACCAATTTAGTTACTAAGTTAGACACCTTAATCCGACACTCGTGGATGAGGATTTGGTTCAAGTTCAGATTCAGGCTTTGGCGCTAAGTCGATTGATGAGAGGCTTCTCGAGTTCGTTTCTTCTGAGATCACTTGTGGTATTTTGGATGTGACTCTTGTGATGTTTGGTACCATCAAGGACGGGATCATGGAGCTGTTGGATGAGTAGCTAGGGGAGTTCTATGATGAGATTATGGTGAGAAAGTTAGGGGCACGAACTCTCTCATTTTGGGACTTCAAGGCTTGTGGAACCCTAGAGTTCTTTGGGAAGAAGGATCCTATTGTTAGTACATGGTGGATTGATGACATGGAGAATGCTTGGCGGACTAGTTTTTTTTCCCTGAGATTGGTGGAGGCTAAAATTGGTGGGAGGAGGTTGGTTACTCACTAAGAGTAGAGGTTGTGGGGCCATGTCTTGGACATAATTCATGACAAGATTCAGAGCGGAGTTTGCACTGGCCATTTAGGTGCATCAATTACTGATGGAATTTCACGACCTTCACTAGACAACAGACACAATAGTGGATATCATTCAAAGTTTAGGGAGAGGATTTGTTGGTACCACAGTACACCGCAGATGAGGAGATAAAGAAAACGAGCCACCATGATATGTTGCAGGATGATATTCGTGAGTTTGTGAGCATGTACAATTGAAGGACCTTGAAGGACGTGATTTCCAGAGACCGGGAATGGGAGATTGATTTGGAGCTTCTGAGGAAGTAGAAGCTGGTTCAGGATCAGACCATAGTAGGACAGGAAAAGAGGCCTAAGACTCAGGATTTACGATCAGGAATCCATTAGAGTCGGGTTGTTGTGCTAAGTGCAGGATAACTCACTAGGAGAGTTTTTGTGAGAAAGGTAGGAGTTGCTTTAGTTGTGGCCATGATGGTCTTTTTAGTAGGGATTTTCCTTGGGGTTCAAGCCTGATTTGTTTCCACTATAACCAGGTAAGCCACAAGAAGGCCGATTATCCGAGATTGACGAGTGGAGTATTGATGGCCCCTTCTCCAGCTACATTGAGGATTACTGATGGCCACGAGGGCAGGGCAGAGGCTTCAGTAGTGAGGAGCCAAGCATTTTGGTTACATCCCAAGGAGACCCAATTTCTATAAGATGCAGTTGCGGGTATGTATCATATTTGCTTCCTTCATGCTTTTATTATTATGATTATGATCATATGTTTGTGTGTTAGACGTTGTGTTCGGTATAGTTAAGTCTCCATCTAAGGATAGCCGCTTCCTATGATTTTATGGTTATTATATTCAATAATTCTCATATACCTTTTTGTATACCTAGAATTGTGTTTAAGGGTAGCTATTTGGGCCGGTTGTAGGCATCGACACGAAAGGCGGCATTCATTGTTAACGTGAGCTATTAGTGGGAGTAAGCTGAGTGTTTTTCTTGGAAGGTTAGCAGCTTGGTGGATTTTGATGGTTTCAGTGTTTTACGTCAGAGAAAGTTGTGGTGTAAGTTCTTTGGTTTTGTTGAATTCGAGATGGTTGAGAGGTACAAGGGATTGGTTAGAACGTGAGTGTTGGAAGTCTTGTTGTCAAGGTCGTGTTTTTAGAAATATACGTATGGTCCTTGCATAAGAATCCTCTAGGAATAGATCTCGTTGTGGCCGATTGTCCGTTCAGAGACAAGGAAGATAGGGTTTTGAGGTACTAGTGTCTCTGGGGTTGGATGTTAGTTGACTATTGATTAACTCAGGAACCAATCATCATCGTTAATAGAGTAAGAGTTGTTGTTGATCTATCAACATCAGGGCATGGTTGATGAAGGTTCATGTGGGTTTTTTCCCTGTAGAAGGTGTGTTGTTGTGTTGCTTATCTATCTATTCCAATAGTGGATGTATTCGTTCTTTCTATTTAGATGAGGTTTTGGAATTGGTTCAAGGTAAGGTTCTTTCATACGGTGATGTTTTCCTACAAGAGTAGCAAAGATTTTAACCCGCTTTTTGGGGTGTGTGTACCCCAGTTTGTTTGGTCATGGAATATCAGTTCTTATGAGATTAGGTTGGTGGTAGAGTGGTAAGCTTGTGAGAATGTTCGGAAAACCATTAGTTATGAGGCTGGCAGAGTGAAACTAATCCAAGTGGGGGATAATTTTTTAGATTAATGGCAATATTTTCAAGTGTGAATCAAGATGGACTCCTAAGTCCTAGGTCAAGTGGAGATCCGGTGGTGATGGTGGTACGATTTGAGGTTTATGCAAGGAGTGTTGTCCATTGATCACTAATCAGGGAGGTAATTGTGGAAGGTTCAGGCTATGTAGTTCGAAGACGTGAATCATCGGTAGTGGCACATTATGGGTGAATGTCTAGGCTCAGGTTGAGGGGTGTGTTAGAACCTATCTGCCTGTTCTTGTTTGATGAAGGCTTTAGGGTTCGAAGCATGACCCGAGTGCCTGATTAGAGTTTAGTTGGATGGGTTTTCACTCCATGTTGGATTTTGTATGGTGTTGTGGATGGTTGGCAAGAGCATGGGTTATGCCAATGTCAGTTTTGAAAGTGTTGTAAGTCTATGAGTTAAGTAGTAGCATTCACTAGGATGTGTTAGACCATTATAGGAGTGGTTGTTAGGACTATGATGATGTTTAAGGGTTATATAGCCCTCGATTGGGGGTAAGGCCTGGGTGACTATGTAGCTTGGGTGAGACCCATAGACAAGGCCTATTTGGCTATAATAGGGTAGGTGAGACCCGTGGCGAGGCTCATTTACTTAGTTAATATTTGGTTAGTGGACCGTTCTAATATTTAAAGATATGCTTAGGGTATGTGGTGTTCGTCGTAATCCCCCGAATCAGTGATGAAATGATGGCAATGTTAGTGGGATGTGTAAGTCCTAAATCTGCTTGAGTATCAATCAGATCCGTTTGATGGTGCGGAATCCCAATTAAACGGATGATGCCAGATCGAAATAGAAGAGAAGGAGAAGAAGAATAAGTGAATCTATGATGTATTCCACGAATAGAATGATGCTCCTTACACATAGTACACACACACACTCACTTTAGTTCTTATCTCTCTCAAACACCTTGGATTTCACACACTTAAGCTCCTATCTCCTCTTAACCATACACTCTCTCCTAGCGTTACATCTATATATATATATATATATATATATATGGTGAACATGGGCCGTAAATGGGTTCACGACCGTGAACACAACTGCAAACACATATTATATTACAGAAAAATACATTTTCCTAGAAAAGTAAACTATAAACCAATATTTTTTACCTAACAACCTCCCCCTTGGTTTATAGCTTTCTTTTCTATCTGACCCAACAAACTCCCCCCCTAAAAAGTTAGCTGGCTTTTCTTGTTAATCTTCATTGGGAGCTTGGCTTCAGCATTAATCTTCAAATTCTTCACAACTTCAAGACGAACTTGATGAATCTTCAATGGATGACATCATCTTGAGCTGTTGGGCTTTTCTTCAAAATTTAACTCTGAACGCACATTGGGTGAGGAGGCTTCTTGATAAGATTCTTGAAAGATATCGCTTTCAGTTTGAGAATCTTCAGAGAGAATAATCTAGAGATCTAATCTTTTGGATCACTTCAGCAGGTACACAGTTAGCAAAAAATTGATTGAGGAGGCTTCAATGCAATTTGTTACATAATCTTCAAGAACAACTTCCCCTTGCTTCTGGGGTTGAAAGATTGAATGTTGAAAGAATAGTCTTCATTTCTTGCTCCTTCGAATGAGAATTTTTCGATGATCACGGATGAAGCTTCGACTCAAAAAATCTCGATACAGTCTCCGTGAGTCTCATCTACATCTGAATTCACTTTTCAAGAAAAAACAAAACTAAAAGAAAACTTAGCACAAAATATTTTTGAATTTTTCATATTTTTTGAAAAAAAATAAGACATAAACAAAAATATTTTTGGATTTTTTTTAAAATTTCTGTAAAAGAAATAAAACGGAAAATAACAATATATTTGGATTTTTGATTTTCTAATTTTTTTGGTTTTTAAAATTTTTAATTTTTAATTCTCCTCCTTAAATTTGTGCATAAGGAAAACTGTTCACAAATTTAACGAAAACAAAAATATTTGGGATCAAAGTTGTGAGACAGTCTTAAGTTTGTTTATCAGTACCTCGACCTTCATGAATAGATCTGGTCAATTGTCGGTATTGTGGTCCACTTAAACACGAAGGATATTGACAATTTTTTACAAATATACCATTTGGTTGACGACGACCACGAGCATTGTTGTCAACTTAAATTAAGTAGCGAGATCCACAAACAACCTCTAAATGGTTCAATTTTAGGTGTACTAGAATGTGTTCCCCACTTCTCGATATACCCTATTATCAAGAACTTCCTAAGGACTCCTTACTTTAAGTGAGTAAACAATTATTAAAGAGGAAGTCAGATTTAGAGATAGATGCATATGTTGTGTCCCAGGTTGGATCTCTATCAATCACGCAGAGGGGAAAACATTTTACTAACATAGACAGAGGGATTGAGTGGTAGAATGTTGCATATGTTGTGTTCCAGGTTGGATCATTTCAATCACGCAGAGGAGACATCATATGGCTCACAGATAGGAAGAATTGCAAAGATAAAGAAGATGCATAGAAATAGAGTTGCATATGGTGCATTCCAGGCCGGATCTCTTCCAATCATGCAGAGGAAGCAACATATGACTGACAGATAGAAAGAAAGAAAATAATTTCCTATAGACCTACTTTATCAAAACCCCCTAGTTGCCCTATCAGAACCAGAATTAAGGACATGAGTCCGTACATCAAGGAAAAGTTAAGCCACAGTTATAGATGCGTATTAATTTTGTGTATCCCGTGGGTTCTCATGTTTATTTCACTACTCAATCTACCCGAGCATCGTATGGTCAGTCCAAACAATCCTATCTAAATCCACAATGTCAAATCCTTCATGCCTACGAGCGCATTGAACACAGAGTCTAGACAATTCAGATTCAGTCCCTTATACATGTTTTAGACTACCCGTTATCACTTTATCTTGATATCACTTCCCAATAATACCTACTAACGAAAAACTATAAGAAAATAAAAGATTGTATTCAAAACGAATCAGTGTAAGATAAACTCAAGAGTATCAAGAAGAAAACTCAAACTGTAAGTCACCGACTGAATTTGCATCCAGTAGGTTTGAGAACAACACGCATAGTCGTAGAACAAATTAGAAAATTCTTCACATCTTAAGCACAAACCCAATGAGTGACCGCTTCCTTTCTTCCTTTCCCACAAAGGACATATACTCTCAAACAAAGTTCTGAGTGTTGCACAATTGAGAGATGCCTCCTAGCATGTGCCTGGAACAACCACTATCAACAAACAAAAGTCTGATGATATGCCTCCATAGCTGCTCCAACAGAGAGCAAGATTAGTTGTTCTTTGGAACCCAATCCATTTTGAAACTAGGTTGACCTTTTTCATCTTTTCAAGGTACTCTCTCTCATGACATGTCCTGTTTATCACAAAAACACAAGATGAAGAAATATTAGAAGCATTAGGAGATTTGGGATATTGAACCTTTGGTACCCATATGTAGGTGGGTTTAACCCATTTCTTTTTCGATCCGATGGATGACTCGGTACTTGCTTTTTAGCTTGATGTCGGCCGTTGAGATGACTTTGACCAAGCCGTTCTTGGTTTCGTTGGAGCATCTCTTAAATTTGGTTTCATGGTCGGCATTCCCTTCTTGTTGTTGGGAGTTGATTTCTTGGCCTTGGGAGTTGAACTCTTGCCCTTCGTGGCATTCCAGTTGCCATTGTCTGAACGTGACCTTGAGGGGTTTCTTTTGGAAAATCTCCCTCTTGGCGCGTTCTGCTAGCCTTGTGTGTAGTAGGGAACGTATGCGCGATTTGGAAAATTTCTGGCAATGTGTCCAGGTGTTCCATAGTGAAAACATGTCCTTTTCTTCACTGAGGAGTTGTTACTTCCTGCCCCTAGTGGCGTGACCTTGCATTGTCTCTTATTGTTCCTACAGGCACTGTGTTTAACTTGAATTGGTGGCATGCATTTACCAACAGCATGTTGATTAGTAGCAACTGAGTTTAAAGCAACAGATTCAAAGTTCAAAGAGACATTGGTATGTTCAATAGTGTTCTCCTTGTTCTCATCTTCCGCTACTTTACCTGCACAGGAAGTAGAAACATTAGTATTCTTCACCTCAACACCCTCAGTTGGCCCTGATTGTTCAGTCTTAACTAAAGTTGGAGCTGGTTCAGGGAGTGGGCCAAACTGAGCAGGTGTCTCTTCCTTATTGGTCTCAAGGGGTGGGTTATAGTTGTTATTAAAGGGAGGTAGAACACTTTGGTACCCTAACCCCTTAGATTGATTATCTTTGAATGTTAATTGTTTTTCATTCATCGTTGCAACCTTTTCACTTGACACATCAAATTTTTTAAAGTTAAATTCTGCATCTCTATTTTTGGCCTTTAATGCATCAAGTTCGGCAGTTACAACATCAAAATCTTTCTTAAGATATCTATAATGAATACACTTATCACTATACTCTGCCTGTAATTTCTTATAATCATTTGTTTTGGCCTCTAATTGATCTTTCAATGGTTTATGGCCTTTCCTAAGTTGGTACCCTTCGTATTTTAGTTCCTCGTTCTCTCTACATAGTAATTTGTAATGTTCACATAAATTCTCCAAGGAAATATCATTGACTTTGATTTTTGAAGAACTCATTGTTTACCAAAAATGCCCTTTGACTTGAACTCATTGTTTATCAAGAGTAAATCACACGAATGGTTCTTATGGTTTGGGGTAACTTGCATTCTTGATCCCTAACTTATTTTTTTAACTTGGAAGATCCCTACTATTTGTTTATGTTTCGTTCTTGGTCCCTACTGTTTGTTTTTATTACGCGCTTGGTCCCTGTCTTACCTAAAAAGAATACTATTTGAATAGGGAAAAATGGTGGGGTAGGTAAGGTAAGGTGAGGGGTGGGGTTGGGGGTGTGTTTATTTAAATAAATTAAAAAATCAAGGGAAAAATAATCTTTTTAGATAAGACAGGGACCAAATGCGTAACAAAAACAAACAGTATGGACCTTCCGAGTTAGAAAAACAAGTTAGGTACCAAACATGCAAATTACACTAAACCATAGGGACCGTTTGTGTAATATACTCAAAAATCAAACTTGAAAAGTCAAACTTAAAAGTCAAACCGAAAAGCTAAATTTGAAAATTTAAAAGTTAAACGAAAAAGTCAAAGGTCAAACTTTAAAGTCAAAAGTCAAGTTTTTAAGGAAAAAGTCAAAAATAAAAGCCAAAAATTAAAAACTAATATTTTTGGTTGAAAATGGATTTGAAAATTTTGAAAAATTGATTTTTGGGCAAAATATGTCAGGATTGCAAAATTAAGAAGAAGTCGTGAAGCCTTAAGATTTAAAAACAGAAGCCGATTAACGAGTTCCTTGCTAGATCAAGTGGAAGAGGCGTTGGTTGATGACACAAGGGACCCGATTTCGATCCCTGGCAACCCCAAAATGGTTTTTTTAAATGTACATTGCTGCTTGCGAGGACGATGCGTGCGTGCGAGGATGCTGGCCGAGAATGCGAGGCTGATCGGGAACGTGCGAGATTGTGAATGTGAGGACCAGCCGTGAATTTCTGACCGCAAACCGCTGACTGTGAACCCGAAGGCCGTGAACTCTAAAGAAGATCGTAGAGCCGTAACGTCCTAGAAACCCTAGCCGCAAACTGATTACGGCCGAGAACCCTCCTTCGGCTGTAAACCCTTCAATGGCCGTGAACCCTGCTTCAGATCGCGAAAAAAACGACGTTTTTCACACTTTTTGCTCCAAAACTCGATCAAAAACTCATTTTTAGGACAAATGCAAAGAACAAATCCCCCTTATTTTGCCAAGATCTATCCAAAAACTCAAAAATCCTTCAAAAATAAGATCAAATACGCTCCAGATCTAGAAAAATTGATTAATACAATCCAAGTTCTGATACCACTTGTAAGTCCCAAATCTGCTTGAGTATCAATCAAATACGTTTGATGGTGCGGAATCTGAATAATACGGATGATGTCAGATCAAAATAGAAGAGAGGGAGAAGAAGAATAAGTGAATCTATGATGTATTCAATGAATAGAATGATGCTCCATACACATAGTACACACACACACACTAGTTCTTCTCTCTCTAAAACACCTTGGATTTCACACACTTAAGCTCCTCTCTTCTCTCAACCGTACACTCTCTCCTAGCCTTTCATCTATATATATGGTGAACATGGGTCGTAAATGGGTTCATGGCCGTGAACCAGTTCATGGTCTTAAACACCCACTGGGGCCATGAACACAACTGTAAACACATATTATATTACCGAAAAATATATTTTCCTAGAAAAGTAACGTAAAGTTTTTGACCTAACAGGATGTGTGCTCTTAATAGTACTAGTGGATTAGATGGTGTCAGGTGGTATCATGGATAGGTAAGAGTATGACTCATGAGGGTGGGACCCAATAAAAGATGGCATAGTTGGGGCCTTAGAGCAAGTATGGAGTAGGGAAGCTCAACGATCGACAGGTTGGAACCCTGTGATAGATAGGCTAGGCTAGCCCTTATTATTTAGACTCTTAGCGTGGAATCTAGAGATCTCAGATAAATCAAAAATATGAATGTTGGTTAGTAGGATGTGCATTTTATTTTGATTTGGCACCAATAATTATGACTTGTATGAGGGTCACCTTTGCATTCGAAGAGAAAGGATTTCGACATCAACAACTGGTCAGTATTTCCATTTCTCAATATCAGTGTGATAATTTATGGTCAAAGCTTTTTTTGTTCATTTTGGATTGTGGATTAGAGTTATTGTGGTCATAGTTTGAAGGATTTCATCTGCTTAGGATTCAGGCATGGAATGAGTTTTCTAGTTTTCGGGAAGAGTAATTGAATTTTCTCCTTGTAATTAAGGGTAGCGGGTTAAGGTTCATCTCTTCATCAGGGCATGTGAAATAAATTAAGATTTTGTTTCGGTAGAAGTGTTAGAAGGTGGTTGTTCATATGAGATGATCTCTTAGTTCTATTTTTCCATTTAGAAAATTTCAAATAGGTTCAGGTCATGTAATAAAAGGAGTTGTAAGGAATGATTTTGAGGAAGAAATCTAATCTAAGTGGGTGAGGGTTATAACATCCGAATTTCCAAGGTATTAATTTTATAAAATCTAACTATAGTTTGAAAAGCTGGTTGGCCACGTCATGGTGAAGGTATCATCATGACGTGGCAATTTGTTTTGAAACATCTCATAGTATGCCCATGGTGTGGCATCTGTTGTAACCCAATCCGCTGATCTTTTAGGGTATCCTTCGTATTTTTACTCCATTGGCTAGAATCTAGGGTTCCTTATTAGCCTCTATCACCGTCAAACCCCTGAAAACCCTAACCCTAAACCCTCTTGGTGATTCCTGACTCATTTTGGTACTTTTGGTAGCTTGAAGATGAAGAAAAAGGTGTCTAGTGTGTTGATTCAGCAAGCAAACATCACCATCGACCTCTTGATCATTCTTTGGGCTCTTGTAAATGATCATGTTTCCATCTTTTGGTGCTTTTTCTCTGTAGATCTAGGTTTTATGTCATATTTTTATCCCTTTCATATGGTTTGTATGGTTGGAAGAGATATTGGTTGCAACTTTATGGCTTCTCTAAGTCCTAAGAGTATTATATCACATAGATATAGGAAATGGTGGTGATTTAGGAACCTTGAATGAAATCTAAGTTATATTGCATCTTTTGACCTAGATTTGGGAAGGGACATGAGTGGGGTATGCATGTCCATAAAGTTTACATTTTTAGGGTTCATTAGGATCCTTAAAATGATTCTGGAAGTTTTGGGTTGAATATTTCTTGGATTAAGTGCTTAAACGTCTAGTCACATGCTTAAAGTTGTCTTTTTTGACATTAGAATCTAGATCTAGATTTAAAGGGGTTTCTTAAAGGATGTATTTGAAAAGTATATCTATTATGAAGTTGGAAAGGACCAGATTTGAGCTTTAGAGCTCGTAAATTAGGAAGAACACAGATTAAGCTCGATTGAGCTGTTCAGACCAGTCCCCACGACATGGCCTTAGGCTGCCACGACATAGCGACTAGGGGATCATCGACTATTTTGCCATTTTGTGCCCATCATGTGGCCAAGGAAGACCACAACACGGAGGGTCACTATTGGCAATTTTCACTTTATCTTTGACTGTTGACTTTTGTCCTAGGTTGAGTTTTGGTCGAAATGGCTGGATTTTGTGTGTAGACTAAGATTAGACCTTTTATGTTTTAAATGGAGTATTGTAGCGTCTGTTGTAGGGGTTTGAGATGGGGTCTAGTTGATTTTGTGAGTCAGGTGAGTCTCCTTACTATGTTGTATAGGACGCTAGTTGTCTTTGTGATGCTTGCATTGTATGTTGGGTTGGGCCAGTTGTCATGCTTTTTGGGTTGGGCCTATTAGTATGCACATTGGGTTGGGATCATTTGTTGATGGGTTGGGCCCATTGATATGTCGTGCTGAGCCCATTGATATATATGGTGTGTGTCATTTTGGAGAATTCACTAAGCTTTGTTCCTACAATTTATGGTTGAAACATTTTTCAGGTAGTTCCAGTTCTAGAGGTAAGGGCTTGGCATAATCGCACTTCATCCCCTAGAGTTTATTCTGGATTGGCTATTTGTGATTATACTCTGATGTTTTGACAATATTTTTACTATTATTATCTTTTGGAACAAATGTATGAATATTTGGTTAATTAGAAATGAAATTTTTATTCTCATTTTCGGGACGTTTCATGGTTCCATATTTTGAAAAAAGGGAGGGGTTCAATTACGTTAAAATGTAAGACTGGTGAAACTAGATTGCTAAAAGAGGTACATTACATACCAATATTATGTAGCAATATTATTAGCTTGGGATAATTAGTTCAACATTGTGATCAAATTGTAATGATTGGAATGTGTTTATGGATTTATGGTGGACAAGGGAATTTACTATTAAAAGTTCAACGATCAAGAAATCGTTTGTACAAAGCCATACTTGAAGAAGAAGTTTTGAAGTGCTTGCATGCCGAACAAGGCTAGGCATCCTAGCTTTCACACAAACATTTTGGACATGTGAACTTCAATGCATTAAAAACATGGTTGATACGAGAATGGTGGAAGACTTGCCTGAAATTGAAGTTCCTACGCACTTGTGTGAAGCTTGATTAAACTCAAAGCAACCTCGAACGTCCTGTCCAAAGCATACAAAATTTAGAGTTAAAGAACATTTAGAACTCGTTCATGGAGTTCATTATGGTCCAATCAAACCACCATCACCAGCCATAAATATGTATTTTACGTTACTTGTCAATGATTATACACGAGTTTTGTGGTTTTATATGTTGAAAAACAAAAATGACGCTTTAAAATTTTTTAAGAAATGTAGAGCACTAGTTGAAGTGGAAACAATTTTAAAACTAAAGGTTTTTAGATCTGATCATGGTGGTGAATTTCTAGCTATACAATTAACTATATATTATGATGAAACTGGATTGAAATGCCACTATACAATACCTTATCCCCTACAACAAAATGATGTTGTAGAAGGGCACTATCAAACTGTAATAGAAATGAAGAGACATGATCTAAAAGGGATAGACATTCCTGAAGTCATATGGGGTGAAGGAGTGAGTCACTCAGTCTAGATTTTAAATCAAATAACCATAAAAGCTTTGAAAGAATCGACACCCTATGAGCAATAGACGAGTTGGAAGCCAAAAATTGATCATGTGAGAGTTTTTAGGTATCTTTCTTATGAAAAAATAGTAGGTACACATCTAAAAAATATTGATGATAGAAGTAAGAATCTAATACAGTTGGGAGTAAAAAAAGTACAAATGTTATCGAATACTTCATCTAGAGACGGGAGCATTTCGACTGGGAAAAGATGTGATTTTCGAAGAAGATGCTAAGTGTGAGTGGGGACCTACAACAAAGTTCAAACCCATAATAAATGTAAGACTCACATTTTATATCATGCTTGCATTGAAGCTGAAGAGGAAGAGGACATATATCCATCTACAATTTTCAATGAAGAATATACACTACAAGGTAGCCGGGTTACACCTCAATCATCACATCGTAGTTCATCTGAAAGTGAAACTCCACAAAGATATCGACGTTTTGCCAATATTTATGAAGAAATTGATGAACTAATGTTTCTACAAGATTAAGAAGAACATGTAAATTTCTCAAGTGGAAGTGAAAATGAAGATTGGATGGAAGCTATGAAAAGTGAGCTAAGTGTAATTGAGAAAAATAAAACATGGAGTTTAGTCGAGTTTCCAAAAAATAAAAGACACGTTGGTTTAAAATGGGTGTACAAGATTAAATGATTCTCAAATGGAAAAATGTTGAAATTTGAAGAAAGTCAAGTTGCTAAAGGTTATGTGAAAAAAAAGGGGTCTGATTTTCATGAGTATTTGTAACTATTGCTCGTTTTGGAAACCATTCTAATCATACTAGCTCTTGCTACTTCAAATGGATGGAATGTGCATCACCTTAGTGTAAAATCATCCTTCTTAAATGATAACTTATAAGAAGAAGGTTATCTGACACATATGGAGGGATTCATGAATAAAGATAAACCAAAATTGGTGTACAAAGTGGCATAAGCATTGTATGGTTTACGCCAAGCTCCATGAACTTGGAATTCTTGGTTAAACCATTGCATGAAAGGAGTAAGATTTTAAAGGTGTCTACAAAAGTATGCATTTTACACGAAGAAAAAAAGGAGCATACTAATAGATGGTGTTTATGTTGATAATCTCATTATCCGTGGAAGTCACAAAGATGAGATAATGAAATTTAAAAAAAAATGAGAAAGGAGTTTTAAATGAGTGACCTTGGGATGCTAGATTACTATTTAGGCATCAAGGTTAATCATCATAAAGATGGTCTCACATTGAGATAAACGAATTATGCTAACTCTATCCTAAAGAAGGTTGGTATGTTTGATTGTAATCCTTTCATGTACCGCCATGGAGTCAAAGCTACAATTGACTAAAGATTAAGAAGGTGAAATCGTGGACCCTACCTTATATCGAAGCATTATAGGAGGGATAAGGTATCTTACTTACAATCGACTCAACATAGCTTACTTTGTAGGCATTATGAGTCCCTTCATGGAGAAACTAACGAAAAAACACCAACTAACTATGAAACACACATTAAGGTATGTTAAAGAAATTGCTAACAATGGTTTGCCATATATGGAAGGTGAAAAAATGGTGTGACTGGATACATTGATAGTGACCTAGCAAGAGATATATTCAACATAAGACGTACAACTGGCATGGCGTTCTACTTGAACGAAAATCTTGTTACTTAGATCTCAGAAAAGTAAAATTTTGTTACATTGTCATCATTTGAAAAGAATTTATGATAGCTAATAGTGCAACATATCAACACATATGGATAAGTAGGTTGCTTGGTGTGTTAATTGGAAGAAAACTTGGTCCATTCTATTTCAATGTGGATAGCAACTCAACATTGGATTTGATGAAGAATCCAGTTTTTCATGGAAGAAGTAAATACATTAACACAAGGTTTCATTTCATTTGTGAGTGCATATAAAGATGTGATGTTGTTATAAAACATGTGAGTATTGATGAGCAGAAAGTTGACATTTTGATTAAGCTAATGAACAAAGTGAAGTTTGAAGTTATAATATTTCCATATTATTATGATAGAGAGAAATTACAAGGTTCTCAATGGAAAGCATAAAGACTATAAAGAAGAATCTGGAGAATAAATACTAGCAAAACAAAACCCTAATGGTCTAAAGCCTAAAGCGCCCATAAACATGTGGGGTAATAATATATAGGCTAACATCCCCCTTAAAATTACAATGCCAAAGCAATAAGCATTGAGAGTTTGTCACATAAGAACCGAAAACAAGAAGCTGATAGAGCCTTCGTAAAAATATCCGCAAGCTGCAAGGTTGATGAAACAAATGGAAGCGATATGGTTCTGAGTTGTAAGTGATAACGGGTAAAGTGAAATTCAATATCAATGTGCTTTATATGTTCATGGAAAACAAAATTATTCGTAATTTGTATTGTAATTTTGTTATCACAATGAAGGGGAGTAGGTGAAGAAATGTGAACTCCAATATCCGTAAGCAGCCACTGTAACTAGATAATATCACATGTAGTCACATCAATTGCATGATACTCAGCCTTTGTGGATGATCTAGAGACAATGTCCTATTTCTTGCTCTTCCATGAAATGAGAGACTCTCCAAGAAATACGCAAAATCCAATGGTGGATTTATGATCATGACGATCGTCATCCTAATCAGCGCCACTATAGGCACGTGACTCAAGAGTAGACGTTGAGGGAAACAAGAGGGTCTGAAACTGAGTTCCAAGAAGATATCTCAGAATACGGAGAACAAATCCCTAATGAACAACGGTAGGAACAGTAACAAACTGACTGACAACATGAGGAATATACAGAAGAGTAACAATGAGATAAACCAAACTTCCCACAACATTATGATAAAGATTTGGATCAGACAAAGGAACACCATCAGTAAAAGAGTATCGTGCATTGGTTTCAAGAGGAGTATCAATAGTCTGATTGTCAGAGAGGCCTGTCCATGTAAACAAATCAGATATATATTTAGTCTGAGAAAGAAGATACCCTTTCTTAGACTGAGCCACCTCAATACCCAAGAAATAATGCAGTAAGCCCAAATCCATCATAGAAAATCTATGAGCTAGATCATGCTTCAAAGACTCAATACTACCATGGTCATCACCAGTAATAATCATATCATCTACATATAGGGACAAAAGAATCCCTCCTGCACTCGAGCATATAACAAACAAAGTTGAATCATGATTAACATGGACAAATCCAAGAGAGGTAATCATTATGTACAATTTATTGAACCAAGCAGGAGGTGCTTGGTTGAGACCATAAAAATATTTTCGTAGCCAAAAAACATCAACCAGTTGGTGCCAAATTCCTATGGGAGGAGACATATAACCTCTTCATGGAGAAGGTCTAACTTTGTTACACTGTAGGATGTAACAGGAATCGAGTAAAAAGGAATATGTTCCAAAAATGTGACATGTCAAGAAACATATCACTTTTGACTCACAGGATCATAGAAACAATATCCTTTTTGTCCAACACCATACTGCAAAAATACACAAATAGTATATTTTGGTCCCAAATTGTTCCTCTAAACACGAGGACGAAGAACAAAACAAGTACATCCAAAAACTCGTATGGCAGAGTACTCTAGTAGGTGACCATATTGATGGGTTATGAGCATTCTAACACTCCTAAGTGTACATGCAACCCTAAATACCTTGGATCTATGTTTTCTCTATTTCACATGCAAATATGAACTTTCAAGGTAGTCATCCTAACTAGCATAATAACATTGCTTCATATGAATATATATTAAGTTAGAATTACATACCTCTTTGATGTAGAATGTCTTCATGAAGCTTGAGTACCTAGTGCCCTAAGTGTGACACCTCAAATGGTTTACACACCACTAATTACAAATGGAATGACTTGAGAGAAATTGGAACACTTTATAAAATCGGCTAGCCCTTCATTCTCACACATAGTGCCGATTTCTTGAGCCATGGGATTCTTTTATATGGTGGCTATTAGGGTTACACCATGTAACTCATAACCTTACCCATTCCTTATGCTCCATGGATTTTAACCTCCATGGAGTATCCATGGGTCACCCCATGGACTTAGTCCAACATAAGGAATCTTGGATCACAAGCCCACATATAATAGAATGAATGATTTACACAATCAACCCATATATTTAATTAGTCTCCTTTTGATCACATAATTAATTCCAAATTAATTCTTGATCAATACTAATTAAATAAACTTATTAATATATTAGAACTTATAATATATTAATAAACCTTAAGTGTTATTTCTCTCATTTTAGTCTATCCAAATGCATGATGCCATGCAACCCAAATGGACCATGCCGGGTCGGGTCAAGTCTTACCAATTATAGTTGCGGGCTTAGAAATTAATCCAACACATATAGCTTCCCAAAAGGAGATATTCCTATATTCAATGAATTAGGGATATGACTAATCACATAAACAACAGTTAGCACTACTTCTCCCAAAAAAAACACTAGGGACCTGTGCATAGACATAAGCATTAAGCGGGCAGTCTCAATAATATGATGATGTTTTTCTTCTGCCACACCATTTCATTGAGTTGTGTCGGTACACGATGACTAGTGTATGATACCATCAGAAGCAAGTAAACGAGCAAAATCAATTATTGGTATATTCACCCCTAAGTCACACCGGAAGGATTTGATCACAGCTGAATGTTGAGTTTTAACAAGAGCTCTAAAATTGTTGTAAATTCCAACGAAAACAAATATGTGTTTCATAAGATAAGCTCATTATATCGAGTATAATCATCTATAAAAGATATATAGCTTTACCTACTCTTTGTGGATACCGGTGATGGGTTTTGAGCATAACATACAATCCTATGTGTGTATGCAACCCTAAATAAGATCTACATTTTCTCTAATTTAACATACAGTATGAACGACTGATATAGACTACTAATTGAACACATCAATTCAGTCCAGGCTTGGCCAAGCACTTTAGATGTCATCATCAAATCATTGAGAGGCCTACATATATCGATTTTCCCGTTAAGGCAAAAGGAACGGGTAAACTTCGACTTATATGCATGTACTATTTACTCATCAAATCATGCACAACAATACATTTTATAACTTCAAGTTACTGATGCGTTTACATATTATCAATGCATATATGATTTGTAGACAAAAACTCATATATCTCTGTTTCAAGAATATAAGATATTATCTTCTCAAAATTACTCTTGATAAAATCCATGAAGTAATTCTTTGAGTGTGGGTTAATTGAATACTTAAATCCCCATTTTAAAAGTACTTATGAATACTGCAACAAACCATTGCTATGTATTACCCCTCAGACAATCTACAGTCTGATTCATGACAATCTTAATTCACTACTTACTTCAAAAAGTACAATCGACTGTGGATGTTTGAGTAATCCAATTATTAGGGAAGTAAAACATGTGAAGTGAAACACAATAATAACCTAATTAACTAAGGTCTCAAAACTATTGAATATAAATACACCACTTATTATTTAATCACCATATTAACTAGACTTTATTAATTGTATAATGTTTCGATTCATCAACTAAACAATTGAATTAAACATCAGTCATGCCATGTTATAAACATGCATACTATGTATCTTGGCCCTTCCTTTGTAAACAAATCTATTAGACATGATTCCAATGATTCTCATATCACAATTCCAAATCCTTATTACAAGTGTAAGAATTCCAAATTCATTTCACCACTAAATGTTTTAGAGTCTAACGTTGCATGCAATATCCTTTTATGATAATGTGGTGTCAAAGTACCGAGACTTAGCCAAAGATCTCAAAAAATGCTCCATTGAAACTTTTTTACTAAAACAATTTCATGGTAATGAAGTATCAAATTCAAAGTAACTCCTTGAACACCTTCCTTGCATTAAGGTTTCTAACTCACATGTATATTTCAATAACTAACTCTTATTATGGAAATATTTCCATATTCACATATAAGCTCATAATGTTCTTGATAGTTGTTTAACAGCTTTAGTCACATCTTGTTCTATTCCTTATTCCCTCTCAATTCCCTAAGCATTTGGAAAAATCATAACAAGTGAATATTATAGCATATGTAATCAATCCTACATACGAAGCATATGGAATCCGATACATAATGTCTTACATAAAAACCTGATGGTCTCTTGCTATAATATTTCCATATATCAAATTTCCTTTGTTGAATCGTTTCAACACAATATTCATATTTGACTAAGTTTTATTAAAACTTCAATCTAAATTTTTAGATTTGAAATGAAGTATAAGCGCTTTCTCCCCCAAATCTTATAATAGCAAAACAATTTACAAACTTTGCAACTTGCACATTTGTAAACTTTGTTTCCTACAAATAGTATTGCCAACTTGCAACACCTAGCATAACAATTATGCTCCCACTAGTATAACTATTATGCTCCCACTATCTATGAATAAAGTTCAAAATTCTGATACAAGGTGCTTCGATAAGTCTTCATCTAGACTTATAAAGCTCATACACCTTCATTAGATAGAATGTATGTGTGTGTATGTGTGTTTAAACCCTTTCAGAACTTATAGCTATAAGTCCTGAATGTTCAAACTATTTCTTACCATTTCTCACAATTCGAACTATTAAAAGGGATGTCATAATCATATGTGAATTGGAGAACGCAATTACCACAACTGCTACCCATAATGATATTAACCATATTTAAAATCTACTAGCAAAATTGTTTCCTCATAATCAATTTCATGAATTAGAGCGAAACCTTTTTCCACTTAGATTTTATGGTGTATGTGTTCTATCCATACAAATTTGTCATTTGTAACCTACTATCATAAGATTAGGATGAGGAAAAAATGAGAATTCAAATTTAGGTTTTATGGACGGAACGTTTCTTATTCTTAATTTCTCGCCTTCTGGTAGCACAAGGGCCTACCAATGCTTCCAATTTGTCAAGCAGCTCACTTCCATTGACCAATGTATTATCATTGACCAACGTGCTCTGCCTTTTGCAGTCACATGAGAACCATAGAACTCATAAGCATTTTCAACTCAACAGGAAGGTGCACAGAAAAAAGAATATGTCAACTTAACATGACAGGTTATCAACCTCAGGTTGTGTAATAGTGATAACTAAAAGGTTTATTCTTGATTGGCTCTTGAAACTCTTCAAAATCGAAAAGACTCCCACTGACTTCTTGACATATAAGTTTTTCTGTTAAGGAACATTCCTCGACAAGCAAAATAAAAAATTCAAAATTCAGTGTGGATTTCGACGATAAAAACACTTTAATGAATTGGTCTTAGTTTAACCTTTATTTTAACCAAAACATCACAACTACCAATTCTAAATGTGATAGAGTAAGAAAAAAATTTCTACTCCACATTTCATGAAGTGTTATAAACCTACTTAGTTTGAAATAAGCTTCAAGATATGATTTGTAGTTACTAGAGTATGACTCTAAAACTTGATTGGAAACGAAGTATGACTCATCTCTCAAATAAACCATTTCAACAATATTTGATTCCTCTTCTTCGTCAAAAGAATTTCACTCAGATGTTCTTCGAGGATCAATTGTTACATGGTTGCATAATCATTAAGATGATCATAAAACATGATACCAAAGTCCTATCCTTTCCTTTCAGATTGGAGAAACCTTTATATTTATGTCTAATAGATTCTTCATATTCGTTCTGCCACTCTTTGAAACTTTTCAAAGAATCAGAATTACACTTAATCTTATAAGCATAACCATTTTACTGAACCATCAGTAAATCATGATGAATAGACTTATCGTCCTTTGTGGTGCATCTAACCAGTGCATATCAGTATGTACTAGATCCATTTGTCCTTCACTTTGACTCACATAAAACATGTGATCAACGAATTAGTCTTAATCTTCCAAAGATCAAGATTCTCATACATCACACAATTCGAATTGTATGACTCCAAGTTTCCATCCAATTAAGACTTGGGTGATGAGAATTCCCTTTCACTTGGTTAATCATGACATTACCACAAACAATATAATTAAGAATCAATCCACATTTAACATTGCTAATAATAGAAATGTAACCACCAATTTTTCATAAATTTCATTGTAAGGAAACATAAAGTAAACCAAATAAAAACAAAAATTCACTTTACTGATAATGAGCAGAAAAATTTTGTCCTTACAATATAAATATATGAAAACTATGTTTCAATATATTTCCTAAGCAATCTATCAAAAATCCTAAGCAGCAACTCAAAAATATGATCATTGAACTATGCGACCGAAATCCGTCTCTCACGATTAGATTCAACTTACTCTTCTTAAATTTCCTTCTTTCTATTAGATTCTACAAAACATCAAAAAGTGACTATCACAACATGTGTTAAGAATTTATGAATAGGAACTTAATAAAATAATAGAGTTATATACCAATATTGCCATTATCAATGTCCATGGAAATTTTGGAGACAGATCCTTCAAACATTTTTTCTTGACTTGTGCTCTAAAGTAGTTATGCTTTAGCAGCAATCAACATATATGTTAGATCAATTAGGGTCACGTCATGATCCCTCATATATTAGTCTTTAATGAACTGACTATATGATTCAGGAAGCAAAACTAGAACCAAGTCAATGGGCAGCTCCCTTGGGAAAACGACACCTAACATCCCCAAGTTGTCAATGTGCGATTTCATTTTCAAAACATGTGCACATACTGACTTTCCATCTTCATGTTTACATGCCAATAGGGCTTGAGTAATTTCGTACTTTTCAACTTGAAGAAGACATGACCTACGGAGAGTCATTGGAGGAGGTGGAGGAATAATCAGGGAAGCATGATTTCCAGTTCCACCATTGCTTGAAGAAGGGTACATTCTTTCACATTGATCAACATGTGGAAGATCGTCTTTAGATAGAGAAGGAAAAACATTTCCAAAAGAACGAGGAAGACCATTGTTGTCTAAACTTGACATTTATAAAGGGAGAATAGAGAATTCAATTTAGTTGATTTTAATCCTTAATTATTAACCCAAAATTTAAATCTTGGATCCATATATTCGATTCGAATTCTTAAGAGGGACAACGTAATTAAATTCGAATCTATTTTAGGTAGGTAAAGCATTTACCTATTTCAGTCTTATGAAACTCCTAGAACTTTTGAGATTCATTGAATTGTTCAATGGCATGTTTAATCTCGATTATGCTCTCACTTTGTGACTGGGATGTTGAGGATCACAAACAAGATGTGAATAACCATGCAAATTAGCTTGGTACTCTCGATGTAATTTATCATCTAAAATAAACATGTTGATTAACCACACACGCTCCATTAATTCAATGATAATTTACGAGACACCCATTGCCAACAATATTAGTCCCAATTTAGTGTTCCAGTTAACCACACATGCTCCACTAATGACCAATAAGGTGATGATACATGTAGCTTGTACTAGTTTTAATCCTACTAACTTAGACACTGAAACAAACACATGGAGGCAGTGTACCTATCGATTAGCAGTTTAGTTCAAGCAAGTAGGGTATCAAACACAGGGAACGGTAAACAATTAAAATTAATACTAATATTATCTAAATAAAAAATATTTAAAAGAAGTTTTTTCTCTAGTTTTTCAAGACTAAAAACTTAAGCAATTACTAAACACTTAAACAAAGGATAATTAACAACTAAAAGAGAAACAAAAGACAACTAGATTCAACAAGATAAAAGAGACTCCACTTAGATTCGATTCACTAATTCCTAAGGTTGAGTTTATGGCAAGTGCAATGGATTAATATATCAATCGTTACCAATTTAATATGATTAGGTTTATGTTCACTATTACTAACCCTTTACCAAACAAGTTAATTCAAACAGTGATCAAGTGATTAAACTAACAAGTTTCCTAGTGTTCAGTTCGAATCAAGTAAGACTTGCAATTATAGTTAACTAAATTGGTTGATTCAATTAACTCATATGTGGTTGGTCATCACACATGATCACACATTAACTTACTTATTTTCTAGTTAAACCTAGGTTCATGTTTAGTGATACTAGACATACAATCTTGTTTTCACAAAACTATAAGATTCAATCAATCAACAAGATGTTCATACAACTCAATATACTTGGTTATTAATAGAATATAATTATTATTAAAATATAAGGTTCTTTTAACAAGCTTAACAAGATAAACAACCAAATCAATATAATCCAAGCCACTTAATCAAACCATATTCATAAGATCCTATACATCTAAATAGAAGTATGGAGTTTAACCCATATGTAGGGTCCGATATGTGTTGTGTCTTGGGCTCGTTCATTAGTTCAATTTTGTTTCCGGATTGAGCCTGTCCATCCGTGAGTTATTTTCTAGGGTTTAGTATTTATAGATGCTTGCATGCATCTTAGTAAATAAGATTTGGAGTCGATCATTGATAGAAATTACTTTTTATCATTTGTAACCCTAGTAGCCTCTACAGCAGAAGTTCTTTGTCGAGCTCTACTGAGGCTTGAATCTATTGAATCATTCAACATATTTTTATTCACTCTTGTGTTTGATATTTCTGTTTACGTTTTCGTGCTTAACCTGTTTAAGATCTAAACGATCAAAGAGTTTTTCAACTCATCAATTGGTATCAGAGCAGGAGACTGTGTAATTCATACACATATCTTATGTGAAAGAAGTGATTAGGGTTTAATCCGCATTCATTGATATTTATTGAGCCGTCACTCCATAATTGACATATCTCATTAATTATTCACCTTGCCCTAATATTACGTATTACAAAGTCTGATCTTATAACAGGTTAAACGATCAAGCATGGACGATTCTCAATCAAATCCTATTAACATCTCTAACAGTATAGGATCAACAACCAAGATTCCAATTCTCTACACTCAAGACTACGAAGTGTGGACGCACCACTTTGAAGACTACGTTATTGGATCTGAAGATAATGGGTATCTGATATGGGAAGCTATTATATCTGGCCCTTTTGCTCATTCAGGCACATCTAGAATCATTAAAACACAAAAGGAGTACAATGATTTGTTGAAAGATGTGAAAGACGTCGCTCAGGACGAAAAGGAGAAGTTTCAATGTAACATTAAGGCATTGAGACTAATTATATTCGCTCTTCAATCCGACACGTTTCGATTGGTGAGTTCTTGCAGTACAGCAAAGGAAATCTGGAATCGGCTGCGAGAGCTGTATTCCACATATGAAGATCTGGAGCACTCAATTCAGACCCTACTTCTCTCTGAATTTGGAGAGTTCAAGCAGAAGCCAGAAGAGGTTGTTACACAAACATTTGATCGTTTCAATCATCTTCTCAGCAAGATGATCAAACATGATATTGAAAGGAAGCTCATCGAACAGAAGGTCACTTTCCTGAATGGCCTAAGATCCGAATGGAGAGCTGTTGTGTCAACGGTTAAAGCACATGAGCAGTTTAAATCGTACTCGTTGGTGAAACTGGTGGGGATTCTGAAATCCCAGGAAAAGACAGTGCTACAAGAGAAAAGCGTGGTTTCAAATTTAGGGTCTTTAGCGCTTTTGTCCAAAGGTAAGAGTGCAGCAGAAGACGAAGAGGATTTAAATATGGGAGACCACGATTTGACAGCTAAAGACTATGCTATGATGGTGTCAAATCCCAGAAGGTTCATAAAGAAAAAGTTCCCTACCAACAAAAATCGAAATTGGCAAGGAAGCTACAGCTCTGAAAAAGTGAAAGAGGAGCCGAAGGTTGAAGAATCAAAGAAGGAAGCGAAGGGTGAAGCTGACTCTGGTGTCAGTTGCTTTTACTGTGGTAGGAAAAATCACTACGCAAAAGATTGCGTGCTAAAGAAGATGGCAGAGAAAGATGAAGAGAAGGATGAAGAAGCAAGTCTCCTAAAAAGACTGGAGGAGATTAAGAGGAAGAAAGCTGCTACTAATCCCTCTATGAATGCTCTTATTGTGCAGGGTTCGGTAGATGATGATGAGTTCGGTGGCGTGCAGGTGTGGTCAACTGACTTAGAAGATGATGAAGTGAGAAAGCCTTCTCATGGAAAGGCTTATGTAGCAAAGAGTGGTGCAACTGATGGAAGATGTCTGATGGTGACAAAAATATCTCAGATGAGGGGATACAATACTGATGGTGGAAACGAAGAGGCTAAGGAGCAAGAGGACTTGTGCTTTACAGTGAAACCTCTTAGTATGCAGATCAGTGAGCTAGATGAACTGATCAAGAAGGTACAATCTATTTTTATTTCATTTAAAATTCCATAAAAATCATATGAAAAGGAATTAAATAACTTGAATTCAAGAATTTCAAATCTAGATAGTTGTTTAACTCAAACACGGGTCACGAATTCTAATGTAACTGACCAAATAAGCAGGGTGTCATCCAAGAGTGAGGAGCGAAGGATATGGATAGAGCAGAAAGAGTTGGAGTTGGTTAAGTCTAGGGATGAGAACATTTATTTGCAAAGAGACAATCTCAAATTATTAAAACAGAGGAATGTTTTTTGTTTAATTGCCAAAAGGCTTTATACTAACATTACTCAGCTGCATTTAAACTGTGAAATAGGGCAGAAGATACATCGCATGATTTTACCCTTCCTTGAGTTTAAGGAGGATGAAATCGATGCCGAAGCATACAGCTGTGAAAGTGTTGTATCTTCTGATGATGTCGATCCTACTTATATGTATGGTTTGGACAAAATTGAATCTTTTATAAAGTCCAAAGACCATAAGGACATGCTTAAAAATCTTTTGGATGAAAATGATAAGTTGAAACTCAGGGCCAAAACTATACAAAAATTTGACTCATTGAGTACCAAATTGAGTTCAGAAAATAAAATTGATGTTGAAAATGCATCTGAACTTAATGAGGGCGATGACATGAGTGAAATTTCTGTAGAGGATGAAGTTGATTGTTCCGAGTTCATTAGGAGCGAACCTGAAAACCACAAAAACCTGATTTCTGAAAATTCTGTGGAATTCGCTCATTTGTCCAAAAATAAGTCCCCAATCCTTAAAGAAAAGGTCGTTGTGTTTCAAAAGGTTAGAACAACTCCCAATCAGGTTTATAAGGTCACAGGAGTAACCTAACATCAGATAGCCGAACTCACTGCCATAGTGAATTAAGATAATGCAGATGGTTGTGATGAGTTTTTCTGGTCTGCACTGATATACAACGCAGATGAAACAGTCGGTTTGTCGGAGCGAACATCATGGAAGGCCAAAGGTAGATATGTGCCCGAACCTCTAAATAAACCTACCAACTTTGACGTACCAAGTTCCAGCGGCACAAAAGAGATTCCAGTGGAAGATGTCACCTCAACTAGCGAAACCTCTTCCATGAAGAGTGAACCTGTTGCTAAGAAGCTGAAATAGAAGGCAAATATTCACAGACAACCGAAACAGGTGAAAAATCAAAAGCAGCAGAGAAACTTGAGATACAAGAAAAATCTCTCAGAGCGAAAGCAGTATTGGCGCTCCCAAAATCCTCACTACACTCACTTTGACAGAAATTCTAAGCCAAAAGGAGAAGAAAACAAGAGTAAAAGGAGCTTCGAACCACCGATTCAAAAGAACCAGAGGAAGACTTTGGGGCCACAGAAAGAACAAAACCGAAAGGATAGGTTCGGTCCCGAAAGCAACAACAACTGAAAAGCTGGTTTCGGTTCACCAAACAACAACAGATAAAGACCAGAGTTCAGCCCGTCAAGCTTTTACAATAAAAGACCCAGTTTCGGGCCACCAACCTACAACACCCGAAAATCCAGCTTTGGTTCATCATCAAACGGCAACCGAAGGTCCAGGTTCGGTCCCTCAAATGACCACAACCGAAAGGGTCATTTCGAACCTCAAGTCAGGAGAGATTCTCATTCTAATTTATTTTCCTCTAATTCTTCTCATTCTCAATCTTCTTCTAAGCCTAATTCTGGTCCTACACCAAATTCAAGATCGTCAAAGGATTTGAAGGAAAAAGGAAGATTTCCTCAGCTAATGAAGACCGAAAGCAGGCTAAAGTCCAAACACCAGAACCTGAATCCAAAATACCTGCATCTAATTCTAATAAAATCAAAGTGTTTACTATTAAAAGGAAAGATGAAACAACCTTAATAAAACGAACATATCTCGTTGATGTTTCTCTTAATATTCTTGTTTCTGTAAAAGGCTCACGTGGACCCAAGAAACTTTGGGTTCCTAAATCTGCCTAGTTTTTGCAGGTTATTAGTGACGAGCAGTTTGACGATGAATGGTACATACACAGTGGCTGCTCATGTCACATGACAAGAAGGAAGGAAGAGCTAAGGGAGTTTTGGTCACTTCAAAATGATGGCAATGTCAAGTTCGGTAACAACTCTTATGGAACAATAAAGGGTTATGGGATGATAACCAATGGATACTTTACAATAAGGAAGGTGGTGTATGTAGAAGGGTTGCAGCATAATCTCATTAGTGTATCTCAACTGGGGGGAGGTACCGGTGTCAAAGTCTCATTCGACGACGAAGGTTTAGAAATTATAGAGAAGAAATCCAACAAAGTCATTCTCAAGTCAGATTGAAAAGGTGAAATGTTCCCTCTGAATCTCAGACCAATCAAAGGTAATCCAGCCATATGTCTTTTGTCCAAAGCTCATTCCGACGAAAGTTGGTTGTGGCACCGAAGGCTTTCACATCTCAACTTCAAAGACATCAACAAGCTTGTCACCGGTGGTCATGTTCGGGGTCTTCCATTGCTTAAGTTCGATCGAGAACACTTATGTGCTGCATGTGAAATGGGAAAACAAATTCATCAAAGTCACCCAACCATCATAAACACCAAAGTTGTTGAACCACTTGAGTTGCTTCACATCGACTTATGTGGTCCATCATCAATCGAGAGCATTGGCGGTAACAAGTATATCCTTGTTATTGTT
Source organism: Lactuca serriola (assembly GCF_051521515.1). NCBI lineage: Eukaryota > Viridiplantae > Streptophyta > Magnoliopsida > Asterales > Asteraceae > Lactuca > Lactuca serriola. The sequence continues at coordinate 283,988,760 of NC_136411.1, forward strand.
GATGACTTCTCGTGTTTTACTTGGGTATTATTTCTAAAGCACAAATATGAGGCAACTACCAAGCTGAAGATCTTTATCAAGCAAGTCGAAGTGCAACTGAGGAAAGTCGTTCGAAACATCAGGAGCGACAATGGACTGTAATTCAAGAACAAAGAATTTGAAGATTTCTTGATAGACAAAGGCACCAGTCACAATTTCTCAGCCCCCTATACACCTCAACAGAACGGAATTGTCGAAAGGCGAAACCGATCCCTGTGTGAGGCGGCCCGAACCATGCTAAGTTTTGCTTCTCTTCCCTTATATTTCTGGGCTGACGCTATTGCTGCAGCATGTTTTACTCAGAATAGGTCTTATCTCAACAAGCGTTTCTTTCTCACTCCTTATGAGATTATTAACAACAGGAAGCTGAATGTCAAGTTCTTTCACGTGTTCGGTTCCAGGTGCTTCATCTTCAACTCCAAAGAACATCACAACAAGTTTGATGTCAAAGCTGATGAAGGAATCTTTCTGGGATATTCTCTTACTTCAAAGGCATACATGGTTTTGAATAAGCGTTCTAAAAGAATCGAAGAAACCTATTATGTGACGTTCGATGACAATTACGTCAAGAAGCTAAAGTGTACCGAAGAAGCAATTAGAGAGATTTACTCTCAAACAGGCCAAGTCATAGTCTCAATCGCCAATTAATGTGACCAGTTCATAGACTTATTTGATGAACCTGAGAAAGCCACTCTTTCAGAAGCCAAGGCAGCAGACAACAAAATTGATCACCTTAAGCAGATTATCGAAGATGCAGCCAAACAAATGGGAGAAGGAGAACCAGTTCGAAACGAACCTCCCCAGAGTGGTACTTCGGTCGAGGGGGAGAATTAATTCTCTTCAAATCAACAGGACTCACATATTCAGGGGGAGAATCAATCTTTGACAGACCTGAAAGTCTAGTAGCACCCGAAAGACCAGCTACACCCGAAAATCCGGATCAGCCCGAAAGCCCAGTTGAAGAAAGAATTTTTGGGTCAAATCCAAATAATTCGTCATATATCGAGGGGGAGAATTCTGATATGCTCTATGACGATGATACTCAATCAGAATTAGAAGAAATGGTGAACGCTGAATTGGATCCGTCCTATGACCCAAATTATCCTCCTCTCACCAAATGGACCAGAGACCATCCTGTATCTCAAGTAATGGGTGACACATCAGAGAAAGTTCTAACACGTTCACAACTGTAGGCGAAACAAACTGCTTTATTCTCCAAAGTAGAATTTTGCATGTTTAATTCTTTCGTATCCAAAATTGAGCCGAAGACCGTTAATATTTCCCTTGATCATTCTGACTGGGTCCAGGGAATGCAAGATGAACTCAATGAGTTTGAAAGAAATAAAGTCTGGAGACTCATTCCAACACCAAAAGATGCCTCGGTTGTCGGTCTCAAATGGGTGTTCAGGAACAAAATGGATAAGGAGGGGAAAGTAATCTGGAATAAGGCTCGGCTAGTGGTAAAAGGATACTGCTAGGAAAAAGGAATTGATTACAAAGAGACATTTGCTCCGGTAGCAAGGCTGGAATTTGTTCGAATATTTCTTGCCTATGCTGCACACAAGAATTTCGAGGTCTACCAGATGGATGTGAAGTGTGATTTTCTGAATGGGGAACTTGAAGAAACTGTGTACGTGGAGCAACCTTCTGGTTTCATGAATGAAAAGTATCCAAATCACTGCTACATCTTAGATAAGGCGGTTTACGGTCTGAAACAAGCACCTAGGGCATGGTATGAAACACTAACTAAGTTTTTAAAGATGTCTAAATTCAAACAAGGTTCGGTTGACCCAAACTTCTTTCGTAAAAAGGAAGGTAACCACCTGATGATAATTCATATCTATGTCGATGATATCATCTTTGGCTCAACGAATCCTAGCCTAACAGCTAAATTCAGAAAGTTGATGGAGACAAAATTTGAAATGAGCTCAATGGGTCCGATTAACTTTTTCCTTGGTTTAAATATTAGACAGGGACCCGAAGGCATCTTTATCAGCCAGGAAGCATATACCAAGACTCTTCTTGCCATGTTCGGCATGATGGGAGATTCAAAGGTCAAAATCCCTATGGCGTTCGGTACCAAGCTCACACAATCTTTGGAAAAATCGGCAGTAGACATAACGCTATATCGCCAAATGATTGGTTCCCTGATCTACCTCACAGCTAGCAGGCCCGATATAATGTTTTCTCGTGTGCTATTGTGCCAGGTTTAAAGCAAATCCTCGTGAGCCACACATGCTGGTAGTGAAGAATATACTCCAGTATTTGAAGCGAACCACCTCTCTCGGTCTCTGGTATCCCTCAAACTCAGGTTTCTTTGTTCAAGCCTACTTAGATGCAGACCTTGGAGGATGTGGTTTAGATAGGAAAAGCACTAGAGGAGGCTGTCAATTCCTCGACGGGAAGTTGGTGAGCTGGAAATCTAAGAAACAAACATATGTTTCTCTATCTACAGCCGATGCAGAGTACATTGCAGCCGCCTCCTGCACATCTCAAGTGATTTGGATCCAAAGCCAACTCCGGGACTATGGACTCAATATGAAAAAGATCCCTCTATATTGCGACTCAGAAAGTGCAATCAGGATTTGTCATAACCTGGTGCAACACTCCAAGACCAAAAATATTGCATTGCGGTATCACTTTATTAAGGATCATGTGGAAGACGGAAACGTAGAGATTCACTTTGTTCGAACCACTGATCAACTGGTCGACATCTTCACCAAAGCCCTTCGTGAAGCAAGTTTTAATAAAATTCTACAAGGACTAGGTATAATGGAATCGGAGTCAGTACCAAAAACACCTTTTCAAAACTAAAAGTTGGAAGCGAAATGAACCGAACGTTCGGTCTATTTCAGGTTCGGTTCACATGGGAACCGAAATAAACCGAATGCTCGGTCTATTTCGGGTTCGGTCCCATTTCACTTGTTTTCGCTTATCTCAAAAAGGTGGTATCTTTGGTTGTAAACTTTTGTAGAATTGTTTTCGAAAAATTTTAATTCCAAAAATATGTTTTTGGAACCGAAATGAACCGAGTGTTCGGTCCATTTCGGGTTCGGTTCCAATTTTTTTTTTGTTTGGTTTGGTTTGTTTTTGATTTTCTCTTTACCAAATTATCAAAAACTCCAAAAATATTTTCTTTTTCTTTTTGTCCCTACTTCTATTTGTATTCACCATTTATGGATTATCGATGGGGCAGGTATCATTCTCACACTTTGTAATAGCTAAGTGTCCCTAGAAGCATGCTGCTGCATGTTGTCCAAAGCCTCAACTGATTCTGAATAAAGCCTTACTGACTTGGTATATACAAACCTTGTCTTCCCAATTAGGCTACTACATTTATTCTAATCATGAGCTGCCTTACTCTTTTCTCATATGAGATAAGAGTTTTCTGCTTAGTCATTATTTTAATAACAGAGGTACTTTGGTTTCCTTACACCATCTCAAATATTTTTCTCCATCATATTCGCTTCATACAAGTAACCCTTGAGACTCTCAGAAATTAACACTGAGGTTTATGGTTACACAACCTCTGTGTTTGTGATCTTAGCTTCGTGTCACTACGTGCTAAGTGAAACCCACAATTCAATACCTACTCTGCATTGACGGTGAACAATTAAATTTGCTTTAGTTTTCACTCATGAATTAACGAATCCACCTAAGTGGTTGTACCATGAAATCTCTAATTTTCTCCTTGTGTGATTCTTTTGAAATTGTTACATACCATAACATTTCTTCCCTTAGAATACAGTTTTTAATTTTCTTGAGATTTCACACCTAGTATTTCCAACGTGTCACTAACACATTATCCAAACATACTTGTTCAACAGACCACATTGGTCTCACAAGTTCTTCATTCGATTTCCGTCTTATGTCAAGATCAGGAATTCTGAACTGAAGTGAAAACATCCCAAATAAGCCTTATTAAAAGATGCCTTTCAATACTTCTTAACAAGTGATTGATCGTAATTCAACGGAAAACCACACAAACACTTTAAGGTCTCTCTTGACTTTGAAGGAAGAGATTCGTGCCCGGGATCCACAGTTTCGTGTCTCTATTGACATCACAAATTCCCACATATATGTTGCTTTATTTCTTTATCTTTGTCACTCTATGCACGAAAATCTTTTTGATTTTCCAAAAATCTGGTTTCATTCATTACAAGCTATTTCTTTTTGGCTCCGGGATTTAATGCTATATTCTCAACGGGATGTTGTTGTTAATACTACACGTGTTCGCTTTTATTTAGTGAAGACAGCTAATTTTAAGGATAAACTGATGACTCAGCCGGGAGATTATCGGTTCAGGAATTTAAAAGGGCATTTGATGGGAAAGAGTGCAAAATGGAAGAGTTTTTCTCTCTCATGCGTAATCATAGGGGTTGCTAAACTGTCACACGTCAATCAACTCAGGAAACGCTTTGATTTTCAAGAAGATTTGGGGGCGGATTCTTCTCTCTCCTCTACACACGGTATAAAGGGTAAAACCTAAGGTCCTTTACCTCTTTACTGCACCCAAAATTCAGAGAGCAAGACACGATTATTTTCTCCCACTATTCATCTTCTTCTCCAAAACACTCTTCAATGGCGGATTCTTCTTCTGTTCACGAAGCCTCCCACATTCTGCCTATCCGACCTCAGCAAAGCCTGGTCATTGATCTCACCCCACATGCCTATGACGCCTTCATGTTCCCAATTGTGGAATGTCTTAAACACTCTCCACTGGTTCTAGCATTAACCAAGGTTGAAATCGTTGCAATGGAGTGTTTGTCACAGATCTTCTCAACTGCCCACTATGACAAGTCTGTCGATCGCATTTTCTTCGACATTCTTGATACCAAAACCTCCATCTCCAAACAGCGATTCGGATCGCTTCTAGGGTTCGAACATGATGAGTCAAGGGTTAACCCTGAGTCTAGTCCTGTGGGACAGTTGTTCTCCATGTTTTATAACATGGGGTATATTGAGATTCAAACTACAGTTACAAAGTTCAAGAAATCCTGTCTTCCTCCACAGTGGAATGGCTTCTTCACGGTGCTGTTCAAGGGTTTGTCAGAAAGAAGTGCAGGTTTTGATGGGGCTAGCCGTCTGTTTATGACGATTCTCTACAGGTTATACCATGGCATTAATCTTGACTATGGCTCTGTGTTATGGCAGTAGTTGATCCAAAGTCTTGCCTCTACTTCTCGCCACTCTGAGATTTCTTACGCCAGATTCTGGATGTTGGTTACCAAGTGGGCAATGGACAAGTATCATGTCCCTGTAGTTGCTAATTCTCCACTCTCCTCGATCGGCATTTTCCACACAACGAAGATCATCGTGACTAATCCTTCCAAGTTTCAGTTCGTTGGCTCAATTCCTGAGTCAATGTATGCATGTGTTCCAAGGGATAGTCGTATCATCAAGAGTTACAAAGATTTTCTTCGTTCAGGCCCTAGAGAGCTCACTCCAGAGATGATTCAATCTATCCATGAAGCTGACAAGCCTGCTCCCAGGGGCAAGAAACCAGAAAAGCGGAAAGACAAGAAGGTTGTCAAAGGAGCGAAAGGTCCCTCTCCAAAGAAGCGAAAACCTTCGAAGGTAGCTTAATCACCTCCACCAAAGAAGAGGAAAACCCAGCCCAAGCGCCAACTAATTATTGCCTCTTCCTCCAGTGAATCAGAGGATGAGAGTTCAGACTCAGAGGAGTCGCTTCGTGGTGACACTCCACCCCGTTCGCCTTCACCTGAGGTACCCATTTCAACTAAACCTGTCTCCCCTCCCCCAATCTCTATCTCTATTTCCATTCCCCCTATAACCTCCACTACTCATATACCACCCACCTCTATCCCTGTACCACCTCCTATTTTCTCAGAAGCTACGACAACAACCACAACTAGAGTTCGAACCAACGTATCTGATACGGGGGCTCATACTTTAGCACCCAAACACACACCCGCTACTGAACATACTTCCACACCCGAACCTACTCCCATAACCGAACCTCCACCTTCGCCTTCCTCTCCCAATCACTCGGCAGATGACGAGACTTTTCTTGGAGGAGAAGACATGACTTTTGACTCTGTCTACTATAGTCCGTACCAGGTTCAAAGTGATGATGACGATGATGCTCCTGTCACTAAAAAGCATCTCAAGGAACTTCATGAGAAAATCGACAGTCTCATCGCTTCCTCCTCTTCCTCTCGGTCCACTATCTCAGAGGCTGCCATTCAGGGGCTAGTTGATACGTTCACCAAGGCACATGACGCCTCAATCAACTTCGCCACTGCTGCTATCGACGCATCAATCAAGGCGTGTGCTGCAGCGACCGAAAAAGTCGAAAAACTATTTGTCGATGCTAACAATATTTTACAGTCTTTACAGGGAGCCGCTAAATCCAATGCAGCGAAGGTTGACTCTCTTGTCAAGAAACTGGCCACTTCATTTGCATCAGAATAGCAATTCTTTACCAGTCTTCGTCAGTCTCTTAAAGCTGACAATAAAACCTTCCAGGAGACTGTTGAGGAGCGCTTGGCAAAGCTACAAGAAGATCTCGCTTCAGAGAACTCTGTGATGGATGCTCTTACTCGCAAGACCACTGCTCTAAAGGTCAAGAGTCTTCAACTTTTCCAATCTAAAAAGGAGGTTGCGTCTCTCTGATCTGAGCGAGCGGTCATTTCCATGTGTGTTTCAGATGTCCACGCCGCCCTCTCCAACATTATTGAAGCGCATGATCCCATCCTGAACTATTCTGTGAGGCACACTCTAGCTGAGAAGCTTGCTCCCACCCTTGACCTACTCAGCAAAATTGAAGGGCTTCCTGAGTTCGTGGCCCATCCAAAACAAGGGGGAGAAGATGTGTCTCAATCGCCTCCTACTTCTACATCAACTAAAGCAACCGAACCTCCTCCAACAGGTCAAGCTTCAGGTTCGAGTGCTAAAGATAAAGGGAAGAAGATTGTTGAAGACAGTGATGGTGATGATGATAAAGAGACCATCGCTGATCTCTTGAAGAAACAAGGCCGGGAAAAAGATTCAGACATGAGTGCTCGTGTTGCCAGAGAGGCCGAGGCGAATGAAAGAAAAATGAAGGAGGCTCATTATCTCCTTGAGAGTCGAAAAAATCTATTTCCTCTGTGGACTCTCGAGAAGCTTATCAAAGAAGCTATTGATACTCCCAGCATCCTATGGCTCGAACCAGTGATTTCCTTGGACAGGGTCAATTCTATCGACTCTCAGTTTGATATGCCCTTGACCCGAAAGGCCTTCATATTTCATGCATTCTCCCATGTTGCTGATGTCCCTCAACCTCACACGCAGGTTGATAGGGAGCTTGTTGAATTCTATCTAAGGTTTGCCCAGCCTCAGTATCAGACATGGAGTGCTCAAAAGATCATAAACGTTCGGGTCCTCAAACCCTTTCGAGAGAGAAACTTCACAAACGTTCGGTTCAAAGTGCTGAGGGGGTCTGCTAAAACAGAACATGCTATTTCACTTGCTTATCTTCCCAACCTGAATCCACATGATTGGATCATCTTGCACACCATCCTCCTCACCAATGAAGCTAAATATGGGCCAATCATAGATCACTTCAAAAGTATGTTAGTTTGCTACATCATGGAGGTCGCCAAGATGGATCATGAGATCACAAGTATTTTCAAGAAAAAGCCCACCATCTCTCCAGTTGGCTCTGCAAGCAATCTGAATAAAATGCAGATGGGGAGGATCGACCCAAAGCGGAACTCAGTCATGTTCACAAGGAACGAAGGCCAAAAATGCCTGTTCACCTTGGCAGACAAGCATCTATACACTACTGCGTACTTGGAACATGTTTTGGGGATCATCAATCGATGCAAGCAGAACTCTGATGATGACAAGAAAAACTTCGATGATATGATCCAGTGGTACATTCGCTTCAGACAAACCATCCTTGCCCTCATTCCTCGTCTGTTCAAAACCACAAAGAAAGATCCTGCAGCTGGACCCAGCAAGCCGAAGTAGAATCTCGCTCCAATTGACGCAAAGGGGGAGATTGTAAGGTCCGATATGTGTTGCGTCTTGGGCTCGTTCATTAGTCCAATTTTGTTTCCGGATTGGGCCTGCATGAGTTATTTTCTAGGGTTTAGTATTTATAGATGCTTGCATGCATCTTAGTACGTAAGATTTGGAGTCGATCATTCATAGAAATTACTTTTTATCGTTTGTAACCCTAGTAGCGTGTACAGCGGAAGTTCTTTGTTGAGCTCTGCTGAGGCTTGAATCTATTGAATCATTCGACGTATTTTGATTCACTCTTGTGTTTGATATTTCTATTTACATTTTCATGATTAACCTGTTTAAGATCTAAACGATCAAAGAGTTTTTCAATTCATCACCATAACTTCAACAAATAACATCTTAAAAACGAAATTAATCAATGTAGACATCATGTAAACAAGAGAATTAAGTAAATTACTAATGATTTTTCCTTTGGATCTCTTAAATTCCAAGCCTCTAGTTGAATCTCGAAAACCACAGCTTCTAAGAACCTCTCTGGCCTCCAAAAGTCGCTAAAAGCCTCCAACAAAAGTTAGCGTTTCGAAAGAAAACAATCTACATATAGATTCCAAAAATCAACTCCAACTCGTCAAGTTTTATGACTAAACTCGTCGAGTTTTCTACTAAACGTGCGAGTACGGCAAGGAATTATTTTATTGGGAATCTTCATCTCAACTAATGAAGTTGGGACACCAAACTCTCTGAGTTCTTCCTTATTTTTACCTTCTTCCTTAAAATCTAATTTCCAAGTTTCCAACTGCTAGATCTGCTTCCTTTCACATCCAAGCATGTCTTTGTTGCTGAAAATGAAATTTTAAACTAATTAAGAACATTTTTTTCATTATTTAAGATAAAATCAACAAAAAGTATTAAGATAATGCATGAATTTTATGATTAAATATCCCCATATCAAAATACCCCACACTTGACTTTTGCATGCCCTCAAGCGAAACTGAATTTTAGCACACCAATATCATATAAGACAATCCTAATCGAACCCAACCATTATGCCAAGACCGAAACGCATGCATTTGTGTCTAAAATTTTTCCTAAGGTCCCCCCTAATCCTAAATACTAACAATCCTCATAAACATTCGCCTACTTCTTTTGAACAATGCTCATTTTACGCATCCCTCCGAATCCATCCCCAGAAAGCTTCCTTAACCTCAAGGAATATTTGGTTAAACCCCCAAGCACACATACGGAAAAATAACCTAGAAAAGAAAAATAAAATAAAATAAAAGACTTGATACTTGAATCTTCAATAATTTGCAGCCATTCTTCATAATTTTTCTTTGTTTTCATAGCTTGTAGATTCTTTTAAACATTTCATCACTCTTTTTTTTTTCTTTTCGACCGCACTTTTTTCACTCAAACTAAAAACCTAGAAAAACGTATGCTTACACAATGGGATTTAACTTCATCATTTATTGATTAAAGGCATTAGTCTTATGTGCAATGACTACTTAAGCTTTCCTGAATACATTTCAAGTACACGATGCTAAACATGTTGCGTCCCTTAAACTAAGCGAGGTTGTGTTTTTTTCCCATGATTTCACTAGAATAAAGAGGGCCACAAATGCATTATAACGTATATAGGCTCAACTAAACATTTAGGTCCTCATAGAATCATAAAACATAATACTAGCATGGAATCCTAATTGCTTTTACCATGATTTTCTAAATTAAACCTAGCAATTTTTATGCAATTTTTTTTTTAAATTAAACCTAGGATTCTAGTTTCACTACTGTATCCAACCCCTACCCCACACTTAATTTATGCAATGTCCTCATTGCATGTTATGCATGATAAAGAGCATAAAAGTAAAAAGAGATAATTGCAACAAACTCCCATGCGGTAGAAGTTTCGAGGTTGATATTCTTCATTTTAAGCTGCATCTTCAGCTGACTTTGGCATGGCAACAACTCATCCACGCCTTGGGTGTCAAACGTCTCGTGCGGTTAAGAGCTCTAAATATTCTGGAAAAAACTTCTTTGAAAACTTCAAAAATGGACTTCAAAAATATAGCCAATGCTCGCCTTGAATGGAATCAAATCGAAAACTTGAAAATAAAAGATTGAGCAACTCGCCGAGTTATAAGTGAAGGCTTGTTAAGTTTGATTGTGATTCAAACAGAAAACGCGAAATTCCTCTAGAACGAGACGAGTTTCAGATCTGCACTCGACGAGTTTTCAGCTCTGATCGGGCAATTTCTTCTTTCTGCTTTATTTCTGATTGTGTTATCAAAGAGGGTATTAAGGTAATACACCTCCTTATATTCTTCAGTGACGAGACTCCTTTTTAACCATTATAAACCTCGGACTCAACGTATCACTCAAATCTTCAATTCTTCTCGTTAACGACTCGACCCCTCACTTTAATTCCCTCACGCTTTAACTATTAGATCACTCTCACACTAATTTTCACAAAATCAAAGACATAAAACCATATAATAACAAGGAAAACAAACATCAAATTTAAAATTCCTACATTATCCCTAATTACTACAAGTTTTCAAACATAAACAAGTCAACCAAATAAAAACACACAAACAAATAAAAATAAAACTGTCTGAAACGTAAACAAAAGGATAATCACTCGTTATCTTCTTTTCCTCCACCGGTTCCATTTCCTGCCGCACCACCTTGTCTCGCTCTCCAAAGGTCCTCCCAATTTCGAATATATGGGTAGTCGGGAAAAGATTCATTGCGTGGTATTTGAAGGTGACTCGTCATGTAATCCATGGTCATGTTAGTGTGATTTAAACCACAACCTATATCATCTTGGTATTCTCTTAAGGCTATGTTGTACGGGTCCATGGGTAGTTCATCTTCAATCGAGATCATCGGTGGGCCTTCATGCATGGGTGCAGCTCGAGCCCGAAATCTTCTTCCCGGTCCCTCTGGTACCATCATCATCGGGAATGGAAAAGTTTCCTCAACCATTGTCATCAACAATTCGTGCCCTTCTGTAATGAAGAAAGCTAAACGGGCATGTTTGAGTCATCGTGAAAAATTTTCCGGACCCTCTTTCAAATATCCCATGCGGCCTCGCCAACTTGGTCACTAGCATGCCCCCAAAAATCCTTCAGGTCTTTCTTTCCTTGAGTCCCCCATCTGCTAGATACCTTGCCAAACAATATGGAACATTGCAAAAAATGTTTGGCATGAGGATGCTCCTCAAATAAAACAAATCAAGGCTTGGGACCTTGTTGTCATATTTCATCCTTTTAATTATGTTGGAGATGAATCTATGGACGAGCCTGTAGATTGGTGACTAGATATCTCCTTCTTGTGCTGTCGACGAAATATAAACTCTTGGGCGATTGAACTCCACCAATTTTCACTATTGATCTCATCCGGGAACCCTCTATGATAATGATCTAAAAACACACCAAATGCCTCAATCATAACTTCTGATTTATCATACAATCCCACTCTCCAAGCTAACTCAGCGATGCTATATTCCCGATACTCTCCACCAAGATAGAAAGTCAAAGCACGTGTGTCAAAGTAATCGTCACCCCCCCCCCAAAGAAAAAATTGACCGTTGCATAGAACTCCAAGCATAATTCCATATAGACGGGTCCTTGCAATTGAAATAATCTCATCCATGTAGAACATGTCACCCTAACCCCTTCATGTACAAAAATTGTCATTAGATATGTATTCATCGCATCCATCAATCCAAATTCTTCCAACCATGAACATTTCACATCGTTTTCCAAGTAGAATTATTTCTTCTTCAGTGTCTCCAACTTTTTGTTCCATTCAACCATAGTTCTTTTGATATCACTTGAGCAAATTTATACCAAGGGAAATCCCCTTGGTTTCTTGGAATTTGTTTCCCTCTGTTACCCTTCCTCATTTTTCTGCAAAACAAACAACATAGGAGACCAAACAAACAACAAAAGAGGTCATAAATAAATTCTTAACAAAACTGGGCTTTCTGAAAAACAACTCGGCGAGTTGTATTTACAACTCAGCGAGTCCGATGAACAATCCGAAAAAAAGTTTGTGATTCAAATTGATTCGACCATATTATCTCAAAATCATTCCAGGGGTTTATTTATGGTACCATAGCATGTAATAAATCACCAGGAAAACCAGTTAAAACAACCTAATTTGCTCAAAATTGAAACCCTAGAGTTTATTCCAAGTTCAAAATCAGGGGTTCTTTCAACTAAATCAAACATAAAACACATATAAATTTCTACTTTAACCAAATTATGTGAAGAAAATCTAACCTTTTCTAAGAATTTCGAGTGGAAACTGCAAGGAGTTGGAAATTTGTTTCACTTGAGAGAGAACACAACGAGTTCTTCGAGTGTGATGGTGAAAACTACCGAATTTTGCCTTTTTGGGGTAAAACCCTCTATAAAAAGCTTTTTTTTTTTTATTTTTGGTTATAAATGTCAACTTGTCAAATTGGGGACCCAAACTCATCGAGTACAGACGGGTTCTGAACAAAAGTCGCGAAAAATCAAATGAACTTGTTGAGTGCACAATTGGAAGACTATGAGTGAAAATCTCACCACACCCCACACTCAAACTTTGCTTGCCCTCAAGCAACATTTTAAAAAATATTAGAAGACTAAGAGTGAAAATCCTAACAAAAACACAAAAAAATAAAGGAAATAAAAGACTAAAAAGAAAATGAAAAGAAAAAGGGGAAAAGAAAGCAAACTCAAATGTTGGGTTGCCTCCCGCAAGCGCTTCTTTTTGAAGAGTCTTTAGCTGGACTCCTTCCCGCTTTACGTTGTGGCGGCTTCGAACAAAACTACCATCTTCACCATTTGCTCTTTCCATCTTCTTTTGTAAGCTTGAACTTTTTTTTATATACTTTTTTCAAGTCTTCAGTTTTCTTTTTAGTGGCCTTTTCTTCATACTTACGCTTTGTTGCTTTCCCTCTTTTAATAAGCCCGACCTTTTCTTCATTGTTTTGTTGTCCTACCTTTACCACTTCCATCTTATCTATCTCAATTTCCTTTTCACTTATCCCTTCATCATCACTTAAAATCACAATGTCTGTCTCACTTTCTTAGGAATCGGATGGTTGAAAGGTAAACACTTCAAAAGTAGTAGACACTATAGCACGACGCTTGGTTCTTTCTACTTTTGTTGACTGAATTTCTTCCATTTTCTGATCAATCTTGTGCAAACCAATGTAAGGGTTATTATTCTTCTTGTGATTCCAAACCATGGTGTTCTTTTTTGGGTTAAGATCAAAAGTAACTTCCGCCTTTTTGTCTTTATTTGCTTCACCATATAAAAAATATTGATCTAAACATGCCGAGTTTGTGTTATCAACACGATGGGTTTTTGTTTCAGAGCTTCTTGTGTTTTCTTCACTTACACTTCCTTCAATTAATTTCTCCAATTCTTGTAAGTCTCTTGAGCATCAAAGTCCTCCTCTGAATAGAATGTGAATTCCTTTGAATTATTTTCTTGCCAAAGTGCTAGTTTCTTTTCCAGCAATTCATCAATCATATTCACCGAGGAAACTGCATCATCACTAGACCATGAATGCTTTATCGCTTAATCGAATCCAAAAGTGACCGACTCATCTCCCACACATAGAGTAAGTTTGGACTCTCGCAGATCCACTATAGAACAAGCGGTGTTTGGAAACGGTCTTCCAAGAATAATTGGTACTCTATGGTTCTCTTCCATATCTGATACTATAAAGTCAGCGGGAAATGCCAATTTATCAACCTTGACCAGAAGATCCCTACAGATCCCCCTTGGATATCTTACCGTCTTGTTAGCTAGATGGATCGCAATATGGATGGGCTTTGGTTCTGGAAGGTTAAACTTCTTGAAGAATGAATATGGCATGAGATTTACACTAGCCCTCGAATCAGCCAATGCATAAGTAGTAGTAAAGTTTCTGAATTGGCATGGCAAAGTTATACTTCTTGGATCTCCCATTTTTTCTGCCAGTTTGTTCATCATAGCAGCTGAACTATTTTCATTTAAAACTATTTATGATATATCCTCCATCTTCCTTCTATTCGTGAGGATTTCTTTAAGGAATTTGTGCATACTTTGGCATTTGAGCTATTTCCTCAATAAATGAAATGTTAATATGGAGGGCCTTGATGTGCTCTAGAAAGTTCTTATATTCATCCTTTTGTCTTTGTTGTATGGCTCGACCTGGGAATGGCGAGGGTGCCTGGTGTAGTTTTCATGGAGATCTTTTTTTTCATCAGCTGTAAAACTCGTCGAGTTCCTTTTCTGAACTCGACGAGTTTGTTTGTTTGTTTGTTTGCGATTCTTGACTTTCTTTCTTTATTTCTTACACCACTTTTGGATCCTCGTTCTGGATTGGTGTCATAGGAGTGAAAATCTTCTTAGACCTTGTTGTTATTGCGTTTACATGAGCTACTCTCGGGTTTTGCTCAGTATTGCTTGGAAGTCCGCTCGGCGACCGCTCTTGATTTGCCTTGCAAATAGACCTAGTTGCTTATCAATATTGAGGATCGAGGCTTGTTGATTCCTCATCAATGCTTGCTGCTATTTCATCATTGCTAGGTGCTCTCGTATCGCCGCATCGGTTTCATTGTGTCTCTTCTCGGATGCGGATGCAAAGCGTGTAAGCATATCCTCAAAATCCTTATTCTTTTCTTGAACATGTTCTTATTTTTGGTAAAAAAAGCCTTGCCTTTTGTCTTAATTTCTCCTCCTTCACCTTATTGTATTCTTCATAGGGTAGCCAATCCTTTTTAGGTTTTCTCCAATCTTCGTCATACCTATCCCTGTTCGAGTAACACACTTCAAACTCCTCCATTTATATTCGCCCAATGTTTTCCACTTCAAAGTCCTCCATTTATATTCATCATAGGATATGTGCCACTCATTTCAAAGTCCTCCACTTATATTCGCCCATGGGTATGTCTGTAATGCTTTCCATTTCTTCTTCTGGCTCGATTTCACTATCTTCTTCAAATTCGGGTGTTTCTAGCTCAAAATTTGACACCTTCTCGTTGTTATCGTTTTATTCCCCTATTGCTTTATCCTTTTTTTTTTGCAAATAATCGATTTTGGATCTTCCACAGGTGGCACAACTGAAGAATTGGAACTCCTGGTCATAAACTTCCTGAAACAAAACAAAAATCACGCGTAAAACGAACAAAAACGCAGAAAAAACGAAACTGGAAACACGATGAACTCGTTGAGTTCAGAATTGCATGCGTCGAGCTCAACGCTAAAACAAAAAAAATAAAAACGAAATTTAAAACAGAAAAACTAGTAACTTTATGTGAGATAATTCTCACACAAAGGATCGATAACACTAGCAAATAATATTAACTATTTAGAACCGTTCCATGGCAACGGCGCCTAAAACTTGATACATGTAGATTGTACTAGTTTTAATCCTATTAACTTAGACACATAAACAAACACACAGAAGGCAGTGTACCTATCGATTAGCAATTTAGTTCAAGCAAGTAGGGTATCGAACACAGGGAACAGTAAATAATTAAAATTAATATTAATATTATCTAAATAAAACAACATTTAAAAGGGGGTTTTCTCTAGTTTTGCAAGACTAGAAACTTAAGAAATTACAAAACACTTAAACAAATGATAATTAACAACTAAAAGAGAAACAAAAGAAAAATAGATTCAATAAGATAAAAGTGACTTCCATTTAGATTCAATGCACTTATTCCTATGGTTGATTTTGTGGCAAGTGCAATCGATTAATATAGCAATTTTACCGAATTCTAATATGATTAGGTTCATGTTCACTATTACTAATCCTTCAACAAACAAGTTAATTCAAACAGTGATGAAGTGATTTAACTAACAAGTTTCCTAGTGCTAAGTTCAAATCAAGTAAGACTTGTAATTATATTTAACTAAATTGGTTGATTCAATTAACTCATATGTGGTTGGTCATCATACATGCTCACACATTAACTTACTTATTTTCTAGTTAACCCTAGGTTCATGTTCAATAATACTCTGCATACAATGTTTTTTTCACAAAACTATAAGATTCAAGCAATCAAGAAGATGTTCATACAACTCAATATACTTGGTTATTACCAGAAAATAATTATCATTAACACATAAGGATCTTTTAACAAGCTTAACTAGATAAATAACTAAATCAATATAACCCACGCCACTTAATCAAACCATATTCATAAGATCCTCTACATCTAAACATAAGTATGGAGTTTAGCCCATAACTTCAACAAATAACATCATAAAATCAAAATTCATCAATGTAGACATCATGTAAACAAGAGAATTAAGTAAAGTACTAATGATTTTGCCTTTGGATCTCTCCAATTCCAAGCCTCTAGTTGAATCTCGAAAACCACTACTTCTAAGAATCTCACTGGCCTCCAAAAGTTGCAAAAAGCCTCCAACAAAAGTTAGGGTTTCGAAAGAAAACGATCTATATATAGATTCCAAAAATCAACTGCAACTCGCCGAGTTTTTTACTTAAAATGCTTGTACGGCAAGGCATTCTTTTGTCGGGGATCTTCATCTCAACTCATCGAATTGAGATACCAAGCTCGCCGAGTTCTTCTTTATTTTTGCCTTCTTCCTTCAAAATCCAATTTCCAATCTTCCAATTGCTAGATCCGCTTCCTTTCACATCCGAACATGTCTTTGTTGCTAAAAATGAAATTTTAAACTAATTAAACACCTTTTGTTCATTATTTGAGATAAAATCAACAAAAAGTATTAAGATAATGCATGCATTTTATGATTAAATATGCTCATATCAGGTGCACTGTGCAATTTCATGGGTTAGCATCAAATTCACATTTTTCCTAAAGTAACTAAGATTGGGTTTTTAGGAAATGGTTTAGTTACTTTATCATTATACTTTTAATTAGGTTTAATTGTCCTATCGAACACGTTCGGCTAACGGCCCTCCACCATACAAGAGAACGGTGGGTAAGAATGAATACCCAATGACAATCATTTTACAGGCTTCTTCCTTAAACTCCCATTATAGTATGGCTTCATGAATGATGCGTACTAGCAGTTCGACTCACTTTTCTTATACATATAATATATATTAAACGCTTAGTTATATATATAGTATAAGGTGAATTTTAAACATTTTAAAATGCCAAGGGTTTAACTTTTAATTTAATTAAATTTAAACCATATATTGATTTTTTAATTATCCTTTAATTAATCATTTAATTAAATTATCAACAAAATCCATAATAATGTAATTTAGGGTTTACATTTTAAACTTCAAAAATTAAACCTTTTTATTTTAGTCTCAAACAAACATAAAATTAACATTAATTATTAAGTCCAATTAATAATCAAATTAATTATTTAGTAACCAATTATGGATATATTAATAATCCTTTAAAAAAAACAATTAATTAAATTATTAATCATATCCATAAGGATAATTATAATCAAACAAAAACAACATTATCCAATTCATAATTATCTCCTAACATCTAGGTCTTATTTAATTATCTAATATTACCAAAAATCGGATTATGGTAGATTTCATAAAAGATAATTACCAAATATTAACCAAAT
This sequence comes from Lactuca serriola, assembly GCF_051521515.1. NCBI lineage: Eukaryota > Viridiplantae > Streptophyta > Magnoliopsida > Asterales > Asteraceae > Lactuca > Lactuca serriola. The sequence goes on from NC_136411.1 coordinate 284,006,346, forward strand.
AAATCAAGTTAGGCAACAAAATTTGAAATCATGATCAGACACACAAACACGTCGTGTTGGAGGACCAACACGCCATGTTGCAGTCCAACACCTCATGTTCGAAGAACACCATGACATGTTTGTAGAATAGAATGACGATTCTGTTTTCTCCTCCTTGTTCAAGTTCATATTAAATTTCAATTCAATAGAAACTAAACCTAAGCTCTGATACCACTGATAGGTTTTGAGCATAACATATAATCCTATGTGTGCATGCAACCCTAAATAAGATCTACGTTTTCTCTAATTGAACATAAAATATGAACAACCAAGTGTAAACCCTAAATCTCAAAGGAATAATTGAAAATCATATAAGAAGGGTTATGATTCATACCTTTAAGATTGTTATTGTAAACAATCTTGAATCCTTGCTTGAAAGACCTTTGGTAGCAAGCGCCACAAGTGTCGCGCCTCTAATGACAAACCTAGCAACCAAGGAAAGACTATATATATATATATATATATATATATATATATATATATAGAGAGAGAGAGAGAGAGAGAGAGGAGAAGCTTAATTTTGTCCAAGACACTTAGAAAGAAGTCATAGCCAAAATTCAACCCTAAGGAGGGTTAATATAGGTGTTAGGAAGGTATTGGATAGGGCAGGTATCTCCAAGATAACCCTAATTTATTTACTTCCTCCCTAAGGCATCCAAGGCACCCTTAGAGCCTAAGGAAACCCTAGGAGCACTCTAGATTTCATTCCCCCCTCTTTAGGGAGGTTCTAACATTGACCAATGTTTAACTATTGAACATTGTCACCTTTAGTCCCTACACATTTAATTAATTCCTTTAACCCCAAAATTAATTCCAAATTAATTTCTGATTAAATATTAAATAAACAATATGATTTCTAATTAATATATTTTATCCATAATACATTAATAAATCATTTAGTTTGATTTCTAATTAATTTATTAACCAAGTAATAAATTAATAAATCATTTTTCTCTCTCTAAAATTCATCCCATTCAAGTGCCAGATTTGAAGACAACCCAAGAGGACTGTGCTACTATTAATTTAAGTATATACCAATTATAGTTATCGGCTTAGACCTAATCCAACAAATGGTACATGACCCCATATATCAGAATGAATAATATCAAAAGGAGCAGTAGAACAAGACATACTTTTACTGAAAGGTAAAGCAGAGAATTTTTCCGGTTTATAACCACTACAATCAGAAATATTACAAGTTTTCAAGTAACCCAAAACACCAATAGATGCTTGAAAAGTAAAACATGATACAAACACATGTCCCAAACAAGAATGCCAAAGATAACACTCAGACGACAAAGGACTCAAATAAAAAGAAGAAAAATAAATGTTGGAGGCAGCAACAAAAGATACTTTAAGAACCTCCAAGGCATATAGTTCCCCCACCATACGGTCGATCTTAATCACCTTCTGGGTATGCTGATCATGTATAACATATAAATAATCAGAAAACAACACCCAATTACCAGACTTACACAGCTGACTGACTAAAGAAAGATTCAAAGTAAGTTTGGGAATTTAATAAACACTAGGGAGAGTGATATGAGAAATAGAGATATACCCAACACCATCAACTAGCATAGATGTATCACTAGCAGACATAATAGAGATAGATGACACATGTGACAAAGACATAAATGATGACAAATGAGGAGTCATGTGATGGATTGGACCAGAATCTAAAACCACAAAGATGAGGGAATACCTGAGGTACCGAATGAACTAGGATCAAAATGAGACATAAATGTAGACATGTCAGTGAGATTAGAGGCTAAATATTGTTTGAAATTCTCAAAAACTTTGGGATCCAATGCAGATGGTGACATGTTTCCAACAGATTATGTATCAACTGGTGGCCTAGCAGTAGCAAAAAACTGTGGAGGAAGAGGTGTCCATGGAGGCGTAATACACGAACATGGTTGAAACTTTTTTTGAGCAGACCTATTATGTTGCCCCGACTGTGGCTAACCAGATTTACCCTTGTTGACTAACAATAGACACTAAGCTTTCCAATGATTTTTCTGTTTGCAGAATGCACACTCATCATAAGCAACCATCGGAGTTTGTCAAGACTAATTAGAGGAAACAACAAGCACAGCAGGAGTGAAAGTAGGAATGGAGGTTGTTTTAAACCCTTTATCCGCATGAGACTTGATACGATTCTCTTCAACAATCAGCTCATAAACAACATAATCTACTGAGGGAAGAGGGAGTGATGAAGAATCATTCCACGTAGGCCTTCAAAATCAGAATTCAAGGCCATCAAAAACTAAACCAAACATTGTTCATCCCTCCTAACTGATGAATTTTGAGCATAACATCATTCCTATGGTTTACATGCAACCCTAATGCTTTGGATCTAGGTTTTCCTCGAGTTATACATGCAAACAATCTTCTAAAGCATAAACCCTAATCTAATATGTCTAAGAACAAAATTCATATGCAAATAAGGGTTTGGAATCTTACCTTACTTGTTGTGTAACAATAACAAGAGAAATCCACAAAGTACTTGACTCTTGAAAGCTTAGTTCCCCAAGTGTTGCACCTCTAATGGAGTCACAAACACCACTAGCAACAAGGAAGAATATGAGAGAGCGGAGAAGCTTCAAAAACATCCAGGGTTCTCTAAGAATGCATTGGCATGATTTTGGGGAGCCTTGGGGTTCCTTTTATAGATGAGGATTCTAGGGTTATCAACCTAGAAACCCTAATTCCCTTGCTTAGGCCCTAAGCAACATATGGACTCTAATCTGGAAAGCCTTAGATGAAATCTTTATGGACTATCATAGAGATTTCATCCACCCTATACCAATGAAGTCCATGAGCCCAAACTATAAATATTACTGATTTACATAATCAGTCCCCGTTAATTTAATCAGTCTCTTTTGATCACCAAATTAATTTCAAATTAATTTCTAATCAATACTAATTAGATAATATGATTTCTCAATTAATATATTATTCTTATAATATATTAATAAATCATAATTAATCCTCTTTCTTCATAATTCATCCTATCAGTTGCTATGGTGAACGCAACCCAAAAGGACCATGCTTATAATCGGGTCAAGTACATACCAAACTAGTTATAGGCTTAGACACCTAATCCAACAATCTCCCACTTGGATAAGTCTAATAACTATTTTGCAAGGATGACTTCAGAACCTGATTAGCAACCGTAACTTTCATAAGCCGCTGTCGAACTCTGATCTTATCAGCAACGCGTCCTTTAGATAATGGATCATATATTCCTTGATTTTCAAGATATCGTATACACATGAGACATGGATTATAATCATTCTCTCTATCTATTTGTTTTTCCCGGTTTCTGATTTATAACAACTAAGTAATTGAACAAGTCAAATCAGTCCAGGCTTGGTCAAGCGCTTTGGGTGTCATCACTAAATCATCGATGGGCCCATAGATATCACTTTTATCCCTCTTAGGGTAAAGGGAACGGATAAGCTTCGACTCATATGCTTGCACTATTTACTCATCAAATCACACACAACAATATGTTTTATAACATCAAGTTACCAATGTGTTTACGTATTATCAATGTGCAACCGACTCATAAACAACAACTCCTATCTCTCCTTTTCAAGAATATAAGATATTATCGTCTCACAATCACACATGATAAAATCCTTGAAGTGATTCATGTGAGTGTGGGTTTAATCCAATACTCAAATCTTATTATAGGAGCACTTATGAACACTGCATCAGACTTTTGCTATGTCTAAACACCTTAGACAATCTACAGTCAGATTCATGACAGTCTTACCTCATTACCTACTTCCAAAGTATGATTGACTGTGGATTGAATAACCTAGTTATTCTGGAAGTCAAAACATGCGAAATGAAACACAAGAATAATCGAATCCAATATGGCCTCAAAACTTTTGAGTATAAATAAAACATTTATTATTTAATCACCATAGTGATTACACATTATTCATTGTATAATGTTTTGGATAATAAACTTATTACTTGAATTGAAACAATAGTCATCCCATGCTTCAAGGATGCACACTATGTTTACCTATGGTCCTTACTTTGTGAAATAGATCAATTGAACACATTTCCAATGATGCTTATTTCACAATTCCCAATCCTTGTGACAAGTATAAGAATGCTAAATTCTTGCCACTATTGGAATGTGTTAGATTCTAACATTCTACGCAATGATCCTTTTGTAATGACATAACACCAAAGTCACAAAGACTTTGCCAATGATATTACAAAGTGCTCTATTGGAGATTGTTACAAGACAGCTCCATAGATATGAAGTCTCATATTCAAAGTACGTTCCTTTGAACATACTTCTTGCATAAAAGTTTCTAATCTACATAGATTCTAAATATCTAACTCCTAATATGGAAACATTTCCATATTTTCCATATGAAAACACATTCTAAATAGAATCCTATCTATTCATAATAATGTCAATATGGTCCATTCTTTACTATACTTCCAACTGCCCGCAAGTGACCAATCCTTAGCAAACCTTAGATCGTCCTTGACAGTTGTTTAATTATTTTAGTTATATCTGGTTCTGGTCCTTTTTCCCTCTTAATTCCCTAGGCATTTGGAAAATCAGAACGGTCGAATATTACAACATATGCAATCGGTCCTATACCCGAAGTGCATGGGATACGATACATAATGTCCTTCATAAAGACATGATAATTTACCAATCCCTTGCTATATATAGAATTCCATTATGTTGAATCTTTTCAACATAACATTCATATATGTCATTTGACTAAAATTGATTAAAATATCTCGATCTAAGCTTTTAGAATTGAAATGAAGTATAAATTTCTCTCCTTTATTATAGCAAAACAACTTTTCAACCTCTGCAACTTTGCAAATTAAAACTTTTGTTTTCTATAATTAATATTGCTAACTTGCAAAATTTAACATAATAATCATGCTCCCACTATCATGATAATTATATCTTTACCAACATAACACTTACGCTCTCACTAGCTTTGACATGTACTCAGAAATCAACTGAACTTCTTAAAATCAATACTTATTGACTTTCTTACCAAAGTTCATATTTCTGAAACATAATGCTTCGATAGGACTTTATCTAAGCTCATACTCCTTTTACTAGAAAGCTCATATGTGTTTCTAAACTATTTCAGAACTTATATCAATAAGTCCCAAATGTTCAGATTAATTGCCAAATCTCACAATTTGAATTATGAAGAGGGATGTCGTAATCATAATCAAATTTGAGAATGCAATTTACACAACCGCTATCTCCTTAAAATCTTCCTAGTCAAAACGTTTCCTCATAATCATTTTCATGAAGCAGAGAGAAATCTTACAACTTAGATATTACGGTGTATGCATCCCTATCCATGGGAATTATCATAACTATTATCACAAGACAAGGTTTGTGACAAATCCAAACTCATATGGATTGAACTTGTTCAATCTTTATTTCTTGCCACTTGGTAGCACAAGGGCCTACCACGTCTTCCAAGTTGTTTAGCAGCTCACCCATACAGATCAACGAACTTTCATTGATTAAGGTACTTTTCCTTATGCAAACAAATGAAAACTCATAGAAATCACATGCATAGTCAACTCTACTAGAATGGCACAGAAACAAGAATATGTCAACACAATAGGTTACAAACCTCATGTCCTGTGCTAGTGATCAACAACAAGTTTATTCTTGATTAGTTCTTTAAACTTTTCAAGATCTTTAAGACTTCCTCTGAATTCTTAACATATAAGATTCTCTTGTTAAGAAACATTCTTTGACAAACAAATATTCAAGGGTTAGTGCGAATTTTTATCAAAACAAACACTTCACATAATTGGTCTTAGTTGGTCTTTGTCTTATTCAAGACATCACAACTCACCAATTTCAAATGTGCAAGAGTAATAAACATTTCTACTCCATATTTGATAAGTATTATAAACCTTCTTAAGACCATGTCACTCAAAACACAATCTTGGAGTATAACTCTAAGACTCGATTTTGGAACGAAGTATGATTCACCTTTTGACTTAACCATTTCAACAATTTTCGATTCCTCTTCTTAGCCATACTAGTGCACTAAGGTGTCCTTAGAGGATCAATTTGTGATATGGTTTCATAATCACTAAGTTAATCATAAAACACGATACTTAAAAACTCTTCCTTCTTTTTAGATTGGAGAAAATTTTGTCTTTCTGCCTAATTGATTCTTCGTATTCGTTCTGTTTTACATTGAAACTTTTCCAATGATTCATAATTACACTTAATCTTGTAAGAATAACCATATTTACTAAACTTTTAGCAAATCACGACGAATATTCTTATCGTTCTTCGTGGTGGACTTGTCCAATGCACAACAATGTGTACTAGATCTCTTAGTCCTTCATTTAACTCACATACTTATGTGAACAAGGAATCAGTCTTAATTTCCCAAATACGAAGGTTCTCATTCATCACACAATACAAGTCGCATGATTCCAACTTTCTATCCAATTGAAACTTGGGTGATGAGAATCATTCCTTATTTGGTAAAATTTCGACACTACCACAAATAACATAACTAAGAATTACGTCCATTTTCAATATTGCTAGCAATAGAAACATACAAACATCAATTTTCACAAATGCCATTGCAATGATATATAAATAAGACAAAAATCAAAAATTTATTTTATTTATAGAAAACTCGGAAAAACTTGTCCTTACAACGCAATTACAAATGAAAACTATGTTACTAAATATTCTTAAGCAATCTATCATAACTCCTATGCAGTAGCTCATAAATCTGATCATCGAACCATGCGATTGAAATTCATCTCTTCGCGATCAGACTTAGCTCACTCTTCCTTTTAAGCTTCCTTTCTTTTCTTCGATCCTAAAAAACAGCAAAATGCAATATTATTTCATCATGTATTAAGAATCTACAAATAGGAACCTAATAGAGTTAGATAGTGGATTTTACCTGAACCATAGTCATACATCTTGACTCTCCCATCCTTGCGATCTTTCAGGTAAATATGGCAGCTTTGTATCCAATGCCCATTCTCTTGGCAGTAGAAACAAATGGACTCTTTTGGAATAGCACATGGGACAATCTCAAATTCAGCCTTTCTCATCTGGTCAAATGGTTTAACCATGGCCAATCCCTTTTCATTGGGAAGAGAACACTTTTCTGGACTTCCAATGTTACCATTGTCAATGTCCATGGAAGTTTGGGTGATTGATCTACTAGACAAAGTTACTTGACTAGTGCCCCAAATCATTTCTAATTTAGTAGCAATAAGCAAATAGGTCATATCAATGAGGGTCACGTTGTGGTCCATCATAGAGTAATCATTAATGAACTCACTATATGATTTAGGAAGTGATTGAAGAACCAAGTCAACAACCAACTTCCTTGAAACATCGACACCCAACATTCCCAACTTGTCAATGTGCAACTTCATCCTTAGGACGTGAGCACATATAGACTTTCCATCTTCGTGTTTGCTTGCCAAAAAGGATTGAGTGACCTTGAATTTTTCAAGTGTTCGAACACGTGGGTAAGGGAGAATTATGGGAAGAGGTGGAGGAAGTGAAGTATGATTTCCATTTCCACGATTCAATCATGGAACATCATCTTCATATGGAAAGCTTTTTCCAAAGGATTCGGGAATTCCATAGTTACTTGACATCTACAAAGTGGGAGTAAATTCAAGTTAGTTGATAATAGTCCTTGATATGACACCCAAATGAAATATCAAGGCTAGGATCCAACACAATGTTCAACAACTCGAAAGATGGATGCTGCAATCCAGTTGCAGAATATTTAAAGGTAGGTAAATGATGATTTACCAATTTCCACCATGAAAAATGAAAATGAAAATTAGGTTTTAAATGAATTGAAACTCCTAGATCTTTTGAGATTAATTGAACTTTTCAATGGCATGTTTAATCTGGATTATGCCCTTCAAGTTTGTGACTGGGATACCGAGGATCACAAACAAGGTGTGAATAAACATGCAAATTAGCTTGGTACACTTGAAGACGTATACCACCTAATCTGTAACACCGTAAATTTTCAAATAAGTTTTTCATTTAAAATCATGTATTTCTCATAACATATTTCACATATATCTCATTTATTTAATTTACAAATCACAACTCGATAATTGTTTGATTAAAATCCAGGATCTTCAAAACTTAACTCTTTCACTGGTGTGTGTAAAATCAAGTCGGTGCCTTCCCGCGATCCTGATAAGAACCTGAAACACATAACACATTACCCGATAAGCACGAAGCTTAGTGAGTTCCTCAAAATACCACACAAAAATAATTAGCCACTCGAGGCTATAGCTTTGTAAGACCTTCCAGTCAATGTGTCTCAGTGGGACCCTCCAGTCTTACAGCTCGTTGGACCCTCTGATACGGTTAAGTGAGAACCCTCTGGTCTCACTGTTCGTTGGGCCCTCCAGTCCGGTCTAAGTGAGGACCCTCCGGTCTTATAGTTCGTTGGACCCTCCGGCCCGGTCTAAGTATCTCATAATATAGCACACAGTACATGTTACATAAAAAATGCATAACTCAACCAAGCACATAAGACCCTCTTGTCACACATAATTACCACTTTAGGTAAAGTATAGTGAGAAGAATCACCTCGACAGCAAGCAAGCATCCTCGCACTCGAATCTCGATCTAGCCACTGCCTAACACATAGGGTAGTTATCTCAATAAATTCTCGATTCTCGACTCTAAATAACCAGTCACTACTTTTCTCCTTCCAACTCTCGAATTGGGTAAAAGACCATTTTACCCCTCCATGGTCTCTAATACTCATGCAGACCAAACCTGAAAGTCAACATAAGTCAAACTCGAGTCAATAGCCCTTGTTGAGCCCAACTCGTCGAGTGCATGCATGCAACTCGTCAAGTCCCCTCATTCACTCAGAAGTCTCGTGAAGGTCCAACTTAGCTCGTCGAGTTGACTCCCAACTAGTCGAGTTATCGCATGATCAAGTTCATCGGGACAAACCCTAGCCGACTCGTCGAGTCAGCTTATAGACTCAGCGAGTCACTTCAGTCGGATTTCGAATTCAGACGTTTTAAGTCAAATATATGGTCCCAATCCCTAGATCTAACCTCTCTAAGCTCAAAAGTCACGTAAAGCTTGCAGCTTTACGTTCATGCATGGCACTTTGGCTCAAAATGCCAAAGCAAGAATCTAACAAGGTTTATATGCACAAGATCTTCCCTCCAGCTCAATAGAACTTGGGTCTTTGGACTCACAAAGTCTCCTATAGCTCATATATGAGGTTTACAACCTCAGACCATGCTTATTTAACTCAAAGGCACAAAAGAATGGGGAAAAAGCCCTAAAATTCTTAAGATGAGATCTAGCAAAATAAATGGACAAGATGAGAACTTTGTACCTCCATACAGCAGCTAATGCACTCAAAACCACAGATCCACAAACCTCCTTAGATCCAAATCACGTAGCTCTTCTATCTCCTTCAAGAAGAGCACAAGAATGCACAAAATGGCCACTCACTCTCTTCACAATGGATGGAACGGTTTAGGGTTTCTCTTAGGCTCTCAAATGAAAAATGGTGGCGGAAATGTGGGCTTAGGGCCCCTTAAATAGGTCATAACCCTGGAGATTTAGGGTTTCATCGCACATCACCAACTCGGCGAGTCGGGACAATGACTCATCGAGTCAGTTCATTAATCTACGTGGCCAAATCGACTAGACTCGACGAGTCGAGGCACCAACTCATCGAGTCACCCTGCTAAAGCATATACAAATATCATTCCCGGAAATCAGGATGTTACAATTCTCCCCCACTTGAATCAGATTTCACCCTCGAAATCGCCACGTAACAACACAAGGATCGATCCCAACGACCCGGGAAGTACCACCAAAAGAATCTCATGTCATACAACTAAAGCCTTCCAAAAACACTTGAACCCAACTTGAACTCTCAATCTTAAAAGAAACGGACCCCTCTTCTGCTGTGATTCTTGTTCTGGCTCTCCAGAATCTCCAAACTCAAGTGGTATGTCTCCCTGCCAGGCCATCCTCTTCAAGTGTCATCATGTTATTCGCTTCTCAAATAACAGACCCCAATAACTCACGAACCCCCCGGTTCTCACTTTGTGGCTAATAGAAACTAGCTAATGCCCAAAAATTAGCTATCGATCACTGTTACCAGACATACAAGACGATCCAGATAATATTCCGATGAACGAAAGGATCACATCGAACTAGGGACCCCTCCACGGTACTGCAATAAAAACCATTTGATCAATGAACTCTCAACACCCTGTCCTTGGACCCATGAAAATGAGCATACTAGCTCAGAAGTATCCTCTGACATCTACAATCATAAGCCCCAGCTCCCTTTCAGATATCCCTTTCAACATTGAGCACTAGGTCAACTCCCGACCACACAGTTGAACCTCTAAAGGTTACCTATTGCATGCCCCCAAAATTCTCACTGACTTCATTCTCACAATAATTATCTCGGCCCATTTCAACACACAAGTCACGATGTTCGCTTTACCCCCAAGAGAATATTACTATCCCAACTAAAAGCGTCTCACCCTCGACCTCTATCGTCTGCCACTCATTAGCATCTACGTCTCGCAGTTCTTCCCGTACAACAAAGTGACTCACTCAGGTCTAAGACGTCGGATGACACATAATACTCATCAAAATGGAACCCATCTTTGAATCTGGAATCTCATCTCGCCTACGCAACACACCACCAGAGCCAAACTCAAACCCAAGAGTCTGGTCTGCCCCAGAATTAGAACCACTCGTCCCAATGAACCACTCAACTCATCACCCATGACCCGCAACCCATGTGTACATCACTTATCCAATTCCTTATAACTTGAAATACTCACACCTTACTCAGAATATAACGATTCCTGATCATTGAGGAGACCCCAGTCTCGCCCCTGGTCCGACCACCAGGCTTCCAAAAACTCAAATATTAGGGCTACCCAAGCCTAAAACTCTTCTGCATCATACTCTGACTAGTGTATAATATGGCTCCCCATGGTATCATAACATTACATCCCATTGACTAGTGAGTACTATGGCTCCCCGCAGTATCACAACACTCTCTCGTTGACTAGTGAATACTACAGCTCCCCGCAGTATCACAATACTCTCTCGCTGCCTAGTGAATACTACGGCTCCCCGTAGCATCACACCACCCTCTCTCTGACTAGTGAGTACTACGGCTCCCCGTAGCATCACAACACCCTCTCGCTGACTAGTGAGTACTACAGCTCCCCATAGCATCACAACACCCTCTCTCTGACTACTGAGTACTACGACTCCCTGTAGCATCACAACACCCTCTCGCTGACTAATGAGTACTATGGCTCCCCATAGCATCACAACACCCTCTCTCTGACTAGTGAGTACTACGACTCCCTGTAGCATCACAACACCCTCTCTTTAACTAGTGAGTACTATGGCTCCCTGTAGCATCACAACACCCTCTCGCTGACTAGTGAGTACTACGGCTCCCCGTAGCATCACAACACCCTCTCTCTGACTAGTGAGTACTACGACTTTCCGTAGCATCACAACACCCTCTCTCTACTGCAATCCACATTCTTAAATAATCCCATTTGATGTCAATAACTAAAGGGCTCCCACTGGATCCGTTGATGCTTGATACACCACTTACCGTCTCAAGCTCAAGACTAAAAAATAATTCGAAATTTAGGGCATTATATTCGGATACCTCTGCACACCATCACAGAACATCACGATGTTCTGTATCAACCACTGATCCTCTACTTACGACATTATACATAGATACAACAATGCATCCTTTCAGAATCTCATAACTGATCTTCCTTTCACACAACTCGTAACTTCGGAATATTCCAACTCTCAATGGAAACCCGGAGGAATCGTCAATGGCTCAGAACACGTTGATAACCGTCTGAAATTCCCTCCTCTATTGCTCAAAACCCATGCAGGAATACACATATTGGCCCTGAATTTGGTTGCCTAATAAACTTCTACCCTTTCCCAGAGTGCACACCTTGAGCCAAAAATCCTCAACCGCCGGACTATCCTTAGGAGCCACCCACCTAGAATTAACTATTACGACCTCGAAGAGTTCCTAACCACCACAAGGTCTCCGACTAATCGGTCACCTGCCATGGATGCACTCATCCTTTCTTGAACACGTGAAACCTGTTTTATCTCGCTCTTCACGCCTCGACCACCAATAATCCTAGTCTCATGTATCCGCATTGTAGGTCACTATATCCAGTCCTCTAACCGCTCATTAAACAAATCTATGATACTCTCAATAAAATACCCGATTCTCCCCCACTCAGGGCTCAAACCATCACCATTTGGCACACCATCAATCTATTCCACAGACTGTTCCACCAGGTACATCATGCTTACTTTCGGAAAGTACCACATAACACTTGATGATCTTCCCGATGGAGGCAAAGTAACTCCAAACATCTCGAATTTCAGATAAAATCCTCGAAAAACTTACCAAAGTGTCATCCAAAATGTCACACTGATACACTACCGGACATCTCAACTGTCCCGTAGTAGCCATGACTCATAGTTTGAAAATGATGAACTATCACACTCCTCTTGTTCGACTTCCCGACCAATGTCCCATCATGAGAATTATCATGAAAGTAGAGACCTCCCTCCACACTCGATATCCATCATAGAAAATGAGAGCAACCTCCCCAAAATACTCCTCTTGACCACCCAACACTTTTGCTAACATATGCCATACTATCCTTCAATAGGGTACATCCATGTCCTTAACCATCTCAGTCATCACTAATGACCCTCTCATACTAAAATATTACCTTGCGACATACATACTGCCCAAATACTCAGGTGAAAGATCGCAATCCATGCTACCCCACAGGGTTTACCTCCAAGCTGAGAAATCAGAAGCTTAATACCTCTTCTACTCCTTACAGGAAATGGAAATAGCACAACTCTTTGGTCACATAAAGTGACATCTCCACTACCGGTCGATTGCTCAACTCAGACCGGAATCCCTCATAAAGCACCATCTCTACTCATTCCTGAGTCTTGCGACTCCAACTCGCATCTCAACAAAGTTTCCAGGAGGCTAACTCGATTTCCTTCTCAAGGTATGCTCCATAGAAACTCATTCAACATGGCCCTCTGGCCCCACACTCTATCATATTTGATCTCAGTCTAATCAATCACAACAAGATAAATGGTATAACCAAAAGCACTAATCGCCACGAGTAATGGTACTCACCCATGCTATCTCCTCTCAATTTGCTACTTAGAACCTCTGGAATTCTCCTTGTTTCGAGAATAGGTCCTCTACTTTTAGTAGTACGGGCCCATACTACCTGCCACATCTACCCATACTTTCCACACAGATCGTTCCAAATTTTCTAAGTAGTTGCTCCACCTCCTCAATCACCAATCTTGTCACGCATGTTCGCTCTCCAGCGAAACACTCTCCTCTATTAACATACTCAACTGACTAAGATCACTCCCTAGGCTCTTCCTAGGTTCTCACACTTCTCTACCATTAGCTGCTGAAGAACTCCTAATGATGCCAGCCATCTACCATATTCACTTAGTAGCTGGCTCCCATCATCGAGAGTTCCACAAGGCACGAAGCAAGTAGCATCCGGGCATCGAATAATTTCCACCAACACGTAAAACCACTTTAGGTTACAACTCTATTTGCTCTGCTCACACCTAGAAGGTGTCACCGAACTTAATCAACTCTACCCCACACGGGTATCTAACTACTCTCTCAGTAGGCAACTCCGATGCTCATCTAGGTATCTCTCCTAGATTACTCCTTTACTTAAAACTGTACCTCTGAAATATTCCTGCTAGATAATCTTACCCAACACATACTCAAGACACATAACATATAGCAACAACTCCTAGGCTAAGGCATCACAAATCAGGCAACTCTAGCCCTAAAATATGAAATACCTAGCCTATCCTCTAGCATGCATAAATAGTATCTCATAGGTATCTCATAACACAAAATAAGGGTATTTTGGGAAATCACCGTTCGGGCTCTGGCTCATTGTACGCACTGCTGCATCTCGTTTTCTCTTAGAACTCTTGCCTGTTTTAGAAAAATCGTTTCTTTTGAAAAAAAAATTCAAATCCTCAGTTTGAGTCCATGTATACCCGAAGGTGCATCCAAATCCCTCAAACCAAGGCTCTGATACCAACTTGTAACACCGTAAATTTTCAAATAATTTTTTCATTTAAAATCGCATATTTCTGATAACATATTTCACATCAATCTCATTTATTTAATATACAAATCATAACTCCATAATTGTTTGATCAAAATCCAGGATCTTCAAAACATAACTCTTTCAGTGGTGTGTGTACAATCAAGTCGGTGCCTTCCCGCGATCCTGATAAGAACCTGAAACACATAACATGGTAAGCATGAAGCTTAGTGAGTTCCTCAAAATACTGTTGGAATAGTGTCTAAGCCCGTAACTATATTTGGTATGTACTTGACCCGGTTGTGCATGGTCCTTTTGGGTTGCCTTCTCTAAAGCAACTTGACAAGGTAATTTAAGGAGAAAGAGAGAGTATTATGATTTATTTACATATTATAATAATAATATATTAAAGGAGAAATCATATTTATTTAATTAGTATTGGTCATAGATTAATTAGGAATTAATTTGGTGATCAAAAGAGATTAATTGAATAAAGGGGTATAAACTGTCAAATGTATGATAGTTGAGTTTTGGGTTAAGAAAACCTAATGGGCTTAAGGGGGAACGAAATTATGATGCGTAACCATCATATTTTCGTCCAAGGCCTTATTCTAGAAGGTTGCATGGGCTGCTTGGTGGCTAAGCTGTCCATTAGGGTTTAGACTGAAACCCTAGTAACCTATAAGTATAAGTATGACCCCTAGGGCATTGAATTCGGCTACCACTTGATTCTAAGAGATCCGTAGGCCGATTTCTAGCCTCTCTCTCCCTTTCTCATATTGCCTTCTTGCTTGTGGGGTTTGTGAACCATTAGAGGAGTTGCATTTGTGACTCTAAGCTCAAGAGAAGAAGAAAGAGAAGATCTAATCCAACAATTGAAGAGGTAAACATCTAGATCTGATTCTATATGTTAATTTTGTTGTTTATATGCTAGATTAGGGTTTGTAAGTCTTGGAATCAAAGCATGTTCAATAGTGAAACCTAGATCCAAGCATTAGGGTTTGTATGAGAACATAGGAATGTTTCTTATGCATAAAACCCATCAGTGGTATCAGAGCCTTGATTGGTTTCAGTTGTATGTGATGCTTAACTGCTTTATTTGCTAAAAATCGAATTTTTGGCCTCTGCCCGACTCAACTCCGCGAGTCAGTATCTGGACTCGGCGAGTCCAGGTCTTGACTCGGCGAGTTCGAGCGTCAGATAGAGGGTATTTCGGGATTCAGCTGCTGTTTTCACTTGGATTTGATGCTTAAATTGTTTTATGAAGTTAAAATTCGAATTTTATCTTAATTAAGTGTTTATCCTTGCCAAAACAATATATAATTTCAAATCTTTTAATATTAGTTTTTTATGTGATAAATATGGATTATTTAAAATTATTTGGTAATTATCTAATGACTAAAATTAAGATTAGGTCAAATATAGATAATTATGAAATTAATTGGTTAATTTGAATTATTTGTTATTTGATCCCTTGCGTTTTGAAAAGTTAAATTCTTGCCCTCAAGTTTTGAAATTTGAATTTATGATTAAAAGTTTAGTTTTGAGTAATTTAAATTTCAAATCCTTAGAGTTTTACAAGTTTAAAATTCAACCCTATACTATTATATACTATTACAAGTTTAATTAATATATATATATATATATATATATATATATATATATATATATATATGTATGTATGTATAACATAAAATGCTAGTCTTACCGTTAGTAGGTCTCATTCACGAAGCCGGTCTATAAGGTGGGTATAAGGTTGTTGCCTATAAAATGGCGCTTAATGGGTGTACACTCACACCTACCGCTTGCTTGACTGGTGGAGGGTCGTTAGCCGAACGGGTAGGATAGGGCAACCCTCTCCTCGTTAAAAGTATAATGTTAAATATAAAGTAACTACATGTTTTACAAATTCCAATTCCTAGTTACTTTAGGGTAAAATGTGAAAATGATGCTAATCCATGGAATTACACTTCGTACCCTTGTCAAACGTTGATGGAGCGCGTGTGGTTAACCGGCACATCAATTTGGGGATGGCATTGGTAGCGAAGGGTAACTCGATGTTTGTCATAGATCAATGGAGCGTGTGTGGTTTACCGGCACATTGATTAGGTGATAGAGACATTGAGTGCACCACGTTGATTCGCATGGTTATTCACAAATTTGTTTGCGATCCTCGGCATCCCAGTCGCAAATTTGAAATGCATATCGAGATTTAATGTCACACCCCCGAACCAGACGGCGGAAACGTCCGAGGGCTGTCGTGACTTAATTGAATACCATAACATTGAATATATATGAAACATAACATCATTCATCACCATGCATTGAGATAGTACAACTGGTAGAGTTTACACTGAGTACATTGTTTTAACATTACATTCCCAAAAATAAATTGTTTGATCATAGATAAACAAACTGCAGGCCATCACTGAATACATTTTCCCCTCGGTTTACTTGTTACCTGAGAATACAAGTATTTTGAAAAACGTCAACATATGTAATGTTGGTGAGTTCATAAGCGGTGTTTGAAAAGCAATGTTTTGCATTGTTTTGAAAACTACCAGAAATTCCGATATTTTCTGAAAAGAGTTTATGAAAAAGTTTGTGAAGATCCATAAGTATGCTTGTTTGTTTCTATAATTGTAAAAAGTGTTCATTAAACTTGGTGTACATTTCGAAACTGTATGCATTGAAATACCCTAGGAAAACCCGATGTTTTCCTAACACTTTGAATTCCATGTAGTTGGTGTACCATCGCGGCAAGTGAAGTCATTGATTCCAGGCGACGTCGGATTATTGCGCATGGTGAATTGTTATAAACACGCGTTACACAAACGACTAGTTTATAACTATACTAACGATCCCTTAGGCGTCGTCCATACTATTCACGTAATCCAACCGCCCTGACTTCTTGTAGTCCCACATCCGAAGAGAAAGAGAGCATGAAGACCTCAATAACTCCATTAGTTGGTTGGGGATAAAGTGAGTGCGAAGGGCCCTTGGCCCGACTCGCATTTGAATTCCCGACTTTACTAGCAGTACCAAAGGACCCTTGGGGACCAATAGTATAAAAGCCATTGAAAGCCCTTTTACGCTGTGTTGGATCAAGTAAGACCTAACAACTTGTAAGGTTGATGTCTTCGGGCCTAAAGATTAGGTCATTGGGCTAGCTAGGCCCAACAAACAAGATTTTACACTTTTGGGCCCAAAGATGGTGTATCGACGTCTGTGGACTCTCACGTGTGTATTGAATTCCCAAATTTTCCATGTATGAATCGGGTTGTCGTCGTGTTAGTAGTTTCGGATTTGTTATTGATTCGAGACCGAATCAATTCGTTTGATAACGATTTTTGGTGTTGTTGTGTATTGTAATTCGTCGGTAGTCGCAGTGTCAGTATTTGATCACAACGGATGTATTGAATTAACATTGAAATTTTTCTGTTTACAACCCCTCTTTATTTTGTAAATTTGCTTTTTCAACCCTTTGAATAAATTAATTTCCGGTTTAGTCCTTAAACCATTTTTCTTGGCATTTTAACATCAAAACTTATTGAAATTGATATTTTTCAGCACATTTTTAATTGAAAACAGTTTTAGTCCCTCAAAATACAATTTTCTCGGCTGTAACCTCTCTTTTTCGCAATTTTTACACTTTTAGCCCAAATTAGAAAATTTTTGCAACTTTGGTCCTTTTTAATTACGAAAAGCATTTTTAACCTTTGAAAAGGACTTAGAACACTAGTAGTCCACTGTTTTACAGAAAAACATAGTTTCAGCCCCTCAAATTGCAAAATTTCGCATATTGGGCCCTATTGGGCCAAAAATGTCATTTTTAGCCCATTAAGCTTGAAATTTATATTTTTAATCCTCCAAAAGAGTATATTTCCAGAAAATACATTATTGAAACTGTTTTGACTCATCTCACCCATCAGAATTCGTAGTATGTCATTTTGGGCCCTTTAACTTTATATTTTTAACATTTTGTGTCCAAAAATGAGTTTTTAGCCCAAAGAAGATGTTATTAAGCCACTTAGATATTTTTCTTGGAATACTTTGTATGTAGTAATATAATTTATGCTAGTATCATTTAACATAAAGTATATCTCGATTTTTAGGGGTTTATGGCTAGATCCAACATCATAATCACACAAAAACACATATTTGAGCATAGAAATCATACAAGACATACAAATACATATAGATCTACACTTTCACTTTTATTCCCCCCCCCCCACAAAACTTATAAAATAGAAAAATAGGGAGTATGAAGCTCACCTTAGGGTGTGGTTTCGGTTTTGGAGGAGAAATGGAAGAAAGTTTGGTGATTTTCGGCCCTAGCACCCCTTGATGAAGATCTCGGCCTTGAGGTGTTTCTAAGATACAAGATCATGATTTCTCATGAGTTAAGAAGAGATTTTTAATAGATCAAGGAACCTAGATCATAGAATTTAGTATAACCTTACCTTGGAGGGTGATTTTTGGTGAAAAATCTCCTTGGAATGCCTTTAAATCTCGAAAATTTTAGGAGAGGGAGGGAGGAATGCTCTTCAAGACTTAGAGAGGTTTGGAATGAATTTTTTTTAGTGAGTGTAGGAGGGTGTTCGGCCGAGAATGAGAGAGAGGAAGAAGAAGAGACCTTGAGGTGACATATGCATGGAAGTATGAGACATGTTGCATGGAGAACCAAGAGGTAATAATGAGGTGGCATGATGAAGTCAACTCTTCATCTTTGGTCTTGGGCTTTTGGGCCGAAATTTTAAAAGGAAAGAAAAGTTTTGGGCTGTAATGCCCCTAAGCCCAATATTAGAGTTAGTTTGGATGATTATAAGATATAAGTGTGATTTTTATACTTTGTTAGGCTAGTTTAAGTTAATTATGGCCCATAATGTTTCATGAAGTTGATTTATTCCATTCTAGGCCTAATGTGGCCCAAATTGTTGGAATAAATGAAAGTAGGTTCAGTTAGAGCCCATTAAAAGGTTCTAAACCCATGATAGTCAAATTGGAAACTTATTGGCCCCTTTGGGTCCAATAAGGAAGTCCTAGTCCAAAATGAACCTAAACAAGAACTTCTAGGGTTTCCAATTGCTTGATGACTATTTGTAGTACTTGTATGATGTATTTGATTGATGTTTTTGAATGCATCAAAAATGCTCTTAAGTTTTTGGCTCAACATTTTACTTGAGTATAGTGATTACAAGACACAAAAATTCTAGTTGTGACATCATCCCCCCGTTAGAGGGAATTTCGTCCCGAAATTCTGTTTGAAAGCTAGATTTGAGAATACTAGAATAGGTGAGGGTACTTTTGCTTCATTTGGTCTTCGCGTTCCCACGTGAATTCTGGCCCACGCTTTGCGTTCCACCGTACTTTCACGATCGGGATGCGACTTTGCTTAGTACGCTTCACCTCCCTGTCCATGATTTCAATTGGTTCTTCAATGAACAGGAGATTCTCGTTGATTTCGATCTCGTCAAGGGGAATGACGAGTGTTTCATCTGATAGACACTTCTTTAGATTAGAGACATGGAACACGGGTTGTACACTATTTAGCTCTGTGGGTAGTTGCAGTCTGTATGCTACCGGACCTATTCGGGCGACGATTTCGAAAGGTCCAATGTATCGTGGGTTCAGTTTTCCCCGCTTCCCAAAACGAATAACTCCTTTCCAGGGCGAGACTTTTAACAGTACTCGATCTCCGACTTGAAATTCTAAGGGCTTTCGCCGTTTATCGGCGTAGCTCTTTTGTCGGTCGCGTGATGCTTGCAATCGCGCTCTGATTTGAATGATCTTTTCTGTGGTTTCACGAATGATCTCCGGTCCAGTTAGCGCCTGATCCGACGTGAGTGCTTTTGCTAGCTGGGTGTCACCTACTTCAGCCCAACATAACGGTGATCTACACTTACGCCCGTACAGTGCTTAGAAAGGAGCGACCTTAATGCTTGAATGATAACTGTTGTTATACGAGAATTCGACTAAAGGTAAATGGGTATCCCATGACTTCCCAAAGTCTATCACACATGCGCGAATCATGTCTTCAAGCGTTTGAATGGTTCGTTCACTTTGACCGTCCGTTTGTGGATGATACGCGGTGCTCATGTCGAGATGAGTTCCTAGTGCCTTATGGAGAGATTGCCAAAAACGCGAAGTGAATCTACTGTCCCTATCCAAGATAATAGACGCTGGTACTCCATGGAGTCTTACGATCTCTCGAATGTACAAACGTGTCAATCTTTCCATCTTGTAGGATTCCTTTATAGGTAGGAAATGGGCATATTTCGTCAGTCGGTCAACTATTACCCATATGGTGTCCAGTCCGTCCGACGTCTTGGGTAGCTTGGTCACGAAATCCATAGAAATCCCCTCCCATTTCCACTCAGGGATTACCGGTTGCTATAATAATCCTGAGGGTTTTTGGTACTCCACCTTTACCTTGGCGCACGTAAGGCACTTACTAACATAGGTCGCAATTTCCGCCTTCATGTTAGGCCACAAATAGTGTTGTTTAATATCCAAATTCATCTTGTCTGAACCGGGATGAATGGAGTATCGTGTTTTGTGGGCTTCCTTCATAACAACTTCTCTAAACCCTTCGAGTTTAGGGACCCAAATACGGTTCATGAAATAGTATACTCCATTCTCCTTTGCCTCTAGGTTCTTCTCCATTCCGCGCAGTGCTTCGCTTGCTCTATTTTCCGTCTTCATGGCCTCTGACTGGACTACTACAATTTGAGTGGCCAGGTGAGATTGAATGGTTATTGAGAGAGTTTTTGTACGACGATTAGAGTACTCCTTCCGACTTAATGCGTCAGCTACCACGTTGTCCTTGCCTGGGTGGTACTTGATGTCACACTTATAATCGTTTAGCAATTCAACCTATCTTCGTTGCCTCATGTTCAGCTCCTTCTGGTTCAAGATGTGTTGGAGACTCTTGTGATCCGTGAAGACGGTGCACTTCGTACCGTAAAGATAATGCCTCCAAATCTTTAGGGCAAAGACTACAGCTCCTAATTCTAGGTCATGGGTCGTATAGTTAACTTCATGCATCTTTAGTTGGCGGGATGCGTAGGCTATCACTCTCCCACGTTGCATGAGAACGCAACCTAAGCCCTGATTTGACGCGTCGCAGTAGACTACAACATCTTCCATTCCTTCAGGTAGAGATAGTACAGGGGCGCTACAGAGAGCTTGCTTTAAGGTTCGAAACGCAATCTCTTGTTTGTCTGTCCATTTGAATGGTACGCCCTTTTGCGTAAGCGAGGTAAGTGGCTTGGCGATCTTAGAGAAGTTTTGAATGAATCTCCTATAGTAGCCTGCTAGACCCAAGAATTGACGAATTTCTGTGGGCGTTGTCGGGATGGCCCATTCTTCAACAGCTTTGACTTTAGAGGGATCCACATGAATTCACTCTTGGCTAACTACATGACCTAGGAAGTTCACACTCCAGAGCCAGAACTCACACTTGGAGAGTTTTGCGTATAGCTTCTCCGATCGCAGCGTTTCTAGGATTTGTCGAAGATGTTGGCCATGCTCTTCTTCACTTCGGGAATAAACGAGAATGTCATCAATGAAGACAATGACAAAGTTGTCTAGGAATGGTCGACAGATTCGGTTCATCAGATCCATAAATGCAGCAGGTGCATTTGTTAGACCGAAGGGCATTACGACAAATTCATAATGTCCGTAGCGGGTTCGGAAAGCGGTTTTTGGAATATCCTTTTCCCGGACTTTGAGTTGGTGGTATCCGGACCGTAGATCTATTTTAGAAAAATAACTAGCTCCTTGGAGCTGGTTGAATAGATCATCGATTCGTGGGAGTGGGTAGCGATTCTTAACAGTGAGTTTATTTAACTCTCTGTAATCGATGCACATCCTAAAAGATCTGTCCTTCTTTTTGACGAATAGGACTGGGGCTCCCCATGGCGAGTAACTAGGTCGAATAAATCCCTTGTCTAGAAGTTCACTGAGTTGGCTGGACAATTCCTGCATTTCAGCAGGAGCCAGCCGATAGGGTGATTTAGTGAGAGGAGTTGCTCCTGGAACGAGGTCGATTCGAAACTCAACCCGTCTCTCTGGGGGTACTCCCGGAAGATCTTTAGGAAACACGTCTGGAAATTCACACGCTACCGGAATATCTTGAATGTTAGTTTCTTCCTTGGTTTTATCCACTATGTGAGCCAGAAATGCCAGATCCTTCTTTCGTAGGTGCTTTTGTGCCTTGATGCACGAGATGAGGCGAAGGTTCATGTTGGGTTTGTCTCCGTAAATTACTAGGGTTTCATGATTTGGGAGACGAAGACGAATGGCCTTCTCGTGACACATAATTTCAGCATGGTGGGGGCTTAGCCAGTCCATGCCGATGATCACATCGAAACTCCTAATTGATACTGGCATTAGGTCTATTTGAAAGACGTGTTGATTAAGGGTTAGGGTACATCCGATGTAGATTTCCCCAGTGGATTCGGTTTTCCCATTGGCCATTTCAACCGTAAAGGTTTCATTTAGCTTTTGGGGCTGTTGTTTTAATAAATGTTTAAACTTATTGCTTACGAAACTCCGCTCCGCTCCAGTGTCAAATAAGATGCATGCATAAGTGTGGTTTAGGGGAAACGTACCGGTAACAGCAGCGGGGTCCTGAATCGCCTCTCCCTGACCCATGGTCAGCATCTTTCCTGTTCTTCCGTTTCCTGAATTGTTGTTGTTAGGGCAGTCTCGGCGGAAATGCCCAGTCCTTCCACACCCATAGCAGGTGTGGCTAGGTCCTGCATTGCTACCGCCGGTGATGATGTTGTTGTTGTTGCGATGGTTGTTGTTGTTGTTTCCCTGATTTTGGTTCTGGGGAGGGTAAGTCCTGCAGTACCTTGCAGTGTGTCCCCTTCGATTGCAACTGGTGCACTGAAACTCCTTGCATTCTCCACTGTGATGGAGACCGCACTTATTGCATTTGGGAAGATTACCGGAATAAGGTCTGGGAGCATTTGGTGCAGCTGAGGTTGGAGCATGTGGTGTGGCTGAGACCGGTGTGGTGACAGCGTTAACCGCCACTGTCTGCTGCTTTTTAGAGGTCTCGGGGCCCTGATGCCCCTTCCTCTTATTGTTCTTCCCCGTCTTGCCATCACCTTCCTTCTTTCTCTCAGCCTCCACTGGCTTCTCGCCCTTCTTGTTGTTATGGTCATACAGCTTCTTTGCTAATCTTTTTGCACTGTCAAATGTTTCGGGGTTTGCAGCTATCACATTTCCTTGAATTGGTGATGTTAGTCCCCAGATGAATCGCTCAATCTTCTTTCCTTCCGAGGTGATCATACCCGAGCACAACAGAGATAGTTCACTAAACCTCGATATGTAGGCATCGATATTCGCATTCTGCACAGTGAGGTTCCATAGCTCTTGCTCCATCTTCTGTATCTCGCCTCGTGGGCAATATTCAACCATTAAGATTTATTTCATCTCCGCCCACGGCATAGAGTTGGCTACAGGGAGTGTCATGGCTTCCACATGTCCGTTCCACCAGGTGAGCGCTTGATCGACAAAAGTGCAGGCCGCGAACTTCACTTTCATCTGCTCAGGACAATCGCAGATCTCGAATACCGACTCCACCTTCTCGATCCATCGCTTCAGGGTGATCACTCCTCCAATGCCGTTAAAAGTTCGTGGTTTGGCGTTTGTGAAGTCCTTGTAGGTACATGTTTTGGTGGGTCCTTGATTCATTCCGTTGTTCGAACTCCCGGCCCCTTGCCCATTGACTCCTCCATTGTTCCTTTAATGAATTTGCGCCATTTCTGCAGTGACCGCAGCAGATACAGCTGCCTGGAACGCGGCTGAGTCAAATTTGGGTGGGGTTGGTCCTGGGTTTCCGCGAGTAGGTCGGAGAGGCATCTTTCTGTCATGAAACGGAAAGATGTTGAGTGTACGTGGTTTCCGTGAGGTTGTGACCCTATTGACTAAGTGCGGGGAACGAACTTAAATACTACTACCATTGAACATACAATCATAAATTCTCAACACATAGCAATTTGTAATATCATAACAAAGCACGTAAAAGTTTACTAATATTATCCGCATTTGATACAATAAAATTTTGCTCGTAAGAGCATACATGAGTGACACTAGTTCGACAGCATAACGGCTCTATGAGTAGTGTGGTCACTTAAACATAGAGTCGGGTACATAGCATAGTTCCTAACGACCTACTAAGATAAGTCTATCCCTAACTGTGATGAGCTGCGTCCGGAGGTGGTGCCGAGGATGTGGATGGTCCCTGAAGACGAGCCACCAATCTTCTGTGTCCTGAAGTCGAGACTCCCACCGTACTTGCCTCATGTGAAACTCCCGAAGGACGTCACGCGTCTCCTGTTCTGCACGCTCGACCCTAGTCCACAACTGGCGTACCTGATCAGCAGTGTCCTGGGCAAAATCGCCCGTGTTCCGTAACCGTTTCACCATGACTAGAAGGGCTCGATCAGCCGGTCCTCCATCTCTCAGGTCAAAGAACTCGTGTGACATGCCGTACGGGGGTCGCTGTCCTTGCTGTCTACTCCATCTCCAAAGATCAATACCCCAGGGAGGTGTAGGACCAGTGGGGCCTACACGGTAAGCAGGCACCCTGATCGGGTAAGGGGGTCGATGACTTTGGACTCCGCGTCCGAATCACCCCCTTCACTGACATCAGTTTCCTCCTCGAAGCTTCCTTCATCTTCCTCTGATTCGGCAGGCTCGCCCTCGACTCCTGCCTCCGGTTTGTTGGAATAGTGTCTAAGGCTGCAACTATAATAGGCAAGTATTTGACCCGGTTGTGCCTGGTCCTTTTGGGTTGCCTTCACCATAGCAACTTGATAGGATGATTTATTAAGAGAGAGTAAATATTATTAATATATTATGAGAATAATATAAAGAATAATATATTGTTATTAGATTAATATAAGTCATAGAATTAATTGAAATTAATTTGGTGACTTAAAGAGATTAATTGAATAAAGGGGTATAAACTGTCAATTGTTTGATAGTTAAACTTTAGACTGTAAATCCTTATAGATATACAAGGAACGAATTCTAAGAGATATAGGATAGCTAAAATCGTCCATATGAGTTATCTAGGAATGGATTTGGATAGCCTTAAGAGAAGATTATCCAATTAGGGTTTAGGTTGTAACCCTTAAGGAGTCTACAAGTATAAATAGACCCTATGGCTGAGGGAATTCGACACTTCACCTAAAGTAGAGAACCTCTGGTCGAATTCCATCCCCTCTCCTCTGTCCCAAATCATCCTCCTTGATTTGGTGTTTGTAAGCCATTAGAGGAGTGACACTTGTGACTCTAGAAGCTCCAAGACAACAAGATCAACAAGGAACTCAAAGGTATGGTTCTAGATCTGTTTCAATGTTGTTATTTAGCCTAAATAGTTATTAGAAGTCTTGGATTAATAGCATGTTTTATTAGAAAGCATAGATCCGAGCATTAGGGTTTTGCATGCGCACATAGGAAAGTTCTTATGGCTAAAACCCATCAGTGGTATCAGAGCCTAGCTTGGTTTTCTTTAAATTGTTTCTTGATTAACTGAAACAAACCTGCAAAATTTGATTTTTTGGTTTCTGAGTCATGGACTCGGCGAGTTCCAAAGTGGACTCGGTGAGTAGGACTGACTCGGCGAGTCCCTTTGTGCACTCGGCGAGTCCAGGCGTCAGGAATGGCCAGATTCGGGATTTCTTTGTAATTATCTAATCTAAACTTTCCATAAATTAATTAGATCAATGTAATTCGTTTTTCTGATAAATATAACTGCAATCTTGATCTAATTAAAGATATTTAGCATATAATAAAATATTTAATTTCCTTACATGATAATTAATTAATTATTTTGATTATTTTGGTAATTATCTTAAAAGAAATCTTGAATAAATCAAATATAGATAATTAGGATATTAATTGTTAATTGGAATTATTTGTTATTTGATCCTCCATGTTTTAAGTGTTTAAAACTTGTCCTCAAGTTTTGAAATTTATATTTGTGATTAAAAGTTTTAATTTAGACAACTTAAATTTCAAACCCTAGATTTTAAAAGGTTTAAAATACAACCCTATACTAATATGATATTACTAGAATAATATATATATATATATATATATATATATATATATATGTATATATATATATATATATATATAAAACTAAATGCTAGTCTTACCGTTAGTAGGCCTCATTCACAAAGACGATCTATAAGGTGGGTATAAGGTTGTGGCCTATAAAATGGCGCTTAATGGGTGTACAATCACACCCACCGCTTGCTTGATTGGTGGAGGGTCGTTAGCCGAACGGGTAGGATAGGGCAACCTCATCCTCTCATTAAAAGTATAATAAGAAATATAAAGTAACTACACATATTTTAAAATTTTCCAATCTTAGTTACTTTAGGAAAGGTGAATTGATGCAATCCCATGAAATTACACTTTGCACCTTACTAAGAAGTTAGTGGAGCGTGTGTGGTTTACCGGCACACTAATTGGTTCTAAGAGAAGGTGGCAAAGGGTGATTCATTGTTTATCATAGTTCGATGGAGCGTGTGTGGTTTACCGGCACATCGAATAGGTGATCGTTACAATGAAGGCACCATGTGAATTTACATGGTAATTCACACCCGCTTTGTGATCCTCAGTATCCCAGTCACAAACAAGAGGGGCATATTGAGATTTAAACATGCTATTGAATAGTTTCAATGAATCTCATCCGAACCTAGGAATTCTCAATACACTTAGGACTAATAGTTTAGGTTTTGTGATGGAGAATTAGTGAATCGTCATTCACTTACCTTCAATTTATTTGCATGTTAGATTACGGCATCCCTTTTCTAATATGTAAATGTTATTGTTGGATCCTAGCCCTAACTTTTCTTATTGGGTGATAATTAGGGATTCTTATTCTAATCTATCTTTGTCCTTTCCTAGATGTCAAACGCTAACAACGCTGCTTTTAGTTCTTTCACGTTGATGAGCCTTTGCCAAAAGGTCACCTTCGATGGAACGAACTTTAGCGAATGGATAAGATACATTCGCACCATTGTTCGCTATGAGGATAAGGAGTATGTCCTCGATGAGAAGCTCGAGAAAATCAACCCCGAAATCGCTACTCCAGCCGAAATCACCGCTTTTTAGACTCATGAGCGAGATGCAACGAAGGTACATTGCATCATGATCGCTCCCATGAACTCCGAATTCCAAAAGTCCTACGAGGACATGTACCCGTACGAGATGCACCAAGACTTATTGGAGAGATACCACCAAAACGCGAGACAAGAGCGTTATGAGATTTTCACTAACATGATTTCCGCTAAGATGGGTCATGGAGAATCTCTTACCGTGCACCTGCAAAAGATGCAAAGGTATGTCGACCGCCTTCACAAGTTAAATGTTGACTTTGGAGAAGACTTGGCGATCGACATGGTGCTTCACTCATTGCCTCCGATGTACAACCAATTTAGGATGACCTACCACATGAACAAAGAGGAGGTCACCCTAAGCAAACTCCAAGGTCTCTTGAGGTTCGCTAAGAGCAACTTCAAAGACAAGTCTATTGCACAAACTCCCAATCCGGCTGCTGCTCCTGTCTTGGCTATTGGTCAAGGAAAGGGAAAGAAGAGGAAGGCTTCATCAAAGAACCATCGTAAGGTTAAAGCCCGAGATGGTGCCTCTTCTAGTGGGACCAAAGTTGATCCCGCTAAGCCCTGCCCTAACCCGAAGGAGGCAGAGTGCCACCACTGCCACAAGATAGGACATTGGAAGAGAAGCTGCCCAGATTACCTGCAAGCAATCAAAGAAGGAAAGATCAAGCCATCTTTCGCAGGTATATACACAATCAAATCTAACGATTCTAATCATGCTATTTCTTGGGTTCTTGATACCGGTTGTGGTTATCACATTTGTTCAAATGTGCAGGGACTAAGAAGAAGTAGGGATGTGGAGCAAGGAAGGATCAATCTAATCATGGGGAACAGAAGATCGTCGCCTGTGACCAAGATTAGAGTGTATTCTTTAGTGCTTAGGAATAATTTAGTTTTAGATTTGAACAATTGTTGCTATTCGCCAGAAATGGCTAGAAACATCATTTCATTTCATGGTTTATATAGACAAGGATTTAGATTTTCTTTTAATGAGAATGGTTCTATTTTGGCTTATCTAAATGGTGTCTTTTACTTTGAAGCTATACCATGTAATGGAATATATGAAACCGTTATGATTGTTGATAACTTAGGAAATGATGTTTTGAATATTGATTCTTCCACTAGTATGGATAAAGCATCCTTGTGGCATTGTCGTCTTGGACATGTCAACAAGAAACGCATAGCCCAACTCCAAAAGGATGGAGTGTTGGAGTCATTTGACCTTAGGGAAGATGACACATGCGAGTCTTGTTTACTTGGAGAGATGACTAAGTCACCCTTCACAAGTACTTGTGAAATGGGTGAGGGTTTATTGGACCTAATACATACCGATGTATGTGGACCGTTTAGATCAACCACGAAGGATGGGAACCGCTTCTACGTGACTTTTACCGATGATTACAGTAGATATGGGTATATCTACTTAATCAAGCAAAAGTCAGAAACCTTTGAAAAGTTCAAAGAGTTCAAGAATGAAGTGGAGAATCAATTGGACAGGAAAGTCAAGATGCTTCGATTCGATCGAGGAGGAGAGTACCTAAGTCTTGAATTCCACGATTATCTCAAGGAGTGTGGAATAGTTTCGCAATTGACGCCTCCTAGGACACCGTAGTTGAATGGTGTGGCAGAAAGGCGTAATCGAACCTTATTGGATATGGTTTGCTCTATGATGAGTCGTGCTTCACTACCTATCTCTTTTTGGGGGTATGCCTTAGAGACTGCCGCCCATATCCTTAACCGAGTCCCTACTAAGAAGGTTGCCAAAACACCTCACGAGATGTGGACAGGGAAAGCTCCCTCGTTGGCACATATCAAGGTTTGGGGTTTCGAGGCTTTCGTAAGACAAGATACTCACGACAAGCTTGAACCTCGAAGTGAGCGATGTATTTTCATCGGCTACCCGCAGACATCCTTTGGATATCTCTTCTATAGACCGAAGGACAATGTTGTCTTCGCTGCGAGGAGAGGAGTTTTCCGAGAGCGAGAACTCATAAGCCAAGGAGACAGTGGGAGGCAAATCGAACTTGAAGAGATTCAAGAATCGATAGATGAAGGAACCTCTACCGCTGGAACTCAACCCGAGGAGGAAACTCCGGTTGAACCGATTGATGAATCCTTACCTCTTAGACGTTCCGATAGGGTTAGAGTTCATCCCCAGTTTTATGGTTTTCATATTACTACCGAAGGGGACACATATATTAGTGATGGTACACTAGTAAATATTGATGAACCTAATAGCTATAAGGAAGCCATGGCAGGCCCGGAGTCTGCAAAGTGGAAAGAGGCAATGGATAGCGAGATCCAATCCATGTATGATAACCAAGTTTGGAATTTGGTTGACTATGTGCCCGGACGTAAGACCGTTGGGTGCAAATGGATCTTCAAGAAGAAAACCGACGTGGATGGAAACGTACACACATGTAAAGCACGATTGGTTGCGAAGGGCTTTACTCAAACTCCCGGAGTTGACTATGATGAGACCTTCTCACCAGTTGCGAAGATTAAATCTATTAGAGTGATGCTAGCAATTGCCGCATTTCATAATTATGAGATTTGGCAAATGGATGTCAAGACCGCTTTTCTTAACGGAAAGTTGGCTGAGGATGTTTACATGGCTCAGCCAGAAGGGTTTGTGGATCCGAAGCATCCGAATAGAGTGTGTAAGCTTGAGAAGTCCATTTATGGACTTAAGCAAGCATCTCACAGATGGAATCTTTGCTTCGATGAGAAAGTCAAAGAGTTTGGATTTGTACGAAGCGAAGACGAATCTTGTGTATATGTCAAAGCCAGTGGGAGTATAGTAAGCTTTCTCGTTCTATATGTCGATAACATATTACTCATAGGAAACGACATCCCGACTCTGCAGGAGGTTAAGTCCTGGCTCGGGAAGAGCTTCGCTATGAAGGACCTCGGAGAGGCTTATTACATTTTGGGAATAAGGATAGTAAGAGAAAGAAGTAAGAGACTAATTGGACTTAGTCAGAATACTTACTTAGAGAAGGTACTAAAACGTTTTAGTATGGAAAACTCGAAGAAGGGAGAATTACCGATACAAAGTAATGCCAAGTTGAGTAAGACTCAAAGTCCGAGTACCGAAGCTGAGATAGTAGAAATGAGCCGAGTACCATACGCTTCCGCAGTTGGCTCTATCATGTACGCTATGACTT
Organism: Lactuca serriola; assembly: GCF_051521515.1. Taxonomy (NCBI): domain Eukaryota; kingdom Viridiplantae; phylum Streptophyta; class Magnoliopsida; order Asterales; family Asteraceae; genus Lactuca; species Lactuca serriola. Next base: position 284,036,932 of record NC_136411.1, read on the forward strand.
GTACTCGCCCTGATGTAGCCTTCGCTTTGCGCATGGTTAGTAGATATCAAGGGAATCCTGGCAGAGCACATTGGATTGCGGTGAAGAACATCCTCAAGTACCTTTGGAGGACGAAGGAATCGTTCTTAGTCCTCGGAGGGAGTGATGACTTGAAAGTGCGAGGGTATAGTGATGCTAGTTTTCAGACCGACAGGGACAACTACCGTTCGCAGTCGGGATGGGTCTTTACCCTAAATGGAGGAGCAGTGACATGGAAGAGTTCCAAGCAGGAAACCGTAGCTGATTCAACGTGCGAATCAGAGTACATTGCAGCGAGCGAAGCGTCGAAGGAGGCAATATGGCTAAAGAACTTCATCGGTGATCTTGGAGTTGTACCTGCCATAAAGGAGCCCATGGAGATTTTATGTGATAACGAAGGTGCGGTTGCCTTGACCAAGGAACCGAGGGATCATGGTAGATCAAGACATATTGACAGAAAATATCATTTCATTAGACATCGTGTAGAAGAAGGACAACTCATAGTTAAGAGGATATCATCAGAAGATAACCCAGCAGATCCGCTTACGAAGGGACTGAGTAGGGTTAAGCACTTGCAGCATGCTAGGAGTATTGGGCTGAAGGATGATATTAGCATAGATTAGATAGTATTAGAAACATGTAATAGATAAATGTAATTAACATTTGATGATTAAATAAAGGCGTTTTATTTATGAGTAATGTTACTATCTTGTGTTAATTCTTTAACTATTGTTTCACTTTGCATGTTTTGACTTCCAGAATGATTGAGTTTATTAGGAATAATCGAATTGTTCAAATTGTCCACAATCGTTCATATGTTGGAAGTAGATATGAATGAAGATTGTCATGAATTGGTGTGTAGATTGTCTAAATGGTGTTAGATATAGCAAAGGATTGTTGCAACGTTCATGAGTGCTTATGAACTAGTTTTGAGCATTGGAACAAACCCGTGTTTGCTGGAATCACCTTATGGAATACGATATAAAAGGTGATCGCAAGACGATAATATCATATAGTCTTAAAACCTAGATATATGGTTTGTTATTTATTAATTGATTGTACATTGATAATGCGAAAACGCATCAGTAACTCAGTGTTATAAAACGCATTGTTGTGTATAGTCAGTTAATGAATAAGTAAATGCATATAAGTCGAAGTTTATCTGTAACTTTTATCAAAGAAGGTAAAAGCGATATCTCGTCCGCTCGATGATTTGATTTGACTTATGTGCCGGGCCCGGTCAGAACTGAATTGATGTGTTCGATTAAGTTCTATGTCAAATAAATCAGAGATCGAGAAACCCAAATGCTTGACTAACCATTCCATAGAATTGTCAGCATGATATCTAACAGAGGACTGTACGATCCCTTATCTAAAGGACAAGATTGATTAGATCAGAGTTTGACAACGTCTTTGAGAGCTACGATTGCAAACCGAATTGTACTTGTATTGTTACTAGACTTATCCAAGTGGGAGACTGTTGGAATAGTGTCTAAGGCTGCAACTATAATAGGCAAGTATTTGACCCGGTTGTGCATGGTCCTTTTGGGTTGCCTTCACCATAGCAACTTGATAGGATGATTTATTAAGAGAGAGTAAATATTATTAATATATTATGAGAATAATATAAAGAATAATATATTGTTATTTGATTAATATAAGTCATAGAATTAATTGGAATTAATTTGGTGACTTAAAGAGATTAATTGAATAAAGGGGTATAAACTGTCAATTGTTTGATAGTTAAACTTTAGACCGTAAATCCTTATAGATATACAAGGAACGAATTCTAAGAGATATAGGATAGCTAAAATCATCCAGATGAGTTATCTAGGAATGGATTTGGATAGCCTTAAGAGAAGATTATCCAATTAAGGTTTAGGTTGTAACCCTTAAGGAGTCTACAAGTATAAATAGACCCTATGGCTGAGGGAATTCGACACTTCACCTAAAGTAGAGAACCTTTGGTCGAATTCCATCCCCTCTCCTCTCTCCCAAATCATCCTCCTTGATTTGGTGTTTGTAAGCCATTAGAGGAGTGACACTTGTGACTCTAGAAGCTCCAAGACAACAAGATCAACAAGGAACTCAAAGGTATGGTTCTAGATCTGTTTCAATGTTGTTATTTAGCCTAAATAGTTATTAGAAGTCTTGGATTAATAGCATGTTTTATTAGAAAGCCTAGATCCTAGCATTAGGGTTTTGCATGCGCACATAGGAAAGTTCTTATGGCTAAAACCCATCACGGTTCCCTGTCAGATTCCTCTTCGGGGTCTTCCTCAGGCTCTTCCTCGGGCTCCTCCTCCTCTAGCCATCCGTTGTTTCCCTGGTTAGGGAAGTAGGGATCTCCGGGATGATGAAAACCAGCCATGCTGTCTGCGAGATTGTGTAAATGCGTTAACATTATTCCTAAGGTGCCACAACTATTGCATAAGCTAAACAGGCGTTCTCTTTTTGGTGGTATAGGGGTATAGTTTTAGGTTCCCTAGATATCACGATTTCATCGGGACATGCATTAGTTATACCTTGGAGGGAATGTAGTTGATCAGGCTACATCCACCCCTTGATACTACTAAGAACAGTCCGGAATTAACCGGGATACTAGTATTATCATGTTTGGTTCGGCGTTATGTTCCTATTCCTAATGCAAGCAAGGGTGTTTTATTTACTTGTTTTGTTCAGAGTTATGTTAGTCCCTCTTTTTGGTTTATAGTTTCATATCAATGTGTGGCTAGATATGCTAGTTCACTATAAACAAAGCTCTGATACCAACCTGTCACACCCCCGAACCAGACGGCGGAAACGTCCGAGGGCTGTCGTGACTTAATTGAATACCATAACATTGAATATATATGAAACATAACATCATTCATCACCATGCATTGAGATAGTACAACTGGTAGAGTTTACACTGAGTACATTGTTTTAACATTACATTCCCAAAAATAAATTGTTCGAACATAGATAAACAAACTGCAGGCCATCACTGAATACATTTTCCCCTCGGTTTACTTGTTACCTGAGAATACAAGTATTTTGAAAAACGTCAACATATGAAATGTTGGTGAGTTCATAAGCGGTGTTTGAAAAGCAATGTTTTGCATTGTTTTGAAAACTACCAGAAAATCCGATATTTTCTGAAAAGAGTTTATGAAAAAGTTTGTGAAGATCCATAAGTATGCTTGTTTGTTTCTATAATTGTAAAAAGTGTTCATTAAACTTGGTGTACATTTCGAAACTGTATGCATTGAAATACCCTAGGAAAACCCGATGTTTTCCTAACACTTTGAATTCCACGTAGTTGGTGTACCATCGCGGCATGTGAAGTCATTGATTCCAGGCGACGTCGGATTATTGCGCATGGTGAATTGTTATAAACACGCGTTACACAAACGACCAGTTTATGACTATACTAACGATCCCTTAGGCGTCGTCCGTACTATTCACGTAATCCAACCGCCCTGACTTCTTGTAGTCCCACATCCGAAGAGAAAGAGGGCATGAAGACCTCAATAACTCCATTAGTCGGTTGGGGATAAAGTGAGTGCGAAGGGCCCTTGGCCCGACTCGCATTTGAATTCCCGTTTACTAGCAGTACCAAAGGACCCTTGGGGACCAATAGTATAAAAGCCATTGAAAGTCCTTTTACGCTGTGTTGGATCAAGTAAGACCCAACAACTCGTAAGGTTGATGTCTTCGGGCCTAAAGATCAGGTCATTGGGCTAGCTAGGCTCAACAAACAAGATTTTACACTTTTGGGCCCAAAGATGGTGTATCGACGTCTGTGCACTCTTACGTGTGTATTGAATTCCCAAATTTTCCATGTATGAATCAGGTTGTCGTCGTGTTAGTAGTTTCAGATTTGTTATTGATTCGAGACCGAATCAATTCGTTTGATAACGATTTTTGGTGTTGTTGTGTATTGTAATTCGTCGGTAGTCGCAGTGTCAGTATTTGATCACAATGGATGTATTGAATTAACATTGAAATTTTTCTGTTTACAACCCCTCTTTATTTTGTAAATTTGCTTTTTCAACCCTTTGAATAAATTAATTTCCGGTTTAGTCCTTAAACCATTTTTCTTGGCATTTTAACATCAAAACTTATTGAAATTGATATTTTTCAGCACATTTTTAATTGAAAACAGTTTTAGTCCCTCAAAATACAATTTTCTCGGCTGTAACCTCTCTTTTTCGCAATTTTTACACTTTTAGCCCAAATTAGAAAATTTTTGCAACTTTGGTCCTTTTTAATTATGAAAAGCATTTTTAACCTTTGAAAAGGACTTAGAACACTAGTAGTCCACTGTTTTACAGAAAAACACAGTTTCAGCCCCTCAAATTGGAAAATTTCGCATATTGGGCCCTATTGGGCCGAAAATGTCATTTTTAGCCCATTAAGCTTGAAATTTATATTTTTAATCCTCCAAAAGAGTATATTTCCAGAAAATACATTATTGAAACTGTTTTGACTCATCTCACCCATCATAAATTCGTAATATGTCATTTTGGGCCCTTTAACTTTATATTTTTAACATTTTGTGTCCAAAAATGAGTTTTTAGCTCAAAGAAGATGTTATTAAGCCACTTAGCTATTTTTCTTGGAATACTTTGTATGTAGTAATATAATTTATGCTAGTATCATTTAACATAAAGTATATCTCGGTTTTTAGGGGTTTATGGCTAGATCCAACATCATAATCACACAAAAACACACATATGAGCATAGAAATCATACAAGGCATAAAAATACATATAGATCTACACTTTCACTTGTATTCCCCCCCCCCCCACAAAACTTATAAAACAGAAAAATAGGGAGTATGAAGCTCACCTTAGGGTGTGGTTTCGGTTTTGGAGGAGAAATGGAAGAAAGTTTGGTGATTTTCGGCCCTAGCACCCCTTGATGAAGATCTCGGCCTTGAGGTGTTTCTAAGATACAAGATCATGATTTCTCATGAGTTAAGAAGAGATTTTTGATAGATCAAGGAACCTAGATCATTGAATTTAGTATAACCTTACCTTGCAGGGTGATTTTTGGTGAAAAATCTCCTTGGAATGCCTTTAAATCTCGAAAATTTTAGGAGAGGGAGGGATGAATGCTCTTCAAGACTTAGAGAGGTTTGGTATGAATTTTTTTTGGTGAGTGTAGGAGGGTGTTCGGCCGAGAATGAGAGAGAGGAAGAAGAAGAGACATTGAGGTGACATATGCATGGAAGTATGAGACATGTTGCATGGAGAACCAAGAGGTAATAATGAGGTGGCATGATGAAGTCAACTCTTCATCTTTGGTCTTGGGCTTTTGGGCCGAAATTTTAAAAGGAAAGGAAAGTTTTGGGCTGTAATGCCCCTAAGCCCAATATTAGAGTTAGTTTGGATGATTATAAGATATAAGTGTGATTTTTATACTTTGTTGGGCTAGTTTAAGTTAATTATGGCCCATAATGTTTCATGAAGTTGATTTATTCCATTCTAGGCCTAATGTGGCCCAAATTGTTGGAATAAATGAAAGTAGATTCAGTTAGAGCCCATTAAAAGGTTCTAAACCCATGATAGTCAAATTGGAAGCTTATTGGCCCCTTTGGGTCCAATAAGGAAGTCCTAGTCCAAAATGGACCTAAACAAGAACTTCTAGGGTTTCCAATTGCTTGATGACTATTTTTAGTACTTGTATGATGTATTTGATTGAAGTTTTTGAAAGCATCAGACATGCTCTTAAGTTTTTGGTTCAACATTTTACTTGAGTATAGTGATTACAAGACACAAAATTTCTAGTTGTGACATTTAAACATGCCATTGAAAAGTTCAATGAATCTCAAAGATCTAGGAGTTTTCAATACATTTAAAACCTAAATTACTTTTTCGTTTTTCATGGTGAGAATTAGTGAATCGTCATTCACTTACCTTCAAATTATTTACTTTTAGATTACGATATCCCTTTCTAAGTTGTAAATAATGTTGTTGGATCCTAGCCCTAATTTCTCATTTGGGTGTTTAATTAGGGATTCATTTCTAATCAAACTTTGTTCCCTTCTTTTTCAGATGTCTGCAAACAACAACAACAACAACAACAACAACAACAACGCTTCTGGGTCATTCTCGTTGATGAACTTGTGTCAGAAAGTGACATTTGATGGTTCAAACTTCAACGAGTGGTTGAGGTATATTCGCATGATCACACGCTATGAGGACAAAGAATATGTCCTCGATGAAAAGCTTGAGAAGATCATCCTAGATGTTGCTACTCCTGAAGAATTGGCCGCCTTTGAGGCCCATGAGCGTGATGCCACGAAAGTTCACTACATCATGCTGGCCACCATGAACCTCGAACTCCAAAAGTCCTATGAGGACATGTATCCATATGAAATGCATCAGGATTTGCTGGACAGGTATCACCAGAGCGCGAGGCAAGAGCGCTATGAGATCATTACTAACATGATCATCGCTAAGATGGGGAGTGGAGAATCCCTAACCTCTCATTTGCAGAAAATGCAGAGGTATGTTGATCGTCTTCTCAAACTTAATATTAAGTTTGATGAGGATTTGGCTATCGACATAATCCTCCACTCCTTACCCTCCTGCTACAATCAGTTTAGGATGACCTACCATATGAACAAAGAGGAGGTCTCCTTAAGCAAGCTCTAAGGACTCTTGAGGACTACTGAGAGCAACCTAAAAGACAAATCCGTTGCACTGTCCCCTGCTGTGGCCGCTCCTGTGATGGCAATAGGTCAAGGAAAGGGAAAAAAGAGGAAGGCTCCATGTAAGAGCCACCATAAGGGGAAACCCCGTGATGGTTCGTCCTCAAGTGGGACCAAAGTTGGCCCTGCTAAACCCTCTTCCGATCCAAAAGAAGCAGAGTGCTTCTATTGCCACCAAAAGGGCCACTGGAAGCGAAGCTGCCCATAATATCTGCAGGACATAAGAGATGGGAAGATCAAGCCCACCTTTGCAGGTATGTATTCTATTAAATCTAATAACTCATCATTTGCTACTTCATGGGTTCTTGAGATAGGGTGTGGTTACCACATTTGTTCTGATATGCAGGGCCTAAAAAGAAGTAGGGAGATGGAACATAGGAAGATGAACCTGATTATGGGAAACAGAAGATCATCGCCTGTGACCAAAGTCGGTGTTTATTCTTTAGTGTTGAGTAATGGGTTAGGGATAGATTTAGAGAATTAATGTTATTCGCCAGATATGGCAAGAAACATTATTTCTTTTCACGGGTTGTTTAGACAAGGTTTCAGATATTCTTTTGATAATAGTAATGGTTCTATTAACGTTTATTTGAATGGTGTCTTTTATTTCAATGCATTACCTTGTAATGGGATTTATGAATATGTGATGATTGTTGATAATTTAGGAAATAATGTTTTGAATATTGATTCGTCTACTAGTCTAGACAAAGCATGCTTGTGGCATTGTCGCCTTGGCCATGTCAACAAGAAACGCATAGCCAAACTCCAAAAGGATGGAGTGTTGGAGTCATTCAACCTTAGGGACGATGACACGTGTGAGTCTTGTTTACTTGGGAAGATGACCAAGTCACCCTTTACTGGCACTTATGAATGGGGTGAGGGTTTATTGGATCTCATACACACCGATGTATGCGGGCCCTTTAGATCCACCACAAGGGATGCTTGCCGCTTCTACGTGACTTTTACAGATGATTATAGCAGATATGGATATATCTACTTGATCAAGCAAAAGTAGGAAACCTTTGAAAACTTCAAAGAGTTTAAGAATGAAGTGGAGAATCAGCTGGGCAGGAAAATCAAGACGCTTCGGTCAGACCGAGGAGGAGAGTACCTAAGTCTTGAGTTTCACGACTATCTAAAAGAATGTGGAATCGTTTCGCAATTGACGCTTCCGAGGACGCCACAATTGTATGGTGTGGCTGAGAGACGTAATCGGACCTTGTTGGACATGGTTTGTTCTATGATGAGTCGGACTTCGTTACCAATAGCTTTCTGGGGCTATGCCTTAGAGACTGTCGCCCACATACTTAACTTAGTTCCCACCAAGAAGGTTTCCAAGACTCCTCACGAGATGTGGATAGGGAAGGCTCCCTCATTGGCACATATCAAGGTTTGGGGTTGCGAGGCTTTCGTAAGACGAGAGACTCATGACAAGCTAGAACCTCATAGTGAGAAGTGTTATTTCATCGGCTATCCGTAGAAGTCTTTTGGCTACCTTTTCTATAGACCGAGTGACAATGTTGTCTTCGTTGCTAGAAGAGGAGTTTTCCGAGAAAGGGAATTGATAGGCCAAGAAGACAGTGGGAGGAAAAGTGAACTTGAAGAGATTAAAGATCAAAATGATGAAGGAACCTCTGACACTGGCACTCAACTTGAGGAGGAAACTCATGTTGAACCTGTTGACAAGTCCTTACCTCTTCGACGTTCCACTAGGGCTAGTGTTCCACCCCAATTTTATGGTTTTCATATTACTACTGAAGGGGATACATTTATTAGTGATAGTACACTAGTAAATTTGGATGAACCTAGCAACCATAAGGAAGCCATGGTAGGCCCAGAGTCTGTGAAATGGAAAGAGGTGATGGACAGCGAGATTCAGTCCATGTACGACAACCAAGTTTGGAATTTGGTTGATAATGTACCGGGTCGTAAGACCGTCGGGTGCAAGTGGATCTTCAAGAAGAAGACGGACATGGATGGGAAAGTGCATACTTATAAAGCGCGATTGGTTGCGAAGGGCTTTACTCAAACTCCCGGAGTTGACTATGATGAAACCTTCTCACCAGTTGCGAAGATAAAGTCTATTAGGGTGATGCTTTCCATAGCTGCATTTCATGATTATGAAATATGGCAAATGGACGTGAAAACCGCTTTCCTTAATGGAAAGTTGGCTGAGGATGTCTACATGAATCAGCCAGAGGGTTTTGTCGATGCGAAGCATCCAAATAGAGTACGCAAGCTTGAGAAATCCATTTATGGATTGAAACAAGCGTCTCGCAGATGGAATCTTTGTTTTAACGAGAAGGTTAAAGAGTTTGGCTTTCTGCGAAGCGAAGATGAATCTTGTGTGTATGTCAAAGCGAGTGGGAGTATAGTAAGCTTCCTCGTATTGTATGTCGACGACATACTACTCATAGGAAACAATGTCCCAACCTTGCAGGAGGTCAAGTCCTGGCTTGGGAAATGTTTCGCTATGAAGGACCTCGGAGAGGTTGCTTATATTCTAGGAATAAGAATAGTAAGAAACAGGGAAAAGAGACTGATAGGACTCAGTCAGGATACATACTTGGAAAAGGTACTGAAGCGTTTCAGTATTGAAAATTCCAAGAAAGGGGAGTTGCCAATCCAAAGCAATACCAAGCTGAGTAAGACTCAGAGCCCGAGTACAGAGGCAGAGATAATTGATATCATGTACGCTATGACTTGCACTCGCCCAGATGTGGCCTTCGCTTTGAGCATGGTCAGCAGATATCAAGGGAATCCTGGTAGAGCTCATTGGATTGCAGTTAAGAATATTCTTAAGTACCTTCGGAGGACCAAGGAATGGTTTCTAGTCCTCGGTGGGAGTGATGACTTAAGGGTACAAGGGTACAGTGACGCTAGTTTTCAGACGGATCGGGATAACTTCCGATCGCAGTCGGGCTGGGTCTTTACCCTAAATGGAGGAGCAGTGACTTGGAAAAGTTCCAAGCAAGAGACCGTAGCTGATTCAACATGCGAATCAGAGTATATTACGGCGAGCGAAGCGTCAAAGGAGGCTATATGGTTGAAGAACTTCATTGGAAACCTTGGAGTTGTGCCATCCATAAAAGAGCCGATGGAAATTTTCTGTGATAATGAAGGAGCGGTTGCCTTGACCAAGGAACCGAGAGATCATGGCAGATCTCGACATATTGACAGAAAATACCATTTCATTAGACATCGGGTAGAGGAGGGACTCCTCATTGTGAAGAGGGTATCATCAGAAGAAAACCCAGCAGATCCCCTTTCGAAGGGACTGAGTAGGGTCAAACACTTGCAGCACGCTAGGAGCATTGGGCTGAAGGATGATATAAGTTTGGATTATATAGGAAATGTGTAATAGATAGTTTGTACTTGACATTCGATGAATAAATAAAGTGTGTTATTTATGATTAAAGCTACTATCTTTTGTTGGTTATTTATCTATTGTTTCCATTTTGCATGTTTTGACTTCCTAAATGATATGATTATTCAAAAGGTCCGCAGTCGGTCATATTTTGGAAGTAGATATGAATGAAGACTGTCATGAATTGTTTGTAGATTGTCTAAAAGGTTTTAGACATAGCAAAGATTTGCTGCAAAGTTCATGAGTGCTTATGAATATGAGTTGAGCATTGGATTAAACCCGAGTTTGCTGTATCACTTAGTGGTGTTTTATCTTAAGTGATCGCAAAGCGATAACATCATATAGTCTTAAAACTTAGAGATATGGTTGTTGTTTGCTGGTTGGTTGTACATTGATAATGTGTAAACGCATCAGTAACTTGATGTTATAAAACACATTATTGTGTGTGATCCATTAGTAAATAATAGATGCATATGAGTCGAAGTTGATATGTTCCTTTTATTCTATGAGAATAAAAGTGATATATTGGCCACTTGATGATTTGGTTTGACTTATGTGTCGGGCCCGGTCAGAATGAAGTTCATGTGTTCAACTAAATTCTATGTCAAACAAATCAGAAATCAAGGAACTATTGCTGGACAATCAGCATTGTCAGCATGATATCCAGAACAGAGGATTATACGATCCCTTATCTAAAGGAAAAGTTGATCAGAGTTGACAGCGAAGTATAATACCTATGATTGCTAATCGGAATCTGAAGTCATATATGAGATATAGTTACTAGACTTATCCAAGTGGGAGACTGTTGGAATAGTGTAACGCCCGCAAATCCGGGCTAGTCAATTTAGAGGCAATAGGGGTCGAAAACGACTTTTCGACAAAAGATTATTTAGAATAAATAATCTTAAACAAGTCGTGGAATATGTCTCAAATTTTCCGTACATATAAAGAACGCCGAAATCCGAGTTATAACGAAGAAGTTATGGCTCGTCGAAGTTTTACGGAAAAACCGGCACGGCACCGGGAAGCGTAAATAGAGAATTTACGATAGAGCGAGATTTAGTCTTAGAAATCTAAAAAAAAGTTGTAGAATATGTTAAAATAAGAGCGTCGATAAAAAGAACGCCCAAATCTGACTTCGTATGAGGAAGTTATGATTTTTCTAAGTTTCGGCTTAGCAGTGTACAGCCCGAAACTCGAATTTTAGTTCAAGCGGTTTTTGGCTTACGCGACCTAAATGAGAGTTGAAGATCTCATTAATAGAAACTCAACGGTAAAAAGATGGACAAAAACGGAGTTCGTATGAAGGAGTTACGAATTCTTCGCGGTCATTTAACAGTCTAAACGCCTCCTACTGTTAAATTTTAGATCGATCGAGAGTTAGCCAACGGAGTCTAAACGAAAGTTGTAGATCTTGATTTTACCTATGCGTGGATATAAAGAACGTCGAAAACGGAGCTTGTATGCGAGAGTTATGATTTTTCTAAGTTCGAAGGCTGATACGCGATAGGAGGTGACGTGGCACCACCAGAATTGGACACGTGGCACCACCAGAAGGCCACCACATGGACCAACTCGACGAATAGGACCCCCTACTTGGCGAGTCCATCAGATATTTTCACTATAAATAGAGGTGTCGGGTCTAGCCTTCTTTTCACACCTCCCAAACTCACTTTCTCTCTCTAGTTTCTCTCTCTAGCCTCCCTAACCCCCCTAAAACCCTAGGTAAACCCCCTAGCACCCAAAGGAAGCCCCGAGGCTCCCGGAGTGCTGAGAAAAGAGCCTTTCGGCTCGGGAACACTGCTCCAGCGAAGCCCGGTTTTCGAGAAAACCCGCTGTAAATGAGCAATGCCTACCCGATCTTTAGTATAGCTTATGTTTTAATATAGTAATGTTATTAGGAACTTATAATGAGTATTTGGGCTATTATTATGAGTTATATTGAGTGTTATTTAACGCTTATATAATAATAATAATAGCTATACTATTAATTTATCGCGGTTATCGTTAGACTAAACCCTAGTGGTATTGGTATTAGGTTTTATCGAAGGAAAATTGTTTTAAGAGTAACGAAGTGCTGTCCGACTGCCGACTCACCACCTTATCAAGTGAGTGCATAGTCCCTTTCATCATACACATAGATATGAAGTATTTTAATATAAATTACGTGCTATGTGTGCATATTGTCTGAATACTTGCTGTCTATGCTGATGAAAGATTTTTATACATGTTTTAAATGATGTAAGTTGTATAAAGTATTTTATATCTACAAAATATATTGGGTAAAACAAGGGTAGATGAATGATGAGGGATAAAAGCTGAAATAGAGGAACATTAGTAGTATGGACCTAGTGCCCTATAGGTATACATTGGCAGCAGTGGAGCTACTACCCTATAGATGAGCACTGGCAGCTGCGCCATAACCCGTAGATGATTTAGATCTACGGTAAACGTCCTAGCAGGTGCGTACTAAGGACAGTATCGGCAGCTGCTCCTAATATGGAGCCTTATGACCATGACAGTAGCGTTTAAAGGTTAATACCGGCAGAAGCGCCTCATAGAAAATGTCCCAATTCTGGCAGATGCGCCTAAGTGATAGAACTAGCAGCTATGCTTGACAGCTGTGTCATTGACAACGATGGACTTCGTACCTATTCCTTAGGAATGAATGAATGAGAAATAGCTGATTCTTAGGGTAGATCCTTAAGATTAAAGAAGATAATGGGGATGGGTAATTGGGTTAATTGTTTGATGATTAAACATAATAATTATATTATTGTGGGTTGAAAACCCTATGTACTCACCAGGTTTCCCAACCTGACCCACTCAGTTTATTTATATCACAGGTGTTGATATGAGGTCACATTTCACTGAGAGATTTTGAAGAGATGTGGATCACTAGTGTAAATAAATGTAAGTTCTGTTTATGCTTATGTTTCTGTATTAATGACGACATCCCAAACGTTTTAAAATGAATAAAATACGTTTCTTCAAAAATGTTTTAATAACGTATTTGTCGTGTTTTTCTGGGAACAAATTCCGTAAAATTTTTATTAAAAGAAGTACTCTGATTTTTACAAAGCATAAACAAAATCGGTCTTTTCTGGCCGTGAAAATGGGGATGTCACATTTGGTATCAGAGCATTAGTTTAAGCGAACTAGGAATATGGATTTATTTCTAGACTTACACTTAGAATGCTAAGCGATGATTGTAAGGTGTGAGCACTAGCTTATTTTAGGAATTGTGCCTAAAATGCTTTTATGTGCTAAATTCTTTGTGCATAATATGTTGTTAATTGTTCGGATCTATGGTCTGATGCCGACCGGATCTGGAAACCTTATGTTTTTAGGATTCTAAACGTACGACTACGATATTAGAACTAGCATGTAAACGTATCGGAGTGATAAGGATGATTTAACCATCAATCGTAAGTAAAGGTCTAGATTCACCTTATTCGGTGTATAGATGAAGATGGAAAGAACCCGTAGCGGAAACGTAAATGCAAATGGGAACCGAGATCAGCCCCCAGTGATTGAGCAAATACCGGTTGTGGTAGCCGTTGCTGAGCCAATAACGATGGCCGGAGTGCAAGCGATGATCCAGGAGATGTTGGATCGTCAAATGGAGGAAACCAGACGTTTGCTCCAGCAAAATCGAGAGGAAGTGACTATTCAGATCGAACGGCCCGAGTTGAATGAAGGGCATACTAAGGAGGAGAACTACAGTGGGACTGTTGGTCAATTCAACCCACCAATAGTTCGACAAAACAACCAAGATGACGAAGTCGAGAGGAATGGATGCAAGTACAAGGATTTTCTGACTTGCAAGCCATCGACTTTCACTTGAAAGGAGGATCCGATCGGGGTCATGGATTGGATCTCGGAGATAGAATTAGCTTTCATGACGTGCGGTTGCAAGGGAAAACAACAGACCACATTTGCAGTGCGTCAGTTTCGAGGGGGCGCTGTACGTTGGTGGAACACCTTGGGGAAGACTCTGAGCCCCAATGAGCCCCTGCAACTGACATGGGCAGAATTACTGGTTCAATTCAAACATAGGTACTGCTCAGCCCAAAATCTGCTCGAGCTAGAAAACCAATTCCTTACCTTGAAGAAAGGAAGCATGTTTGTTGATGAATACACCAACTACTTCACAGAGAAGATGGAGTTCGCCTTACGTCTTGTTCCGGATGAGCTAACGAAAGTTGACAAGTATGAAAAAGGACTTTCATGGGAATACGCGGTGCCAGTGCGTCGGGCACCTACTTTGGAGGCAGCTATCTGGGCTGCCAGGTCGGTTGAGGAAATGATCAAGGGAAGAGCCGCCAACAAGAACGAGGTTGGTGAAAAAACGAAGTTTGAGGGGTCTGTAAAGCCCGATGAGAGAAGCAAGTCCAGTACAAGGAAGTTTAGAGGAGGAGGGAGTAAAGAAAGATGATGCGAGAAGTGCAAAAAGAAACACTATAGAAAATGCGGTGAGGAAGTGACTTGTTTCAAATGTGGGAAGCATGGGCATTATGCCAACGAGTGTAAATTCAACAAAAGGGTGTGTTACGAATGTAATGAGGAAGGGCACTTCAAGCAAGATTACCCAAAGAGAGAAGGGGCTACAAAGCCAAATGTGCCGCCAAAACCAAAGGCAAGAGCATTTCAAATGATCCTTGACGAAGCAGCTGACGATGCAAGGAATCAAGAGTAAGGATGGATATATAGAGATCGAGTTATGAAGAAGCCATATAGATAGTGTCATATGATGTAGCCTATTAGAGGCATAATCTAGGGTGAACTTGAACACCCATGTAATCGTTTCAAGTAATAAAATAAAACCTTTGTTTTGTTATCTGATGTGCTGAATGATTGTGTGATTTGCTGCATGGTGACTTGGGAAACTGCAGGACAATACTTGGGACGAGTATGAGTAGGTGTGAATGGTAGTAGAGGCCTATACTACCGGAAGCACAGGACTCACACTTGGATCAGGGAAAGTCACAAGGTTACCAAGAAGCCAGTAATTGATTTCGTTTTATTCAAGTATGTCGTTACCATTGTTTCGGTAATGACTAAGAAGATTGTTGTTATCCCGACCCTAGTGGTCATATCACATTCAGTCCGACAACGATGAGTAGGTTACGTGGTTCAGAGAACCAAGTTTGATGTAGCGTCCGACTTAAACCAAACGATTGAAATCAAAGCGATCAATAGAAATATTGCGCTATTTGTTAAAGAAGTTGGTAGCTATAAATGCCTAATGTTAAAGTGTGATTATATCACATTATAACATGAAGGAAGGCATAGTCTGTTTTAGAATTTAACTCTAAGAGACCTAAGTCTAAGTGTTGCAACATACGATGATAGGTCGTTAGAATATGACACATCGATCCATAGTAGTAATAAAAGAAATTATCTCAATTTCATATCCAATAAGGATCGAGATTGTGACTTGAAGGTCATAATTGGGAGTCTAGCCTGAGGTAGAGAGCAGGTGCACGATCAGGTACTGCATACAGTCAATAAGTCTGAGAGATAGACTTGAAGGAATGTAGAAGTTATAATTATTACCTAGGATGAAGAGATGACGTATGTAGTCATTATACGACCCTGTTTCGTTGATCATTCCGGGACGTAATCATCCTAAGGGAGAGATAATTGTAACGCCCGCAAATCCGAGCTAGTCAATTTAGAGGCAATAGGGGTCGAAAATGACTTTTCGACAAAAGATTATTTAGAATAAATAATCTTAACCAAGTTTTGGAATATTTCTCAAAGTTTCCGTACATATAAATAACGCCGAAATCCGAGTTATAACGAAGAAATTATGGCCCGTCGAAGTTTTACGGCAAAACCGACACGGCCCCGGGAAGCGTAAATAGTGAATTTACGATAGAGCGAGATTTAGTCTTAGCAATCTAAACAAAAGTTGTAGAATATGTTAAACTAAGAGTGTCGATAAAAAGAACGCCCAAATCTGACTTCGTATGAGGAAGTTATGATTTTTCTAAGTTTCGGCTTAGAAGTGTACAGCCCGAAACTCGAATTTTAGTTCAAGCGGTTTTTGGCTTACGCGACCTAAATGAGAGTTGAAGATCTCATTAATAGGAACTCAACGGTAAAAAGATGGACGAAAACGGAGTTCATATGAAGGAGTTACGAATTCTTCGCGGTCATTTAACAGTCTAAACGCCTCCTACTATTAAATTTGAGATCGGTCGAGAGTTAACCGACAGAGTCTAAACAAAAGTTGTAGATCTTGATTTTACCTACGCGTGGATAAAAAGAACGTCAAAAACGGGGCTCGTATGCGAGAGTTATGATTTTTCTAAGTTCGAAGGCTGATACACGATAAGGGGTGACATGGCACCACCAGAATTAGACATGTGGCACCAGCAGAAGGCCACCACATGGAACAACTCGACGAGTAGGTCCCCCTACTCGGTGAGTCCATCAGATATTTTCACTATAAATAGAGGTGTCGGGTCTAGCCTTCTCTTCACACCTCCCAAACTCACTTTCTCTCTCTAGTTTCTCTTTCTAGCCTCCCTAACCCCCCTAAAAGCCTAGGTAAACCCCCTAGCACCCGAAGGACGCCTTGAGGCTCCCGGAGTCCTGAGAAAAGAGCCTTTCGGCTCGGGAACGCTGCTCCAGCGAAGCCCGGTTTTCGAGAAAACCCGCTGTAAGTGAGTTATTCCTACCCGATCTTTAGTATAGCTTATGTTTTAATATAGGAACGTTATTAGGAACTTATAATGAGTATTTGGGCTATTATTATGAGTTATATTGAGTGTTATTTAACGCTTATATAATAATAATAATAATAGCTAGACTATTAATTTGTCACGGTTATCGTTAGACTAAACCCTAGTGGTATTGGTATTAGGTTTTATCGAAGGAAAATTGTTTTAAGAGTAACGAAGTGCTGTCCGAGTGCCGACTCACCACCTTATCAAGTGAGTGCATAGTCCCTTTCATCTTACACATAGATATGAATTATTTTAATATAAATTACGTGCTATGTGTGCATATTGTCTGAATACTTGCTGTCTATCCTGATGAAAGATTTTTATACATGTTTTAAATGATGTAAGTTGTATAAAGTATTTTATATCTACAAAATATGTTGGGTAAAACATGGGTAGATGAATGATGAGGGATAAAAGCTGAAATAGAGGAACATTAGTAGTATGGACCTAGTGCCCTATAGGAATACATTGGCAGCAAGTGGACCTAGTACCCTATAGATGAGCACTGGCAGCTGCGCCATAGCCCGTAGATGATTTAGATCTACGGTGAACATCCTAGCAGCTGCGCACTAAGGACAGTATCGGCAGCTGCGCCTAATATGGAACCTTATGACCATGACAGTAGCGTTTAAAGGTCAATATCGGCAGAAGCGCCTCATAGAAAATGTCCCAATTCTGGCAGATGCGCCTAAGTGATAGAACTAGCAGCTGTGCTTGACAGTTGTGTCATTGACAACGATGGACTTCGTACCTATTCCTTAGGAAAATCTTTAGGAATGAATGAACGAGAAATAGCTGATTCTTAGGGTAGCTCCTTAAGATTAAAGAAGATAATAGGGATGGGTAATTGGGTTAATTGTTTGATGATTAAACATAATAATTATATTATTGTGGGTTAAAAACCCTATGTACTCACCAGGTTTCCCAACATGACCCACTCAGTTTATTTATATCACATGTGTTGATATGAGGTCACATTTTACTGAGAGATTTAAAGAGGTGTGGATCACTAGTGTAAATAAATGTAAGTTCTGTTTATGCTTATGTTTCTGTATTAACGATGACATCCCAAACGTTTTAAAATGAATAAAATTCGTTTCTTCGAAAATATTTTAATAACATATTTATCGTGTTTTTCTGGGAACACATTCCACAAAATTTTTATTAAACGAAGTACTCTGATTTTTACAAAGCATAAACAAAATCGGTCTTTTCTGGCCGTGAAAATGGGGATGTCACAGTTGGTATCAGAGCATTAGTTTAAGCGAACTAGGAATATGGATTTATTTCTAGACTTAAACTTAGAATGCTAAGCAATGATTGTGAGGTGTGAGCACTAGCTTATTTTAGGAATTGTGCCTAAAATGCTTTTATGTGCTAAATGCTTTGTGCATGATATGTTGTTAATTGTTCGGATCTACAGTCTGTTGCCGACCGGATCTGGAAACCTTATGTGTTTAGGATTCTAGACGTACGACTACGATATTAGAACTAGCATGTAAACGTTTCAGAGTGATAAGGATGATTTAACCGTCAATCGTAAGTAAAGTCTAGATTCACCTTATTCGGTGTATAGATCAAGATAGCAAGAACCCTCAGCTGAAACGTGAATGCAAATGGGAACCGAGATTAGCCCCCAGTGATTCAGAAAATACCGGTTGTGGTAGCCGCTGTTGAGCCAATAACGATGGCTGGAGTGAAAGCGATGATCCAGGAGATGTTGGATCATCAAATGGAGGAAACCAGACGTTTGCTCCAGCAAAATCGAGAGGAAGCGACTATTCAGATCGAACGGCCCGAGTTGAATGAAGGGCATACTGAGGAGGAGAACTACAGTGGGACTGTTGGTCAATTCAACCCACCAATAGTTCGACAAAACAACCAAGATGACGAAGTCGAGAGGAATGGATGCAAGTACAAGGATTTTCTGACTTGCAAGCCATCGACTTTCACTTGAAAGGAGGATCCGATCGGGGTCATGGATTGGATCTCGGAGATAGAATTAGCTTTCATGACGTGCGGTTGCAAGGGAAAACAACAGACCACATTTGCAGTGCGTCAGTTTCGAGGGGGCGCTGTACGTTGGTGGAACACCTTGGGGAAGACTCTGAGCCCCAATGAGCCCCTGCAACTAACATGGGCATAATTACTGGTGCAATTCAAACATAGGTACTGCTCAGCCTAAAATCTGCTCGAGCTAGAAAACCAATTCCTTACCTTGAAGAAAGGTAGCATGTTTGTTGATGAGTACACCAACAACTTCACAGAGAAGATGGAGTTCGCCTTACGTCTTGTTCCGGATGAGCTGACGAAAGTTGACAAGTATGCAAAAGGACTTCCATGGGAGTACGCGGTGCCAGTGCGTCAGCGACCTACTTTGGAGGCAACTATCTGGGCTGCCAATTCGGTTGAGGAAATGATCAAGGGAAGAGCCGCCAACAAGACCGAGGCTGGCGAAAAGAGGAAGTTTGTGTCGGATTAATGTCTAAGTCCATAACTATATTTGGTATGTACTTGACCCGACCCGGCATGGTCCATTTGGGTTGCACTTCACCGACACTATTTATATGGATAATCTTTTGAGAATAGATGTTTATGATTAATATTAATATATTATAAGTTATAATATATTAATATGGAATCATATTATTTAATTAGTATTGATCAAGAATTAATTTAGAATTACTTAAGTGATCAAAAGGAACTAATTAAATATGGACTCTTTTATATATGGAATGGGCCAAGTTCATTTAGGTTGGGCTAAGCTTTCATGGATAGTCCATGGAGTGTTTAACCCATGGATCCTAAGAAATGAAAGGTCATGGGTATTAGGGTTTAACCCTAATCCTCCACACTATATAAAGATGTCCTTGGTTGGTGAAATGGGCACTAGTGTGGATACACTAAGAAGGGCTAGCAAATTTCACTAGAGAGAACCAAGTAATCATATTCTCTAAAGTCTTCCAAGGTGTCTTGGTGATTTGTGATTCCACTTGAGGCTTCCACACTATTGGGGCTTAGCTCTTAAAGCTTGAAGACATCAAGCTACATCAAAAGGTATGTATTCTATCTTGTTACTCTCATTGATTTGTATGCTAGATTAGGATAATACCTTGGAAGTTCTTATTTGCATGTATAATAGAGAAAACATAGATCCAAGGTATTTAGGGTTGCATGTACACTTAGCAGTGTTAGAATGCTCAAAACCCAACAGTGGTATCAGAGCCTAGGCTTGTTTTCTTGTTATACTTGCAAAACTGCTTAAAAAATCGAAATTGTTGCTGTCTGATCATCAGACTCGGCGAGTCCATCAGGAGTCTTGGCAAGTCCATGCCTAAAAAGTGATCAAATCTATCCAACTCGCCGAGTTGGTTCATGCACTCGACGAGTTGGACCCCCAAACAGCATAAATTCGACTTTTTTGGCTGGAATTGGACTATGAACATTACCCTAAAATGTTTTTGAACTTATAAACTTGTTTTTGAAGTGGTAATGTTCATGTTAATCCAATTTCAAAGATAATTGTCAATAGATTCATGTTTTGTATTAGTTTAAGGTTTAGACTAATTACATGAAAAAGTTTGATTTCAATTATCTTGTTCTTATGAGGTGCTTAGATTAATAGAAAAGTTGAGTGAAATAGTTGTTTTCAATCCAAATTAATCTAAGAGTTGATTCTAAAATGTGTTTTTGTAACTTGTCCTCAAGTTATATGAAAAGTCACATTTAAGTTTCATAAAACTCATAAAAGTTGGTAATGGTTACAAAAGATGAAGAGTCTTGTCCTTAAGTTATGGAGGTTCAAGAGTCACTTCATTAATAAATAAAATATGTAACCATAATTAAATCCATAAGTTATAAAATAAAGAAAAGTTAATTCTTTTATTAGTTTAAAGTCTTCCATAACTTGTCCTCAAGTTATAGAACTTGAAGAGTTTTTGGATTAAAACTACTTTAAACACATAAGTTATGGAATTAATTAGTTTTGAATAGTTTCAAAACTTGCCCTCAAGTTTTGGAATTTGAAAAGTTTTCACTTATGAATACTTTAATTCCAAGTTAGCCCTTAGATTTTTAAAGAGTTAAAATTCAACCCTTATACTTTATAATATTATAAGTTAATAATATATATATATATATATATGTATGTATAAGAGTAAAGTCAGTCTTACCGCTAGTACGCCTCGTTCACGAAGCCGGTCTATAAGGTGGGTATAAGGTTGTTGCCTATAAAATGGCAACTTAATGGGTGTCCACTGTCACCCACCGCTTACTTGACTGGTGGAGGGTCGTTAGCCGAACGGGTTTGATAGGACTATAATTCTCCATTCATTAAAAGTATTAATGATAAATACAAAGTAACTAAACTCTTATAAATACCCAATCTTAGTTACTTAGGAAAATGTGAATAAGGTGCTAATACATGAAATTACACTTTACACTTTGTCTAAGTCGTTAGTGGAGCGTGTGTGGTTAACCGGCACACTAACTTGGACTTAACAAGGTAGGTAAAGGGTGACTTAATATTTATCATAGTATCCATGGAGCGTGTCTGGTTAACCGGCACATCGATTGAGGGGTAAACACTTAAGGGTACCAAGTAATTTGCATGGTTACTTCATACCTTGTTTTGTGATCCTCGGCATCCCAGTCACAAAACCTGAAGGGCACACTCGAGATTGAAACATGCCATTGAATAGTTCAATGAATCTCAAAGATCTAGGAGTTTCAAAACCAATTAAAACCTAATAATACATTTCGTTTATCTTGGTGGAAATTGGTGAATCGTCATTCACCTACCTTCAAATATTTTATAGCTTGGATTACGGCATCCCTCTTCTAAGTTATAAAATAGTTTGTTGGGTCCTAGCCTTAATATTTCATATTGGGTGTCATATTAAGGACTTTAGATCAACTATCTTGAATATCTCCCATAACATGTCTGGTTTAGACATTTATGATCTTCCCAAATCTCTTGAAACAAGCTTTCCTAAATGAAGATGATGTCCCTTGGAAATCATACTTCTTTCACCTCCTCCAATTATTCTCCCTAACCCACAAGTTCTTGAAAAGTTTAAGGTCACTCAAGCCCTATTGGCAAGGAAAGGTCTAGGTGTGATCACATCTTGGAGGTGTAGTCACATATTGACAAGTCGGGAGAGTTGGGTGTCAAAGTCTTGAGAAAGTTGGTGGTTCAACTACTTTCTAAGTTACATAGTGAGTTCTTTTGGAACACCTATGAAACAGACTATGACAAGACCCTTAATGATTTTATCTGTTTGCTAAGATCAACTTCCTAAAACTTAATGGACATTGACAATGATGACATTGGATATCTAGTAAAGCATTCTCTTCCCAATGGAAAGGGATCGGCCATAGTCAACTCGGTTGACCAAATGGTAAAGAGAAAAGCTAAGTCTGTGATAGTCCCGTGTACCATCATCAAAGGGTCCATATGTTTATATTGCCAAATGAAGGGGCATTGGTTGCAAAGCTGCCAAATTTACCTAAGGATGCTAAAGTCAATAAGTTTGACTCTACTTCAGGTAAAGTCCACTATCTAACTTTGTTAAGTTTCTACTATGAGATTCTTGATACATGATGTGACTGGGTCACATGATGATGTTTTAAGAATCTAAGAAAAGTGAAGAAACTTAAAGAAAGAATATGATGAATCTGATCGCATAGATGGATTTCTATCGCGTAGTTTGAAGATCGGATTATTGAGCTACTTCTTAGGAGTTATGAGATATTGCTTAGGAATAGATAACAACAAGTTTTCATATGGATTGTAAGGATAAGTTTTTCCGCAAAGTTTTAAAATAAAAGAAAATTTTTGATTTTATTTATTTTTAAAAAAAATATGCTTACAATGGCATTTGAGGAAAAATTGTTGCTTATATGATTCCATTAATAGCAAGAGTGGAAATATGAAATTGATTCTTTCATTTGTGGTAATGTCAAAATTTACCAAATAATGAAAGATTCTCATCACCCAAGTTTCATTTGGACCGGGACTTGGAATCATGCAAGTTGTATAGCATGATGAATGAGAACCTTCAAGTATTGGAAAATTAAGACTTATTACTTGTTCACATGGATGTGTGATTCAAGTGAAGGACTAAGGGATCGAGTACACATTCTTGTGCACTGATTAAGTCTACCACAAAAGTTTGATAAAACTATTCGTCATAGTTTACTAAAGCTCAGTAAATATGATTATACTTACAAGCTTAAGTGTAACTCTGAGACATTGGAAAAAGGTTCCAATGTATGACAAAGCGAATAAGAAGAATCAAATTAGGCAGAAGGATAAAAGTTTCTCAAATCTGAAAAGATGGGAGAGTACTTTAGTATCAGTTTTGTGATCATCTTAATGATTAAAAAACCATATCACAATTAGTTCTCTAAGGAAGTCTTAGTGCATTCTTATGACTAAGAAGAGGAACTTGAATTGTTGAAATGGTTAAATCAAGAAGATGAGTCATACTTCGTTCCAATACAAGTCTTAGAGTCATACTCCAAGATTGTAATTTGAGTGACATGTCTTAAAGAAGGTTTAAAACACTTGTCAAATGTAAGAGTAAAAGTTTCCTACTATTGTACATTTGAAATTGGTAAGTTGTGATGTTTTGGATAAAACAAAGACCAACTAAGGCCAATTTTGTGAAGTGTTTGTCTTGATTAGAATCCACACTATCTCTTGAATATCTGACAACAAATTCTTATATGTCAAGAGGACAGTAGGAGTCTTAAAGTTCTTGAAAGTCTCAAGAACTAATCAAGGATAAAACCTAAAGTTCTTTACTAGCACACGACTTGAGGTTTATAACCTATCGTGTTGACATATTCTGTGCCCATTCCAGTAAAGTTGGCTTTGCATATGAGTTCTTAGAGTTCTCAATTTGTTGCACAACAACTTGGAAGCAATGGTAGGCCCTTGAGCTGCCAGGTGGCAAGAAATTAAGATTGAGTTCAGTCCATATGAGTTTGGATTTGTCATTATCCTTGTCTTGTGACTATGATTTTGACAATTCACATGGATAAGAACACATACACCAGTAAATCTAAGTGTCATAAGGTTTCTCTCCAATTCATGAAAATGATGGTGAGGAAACACTTTCACTAAGTAGATTTTAGCTAGATAGCAACTGTGACATTTGCATTCTCAAAGTCGTTAGTGGAGCGTGTGTGGTTTACCGGCACACTAACCTGGACTTGTGAGAATTGGCAAAAAGGTCTAACCATTATGATTACGGCATCCCTCTTCATAATCGTTTAGACACACAAGTGTGCTATCTAAGGGAAGGTGTATGTTTTTGATAAAGTCTTATCAAAACAATCTAGTATCAGAAATCTGAACTTTGGTAAGAAAGTCAATAAAGTATTGATTTCTAGAAGTTGAGCTTTCTGAGCACATGTCAAAGCTAGTGGGAGCATAAGTGTTATGCTAATAATCATCATGTTAGTGGGAGCATGATAATTATGATAAATATTGCAAGTTAGCAATGTTAATTATAGAAAACAAAAGTTTCAACTGGGAAAGATTTGTTTTGCTATAATTAAGGGAGAGGAAATTATACTTCATCTCAAATCTATAAGCTTAGATCGTGAGGTTTTAATCATTTAGTCAAGGATATATATGAATTTCATGTTGGAATGGCTCAACATAAGGAAATTCTGTATATGGGTCCATTATTTGCGTTCTAAAATTCGATTATGATTACGGCATCCCTTTTCATAATCTGAATTATGAGAACTTGGCAAATAGAAATGGAAATGTTATAGCAAAAGACTGGTTTAGTCTTTATGTGAGACATCATGAATCGTGTCCCATATGCTTCGGATATAGGATCGATTACATGTGCTATATTCACCCTTTCTAAAATTTTCCAAATGCCTGGGGCATTAAGAAGGGAAAAGGTTTAGAACTGGATATGACTAAAAGGATTAAACAATTGTCGAGGACAATCTAAGGTTTACCAAAGATTGGTTGCTCAAGGACAGTTGGAAGTATAGTGATAATTCTGGAAGGACCATATTGACATAATCTGTAAGGAGGCAACTCTTGTTCAGAAGTGATAGTCAAAATGGAATCTGGAAATGTTTCAAAGTTAGAATTTTCAATTTGTGTAAGATTAAGGAAACTTAATGCAAGAAGGATGTTTCCAAGGAGTTGATCTCCTTTGGAATGCTCTGTAATGTTTGTTGTCAAGTCTTTATGACTTTGTGCATAATCATTACAAGAGGATCAATGCATATAAGTTTAGAATCTAACAGATTTCAGTAAATGGCATGAATTTGGAATTCTTGCATTTGCAGTAAGGATTTGGGACTGTGAAAAGAGAATCATTGAAGTTATGTTCAATTGATCTAGTTCACAAAGTAAAGATCATAGACAAACATAGTATGCATACTTGGTGTATGGCATGACTAGTGTTTAGAAAACATAGTGTATATGCTTGGAGCATGGGACAACTATTGTTTTAAATTCAAGAATAAAGTTGATAGCTGAAACAGTATACAATGAATAATGTGTAATCATATGGTGATAAATAAAAGGTGTTTTATTTATATTCATAAGTTCTGAGACCATATTGGATTCAATTATTATTGTGTTTCACTTTGCATGTTTTGACTTCCCGAATAAACTAGGTTATTCTTCCGGAATGACTAAGTTATTCAAACCATCCACAGTCGGTCATATGTTGGAAGTAGATATGAATTAAGACTGTCATGGGTTGGCTTGTAGAGGTCTAAGGTGTTGGACAAAGGGCTACAACACTCATGAGTGCTCATAAGTTCTGAGTATTGGATTCAACCCGCGCTCATTGGAATCACTTCATGGATTTTATCACGAGTGATCATGAGACGATAATATCTTATATTCTTCAAACCTAGAGATATGAGTTGTTACTATGAGTTGGTTGTACATTGATTGCACAAAAACGCATTTGGTAACTCGGTGCTATAAAACGTGTTTTTGTGTATGATTCAACAAGTAGTAGAACAAGCCATATGAGTCGAAGTTTATCCATTCCTTTTACCTTCGGGATAAAAGCGATATCTGTGGGCCCCTCGATGATTTGATGATGACAAATGGAAGTGCTTGGCCGGGCCAGGACTGATTTGATTTGTTCAATTAGTCATTCGTTATAAATCGGAAATCAGGAAACAACAAATGGATAGAGAGAATGATTATAATTAATGTCTCAGTCCATATGATATCTAGAATGGAGGAATATATGATCCCTTATCTAATGGACAAGTCACTGACAAAGGTCAGAGTTCATCGACAAGGTCAGAGTTCGACAGCGGCTTTAAGAGCTACGATTGCCAGTTAGGTTTGAAGTCATACGCAATAATAGTTTTAGACTTATCCAAGTGGGAGACTTTTGGATTAATGTCTAAGTCCATAACTATATTTGGTATGTACTTGACCCGACCCGGCATGGTCCATTTGGGTTGCACTTCACCGACACAATTTATATGGATAATCTTTTGAGAATAGTATGTTTATGATTAATATTTATACATTATAAGTTCTAATATATTAATATGGAATCATATTATTTAATTAGTATTGATCAAGAATTAATTTAGAATTACTTAAGTGATCAAAAGGAACTAATTAAATATGGACTCTTATATATATGGAATGGGCCAAGTTCATTTAGGTTGGGCTAAGCTTTCATGGATAGTCCATGGAGTGTTTAACCCATGGATCCTAAGAAATGAAAGGTCATGGGTATTAGGGTTTAACCCTAATCCTCCACACTATATAAAGATGTCCTTGGTTGGTGAAATGGGCACTAGTGTGGATACACTTAGAAGGGCTAGCAAATTTCACTAGAGAGAACCAAGTAATCATATTCTCTAAAGTCTTCCAAGGTGTCTTGGTGATTTGTGATTCCAATTGAGGCTTCCACACTATTGGGGCTAAGCTCTTAAAGCTTGAAGACATCAAGCTACATCAAAAGGTATGTATTCTATCTTGTTACTCTCATTGATTTGTATGCTAGATTAGGATAATACCTTGGAAGTTCTTATTTGCATGTATAATAGAGAAAACATAGATCCAAGGTATTTATGGTTGCATGTACACTTAGGAGTGTTAGAATGCTCAAAACCCAACAGTTTGAGGGGTCTGTGAAGCCCGATGAGAGAAGCAAGTCCAGTACAAGGAAGTTTAGAGGAGGAGGGAGTGAAGAAAGATGGTGCGAGAAGTGCAAAAAGAAACACTCTGGAAAATGCGGTGAGGAGGTGACTTGTTTCAAATGTGGGAAGCATGGGCATTATGCCAACGAGTGTAAATTCAACAAAAGGGTGTGTTACGAATGTAATGAGGAAGGGCACTTCAAGTAAGATTACCCAAAGAGAGAAGGGGCTACAAAGCCAAATGTGCCGCCAAAACCAAAGGCAAGAGCATTTCAAATGATCCTTGACGAAGCAGCTGACGATGCAAGGAATCAAGAGTAAGGATGGATATATAGAGATCGAGTTATGAAGAAGCCATATAGATAGTGTCATATGATGTAGCCTATTAGAGGCATAATCTAGGGTGAACTTGAACACCCATGTAATCGTTTCAAGTAATAAAATAAAACCTTCGTTTTGTTATCTGATGTGTTGAATGATTGTGTGATTTGCTGCATGGTGACTTGGGAAACTGCAGGACAATACTTGGGACGAGTATGAGTAGGTGTGAATGGTAGTAAAGGCCTATACTACCGGAAGCACAGGACTCACACTTGGATCAGGGAAAGTCACAAGGTTACCAAGAAGCCAGTAATTGATTTCGTTTTATTCAAGTATGTCGTTACCATTGTTTCGGTAATGACTAAGAAGATTGTTGTTATCCCGACCCTAGTGGTCATATCACATTCAGTCCGACAACGATGAGTAGGTTACGTGGTTCAGAGAACCAAGTTTGATGTAGCGTCCGACTTAAACCAAACGATTGAAATCAAAGCGATCAATAGAAATATTGTGCTAGTTGCTAAAGAAGTTGGTAGCTATAAATACCTAATGTTAAAGTGTGATTATATCACATTAAAACATGAAGGAAGGCATAGTCTGTTTTAGAATTTAACTCTAAGAGACCTAAGTCTAAGTGTTGCAACATACGATGATAGGTCGTTAGAATATGACACCATCGATCCATTGTAGTAATAAAAGAAATTATCTCAAGTTCGTATCCAGCAAGGATCGATATTGTGACTTGAATGTCATAATTGGGAGTCTAGCCTGAGGTAGAGAGCAGGTGCACGATCAAGTATTGCATACAATCAATAAGTTTGAGAGATAGACTTGAAGGAATGTAGAAGTTATAATTATTACCTAGGATGAAGAGATGACGTATGGAGTCATTATACGACCCTGTTTCGTTGATGATTCCGGGACGTAATCATCCTAAGGGGGAGATAATTGTAACGCCCGCAAATCCGAGCTAGTCAATTTAGAGGCAATAGGGGTCGAAAATGACTTTTCGACAAAAGATTATTTAGAATAAATAATCTTAACCAAGTTTTGGAATATGTCTCAAAGTTTCCGTACATATAAAGAACGCCGAAATCCGAGTTATAACGAAGAAGTTATGGCCCGTCAAAGTTTTACGGCAAAACCGACACGGCCCCGGGAAGCGTAAATAGTGAATTTACGATAGAGCGAGATTTAGTCTTAGAAATCTAAACAAAAGTTTTAGAATACGTTAAACTAAGAGTGTCGATAGAAAGAACGCCCAAATCTGACTTCGTATGAGGAAGTTATGATTTTTCTAAGTTTCGGCATAGCAGTGTAAATCCCGAAACTCGAATTTTAGTTCAAGCGGTTTTTGGCTTACACGACCTAAATGAGAGTTGAAGATCTCATTAACAGGAACTCAACGGTAAAAAGATGGACGAAAACGGAGTTCGTATGAAGGAGTTACGAATTCTTCGCGGTCATTTAACAGTCTAAACGCCTCCTACTGTTAAATTTGAGATCGGTCGAGAGTTAACCGATGGAGTCTAAACGAAAGTTGTAGATCTTGATTTTACCTACGCGTGGATATAAAGAACGTCGAAAACAGATCTCATATGCGAGAGTTATGATTTTTCTAAGTTCAAAGGCTGATACGCGATAGGGGGTGACGTGGCACCACCAGAAGGCCACCACATGAACCTAATCGACGTGTAGGTCCCCCTACTCGGTGAGTCCATCAGATATTTTCACTATAAATAGAGGTGTCAGGTCTAGCCTTCTCTTCACACCTCCGAAAATGACTTTCTCTCTAGTTTCTCTCTCTAGCCACCCTAACCCCCCTAAAAGCCTAGGTAAACCCCCTAGGACCCGAAGGAAGCCCTGAGGCTCGCGGAGTCCCGAGAAAAGAGCCTTTCAGCTCGGGAACGCTGCTCCAGCGAAGCCCGGTTTTCGAGAAAACCCGCTGTAAGTGAGCTATTCCTACCCGATCTTTAGTATAGCTTATGTTTTAATATAGTAACGTTATTAGGAACTTATAATGAGTATTTGGGCTATTATTATGAGTTATATTGAGTGTTATTTAACGCTTATATAATAATAATAATAGCTAGACTATTAATTTGTCACGGTTATCGTTAGACTAAACCCTAGTGGTATTGGTATTAGGTTTTATCGAAGGAAAATTGTTTTAAGAGTAACGAAGTGCTGTCCGAGTGCCGACTCACCACCTTATCAAGTGAGTGCATAGTGCCTTTCATATTACACATAGATATGAATTATTTTAATATAAATTACGTGCTATGTGTGCATATTGTCTGAATACTTGCTGTCTATGCTGATGAAAGTTTTTTATACATGTTTTAAATGATGTAAGCTGTATAAAGTATTTTATATCTACAAAATATGTTGGGTAAAACATGGGTAGATGAATGATGAGTGATAAAAGCTGAAATAGAGGAAAATTAGTAGTATGGACCTAGTGCCCTATAGGTCTACATTGGCAGCAGTGGAACTAGTACCCTATAGATTAGCACTGGCAGCTGCGCCATAACCGTAGATGATTTAGATCTACGGTAAACATCCTAGCAGCTGCGCACTAAGGACAGTATCGACAGTTGCGCCTAATATGGAGCCTTATGACCATGACAGTAGCGTTTAAAGGTCAATACCGGCAGAAGCACCTCATAGAAAATGTCCCAATTATGGCAGATGCGCCTAAGTGATAGAACTAGCAGTTGTGCTTGACAGCTGTGTCATTGACAACGATGGACTTCGTACCTATTCCTTCGGAAAATCCTTAGGAATGAATGAATGAGAAATAGCTGATTCTTAGGGTAGATCCTTAAGATTAAAGAAGATAATGGGGATGGGTAATTGGGTTAATTGTTTGATGATTAAACATAATAATTATATTATTGTGGGTTGAAAACCCTATGTACTCACCAAGTTTCCCAACCTGACCCACTCAGTTTATTTATATCACAGGTGTTGATATGAGGTCACATTTCACTGAGAGATTTAAAGAGATGTAGATCACTAGTGTAAATAAATGTAAGTTCTGTTTATGCTTATGTTTCTGTATTAACGATGACATCCCAAACGTTTTAAAATTAATAAAATACGTTTCTTCGAAAATATTTTAATAACATATTTATCGTGTTTTTCTGGGAACACATTCCGCAAAATTTTTATTAAAAGAAGTACTCTGATTTTTACAAAGCATAAACAAAATCGGTCTTTTCTGGCCGTAAAAATGGGGATGTCACAGTTGGTATCAGAGCATTAGTCTAAGCGAACTAGGAATATGGATTTATTTCTAGACTTAAACTTAGAATGCTAAGCGATGATTGTGAGGTGTGAGCACTAGCTTATTTTAGGAATTGTGCCTAAAATGCTTTTATGTGCTAAATGCTTTGTGCATGATATGTTGTTAATTGTTCGGATCTATGGTCTGTTGCCGACCGGATCTGGAAACCTTATGTGTTTAGGATTCTAAACGTACGACTACGATATTAGAACTAGCATGTAAACGTTTCGGAGTGATAAGGATGATTTAACCGTCAATCGTAAGTAAAGGTCTAGATTCACCTTATTCGGTGTATAGATCAAGATGGCAAGAACCCGTAGCGGAAACGTGAATGCAAATGGGAACCGAGTTCAGCCCCCAGTGATTGAGAAAATACCGGTTGGGGTAGCCACTGCTGAGCCAATAACGATGGCTGGAGTGCAAGCGATGATCCAGGAGATGTTGGATCGTCAAATGGAGGAAACCAGACATTTGCTCCAGCAAAATCGAGAGGAAGCGACTATTCAGATCGAACGGCCCGAGTTGAATGAAGGGCAGACTGAGGAGGAGAACTACAGTGGGACTGTTGGTCAAGTCAACCCACCAATAGTACGACAAAACAACCAAGATGACGAAGTCAAGAGGAATGGATGCAAGTACAAGGATTTTCTGACTTGCAAGCCATCGACTTTCACTTGAAAGGAGGATCCGATCGGGGTCATGGATTGGATCTCGGAGATAGAATTAGCTTTCATGACGTGCGGTTGCAAGGGAAAACAACAGACCGCATTTGCAGTGCGTCAGTTTCGAGGGGGTGCTGTACGTTGGTGGAACACCTTGGGGAAGACTCTGAGCCCCAATGAGCCCCTGCAACTGACATGGGCAGAATTACTGGTGCAATTCTAACGTAGGTACTGCTCAGCCCAAAATCTGCTCGAGCTAGAAAACCAATTCCTTACCTTGAAGAAAGGAAGCATGTCTGTTGATGAATACAGCAACAACTTCACAGAGACGATGGAGTTCGCCTTACGTCTTGTTCCGGATGAGCTGACGAAAGTTGACAAGTATGCAAAAGGACTTCCATAGGAGTATGCGGTGCCAATGCATCAGGTACCTACTTTGGAGGCAGCTATCTGGGCTGCCAAGTCGGTTGAGGAAATGATCAAGGGAAGAGCCGCCAACAAGACCGAGGTTGGCGAAAAGAGGAAGTTTGAGGGGTCTGTGAAGCCCGATGAGAGAAGCAAGTCCAGTACAAGGAAATTTAGAGGAGGAGGGAGTGAAGAAAGATGGTGCGAGAAGTGCAAAAAGAAACACTCTGGAAAATGCGGTGAGGAGGTGACTTGTTTCAAATGTGGGAAGCATGGGCATTATGCCAACGAGCGTAAATTCAACAAAAGGGTGTGTTACGAATGTAATGAGGAAGGGCACTTCAAGCAAGATTGCCCAAAGAGAGAAAGGGCTACAAAGCCAAATGTGCCGCTAAAACCAAAGGCAAGAGCATTTCAAATGATCCTTGACGAAGAAGCTGACGATGCAAGGAATCAAGAGTAAGGATGCATATATAGAGATCGAGTTATGAAGAAGCCATATAGATAGTGTCATATGATGTAGCCTATTAGAGGCATAATCTAGGGTGAACTTGAACACCCATGTAATCGTTTCAAGTAATAAAATAAAACCTTCGTTTTGTTATCTGATGTGTTGAATGATTGTGTGATTTGCTGCATGGTGACTTGAGAAACTGCGGGACAATACTTGGGACGAATATGAGTAGGTGTGAATGGTAGTAGAGGCCTATACTACCGGAAGCACAGGACTCACACTTGGATCAGGGAAAGTCACAAGGTTACCAAGAAGCCAGTAATTGATTTCGTTTTATTCAAGTATGTCGTTACCATTGTTTCGGTAATGACTAAGAAGATTGTTGTTATCCCGACCCTAGTGGTCATATCACATTCAGTCCGACAACGATGAGTAGGTTACGTGGTTCAGAGAACCAAGTTTGATGTAGCGTCCGACTTAAACCAAACGATTGAAATCAAAGCGATCAATAGAAATATTGCGTTAGTTGTTAAAGAAGTTGGTAGCTAGAAATGCCTAATGTTAAAGTGTGATTATATCACATTAGAACATGAAGGAAGGCATAGTCTATTTTAGAATTTAACTCTAAGAGACCTAAGTCTAAGTGTTGCAACATACGATGATAGGTCCTTAGAATATGACACATCGATCCATATTAGTAATAAAAGAAATCATCTTAAGTTCGTATCTAGTATGGATCGAGATTGTGACTTGAAGGTCATAATTGGGAGTCTAGCCTGAGGTAGAGAGCAGGTGCACGATCAAGTACTGCATACAGTCAATAAGTCTGAGAGATAGACTTGAAGGAATGTAGAAGTTATAATTATTACCTAGGATGAAGAGAAGACGTATGGAGTCATTATACGACCCTGTTTCGTTGATGATTACGGGACGTAATCATCCTAAAGGGGAGATAATTGTAACACCCGCAAATCCGAGCTAGTCAATTTAGAGGCAATAGGGGTCCAAAATGACTTTTCGACAAAAGATTATTTAGAATAAATAATCTTAACCAAGTTTTGGAATATGTCTCAAAGTTTCCATACATATAACGAACGCCGAAATCCGAGTTATAACGAAGAAGTTATGGCCCGTCGAAGTTTTACGGCAAAACCGGCACGGCACCGGGAAACGTAAATAGTGAATTTACGATAGAGCGAGATTTTGTCTTAGAAATCTAAACAAAAGTTGTAGAATATGTTAAACTAAGAGCATCGATAAAAAGAACGCCCAAATCTGACTTCGTATGAGGAAGTTATGATTTTTCTAGGTTTCGGCTTAGAAGTGTACAGCCCGAAACTCGAATTTTAGTTCAAGCGGTTTTTGGCTTACGCAACCTAAATGAGAGTTGAAGATCTCATTAATAGGAACTCAACGGTAAAAAGATGGACGAAAACGGAGTTCGTATGAAGGAGTTACGAATTCTTCGCGGTCATTTAACAGTCTAAACGCCTCCTACTATTAAATTTTAGATCGGTCGAGAGTTAGCCGACGGAGTCTAAACGAAAGTTGTAGATCTTGATTTTACCTACGCGTGGATATAAAGAACGTTGAAAACGGAGCACGTATGCGAGAGTTATTATTTTTCTAAGTTCGAAGGCTGATACGCGATAGGGGGAGACGTGGCACCACCAGAATTGGACATGTGGAACCACCAGAAGGCCACCACATGGACCAACTCGACGAGTAGGTCCCCCTACTCGGTGAGTCCATCAGATATTTTCACTATAAATAGAGGTGTCGGGTCTAGCCTTCTCTTCACACCTCCCAAACTCACTTTCTCTCTCTTGTTTCTCTCTCTAGCCTCCCTAACCCCCCTAAAAGCTTAGGTAAACCCCCTAGCACCCGAAGGAAGCCCCGAGGCTCCCGGAGTCCCGAGAAAAGATCATTTCGGCTTGGGAATGCTGCTCCAGCGAAGCCCAGTTTTCGAGAAAACCCGCTGTAAGTGACCTATGCCTACCCGATCTTTAGTATAGCTTATGTTTTAACATAGTAACGTTATTAGGAAGTTATAATGAGTATTTGGGCTATTATTATGAGTTATATTGAGTGTTATTTAATGCTTATATAATAATAATAATAGCTAGACTATTAATTTGTCGCGGTTATCGTTAGACTAAACCCTAGTGGTATTGGTATTAGGTTTTATCGAAGGAAAATTGTTTTAAGAGTAACGAAGTGTTGTCCGAGTGCCGACTCACCACCTTATCAAGTGAGTGCATATTCCCTTTCATCTTACACATAGATATGAAGTATTTTAACATAAATTACATGTTTTGTGTGCATATTGTCTGAATACTTGTTGTCTATGCTGATGAAAGATTTTTATACATGTTTTAAATGATGTAAGCTGTATAAAGTATTTTATATCTACAAAATATGTTGGGTAAAACATGGGTAGATGAATGATGAGGGATAAAAGCTGAAATAGAGGAATATTAGTAGTACTGACCTAGTGCCCTATATGTATACATTGGCAGAAGTGGACCTAGTACCCTATAGATGAGCACTGGCAGTTGCGCCATAACCTGTAGATGATTTAGATCTACGGTAAACGTCCTAGCAACTGCGCACTAAGGACAGTATCGGTAGCTGCGCCTAATATGGAGCCTTATGACCATGACAGTAGCGTTTAAAGGTCAATACCGGCAGAAGCGCCTCATAGAAAATGTCCCAATTCTGGAAGATGCACCTAAGTGATAGAACTAGCAGCTGTGCTTGACAGATGTGTCATTGACAACGATGGACTTCGTACCTATTCCTTAGGAAAATCCTTAGGAATGAATGACAGAGAAATAGCTGATTCTTAGGGTAGATCCTTAAGATTAAAGAAGATAATGGGGATACGTAATTGGGTTAATTGTTAGATGATTAAACATAATAATTATATTATTGTGGGTTGAAAACCCTATGTACTGATATGAGGTCACATTTCACTAAGAGATTTAAAGAGATGTAGATCACTAGTGTAAATAAATGTAAGTTCTTTTTATGCTTATGTTTCTGTATTAACGATGACATCCCAAACGTTTTAAAATGAATAAAATACGTTTCTTCGAAAATGTTTTAATAACGTATTTATCGTGTTTTTCTGGGAACAAATTTCGCAAAATTTTTATTAAAAGAAGTACTCTGATTTTTACAAAGCATAAATAAAAAATCGGTCTTTTCTGGCCGTGAAAATGGGGATGTCACAGTTGGTATCAGAGCATTAGTTTAAGCGAACTAGGAATATGGATTTATTTCTAGACTTAAACTCAGAATGCTAAGCGATGATAGTGAGGTGTGAGCACTAGCTTATTTTAGGAATTGTGCCTAAAATGCTTTTATGTGCTAAATGCTTTGTGCATGATATGTTGTTAATTGTTCGGATCTATGGTCTGTTGCCGACCGGATCTGGAAACCTTATGTGTTTAGGATTCTAAACGTATGACTACGATATTAGAACTAGCATGTAAACGTTTCGGAGTGATAAGGATGATTTAACCGTTAATCGTAAGTAAAGGCCTAGATTCAACTTATTCGGTCTATAGTTCAAGATGGCAAGAACCCATAGCTGAAACGTGAATACAAATGGGAACCGAGATCAGCCCCCAGTGATTGAGCAAATTCCGGTTGTGGTAGCCGCTGCCGAGCCAATAATGATGGCCAGAGTGCAAGCGATGATCCAGGAGATGTTGGATCGTCAAATGGAGGAAACCAGACGTTTGCTCCAGCAAAATCGAGAGGAAGCGACTATTCAGATCGAACGGCCCGAGTTGAATGAAGGGCAGACTGAGGAGGAGAACTACAGTGGGACTGTTTGTCAAGTCAACCCACCAATAGTTCGACAAAACAACCAAGATGAAGAAGTTGAGAGGAATAGATGCAAGTACAAGGATTTTCTAACTTGCAAGCCATCGACTTTCACTGGAAAGGAGGATCTGATCGGAGTCATGGCTTGGATCTCGGAGATAGAATTAGCTTTCATGACGTGCGGTTGCAAGGGAAAACAACAGACCACATTTGCAGTGCGTCAGTTTCGAGGGGGCGCTGTACATTGGTGGAACACCTTAGGGAAGACTCTGAGCCCCAATGAGCCCCTGCAACTGACATGGGCAGAATTACTGGTGCAATTCAAACGTAGGTACTGCTCAGCCCAAAATCTTCTCGAGCTAGAAAACCAATTCCTTACCTTGAAGAAAGGAAGCAGGTCTGTTGATGAATACACCAACAACTTCACAGAGAAGATGGAGTTCGCCTTACGTCTTGTTCCGGATGAGCTGACAAAAGTTGACAAGTATGCAAAAGGACTTCCATGGGAGTACGCGGTGCCAGTGCGTCAGGCACCTACTTTGGAGGCAGCTATCTGGGCTGCCAAGTCGGTTGAGGAAATGATCAAGGGAAGAGCCGCCAACAAGACCAAGGTTGGCGAAAAGAGGAAGTTTGAGGGGTCTGTGAAGCCCGATGAGAGAAGCAAGTCCAGTACAAGGAAGTTTAAAGGAGGAGGGGGTGAAGAAAGATGGTGCGAGAAGTGCAAAAAGAAACACTCTGGAAAATGCAGTGAGGAGGTGACTTGTTTCAAATGTGGGAAGCATGGGCATTATGCCAACGAGCGTAAATTCAACAAAAGGGTGTGTTACGAATGTAATGAGGAAGGGGACTTCAAGCAAGATTGCCCAAAGAGAGAAAGGGCTACAAAGCCAAATTTGCTGCCAAAACCAAAGGAAAGAGCATTTCAAATGATCCTTGACAAAGAAGCTGACGATGCAAGGAATCAAGAGTAAGGATGGATATATAGAGATCGATTTATGACGAAGCCATATAGATAGTGTCATATGATGTAGCCTATTAGAGGCATAATCTAGGGTGAACTTGAACACCCATGTAAGCGTTTCAAGTAATAAAATAAAACCTTCATTTTGTTATCTGATGTGTTGAATGATTGTCTGATTTGCTACATGGTGACTTGGGAAACTGCGGGACAATACTTGGGATGAGTATGAGTAGGTGTGAATGGTAGTAGAGGCCTATACTACCGGAAGCACAGGACTCACACTTGGATCAGGGAAAGTCACAAGGTTACCAAGAAGCCAGTAATTTATTTCGTTTTATTCAAGTATGTCGTTACCATTGTTTCGGTAATGACTAAGAAGATTGTTGTTATCCCGACCCTAGTGGTCATATCACATTCAGTCCGACAACGATGAGTAGGTTACGTGGTTCAGAGAACCAAGTTTGATGTAGCGTCCGACTTAAACCAAACGATTGAAATCAAAGCGATCAATAGAAATATTGTGCTAGTTGCTAAAGAAGTTGGTAGCTATAAATACCTAATGTTAAAGTGTGATTATATCACATTAAAACATGAAGGAAGGCATAGTCTGTTTTAGAATTTAACTCTAAGAGACCTAAGTCTAAGTGTTGCAACATACGATGATAGGTCGTTAGAATATGACACCATCGATCCATTGTAGTAATAAAAGAAATTATCTCAAGTTCGTATCCAGCAAGGATCGATATTGTGACTTGAATGTCATAATTGGGAGTCTAGCCTGAGGTAGAGAGCAGGTGCACGATCAAGTATTGCATACAATCAATAAGTTTGAGAGATAGACTTGAAGGAATGTAGAAGTTATAATTATTACCTAGGATGAAGAGATGACGTATGGAGTCATTATACGACCCTGTTTCGTTGATGATTCCGGGACGTAATCATCCTAAGGGGGAGATAATTGTAACGCCCGCAAATCCGAGCTAGTCAATTTAGAGGCAATAGGGGTCGAAAATGACTTTTCGACAAAAGATTATTTAGAATAAATAATGTTAACCAAGTTTTGGAATATGTCTCAAAGTTTCCGTACATATAAAGAACGCCGAAATCCGAGTTATAACGAAGAAGTTATGGCCCGTCAAAGTTTTACGGCAAAACCGACACGGCCCCGGGAAGCGTAAATAGTGAATTTACGATAGAGCGAGATTTAGTCTTAGCAATCTAAACAAAAGTTGTAGAATATGTTAAACTAAGAGCGTCGATAAAAAGAACGCCCAAATCTGACCTCGTATGAGGAAGTTATGATTTTTCTATGTTTCGGCTTAGCAGTGTACAGCTCGAAACTCGAATTTTAGTTCAAGCGGTTTTTGGCTTATGCGACCTAAATGAGAGTTGAAGATCACATTAATAGGAACTCAATGGTAAAAAGATGAACGAAAACGGAGTTCGTATGAAGGAGTTACGAATTCTTCGCGGTCATTTAACAGTCAAAACGCCTCCTACTGTTAAATTTGAGATTGGTAGAGAGTTAGCCGAAGGAGTCTAAACGAAAGTTGTAGATCTTGATTTTACCTATGCGTGGATATAAAGAACGTCAAAAACGGAGCTCGTATGCGAGAGTTATGATTTTTCTAAGTTCGAAGGCTGATACGCGATAGGGGGTGACGTGGCACCACCAGAATTGGACATGTGGAACCACCAGAAGGCCACCACATGGACCAACTCGATGAGTAGGTCCCCCTACTCGGTGATTCCATCAGATATTTTCACTATAAATAGAGGTGTCGGGTCTAACCTTCTCTTCACACCTCCCAGACTCACTTTCTCTCTCTAGTTTCTCTCTCTAGCCTCCTAACCCCCCTAAAAGCCAAGGTAAACCCCCGAGCACCCGAAGGAAGCCCCGAGGCTCGCGGAGTCCCGAGAAAAGAGCTTTCAGCTCGGGAACGCTGCTCCAGCGAAGCCCGGTTTTCGAGAAAACCCGCTGTAAGTGAGCTATGCCTTCCCGATCTTTAGTATAGCTTATGTTTTAATATAGTAACGTTATTAGGAACTTATAATGAGTATTTGGGATATTATTATGAGTTATATTGAGTGTTATTTAATGCTTATATAATAATAATAGCTAGACTATTAATTTGTCGCGGTTATCGTTAGACTAAACCCTAGTGGTATTGGTATTAGGTTTTATCGAAGGAAAATTGTTTTAAGAGTAACGAAGTGCTGTCCGAGTGCCGACTCACCACCTTATCAAGTTAGTGCATATTCCCTTTCATCTTACACACAGATATGAAGTATTTTAATATAAATTACGTGCTATGTGTGCATATTGTCTGAATACTTGTTGTCTATGCTGATGAAAGATTTTTATACATGTTTTAAATGATGTAAGTTGTATAAAGTATTTTATATCTACAAAATATGTTGGGTAAAACATGGGTAGATGAATGATGAGGGATAAAAGCTGAAATAGAGGAACATTAGTAGTACCGACCTATTGCCCTATAGGTATACATTGGCAGCAGTGGACCTAGTACCCTATAGATGAGCACTGGCAGTTGCGCCATAACCTGTAGATGATTTAGATCTACGGTAAACGTCCTAGCAGCTGCACACTAAGGACAGTATCGGCAGCTGCGCCTAATATGGAGCCTTATGACCATGACAGTAACGTTTAAAGGTCAATACCGGCAGAAGCGCCTCATAGAAAATGTCCCAATTCTGGCAAATGCGCCTAAGTGATAGAACTAGCAGCTGTGCTTGACAGCTGTGTCATTGACAACGATGGACTTCGTACCTATTCCTTAGGAAAATCCTTAGGAATGAATGACAGAGAAATAGCTGATTCTTAGGGTAGATCCTTAAGATTAAAGAAGATAATGGGGATGGGTAATTGGGTTAATTGTTAGATGATTAAACATAATAATTATATTATTGTGGGTTGAAAACCCTATGTACTGATATGAGGTCACATTTCACTAAGAGATTTAAAGAGATGTAGATCACTAGTGTAAATAAATGTAAGTTCTGTTTATGCTTATGTTTCTGTATTAACGATGACATCCCAAACGTTTTAAAATGAATAAAATACGTTTCTTCGAAAATGTTTTAATAACGTATTTATCGTGTTTTCCTGGGAACAAATTCCGTAAAATTTTTATTAAAAGAAGTACTCTGATTTTTACAAACCATAAACAAAATCGGTCTTTTCTGGCCGTGAAAATGGGGATGTTACAGTTGGTATCAGAGCATTAGTTTGAGCGAACTAGGAATATGAATTTATTTCTAGACTTAAACTCAGAATGCTAAGCGATGATTGTGAGGTGTGAGCACTAGCTTATTTTAGGAATTGTGCCTAAAATGCTTTTATGTGCTAAATGCTTTGTGCATGATATGTTGTTAATTGTTCGGATCTATGGTCTGTTGCCGACCGGATCTGGAAACCTTATGTGTTTAGGATTCTAAACGTACGACTACGATATTAGAACTAGCATGTAAACGTTTCGGAGTGATAAGGATGATTTATCCGTCAATCGTAAGTAAAGGTCTAGATTCAACTTATTCGGTGTATAGATCAAGATGGCAAGAACCCATAGCGGAAACGTGAATGCAAATGGGAACCGAGATCAAACCCCAGTGATTAAGCACATACCGGTTGTGGTAGCCACTGCTGAGCCAATAACGATGGCCAGAGTGCAAGCGATGATCCAGGACATGTTGGATCATCAAATGGAGGAAACCAGACGTTTTCTCCAGCAAAATCGAGAGGAAGCGACTATTCAGATCGAATGGCCCGAGTTGAATGAAGGGCAGACTGAGGAGGAGAACTACAGTGGGACTGTTGGTCAAGTCAACCCACCAATAGTTCGACAAAACAACCAAGATGAAGAAGTCGAGAGGAATGGATGTAAGTACAAGGATTTTCTCACTTGCAAGCCATCGACTTTCACTGGAAAGGAGGATCCGATCGGGGTCATGGATTGGATCTCGGAGATAGAATTAGCTTTCATGACGTGCGGTTGCAAGGGAAAACAACAAATCACATTTGCAGTGTGTCCGTTTCGAGGGGGCGCTGTACGTTGGTGGAACACCTTAGGGAAGACTCTGAGCCCCAATGAGCCCCTGCAACTGACATGGGCAGAATTACTGGTGCAATTCAAACGTAGGTACTGCTCGAGCTAGAAAACCAATTCCTTACCTTGAAGAAAAGAAGCATGTCTGTTGATGAATACACCAACAACTTCACAGAGAAGATGGAGTTCGCCTTACGTCTTGTTCCGGATGAGCTGACGAAAGTTGACAAGTATGCAAAAGGACTTCCATGGGAGTACGCGGTGCCAGTGCGTCAGACGCCTACTTTGGAGGCAGCTATCTGGGCTGCCAAGTCGGCTGAGGAAATGATCAAGGGAAGAGCCGCCAACAAGACCAAGGTTGGCGAAAAGAGGAAGTTTGAGGGGTCTGTGAAGCCCGATGAGAGAAGCAAGTCCAGTACAAGGAAGTTTAGAGGAGGAGGGGGTGAAGAAAGATGGTGCGAGAAGTGCAAAAAGAAACACTCTGGAAAATGCAGTGAGGAGGTGACTTGTTTCAAATGTGGGAAGCATGGGCATTATGCCAACGAGTGTAAATTCAACAAAAGGGTGTGTTATGAATGTAATGAGGAAGGGCACTTCAAGCAAGATTGCCCAAAGAGAGAAGGGGCTACAAAGCCAAATGTGCCGCCAAAACCAAAGGCAAGAGCATTTCAAATGATCCTTGACGAAGAAGCTGACGATGCAAGGAATCAAGAGTAAGGATGGATATATAGAGATCGAGTTATGAAGAAGCCATATAGATATTGTCATATGATGTAGCCTATTAGAGGCATAATCTAGGGTGAACTTGAACACCCATGTAATCGTTTCAAGTAATAAAATAAAACCTTCTTTTTATTATCTGATGTATTGAATGATTGTGTGATTTGTTGCATGGTGACTTGGGAAACTGCGGGACAATACTTGGGACGAGTATGAGTAGGTGTGAATGGTAGTAGAGGCCTATACTACCGGAAGCACAGGACTCACACTTGGATCAGGGAAAGTCACAAGGTTACCAAGAAGCCAGTAATTGATTTCGTTTTATTCAAGTATGTCGTTACCATTGTTTCGGTAATGACTAAGAAGATTGTTGTTATCCCGACCCTAGTGGTCATATCACATTCAGTGCGACAACGATGAGTAGGTTACGTGGTTCAGAGAACCAAGTTTGATGTAGCGTCCGACTTAAACCAAACGATTGAAATCAAAGCGATCAATAGAAATATTGTGCTAGTTGCTAAAGAAGTTGGTAGCTATAAATACCTAATGTTAAAGTGTGATTATATCACATTAAAACATGAAGGAAGGCATAGTCTGTTTTAGAATTTAACTCTAAGAGACCTAAGTCTAAGTGTTGCAACATACGATGATAGGTCGTTAGAATATGACACATCGATCCATTGTAGTAATAAAAGAAGTTAGCTCAAGTTCGTATCCAGCAAGGATCGATATTGTGACTTGAATGTCATAATTGGGAGTCTAGCCTGAGGTAGAGAGCAGGTGCACGATCAAGTATTGCATACAATCAATAAGTTTGAGAGATAGACTTGAAGGAATGTAGAAGTTATAATTATTACCTAGGATGAAGAGATGACGTATGGAGTCATTATACGACCCTGTTTCGTTGATGATTCCGGGACGTAATCATCCTAAGGGGGAGATAATTGTAACGCCCGCAAATCCGAGCTAGTCAATTTAGAGGCAATAGGGGTCGAAAATGACTTTTCGACAAAAGATTATTTAGAATAAATAATCTTAACCAAGTTTTGGAATATGTCTCAAACTTTCCGTATATATAAACAACGCCGAAATCCGAGTTATACCGAAGAAGTTATGGTCCGTCGAAGTTTTACGGCAAAACCGGCACGACACCAAGAAACATAAATAGTGAATTTACGATAGAGCGAGATTTAGTCTTAGCAATCTAAAAAAAGTTGTAGAATATGTTAAACTAAGAGCGTCGATAAAAAGAACGCCCAAATCTGACTTCGTATGAGGAAGTTATGATTTTTCTAAGTTTCGGCTTAGCAGTGTACAGCCTGAAACTCGAATTTTAGTTCAAGCGGTTTTTGGCTTATGCGACCTAAATGAGAGTTGAAGATCACATTAATAGAAACTCAATGGTAAAAAGATGGACGAAAACGGAGTTCGTATGAAGGAGTTACGAATTCTTCGCGGTCATTTAACAGTCAAAACGCCTCCTACTGTTAAATTTGAGATTGGTAGAGACTTAGCCGAAGGAGTCTAAACGAAAGTTGTAGATCTTGATTTTACCTATGCGTGGATATAAAGAACGTCAAAAACGGAGCTCGTATGCGAGAGTTATGATTTTTCTAAGTTCGAAGGCTGATACGCGATAGGGGGTGACGTGGCACCACCAGAATTGGACATGTGGAACCACCAGAAGGCCACCACATGGACCAACTCGATGAGTAGGTCCCCCTACTCGGTGAGTCCATCAGATATTTTCACTATAAATAGAGGTGTCGGGTCTAGCCTTCTCTTCACACCTCCCAAACTCACTTTCTCTCTCTCTAGTTTCTCTCTCTAGCCTCCCTAACCCCCCTAAAAGCCAAGGTAAACCCCCGAGCACCCGAAGGAAGCCCCGAGGCTCGCGGAGTCCCGAGAAAAGAGCTTTCAGCTCGGGAACGCTGCTCCAGTGAAGCCCGGTTTTCGAGAAAAACCCGCTGTAAGTGAGCTATGCCTTCCCGATCTTTAGTATAGCTTATGTTTTAATATAGTAACGTTATTAGGAACTTATAATGAGTATTTTGGGCTATTATTATGAGTTATATTGAGTGTTATTTAATGCTTATATAATAATAATAATAGCTAGACTATTAATTTGTCGCGGTTATCGTTAAACTAAACCCTAGTGGTATTGGTATTAGGTTTTATCGAAGGAAAATTGTTTTAAGAGTAACGAAGTGTTGTCCGAGTGCCGACTCACCACCTTATCAAGTGAGTGCATAGTCCCTTTCATCTTACACATAGATATGAAGTATTTTAATATAAATTACGTGTTATGTGTGCATATTGTCTGAATACTTGCTGTCTATGCTGATGAAAGATTCTTATACATGTTTTAAATGATGTAAGTTGTATAAAGTATTTTATATCTACAAAATATGCTGGGTAAA
This sequence comes from Lactuca serriola, assembly GCF_051521515.1. Lineage (NCBI taxonomy): Eukaryota > Viridiplantae > Streptophyta > Magnoliopsida > Asterales > Asteraceae > Lactuca > Lactuca serriola. The sequence goes on from NC_136411.1 coordinate 284,081,045, forward strand.
ACATGGGTAGATGAATGATGAGGGATAAAAGCTGAAATAGAGGAACATTAGTAGTATGGACCTAGTGCCCTATAGGTATACATTGGCAGCAGTGGACCTAGTACCCTATAGATGAGCACTGGTAGCTGCGCCATAACCCGTAGATGATTTAGATCTACGGTAAACGTCCTAGCAGCTGCGCACTAAGGACAGTATCGGTAGCTGCGCCAAATATGGAGCCTTATGACCATGACAGTAGCGTTTAAAGGTCAATACCGACAGAAGCGCCTCATAGAAAATGTCCCAATTCTGGCAGATGCACCTAAGTGATAGAACTAGCAGCTGTGCTTGACAGCTGTGTCATTGACAACGATGGACTTCATACCTATTCCTTAGGAAAATCCTTAGGAATGAATGAACGAGAAATAGCTGATTCTTAGGGTAGATCCTTAATATTAAAGAAGATAATGGGGATGGGTAATTGGGTTAATTGTTTGATGATTAAACATAATAATTATATTATTGTGGGTTGAAAACCCTATGTACTCACCAGGTTTCCCAACCTGACCCACTCAGTTTATTTATATCACAGGTGTTGATATGAGGTCACATTTCACTGAGAGATTTAAAGAGATGTAGATCACTAGTGTAAATAAATGTAAGTTCTGTTTATGCTTATGTTTCTGTATTAACGATGACATCCCAAATGTTTTAAAATGAATAAAATACGTTTCTTCGAAAATGTTTTAATAACGTATTTATCGTGTTTTTCTTGGAACAAATTCCGCAAAATTTTTATTAAAAGTAGTACTCTGATTTTACAAAGCATAAACAAAATCGGTCTTTTCTGGCCGTGAAAATGGGGATGTCACAAATAGTGTCTAAGCCCGTAACTATATTTGGTATGTACTTGACCCGGTTGTGCATGGTCCTTTTGGGTTGCCTTCCCCAAAGCAACTTGACAAGGTAATTTAAGGAGAAAGAGAGAGTATTATGATTTATTTATATATTATAAGAATAATATATTAAAGGAGAAATCATATTTATTTAATTAGTATTGGTCATAGATTAAATAGGAATTAATTTGGTGATCAAAGGAGATTAATTGAATAAAGGGGTATAAACTGTCAAATGTATGATAGTCGAGTTTTGGGTTAAGGAAACCTAATGGGCTTAAGGGGGAACGAAATTATGATGGGTAACCATCATATTTTCATGCAAGGCCTTATTCCAGAAAGTTCCATGGGCTGCTTGGTGGCTAAGCTGTCCATTAGGGTTTAGACTGAAACCCTAGTAACCTGTAAGTATAAATATGACCCCTAGGGCATTGAATTCGGCTACCACTTGATTCTAAGAGATCCCTAGGCCGATTTCTAGCCTCTCTCTCCCTCTCTCGTCTTGCCTTCTTGCTTGTGGGGTTTGTGAACCATTAGAGGAGTTGCATTTGTGACTCTAAGCTCAAGAGAAGAAGAAAGAGAAGATCTAAGCCAACAATTGAAGAGGTAAACATCTAGATCTGATTCTATATGTTAATTTTGTTGTTTATATGCTAGATTAGGGTTTGTAAGTCTTGGAATTAAAGCATGTTCAATAGTGAAACCTAGATCCAAGCATTAGGGTTTGTATGAGCACATAGGAATGTTTCTTATGCATAAAACCCACCAAATACCACACACAAATAATTAGCCACTAGAGGCTATAGCTCTGTAAGACCTTCCGGTGAATGTGTTTCAGTGGGACCCTCCAGTCCCACGGCTCGTTGGACCCTCTGATCCGATCTAAGTGAGAACCCTCTGGTCTCACTGTTCGTTAGACCCCCCGGTCTCATAGTTCGTTGAACCCTCCGTCCCGGTCTAAGTATCTCATAATATAGCACATAGTACATGTCACATAGAAATTTCATTACTCAAGCAAGCACATAAGACCTTCTGATCACACATAATTACCACTCTAGGTAAAGTATAGTAAGAAGACTCACCTCGACAGCAAGCAAGCATCCTCACACTCGAATCTCGATCTATCCACCGCCTAACACATAGGGTAGTTATCTCAATAAATACTCGATTCTCGACTCTAAATAACCAATCACTACTTTTCTCCTTCCAACTCTCGAATTGGGTAAAAGACCATTTTACCCCTCCATGGTCTCTAATACTCATGCAGACCAAACCTTAAAGTCAACATAAGTCAAACTCGAGTCAACAACCCTTGTTGACCCCAACTCGTCGAGTGCATGCATGCAACTCGTTGAGTCCCCTCATTTCCTCAGAAGTCTCATGAAGGTCCAACTCAGCTCGTCGAGTTGACTCCCAACCCGTCGAGTTATCGCATGATCAAGCTCATCGGGACAAGCCCTAGCCGACTCGTCGAGTCATCTTATAGACTCGGCGAGTCACTTCAATCTGATTTTCCATTCAAACATTTTAATTCAGATCTATGGTCCAATCTGCATATCTAACCTCTCTAAGCTCAAAAGTAACGTAAAGCTTGCAACTTTACGTTCATGCTTGACACTATGGCTCAAAATGCCAAATCAAGACTCCAACAAGGTTTATATGCACAAGATCTTGCCTCCGGCTCAATAAAGCTTGGGTCTTTGTACTTACAAAGTCTCCTATAGATCAGATTTGAGTTTTCCAACCTCAGACCATGCTTATTTAACTCAAAGGCACAAAAGAATGGGGGAAAGCCCTAAAATTCTTAAGATGAGATCTAGCAAAAGAAATGGACAAGATGAGAACTTTATACCTCCATACAACAGCTAATGAACTCAAAACCACAGATCCACAGCCCTTCTTAGATCCAAATCATGTGGCTCTTCTATCTCCTTCAAAGAAGTGCACAAGAATGCACAAAATGGCCACTCACTCTCTTCACAATGGATGGAATGGTTTAGGGTTTCTCTCAGGCTCTCAAATGACAAATGGTGGTGGAAATGAGGGCTTAGGGCCCCTTAAATAGGTCACAACCCTGGAGATTTAGGGTTTCATCTCACATCACCAACTCGGCGAGTCGGGACAATGACTCGTCGAGTCGGTTCATTAATCTACGTGGCCAACTCGACTCGACTCGACGAGTCGAGGCACCAACTCGTCGAGTCACCCTGCTAAAGCATATACAAATATCGTTCCCAGAAATCAGGATGTTACATAATCAATGTGCCGGTTAACCATACACGCTCCATCTATCTATGATAATCTACGAGCTAACCATTTCCATCCTTCACTGGACACCCAATGGCAGTCATTTTACAGGTCGCTTCCTTAAACACCCCTTAGAGACCAGCTTCGTGAATGAGGTCTACTAACTCTAAGACTAACTTTTACTTATACATATATAATATATTAGACTTTTAATTTTATATAGTATAATGGTGTATTTTACACATTTAAAATACTAGGCAGTTTAATCTATTAATAAATTTGACTTGTAATTTGATTAATCTTGAACCATATTATTATGGATTCATTAATTTTCTCTTTTAATTAAACACTTAATTAATTTAATAAAACCATAAGGGAGTGATTTGAACTATTCAAAATATGAGGGTTTTAGAATTTAATATTTCAAAATTAAAACTTTTTAATCAAGTTTTAAATTCCAAAACACGAGGGCAAATTTTGAAACTTTTCAAAATATCTTTTAGATCAAATTTGAAAAATAATTAAATATCATATAATTAATAATTATCACATAATTTCACCTAATCCATTTTACTTACAAGATAATTCAAATCAAAATACAAATAATTAATCTTTATCTTATAAAACAAGTAATTATCTTAAATTGACAATTATCCATTAATTTGATTAGGATATCAATTACCATAACATAAAATCTGGTTTTTAATTTGAAAAAACAATTTATGGTAATTATCCAAATCAAATTAGGGCAAAATTTTGAAATTCTGCTGTCAGACTGTGTTCATGTCGTGAACACACTGTGTTCACTTCGTGAGTCTGGTCCAGATTCGAAATTGACAATTTTTTAGCTTTGAAAACTTAACTTTTGCATCGTATAACAAAAAAACCACCCTAGGCTCTGATACCACTAATGGGTTTTGAGCATAACATCATTCATATGGTGTACATGCAACCCTAATGCGTTGGATCTAGTTTTTCCTCAATTTATACACGCAAACAATCTTCTAAAGCATAAACTCTAATCTAACATGTCTAAGAACGAAATTCATATGTAAATAAGGGTTTGGAATCTTACATTACTTGTTATGTAGCAATAACAAGAACAATCCACAAAGTCCTTGACTCTTGAAATCTTAGTGCCCCAAGTGTTGCACCTCTAATGGAGTCACACACACCACTAGCAACACGGAAGAATATGAGAGAGAGAGAGAGAGAGAGAGGAGAAGCTTCAAAAACGTCCAAGGTTCTCTAAGAATGCATTGGCACGATTTTGGGAGCCTTGGGGTTCCTTTTATAGTTGAGGCTTCTAGGGTTATCAACCTGGAAACCCTAATTCCCTTGCTTAGGCCTAAGCAGCATATGGAGTCTTATCTGGTAAGCCTTGGACGAAATCTTTATGGACTATCATAGAGATTTCGTCCACCCTATACCAATAAGGTCCATGAGCCCAAACTATAAATATTACTGATTTACATAATCAGTCTCCGTTAATTTAATCAGTCTTTTTTTATCACCAAATTAATTCCAAATTAAATTATGATCAATAATAATTAAATAATATGATTTCTCAATTAATATATTATTCTTATAATATATTAACAAATCGTAATTAATCCTCTTTCTTCATAATTCATCCTATCAGTTGCTATGGTGAAGACAACTCAAAAGGACCATGCTCGTAATCAGGTCAAGTACATACCAAATTAGTTATGGGTTTAGACACCTAATCCAACACTAACAATATAAGAATCAAAACCTTTTAACTCTTTAGATTCGGTAAGAGCTAATTGATCCCACAAATCAGACATAGCAGCATAGAAATCTTGAATACACTGCTCATTTTGTTGAAGGGCACGAATATCATATTCTAACTGCGCCTGTTTAGCAAAGTTGGGTTGAGTATATAGTCTCTCCAAGTGATTCCAAACTTCCTTTGCTCTGTCATATTTATCCAACTACATACCAATAGACCGAGTAACAAAATTATTATTCCAAGTAATGACCTTGGAGTTATCAGTCTCCCAAGAATCAACCAACAGATCGAAATTCTCAGCTTGAGGCATTGAGAGTTTGGCTTTAGTCCCAGTGACATAACCCTACATATTCTTCCCACGAAGGATGTTCTTCATAACATAACTCCAATATGTATAATTCTTTCCATCTATACGAATACTAATTGACTGAAGGGAATCATCCTTTCTAGTCATGTTGACAATGAATAAATAACCACAACAGATAAGTAATCTGAGAATGAGAAGAGCAACAAACTAGCGGAAGCAATCAATCGAAAAGCAACAACGAACTAAAAACAATGGCAAACGAATACCAACAAACAAACGAACATAAGCAACGAAGAAATATCAAACAGTTCGATCCACGCTACAGATGACTGCTACAAAACCTTATAACAACGTTTCAAACCTCCGCTTTCATACCATGATAATATAGTCCTATGATTATGATAGAGAAAAATTACAATGTTCTCCATGAAAAGCATAAAGACTACAAAGATGAAAACGGAGAATAAATACTAGCAAAACAAAACCCTAATGAGTTAAAGCTTAAAAAGCCTATAAACATACGGACTAATAATATATAAGCTAACATGAAGAAATGTGAAAGTTACTTGGAGTAAAAGAACGTGAAGAACTCTCGAGTATGGGGAGAATGTCGAATAATCCAAGATAAGGAAACTAATTTAATTATGGAAAATACTAACCCTTGCTTTGCTACTAAGCAAGTTGTTGTTGTTGTTTTTATTTTTTTTAATTTTAATTTAATTTAATTTTATTGTTAAAACCTACACATATCTCGTAGCCTTGGCGATTGTATGGATAATTTGGTCGAATTTTACACATCTTAAATAATTTTACGCATCTTCATACGGCTATATCGCGGTTTGGACATTTACGGAACGCTTTGATGTTTCCTATGCAACCAAACCTAGAAGGGTTGTATGATTTGATAATTCTTTCCCACAATTATAGTATTGGTTTACTAGTGTATAGTAGATCTAGACACAAAGAACGTTCTACGCATTGGTGGATTAAAGACAACTTTGACTATATGATTGTATTTTTTTAACTTGTTAATTTTTAAATACTCTTACTGTTAAAAGGATCCTGTTTTTAAAAAATGATTATAAAAAAATTTATTTTTGTATTTTTACATATTGTTATCTGATTTAGAATCTTGTCATATATATAACTTGATATAACTGTTAGGATAATATAAATTTTTTAAATTTGAAATTTGAGCAATTGTGTTGTGTAGAAAATGGAGTATGGAGAACCAATCATGTTACGGTGATTATACCATCAATACCCAAATAATAAGACATCAAAAAGGAAGAAAACAACCATAATTGCAACACCACCACAAACGCTTAATCAATGGCTATTGTCACTCAATCAACATTTCAAGCCCCACAATGGAATTCCTACAGGGAAAAAAAATCTGGATGATATGTCATTTTGCAATCGATGTTATTTTGTTTATCCAAAAATGATAAAATTTAATTTACATATAGTCCAAAACAAATATTATATTATTAAAATTATTAACACATATCTTTTAGAACGAAAACCAATCAAAGTTGAAGTCTGTACGATTTAAGTTGCGGTTACTTCAATTGAACTACTTGAATTCCAAGTGATCTCCCTTATTTAAAAAGCACAAATACATCATACACACGTAAACACACACACACGCATATATATATATATATATATATATATATATATATATATATATATATATATATATATATATATGTGTGTGTGTGTGTGTGTGTTTGTGTGTTAACAAAAATAAAATAAATAGAATGTAAAATATTTATATGTTTATTTGTTCTACATAGTTACCTTTTTTGCATTGTGTGTAAGAAATAGGCATATTGTCTTCTCCTTTGAATCAACATTAGTGTATCCTATTTATTTGCAAAAGTATTATGATATAATGATTTTGATAGTATCTTTTGATCTTTATGGTAATTAAAGTGATGTTAGATTAATGTGTGCAAATGAAGAGATCATAACTATATTATAGGTTAGTTTTGGGACATGAAAGAAATGGTTGTTGATGTGGGGTTCGGAGGAAGTGTGACAAAAAGGGTGTATGAAAAAGGTTAATGGCTTTTTTCTCTCCACTTTCACTTTTTTGATGTCAAAAGTCAAATACTCAAATTGGGCCCACTCTCAACCATCATCATAATAATGATATCTTTCACCACATAAGAGATTTGCACCCAAGATTTAACCATCATTGCTGTTTATATTTCTTTCTTTCTTGTGACTAAACACAATATGCCCTACAATTTATTTTCTAATGTATGAAAATATAAATGCATCCATGGAATGAAGATATTCCTCTATAGTCATTAGACTATATAGTATATATCAGGTCATAATGTAGAAATTAGTTTTATTTGGAAGGACTTGTCCCGTTTTTTTTCTTTTTCATTCTCTTTATTTACTAACAAACTTTTGATGTGAACAAGAGTAACAATGAGATACGTCGATGGTCTCAGCTAATATGATTGTAAAATCCAAATGGGAAAACTGATAGAAATATTAGATGTAAATATCAATATAGTTTTAAACTGTATTGGGATTTGGGATAAAACATCACTAACAAATTAAATGAAACATAATATATTTATTACATATTAAAAGAAACAAGAAAGACATTCAAGCCTTGAAAATTGTTAATTCTTAGCCCATGGTGGAAAAATATGAAACCGACTTCATACTAAGAGGAGCACAATCAAAAGAATAAAAACAGATTCCAGTGGATACACAACTTCTTCTGATACTCGTATCGGACTAATTTAAATGAGAACAACGAACTCGAGCTAGAAGAAATTGTCTGGCCGATGGATAGGGACAAAGCAAAGAGGAAAGGAAAGAGGTCTTCTTCCAATGCATCGGATTTTGGAATGGACACAGACAAAATGCAGAAAATGAAGACAACATTTGGTCGTTGCAATCTAAATTTCACTGAACATTTGGCATTCGACAAAAAAATGAAGCAGGCAAAAAGGTGTGCGCGGAAAGACAAGAAATGAACAATATGAAATATTTATTGAAAAAACCAATAATCTTTTGGGACCGGCCCTCTGAAGGAAACCATATCTTCCATATCTTCTCAAGTATATGTCTTATTGTATTCCATATCTCTTCCATATATTCAGGGATTTTGTTGTAAACTTTTGTATATATACCCTTGTTATGTATTGAATAAATTAAAGCCTTTACAGGCAAATTTTCTTTGATTTTCTCATGGTATCAGAGCAGGACGAAATCTGTCCTTGAAAAACCCTAAAACCCCATCAATAGAAGCCATTCGTCATCATCCAACATGACCGGGAAAGAAGGCGACTCAACAAGCAACACCACACCGGTCATTAATCAAAACTCCTCTTATTACTTGCATGGATCTGACTATCCTCGAACCATGCATGTGAATGAAACTCTAAATGACAACAACTATGGTGACTGGTCTCAAGAAATCAGAAACTTTCTTTTCTCGAAGAATAAGATTGGCTTCATCAATGGAAGTCTCAAAAAACCAGATGATGAAGGCACACAACGGGACCTCTGGATGCGGTGTGATGCCATGATAAAAGGATGGCTCACCACTGCAATGGAAAAAGAGATACGGAACAGCGTGAAGTATGCTAAGACGACGAAAGAAATATGGGATGACCTGGAAGAGCGATTCGGGGCAGCGAGTGCACCTCGAGCTTATGAATTAAAACGAGAATTGTCTCTCGTACGCTAAGAAAGATCATCAATATCAACATATTACACAAAATGACGTGGGTTGTGGGACGAGATGCAATCGGTGTCACCCATGCCAAAGTGTACATGTGGCCATTGCAAATGTGAGATTGGCAAGAAACTCACAGAAACTAAAGAAAGAGAGCAGCTATATGAGTTCTTGATGGGACTGGACGACTCATTCAGCACTGTTAAAACTCAAGTACTAATCATGAAACCCACACCCACCTTGGGGGCTACATATCACATGGTCGCTGAAGATGAGAGACAAAGGCTGATATCAACAGAAAAAAGACATACTCAGGAGGCTACTGCCTTTCAAGCACAATCAAAATCAACAGAAGTTGGTGCCCTGCACGTACGTTCGCAAAATAGACAGGCAAACACAGAGGCCACTACTTATTGCACAAATTGCAAACGATCAGGTCACACCATTGAGGGATGTTTTAAGCTCATTGGGTATCCAGAATGGTGGTCCACCAGAAATGTGAAACGAGAAGGCAACAAGAATGGAGAACGTGGTGAAGAAAAGAAAAGCAACCCAAGAGCTGCCCAAGTTAATGTTGAAACAAGCCCTATACCTGGACTCTCAGCTGATCAATACACAAGATTACTTAAGCATTTTTCTGGAGAGGATGGTCTAGCATATCAAAACACCACACCCAAAGTGAACATGGCAGGTAAAAATGTTTTTAGTTCTCCTTGGATCATTGATTTTGGGGCTAGTGAGCATATAACTCATAATGTCGAACTACTTCACGATAAGAAAGAGTATATTAATGGAGCTCCGGTCATTATTCCAAACGGCAATGAAATTCCTGTAAAGGGAGTTGGTAGTTCCACATTACCAAATGGTTTGCAGTTAAATGATGTTTTGCATATTCCAGACTTCAAATGCAACCTGTTGTCTGTGAGCAAGATAACAAATGATCTTCAATGTACTCTAACTTTTTGGCCCGATTATTGCATTATGCAGGACTTACTCACGAGGAACTTGATTGGAACGGGTAATAATCGTGATGGTCTATATTACTTAGAGCCAACATTGAAGAGAAGAACAGCAATGATTGCGACACCAAGTATGGAAACTTGGCACAGGAGGTTGGGGCATGCTTCAAACAGCAAACTTCGTTATTTAGATTTTTTGGGTTATTCTATTAATAATGTTAGTTTTGAACTTTGTGATTCTTGTGTAAGGGCTAAACAAACCCGGTTACCTTTACCCGATAGTTCAATAAAAACTTCTAAATGCTTTCAGTTATTACACTGTGATATTTGGGGTAGTTATCGAGTTCCATCTCTTTGTGGGGCTAGATATTTATTGACCATCATTGATGACCATAGTCGTGCACTATGGATCTATCTTATCAAATTTAAATAAGAAGCTAGCACATGTCTAACGGCTTTCATAAACATGGTCGAAACACAGTTTGGAAAGAAAGTCAAAAGACTTAGAAGTGATAACGGTGGAGAATTCACGTCTAATGCTATGATGAATTTTTATGCTGAAAAAGGAATTCTCCTTGAGACTACATGCCCACACACCCCACAGCAAAATGAGGTGGCCGAACGGAAACATAGACATATACTTGAAGTAGCCAAAGCACTCAGATTTCAAGCAAATCTACCTATCAGCTTTTGGGGGGAATGCATAATGATAGCTACATACATCATAAATAGACTCCCATCAAAGGTTATTGGCAATAAAACACCTTATGAGATCCTTTTTGGTCATTCTCCTTCATACGAACACATGCGAACTTTTGGTTGTTTTGTTTATGGAAAAGATAACAAGACAGGGGGAGACAAATTCGAGGCAAGAGGAAGACCTTCGATGTTCGTGGGATACCCTAATGGACAAAAGGGGTATATAATTTTTGACATGAAAGAAAAGAAGATCATCACAACACAAGACGTAAGGTTTGTAGAAGATGTTTTTCCATTCAAGACTGTTTTTCCCACTGAGTTCTCTGACCTTTCAGAATCCGATTTCATGAATAGTTAAGATAAAGACAACACAATAAACAATCAGATAATGGAAGAAGACGAGATCATTACCGACTTGGACCAAAATGAAATTGAGGGTTCAAAAGATATGGAAGCAACTCAAAATATGCGTGAAACACAACCTACTGACACGAGTGTCACAACAGAGAATGAATCAAATCTGCCCAATGTTGAAAGAAGAAGCAATCGAACACGGGTAGCACTCAAAAAGACTAGAGAATTTTGAAGTTAAACTACAGCCATCTATAGACCATTCGCAAACCGTGGCCAAATCAAGTTCCTCAATGGTACATCCTCTATCTCATTATGTTTCTTACAAACAATTCTCAAACTCTCACAAAGCTTATTTGTCGGCCATCACCTCCCATGATGAGCCTAAATATTTTCATCATGCAGTAAAAAATCCAAAATGGATAGAGGCTATGAAGAAAGAAATAAAAGCCCTCGAGCAAAATGGCACCTGGACACTTGAACAATTGCCAACCGGGAAGCACGCCATAGACTCCAAATGGGTTTATAAAGTCAAATACAAACCCACAGGAGAGGTTGAGAGATACAAAGCACGTTTATTTGCCAAAGGGTTTCACACAAATCGAAGGCATCGATTTTCATGAAACCTTTGCACCAGTTGCAAAACTTGTCACTGTTCGAAGTATGCTAGCTGTTACGGCTAAGAAGCAATGGGTTGTACATCAGTTAGATGTTAATAATGCGTTCCTGCATGGGGATCTTCAAGAAGCAGTTTACATGAAGATCCCACAAGGATTTGCAAAACCAGGCGACACGCGAGTTTGTCGACTGAGAAAGTCATTGTACGGCTTAAGACAAGCCTCTCGCAACTGGTATCATAAGTTCACGAGGGCACTTCGTGCTGATCATTCTCTCTTTACCTATAAAAGGAATGACATATATGTTTCAGCACTCATATATGTCGATGATGTTATTCTTGTTGGAAACTCAGATCCTAAAATCAATGAAGTCAAAAAGTATCTAAATGAATAGTTTAGCATCAAGGATTTGGGGCCCTTGAAATATTTCCTAGGCATAGAAGTTGCACGTACATCAGAAGGTCTGGTTCTTAGCCAAAGAAAGTATACATTAGATCTGCTAGAAGAAAGTGGGCTTCAAGGATGCCGACCAAGTGACTTTCCAATGGAACAAAATATTCGGTTAGATAACACCAAGGATACCCCTCTTGTTGTTGCAAGCCGATATCGACGGCTCATTGGAAAGCTATTATACTTGCAAGTCACTAGACCTGATATCACCTTTTCAGTGAATACCCTCAGTCAATTCGTTGCAGAACCTCGACAACAACATATGGATGCCGTCACTCGAATTCTACGTTACTTAAAATCGACACCTGGGCAAGGAATTCTCTTACCCTCAAATGGATATTTAAAACTCACGGCTTACTGTGATGCAAATTGGTTGGGGTGCCCGATGGACCGACGATCAAAAACCAGATACTTCATAATGTTAGGTGGAGCGCCTGTTTCTTGGAAGACGAAAAAGCAGTCAATTGTTTCCTGTTCTTCAGCTGAAGCAGAATACCGTGCCATGGCTGCCATTGTTAGTGAACTCATATGGTTGTGATGGTTACTTGAAGATCTTCAAGCTCCACAAGATGGCCCAACTCCACTATACTGTGACAACGAAGCTGCTAGACATATTGCCAACAACCCAGTTTTCCACGAACGTACCAAACACGTAGAAATGGATTGTTACTTGGTTCGAGAACGAGTGGAGTCCAAAGAAATTCAACCTATGCTTATCAGTACAAAGAATCAAATTGCTGACATCTTCACAAAACCACTTGGGACTAAATCTTTTCGTTTTCTTCTTGGCAAGCTGGGCATTCGGAACCTTCATGCTCCAACTTGAGGGGGAGTGAAGGAAACCATATCTTCTCATGTATATGTCTTATTGTATTCCATATCTCTTCCATATATTTAGGGATTTTGTTGTAAACTTTTGTATATATACCCTTGTTATGTATTGAATAAATTAAAGCCTTTACAGCCAAATTTTCTTTGATTTTCTCACCCTCAAGCTGGTTTTCAAGAAGAACAAAAATACCATGAAAAAATATTTCCGTATCTTGTTTCATTGGTTTTCTATGTAATTTTTATTTTAAGTACTGAAGTATGTCTATTTTAATTAATTTTTATATTTATCAATCATTTTTAAGCAATTATATTTATTTTTTGAAATATAAAACTTACAATGAAACTATTTTTATTTTTAAAAAAAAATTAATAAAAGTGAAAGGTAGTGAAAGGTAATAATTTTCTAACTTTTTGTGAGTGAAAGATGAGTAAGTGGAAAACTGACATGATAAAAATTGAATGATGAATGACGTATACACCCTCCGATCTTACATGTTCTATGTATCTCATTGTATTCGGTGTTCCTCATTTTACTTTAGTTTTTTAACAAAAATTGTTTTTGTCATAATCGCACTCCAGATCAAAAAGTTATTATATCTATATCATACATACTTATAAAGCTAGCATTTTTTTTCTTAAATCTCATGCATTTGAATCCCCAATTTTTTAACTTCCTCAAACCACATTCATTTGAAACCCCTTTTTTTAACTAATGCAACTCAAAAGTTTTTTTTAATTATGATTTAACATTCAAAAGTTTTATAACTTATATTATGTTTAATTAGCATTTAGTGAAAAGTTTACTATAAAAAGGTCAATCTTTTGTGTCGTTTGTGTTATATAAAAATCTTACATGTAAGAAGGATGTCATAACATCAATTTTTTGCTTGGAATATCTTTCAACCAAAACAAATGAAACTTTTCTATTCTTTCTTTATATTTAGTTTCTCGTTTAATCGTTATATGTGATTTGTATGTATTACTCAACCTTGAATGTGACTCTCCAAACATCAATGTTTTGCTTGGAATATCTTTCTGGTTCTTCTTTTTCAAGAAAAATATTTTGATTGCAGGTTAGTGAAGAATTGTCATCAAGTTTCTATGGTTGAATGGTGCTAAATGAAGAAAGAAAATTCTGAAAACGACTATAGGTTTTTTTTTTTGTTTGAGCAAGGTTGATGAATATTAGTTTTTTTTTCTTTTTGATTTAAATGTATGTTTATGTAACATCTTTAGTTATATATTCAACCACTCAATGCTCTTATTTATGTGATTGTAGTTTTTCTATTCTGATTATGTTTATTTTCTATTATTTTTTTTTGTTGGGTTTTCCTACACAACATATTTAAAAGATAACATAATTTTTAACATTTGATATGTAATTATGATAGACTTATCATGATATGTTCTTCATATGAAAGTAATTTATCCAGATTACTATGACAAGAATTACATATGACATTTACATATATATATATATATATATATATATATATATATATATATATATATTATATGTGATTAGTTTAACATGTATATGCACCTATGTATGTTATAAATTTGTAATTAAATATGTTTATGTTTAATAACTTAAGGGATTAAAATGATGCATCAAAACCAATTATTTAGACGAATATAATAATAATAATAATAATAATAATAATAATAATAATAATAATAATAATAATAAATACACATTTCCAACTCACACTACAACTCAAGAGTTTTCTAATTTATGTATGTTTATTAGTTACAAGTCAAGAGTTTTTAACTTATGATTATTAATTACTAATCACTAATAACTTTTTATTTTCCTTTCTTTTATAAGGTTGTAAAGTTTTGCTCAATAAAAACATGAATGTATTTGAAGAGATTTGTGATTTAAATATGAAGAGTTAATATAAATCTTATAATAGATTTTTTTGTGTTTTTATGTTATTAAAAGTTATAGTGTTTATTTCTCATATTTTTTATTATTCCTTATATATATATATATATATATATATTAATACAAATGTTATAATAAATGTTTTCTATTTTTATGTTTTTAAAAGTTGTAGTTCATATTTTTGTTCATACGTTTTGTTACCCGTTATATTATCATTCATTTGATATATAATTTACAAAATTTTAAACGGTTTATAAAATTATCAAATAGTTGTATATATCACAATGACTTAGAAATTAAACTATAATTTTAATAAAACTAATATGGTAATTATATATTTGCTTACTACTAACATTTTGTTTCAAAGTAGAAATATTAAATAATAATTTGGTAAAAGTTATTATTTTAACTATATAATTCTATTCTCGCGCAACATGCGAGGATTCGCCGAGTATACTTATAAAGGAAGCATTTTTCCTGTCACCACATTCATTTGAAACTCCCATGCATTTTTCCTTTCACCACATTCGTTTGAAACTCTCATGACTTTTCAATTTCTTTCTAATAATGATTATAAGTTGGTTAAAATAATATCTTTACTTTTACTTATAAAGTTATCTCTTTAACTTTTAACATATTATACATAATTTATTAGTTTTAATATGTTATTATATGTAAACCATGATCATTTTAAAACTACAACTTTTGATCAGTTTGGATAGATACTTAAATTGTTAATTTAAATATATGGTCAACTTAAATATAAATTTTAATTTGACTTAAACAACCCAAAGAATAGTTTGTAAATAGTTAAAAGTGATAAATTGCACTGTCTTTCTAATAATGATTATAAGTTGTTAATAAGATTAAATTAATTCAAGCCTAAAGTGTAACTATATATAAACTAAATTTCAATATTAAAGTAATATATTTACTTCTATTTACAAAGTTATGTTTTTAACTTTTAACATATTATACTTAATTTATTAGACTTGATATGTTAATGTATGTAAACCATTATCAGTTTAAAGTTACACCCTTTGAACAGTTTGGATAAAATACTTAAATTGTTAATTTAAAACATTACATGATCAACTTAAATATAAATTTCAGTGCCATTTAAAAAACCCAAAGAATATTTTATGAATAATTAAAAATGATAAATTGTAGTGCTAAATGCAAAAACTAAATTGTAATCTCAATTTAACTGAAATATTTCCTAAATATATTTTTATAATCATTAAAAGTTTTCAAATAAGTAGCTTAAAATAACTTACAATAACAATAGTTAAAAATAACTCTATATAAATGATTATATTGTTACCTTTAAAAACGAAAAAACAATGTTTGATGTTTTAAATAATTTCAATGATAGAAATTAAAACGTTCAGAAAATAAATTTCAAAAAAATTAATTAACAATAACAACTATAAATAACATTAAACCATATATTATATTTAATTTTTTTTCTTGATTAACCCGCAGGTAAAGGTCATTCAAAAGATTGAGATTATGCAATTTTAATAGATGTATATATTATCATTTAATTCAAAATAATCAATATATTATATCAACTTAGTATACAAATTATTATATTAAATGTAGCAACAACGTTATTGTTATATTTCAGAAAACTCATATTTGTAAAGATTTCAATTATATTGGTGTTTCTGCGCAACGCCCGGGAATTGGTATATTTCAGAAAACACATATTTGTAAGGATTTCAACTATATTGGTGTTTCTGCGCAACGCGCGGGAATTTGCCTAGTTTATTTATAAAACTATGTAAATTATGGCATAAACAGACATCTATATACCTTTTACATTAAGACGTGAAGGGAGTTAAGAGATACTATTTCATAGGTGAAAGATAAAATTAGATGCTTCTGTCACGCTTCTATAGCTAATTATTGTGGCATATTAGTAAATGAAGAGATTATTTTAGGAAAATTAAGTAATCTGACCATCTTTTAATGTGCATTTGAAGAAAATGATCAATTTTTTTAGTAAAAATAACAATTTTGTCTGGAATAGGCATTCTCGACGAAGAAAAAACATTTTTTTGATTGATTTCGGAACGATGATCCGGATTCCGGACTAATGATTCGGATTTTGGAAAGAAAAAAAAACTCTAAAACTTCAAGCACAAGTCCGAAATCCGAAAAAAATTCCAGAATTTCGAGAAAACAAATTTGATTTTTTATATAAATTTAACAAAAAGTTAAAAAAAACATAATAATGTGAACTATATACTATATTAGTACATACAGTTAGACATTTTATTGAAAAAGAAAATGTAAAATCCCAAAAATCCAGGCTATTTTTTTCGTTTTTAAAATAATATAACATCTATTTTTAGTAAAGTTACAATGTTTTGTTCATATACCATAACACCCGAAATCTTGAAGAGAAATTGTTGGCAATTAGCTTTATTTGAGTTGAACTCAGCGAGTTTATGATGGAAGATTCGTGGGATTAAATGAGCCAACACGATGAGTTGAGGTGCCTCAACTCGGTGAGTTGGTGACTGGGAAGGAAACCCTAATTTTTATAGTGTTGCACCCTATTTGAAGGCCTTAAGTTCCTTTGGCTGGCCTCCTTAGTAGCCTCTATTGTTATCAAAACCTTAAATCGAGTTGTAGCCTCCATTGTCAAACATTTGAGCCTTAAATGAAGTTTGGTGGTCATTTTGTGCATTATGAAGGAGTTAGAATATCTTGAAGTTCTAAGATAGGAAGTCTTGGATCTAAAATATCAACCCATTTTGCAAGGAGTTTGAGGTATCAAGTTCTTATCTTGATGGCTAGATGCTTAGATCTCTCTTTTGGGTTAATTTTTTATGCTTTATCCATGGGTTGGATGAATGTTTGGATTAGGACGTCCCAAAGCATTATTCTTTCAGATCTGGGGTTGTCAAGGACTCTTTTGGCATAAAGGTGCCAACTTTATGGATTTTTGGACTTCTTGTGTGCATTAAGTCCCTTATTAAGCCCTTCTTGAGCTTTTGAACTTCTCCTAGGAATTCATGAATGTAAAGTTGGCAACTTTACATGGTTTTCTTGCTCTAGGGTGTCAGATCTACAATTTGGGGCTTTGTCTTTGGAGATTAAGTGCTTAATGATTAAGCCCTCACTCTTTTAAGTCTAGGGTTTGGGTTTGAATCCATTTCGATGGTTCCTAGGGGTAAAGTTGGAAACTTTACCCTTTTAGATCTCATTTTGGTCAAAACTTGAGCTTTGGAGCTCTTGGATTCGATGAAGGCAGCTTAATGTATTAAGTTATTGGGTCTCGGGTAGACTCGGCGAGTTGGTTTGTCAAATCGGCGAGTTGTTTTGGTTTTCCTCGTTTCTAAGTTGATGTAAAATTCGGTGAGTTGGGTTCATATGGATTATGGATCTTGTCCTTTTGGCTTATGTCTTTGACCAAGTTTGTCCCAAGGGGTGCTTGAGGTAATCTGAATTGTATCTAAGGAAAATATGGGATTAAGATAAGGCCCATATGGGATTGGGCTCAATTTGGAAAATTGGGCCATTAGTGGGCCTTTGTGGATCCTTTGGTTTTGGGCTTGAGAGTTTGTGTTATTAATGGGCCATTAGAATACAAAGTGTTGCACTAGAGAGAATGGTTGGGCCTTAAGGCAAGGCCACGTAAGGGGTTTGGGCCCAATTCGGAAAATTGGCCTAATGGTTGATTTGTGGGCCTTAAGGCCTTTCAGAGTGTATTTGGGTCATAAATTTGGACAAGGTTAGGTAGGGGTAAAATGGTCCTTGTACCCCAGGCTTGGAGTTGTAGGTTGGATTGGAACTAAATTGTTAATTGGGTTTCGTTTTGTTATTAATTGTTCGAGGATCAATCAGCCTGCAGCCAGGAGTTTTCTGTAAGATTCAACAGTGCGAGGTGAGTCTTCTCACTATATCCATGGGTCGAAGGCACCAATGCCGACCCATTATGTGTTATGTGGTATGATATTTGTCTCTGTAGTACTTGCATGGAAGACCCTAGGGGGAGCCCGTGGCTGTTGGGTGTCAGACCATGGGGGAAAGCCCATCGCATTCCAGGTAAAGAGCATGGGGGAGCCTATAACATAATAGATAAAGGCCATGGGGGGTGTAACGACGTAAAAATTTAAAACAATTTTTCATTTAAATAAAACAACCATAACTCATATAATACTTCTTGAAATCTCATAATGTCAAATGTCAAAATAATAACAAATCCCAGAATCTCAAACAATTCTTCTTCTAGACTGTACGGATCATGCCGGCGCCTTCCTGCGATCCTCGCTAGTACCTAAAACACATAACACACAAAACGGTAAGCATAAATGCTTAGTGAGTTCCCCAAAATACCCCATAGAACACATACGCCACGCAAGGCTATATCCCAGTACGACCTTCCAGTCAATGTGTCTCAGCGGGACCCTACAATCCCGTAGCTCGTTGGACCCTCTGGTCCGGTCATAGCTCGTTGGACCCTCCGGTACGGTATGATTGAGGACCCTCTGGCCTCATAAGTCGTTGGATCCTCTGATCCGGTCTATATAACACATAACACACATATAGCACAATGAACATAATCTCAAGCATACACATAACACATAAGACCCTCCGGTCTGCACATAGCTACCACTCTAGGTAATGTATAGTGAGAAGACTCACCTTATATGAAGTCGAATAAACTCTCGTGCTCGAATATCCCGACCTAGCCTCCTCCTATCAACAGGATAACATCTCTAATCAAAATCCTATCATGTCCTCATCTCTAATAATGGGTAGAAGACCATTCTACCCTTCTCTGACCTCTCTTGAATCATCTTGACCAAAACCCATGGTCAACTCTAGTCAACGGTCAAACTTTGACCAGACTCGTCGAGTGCACATGGGTGACTCGGCGAGTTCAAGCGTGTCCTCTGAATCCTTCTAAGGCCTCACTCGAATAGTCGTGTGAACCTTCCACTCGACGGGTTACCATTGGTCATGAATCATGGGGCAACCCCGAATCAACTCGTCAGGTTCTCTTATGGACTCGGCGAGTTTCTACTATGGCCATGCTCAAATGACCTTCTGAGGTCAGATCTGTTTCTCTAACCTATAGATCTGACTTCCCAATGCTCAATAATCACGTAAAGGTCCAATCTTGGCACTCATGCAACGTCCATAATGCTTCTTTTAGTGAAATAGCTTCTAAAATGGCACCCAAGGTTCATATCTCCAAAGGAATAGCATAAAACAGGATGGTTGGGACTCTCTGGACCCCTTAAGGTCCAGATCTAAGAGTTATTCCACATTGGGTTCTCAAAAGATTCGAATCCAAGCTAAAGAACGGGAAAGAAAACCCTAGATTCAATTAGATCACCATATACACAAGATTGAGCATAGATCCATACCTCTAGCAGCCTCCTCTGATAAAATGGTAGCAGATTTGAGCTCCTTAAGCTATTTAGCTTGCCCTCCTTCCTCCTTCCTTGCAAAATCACACTAGAAATGAAGAAAATGGCTTCTCTCTCTCTCTCTCTCTCTCTCTCTCTATGCTCTCTGGTTCTCTGGTGCTCTCAAGAGTGAAGGTGGCCGCAAATGAGGGCCATAAGATCCCTTAAATAGGGCACAGACCCGAGGATTTAGAGTTTCTTCCCATGATGAGAATTGTTATCGAGATTTACAAAAGCAAAATTTGATTTGAGTGATTGAAGAGTTAGAACACAAAGAGTAAATATTAATCATATCTTATATTGATGAAGACTGATTACAGAATAAGCAGAAAGGATATTTGCATTACAGAAAAGTTATCCTCTACTTCTATCCTCAGTCCCTATTTATAGGGAACATGAGTGTACAAAAAATATACTAAGTCTAAACATTACACTTCGCACAAATATGACTTAGTAAAATAACATAAACATGCAAAACTATACATAACACAATATTCGACTTTTACAATTTTGCTTCTATAATCTCCCCCTTTGTAAACAGTCGAAGCTATTCAGTCCATAAGCTTTTGAACAGCAGAGTGAATTGTCTTTCGCACTTCTCCATACCAGGAAATCACCTTCTTGAGATCCTTCTTGTCTCCTTCATTGTTCTTCTTGTAGTTGTTCATACGAACAATAAAGTGCGTATATTGCGAAGAAGTATATCTTTCCACCTCTGAGACTTTAAACAAGAATTTCTTAGGCTTCCCCTTTGTATCTCTTCCTGAAAACACCATGCCGAAAGGTTTCAGGCATATTTCCCCAACAACATATTTTGATAATGCTGACTGGGATAAGGTTTCTTCCCAAGGAACGTTCACTTGTCTTCCCAACACATTCGCCAATTCTTCATCAGTAAGAGCCAAACAATCGAAGTAATTGTCGATGTATGTCTTAACATGTGCGAAGCCTATCTTGAACACTTCAGTCTCAGAGCCTTTGAGCTTATTCTCTTCCATATGCTTCAAAATCAGAGCCACTTGAATCAAATCGTTGCAGTTCATCAGAGGAAAATCTGCTACAGTGAAGTCATACTGCTTGTTGTCTGCTCGAATAACAAAATAACGAAAATTTTGAAGCATGTCTTCAAACAATGTATCTTTCTTGATTGTTAGCACCTTTTTGATCTTCATTAAAGACGAAATTTCATCCGGATTCTTCCCTAATACAGCATGAAATCTGATTTTCATGTGTGTATAATCATCAGGATTATCAAACTTCTCGCTAATCTTGTACTGAGCAGTAATGAAGAGCATTTCGTTGATTGGAAAATCTAGCTGAAAATTGTCTGAATTCGCAATATCATAACTTCTCTTTGGCTTCTTTTCGAATTCATACATTTCCCTCCCCACAAATTTTGACTCTATAGTTTCGTAAGAGTAAAGCTTCGCAGGATCTCCTTTGTTCATCGTGGGAGGATCACTTGCCCTTTGCCTCATGATGCTTTGTATTTGCCTCATCCTTTCCAACTCTTCCTCAGCCTCAACTTTCTTCTCCTCCTTTGATTTTCCGTACAATATCCCTTTTCCTTTTCCCACTACGTCTGTTTGAGGTTTTGAACTCGAACCTCCTTCTTTTTCCCCAATAAAAATTCCTTTGGCAATCGGTTTTATGGTTATTGTAGTTGAGGAAATTAGCTTCGTAAGTATGGGAAGAGTAGTTTTAAGCTGGGTAGATATAACTTTTCCCACTGTCTTCGCATCCTCCTCTTTACTTAAACTCTTCTCTCCCCCTTGCACCCCTGTGAAAGCAGGTGGGGCACTCTTCGGTAGTAAAGAGGTAAAATTGGCGATTGGTGCAAGAGCTTTCTGAATTGCTTGTTCTAAAGTATTAACCTTTAGAGCAAGAACTCAGGAGTGAGAATTTGTGTAGGTGAAGATTGCGAAACCACCGTTTTAAGCTCAGTCACCAACTTGATCAACTGATCAAACTTCTCCTGAGTTTCTTTGTTATTAGCTTTAAGGATAGGAACATCAACAACCTTTTGCACTTTTGAAGAAACCTCATCAATCTGCTTTTGAACTTCGACATTTTGAGTATGAATATCCTTGAGCTCCTTCGCAAGTTCGGTTTTCAACTCTTGAAGCTTAAAGTTGACATTCTCCCGAACTTTCTTCACATCCTGTACAAAAAGAACATGACGTTCTTTTGCAACTGTTTTCAAGTCCTGGACCACTGAAGAAAAATTACTCCCTTGAGCTTTAATGCGAAGCTCATTATTTTTATCAGACTAATCAACCTTCTCCATTATACGCTTCTCAGCACCTTTAAGCATTATATCAACCTCCATTGCTGAGATAGAAAACATCTTGCCAGAATCAGCTTGCGACTGAATAATAGCATTCAACTTATGATTCAGGATTTTAAATTGCTTTCCTGTCATAAGCATATGATCAGGAATATGCTCCTCCTCTGAATCAAAATGAATGTCTTCAATTACACCTCCAAAGGCTCCTCCTTCAGCTTCATTATCAGATAAAGGTTGCGAAGGTTGAGGATTTTCTTGTGATTGTGATGCAAAAAGGGTTGTAAATGGGTTTTGAAGTGGATGATCAAAAATTGATGAGGTTGTGGATAGAGTTGTAGATGGAAATGAAACAAATGGTAAAGAAATTGGTAATGTGGTTTCAACACTCGTGATAGGTACCCCCGTATCAGATACGTTGACACCTGTATCAGAAATAGGTACCTCCTCAGAAACTGATTTGGTAGTGACTATTTCGAGTGGTTCGGTGAGTGGTATTGTGGTAGAGATTTGTGAAGTAGGGGTAATGGAAATTATTGGTAAGGAAACATTTACCGTAGACGTCACCGGTGGAGTTTCTGGAACTATTTCTTCATTAGATGATTCATTTCGAACCACCAGCTTCCGTCTTTTTATTAGAGTACGTTGCATGTTTTTCGTAACGTCTTCAGCTCTTTGCCTTTTCTTTCCTAGAAAAACCGGAGCTGGAATACTGCGAATGGTAACCCCTTTACTGCTCACCTCAGTCTTGTGAATCTTTTTCAATACCCCAGACTTGGAAGGTATTGTTTCTTTCTCCGATTTAGATGAAGTCTATTCAATATGAACATCTTCATCCTAACCTTGTTGTGAAGATGAACCTTTCACATCCTTCTTTGTGGACTTCTTCTTCTTTGATGGTGCAGCAACATCTAATAACACTCCAGTCTACACCGATTGATCAATTGTTTTCAAATATCTCATCAAGACCTTGTGAGTTTGAGAGACCTTTCTAAGCATCGCATCTGGAATGTGAGCAACATGAGTAAAAATAGCCTCATCATCTTCCACTACCTTCGGAAATTGATATAAAGAAAATTCAGCAACTTCAACATCCTCCGTTACTGGAATCCCTTCTTTTTCATATACCTTCTCCAGAATTAAGCTCCAATACCTCGCACACGAAATCCCTTTTTTAGAATTTGTGTTTTCGAGACTCTTAACAAACTCCTTCCATAACTGGGTTGCATAATCGACGTTGATGTCATAGTATAAGCCCATAACCATGGCATATACTTCCATTCGTCCTCTATCCAGTCCAACTGATCTTCCTGTTAGGCATCTGAGAAAAATTCCAAATAAGAAATTCCATATGCACGGCAACCCAGACTTTCGAAAGTCACTGATCTTCTCAAGCTCTGGTTGATGGCCCATCTCATTGAACATGTGAATGATTTGAGGGTTAATAGGTTTGAAAAATGGAGGATTGTTTGGAATCTGCAAGAATTCAACAAACATCTTCTTGGAAAGTTTTACCCATTTGTTGTTGATCAAGTTGAATGTTATCACATCAGTTGTATGGTTGTATGATGCCGTTGAAGCTGCTAAGGATAACCATGTCATCGGAACGGAGAAGGTACTAAACATGGCAGTGGACAGAGGTGATCGTTTCAGGGCAACGATAAGCATCTTCAAGCCTTCGGGATAAGAAGATACATTTGGATCAACTTGATAATTTGTGATTTGGATTTTCATCAGGGATTGAGAAAGAACTTCATCAGTGTTGGATTGAGTGGCTGCCATTGTTAGGGTTTGAAAGAGATGAAGTTTGATCAAGTTTGAAACTTTGGAGGTTTGTGAGAGTTCTGTTTGCGTAACCGTATATAGTGTTCTTGATCCCCCTTTTATAGTTTACCCAAATTGATTTGAAATTAAAGCGGGATGCATTTAATGTTATCCGATGTGGCACCTTGAAAATCGGATCATGACTGCAAAAGATAACCATGCTTCAAAAAGTAACTGTCACATCTCCTTGAAAACCGGATAGAATACCAACCATCTTGAGTACACAGCCTGTCAAGTTTCCCGTTATAGAATCTGAACCGTTAAAACCCTTCGCATGGAGTCAAGGCTCTTTCACTTTTGGGATGTAAAGTGAAGTCATATGCCAGATTTGCGAAATCATCAGCCTGAGTTGGTTTTACTCAGAACCTCAAGGATTTCGTGTGTGCATTGTGTCAACAGAATAAGATGAGAAACAAAACAAAAAAAAATTGGATTTCTGTGATGTCAAAAATTCAATTTGATATGAATGCAGTTAAACTCCAGGCAAAGGTTGCTTCGTTAATCATCAAGAGAGATAATTAACTGTGACATCCCCATTTTCACGGCCAGAAAAGACCGATTTTGTTTATGCTTTATAAAAATCAGAGTACTTCTTTTCATAAAAATGTTGCGGAATTTGTTCCCAGAAAAAACACGATAAATACGCTATTAAAACATTTTCGAAGAAACGTATTTTATTCATTTTAAAACATTTGGGATGTCATTGTCAATACAGAAACATAAGCATAAACATAACTTACATTTATTTACACTAGTGATCTACATCTCTTTAATCTCTCAGTGTAATGTGACTTCATAGCAACACCTGTGATATAAATAAACTGAGTGGGTCAGGTTGGGAAACCTGGTGAGTACATAGGGTTTTCAACCCACAATAATATAATTATTATGTTTAAACAATCAAGCAATTAAACCCAATTACCCATCCCCATTATCTTCTTTACTCTTAAGGATCTACCCCAAGAATTAGCTATTTCTCGTTCATTCATTCCTAAGGATTATCCTAAGGAATCGGCACGAAGTCCATCGTTACCAAAGATTATAGATTACAACTGGTGAACACGTAGTCCAAAACATCTAGTAAACACTTAGTTCAAAAGTAAATAGTGAACACACTTAGTTCAAAATACCTAGTGAACACACTCAGTTCAAAGATACGTAGTGAACACACTCAGTTCAAAATACCTAATGAGCACCTAGTTCAAAAACACCTAAAGGTTACGAGCTTACTAGCGTTCCACCGGACCGTCTAGTATCGCCAATGGTCATCATCTATACTCCACTAGATGACTGGATCACTGACAACATTGATGTCTCCCATCGTGTTATCACAAAACAACTATTTCATCTACCCATGTTTTACCCAACACATTTTGTAGATATAAAATACATATATAGTTTAAATCATTTAAAACATGTATAAAAATCTTTCACCCAGCATAGACAGCAAGTATTCAGACAATATGCACACACAACACGTAATTTATATTAATATACTTCATATCTATGTGTAAGATGAAAGAGACTATGCACTCACCTGAGAAGGTGGTGACTCGGTACTCAGACAGCACTTCGTTTAATTTAAAATAATTTCCTTTGACGAAACCTAGTATTATTACCACTAGATTTTAGTCTAATATTTACCGTGACTAATTATTAGTATTATTATTATTATTATATAAGCGTTTAAACAATACTTTCAAACCACTATGTACAGACAGGGGCCAGACATAAAACCCCGGAGGGCAGGACCATTTTGGCATATAGCACTTCTGAAATCCAACAACCCTATGCGGCCCTTTAAACCAGATTCTCCGTACCGCGAGTAGTTAAAAAGATATTATAAAGACACTTATATAAGTCATAATAATAGCTCAAATATTTATTATAAATTTATAATAACAATACTAATTTTAAATATAAACTATATTTAAAATAGGGTAAGCATAACTTACTTACAAGGGGATTTTAGCTAGGAGTCGGGCTCTGTAGGGGCAGAACTTCGTCGCTGAATCTTTCTAAGAAAGATTCGTGCAGCGCTTCAGCGCTCACCTTACTATATTAAAACTACAGAAAGAGAAGTCGAATCACGAGGGACCGAAATGCTTGGGGGATAAGGAGAGAAAGACTCTTGAATCAAGAGAATGGTGCAAGAAATATGAGAGCCCAAGCCTCTTATTTATAGTAATTGAATTTACAAAAACTACCCACCATAATTACTTAATGACCTTATAGTAATATAAACAACTAAACACCTTTTTATAATACTATTTTAAATAGATTTAACAATATTTGCACTAAACTAATGTCGAAAGAACTCAACATTAGTCTTATAATGACCGCATCGTCGATACCATTCTAATGATATATACATATGTATATATATATATATATATATATATATATATATATATGTGTGTGTGTGTGTGTGTACGTATATATGATTTATACTTTATTTTAATACGTAAATATGCTATTATAATTTGTAACTCGTTCATACGAACTCCGTTTTTGACGTTCTTTATATCCACGCGTAGGTGGAGACGTACTCTACAACTTTCGTTTAGACTCTGTCGGCTAATTTTTACTTTATTTTTAAAGTTATATTTTTAACAGGCCGCGACAAGATTGGTCCGTTAAATCCTTATAATTTCTTCATCCGATGTCCGTTTTCGCCCATCTTTTTCTCGTTATGCTACGCTTAACGAGATCTTCGATTCTTGTTCAGGTCGTGTCGGCTAAAAACCGCTCGATCTAATATTCGAATTTCAGGCTGTACACTACTAATCCGAAACTTCGAAAAATCATAACTTCTTCATACGAAGTCAGATTTGGGCGTTCTTTTCATCGAAGTTCTTAGTTTAACATATTCTACGACTTTCATTTAGAGCGCTAAGGCTAAATCTTGCTCTATCGTAAATTCACTATTTACGCCTCCCGGTATCGAGCCGCTTCCGTCGCGAAACTTCGACGGGTCATAACTTCTTCGTTATAACTCGGATTTCGGCGTTCTTTATATGTACGGAAACCTAGTGACATATACTACAACTTGGTTCAAATTATTTATAAGCTTCTGTCGAAAAGTCGTTTTCGACACTTATTGCCTCTAATTTGACTAGCCCGGATCTGCGGGCGTTACAATTATCTCCCCCTTAGGATGATTACGTCCCGGAATGATCAACGAAACAGGGCTCGTATAATGACTCCATGCGTCATCTCTTCATCCTAGGTAATAATTATAACTTCTATATTCCTTCAAGTCTATCTCTTAGACTTATTGACTGTAAGTAGTACTTGATTGTGCACCTCCTTTCTATCTCAGCTTAGACTCCAAATCATGACCTATTGTCATGTGATGCTCGTTTAGACTCAGGTCTCTTAGAGTTAAATTCCAAAACAGGCTATACCTTCCTTCATGTTCTAATGTGATATAATCACATTTTTTTTAAAATGTAGCATTTCTAGCTACAAGCAACTTTTCGTAATACCTCTACTGGTTACTTTGATTAATTCTTCCAGCTTGAGTCGGTGCTACATCGAACTTGGTTCTCTGAACCACGTAACATACTCATATTAGTCGGACTCGATTTGATATGACCACTAGGGTCGGAATATCAACAGTCTTTTTGGTCATTACCGAAATGATGGTAATGACATACTTGAATAAAACGAAATCAGTTACTAGCTTCTTGGTAACTTTGTGACTTTCCCTGATCCAAGCATGAGTCCTGTGCTTCCGGTAGTATATGCATCTACTACCTTTCACACCTACTCATACTCGTCCCAAGTATTGTCTTGTAGTCCCCAAGTCCTAAAATCACGAAACAATTTAACACATACGAGTGTGTCAAATAATCATAAAATTTTCCCTAGACTCTACTAGGACTTCTTCCATGCATATCTTCAATCATCAATTCTGCTTCAACTCGGTTGGTGATGGACATTCCAGATGATAGGAAAACTTTAGGAATTACATCAATCGTTCTATCATCCCGCCAATCAAAGGTGTACATTCAGATGTACCCTACTTCCATAGACGTACTGCTATTTTATCAGATGTATTCTAAAGGCAAGATACCTCTCTTATGATATCTTTCGATAGGTATCATCCAGTATCGTAAGCCATCTCATTTCATCTATTTTCTTAGTCTATCACGGTTCACATCACTTCCTGAACATCTGCCATTGTGATAGGTTCGGGTGCAGGCGCAACGACCGATGTATGACCCATCACATTCTTAGGCTCAGGTTGTCATCTTCCTCTTGTTTTGTACACCCAAGCAGACGTTCGGTGTACCGAGACGAGAATTTAAGATATGAAAGATTTTATTTACGATAGACGTATAAATCTCCTTGTCACACGGAAACGTTACATGCTAGTTCTAATATCGTAATCATATGTTTAGAATCCTGAACACATAAGGTTTCTAGATCCGGTCGGCAACAGACCATAGATCCGAACAAATAACAGCATATAAGGCATCTTTATAGCTATAACATAAATCATTTAGCACATAAAACATTTTAGGCATCTTTCCTAAAATAAAGTAGTGCTCGGGTCTAAATTATAGTAGACACTCATCTCACAATCATCACTTAGCATTCTAAGTTTAAGTCTAGAAATTTCCTACAAATTCCTAGTTCGCTTAAACTAATGCTCTGATACCAACTATGACATCCCCATTTTCACGGCCAGAAAATACCGATTTTGTTTATGCTTTATAAAAATCAGAGTACTTCTTTTCATAAAAATTTTGCGGAATTTGTTCCCAGAAAAAACACGATAAATACGCTATTAAAACATTTTCGAAGAAACGTATTTTATTCATTTTAAAACATTTGGGATGTCATTGTCAATACAGAAACATAAGCATAAACAGAACTTACATTTATTTACACTAGTGATCTACATCTCTTTAATCTCTCAGTGTAATGTGACTTCATATCAACACCTGTGATATAAATAAACTGAGTGGGTCAGGTTGGGAAACCTGGTGAGTACATAGGGTTTTCAACCCACAATAATATAATTATTATGTTTAAACAATCAAGCAATTAAACCCAATTACCCATCCCCCATTATCTTCTTTACTCTTAAGGATCTACCCCAAGAATTAGTTATTTCTCGTTCATTCATTCCTAAGGATTATCCTAAGGAATCGGCACGAAGTCCATCGTTACCAAAGATTATCGATTACAACTGGTGAACACGTAGTCCAAAACATCTGGTAAACACTTAGTTCAAAAGTAACTAGTGAACACACTTAGTTCAAAATACCTAGTGAACACACTCAGTTCAAAGATACGTAGTGAACACACTCAGTTCAAAATACCTAATGAGCACCTAGTTCAAAAACACCTACACGTTACGAGCTTACTAGCGTTCCACCGGACCGTCTAGTATCGCGCATGGTCATCATCTATACTCCACTAGATGACTGGATCACTGACAACATTGATGTCTCCCATCGTGTTATCACAAAACAACTATTTCATCTACCCATGTTTTACCCAACACATTTTGTAGATATAAAATACATATATAGTTTAAATCATTTAAAACATGTATAAAAATCTTTCACCCAGCATAGACAGCAAGTATTCAGACAATATGCACACACAGCACGTAATTTATATTAAAATACTTCATATATATGTGTAAGATGAAAGGGACTATGCACTCACCTGAAAAGGTGGTGACTCGGTACTCAGACAGGGCTTCGTTTACTTTAAAATAATTTCCTTCGACGAAACCTAGTATTATTATCACTAGATTTTAGTCTAATATTTACCGTGACTAATTATTAGTCTTATTATTATTATTATATAAGCGTTTAAACAATACTTTCAAACCACTATGTACAGACAGGGCAGACATAAAACACCGGAGGGCAGGACCATTTTGGCATATAGCACTTCTGAAATCCAACAACCCTATGCGGCCCATTAAACCAGATTCCCCGTACCGCGAGTAGTTAAAAAGATATTATAATGACACTTATATAAGTCATAATAATAGCTCAAATATTTATTATAAATTTATAATAACAATACTAATTTTAAATATAAACTATATTTAAAATAGGGTAAGCATAACTTACTTACAAGGGGATTTTAGCTAGGAGTCGGGCTCTGTAGGGGTAGAACTTCGCCGCTGAATCTTTCTAACAAAGATTCGTGCAGCGCTTCAGTGCTCACCTTACTATATTAAAACTACAGAAAGAAAAGTCGAATCACGAGGGACCGAAATGCTCTGGGGATAAGGAGAGAAAGACTTTTGAATCAAGAGAATGGTGCAAGAAATATGAGACCCAAGCCTCTTATTTATAGTAATTGAATTTACAAAAACTACCCTCCATAATTACTTAATGACCTTATAGTTATATAAACAACTAAACACTCCTTTATAACACTATTTTAAATAGATTTAACAATATTTGCACTAAACTAATGTTGAAAGAACTCAACATTAGTCTTATAATGACCGCATCGTCGATACCATTCTAATGATATATACATATGTGTGTGTATATATATATATATATATATATATATATATATATATATATATGTACGTATATATGATTTATACTTTATTTTAATACGTAAATATGCTATTATAATTTGTAACTCGTTCATACGAACTCCGTTTTTGACGTTCTTTATATCCATGCGTTGGTGGAGACGTACTCTACAACTTTCGTTTAAACTATGTCGGCTAATTTTGACTTTATTTTTAAAGTTATATTTTTAACAGGCCGCGACAAGATTGGTCCGTTAAATCCTTATAATTTCTTCATCCGACGTCCGTTTTCGCCCATCTTTTTCTTGTTATGCTACTCTTAACGAGATCTTCGATTCTTGTTCAGGTCGTGTCGGCTAAAAACTGCTCGATCTAATATTCGAATTTCAGGCTGTACACTACTAATCCGAAACTTCGAAAAATCATAACTTCTTCATACGAAGTCAGATTTGGGCGTTCTTTTTATCGAAGTTCTTAGTTTAACATATTCTACGACTTTCATTTAGAGCGCCAAGGCTAAATCTTGCTCTATCGTAAATTCACTATTTACGCCTCCCAGTATCGAGCCGCTTCCGTCGCGAAACTTCTATGGGTCATAACTTCTTCGTTATAACTCGGATTTCGGCGTTCTTTATATGTACGGAAACCTAGTGACATATACTACAACTTGGTTCAAGTTATTTATAAGCTTCTGTCGAAAAGTCGTTTTCGACACTTATTGCCTCTAATTTGACTAGTCCGGATATGCGGGCGTTACATTAACAACTTATGTAGTTTCCCGTGAATTACAATCGAATACTTTTAGATAAGTATCGAAGGGCTTCTTTTAAAAGACATTTTGGATTGGTTTTAAATTTCATTACATATCAACCTTAACATAAGGTGAGAAATTGTAAATGTAATTACTTCTTTGACTAGTGTAGTCAGTGACAAGTTGGCTTTTGAAAATATTTATCATGACTAGGATTTGCGAATAAAACTCACACATAAATCATATTCAAAAAAAAATTGTTCTGGATCTTGTTGGGTAACAGACATCGTTGGTTGCGAATATTTGATCAAGACCACACATGCGAATTGAATATGATTTGAAGTTTCGAAATTTTGATACTAAAACAAAGGTTTCGTTAAAATCTAGAACAATGTTCCCCATCAATTCCTTAAGGTTTATGATGTTTGGGTTGCACTTCCATCACGGACTCATGATGTTAGATCATAAACACAGACTTGTGATTTGTCTAGGTTTTGATTGGTTTGATCAAAGACCTCAAGGACAAATCTCTTCAAAAATTTGGATTGAAAGAATTGTTTGGTATAAAAAGATTGGTTAAGAATCGAAGTGTATCTCTGTTATAATGGGCAAAACAGAAAACTCTTAACTCATTTGAGAAGAGTAAGGTAGCTCTTTTCACTTATGTGAATATAAGCCTTTTGGGAAGAAATTTGCATGTGATAATTTCATTAAGGCTTTCTTTTCACACACATAGAGTCTTGTTGAGGCTTTTGGTCTACATACAGCAGCATGCTTCTTGGGACATCCTAACTAGTTTTAAAAAGAATTTAATACCTTTCCATAGAAACACATAAGCATGACCTCTTCGCATTAAGCTCTGTACTAAATTCTCAGCACACAATATTTAAAGAACAAAGAAAACAAAAATATTTTTGTGCTTTTTGAATTTTTCAAAATTAAAAACATAACCAAATAAAATCTTTTTGGATTTTTAATTTTTCAAAAACAAAAATGAATAAACATAAAATCTTTTTGGATTTTTTGATTTTTCAAAAATTAAAAACTACAAAATGAATCGTAAACCTAACCTTATTTGTTATGATCGCAAATGTGAAAAGATGTGGATGCGAAGCCATGCAAAGCCTCTGGATGAACACTAACATCTGAACAAGTTTCACTCATAACTGCTGAACGAGACTTTCATGCTTGAGTTTTTGTAATTGAATTCGCATCAATTATCCCCAAACCTGCTAAAATTCTAACAAATGATTTTTCATCAAGAGGTTTTGTAAAAATATCAGCAAGTTGTTCAGTTGTTTTAACAAAATGAATTTCAATATTCCCATCTTCCACATGATCTTTGATAAAATGATATCAAAGTGCAATGTGTTTTGTCTTTGAATGTTGTACTGGATTATGACAAATGTGATTTGCACTTTGCGAATCACAATACAAGGGAATCTTTTTCATGTTTATTGCATAGTCACGAAGTTGACTCTAAATCCAAATAATTTGCGATGTGCAAGCAGCAGCAGCAATGTATTCAGCCTCAATAGTGGATATTGCCACACAAGTTTGTTTCTTCGAATGCCAACTCACCAACTTCTCATCCAATAGTTGACATCCACCACTCGTACTTTTCCTATCCAAAGTACATCCTCCTAGATCAGAATCTGAAAAAGCTTGAATGAAAAACCTCGTTTTCGAAGGATACCAAAGTCCTAACGAAACCGTTCCCCTAAGATAGCGAAAAATATTTTTCACTGCAGTCAAATGAGGTTCTCTGGGATTAGCTTGATATCTAGCACAATTGCAAACCGAAAACATAATATCAGGTCTACTTGAAGTTAAGTACAATAAAGACCCTATCATGCTTTGATAAAGTGTTAAATCAACAGCAGGAGCATCTAACGAAGGAGTTAGTCTTGTTCCTACTACCATTGGTACTCTTAGTTTCGTGCTATTAGTCATTCCAAACTTTTCAAGCAAGTTCTTCGTATATTTTTCTTGATTGATTAACATTCCATCCCTGTTCTGTCTTATATTCAAACCAAGAAAATTATTAATTTTTCCCATCATGCTCATTTCAAACTGACTTTTCATTAGATTTTCAAATTCAATTGACAATGCTGGATCAGTTGAGCCAAATATAATATCATCAACATAAACTTGAACAAGCATTAGATGATTCCCAACTTTCTTGCGAAATAATGTGGGGTCTACTGATCCTTTTTTAAATTTAGATTGTTTCAAGAAATTTGTAAGTTTTGCGTACCAGGCTCTTGGTGCTTGTTTTAATCCATATATAACCTTATCTAGGATGTAAACATGATCAGGATGTTCATCGTTTATAAACCCTGGTGGTTGTTCAACATACATTGTTTCTTCTAGTTCTCCATTCAAGAATGCACACTTAACATCCATTTGATAAACATCAAAGTCTTTGTGAGCTGCATAAGCTAAAAATATGCGAACTGCTTCAAGTCTTGCAACAGGTGCAAATGTTTCTTCATAGTCTATTCCTTCTTGTTGCGAATAACCTTTAACCACTAGTCTAGCTTTATTGCGAATAATATTGCCATCTTTGTCGGTTTTATTTTTAAAAATCCATTTTAATCCGACAATTGAAACATCAGAAGGTTTAGAAATTAATCTCCAAACCTTGTTTTGTTCAAATTCAGCCAGTTCAGATTGCATAGCAACAACCCAATCTGAGTGTTCCATAGCATCCTTTACTGTCTTTGGCTCTATTTTCGAAATAAAGACATTAAACATACATAGTTCTTGGTTCGCATTTAGTACCTCAGTTTTCGCATGAATTTGAGCTCTTGTCAACACACCATCTTGTGGATTACCAACTACCTGTTCTTTTGGATGATTTCTTGTCCATTTCTCAAGTGGTGGAAAATTAGGATCAAATTCTAATGGTGCATCTTCATACATATCTTCATTTTCAGATCCTGCAACAGAAAAATTATCATTTAGTTCATGAAACTCATCATTTTCATCAATATTAATTGTCTCTGTTTCATCATGCTCCCCCTCAACATGATATTCATCTTGATGCTCCCCCTCAAAATGATGTTCCTGTTGATTCTGCGAATGCTCCCCCTCAACTTGATGATTCATATTTTCATTCCCCCCCTCGAAAGTTGGCTGACAATCTTCATGGATACTCATATGCTCCCCCGCCATACGAGCATCATGCATACTTTCGCAAGTTATTGACATTGTAGTTATTGTCGAATCATCAGTATGTTTTGAGGATTCTGATGTTTGATTATCAGGAGCATTATTTTCCGCTTCAATTGCCCTGTCAGGAATTCCAAAAATTAAGTCATAATCAAAATCATTTATTTCAGAATTATCAATTTGAGTATTTGAATCAACAAGTATTGATTTATTTTCAAATTTACTATCTGTTTGTTTAAGATAGTAATCATCAAACGTTAAAATGAATGTTTCTTCAACTTTTCTAGTTCTTTTATTAAGCACTCTGTATGCAACTGAATTCTGCGAATATCCTAAGAATATGCCTTCATCAGCTTTAACTTGGAATTTGGACAAATTATCTTTGAGATTCATGATAAAACACCTGCAACCAAAAACATGAAAGAATTTGACATTAGGTTTTCTATTATTGATTATGTCATATGGAGTAACATTGAATCTTCGATGAATGAATGATCGATTCTGAGTAAAACATGCAGTGGAAACTACTTCAGCCCAAAGATATTGAGGTAGATTCGCATATGTTAACATGGTTCTGGCTGCTTCGCATAGAGATCGATTTCTTCTTTCAACAACACCATTTTGTTGCAGTGTATATGGTGATGAGAAATTATGCGAAATGCCTTTGCTTGTGAGAAAAGAATCAAGAGTTTGATTTTTAAACTCAGAACGATTATCACTTTTAATTTTTCGAACATTCTTTTTCAGACTAAGGTCAATCTTTTTGATAAAATCAGTCATCGTCTGAGCAACTTCAGATTTTAACCCGAGAAAAAATACCCATGTGAATCAAGAGAAATCATCTACAATAACTAAAATGTACCGCTTTTTATTGATTGTAGCAATAGTCGACGGTCCACACAAGTCAATGTGAAGAAGTTCCAATGGTTCTACAATTTTTGAATCTATCACAATCATATGACCTTTTCTATGTTGTTTTCCTTGTTCGCAAGCTGCACACAAAGAATCATTGTCAAATTTTAGTACAGGTAACCCTCGAACTAAATCTTCAGTGACAAGTTTGTTAATATTTCGAAAGTTCAAGTGTAACAATCTTCTATGCCAAAGCCAGCTGACATCATTAGATGCTTTTGATAGTAAACACACAACAGGTTTTCCCACAATTGGTTTGATGTCCAGTGTAAACATATCACCATATCTTTTGGATTTGAGAAGTATTTCATTGGACTTCGCATTTGAAATGATACTTCCTTCTTCATTAAATACAACTTGATTTCCAGTACCAACAACAAGTTGTGACATGCTTATCAAATTATGTTGAAGTCCTTCAACATAAGCAACTCTGTTCACAGTGAATTGTCCATATGTGACTTTCCCATAGCCTTTCACTTGACACTTATGATTATTCCCAAATTTGACTACTCCTGCATTTTCCAAGCTTCTATAATCTCGCAAGTTTTCCTTTCTTCCAGTCATATGACGAGAGCAACCACTATCAATATACCATTTCGTATCATATTGCTCGTCACACATCACCTGTATTTATTTGAAAAATTTAGGACCCAAGACTTGTTGGGTCCATCATTAGTAGAATGAAACAAATTCTTTGAATTTAAAAATCATGTTTTCACTTTGTTTGTGACAGAATCCATTATATCAACATCATCAGATCTAGATATTGAAATATAGTCGTTCAATAGTTTTGGATTTCCATTCATTGTAATCTTATCCTTCACAACATTCACATTTTTGATAACTGGTTTCCATTTTTGAACTAGAACTTGCGAATGATGAGATGATGAACTAGCAGTGGAAGAGTTATTTGCGAACTTGTCAAATGCATTCTTGATTTGTTGCTCTGTAAACTTCCCACTTTGATATTTTCTTCCTTTCCCTTCAAACCAATGATTGATTGTACTTACATCAGATTTTCCTTTTGTATATGAAACTTTGGTTGGTTTTGAAACTGAAGGAATTGGAAATTTTGGTTGTTTTAGTGAAAATTTTACTTTTGCTTGAGTTGAATCTTTCAAACTTGATGAAGTATTCGTGAATTTGCCAACATTTTGAAACTTTTGATTATTTGCAAATTTTTACGAATTCTCAAATTTTCGATTGTTGTCATATTTGCGAACATATGGAATTTTATCAACAGATTTATTGGTTTATGAAAACTTGAATCTGTTTGTTTATTTTTGCTTTGAAATTTTGATGATGTTGGTTTGTCATTTGACACAACTTGCCAGAAAATTGCTTTTCTTGCTTTTCTTTTTGATACATTATTTTCTGTTGAATAATTTCGAACCATCAATTTGAATTCATGAGAATTTAATTTCACTTCAGCCTTTGGTTTTTCAACTTTTTCAAAAACTTTGTTTGGTTTTTCACCTTTAACCACCCATTTTTGTAATGATTTTTGTTTTTGAAACACATAAGAATTTTGAGTTAAATTGTTTTCTTCTGTGTTTTGATTTGCGAAAAAACCTTTAGTGGTTGACTTTAGATTATCTTTTTCAATCATTTTGTTGAATTCAGGATGAATTTTCTCAGCATTTCCAGTAGTGACAAAAACTTGATTTGGAAAAATGGTTTTATCAGTACATACAAAATTTGGATATACCACAGTGTTGGTTTCCAAATAATGTGCGCCTTTGTCATTATAATTTTGTCAAATTCTTTTGCATTTTCAAACACTTGATCAACCACAACTCGTGGAGGTATTTCATGTGAATCTTTCATTTCTTCTTTGTTTTCTTCATTATCATCAGATTTCCAGCTTTCAACTTCCACATTATCAAACTTACAATGTTGCGAAGTTAAATGTTTATCAATTTCATCCTCTACTATCGAATCAACAATAATTTCTTTACCTTTAATCTTAGATGTGATATTAATGATTGACAATTGAGAACAATCAACCTCTTCTTCCACTTCTATCTCGCTGATTTCACTCACATTATCTGAATTGTCATCAATATCAGCATAATTGAATTGAGAGGCAAGAGTTGAAGTTTCTGTTTTCTTTAAGATTTTCACTTGTTCACTCTTTGTCAAACTTTCATTGACAATGTTAACCAACTCATCAGCATTCAGAAATTCATCAATTTTGACAATACCATATGAATATCTATCACCAGCTATTTTGTCAAATTGAGCAATTGTACTTTCACAATCATAAGAAACAACATCAACTTTTTCACGTTCATATTCAAGAAAAGGTAAAAGTTTCCTATGTTGTTCTTTTCTAATGTCAGAAGAATGATGTAAAGCAGTTAATTTTGCATACAATCGTTTGGCAGAATTACAATATATGTTCCTTTGTGCTAGCAACAACCTAACGTCATTTGTAAGATTATTCCTATCACAATCTACATTTTTGATCTGCGTTTCAAGTTTTTCTACTCTGCTCCTCTTTATTTCTAATTCTCTCTATGTCTCACTTAGTTGCATATTTAATTTTTGAGCTTCAGTACTAGCAGACACAATAACAGAATCAAAATAAGCCACAGTTTCATCAAATGAAACAATTTCAGCATCATAAGCAGATAAAGGAATATTAAAAGATTCAAGTATTGCACGTACCTTGGTGGTCATGGGTGATTTGTCCGTGGATTTGGATACGAAGCACCTCCCTGAAATTTCCTCTTCGCAATTTTCAAAACTTGCGAACATGGCTCCATGTGTAGGATGCCTCATTTCCTCGTCATCAGATCTTGAAGACCAGATCTGATACATATCACTCTCTTCATTATCAGTTTCACCTTTCGCAACCAGAGACACTCCTTTGGTCTTACCACGTATCTCTTCAATCTTTTCAGAATAGTATGCTTCATCTTTAACTTTTTCCTTCTTCTCTTCTTTCTTTCGCAACATGCAATCGGCTGCAAAGTGATTCGCACCATTGTAGTAGTGACAGTAAATTCCTGAGTCACCTTTCAGTTTCTTCACTTCTTTCGCATCTTTTTGTTTCTCATCAGCTTTCTCCAATTTCTTCCTCTCCTTTCCTCCAGTTTTTGTGACTGCACTCTTCACATCACTAGCCTTTCCTTTTGGATTAAAAGGCTTTTTGAAAAACTTCTTAACTCTGTTGTTTGAATAGAATGCCACAGCTTCATCATCAGATTTCATCAAAAATCCTTCATCATCTGAACCATCTTTTTCATTAACATCAACTTCTGATACCTTTGAAACAAGAGCCAAAGGACCTCCAATACTCTGTATTGATTCTTCATACATTTCTGAAACTTCACTTTCATGTGTTTTCAGCTGATTGTAGATATCATTCAAATGAGTTGTATCAAAACTCTGTTGATTCTTAATCATCATGCTCACACTTTGCTATTCCTTGCGAAGACTCATAATGAAAGTTAAACTGAACTCCATGAGAGATCTAGTGATTCCATACCTATTGCAGCGAAACACAAGCTCATTCAGACGTTCATAGTTGTCACACCCCCAAACCAAGGATGGCGGAAACGTCCAGGGGTGGAGGACTTCATGTACAGTATCACAACAACGTGTATAATAGTGCTCAAAGTAAATACAACCATCATAACTATAATTGAAAAAGTTACACCAAGTATATGTTTACATGTTTCAAAATCAATTACATTATGATGACAAAAATAAATTGCTGACGGTTTAACGTCCCATCCTCAAAGCGCTGAAGTTTTCCTGTTTCACTGATTTCCTGAGAATACAAGTAGTTTTGAAAGAGTGTCAACAATTAAGTTGGTGAGTTCATAAGAGTTTTGTTTGAAGTAGAAACCGTTTTCCTTGTAAAATCGATAGAGTTTGATTTCCAGAAAATCCAATATTTTCTTAGTTAAGTGTAAACAGAATATTCCTATATGATGTGTTGATGAACCCTAGATTGACCCGTAGATTTCCCCTATAATCGTCCAGCGTATATAAGTTATATAAGATTTAGGTTAGATAAAACGTTGAATATAATGGGTCTGCCCTAGGTCCACAACCAAACAAGGAACAGGAGATGAGGCGGGCACCACCAATTCTAAGCCAATCCAGACTAAATTCTTGTATGACTCAAGCATATACGCTCAACGGTTATAGTTGAAGTCTAATAATGCGAAAATTTAATGTGGACGTAAATCCAAAACCCGGAACCAAACCCTAGTGTAGTGTATGAAATAGTAATAGTGACTGTGAACATAAACTATACATATCATAGTTCATCGGATAGAAATAGTGATTAGTGAACATGAACTATGCATATTATAGCTTATCAAAAGTGGTGGTGAGGGTGAATATAACCTATACATATCATAGTTCATCGGATAGTAATAGTGATTAGTGAACATGAACTATGCATATTATAGCTTATCAAAAGTGGCGGTGAGGGTGAATATAACCTATACATATCATAGTTCATCGGATAGTAATAATGATTAGTGAACATGAACTATGCATATTATATCTTATCAAAAGTGGTGGTGAGGGTGAATATAACCTATACATATCATAGTTCATCGGATAGTAATAGTGATTAGTGAACATGAACTATGCATATTATAGCTTATCAAAAGTGGTGGTGAATTCCTTTCTTGTAATTAAGTTCATAGGGTAGATGAAACATAAACTATACCTATTATAGTTTATCACTTTGTTTGTAATATATATATGCCATAACTATACCGAATATAACTAGCGTGTTCGTTTGTGGGGGTATAATGGCTTAACTATACTTATTATAGTTTATCATAATTATCCATAGTGGTAATAACCCTTTTGTATGTGTAAAGCTTTAATAATGTGTTTGTTATGTAACATAACTCTAAACTATACCTATTATAGTTTATTAAATATTTGTGTGGGTAGTGAGCATAAGCCCTTCTTGTCTTAATTTACCAATGTTTATATTTTAATGGGTATAGCCTTGTAATATCATTGATATATTTTCCATACTTGTGGAGGTAAAAATCCATTTGTTTTCTGATGTATGTCTATATAAGAATACAAAATTGTCATATATTGCAACAACACATAATCACATAATGATGTATACCTTGCTCAACATGTTACAAGGTGAAATGAAATTTATAGTGTTTTTCTGTTACTAACATTTTCTGTAACTGTTATTGGAAAAAATTGTAGAAAAATCATAAAATGTCCAAATCAAGTTCTGCAACTTCTGAGAGTTTGGAAAATGAGTCTAGTTTGTTCATAATTTTTATTATAATTTTTAATGACCTCTTACTTGTGTGAAAAAGTCCATAATCACAGACTGGTCCGGATTGATATTTGAAATGATAGGCAGTTTTGTAAAAATCACCATAAATTGTAGAAAAATCGTATGGAGATGTGCAAGTAGTCATTTTAAATCTAAGAAGAGGAACTACATGCACCTAAAACAGTTTTGAAAACTAAAATGTTTAAGATGTCCAAAACAGTCCGTGAATGGAGTTGAACTTTTCTGATGAAGGCTGTTAGAAAAGTGCAGTTATGTTCTTGGTGTTTTAACTTGTATTCCCCCCCTAAAAACTTGAGAAAACATGAAAATGTAGGGGTATGAACTCACCTTAAGTGATTTCAGTAGGTAAGTGTTGAAGAAGAGAAGTGTTCAACCCAAGAACACTTGAAGAATCACTTGAAGATTCGAAGATCTAACACAATTATGAGAGAGTTTGTGTAAGATATCCATGATTCGAGTGGAAATAATTGAGATAATCATAAAGAGAATGGATTATTCTTACCAAATGTGGAGGAAATCCAAAGATCAGCCCTCAAATCTCGAGTTCTAGAGAGGGAAAATGAGAGAGAAAAGAGTTTGCTCTTTTTGGTGAAAAGAGAGGAAATGAGAGAAATGAGGAGAGAGGTGAATATTCAGCTCTCAAAAACGTGGGAAGGAGTGATGATTGAGTGGAAAGGACATTGATGTGACCTAGGTAAGGTGGGGAGGTGTGGCTGGTCATAGAGTGGGTGTGGGAGTGGTTGCTTGTGTCATAAAGTAAAGCAAAGTCAACACTCCACCTCTTTGTACTTTACCCACTTGCTCTTATTATTTAAATAAAGATTTTTATGAAAATATGATTAAATTGAGAATATTTAGGGTTTATTATGTTAAAATATGATTTTGGGTGAAAATCCCGTGCTAAAACAATTGAAAACGGGCTTAAAACGCGAATTTAATCGAAAACCGGGAGAGAAAGGCTTCCCAGCGAGGCCTCTCGGTCCTAGGCCGAGGTTCGGTCCCTAGGCCGAGGTTCGGTCCATGCTGAGGATTGTAGCCGGAAGCGAACAGAGGGAACCGAAGGGGCGAGGGGTCCAGTCCGAAGGCTCGGTCCGAAGGGTCAGAAGCGAAGGTGAGGGTTCGGTCGGAAGCTCAGAAGCGAGGCTCAGAAGCGAGGCTCAGAAGCGAGGGTTCGATTCCTCTTCATCAGAAGGTTCGGTTCGGAGATAAAAGGCGAGAAGTCAAAACCGAACGAACTGTAGTGAACAGTACCTTCGGTTCGGTTCAGCAGCCTTCTTCATCAGGAGGGTTCGGTTCCTAAGAGGGGTTTCGGTTCCTAAGGTCCGTTTTTCGCGTAGACTTCCGTTTTTGGGCTGTTTTCGCCAAATTCGAGGGTCGGGATGCCCCGAGTGATTATAGAAAGTTGGGAGAGATTTCGAGAGAGATTCCACATACTCAGAGAGATTTGGGAGAGATTTGACATTCTTGGAGAGATTTCACATACAAAGAGATATTTGGGAGAGATTTCACATACTTAGAGAGATTTGGGAGAGATTTGACATACTTGGAGAGATTTCACATACAGAGAGATATTTGGGAGAGATTTCACATACTTAGAGAGATTTGGGAGAGATTTGACATACTTGGAGAGATTTCACATACAAAGAGATATTTGGGAGAGATTTCACATACTTAGAGAGATATTTGGGAGAGATTTCACATACTTAGAGAGATTTGGGAGAGATTTCACATACTTAGAGAGATTTGGGAGAGATTTGACATTCTTGGAGAGATTTCTCATACAAAGAGAGATTTGGGAGAGATTTCACATACTCAGAGAGATTTCACATACAGAGAGATATTTGGGAGAGATTTCACATACAAAGAGATATTTGGGAGAGATTTCACATACTTAGAGAGATTTGGGAGAGATTTCTGATAAGAAGAGATGGAGTGAACACGATTGAGAGAGGTTTCATTGGTGACCTTTTTGAGTGTCCGGCTTCGCACTGCAAGGTCCGTAAACCCCGTTAAGCATTGTTTAAGGATCTTGCACACTCCCGATGAGTATGTAACATTGTTTTATCGGTTTGGCTCTCCACATACCACCGTTTTAGGTTAAGGAGATCTAGATGTACGCACTTTTCGATTTATGATCTCTCATTAGAATAGAGAGTTGTTTAGAAATTACTTAACGTAAACTCTAGGACTCATGGCAAATTGAGTTGACCGGTTTGACTTGTTGACTTTAGTTGACTTTGACTTGACTGAAATTTGACGGTTGTCACAATAGTAATTTTCAAGAGTTTCAGCATCCTTTTGTCTGAATTCTTTCAGTTCAACTAGACATTGCTTCACAGAATTGATCTTTGTCTTTTCGCTACCTTGATACTTCTCTTTTAGAGTGTTCCAGATCTCCTTTTCTGTTTTACAACTATGAATGTAATTATAAACCACAAGAGGAAGAGCACCTCTTAGTTACCTCGTGCACCTCTTTTCATTATTCTTCAACCGTTTTTCTTGACCAGCAACTTCAATAGATGCAGCAGATGGACCAATTGGTTGAACATTAGAAGGAGCTTGCACTGTTCCATCAATACAATTCCAAAGTTCTTCATCAATTCCATTTAAGTAATCTTCCATTCTATCAGCCCACTGATCATAGTATTCTAGAATTAACATCGGAATTTTGGTTGAGGAACCAAGAAAGTGAGAGAAGGAAGTCATTGTATTCATGTTGAAGTTCGCCATTGATGAACACATAAATTTTCAGAAAGCTTGAAAAACTTGATGAACTTGAGAATTGATCAATTGAATTGATCACCAATCACTGATCGATTACTCGACTAAACAATTCAAAGACATAATCAATTCAAATCTGAAGATCAAATTTGATTTTCAAAACCAAAATGCGCGGAAAATTTTGAGTAAAGTTGCAACTCAAAAAGCAAATGATTCTAACACAAAAATCAAATCGATGCATTTTGAATCCTGCTCTGATACCAATTGATGAGAATTGTTATCGAGATTTACGAAAGCAAATTTTGATTTGAGTGATTGAAGAGTTAGAACACGAAGAGTAAATATTAATCAGATCTTATATTGATGAAGACTGATTACAGAATAAGCAGAAAGGATATTTGCATTACAGAAAAGTTATCCTCTACTTCTATCCTCAGTCCCTATTTACAGGGAACATGAGTGTACAAAAAATATACTAAGTCTAAACATTACACTTCGCACAAATATGACTTAGTAAAATAACATAAACATGCGAAACTATACAAAACACAATATTCGACTTTTACAATTTTGCTTCTACATCCCACAGCGTGGACTCGTCGAGTCGACCCCCCGACTCGTCGAGTCCCTTCATTAATCCAGTCAGCAAATCGCGATCCTACTCGATGAGTCTAGGCATCAACTCGTCGAGTCCCCCACTCCCTTGACAAAAATAAATAATTAAAATATGTTACCTGGAATTCCGGATGTTATAATTCTCCCCCACTAGAATCAGACTTCGCCCTCGAAGTCTCGCTCTGCAAACAACTCTGGATGTTGCTCCCGCATCTCCAACTCCGGCTCCCAAGTCAGCTCGGACCCTTTATGATGTTGCCACTGGACCTAAACCAGGGGCACCTCCTTATTCCTCAGAACCTTGATCCTCTGATCCAGGATCATGATCCGCCTCTCAACATAATTCAGGCTCGCATCCACCTGAATATCCTCTAGTGGCACTACTGCCGACTCGTCGGCTATACACTTCCTCAACTGAGACACGTGGAAGGTATCATGTATCTGGCTCAACTCGGCAGGTAGCTCTAAACGACACGCTACCCTGCCCACACTCACAGTCACCCTGAAATGACCAATGTATCGGGGCCCCAGCTTGCCCCTCTTCCTGAATCGGATCACTCCTTTCGAAGGAGATACCTTCAAGAGGACGAAGTCACCAACCTGAAACTCGAGCTTAGACCGTCGCCTATCCGCATAACTTGTCTGGCGACTCTGAGCTGTCAGTAACCTTTGCCTGACCTGATGTATCTTCTCAG
This sequence comes from Lactuca serriola, assembly GCF_051521515.1. NCBI lineage: Eukaryota > Viridiplantae > Streptophyta > Magnoliopsida > Asterales > Asteraceae > Lactuca > Lactuca serriola. Next base: position 284,125,958 of record NC_136411.1, read on the forward strand.
TCGTCTGAAGCACTATGTTAGTGCTACCCATCACTCGCTGTCCTACCTCTCCCCAGCAAATGGGAGTCTGACACCTCCTCCCATACAACAAATCGAAGGGAGGCATACCAATACTCAAATGGTGGATGGTGTTATATGAAAACTCAGCGAATGGTAGGTACGTATCCCAACTTCCTCCGAAGTCCAAAACACATGCTTGAAGCATGGCGTCGAGCGTTTGAATCATCCACTTTCTCTGTCCGTCTATTTGTGGGTGCTAAGCGGTGCTTAAATGCAACCTCGTACCCAACTCCTCATGGAATTTCTTCCATAATCTAAAAGTGAAACGTACATCTCGATCTGACACAATCGAGATCGGTACTCTATGTCACGATACCACCTCTCTCACATACATCTCTGCCAGTCCCTCTGCAGAAGAGGTCTCACTGATAGCAAGGAAGTGAGCACTCTTCGTTAGCCGGTCAACGATCACCCAAATTGCATCGACACCCCTCGTGGTCCTCGGTAATTTGGTGATGAAATCCATAGAAATTTGTTCCTACTTCCACTGGGGAACCTCAAGTGGCTGCAACTTGCCATGCGGACGTTGGTCCTCGGCCTTAACCATGCGACATGTCAAGCACCTCTCAACAAACCACACCACATCCCTCTTCATATAGGGCCACCAATACTCTCTCTTCAGGTCTAAATACATCTTAGTGTCCCCGAGATGGATCGAGAACCTTGATCTGTGCGCCTCCTCCATCAGGATGGTACGTGCCCCGCCCGCAAACGACACCCTAATCCGACACTGAAAGGTCATAAGCCCTTGACTATCGATAACAAGCTCAGATACCTGCCCAATCACCCGCTCTCTCTTGCGGTTCTCCAGTCTCACAGCCTCTGCCTAGGCCTCTCGGATGGTATCTAGCACCGGAGTCATCACTGTCATCCTCATACAAATACCTCATATCGGCGCACTCTTCGCCTTATGGCTCAGGGCATCAGCTACAACGTTAGCCTTGCCCGGGTGGTACAAGATCTCGTTGTCCTAATCCTTTACCACATCCAACCATCTCCTCTAGCGCATGCTCAGGTTGGGCTGATCCATCAAGTACTTCAAACTCTTGTGGTCCGTGTATATGATACACCGAACCCCATATAAATAATGACGTTGGATCTTGAGGGCGAACACCACGGCCCCCAACTCCAAATCATGGGTGGGATACCTCACCTCGTGAGGCTTCAGCTGCCTCGATGCGTACGCTATCACGTGCACTCTCTGCATAAGCGCCGCACCCAACCCTGATATTGATGCGTCACAATACACCATGAAATCCTCCATTCCCTCTGGAAAGGCTAACAACGGGGCTTCATGCAGTCTCTGGCGAAGCCTCTCAAACGACGTCTGCTGCTCTGGTTCCCACGTAAAAGCAACGCCCTTCCGGGTCAACCTGGTGCATGGAACGACAATCTTGGAGAAATCATTGATAAATCTCCGATAGTAGCCGACCAACCCCAGAAAACTCCTGATCTCGGTGGGGGATCTCAGCACCTCCCAACTCATCACCACCTCAATCTTTGCCGGATCGACCAATATCCCGTTCTGATTAACGAGATGCCCCAGGAACTAGACCTCTCGTAACCAAAAATCACACTTGGAGAATTTGGCGTAATGCCTCTCCGATCTCAATACCCCAAGAATCTCCCTCAGATGCTCCTCATGCTGCTCTCTAGATCACGAATACACTAGAATATCGTCGATGAACATGATCACCGATCTATCCAACATCGGTATGCATACTCTGTTCATGAGATCCATGAACGTTGCTGGTGCATTGGTGAGCCCGAAAGGCATCACCACAAACTTGTAGTGCCCATAATAAGTCCTAAACACCGTCTTCTGGATATCCTCATCACGCACTATGACAACCCAAAAATTTCCATTCTGTACAACCATCTACTTCAATGGAAGTCAAAACTGATTCTGCTAACTTTCAAGCTTTTTGGAATAAGTTTGAGTGTTTTAAAGATAGTACATCAAGAGATATCCGGAGAGAGGATACCCTATGGTTTATTGTGTAGCAATAAATGCCCAAAACTTCAAGAGTTTGGAGTTTACGGTCCAAAATGGTATTAGGACCGTAAACCCTAAAGACTATATAAGTGAGACTTAGATATTTATTCACTTTTTCACATTTCCAAGACTAGAGCCATTTCTCTCTCAAGTATCATCCCATTTTTCTTCAAGATCTTCAACTTGTAAGTGTTTCTAGCCCTAATATGTTTATATCAAGTGTTAAACATCAAGAAATCATCCAAATACACCAAGGAAAGGGTGTTCACGGCCCAAGATCCTCTTGGACCGTGAACACTAAAAATGAGGCCAAAGTGTGCCCTATGTCCCTATAGACCATGGAACCAAACATATAAGCTACCCTTGACATGTTTAGACCTTAGGAGCATCAAGAAAACACCCAAATATCACAAAGAACAAGGTGTTTACGGCCCAAGAATCTTCTTGGACCGTAAACCCTAAAAAGGGTGCAAAACTATCCCTATTCTCTTGCCAAACCTTGGAAACAAACCTAGAACCTTCCTTTGATGTGTTTAGCACATGATGTTGGATTAATGTCTAAGTCCATAACTATAATTGGTAAGACTTGACCCGACCCGGCATGGTCCATTTGGGTTGCATACCATCATGCACTTGGATAGACTATAATGAGAGAAATAAGACACTTATGGTTATTAATATATTATAAGTTCTAGTATATTAATAATAAGAATAATAAGATTATTTAATTAGTATTGATCAAGAATTAATCTAGGATTAATTAAGTGATCAAAAGAAGACTAATTAAATATATGGGTTGATTGTGTAAATCATCCATACTTGTATAGTGGGCTAATGCTCCATGGATAATCAAGTTGGGCTAAAACCCATAGTATGGTCCATGGATGCTCCATGGTGTATTTGTACCCATGGATCATGGAAATGAAAGGCCATGTCAATTAGGGTTTACATGGTGTAACCCTAACTATATAAGCATCTTATTCTTGACCAAAATCGGCCACTAGAGTGTGAAGTGAAAGGGCTAGCCGATTTCATGAGTTGTAGAATTCTCTCAAGTAATTCTAAGTGTTTTGGTGATTGTGATTCCATTTGAGGCTTCCACACTATTGGGGCTAGGCACTCAAGCTTCATGAAGACTTTCTACATCAAAGAGGTATGTATTCTATCTTGTTACATTCATTGTTTTGTATGCTAGATTAGGATAATACCTTGTAAGTTCTTATTTGCATGTATAATAGAGAAAACATAGATCCAAGGTATTTAGGGTTTCATGTACACTTAGGAGTGTTAGAATGCTCAAAACCCAACAGTGGTATCAGAGCCTAGGCTTGCTTTCTCTTATACTTGATGCAAATTGCTGAAAAATGCTGAAAAACTCGATTTTCTGGCTTTCTGGGCACTGGACTCGCCGAGTCCACTGATGAACTCGCCGAGTCCATGAGTAAAATCATCCTACTCGCCGAGTAGGTTCATGCACTCGACGAGTAGGAGTCCCAGACAGCATATATTCGACTTTTTTGGCTAGAATTGGACTAGGAACATTACCATAAGTTGTTTTTGAACTTATAAACTTGTTTTTGATGTGGTAATGTTCATGCTAATCCAATTTTAAAGATAATTGTCAATATATTCATGTTTTGTATTAGTTTAAAGTGTTACTCTAATTACATGGAAAAGTTTGATTTGAATTATCTTATTCTTATGAGTTGCTTAGATTAATAGAAAAGTTGAGTGAAATAGTTGTTTTCAATCCAAATTAATCTAAGAGTTGATTCTAAAATGTGATTTTGTAACTTGTCCTCAAGTTATATGAAAAGTCACATTTAAGTTTTATAAAACTCATAAAAGTTGGCAATGGTTACAAAAGATGAAGAGTCTTGTCCTTAAGTTATGAAGGTTCAAGAGTCACTTTATTAATAAATAAATAAATAAAGTGTAACCTTAATTAATTTCATAAGTTATAAAATAAAGAAAAGTTAATTCTTTTATTAGTTTAAAGTCTTCCATAACTTGTCCTCAAGTTATGGAACTTGAAGAGTTTTTGGATTAAAACTACTTTAAACACATAAGTTATGGAATTAATTAGTTTTGAATAGTTTCAAAACTTGCCCTCAAGTTTTGAAATTTGTAAAGTTTTCACTTATGAATACTTTAATTCCAAGTTAGCCCTTAGAATTTTAAAGAGTTAAAATTCAACCCTTATACTTTATAATATTATAAGTTAATAATATATATATATATATATATATATATATATATATATATATGTACAAGAGTAAAGTCAGTCTTACCGCTAGTACGCCTCATTCACGAAGTCGGTCTATAAGGTGGGTATAAGGTTGTTGCCTATAAAATGGCAACTTAATGGGTGTCCACTCTCACCCACCGCTTGCTTGACTGGTGGAGGGTCGTTAGCCGAACGGGTTTGACAAGACTATAATTCTCCCTTCATTAAAAGTATTAATGATAAATACTAGGTAACTAAACTCTTAATAATACCCGATCTTAGTTACTTAGGAAAAATGTGAATAAGGTGCTAATCCATGAAATTACACTTTGCACTTTGTTTAAGTCGGTTAGTGGAGCGTGTGTGGTTAATCGGCACACTAACGCGTATTTAACAAGGTAGGCAAAGGGTAACTTAATGTTTATCATAGTATCGATGGAGCGTGTGTGGTTAACCGGCACATCGATTAAGGGGTAAACACTTAAGGGTACCAAGTAATTTGCATGGTTACTTCACACCTTGTTTTGTGATCCTCGGCATCCTAGTCACAAAACCTGAAGGGCACACTCGAGATTGAAACATGCCTTTGAACAGTTCAATGAATCTCAAAGATCTAGGAGTTTCAAAACCAATTAAAACCTAATAATACATTTTGTTTATCTTGGTGGAAATTGGTGAATCGTCATTCACCTACCTTCAAATATTTTATAGCTTGGATTACGGCATACCTCTTCTAAGTTATAAAATAGTTTATTGGGTCCTAGCCTTAATATTTCATATTGGGTGTCATATTAAGGACTTTAAAATTCAACTATCTTGAATGTCTCCCAAAAGATGTCTGGTTTAGACATTTATGATCTTCCCAAATCTCTTGAAACAAGCTTTCCTAAATGAAGATGATGTCCCTCGGAAATCATACTTCATTCACCTCCTCCAAATATTCTCCCTAACCCATAAGTTCTTGAAAAAATTTAAGGTCACTCAATCCCTATTGGCAAGGCAAGGTCTAGGTGTGGTCACGTCTTGGAGATGTAGTCACATATTGACTAGCCGGGAGAGTTGGGTGTCAAAGTCTTGAGAAAGTTGGTGGTTCAATCACTTTCTAAGTCACATAGTGAGTTCCTTTGGGACACCTATGAAACAGACTATGACAAGACCCTTAATGATCTTATCTATTTGTTAAGATCAACTTCCTTAAAACTTGATGGACATTGACAATAATGACATTGGGTATCTAGTAAAGCATTCTCTTCCCAATGGAAAGGGATCGGCCATAGTCAACTCGGTTGACCAAATGGTAAAGAGAAAAGCTAAGTCTGTGATAGTCCCGTGTACTATTATCAAAGGGTCCATATGTTTATATTGCCAAAGGAAGGGAAATTGGTTACGAATATGCCAAATTACCTAAGGATGTTAAAGTCAATAAGTTTGACTCTACTTCAGGTAAAGTCCACTATCTAACTCGGTTAAGTTTCTATTCTGAGATTCTTCATACATGATGTGACTGGGTCACATGGTGATGTTTTAAGAATCAAAGAAAAGTGAAGAAACTTAAAGAAAGAATATGCTGAATTTGATCGCATAGATGGATTTCTATCGCATAGTTTGAAGATCGGATTCATGAGCTACCTCTTAAGAGTTATGATATATTACTTAGGAATAGATAACAACAAGTTTTCATATGGATTGTAAGGATAGTTTTTCTGCAAAGTTTTAAAATAAAAGAAAAATTTTAGATTTTATTTATTTTAAAATATCCTTACAATGGCATTTGAGAAAAAATTGTTGCTTATATGATTCCAATAATAGCAAGAGTGGAAATATGAAATTGATTCTTTCATTTGTGGTAATGTCTAGATTTACCAAATAAGGAAAGATTCTCATCACCCAAGTTTCAATTGGACCGGAACTTGGAATCATGCAAGTTGTATAGCATGATGAATGAGAACTTTCAAGTTTTGGAAAATTAAGACTAATTACTTGTTCACATGGATGTGTGAGTCAAGTAAAGGACTAAGGGATCGAGTACACATTCTTGTGCACTGATTAAGTCCACCACAAAAATTTGATAAGACTATTCATCATATTTTACTAAAGCTCAGTAAATATGATTATACTTACATGCTTAAGTGTAACTCTGAGACATTGGAAAAAAGGTTCCAATGTAAGGCAGAGCGAGTAAGAAGAATCAAATTAGGCAGAAGGATAAAAGTTTCTCAAATCTGAAAAGATGGGAGAGTACTTTAGTATCAGTTTTGTGATCATCTTAATGATTAAGAAACCATATCACAATTAGTTCTCTAAGGAAATCTTAGTGCATTCTTATGACTAAGAAGAGGGATCTTGAATTGTTGAAATGGTTAAATCAAGAAGATGAGTCATACTTCGTTCCAATACAAGTCTTAGAGTCATACTCCAAGATTGTAATTTGAGTGACATGTCTTAAAGAAGGTTTAAAACACTTGTCAAATGTAAGAGTAAAAGTTTTGTAGTCTTGTACATTTGAAATTGGTAAGTTGTGATGTTTTGGATAAAACAAAGACCAACTTAGGCCAATTGTGTGAAGTGTTTGTCTTGATAAGAATCCACACTATCTCTTGGATGTTTGACAAGGGTGTCTTGTAGGTCAAGAGGACAGTGGGAGTCTTAAAAAGTCTTGAAAGTCTCAAGAACTAATCAAGAATAAAACCTGAAGTTCTTCACTAGCACACGACTTGAGGTTTACAACCTATCGTGATTGACATATTCTGTGCCCATTCCAGTTAAAGTTGGCTTTGCATATGAGTTCTTTGAGTTCTCAATGTGTTGCTCAACAACTTGGAAGCAATGGTAGGCCCTTGAGCTGCCAGGTGGCAAAAAATTAAGATTGAGTTCAATCCATATGGTTTTGGATTTGTCATTATCTTTGTCTTGTGATTATGGTTTTGACAAATTCATATGGGTAGGAACTCATACACCATATAAATCTAAGTGTCATAAGGTTTCTCTCCGATTCATGAAAATGATGGTGAGGAAACACTTTCACTAAGTAGATTTTATCTAGATAGCAATTGTGATATTTGCATTCTCAAAGTCGTTAGTGGAGCGTGTGTGGTTTACCGGCACACTAACCTGGACTTGTGAGAAGTGGAAAAAAGGTCTAACCATTATGATTACGGCATCCGTCTTCATAATTGTTTAGACACACAAGTGTGCTATCTAAGGGAAGGTGTATGATTTTGATAAAGTCTTATCAAAACAATCTTGTATCAGAAATCTGAACTTTGGTAAGAAAGTCAATGAAGTATTGATTTCTAGAAGTCCAGCTGATTTCTGGGTACATGTCAAAGCTAGTGGGAGCATAAGTGTTATGCTAATAATCATCATGTTAGTGGGAGCATGATAATTATGATAAGTATTGCAAGTTAGCAATGTTAATTATAGAAAACAAAAGTTTCAATTTGGATAGAGTTGTTTTGCTATAATTAAGGGAGAGGAAATTATACTTCATCTCAAATCTATAAGCTTAGATCGTGAGGTTTTAATCATTTAGTCAAGGATATATATATATATATATATATATATATATATATATATATATATATGAATTTCATGTTGGAATGGCTCAACATAAGGAAATTCTGTATATGGGTCCATTATTTGCGTTCTAAAATTCGATTATGATTACAACATCCCTTTTCATAATCTGAATTATGAGAACTTGGCAAATAAAAATGGAAATGTTATAGCAAAAGACTGGTTTAGTCTTTATGTGAGACATCATGAATCGATTCCCATATGCTTCGGATATAGGATCGATTACATGTGCTATATTCATCCTTTCTAAAATTTTCCAAATGCCTAGGGTATTAAGAAGGGAAAAGGTTTAGAACTGGATATAACTAAAAGGATTGAACAATTGTCGAGGACAATCTAAGGTTTACCAAAGATTGGTTGCTCAAGGACAGTTGGAAGTATAGTGATAATTTTGGAAGGACCATATTGACATAGTCTGTAAGGAGGCAACTCTTGTTCAGAAGAGATAGTCAAAAATGGAATCTGGAAATGTTTCAAAGTTAGAATTTTCAATCTGTGTAAGATTAAGAAAACTTAATGCAAGAAGGATGTTTCCAAGGAACTGATCTCCTTTGGAATGCTCTGTAATGTTTGTTGTCAAGTCTTTATGACTTTGTGCATAATCATTACAAGAGGATCAATGCATATAAGTCTAGAATCTAACAGATTTCAGTAAATGGCATGAATTTGGAATTCTTGCATTTGCGGTAAGGGTTTGGGAGTGTGAAAAGAGAATCATTGAAGTTATGTTCAATTGATCTAGTTCACAAAGTAAAGATCATAGACAAACATAGTATGCATATTTGGTGTATGGCATGACTAGTGTTTAGAAAACATAGTGTACATGCTTGGAGCATGGGACAACTATTGTTTTAAATTGAAGAATAAAGTTGATAGCTGAAACAGTATACAATGAATAATGTGTAATCATATGGTGATAAATAAAAGGTGTTTTATTTATGTTCAAAGGGTTGATACCATATTGGATTCAATTATTATTGTGTTTCACTTTGCATGTTTTGACTTCCCGAATAAACTAGGTTATTCTTCCGGAATGACTAAGTTATTCAAACCATCCACAGTCGGTCATATGTTGGAAGTAGATATGAATTAAGACTGTCATGGGTTGGCTTGTAGAGGTCTAAGGTGTTGGACAAAGGGCTACAACACTCATGAGTACTCATAAGTTCTGAGTATTGGATTCAACCCGCGCTCATTGGAATCACTTCATGGATTTTATCACGAGTGATCATGAGACGATAATATCTTATATTCTTCAAACCTAGAGATATGAGTTGTTACTATGAGTTGGTTGTACATTGATTGCACGAAAACGCATTCGGTAACTCGGTGCTATAAAACGTGCCTTTGTGTATGATTCAACAAGTAGTAGAACAAGCCATATGAGTCGAAGTTTATCCGTTCCTTTTACCTTCGGGATAAAAGCGATATCTGTGAGCCCCTCGATGATTTGATGATGACAAATGGAAGTGCTCGGCCGGGCCAGGACTGATTTGATTTGTTCAATTAGTCAGTCGTCATAAATCGGAAATCGGGAAACAACAAATGGACAGAGAGAATGATTATAATCCATGTCTCAGTCCATATGATATCTAGAATGGAGGAATATATGATCCCTTATCTTATGGACAAGTCATTGACAAAGGTCAGAGTTCGACAGAAGCTTTTGAGAGCTACGATTGCCAGTTGGTTCCTGAAGTCATACGCAATAATAGTTTTAGACTTATCCAAGTGGGAGACTGTTGGATTAATGTCTAAGTCCATAACTATAATTGGTAAGACTTGACCCGACCCGACATGGTCCATTTGGGTTGCATACCATCATGCACTTGGATAGACTATAATGAGAGAAATAAGACACTTATGGTTATTAATATATTATAAGTTCTAGTATACTAATAATAAGAATAATAAGATTATTTAATTAGTATTGATCAAGAATTAATCTAGGATTAATTAAGTGATCAAAAGAAGACTAATTAAATATATGGGTTGATTGTGTAAATCATCCATACTTGTATAGTGGGCTAATGCTCCATGGATAATCAAGTTGGGCTAAAACCCATAGGATGGTCCATGGATGCTCCATGGTGTATTTGTACCCATGGATCATGGAAATGAAAGGCCATGTCAATTAGGGTTTACATGGTGTAACCCTAACTATATAAGCATCTTATTCTTGACCAAAATCGGCCACTAGAGTGTGAAGTGAAAGGGCTAGCTGATTTCATGAGTTGTAGAATTCTCTCAAGTAATTCTAAGTGTTTTGGTGATTGTGATTCCATTTGAGGCTTCCACACTATTGGGGCTAGGCACTCAAGCTTCATGAAGACTTTCTACATCAAAGAGGTATGTATTCTATCTTGTTACATTCATTGTTTTGTATGCTAGATTAGGATAATACCTTGGAAGTTCTTATTTGCATGTATAATAGAGAAAACATAGATCCAAGGTATTTAGGGTTGCATGTACACTTAGGAGTGTTAGAATGCTCAAAACCCAACACATAAAAACCACAAAAATGTCCCATGTATATGTGTTTACGGTTTGGGGAGCTCCCAAAACCGTAAACACCCCAAAGAGGGTTATGATGCCCCATATTCGTTCCTTAAGCCTAGAAACTAGCCTACCACCTTACCTTGATGTGTTTAGTACTCAAAACAATCAAAATACCATGGTCCCTAGGAGTTTACGGCAGCAAACACATTGAGAAATGGTCCATGGGCTGTAAACTCCATTAAGGAGTGAATTGATGCCCTAAATCACTACCTAAGGCTTAAACATGAAGTAGGAATGCTTAGAATGACTTCTATGACTTCAAATCACAAAATGGTCAAAGTACCATGAGTTTACGGCCGTAAACTCATGGGTTTACAACCGTAAACTCAAGTGGAGTTGGTTAGAAAAACCGTAAACACTAATTAGTGCCATTTCACTTCCCTTTGTTAAATCACATGTGATTCCAACACTTAACCACGGTGTTTCCTAGTCCTGGAAGCTGTTATCTTTCATATAGTTGTTTATAAACTATATATTCATGTCAATATGTGTCCTTATATGTCATTTAGGACTTGTTGTGTCTCGGGAATTCATTCGTGGAACTTCTCATCGGTACGCGCATACCCGCTTGAATCACCCACATCAGGTGAGTTCATACCTCGTAATGAATCTTTTAACCATTTGAACTGTTTTAAGGGGGGGATACAAGTTGAACACAATGATAAATATGTAAATGTTTGTTATAAACATCTTTCAAAATGTTACTTATGTTATTTATAAGTTGTCAAAACATTTCAAAACTCTTTTAAAGGTTATGTTACTTTATAGTTATACAAAACTCCATTTTTAAAGTACAAGCATAACTTAGTAGAGAAACGAGTCTTTTCAGTAACAGTCGAAGTAGAGCATTAGTAAAATATTATAGGTATAGTTTAGGAAAATGCTATTCATTACGTCTAGTACAATGAAGCACACAAAGAGTCGGTCCAGTTCATGAGTCTATACTAACGCAATACGTTTACATAGAGACGCTTACGTGAATATGCTTACATAGATACGATATCAATATACGATAACAGAACAGAACATAGTAAGGTGCTATAGCATGGAACGTTTTCAGGATCTAACTATACCACTGAATCACAACGCATTGTGATAGTTATATTGGGTATACATGATCATAGTAATGTGGATGTTCGCGGCTTGCACTCATGCAGGGTCGCGTGTAGTTCCTAGAATCTCTTGACAAGGGAGTGTTTAGCATAGGATCTAGCCATCACATTATGCCTTAACCTCAATTAAGACAAAATAGTACTTAAAGTAGTCACTTATTACAAATACTACAATACTTACACTGTCAATATGACAATTACAGAAGGATATAAAATTCCAGTGTCAATATTATTAATAGTCGTACATTCGGGTCTTGGTAGAAGCCTACTTTCAGAACAGTCGGGTCTTGGTAGAAGGCTACTTTCAAAAGTTAGGATCATAATGCTAGCTTTATGATTCCTTAATGTATACACTCTAGGATACATATATACTAATAGATTTCGACAACTAATAGGATGTGTGCTCTTCGCTTCATTACCTGTTCTCGTTGGATTGTGGGCTTAGAACGAGTTCACCCAATCTATTATCTACCCGAATCTATATATATTTATGCTTAGTATACATTAAGTCATCATAAGGGTACCAGGTATGGATCAGGTTATAGGACACGGAGTCAACGCACAGCTTTTCTAGTACAAAGCATACTTTTCAAAGTCAGTACTTTTGGTATACAAAACTAGAAATTTCCCAGATAAGGGCTTAATCCATTTTATTAAGCCAATATACACTTAAAGACTTTAGGTGAATAACTGTATAACACCTTAGTTTATACACCATGTTTATATATAAAACTAATACCCTATAGATAGTTAAATGTGTGTTTTCCGCCTTACTTCCTGTCCTCGTTGGGTTGTGGACTTAGGGCAGACTCACCCAATTAACTTTCTACCCGATATCAGATTATATATAGCAATATAAACAAAGCTATTATAAAAGTAGTCACTGTAGTCAATATTTTACTATAAGAAATATAGGTTTTCTTAAAAAACTTTTTGTTAGATATAAAGGAACCATTACAAATAATTCGATGAGTAACAAGTGATTACACCAGGGTTATATATGAAAACGATCTAATAACCAATGGAATGTGTGCGATCCGCCTTACTTTCTGTTCCCCGTTGGGTTATGAGCTTAGGGTAGATGCACACAATCGATTGTTTATTTAGTCTGAGTATATATAACTTGTACCCACTTAGTACAAATACAAAGGCTTGTAGTGTCATTTTACTTAGGGTAGATGCACACAATCGATTGTCATTTTACTTAACTTGTGCATATACATTTCAACCACATTTTACAGCTTACTCACATCACTACAATCTTATGAACTGTCCAGCTTAATTGTTGATCAACTCTTTCAAATAACTTGTATTCTGAGGAGACTATTAGACAGGTGCTCGTGCTGGGACTTCAGAAGATGGAGCATTATAGCTTCAAGTCTTGTTTTTTTATTTGTTTATGACTTCTATGTTTTGTAAACACACACATTGTAAACACTTTCTTTCTAAATGAAATGGTTGTTCATTACTTGCTTACTATATACATATCTCGTGATACTAAACATGACGCCCTCCACCCCCGAACGTTTCCGCCGTTCCGGTTTTGGGGTGTGACAGATTGGTATCAGAGCATTGTTTATATTGAACTAAGTATATCAACCGATAAAAGATATACGTCTATAAATACAATGGGGCTTAAGTGCTCTGGATAATGATATATTTTAGAGTATAACTACAAGTTATAAAAATATACCTACTTGCTCATACATATACATAATAGAACTAGGGTCACGAGGAGAACAGAACTAAAAGTATTTAAAGGTGGGGCACTGTCGTCAACCCGAATAGTTATGTAATCATAGCTAGGATCAATATAGCCTGATCAACTATATTCATTCGAGATGTGACCAACATGTGTTTGGGAATGATGTGGTGTTGCAACATGGTTAAAACTTACCGGAACACCAGTCAAGAGAACGCCAGAACAAGTACAGTTAGAGTTAGAGTACTATGGGAGTATTCTATGATACGATAGCGCGATAACGAGTTTAGAACATACTAAGTACATTACGTTAGAATACTATAGGAGTGTTTTAGTCCGTATAAATAACTTATGTGATAACTTAAAAGACCCTTGCGGATAGGTCTATAATCTTACAGGGGATATTCCTAAAGTTTTATATATAATTAAGATCTTATAGACATAGAATCTGTGACCAACGCTTCGCTATCCATTCCTCGTAAGGAAGTAGTGTTGAGGTGGGATCAATTATTCGAAGGTCTATTCGATCTTCAATTATATACAAACTTGTGTACCTTGTAAAATTATAGGAGGATTCCGTAAGGATCACCCCATAAAGTTACCTTAAAGCTCATAGGTTCTTTAGTCACTTTCATTCTCGCGCGACAAGCCCAGATAGATGTAACCACTTCCTCACAGTATACAACAGAAGAGTCCAGGAGGAACAAGGACAAGTTCATGAGAAGTTTTCAAGGAAGGATCAGCCGGGGTAATACAAACGTCTTACACGTCACACTAATAAATATTAATCTTGTTAATTGGTCGAGCGAGTGGAAACACTGCTCACATTACATGTGTTAGGATTATTTTCTTGCATGCAGCTGGTAACAGTTATTCAGGAAACAGATACTCATTCGAGAATAGTTATTTCAAATTCATAGAGTTTATTAGGTATAGACTCATTTATGAATTATTTCTAGAACCTTGTGGAAGTCAGGACCCGATACATCCAGAACTAGGATAACCTTGTCTTTTCAGCTTTCGGCTTGTGTCCGTTGCTATAGACTTATTCTGTTTCATCTTTGTTTTCTTTTAGCAAAGATGCCTCCTCGCAGATCACCCAGACACACTACTCCGATAACTCCAATACCTTCTCCACAAATCGATGTAGCAACTCTAAACGCTGCAGTGGCCGCGGCTGTGGCAACAACCATGGCTCAATATCAACCCATCAATACAAGTAGAGGTGAAACGCCTACTGATTCTACTCAAGGTGAAGTCCCTATGCGCTAGGGAGAGTTCTCCTACAAGGACTTCACCAGATGCCAACCATTGTCCTTTAAAGGGACTGAAGGAGTCATTGCCCTCATGCAATGGTTCGAGAAAACAGAGTCGGTTTTAAAATCTGTTTATGCCCATAAGGAAGCAAACAACACAAGACACCCCGCAGGAGCAACGAGCGAGTACTATGTACGCCGCTACAAGGCCTACTGCTTCAGCACCTGCTAGTTGTTATGCTGGAAACCTTCCGAAGTGTGGAAAGTGCAACTTTCACCACACCGGAGTATGCCGGGAAATGCAGTGTCTGAACTGCCACACAAGGGGACACACAGTCCATTACTGCAGGGGACCGGCTCAACCGATCTCCCAAGTCCTCGGAGCTGAAGAAAACCAAGCCTGCTATGGCTGTGGTGAGAATGGACACCTTCAGAGGGACTGCCCAATAATAAAGAACTCAGGAGCGAATGGACGTATACTGATGATCACCGCAGGAGAATCTACCCCGGAGTCGTCAACGAGTAGTGGTATGTTTTCAAAATAGTAATTACTTTTAAAATTTATTTATATTTATATAAGATTTAAAATTGGGGATGACACTTAAAAGTAACTATAACAAATCACATGTTGAAATAGGTCGTAATATTCAAGAGAACTAAAAGGATTCCTTAGAGAAGCTATTATGGCTCACTATATACATAAGGGTTGTGTGCAACTAAGATGTTGCAGACTTAGAGTGAGTGACTCCGCTTAGGTCCCCTTTCCTTAATTGGTCGAGGATTTGAGGCAGAAATGCTCAGTCGACTGCCTGACTCATCTTAAATATTCATAACTTGTATATGACGGGCGATGGTAGTGGTACCAGGAAGGATTATGGTATAAAAGTATCCCTTCGGTTAGTTAAGCACTTTTATTTGTATGTATGCGGGTACGATATATAGGAGTGTTAACTTCAAATAGAAAACAGGAAACACGAGTTCATTTACAAAGAGCACACTATTAAACATACTAGGAGTACAGTATCGAGCATGCCAGAGATACATCGTTGTTTAACAAACGTTTCTTTCATTTGACCAAAACTTTGTTCAGTATAGAGTTCGTAGTATTCTTCGTCATGAATTGGCGTGGTCCTCACCATACTGAGTTCATATGTTTCTATCGCCTCGATCGGCAAGTTCTCGAAACTTTCATCATTCGTATCGAAAGTCCGACCTGAATCAAAAATTTTATCTTTCACATTCTGAAACCCACGAAGTACTCGTGCGAAGAGTACTTTGTCCTCCGAAGCCTTATCGTCAGATGTCCGCAGACCGTCACGAAATACCACTCGTCCAGCAGACCAAGTTCGAGCACAGAGGCTATGGACAAATACAGCCCACCTATTACTATTGGTGTATATGCGAGGGCGGTATATGATTATGATTACGCAGACATAGTATGTGTGTTTCCGCCCTATCTCCTGTCCTCGTTGGGTAGTGGACCTGGGGCGGAGTCGCACATCCGACCGTCTTACTAACACTAATTATATACGACTTGTATACACGAGGTAATGATAGATGAATCAAGTATGAATCCTATTAGGAACACCAGGGCAAAGTTGCCAGGTCTACGAGTGAGTATTCTACAAAGAAGAAGAGCTCAACCCTAGTAGTAATGTTAAGAGAGCTAATTTCGGGACGAAATTCATTCTAATGGGGGGATGATGTGACAACCCAAAAATTTCCATTCTGTACAACCATCCACTTCAATGGAAGTCAAAACCGATTCTACTAACTTTCAAGCTTTTTGGAATAAGTTTGAGTGTTTTAAAGATAATACATCAAGAGATATCAGGAGAGAGGATACCCTACGGTTTATTGTGTAGCAATAAATGGCCAAAACTTCAAGAGTTTGGAGTTTACGGTCCAAAATGGTATTGGGACCGTAAACCCTAAAGAATATATAAGTGAGACTTAGATATTTTATTCACTTTTTCACATTTCCAAGACTAGAGCCATTTCTCTCTGAAGTATCATCCCATTTTTCTTCAATATCTTCAACTTGTAAGTGGTTCTAGCCCTAATATGTTTAGATCAAGTGGCAAACATAAAGAAATTATCCAAATACCCCAAGGAAAAGGTGTTCACGGCCTAAGATCCTCTTGGACCGTGAACAGTAAAAATGAGGCCAAAGTGTGCCCTATGTCTCTATAGACATTGGAACCAAACATAGAAACTACCCTTGACATGTTTAGACCTTAGGAGCATCAAGAAAACACCCAAAGATCACAAAGAACAAGGTGTTTACGGCCCATGAATCTTCTTGGACCGTAAACCCTAAAAAGGGTGCAAACCTAGAACCTTCCTTTGATGTGCTTAGCACATGAAAACCACAAAAATGTCCCATGTATATGTGTTTACGGTTTGTGGAGCTCCAAAAACCGTAAACACCCCAAAGAGGGTTATGATGCCCATATTCCTTCCTTAAGCCTAGAAACTAGCCTACCACCTTACCTTGATGTGTTTAGTACTCAAAACAATCAAAATACCATGGTCCCTAGGAGTTTACGGCAGCAAAAACATTGAGAAATGTTCCATGGGCTGTAAACTCCATTAAGGAGTGAATTGATGCCCTAAATCACTACCTAAGGCTTAAACATGAAGTAGGAATGCTAAGAATGACTTCTATGACTTCAAATCACAAAATGGTCAAAGTACCATGAGTTTACGGCCGTAAACTCATGGGTTTACAACCGTAAACTCAAGTGGAGTTGGTTAGAAAAACCGTAAACACTAATTAGTGCCATTTCACTTCCCTTTGTTAAATCACATGTGATTCCAACACTTAACCACGGTGTTTCCTAGTCCTGGAAGCTGTTATCTTTCATATAGTTGTTTATAAACTATATATTCATGTCAATATGTGTCCTTATATGTCATTTAGGACTTGTTGTGTCTCGGGAATTCATTCGTGGAACTTCTCATCCGTACGTGCATACCCGTTTGAATCACCCACATCAGGTGAGTTCATACCCCGTAATGAATCTTTTAACTATTTGAACTGTTTTAAGGGGGGGGGGGATACAAGTTGAACACAATGATAAATATGTAAATGTTTGTTATAAACATCTTCCAAAATGTTACTTATGTTATTTATAAGTTGTCAAAACATTTCAAAACTCTTTTAAAGGTTATGTTACTTTATAGTTATACAAAAATCCATTTTTAAAGTACAAGCATAACTTAGTAGAGAAACGAGTCTTTTCAGTAACAGTCCAAGTAGAACATTAGTAAAATACTATAGGTATAGTTTATGAAAATGCTATTCATTACGTCTAGTACAATGAAGCACACAAAGAGTCGGTCTAGTTCATGAATCTATACTAACGCACTACGTTTACATAGATACGCTTACGTGAATATGCTTACATAGATACGATATCAATATACGATAACAGAACAGAACATAGTAAGGTGCTATAGCATGGAACGTTTTCAAGATCTAACTATACCACTGAATCACAATGCATTGTGATAGTTATATTGGGTATACATGATCATAGTAATGTGGATGTTCGCGGCTTGCACTCATGCAGGGGTCGCGTGTAGTTCCTAGAATCTCTTGACAAGGGAGCGTTTAGCATAGGATCTAGCCATCACATTATGCCTTAACCTCAATTAAGACAAAATAGTACTTAAAGTAGTCACTTATTACAAATACTACAATACTTACACTGTCAATAGGACAATTACAGAAGGATATAAAATTCCAGTGCCAATATTATTAATAGTCGTACAGTCGGGTCTTGGTAGAAGGCTACTTTCAAAAGTTAGGATCATAATGCTAGCTTTATGATTCCTTAATGTATACACTCTAGGATACATATATACTAATAGATTCCGACAGCTAATAGGATGTGTGCTCTTCGCTTCATTTCCTGTTCTCGTTGGATTGTGGGCGTGGAACGAGTTCACCCAATCTATTATCTACACGAATCTATATATATTTATGCTTAGTATACATTAATTCATCATAAGGGTACCAGGTATGGATCAGGTTATAGGACACAGAGTCAACGCACAACTTTTCTAGTACAAAGCATACTTTTCAAAGTCAGTACTTTTGGTATACAAAACTAGAAATTTCCCAGATAAGGGCTTAATCCATTTTATTAAGCCAGTATACACTTAAAGACTTTAGGTGAATAACTCTATAATGTTGGATATAGTGTCTAAGTCCATAACTATATTTGGTATGTACTTGACCCGACCCGGCATGGTCCATTTGGGTTGCATGGCATTGCAATTCTTGGATAGACTAAATGAGAGAATATGGCACTTATGATTATTAATATATTATAAGTTATAATATATTAATAATAGTGTTATTTAATTAGTATTGATCAAGTATTAATCTAGTATTAATTTGGTGATCAAAGTGAGACTAATTAAATACATAGGGTTGATTATGACAATCATCAATTCTTTTATGGTGGATTAATGATCCATGGTTTATGGGTTATGGATGTAATCATTTGGAGCTCCATGGATAGTCCATGGGAGTTACAAACCCATGGGTCATGAGAAATGAAGAGTCATGACAATTATGGGTCTTCTTAATGAAACCCTAATTGTGACACCACTATAAAAGGAACCCTTTGGCTAGCAAAGTCGTGACCTAGTGTTACTAGAGAGGGCATAACCGATTTTGAGTGCTAGAAGTATTCTCTTAAGTTATTCCAAGTTTTGTGGTGTTGTGTGAAGCATTTGAGGCACAACATTTGCGGTGCTAGGCTCACAAAGTCTTGAAGTAATCCAAGCAACATCAAGGTATTTATTTCTACTAGTTTTATATTTTATTTATTCCCCATGCCATGCTAGTTAGGAAATAACCTTGAAAAAGAAATTTGCATGTATATAGAGAAAACATAGATTCAAGGTTATTAGGGTTGCATGTACACTTAGGAAGTGTTAGAATGCTCAAAACCCATCAGTGGTATCAGAGCCTAGGATTGTTTTCTGTATACTTGATGCAAAACTGCTTGAAAATCGAAAATTCTGCTCACTGTCGACTGGACTCGCCGAGTTAATGGGGAGGACTCGTCGAGTCCATGAACAAATTCATCCTACTCGTCGAGTAGGATCTTGCACTCGACGAGTAGGTGCGTGCTGGGCAGTCTTTTCGTGTTTTGTTGCTGGAAATGGATTAAAATCATTATCCCAAACTGTTTTGGACTTGTAAAAAAATTGTTTTTCAAAGTAGTAATGATTATGTTAACCCATTTTTGCATGACTTTTATCAAATTTCAAGTATTATATATGTTTATATGATTTCTTGAAATTGCTTGACATGAATTTGTGTTCTTATGAGTTTTTAGAAGATCATAGGAATTATGTGTAACCTCCATGTATGTTTAATTCATGATCTTAATGGCAATGATGGTGTCCATAACTTGTCCTCAAGTTATGGATAACCAAAAGTCACTTCTTTAAATTGTGATTAAAGAAATAAAGAAGTTTCATAAAATGAAGAGTCTTCATTTTTATGAACCATTAAAACTCATAAGTTATAAATTGAAGAGACTTGGAATAGTTTCAATTCTTGCCCTCAAGTTTTGGAATTTCAAAAGTCTTACACTTTAATTCCAACTTAAACCTTAGATTTTTAAAAAGTTTAAAAATCAACACTTATACTATTATTATAATTTTATTATATAGATATGTATAAGAATATGTCATTCTTACCGTTAGTAGGACTCATTCACGAAGCCGGTCTATAAGGGGGTATAAGGTTGTTGCCTATAAAATGGTGACTTAATGGGTGTCCACTCTCACCCACCACTTCCTTGATCGGTGGAGGGTCGTTAGCCGAACGGGTAGGATACGACTTTAAATACTCGTTAAAAGTATAATGAATTATAAAGTAACTGTACATTATAAATTCCCAATCTTAGTTACTTTAGGAAAATGTGAAATTGGTGCTAGCCAATAAAATTACACTTTGTACCTTACCAAGTCGTTAGTGGAGCGTGTGTGGTTAACCGGCACACTAACATGGACTAGTAAGGGTGGAAAAGGGTAACTCGACTTTATTATAGATCGGTGTAGCGCGTGTAGTTAACCGGCACATCGATTAGGTAATATTGTTGAGGGTACCAAGTCAATTTGTATGGTTATTCACACCTTGTTTGTGATCCTCGGCATCCCAGTCACAAACTTGAGAGGGCACAATCGAGATTCAAACATGCCATTGAAAAGTTCAATGTATCTCAAAAGATCTAGGAGTTTCAAATCCAATTAAAACTTAATTATATTTCATTTTTCATGGTGGAAATTGGTAAATCATCATTTACCTACCTTCAACTATTTTATAACTTGGATTACGGCATCCCTCTTCCAGTTATAAATAGGTTGTTGGATCCTAGCCTTAATATTTCATATTGGGTGTTATATTAAGGACTTTAAATCAACTAACTTGAATTTCTCCCATTATAGATGTCTAGTTTAGACAGCTATGGTCTTCCCGAATCTTTATAAAGAAGCTTCCTAATGAAGATGATATCCCAAATGGAAACCAAGGTGAAAGATCAATCCCTTTGTTGTGTATTAGTGGGACTGGAAATCATACTTCACTTCCTCCACCTCCTCCAGTAAATCTCCCTATCCCACAAGTTCAAGACCTGATAAGTTCTAGGTCACTCAATCCCTATTGGAAAACAAAGTCTATATGTGCTTAGGTCTTGGAGATTAAGTCACATATTGACAAGCCGGGAGAGTCGGGTGTCGAAGTCTCAAGGTAGCTAGCTGTTGACTTGGTCACTCCCTGATGACAGATCACGACATGACCCTTAATGATCTTACCTATTTGCTTGATGATGCTGAATCAACAATGATTTGGAGCATTGATAAAGCAAAATTTGACTGGAAGATCAACTTCCCAAACTTACATGGACATTGACAATGGTAACATTGGAAGTCCAGAAAACCTTTCTCTTCCCAATTGAAAGGGATTGGCCATAGTCAACTCGGTTGACCAAATGGTAAAGAGAAAGGCTAAGTCTGTGATAGTCCCATGTACCGTTTCCAAAGAGTCCATATGTTTCTGTTGCCAAAGGAAGGGCATTGGTTGCGAAGTTGCCAAATTTACCTAAAAATCCATAAGGATAGTAAAGTCAAATGTTTGACTCTGCTTTAGGTAAAGTCCATTATCTAACTTTATTAAGTTTCTATTCTAAGATTCTTATTGCATGATGTGACTGGGTCACATATTGATGTTTAAGAATCAAAGAAGAGTGAAGAAACTTAAAGGAAGTATATGTTGATTCTGATCGTGAAGATGGATTTCGATCGCATGGTTCGGTGATCAGAATTTTGAGTTGTTACTTAAGAGTTAGATATGTTGCTTAGTAATAGATAACAACAAGTTTTCCATATGGATTGTAAGGATAACTTTTCCGCAAAGTTTTAAAATAAAAGAAAATGGTTTTGATTTTATTTATTTTAAGTATCCTTACAATGGCATTTGTGAAAAGGGTTGTTGCTTACATGTTTCCATTGATAAGCAATATGGGTAAATGGATTTGACTCTTTCATTAGTGGTAGTGTCATAATTTACCAAATAAGGAAAGATTCTCATCACCCAAGTTTCAGTTGGATAGAAACTTGGAATCATGCAACTTGTATTGTATGATGAATGAGAAGTTTTCATCTTTGGGAAATTAAGACTAATTCCTTGTTCACATGTATATGTGAGTCAAGTGAAGGACTAAAAGATTGGGTACACTTGGTTGTGTGCTGGTCAGGTCCACCACAAAGTTTGATAAGATTATTCATTATGATTTACTAAAGTTTAGTAAATATGGTTATACTTACAAGTTTAAGTATAATTCTGGATCATTGAAGAGTTTCAATGATAGACAGAATGAGTAAGAAGAATCAAATAATGCAGAAAGATTAAAGCTTCTCCAATCTGAAGAGATGGGAGAGTACTTGAGTATTTTGTTTTATGATTATGTTAGTGATTATGAAACCATATCGCAATTGATCCTCTAAGGACACCTTAGTTCATTTGTTTGGCTAAGGAGAGGAAGCATGAGTTGTTGAAATGGTTAAATCAAAAGATAAATCATACATCAAAATCAAATCATAGAGTCATACTCCAAGATTGAGCCATTGAGTGACATAATCGTTAGAAAGTTTATAACACTTATCAAATGTAGAGTAAGATGTGTCCTACTCTTGTACATTTGAGGTTGGTTAGTTGTGATGTTTTGGATAAAACAAAGACCAACTAAGTCCAATTATGGGAAGTGTTTAACTTGATAAGAATCTGCACTAACTATTGAATATTTGTTTTGTCAAGGAATGGTTCTTGACAAAGAGAAGTCTTATATGTCACGAGGACAGTGGGAGTCTAAAAGATTCTGAAATAGTTTCAAGAACTAAGCAAGAGATTTGTTAATCACTAGCCGACGACTTGAGGTTTGTAACCTATTGATTTGACATATTCTGTGCTCATCCCAGTTAAGGTTGGATTTGCATTGGAGTTCTGAGAGTTCTCGACTGTTTGCATAACAACCTGGAAGCAATTGTAGGCCCTTGTGTTGCCGGGTGGCAAGAAATTAAGATTGCATAAGTTCAGTCCATATGAATTTGGAAGTGTCACTAACTTAGTCTTGTGATTATGGTTTTGACAAAATTCACATGGAAAAGAAAACATACACCATAAAATCTAAGTGGCATAAGGTTTCTCTTCGATTCATGAAAATGATGGTGAGGAAACACTTCCATTAAGAAGATTTTAAGTAGATAGCGGTTGTGATATTTGCATTCTCATTTAGTTAGTGGAGCGTGTGTGGTTAACCGGCACACTAACTAGTGAGAATTGCAAAAGGTCTAGACAAACATGGGAGCTATCTAAGGAAAGGTGTATGTTTTTGATAAAGTCTTATCAAAGCAATCCAGTATCAGAAATATGAACTTTGGTAAGAAAGCCAATCAAGTATTGATTTCTAGAAGTCCAGTTGATTTCTGAGTACATGTCAAAGCTAGTGGGAGCATAACGTGTTATGCTGGTACTCATTATGCTAGTGGGAGAATGATGATCATGTTAAGTATTGCAAGTTAGCAATGTTAATTATAGAAAACAAAAGTTTCAATTTGGTTTGAAAAGTTGTTTGCTATAATTAAGGGAGAGGATTTTATATTTCACTCCAATTCTACAAGCTTAAATTGATATTTTAATCTACTTTAGTCAAGAATATATATGAATGTTATGCTGGAATGGTTCAACATAAGGAAATTCTATATATGTTAGCTTAGATTAAGAATCTAATATGCTTTAGTCAAGAATATATATGAATGTTATGTTGGAATGGTTCAACATAAGGAAATTCTATATATGTTGCGTTCTCAAAATTCGATTATGATTACAACATCCCTCTTCATAGTTCCAATTTTGAGAACATGGCAAATAAAAATTTTATAGCATGAATCGTGTCCCATATGCTTCAGATATAGGATCGATTGCATGTACTATAATATCATCCATTCTAAATTTTCCTAATGCTTAGGGCATTAAGAAGGGAAAAAGGAATAGAACTGGAAATGACTAAAATGATTAAGCAAATTGTCGAGGACAATCTGAGGCTTACCAAAGATTGGTTGCTCATGGAAAATTAGAAGTATAGAGTAAGGACCATATTGACATATTTTGAAAAGAGGCAACTCTTGTTCAGAAGTGATGGTCAAAATGGTAATATGGAATTGTCTCCATAAGTGGAAGTTATTCTTTGAATCAGTGTAAGATTAAAGAACTTAATGCTAAGAAGGATGTTCAAAGGAATGTACTTTGAATTTGAGACTTCATTTCCATGGAATTCTTTTCCATTGGAATACTTTGTAATGTCTGTTGCCAAGTCTTTGTGACTTCTGTGCATAATCATTACAAGGGGATCATTGCATATAAGTTTAGAATCTAACAGATTACAGTAAATGGCAAGAGTTTGGTATTCTTGCATTTACAACAAGGATTGGAATTATGAAGTGAGCATCATTGGAATATTGTCAATTGATCTATTTCACAAAGAGAGGACCTAGTATGAATACTTGGAGTATGGCATAACTGTTGTTTGGAGAAACATAGTGTGCATGCTTGGAGCATGACATGACTATTGTTTTAATTCAAGTATTAAGTCGATAAATCAAAACATAAATAATGAGTAATCAATATGGTGCTTAGATAAAAATTGTTTTATTTACACCCAAGTGTTGGGGCCATATAGGATTAAGTATTATTCTTGTGTTTCACTTTGCATGTTTTGACTTCCAGAATAATTATGTTATGGTATATATCATATTATTCAAACCATCCACAGTCAGTCATATGTTGGAAGTAGATATGAATCAAGACTGTCATGAATTTGGCTTGTATAATTTGTCTAAAGTGCTTTAGACAATGAAATGGTTGCTACAACATTCATGAGTACTCATAAGGGCTGAGTATTGGATTCAACCCACACTCACTTGCATCACTTCATGGAATTTATCTCGAGTGATCGTGAGACGGTAATATCATATAAATCTTCAAACCTAGAGATATGAGTTGTTGACTATGAGTTGGTCATTCATTGATTGTACGAAAACGCATTGGTAACTCGATGTTATAAAACGTGGATTTGTGAATAATTCAACAAGTAGTTAGTACAAGCATATCAGTCGAAGTTTATCTGTTCCTTCTAGAAATAGAAGCGATATCTAGCCCCTCGATGATTTGGTTTTGACCTATGTACCGGGCCCGGTCAGAACCTAATTAATGTGTTCAATTTAGTTCTATGTCGAAACAAATCGGAGTTCGAGAAACAAATGCTGGACAATAAGTAAGACCATGTTCCATGTGTTTGTCCGGCTGATATCATGAGAGCAGAGGATTATATGATCACTTATCTTAAATGGCGTATCATCATAATCTCAGTTCCGAGAGACTTTGAAAGAGCTACGATTGCTAGTCGGATTTTGAAGTCATATTTGCAAATATAGTTATTAGACTTACCCAAGTGGAAGACTGTTGGATATAGTTTCTAAGTCCATAACTATATTTGGTATGTACTTGACCCGACCCGGCATGGTCCATTTGGGTTGCATGGCATTGCAATACTTGGATAGACTAAATGAGATAATATGGCACTTATGATTATTCATATATTATAAGTTCTAATATATTAATAATAGTGTTATTTAATTAGTATTGATCAAGTATTAATCTATTATTAATTTGGTGATCAAAGTGAGACTAATTAAATACATAGGGTTGATTATGACAATCATCAATTCTTTTATGGTGGATTCATGATCCATGGTTTATAGGTTATGGATGTAACCATTTGGAGCTCCATGGATAGTCCATGGGAGTTACAAACCCATTGGTCATGAGAAATGAAGGGTCATGACAGTTATGGGTCTTCTTAATGAAACCCTAATTGTGACATCACTATAAAAGGAACCCTTTGGCTAGCAAAGTCGTGACCTAGTGTTACTAGAGAGGGCATAACCGATTTTGAGTGCTAGAAGTATTCTCTCAAGTTATTCCAAGTTTTGTGTTGTCGTGTGAAGCATTTGAGGCACAACATTTTGGGTTCTAGGCTCACAAAGTTTGGAAGGAATCCAAGCAACATCAAGGTATGTATTTCTACTAGTTTTATATTTTATTTATTCCCCATGCCATGCTAGTTAGGAAATAACCTTGAAAAGGAAATTTGCATGTATATAGAGAAAACATAGATTCAAGGTTATTAGGGTTGCATATACACTTAGGAAGTGTTAGAATGCTCAAAACCCATCATATAACACCTTAGTTTATACACCATGTTTATATATAAAACTAATACCCAATAGATAGTTAAATGTGTGTTTTCCGCCTTACTTCCTGTCCTCATTGGATTGTGGACTTAGGGCAGACTCACCCAATTAACTTTCTACCCGATATCAGATTATATATTGCAGTATAAACGAAGCTATTATAAAAGTAGTCAATGTAATCAATATTTTACTATAAGATATATAGGTTTTCTTAAAAGAACTTTTTGTTAGATATACAGGAACCATTACGAATATTTCCATGAGTAAGAAGTGATTACACCAGGGTTAAATATGACAACGATCTAATAACCAATGGAATGTGTGCTATCCGCCTTACTTTTTGTTCCCCGTTGGGTTGTGAGCTTAGGGCAGATGCGCACAATCGATTGTGTATTTACTCTGAGTATATATAACTTGTACCCACTTAGTACGCATAGAAAGGCTTGTAGTGTCATTTTACTTAACTTTCATTCAAGTAGGAAATATAGGATTTTCTAGAGGAACAGGCGAACTTTTCAAAACAGAACTTACAGCTTACATCACTTGTGCATATACATTTTCAACCACATTTTACAGCTTACTCACATCACTAAAATCTTATGAAGTCACCAGCTTAATTGTTGATCAACTCTTTCAAATAACTTGTATTCTCAGGGGACTATTAGACAGGTGCTCGTGCTGGGACTTCAGAAGATGGAGCATTATACCTTCAAGTCTTGTTTTGTTATTTGTTTATGACTTTTATGTTCTGTGAACACACACATTGTAAACACTTTCTTTCTAAATGAAATGGTTGTTCATTACTTGCTTACCATATACATTTCTCGTGATACTAAACATGACGTCCTCCACCCCCGAATGTTTCCACCGTTCCGGTTTTGGGATGTGACACGCACCCTCATCTAGTGATATCCAGAACTCAAGTCTATCTTGGAGAACCAAGATTCTCCCTACAACTGATCGAACAGATCATCGATCCTAGGTAATGGATAATGGTTCTTGACCGTCAACTTGTTCAACTCCCGGTAATCAATGCACATCCGGTGTGAACCATCCTTTTTCTTGACAAAAAGGATCGGCGCTCCCCACGGCAAGCTACTCGGCCTGATAAATCCTTTCCCCAACAGCTCCTGAAGCTGTAAGGATAACTCATACATCTCTAGTAGCGCAAGGCGATAGGTCGTCTTGGTGATTGGCGCTGCCCCCGGAACCAAGCCAATGCGGAACTCCACCTGCCTCTCGGTAGGCACTCTCGGTAACTCCTCAGGGAAAACATCTGGGAACTCATGCACTATTGGTACATCATCGACCGAGCTAGGCCTCTCTACGACCACTCGTGTATCCATCACATAAGCTACAAACCCGCTGCAGCCCTGCTGTAAACTCTGTCTCGCTTTGGCAGTCGAACAAAATGTTGAACCCGATCGGGTACCCTCACCATACACCGTAAGTACTCCCCCACTAGGGTCTCGTATCGTCACCAACTAGCACTCACAGTCTATAATAGCTCCAAATCGGCTCAACCAATCCATGCCCACAATGACACAATCGTCCCACATCGCAATCGGGACCAGATATATCGGAAACTCAACACCAAAGATTTCGAGTATACACCCTCGAATCACATCCGTAGCATAAACCGCTCGCTCGTCAACTATGGAAACACAAAGGGGTTGACTCAACGCCTCTCGACGGATACTGATGTGTTGGCTAAAAGGTAAAGACACGAAAGATCGACTCGCACCTGCGTCAAATAACACCAAAGCAGGTACAGAACTCACAAGAAAAGTACCTACGCATATCATAATATAAGCACAATATCTCAAACTCAGAATAAATAATTAAAGGATTCATACCTGCGACGACATCTGGCGTAGTGCAGACCTCCTCCGCTGTCAACTGGAAGGCTCTCCCGAGAGCCTTCGGTGCCTCGGCCTTTACTAGCCGACCCTCTGTAGCTCGTGAAGCAGGTGCAAATCCATGTGCCTCTCCCTACAGCAGCTGTGGGCACTCGGCCTTCCGATGGTCATTCTAGTTGCAATGAAAGCAAACCGAGAATCTCTTGGGGCAATCCCTCGCAAAATGCCCCTCTTTCCCACACTTGTAGCACACCCCAGCTATAAACACTCCCTCGTGACTCTTTCCGCACTTCCCACAAGTGCGGCCCTTCGGACCTCCAGATCTCGAATCAGCGAGCTTTGCCCACTTGGCGGCCGGCTGAGCCTGCACCTATCGTCTATCCTTCCTCTAAGACTCAGCCTCCTCCCTGACCTGAGTCTCCAACTCAATCTCCCTCTTCCAGGCATTTTCCTGGAGCTCAGCAAATGTCCATTATGACGAGTTCGCCACAAACTCACGAATGTCCCTCCTCAGTATGCTCAAGTACCAGCTCATGCGTGCCTGCTCAGATGACACGTACTCAGGGCAAAACAACGCCCTCTCGTGTACATCCGTGTGATCACCGTCATGGACTCCATGCCCTTCTTGAGGGACAAGAACTCCTGAGCCAATCGTTCCCTCTCCACCGAGGGAACATACTCATCTCTGAACATGGTGGTAAACCTCTCCCAGGTTACCGCCGAGATCTCCGCAGTAGTGAAATCTGCCGTCACAAACTTCCACCAGTCCTTCGCTCCCAAGCATAACTGGTTTAGTGCGAACCGAACCCTCAGATGCTTCGGACACGAACAGGTGTAGAAGCATCCCTCGATATCAGAAATCCATCTCATCGTAGCAATCAGATCCTGTGTCCCATCAAACTCCGGTGGCTTCGTGTTGCTGAACTCCTGGAACAGCAACAAGTCACCCCCTGAGGTCTAACAGCAGCCACAGCTGCAATAGCTGCAGCAGCCGCAGCCTCAGTAATCGCTGCGTATCTCTCGTCAAACGTCTCAATTAAGGTGGTTTGATAGACCCAAACAACTCCGGTATCTCTGCGCGGATAGCCGCAACCACCTCATCGTGGATCATCTGACGAAGCTCCCCGTCACTCATGTTGCTGGTCTCTAATTTGTGGCGTGTCCCAACCATAATATCTCTGAAATACAACATAAAATATTAGAGACTTGCTCGAGTATACTTACACTCGATAACTCAACCCTACTTGCTCCTTAGTACCCTAAGGATTCTTACTTATACTGCGTACTGATCTGGTGTTTTCAGTAGTACGGGCCCTATACTACCTTCTACACCACAACAATATTCATTCCAAGTCCTCCTAGGATCCCAAATCACATGTACTCTACATTTCGCTAAGCATAGGCTACCCTTTGGTAGACTTCTCATAAGCTCCTCACTGCTACCTACTCACTCTCGAAGCATCTCATAGCAGCAGTAATCTCCTAGGATAAGGCATCACAAATCAGGCCACTCTAGTCCTAACAGAAATACCTAGCCTACTCTAGATTGCATAACATATCATATAATATCTCATAACACATAATGTAAGGGTATTTTGGAAAATCACCGTTCGGGCGCTGGCTGATCGTACACACTGCTTCTTTCCGCTTTCCTCACATTCCTTTACTTTTTAGAAAAATTGTTTCTTTTATGGAAAACTTTCTCAAATCCTCAGTTTGAGTTCAAATACCCCCAAAGGTGCATCCGAATCCCTCAAACCAAGGCTCTGATACAAATTTGTATAGACATAAAAATTTAAAACAAATTTTCATTTAAATAAAACAACCATAACTCATATATAGTTCTCGAAATCTCATAATGTCAAATGTTATAATAATAACAAATCCCAGAATCTCAAATAACTCTTCTTCCAGTGTGTACAGATCATGCCGACGCCTTCTCGTGATCCACGCTAGTACCTGAAACACATAGCACACAACACGGTAAGCATAAATGCTTAGTGAGTTCCCCAAAATACCCCATACAACACATACACCACTCAAGGCTATATCACAGTACGACCTTCCGGTCAATGTGTCTCAGCGGGACCCTCAAGTCCCGTAGCTCGTTGGACCATCTGGTCAGGTCGTAGCTCGTTGGACCCTCCGTTCTGGTTTGATTGAGGACCCTCTGGCCTCATGAGTCGTTGGATCCTCTGATCCGGTCTATATAACACATAACACACATATAGCACAATGCACATAATCTCAAGCATACATAAAACACATAAGACCCTCCGGTCTGCACATAGCTACCACTCTAGGTAATGTATAGTGAGAAGACGCACCTCGTATGAAGTCAGATAAACTCTCGTGCTCGAATATCCCGACCTAGCCTCCTCCAATCAACAGGATAACATCTCTAATCAAAATCCATTCATGTACTCATCTCTAATAATGGGTAGAAGACCATTCTACCCTTCTCTGACCTCTCTTGAATTATCTTGACCAAAACCCCATGGTCAACTCTAGTATCGGTCAAACTTTGACCAGACTCGTCGACTGCACATGGGTGACTCGACGAGTCCAAGTGTGTCCTCTGAATCCTTCTAAGGCCTCACTCGACTCGTCGAGTGAACCTTCCAATTGACAGGTTACCAGTGGTCATTAATCATGGGGCAACCCCAACTCGACTCGTCGAGTTCTCTTATGGACTCGGCGAGTTTCTACTATGGCCATGCTCAAATGACCTTCTGAGGTCAGATCTGTTTCTCTAACCTATAGATCTGACTTCCCAATGCTCAATAATCACGTAAAGGTCCAATCTTGGCACTCATGCAACGTCCATAATGCTTCTTTTAGTGAAATAGCTTCTAAAATGGCACCCTAGGTTCATATCTCCAAAGGAATAGCATACAGCAGGATGGTTGGGACTCTCTGGACCCCTTAAGGTCTAGATCTAAGAGTTATTCCACATTGGGTTCTCAAAAGCTTCGAATCCAAGCTAAATAAGCGGAAAGAAAACCCTAGATTCAAGTAGATCACCATAAACATGAGATTGAGCATAGATCCATATCTCTAGCAGCTTCCTCTGATAAAATGGTAGCAGATCTGAGCTCCTTAAGCCGTTTAGCTTGCCCTCCTTCCTTCTTCCTTGAAAAATCACACTAGAAATGAATAAAATGGCTTCCTCTCTCTCTCTCTCTCTCTCTCTCCTTCTCTCTCTCTCTACACTCTCTGGTTCTCTGGTGCTCTCAAAGGTGAAGGTGGCGGCAAATGAGGGCCATAAGATCCCTTAAATAGGGCACAGGCCCGAGGATTTAGGGTTTCTGCCCACATCGCAGACTCATCGAGTCGACCCCCCGACTCGTCGAGTCCCTTCATTAATCCAGTCAGTAAATCGCGATCCTACTCGAAGAGTCTAGGCATCAACTCGTCAAGTCCCCCCCCCCCTCTGACAAAAATAAATAATTAAAATATTATACCTAGAATTTCGGATGTTACAGGGGGAGCCCATGGCACCTATATGTATGTGTCTGATAATATGTGATTGTATCTGGTATGGTATTTTGGGGAACTCACTAAGCTTTGTGCTTACGGTTTTCAGTTTATGTTTCCAGTACTCCGGTTTTCAAATGGAAAAGCTTGGGATGATTGCAGAGCACGCACCACATGTTTCTGCATATTATAAATTACTCTGGTTAATTGATGTTTCGCTAAATAGTGGTTGCTCTGATTTTATGAAAAAAATCTATAATAACTATTTATTTATTTAAAAACAAAAAAAAAGTTTGTGTCGTGATTTTGGATCGTTACATAAACCATATTCTGAAATCAGAGTTAAAAAGAAGATAATAAGGGATCTCAAAACATAAATTTGTTGATATGTGTGTACAGTCCTGCCCTCGCAATTCGATAAGTACCTGTAAAGTATTTAATCCATAACTGTAAGCACAAAACTTAGTGAGTTTCTTAAAACATCACATACAACACATCATAAGAATCAACTAAGGGTTACCATCAACCCTTGGGATTATCAACGGTCCCAGTGGGCTAACAACACGACCTATGGATTAATATCACAACTCACGGTTTATCGTCAATCCTGGGGACTATTAGAAGTCCTATAGACTCATAGCAATCTGGGAGTTATCTGCAACTTGGTTCAGATATAATAAAAATCACCAAGATAAGGCCCAGCTGGTCAGCAAGCATATACTACCACACAGGCAAGTATAGTGAGAATACTCACCTGAACTACTCAACAGAAGCCCAACCACTACCTCACCAATAGAACAACCAACCCAAGCTTCCTAAAGCCAATACAAGATCAATCATTAGTTAAATACTAAATTCTACCCAATTTTGTCTAAAATGTTAGACTGGTCAAAATGTCAACGGCCAAAGTTAACTCCAGCTGATACCCACATTGTGGCTAACCCATGGCCATGGCGTGGTCACTCAATCTAGTCTCGATCAAAAGCTGCTACCATGCCATTTCATGTGACAAAATCCAGGTAAAACGGTCACAAATAAACTCAGCGCCATGTCGTGGCAAGCATCATGTCGTTCTGTGGGCACATCTGTATAGAAGAGACGTGATAACTCTCGCTACCATTCCATGGGCCTTCCTTGGGCATGTCATGGTCTTCAGTCTGAAGAGATTTTCTTCAAAAAGAGCTTAACTCATAAGGACCAAAGCTAAAGACATCATATATGATTCCTAGTAGGTTCATAATGGATAAAGTTTCCAACTTTATCCATTAGGATGGTCTAAACCACCAAGATCAAGACTTTAAGTCTTAAAGGGACCCAAAGATGTATCTTTCTCAACTTAAACCATTAAGGCCAAGCCTCCCACTTTCAGATCTGAATCAACAACATGTCTAGATGCATAAATTTTCCAACTTTATCCTTAATATTGTCACTATCTTTCAAGATCTAAACTTAATTCACCAAAATGACCTAAAAGGACTAAGACAAGTTACATGGCTAAAAGGGAAGGAAAAAGATCATAACTTTCCTAGTCCACGAGGTCTAAGAAGCATTCTAAATTAATCAAACGATGTTGGAGTCCACTCAACTCCAAGATCACTCATAAAATGGACAAAAAATGCCAAAAACCACAAATGAAGAGATCTAAAGAACTAAAGAGCAAGATTAGAACTTTATACTCACAATAGTCAAGAAATGTAGTGTCTTTGAAGGATCCAAACTTGAAGCATCATTCCTTGCAATGATGAGGTACTTCTAATTTTCACCTTATAATTGAATTATATCGCATTTTGGTCCCTAAGTTAAGAAAGAGTACAAAAAGGGCCCATAGTGGCGTTTTGGTAAAATTGGCACTTGAGGAGTACGTTGTGCGTACGTGTGTACGCAAAGAGTACTAGGGCACGCCTTATTACGTTGGGCGTACATCTCGTATGCAAGGCATATGTGGAAAGCACGTGAACCCTAACTTTTAGGGTTTTGGCTCATATTTAAGCATCCTTAAGGCCTCACATTTCATTCTTACCCAACCTCCTTCTGTGACATCGGACCCCAAGCAACCCTAAGAGCAAAAGAGCAAATTTGGAGCCTTTAAGAGAGTTTTGAAGTGGTTTTGAAGAAAGAAGAAGGTAGTGAGAAGATCTTGGAGTTGAGAGCACCTTGGATCTATGACTTATACCTTGTTTGCAACTACTAGAAGGTATAAAGCTTGCAACTTTACCACTCCATCTTGTAGATCTAGGTTTTTGCTATTTTAAGTCACTTTTTGGTCCCAAAATGATGATTCTTGGACACGACATGTTCAGAGTCGAGACCTTATCAGTTTTTGTCTAGACTATGAGGTGAGTTTTCCTCAATGTACTTACGGTTGAAGGCACCAAGGCCGGCTCATTGGATTAGATATCATGTTATGTGATTGTATGTTATTATGCTGTAGTGATCTGTTAGATCTGTATCCTGGTATATAGGATGATGCTATGCTTAGTGATCTGTAGATCTGCCTGATTGACTGTTGACTGTTGACTGATTATATGTTTATCTGTGATATGTGCACATATTTTGGTTGGTGGTTGAGGCTTTACTGTTATGTGCGTGGGCCAACAGACCGGGGGCATTCCAACCCGATGGTTGATTGGGCCCGAGCATATTCCATCCCGAGGATGACTGGACCCATTGTATATTGGCATTCCAAACTGATGGTTGACTGGGCCTGGGGTATTCCAACCTGATGGTTGACTGGACCCATTGTATATTGGCATTCCACTTAGGATATTCCATCCTGAGGATAATTGGACCTGGAGGGTGATTGCGCATGGGGTATTACAACCCAATGGTTGAGAGGACCCGTCATATTGTTGTATATGTTATCTATTTATGTGTTGGTACTTTGAAGGAACTCACTAAGCTTTGGCTTATGATTTTTAGTTATTGTTTCAGGTACTTTTGATGATTGTGGCAAGGCGAAGACGTGACCGTAAACATCCTCTGTTTTATGTACTTTTTGATCTATGGGACACTCTGATGTGGAACAAAACTTTGAAAACAATGATTTTGTAAACATTCTATGGTTTGGGGTCGTTTTAAAAAGTTTAAATTTCTTGTGATTTTTTTGGATGTTACATTGGGCCTAACAGACTGCCACTTCGTGACCACGTTTCTCCACGCTGTGGCTTGCCAGGTGGTGGAGCTCTGATCTCCACTCTGTGGAGATAGTTTTTCACCCAAATCCATTCCAGCTTCAATCAGCCATAACTTTCTCGTTTCAACTCTATTTTTTGGCGATCTTTATATGCACGAAAACGTATTGATGAGCTCTACAACCATATCTAGTTAACTTTGACTTAAAATATATCGAAACAAAATCATAATTTGTGCAAGAATTCTGAAACATCACTTTACCCATTTTACCCTTTGGCTCCAAAATACAAGCCAATGGCTTATGCAACATAACCAATATTATCAACATCCAATAAAGCCTAAACCATATTCTTTTGAAGCCAAGTCCTCTACTTGATCCATTTAATGTCCACAATCCCGAAATAAGAAACTTCTCGAAACAGAATGTTACAAAAAAAATATGATGTTAAACATTTTGAAATGTAACATTCGGAATCCAAAAAAATAAATAAATAAAATTCTTTGAAAATTGTAATATTATTGAATTTTGTTTATAAGTTAAAAGTTATATTTATAAACGTATTTTTACTTCTTACACATGAGCAAAAAAATGAACTTACCCTATGGTAGGTCACACCTCATTGCCTTACAAACATTAGGTAAACGCTAACATGATATGACTTCGATGTCATTTGATAGATGTTCTCACCGAGTCGAATCAGTGTGTTTGATTTTCTTCAAAACCTAACTTCTGTTCGAGTCTACCACTTTTCTTCTGATCCGGTTTGAGAAAAAAAAGCTCTGAATCGAGTTTTACTCTTCAGTTTCAAAGTTGGTCCTCAATCCAAGTGTTTGGTATCCATTATTGGTTTTGATTCGGTCCAAACATCTAACTCAGTCATCTTCTAACCTGGTCCGTTCTAATCTAATTAGCAACTATCAAAAGAGTTTAAATTATGGCAAAAATGTACATTTATATACACTTTTTGTTTCTTCCATAAAAGAGGTGTTAACTTGAATGAAAGATTGTTTCTCTACACAAAACACAATCCAAGTCCTTCAATTTAGACAAAATTACAAAAATGGTCCCTGTGGTTTGCCAAAAGTAACAAAGTTAGTCCCTGCTAATTATTTTTGATACAAATGGCCCTTGTGGTTTTCAAAACTTACATAGATGGCCCTTTTTACTAACACTGTTAGTATTCAGAGGGCATTTTCGTCTTTTCAAGTATAAAATGACTGGATTCGCAAATTTGGGTAAACCACAGGAACCATTTTTGTAATCCGTCTTACAATGATAAGAGTGATAGAAAACAAGGAAATGAGGATTCAAACTTGAGACCTTCTATCCTTCTCATTTTTCAACCAAAACTCTAGCCCGCTAGGTTAGAGTCAAACTTGTTTTTTTTTTTTCGAAAATTAATATATATTACCAAAAAACCGCAAATATATTAATAAAAAAAATACATATTTTACAAAAAAACTGTTTTTAAATTAAACAAAATATATTTTTAGCATTGTAAACAAAATATATTTTACAAACAATTTACTTGTTTTTTTTACGTATTTGTCTTTCATAATTTGTTTTTATGTATTTAAAAAAATACATTTTTGTATAATATGTTATTATATTGTTATGATCTTAAAACATATTTTTACGTTTTTATAAAAATATGTTTTTTTTCTTTCACATAGAAAACAAAGATTTTTTTATCTATTTATTTATGTAAAATATGTTTTTTTATATATTTAAAAAAAATACATTTTTCGTGTTAAATGTTTTTACCTAAAAGCATTAAGAATGTGATAACATAACGTAAAAAAATGTTTCAGGATCAAATCAAAACGACTTATATTTTCTACGTAAAGCAAACTAAAAACGTTAACATAACGTAAAAATGTGTTTTCGTATGATATGTTATTACGTTAATGTTTTTATCGTAAAACGCATTTTAAGACAACATATTTAAGATAACACATTTTTACGAAAACACATAAAAACATATTATACGACAACACATTTTGTATAAATAATTATTTAAAATAACATATTTAGTTAATTTAAGACAAAATATTATAAACATTACATATATATTTAAGATAAAATATTATACAAAAACACATATTTACGAAATGCTATCTTGTTCTTAATGTTTTTACGTAAAAAAATAATAATTGCAAACCAACTAAAGACGTTAACATAAGGTAAAAATATATATTTTCAGATTATAACAATTTAATAACATTTTATACAAAAACATATTTTTTAAATATATTAGAAAACATAGTTTACATAAAATAAATATATAAAAAAACTTTTTTTTATATGTGAAAGAAAAAAAAAACATATTTTTATATGAAAACGTAAAAATATGCTTTAGGATCATAGGAATGTAATAACATATTATACGAAAAAGTATTTTTTTTAAATACATAAAAAATATTTTATGAAAAACAAATATGTAAAAAAAAATAAATTGTTTGTAAAAAATATTTTTTTTACAATACGCTAAAAATATATTTTGTTCAATTTAAAAAAAGTTTTTTTTTTTTTTTTTTTTGTAAAAATATGTTTTTTTTATTAATGTATTTGCAGTTTTAGATAATACATATTATTTTTCGGAAATATAAAACAAGTTTCACTCTAGCCTAGTTGGCTAGAGATTTGGCTAAAAAGGGAGAAGGGAGGTGTCCCAAGTTTGAATCCTCCTTTCCTCATTTTCTTTCATACTTTTCACTTTAAGACAAATTACAAAAATGGTCCATGTGGTTTGACCAATGTTACGAATCCAGTTCCTTTATACTTGAAAAGACGAAAATACCATTACTAATTCAGCCCCTAACGGCTGAAAACTAACGGCGTTAGTAAAAAGGGTCATCTATGCAAGTTTTGAAAACCATAAGGACCATTTACATCAAAAAAAAATTAGCAGGGACTAACTTTGATACTTTTGGCAAACCACAGAGACTATTTTTGTAATTTTGTCTTCAATTTACAATACAACTCCAGATATTACGAAATCCATCGATTCAAATACGACCTAGATATCAACAAATGGCAATTTTATCATCATAAAATTATGTAGACTTAAAACTGTCACATCAGCTAAATAAAATCAACCTACTTTGTATGGTGTACAGTCAACTAGAAATACAAACAAAATTCTAATGAGAACAATGTTCAGGGCTAGTCTAAGCTAATTTGGGATCCGGGGCAAATAAAAAAAATAAGGACCTTTAAAATGTAAAAATTATTATTTTTATGAACATCAAGAGATTTTATATACTAAAAGGATATCATATACCTAGCAAATACAAATACAATAAAATGAGAATGTTTACAGTGCAGTGTAAGAAAAATGTTTGAGAAAAGATCATATATCTTCTGATGTCAATAAACTTTAGGATGTGAAATCCAATCATCTAAGGTATTGAAAAAGAACAATTTAAGCAAAAATATCCTAAATTGCACAAGTGCATATCCAAAACACACCGGCTATTGTCTTACATTTACAGTTAAGTTCAACACTTTATGATGCTTTGAGCTCATGAGCAACAAACAAGATGAGATATAAACTGGTCTTAAACTTCCATGATTACTAGGATCCAAATTTTGAACCACAACTACAATTTAAGAAATCAATCTACTAGAATAATTATAAAAACATCATACAAACAGCCAAAAGTTTAACTCTAAATTATATAAGTCTCCTAGATATTTTATCAAACGTCTGGTGCCCATACCCATTAAAGGGAAAATGTGTACACTAATTCATAGAACTAGCTTCAAGATGTAATTTTATCTCTCATTTAGCTTATTCGAATACATTTGCCTCTACAATTTTCAATACCTGGAAATTAACAACTTCATATACTGAAGTTCAACAACCAGATAAATAAAGATCAACACATAAACAAAAGAGTAAATTACACTAATGGTCCTTATGGTTAGGGTTAATTTGCGCGTTTGGTCCATAACTTATTTTTTTAACTCGCTTGGTCCCTACTGTTTGTTTTCATTACGCGCTTGGTCCCTACTATTT
Organism: Lactuca serriola; assembly: GCF_051521515.1. NCBI lineage: Eukaryota > Viridiplantae > Streptophyta > Magnoliopsida > Asterales > Asteraceae > Lactuca > Lactuca serriola. The sequence continues at coordinate 284,164,771 of NC_136411.1, forward strand.
GTTTTCATTACGCGCTTGGTCCCTATCTTACCTAAAAAGACTATTATTTAAATAGAGAAAAATAATGGGGTAGGTAAGGTAAGGTGAGGGGATGTGGTTGTGGGCGTATTTATTTAAATAAATTAAAAAATCAAGGAAAAAATAGTCTTTTTAGGTAAGACAGGGACCAAGCGTGTAACAATAACAAATAACAGGGACCTTCCGAGTTAAAAAAAAAAGTTAGAGACCAAACGTGTAAATGATCATAAAGCATAGGGATCATTCGTGTAATTTACTCTAAACAAAAGTGAGCTTCAACAGTTAAACCCAATAGAACCTACATACTACAACTCTTTGTAAACAAATCCATCTTAAGCAACCAAAAATCAAAACAAGTTTGCATTAAAAAAGAACTAACAAACATACCAATATTTGCATAAAAAAAACTAACAAACATACCATCAATATTGTCGAATGAATAATCAAACAATATGGAAGGTTAATGTAGGATTTGAAGACTTTGATTAAACTCATTAAAGATTGATTCTTGAAGGATGGCGTATGAACGAAGAATCGATGATGTAGAAAATATGAATCGAAAAAAGCCATAAAAGCACAACTCGTTATTCGAAGGTTGGTTCTTGAAAACTGTGAAGTCGTTTTGGGAATCGGGAGAACATGAATATGTCATTGAAAACTCAGAAGTCATTAAAACATTCAAAAAAAAGTATGTAAAAGAATTAATACCAGGTTCGAACTACGCTCTTCCACTCCGAATTTTCTAATGCCTCAACCATCTCAACTACAAATGCCTTGGATATTTTTTCTACATAATACTTTTATATCTGTAAAACTATATGTATAAATATTGACCATGACCCGTAGGGGCCCCATAGATTTCATGAGGCCCGGGGCGGTCACCCAGTTTGCCCTCCCTCAAGAGCCGGCCTTGACAATGTTGTGTTCTCGCTCCCAAGCCTCTGCAACATACGTAAAGAATATATATACATTCTTTGTCAGCCATGGAATCGCTTTATTCACTGCAACTAGCAATACAAACAAAATGCTAGTAGCTTGCTTTTACTTTAATTTTCTCGAGGTTGTGTCTCCAACTGCGTCTCCACTCACGGGCGGGGATGGGGTGACCATAGTTAGACATATATGCACTCTAACACAACTAAGTTGTGATTTCACTTTTTGATGTGGTAAATATATATTTTTATTATTATACTTGTTCTTCTGCCGTTCCAACAAAAATTATTATACTTGTTCTTTTGCAGATCATGAAAGATAATCTTTATTTGAAATGAAATACATACGGACAATAGGAAAAACAACATCATGGCTTATTAAAAGAAACAACTATACATTTCTGATAAAACGTAACAATCAGGACGTCAATATGTATGCATTTACTTAATATTTACGAAATTTTAAAAAACAAAAAAACATTTTTATTTTCCCAAAAAAAATGGAATGATGTCAACCCCAAAAAAGGTAAAACCCTTTTCTCTCATTTCATTTCTATGTTTTATGATCTTTAGGATTAATGTATTATTTACTTAGCCACTTTCCCTCGTATGGCGCTTCAATTTCAAATTTTGTGTTTAAGTGGAAACAAACAAATATATATATATATATATATATATATATATATATATATATATATATATATATATATATATATATATATATATATATATATATTAGATGTATGTCCGCACAAACGGCGACGATAATTTTTTTTTTTTTGTGAATAATTTTTAAAGAAAATAATTATTATATTTTATTGTTAATATTATTTGATAAAAAATTATCACTTTTTAATAGAATATTTATTTTTACACCTTATTTTATATTATATGTTTATACTATTGATGTTAATTAATTAAAATTGGAGTTTACTTTAAAAAAATATATATTAATTTATATACATGAATTTAATATTTTAAAGTATTTTATTTTCTCAAAATTGATCTTCTTAATTATTTTACTTAATTTAAGTCTTCAAAGTGTAATAAATTTAATGAATTATTTATGTATAGTTGACTTGTACAAAAAACATTGTAATGTATACATATTAAAATTCAAATTTTGTTAATATGCTTTATAATACAGTATAACAAATATATATATATATATATATATATATATATATATATATATATATATATATATATATATATATATATATATATATATATATATATATAGAGAGAGAGAGAGAGAGAGAGAGAGCGCTAGGTTCAAATGTCGATTGACATCTATTGTACGGACGTGTGGAGAGTGCTCTTCTGTAAGAATGACAAAGAAAATATGTTGTTTGATAATGTGAATACGTTCAATCTTACATAACTATTGTCATCATCACGCATTCTAATCACCTAAATCGTGTATAAGATTATTATAGACTTTTTATTATTATTCACATTCTGTTAAAATGTTTTCATAATGTTTATTAAGTCGTATTTTGTAAGAATGAAAATGAGTGAAAAACGATGTGTGAGAACAAAACTAAATAAGTATTAATGAGAATGAATGGAAATGATAATAATTGTGTGAGGTTGAACGTATTCACAATACTGAACAACTTAATATTTTAGTAATTCTCATAGAATAACATTGTCCGCACATTCGACAATAGTTGTCCATCCACATTATAACCTAGCCCTATATATATATATATATATATATATATATATATATATATATATATATATATATATATATTGAACATTTTATGTTTTCCCTCCTTAGCGTATTATACAAGCATTTTATGTGTTAAACCCGACGAAAATCAAATAGGTCCATATTAGCGACAATTAACAGAAATCAAGTATCTTTTGTATTCACAGTTCAACTGCTTCTCCACATTCATGCTTTAACATCTTTCTACGTCCAGTGAAACTCCTTCCCAATGTCCTTCCTTCTCCAACCTCCATCACGATTGGTAACACGTAGCCTATTTTCTATCAGGATCGGTAAGTTTGTCAATATTTGGAAATCGGTTACCTATGTCAAGTAATTAATTAACCTCCCATGTTCATCCTGGCTTTCAGGTTGAACTGCTACCTATTTTATCTATATAAGATGTTTTTATGTACTTTAATGTGGAAGTGTTGAACAATTCTTTCTTAGTACGGTTACTGTTCATTGGAAAATGGAAAACAGGTACACAATTTTATACTGACTATAAGTGTTCTGTTGAGTCGCTGGTTTTGTTCATATCATTTTGTGTATAGATCGGGTGAGGATTTTATTATTATTAAGTGTAATGAATATACCTTGGATCAACAATTGAGGTGTGACGTACAACCGCCTACTCATTCAACGTTGGATAAAAGGTAAATACTTATACTGATTTTAATTATGCTTTATAATGTATTGTGTATTTGTTTTTATGTTTGTTTATGTTCAGTACAGGTAAGGTTTATGGATTTGAGAATGATCTAGTAATTGTGAAGGTAAAAGAAAATCCACTTATTCTAGAAATAAACTGTGAGCTATGTTTTCGTTACGTTTATAATTCATTTTGTATTTATAAGAGTATTGAATTTTAATCTGACTTTTTTGACAGGGAAATAAAATATGTTCCCAGTCTGCTGAATTTTGTTATGTGGAAAATCTAGTAGATGGTCAAACTTTAGAGGAAGAAGGGGTACCTATTCTTATTCTTTTACTATAGTTTATGTTTCATTAACTATTTATGTAAATGGATATATTGTGTTTGTATTGATTCGGTTGTTGCATGCATAACTGATTGGTGACTTGGATGAAGAAGCGGTTAGCACATAGAATATCGACCTGCATAATATTTTATTTACATTTTACTTTAAACCTGTTTTATTCTCATTAAAGTTTTGATGCAAAACATCAATGGGGAGTTTGTTGGTAGTAATTTCTCTTCAACATCATCCGTTATTATAAAAGTTCCTTGAATTGTCATCCACAACAATATTAGATTTAAGTGTACTCGGGTAAAATCAGACGTTGATGCCTATATCCATGAGTGGTAATTACAAGTTTTAAATTGTAAATGTTTTTTTTATGTGAGTTGTATATTAATGATTATTGTTTTGATTATTTTTCAGCATAGGTGTAGATTTCAGTATCCCTATTACAGATTCAGTTGCATATGTTGTTGAAGTTAAAAATATTGAGAACAAGGCTTTGAAAATTATTGTGGAGGTTACTATACTTCAGTAAGAAGAATTAAATTCTTCTAGGTACAAAAACTGTAACACCCGTCAAAATTAGGTCAATAACAATCACATGTGATTATGCCAATCATATAATGTGATTTTGTAAACTAGTAAAGTGACAAACTTACTATGTAATTTGTGATAAATTCGAATACAAGTATGAACTTTTATGATACAACTCAAAGTATACATCCATAAGATTCCAAAAATATTGAGAACGTCTAAATCTGACTTCGCGTGAAGAAGTTATGATAAACTAAACACTATAACTCTCTATAATAATATGAATTTAAAATAGACTTAGAATTAGCTATTAGAGTTTAAAAGATAGTTTTAGTGCTCGAAAATACCTACGCATGGATATAAAGAACGTCAAAAACAGAATTCGTATGCAAAAGTTACGACCTTCCGAAGATACAACTGTCAGAAACCCTAATCTGACTGGACTCACGACGTGAGGAGTCAAAATGCCACATTTCGAAGCTAGAAGTCTACAGAAGGATAACCCAAAAGCTCACGATGTGAGCAAGGTTTTCTCACGACGTGAGGACACTACAGAACACGAATCAGGGCTAGAAAACACGCGTTAAAGCTATGAGATAACTCTTACCATAACTCATGACGTGAACCTATCATTCTCACGTCGTGAGGACCAAAAATCAGGCTATAAATAGCCATTTTGACCCTAAGGCTTAGTACACCTAAAATCTCTTCTTTCTCTCTCGTTTGCTCGAGCCGTTTCGCTTCCCAAGCCCGACGATCGCGAACCGCTGACTGTTTTTAGTTAGATTCTGTCAAAGCGTGATATTAAAGTGAGTTTCACGGCCCCACTTTCTAATATTTTTGGGGGAAAACGCATGCTAAAGATTGTATATACATTACTGTTATGTCTATATGATGGTATATTAGTATCAACGTAGATAGTTATATTAACCGAGATATAGTTATTCTAAATATAATATTTTGAATATATACAACTGTTATCAACTTGTTAGCATGTTATTATACTAAGGTAGATCTTGAGTTATACTTAGGATTCTATATATATGTTGTATGCGATATAGTTACGAAGTTATATTCGGAAGTTCTATATGTTAATTTATAAAGTATGTTGCTATTATTGGTTTTATGTCAAGAGAAAACTTGGTATGCTATATATTGTTATTGTTAGTTTTATGACAAGATAAAACTTGGTATGTTATATGTTATTGTTTTTATTGGTTTTATGTTAAGATAAAACCTGGTTTTACTTCAAGTTATAGCTGTTATACTGCCTAAATGTTAGAAGTTAGGAGTAATGTTTAAAAGCATAGTCTAGTAACTTAGGGTTTTAGACACGAAATGCTTTTGTTGTTGGAGCTATAGGAAGTCGTCGAAGTCTACATGAGTAATTGTATTCATCAACTAAGATTGGGGATCTTAGCGGAAATCCTCTAAACTGTAACCGTTAATCCCGTGTGAGCGAGGAAGTCGTGTATAAGTAGTATATGGGTTTACAACCCCACTTGTGATTGTTAGCTACAGTCAACCATAAACGAGTGACGAACTATCCTTTTACTTGTTATTATTCCGGCGTCGATGAAGCGTACGGTGTTGTTTCTCATGAAAATCATGAGTGTATTGTTTCTCATGGAAATCATGTGTGTGTTGTTTCTCATGGAAATCATGAGTGTGTTTTATCAGAGGTATTGTGTCGTAGCAGCGGTTACAGGCTTATGGTAGCAAAGTTTTAGAAGCATTATAGTTTCTCGCACTACAAGAAAAAAGGCCTTTTACGACGCGCAAAATACGATGCTCATTGATCTATGTTACGCAAGAGAGAGTGACATTAGAAAAATGTCATCTCTTCAAAAAATTTAAGTATATATGTCGCGTTTTATTGAGTGCCCTTAGAGTTAGTGTCTAATGTAAAAAACTTAAAAACACGGAGGGCACTTAATGTAAAATGTGCGCCGTCTCAAAATGTCGCATTATAATTTTAGTGAAAGGCGCGCATCTCTTCACAAAAATCGAGGTTACTAACAAAATATCTAACACTCACTATTCATCAGTCACTTCACTCTCTACGATTCTATCGACGCTGAGACCTCGACTCGCCTTCCCTTGCAGACAAAGTCTCCTCCTCCGATCGTTAGGTTACTTCTCTGGCTGATTTCGCCTCGCCGACGACCGTGGGCTCAACTAACATCATTGGAGACTGCTAAAATTTACGTGCCCTAGGTCCGATTAAGGTGTTCCTGTTGAACCGATTTAGGCCAAGTGAACTTCCCGGTTGGCCATAGAACGCTGTAACAGAAGAGAAAGAGCAAAAGAAAGTCAACACAAGGGGAAGAAGCGCCTGGTAGCCATGAATCTGATGCTAAGTTGAACACATTCAAGGGTTTCTCACCTACTGAAGCTTCTCATGTCGAACACAAGGTAAAATCTCAAGCTTCTCAAGTTATATGTAATGTTTTTATCCCCTTCTTTCATCTTGCGAACATTTTCTCTGCTTTTTATCCCAAACTTTCACCTTGTCCTCAAGGTGAAGAAAGGATTGGCTAACTGTGTATACATAATGACAGTTGCCTAAGAAAAGAGTCGAAAAATCCCTCAAAATACTCTTAATCAAACTCCCCTGTGAGATGTTTCTCTTCTGGTTCTTCGAACCCTGGTCTGGTAGAACATAATTTTTTATGTTTTCTGATTGTACTTATGAAATTATGAAATCATGTTGTATCTTTCATTTCGATTGGGGGTATCTATGGACGATTTGTAATAGGGATTGAGATTATGAAATCATGGTTGAATCATTCATTAAACCCTAAATGTAGATGTCTGAGTCTAGATTTATTTTTTAACTGTTGAGAAATTCTGCAAGGACACTTGATCTTCTCAAGAACATAGAAAAAAGTTCTAAGTTGTTTCACTTAATTAGTCAAAAAGCATCTTATTCTGGAACCAAAAGACTTGTTAGAGCATATTAAACATTGAAAGTGTATGTATTTATGAAATCAGCCATTGATTCATTTTGCATTTTGATCATCACACAACCTCTTTGATAGAAACCAAAATCCAATAACAGATAAATGAAACTCAAATATGAGATATATAGATCTAGGAAACTATTTGATTACTAAATGGAAATAAGAACAAATCAGAAAGGAAATCCAAATGATTATCCTCCTGCCCTAATCAGAAAAGTTCTCTCAAGAGAAACTTCCTGCCTAAGCTAAAGCCGATACTCAAAGTTACAAAATACTAAATGATTCAATACTCTTAAGAATTAAAAATCTATAAAAAGCTTGCCTGTTTGTTTAAAGCATCCAAAGTTTCTTCATTGAGGTCATTACCAGCAGTGATTCCAGTCTTTCCAAACCTCGGAACTCCAAATTCCATTCCAATTGTTTCAAAGAACTTTCTTTTCTCACATGAAAGATAAGCAAGATCACCAAAATCCAACCGAATTCCCCTTGCTTTATACCTATACAAAATAGAAAAATACAATAATACCCTAGATCATTTAGTGCTAGAAGAACAACACAGAAGTTAGGAACACCACTCTTCATCACTTAGGAAAAAAAATTATCTGATAAGTGGTTGCTGACATGCAACCTACGTGACATGTACTTGGCAAATTATTAAAAGGTTAAGGTCATATAATAACTCACGTATTTGTACTTTCGTACATATATTTTTTAGTTAAAATACTTCAGGCCTCAAGTATTTTATGCAAAAAAAATAATCCCTGTCAATTTTCATCACATACAAAAAATTTCAGGAGTGAAAATGTAACACCCAATGCACAAAGACCAGATTACCCTTTGCCTAATGCCTACCTTTTCTTATGACTACCTTCAGCATTTTGTTTTGTTTCAATAACAGTGCTACGTAGGGATGTTTCTGCATAAGAGCAAAACAGAAAGCACACAATATTACAATTCGGTCCCTCCACTTTTCCCTTGTTTTCAAAGAAGATCCATTCTTTATCACATTCTTTATCAATACCACCATCTTGAAGTAGAGGCTTGTAAATAATGATATACTCATCAGACTTATCATACTCAATTTTCAAATAGGTGCATAATTTGCAAAAAAAAGACAAACACAAAACTGCTAGCTAAAGAAAATTCTGATTTTATTGCAACAAATCTTCTGGCTACAAACAAACAAAACATTCATCTCATCTTGTTAAAAATAAAGTCGATTCTTTGCCTTAATACAAAGCCAATTAATAATTGTTCATGTTTGTATATCAATAAGAACTCTTTATCAGATGTACCAGAATCTTTCTTTCATCCCAATTTGACCGAATGGGTTGACCACCAAAGACACAAAAGCAGATAACTCACCTGCATGCCCCAAAATGCCACCCAAACAACAACAAATAACTAACTAATCACCACCATCATTCCCCGCCAGCTTTCTTCTCTGTTGATGCTCAGCCACCTTATAATCAACCACTTCACGAAACAGAAGTGGATCAAGCACACAGTTTTCACTTCCATAAACAGCAGCTTGTACACTTGCCATAAGCTTTGCAACCTCTCTTCCTGAAAATCCATCTGTTTTTGCAGCAGCTTCCCTCAGTATATCATCCTTCTGCTGTTCTTTCTGAAAGAATTTTGAAAAGAATCCTGGTTTTTTTGCACCAGCTTTTGCAATGTACTTGTCTAGGTATAGTTTTAAAAGCTTGAATTTTTGCATTCCCATACATACCTTTCATCACTCTTGAGAGCATAGGCAACCAGCTAGTTGATTGTACTAAGATATAACACCAATAAACATCAACCACTAGATAATTCAATTCAACAGTGGAATAGGGAACCAAAATAACATTGTGATCCAGAGGTTTAGGAGGTATTAATTCCCATAAAGCATACAAACCTCCGTATGAAGAATGAACTAACTCTATCTGTTTTTCCAATCGGACTCCGAAGCTGTACAAGGCTTCATTTGTTAAGCCTCCTATTAGCCCCTTAGATGGATCATTGACTCCTTGCGTGGAGATATCTGATGTTGATTTAACTTCACTGACAAACACCCATGTACCAATCTCAGTAGAGAAGAGTAGTTTAATCTTACACCTGGGCTTATCAAGGTAGACCGAGTTATAAATAGATGGCAAGGAGATTGCAGGTACAATCAATCCTCCTGAATTGGAGTATTTTGCTTGCATGTGCGTCGATGAAAACAGAAAGCACACAATATTGCAATTCGGTCCCTCCACTTTTCCCTTGTTTTCAAAGAAGATCCATTCTTTTGGCTAATGGCTACTTCCAAACATACATACATACATAATACATAGCCACACACATGTTCAATTCTTTTGGTCTCTCACACCTTTCTAAAACCAAAATATATACACCAACTTATCTTACTATCTTGTTTTATGAATATTAGAATATAAACCACTTTACAATGTTTATTTACAGCCAAGGGTCAGATTCAAAACCTACATTAAAACATGGGTTCTTAAATAATTATAATTTGTATAAACATGAGCATGCCTAATAAGGCAAGCCTATCTTCAACTTCTTTTCTGTACACCTGTATCAAACCACTGCCATCTGTAACTTGAAGCTTCTCATTTAACATTGTCTTGTATTCATCATCTGTAACTTGAAGCTTCTCATTAAACATTGAAAGTGTATGTATTTATGCTTCTAACTATTTTTGCTTGTAGGACTATTGGCAAGAGGATTAAAAGTGCATTGATCTGGGTGGTAACTACAGCTGTATGTGGCTTGGTGCTGTGCATCTTATACGGTTAGTATCTCCTCCACTTATTAATTTATTCTTACAAGAAACATTTTCACTTATGATCAAATGCAATTAGGAGTAGAACCTACTTTTAGTCATTTAGAAGGTTGATGTCCCTGGTTTCCCATGCAAGTAGGTATGATGGGCACTGCCAAAAAAATTAGCTTACATGGCAAAAATTACTATTCTAGCTTTGCATTTTGTATACTTATAATAGGATTGATGAATGAGATGTTTCTAGGCTTTGACATAATCTGACTGTGGTTAGTTTCATGGTCACACTAAAGCATAAATGGGCATGATTTCTGAGTTGACAGCATTGCTTGCTTTATGAAAACGTGATTTTTAGTTACTTTAATGAAGTCTTTTCAAGAAACTTACAACATTCGAGTTTTAGAAAGCTCTTAGGCGATTTTAACAACTAAAAAGTCTTTTTAATTGGATTTATGAGTGATTTAATGTGAATTTTTGAAGATCAGGTACTTTTATCTCGTATATAAAAAGAGCAGCTGAGAGCAAAAAGCTATTTTTTACAGTAACATCAATGTATGCATCAGTTATCACAGTACCATGATTTTTTACCCCTATATTAGAATGAATACAATTCCATTTGGCTGTTTCTCTTGAATATATATGCATGCCAGTCTCTTGTCCCACCAATGTTCAAATCCTTAGAGCCAGAAGCAACAAACGCATGCTTCAAAGTATAATATCCAAGCTTGCATTATGTGAACCTTTCTTCACACATATTTTGCTAAATGCTAATGTTCGTTAATTTTTTTCATAATTGTGCATTGCAATATGCATATAGTTACAATGAGTTACAATTTTTTTGTTACTTGATGCAGGCTCAAAGGGTGATAAAGCAACAGTTTCTGCTATAAATTACACTGATATTCCACATACTCAGGTAAGAAAAGGTATTTATTTTTAATCTATCTATTTTTTAGGGTACATAAGTTTTTTTATTTTTCATTTTCTAACATAGATTCTATTATATTATTTTGATTACAAATTCATTTTTGTGAATATTCGTTTAAAATATCCAAGCCTTTTTAACTTAACATTAAAAACAATCAAAAGCCTAACATATATTGTACATACTCTACAAGCAATACATATAACATATAGCTCAACAGAATAAGATTAAAAAGAATGTCATCCAAAAAGCTTCTTGCTACTTTACAAGCAATACATATAACACCTGCACCTCTTCTTTTCTAACAGATCCATCATGTTCACCCTTTAACAGGATTCATACAAATCAATTCAATCATATTATAACAAAAACAATAATTAATCTATAACTAAAGTTATTACAGATAATAAAGACAACCTTGAGAAACAGAGAGTTTACCTGTGACTGTGAGTTACCTTGATTAGGTTGTAGTTGTGCTCCTTCTTTTCTAACAGATCTTTTATAGATCTTAGGTACTCACCCTTTAACAGGATTCATACAAATCAATTCAATCATATTATAACAAAACAATAATTAATCTATAACTAAAGTTATTACAGATTATAAAAACAACCTTGAGAAACAGAGAGTTTACCTGTGACTGTGAGTTACCTTGATTAGGTTGTAGTTGTGCTCCTTCTTTTCTAACAGATCTTTTATAGATCTTAGGTACTCACCCTTTCACAGGATTCATACAAATCAATTCAATCATCTTTAAATAATAATAAAATGATAATTAATCGACGTGTGATGAAAATTTTACTAACCTCAATCTGCCACATTAAATCAGGAATGGAAACAAGTAGAAACATCAACTCATTAACCAACAAAGACAGAAGAGAAAGAAAGAAAGAAAAAAACAACAAAGAACAGCCATACCTATAGGAAGTTCTTATGCAGTATTAATCACAATTAACATCAAACATAAATATTTATACATTTTTAGAATGTAACTGTCAACTGACAGTTAATACCTAATTTTAAACAGATTGACCACCCAAGGGTAAAAATGTCAAACCCATAAATTATGAAATAACGGGTTTGCAGGTGGTTTTGTGTTGGACACCTGTTTAGCCCATTTCTAACTTTAAAATTTCTGCAAAAAAGATCATATTCAAAATTTTAAAAGTATTTCTAATTTTCAAATTTCTGTAAAAGTTCATAAAATTTTATAACAAACACATAAAAATATTCAAACAAGCTGAAAAAGTAACTGGATGCTGAAAAAGTAAATGATAAACTATACAGTTTTTTTCCCTGCTTCAGTTTTGTCACTGTACAGTTTTGGCCTCTGTACAATTTTTTTGTCCCTGTATAGTTTTGGCCCTGTACAGTTTTGTTTTTGCATAGTTTTTGTCCCTAAACATGCGTAATCATTATTGCTTTAAATGGTAAATAATTATGTAGGTTGGCAACAAATGTTTAATGGATAAATCATGGATTTCCTCTAGTAGATTATCAAATGCATATGATGAAGGTGTGAATGCTTTTCTAGAGTTTGCACAAACTAATAATCCAAAGTTAGATGTTATTCCATGCCCTTGTGTAAATTGCATCAATTTGTGTCACCACTCAATTGACAATGTCCGTTATCATTTGTTTGCCCACGGCTTCGATGAGAATTATAAGATTTGGTCTTTCCATGGAGAAAAACAACCCAATAGTGATTCTAGATGCCCTAACAATTCCATTCCTCCTGATGCTATTTATACAAAGGATATGCTTCATGATGCCTTCAAATACGTAGACGATGAACCTGATTCGTTGAAATCACTTCTTGAAGAGTGTGATAAGCCACTTTATGTAGGGTCAAATTATAATGCACTTAGTGGATTATTGAAATTCCAACATTTGAAGGGTCAATTTGGATGGTCTGATGCTAGTTTTGATGCTTTGTTTTCTGTCCTAAAAGATATCTTACCATCAAACAATATCATCCCTAGCTCGATATATGAGTCCAAGTAGTTGCTAAAAGGAGTAGGTCTACAATATGAGAAGATTCATGCATGTGAAAATGATTGTGTTCTATTCTGGAAAGAACATAAAGATGCTTCTCATTGTCCGACTTGTGGCACTTCTCGTTGGAAGAAGAATTCCAAAAACGTACCTTCAAAAGTTTTGTGGTATTTTCCTATCATCCCTAGATTTAGAAGAATGTTTTCAATACCACAAATTGCTCATGACTTAACTTGGCATGCACAAGGTCGGGTCAATAGTGGGAAGCTTACTCATCCTCGCGATACCCCTTCTTGGAAGCTTGTTGATAACACGTGGAAAGAATTCGGATAGGAAAAACGAAATCTTAGATTAGCCTTGTCTGCTGATGGTATCAATCCACACAAGTCATTAAGTTCCAAGCATAGTTGTTGGCCAGTTATCCTAATAACATATAATCTACCCCCTTATTTGTATCCGGGCCAAACCAACCTGGTAACAATATTGATGTCTACTTGGCACCATTGATAGAAGATCTAAAGCTCTTGTGGGAAACTGGCGTTGAGACTTTTGATTCTGATAAGAAAGAATACTTCAATTTAAGAGCAATATTACTTTGGACTATAAGTGATTTTCCCGCGTATGGTAATCTTTCGGGGTGTGTTACCAAAGGTTATTATGCTTGTCCAATATGTTCAAAGAATACTTGTTCACAATGGTTGCCAAAGTCCAAAAAAGTATGCTTCCTTGGGCATAGAAGATTCCTACCACTTGAACATCCTTTTCGCAAAAGAAAAAAACATTTCAACAATCAACAGGAGCACGATTTTATGCCACAACCATCATCAGGTGAAGAGATTTATGACTATCTGGCGGGATTTGAGACTACATGGGGTAAGAAGATAAAGCCAAAGAAGGTAGTATCAAAGAAGGTAGGATCAAAGAAGATAAAGTTAAAGAAGATAAAGTCAAGGAAGGGAGCGTCAAAGAAGGAAACGCCAAAGAAGGAGAAGACAAAGAAGAAAAAAGAAAGTATCGACGAGAGATCTAAATTTTGGCATAAAAAGTCGATTTTTTTTGAACTTGAATATTGGAAGAAGTTGCCTGTTCGCCATCAGTTAGATCTCATGCACATAGAAAAAAATGTGATCGAGAGTGTTTATGGGACAGCGTTGAATTTGCCTCACAAGACGAAGGATGGATTAAAAGCACGACAAGATCTTGAAGCGTTGGGCATCAAGACTGAATTACGACCTGAACCAAAAGGGGATCGACATTGGCTTCCGCCTGCCAAGTACACATTGAATTCCGTAGAGAAACATCTATTTTATGAAACCCTGTCTAACATAAAAGTTCCTTATGGGTATTGCTCTAATTTCAAGAATCTCGTGTCGGATGATGTTTCAAAGATGAATGGTTTGAAGTCTAATGATTGCCATGTACTAATGCAACAACTTCTTCCATTTGCAATCAAAGGGGTGTTAGATGTGAAGGTGCGGAGAACAATCCTAAGCCTGTGTCATTTTTTCAAGGAGTTGTGTAGTAAAGTTGTTGATGTTAGTAAGCTAGGCAAGTTGCAAATTGACATCGTATTAACATTATGTTTGTTAGAGAAGTACTTTCCTCCTTCATTTTTCGATGTCATGACTCACTTGATGGTGCATTTAGTTAGAGAGGTGAGGTTGTGTGGCCCGGTTCATTTTAGGTGGATGTATCCATTTGACAGATACATGAAAACACTTAAAGGGTATGTAAGAAATCATCATCGACCCGAGGGTTGCATTGCAGAGTGTTATGTGGCAGAGGAGGCCTTAGAATTTTGTTCAGACTACTTAAAAAACAAGAAATCAATTGGCAATCCTCATGAGCGTGTTGATGAAAGAATCCGCAGTGGCAAGCCTTTATCAAAGGCTACAATTGATGCTGTAGATGCTCAGTTACTTGATCAAGCTCATCTTTATGTATTACGAAACACTGCTGTTGTGGAGCCGTATATAGAGTAAGAATTACATGAAACTGTATACTCTTATACCATTATCTATCATATAAAACATTCTTTTAACTTGTAATACACTTCAGGCAACATATGTTGGAATTGAAGGATCTGAACCCCCGTCATGCTCGCAAGAGTACATGGTTGCAGAGCCAACATAGTCGGACATTTATTAGTTGGTTTAAGAAAGAGGTTTGTTTTTAAAATAAGATTGTTAGAATTACAATATTTTTAATTATTTTTTTGAATTACATTAATTATATATTTTTCTATTAGGTTGGAAAACGTTTGGCTAACGGGGAAGATATTTGTGATGATGTTCGTTGGTTGGCCAAAGGGCCTAATTTTACTGTTACTAAATATAGCGGTTTTGCCATAAATGAATATCATTTTCATACAACATCTCGAGATGAGTCTAGAACAACTCAATGCAGTGGAGTGTCTTTAGTTGCACATACCATGCAGATTGCTAGTGCAAAAGACTCCAATCCTGTGTATGGTGCTGTAACTTACTTCGGCCGTATAAAGGAGATATGGGATCTTAATTATCACATGTTTAGTATTCCTGTATTCATGTGTGATTGGGTTGATAGTCGTGGAGTAAAAATAGATGATTTAGGATTCACGATAGTTAACTTTGATAGGCTTGGTCAAAAGTCTGAACCCTTCGTATTAGCTAGTCAAGTCAAACAGGTTTTTTATGTTCAAGATCAACAAGATGAGAATTTGCATGTTGTTGGATTCACACCTCATAGGATGTACAAGTATGGATCAAATGGTGAAACTGATGATATGTTGGAATTTGATGTTACTTTTGATTTAACACAAGACTCCGCTTTATTAGACCTTGATGATGATTTTTTGTGTACGCGTCTGGATGGCGAGGGCATATTAGTTTAAATATTTTTTTTGCAGAATAATAAAGTTTTTGGTATGTTTTTATTTCAGATTTTGAATGTGATTAATCAATGTCCAACTGCAACAAATAACAACGTACTTAATTTAATTTGAATCTTGTTGAAACAGGTTGTGTTTTTGTGACATGGAATCAGATTCAACTTCTGATCACGAGGACTCCAAACAAAGGGGTCAGACAACAAAGACAAAAGCTAATAAAGTGAAGCTTGTAATAACTTACAATAAAAAAGGTGTCCCGGTTGGAAAGGAAGCCACAAAATTGTCTACTTTTGAGGGTTTGGTTGCAAGAACAATGGTTCCCATAACCTATGACACGTGGCTGGAAGTTGGTGAGGAAGTAAGGGAAGGATTATGGCAATATGTTTTGGTAAGTCTCTGTTTTCTTCCTGTTATTACCTTTGTTCAGATCTGTTTTTGTCCCTGTTTTTGTCCCTGTTCAGATTTGTTTTTGAACTAACCTTTTTTTATGTTTCAGGAAAAGTTTGTAGTTGACCCAAAGAGCCGGAAGCAAATTCTCCAATCGATCGGGAAGAAGTGGAGAAACTTCAAGCATTATCTATATGCCAAGTTCATTAAGAACCGAAGTAAAGATCCCAAGGAAAATCTATTCAAACCTCTGAAAGATTATCCGTTTATAAAGAAAGAAGATTAGAAAGTTTTTGTATCCCATAGAGTTACAAAGAAGTGGGAGGTTTGTTAAACTTTTCTTATATGCATTTGTAGTTACAATTTTAATGTTTGTATTTATAATTTTAATGTTTCTAATGCAGGAGAAAAGTATGAAAGCTAAAAATACTCGTGCACATCATAAATACAATCATCATTTGAGCAGAAAAGGATATGCTGGACTCATTAATGACATTGTATGATTCCCACTGAATATTGATTATTTTATTTGTATATATTTATGTTAATTGATTTTGTTATTCTTGATAATTTAGATGCAAGAAACCGGCAAGACGGAAGAGGAGATTGATAGGACAGTGCTGTGGAAAAAAGCAAGAGAGTTGAAGACAGGAGGATACGATGCAGATGTGAAGACGATTGTTGATAAAATTGTAAGTTTCATTAATTCCCAAATATATAAAAAAATAACATTTGTCCCATTTTATTTTTCAAACATTTGTCCCATTTTATTTTACAGGATGAGCTTCAGAAATCGGGAAGCTTTGGAGAGGTTACATGTGGAACACATGATGTGCTTACAGAGGCGTTGGGTACTCAGGAACAACGTGGGCGTGTACGAGGGATGGGTAGATTTATAACGCCACAGCAATACTTTTATTTACCCAAGAATGTTAAGTATTACTTGGAGATTGAGAACGAGAGGGTGGATAAACGAATCAACAAACTTGAAGATGACTTGGAGAAACTAAAAAGAGGTGTACTTAATGTTTCTGAAGTTGCAAGTTGCCAAATAGGGGGCGTCATTGAAGATTTTGAAAAACAACCACAGAATGAATCACTTGTAAGTCCTTGAAGACAATTATGAAAAATATATTTAAATAATTTTCCTTTTCTACAAACTAACATACTATATTTTGCAGGATAATTCATGTCTTCTGGCGGTTGAATTTGCTGCAAATGTAGTTGCTAAAGGAACCATAATGAAAGCATCGGGTATTTTGAAATATATTTGCATTATTATTATTTATATATTTTCATTTTTTAGAAGATTGAATCTTAATTATTTTTTATGTTTATGTAACAGATGAAAACATTGAAGTTATGATTGAAACAATTTTGCAAGGAGAAGCTTTAGTACCCTTTCCACTTGAAGAGGAGTTCATTGTGAAGGTCAAAGATGCACTGGGACACATACTAAGCTGGCCAAGACACTTAGTTATTCGATGCTCTGACCTGGTAATACTATTTGAACATATTTTCCCTTGGTTATCTTAATTTTTCTGATATTTGAGTGAGTTCTTAATTTTTTTGGTAATACTATTTGTATTTTTGATTGCATTTGTAGGGAAAAGTGGTGGCGAAATCTGTGAAAAAGCATGCAACACCAGTGAAGAAAGCTGCAACACCAGTGAATAAAGATGTAACACCAGTGAAGGAAGATGCAACACCTCCAAAAGAAGAAATAAGAAGTAATAAGAAAGAAAAGGGGACAGGAAAAATGGTTGATGGAGAAAAACAACCATGTGATATGGAAGGAGGGAATGATGTGGAAGAAGGGAATGATGTGGAAGAAGTACTGATTGGAATAGAAAAGAAGATTAAAAAGGAGAAACAAAATGTGACTGTGCAAAGAAGGTGGACCAGAGCACAGATGAAGACAAGGATAAGGATTGAGAACAATAGTATTTTGAAAATGACTGCAATGATGGCTAATGGACAAGTTACAAAGGTTGATTCTATAAGAGTACAGAGTGAGAATGATCTTTTTGGGTACGATAGTTACACGTACTTAACTTGGGATGATTTTGAAGCAGTTCTTACAATGGATGAGCTGACTGGTGCTGTTATTGTGTCTTATATGATGTAAGTGCAAGAAATTTAATTTAAATAACAATGTGTCTTAAAAAAAATGTTTAATGAATTTAGTGTTTGTATGATAACAGGGTGTTGTTTAACAAATTGAAGTATGGCTCCCCAAAAAGAGACCATGGAATTTGCTTTGTGAACCCGGCAGTAATCTCACCAAGTACGCGTAAAGGGAAATCTAAGAATATTGACGATGCAAGCAGAGGTTTAGCAGATCGGTTGTCTAAAAGAAAGGGAAATGACATCATCTTTATGCCCTACAATCCCAGGTATTGTTATTTGACATTTTATTTTTAAAATGACTGCAATTATGTTATTTAACATTTTTTTTGTGGTTTTTGTAGAAGACATTGGGTATTGGGTGTACTAGACATGAAATCGGATACTTGCTATTATCTTGATTCCTTGAGCTCTGGCAATTTCAATATGCAGTTGAAGCAAATTGTTGATTCGTAAGTAATATAAATTATCAAAACACTTGATGTGAGTACAATAAACACATATTTGTTAATGTTTTTTTTATAGGGCAATGGTTTTGTACACTACACAAAGTGGATCCAACAAAAGGGTTAAACTAAATTGGGTTAATGTTATGGTCAGCACTTAATTCCTTATTGAAATTGTAGTTTTAACTTTATTTTTTGGATCAATTGAAATGATCATTTTATATGTAACTTTGTAGTGTCCAGTTCAGCCGGATCTACCGAATGTGGCTACTACATGCTAAGGTTCATGAAGGAGATAGTGGAAGAAGGAATTGAAGTGTTGGTCAAAGACAATGTAAGGATATAGCATTCTACTTTCATTACTATAATTTATGGCATCCTTACTGTTACAGAATATGTGCTTTCATTCATTTGAAAATACAATGCTCTATTAAGAAAGAATAGTTTACATTTTATGCTTAGTTGTTAAAATATAGCAACTTACTGTTACAGAATATGTTAATATGCTATTTTTTATTAATAAAAACAATATGCAAATGTTTTCACAGATCGGGGATGGCAAAGCTGAGTACACAACTGCTGATATCGATGAGATACGTGAAGAATGGTCAACGTTTGTTACATGCTTCATTTATCGATGATATGTATGGTCTTTTGACAATGTATCCGCAAAACAATGTTATGGTTAACCACTAATGCTAGGTATGGTCTTTTGACATGTGTAATGCTAGGTAGTTTTTTGAGACACATGTACAATTTTTTGCTAACTTTTAGTAATGTTACTTAAGGTAACATGTAGTTTCAACTTAGGTAATTCAACATATATGTAAAGTTGTTTGACGTTTAGATGAAAACGAATGTTTTGGTATATTTGTCATTTATTATGTGTATTCACGTTGTAAATTTGTGTTGTAAATGCACGTCGTAAAAACGTTGTAAAGGCGCGTAGTAAAAACGAGAGACGTAAGGTTACGACATGCGAATGAGCGTCGTCTTTCTTTATGACATGGCCTTCCTTGACACGCATTGCGTATCATAAGCACGCATCGTCTCTAGACGACGCGCATTTGAGCGTCATCTTCCTTTATGACATGGCCTTCCTTGACGCGCATTGCGTATCATAAGAGTGCGTCGTCTCTAGATGACGCGCATTTGCACGTCGTCTATCTTTATGACATGGCCTTCCTTGACGCCCATTGCGTATCATAAGAGCACGTCGTCTCTAGATGACGCGCATTTGCACGTCGTCTATCTTTATGACATGGCCTTCCTTGACGCGCATTGCGTATCATAAGAGAGCGTCGTAAATGCGCGTCGTCTATCTTTATGACATGGCCTTCCTTGACACGCATTTGTGCGTCGTCTGAGCCTTTTACGACGCGCAATGAGCGTCGTAAAAGGCCTTTTTTCTAGTAGTGTCGATATACAAGTATAAATGTTAAGTATAAGTTTCCCAAGGACTTATACTCTAAGTATAAAAATCAGATAGGTATATTACTTGTACATTAAGTAGACCACTATACCTATTCTACATACTCGTATATAACTGAAATAGATTTATACGTAGCGGTTTTACTCGTATAGAATTGAAATAAGATTTATACGTAGCAACTTAGTTTGTATGGAATTACAAACATGTATATTTTTAATATATAAGACTTATAGTTATATACTTATTTGGTAAGTAAACCATTATACCTAGGATATATATATATATATATATATATATATATATATATATATATATATATTAATTGTTTTAGAGTCAAAATAATACTTTCAAAACTAAACTTATGAACTTAGAAAAAGTATTATTTTCATATGGAGTCAAAACCTGTGAACTCACCAACTTTATGTTGACGTATTTTAAAATGCATGTGTTTTCAGGATGTTGATAACTATGATACAAAAAATGATGTTACACCGCCCGGTGTTTCCGCCAACGGCCGGGGTGTGACAGATTGGTATCAGAGCTATTAACTATAGTGAATTAATACTTTCTTAGGAAAGAACGACTATAGTTTAGGGCTTACTCTCTAAGATTTAGGTATATCCCTTAGCCTATAATACAAAGTATTATTAAATATTCTACTGAAGGACTACTTACGGGAGCGGTGACAGGATAGACATGTCAATTTGGGTTGCTGGATTTCAGAACGGCTATATACTAAAATGATCATGCCCACCGACTGTCCTGACTGGCCGGTGCCTTATCAGCTAGACCTGAAGGAACAAACAATAATTAATAATACTCGTGAATACAACAAACACAAATTTATAGAGTTATGTATGAACTCAGTCCCACGATGAGAACACATCTATATAACCCAAAAATATAGAAAGCCCAAACCCTCGATAAGAATTCAACGCAAGGTTTTAGGTCAAACTACTTACTCGAGTTTTATTGTATATGGTATGAACCACAACTAAACGTAGACTGATCACCTATGTTTAATTATGTTCAGGCCGATGCACAACTAAACTTTGATACGGTGGTTGATAGACTAAAACACTTGAAGATTTTAGAAGATTCGGGATAGATCTTAGATCAGGATACCATCAACTCGGAGTACAAGAAGACGATGTTCTGAATACAACATATAGAACTCGGTATAGTCAATCTAAGTTCCTAGTTAAGCCTTTGGATTGACCAGTGCCCCAACAATGCTCATGGACCTCATGAATAGTGTTTACAAATCGTACTTGGATAAATTTGTGATAGTAGTTATCGATGATATATTGATATATTCACGAACGAAGGAGGAACACGATCAACACTTGCAAATAATATTGGAACTACTAAAAAAAGAAAAGTTGTACGCCAAATTCTCGAATCTGAATTTTGGATTAGAGAAGTACAATTTTTAAGGCATGTGGTTCCCAAAAAAAGGGATTCATGTCGAACCCGCCAAAGTTGAAGCAATCAAGAATTGGGAAGCACCGAAGATGCCAATATAAGTGCATCAATTCTTAGGAATTGATGGCTATTACAAAAGATTCACAGAGAATTTCTCCAAAATAGCCAAGCCACTTCCAACACTAACCCAGAAGGATATGTAGTTCAACTGGGAAGACAAACAAGAAGCTGCTTTTTCAGAAACTAAAGCAAATCTTGTGTAGTGCACCAATCCTATTCCTTCTAGATGGGACATATGATTTCATCGTATACTGCGGCATATCAAATCAAGGATTGGGATGTGTGTTGATGCAAAGAGGAAAAGTTATCGCCTACGCATCACGATAACTTAAGGTGTATGAGAATAATTACACTACCCATGATCATATATGCCATGACATGTACCAGATCTGATGACTCGTATGCCTTGTGCATGACAAGTTCGATCAGATAAATTTGGCAAGAATCAATGAATCAAGATCAAGAACTTTCTTAAGTGTCTCAGGAGGATAGAGAAAAGGATCTTGATAATATGGAAGAGATCATTCTTAAGATTAGATTGATGATAAGTTCCATACTGATAAAGAAGATTTTGTTTGCATTCGAAATTCATGCTTTATTGAATGGTGAAGTATTATCTTGGAAGAGTACCAAGTAAAACACCATAGTGGATTTAACATACTTAGAGTATACTGTAGTTGTTTAAAATTGCAATGAAGACAATGTGACTGAAAGAGATTCATTAGTGACATCTTTTTTGAAATTCAATCATTGACGGTCCTTTTGGAGGCTCTTGTGACTACAAGGGCAAGCTTACCTCGAGTATGGATCCCAAGTCACACAAGCTCACATGAGACATACTTAGTAACTACTAGTACATTTGATAGTTGTTTGAATGTAAAGACATCATAGTCAATAAGTCATATCAGAAGATAATCTTGTCGATCTATTCCCTAAGTCAATGTCAATGACAAATTCTGACGACCAAACAAGGTCTAAAGGCAATAGATTTCTTAATGAATTGGATTAAACACTTTTGTTTTAAACTAAGAACTTATAGCAATATAAGTGTTCATTCGATTTGGTGATTATTAGGTGGAGATCTTAATATATGACTGAGATCAGTCATTTCAATTTGCTTATCACTGTGTTATTTTTTTGCATGTTTGTAACCCACTTCCCGAGTACTAATTTACTTAAGCATCCACAGTCGGTCATACTCTTGGATGTAAGTAGTGATTTAAGATTTTCATGAGTATTAGTGGAATGTCCATAGTGATATAACATAGCATAGATACTGCGCTAACACTCATCAGTACCTAATAGAGATTAAAGTATTGGACCAACTCGTGCTTAGAGATTACTTCATGGATAATATCTTCTATTCTTCAAAGCTAGATACATGTGGGGTTTTGCTTTATGATTCTGTTATGCATTTGTTTACTCTAACGCTATCTGTAACTATGTAGTTGAAGGTTATTTGTTTGTTTTGCCTTAACAGGAGATGCGATATCTATGGGCCCCTCGATGATTTGGTGCTAACATCTCAAGTGCTTAGCCGAGCCCTGACTGGAATTGATATATATAATTTAGTAGTCAGATTCATTCATTGCAAGTCTATATCGGGAAACATAATCTAAAATTATAATATTAACCATTATCCATGTCTCAAGTTCATACAGATATCTAGAACGAAGGGATAGTTGATCACTTATCTAAGGTCTGAATCTTGATTAGATAAAGGGTTAGTAGTTGCATTAGATGGCTAAATGTATGTTGATTATTAGAGAAGAGTGCAAGGTCATTAACTATTGGTAATATTTCTAAGTGTGAAACT
The DNA here is from genome assembly GCF_051521515.1 of Lactuca serriola. Taxonomy (NCBI): domain Eukaryota; kingdom Viridiplantae; phylum Streptophyta; class Magnoliopsida; order Asterales; family Asteraceae; genus Lactuca; species Lactuca serriola. The sequence continues at coordinate 284,188,170 of NC_136411.1, forward strand.
GTTTCATTAGATGACTTGTCTAAGTGTGAAACTGTTGAAGTAGTGTGCAAGGTCATTAACTATTGGTAATATTTCTAATAATACTAGTTTGCTTTTAGGTTTCCCTCAAGAACCAAATTAAGTATAATAAATAAAGGAGAAATTGGTTTATTAATTACTATGGTTAGTAATTAATTAGAAACTGGTTGGAAATATATTTTGGGAACTAATTACTAGTTTAATACATAGGGTTAAATATTCAATTAATCAATAGTTGGTTCATCAGGAATATTCCAGAACCCTTATGGAATTAGAGTTGGATGAAAAAGACTCCATCCCACATGGGAAAAGGAGTGAATTTCGTTGTAGGCATTGCATCCCACATTGGAAGGAGTACAAAACCTAGGAAGTCATCCAAGGTTATAAATAGGGCCTTAGGGATTTCATTCTTCCTTGCACATTGGCTTGAAGTTTCGCCAACCATTCTTCTTAATCCCATAGGGACGATTTCTAACCCTCCTAAGGTTTGTGAAATTGTCCCTTCTCCAAGTTATTTTTATTTCTCTCTTTGGTGTAATTGAGTAAGATACCATTAAAAGGATTCTGGTTTGGGTCCTCTCATCAATTGCAACTTCATGGAGGATAAGATCTCAAGCATGGAGATAAAGGGCTACATAAGAGGTATTTTTTGTTATTTATATTTTATGTTTTCATAATGTTGCAGTAATTAGTATGAAGCAAGAGATCCATGGGTGCATGTACACTTAGGTATATCATAGTTTGATTTTTCAGCTACCTAGTTTAATTGTATTTGATGCACAGGAAACCCAACAATTTCATCTAACATAGTACATTTTGGTTGCAGATAATACGCACATATAGCATTTGATTGTCTAGATACTTCATATCTAAGTATAAGATGAAAGTAACTATGCACTCACTTGTTAGAAGTGGAAGACTGGTAATTTCGGCAGAGCTTTGCATAACACTTTAGCTTTTGCTCTTGATGTGACCTATATACGATTAGTAATGAGTCTTGATCTTATATTCATAGCGACTAATGATAGTCGAGATTCATCAACAATCCCAATGTCTACATTAATGTGACAACCCGAAATTTCCATTCGGTCAAACCCTAAAAGTCAATATGTTTTTATTATAAGTTAATGTCATTATTTCTTATTTTTATCAAATTTAAAGTTCGTTTGATTATTTTAATAATATTCTTTAAACGAACGGGTGAAAAAAAGTGTCGTCTCGGGTTTTGAAATTTAAAAACCGCAAACACCTCATGTCTTAGAAGTTCACGATCAAACTTTTATGTTTGGGTCGAAAAATCTTCCAAAAAATGTAAACTCAAGCCTTAAGCATGAGTTTACTCCCCAAAAACTAGTCATTTGTGTTTACTCCCCATTTACCAAAAGAGTAAACTCCAAAAATCCTCTCAAGTATCATCCTAGAAATTATTCAAGATCTTCAATCTAGTAAGTGTTTCTAGCCCTTTTAAGTTAGTATATCACTTAATCTAGTGATTGTACATCCTTTAATCCACCCATTTTTGTGTTTTGATTAGTTTTCTAAAAGCACCAAGAACACCAAGAACACACACTAGTGTTCTTGGACTTTAAGTTCATTTCAAGCTTCCACAATGTAAGTACTTCTATCCTAGAGTCATTTAAAGCTTGCTATACAAGTTTATACCAAAGAAAAGTCCCAAGAACACCAAGATAAAGGTGTTCACGGTTTTGGGAGGTCCCAAAACCGTATACACCAAGAATAGGGCCAAAATGGTGTGTTAAGGTGCCTAGATGCTTCACAATGCCTTAGGGACTTGTCTAGATTCATCCTTGATGAGTTTATCACACAAAAAAGCACCAAAATTATAAATTTTTATGTGTTTACAGTTTGGGGATCTCCCAAAACTATAAACACCCCAAATGATGTGTAAAAGTCTCATAAATGTCCCACGGTTGTTCCTTATGTCTAAATCTAACCTAGACTATTGCCATGTTTGAGCTAAGGACTTGAAAACCGCCAAATACCAAACTTATGGGTTTAAGGTAGTAAACTCATGAGTTTAAGGTAGTAAACTCATGGAGAAATGGTCCTTAGACCGTAAACTCCATTTAGGAGTGTTTTGATGCCACACAACACTTCCTAAGGCTAAATCATGAAGTAGGAATGCTTGGAATAGCTTAGAAGACTTCAAAACAACAAATGGTCAAAAGGTTAGGAGTTTATGACCGTACACTCAAGAGTTTACGACCGTAAACTCAAGGGGTGTTGGTCCTTAGGGAGTAAACTCATTTTAAGAGTGTTCCTTGAACCCCAATCATACTAGCCTTTCTCTACAACACTTAGATGCACTCTTTAGCACTTATAACACTTATACAAAGTGTTTGTCATGTCCTTGAGTGTCTTGACTTGTTTATTAGTTGTTTAAAGACTAATTGTTTATATACATATGTCCTCATATGTAATTAGGATCTTTGTGCGTGTCTAAGTCTTCACTTGACACCAAGCACTTATCCGACACTTCCTTCCAATCCACTCGCAACAGGTGAGTTAATACCCCTTAATCAATGTTTTAAATGTTTTTAAATACTTCATGGGGGGATACAAGTAGAATCATGCTAGTTATTATATCAATCATATGTGATTAATAAGCAGCATTCAAATGATTGGCTACTCATTAGCCGTTTTACCAAACAGTTTCCTTCAAATGTTTTTCATAAACACTTTATATGTTTAAAACTCCTTATTAAACTGTACATTTTACTCTGTATGTTTCATTTCAAACTCATTTACAATTGTGTTTCAAACAAATGTTTCTTTATACTTAAACTGTTTTATCAAACCCATGCCTTCAAACCGTTTTATAGATTGACATCAAGTCGATCTTTTCTTAGATAATAATTATGCTCAAAGGTTTTACAAAAATTATTTTATGCTTTTATATTATCAATTGCATGCCTATATATGTATAGATATATAAGAAATGTTTAAAAGACTTAGGAAGGCTATCCACCCTATTTCATTTTCGCGCTTGAGATGTGGTTTGGTGGGACATCGGGTATCCGTCCGATGGTTGTTTAAATATTAGTTATATATCATATGAACATATATAGTCATAAAGGTCCTTCCAGTTCATCCAATGCCCTTGGGTAGCAAGGGTATACATCCATGTTCATACGTACCAGTTACATTACTAGTAAGCTACCATATGGGTAGTTTAGGAAGATACTAGAACTATTACTTGAACACAATATCATACAATGAGTCAGTTCATTCATGAGTCAATACTTGCTAGATAGAGAGAGAACACACATTACAACTAGTACACACAGTACATTACTATACATGCTAGATAGAGAGAGAACACACGTTACAGCTAGTACACATAGAACATTACAGTACATTTACATAGATGCATCTACATGAGTACATTTACATGAATACGTTTACATATATACGCTTACATGACTACATTTACATAGATACATTTACATGAGTACACTTACACGAATTACTAGTACATTTTATATGTATAGATTCTGTTATATAATCCTCATTCTTTTCTTTACCTTGTGATTCAATCACATAATCGACGAGATAGATTGGATTTAATATCCTAGTACCAAACGATACGTTGCGGGATTAACCATTCCTAGAATCTATGTTAGCTACAGAGGTAAAAGCACATCCACGGATGTCAACGGTTGATACCATTACAGGTATACTTTAAGGGACTAACTATTCCTATACCCAGCTGTTAGCAAGAGAGGTAAATGTACATCTACGGATGTCTTCAGTTAACATTGTTAGTTACCCTAGTACCAAAGGGTAATACTAAGGCTACATTCAGAACAGTCGGGTCTTGGTATAAGGCTACATTCAGAACAGTTGGGTCTTGGTAGAAGGCTACATTCAGAGCAGTTAGGTCTTGTAGAAGGCTACATTCAGAACAGTTAGGTCTTGGTAGAAGACTCCCTTTTATAGTAGTAGGAATCATAGGGATTTCTAGGGTTTTTCAAACATTTACATTTGTTCTACAAACATTTTCATACTTATACGAGTTTCCTTTCCAAACAATTTAAAGTCTTTCATTACAAGTTTTACAAATTAAGACACACTAATACTTATGATCTCACCAGCTTTAAAGCTGATACTCTCTTTCAAAATAACTTATATCCTCAGGTCAACGATAGAAAGGTACCGATGCAAGGTTTAGAGAAGATGGAGCTCGATCAAGACTCATCTTTCATTTTGTTTATACTTTAGTGTCTATTATAATTTGACAGAACACTTGTATTAAAATTATATTATTAATGCAATGGATGATGTTGTTGCTTGTTTACTACTTTTCATTGTTGTGATACTGTACATGATGTCCTCCGCCCCAAAACGTTTCCGCCGTTCTTGGTTTTGGGGTGTGACAGATTGGTATCAGAGCATTGTTTATAGTGAATTAAGTATATCAACCCATAAAAGATATACTAACTATAAATACAATGGGATTAAAAATACTCTGACCAAGAGTTTATACTTTAAATAATAAAATATTTGATTAAGTATACGTGCCTGCATTCATACTAAAATCAGTGTCACTAGGACAGTACAAAAGAATTACGATTGTTGGGCAACACAGGTGGACTTAGAGACATATAGTCAAAACTGGGAAGATATAGCCTGATCAACTATATTATCCGAGGGTTGACTAGCATGTGCCTAAGTGTAGTTGTGTGGTTGCAACAAGTCAAAAATCTTACCAACCCTACCACAATGAGAACAGTAGAACATAACATTAAACTTAAAAAACTATAGGGGTATTTGGTGTTACTATAAGTACTTTATACTTGAGAACTAAAACGGAATCTTCATTACCAAGTTGATAGTTGCTAAGTGGATACACTAAGGCTATATGTAATTAGGATGTTATAGACTTAGAATCTGTGAAAATTTTACTTTACCCCTATTCTGTGTGAATTTGGAGTTAAGGTCACTTATTCGAAGGCCTATCCTGTTTCGATTACATATAACTGGTATGCACTTCACAAATAGCGATGTAACTAATGAAGATTTTCTAAATAATTATCTAGATAGTTCGTCTAATAATTATTTTCTTACCCCAATTCTCGCATAGATAACATGGCTGGACTCCATCCCCACGGCAACCAGTATCTTCCGAACGAAGTCATTGCTGGTTGGTTTGGAGAAGAACCAGAGAATGATCATCCTATCCCTGTGAATGATCACCATGATGAAGACCTTTCAGACGATGCTAACTCCGAACCCGAGGTTGAGAACCTACCCCAGGCAACTCCCGTTCCAATTCCTAACCCTTGTCCGGCTTTTCATGGCCCGACGCCTGAGTGGGTGGAATGCTTGGAAACATGGAGCCAAGGACAAGATCAGCCCATGCCATTTAATGGTGATCGAAGCTTTTACGACCTGAGCAATGGGGGCTCAGCAGACAGAGTCTTGAAAATCTTGGTCTGCAGAGTGGCCCGAAATGAGATTCAAGACAGGACAACCCTACATCAGATCACCGAAGTGGTCGTCGATGCGAGAATGCATACCCTCCGCACCATTCGTCTAGAAGATGCTCGTGAGAGATCTGAGAGAAACCATGAAACCCTGCTTCAAGCACTGGCTGAATCATGAGCCGAAGTCATAGAGCTCCGAGTACGCTAGAGGGTGTATGAAAGACACCTACTTGATGTGGAACGTCAACTGGCCGAACTGAGAGTTCACCAGAGGGATGACCGTCGCCAATAGTAGATGCCTTACTTTACTTTCCTTGTTAGAAAAGAATCGATTTCTGTCTATGCCCGATGTGGCATTTTCTATGAAACTATCTTGTACCGTAAGTACTTTTGGTTAGGTATTTATGCTGTCAAGAACTATCTTCCCTAGATATGATGTAAGACCTTTTGCAAGTTCATTTTCCTAAATTTTACGTCATGAATGTCAAAGATATTGACAGTTGACTAACTCCTGTGTCATCCTTATTCAAGTACTCTTATCATACTTTCATTGGAGTCTATCTGAAACATGTTTTAGTCAAGTCATTGGACTATAGTAATTTAACTCCGGAGACATTTCCAAGTCTTTTTTGATGGTTGGATCATGTTATTCACCAGCCTTCGATACCTCGGCTTGAACGGCAAACGTCTTGAGCCCATTCTACAAACTCACTTTCACTTAGTACTAGGACTGCATCGTAGGGATGTAGGTCAAACTGTCAAAAACATACTCTTACTGTTTACTAGAACAATCGAAGTACATCTAGGGTCAACTAGAATCGCTCACAAAATCCTTATCTTTCATGTTACAGAATCATGTCGTCATCCGGAAACAGTCAGTCGAACAGCGAAACCTCCGCTTTCCCTATGGACGCCGCTACTTTGTAAACCGCAGTTACAACTGCCATGATGGCTGCCGTAACCGTTGTCCTTGCGCACCGTAGCGCTATCAGCACAAACAATGCTGATGAGGGGGTTGAAGATTCCGATCGTAGTATCCATCCAAGAAGTTGTCAAACGGTAACAGTCACAAGCTCGCAAAGCCGAAAAATAGAGAACAAGAAACGAAAGCGTCAAGCCCAGAAAGAACGTAAGAAATCCCAAAGGCTGGCCATGCAACAGCAGCAAATAGAAACCCCTGCCATCCCCGTACCGAGCAGGCCATACGAGGGAAAACTCCCGAAGTGTGATAAGTGTAGTTTCCATCATCATGGGACTTGCCATGAGATGTAATGTTGCAATTACCTAAAAATAGGGCACCATGCTTGTAGCTGTGGAGCACCGGCACGACCCATCACTTAAGTCCCTGACATCAAAGTCAACTAGGCTTATGATGGTGGTGTTAAAACTAGACCCTATGAAAGGAAAATTTCAAAGTGGATAAACAAGGAGAACACTCGTGTCCACATATCACTGGCTAAACACCGCACTCCCGCCACCAAAACTAGTACTAGCCAGTCATGCCACCAATACGGTGAGATAGGGCACTTCAAGAAGGATTGCCCTATAGCAAAGAACTCTGACGCAGATGGGAAGATTCTCAGGATCACAACTGCAGGAGAACCTGCTCCGGAACCACGTTAATATAATTTAGGCGTGTTGTTGTAACAGACTTATAAACTATCCAGAACTAATTCAACTAGAGTGTTATCTTTTGCGGGATCCTATCTCCACCTGCCACGCATCGATAAGAGTTGTGCCGCTTCCTTGAGCTTTGATGGTCCTCTCTCCACCTGCCACGTTTCGTGCTCTGATCCTTCCATGTCATTGCTTCAAGAAGACTGCTACTTGTCGCTATTTTGTGGTGGCATGTGTTGCGCGCTTCATGGGCCAGGTCACCTTGTCTTCGCAGGAGAGCCGGCCATCGACCATGCTACGTGGCGTACACCGGTGCTGCCACGTCACCCTTGGTAGGAATTTTCACAAATCTTCGAATGACCATAACTTTCAAATACAAGCTCCAGTTTCGATGTTGTTTATATCCACAAAATCCTCCCGAAGATCTCTACAACTTTCATTAAGGTCTCAACCACTAATTCTGAGTCTAACTAAGATTCATATTTAGATCAATTTAGACTGTTAAAGTTCGTGCGAAATTCATTAATCCTTCATATGAACTTTGTTATCGACTATCTTTATATTGACGAACTCTTAATAACGAGATCTTCAACTCTCGTTTAGAATGTTTTAACTAAAAGTAAACATATTGGAATTTTGATTTCCGTGTTCGTACTGTTGCGTTGAAACTTCGAAAAATCGTAACTTCCTCATATGAAGTCAGATTTGGATGTTCTCTATAGACACACTCTTTATTTTATGATCACTACAGATTTCATTTGGATTACTTAGGCTAATAAGCAACCTATCTAAAATTCACTTTTTACGGTAGGCATAGCCGTATGGTTCAATCCTGAAACTTTAGAGAAGCATAACTTCTTCATACAAAGTAAGATTTGAGAGTTCTTTATATGTACAAAATTCTTATCACATATAGTATAACTTTGGTGAAGATTATTTATTCTAAATAACCTTCTATCCAAATTTCATTTTATCGCTTATTATATCTTAATTGTCTAGTTTGAAGGTGTAGGCGTTATAATTATTTGGCCCTTAGGATGATTACGTCCCGAAACCATCAGCAAAATAGGGTTGGATGACGACCCGCAAATTCACCGTTTCATCCTATGTCATAATCGTAACTCATATGTCTTTCCAAGTAAGTATCAACTCCAGGATTTCTTATCTACTTGTGGTGCTCAACCTCGCGCCCACACTTCATTGTATTTTGGATCTTCAGTCCAAACCTTTGAGTTACAAACTCGATCTTTATCGACGACTCCTGCTCCTTCTAGTAAATTTAACCCAAGATAAGATCTTAACTTTGACTACTATAACAAACTGATGGGTCATGCTCTAATGACCTTTCATCGTATGATGCAATGGCTAGACTCAGGTCTCTTTGAGTAATATTTTAGCATGGAAGATACTATCCTTTATTTTCTAATATGATATAATCACATCATAGCAAGTAATATTTCTAGCTGCATGCTACTTTGTCTTAATGACGGCTATGATACTTTTATCGGTCGTTTTAATTATCTTCTCCTCCAACCTTTTAACTAAAGTCGTACGTCACATCAACCATGGTTCTTTGAACCGGGTAATATACATCCTAGACTTATCTTAATAGAACTCGATTCGTAATGACCACTAGGGTCAGAATAACATTTATCTTCGTAGTCATCACCGAGACAAAGGTAACGACGAAAATGAATAAAACGATTTCAACTAATAGGGCCTCGGTAACCTTTTGAATCTTCCTGATGCAAGTGTGATTCATGTGCTTTTGGACGTAGAGGCATCTACTACTTCCATACCTATTCATACTTGTCTCAAGAACTGCCTTGTAGTCCCCAAGCCATTATTCATGAAAAGAAAAAATCACACAACAACTTAACACATCAGATAATATAACATAAGGGATTTTTATAACTTCCAAAAATGGTTACAAACATTCTAAAGTTCTCTATACTCCATGCCTCTTATATAGGATACATAATACAGTACTATTAATTTGGGATGACTAACTCTGAACATTCAGCTTCATTATATTAATCTGCTTCACCTTCTACTGCCTTTAGGGTCATCTGAAATGCCCGTGGCACATTTTCTTTGCATTTCCTTCCCTCCTTGGGCACTCTTGCTTGAAATTTTCTTCTTCCCCACACTTCAAGCATACTTCTTTCTTGGTCATGCATTCATTATCATAGTAACTAGTCTTTCCACATTTGAAGCAAGTCATGTCCTTAGTGCATTTCCTAAAGATATTTCTTCTGCACTTGTCACACCACTTGGCTTCAATATTTTTCCTAGACCTCTTATCGTTGGGGTCGGAATTCAAGAACTTTTTGCTTATCGGATCTTTAATATCCCTCAACTTTCCTTTTCTATCCAGTCTTAGCTTTTTCCATACCCTTTTTTACCTTATCTAGGTCTCTACATTCTTAGCCGCCTAGATGGATGCTTTCAAAAGGGTTTCTAGCTTCATCCTTGGCCTATAATCTGCTGGTAGGCCAGTAGCAAACTTGCTTACTTTGGAAAGTTCGGTAGGAACCAAGTTAGGAACTAGCTTCATCTTCTTAGTGAAAGCTGCAACATACTTGCATCTTTAGATTCTAGAATTCATTTTTGATCTCCAGAAGATCTTGTTCATAGAAGCATTGCATCTTCAACTCCTCAAGAATGTTCTCACGAGACATCTTAATTGCTTATGAGCTTGGCATAGTATCAGCCGACACATTCCACTAGCTTAATACTCTACTCTTTAGCTGTCTAACCATAAGGATGGTCTTTTGTATGTTCCTGCTGTCGCAACTCTCAAACACCATCTCTATTTCAAAAATATAGTCCACAACTTCCATTGGTGTTGGGCTTTTTGACAGACTTGGTGGTTTGGAGGCCATGAAGTCCTTATACTTGCATCCATATTTTTTAATTTCCGCATCAGGGTTGTTCCTCCTAACCTTTCATGGTTTAGCTTGGCTAATATTTTGGCTATAGTTTCCTTCCTTTGACTATTCCTCATTAAGTTTAGGTTGCACAAATGGTGTAGTAGGTTCATCCCTATTATTCCATAGTGGTTGTCTCATCTCCTCCCTTTGTTTGGCTAACATAGCCTGAGTCATTGCTTTGACTCCTGCCACCGTGACAAGTTCAGCTACCGACACGTCATTAGGTGCATGGTCATTCACATAAGCTTGACGTTATCAGTTTCCATTATTGTTTGCTAACCTACTTAATGTCCTTACATGATGTTCCATACATCGGGTACAATCATTCAGGGTACTATAAGTGCAAGTATATTATTAGAGAGAAGATTTTACTTATGTTTAGATTCATAATCCTCCTTATCACCCCAAAAAGTTATATGCCAGTTCTAATACATTAATAAAACATTTAGAAGCCTGAAAACATAAAATTTCCTTATCCAATTAAGGTCGGCGATAAACCTTACATCTAGTCAAGCAATAGCAATTTAGGAAACCTAAATCATGCTATAAATCGTTTAGCATATAACAACAAATTATATATCTTATCTTAAAGCAAGCTAGTTCTTCTATTAATTTAGGTATGCTACCTAAAATAAAATGGATACACACCTTACGATCATTTCTTAGCATTCTAAGTTGAAGTCTAGAAATCCAAATAATCTTAGTTCGTTTAAATTAATGCTCTGATACTAACTGTGATATCCCCATTTTTCATGGTTAGAAAAGACCCTTTTATTTATGCTTATTTTAAATAGAGTTTATTTATAAATGCAAAATTTGTCCCATAAGTATTTCCACAAAAATGTTTTTCATTGATTATTTAAAACTTGGGATGTCATCACTAATACAATAAATATAAACATAAACATAATCATTACTGGCCTTGCACCATTTAATGGACTATATTTCCTTGAATCTTTCATCATTTTCAAACATCAAATACCTTCATATCGATACTTGTGGTACAAAGAAACTGAGTGGGTCAGGTTGGGAAAGCTAGTGAGTACATAGGGTTTTCAACCCACAAGAATATAGTTAATATGTCTAATTATCAAATAGTTAACCTGATTACCCATCCCTATTTTCTTCTATTTTCATTCTTAAGGATCTACCCTAAGGATCATCATAATCATCATTGCTGATAATACTATTTTAAGGATTTTTCTCTACGATACATATCAATAGGTTTTCTTCTATATTTATATATATGGATCTATCCTAAGGATCATCATAATCAGCGTTGTTGACAGTAATGTTTTAAGTATTTCTCCATAATACATATTAGTAGGAAGTAGAGTCCATCAAATGAACATGTAGTTCATCATTTACTTGTTATGAACCTGCCTGTTTTCCACTAGACTGTCTAGAAGAGTTTGCATTTGTCATCTATACTCTATTAGATGAATACATCGCTTAGTACAATAGTACTAGTAATTCAAGGCCTATTGGTTTCATATACCATCATTCATCACCCTCATTCTTTTATTCATCCCTCATTACTGGTCACTACTCAATATATTATAGGTATGCAAATACATATATGGTAATGCATATAAAAATCATCTTATATTATTTCATCTAACATAGGACATTTTGGTTACAAATAATAAGAACATATATCATTTAATTATCTGAATATTTCATATGTATGTATAAGATGAAAGTAACTATACATTCACTTGTTAAAAGTGGATCACTGGTGATCTCGGTAGAGCTTCACCTAACACCTTAGCTTTTCCTTTTGATGTAACCTAGGTACGATTAGTAATGAGTAGTCTTATATTTCTAGTGACTAATGATAGTCTAGATTCCTTATTAATCCTAATGTCTACCTCAAGATCTATCAACTAAGGAATAACTAGGTAGGATCATATCAGAGGTAGGGTCCGTTTGTTATATAGAGTATACTGTTTGGAAATTCCACTTTAAGCACCTCAGTAAATCCAACCTAGATATCACTCTCGTAAGTAGATCAATCAGTGTAATGACTTGGAATCACTGATAGATCTCATTTATTGTTTCATAATAATGACTATGAGCATAAATATATGTTACACTTGTAATAAAATAAGTGTAGTTTAACTTACATCAATTTTTAGCGAAAACTGGGAAATTGTGTGGGTAGAACTACGACTAGAACACTACTCTTCTCGGACTCCTAGATATGCAAGAGCTTCGCTAAATAACTCAAGATACTTTAAAAATATGGACTCAAGAAAGAAGAAAGTCTCAGAGAAAAAGGAGACTTGAAGTTGTGTGGAAATGAAGAAAATCAAGGGGGTTTATATACTATTGTGCACATGTGGCGCACCGACAAGAGGCACGCCGCACCCTCAAGCTTTTGTTGGTCCTCTCTGCCACGTGTCATGCTTCTATCCTTCCACGTCATTGTTTCTAGAAAACTACCACGTGTCACCATTTTGTGGTAGCACATGTCATGTGATCCTTGGCCACACTACCATGTCTTCGTGGGAAAACCGGCCACCTACCATGCCACGTGGCGCACTCCGATGTTGCCACGTCACCGTTAGTATGTATTTTCACAAATCTTTGACTGGCAAACTTTCACACACGAGCTCCTTTTTCGACATTCTTATGTCCCCAGAATCCTCTCGACGAGCTCTACAACTTTCATTCAGGTCTCAACCACTAGTTCTAACTCTAAGTAAAATTCATATTTAGACCGGTTTAGACAATTAAAGTCCATACAAAATTCATAACTCTTTCATACGAACTCTGTTCTCGACTGTCTTTGTATCGACGAAATCTTAATCACGAGATCTTCAACTCTTGTTTAGATTGTTTTATCTAACAATCACGGATTTGAATTTTGATATTTGTGTCTGTACTGCTGTGTTGAAACTTCAAAAAGTCGTAACTTCCTCATACGAAGTCAGATTTGGACATTCTCTATATGCACGCCATCTCTTTTAAGATTACTACTACTTTCGTTTAGATTACGGTATGCATAGCCGTGTCATTTTATTTGCGAAACATCGGAGAAGCATAACTTCTTCATATGAAGTCGAATTTCAGAGTTCTTTATATGTACGAAATCTGTGTCACATATACTATAACTTTGGTTGAGATTACTAAATAATCTTCCATCAAAATGTCATTTTATCTCTTATTATATCTTAATTGTGTAGTCCGATGTTGCGGGCGTTACAAATAGCGATGATGGTGGTAGTAGTGGTGATAAGGGTTTGTGGCAATGGTAATAGAAGTAACGAAACATAATAGTGGCGACAACAGAGCAATAACGATTGAGTAACACCGATGACCTCTTAGAAATGACTTGGCAATATCAACGACAAATAGAGTCTTTGGAGAATCTAAAAAAATATGTATTTTTATAAAAATTTGGACACATTTATATATAAATATATATTGTATATTTTATAGTGAGTTATGTTTTCCTATGTGAGAGATTCGAAACAATATATATTGTGTCAAAAACAAAGAATGTGTGAATAAGATACGGATACTCAAATATGAGTATTTGGAAATAAACTCAACAAATAAAGTGGCACTGAGAATGTATCCCACACAGAAAATGGAGCAAACTCTCAATGAGTTTATAAGCATAGATGTATAATGGTTTACAAGGTTCTATGTATGATTTGACTTCAACACCTATTCACAAGTAGGGGTGCAAATCATATATTTTGTAGACAAAATCAAAGAACTCATGTGTTGACGCGACGTTCAGACACAAATGCAACTCAAAAACTCGGGGACCGCATAAACCATGTTTTTTTTAGAGAACTTTACAGTTTTGTCTCATGTTACAGAACTCTACATACAATTTCAACGATTTTTTCAGGCAAATTGTCAAATCCGATAGTACACATTGCTTTGGTTGTTATACACCGGGAAAAGACGACATATCTATTTAAAAGAATCATGTCAAACACGAGCCTCATTCAATGGTTGTTATTATCTAATAATTATTTATTTTACAGATTTATTAACGAGAATTTAGCTTCTAATGCCCTGTGTGGTGATAGTGTTTGAGGGAGCCATCGAATAATTGTGCTGCAATACATTTTAAAACTTTGAATACGAGGGAGCCAGCGAATAATTGTGTTGCTACTCAAAACTCAAAAGTGATAAGTTGTGAATTTGATTGTCAGTTTCAGTTTCGAGATCAACTTTTTAAATGTAATTTAAAATAATGGTATTTTTGTAAATATCTTAGTAACTTAAGACTTTATGTTTTTATTAAAATAGATTGTACGTCTACTAAAATGTTTTTATTTTTATTTTTAAAATTGTTACAGTTGTCTTTAGGAACAAACTATTTTAAGGGTTTTTTAGTATACTTATTTGATCGGTCGTCTGTGTAGAGAAACTCAGAAGTACTCCCATGCCCCCTCCATAAAGCATAAAGGAAACTCCCTTTTCTGTGTTATTTCCATCTCTTTACACATCAACTTTCTTTCAATTCCCAAGCCAAGACCATGCTCAACCAAGGGTTTTTAGAAGATCAACAAATAAGTTTCTTTCCTTTTCCTGCAAACATGATTTCCCTTCCCAATCAAAACTTGAAAACTCTATCACCTTCTTATCACCTTCCACAACACTCTAAACCAGAACAGCATCTCACTTCTCACTTTGGTCTTCCTTTACAATCTTCAAATGCAAATTACTGGTAATTAAAGGTTACGTCTCTCTGGTCGTGGATTATGTCGTCTTTCACAACCCTAATATATATTTTTTGAAAAGAGCATATATGTAAAAGTTTGCTTAATTCAACAATGATTCTCTTTCTTTCCCATAACTTTTGGTTCTAAATGATGCTTAATTTCTTGTATTAGGGCATGGGGGGAAGTGGGTGAAATAATTAGCAACAAGATATTAGGGATGGGTAGGGATGATCATCATCACCATCTAGGGGTTTCTGGAATGAAGATGAAGAAGATGAAATCGAGAAGAAAAGTGAGGGAGCCCAGGTTTTGCTTCAAGACGATGAGTGATGTCGATGTATTGGATGATGGCTACAAATGGAGGAAATATGGCCAAAAAGTTGTCAAGAACACACAACACCCCAGGTACTTCATCAATTAAGTTGGTCTTTTATTCTTCATATTCTTATGATTTTTATACGTACACAAATCCAGACATATATACATATGTACACATGAAAGAAATTGTCCAGATAAGTTTTTAAATAAAACTTGTGTCAACATGCCTAAAATCATAGATCACTGCAAAAACCTGGATCTAAGCATAGATATATATATAACCTAATTATGGATGCTCGATCCTGCACAAAACCATCAAAAATACTTAAAAACTGTTTTCTAGTTGCATATGCATTTCTTTTTTCCTCAATAGGTCAAGGAGTATTACTATATATATTATAATTTTCATGTGACTGAAAGCAAGTTCTCAAGAACATACATAAAAATTCACGTCGATCTATTTGAATAAGTTAGATACACATTATTTTTGACTTACTAATGAAACTCACATCTCATTAAACGAATTAGTTTGCGGCATCCAAACAAAAACCATTTTATTATAATCTCTTTTTTAATTGAGCATACTCCACAATGGTTATTTGAATCTTTTAGGTTGCTTGATTTATTATAACTTACAATTGTTAGTTCATATGGGATCAAAATATTATTTTGATCTTAGAATTTTGTACATGTTTATAAGTTTAATAAATCCTTTTCGGACCAAATTTGAATGGTATATATATCTTAATATGTATAGGTATCTGTAATTGTGGATTAAAATTTGTGAGATACGATAAATTACTTTGCAAAAAATGTATTTGTACGATTCATTGAGCAACATATATGTACGTAAACCATGGGCCAAACCACAAAACTTTATATGCAAATAATTTGCTTTGTTATACATTATATTAAATGAAATCATATCAATAATAATGAAATTTTTTTTGATAAGTTCAAAGGCACTTTCAAAGTACTTGCATGAGTAGTTACTCATTTCGATCGCTCCAATCAAAAATTCGATCGACCAAAATATAATTAATTGATAGGATACGGGATGAAGCAAGAATATAATGCATAGCAAAAGGAATTAAGTTGATAACGTGGAAAACGTAAATATAAAATAGATCTTACATAATTGTTTTACAATTTGTTTACTGATTACATTAACTTCAAATTAACTAGATCCTGCATACTTTCATGGTTGATAGACCAGAAATTTATTTTGATTTCGTACATTATTAAGATCAAACATATCGACAGATAAAATAAAAAATAAAAAAAGATGTTACAAATTGTTTGGTGAGTGGAGTAAATTATCTGGTGCTAGCTCAAATAGTATAATAAGTAAGTGGTGGGGACAAAGTGTAATAAGTGAAACTACGCATTTCTTCTTTGCATGCATTTAGGTTACAGAACACAGAGCACCATTATTCTCTGGGTCTTTCAGGAAGTGGGTTTTGAAACTTTGGTTCACGTTTTAGGGTAAACTCTTCAAACCTTAGTTGTCCGTTCTTGGTTATGGTCTTTTGCAAAATTCACTTCTCTTTTCGAGTTGATCTGATGTAACTAAATCCATAATCACACAACCTTTTTTATTTTTCAAAATAGAATACACATTATTTTAAGTTTAACTAAAAGTTTTGTAGCGCATTATACACACAAAATATGGATCCTAATCATATAATTAAAAGTTTTTTCAATTTGAAACACCATATAATCATTCTAAAGTTTCCTTCGGATCATACAATTAAACCGTATATAAATCTTAATAATCTTCTAATTAATGCTTGTTTTAGGGACAGTCATAATGTATTTCGTTATCTCATAGAAAGAAAAGTTCCAGATTCAGTTTAAACGTGTGTTATGAATTTTTATGAGCCGTTTCAATATTTTGTTGTATACAACTTTCTATTATAATTTTTTTTTTTTCAAATTAGAATTTAGAATTCGATATCATAGACTTTCTTAAAGATCAAATAATCATGCAAAAGTGCTACTAAAAGCCAAACTAGGGAGCCCACCTAAACATCCCTTCTTCTTCGAGGAAAACATGATGAAGACAGCAGTTGCCAGTTTGCATTTGTTTTCGCAATTGTAGTTCAGGCTAATTTACTTTTATAAAAAACAATTAGATATTATAATTGAATCATTACATGGTACATATTTATTTCCTTTATATAACATCTAAAGAAAAATATATCCTTTTATATATGAACTAAAAGATACTACATTAGATGACGTAAGTACGATATTTTGCTCCGTTTAAAGAGAATTGAATTAACATCAAGGTCACAGTTGAAGAAAATGCCCCCTCCATTAAATTCTAACAACAATGGTAGCATTGCTAAACATATATACCAAAATGAAAATATACTGAATTGAAAATGGATTTTATCAAAACGAATTAACCAACGTATAAAATAGGTCAATGCACCAGATACTATTATCATATTTGTGTGTTTACAAAAGTGAATAAACAACACATAAAATAGGCCGATGCACCAGCTACTACTATCATATTTCTGACAGGACTAAAATACAACCTTTAATTTTTCTTTAAAACATTACATTCATATCAAGTAAAAAAAAACTTTACATGTTTTATATGATCACAATTTTAAAATGTAGGAGTTATTATCGATGCACACAAGACAATTGTCGTGTAAAGAAACGGGTTGAGAGATTAGCAGAGGACCCGAGAATGGTGATTACAACTTATGAAGGTAGACATGCACATTCACCATCACAAAACGAGGAAGATTCAGAAGCTAACACTGCTAAGCTCTGTAATTTCTGGCTCTAGACTAACTTTATATTGATAGTAAGACCCTAGGCTATCATGGTATTGCTATTGATAGTATGATGCTAATGATAGTTAGTGTGTGGATTTCTTTCATTTGTATATGATGTCCTCTTTTTGTTGGACGATCGTGGATGAATGCCTTTCTCAAACAAGAATTATATCTTTTATTTACAAATTTGTGTGATTGTGTAAATGTTGGCAATTATGTAACGTTTCAAGATGTTTATTATTACAGAATATCCGATCATAAATGAGATATCCCTATTTTTATGGTTGAAAAAGATATTTTTTAATGCTTAGTTAAAACATTTGTTAATGTAGAATTGATCCCAAAATAAGCTTGATATGATATAATACTAAGTGTGAGACTTATGTATTACATGAGTTTATTTAAAAATAAATAAATATAAAATTTTAATAATTTGAAAAGTTTGTATTTGTAAGAAAAATGAGATTTTTTTTGAATTATTAAAATTAATGAGGCTTTAATGTATTGAATGCATTACATATATACACTATTTTTAATAAATACCTTATATATATATATATATATATATATATATATATATATATATATATATATATATAGGGTAAAGTGAATATACCTAACAACCTTATATAAGTTTAGGTACCTAACCTCATCAAACTACGTCATTTTGCATTAAATTTTCATTGCAATCATCCAAGGTTCTTAAACTTCATCCCTAAACTTGATTTACTTCAAAAAGATTTGGAAATTCATCATTATATTTTTCCTACATCCTTTCAATTGTAGCGGTAGGATATGAAGCCCATCAGGTGGTATTCGCTAGAAAGACGTAATGTAAAAGCAAGATATTGGTGGAAGTCCAAAGATTTTGGAAGTAATTAAGTTATGGGGTTGAAGTTTAAGAACCTTAGGCAATTACAATGTAAATATGATACAAACCGATGTAGTATTATGGAGTTAGGTACCTAAGCTTATATAAGGTTGTTAGGTATATTCACTTTACCCATATATATATATATATATATATATATATATATATATATATATATTACCTTACACATTAAATATGAAATTTTAACACTTATCATTTTATTAAATTAAAATTTCATATTTAATGTGTAAGGTAATATATATATATATATATATATATATATATATATATATATATATATATTACCTTATACATTAAATATGAAATTTTAATTTAATAAAATGATAAGTGGAAAATAGAAAATTTAAAAATTTTACCAAATGTCATGTGTCCAAATGAATGAAAAGAGGACATGTGGCAAAAAAAAAAAAACCTTCATTTATTAGAGTAGATGAAATCAAGACACTTTAGAAGAAATTTTTTCATTTATATTTACAAAATTTGGGATGTTATAACTAATAAAAGAAATAAACACATAAACGAAGACTTACTACATTTCATAACACTAACGGTTAAAATCTCTTTGAATCTCTCAGTATAAACACACACCATTATTCATATATAATTACCTATGATGCAAAAAAACTGAGTGAATGAGGTCGGAAAACCTACTAAGATACATAGAGATTCAACTTATAATATTATAATCTTTAATTATATATATATATATATATATATATATATATATATATATATATATATATATATATATATATTCTTCAGCATTCAAATAACCTAATTACCACACTCCCGTTGTTCTCACTTACTAATCCTAATATGATGGTCTTGAGGGATCTTTTTTAAATGATCTTTATTTGCAGACAACTTTAATTCCTATATGATTTGGCACGACAGTCAGACAATACTTTTGGTAAACACGGCAACACAACAATACATTAGTACTTTGGATAGTCACGACATGCACGACATCGTAATAGTACTTTGGTTTAGCACGACAATAGAAAAGTACTTCGGATAGACACGACAGACATGACTTATTATTTCTCATAAATTTCACTAACCTATCACAACCACTATTTCACACACTCCTATCACAACCACTATTTCACACAATCTTGACAGAAGTCTGGAAATTGCACGAGCAGAGCTTCTACTTGATATCTACTACTACTTTAGTGATTGCGGGGCTTCGTTGAAGACTAAAACTAAGGAAAACTAGGCTAAAATTGAGAGAAATTCGATAGAGGGAAAGATGGGGAGTGTAAAAACGAATTAGCAGCCAAAGTCTATTTATAGCATAATTGCACGCCACGCCTAGTGTGCTAGCCACACCCACCTAAGGTGTTGCTCTTCCCGTTGTCAGCCACATGTCGCAAATATGGTAGTCCATGCTCGCTTGTAAGTGTGCGCCGCACGCTCGAATTTAGGGTTTACATCATATTTAAAGACATTGTTCCATGCTTTAGGTCATTGATTAGCATCCATCACATCAAAAACTCACTGGGAGCAAACCCTAGCCTCCCTTTCAAAACTTTAAGCCTCTTATCAATTATTTATGCTTTTGGGTTGTTTTAATATTATTTCTTGCAATATTGATGGTGGGAGCTTGATCGTTGAAGAAGTTTGCCTTCTTAATCCATGTTGGACCTCTGTAAATCTTCAAGCTTACACCTTTTATGCTAATAACTTTATGGATCTTGGTTTATATGCTTATTTTGGCGCTTTTAATGTATTTGAGTTGGAGTTTGAACAACTCCAGGTTTAAAAGTTGAATCTTTAAGTATTATTGACCAATTGTGTAGCTAAGATACGAGCTTCATCTTCATTTAAGTTTCATGCATGGTCCTAATGATATTTTTGGCCGCTTGGAGAGTTAAGGTTAGAGATCTCTATTGTTTGATCCTTTAGAATGGATAAAGTTGGAAACATTATCCATGAGGATCATTAGACAAATCATATATGAGCTTTGGGATTCCGGACTTAGTTTTTAATAACTTAATATAATAAGTTTTTATGGATTCACCGTGGCGTGGTGGGGGTTGGCCACAACGCATTGGACTACGTGGCGTACATCTCTTTTGTCCTCTACTGACCATGGCGCGACCAAGTGTAATTTACCAAAATTTCAAATTTAAACTTTTTAAAACATTCAAATTTATTATAAATCCTATTAAAGCTGTTACTTAACCAAAACCGTTAAGTTTTATGTACTCAAAAAATATTTGAAATCATACTTTCAACAATACTAATCCATTTGTAATTCAAAATCAATAACAAAAATAAAATTGAGAAAAAACCCAATAACAAGTGTTTGTGACAAGGGACCAATCTTCGAATCACACCCGTGTACAATCAAGCTTTTTCCTTATTACGTATAACTCACACTCTTACATTGTTTCTCTACTCACCCAAGGTCGCGTACTTTACACCAAACGTACACCATGGTATCCTCATCAATTAGTTACCAAACAATTAGACTAAATAGTCTAAACATACATTCAATACATACCAAATTTAATACCATAATTAACCATTGTGGGTCTATATGTATGTAACCATTATTCCATGAACATGTATGTTTCCAGTTACCATTCCTTTAGCTCATGGCACCTCCCGGTCTTGCTATCATCCCAATTGGGCATGTTTGGTTGACCACAAACACTTCCATGGGCCTATAGGTATAACACAATCATTATACTGACTCGAATGAACCCAAACATCATCCCACATCCCATAATAGTAGTATCTAAGAAAAAAATTAACTATCAAACCCTAGGAACCTAGACAATACTACTTGGTTTTCAGGCCATGCCTCGAATCTCCAGGACTTTATTAGGAAAGAACAAGGAAGGGACTCTCAATTTATTTGTAAACTAGGGCCTAACCAAATGTATAATATCTAAGTTGATGTTAATGGCTCAAAACGCATGTCGAACAGTTACCCGAGACAAGTTGTACCCGTTATAACGATCGAACCCGCGGTATTCTCGAATACGTAGCAGGACGCAACAATACACCATTATTGAACCAATTCATCCATCTCAAATGGTTGTCTGCGTTTTCTCTCTCTTATTCGTGTCGACTAGAGAGACTAGAGATTTCAAAAATCTACAATAGCTACCTCGAGTCTCCCATACCATATTGAGGTTTGTGGAGTCCTTAAAATCTTATCATGATGAGTAAATCTCTCCCACTTGGAATCCGACAAACCTTTGTTGATACCCCTTGATAGATCTACTCCCACTCTATCTTAAACGAGCCATACAATTCGAATTCAAAGTGATCAATCGTATTACAAAACTCAATGGACCTTCTTGTTCACGAAGCTCTACCATGCAACACCTAATAAAACTAATATGGAATCCCATCCGAAGCTTGGATGGTATCCCCAAAAGATCTCCAATAGACACATCTATGAAACTATTTGATGACCTGATCCCCTTCGACCTCCTTGTATTATTATTCACCACAAGTATTCTTTACAATTGAAAATAATCTACACTGTAACACAACATCTAAGTTTAAGCCTTACTGCCATCCATAACGTCATGCTCCAAAAAGGTATCATCCTGAATCAATGGTTCTCCCATACATGGGTTCGAATCTATACTTGTTTGTGACGAGAAAAAATCCCGCATAAACGTGACTGTCCATATATATCCGCTATCAAGTGTAGTTCTTGCATCACTATAGAAATAAATGGATGGGTGACCTCTTGCCTAAGACCTCTAAGGTGAAACCTTGGTAACTATAGGTAACCATCATTGCCCTATCATCGACGACCTCAACCATAAGAAAATGAAATAGACTCCAAATATCACGACATAGCTGATCCCGAAAGCATAAGATATAAACGAGTGGCAGTCCCACCATCAACAATCACTAAGGCACTCAAGTAACAAATTCCAAGGCTACATAAACCTACTCATGGAACTTCCCAATCATATAAACACTATAACTGATGCAAAATCAGTTATATATATCACTACAACCAACCCAGCACCTGCGAAACCTTATGCAGCTTCAAACCCGAAATGCGAAAAATGTAGTTATCATCACATCGGTGCATGCAAGGAATTTCAATGCACCAACTGCAATAGAAAAGGCCACACTGCCCGATATTGCAGAGCGTCTCCGCGACAAAACAACCCTCAAACTAATAATGTTGGCGCCAACCACATTTGTTACGGGTGTGGGGAGGCTGTCCATTTCAATCCGAATTGTCCAAAAGCTAACAACTAGGGTGTCGGGGGATTCAGCAGGGTACTAACATTGGGGCAGGGTGAAGCAATTCGAGATTCGGCTGTTGTCACTGGTATGTTTCTTCTAAACAACTCTTATGCATGCACTTTGTTTGATAATGGGGCTGAGCGGAGTTTTGTAAGTCACAAATTCAAACACCTACTAAATCAGCAACCCCAAAAGCTAAGCGAAACCTTCACGATGGATATGTCTATTGGAAAGAATGAAAAAACCAAAGATATATACGTAGGATGCACGTTAACACTGAATAACCACTCATTTTCAATCGACTTAATGCAGGTTAATATTCGAAGTTTTGATGTGATAATCGGTATGGACTGGTTAAGCCTCCACCATGCCGATATTATGTGCCACGAGAAGGTCGTTCGCCTTCACCTACCCACCAATGAAACTCTAATCCTTTACTGAGATAAACATGGTGTAAATATTCGTCTTATCTCGTGCGTCAAGGCACAAAAGTGCCTACACAAGAAAAATCATGTCTTTCAAGCCCACGTGGTGGGAAAACAGAAAGGGGAAAAGAACATTAACGATATTCTGGATGTGCGTGACTTTCCAGACGTATTCCCAGAAGACCTCCCAGGGATACCTCCCGAGAGGCACGGTGTAATTTCGAGTTGACCTAATACCTGGAGCGACATCAATTGCGAAATTACCCTATAGGTTAGTCCCTGCGGAAATGCAGGAGTTATTGAGCCAACTAAGCGAACTCCTCAACAAAGGGTTCATAAGACCAAGCTTTTCACCCTGGGGAGCTCCGATCTTGTTTGTCAAGAAGAAGGATGGATCCTTCAGAATGTGCATCAATTACCCGGAGTTAATGAAGCTCACTATCAAGAACCGATACCCTCTCCCTCGGATTGATGATCTATTCGACCAGCTTCAAGGAGCCAGTTACTTTTCCAAAATAGATCTACGGTCCAGATATCACCAACTACGGGTCCGAGAAGAAGATACCCCCAAATCTACTTTTCGAACCCGCTACAGACATTTCGAGTTCGTGGTAATGCCCTTTGGTCTAACGAATGCACCTACTATGACATCCCCATTTTCACGGCCAGAAAAGACCGATTTTGTTTATGCTTTATTAAAATCAGAGTACCACTTTTTAATTAAAATGTGCAGAATTTGTTCCCAGTGAAACATGATAAATTCGTTATCAAACCATTTCCAAAGAAATGTATTTTTATTCATTTAAAACATTGGGATGTCATCGTCAATACAGAAACATAAGCATAAACAAAACTTACATTTGTTATCACTAGTGATCTACATCTCTTTTAAATCTCTCACTGTAAAGTAGCTTCGTATCGACACCTGTGATACAAATAAACTGAGTGGGTCAGGTTGGGAAACCTGGTGAGTACATAGGGTTTTCAACCCACAATAATATAATTATTATGTTTAATCATCAAACAGTTATCCCAATTACCCATCCCCATTATCTTCTTTAATCTTAAGGATCTACCCTAAGAATCAACTATTTCTCGTTCATTCATTCCTAAGGATTTTCCTAAGGAATAGGTACGAAGTCCATCGTTGTCAATGACACAGTTGTCAAGCACAGTTGCTAGTTCTATCACATAGGCTCACCTGTCAAGGTTACAATGTTCTCTATTAGGCTCAGATGTTGATATTATCCTTAGAGCGCAGCTGCTAGGATGTTTATCATAGATCAACAACATCTACAGGTTGTGGCGCAGCTGCCAGTGCTCATCTATAGGGTACTAGGTCCATTGCTGCCAATGTTCACCTATAGGGCACTAGGTCCATACCACTAATATTCCTCTATTTCAGCTTTCACCCTTCGTCCTTCATGTACCCATGTTTTACCCAACATATTTTGTAGATATAAAAATACGTATACAGTTTAAAACATTTAAAACATGTATAAAAATCTCTCACCCAGCATAGACAGCAAGTATTCAGACAATATGAACACATATGACATAACTTATATTAAATACTTCATATCTATGAGTAAGATGAAAGTAACTATGCACTCACCTGGGAAGGTGGTGACTCAGCACTCGGACAGCGCTTCGATACTTTCAAAACAATTTTCCTTCGATAAAACCTAGTACCAATACCACTAGGGTTTAATTTAACGACAACCGCGACAAATTAATAGTCTAGATATTATTATTATTATATAAGCATTAAATAACACTCAATATAACTCATAATAATAGCCCAAATAATTATTTTAAGAACCTAGTAACATTATTATAATTATTTGAAAGCTATATTAAAAATTGCGTAAGCGTAGCTCACTTACAGCGAATTTTAAAGAAAACCGGGATTTGCTCGGAGCAGCGTTTCCAAAAACCGAAAGACCCTTTTTCTCGGGAATCTGGGAGCCTCGGGGCTTCCTTCGGGTGCTAAAGGGTTTACCTAGACTTTAGGGGACTTAAGGGAGGTTAGAGAGAGAAACTAGAGAGAGAAAGTTGAAGGGTGAGGTGTGAGGAAGTTGGAATGCCCGGCATCTCTATTTATAGGGGTGTTGACTGATGGACTTGCCAAGTAGGAGGACTTACTCGCCGAGTTGGGGCATGTAGCAGCCTTCTGGTGGTGCCATGTCACCCCCTATCGCGTATCATCCTTCAAACTTAGAAAAATCATAACTCTCGCATATAAGCTCCGTTTTCGACGTTCTTTTTTTCAACGCATAGGTAAAATCAATATCTACAACTTTCATTTAGACTCCGTCGGCTAATTCTTGACTGATCTCAAATTTAACAGTAGGAGGCGTTTAGACTGTTAAATGACCGCGGAGAATTCGTAACTTCTTCATACGGACTCCGTTTTCATCTATCTTTTTACCGTTGAGTTACTATTAATGAGATCATCAACTCTCATTTAGGTCGCGTAAGCCAAAAACTACTCGAACTAAAATTCGAGTTTCGGGCCGTGCACTGCTAAGTCAAATCTTAGAAAATTGATAACTTCCTCATATAAAGTCAAATTTGGGCGTTCTTTTTTTTGTATGTTCTCGGTTTACCATATACTACAACTTTCGTTTAGATGGCTAAGGCTAAAAGTCGCTCCATCGTAAATTTACTATTACGCTTCCCGGTGTCGTGCCGGTTTTTGCCGTAAAACTTCGACGGGCCATAACTTCTTCGTTATAACTCAGATTTTGGCATTCTTTATATGTACGGAAACCTTGAGACATATTATACAAATTGGTTAAGACTATTTATTATAAATAATCTTTTTCCGAAAAGTCATTTTCGACACTTATTGTCTCTAAATTGACTAGCCTGGATCTACGGGCGTTAGACCTGCAACATTTATGGACCTCATGAACCGAGTTTGTCGACCATTCCTCGACAACTTTGTAATCATCTTCATCTATGCGTTTATTCACGAAGCAATTTAGATCATAGTCAACATCTAAGGCGGGTCTTGGAAACTCCAAGGGCGAAAACGTTGTATGTAAAATTCTCCAAATGCAAGTTCTGGATTCATAGGGTGGATTTCTTAGGGCACGTAGTCAATGAGGAAGGGATACAAGTGGATTCTTCTAAGATCAAGGCTATGGAGGGCTTGTCAACCGCAAAGACGCCAACGGAGATCAGACAATTCTTGGGCCCTGCTAGTTATTATAGAAGGTTCATCTAAAATTTCTCCAAAATCGCCAAGCCTCTCACCGCTCTCACCCAAAAAGGCGTACCCTTCAACTGGGATGCAAAACAAGAAGCTGTTTTCCAAACTCTGAAGCAGACTGTCTGTAGTGCTCCGGTTTTGACGCTGCCAGAAGGAACGGAAGATTTCGTAGTATATTGCGACGCTTCCAACCAGGGTTTGAGTTGTGTACTAATTTAGCATTGAAAGGTGATTGCATATGCGTCCAGGCAACTGAAAAACCATGAGGTGAATTATACTACCCACGATCTAAAGCAAGGAGCGGTGGTCTTTGCTATAAAATTTGGAGGCACTATCTCTATGAGACAAAGTGTACAATTTACATAGACCACAAAAGAATCCAGCACATTCTAAATCAAAAGGAATTAAACATGAGGCAGCGAAGATGGGTCGAGCTGCTCAACGACTACGAATGCGAGATCAAGTACCATCCCGTCAAGGCTAACGTGGTGGCCGACGCCTTAAGCAAGAAGGAATACTCGGGACGTCAAGTAAAAACACTGACAATGACCATCCACTCCCACTTGTCTTCAAAGATCAAAGAGGCTCAGCTGGAAGCCTCGAAACCAGAGAATGCCGCATGTAAAGCACTGCGTGGGATGGAAAATAATCTTGAAATCAAAGAAGACTGAGTTTACTATTTCATGAATCGAATCTAGATCACAAACATTGGATGGTTCAGAGACATAATCATGAATGAAGCACATAAGACATCATACTCCTTCTATCCGGGTTCAGATAAGATGTGCTTGGATATCAGACAACATTATTGGTGGCCAAACATGAAAGTGGAGATTGCTACCTACGTGAGCAAGTACCTGACTTGCGCAAAGGTTAAGGTAGAATATCAGAAGCCCTCATGATTATTACAACAACCAGTGATACCTGAGTGGAAATGGGAAAGAATAACAATGGATTTTATAACCAAATTACCTAAATCGGCCGATGGACTGGATGTCATTTGGGTGATTGTCGATTGGTTGACTAAATCCGCCTTTTCCTACCAATAAAAGAAACATACAAAATGGAGAGATTAACACAGATCTATATCAAGGAGGTGGTGAGACTTCATGGAGTGCCGATATCTATTATCTCTGGCCGAGATAGTAGATCACCTCATAATTCTGGCAGTCACTCCAAAAAGCAATGGGAACCCAACTTGATATGAGTACTGCCTACCACCCCCAGACCGACGGTCAAAGCGAGCGAACCATTCAAACATTGGAAGATATGCACCGAGCTTGTATGATAGATTTTGGAAAGGCATGTGACACTCGCCGTTAATCAAATTCTCATACAACAACAACTACCACACATGCATTAAATTCGCTCCCTTCGAGGCCTTGTACGACCAGAAATGTAGATCACCCCTCTGTTAGGCTGAGGTGGGAGACACCCAGCTGGCAAGGGGACAGGTACCGAACAACACCGTCACAGGACTTGAGATCATCCAAGAAACAGTGGAGAAAATCATCCAAATCGGGCATGACTCCAAGCATCTCGAGATAGACAGAAGAGCTACACAGACAAAAGACGAAAGTCGTTGGAGTTCCAAGTAGGTGATCGTGTGCCGCTAAAAGTCTCACCTTGGAAAGGGATGATACAGTTTGGAAAGCAGGGAAAGCTAAACCCACGATACATCGGACCATTCGAGATTCTTGCCAAGATCGGTCCGGTGGCCTACAAGTTGTAGCTACCCTCGGAGCTCAGCAATTTACACCCTGTCTTTCGCGTGTCAAACCTCAAGAAGTGCCTATCGGATGAAACCCTCGTTGTTCCACTCGATGAGATTCAGGTGAATGAGGAGCTCCACTTCATTGAGGAACCAGTCGAAATCATGGTTAGGGAAGTGAAGCGTACGAAATTTAGCCGCATTCCTATTGTAAAGGTTCGATGGTGTGCAAAATGCGGACCTGAGTTCACATGGGAGCGCGAGGATCAAATGATGCAAAAGTACCCTCACCTCTTTTCAAAATGCGGACCTGAGTTCACATGGGAGCGCGAGGATCAAATGCGCGAGGATCAAACGGTGGGATGATGTCACAACTATCATTTTAGGGCTAAAAATTTCTATCCATATACAACTGGCATCCTTTTTGTAACTATGTAACACTATGTGTTGTATAAATTAATTTTAATATTATACAAGTTTATACATCCAAAACAGTGTTCCAAGTCGAAACTTTCTCAACTTTAGGCCAAAAAATCAAATCCAATATGTTTTGTGCATTCAACTTTGGGCCTTAACTCAAAACTCTCTTATTAGGCCTAATTGGCCGGTAACTCCTCAACTTGGTTGTTTTGGCCCGTAAACCTCCTAATGGGTCTTATTGGGCCATGAGGAATGAATTTTAATATTATACAAAGGGGCCATATTTGACAATAAAGATAAACAAAATGGGCTTTTGTTGGGCATTCACAGTTTTAGGGGCCAAAAGTGTCATTTTTCATTATAATAGGCTTTTATTGGACATTCATGGTTTTAGGGGCCAAAAGTATCATTTTTCATTAAAATCGGCTTTTTTTGGACATTCAGGGTTTTATGGGCAAAAACTGTCATTTTTTTTTATTAAAACGGGCTTTTATTGGACATTCACGGTTTTATGGGCCAAAGAGTCATTTTTCATTAAAATGGGCTTTTATTGGACATTCACGGTTTTATGGGCCAAAAGTGTCATTTTCGGATATAAATGGGCTTTTAATGTCATTCATGGTTTAATGGGCCAAAAGTGTCGTTTTATGAAAAAAAAAGTGGCCTCTTTGTGTTATTTTCGATATTTTGGGCCAAAAGGCCATTTTTGATAAAATGGGCCTTTTATTGTCAAATTTGGTATTTTGGGCTAATATGACAATTTTGGTAAAAATGGGCTTATATGACATTTTCATTTACAATGGGCCGAAAATGAACTATTGGGCCAAAAATGACATTTCTATATAAAATGGGCCAAATTTTGATTATTTAGTAAAATGGGTCACTTATAAACATTTGTACCAAAAATTGGACCTTATCTGACCCTTTTATCATAATTGGGTCTTATAATGTCAATTTTGTGTTAAATGGGCATTTGCATCAATTTTATAAAAATTGGGCCCCTTGGGAACATATCGCTAACAATCGGCTATTTTGATAACAACGATGAAACAATGAACTATTCCGACACTCTCGATAAAAATGATTGCATTTTTACTATTTATGAGTTATAGTCAAAGATATATACTCGTAAAATTATTTTTAACGCTAAAATTATGAAACACACTATTTACGTAGAAATGTCGTTAAGGCTTTGTGAGACGCACCTTCACCGTACCTACCTAGCGTACACCGTAATTCGTGTAGTTATAACCAGAGTCTCCTGGAGGGAGAACGAGAATTTGTGTATAGATCTATACAGGGTTGACACCCCCACACCTGAGCTGCGCGCTACAGCTGGACATGCCAGTCTAGGGTGACAAATGTCTTCTACGAAACCGACGCCTGAAGAACATCAAGACAGACACTCCGTCATATTAGCATGGTTATAACGACTCAAATAGAGAATAACAAAAGGGATAGTGACTTAAAAGGGTAATGTATTTTTTTGATTTGTACACATTTGGTCATTGAGTTTTCTTTTTTTCATCCACATTTACCCTTTGAATTTGTTAAACTGTATACATTCAGTCCTTATGACCAGCTACTCCAGGTTAGTTGGTAAAAAGGACTTAATAGGGTAATATATTTTTCATTTTGTACACATTTAGTCCTTAATATTTTTGTACACATTTAATCCTTAATTTTTTTTTTTTTTTTTTTTTTTTTTGCAAAATAAGTCATTTTTGTTTTTGTACTCATTTAGTACTTATGAATGATTTTTTTTTTTAGGTTTTTCTCACGAAATCTTACGTGAGACATTCATTAATGAGGTGTTTGGGACTTTTCATTAGTTGGTTACTTAAGTCATGTGTTCTGAACGTCATAACTTCTTCATACGATCTCGAATTTTAACGATCTTTATATCCATGCAAACGAACTTTATATCCATGCATTCACATTTTAGTCTACTACAACTTTCATTTAGATTACTCTCATTAAAAAATAATATATTTTTACTTACAATTTTTATATCCACACGCAGGGGCGGATTTAGCCTGGTCTAAGTTTTGCACCGACAACACCTATTTTTTCTTTTTGCAGTGGAAAGTTTTTTGATTTCTTTTCGTTTATGCCTATTTTTCATGTATCAGCAACACCTATCTCATTTTGGCAATACCTACTATGTATTCATGTGTCCTCCCCTGTTCATATGTTTTTTATGAATGCATGTATGAATGTTTTTTTTATAAAATCGTAAGTAAAAATATATTATATTTTAACGGGAGTAATCTTAATGAAAAAAGTAACAAGTGGATATAAAGATTGTCAAAATCTGATATCCTATAAAGAAGTTACGACGTTCAGAATACAAGACCTAAGCCAAACCACAAGACCTACACAACCAAGCAATCGAGATCACGTTAGACATAAGCATCAACAACCCCAAACACCTCATCAATGATTGTCCCACATAAGATGTTGTGAAAAACATTTAAAGATGTCATTCATAAGTACTGAATGAGTACAAAAAAAAGACATATTTTGAAACAAAAACAAATTAAGGACTAAATATGTACAAAAATATTAAGGACTAAATGTGTACAAAATGAAAAATATATTACCCTATTAAGTCATTTTTCCCGGCTAACCTGGAGTAACCGGTTATAAGGACTGAATGGTACAGTTTAACAAGTTGAAAGGGTAAATATAGACGAAAAAAAAAACTCAGTGACCAAATATGTACAAATCAAACAATACATTACCCTTTTAAGTCATTATCCCATAACAAAAATATTATAAGCTTTACCCTGAATATATATACCACCTAGTTTTGCAAAGTATAAACATTGTGTTGATTATTTGTACTATCCACCCCACTCTGTTCTTTGGGTTTAAGACCACGTTTTCTCATGACACAGAAAATACAGGATTTTCTTGGAATCACTCGCTATACATTTTTCAAACAAGATAGAGCAAGGAAACGCAGGCTATAATACAAGATTTGAAACAAAACTCACAAACTATTTTACAGAAAATATCGGATTTTCTGGGTTTACAAATCAAATATAAAGTTTTCATTTAAACATGCTGATGAACTCACCAACATTTTATATGTTGACGCTTTTCAAAATTGTTGGAATAGTGTCTAAGGCTGCAACTATATTTGGCAAGTATTTGACCCGGTTGTGCATGGTCCTTTTGGGTTGCCTTCACCATAGCAACTTGACAGGATGATTTATAATGAGAGAAGAAATATTATTAATATATTATGAGAATAATATAATGAATAATAATATTGTTATTTGATTAATATAAGTCATAAATTAATTAGGAATTAATTTGGTGACTTAAAGAGATTAATAAATAAAAGGGCATAAACTGTCAATTGTATGATAGTTGTACTTTAGTCTATAATCCCTTATGGATAAGGGGTGGACGGTTTTAGGGTTTAGAAGGACCTAGAATTCATCCAAGGCTCATTATTAGGGAGATTGGATTGCTTAGGGCCTAAGTTATCCAATTAGGGTTTAAGGGTGAAACCCTAGGAGCCTCACTAGTATAAATAGACCCATGGGGTCAAGGAAATCGGCACTCTTGCCTTTGAAGAAACCTTGGCCGACTTCCTGCCCTCTCCCCTCTCTTTCTAATCATCCTCTTGCTAAGTTGGTGTTTGTAAGCCATTAGAGGAGTGACAATTGTGACTCTAAGCTCCAAGGACAAGAAGATTCAAGCAAGATACTTAAGGTAATTCATTAGATCTGTTTTCTTATGTTATTATACTAGATCTATTGATCAAAGTCTTGGATACAATGCATGTTCAATTAGAAAAACCTAGATCCAAGCATTAGGGTTTGTATGTGCACATAGGAATGTTCTTATGGCTCAAACCCATCAAAAATAACTTGTATTCTCAGGAACTCACTAGGCAGGTTGGCAGATTTAGAATTTTGGGATGTTGTTGTATTTTGTTTTCAACATACACTTGATATTTTTGGGATGTAATTTTATCAACAAACACAATGATGTAAACTAAGTATGTTGTTATATTTAATGCATGATGATGATGATGTCCATGTTTCATTTATACACACTTGCTAAGATATTACAAGATGAAGTCATTCGCCCCTAGACGTTTCTGTCATTCCGGTTCGGGGGTGTGACACATAAGCCTCCTCTACACCCTACCCTCTCTCCCTTCCGTCGAAAGTTACCAAAGGAATCCAAGAAAGGGTAGCAGGAGGTTTCCGGAAGTCCATTGCCATGCATCACCACCCACCTATCGGAGCTCTTGCAATTGTTTGACTACAGATCACAACCACCTTCGACCTTCACCACCACCATCGTAACTTCGCTCCACCTTCCCTTTTGTTGTTTCTTCGGAGATATAAGCAAAACCAAGACCTTGGTCGTTTTTTTTGTTTGGTGCATGAACATGTCTAGCAAATAGGAGGCGATAACCTCTTATTTCAAACTTCAAATTAAAATGTTCACAATCCAACCTCGCTTAAAAAATTTCGACAAACATGTCCCATGTCCTTCAAACTTCAATTCAAAAAAATAAATAAATAAATAAACACCACCCTCCTTTTAAAATGAACTTCAAAGCAAGTCTCACCTTCTAGACTCCATTTTAAAATGTCTAAAACCTACCCTCCTTCAAAAATTATTTCAAAATAGATCCTTAACATGCCAACTTCCATTTCATTTATTTAAATTACATTCCCCTTGAGATTTATTTGCAAAATAAATACAAAAACTAAAACTTGGAATTTAAATAAATCATTTGAATCAATTCTTAGAATATAATTACAATATGAGTATCAATTATGAATTATTTTACCAAACTAGCCCCCATACTTAGCAATTAATATCTAATGTATCGTTTGGTTAAATAGGTAACTAAATTAGCACACCAGTTCGTTTTCGAAGCAACAAATCTCGGTTTCTCGCGTCAAATACTCAAAAAAAAAAAAATAGACAACCACTTATTAACGTGAGTGTTAGGGACCCTCTTTTTTATATTTTTAGGGGAGAATACATGTACTAATTGTGTTAGATAATACAAAAATACACATAAAATATCATTATTTTATATAAAAACTGTAACTAGTTTATAAACTATTGGTATAAGTTACATGTTACGAACACATAAACTCGTTTTAAACTTCAATATTTTCTATCTCATGTTGTTAACATAATACAACTATAAAAATAACATATGCCTTTTTATTATAAAAAACCCTATGATTTTACGTGACATTGTGACTTATAAAATGCATGTCATAAAACATTGTAGTATTCCTAAGGATTTGAACTATACATGCATATGTACAAAGTTTATACAGGAATTATACTATGTTTATAAAATCTCTTGCCTTATGCTATACATGAATACCAATTATTCTTGGCTTTTATAAACTGTGTACAAGTCATTATGCCTAGTAACTTATCCACTTATAAGTTAGGGCTAAGATTTATTAAAATACCTTAGTTAAGGGCTATTAGTGAGAATATATTCATTAGCAAAGTCTAAACTGTAAGTCCCCAAAATGCTACGATGTATCAATCGGATTCACTTAATGGTGTGGAATCCCAATCTAGTGAATTAGACAAGACAGAATATAGAATAAGAAAACAACGGTTAATCTTCAATGCACACTATTATTGATTAGTCGTGTACATAAGATTCTTGATTACACTTGGTCCTCTCTTGTTTCTTTCTAAAAACACGTTCTAAGCTTATAGCAGTCCCCCAAAATATCCCACACACTTTACAAGGCTCTAATGACACTATTTATACCTATACCTAACAATCTCCCCCTGGGTTTGTAGCTTTCTTTTCTTTTCAATCTTTGCTTTGTTCTTGGCTTCATGTTTTTTCTTTGATTTCCACACAACTTAAAGATGAATATATGAGTTTCTGCATGAATGACTTCATCTTGAACAGTTGGACTCTTCTTCAAAATTTAACTTTGAACTCACATTGGGCATATGAGGCATCTTGTAATGGTTCTTGAAAATCAGCACTTTCAGCTTTGAAATACTTCAGAGAAAATAATAGAGAGACTAATTCTTCTGGATCACTTCAGCAAGTTCATAGATAGCAGCAAAATGATTGAGGAGGCTTCAATGCAATCTGTCACGTAACTTCAAGTACAGCTTCACCTTGCTTCTAGGGTTGAAAGATTGAATGTTGAAAAATAATCTTCACTTCCTGTTCTTTCGAATGAGAATTCTTTAATGATCACCGTTGCGCCTTGAAAAGTAAAAAATGACTAAAAAGTCCTTGTGGATCATAGAATCATAAATACTCTTCTTACCACAGTTGTTCAAGGACCCAGCCTTCGCTCAGAAGGAGACTACTCGTAGTATCTGTGTGAACATGGAGGAATGCACTGTGATTTGTTGAGTATCAGAGAGCTACTCATGGGTAGTTTGATGTTAGTCCCTGTATATCCTTGATCAAAGATCTTAATGTAGTTTTTCAAGTTAACAAGTTAACTTGGCCCTTGGCAAGACGTTCAACGGTATTTGTTTCCCTGATGGGTGAATCGTCCTGGTGTCGTGACAGTTCTTAGGTAAAGAAAGCTGACAAAACCAATTTGACAATCTGTACAGTTTCAGACTTCCAATTCCATAAATACGACAATTCTTACAGAGAAACCACCTAACTGACATTTTGTATAGTGTCACACCAGGTATGAACCATTATCCGTCAATTTCATGGGTGAAATATTTAGAACATTAAAATGTTCACCGTCAATTCAGAAATGGAAGGATTTTGGGTTTTGGGTTTCACTTAGAATCATGGTGACAATGACTCCCAAGATCATAAACATAGAATTTTCGGTAACTGTCAGTCAAGTTGTTTTATACTCGAGCCTCAAGGGGTACCGGTACGTGGAAATGATTTAATGGAGAAAGTTTAGATGTGGGTGCAGAATGGTTGGGTGTTTCACATTAGTCATGGTGAAAATGACTTTTGATCATTAACATTTGATGTGAAGACTCCTATCAAGACTGGTATATGTCTAAATATGGAAGAGTCTATCACTCACATTTAAATCCTCCGTCAATTCCTTTCCAAGTTTCTTCTCCTTGCTTAGAAAATTCCGATTCAAACTCCTTGAGTCTCTTCTTCTTTTGAATACACATTTCAGGACAAAAGAAATTTTGAGATAAAAACAAAATAAAAAATAAAACTTAGCACACAATAAAACTAACTAAGAAGTAAAAGTAAAAATAAAATACGCTCAGCTCAAAAATAATATTTTTGGATTTTTAATTTTCTGAAAAAGAAATAAAAACAGAAAAAATCATATTTTTGGATTTTGAATTTTATGATTTTTATAATTATCCCCCTAAATTTGTGCATAGAGGAAAAATATGAATAAATTTAATAAAAACAATAATTAAAATACAAAATCTACAAAACATAAACTTTTGGGATCAAAGTTGTCAAGCAATTTAACTTGCCCTTTATCACAAAATCTCATATCACTTCCCAAAAACACTTACGAAAGAAGACATATTTTTGAAATTTTTGATTTTACATTTTTTTAATTTTTGATTTTATATTTTTTTTGTATTTTGATTTCTCCCCTTTAAATAGTGCATGGGGAAGAAAGAAAATAAAAGAAATGCGTAAAAATATAAATTTTTCTTCAAAACGAATCATTTTAATAAAATACTCAGGAGTATCGAAAGAATTCTAATTGTATTTCAACAATTGAAGACGCATTTAGATGTCTTGATAACAACAAGCAGATGCAACAACGTATTCATCCTTAGCCATGCTTCAATTTTAGAATGAAGTTAACAAACTCAAAATTCAACACACCATTAAGTATGTTCCCCATTTGTGATCCTTTCTTTCTTCTTTTCCCTCAAAGGATACATACCCTCAATTTAAGTTCTGATTGTTGTACAGCTAAGAGATGTCCCCTATCATGTGCTTGGAACAACCACTATCAACAAATCGAAGTCTGATGATATTTCTCTATAGCTGCTCCAGCACATAGTGCGGGATTAGTTGGTCTTTGGAACCCAGTCCTTTTTGAAGTTGGGTTGACCTTTATCATCTACACAAGGTACTATCTCCCATGACATATCTTGTTTATCATACACAGAAGATGAAGAGACGTTAGAATCATCAGATGATTTGGGAGTGTGAACTTTTGGTACCCATCTGTAGTCTGGTTTAACCCATTTCTTATTTGATCGGATGGATGGCTTAGCACTCACTTTAGAGATGTAGACTAATCACCGAGATGAATTTGAACTAAGTGATCTTGGTTTAACTGAGCCATCTCTTGAATTTGGCTTCTTGTCAGACATTCCCTTTCTGTCCTTGGGATTTTGATTCTTGGTCTTTTTCACATTGCAGTCACCATTGCGTGAACATGACCTCAAAGGATTTCTTTTAGAGGATCTCCCTCTTGGCACGTTCTGCCAACCTTGTTTATTGTAAGGAATATACGAACGATATGGGCAATTTCTAGAAATATGCCCAGGAGTCTCACATTTAAAACAAGTCTGTCTTTTCATATAGATGAGATTGTGACTTGGTCCTTTTCCAAAAGAATTTTGTTTCAAGGGACTTCCACAAGCACAAGCACAAGAACATTTAACATATTGTTTAACAGAATTTTGTGGCTTGGATTTTTCCACAGTGGGAGTATCAGCATCACAAGATTTTGAATCATTATCAGCAGGACTAGAATCATTTTTTTTTCTGCTCATGGTCATCTTGCAATAGGACCTTATCTGCACATGAATTAGAAGCATTAGTATCGCTCACCTCAATACTCTCAGTTGGGCTGGATTGTTCAGTCCTAACTGAAGCTGGTACAAGTGGTTGGCCATACTGAGTAGGTATCTCTACCTCATTGGTTTCAAGGGGTGGGGTATAGTTGTCATTGAAAGGAGGTGGAACACTTTGATACCCTAGACCCTTATTGTGATTATCTTTAAATTTTAACTATTTTTCTATCATGGACACAACTACCTCACTTGACACTTCAAATTTCTTAAAGTTAAATTCAACATCTTTATATTTAGCTTTTAATGCATCAAGTTCGACGGTTAATTTGACAATTTCCTTTTTCGTATAATCGTAGTGTTCACATTTAATGATATATTCCTCTTGAAGTTTTCTAAAGTCCTTGGTTTTGGCCTTTAATTGTTCTTTTAAGGGTTTTTGGGCCTTCCTAAGAGTATATCCTTCATATTTAACATCCTTCAATTTCCTTAATTAATAATTCATGTTGATCACGATAAAGTTTAATTTTAGCTTCACAGGACTAAGAGCATGAAGCTTCATTAACCTTGGTGATTGAAGAACTCATTATTCATAATTTTTTTTTACCAAAAATGGAAGTGATTATGAAACCTAGAAAAAAAATGCCCTTTGTCTTGAAACCTCGAAAGTCAAACTTGACAGTCAAGCTTAGAAGTCAAAACTGAAAGTCAAATATGAAAACTTGAAAGTCAAATGTCAAATTTGAAAGTCAAAAGTCAGACTTGAAAGTCAAAGATGAAAGTCAAACTTTTTTGTCAAAAAAAATTAACCTTGACGGAAAACAAAAATTTCTAGACCGAAAACGAAGCTTCAAGACCAAGAAGCGATGGTATTTGACTGAATATGCGCCTTCTTGACCAAAAATGAAGCCTTATAACCTAAAACGAGACTTTTGGACCGGAAACTAAGTATCTAGATTGAAAATTAACCAAAATATGTAAAAATCTGAAATTTCATCCGAATTTGTGAGGCCTCTTGACCGAGATGTAGAAGATCCAAGATTACCACCGAGTTATGAGGGGCTCACACCGAAATCACTCAGACCGAATACGTTGGACCGAAGCAAAATCGCAGGCCGAAAACATTGACCGAAATCCAAGGCCGAGAAGTCCGACCGAGAAGTGACACCGGAGTCTTCAGACCGAAAGCTGCGAGACCAAGAACTTCTCACCGAGAACCTTGCACCGAGAACCTATGAGGCCGAGGACTCCGGACCGAGATCTTGCAGGGTCGAGAAGTCCGGACCGAAATCCTTCATTGCTGACCTCGAGATCTTCTAGGGTTTGACCAAGGACCGAGGACGGTCGCCGGTGTGACAACCCGAATATTTCATATATATAATTTCTTCAGTCAAACATTTCATTTGGAAGTCAAATTCATTTTCCATCATCTTTTAGCACAAATTAAAGTCCGTTTTAGTATTCCGAGACTTTCACACTTAAGGATCAAGTCTTAGAAAACAACCACTAAAGCCCGAACACCAAAAATCATGCCATAACCTCCATAAGATGGAGTTTATGGCCGTAAACATGGGGTTTACAGCAGTAAACTCCGGGTAGTAAACTCGGCAGTAAACTCCGGGCAGTAAACCCGACAGTAAACTCGGTAGTAACTCGACAGTAAACTCGGCAGTAAACTCGATAGTAAAGCCGGCAGTAAACTCGGTAGTAAACTCGACAGTAAACTCGGTAGTGAACCCGGCAGTAAACTCATGGGTTTTGGTCATAAGAACATCCTATGTGCTCATACAAACCCTAATTCTTGGATCTAGGTTTCTCTATTGTAAATGCAATTCATCCAAGACTATAAACCCTAGATCTAGCATATAATAATCAATATAACATATAATTAGGGTTTAGATCATACCTTGATTGTTATGTAGCAATAAAAATCACAAATCCTCCTTGTATTGACTTTAGAAAGCTTAGAGTCACAAATGTCACTCCTCTAATGGTTCACAAACACCAAGAGCAAGAGGATGAAGAAGGGAAGAGAAGGAGGCTGCCCAAAACGTGTGGAAACCCTAGAGAACAAGTTCCCCACGTTTTTGGAGCATTAGGGTTCTATATATAGTGAGTCTATTAGGGTTATCTAACAAGGAAACCCTAATTTGGATGCTTAAGCCCTAAGCAACACATAGACTCCTTTAATTAAGGCCTTGGACGATTTATCATGGGTTTCCCCATAGAATTTGTCTACTCCTCAATATATAGCAATCCATAGCCCAATTTGCAATTATCTTATAATTACAATTTCAGTCCCTTAAGTTTAATTAAGCTCTTTTAGTCACAAAACTAATCACCAATTAATTATTGACTAATATTAATTAAACAATATTATTTCTACTTTAATATATTATTCCCATAATATATTAATAAATCATATTTAATCCTTTCTCTCCATAATTCATCCTATCAAGTTGCTTTGATAAAGGCAACCCAAAAGGACCATGCACGATCAGGTCAAGTACATACCAAAATAGTTATGGACTTAGACACTAATCCAACAGTCTCCCAATTGGATAAGTCTAATAACTATTATGCGTATGACTTCAGATCATGATCTGCAATCGTAGCTTTCCAAAGCCGCTGTCAACTCTGATCCTATCAGATACGCGTGTCCGTTAGATAAGAGATCATATATTCCTCCATTCTAGATATCGTATAAGACATGAATTCAAATCATTCTCTCTGTACTATTTCTCGACTTCTGATTTATGACGACTGACTAATTGAACAAATCAAATTAGCCCTAGCCCGGCCGAGCATTTACGTTTGTCATCACTAAATCATCGAGGGGCCCAAAGATATCGCTTTTATCCTACTTTGGATAAAAGGAACGGATAAACTTTGATACAATGCTTGCTTGCACTCACTCACCGAATTACACACAACAATATGTTTTATAACACCAAGTTACTGGTGCGTTTACAAATTATCAATGTGCAACCGATTTGCAAGATACACCTCACACATCTCGGTTTCAAGAATATAAGATGTTATCGTCTCACCAATCACTTGTGATACAATTCATGGAGTGATCCAAGTGAGTGTGGGTTTAATCCAATGCTCAAATCATATTCATAAGCAATCATGAACATTGCAACAAACATTTGCTTATGTCTAATACTCTTTAGACAATCCACACACCAATTCACGACAGTCTTCATTCATACCTACTTCCAACATATGAACGACTGTGGCCCGTTTGAATAATTTGACTGGTCTTAACCAATTAAATTATTTAGGTAGTCAAAACATGCAAAGTGAAGCACAAGAATAATACTAATCTCATATGGCCTCAAACCTTTAAGCATAAATAAAACACCTTTTATTTATCACCATATCGATTACTCATTATTTGTTGTTTCGGGTAATCAACTTCTTAATCGAATTATTACTACACTTGTCCCTGCTCCTAGCATGCACACAATGTTTACCTATTGTTCTTACTTTGTGAAATAGATCAAATTGAACACATTTCCAATCATACTCATTTCACAACTACAAATCCTTTTCACAAGTGAAAGAATATCAAATTCTTGTCACTTATGGAATATGCTAGATTCTAACACTTTATGCAATGATCCTTTTGTAATGTCACTGCACTAAAGTCACAATGATTATTGCCAATGAAATTAAAAAGTCCTCTATCGGAGATTGTTACAATGCAATTCCTTAGATATGATGTCTCTCACTCAAGGTACATTCCTTTGAACATCCTTTTGCATAAAAGTTTCTAATCTAGACATAGATTTTCAATATTAAATTCCCAATATGGAAAACTTTCCATACTTACCATATGACAACTCATTCACAATAGAATCTTATCTATTTATAATAATGTCGATATGGTCCATCCAATACTATACTTCCAACTACTCACAAGCGACCAATCCTTGGCGAACCTTGGATTGTCCTTTGATAGTTGTTTAATTATCTTAGTCAAAACCGATTCTTGTCCTTTTTCTCTCTAAATGCACTAGACATTTGGAAAATTTTAGAATGGTCAAATATTATAACATTAGTAGTCGATCTTATACCCGAAGCGTATGGGACACGATACATAATGTCTTACATAAAGATTTGATACTTTATCAATCTTCTGCCATAATATTTTATGTGCTACGTTCTCGAAATTCGAACTATGAAGAGGAATTCCGTAATCATAATCAAAATTTGAGAACACACTATGTACCTTTGACTAAATTTATTAACATTCCACAACCTAAGCCTTTAGATTTGAAATGAAGCATAATATTCTCTCCCTTAATTATAGCAAAACAACTTTTCAACTCTTGCAACTTTGCAAAGTATAACTATTGTTTTCTATAATAAATATTGCTAACTTGCAATACTTTCCATAATAATCATACTAGCTTTGACATGTATTCAGAAACCAACTTAACTTCTAGAAAATCAATACATATTGAATTTCTTAAGTTCATGTTTCTAATACCTAATGCTTTGATAATCCTTTATCTAAGCTTATAAACCTTTTCCTTAGATAGCTCATATGTGTGTCTAAACAATTCATACTAATTGCCAAACCTCGCAATTCGAATCATGGAAAGGGATACCATAACCATAATCGAATTTGAGAATACAATTTTCACAATCACTATCTTCTTAAAATCTTTCTTAGTGAAAGCATTTCCTCATAGTCATTTTCATGAAGGAGGGAATCTTATGACACTTATATTTTAATGGTGTATATGTTCCTATCCATGTGAATTTGTTAAAACCAAAGTTTATGACAAATTCAAACTCATATGGACCGAACTTTCTTAATCTTGATTTCTTGCCTTATGGTAGCACAACTGCCCACCATGTCTTCCAAGTAGTTAAGCAGCTCACCTTTTCCTATCAATGTACCTTTCATTGATCAAGGTCCTTGCCTTTTATGCATTCAAATGAGAACTCATAGGACTCACATGCATAATTAACTCAATTGGAACAACACAGAAACAAAATAATGTCAACACGATAGGTTGTAAACCTCAACTCGTGTGCTAGTGATGATCGATAAGGTTTATTTGATTTGTTCTTGAAACCTTTCAAGACCATTAAGACTCCCACTGACTCCTTGACATATAAGATTCTCTTGTCAATAACCATTTCTTGACAAACAAATATTCAAGAGTTAGTGTAGCTTTTCTCAAAACACTTCATAAATTGGTCC
Source organism: Lactuca serriola (assembly GCF_051521515.1). Classification (NCBI taxonomy): domain Eukaryota; kingdom Viridiplantae; phylum Streptophyta; class Magnoliopsida; order Asterales; family Asteraceae; genus Lactuca; species Lactuca serriola. Next base: position 284,230,844 of record NC_136411.1, read on the forward strand.
TAGTTGGTCTTTGTCTTATCCAAGACATCACAACTTTCCACATTTGATAAATGTTATAAACCTTTTAATACTTGTCACTCATTGTCACAATCTTAACTCTAAGACTTTTTTTGGAACGAAGTATGGTTGACAACAAGAAAGGAAAGAACAACAAGAGGAAGGGACGTCAAGGATCGAAATCGTCCAAGAAGCAACAAACAGTGACAGTCAATGCTGCAACCACCTAAGTTGCACCCACACCACATGCTCCAGCCTCAGCTGCTCCAAGTGCTCCTAGGCAATATTCCGCTAATCTTCCTTAGTCCAACAAGTGCGGTCTCCATCATAATGGAGAATGCAGAGAAATGTATTGCACCAGTTGCAATCGGAAGGGTCACACAGCAAGGTATTGCCAAACCTACCCTCCCCAGAATCAACAACAAAGAAACAGCAACAACAACAACAACGACACCAACAATAGCGGCAATAACACAGGGTCAAGCCCCATCTGCTATGGATGTGGAAAGACTGGGCATATCCGTCGAAACTGCCCCAACACCAACAACCCTGGGAACGGAGAAGCAGGAAGGGTGCTAGCTATGGGTCAGCGAGAAGCGGTTCAGGATCCCGCTGTTGTTACCGGTACGTTTCTCCTAAACCACACTTATGCATGCATCCTATTTGATACCGGAGCAGAGCGAATTTTTGTGAAAAATAAATTTACGCACTTGTTAAAACAACAACCCCAGAAGCTCGACGAAACCTTCACGGTGGAAATGGCTAATAGGAAAACAGAATCCACCAGGGAAATCTATATCGGATATACCCTAGCCTTAAATCATCACGTCTTTCAAATAAACTTAATGCCTATTTCCATTAGGAGTTTTGATGTGATTATTGGCATGGATTGGTTAATCCCTCACCATACTGAAATTATGTGTCACGAGAAGGTCGTTCGCCTTCACCTTCCAAATCGTGAAACCTTAATTATATACGGAGACAAACCTAACACGAACTTTCGTCTTATCTCATGCATCAAGGCACATAAGTATCTACGAAGGAAAGACTTGGCGTTCCTAGCTCATATAGTAGACAAATCCAAGGAAGAGGTCAATGTTCGAGATATCCCAGTAGCTCGCGAATTCCCAGATGTCTTCCCTGATGATCTTCCGGGGATACCCCCAGAAAGACAAATCGAATTTCGAATTGAACTTGTGCCAGGAGCCACTCCCATCGCTAAATCGCCTTACCGATTAGCTCCTGCGGAGATGCAAGAATATTCCAGTCAACTCAGCGAACTTTTGGACAAAGGATTCATCCGACCCAGCTTCTCACCATGGGGAGCTCCAGTTCTCTTTGTCAAGAAGAAGGACGGATCTTTCAGGATGTGTATTGATTACAGAGAACTAAATAAGCTCACCGTCAAAAACCGCTATCCACTCCCATGAATCGATGATCTATTTGACTAGCTCCAAGGAGCAAGCTATTTCTCTAAAATAGATCTGCAATCTGTTTACCATCAACTCAAGGTCCGGGAAGAGGATATCCCCAAAACCGCTTTCCGAACTCGTTACGGACATTATGAATTTGTCATAATGCCCTTTGGTCTAACGAATGCCCCTGCCGTGTTCATGGACCTAATGAACCGAATCTGCCGACCATTCCTCGACAACTTTGTCATTGTTTTCATTGATGACATTCTAGTTTACTCTCGAAGCGAAGAGGAGCATGGCCAACATCTTCGACAAATCCTGGAAACCCTGCGAACCGAAAAACTATACGCAAAGCTCTCAAAGTGTGAGTTCTGGCTTCGTAGTGTGAACTTTTTGGGTCATGTTGTTAGCCAAGAAGGAATACACTGATGGGTTTTAGTCATAAGAACATCCTATGTGCTCATACAAACCCTAATGCTTGGATCTAGGTTTCTCTATTGTACATGCAATTCATCCAAGACTATAAACCCTAATTCTAGCATACAAGTAATCATATTAACATAAGAATGGGTTTAAGATATTACCTTGACTGTAATATAGCAATAACAATCTCAAATCCTTCTTGTATTGACTTTAGAAAGCATAGAGTCACAAATGTCACTCCTCTAATGGTTCACAAACACCAAAAGCAAGAGGATGAAGAGGAGAAGAGAAGGAGGCTGCCCAAAACATGTGGAAATCCTAGAAGGAAGCTTGTCCCCGTTTTTGGGGCATAAGGGCTCTTTAAATAGTGAGGCTATTAGGGTTATCTAACAAGGAAACCCTAATTTGGATACTTAAGCCCTAAGCAACCCATGGACTCCTTTCCTTAAAGGCCTTGGACGATTTCTAATGGGTTTCCCCATAGAATTCGTCTACATCTTAATATAAGGCAATCCATAGCCCAAATTGCAGTTATCTTATAATTACAATTCTAGTCCCTTAAGTTTAATTAATCTCTTTTAGTCACAAACTTAATTCTTATTAATTCTTGACTAATATTAATTAAACAATATGATTTCTCCTTTAATATATTATTCTCATAATATATTAATAAATCATATTTAATCCTCTCTCTCCATAATTCATCCTATCAAGTTGCTTTGGTGAAGGCAACCCAAAAGGACCATGCACCATCGGGTCAAGTACATACCAAAATAGTTATGGACTTAGACACTAATCCAACAGTCTCCCACTTGGATATGTCTAATAACTATTATGCATATAACTTCAGATCCTGATCTGCAATCGTAGCTTTCCAAAGCCGTTGTCAACTCTGATCCTATCAGATACGTGTGTCCTTTAGATAAGGGATCATATATTCCTCCATTCTAGATATCGTATGAGGCATGATTTCTAATCATTCTCTCTGTACTAGTTCTCGACTTCTGATTTATGACGACTGACTAATTGAACAAATCAAATTAGCCCTAGCCCGGCCGAGCATTTACGTTTGTCATCACTAAATCATCGAGGGGCCCAAAGATATCGCTTTTATCCTACTTTGGATAAAAGGAACAGATAAAATTTGATTCAATGCTCGCTTGCATTCACTCACCAAATCACACACAACAATATGTTTTATGACACCAAGTTACTGGTGCGTTTACATATTATCAATGTGCAATCGATTTGCAAGATACAACTCACACATCTCGGTTTCAAGAATATAAGATGTTATCGTCTCACCAATCACTCGTGATACAATTCATGAAGTGATCCAAGTGAGCGTGGGTTTAATCCAATGCTCAAATCATATTCATAAGCACTCATGAACATTGCAGCAAACATTTTCTTATGTCTAATACCTTTTTGAAAATCCACACACCGATTCACGACAGTCTTTTTTCATACCTACTTCCAACATATGAACGACTGTGGCTCGTTCGAATAATTTGACTGTTATCTACCAATTAAATTATTCAGGAAGTCAAAACATGCAAAGTAAAACACAAGAATAATACTAATCCCATATGGCCTCAACCTTGAGTATAAATGAAACACCTTTTATTTATCACCATATCGATTACTCATTATTTGTTGTTTCGGGTAATCAACTTTTTACTTGAATTATTACAACACTTGTCCCATGCTCTTAGCATGCACAAAATCTTTACCTATGGTTCTTACTTTGTGAAATAGATCAAATGAACACATTTCCAATCATACTCATTTCATAACTCCAAATCCTTTTCACAAGTGAAAGAATATCAAATTCTTGCCACTTACAGAATATGCTAGATTCTAACATTTTATGCAATGATCCTTTCGTAATGTCATAGCACAAAAGTCACAAAGACTATTGCCAACGATATTACAAAGTCCTCTATCGGAGATTGTTACAATACAATTCCTTAGATATGATGTTTTTCACTCATAGTACATTCCTTTGAACATCCTTTTGCATAAAAGTTTCTAATCTAGACATAGATTTTCAATATTCAATTCCCAATATGGAAACCTTTCCATACTTACCATATGACAACTCATTCTCAATAGAATATTATCTATGCATAATAATGTCGATATGGTCCATCCAATACTATACTTCCAACTACTCACAAGCGACCAATCCTCGGCGAACTTTGGATTGTCCTTTGATAGTTGTTTAATTATCTTAGTCAAAACCGATTCTTGTCCCTTTTCCTCTAAATGGGCTAGACATTTGGAAAATTTTAGAATGGTCAAATATTATAGCATTTGCAATCGATCCTATACCCGAAGCATATGGGAAACGATGCATAATGTCTTACATAAAGATTTGATATTTTATCAATCTTTTGCCATAATATTTTATGTGCTACATTCTCAAAATTCGAGCTATAAAGAGGAATGTCGTAATCATAATCGATTTTTGAGAACACACTATGTATCCTTGACTAAATTTATTAACATTCCACAACCTAAGCCTTTAGATTTGAAATGAAGCATAATATTCTCTCCCTTAATTATAGCAAAACAACTATTCAACCCTTACAACTTTGCAAGGTATGACTCTTGTTTTCTATAATTAATATTGCTAACTTGCAATACTTGCCTTAATAATCATATAATCATAACATTTATGCTCCCACTATCATGATGATTATTATAAACATAACACTTATGCTCCCACTAGCTTTGACATGTATTCAGAAACCAGCTTAACTTCCAGAAAAACAATACTTATTGAATTTCTTAAGTTCATGTTTCTAATACCTAATGCTTTGATAATCCTTTATCAAAGCTTTTACACCTTTACCTTAGATAGCTCATATGTATGTCTAAACAATTCAGACTAATTTCCAAATCTCACAATTCGAATCATGGAAAGGGATACCGTAGCCATAATCGAATTCAAGAATACAATTTTCACAATCACTATCTTTTAAAATCTCTCTTAGTGAAAGCATTTTCTCACAATCATTTTCATGAAGGAGGGAATCTTATGACACTTAAATTTTAATGGTGTATGTGTTCCTATCCATGTGAATTTGTTAAAACCAAAGTTTACGACAAATTCAAACTCATATGGACCGAACTTTCTTAATCTTGATTTCTTTGTCTTATGGTAACACAGCTGCCCACCATGTCTTCCAAGTAGCTTAGCAGCTCACCTTTTCCTATCAATGTAATTTTCATTGATCAAGGTCCTTGCCTTTTATGCATTCAAATGAGAATTCATAGAACTCACATGCATAATTAACTTAATTGGAACAGCACAGAAACAAAATAATGTCAACACGATAGGTTGTAAACCTCAAATCGTGTGTTAGTGATGATCGATTAGGTTTATTCTTGATTAGTTCTTGAAACCTTTCAAGACCAATAAGACTCCCACTGACTCCTTGACATATAATTTTCTCTTGTCAATAAACATTTCTTGACAAACAAATATTCAAGAGTTAGTGTAGTTTTTTATCAAAACACTTCATAAATTGGCCCTAGTTGGTCTTTGTCTTATCCAAGACATCACAACTTTCCACATTTGATGAATGTTATAAACCTTCTTAATACTTATCACTCAATTTTACAATCTTAACTCTAAGACTTGTTTTTGGAACAAAGTATGATTGACTTCTTGATTTAACCATTTCTTCAATTCTTGATTCCTCTTCTTAGACATACGATTGTACTAAGACTCACTTAGAGGATCAATTGAGATATGGTTCTTAATCATTAAGACCTATCATAAAGCATAAAAGGTACTCTCCCTTCTTCTTAGAATGGAGAAACTTTTATCTTTCTGCTTTCTTGATTCTTCTTATTCGTTCTGCTATTGATTTAAACCTTTTCAATCAATTCAGAATTACACTTAATCTTATAAGTATAATCATATTTACTAAAATTTTAGTAAATCATGATGAATATTTTTGTCACTCTTATGGTGGACTTGATCAACACGCAACTTTATGTGCTCGATCTCCTAGTCCTTCACTTGACACTTTGTCAATGAATTAGTCTAATTTCCAAATATGAAGTTTCTCATTCATCGTGTAACTAAGTTGCATGATTCCAAGTTTCTGTCCAATTGAAACTTGGGCGATGAGAAACTCTCCCTATTTGGCAAATTCTCGACATTTCCACAAACAACATAATTAAGAATCAAATCCATTATTGCTAATAATAGAAACACTCTAACATCAATTTTTTTTCATACACGCCATTGCAAGGATAAATATAAAATCAAAATTTATTTTACTGCGGAAAAATTTTGTCCTTACAATGCAATTCATTGAAAAACTATGCTAATACATCTTTCATAGCAATCTAATTCTAACTCTAAGTAGTAGCTCAAGAATCTAATCTTCAAGTAATGCGATCGAAATCCATTCCTTCACGGTTAGATTCTGCTCACTTCTTCCCTTAAGCTTCCTTTCTTTTCTTCGATCCTACAAAACATCAATTGTAATCTTATCACATTATGTATTAAGAATCTAGAATATGAGCTTAAAAGAGTTAGTCAATGGATTTTACCTAAAGCAGAGCCATACGTTTTAACTCTCCCATCTCTTAGATCTCTTAGGTAAATCGGCCAGCTTCGTCTCCAATGCCCCTTCTCTTGGCAATAGAAGCAAATCGACTTTTTTGGAACTACTTCGGATATTGCCTTTCTCTTATGATCAAACTTTTCGATCATTGCATATCTTTCGTTGCCATTTTCTATATCCATAGAGGTCTTGAAGGCAGATTCACCAATCAACTTTGCTTTTCTATTGCGCCAAACCATTGCTGATTCAATAGCAATAAGCATATAGGTAAGATCTATAAGGGTCACGTCGCGGTTCATCGTATAGTACTCTCTTACGAACTCACTATACGAGCTAGGAAGTGACTGAAGAACCCAATCAACAGCCATCTCCTTACAAACAACGGATCCCAACATTCTTAACCTATCAATGTGTGACTTCATCCCTAGGACGTGTGCACACACCGACTTTCCTTCTTTATGTTTACTTGCCAAAAGGGCTTGAGTGAGCTTGAACTTTTCAAGCCTTCGAACTTGTGGGTTAGGGAGAATAATTGGAGGAGGAGGAGGAAGTGAAGCATGATGTCTTGTTCCTCGATCGAATCATGGAATATCATCTTCATGTGGAATGCTTGTTCCACGGGATTTGTGAAGACCATAGTTGTCAAACTTTGTCATCTACAAAACGGGAGAAAACAAATTCAAGTTAGTTGATTGATTGAGTCTTTAGTAAATCACCCAAATGAGATACTAAGGCTAGGACCCAACACAATATGCTACAACCTAGAAAAGGGATGTCATAATCTAGTTGCAGAATATTTGAAGGTAAGTGAATGACGATTCACTAATTTCCACCATGAAAAACGAAAAAGAAATTTAAGTTTTAAATCTATGAAAACTCCTAGATCCTTTGATATTCATTGAACATTTCAATGGCATGTTTAAATCTCGATATGCCCTTCTTGTTTATGACTGGGATGCCGAGGATCACAAAGCGGGTGTGAATAACCATGCAAACTTACATGGTGCCCTCACATGTTACAGTCACCTATTCGATGTGCCGGTAAACCACACATGCTCCACCGAACTATGAAAAACATTGAGTCACCCTTTGCTACCTTTTCTTAGAACCATTTAGTGTGCCGGTAAACCACACACGCTCCACTAACATCTTCGCAAGGGCACAAATTGTAATTTCATGGAATTGCATCAATTCACTTTTGCATAAGTAACTAAGATTGTGAATTTGAAAAACATTTAGTTACTTTTGTACTTCATTATACTTATAATGGAAGGTTTTGTCCTATCCTACCCGTTCGGCTAACGACCCTCCACTAGTCAAGAGTGCGGTGGGTAAGAGTGGATACCCATTCAATCGCCATTTTATAGACAATTTCCTTAAACACCCCTTATAGACCAGCTTCGTGAATGAGGCCTACTAACGGTAAGACTGTCTTTTACTCATACATATATATATATATATATATATATATATATATATATATATATATATATATATATAATGTTAGACTTTTAATGTTATATATAGTATAGGGTGTACTTTACACTTTTAAAATACTAGGTGGTCAAATTTAACAATTATACTTTTAATTCAATTAAATTGTAAACCTAAACTTTTATGGATTCATTAAACCTCTTTTAATTATACACCTTAATTAATAAAACCATAAGGGTGTGATTTGAACTTTTCAAAACAATACTAGGGTTTTAGAATTTAACATTCCTAATTAAACCTTTAATCAACTTTTAAATTCCACTTGAGGGCAAGTTTTGAAACATTTCAAAACATTAGGTTTAGAATTTAAATATACATCAAAATTAAACTATTAATCAAAATTTAAATTCAAAAACTTGAGGGCAAGTTTTGAAACATTTCAAAACATTAGGGGTTTCAACTATTTAAATTTCAAAACTAAACTTTTGAGTTCAAATTTAAACTATAAAACCTAAAGGGGAAAATTTGAAACTTTTCATAACACAAAGATCAAATAACAAATAATCTAAATTAACATTTAATCACATAATTATCCATATTTGATTTATTTAATGATTTCTTGCAAAACAATTTACCAATTTAATCAAAATAATTAATCAATTATCACATAAGGAAATAAATATTTTATTAATTGATAAATATCTTCAATTAGATCAAGAATATACTCATATATATATATATATATATATATATATATATATCATAAAATCGGATTTATATTGATCTAATATGATAAAGGCAAGTATCTCAAAGATAAACAGCAAGAAATCCCAAAAATAGCTCCATCTGACGCTCGAACTCGCCAAGTACCCCCATGGACTCGTCGAGTAAGGGGCAACTCGCCGAGTCCACAGTGGGACTCGCCGAGTCAATCATGCAGAACCACAAAAATCGAATTTTTTTTCAACATACAAGGCATCAATACAATAGAAACCAATCTAGGCTCTGATACCACTGATGGGTTTTGGTCATAAGAACATCCTATGTGCTCATACAAACCCTAATTCTTGGATCTAGGTTTCTCTATTGTACATGTAATTCATCCAAGACTATAAAACCTAGATCTAGCATATGATAATCAATATAACATATAATTAGGGTTTAGATCATACCTTGATTGTTATGTAGCAATAACAACCACAAATCCTCCTTGTATTGACTTTAGAAAGCTTAGAGTCACAAATGTCACTCCTCTAATGGTTCACAAACACCAAGAGCAAGAGGATGAAGAAGAGAAGAGAAGGAGGCTGCCCAAAACGTGTGGAAACCCTAGAGAACAAGTTACCCACGTTTTTGGAGCATAAGGGTTCTATATATAGTGAGGCTACTAGGGTTATCTAACAAGGAAACCCTAATTTGGATGCTTAAGCCCTAAGAGACCCATGGACTCCTTTAATTAAGGCCTTGGACGATTTCTCATGGGTTTCCCCATAGAATTCGTCCACTCCTCAATATATAGCAATCTATAGCCCAATTTGCAATTATCTTATAATTACAATTTCAGTCCCTTAAGTTTAATTAATCTCTTTTAGTCAAAAAACTAATTACCAATTAATTATTTACTAATATTAATTAAACAATACAATTTCTCCTTTAATATATTATTCCCATAATATATTAATAAATCATATTCAATCATTTCTCTCTTTAATTCATCCTATCAAGTTGCTTTGGTGAAGGCAACCCAAAAGGACCATGCACCATCGGGTCAAGTACATACCAAAATAGTTATGGACTTAGACACTAATCGAACATAAACTGGGTAGCAAACTCAGCACTAAACTCGGTAGTAAACCCGGCAGTAAACTCGGTAGTAAACCCGGCAGTAAACTCCGGGCGGTAAACTCTTGTGCAGCAAACTCACCCTATATAAGGATTTATTAGACTTCATTTTCACTCTTTCCACTCTCTTACTCTACCTTCTATCTCTAAAAACCCGATTTCATCCAAGAATCGTCAAGTTTTCGACCCCAAATTGTAAGTTCTCTTACCCTAGAATGTGTTTAATCTTATTTCATGTCCATATAGCATTGAAATCACCCAAAAAGAGCATAAACAAGGTGTTTACGGCCCAAGAATTTCTTAGGCCATAAACCCTTAAAAAGGTGCCAAAATACCCCTAACTCCTTCCTTGTGCTTAGGGACTAGCTTTGATCATACCCTTGAAATGTTGTAACCCTTAAACATCAAGTTTTAGTGGGTTGAATGAGAGTTTATGGCCCAAGAACTTCTTAGGCCGTAAACTCCCTCAAATGGTGCAAAATGTGCCCTAATCACCTCACCTAGCCTTGGACATTAACCTAGAATTACACCACAATGAATTAGGGACTTGAATCAACGATTTGGCACTTCATGCCATGAGTTTACGGCCGTAAACTCATGGGGAAGTGGTGCCGAGGCCATAAACTCCACACAAGACCATATTTGGACCGTAAACTCACCCAATCTCTTGTTTAGGCCTTGGAACACTTAACCACTTAAGTTATAATAGTTTTAAGACCCATTTGGTGACACAATTGAGAGTTTACGGCCAGGAGTAAACTCCCCTGGTCCGCAAACTCCAACAAATATGGTCATTTGACCATACACTTCCGTGTAAGACTTTACACTCCTTTGTTGCAACCCGATAGCCTCCTAGCACTTGACCAAAGAGTTTTCTTCACATTAGGATGTGTACATGTGTTTAATTAGTGTCTTAGTCACTAATTACATGTAAACATATGTCGTCATATGTTACTAGGGTCATAAAGTGTGTTCAAGTCTTCACTTGACACCAAGCGCTCACCCAACACTTCCACCCGATCTACTCGCTACAGGTGAGTTCATACCCCTTAATTAACATTTTCAAATGTTTTTACATGTTTTAGGGAGGGAGGATACAAGTTAAATGCAAAAAGTTTTAGTATCAAATCATATGTGATTTATAACTTGCATCCAAAAAGTATTTTCTATACTTTTAGCTACTTTTCAAAAAAAAAAAAATTGTTTTAGATAATTATCAAACGCATTTTCTATGTTAAATTGTCATTAAAATTATTTTCAAACTGCTTTTAAATTACTTTTCATTTAAACTATATCTACACCAATATATTTATATAAGTAAGACTTGAAGGACTTAGGACCGATAACACGCTTTATTTCCTGTTCTTGTTTGATTGTGGTTTTAGGGTATACTGTTATCCGTCCGACTGTCGTTGAACTCTTAGTTATATATCATATATATTTGTGTTAGATATGAAAGTCTTCATCTTATTCAATACCTTTGTAAATCAAATGCTTGCAATCCCACACTCTATTTAACTATAATAGGTATAGTTAAGACTACTGTTCGTTACCTCTATTACTATGATACTCACTACAATTACTACTATTACAAGTTACTACACGTTAAAGAGAACACTCTATATACTATACTAAAATTTTACTATACTATAATAAAAGAGAATACACAAATCCGTAATATAACACACTATCCCTCTATACGACACTCTATTGTGCCAATACCATGTAACCAGAGCTTCCTGGAAGGAAAGCAACACTACATGTATAGATCTATCAGGACAGACGCTATTATATCCCGACTGTTAACTACAGTCTTAGCCGACTAGGCCCAGGGATGGCACTATATCGCTATACTATGTATGACCGAGAAGGTTATCGGACCCTCTATTATCACTCAATTTGGTTACATGAGAGATTACATCCATACCCAAATTAACACACGAGAATTAAAGTCCAAATTAACTTCCCGAAGTAAATAAATAAATATTACTAATCGAAGTTTGCAACACTACTACAACCATCCGACAATACTTTTCCTCATCTACGTTACTTGAATGAAATTTATTACCTTATTTTTATAACTGAAAGTTTCAATGGAAATACTTTTACACACTCGAAGGATTTAACTTACAAATGCTAAATTCTGGAAAATATAGGATTTTCTAGGGATTTCTACTATTCTCAAACATTAATTACAGCTTTTATATTACATGATTGTAAACACTTTTATACAAGCAACGTCACTAAAGTCTTATGAACTCACCAGCTTTATGCTGATACTCGTTTTCAAAATAACTTGTATCCGCAGGTCAAAGATAGATAGGTACTGGTGCAGCTTTTGAGAAGATGGAGCGTATACAAGACCCATCTTTTATTTTTGTTTATACTTTTGGTGTCTATCAAAACTATACAGAACACGCTTGTATTTAAAATTACTATATTAATACAATGGTTGTGGTCGCTTGTTTTTACTATTATGCAATTGTTATGATACTGTACATCACGTCCTCCACCCCAGAATGTATTCCGCCGTTCTCGGTTTTGGGGTGTGATAGATTGGTATCAGAGCATTGTTTATAGTGAATCAAGTATATCAACCCATAAGAACTATAAACACTTTGGGACTAAAACACTCTGACCAAGAATATATACTTTTAAATACTAAAATATTTAATTAAGTGTATATATATATATATATATATACATTCACCAATACAAAGGGTCAGCATCATACTAGAACATAACAAAAGTATTAAGATTGTTGAACAACAGAATTAGGCTTAGAGACATATAGTCACATCTGGGTGGATGTAGCCTGATCAACTACATTCTTCCAGGAGTGACTAGCATGTGCCTAAGAGTGATTGTGGTGTTGCAACAAGTCTAAAAACTTACCAACACTACCACAAGAACATTAGAACAAGAATACTATAGGAGTATTCTGTATTCTACTAACTACATATGTGATAACTAAAAGGGTAGTTACTAGTAGGGCAATAATTGCTAAGTGGATACACCACAGTTACATGTGACTAGGGCGCTATAGACTTAGAATCTGTGACCTTTGCTTCCTTTCCTGTTCTTGTTTGATTGGGGATCTGGAGTTAGGGTCGCTTATTCGAAGGACTATCTTGCTTCGGTTACATGTAATTGGTATGAACTATGCAAGTATTGGGTCGACTAATAACGATCATCTTATAAGTATCCTAGATTAGTACGTCTATTAACCTTTCTGTCCCCATTCTCACGTAGATAGCATGGCTGGCTTCCACCATCCCGACGATCCGTATTATCCAAACCAAGGCAATGGAGGATGGCTCGATGAGGAGCCAGAAGATGATCACCCGATCCCTTTGGATGATCACCATGCATAAGTCTTTTCGGATAGCTCCAGCTCCGAGCCAGAAGTTAACAACCTACCCCCTGTAGCTCCAAACCCCAACCCCCGTCCGACATTTCAAGGTCCCACTCCCATGTGGGCAATAACCTTGAACCGATGGATCGATGAGCAGGGTTAGCCCTTATCTTTCAATGGAGACCAAAGCTTTTACAACATAAGCGAAGGAGGATCAGCGGACCGAGTCTTGCCCATCATGGTTTGAAGGATTGCCAGGAACATCGAGCAAGGTCAAGCAGCTATTGGCCGAGTTGTGGAAGTTGATGCCAAATCCAACCTCAACATTGTTCGCATCCGCCAACTGGAAGAAGCTATGGATAGGACGAGGAGGACCAATGAGGCTCTGCAGCAACAGCTAGCTGCATCCCGAGCCGAAGTTAGGGAACTCCGAGCGCGTCAGAGGGTTCAGGAGATACATCTTCAGGAAATTGTTCGCCAACTGGCCGATCTTAGGGTTCGCCCAATAAGTACTCGTCGTCAGTAGAAGATATCTACTTATCTTTCCTATTTTGTTTAAGGAATAGCCTTGTCTTTTCTATGCTCAATAGAGCACTTGTCTGTAAACATTCCTAACTTTGAAAGTACTTTACCTAGGCTCTTACACTGCCGACATTTTCCGTTATGGTTTGATGTAAGGCCTACTGTTAGGTTACTTTTCCCGAACTTATATTACATCATTAATACCAGTAAAATGGGCAGTTACCTACTCTGTTGCTATGACTCTCTCCGATTATTGGGTTATGTTGATTTAGTCCATGAAACACTCTTATGATACTTGCAATAGTGTGTCTCATGAAATTTGATTTTAAATTCCAAAACTCTTGATTAGAGAACTTTGCGAAAAGTATCTCCGAGGGTAATGTTTCTATGGGTTCTTTCTTACTATGAGGGTAGATAAGTAAGTCATGACATTGAGAAATGACGAATTGATCCCAGTAAGAAAGGCTTACTCCACTCATTTACCTCATGAATACTATGGGCGTATTGGTCCTATCCGAGGGGTGTCACTACAGACTCGAAGTGTCCTTATCGAGTTCGGAGGGTAGTCCTTAGGACATCCTTCCCTAACACTCGAACTGGTGATATTCGGATCTCAGGTCTATTTCTGAAATTAATACTTTCCCTGTGGTTGCTCAATCAGTTCGTTTATGCGAGGCAGAGACAACGATTTCTAAAGGAAATCTTAATGAAGTCTCCGGTCGTCGAGGTACATATGATGCACTCCGTCGACTTCTGGTAAGAATAAGACCGGAGCTCTCAAGGGTGAGAAGCCGGGTCTTCTAATTCTAATGTTGAGTAGTTCGCTGTGTTGTCCGGGCTGTTCTTGTATCTTTCGTAGGTGTTTAGACTGAAGGCGATCTGGTTATAAGAGTCATATTGGGTCCTAAGTTTGTTCACATGCTAAATGCAATTACTCGTAGTCTTGGGAAGTCTCCGTCCTGAAGTTCATATTATAATTCATACATGGTTCAATGATCACAATTTCGTGTATACGAGTCGTATATAACTAAGGTTGAAAAGGTAGTCGAATAACTTATTCTTCCTTAACCTCACATCCCATCGAGGGAAAAGAAGTTATAGTGAAATCATCAATTCTAAACCTGTAGAACATTGATTATATATCACTCTCATGTATACGTTCTTCAGTGATAGGTCAACCGTATGAATCCTGTAGTTGAACTTGACGTACTGCACGAGTAATACTGTTGGGATTCCTTCGGAAAGGAAAGGAACTATAAGGTACTTCATGCACGAATACCCCGGTGTTCCGATATGATGGCTTCGCTAAAAGACGTTTACTGAGAAAGAGATGTACTTATGAAACTGGTATTGCGAGGATCAAATTTACACGAGTCGTATGATAAAGTCGGCATCATATGGAAACTAAAGACATTAGATTTAAACATAAGGCGTTACAGACAAAACACAACAGTGCAACCATTAACAGAGTTACTGTACTTTTAGATTTACTACAAGACTATTGCTGCGAACAAGGTATACTACAAAGGACAAGTATACGCAGCACGAGCATCCCTAAACGGACGGGATCCCGCAAAAGATAAGACTCTAGTTGCACTAGTTTTTGGGATGGTTCTCAAGTCTGTTACAATGAAATGACTAAATTTCATTAACGTGGGTCTGGAGTAGAGTCTCCTGCGGTTGTGGTCGGTAGTATACTTCCGTCTGTGCCAGCATCTGCTGCCTCTAGGCAGTTCTTTCTGTAGTGACCTATCTTGCCACAACCGTAGCAAGTTTGGTTTACACTGGTGCTTGGCACTTGGTTGTTCAGCCTTGCTAGGCTCTTGCAGTAATGCTTGGTGTGACCCTTTCTGTTGCAGTTTGAGCACTGCATCTCCCTACAACGTCTATGGTGGTGAAAACTGCATTGAATGCATTTTGGGAGATTTCCAACATAAAGTTTGGCTGGTTTAAGGACAATCGGGATGCTCGAAGGGATGATAGTAGGAGGTACTGATTTCGTAGCGGTGAAGGTCGTTACGGGTGGTTGTTTCTTATTCGCTCTTCGAAGCGACTTGTCCTTAGGTTTAGCCCAAGACTTCCGTTTCTTACTCTTGGTCTCGGGATTCGGGGTATCGTGGTAGTTTGTTGCTCGTTGTGTTTCTTGATTGTTACTTGGAATGGAATGATTGTTAACAATCTCGCTAACACTTGTGTTGTTAGTGTTCAGGTGGGTCAAAACAGTTGACACGGTACCCGAGACTGCAACTTGAAAGGTAGCTACATCAATCTGAAGTGTTGGTGTTTGGTTGATGGGCTGATCGTTTTTCTTGGGCGACATGATTCTGCTATACCGAAAGAAAATGAATTTGTGAGCGAAAATGGTTGAATCTAGACGTACTTCGATCGCTCATGTAAAGAATATAAGTATGTTCTCTAAGGTTCAACTTACATCCCTATGATGCAGTCCTAGTACGGAATGGAAGTATGTTCACGAAGGTTTGACCTACATCCCTATGATGCAGTCCTAGTAAAGTTCGGAAGTAAGTTCTTACAATGGTCTCAAGATGTTTGTTGTGCGAGCCGAGGTATCGTTGGTTGGTGAATAACATGATCCAACCATTGAAAGAGACTTGGAGATGTCTCTAGAGTTAAATTGCTATAGTCCAATCACTTTACTAGAGCATGTTTCAAATAGACTCAAATGAAAGTATGATAAGAGTATTTGAATAAAGAATGACACAGAAGTTAGCCGACTGTCAATACCATTGATATTCATGACATACAAGTTCGGGAAAATGACCTTGTAAAAAGGGCTTACATCATATCCAGAGAAGATAGTTCCTGACAGTATAAAGACCTAACTAAAGTGCTTACCGTACAATATAGTTTCATAGAAAATGCCACATCGAGCATAGACAGGAAAACGATTCCTTTCTAACAAGGAATATAAAGTAAAGCATCTACTACTGGCGACGGTCATCCCTCTGGTGAACTCTCAGTTCAGCCAGTTGGCGTTCCACATCAACTAGGTGTCTTTCGTACACTCTCTGGCGTACTCGAAGTTCCATGACTTCGGCTCGTGATTCAGCCAGTGCTTGCAGCAGGGTTTCATGGTCTCTCTCAGACCTCTCACGAGCATGTTCAAGGCGACTGGTGCGAAGCATATGCATTCCTCCATTTGTATCAACTTCTGCGATACGTTGTAGAGCTGTCCTGCCCTGAATTTCGTTTCGGGCAACTCTTCGCATCAGAATTGGCATAATTCTGTCTGCTGAGCCCCCATTGCTCAGGTCATAGAAGCTTCGGTCACCATTAAATGGCATGGGCTGATCTTGTCCTTGGCTCCATGTTTCCAAACATTCCACCCACTCAGGCGTCGGGCCATGAAAAGCCGGACGAGGGTTAGGAATTGGAAAGGGAGCTGCCTGGGGTAGGTCCTCAACCTCGGGTTCGGAGATGGCATCGTCTGAAAGGTCTTTGGCATGGTGATCATTCAGAGGGATTAGATGATCATTAACTGGTTCTTCTCCAAACCATCCAGCAATAAACGCGTTTGGAAGGAACAGGTTGTCATGGGGATGGAATCTAGCCATGTTATCTACGCGAGAATTTGGGGTAAGAAAATAATTATTAGACGAACTATCTAGATAATTATTTAGGAAATCTTCATTAGTTCCATCGCTATTTGTAAAGTGCATACCAGTTATATGTAATCAACACAGGATAGGCCTTCGAATAAGTGACCTCAACTCCAAATTCACAATGAATAAGGGTAAAGCAAAAATTTCACCGATTCTAAGTCTATAACATCCTAGTTACATATAACTTTAGCGTATCCACTTAGCAATTATCAACTTAGGAATGAAGATTCCATTTTAGTTCTCAAGTATAAAGTACTTATAGTAACACAAAACACCCCTATGGTATTTTAGACTTAGGTTCTGTTATAATGTTCTCATTGTGGTAATGTTGGTAAGTTTTTAGACTTGTTGCCATATCACAACCATTCTTGGGCATGTGTTAATCACTCCTTGGAACAGCATAGTTGATCAGGCTATGCCACTCCCAAGACTGACCATACATCCCCGAGCTTACCTGTGATATTCAACAATCTCAATACTTTTGTTCTTGTCATTGTGACATGGATTTTAGTATGAATGCAGGTACGTATACTTTGTTAAATGTTTTATTATTTAAAAGTATAAACTCTTAGACAGAGTGTTTTAATCCCAATGTGTTTATAGTTAGTATATCTTTTATGGGTTGATATACTTAATTCACTATAAACAATGCTCTGATACCAATCTGTCACACCCCAAAACCAAGAACGTCGGAAACGTTCCGGGGTGGAGGACGTCATGTACAGTATCACAACAGTGTAAAATAGTAAACAAGCAACAACATCATCCATTGCATTATAAGTAAAGTTTTAATACATGTGTGTTCTTTCGCTGTAGTAAGACACCAAAAATATATAATCAAAATAATAAGACGAGACTTGTCTGCTCCGTCTTCTCAAAACCTGGCCACCGTACCTGTCTACTGATGACCTGAGAATACAAGTTATTTTGAAAGAGAGTATCAGCTTTAAAGCTGGTGAATTCATAAGTATTTAAGTGTCATTGTCTTGCTTTGTAAAGCTGTTTTAAAAGTCATGTAAACCTTTAAATGAAAATGTTGATATAAGTATGAAAAGCCCTAGAAAATCCCTTATTTTCTATTAGTTTGAGATGTAGTCTTCTACCAAGACCCGAATGTTTTGTTATGACAATGTAGTCTTCTACCAAGACCCGAATGTTTTGTTATGACAATGTAGTCTTCTACCAAGACCTGAATGTTTTGTTATGATAATGTAGTCTTCTACCAAGACCCGAATGTTTTGTTATGATAATGTAGTCTTCTGCCAAGACCTGAATGTTTTGTTATGATAATGTAGTCTTCTACCAAGACCCGAATGTTTTGTAAGTAAAATGATAGTTTTTCCTTTCTATTGACTAGTACTAAAATTACTTAGTCTAACTCTTTGTTTAGGTGAATGTATCACAAAATAAGGTAAAATAGGAAAATGATATGATAGTCTTCTACCAAGACTTAAATGTTCTGTAAGTAAAATGATAGCTTTTCCTTTCTATTTACTAGTACTAAAAGTGCTTAGTCTAACTCATCGTTTATGTGAAAGTATCACAAAATAAAGTAAACAGGAAAAAGTATAATCATGTAAGTATTATCCCTGGATTACAAGGATTAACACGACATCACCGAAGCGAAAGGTATAACCTAATGAATATCCGAAGATTGTCCAATTAACCTCTATGGCGAACAGTAGGTTCCAGGAATGGTTAGTCCCATAACTGACTTTACATCGCTGTAGTCGAAGTAAATAACCTAATGAACCTCCGAAGATTGTCCAATTAACCTCTGTAGCGAATAGTAGGTTCCAGGAATGGTTAGTCCCGTAACCGTCCCCTAATATAAGTAATAACAACCTAATGAACATCTGAAGATTGTCCAATTAACCTCCGTAGCAAACAGTAGGTTCCAGGAATGGTTAGTCCCGTAACTGACTCTACATCACTGTAAGCGAAATAGATAACCTAATGAACATCCGAAGATTTTCCAATTAACCTCTGTAGCGAACAGTAGGTTCCAGGAATGGTTTGTCCCGTAACTGACTCCCATTAAACTGGGATGGGCTGGATGATTTACCGAAGGTACTAATAAATCATCTTTATGAAATCGAGTTTAATGTATTCATGTAAGTATACACAGGTAGATGTATCCACGTAAAGGTATTCATGTAATGTGTTCATGTAAGCGTATTCATGTATCATGTAAGCATATGTAAAGGTACACATGTATCAGGTAATGTACTAGTAAAGACTCATGAATGAACTGACTCTTGTGTGATTCTATGTAATAGGAATAATGTTTGATATCTTCTAACTATCCCTATGATAGTTAACTGAAAGGTAATTGGTTGTTCAAGTAGGTTTATACACTCTTACTACTCAAGGGTGTGAGAAACTAAATGACAGATGTAAACTATAACATCAATACATATATAAGAATATAAGTGTATATGCATAGTTTAGTTCAAGAATGTAAATTGGTTTTGTAAGACATCTAAGGGTTTTGAACAATTATAAAAGTGACTTGGTGTCATTTTGATAAACATTTCAAAAGTAATACATTTGATAACAAAGTATTTTAAAGATAGAAAACCATTTCATGCATCACATTTTGTAGTATGTGAAATCTGTTGAATGAAAACACAGTTATAAAATACATATAGATGATTTAATAACATGCTGTTTTCTACTTGCATCCCCCGCCCCCATTAAAGAATTTAAAATCATTTAAAACATTGATTAGGGGTATAAACTCACCTGTAGATGGTGATTTGGATGAACTGGACGGTGTAGGATTGTTAGGCGTCAAGTAAGGACTTGTACACACACTAAGATCCTAATGAACATATATTCACACATATATGCACTCAATTAGTCTTAAATTACTAATTGATAATGTTAAGACATCCTAGAACATATTAAACACTTTATATAAGTGTTATAAGCCCTAAGGTTTGCATCTAAGCTATTGTGGGACAAGGTACTTGGGTTTAGGGTTCCAAAGGACCCCATATATGAGTTTACTCTCCATATATCCTCACACATGGAGTTTATGGTTGTAAACTCTTGAGTTTACGGTCGTAAACTCCAAGACTTAATGTACTTGGTTGTTTTGAGGTGTTAAATGATCCCTAGAAGTATTCCAACTTGGTGGTTTAATTCTTAAAAGGGTTTAAGGCCTAGAAACACTCCTTTGAGGAGTTTACGGCCCCAAGGCCAATTCCTTTAGAGTTTGCGGCTGTAAACTCTTAAGGATGGGTGTTTTTGATGCTTTCACGTCTCTTGCACAAGTGGTATAGGTGTTAGACTTTTATCCTAAGCATATGAAGGCCTTAGGCACACTTTGGTGCCTTTGTTTGATGTTCACGGCCCAAGAACCTTATTAGGGCCGTGAAATCACTTTGAGGGGTGTTTTTGATGTGTTTTGGTCCTTCATTTAAGTGGAAACAATTCCTAGAAATTGTCTAAGGCTTTAGGTGCCTTAAAAGCACCCTTTTGTGCATGATTTCGGAGTTCACGGTCCAAGATCATCTTGGGCCGTGAACTCCCAAACTTGGGTGATTATTTGATGTTTTCTTGTCCCTAGTACACTCCTATACAAGTCCAAGGTAGTATCATATCACAAGGGAAGGTCTAGGCTTTGTTTCAGGAGTTTACTGCCCAAGAACACCTTGTGGAGTAAACTCCTAAATCTAGTGATTTAGCCATATAAATCATGTTATAAACACATATTAAGCTATCTAAAACTACTAGCAAGAGATACTCACGTTTTTGGATAAAAACCCGAAGATCTGTGAGAGAGAAAATGGCTTTTCTCTAGTTGGAAATGCGAATAATGAATGAATTTGGTTCAGAATTCTATTTATAGTCCTGAGATATTTTTGGTAGAAAATATTTTTATTCCCAAAATGGTCTCTAATATAATAGAGTGATGGAATAATAGAGTTGCACTAAACCCTAGTGCATCCACTCTCCTGATATCTCCTTAAGTGTAAATCCTGAAAAACTGCCAAACTTATACCCGAAGTCTGGAATTTCACTGAAACTGTTCTAACCTCTATTGGCCTGATATGGTTTGTTCAAAATGGAAATTTCGGGTTGTCACAATG
This sequence comes from Lactuca serriola, assembly GCF_051521515.1. Lineage (NCBI taxonomy): Eukaryota > Viridiplantae > Streptophyta > Magnoliopsida > Asterales > Asteraceae > Lactuca > Lactuca serriola. The sequence goes on from NC_136411.1 coordinate 284,252,138, forward strand.
GCCATGTCAAATAACTCTCCTTGGTAACAGCTAACGCTATGGGATGGGACACACTGAAGGACCTACTGATGAATAAGTACTGTTCTAGGGGCGAAGTTCAGAAACTTGAAGAAGAACTTTGGAATCTCAACATGAAGGGGACCGACATAGTAGCTTATACTGCCATGTTCTGCGACCTAGTAGCTATGTGTCCTAACATGATCCCTGTTGAAAGCAAGTGGATAGAACGATAGATCTGGGGTTTAGTGCCCCCATACAGAGGGGACGTGTTAGCATCACGCCCTATGACCTTTCACAGCGCCAAGGAATTGGCCCATAGATTGATCGATCATGAAACTCCTTCCACTCCATCAACAGCAACAACAACTGCCACTGCACAACAAAAGACATCCGACAACAAGCAGAATTGGTAGGACAAAAAGAAGGATAAGAAAGCTCAACCCTCTTCCAAATACCAACAAATAGCGGCTGTCCATGCTGCCACCACTCCTGCTACCCCTGTACCAGCAAAAACCTATGTTGGAAACCTGCCCAAGTGCCCCAAGTGCCCTTTCCATCACAACGGTCCCCGCCGTGAATTGCGCTGCACCAACTGCGACAGGAAGGGTTATACCGTCCGGTTTTGCAGATCCCAACCCAAGCCTATCTCTCAAGTCCCCAACTCGGGAGTGAGCCAGGCCTGCTATGGCTGCGGTGAGGTTGGCCATTTCAAGAAAAACTGTTTGCAGGCCGGGAATACGAGAGGAACAGGAAGACTACTCGCTATTGGCCACAATGAAGCAGTAGCGGACCCCACAGTAGTCACGGGTACGTTTCTTCTCAAAAACTCTTATGCTTGTGTCTTATTCGATAGTGGTGCAGAAAGAAGCTTCATAAACCAAACCTTTAAAAACTTACTTAAGAAACCCCCACAACCACTAAAAGAAACATTCATCATAGAAATGGCTAACAGAAAGACAGAGAGCTCTAACGAAATTTACATAGGTTGTACCCTCATGCTAGATGATCATTCATTCCCAATCGACCTCATACCAGTTTCGATCAAGAGTTTCGATGTCATTGTGGGCATGGACTGGTTGAGTCTCCATCGCGCTGATATCCTATGCTTAAACAAAGCCATCCGCCTAAATCTACCAAATCGTGAAACCCTGTTAATCTACTGTAACATCCGGAATTTCAGGTATTATACCTATTCTTTTTATTTCAAGTTTTGTGGAAGAACTCGGCGAGTTGGTGCATAGACTCACCGAGTAGAGACGCGATTTCTCACCCAGATTAATGACCGGACTCGATGAGTCGCATTGGTGGACTCGGCGAGTCCACACTGTTTAATGAAACCCTAATTTCTCGGGTTTGGGACCTATTTAAAGGGCCTTATGGCCGTCATTTGTGCTCACTAGCCCCCAGAGTGAAACCCTAGTGAGCTTGAGCATTCAGAGTGAGAGAAGGAGCCATTGTCGACCTTGGAGGTGTTGTCTAGCAAGGGAAAGGAAGCTATAGCCAAGAGGAAGCAAGAGGGTTAACTTCCTGAAGATCTAAGGTCCAGAACATGACGTTTGAGGTACTATTTTCGAACCATTTTCTGTTGTGGTGATGTTCATGTTGATTTAGGGCTTATTGAGCCCTTTTGTTACTAGATCTACTGCTCCCATGGTCCCTTAAGTGAATTAGGTTCTAGATCTGGACCCATGGAGGTCCAGAGTGCCTCTTTGTCCAAGCTTTATTAGAGTCTATGGAGGTTTTGGTTTTGGATCATTGTGTTTGAGGTTAAAACACCATTTATGAGTCAATAGGTGTGATATGAACGCCAAGACATAAACTTTACGTGATAAATGAGCTTGGAAAGACTGGATCTATGAGTTAGTGGAACAGATCTGGCCTCAGAAGGTCGTTTGGGGTTGTGCATGAAATGCACTCGTCGAGTCCATTGGCAAACTCGACGAGTTGGAGCAAGCTGTTCCGTGTTTTCAAACTAGGGGTTGAGTAACCGAGTTGGGTGAGTGACTCGTTGAGTCGGAAGGGATTCAGAGGAATCGGGTCCCCGTAGGGACTCGGCGAGTCCACGCCAGACTCGGCGAGTTGGGTTGACCGTTGACCATTGACCAGAGTTGACCGGTGTTGACTTGGTAGAATTAGTCAACCATAGTTGGGATAGTGTTAATTAGAAATATACTTGTGTTATAGGAGGAGTATAACTCGGGAGATCGAGCACTAGTGATTTTCGGGATTTACGAGTTGCCGAGATACGCGAGGTGAGTCTTCTCACTATACCTTACCTTGAATAGGTAACCAGAGTTATGTGACAGAGTATTCGTATGCTACGTATGTTATGTGTTGTACTGCATTATTTCTATGTGATTTATGTTGTGCATGTTTACAAAGTCAAAACCGAAAGGTTCCCAGAGTTAGAACCGGAAGGTTCACAGAGATAGAGCCTGAGGGTTCACAGAGTTGGGTGCATGGACCCACAGGGTTATAGCCTCGAGTGGATAATATGTGTCATATATGGTATTTTGGGGAACTCACTAAGGTTCGTGCTTATAGTGTTTTGTGTTATGTGTTTCAGGTTTCTCTCAAGATCACGGGACGACACCGGCTCGATTGTACACACCAGAGAAAGAGTCATGTTTTGAGGATCCTAGTTTATTATGCAATTTGAAATGGATTCATGTTTTGTAATTCGATTGTGAATGAGATTTTAAGAAAAGTGTTTTTTTAAGAATTAAACGATTATTTTTAAATGAAAAATTGTTTTGAAATTTTCGGTGTTACAAGTTGGTATCAGAGCCTTGGTTTGAGGGATTCGGATGCGCCTTCGGGTAAATCTAGACTCAAACTGAAGAAGTAAGAAAATTTTTCAAAGAAATAATTTTCTAAAGCGAATAAGAGTTCAAAGAGAAAGCGAGAAAGAGCAGTGTGTACAATCAGCCAGAGCTCGAACGGTGATTTCCCAAAATACCCTTACTTTTGTGTTATGAGATATTTATGATGCACTTTATGAGATATTATTGCATGCTAGAGACATGCTAGGTATTCCTTATCTTAGGACTAGAGTGGCCTGATTTGTGATGCCTTAGCCTTGGAATTGCTGTTATATGCGATGTGGTTTTGAGTATGTGATGAGTGAGAATATTTAGCTGGAATCCTTTAGGGGATTTGAGTAGAGGAGTAATCTAGGGGAGATACCTAGATAAGTACCGTGGTACTTAGCGAAAGAATAGATAGAACCAGAGAGGGGAAGAGTTGCAGAGTTCGGTGGTACTTTCGAGGATGAGTAGAGCAAGTGGAGTTATCACCCAGAGTGAGTCATATATATTCTTCGATGCTCGAATGTTGCTTGCTTCGTGCTTTGTGGAACTCTCGATGATGGGAGTCAGCTACCACGCGAATATGACGATATTGAGGAGGTAGATGGCTGGCATCATTAGGAGCTCTTCAGCAGTTGATGGCAGAGAAGTGTGGGAATCTAGGAAGAGCCTAGGGAGTAACCTTAGCCAGATGAGTGCGCTGGCAGAGTAGAGAATTTCGCTGGGGAGCAAGCGTGCGACGAAATTGGTGAACGAGAAGGTCGAGCAGATACTTAGGAGCTCCGAGATAGTTCGTGTGGAAAGTATGGGTAGATGTGGCAGGTAGTATGGGCCCATACTACTGAAAGCAGAGGACCCATACTTGATATAGGGAGTATTCTGAAGGTTCTAAAGAGCGGATTGAGGAGTGATGTTATGGATCGAGTACCATACATCGGAGCATATTGAGGAGTGATGTTATGGTTCGAGTACCATAAATCGGAGCGGATTGAGGAGTGATGTTATGGTTCGAGTACCATACATCGGAGCCGATTGAGGAGTGATGTTATGGTTCGAGTACCATACATCAAAGCGGATTGAGGAGTGATGTTATGGTTCGAGTACCATATATCGGAGCAGATTGAGGAGTGATGTTATGGTTCGAGTATGATACATCAGAGCGGATTGAGGAGTGATGTTATGGTTCGAGCACCATACATCGGATCAAATTGAGGAGTGATGTTATGGTTCGAGTACCATACATCGGAGCGGATTGAGGAGTGATGTTATGGTTCGAGTACCATACATCAAAGCGGATTGAAGAGTGATGTTATGGTTCGAGTACCACACATCGGAGCAGATGGAGGAGTGATGCTATGGTTCGGGTACCATACACCGGAGCATATTGAGAAGAGATGTCATGGGATGAGTACCATGGTTCGTAGCGAATGATGCTTGTGGTTCTCCGGTTCTCCGGTCACGATTGATGAGGTAGAGATTGGATGTTATGGGTTTTAGGCCTGTGGGCCATGATTGAGTCCGAAGAGGCGTCCCTTGAGAGGGAGGTCGAGAGCCTTTCAGAGAATTTCGGTAAGGAGTCAGAGGGAGGGGAGAATCTCGGTATGAGTTGAGAAATCAGTCGATAGAAGAGATGTCACCTTCTATGACCTGGGTGGTGCTATTTATGTTTGTGTGCGGAACATGAGAGGTATGATGTTTAAGTTATGGGTTGGTGGTAAACCCTGCAGGTTGTCACTGATGATGATTGTCCATCAGAGTATCAGGTAGCATGTGTGCCACGAGGCGGTGATTTACCATGAGCAGATGGTCAGTTGGGACTGAGTTAGTCGAGGACCACGTTGCACCTATTTGAGTATAGTAGGGCGTATTGTAGAAGTATCAGTGGGGAGTCCAGTCGAGTTAATCAGTGCAGTGGTTTTTCTATCTATGTTGGGTATTGAAGAAAGGAGTGGGTCCCTATTCTTGGGATGATCCATGTGTTGGAACGTCGGTTGATGAGTCGAGGTGGGGGAGTATGATGATTTCATGGTCCATTCTATGAGTCAGTGATGTTATTGGACATTTGAGTTGTTCGAAATTGGATTGGTACGAGACTTGGAACGAATAGAGGCAGTCGTGACGAGAAGTTCTTGAGGATTTCATCTGAGGTGCAGAGTTATGAGATCGATTGATTTTCCTTAAAGGGGATTATCAGGTGTTGTGTAGCACTTTCCAGGGGCAGGTGCGTTATTGCTGGTGAAAATAGTTTGTGAGGTTGTTGATGTGTCAGATAGTGATGGTTCGAACCCTAAGTGGGGGAGAACCGGGTGGTTTATTAAGAGAACCAAAGAATTGTGCAAGAGCGGTTAGGGGTTGGATTCAGAAACCTGCGGCTTGAATTCATGAGATCAGGGTCATTGGTGATCAAAGAAAGGTGCAGGGCGAGATAATGCATGTGGTATATGTCTGAGAGAAGAATGGGTGTCTCCACTGCGGGTGGTCAATGGTTAGGAATCTGGTGGTGGTCAGAGTCGTTTCAAGTGGAAGACTCGTAATGATGGTATGGGTAGTTGAGAACTTCTGGGTTGAAATATATTGTCGAGTAGCCAATTCCCGGGCTGGGATGTGTATTCTTGCTTGGATTTTGAGTAGTAGTGGAAAGGGTTTCGGAGGATCATTAGTGTGTTATGAAGAGTTAGCGTCTTCCTTGTATTCCAATTGAGTATTTGGATGCACTGAAGTTGTGCATTGAGTGAAAGAGGAAATGTATTGTTGTATGTGTATGGTGTTGGGAGTTAGGGAATCAGTGGTAGAGGAAGGACATTGTGATGCTCTGTTAGGGTGTTCCGTGGTTTCCGCGTATAGCGTCCCGATTCCGGAGTTATTTAGAGTCTTGGGTTTAAGATGACTAGTGATGTATCATGTATCCACGGTTCCAGTGGGAGCCCTTCGTGTATTGTCATCAAGAAAGGTTATTTAAGGAAGTAGATCTCCATAGAGGTAGGTTCTATGTTATGGCGGTTGCCACTAGCGTCTGTAATGCATATCGGGGCAAGTGTGTGTAACTATCTATGATAGTCTTCGGTGCATGAGTTAGTGAACATAGTGTGGCGTTGTAATGAGAATGATAATGTAGGGTGATGCTACGGGGAGCCGTAGTATTTGCTAGTCAGACGGTGTTGTGATGCTACGGGGAGCCGTAGTACTCACAAGTCAGAGAGAGAGAGAGAGAGAGAGTCATGTTGCTACGGGGAGCCGTAGTATTCGCCAGTCAAAGGGTGTTGTGATGCTATGGAGAGTCGTAGTACTCACAAGTCAGAGAGAGAGAGAGAGAGTCGTGATGCTACGGGGAGCCGTAGTACTCACTAGTTATTTGGCGTTGTGATACTACGGGGAGCCGTAGTACTCATTAGTCAGAGGCTGTCGTAATGTTGCGGGAAGCCATAGTACCCACTAGACAGCAAGACAGTGTGATGATGGAGTGTTCTCCGATAGGTTCATGATGCAGAAGAGTGTTAGGCTTGAGTAGCCATAGTGTTGAGTTTTTGGAGCCTAGTGGTTAAACCGGGGCGATACTGGGGTCTCCGTCTCTGTCGGGAGGGTCAGCGAGGCGCGCGGGAAAATAGACGCAGCATACGCCAGAGGTTAGAGCTGAGTCGATCTTCGATTGGATTGTATTTTTATGAGGAAAAGGGAATTTCGTGACTTGCGTGTCACTGGGCCATGATAGTGGTCACGGGGAGGAAGTTAGTGAGATATGTTGGATCATGTTTTGTGTGACCTTTGGGGGTTCAGCTGTGGGGCCAAAAGTTGACCTGGTGCTCGGTATCGAAAATGAATATGAGAAATGAGCTAGAGTTTACCGTAGTGATGTCTGTGGACACTTCAGAGCAAGCGAACGATTCAGACGCTCGAGGATATGTTTCGGGCATGTGTATTAGATTTCGGGGGGAAATTGTGGCCCATATTTGCCCTTGGCAAAGTTTTCCTACAATAACAGCCATCATTAGTGCATCAGTATGCCACCCTTTGAGAAGTTGTAGGGAAGGGGGTATCGGACCCCATTTGCTGGGAGAGGTAGAGCAACGTGTGATGGCAAGTATAGAGATCGTGCTTCAGACGTCAGAGCAGATACAGTAGGTCAGGCAGAGGTTGCTGACCGCTTAGAGTCGCCAGAAGAGTTATGCGGACAGGCGCCGGTCCGAGCTCGAATTTTTGGTCGGTGGCTTTGTACTCCTGAAGGTCTCTCCTTGGAAAGGAGTGATCCGATTCAGGAAGAGGGGCAAGTTGGGGCCCCAATATATCGATCCTTTTCGAGTGATCGTGAGGGTAGGCAGGGTAGCCTACTGGTTGGAGCTACTTGCAGAGCTAGGTCAGATCCATGACACTTTCCATGTGTCGCAGCTGGGAAAGTGTATAGCCGAGGAGTCGACAGTAGTGCCATTAAAGGATATTCAGGTGGATGTGGGCCTAAACTGTGTTGAGAGACCGGTGGCTATTCGGGATCGAAAGATCAAGGTTCTGAGGAACAAAGAGGTGCCTCTGGTGCAGGTTTAGTGGCATCATCGGAAGGGATCCGAGTTGACTTGGGAGCCAGAGCGAGAGATGCGTGAGCAATGGAGCTATTTCTGGGATGAGACTTCGAGGGCGAAGTCTGATTTAAGTGGGGGAGAATTGTAACATCCGGAATTTCAGGTATTATATCTATTCTTTTTATTTCAAGTTTTGTGGAAGAACTCGGCGAGTTGGTGCGTAGACTCGCTGAGTAGAGACGCGATTTCTCACCCGAATTAATGACCGGACTCGAGGAGTCGCATTGGTGGACTCGACGAGTCCGCACTGTTTAATGAAACCCTAATTTCTCGGGTTTGGGACCTATTTAAAGGGCCTTATGGCCATCATTTGTGCTCACCAGCCCCCGGAGCAAAACCCAAGTGAGCTTGAGCGTTCAGAGTGAGAGAAGGAGCCATTGTCGACCTTGGAGGTGTTGTCTAGCAAGGGAAAGGAATCTATAGCCAAGAGGAAGCAAGAGGGTTAACTTCCTGAAGATCTAAGGTCCAGAACATCACGTTTGAGGTACTATTTTCGAACCATTTTCTGTTGTGGTGATGTTCATGTTGATTTAGGGCTTATTGAGCCCTTTTGTGACTAGATCTAGTGCTCCCATGGTCCCTTAAGTGAATTAGCTTCTGGATCTGGACCCATGGAGGTCCATAGTGCCTCTTTGTCCAAGCTTTATTAGAGTCTATGGAGGTTTTGGTTTGGGATCATTGTGTTTGAGGTTAAAACACCATTTATGAGTCAATAGGTGTGATATGAGCGCCAAGACATAAACTTTACGTGATAAATGAGCTTGGAAAGACTGGATCTATGAGTTAGTGGAACAGATCTAACCTCAGAAGGTCGTTTGGGGTTGTGCATGGAATGCACTTGTCGAGTCCATTGGCAGACTCGACGAGTTGGAGCGAGCTGTTCCGTGTTTTCGAACCAGGGGTTGAGTAACCGAGTTGGGTGAGTGACTCGGTGAGTCGGAAGGGATTCAGAGGAATCGGGTCCCCGTAGGGACTCGGCGAGTTGGGTTGACCGTTGACCATTGACCAGAGTTGACCGGTGTTGACTTGGTAGAATTAGTCAACCATAGTTAAGATAGTGTTAATTAGAGATATACTTGTGTTATAGGTGGACTATAACTCGGGAGATCGAGCACTAGTGATTTCCGGGATTTACGAGTTGTCGAAATACACGAGGTGAGTCTTCTCACTATACCTTACCTTGAATAGGTAACCAGAGTTATGTGATAGAGTATTTGTATGCTATGTATGTTATGTGTTGTACTGCATTATTTCTGTGTGATTTATGTTGTGCATGTTTACAGAGTTAGAACCGGAAGGTTCCCAGAGTTAGAACCGGAAGGTTCACAAAGATAGAGCCTGAGGGTTCACAGAGTTGGGTGCACGGACCCATAGGGTTATAGCCTCGAGTGGCTAATATGTGTTATATATGGTATTTTGGGGAACTCACTAAGCTTCGTGCTTACAGTGTTTTGTGTTATGTGTTTCAGGTTTCTCTCAGGATCATGGGACGGCACCGGCTCGATTGTACACACCAGAGAAAGAGTCATGTTTTGAGGATCCTGGTTTATTATGCAAGTGGAAATGGAGTCATGTTTTGTAATTCGATTATGAATGAGATTTTAAGCAAAGTGTTTTTTTTAAGAATTAAACAATTATTTTTAAATGAAAAATTGTTTTGAAATTTTCGGTGTTACATCTACGGAGACAAACCCAGTACGAGCCTTCGTATCATCTCAAATATTCAATCCCAGAAGTACGTATGTAAGGAATATCGTGCGTTCTTTTCAAACGTCGTTGACATGAGCCAGAAAACGAAAGATCTAAAAGACTTCCCCGTCGTATGCGATTTCCCCGACGTCTTTCCAGAGGAGCTCCCATGTTTAACTCCCAAACGTAAGGTTGAGTTATGAATCGACCTAATTTCAGGGGCTACCCCCGTAGCTAAATAGACCAATCGTATAGCGCCTGCTGAGATGTAAGAACTATCCGGTCAACTTAATGAGCTGCTCAGCAAAGGCTTTATAAGACCAAGTTTCTCATCGTGCGGAGTACCGGTCTTGTTCGTAAAGAAGAAGGACAGATCATTCTGTATGTGCATCGATTATAGAGAGCTAAACAAGCTGACAGTCAAAAATCGCTACCCTCTTCCCCCTATAGACGACCTATTCGACTAACTGCAAGGGGCGAGTTACTTTTCCAAGATTGATCTTAGGTCCGGATATCACCAGCTACGAGTGCTTGAGGAGGATGTTCCGAAAACAGCCTTCCGAACTCGTTACGGACACTACGAGTTCGTAGTAATGCCCTTCGGACTGACCAACGCGCCCGCAATATTCATGGATTTAATGAATAGGGTGTGCTGTCCTTACTTGGATCAGTTTTTCATCGTCTTCATTGATGACATACTCATCTACTCTCGAAGTAAGGAGGAGCATATCAATCATCTACGACAAGTCCTAGAAACCCTACGATCAGAGAAGCTATATGCGAAATTCTCAAAATGCGAATTTTGGATCTGAAGAGTCGAATTCTTAGGATACGTGGTTAGCGAAGAGGGAATCCACGTGGACCAATCCAAGATTAAAGCTATCGAGAACTGGTCAGCACTGAAGACGCCTACAGAAATTCGTCAATTTCTAGGCCTCGTTGGCTACTACCGCAGATTTAGTCAGAACTTCTCTAGGATCGCGAAACCTCTTACCACATTGACCCAGAAGAGCATGACCTTTGACTGGGGAGAGAAACAAGAGAAGGCATTCCAGACCTTGAAACGAGCCCTATGCACCGCGCCGATATTATCCCTTCCCGAAGGGACAGAAGATTTCGTGGTATACTGCGATGCATCAAACCAGGGGCTTGGTTGTGTTCTGATGCAACGAGGTAAGGTCATTGCCTACACCTCAAGGCAGCTGAAGACACACGAGGTCAACTACACCACGCACAACGTCGAATTAGGAGTGGTTGTGTTTGCCCTAAAAATTTGGAGACATTATTTGTACAATACGAAGAGCACGATATTCACCGACCACAAAAGTCTACAACACATATTCAACCAGAAGGAGCTCAACATGAGACAACGATGGTGGGTCGAGCTACTTAATGATTACGAATGCGCAATTCGCTATAATCCAGGTAAAGCTAATGTGGTAGCGGACGCCCTAAGCCAGAAGGAATATTCTGGTCGGAGAGTCAAGTCGTTAACAATGACAATCCATTCGCATCTCTCCGCATAGATCAAGGAAGCTCAGCTCGAAGCGTTGAAGCCTGAAAATGTGGCGGGAGAATCCCTGCAAGGAATGGATAAGAACTTGGAGGCCAAGGGTGACGGAGCCTTATATCTCATGGACCGAATCTGGACACCGCGTCACGGTGGCTTTAGAGACTTGGTCATGAAGGAAGCCCACAACACTCGATACTCCATCCACCTAGGATCAGATAAAATGTATCTGGATCTTAAAAAGTCATACTGGTGGCCTAACATGAAAGCAGAGATTGCTACCTTCGTAAGTAAATGCCTTACTTGCGCCAAGGTCAAGGTTGAATACCAGAAGCCATCAGGTCTTCTCCAGCAACCGGAGATACCGGAGTGGAAGTAGGGAGGATCACTATGGATTTCATAACTAAGCTACCCAAGACAACGGGTGGGCTTGATACCATATGGGTCATCGTCGACAGATTGACTAAGTACTCACACTTCCTGCCCATCAAAGAAACAGACAAGATGGAGAAACTCACAAGAACATACATTAAGGAAATCGTATGACTGCATGGTGTCCCTATATCTATCATCTCCGATAGAGATAGTAGGTTCACTTCGATATTTTGGCAATCGCTACAAAGTGCCTTAGAACCGAGGTTGGACATGAGTACAGCCTACCATTCGCAAACCACGGGCAAAGTGAGAGAACTATTCAAACCGTAGAAGATATGCTGCGAACCTGTGTCATCGACTTTGGTAAGGCATGGGATACACACTTACCCCTTGTCGAGTTTTCCTACAACAACAGCTATCACACGAGCATCAAGGCAGGCCCATTCGAAGCCCTCTATGGCCGAAGGTGCAGATCCCCTCTGTACTGGCCTGAGGTGGGTGACACTCAGTTAGCTAAAGGACGAGTTCCTGACAGCGCTCTCACGGGTCCGGAAATCATTTGAGAAACGACTGAGAAGATCGTACAAATTCGCGAACAATTAAAAGCCGCTAGAGATCGACAGAAAAGCTACGCAGACAAACGAAGAAAACCTTTGGAATTCCAGGTGGGAGACCGAGTTCTACTGAAAGTCTCACCCTGGAAAGGCACGATACACTTTGGAAAACGTGGAAAGTTGAATCCAAGATACATAGGGCCTTTCAAGATTCTCGCTAGAATCGGCCCCGTAGCTTACAAACTCAACCTACCCCACGAGCTCAGTAACATACATCCTACCTTCGACGTCTCGAACTTGAAAAGTGCCTATCCGACGAGACTCTCGTAATTCCACTCGACGAAATCGAGATCAACGAGAGCCTCAACTTCGTGGAAGAACCTGTGGAAATTATGGATCGAGAAGTCAAACGAACGAAGCAAAGCCGCATCCCAATTGTAAAGGTTCGTTGGAACGCCAATCGAGGACCGGAGTTCACTTGGGAGCGCGAGGATCAAATGAAACATAAATATCCTCATCTTTTTGCTTAGTTATTATGTAATAGCTTAGTTGTTTGAATTCTAATTTCAGGACGAAATTCCCGCTAACGGGGGGATGATGTGACAACCCGAATATTTCATATATATAATTTCTCTAGTCAAACATTTCATTTGGAAGTCAAATTCATTTTCCGTCATCTTTTAGCACAAATTAAAGTCCGTGTTAGTATTCCGAGACTTTCACACTTAAGGATCAAGTCTTAGAAAACAACCACTAAAGACCTAACACCAAAAATCATGCCATAACCTCCATAAGATGGAGTTTACGGCCGTAAACATGGGGTTTACCGCAGTAAACTCCGGGTAGTAAACTCGGCAGTAAACTCCGAGTAGTAAACCCGACAGTAAACTTGGTAGTAAACCCGGCAGTAAACTCGGTAGAAAACCCAGCAGTAAACTCGGTAGTAAACCCGGCAGTAAACTCGGTAGTAAACCAGGCCGTAAACTCCACACAAGACCATTTTTGGACCGTAAACTCACCCAATCTCTTGTTTAGGCCTTGGAACACTTAACCACTTAAGTTATAATAGTTTTAAGACCCATTTGGTGACCCAATTGAGAGTTTTTGGCCAGGAGAAAACTCCCCTGGTCCGCAAACTCCAACAAATATGGTCATTTGACCATACACTTCCGTGTAAGACTTTACACTCCTTTGTTGCAACCCGATAGCCTCCTAGCACTTGACCAAAGAGTTTTCTTCACATTAGGATGTGTACATGTGTTTAATTAGTGTCTTAGTCACTAATTACATGCAAACATATGTCTTCATATGTTACTAGGGTCATAAAGTGTGTTCAAGTCTTCACTTGACACCAAGCGCTCACCCGACACTTCCACCCGATCTACTCGCTACAGGTGAGTTCATACCCCTTAATTAACCTTTTCAAATGTTTTTACATGTTTTAGGGGGGAGGATACAAGTTAAATGCAACAAGTCTTAGTATCAAATCATATGTGACTTATAACTTGCAACCAAAAAGGATTTTCTATACATTTAGCTACTTGTCAAAAAAAAACTATTTTACATAATTACCAAACGCATTTTCTATGTTAAATTGTCATTAAAATTATTTTCAAACTGCTTTTAAATTACTTTTCATTTAAACTATATCTACACCAATATATTTATATAAGTAAGACTTGAAGGACTTAGGACCGATAACGTGCCTTATTTCCTGTTCTTGTTTGATTGTGGTTTTAGGGTATATTGTTATCCGTCCGACTGTCGTTGAACTATTAGTTATATATCATATATATATTTGTGTTAGATATGAAAGTCTTCATCTTATTCAATACCTTTGTAAATCAAAGGCTTGCAATCCCACACTCTATTTAACTATAATAGGTATAGTTAAGACTACTGTTCGTTACCTCTATTACTATGATACTCACTACAATTACTACAATTACAAGTTACTGCACGTTAAAGAGAACACTCTATATACTATACTAAAATTTTACTATACTATAATACAAGAGAATACACAAATACAGAATATAACACACTATCCTTCTATACGGCACTCTACTGTGCCAATACCATGTAACCAAAGCTTCCCGGAAGGAAAGCAGCACTACATGTATAGATCTATATAGGACAGACGCTATTATATCCCGACTGTTAACTACAGTCTGAGCAGACTAGGCCCAGGGATGGCACTACATCGCTACACTATGTATGACCGGGAAGGTCATCGGACCCTCTATTATCACTCAATTTGGTTACATGAGAGATTACATCCATACCCAAATTAACACACTGAGAATTAAAGTCCAAATTAACTTCCCGAAGTTAATAAATAAATATTACTAATAGAAGTTTGCAACACTACTACAGCCAGCCGGAAATACTTTTCCTCATCAACATTACTTGAATGAAATTTATTACCTTATTTTTATAACCGAAAGTTTCAATGGAAATACTTTTACACACTCGAAGGATTTAACTTACAAATGCTCAATTCTGGAAAATATAGGATTTTCTAGGGACTTCTACTATTCTCAAACATTAATTACAGCTTTTATATTACATGATTGTAAACACTTTTATACAAGCAACGTCACTAAAGTCTTATGAACTCACCAGCTTTATGCTAATACTCGTTTTCAAAAATAACTTGTGTCCTCAGGTCAAAGATAGACAGGTACTGGTGCAGCTTTTGAGAAAATGGGGCGTATACAAGACCCATCTTTTATTTTTGTTTATACTTTTGGTGTCTATCAAAACTATACAGAACACGCTTGTATTTAAAATTACTATATTAATACAATTGTTGTGGTCGCTTGTTTTTACTATTGTGAAATTGTTATGATACTGTACATGACGTCATCCACCCCAGAACGTATTCCGCCGTTCTTGGTTTTGGGGTGTGACAGTCGGGGTCTCACAAATTTCGACCAAAAGCACCTAGACCTTCCCAAAAAACACGAGATTTTAAAATCTTTAATTCCAAACTCAATCAAAACTCCAAAAATATGAAGAACATGAAGAACAAACAACCAAAAATTCGTCTAAAACAATTCAAAAACATGCCCGGAAATCCTAGAAAAAATCCAAGAAACTCTTATATATCTTGCCAATTCGATTGATATCGATCCAAGTTCTAATACCAATTGTAAGTCCCCAAAATGCTACGATGTATCAATCTGATTTACTTGATGGTGCGGAATCCCAATCAAGTGAATTAGACAAGACGAAATATAGAATAAGAACACAACCGTTAATCTTCAATGCACACTATTATTGTATAGTCGGGTACATAAGACTCTTGATTACACTTGGTTCTCTCTTGTTTCTTTCAATATCATGTTCTAAGCATTTGGCAGCCCCCAAAAACGTCCCAATCCCTTTACAAAGCTCAGTTGACGCTATTTATGTTGGGTTTTGAGCATTCTAACACTCCTAAGTGTACATGCAACCCTAAATACCTTGGATCTATGTTTTCTCTATTATACATACAAATAAGAACATCCAAGGTATTATCCTAATCTAGCTTACAAAAACTATGAATGTAACAAGATAGAATACATACCTCTTGATGTAGCTTGATGTCTTCAAGCTTTAAGAGCTTAGCCCCAATAGTGTGGAAGCCTCAAGTGGAATCACAAATCACCAAGACACCTTGGAAGACTTTAGAGAATATGAATAATTGGTTTTCTCTTAATGAAATCGGCTAGCCCTCTTAGTGTATCCACACTAGTGCCAATTTCACCAACCAAAGACATCTTTATATAGTATGGAGGATTAGGGTTAAACCCTAATACCCATGACCTTTCATTTCCTAGGATCCATGGGTTAAACACTCCATGGACTATCCATGAAAGCTTAGCCCAACCTAAATGAACTTGGCCCATTCCATATATATAAGAGTCCATATTTAATTAGTTCCTTTTGATCACTTAATTAATTATAAATTAATTCTTGATCAATACTAATTAAATAATATGATTCCATATTAATATATTAGAACTTATAATATATTAATATTAATCATAAACATACTATTCTCAAAAGATTATCCATATAAATTGTGTCGGTGAAGTGCAACCCAAATGGACCATGCCGGGTTGGGTCAAGTACATACCAAATATAGTATGAAAAGGGATGCCGTAATCATAATCGAATTTTAGAACGCAAATAATGGATCCCATATACAGAATTTCCTTATGTTGAGCCATTCCAACATGAAATTCATATATATCCTTGACTAAGTGATTAAAACCTCACGATCTAAGCTTATAGATTTGAGATGAAGTATAATTTCCTCTCCCTTAATTATAGCAAAACAACTTTTCCCAATTGAAACCTTTTGTTTTCTATAATTAACATTGCTAGCTTGCAATACTTATCATAATTATCATGCTCCCACTAACATGATGATTATTAGCATAACACTTATGCTCCCACTAGCTTTGACATGTTCTCAGAAATCACCTGGACTTCTAGAAATTAATACTTCATTGACTTTCTTACCAAAGTTCAGATTTCTGATGCTAGATTGTTTTGATAAAACTTTATCAAAATCATACACCTTCCCTTAGATAGCACACTTGTGTGTCTAAACAATTATGAAGAGGTATGCCGTAATCATAATGGTTAGACCTTTTTGCCACTTCTCACAAGTCCAGGTTAGTGTGCCGGTAAACCACACACGCTCCACTAACGAATTTGAGAATGCAAATGTCATAGTTGCTATCTAGCTAAAATCTACTTAGTGAAAGTGTTTCCTCACCATCATTTTCATGAATCGGAGAGAAACCTTATGAAACTTAGATTTAATGGTGTATGTGTTCTTATCCATGTGAATTGTCAAAACCATAGTCACAAGGCAAGGATAATGACAAATCCAAACTCATATGGACTGAACTTAATCTTAATTTCTTGCCACCTGGCATCTCAAGGGCCTGCCATTGCTTCCAAGTTGTTGTGCAACAAATTGAGAAGTCTAAGAACTCATATGCAAAGCCAACTTTAACTGGAATGGGCACAGAATATGTCAACACGATAGGTTATGAACCTCAAGTTGTGTGCTAGTGAAGAACTTCAGGTTCTATTCTTGATTAGTTCCTGAGACTTTCAAGACCTTTAAGACCCCCACTGTCCTCTTGACCTATAAGACTCCCTTGTCAAACATCCAAGAGATAGTGAAGATTCTAACCAAGACAAACACTTCACATAATTGGCCTTAGTTGGTCTTTGTTTTATCCAAAACATCACAACTTACCAATTTCAAATGTACAAGAGTAGAAAGCTTTTACTCTTACATTTGACAAGTGTTTTAAACCTTCTTTAAGACATATCACTCAAGTTACAATCTTGGAGTATGACTCTAAGACTTGTATTGGAACGAAGTATGACTCATCTTCTTGATTTAACCATTTCAACAATTCAAGTTCCTCTTCTTAGTCATAAGAATGCACTAAGATTTTCTTAGAGAAATAATTTTGATATGGTTTCTTAATCATTAAGATGATCACAAAACTGATACTAAAGTACTCTCCCATCTTTTCAGATTTGAGAAACTATTATCCTTCTGCCTAAGTTGATTCTTCTTATTCGCTCTGTCTTACATTGAAACCTTTTCCAATGTCTCAGAATTACACTTAATCTTGTAAGTATAACCATATTTACTGAGCTTTAGTAAACTATGACGAATAGTCTTATCAATCTTTTGTGGTGGACTAAATCAGTGCACAAGACTATGTACTCGATCCCTTAGTCCATTACTTGACTCACACATCCATGTGAAGAAGTAATTAGTCTTAATTTTTCAATGCTTGAAAGTTCTCATTCATCATGCTATACAACTTGCATGATTCCAAGTTCCGGTCCAATTGAAACTTGGGTGATGAGAATCTTTCCTTATTTGGTAAATTTAGACATTACCACAAATGAAAGAATCAATTTCATATTTCCACTCTTGCTATTAACGGAATCATATAAGCAACAATTTTTCCTCAAATGCCATTGTAAGGATATTTTAAAATAAATAAAATAAAAATTTTCTTATATTTTAAACTTTGCGGAAAACTTATCCTTACAATCCATATGAAAACTTGTTGTTACCTATTCCTAAGCAATATCTCATAACTCCTAAGAAGTAGCTCAAGAATCCGATCTTCAAACTATGCGATAGAAATCCATCTACGCCATCAGATTCAGCATATTCTTTCTTTAAGTTTCTTCACTTTTCTTTGATTCTTAAAACATCACCATGTGACCCAGTCACATCATGTATCAAGAATCTCAGAATAGAAACTTAACAGAGTTAGATAGTGGAATTTACCTGAAGTAGAGTCAAACTTATTGACTTTAACATCCTTAGGTAGATTTGGCAGCTTCGCAACCAATGCCCCTTCCTTTGGCAACATAAACATATGGACCCTTTGATAATGGTACACGGGACTATCACAGACTTAGCTTTTCTCTTTACCATTTGGTCAACCGAGTTGACTATGGCCGATCCCTTTCCATTAGGAAGAGAATGCTTTTCTGGATTTCCTGTGTCACTATTGTCAATGTCCATCAAGTTTTAAGGAAGTTGACCTTAGATAAGATCATTAAGGGTCTTGTCATAGTCTGTTTCATAGGTGTCCCAAAGGAACTCACTATGTGACTTAGAAAGTGATTGAACCACCAACTTTCTCAAGACTTTGACACCCAACTCTCCCGGCTTGTCAATATGTGACTACATCTCCAAGATGTGATCACACCTACACCTTGCCTTGCCAATAGGGCTTGAGTGACCTTAAACTTTTCAAGAACTTGTGGGTTAGGGAGATTAGTTGGAGGAGGAGAAAGAAGTATGATATCCATGGGACATCATCTTCATTAGGAAACCTTGTTTCAAAAGATTTGGGAAGATCATAGGTGCCTAAACCAGAAAACTTTTGGGAGATATTCAAGACAGTTGATTTTAAGTCCTTAATATGACACCCAATATGAAATATTAAGGCTAGGACCCAACAAACTATTTTATAACTTAGAAGAGGTATGCCGTAATCCAAGCTATAAAATATTTGAAGGTAGGTGAATGACGATTCACCAATTTCCACCAAGATAAACAAAATGTATTATTAGGTTTTAATTGGTTTTGAAACTCCTAGATCTTTGAGATTCATTGAACTGTTCAAAGGCATGTTTCAATCTCGAGTGTGCCCTTCAGGTTTTGTGACTGGGATGCCGAGGATCACAAAACAAGGTGTGAAGTAACCATGCAAATCACTTGGTACCCTTAATAAATTACCCCTCAATCGATGTGCCGGTTAACCACACACGCTCCATCGATACTATGATAAATATTAAGTCACCCTTTACCTACCTTGTTAAGTCCAAGTTAGTGTGCCGGTTAACCACACACGCTCCACTAACGACTTAGACAAAGTGTAAAGTGTAATTTCATGGGTTAGCACCTTATTCATATTTTTCCTAAGTAACTAAGATTGGGTATTATAAAGAGTTTAGTTACTTAGTATTATCATTAATACTTTTAATGAAGGAGAATTATAGTCTTGTAAAACCCGTTCGGCTAACGACCCTCCACCAGTCAAGCAAGCGGTGGGTGAGAGTGGACACCCATTAAGTTGCCATTTTATAGGCAACAACCTTATACCCACCTTATAGACCGGCTTCGTGAATGAGGCGTACTAGCGGTAAGACTGACTTTACTCTTATACATATATATATATATATATATATATATATATATATATATTATTAACTTATAATATTATAAAGTATAAGGGTTGAATTTTAACTTTTAAAATTCTAAGGGCTAACATGGAATTAAAGTATTCATAAGTGAAAACTTTTCAAATTCCAAAACTTGAGGGCAAGTTTTGAAACTATTCAAAACTAATTAATTCCATAACTTATGTGTTTAAAGTAGTTTTAATCCAAAAACTCTTCAAGTTCCATAACTTGAGGACAAGTTATGGAAGACTTTAAACTAATAAAAGAACTAACTTTTTCTTTATTTTATAACTTATGGATTTAATTATGGTTACATATTTTTCTTTAATGAAGTGACTCTTGAACTTCCATAACTTGAGGACAAGTTTGGAGTCATAAAAAATTATTCAATGACACAAGACTCTTCATTTTGTAACCATTGCCAACTTTTATGAGTTTTATGAGTCTTAAATGTGACTTTTCATGTAACTTGAGGACAAGTTACACAAACACATTTTATACTCAACTCTTAGATTAAAATGGATTGAAAACAACTATTTCAATTAACTTTTCTATTAATCTAAGCAACTCATAAGAACAAGATAATTCAAATCAAACTTTTTCATGTAATTAGTCTAAACCTTAAACTAATACAAAACATGAATCTATTGACAATTATCTTTGAAAATGGATTAGCATGAACATTACCACATCAAAAAACACGTTTATAAGTTCAAAAACAACTTAGGGTAATGTTCCTAGTCCATTTCTAGCCAAAAAAAGTCGAGTTTATGCTGTCTGGGGGTCCAACTCGTCGAGTGCATGAACCAACTCGGCGAGTTGGATCGAATTCATCAATTTTTAGGCATGGACTCGCCGAGTCCTCTGATGGACTCGCCGAGTCTGATGATCAGACAACACCAAATTCGTTTTTTTCAGCTTCTATTGCAGGTATAACAAGAAAACAAGCCTAGGCTCTGATACCATTGTTGGGTTTTGAGCATTCTAACACTCCTAAGTGTACATGCAACCCTAAATACCTTGGATCTATGTTTTCTCTATTATACATACAAATAAGAACATCCAAGGTATTATCCTAATCTAGCATACAAAAACTATGAATGTAACAAGATAGAATACATACCTCTTGATGTAGCTTGATGTCTTCAAGCTTTAAGAGCTTAGCCCCAATAGTGTGGAAGCCTCAAGTGGAATCACAAATCACCAAGACACCTTGGAAGACTTTAGAGAATATGAATACTTGGTTTTCTCTTAGTGAAATCGGCTAGCCCTCTTAGTGTATCCACACTAGTGCCAATTTCACCAACCAAAGACATCTTTATAAAGTATGGAGGATTAGGGTTAAACCCTAATACCCATGACCTTTCATTTCCTAGGATCCATGGGTTAAACACTCCATGGACTATCCATGAAAGCTTAGCCCAACCTAAATGAACTTGGCCCATTCCATATATATAAGAGTCCATATTTAATTAGTTCCTTTTGATCACTTAATTAATATAAATTAATTCTTGATCAATACTAATTAAATAATATGATTCCATATTAATATATTAGAACTTATAATATATTAATATTAATCATAAACATACTATTCTCAAAAGATTATCCATATAAATTGTGTCGGTGAAGTGCAACCCAAATGGACCATGCCGGGTCGGGTCAAGTACATACCAAATATAGTTATGGACTTAGACATTAATCCAACAATTTATACCTAGACCTAATAACCAAGCCCAATCCCAAAACCTAAAAAAGACAACATTAAGCCTAACCAAAATCACATGTGATTTTGGACCAAACAACACCAAAACATGGTGTTTTCGGTCGTAGCCGAGAACTCTACTATCTTATGAAAAGCAAAGTATAAACCACAAATTATGCCTAACATAAACACTTAACATACCCATGCTACTATAATTGTTAATCTTCGGAGTGAGATACGTATGTATAGATCTATACCGGGTTGATATCCCCACCTGTGGTTGCTAGTTACAACCTCAATCGATTAATCAAAGCGGGTGATAAGTGTCTACTATCGTTACTAAAACGTCTAATGAAATGTTGTAGCAGGGTACATTTAGTCACATATCTTGGTTATAGAACTCACTATAAACATTAACTTGAGTCTCTATCTATATCTCACCCTCTCTCTTACTATAACTCATAAACTTGATCCTTTCAAAACCATTTTAATCATGGATTTACTTATACCAAGACACCTTTTGGTTTTACAAATTTATATAAATATGGGTGTGAAGACAAGTACATGGGGTCCTTCTAAAGATCTCCAAACATCCTTACCTAGTCTTAAATATCTCTCCATTCTTTGATAACAATGATGATACACATTATAACAAGTATTGTAGCTCGGTTTTAGCGTCCGACACTGTTTAATAAATTTAAAGAGTAATGTTATGACATTTTGGATTAATTTTGTTTGGAAAAGAAGAGCTAAGTGGTATAGAAGGCCTTTTAAATCATAGTTTTTCTAAAAATATTGAAGCAATTTTTTAGAAAAAGTTAAAAAGAAACGACTATGGCTCTGATACCAATTGTTGAGAGAAGAGCCATTTTTCCATGAGTTTGAAATCACTCTTGCCATGCCTTTTGGTGAAACATTTCACTTAGTTGCAAATTCATTTAACATGTTTAGATGTTCACAACAGATCCTTTTGGAACATCAATGAAATTGAGACAATTACGCAAGAGACCTTATTTGACAAATCTACATGTTTTTGAGAAACAACTTAATCAAAGTTGATGCATTATTTATTTCAGAGATATGCTCACGAGGACATATTTCCAATTTATCAATCGAGGAAGATTATATAGAAAATGAGCTATTTTCGGTGGAGAACGGTAGAGAAGTTAGAATTCGAAAGTGCGTGAAAAGGTGGGAGACCTAAGAGAGAAAATTTTAAAAAATCGACTTACTCCGTAATATTTTAACCCAATTTAATATCTAAGGCTAGGATTTCGATGTCAATTATGATCTCACATTGATGTGCCATTTAACTAGACAGTCTCCATCAACAATCATAAATTTCGAGTATGTACCATCATTTCAACTTTGTAGCTCCAAATTAGAGTGTCAGTTAAACACACACGCTCCACTAACGACTTATAAAGAAACAATTTTTATTTCCATGGATTAGCATACAACTTCACATTTTTCCTAAAGTAACTAGAGTGATATTTTTTAGAATGTTCTACTACTTTTATATTATACTTTTAATATGCTAAGTAACCTATTAGAACCCTTTCGGCTAACGACATTCGATCACAAAAAGAAGTGGTAGCTGAAAATGACACCTATCAGTGGTCATTATATAGGTTGTTTCTTTATATATCTCTCTTATAGAGCAGCTTCGTGAATGAGTGCTAGCCTTGGTTTGACCGACTTAGGGTTTTACATATAACATTATAACCCTTATATACACACACACACACACATATATATATATATATATATATATATATATATATATATCAATAACATGTAAGCAAACAGCATGCATAATGAGCCATCAGCCTGACTGGACCGCCTCGCAGGTCCATCAGTCTATTTGGACCGCTCTCCGAGCCATCGACACGTCTGTACCGCCTCTCAGGGCCTTCTGCCTTTCCGTACCGCTCATCAGGCATTCGTCCTAACTAGTATACCCTCCCGGGTCTACAGTCTATCCGGTCTGCCCTGGGTATGTTGGCCTTCAACACAAATCAAGTCCGCCTCAACCTAAAACCCAAATCAAACAATCATGTGCACATAAAGATCATACGCTAGCATATATAACAGTCAAACCGATCTAACAAATCACTAATCATAGTAACATTTTATAACCAGGATACAGACCTAACCGGTCACTAACATAACATTATCCTACATACCAGGATACCGACCTACCAGGGCACTAAGCATATCACCATCTTAACTACCAGGATGCAAATCAATAAGCATATCATGCAATAAACCCATATACAAATCCAAAAAGGGTCGGCATTGGTGTCTTCAACCCTGTTAGTATAGTGAGGACAACTCACCTCACAAGTAGCTCGGGATGATAAATGTTAAACTCCCAAAATACAGCTCCAAACTCAATCACCTACATCCACTAATGATCCACTTTTGTAAATTCCCAAATTACTAAAATACCCCCACAAGTCAAACTGGTCAACCCCTGGTCAAAGTCACAGTCAACGGTCAAGGTCAATAGTCCATGTTGACCCAACTCGTCGAGTATAGCCCACTGACTCATTGAGTTCTTCCAGAACCCGAGAAATCGTGAACACCCTAGTTGACTCGCCGAGTTTCTAGACAACTCGTCGAGTTCATGCGGTGTCCAAACATTGGGAAAACCCTAACTGATTCGTTGAGTCCTCTTACTGACTCGTCGAGTCCATGTAGAACCAAATGCGGCCAATCTTCATCTAACTCGTCGAGTTAACCATGCAAATCGTCGAGTCCCTTCAGTCCATTTCTCATTCAGACGTTTTTAAGCCATCCCAAAGCTCCAAGTTGTAGATCTAGCTTGCTAAGGCATAGTTACCACGTAAAGTTGCAAACTTAACGTGAATGCAAGGTCTTAAAGGCCAAAACCAAGCTAAATAAGAAGTTTTAGGTAAGGAGAAGTTCATAACTTGCTAAGGACTATAACTTTATGAATATAAGGGGATAGAGGAGTCCAAATCTGAAGTTACAACTTCAGATCATGCCCAAAACAGAAATAACTCCACAACACACTAGAAATAGCCGTAAACCTTTGCATGAAGAGATCTAGCTAGAAAAAAGTAAATGTAACAACTTTTTACCTTCAAGATGATGCTAAGATGAAGTAGAAATCCGATTCACAAGCTTCTCCTTGCCCCAAGCTCCTTAGATTTCAAGCTCTCTTCACAAAATCCACCTTCCAAGCTTCTTAACACACAAAAATGGAGAGTCGACACGGTTAGGGTTTTTCTGAGCTCAAGGGGACGGTAAGGGAGGCATAGGGAGGCTAATGACCCTTTAAATAAGGTGTAAAACCCTGGAAATTAGGTTTTTCTCATTCAGCTCCAACTCGTCGAGTTGGGGTCCTTCGACTTGTCGAGTAGACCTCATAAATCACATGGGCTGTCTAATCTGTACACGACAAGTTGGGGCATCCAACTCATCGAGTAGGCTTCTTTAATTGAATGAAATCCCTAAAATCTCATTCCCGAAAATTAGGATGTTACAAACTAGTTTATGGGTATGAAAAGAATTGGCTGAAGAAACTCTTTGTAACACCCATAAAATTCAAGACAATTTTATACTTTTCAAAAACTTTTGAAACCAATAGTTATTACAATTTTTGTTTCCAAATAGTCTATATCTGAGTTTTCCCAAAAATCATAACAAAATATGAGGAGTTGTACGATCACGCCTTCTCCTTGTCACGATCCCCTGATCCACCTGAAACAATAACTGAAACTGTAAGCCCGAAAGCTTAGTGAGATCCCCAAAATACCCATACACATAGTAATACACATAGAATCATAAACAACATAATATGGGTCCAGTCAACCATCAGGGTTGAATACCCCAGGCCCTTAACCAACAGGTTGGAATGCCAACATACTATGGGTCCAATCATCCTCAGGATGGAATACCCCAGGCCCACAACCAACAGTTTGGAATGCCCACATACTCTGAGTCCAATCATCATCGGGATCGAATACTCACGGCCCACAACAACAGGTTGGAATGCCCAGGTCTATTGGTCTCCATACAAAGCAGATAAGCCTCAACCGCTAAAACAAACATGTGCATATATATATATATATATATATATATATATATATATATATATATATATACCAGATAATCACATATCAGTCTATAGATAACAACCGATCTAAAGGATCATACAACATAGCGCATAATACCATCCTATCTACCAGGATCCGATCTAACAAATCATACCACATACTACATAATATTATCCTACACTCTAGGATACCGATCTAACAGATCATACCACATACAACATAATATTACCCTACCCTATAGGATACCAATCTAATAGATCATACCAGCATAACATAACCAGATAACATTCCAAAGGGTCGGCCTTGGTGTCTTAGACCCTTAAGTATAGTGAGGATAACTTACCTTGCAACTATCGAATGGAAATAGAAAGCTCAATTCTCGGATCAGCGCCATGAACTTCACCACCTATATCCAACACCACAAGGTTCATAAATTCCCAGATACCCTAGAATTCAGCTGGTCAACACTTGGCCAAAGTCAAAGTCAACTGTAAGGTTCAACATTCCATGTTGAGCTGAACTCGTTGAGTGCCACCGGCCACTCGCCGAGTTCTTTGCATAACTCGTCTGCTCGCCGAGTCACCAGAGTGACTCGTCGAGTTCCTAAGGTTCGCGGTCGAAACTCCTTGGCCACTCGTCGGGTTTTCCGCTAGCAACTCGACAAGTTCACACGCATCCAACAGTTGGGAAAAACCCTAACCGACTCAGCGAGTCACTCTACTGACTCGTCGAGTCTACGAAAATCTTCATCGGACTTGCCGAGTTGTTCATCCAACTCGTCGAGTTTAGGACCATCTTCATATGACTCACCGGGTCCCTTCAATCCTTCATCCATATAGATGCTTTTTAAGCCATGCAAAGGCTCCAGATTGTAGATCTAACCATCCAAGGCTTGCTTATCATGTAAAGCTGCAAACTTTACATGCATGCAAAGCTTTAAGGCCCTAAAATGACAAAACTAATCTTGCAATGAAGTCCAACACTTGAGGGAAGGCTCATACTTGCCAAAACTATTACCTTTATGGATCTAGAGACCAAAGGAAGTCCACATCTGAAGTTTCAACTTCAGATCTTGGCTCAAACAAAAAAGCCTTTCCTAAAACCCACCCAAAAAGAGATTAAAGATGAGATGAGCCAAAGAGACAGCTTAATACCTTCCAGAGAGTGCCAACTAATGTATATCATTGCTTCCCACGAGTTCCTAGCTTCAATTTACTTGTTTCCCCAAGTATTCCTCACCAAGATCTCTCTTCAAATCTCTATCACACCAAGGAAACACACACACACACGATTAGGGTTTAAGGGTGCTAATAAGTTGTAAAGGGGAGGCTGGGGAAGGCCAATGATCCTTTAAATAGGGTGCAAAACCCCAGGATTTAGAGTTTCATCTGCCAGCTCCTACTCGTCGAGTCCCTTCTTGGACCCAGCGAGTAGATCACTAAAACACGTGGTCCAACCTGCTGCTACTCGACGAGTAGGGCAACCAACTCATCGAGTAGACCTTGAAATCAATAAAATTCTTACATAAACCAATACCTAAAAATCGGGGCATTACAATTCTCTCGCACTTGAACTAGACTTCGTCCTTGAAGTCTACCGCCACGAACAACTCCGGATAGTGCTCCCGCATCTCTGCCTCTGGCTCCCATGTCCATTTAAATCCCCTCCGATGCTCCCACTGCACCTTTACCAAAGGTATTTCCTTGTTTCGCAGAACTTTTTGCTTCGTCTCCAAAATGGCCACAGGCCTCTCCACATAATCCAGGCACTCATCGACCTGAATATCATCCAACGACACCACTGCCTCCTGATCCATAATGCACTTTCGCAACTGCGAAACGTGGAAAGTGTTGTGAATTCGGCTAAGATCCTCTGGTAGCTCTAGCCTATATGCTACATTGCCAACCCTGGCAAGGATCCTGAATGGACCAATGAAACGGGGACCAAATTTCCCCCTCTTCCTGAAGCGGATCACACCCTTCCAGGGTGAGACCTTCAGGAGTACCATGTCACCTACCTGAAACTCTAACTCCGATCGGCGCCTGTCGGCATAACTCTTTTGCCGACTCTGAGCAGTCTGCAATCGTTGTCTAATCTGCTGAATTTTCTCGGTAGTCTGCAGAACTACCTCCGTCCTTCCCATCACCCTATGTCCAAACACACCCCAACAAACTGGGGTGTGACATCTCTGTCCATACAACAACTCGAAAGGCGAGGCGCTAATGCTGGAATGATAGTTGTTGTTGTACGCGAACTCTACAAGCGGTAGGTGGGAATCCCAACTCCCACCAAAGTCAATGACACACGCCCTCAACATATCCTCGAGGGTCTGAATGGTTCGATTGCTTTGACCATCGGTCTGAGGATGAAATGTTGTATTAAAATGCAACCGTGTGCCCAGTTCCTCATGGAACTTCTGCTAGAAACGGGAGGTAAATCTAGCATCCCGGTCAGAAACAATGGAGACCGGAACCCCATGGCGAGTGACGATATCGCGAACG
This sequence comes from Lactuca serriola, assembly GCF_051521515.1. Lineage (NCBI taxonomy): Eukaryota > Viridiplantae > Streptophyta > Magnoliopsida > Asterales > Asteraceae > Lactuca > Lactuca serriola. Next base: position 284,279,666 of record NC_136411.1, read on the forward strand.
TACATGTCGGCCAACTTATCAGCCGAAGAACTTTCCCGTATAGCCAAGAAATGGGCACTCTTGGTCAATCGATCTATGATGACCCATATGGCATCAAACCCTTTCGATGTCCTTAGTAATTTGGTAATGAAATCCATCGTGATCTGCTCCCATTTCCACATGGGAATCTCTAGAGGCTGCAACATACCATGCGGCCTTTGATGCTCGGCCTTCACCATCCTGCAGGTCAAACACCTCTCGACATACCAAGCGATTTCTCACTTCATACATGGCCACCAATAACTCAAACTCCGATCTCGGTACATCTTGGTGGCCCTCAGGTGAATAGAGAAGTGAGACTTATGAGCCTCCAGATGACTGTTTGTCTAACCCCACCAGACATCAGAACCCATACCCGACCGCATCAGGTCAATAATCCCCGGCTATCCTGCACAAACCGGGTGTTCTCACCCTTGATCCTCTCTAACTTCTAGTTCTTCGGTCGCATGCCCTCAACCTGAGCATCCCTAATCAAGCTCATAAGCATAGAATACACCGCTATCCTCATACACACTGTTGGGGTGGAAGACCCAGCTACCTTGCGGCTCAAAGCTTCCACCACCACGTTTGCTTTACCGGGATGGTAAAGGATCTCGCAGTCGTAGTCCTTGACTACATCCAACTACCTATACTTCCTCATGTTCAGGTTTAGCTGGTCCATGATGTGTCTCAAACTCTTTTGATCCGTGTATATGGTACAAAGTACCCGATATAGATGATGTCTCCATATCTTGAGAGCGAACACCACCGCTCCCAGCTCTAAATCATGAGTAGGATACCTCGTCTCATGTGGCTTCAGCTGCCGCGACGTGTAGGCTATCACCCGTCCTCTCTGCATGAGGACTGCCCCCAAACCTGTGATTGATGCATCACAGAACACCACAAAATCCTCCACTACCTCTGGCAGTGTCAAAACTAGGGCCTCGCACAACCGCTCACGGAGGGTCGCAAACGCCCTCTGCTACTCAGGGCCCCACCAGAAATCCACCCCCTTCCTCGTCAGACGAGTGAGGGGTTTCACAATCTTAGAGAGATCTCGAATAAATCTACGGTAGTACCCAGATAAACACAGAAAACTCCTGATATTCGAGGGAGATCTCGGTACCTCCCACTGCATAACAGCCTTGATCTTGGTCGGGTCGACCAAAATCCCCTCTTGATTGACGAGATGTCCTAGGAACTGGACCTATCGCAACCAAAACTCGCACTTCGAGAACTTAGCATACAGCCGTTCTCGTCTCAGAACTTCCAATAGCTCCCTGAGGTGCTCCTCGTGTTGCTCTAGGGTCTTGGAATATACCAAGATATCGTCAATAAACATGATGACCGAGCGATCAAGCATCGGTTTGCAGACCCGATTCATCAGGTTCATGAATACTGTCGGCGCATTGGTGAGCCCAAACGGCATCACCACAAACACAAAATGACCATCACGAGTCTAGAATGCGGTCTTCTCCACGTCCTCCTCTCTGACCCGGACCTAATGATACCCCGACATCAAATCAATCTTGGAGAACCAAGATGCACCCTGTAACTGATTGAAGAGGTCATCTATCCTCGGGAGTGGATAATGGTTCTTCACCGTCAACTTGTTCAACTCCCTATAGTCAATACACATCCGGTGCGATCCGTCCTTCTTCCTGATGAAGAGGATCGATGCTCCCCATAGAGAACTGCTAGGTCGAATGAACTGCTTGCCCAGTAGTTCCTGCAGCTGTGACGATAGCTCCTGCATCTCTGGCAGTGCCAACCGGTGCGGCGCCTTGGCGATAGGGGCCGCACCAGGTCGATCCTAAACTCGGCCTGCCTCTCCGGAGGTTTCCCTGGAAACTCCTCTGGAAACACATATGCAAACTCCCTGACTACAAGAACCTCGAAGACTGAAGTCTGATCCCTGGCTCGTATATCCACTACATACGCCAGAAAACCTACACACCCGTGCTGAATATACTGTCGAGCCCTGGCAGCTGAACAGAACCCTGATCCTATTCTGGTGCCCTCGCCATAAACAATCAGTTCTCCCCCACTTGGGGTTCAAACTACCACAAGTTGGCCCTCGCAATATATCATGGCACCAAATCGACTAAGCCAGTCCATCCCCACAATCATGCATACTTCTCCCATGGGAATCAAAATCAAATCAATCGGAAAGGACACTCCGAAGATTTCCAACTTGCATCCTCGGTAGAACGAAGAAGCAGAAACCTCGTGTTCGTTGATGATAATACACTCGCAACAGACACTCTAACTCGCCCTCTGGCACACCAAACTCCTGACTAAACGACTAAGATACAAAAGACCGACTCGCCCCCGAGTCAAATAGAACCAAAGCGGGTAATGAGTTCACAAAAAACGTACCTAGGCACAGGTACAACAGATAAGCATATCACAGATATAATAAATGAGGTAAAGGAAAGAAACATACCAGTAACCACATCCAGTGCTACCCTGGCCTCCTCGGCTGTAAGCTGGAAGGCACGACCCTGAGCCTTCGGAGGCTTTGCCTTAACTGGCCTCCCTTCTGCAATCCTCAGAGTAGCCAGCGCTGGAGCCTGCGCCGGCTTGGCAGCTACAAGAGGAAATTAGGCCTTCATATGGCACACCTGCTCACAGTGATAACAAAGTTTGACTCGAGAAGATGGAGCCTGATGTCTGCAATCCCTGGCCAAATGGCCCTACTTACCACACCAGTGGCACCCACTCCCTAATCGGCACGTCCCTGAATGAGCCTTCCCGTACTTTTCACAAGTGCGGACTGGCTGTCCCCTAATCCTGGTACCAGCGGTCTTCGACCACTTCGGCGCCAGCTGCGACAGTGTCGGGGCCTGCTGTCACACCCCAAAAACCGAAACGGCGGAAACGTTCGGGGGCCGGAGGGCGTCATGTTTAGTATCACAAGACATGATCATAATAAGCAAAGTAATGAACAACCATTTCATTAGAAAGAAAGTGTTTACAAAGTGTGTGTTCACAAAACATAGACTACACAATCAAATAACAAAACAAGACTTGGAGTTATTAAGCTTCGTCTTCTGAATTCCAGCGCGAGTACGTGTCTAATAGTTTCCTAAGAATACAAGTTATTTGAAAGAGTTTATCAGCAATTAAGCTGGTGATTTCATAAGATTCTAGTGATGTAAGTAAGTTGTAGAATGTTGTTGTAAAATGTAGTAAGTTGTAAGTTATACAAGTTGAAGTTATGTTTAGAAAAGTTCACCTGTTCCTCCAGAAAATCCTATATTTCCTACTTTAATAAAAGGTAAGTAAAAATGACTCTATAATGCTTTATCTGAGTACTAAATGTGTACAAGTTATATAAGACTCAGAGTAAACAAACAATCGATTATGAGTATCTACCCTAAAGCATATAGCACACATCACATTGTTTGTTTGATCATTGTGGTATATAACCCTGATGTATTCACTTGTTACTCATGGAGTTAATTGTAATAGTTCCTTTATATTTAATGGAAAGATTCTTTAAGAAAACCCTTATTTTTTATAATAAAATGGTGACCACAGTGATTACTTCTATAATCACTTAGTTTATACTTGATATATATAATCTAATCTCGAATAGATAGTTAATTGTATGAATCTGCCCTAAGCCCACAACCAAACAAGGAACAGTAAGTAAGCCAAAAAGCGCCCATCCAACTACCTATTGGGTATTAATGATATATAACCATGATGTATAAAAGAAGGTATTGTAGATTTAATCACCTAAGGTCCTTTAAGTTTATACTGATTTAATAAAATGGATTAAACCCTTTACTGGGAAGTTTCTAGTTTTTGAATACTAAAAGTTCTGATTTGAAAAGTATGATTTAAACTAGAAAGTTGTGCATTGACTTTGTGTCCTATGACTTGACCCATGCCTGGTACCATTATGATGACTTAATGTATACAAAACATATATATATATATATATATATATATATATATATATATATATATATATATATATAGAATCGAATAGATAATAGAGTGGGTGAATCCGTTCCGAGCCCACAACCAAACAAGGAACAGGAAGTGAAGCGGAGAGAACACATCCTATTATCTGTCGGATCCTATTCATATATATATATATATATATATATATATATATATATATATATATATATCCTTTGATGTATACATTAAGGAATCATAGGTTAGAAATATGGTCCCTTTCTACTAAAGGTACTAGACCTAACTATTTTGTTTGTCGTTTCGAAAAGATGTAAGTTTTTCCCTAGTTTATAACTATCTTGACTTGAAAATAGTTTGCATTAACTTTCAAGTGGAATTGTCACTTTATGAAACTAATGGGAAAATATAAGTACTCATTTGTCTTATAAATTGACCTACTGACCATACTAATTACCTTAAAAAATATTTGTTTAATTAAGGTCATAATGTGAAGGCTACATTCCATACTATACGCTTTCCGTGTCAAGAGATTCTGGGAACCAAACGCAACTTCAGCAAACGAGTTGTTAGGTCGTGTAACTTCACACTAAAGTTATGTGATCATGTATACCCAATATAACTATCTCCTTTTCTTTAGAACAATGTGTTAGTGATTCATTGGTATAAATAGATCTTGTAGTTGTCCCATGCTATAGCACCTTATTTTGTTTGTTCTATTATAGTATCTTAGTATGTTCTTTCTTTTATCGTGTATTGTATCTTCTTTCCTGTTTCTCTTTATTGTGTGTTCTCTTATGTTATCGTGTATTGTATATAGTATGAATTGAACCTCTAAACTATACCCCTTATAGTTTACTAATGCTTTACTTGAACTATTACTGAAAAGACTAATTTTACTACTAAGTTATACTTGTACTTTAAAAATGGAGTTTTGTTAAACTAAAAAGGTACAAAACTTTAAAAGAGTTTTTTAAATGTTTTGATCACTTATTAAAGACATAAGCAACCTTTGAAAGATGTTTTAACAAACAACTACACAATTAACAATTGTGTTCAGCTTGTATTCCCCTTTTAAAGCATTTAAATAGTTTAAAAGATTGATTACGGGGTATGAACTCATCTGGTGTGGGTGATTCAAATGGATATGCGCGTAAGGATGCGAAGCTCCACGAATGAAGTCCCGAGACTTACCAAGTCCTAAATGACATATATTGACATAAATATAGGGTTTGGAAGCAACCAACTGCAAGGAAACACTTCACCGGACTAGGAAACACTTTGACCAAGTGTTGGAATCACATGTTATTCATCAGAGGAAAGTGGAATGGTACTACCATGAGTTTAATACCATAGGTTTATCGCCAAAGGGAGTTTACATCCATAAAACCATGGTCAAACATGCATAAGTGTTTGTTTGAAGGCTACGGAAGCTTGAGGGACTTTATTCTACACAAGGGTGAGAAAGACCAACTCAATGGAGGCTTTTGATGAGTTTACGGCCCAAAGGAGTTTATAGCCGTAAACTCATGGTCATTATGAATTTGAGAGTCGTTTAAGGTCCTATTTCCATCAAGGAAGGGTTCTAGGTCAAAGGGTTGCTTGTTGGAAGAGTTTAAGGCCCAAACATGCCATAACATGGAGTTTACGGCCAAGGAAGATCTTGGGCCATAAACTCATGATCTTCATGGGAAAAGGCATGTTTCAATGCTGTAATTCAAGACCTCCTACTAGATGTGAAGTGTAGGGAAGGGTACTTACGATATAGAGGCTTGATATGGTCGATCTTGGCTAAAAACATTAGTGTGTGTTCTTGGTGTTCTTGGTGAAACTTAAAGATCTAAGAAAAGTTGATTTCCATGGATGAAATCAAAGAGTGTAACTAGATTAAGAGATGTATCAACTAATCAAGGAAGAACACTTACAACTTTTGAAGATCTAGGATGAAAAGTTGGATGATACTTGAGAGGATTTGAAGAAAAACTGGCCAAGGAAAGGAGGAATGAGAAAAATGGCCAAGTTTTATATATATAGAGGTGAGTTTATGCCCCCCTTGAGTTTATGGACATAAACTCTTGGTAACTTGGCCGTAAACTCCTCTTGATGGAGTTTAAGGTTTGCATTCTATATTGTGGCTCTAGCAGGTACTTCCTAACACTCATAACTTAAATGTACTAGGCTCAGAACACTCAAACATACTCTAAATTGTGCTAAAAGATAGCAGGAGTGAGTCTGACACTGAGTTGAGTTGACTGACTGAGATTTTAAAGTAAAAATTTTCAGGTTGTCACATCATCCCCCCATTAGATGGAATTTCGTCCCGAAATTTATTTTCTTAGCAGTACTACTGGGGTTGCGCTCCTTTGATTTGCAAAATATCCACTCGTAGACCTGGCAATTTTGCCCTTGTGTTCATGATAGGATTCGTACTTGGTCCATCTATCATTAACTCGTGTATACAAGTCGTATATAATTAGGATTAGTAATACGGTCGGATGTGCGACTCTGCCCCAGGTCCACAACCAAACAAGGAACAAGAGATAGGGCGGAAACACACATACTAGATCCGCGTAATCATAATCATATACCACCCTTGTGTATACACTGAATAGTGATAGATGGGTTGTATTCGTCCATAGCCTCTGTGCTCAAACTTGGTTTGCTGAACGAGTGGTATTTCATGACGGTCTGCGGACATCTTATGATAAGGCTTCAGAGGACAAAGTACCCTTCGCACGAGTACTTCGGAGTTTAGAATACTAAAGATAAAACTGAGGCTTAGGTCGGACTGTCGATACGAATGACGAAGGTTTCAAGAACTTGACGGTCGAGGCGATAGAAACATATGAACTTAGTATGGTGAGGACCACGCCAATTCATGACGAATGATAGTAACGGACTCTTTACTGAACAAAGTTTTAGCCGATTTGAAAGAAAATTTTGTTATATGATGATGTATCCCTAGTGTGTTCGACAATGTGCTCTTTGTAAATGTTCCAGTGCTTTCTGTTTTCCCTTTGATGTTAACACTCCTACGTATCGTACCGCTATGTGCGAGCACATACAATGGAAGTGATTTAATAACCGGTGATGATACTTTATATCATGATCCTCCTCGGTACCACTACGATCGCCCGTCATATACAAGTGATGAATAATTAAGATGGATAAGACAGTCGACTGAGTAAATCTGCCTCAAATCCACAACCAAATAAGGAACAGTAATTAAGGCGGAATCACTCACTCTAAGTCTACAACATCTTAGTCATGCACAACTCTGATGTATATGCTAAGCCATCATAGCTTCTCTAAACGAATCTTTTAGTTCTCCTGAATACCGTGATTTATTTCAATATGTGAGTTATTATAATTACTTTTAAGTGTTTCCCCATGTTTTAATCTTATATATAAATATAGATTAATTTTTATTTTAAAGTAATTACTAAGTCGAAAATGTACCGCTGCTCGAAGGCGACTTCGGGGTTGATTCTCCTGCGGTGATCATCAGAATGTGTCCATCTGCGCCTGAGTTCTTCACTATCGGGCAGTCCCTCTGGTAGTTTCCAGTCTCACCACAGCCATAGCAGGCTTGGTTTTCTTCAACTCCGGGGATTTGTGAGATCGGTTGAGTCGGTGCCCTGCAGAAACGGATTATGTGTCCCTTTCTATGGCAGTTCAGACACTACATTTCCCAACATACTCCGGTGTGGTGGTAGTTACACTTTCCACACTTTGGAAGGGTTCCGGCATATCGACCGGTAAGTGCTGGAGCAGTAGGTGTTGTAGCGGCATACATAATACTCGTTCGTTGCTCTTGCGGAGGCTCCTTTGTTGTTCGCTTCTTCTTCCTCTTGTTCCTCGACTTCTGATTATAATCCTTTCCCTTTTATGGCTCGGGAACGAGGACTTCTATGCCATGGCGGACTCCATGGTTGATGAGTCGTTGTGCCAGGCGTTTGGCGCCATCAAATGTGGTTGGGTTAGAAGACAACACATCTCCTTGGGTCGGTGCAGTTAGACCCCAGATGTACATTTCTATCTTCTTACTCTCTGGATTAACCATCTCAGGGCATAGTGCTGCTAGGTCGCAAAACCTGTCAGTGTAGGTCACTATGTCTGAGCCAATCATGGTATACTCCCATAGTTCTTGTTCCAACTTTTGAACTTTGCCCCTCGGGCAGTATTCTTCCAGCATCTACTCTTTTAGGTTTTCCAACCAATTGAGTTAGCTACTGATAGGGTCAGTGACTTAACATGGCTATTCCACCATGTTAGAGCTTGGTTGGAGATGGTGCAGGCAGCAAACTTTAGTTTGCTCCCTTCTGGGCACGAACAGATTGTGAAGACCGAATATGTTTTCTCGAACCATTGCATCAGAGTGATGACTCCACCGTTTCCATTAAAGGAGATGGGTTTGCAGTTCATGAAGTCCTTATACGAACATTCCTTGGGTGTTCGTGGGTATCTTCATGGTTGGTTAGGTGAGCACTGCTACTAGATCCACTGACACCACTTGCTCGAATTTGGGTGAGGGCAACTACCATTGCTGCTGTTACCGCTGCCTGGAAAGCAGCTAGGTCGAACTGTGGTGGCGGATTCTTTGTAGTGTTGTTGACTACGCGTTTTACCGGTCTACCGCGAGGCATCTTTTGCTAAGAATACAAAGATGAGATGAGATAAGTCTATAGCAGTTGAGATAAGCCGAAAGCTGAAAGACAAGGTTATCCTAGTTCTAAATGTATCGGGTCCTGACTTCCACCGGGTTCTAGAAACTATTCATAAAATATTTTATACCGAATAAACTTTATGAATAGAAATGGCTATCCTCGAATGAATATATGTTACCTGAATACCTGTTACCATCTAGATGTAAGAAATTAATCCTAACACATAATGTGAGCAGTGTTTCCACTAACTCAATAAGTTAACTAAGATTATTATTTGTTAGTGTGACGCATAAGATGTTATGGTTACTTCGGTTGATCCTTCTTTGAAAACTTCTCATGAACTTGCTCTTGTTCCTCCTTGACTCTTTTGTTGTCTACTATAAACAAGTGGTTACATCTATTTAGGTTTGTCGTGCGAGAATGAATGTGACAAAAGGATCTATGAGATTTAAGGTAACTTTATAGGATGATCCTTACAGATTCATGCTATAATTGTACAATGTATACAAGCTGTATATAATTTAAGATTAAATATACCTTCGAATGAATGATCCTACTCCAAAACCGCAACCAAATAAGGAATGGGTAGTGAAGCGTAGATAACAAATTCTAAGTCTATAAGATCTAAATTATATAAAACCTTGGGAGTATACATTGTAAGATTATATCCGTAAGGGTCTTTTAAGTTATGATGTAAGTTGTTTATATAGTGCCTAAAATACTCCTATAGTACTCTAACTCTATGTACTTGATCTAAATTTCTCTTGACTGGTGTTTAGGTAAGTTTTAAGACTGTTGCAACACCACATCGCTCCCAAACACATGTTGGTCACATCTCGAATGAATATAGTTGATCAGGCTATATTGATCCTAGCTATGATTACATAACTGTTTAGGTTTGATGACAGTGTTCAACCTTTAAATACTTTAGTCCTGTTCTTCTTGTGATACTTTGTCTACATGTATAAGCAAGTAGGTATATTTTTATAACTTATCGTTATACTCTTAAAATATATCGTTACCAGAGCACTTAAGCCCCATTGTATTTATAGTTGTATATCTTTTATCGGTTGATATACTTGGTTCACTATAAACAATGCTCTGATACCAATCTGTCACACCTCAAAACCAGAACGGCGGAAACGTTCGGGGGTGGAGGACGTCATGTTTAGTATCACAAGACATGAATCATAGTACGCAAAGTAATGAAAAACCATTTCATTAGAAAGAAAGTGTTTACAAAGTGTGTGTTCACAAAACATAGACTACATAATCAAATAACAAAACAAGACTTGGAGTTATTAAGCTCCATCTTCTGAATTCCCAGCGCGAGTACCTGTCTAATAGTTTCCTGAGAATACAAGTAATTTAAAAGAGTTTATCAGCAATTAAGTTGGTGAGTTCATAAGATTATAGTGATGTAGTTAAGTTGTAGAATGTTGTTGTAAAATGTAGTAAGTTGTAAGTTATGCAAGTTGAAGTTATGTTTAGAAAAGTTCGTCTGTTTCTCCAAAAAATCCTATATTTTCTACTTTAATAAAAGGTAAGTAAAAATGACTCTACAATCCTTTCTATGAGTACTAAATGGGTTCAAGTTATATAAGACTCAGAGTAAACAAACACTCGATTATGTGTATCTTCCCTAAAGTGGATAACACACATCCCATTGTTTGTTTGATCATTGTGGTATATAACCCTGATGTATTCACTTGTTACTCATGGAGTTAATTGTAATAGTTCCTTTATATTTAATGAAAAGATTCTTTAAGAAAACCCTTATTTCTTAAAATAAAATGGTGACCACAGTGATTTCTTTTATAATCACTTAGTTTATACTTGATATATATAATCTAATCTCGAATAGATAATTAATTGTATTAATCTGCCCTAAGCCCACAACCAAACAAGGAACAGGAAGTAAGGCGGAAAGCACACATCCAACTACCTATTGGGTATTAACGATATAACCATGATCTATAAACAAAGGTATTATAGAGTTAATCACCTAAGGTCCTTTAAGTTTATACTGGTTTAATAAAATGGAGTAAACCCTTTACTGCGAAGTTTCTAGTTTTTGAATACCAAAAGTTCTGATTTGAAAAGTATGATTTGAACTAGAAAGTTGTGCATTGACTTTGTGTCCTATGACTTGACCCATACCTGGTACCCTTATGATGACGTAATGTATACGGAACATATATATATATATATATATATATATATATATATATAGAATCGAATAGATAATAGACTGGGTGAATCCGTTCCAAGCCCACAACCAAACAAGGAACAGGAAGTGAAGCAGAGAGCACACATCCTATTACCTGTCGGATCCTATTGATATATATATATCCTTTGATGTATACATTAATGAATCATAAGGTTAGCAATATGGTCCCTTTCTACTAAATGTACTAGACCTGACTATTTTTTTTGTCGCTTTGAAAAGATGTAAGTTTTTCCCTAGTTTATAACTATCTTGACTCGCAAATAGTTTGCATTAACTTTCAAGTGGAACTGTCACTTTATGAAACTAATGGGAAATATAAGTACTCAGTTGTCTAATAAATTGACCTACTGAATGTACTAATTACCTTAAAACATACTTGTTTTATTAAGGTCATAATGTGAAGGCTAGATCCCATACTATACGCTCTCTCTGTCAAAAGATTCCAGGAACCAAACGCGGCTTCAGCAAACGAGTTGCTAGGTCGTCTAACTTCACACTAAAGTTATGTCATCATGTATACCCGATATAACTATAACCTTTTGTTTAGAAAAATGCGTTAGTGATTCATTGGTATAATTAGATCTTGTAGTTGTCCCATGCTATAGCACCTTGTTATGTTCGTTCTATTATAGTATCTTAGTATGTTCTTTCTGTTATCGTGTATTGTATCTTCCTCCCTATTTCTCTTTATTGTGTGTTCTCTTATGTTATCGTTCATTGTATCCACTATGAACTGAACCTCTAAACTATACCCTTTATATTTTACTAATGCTTTACTTGAACTATTACTGAAAAGACTCATTTTACTACTAAGTTATACTTGTACTTTAAAAATTGAGTTTTGTTAAACTAAAAAGGTACATAACTTTAAAAGAGTTTTTGAAATGTTTTGATCACTTATTTAAGACATAAGCAACCTTTGAAATATGTTTTAACAAAGAATTACACAATTAACAATTGTGTTCAACATGTATCCCCCCCCCCCCTTAAACCATTTAAATAGTTTAAAAGATTGATTATGGGGTATGAACTCACCTTATGTGGGTGATTCAAATGGATATGCGTGTAAGGATGAGAAGCTCCACGAATGAGGTCTCGAGACTTAACAAGTCCTAAATGACATATATTGACATAAATATAGGGTTTGGAAGCAACCAACTACAAGGAAACACTTCACGGGACTAGGAAACACTTTGACTAAGTCTTTAAATCACATGTGATTCATCAAAGGAAAGTGGAATGGTACTACCATGAGTTTACTACCATGGGTTTATCGCCAAAGGGAGTTTACATCCATAAAACCATGGTCAAACATGCATAAGTGTTTGTTTGAAGGCTACGGAAGCTTGAGGGACTTTATTCTACACAAGGGTGAGAAAGACCAACTCAATGGAGGCTTTTGATGAGTTTACGGCCCAAAGGAGTTTATAGCCGTAAACTCATGGTCATTATGAATTTGAGAGTAGTTTAAGGTCCTATTTCCATCAAGGAAGGGTTATAGGTCAAAGGGTTGCTTGTTGGAAGAGTTTAAGGCCCAAACATGCCATAACATGGAGTTTACGGCCAAGGAAGATCTTGGGCCATAAACTCATGATCTTCATGGGAAAAGGCATGTTTCAATGTTGTAATTCAAGGCCTCCTACTAGATATGAAGTGTAGGGAAGATTACTTACGATATAGAGGCTTGATATGGTCGATCTTGGCCAAAAACACTAGTTTGTGTTCTTGGTGTTCTTGGTGAAACTTGAAGATCTAAGAAAAGTTGATTTCCATGGATGAAATCAAAGAGTGTAACTAGATTAAGAGATGTATCAACTAATCAAGGAAGAACACTTACAACTTTTGAAGATCTAGGATGAAAAGTTGGATGATACTTGAGAGTATTTGAAGAAAAACCGGCCAAGGAAAGGAGGAATGAGAAAAATGGCCAAGTTTTATATATATAGAGGTGATTTTATGTCCCCCTTGAGTTTACGGACGTAAACTCTTAGTAACTTGGCCATAAACTCCCCTTGATGGAGTTTAAGGTTTGCATGCTATATTGTGGCTCTAGCAGGTACTTCCTAACACTCATAACTTGAATGTACTAGACTCAAAACACTCAAATAGATTCTAAATTGTGCTAAACGATAGCAGGAGTGAGTCTGACACTGAGTTGAGTTGACTGACTGAGATTTCAAAGTAAAAATTTTCAGGTTGTCACACCTGTCGTTGCTCCCTCAACTGCAGCTTGATCTCGACGCCGCCTAGCGGCCTCCTGTAACTCCAAAAGAGCATCACATCGTTGGGTAGACACAAACTGACGAATGTCAGTCTTGAGCATGCTCAAATAACGGGTTGTCTGAGCTTGCTCAGAAGCAAACTCTTGGCAGAACATCGCCCTCTCTGTGAACATGCGGGTGATCTCCGTCACCGACTCCCCATCCTGTCTCAAACTCACAAACTCCTAAGCCAAACATTCCCGCTCAACCCGTGAAATGTAGCGTGCGCGAAACATGTCCAGGAACTGCTCCCAAGTAATAGCAGCTCTCTGCTCGTCAGAGTACGACCCTGTCGTCAGCCTCCACCAGTCCTTGGCCCCGAGCCTGAGCAAGTTCAGGGTACACTTGAGCTTCTGGTCAGCAGGACATGAACAGGTAAAGAAACATCCCTCCACATCGGAAACCCATCTCATAGCTTTGATGCGGTCCTGAGTCCCATCGAAAGTAGGGGGCTTCATGTGGTCGAAATCCCTGTACTAGAAGCCCCGACCGGCTCCAACTCCACCTCCTACCACTGTTACAGCTGATGTAGCTGCAGCGGCAACCGTCTCCGCAACGGCTGCGTATCGGTCATCAAAGTACTCCATCATGGCGGACTTGATAGTCCCAAACAACTCCAGAATCTAACTCCGGACAATCTCAACCACATCCTCGCGGATGATCTCCCTGAATTGATCCTCTGCCAATACTGGCTCCTCCTGAATGATAACCTCAGGGGCTATTTGGGCCTCTTGATCACCCTGCCCTGATCTCGATTAGGATCCCGACACAAAACGCCTCGTAACCACTATACTGAAAATGCAATAGGAAGATATCAGATAATCCGCACAATAACAGGGGACTTGTAACACCCCGAGTTCAGAAGTGCAAGTTCAGGGTGCTTGGTGTAATTAAGGAAGATCGACTCGGCGAGTCAATGGATAGACTCAGCAAGTCGAGTCCTGATTCTGGTCACGTGCTTAGTGACCAACTCGGCGAGTCGGTGGCTGGACTCGGCGAGTCGGTGCTGGAATGAGAAACCCTATTTTCAGGGTTTGCACCCTATATAAGGAACCTTATGTTTTCCCCTCAGCCTCTTTGCTGCCCGTTTGAGATCCAGAAAACTCTAATTCATGAGGAAACCCAATTGTGAGTGAATTAGAGCTTGGAGGAGGATCTTTGGTATTGATGTTTGAAGGTTTGGAGGCTTATATCTCCTTGGTTTCACGTAAAGTTTGCAACTTTTTGTGAGGGCTAGGTTGTAGAAGAGTGGATCTATAGATTTGAGTCCCTGCATGGCTTGAAAAGCCTCTATATGGATTGAGAACTGAAGAGACTCAGTGAGTTCCATGGGTGAACTCGGCGAGTTCCATGGGTGAACTCGGCGAGTTGGATGAAGGTGGGCATGGACTCGACGAGTTGGAAGAACAACTCGGCAAATCTATTGGAGATTGTCTTGGACTCGGCAAGTCTGGTCATGGGGTCCTAACCTCTTCTAGTTGATCGGTGAATCGATGAGTCGAGGGATGACTTGGTGAGCTGAGCTTGAAGGGATTCAGAATTGTTGGACTCGGCGAGTCTTGGGGCAACTCGGCTAGTTGAGTCGTGTCATGGGAAGTTTTCAGAGCATAGGGACTCAACGAGTCAGCGGGTTGACTCGGCGAGTAGAGTCAGTCAGGAAGGTTGACTTTGACTGAGTACTTTGACATTGCCCAAGAGTTGATCAGTTGACTTCCAAGGGTATTTTGGTAATTATTGGTATTTATTGAGTTCAGTCATTTGGTATTGATCAGTGGTGGAGTTCGTGTCGGAGGTTGGAGCAGCGTGATCTTATCTCTTCAGTCAGTAGTTGCGAGGTGAGTTATCCTCAATATATCAGTAGGGTCTAAGGCACCAAGGCCGGCCCTTTATCGGATGGAAATTTGGGTAGTTGTTATGTTGTTGCTTTGCTATAGGTTTGCATCCTGGTAGTTAGGATGGTATATGTTAGAGACTTGGTTAAGGTCGGAATCCTGATGTATATGATGATGCTGTGTTAGTGACCGGTTAGATCGGTATCCTGGTTAGAGTGTATTATGTATGTGGTCTGCTAGATCAGTTGATTAGTGATGAATTGCTATATGATTATATATTTATGTGCACATGGTTGGTTGACTGGGGTTGGGTTGACGCGGGTCCTGCTTTGTGCTGTAGGCCAACATACCCAGGGCGGACTGGATATTCTGAAGGCCCAACAACCGATCCGGATAGGCTGTAGGCCCTGAGAGGGCGGACCAGACGAGCCGAGGCTTGGAGAGTGGACCAGGCCGACTGAAGGCCCGGTGCGGGCAGACCAGTCATACTATAGACTCGGAGAGTGGACCAGGTGGGTTGTAGGCCCGGTGCAGGCGGACCACCCACACGGCAGACTCGACGTATATGGCTAGACTTGGAGGGTGGATGTCACACCCCAAAACCAAGAACGGCAGAAACGTTCAGGGGTGGAGGACGTCATGTGAAGTATCATAACAATGTAAAGTAGTAAACAAGCAAACAACATCATCCATTGCATTAAAAGTAATGTTTTATTACATGTGTGTTCTTTGATAGTAATAAGACACCAAAATATGAAATCAAAATAAAAGTCAAGTCTTGTCTGTGATCCGTCTTCTCAACACCTGGTCATCGTACCTGTCTACTGGTGACATGAGAATACAAGTTATTTTGAAAGTGTAGATCAGCATAAAGCTGGTGAATTCATAAGTATTTAAGTGTCATTACCCTGTTTTGGAAAGCTGTTATGAATGCCATGTAAATCTTTTAATGAAACATTTGATATAAGTGTGAAAACCCTAGAAAATCCCATATTTCCTACTAGTATAAAATTATTCTTCTACCAAGACCTGAATGTTTTGAAAGTACAAAGATGGTTTTTCCCTCATGTGACTAATATTTACAATATATAGTCTACCTCATCGTTTATGTGAATGTATCACAAAATAAAAGTAATAGGGAAAATATACCCATATAAGTATTATCCTTTTGTATTAGGATAAACCCGACATCACGACTGCCGAAAAGGTATTAACCTTGAACATCCGTAGATGTTCATTGTCCTCTATAGGTAACAGCAGGGTGTAAGAATGGTTAGTCCCGTAAAGGTACCCTAGTATAAGTATTAACCGTAGGCATCCGTAGATGTGTTGGAATAGTGTCTAAGGTTGCAACTATATTAGGCAAGTATTTGACCCGGTTGTGCATGGTCCTTTTGGGTTGCCTTCACCATAGCAACTTGACAGGATGATTTATTATGAGAGAAGAAATATTATTAATATATTATGAGAATAATGTAAGGAATAATAATATTATTATTTGATTAATATAAGTCATAAATTAATTAGGAATTAATTTGGTGACTTAAAGAGATTAATTGAATAAAGGGGAATAAACTGTTAATTGATTGATAGTTGTACTTTGGGATATAAATCTCTTAAGGATAAGGGGGGACGATTTCTAGGGCTTAGGATAGGCTTAGATTTCATCCAAGGGCTTATCCATTAGCGTATTAGATTGCTTAGGGCCTAAGTTATCCAATTAGGGTTTAAGGGTGAAACCATAGGAGCCTTACAAGTATAAATACATCCCAAGGGTGAAGGGAAATCGACACTTGTGCTTTAGAAAGAAACCCTGGCTGATTTCACTTCCCTCTCCTCTCTCTCAAATCATCCTCTTGCTAGTTGGTGTTTGTAAGCCATTAGAGGAGTGACAATTGTGACTCTAAAGCTCCAAGGACAAGAAAATCAAGCAAGTGATTCAAGGTAAACTTCTAATTCTGATTTCATATTGTTATTATAGTCTATTAGCCATTAGAAGTCTTGGATTGAATGCATGTTTAATTAGAGAAACCTAGATCCAAGCATTAGGGTTTGCATGTGCACATAGGAATGTTCATATGGCTAAAACCCATCAGTGGTATCAGAGCCTAGATTGGGTTCTATTGAATTGATGCATTGTTTGCTTGTTTGATACCTTCAAAATTCGATTTTTGTGTTTCTGTCTGATGGACTCGATGAGTCCCATAGTGGACTCGGCGAGTAGGCTTGACTCGGCGAGTCCATTGGGGTACTCGACGAGTCCATGCGTCAGAAAGAGGAAACTTCAGGATTTCTTGCTGTTTATCTTTGAGATACTTGCCTTTATCATATTAGATCAATATAAATCCGATTTTATGATATACATGAGTATATTCTTGATCTAAATGAAGATATTTATCAATTAATAAAATATTTATTTCCTTATGTGATAATTGATTAATTATTTTGATTAAATTGGTAAATTGTTTTGCAAGAAATTATTAAATAAATCAAATATGGATAATTATGTGATTAAATGTTAATTTAGATTATTTGTTATTTGATCCCCAATGTTTTGAAAAGTTTAAAACTTGCCCTCAAGTTTTGAAATTTATGTTTTGTGATTAAAAGTTTAATTTAGTCAATTTAAATTTCAAACCCTAGAATTTTACAAGTTTAAAATTCAACCCTATACTAATATAATATTACAAGATTAATACATACATATATATATATATATATATATATATGATTAAAAATGCTAGTCTTACCATTAGTAGGCCTCATTCACGAAGCCGGTCTATAAGGTGGGTATAAGGTTGCGGCCTATAAAATGGCGCTTAATGGGTGTACACTCACACCCACCGCTTGCTTGATCGGTGGAGGGTCGTTAGCCGAACGGGTAGGATAGGGCAACCTCATCTCTTCATTAAAAGTATAATATGAAATACAAAGTAACTACATGTTTTTCAAAATTCCCAATCCTAGTTACTTTAGGAAAAGTGAATTGATGCAATCTCATGAAATTACACTTTGCACCCTTGCTAAGAAGTTAGTGGAGCGTGTGTGGTTTACCGGCACACTAATTGGTTCTAAGAAAAGGTGGCAAAGGGTGATTCATTTTTTATCATAGTTTGATGGAGCGTGTGTGGTTTACCAGCACATCGAATAGGTGATTGTTACAATGAAGGCACCATGTGAATTTGCATGGTAATTCACACCCACTTTGTGATCCTCGGTATCCCAGTCACAAACGAGAGGGGCATATCGAGATTTAAACATGCCGTTGAAAAGTTTCAATGAATCTCATCCAAAGCTAGGAATTCTCAATACATTTAGAACTTAAAGTTATGTTTTCGTGATGGAGAATTAGTGAATCGTCATTCACTTACCTTCAAATTGTTTGCATGTTAGATTACGGTATCCCTTTTCTAATATGTAAATATTGTTGTTGGATCCTAGCCCTAATTTTTCTTATTGGGTGATAATTAGGGATTCAAATTCTAATCTATCTTTGTCCTTTATATTTGTAGAAGTCGAACGCGAACAACATTGCTGCTAGTTCATACACGTTGATGAGCCTTTGCCAAAAGGCGACTTTCGATGGGTGACGAACTTTAGCGAATGGATAAGATACATTCGCACGATTGCTCGCTAAGAGGATAAGGAGTATGTCCTCGATGAGAAGCTCGAGAAAATCAACCCAGAAATCGCTACTCCGACTGAAATGACTGCTTTTGAGACTCATAAACGTGATGCGATGAAGGTTCATTGCATCATGATAGCCACTATGAACTCCGAATTCCAAAAGTCATATGAGGACATGTATCCGTACGAAATGCACCAAGACTTGTTGGAGAGATACCACCAGAACACGAGGCAGGAGCGTTACGAGATTTTCACTAACATGATTTCCGCCAAAATGGGTCATGGAGAATCTCTTACCGTGCACTTGAAAAAGATGCAAAGGTATGTCGATCGTCTTCGCAAGTTGAATGTTGAATTTGGGGAAGACTTGGCGATCGACATGGTGCTTCACTCTTTGCCTCCGTGTTACGATCAATTTAGGATGACCTACCACATAAACAAAGAAGAGGTCACCCTAAGCAAGCTCCAAGGTCTCCTTAGGGTTGCTGAAAGCAACCTCAAGGACAAGTCTGTTGCACCCACTCCCAATCCACCCGCTGCTCCTGTTTTGGCCATTGGGCAAGGAAGAGGAAAGAAGAGGAAGGCTTCGTCTAAGAACCATCGCAAGGTTAAGTCCCGAGATGGTGCCTCTTCTAGTGGGACCAAAGTTGATCCTGCTAAACCCTGTCCTAACCCAAAGGAGGCAGAGTGCCACCACTGCCATAAAATAGGACATTGGAAGAGAAGCTGCCCAGAATACCTGCAAGCTATCAAGGAAGGAAAGATCAAGCCATCTTTAGTAGGTATTTACACAATTTAATCAAATAATTCATCTCATGCTATTTCTTGGGTCCTTGATACCGGTTGTGGTTACCACATTTGTTCTGATTTGTAGGGACTAAGAAGAAATAGGGATGTGGAGCATGGAAGAATATATATAATCATGGGGAACAGAAGATCGTCGCCTGTGACCAAGATTGGAGTGTATTCTTTCGTGCTTAGGAATGGTTTATGTTTAGATTTGAACAATTGTTGCTATTCGCCAGAAATGGAAAGAAACATCATTTCATTTCACGGTTTGTTTAGACAAGGTTTAAATTTTCTTTTAATAATGAGAATGGTTCTATTCTTGCTTATCTAAATAGTGTCTTATATTTTGAAGCAATACCGTGTAATGGAATTTATGAAACTGTTTTGATTGTAGATAACTTAGGAAATGATGTTTTATGCATGGATTCTTCCAATGGTATGGATAGAGCATCCTTATGGCATTGTCGTCTTGGACATGTCAACAAGAAGTGCATAGCCCAACTCCAAAAGGATGGAGTGTTGGAGTCATTCGACCTTAGGGAAGATGACACATGCGAGTCTTGTTTGCTTGGAAAGATGACTAAGTCACCCTTCACTAGTACATGTGAAAGGAGTGAGGGTCTATTGGACCTAATACATACCGATGTATGTGGACCATTTAGATCAACCACGAAGGATGGGAACTGCTTCTATGTGACTTTTACCGATTACTATAGTAGATATGGGTATATCTACCTAATTAAGCAAAAGTCAGAAACGTTTGAAAAGTTCAAAGAGTTCAAGAATGAAGTGGAGAATCAATTGGGCAAGAAAATCAAGATGCTTCGATCCGATCGAGGAGGAGAGTACCTAATTCTTGAATTCCACGACTATCTCAAGGAGTGTGGAATAGTTTCACAATTGACGCCACCTAGGACACCACAGTTGAATGGTGTGGCAGAAAGGCATAATCGAACCTTGTTGGACATGGTTTGCTCTATGATGAGTCGTGCTTCACTACCTATCTCTTTTTGGGGGTATGCCTTAGAGACTGCTGCCCATATCCTTAACCGAGTCCCTACTATGAAGGTTGCCAAAACACCTCACGAGATGTGGATAGGGAAAGCTCCCTCGTTAGCACATATCAAGGTTTGGGTTGTGAGGCTTTCGTAAGACGAGATACTCACGACAAGCTCAAACCTCATAGTGAGTGATGTATTTTCATCGGCTACCCGCAGAAATCCTTTAGATATCTCTTCTATAGACCGAAGGACAATGTTGTCTTCGTTGCAAGGAGAGGAGTTTTCCGAGAGCGAGAACTCATAAGCCAAGGAGACAGTGGGAGGCAAATCAAGCTTGAAGAGATTCAAGAGTCGATAGATGAAGGAACCTCTACCGCTGGCACTCAACACAAGCAGGAAACTCCGGTTGAACCAATTGACGAGTCATTACCTCTTAGACGTTCCGAAAGAGTTAGAGTTCACCCCCAGTTTTATGGTTTTCATATTACTACCGAAGGGGATATGTATATTAGTGATGGTACACTAATAAATCTAGATGAACCTAATAGCTATAAGGAAGCCATGGCAGGCCCGGAGTCTGTGAAATGGAAAGAGGCAATGGACAGCGAGATCCAGTCCATGTATGACAACCAAGTTTGGAATTTGGTTGATAATTTGCTCGGACGTAAGACCGTTGGGTGCAAATGGATCTTCAAGAAGAAGACCGACGTGGATGGAAACGTACACACATATAAGGCGCGATTGGTTGCGATGGGCTTTACTCAAACTCCCGGAGTTGACTATGATGAAACCTTCTCACCAGTTGCGAAGATAAAGTCTATTAGAGTGATGCTAGATGTTGCCGCATTTCATAATTATGAGATTTGGCAAATGGATGTCAAAACCTCCTTCCTTAATGGAAAGTTGGCTGAGGATGTTTACATGGCTCAGTCAGAGGGTTTTGTCGATCCGAAGCATCCAAATAGAGTGTGTAAGCTTGAGAAGTCCATTTATGGACTTAAGCAAGCATCTTGCAGATGGAATCTTTGCTTCGATGAGAAATTCAAAGAGTTTGGATTTGTACGAAGCGAAGATGAATCATTTGTATATGTCAAAGCCAGTAAGAGTATAGTAAGCTTCCTCGTTCTGTATGTCGATGACATACTACTCATAGGAAACGACGTCCCGACTCTGCAGGAGGTTATGTCCTGCCTCGGGAAGTGCTTCGCTATGAAGGACCTCGGAGAGGCTTCCTATATTTTGGGAATAAGGATAGTGAGAGAACGAAGTAAGAGACTAATAGGACTTAGTTAGAACACTTACTTGGATAAAGTATTGAAACGTTTTAGTATGGAAAACTCGAATAAGGGAGAATTACCGATACAAAGTAATGCCAAGTTGAGTAAGACTCAAAGTCCGAGTACCGAAGCTGAAATAGCAGAAATGAGCCGAGTTCCATATGCTTCCGCAGTTGGCTCAATCATGTATGCTATGACTTGTACTCGCCCTGATGTAGCCTTTGCTTTGAGCATGGTTAGTAGATATCAAGGGAATCCTGGTAGAGCCCATTGGATTGCGGTCAAGAATATCCTTAAGTACCTTTGGAGGAAGAAGGAATGGTTCTTAGTCCTCGGAGGGAGTGATGACTTGAAGGTGCGAGGGTGTAGTGACGCCAGCTTTCAGACCGAAAGGGACAACTACCGTTCGCAGTCGGGTTGGGTCTTTACCTTGAATGGAGAAGCAGTAACTTGGAAAAGTTCCAAGCAGGAAACCGTAGTTGATTCAATGTCCGAATCAGAGTACATTGCAGCAAGCGAAGCATCGAAGGAGGCAATATGGTTGAAGAACTTCATCAGTGATCTTGGAGTTGTACCTGCCATAAAGGAGCCCATCGAGATTTTCTATGATAATGAAGGAGCGGTTGCCTTGACCAAGGAACCGAGGGATCATGGTAGATCTCAACATATCGACAGAAAATATCACTTTATTAGACATCGTGTAGAAGAAGGACAACTCGTAGTGAAGAGGATATCATCATAAGATAACCCAGCAGATCCGCTTACGAAGGGACTGAGTAGGGTTAAGCACTTGCAGCATGCTAGGAGTATTGGGCTGAAGGATGATATTAGTATAGATTAGATAGTAGTATTGGAAACGTGTAATAGATAAATGTAATTAACATTTGATGATTAAATAAAAGAGTATTATTTATGAGTAATGTTACTGTCTTATGTTAATTGTTTAACTATTGTTTCACTTTGCATGTTTTGACTTCAAGAATAATTGAGCTTATTAAGAATAATCGAATTATTCAAATTGTCCACAATCGTTCATATATTTGAAGTAGGTATGAATGAAGATTGTCATGAATTGGTGTGTAGATTGTCTAAATGGTATTAGACATAACAAAAGTTTGCTGCAATGTTCATGAGTGCTTATGAACTAGTTTTGAGCATTGGAACAAACCCGCGCTTGCTGGAATCACCTTACGGAATGTGAATAAAGGGTGATCGCAAGACGATAATATCATATGGTCTTAAAACCAAGATATATGGTTTGTTATTTGTTAATTGATTGTACATTGATAATGCGAAACCGCATCAGTAACTTGATGTTATAAAACGCATTGTTGGGTATAGCTAATTAATGAATAAGTAAATGTATATAAGTCGAAGTTTATCAGTTACTTTTATCCTAAGAGGGTAAAAGCGATATCTCGGCCGCTCGATGATTTGATTTGACTTATGTGACGGGCCCGGTTAGAACTGAATTGATGTGTTCGATTAAGTTCTTTGTCAAATAAATCAGAGATCGAGAAACCAAATGCTAGACAAATTGTTCCATAGAATTGTCAGCATGATATCTGAACAGAGGACTGTACGATCCCTTATCTAAAGGACAAGATTGATTAGATCAGAGTTTGACAGCGTCTTTGAGAGCTATGATTGCTAATCGGATTATAATTGTATATAGTTACTAGACTTATCCAAGTGGGAGACTGTTGGAATAGTGTCTAAGGCTGCAACTATATTAGGCAAGTATTTGACCCGGTTGTACATGGTCCTTTTGGGTTGCCTTCACCATAGCAACTTGACAGGATGATTTATTATGAGAGAAGAAATATTATTATTATATTATGAGAATAATATACGGAATAATAATATTATTATTTGATTAATATAAGTCATAAATTAATTAGGAATTAATTTGGTGACTTAAAGAGATTAATTGAATAAAGAGGAATAAACTGTCAATTGGTTGATAGTTGTACTTTGGGCTATAAATCCCTTAAGGATAAGGGGGGACGATTTCTATGGCTTAGGATAGGCTTAGATTTCATCCAAGGGCTTATCCATTTGGGTATTGGATTTCTTAGGGCCTAAGTTATCCAATTAGGGTTTAAGGGTGAAACCAATAAGAGCCTTACAAGTATAAATAGACCCCAAGGGTGAAGGGAAATCGGCACTTGTGCTTTAGAAAGAAACCCTGGCCGATTTCTCTTCCCTCTCCTCTCTCTCAAATCATCCTCTTGCTAGTTGGTGTTTGTAAGCCATTAGAGGAGTGACAATTGTGACTCTAAAGCTCCAAGGACAAGAAGATCAAGCAAGTGATTCAAGGTAAACTTCAAATTCTGATTTCATATTGTTATTATAGTCTATTAGCCATTAGAAGTCTTGGATTGAATGCATGTTTAATTAGAGAAACCTAGATCCAAGCATTAGGGTTTGCATGTGCACATAGGAATGTTCATATGGCTAAAACCCATCAATATGTTCATTACCTCTGTTGCTAACAGTTGGGTTCCGGAATGGTTAGTCCCGTATAGTATCCTTTTGCACTAGGATAGACAGAACTAATCTACATGTATAATATGTAATAGTATCTCATCATATAGTATCTAGGTACAAGTATCCATGTAAGTATATCCATGTAAGAGGATCCAAGTAAGTGTATCTCTTCATATAACATTTAGTATAGACTCATGAATGAATTGACTCTAGTGTAATTCCTTGTAATAGGAATAATGTTTTGTATCCCCTAAACTATCCCTATAATAGTTTACTGGAAGGTAATTGATGTCCAAGAAGGTTTATACACCCTTAATACTCAAGAGTGTGGGAACTGAACAAAGAATGAATGTTATCATATCAATACACATTTTTGTAAGACAAGAACCTCCCTCAGTGAGGTTGTAGAAGCTTCTGTCTCCATTATAGGGGATAGGTTGACCCTGTTCCTGACTCCACCTATTCAATTTTGTGGCCCACAGAGGTGTGGGTCCTTGAAATGCGGGACGGGGATTTAGGTTTGGGTTTTGAGCAGCTGGAGGTAGGTTGTTGACTTCAGGCTCCGAGTCAGAACTATCAGAAAAACCGTCAGCATGGTGATCATCCAAAGGGATTGGGTGATCATCTTCTGGTTCTTCCTCTAGCCATCCAACGTTGCCTTGGTTTGGGAAGTACGGGTCGCCGTGGTGAAATCAAGCCATGATATCTACGCGAGAAAAGGGATATAAGATATAACTAAATAGACGAACTAACTAAGATAATTATAAGATGATCTTTATCAGTTGCTTCAATGCTTGTTTAGTGCATACTAGTTATATGTAGTTAGGATAGGATAGACCTTCGAATAAGTGACCCTAACCCTAAGCCCCCAACCCAACGAGGACAAGACATAAGGCAAAGATTTCACAGATTCTAAATCTATGACATCCTAGTACATATAACTTTAGTGTATCCACTAAACAACTATTGATATATTAATAAAAATCTATTTAGTTCTCAAATAAGTAATTACAGTAAGACCAAATACCCCTGTGGTATTTCTTTGTGGTGGTGTTGGTAAGTTTTTAGACTTGTTTCCACATTACAACCATTCTTGGGCATATGCTAATCACTCCTCGGACCAGCATAGTTGATCAGGCAACGCCACTCCCAAGACTGACCATATATGCCCAGGCTCACTTGTGCTATTCAACAATCGCAATACTTTTGTTCTTGTCATTGCGACACTAATTTTAGTATGAATGCAGGAATGTATACTTACTTAAATATTTTATTATTTAAAAGTATATACTCTAGGCCAGAGTGTTTTAATCCTAATTTATTTATAGTTAGTATATCTTTTATGGGTTGATATACTATATTCACTATAAACAATGCTCTAATACCAATCTGTCACACCCCAAAACCAAGAACGGCAGAAACGTTCAGGGGTGGAGGACGTCATGTGAAGTATCATAACAGTGTGAAGTAGTAAACAAGAAAACAACATCATCCATTACATTAAAAGTAAAGTTTTAATACATGTGTGTTCTTTGATAGTAATAAGACACCAAAATATGAAATCAAAACAAAAGACGAGTCTTGTCTGTGCTCCGTCTTCTCAAAACCTGGTCATCATACATGTCTACTGGTGACCTGAGAATACAAGTTATTTTGAAAGTGTAGATCAGCATAAAGCTGGTGAATTCATAAGTATTTAAGTGTCATTACCCTGTTTTGGAAAGTTGTTATGAATGCCATGTAAATCTTTGAATGAAACATTTGATATAAGTGTGAAAACCCTAGAAAATCCCATATTTCCTACTAGTATAAAAGTAGTCTTCTACCAAGACCTGAATGTTTTGAAAGTACAAAGATGGTTTTTCCCTCATATGACTACTATTTACAATATATAGTCTACTTCATCGTTTATGTGAATGTATCACAAAATAAAAGTAATAGGGAAATATAGCCATATAAGTATTATCCTTTTGTATTATGATAAACCCGACATCGTGACTGCCGAAAAGGTATTAACCTTGAACATCCATAGATTTTCATTGTTCTCTGTAGCTAACAGCAGGGTGTAGGAATGGTTAGTCCCATAAAGGTACCCTAGTATAAGTATTAATCATAGGCATCCGTAGATGTTCATTACCTCTGTTGCTAACAGTTGGGTTCCGGAATGGTTAGTCTCATATAGTATCCTTTTGTACTAGGATAGACAGAAGTAATCTACACGTATAATATGTAATAGTATCTCATCATATAGTATCTAGGTACAAGTATCCATGTAAGTGTATCCATTTAAGAGGATCCAGGTAAGTGTATCTCTTCATATAACATTTAGTATAGACTCATGAATGAATTGACTCCAGTGTAATTCCTTGTAATAGGAATAATGTTTTGTATCCCCTAAACTATCCCTATAATAGTTTACTGGAAGGTAATTGATGTCCAAGAAGGTTTATACACCCTTACTACTCAAGAGTGTGGGAACTGAACAAAGAATGAATGTTATCATATCAATACACATTTTTGTAAGAGCTAAGTATATAGATATGGTTTTGAAAGAGGTTTTGTAAAGAGTTTTGTACAATAAATAACAATGAATTGATGTCATTTTTTAAAACATTTCAAAATTAATTCATTTGATAACAAAGTATTTTAAGATAGAAAATCATTTCATGTCTCACATTTTGAAGTATGTGAGATCAGTTGGTTGAAAACACAGTTATAAATCACATGTGATTGATTATATAACATACTGTTTTCTACTTGTATTCCACCCCCCCCATTAAAGCATTTAAAATCATTTAAAACATTGATTAAGGGGTATGAACTTACCTGTAGATGGTAGTTTGGATGAGCTAAATGATGTAGGATTGCTAGGTGTAAAGTGAAGACTTATTCACACCCAATGATCCTAGTTAACATATAATCACACATATATGTATCCAATTAGACTTTAAACCACCAATTGACAAATTTAAGACATCCTAAGGCATGTAAAACACCTTATATAAGTGCTACAAGTCATAAGGATTGCATCTAAGTGCTATAGGACCTTGCTATTGTGTTTGGGGTTCAAGGGTAAACTCCTTTGGAGTTTACGGTTTTGTGACCGTCACCCAATGAGTTTACGGTCGTAAACTCATGAGTTTACAGTTTCAAACTCATCACTCGTTGACCGTAAGTTGTTTTGAGGTTCTACAAGTCCTTTTAAGAATTTCTACTTGATGGTTAGGCCTTTGGAAGAGGTTAGGGCACCATTTCCCTCCTTTAAGGAGTTTACGGCCCCAAGACCATTTCCTTTTGGGTTTACTACCGTAAACCCATATGTATTATGGTATTTTCATGTTTTCAAGTCCTATACACATTAAGGAGTGGATCTATGCAAGTTACCAAGGCTTAGTAAAGGGCTAGGGACATTTTGGCACCTTAATAAGGGTTTACGGTTCAAGGAGTTCTTGGACCATAAACACCTTTGATCTTGGTGTTCCTTTGTGTTTCTTTGATGTATGGAAGTATAGCAAGCTTTACAATACACTAGGGTAGGAGTACTTACTAGTTAGAAGCTTGAAAGGTACCAAAAGGCCAAGAACACTAGTGTATGTTCTTGGTGTTCTTGGTGAAAGTTGAAGATTCAACCTTTTGGAAAGATTTCAAGGATAGAAGTGTGTTAATTCACTAGATTAAGTGATATATTAACTTGAAAGGGCTAGAAACACTTACTAGGTGGTGATCTTGAAGAAAGTTTTGGATGATACTTGAGAGAGTTTAAGATTTGGATCTTGAAAGTTGGAAAAGTGATAAAAATAACTAAGTGTCACTTTTATACCACTTCCCATTAGGGTTTACGACTGTAAACTCTTTGTTTAGGTCGTAAACTCTAAACTTTTGATGTTTTAAAAGTTTATTGTTGCACAATAAACCCTAGGGCATCCTCTCTCCTGGTATCTCCTAAAGTGTTAATCATAGAATACTCAAACTTATTCCAAAAAGTCTGAAAATTAACAGTAATTGTTCTGACTTCTATTGACTTGATATGTTGTATAGAATAGAAATTTTGGGTTGTCACAGTGGACCAGGTGGAATGAAGGCCTGGTGCGGCGGACCAGTCACACAGTAGACCTGAAGTGCATGGTTGTTCTGTTTATAATATGATATGTTATGTGTATGGTATGTGTGGTTGGTATTTTGGGGGTAACTCACTAAGCTTTCAGGCTTACAGTTTTTAGTGTATTGTTTCAGGTATTTCAGGAGATCGTGGCAAGGCGAAGGCGTGATTGTACCGCTCCTCATGTTTTATGTACTTATGATGTGGTTCTGGGAAATACTCTGATATTAAATGAATTTGAAAACCTTTTATAATTAATTAATGAAAATGGGTTGTTTTTGAAAAGTTTAAAATTGGTTGTAAATTTTAGATGTTACAAGTTGGTATCAGAGCCTTGGTTTGAGTGAATTGGAGGAACATTCGTGTGAATCCCATACGCGTATCAAGGAAGTAACAATCCCTGGGTGGTTGATTAGAGAGTCATTCTGGGTGGTTATGCGAGGTTTTATGAGGATCTCTAGTGTATTGCAGAATGGCGATTACGAGACGTTTCGAGGCAGGATCCGGTTCGGGATCAGGAGTGGGAGAGGGTGGTCAGGAAGGGTCAGCACCACCTGAGGTCGTTGGCCAGATGAGTTCGGACAAGTTGGATGCCAGGATTCGTGAGATCCTGCATGATAAGGTTGCTGCTATGTTCCGGGATGAGTTGCCAGAACTGTTTGGGTCGATTAAGACCGCTATGGTTGAGTATTTTGATGAGTGCTATGCGACTCTCGCAGAGACAACGGCCACGGCAGCCGCAGCGGCTGTGGCAGCAGCAGGGGGAGGAGCCAGTCGGGGTTTCTAGTATCGGGACTTCAACAATACGAAGCCCCCTACTTTCGATGGAGTTCAGGATCCGATCGTTGCGATGCGATGGTTGTCGGATGTGGAGGGATGTTTCTTAACATGTCCATGCCCTGCTAATCAGAGGGTGAGGTGTGCTCTGAACCTGTTGAGGCTCGGGGAGAAGAATTGGTGGAGATTGACCACGGGATCATATTCAGATGTGTAGTGGGTTGCGGTTTCTTGGGATCAGTTTCGGGAGATGTTCAGCACTCATTATGTTCCACGGGTTGAGAGAGAGAGAGAGAGTTTGGCTCAGGAGTTCCTGGAGCTAAAGCAGGATACAGAGTCGGTGACGAAGATCACCAGGATGTTTACTGAGAGGGCAATGTTTTGCCCTGAGTTTGCTTCAGAGCAGGCTCAGATGTCCCGATACCTGAGTATGCTCAAGAGGGACATGAGGCAGTTTCTGTCCACGCAGAGATGTGATACCTTGTTAGAGTTACAGGATGCCGCTCGGCGGCGTGAGTTGGAGATCGAGTTGCAGTTGAGAGAGAAGAGGTCGGCCCCGACGCAGTTGCAGCTGGCGCCAAAACGGTCCAACACCGTTGATTCTAGGTTGGGAGATCAGAGCAGCCGCACTTGTGGGAAGTGCGGGGGGGGGGGGGGGTCACACCGGAATTGTAGGTTCGATGGTGCGTGCCGCAAGTGCGGGAGAGAGGGGCATTATGCGAGGGATTGCCGTCAGTCAGCCCCAGTTCAGGATGTGAGGATTTGTTATCAGTGTCATCAGGTTGGTCACATGAGGGCCAACTGCCCACAGCTTACTGCCATACCGGTGCATGCTCCAGCACCGGCCATTTTGAGGATTACGGGTGGAGGTCAAGGTGGAGCAGAGCCCCCAATGGCTCAGGGACGTGCTTTTCAGCTTATAGCAGGGGAGGTCAGGGCAGAGCCAGATACAGCTGCAGGTATGTTTCCTTCCTGATATCTTGTTATCTTTTGGTCGTTATGGAGTATTTTATATCTGCTAGTCTCGTTCGCATGATTCATGGTATAGTATTCGTTCATCCTTTCGTCGGGTTTATCGTATGATCGAGGGTTTTGGTATTGGGAGTCTTAGTTGGTTATCATCCATGGGAATTGTTAGTGGGGAATTAGCCTTTTTGGTCTGAGTGTCGCGTATAGCATTTGCAATTTGAGGAGTACTGTCACAACTAGAAATCTTGATGCCTTGTAATCACAACGCGTATAACAACTATGAATCAATAACATAAAAGCATGAATGATGCTTATTTTATAACAACAAAACTTCATCAAATACTTCATTCTAGCCCTACAAGTGGTAAACAAAGAATTGGAAACCTTTGAAATTCCAATTTGAGTTCACTTTGAAGTAGGACTTCCTTATTGGACCTAATGGACCAATGAGCTTCCAATTTAACTATCTTGAACCTAGAACTCTCAAATGGTCCCTAATTGGACCCATATACATGAAACTTAACATTTTTGGGCCTTATGAACCCAAAATAAACTAGATTAACTTTAATGGGCCTTATTGGACCAAAACAAATTTATATTAGCCCTAATAGGTCATAAAAATCATTCCTTGATTTTTATTGGGCCAAAAATCACCTAACTTAACCATAAAACAGACTTAAACATTCAAGGCCCAAATTTTCTTTTCTTCCCTCTCCATTCTCGGCCCAAGCCCACCAAGAGGAAGAGTTGACTTGTGTGGGTGCCACCTCATTTTTACATGGAGGTTTTCCATGCAAAGTCTCATGCTTCCATGCACCTATCTCATCACTCACTCTCTCTTCTCTCCTCTCTTTCTTCCTCTCGGCCGAACCCAAACACACACACACACACACATTTCACTCAAAATTCTCTCAAGGAAACTCTCTCCACTCCTCTCTAAATTTTCGAGATCTAAGAGACTTTCAAAGAGATTCTTCCACAAAAATCATCGTCCAAGGTAAGTTTATGTTTGGATCCATGATCTAGCTACTTCATTTCATCCAAAAATCTCTTCTAAATCCATTCAATCTTGTGATCTTGCACCTTAGAAGCATCTAAGTTCGAGATTTACCAAGAAGACTTGCTAGAATCGAAATTTCTTCTTTTAGTCTTCTTCAAAACCGAAACTACAACTCAAGGTGAGTTTCATACCCCTCTATTTTCGGTTTTCATATGTTTTATGGGGGAGAATACAAGAAAATGTGTAGATCTGTGTGTATGTGTATGCTATGTGTGATTTTATGCATGTATGTGTGTGATGTTATGTGTTTTTGTGATAAATATGCAACAAAAAGGAGTGATAATTCGAGATCGATGACATGAGAAAAGAAACCAAACAAAAACTAAGCTCTTTTACACTAAGCTAGTTAAGAAAAATAGCTTATAAGGTTATAAGGAACATACTTTAACATAAAACCCATTTTAGGACTTAAAATGTTAAAAATACAAAACTTGGGGTAAAAACTGCCAAGTCATGGTTTCTTGAGGGTCAAAAGAGTCAAAACAATTTTTATAATCACTTTTCTGAATATTAGAATTTTCAAAGGACTTAAAATGCAAAAATTTGAGTTATTGGGCTAAATATGGGCTTTTCGGCCCAACAAGCCCAAAATTACGAAAATTGAAGTTTTTAAGGGGCTGAATTGTAATATTCTGTAAAACAAGGGACATGAAGTGAAATAAAACTATTTCTAAGGTCAAAAATGCTTTTAAACTCCAAAAAGGATAAAAAATGTAAACTTTTTGTATTTTGGGCCAAAACTGTAAAAATTGAGAAATTTGGGGTTCTAACCGAGAAACACCATTCTGGAAGGGCTAAAATTGTTTACTAAATATAATTTGGGTTGAAAATGTCTTTTCAACAAGTTTATGATACAAAAGTGCTAAGAAAATGTTTTTAAGGACTAAAAATGAAATTCTTTTATATAAAGGACTAAAAGTGCTATTTTTATAAAAGAAAGGTAGTGCAAAGGGTCAAAGTCATACTTGTAAAAAAATTAATTCATTAAGACAAAATACAAGATATCCGGCTAGCGACAACATGAAAAACAAATACACCTTCAATACCAAATATCGTTATAAACGAATTGATTCGGTCTCGAATCAATACAAAACAACAAACGTTAAAGCAAAACACTTCAATAGATATGTGATGACTACAATGAGTAAATCTACAAACTTTGGGCTTATGAGTTTCAAATTATTCTTGTTGGGCCTTGCAAGCCCACCAACATGATCTTTGGGCCCAAAGGGATAACGCTTGTATGTTATTGGGCCTTCAATGACCCAATATTTTATAAAAGGACTTTCAATAGCTTTGTTGCTACTGGGCCAAAGTGTCTCGCTAGAAAAGCTAGTAAGGTCACAGTAATCAAATGCGAGTTGGACCATCGTGTCTTTCGCATCCACGACAGCCTAAGGAACTTACGATGGTAGTGGGACATAATACTCCCCTCCTCTTCATTTGTTAAGGCTTACGAGAAATCGAAGTAGACAAAATTAGGATAATATACAATATGGATTAATTCAATATTCATTCATTAAGACAATACAAAAATCAGTAATCACGAATACATTTCAGCATCGGGAAAACATCGGGTTTTTCCGGGGAATTCAATACTACTCGTTCGAAATATTATAACTATAATACAAAATACCCTTTATATATACATATATATATATATAGATATATATATTGATGAGTTTATAAAACTCTTTGATCGATTAGATCTTATAACAGGTAAATCAAGTAAGCGAAAAACAGTAAGATACAGCACAAGAATGAATCTGAATGTGTCGAATGATTCAATTGATTCAATCCTCAGTAGAGCTCGATGAAGAACTTCCGTTGTAGAGGATATTAGGGTTACAAAAGATAAGAACGATGAACGCTACAAAAATCTCTATCAAAACTTACGTTCTAGGATGCATGCAAGCATCTATATAAATAAAACCCTACAAAATAACTCACGGATGGACAGGCCCATACCGGAGATTAAATGGACTAAGTATCAAGCCCAAGACGCAACACCTTCTGGACCTAACATATATATATATATATATATATATATATATATATATATATATATATATATATATATATATATATATACATCCGCTTTTAAAATCATTCATGCATCAACTTATGGATCTCACACTTTGATAAACAAAAGTCTTTTCAGAAAATATCAGATTTTCTGGGTTTTACAAAATAAACAAATCATTTTATCACAACATTGCTTATGAACTCACCAACGTTTCATATGTTGACGTTTTTCCAAAATAACTTGTATTCTCAGGTAACAGGTAAGCGGAAGAGTTATAAGAAGTAATGTTAGATGTTATATTGTTAAATGTACTCAAACTATGTAGGTTATAAATGTGTAGTGTTAAAACAATGTACTTGATGTGAACAATTTTAGTTGTAATATATTGAGGCATGGTGACGTTTATGTTATGATTCGTGTATATTCATTGTGACGATATTCAATTTAAGTCACGTGAGCCCTCGGACGTTTCCGCCATCTGGTTCTGGGGTGTGACAGGTTGGTATCAGAGCATTGTTTATAGTGAACTAGCATATCTAACCACACATTGATATGCAACTATAAACCAAAAAGGAGACTAACCCAACTCTGAACAAAACAAAACAAATAAAAACACAACTATAAAACATCTATGCTTGTGTGCATTAGGAAACAGAACATAAAACTGAACCAAACAAGATAATGCTAGCATCTCGGTTAAGACAGGACTGTTCATAGTTGTATTAAGGAATGGATGTAGCCTGATCAACTACATTCCTCCAACGTACAACTATCACATGTCCTGAGGAAATCGTGATGGCTAGGGAACCTAAAAGCATACCCCTTTAGCACCAAAAATAGAACAGCGACTCAATCCATACGTCTTAGCAATGATATTAGCATGTTTATACACCCTCGCAGATAGCATGGCTGGTTTCCATCACCCTGGAGATCCTTATTTCCCCAATCAAGGGAATAACGGATGGCTGGAAGAATCAGAGGAAGAACCTGAAGAGGACCCCGAGGAGGAGTCTGAAGAGGAAACCGAGGAAGACCCCGAGGAGGAATCTGATAGGGAACCTGAGGCGGAAGCCGAAGGCGGACCTGTCGAGCCAGTGGTGGACCAGGAGAAGGAGGAAGCCGAAGGAGATCTCGAGGAAGAACCCAACGAAGACGAAGATGATGATTCAGACACAGAGTCCGAAGTCATCAATCCCCTTTATCCGATTAGGGTACCCGCTTATCGGGTAGGCCCCACTGGTCCTACACCCCCCCTGGGGTATCGACCTTTGGAGGTGGAGCAGGCAGCAGGGACAGCGACCCCCGTTCAGCATGTCACGCGAATTCTTTGATCTAAGGGATGGAGGACCGGCCAATCGTGCTCTTCCAGTCATGGTGAGACGATTGCGGAACACTGGCGACCTAGCTCAGAGCACCACCGATCAGATGCACCAAATGCGGACTAGAGTCGAGCGCGCAGATCAGGAAATGCGAGAGGTTATCCGAGAGCTCCACATGAGACAGGTGAGATGGGAGGCTCGACTCCGAGATGCGGAACGACAGGTGGCTCGTCTTCAGGGAGCGTCCACTTCCTCAGTACCACCCCCTCGCACATCCCACCATGACTAGGACTAGTCATACCCGTATTTAGTACTATGTCACTAGGATTTATGCTATGTACCCCCGACTTTATGTTTAAGTGATTACACTACTCATAAAGCCGTTATGCTGCCGAAATTGCATCACTTATGTATTGCTCTTTCGAGCAAAAATGTTCATGTATCGAAAAAAATGCGGATAATATTAATGAAAGGTTTTATGTGTTCCACTGTGATGTTGTAATCTGCTATGTGTTATATATCCATGATTGTATGCTAAATTGTGAAATCACTTAAGTTCGCGCCACACACCTAGTTTATAGGATCACAATCTCACAAAAGCACGGACACTCAACATCTTTTCGTTCCATGACAGAAAGATGCCTTGACGACCCACTCGCGGTAACCCTATACCAACCCCTCTAGAGGTTGACTCAGCTGCATTCCAAGTAGCTGTGTCTGCTGTGGTCACCGCAGCTATGGCACAAATTCACTAAGGGAACAATGGAGGAGTGAACGGACAAGGGGCCGGAAGTTCAAACAACGAGATAAATCAAGGACCGACCAAGACATGCTCCTACAAGGATTTCACCAATGCCAAGCCACGAACCTTTAATAGCACGGGTGGTGTCATAGCCCTGAAAAGGTGGATAGAGAAGGTGGAATCAGTGTTCGAAATATGCGAATGCCCCAAGGAATTGAAAGTGAAGTTTGCCGCATGCACCTTTGTCGACCAGGCTCTCACCTGGTGGAATGGGCATATAGAGGTCATGACTCTCCCTGTAGCCAAGTCGATGCCATGGACAGAGCTGAAGGAAATGCTGATGGCTGAGTACTGCCCTCGCGGTGAAATTCAGAAGATGGAGCAAGAGTCCTGGGATCTCACCGTCTGAAACTCTGATATAGATGCATACATATCAAAGTTTCGCGAGCTGTCATTATTGTGCCCTAGCATGATTACGTCTGAAGGAAAGAAGATCGAACAATTCGTCTAGAGACTGACCTCCCCAATTCAAGGAAATTTGATCGCTACAAAACCTGAAACGTTCGACAGCGCCAAGAGATTGGCCAAGAAGGTGTACGACCACAACAACAAAAAGGGCGAGAAGCCAGCGGAAATTGAGGGCAAGAAAGAGAATGACAACAAGAAAGGGAAGAACAATAATAGGAAAGGACGACAAGGCCCGGAATCAGCAAAGAAGCAACGGACGGTGGTGGTCAATGCTGCAACCACTCAAGTACCATTCACACCACATGTTCCAGCCTCAGCTAATCCAAGTGCTCCTAGGCAGTATTCTGGGAATCTCCCAAAGTGCAACAAGTGCAACTACTACCACAATGGAGAATGCAGGGAAATGCATTGCACCAGCTGCAATCGGAAGGGTCACACTGCAAAGTATTCCAGGACCCATCCTCCCCAGAATCAACCGCAAGGAAACAACAACAACAACAACAGCAACCGCAACAACAACAACAACAACAACAACACCAACGACAACAACAGAAATAACGCGGGGTCGAGCCCCACATGCGACGGATGTGGAAAGATAGGGCATATCTGTCAGAATTGCCCCAACGCCAACAACTCTGGGAATGCGGGAACAGGAAGGGTGTTGGCTATGGGTCCGGGAGAAGCAGTTCAGGATCCCACTGTTGTTACTGGTACGTTTCCCCTAAACCACACCTATGCATGCATCCTATTTGATACCGGAGCATAACAGAGTTTTGTGAGCAATAAATTTAAACACCTGTTAAATCAACAACCCTAGAAGCTTAATGAAACCTTTACGGTGGAAATGGATAATGGGAAGATAGAATCCAATGGGGAAATCTATATCGGATGTACCCTAACCTTAAATTACCACGTCTTTCAAATAAACTTAATGCATGTTTCCATTAGGAGTTTTGATGTGATTATTGGCATGGATTGGTTAAGCCCCCACCATGCTGAAATTATGTGTCACGAGAAGGTCGTTCGCCTTCATCTCCCAAATCATTAAACCCTAGTTGTTTACGGAGACAAACCCAGTATGAACCTTCGTCTTATCTCGTGCATTAAGGCGCAGAAGCACCTACGAAAAAAGGACTTGACGTTCCTAGCTCACATAGTAGACAAATCCAAGAAAGAGGTCAAAATTCAAGACATTCCAATAGCTCGTGAATTCCCAGATGTCTCTCCTGATGATCTTCCAGGGATACCCCCAAAAAGACAAGTCGAGTTTTGAATCGACCTTGTACCAAGAGCTACCCCTATCGCCAAATCGCCCAACAGATTGGCTCCTACGGAGATGCAAGAGTTGTCCAGTCAACTCAGTGAGCTTTTGGATAAATGATTCATCCGACCAAGTTTCTCACCTTGGGGAGCTCCAGTTCTCTTTTTCAAGAAGAAAGACGGTACATTTAGGATGTGTATCGACTACAAAGAACTTAACAAACTTACTGTCAAAAATCGATATCCACTTCCACGAATCGACGACCTATTCGACCAGCTCTAAGGAGCTAGTTACTTATCAAAGATAGATCTGCGATCCGGATACCACCAACTCAAGGTCCGAGAGGAGGATATTCCAAAAACCGCCTTCCGAACTCGTTACGGACATTATGAATTCGTCGTAATGCCTTCAGTCTAATGAATGCTCCTGCCGCATTCATGGACCTAATGAATTGAATTTGCCGACCTTTTCTTGATAATTTTGTAATCATTTTCATCGATGACATCCTAGTATATTCCCGAAGCAAAGAAGAACACGGCCAACACCTTCGACAAATCCTAGAAACCCTGTGAATCGAAAAGTTATACGCAAAACTCTCCAAGTGCGATTTATGGCTCCGAAGCGTGAACTTTTTGGGTCATGTTGTTAGTCTGGAAGGAATACATGTGGATCCTTCTAAGGTCAAATCCATCGAAGGATGGGCAATCCCAACAACACCCACAGAAATTCGCCAATTTCTGGGTCTCACAGGCAATTATAGAAGATTGATCCAGAACTTCTCTAAGACCGCCAAGCCACTTACCTCGCTTACACAAAAGGGTGTACCCTTCGTATGGACGGACAAGCAGGAAGCCGCATTTCGATCTCTGAAGCAAGCACTCTGCAGTGCGCTAGTGCTATCACTACCCGAGGAACAGAAGACTTTATAGTCTACTGCGATGCGTCAAATCTGGGTTTTGGCTGTGTACTCATGCAATGTGGAAAGGTGATAGCTTACGCGTCCCGACAGCTAAAGACACACGAAGTGAATTATACGACCCATGACCTGGAACTGGGAGCAGTGGTCTTCACCCTGAAGATTTGGAGACACTACCTATACGGTACCAAGTGAACTATCTTCACTGACCAGAAAGCACATCTTGAATCAAAAGGAGCTAAACATGAGGAAACGAAGATGAGTCGAACTGCTAAACGACTACAAGTGCGAAATCAAGTATCATCCGGGCAAGGCTAATGTAGTAGCCGATGCCTTGAGTCGGAAAGAATACTCAAATCATTGTGTGAAACTCTCTCGATAACCATCCAATCCCACCTGACCTCGCAAATCAAGACGGCTCAGTCAGATGCCATGAAGGCGGAAAACAAAACAAGTGAAGCACTGCGTGGAATGGAGAAGAACTTGGAGGTGAAGGAAGATGGAGCATACTACTTCATGAACCGCATATGGGTCCCTAAACTTGTGCGATTCAGAGAGGTAGTCATGAACGAGGCTCACGAGATGCGATACTCCATCCATCCGGGTTCAAACAAGATGTACTTGGATGTTAAGCAACATTATTGGTGGCCAAATATGAAGGCGGAGATTTCCATTTACGTGAGCAAGTGCCTCACTTGTGCTAAAGTAAAGGTTGAATATCAGAAGCCCTCTGGATTACTACAACAGCCAGTAATTCCCGAGTGGAAATGGGAAAGGATTACCATGGATTTCGTGACCTAACTACCCAAGTCGCCGGACGGTTTGGACACAATCTAGGTAATAGTTGATAGACTAACGAAATCCTCCCATTTCTTGCCTACAAAAGAATCATACAAGATGGAGTGCCTGACAAGAATCTACATCAAGGAAATCGTGAGACTCCACGAAGTACCAGTATCAATCATCTCAGATAGGGATAGTAGATTTACTTCACGCTTTTGGCAATCGCTTCAGAAAGCTATGGGAACACAACTCGATATGAGCATTGCCTACCACCCACAAACGGATGGCCAAAGCGAGCGAACCATTCAAACACTGGAAGATATGCTCCGAGCGTGTGTAATAGACTTTGGAAGATCATGGGATACCCACTTGCCTTTGATCGAGTTCTCGTATAACAACAGTTATCACTCGAGTATCAAAGTTGCTCCTTTCGAAGCATTATACGGACGCAAGTGTAGATCACCGTTGTGCTGGGCTGAGGTAGGAGACACCCAGCTAGAGAGAGGGCAAACTCCAAACAACGCCTTAACGGGACCGGAAATCATACGCGAGACGACTGAGAGGATAATTCAGATCAGAGCACGACGACAATCGTCACGAGATAGACAGAAGAGCTACGCCGATAAACGACAGAAGCCCTTGGAATTCGAAGTCGGAGATAGGGTGCTACTAAAAGTCTCTCCTTGGAAAGGAGTGATTCGTTTTGGGAAACGGGGCAAATTGAACCCTCAATACATTGGACCCTTAGAGATTCTTGCCCGAATCGGTCCACTGGCTTATAGATTGCAACTACCCGCCGAGCTCAGCAGTGTACACCCTGTGTTCCACGTCTCCAACTTGAACAAGTGCTTATCCGACGAGACTCTCGTCATTCCATTAGAGGAAATCGAAATCAATGAGAACCTTCTATTCATCGAAGAACCAGTTGAAATCATGGACATGGAGGTGAAGCGTACCAAGCAGAGCCGCATTCCGATCGTGAAAGTTCGATGAAACGCGAGACGCATACCAGAATTCACATGGGAATGCGAAGATCAAATGAAGCAGAAGTACCCTCATCTATTCTCACATTCTCAAATCTAGCTTTCAATAGAATTTCGGGATAAAATACCCTCTAACGGGAGGATAATGTCACAACTAGAAATCTTGGTTCGTTGTAATCACAACACTTATTACAACTATGAACCAATAACATGAAAGCATGAATGATGCTTATTTTATAACAACAAAACTTCATCCAATACTTCATTCTAGCCCTACAAATGGTCAACAAAGAATTGGAAACCTTTTAAATTCCAATTTGAGTTCACTTTGAAGTAGGACTTCCTTATTGGACCTAATGGACCAATGAGCTTCCAATTTAACTATCTTGAACCTAGAACTCTCAAATGGGCCCTAATTGGACCCATATACATGAAACTTAACATTTTTGGGCCTTATGAACCCAAAATAAACTAGATTAACTTTAATGGGCCTTATTGGACCAAAACAAATTTATATTAGCCCTAATAGGTCATAAAAATCATTCCTTGATTTTTATTGGGCCAAAAATCACCTAACTTAACCATAAAATGGACTTAAGCATTCAAGGCCCAAATTTTCTTTTCTTCCCTCTCCATCCTCGGCCCAAGCCAACCAAGAGGAAGAGTTGACTTGTGTGGGTGCCACCTCATTTTTACATGGAGGTTTTCCATGAAGTCTCATGCTTCCATGCACCTATCTCATCACTCACTCTCTCTTCTCTCCTCTCTTTCTTCCTCTCGGCCGAACCCAAACACACACACACACACACTTCACTCAAAATTCTCTCAAGGAAACTCTCTCCACTCATCTCTAAATTTTCGAGATCTAAGAGACTTTCAAAGAGATTCTTCCACAAAAATCATCATCCAAGGTATGTTTATGTTTGGATCCATGATCTAGCTACTTCATTTCATCCAAAAATCTCTTCTAAATCCATTCAATCTTGTGATCTTGCACCTTAGAAGCATCTAAGTTCGAGATTTACCAAGCAGACTTGCTAGGATCGAAATTTCTTCTTCTAGTCTTCTTAAAAACCGAAACTACAACTCAAGGTGAGTTTCATACCCCTCTATTTTCGGTTTTCATATGTTTTATGGGGGAGAATACAAGAAAATGTGTAGATCTATGTGTATGTGTATGCTATGTGTGATTTTATGCATGTATGTGTGTGATGTTATGTGTTTTTGTGATAAATATGCAACAAAAAGGGTGATAATTCGAGATCTATGACATGAGAAAGGAAACCAAACAAATACTAAGTTCTTTTACACTGAGCTAGTTAGGAAAAATAGCTTATAAGGTTATGAGGAACATACTATAACATAAAACCCATTTTAGGACTTAAATTGTTAAAAATACAAAACTTGGGGTAAAAACTGCCAAGTCATGGTTTCTTGAGGGTCAAAAGAGTCAAAACAGTTTTTATAATCACTTTTCTGAATATTAGAATTTTCAAAGGACTTAAAATGCAAAAATCTGAGTTATTGGGCTAAATATGGGCTTTTCGGCCCAACAAGCCCAAAATTGCGAAAATTGATGTTTTTAAGAGGCTGAATTGTAATATTCTGTAAAACAGGGGACATGAAATGAAATAAAACTATTTATAAGGTCAAAAATGCTTTTAAACTCCAAAAAGGATCAAAAATGTAAACTTTTTGTATTTTGGGCCAAAACTGTAAAAATTGCGAAATTTGGGGTTCTAACCGAGAAACACCATTCTGGAATGGCTAAAACTTTGCTAAATATAATTTGGGTTAAAAATGTCTTTCAACAAGTTTATGATTCAAAAGTGTCAAGAAAATGTTTTTAAGGACTAAAAATGAAATTCTTTTATATAAAGGACTAAAAGTGCTATTTTTATAAAAGAAAGCTAGTGAAAAGGGTCAAAATCATACTTCTAAACAAATTAATTCATTAAGACAAAATACAAGATATCCGGCTAGCAACAACACGAAAAAAAATACACCTTCAATACCAAATATCGTTATAAACGAATTGATTCGGTCTCGAATCAATACAAAACAACAAACGTTAAAGCAAAATACTTCAATAGATACGTGATGCCTACAATGAGTAAATCTACAAACTTTGGGCTTATGAGTTTCAAATTATGCTTGTTGGGCCTTGCAAGCCCACCAACATGATCTTTGGTCCCAAAGGGATAACACTTATATGTTATTGGGTCTTCAATGACCCAATATTTTATAAAAGGACTTTCAATAACTTTGTGTGCTAGTGGGCCAAAGTGTCCCGCTAGAAAAGCTAATAAGGTCACAGTAATCAAATGCGAGTTGGACCATTGTGTCTTTCGCATCCACGACAGCCTAAGGAACTTACGATAGTAGTGGGACATAATACTCCCTTCCTCTTCATTTGTTAAGGCTTACGAGAAATCAAAGTAGACAAAATTAGGACGATATACAATATGGATTAATTCAATATTCATTCGTTAACACAATACAAAAATCAGTAATCACGAATACATTTCAGCATCGGGAAAACATCGGGTTTTTCCGGAGAATTCAATACTAATCGTTCAAAATATTATAACTATAATACAAAATACCCTTTAGATATATATATATATATATATATATATATATATATATATATATATATATGTTTTTTAAAATCATTCATGCATAAACTTATGGATCTCACACTTTAATAAACAAAAGTCTTTTCAGAAAATATCGGATTTTCTGGGTTTTACAAAATAAACAAATCATTTTATCACAACATTGCTTATGAACTCACCAACATTTCATATGTTGACGTTTTTCCAAAATAACTTGTATTCTCAGGTAACAGGTAAGCGGAAGAGTTATAAGAAGTAATGTTAGATGTTATGTTGTTAAATGTACTCAAACTATGTAGGTTATAAATGTGTAGTGTTAAAACAATGTACTTGATGTGAACAATTTCAGTTGTAATATATTGATGCATGGTGACGTTTATGTTATGATTCATGTATATTCATTGTGACGATATTCAATTTAAGTCACGCGAGCCCTCGGACGTTTCCGCCGTCTGGTTCGGGGGTGTGATAAGTACTCAGCTGAGGGTCGAACTCTCTTAGAGTACGAGATGTGCGCGGTCGGAACGTGATTTTGTGGAAGTAGCTTGTTTCAGGATCAATTCATGGATAAGAGGAGTATGTTGAGTAGGAATGATTGATTTATGTCGGCTCAGTCACCGGTGGTTTGTAGTCATTGCTCTAAGTGGGGAGAATTGGAAAATTCTCAGGAGGATCGACAGCATGAGAGGTCAATTAGATGTTTAGGTTTCAGCAGTGTTTCAGTCAGCCAAGAGCGTGGGCTGGTATGAGTAAGTGGCAGACGAGTGGGGCGGGATACAGACCAAGGTTGGGCCTAGGGTTAGGCCGGGATTTGTGTATAAAGAATGGAGT
Source organism: Lactuca serriola (assembly GCF_051521515.1). Lineage (NCBI taxonomy): Eukaryota > Viridiplantae > Streptophyta > Magnoliopsida > Asterales > Asteraceae > Lactuca > Lactuca serriola. Next base: position 284,322,640 of record NC_136411.1, read on the forward strand.
TAGAGTCCAGAACCCCAAGAGGGCTAGAACAGTATGTACAGGAGAGATTCCCGGAAAGAATGGTTCAGGGTGACGTAAGACAGTTTGAGGGTCCGGACAGACTGAAGGCCTGTGGGCGTACCAGTCAGGCCGAAGGCTCGGGGAACGGTCCAGAAAGGCTGAAGGCCCAAGAGGGCAGTCCAGACATGCTGAAGGTTTCGAGAGTGGTCCAGATAGGCTGAAGGCCTGGTAAGGCGGTCCAATCATGTTGAAGGCTCTATATGTGTTAGTGGATCGGTACGAGGAGAATGAGGAAAAGTGTCAGCAGGGGATGATAATTGATATGGTCTGGCCCCAAGTATTGATCATGTTAGTGGAAAGCAGTGCATGGGCCTGAGAGTCCTTGCGAATAGATTTAGAGTTTATGGAAGTTTGAGAATAGCAGTTGCTCTACATGGATAATGTAGAGTGAAGTTTTGCTCAGTGGCACGTGCAGGTGCGGTAAGGGTTATTGAGTGGATTTCCTTGGATAAGGAAAGGGAATGGTATGTAACTCCGGGAGAAAGTGTTGGTTCACGGAAGTGAAACAGCAGTGTGAATGGATAATTGAGAGCATTTCGATTATGGTTATTGAGTACTGGGACTGTACCAGTGGTATGGAAGCACACCCGGGTTGGGTGTCTGTTGAGATTGCGGAAGGATTTCCGGTAGTGTAGAACCAGGGGAGTTCGGAAAGGATGCAAGGGGGGAGCCTTGGATTTTCTGTATGGTTGTGATCAGGAGGTTATGTATGTAGTAGCAATTCATCCTAGGGATGTCTGGAAGTATCGTCAGGGTGTCGGGTTTTCCAGCCTGAGGATGTTAGAGCAGGTTCAGCATGCGTATGTAACTGCAAAGGAGAGCTCATGGGAGTTGCTCAGGAGCTGAAGGATGTGCCATCCTGTCAGCTCGGAAAGAAATGAGTTGGTTTCGGAAAGGAAAGCGGGATAAGTCCCAGAAGTGAATTCGATAAAGGATATGCCAGTCGAGGAAAGGGGTAGCAGCTTGGTACCGGGTCAGGGCCCGGTGGTTCAGGGTGATATCTGGCTTGGTAAGGTTCAAGTGATTGTTGTGAATTGGAGTGATGAGTGTATCATCGGGTGATCATTGGTTAATAAGGGTTGTTATCAGAGAAAGAAGCCGGTGGCCGGCTTGAATCAGTTGTCGTAACTCTGGGAGGGAAGAGTTGGACTTTATAAAGGTCCGGTAGCAGTGTTCGGAGGGACCTGGGTCGGTTGAGACCAGGAGCTGTTTTGAGGGAGGGTCATCTGGGATGTGTTGTTGCAGGCTTCGAGGACGAAGCCTAATTTAAGTGGGGGAGGGGGGGAATTGTAACACCCCGAGTTCAGAAGTGCAAGTTCAGGGTGCTTGGTGTAATTAAGGAAGATCGACTTGGCGTGTCAATGGATATACTTGGCGAGTCGAGTCACGATTTTGGTCACGTGCTTAGTGACTAACTCGGCGAGTCGGTGCTGGAATGAGAAACCCTATTTTCAGGGTTTGCACCCTATATAAGGAACCTTATGTTTTCCCCCCAGCCTCTTTGCTACCCATTTGAGATCCAGAAAACCCTAATTCATGTGGAAACCCAATTGTGAGTGAGTTAGAGCTTGGAGGAGGATCTTTGGTATTGAAGTTTGAAGGTTTGGAGACTTGTATCAGGAAGCTTGGGGAGATCAAAAATCTATAGTTGGTTGGGCTCATTTGAGGGGTAAGGAACCATTTCCTTAAGCTATTTCTTCATGGATTCATGTATGGTGATTGATATGAGATCTAATTCGAGATAGAAGCTTGGATCTGAGGATGCTGCTTCAGATCTAAGCTTATGATGGCCCTATATGTCATAAAGTTCATGTTTAAGAGTTATTGGTGAAGCCCTTTTGTCCTTAGCCTTAGCCCTAGAGTGTTTTGAGCTTATATCTCCTTGGTTTCATGTAAAGTTTGCAACTTTATCTGAGGGCTAGGATGTAGAAGAGTGGATCTATAGATTTGAGTCCCTGCATGGCTTGAAAAGCCTCTGTATGGATTGAGAACTAAAGAGACTCGGCGCGTTCCATGGGTGAACTCGGCGAGTTGGATGAAGGTGGGCATGGCTTCAACGAGTTGGAAGAACAACTCGACGAGTCTATTGGAGATTGTCTTGGACTCGGCGAGTCTGGTCGTGGGGTCCTAACCTCTTCTAGTTGATCGGTGAATCGGTGAGCTGAGGGATGACTCGATGAGTTGAGTGTGAAGGGATTCAGAATTGTTGGACTCGGCGAGTCTTGGGGCGACTCGGCGATTTAAGTCGCGTCATGGGAAGTTTTCAGAGCATAGGGACTCGACGAGTCAGCGGGTTGACTCGGCGAGTAGAGTCAGTCAGGAAGGTTGACTTTGACCGAGGACTTTGACTTTGACCAAGAGTTGATTAGTTGACTTCCAAGGGTATTTTGGTAATTATTGGTATTTATTGAGTTCAGTCATTTGGTATTGATCAGTGGTGGAGTTCGTGTCGGAGGTTGGAGCAGCGTGATCTTATCTCTTCAGCAGCAGTTGCGAGGCGAGTTATCCTCACTATATCGACAGGGTATAAGGCACCAAGGCTGACCCTTTATCGTATGGAAATCCGGGTAGTTGTTATGTTTTTGCTTTGCTATATGTTTGCATCCTGGTAGTTAGGATGGTATATGTTAGAGACCTGGTTAACTTCGGAATCTTGATGTATATGATGATTCTATGTTAGTGACCGGTTAGGTTGGTATCCTGGTTAGAGTGTGCTATGTATGTGATCTTCTAGATCGGTTGATTAGTGATGAATTGCTATATAATTATATGTTTATGTGCACATGGTTGGTTGAGGCGGGTCCTGCTTTGTGTTGTAGGCCAACATACCCAGGGCGGACCGGATATTCCGAAGGCCCAACGTGCGGTCCGGATAAGCTGTAGGCCCCGTGAAGGCGGACCAGACTTGTCGAGGCTCGGAAAGTGGACCAGGCCAACTGAAGGCCCGGTGCGGGCGGACCAGTAATACTGTAAACTCGGAGAGTGGACCAGGTGAGTTGAAGGCCCGGTGCGGGCAGACCACCCACACTGCAGACTCGATGTATATGGCTAGGCTCGGAGGGTGGACCAGGTGGACTGAAGGCCCGGTGCGGCGGACCAGTCACACAGTAGACCCGAACTGCATGGCTGTTTTGTTTATGATATGATATGTTATGTGTATGGTATGTGTGGTTGGTATTTTGGGGGTAACTCACTAAGCTTCCGGGCTTATAGTTTTTAGTGTATTGTTTCAGGTACTTTAGGAGATCGTGGCAAGGCGAAGGCGTGATCGTACTGCTCCTCATGTTTTATGTACTTATGATGTGGTTCTGGGAAATACTCTGATATTAAATGAATTTGAAAACATTTTTTAATGAATTAATGAAAATGGGTTGTTTTTGAAAAGTTTAAAATTGGTTGTAAATTTTGGATGTGACAGGACTAAATCCCGACCAAACCCTAGGGGTTGTGAATTCCTTGCTACGCATATGGGTCATGTGCTTTCAGTCTTACCAGCCCATACAACCTTCCACATCTACCCATATTTGTCTCAAGTATCACCACAACACCCTATCCATATACATAACGTTAGAGAACGCTCAATCCTCACCCCTAGAGGAATAAGTATCTCATAATTGGCCTCCGATCCTCTCGCAACCCACCCATGAAACTTCCACCAACCCTATAGCACTAATGTATGCTAGCCATACATAACGTTGGACCCTATAGACTTTCGAATGTTCAATCCTACCCTAAGCCCTAATCAGTAAGAACAGATAATAAGGCCAAGTCAAACATTCGCAGGCTATAAGATCTTAATTACATACAGTTGTGATGCATACATAAGCAACTACATTAATGATGTCAATCTCATATAAGGAAAACCCCAGGCTAGCAGGCATCATGTAATCATGCAATTCTATCATGTAATTCCTGAGGATCCCTAGCCTAGTGCTAGCATGTTGTTCTATCATATCATATAATCAAATAACTGTATGGTATTTTGGGGTTTACTTACTGGCTCCGGCTGATCGTAAACTCTGCATCCTCCTATACTTATTTCAAAACACCCTTTAAAATTTATTTTTCAAAATCCTTCCTCGATTTGAGACTGGATTCACACGAGTGTTCCTCCAATTCACTCAAATCAAGGATCTCATACCAACTTGTAATACCCATAAAATTCAAGCCAATTTTATACTTTTCAAAAACATTTGAAACCACTAGTTATTACAATTTTTGTTTCCAAATAGTCTATATCAAAGTTTTCCCAGAAATCATAACAAAATATGAGGAGTAGTACGATCACACCTTCGCCTTGCCGCGATCCCCTGATGCACCTGAAACAATAACTGAAACTATAAGCCCAAAATATTAGTGAGCTCCCCCAAAATACCCATGCACCTAGTAATACGCATAGAATCATAAACAACATACTATGGGTCCAGTCAACCATCGGGTTGGAATACCCCAGGCCCTCAACCAACACGTTGGAATGCCAGCATACTATGGGTCCAATCATCCTTGGGATGGAATACCCCATAACCCACAACCAATAGGTTGCAATGCCCACATACTATGAGTCTAATCATCCTCGGGATAGAATACTCACGGCCACAACCAACAGGATGGAATGCCCAGGTCTATTGGTCTCCGCACAAAGCAGATAAGCCTCAACTGCCAAACAAACATGTGCATACATATATATATATATATATATATATATAACAAATAATCACATATCAATATATAGATAACAACCGATCTAACAGATCATACCACATAGCGCATAATACCATCCTATCTACTAGGATACCGATCTAACAAATCAAACCACATACTACATAATATTATCCTACCCTCTAGGATACCTATCTAACAGATCATACAACATACCACATAATATTATCCTACCTTCTAGGATACTGATCTAATAGATCATACTAGCATAACATAACCATCTAACAATCCAAAGGGCCAACATTGGTGCCTTAGACCCTTAAGTATAGTGAGGATAACTCACCTTGAAACTGCCGACTGGAAATAGAAAGCTCAACTCTCGGATCACCGCCACGAACTTCACCACCTATATGCAGCACCATAAGGTTCATAAATTCCCAGATACCCCAGAATTCAACTGGTCAACACTTGGCCAAAGTCAAAGTCAACTTCGAGGGTCAACAGTCCATGTTGACCTGAGCTCGTCGAGTGCAACCGGCCACTCGCCGAGTTCGTTGCATAACTCGTCCGTTCGCCGAGTCACCAGAGTGACTCGTCGAGTTCCTAAGGTTCGCGGTCGAAACTCCTTGGCCACTTGTCGGGTTTTTCCCTAGCAACTCGACAAGTTCACACGCATCCAACGGTTGGGAAAAACCCTAACCGACTCGCCGAGTCACTCAATCTTCATCGGACTCGTCGAGTTGTTCATCCAACTCGTCGAGTTCAGGACCATCTTCATATGACTCGTCGAGTCGACCATGCGACTCGCCGAGTCCCTTCAGTCCTTCATCCATACAGATGCTTTTTTAGCCATGCAAAGGCTCCAGATTGTAGATCCAACCTTCCAAGGCCTGCTTATCACGTAAAGTTGCAAACTTTATGTGCATGCAAAGCTTTAAGGCCCTAAATGACAAAACTAATCTTGCAATGAAGTCCAACACTTGAGGGTAGGCTCATACTTGCCAAAACTGTTACCTTTTTGGATCTAGAGACCAAAGGAAGTCCAGATCTGAAGTTTCAACTTCAGATCTTGGCTCAAACACAAAAGCCTTTCCTAAACCCACCCAAAAAGAGATTAAAGATGAGATGAGACAAAGAGACATCTTAATACCTTCCAGAGAGTGTCAAGTGATGTATATCCTTGCTTCCCACGAGTTCCTAGCTTCAACTTGTTTCCCTAAGTATTCCTCACCAAGATCTCTCTTCAAATCTCTATCACACCAAGGAAACACACACACACACATGATTAGGATTTAAGGGTGCCAATAAGTTGTAAAGGGGAGGCTGGGGAAGGCCAATGATCCTTTAAATAGGGTGCAAAACCCCGGGATTTAGGGTTTTATCTGCCAGCTCCTACTCGTCGAGTCCCTTCTTGGACTTAGCGAGTAGGTCACTAAAACAAGCGGTCCAACCCGCTGCTACTCGACGACTAGGGCAGCCAACTCATCGAGTAGACATTGAAATCAATAAAATTCTCACATAAACCAATGCCTAAAAATTAGGGCGTTACACTCTTTCAACTAAGTTAAATGAGTTGATGCTCTAATGTTCATCTTAAAGGCATAATAGATGCCTTTTGTTGTCAAAGTATGCATTTGTCGAACTAATGGAATTTATGATTGAGCAAATCAGTTGGACATTTAGGGTGAGGAAGTTGTGGCTATTACAGGGAGAATGTTGATACTTAAAAGTGACCTAACAGTTCTAGAGAATACATAAGGATGATTGAAGAGCGAAGATTGTAGATGGACGAAGTTAGCCATTAGAGAAGAGCCCGAAAATTGAATACCAAGCTTTGGTTTTGCTTTTCTTTGTTGTTTTGTTTAATATAAAAAATCAATAGAAATGGGTGTAACATTGTTATGTATCCATTACTTTATGTCTTTCTTTTAGTACATGTGTTGTGGTAGTTCACAGTCACTATAACTTCATCTTCAAGTTATAAGAAACAACCTTTTTCTTCATATTATATTCTTTACTTTCTAAATAATTGTTGTTATTAGGTTTCTGCATCTTATATTTCTGCACTCAAGTTTAATGTTTGAGCTAAAAGATCTTAGCTCAACATGGATGATCAAATGTACATTATCTTCCTAAATTTATAAAAAGCATTGCACGTGTTGTCAATGCAAGTATATCCCCCAACGAGTTTGGAGTCATTGGGCAACGCTTACAAGCAAAGGAAGCTCGAAAAGTGAAAGTGGCAAAGGCTCGATACTTGGACACCTGTGGTGGTACTGTTCCTTGCTTATGGTGCGCCCCATGTATCCAACATCGACACCGTCAAACGCTTGTATGATATGTGATTTGTAACATCATAGTGAACCACATGCATACTTTTTTAGATATTTTTGAAATACCATTACTTTAAATTTTCCTATTTATATGAGAAAAAACATTTTGCATAAGACTCGAGAATTACTTAAGATAGGAAAAATATCAAATATCAAAAAGAGTATGCATCAAATATTGAAAAGAGCATGTATTAATTATAATTATTGAAAAGAGAAAGGGGAGAAATGGCATGGAGGTCCTACAAAAATATTATGTAGTGTCACAAATCCAAAGAAAGACATATGGTAAAGGTGGAAGAAAATGCCAAAGAAAAGGTCTTTGTACTCCTTCGTCACCATCTCATGTAGTGTCACAAATCCAATGATCATCCTCTACATATTTGTATACATAGCTATATTCATAATATTATATATGTATTACTAGGTGTGAGACCCATGTATTACATAGGTTTATTTAAAAAAAAATTAAATATGAAATTTGAACAATTTGAAAATTTTGAATTTATAAGAAAAATGAGAATTTTTTTGAATTATTAAAATTAATGAGGCTTTAATGTATTAAATACATTACATATATAAACCTTTCTAATAAATACTTTATATATTAGATGTGGAATTTTAATTTAATAAAATAAAAAATACAATAAAATGACAAGTGGAAAATAGAAAATCTAAAAATTCTAAAAACTATCACGTGTCCAAATAAAGAAGAAGATGACATGTAACAAAAAAAAAACTTTCATTTATTATAGTAGATATTAAAATTATAAAATTTATGAAAATATATTGCATCGCTGCATCAATATCATGTTAACAAATTCAACTTTAGTAACCAATCACTTAATGTACTCAACAAAATATTTTTACACGTAAAATAATTTAATAACTACAATAAGTTAAATAATATGTCTCAACAAATGCAAACACTTGTTAAAATTTATGGACTTTTCTAAAAATAAACAATCAAATATGACTTTTTCGTTAATATGGTTAAAGTTGAAGGAATTTTCTAAAAAAAATTATATCTACTAAATTAATGAAGAAAACTCATATTGATTGTATCTTGATGATTGTAGTTATCATGTAATTTTAGAGGACTTCGTTGCTTTATCCTATGAAGCATGTTTTTAGACCACATGATACCTTCATTGTTGAATATTCAGCTCTTGGGTGTAAAAAAAAATGACTTAATTATAAAAAATGACAATAAAAGGAGTTTATTCCCATAAGTATTATAAATATTTGGCTTTATATATATATATATATATATATATATATATATATATATATATATATATATATATATATATATATATATATATATATATATATATATATATATATATATATATGCTACACAAGTGTGCGATTAATAGGTTTAATAAAAAGTGCAAATTCTAATTCCTAATCCAAATAACAACCTAGTAAATAAATTGATAAGCCCACAAAATTAAAAGAAAGAAAGCCGGTGGAATTAGCAATAGATGGTGAAATTATTAGCCCACTTCATTTCATCACAAAATGCACAACAGCAAAAAGAAGCTCGACACCTTGCGTATCCTCAACTATAAAACAAGTATAAATTGTTTATTTTACTCATTAATGTTTTACTATTTTAATTTAAGTTAATAGTTTAAACTGAAAACCTAAAGTTAACTAATTAAATTGTAATTTTTTTTTATAACTAATGCAATAATTGAATTGTATTTTGAATGCCGTTTCTTTGGTGAAAGTGATAATGAAAATGTTTGAAAGTTTTTATAACTAATTAAATATAATTTAAAGGAGTAATCTTGTAATCTTCTTTCAGAATATTTTTGTGCTACTCCTTCCAAAAGTTTATGGTTATGCTACTGATGCTAACTATATATCATTTTAGCTTGTGTTTTTATAAGTATTATAGTTTTTATAACATTCTTTGCAGCTATTTAACCATGTTGACATTTATATTATGTGTTGTAGAACAACTTGAACTTAATTTGATCACTTCTTAAAAAGTAGAAACTTCATTCATTTTCATTCTTTACACCTAAGTTACTTCTTTTTTTACACCCAAGACATGAATATTCAAAAATGAATGTAGTATGTGGCTTAAAAACATGTTTCATAGACAAATCAATAATGAATATTCAAAAAGGTGACTTAGGTGTAAAAAATGACAATGGAGGGGGTTTTTATTTTTTTTAGAAATGACCAAATGTTAAGTTCAAGTTTTTCTACAACACATAATGTAAATGCTAACATGGTTATATAGTTGCGCAAAACGTTATAAGAACTACAATAGTTATAAAAACACATGCTAAAAATGATATATAGTTATGATATTTATTGAAGAAATCATAAAAAAAATAAAAAAAAAAAACAAAAATGATATATAAGTTATCATTATTGTGTTTTTTAATAAATAAATATGAGTTTTCTTCATTAATTTAGTAGATATAAAAAGCAATCTCAAAAAAGTTCTTAAACTTTAACGCTATTAATGAAAAAATCATCTTTTATTGTTTATTTTCATAAAAGTCCTTAAAATTTGTAGAAAAGCCCTAAAAACCGGCATTATACGAGAACAAGAGTTTTTTGCAAGTTTACTAGTTCTTTGGGAAAAATTGCAAAAAAAAAAAAAAAAAAAAAAAATCTAGGGTCGGCATTTGCGTTAGTAGAGCCAAACGTCACAGAGTATATTGTAGATTTCTCAAAGGGATAATGATTTGAAAGGGTAATATATTTTTTGATTTGTACACATTTAGTCACTGAGTTTTCTTTTCGTTTATATTTACCCCTTCAACTTGTTAAACTGTACACATTTAGTCCTTATGACCGGCTACTCCAGGTTAGCCGGTAAAAATGAATTAATAGGGTAATATATTTCTCATTTTGTACACATTTAGTCCTTAATATTTTTGTACACATTTAGTCCTTAATAATTTTTTGTTGCAAAATAAGTCATTTTTGTTTTTGTATTAATTCGTTATTTATGAATGATTTCTTTAGGTTTTCTCACGACATCTTATGTGGGATATGTTAAGATGGTCCTACTATATGTTGTAGGCCAAGATACCTGGTGCGGGTTGGCTATAAGCTATAGGCATGGGGACACGAGAAGAGCGGTTAGGTTAAAACGGCATGCCAACAAACCCTGGGTATTTCAGTCGGATTACTGATTGGACCTGTTGCATGTTGGCATTCCAGTCCGATGACTGATTGGGCCAAGGTATTCCAATCTGATGAGTGTGGGTCCGTTGTGCATGATAATACGTTTATTGTATCGGGTATTTTGGGGGAAACTTATTAAACTTTGTGGTTACCCAGTTGTTTATGTTTTCAGGTTCTATCGTTGGTCATGGGAAGGAGAATGCATGACTATACACACTCATCAACAATATTGAGGATTCCACATTTTTTATATCACTCTGATTTTCGATAAATGTATTTTAGAATAAACATTTTTTCTTAATAATGGATTTATAATTAGGGAGTTTTGCCTTACATAAAAATGTAATTTTTTTGTTGTGAAAACGAGACATTACACATAAACATCCACAGTCTCACACACTTCATCAATGATTGTCCCACGTAAGATGTCGTGAGAAAAACCTAAAGAAAACATTTATAAGTACTGAATGTGTACAAAAACAAAAATAATTTATTTTGAAACAAAAAAATATTAAGAACTAAATGTGTAAAAAAATATTAAGGACTAAATGTGTACAAAATGAGAAATATATATTACCCTATTAAGTCATTTTTTTTGGCTAACCTGGAGTAATGGGTCATAAGGACTGAATGTGTACGGTTTAACAAGTTGAAGGGGGTAAATGTGGACAAAAAAAACTCAGTGACCAAATGTGTACAAATCGAAAAATATATTACCTTTTTAAGTCATTATCCCTTTCCCAAAAGATTTTTACCAAATTTATAGACAGAAAATATAAGTCGTAAAAAATTGTTGAGGAACATTATTGATGTGATTGTAGACATCTTTCTAACTTAATTATAATTTCAAGATTAATATCAATTCCAATTAACAACAAAAGAAAGGATAAAAATACTAAAAGGTTTCAAGGTACTTTTAAAAATTAAAAAGTAACGACAGAAATTTTAGTTTTTTTGAAATTTTAGTAAAAATAAAAAGTAACGATATAAATTTTGTGAGGAAAAAAACCGACTCTTTGGACAAAAGCAAATAGAATTTCAAATTTGGGTTAAAACTGTTAAAAAACAAAAAGTTGAATGTGATTTTAGAATTTAAAAATAAACGGATGGTAGCCATCTTTCTAACTTAATAATAATTCAAATATTAATATGAATTATTATATATAACATTAAAAGTGGATGATCTTATGAATAGTTAGGTTATGCGACTTTAGACATTGGGCACAATAGTTTAAGGGTTGACAAGTTTAGCCTCTGGTCTGCTCCCACCTCCCATCACTTCTAATCACATCTTTACAAACAGATTCTTCACCGCCATCTTTATTGTTTAAATTATTTCCTCAAATAAGACAACGACTTTGACAAGTTTCAGTTCTGAAGGTACATTGCAAGGTTTATCTTCAAAAGGGAGCCTACAGATCCCGAATTTGCTTCTTCTATTTCTTTGGGACCATTTTCCTCTTATCTCAATTTCTTCTTAAATTGGTGTGAGATCACATAATCTAATCCCTAATTTTTTTCTTCATGTTTTCGATTTTGGAGTTGAAATTGGAAGTGATATGCAAAGGAGGATATGGAAGAGGAACATGGAGATTCAATTGAGAAGCTTTTGTGCAGGTGTTTTCCTCTATATCCATGCATGTTGCTACTCTAATAAATTCTCTCAGGTTTCGAATGATTCAGTTTGGGAAGGAATCACTGATACATCACCAACACCCTCTGTCACCGACATATCAACTTCACCCACCGTCGCTATTGTTGGTGGAACTAGGTATGTATTTTCAGTGACGAGGACCCTCTTCTCTTGCCTAATCTTTAGTTTTTCTAATATGTTTAGGCCAATTATGGCCTTTATGCAACCATTTTTGTATCCGGTTAAAACTTTTAAAAGGTTAAAAGAACTGACTCATAATGCTAACTATTTATTTACAAAGTGTACAATATTGACATCTGGGTTCGCCCTACTAATTTAAAGATTTAAATTGGTAGGAGATTTGGTTTGATGTTATCAAAACCATCAGTTTTCTGGTTAACTTCCATTTGTTTTGGGATAAGAATTTAGTCCATTTTACCTTTTCCACCAAATAACATCTCAATTTTGGAAGCATTATCAGTTTTTTATCATGTGTTCTGATACAATAATGCTACTTTAACCTTCTCTCATTTCTATTTTAGTTTCTTTATGAAGTTTACTACTTATATCTCTTTAGTTTCAACTCATATAATGACTATGTATGGTCAATACTAGTGATTTTTAGGCATACATGTTACATAAACTATATAAAAACTGGGAACCTACCCCTGATATAGGTTTCCTATGTAATGAAGGTAACTCTACTATGTACTAACTAATTCTAACTTTTTTAATTTTACTTTTCTCTTTCTTTGTTTAATAGTTTTCTTGACTTTCCCATGAAGAACTCTTTCATAGTTCTTGATTTTGTTTTAGGGCAATGGCAACATGGCTTTTTCTGTTAGTGGTGATATTGTTGTTATCCGTGATTTTGTGCAAAAAGGTGAAAAAAAATTACTTTTTTAGTGATAGTTTTGGGTTTCATCAGTCTCGGTTTCTATCATATATTCATGTGTATCATTTTCTATTGCATGTTTTTATCATATTGGCATCAATACGAACTCAATTTTTCCTTTTGCAGGAAATATGGAAAAGTTCAAGGAATTCTTTCGGAATCAATATAGTTTTATATACATTTTATGTGGCATCCCCATTTTCACGGCCCGAAAAGTCCTTTTCCTTATGCTTATTTTAAAACATAGTATTATTTATGCATGTGGAATTTGTCCCACAAAAGTATTTCCGAAGAAATGTTTATCATTGATTATTAAAAACTTGAGATGTCATAACTAATACAAGAAATATAAGCATAAACATCGTCATTATAGGCCTTACAACAACTTATTTTACTAATGGCCTAAACTCCTCGAATATATCATCGGATTCATACCGCTACCTGTGATACAAAGAAACTGAGTGGGTCAGGCTTAGGAGCCTGGTGACCACATATGGTCTCCAACCCACAATATCATATTTTTTTTAAATATATATATATATATATATATATATATATATATATATATATATATATCACACCAAATAATTAATCCTGATTACCCATTCCTGTTATTCTCACTCTTCAATCCTAAAATGGTTCATTAACACCTACAGATTGCAAGTTTACTAGTATTCCACTAGAATATCTAGAAGAGTCTGTGGTCATCATCAATACTCTGCTAAATGACTGCTCTCACTAGTACAATAGTACAGTGTTGGACATGGTCTCTCGCCATTATTTTATCTCTGATATGGTCTCTCACCATTATCTTATCACTTTCTCTCTCTGGTCTCATTTATACATTTGTACTATGTCCGGCATGGTGTCTCACCATTTTCTCATTTCTCTCTCTACCCTTTTTACCCAATACAATATAAGTATGATAAAAATACATATATGATTTATTTCGAGTAAAATCATTATCTCATTTAGCACAAATATCAGGAACACATATAATAAGCACACATGGAATTTAAGCAAATCAAATAGTTGATATTTATGTGTAAGGTGAAAGTAACTAAGCACTCATTTTTTAAAAGTGGATGGTTGGTGATTTTAGAAGCACTTCACCTAACACCTTGATTTTATGTTGGAAAGACCTAGATATAGTTATCACTAAGTCTTAGTTTTATATTCCTCGTGACTATAATAATGATAGTCAATATTCCTTAATAATCCCAATGAATAATGGTTTATAGCTGATAAGGAACAACCAGATAAGAGCATATCGGAGGTAGAGTCCATTTGGTATACATAGTATACTATTTGGAAATCTCACTTTAAACACCTCACTAAATCTAGCTTAGACATCATTCTCGTAAGTAGATCAAACAATATTATGACTGGAATCACTATTAAATCAAATTTATAGTTTCATAATAACGACTATGAATGTAAATATCAGTTACACTTGAAGCATAATACGTGTAGCTTAACTTATAGAAATTTTAGCAAAAACCGAGAAATTACGCGAGCAGAACTTCGAAACTGAAAGCTCTAATTCACTGGGCTCTCTGGTGCTCAAATGCTTCGCTAAAATATTTTAAAAGCTTAGGAAAATTGGGCTCAAGGAAAGAAAATGGCTCAGAGAGGTTTTGGAGGACTGGTGCAATCAAATAAGGAAGAAAAGTGACGAATATATAGGTTGTAGGGAGCGTGTGTCATGCACAGACAATAGGCGCGTTGCGCCCTTCTGATGACGTCGCTCCTTTATTAACTTGCCACATATCGCCGTGTTACTTGTCCACATCATTGCTTCTAAAAGCCGCCACATGTCCTCTTTATGTAGTGCCACATGTCTCATTCTCGTGGTGCCATACCATCGTGTCTCTCGGAAGAATTGGCCACCCGACATGCCACGTGGCACCTCCTGGTGGTGCCACGTCATCGCCCTACCTGGTATTTTTCGCAAAACATGGAAAAATCGTAATTTTCTCATTGGAGATCCATTTTTTATGTTCTTTATATCCCCAGAATCGTCTTGATGAGCTCTACAACTTTCCTTTAGATCCCAATAGCTAATTCCCAATCTATCAAAAATTCATATTTTATAGAGGTTAGGCTGTTAAAATGCTAGCGAAAATCATAAATTCTTTGTATGGACTCCGTTCTTGATTGTATTTATATCGATGGAATTGCATTTATGAGATCTTCAACTCTCGTTTACATTGTTTTGGCTAATACTCATCAAATTTACATTTTGATTTCTGTGTCCTATACTACAATGCTGAAATTTCGAAAAATCATAACTTCCTTATACAAAGTCATATTTAGGTGTTCTTTATATGTATGATCTTGCTTTTACGATTACTACGACTTTTGTTTAGATTACTTAGGCTAATAAGCAACCTATCTCTGATTCACTTTTTATGACGCGCATAGATGTGTTCGGTTGGTCGCTAAACTTTTTAAGAAGCATAACTTCTTCATACGAAGTCAGATTTAAGTGCTCCTCATATTCACGAGCTAGTCATTATGACTAATACATATTTATCTAAGGTTATTTACTATATCATCAATGTCTAGCCCAAATTTGTGGGCCTTACAATTATCTTCCCTTTAGGATTATTACGTCCTCGAATCATCAGCGAAACAGGGTTGGATAACTATCCTGAGAGTGACTTTTCCATCATAATTAATAACTGCAGCTCCTATGTCTTTCCCAACGAGTATTAAAATCTTAGACTTCTTAGTTTTTGGCGGTGCTCCAACTTGCATGCGCTCTTCATTCTCTATTAGACCTACAGTCTTGACCTTCATGTTACAAACTCTATCTTCATCGGAGACTCTTGATCCTTCTCAAATAAACTCAATCCTAGATAAGGTCTTTACTTTGGCTACTTTAACAGACCGAAAGGCCAGCTCGAATGACCTTACATTGCATGATGCAATGGTTAGACTCAAGTCTCCATGAGTACAACTCTAGAACATAAGACACCTTCCTTCATGTTCTAATGTGATACAACCACATCATATCAAGTAACATTTCTAGCTACTAGTTGTTTAGACTTAATGATGACTGCAATACTTCTATCGATCACTTCAATTATCTTTTCCTTCATTCTTTTGACTAGATTCAGATACTACATCGAACTTGGTTCTCTGAACCGAGTAACTTACTTCGTAGATTTATCTCAATTGGACTCGATTCATTATGACCATGGTTGAAATAACATTTTGTTTCTTATTTATCACTGAAATGATGGTAACAATGTAATTTAGAAAAGTGAACTCAACTATTAGTGTCTTAGTAACCTTGTGACTCTTCCTGATCCAAATACGAGTATTCTGCTTCAGGTAGTATAGGCCTCTACTACCTTTGACACCTACTCATACTCATCCTAAGAACTGTCTCGCAGTCCCCAAGTCACCATACGTGAAAAAGAATGATACAGTAACTTAACACATTAAATAATATAACATAATTAGGGATTTATAACTTCTGAAAAAGGAATACAATACTATTCAAGTTCTCCATACTCCATGCCACTTGTATTGGACATCATAATATAATATTATCCATATGGGATGACCTTCATATCTTCAACTCTGGATAAAAAGCTTCCTTCTCATAATTCGTTTCGTCTTCGGCTGCCTCCAAGGTCTTCTAAAATGCTCATACCTTTGGTTTTGGTTGCACGTTTGGCTTTGCAACTCCTTCCTTCGTTAGGTAGTCTTCCTTGTAATTTCCTTCTTCACCGCACTTAAAGTAGGCTTCTTTCTTGTTCGTGCATTCATTAGCATAGTGACTATTCTTTCCGCACTTGAAGTAGGTCACTTCTTCAGTGCATTTCCCAAAGTGATTCCTTCTACACTTGTCACACCACTTCACCTTGTTATTTCTTTTAGGCGTCTTGTCATCCGGGTTAGACTTCAAGAATCCACCCTTCTTTTTGTATTTAGAGAATCCTTCACTCTTCCTCTTCTTGCCAAATTCAGTCTTGTTAGCGGTGAAAAAACTGGTTCTCCAACTCTAGCATGTTTTGGGCTAAGCAGAACTTGCATTTGAAGTGAACCACAAATTTTTCCTATGTCAGCTGTAGTGGCTCGATAGGGTTTATGATCTTTCCTAACATATTCCACCAGCGAACAGCCTCACCCTAAACTGACACACAACGCAGGTGGTATGAAACTTTCCATACACCCACAAGTTATCACTACTAGAAAAAAGCCCTTTAATGATGCGCAAACAATGACACTCGCTGATAGAGGACGCGCATTTGTGGGTGCCCTAAAAATAATGTCATCTCTCTTAAAATTTAAAGATTTAAAACACACATTTTTGCGTGCCCTGAAATTAGTGTCTAAAAAAACACAGAGGGCACCTACAATAAAACGTGTGTCCTCTAAGGCTGTTGCTTTATAAATTTTAATAGCAGCGCGTTCCATTCGGAGGGAAAAATGAAATTCCAATTACTTAAAAACCCCGCCTTCCTTTTTTAGGGCTTTTTTCAAGAACTGGCCCCGCCTTCCTCTACTGCACGTTCTCTCTTCTACATCTCCACCGGCCGATCAATCTCTCCTTCCCTACTCTTTGCAAATCCTAAGTCGCCGCCTTCGCCATCGAACCCAAGGATCTGAGAGTCTGGAGTACGACTGATGATATCCGATCACCGGCGACTCTATAATAATTCTTTCTCATACTCGAACCCTAGATCTCGCCTCCTTCCATTCTACATCTCTATGGAGACCACGGCTCAACAGAAACTCCACCATTCTACATCTCATACTCGAACCCTAGATCTCGCCTCCTTCTGTTCTTATATCCCTTTGGCACTTACCAATTCTTCTCCCTTCCTCGAGACAAACGTCGGTCACCTAAACTCAAAACCTTTTAAGGATACCTGCTCCACCGTTTTCTTAAAGGTGATTTCATTTTCGAGATTTGATTATGTGAGCCCTAATTTGTATTCAGTTTTTAAATCACTAGAGCACGATTCCTTCTTTTTCACCTGTTTGACACTTCCTTACGCCGCCACTTCTCTCCTCCTCACCGTGACCACAAGAGCATCATCTCATCTTCCCAATCACCCCTTCCTCATTGTAAATTTAGTTAAGAAGGTACAAGATTTCCTCAAGTAATTGATCATTCTCTTCTTCTCTTCTTCTATCCAATTTTCTGTGGATTTTTTTGTTATGGTTTACTAGTTCTTCATTTGGCCTTCGTCTAGTGTTTTTTTTAATTCGCTTCCAAATCTTCATTGTCTCTCATTATCTGATATGAATCCTCCTTTCCTTTCTTTCTATTTCTTTGTTGACGATTCCATTTGTGGTTTATAAGTGTACATAATGTGTTCGATGTATTGCCTCATTGACATTCTTTATGGTTTTTTACTTAAATTTCTGTTCTGATCCTTACCTGTCAGTTTATATCTCGATTTGCAGCGGACCAACTTTTGGAGATGCAGAAATAGACAGAGCATCATTGAAGATTGGAGAAAAGATTGCATTTGGATCTTGTGGAGATTTGTATGTGTACACTGTTTTTTTCCAATTTCATTCCTAATTCTTATAAGTATCTTAATATCAGTTATTTTGTTTGTTGAAAGATTCCATGGAGAGTACCTTGGTGAGCATGTTGCTGTCAAGATTCTTAGATCTGAACATTTAAATGATGAAACATTGGGGAATGAATTTTCTCATAAAGTAGCAGTTCCAGGCTTTATTTATTTATTTATTTGCATTTAAGCATAACTAATATAAGGAAGGGTAAAGGGTGTACCATGAAGCCTCCTATCTCTGTTTGAGTCTTGTCTCCATTTACATGTTAGGAAGCTGTCAATGGTAGAAAATGAAACATAATTAAATTTTATTTATAATTTTTTTTATTGTTTTATGACAGGTGTGAGTGTGAAGAAGAATGTGATCGTGACAATCTCTTCTTGTGCATGGGTTTGCTATGAATCAGATGGTGAAATTGAGGCTCTACTTGAATGGCTGGAAGATGATGATGCAAAAGAGAAACAACTGAATGAAAACATTAAAAAATGGCAAAGGAACAAATCAAATGATTTAAATGATGATCACATTGTGGGTCAAGTTGCACTTCAGTTTAGGTCATCGGTTCATTCCACAAATGCAAGGGCAGAATTGGAAAAGAAATTTGGGGAAATATTCCGATGTGAGTGCTTTGAATTAGTGGGACCTACTTGACACCATTGTTTTTCATGCCACTCCACATTTTCAACTAACGAGCCAGCTCATCAGTGTGAGACTGAGGGTATAATTGAAAAAAAACCGTGTGAAGTTCATAGGGGTATAATCGGAAATAATTGATTGTCTTTACCAAAATTAACTGGGAAAGCTTATGAAATTCTTTAGTTTCTTAAAATAATTTTCGTGGATATTGAAGCTGCTCTTCCGGATGAATCTTTTAGACTTTCAAGAAAAGACCCCTTCAGGCTACGAATTTGGCGTGCGTTTCTGAAATCAGCTAAATAAATTAATGTGGTAAGCTTGTTAAAATTACCGTTAGCCCTTATTTTAAAATTTTCAATGACTTTTTAGAGTAAAATACAATTTTGGCCCCTGAGTTGCACACCGTTTTATCAGTTTTAGTCCCCTGAGTTGCACACCTTTTTATCAGTTTTAGGGTAAGCATTTTTTTTTACATCTACAACTCTAGTTTGCCCAAATGGATTATGTATGCAACATATGGTAATAATGTTTGGAACATTACATATATACATTTAGGTTTACAATATCAGTTTTAGAGACTAGCCCTCATTTTCATCAAACTGTGGGAATTGCAAATTCTAGAAATTACTTGGGGAATAAAACTAGTGGCACATTTCTCATTTGAGATTAAATCTTTTCAGTCTCCTGCACAAAGGCATATGTTAAGATAATGATATTCTTCTTCCTTAACCTTGATTGAGCTAGAAGAGGTCCAGTTGGCTCTGATGCCCATTCTTTTAAAATGATTTTGTAGAACCAAATTTTTTTATTGATAGAATCTTTAATGTTAGTTTCAATCTCAATGTTCATTATATGAAACCAAATACTTTAACCAACAATGTTGAAGTAATCTTATACCTGTACTCCGTTTACTCGCTTATATATGCATATAGGTAAATATATCTTATTCTTACATATTTTTCATATTGCTAGCTGTTTATTTGATCATCAATTGGCTATCTTCATGTTCTTCCTTGTTTTATTAATGTTTTCATGTGTATATTGTGGTTTTGTATTTACTTAGCAGCATTTTTTGTAGATTATGATATTCTATCTTGTGATATTACAGGATACAAATCACAGTCTTTAGATGCATTCATCATTCATTAGAGGGCTTTCTCTGGAAAGAGAACTAGAGGTGTGTACTATGTGCTTAAATCTTGATATATCTTGCAAGGGATGTTTTTCTATTGGAATCATAACTTTGATCAGCACATTAGTGTCGATTACCTTCTGTATGTATTGCTCCATCCAGGAGAAAGGAAGAGAAATGGAAAGTATTTTGATCACTATGAGAAAAATTGAGATAGAAACCTATACACCATAACCTTTTTATGTTGTAGACTCTAGATATACATCTACTTGTCTCTGTTTACCAAACTTTGATAAAGAGTTGATCTATGTTGTTTTCAGGCGCATCAAGGATGTGTAAATACTATTGCTTGGAATTCAAAAGGCTCGCTATTGATATCTGGATCTGATGATGCTCATGTACATCTTCCTACCTTTTTTCTTCATATGTATTAGCTACCTGCATGATGCCTGAAAACCAAGCAAAATGCAGCTAATAATACTTCTTTTTTACATGTAGTTTTTTTAAACTAGAGATGTTCCATTCTATTTCAGGTAAATCTTTGGAGTTGTGAAAGCCGCAAGCTTTTGCATTCCATTGACAGTGGTCATAGGAATAATATATTTTGCACAAAGTTTGTTCCTGAAACATCTGATGAGTTGGTAGCATCTGGAGCTGGTGATACTAAAGTAACCCTCCTCCCATTTTGTTCATTGCTTCATTCATTCACATGTCTTCTGAAAATCTTAACTCACACCTGTAGGTTCGACTATTCAATTTGTCTCGCACACATGAAGATATTGCTAGTAACCTATCAGCTCATTTTTAATGCCACGGCAGGAGAGTTAAAAAATTAGCTGTAAGATATATATATATATATATATATATATATTGTTTTCCCCTAAAAAATTTACTAATATCATCATGGATTTTCTGTTTCAGGTAGAACCTGGTAATCCGAATGTTGTCTAGAGTGCCAGCAAGGATGCTACTCTGAGACAATATGATCTCCGGGAGGTCACTTCTTGTCCCCCTACTGAGAACTGTAAAGGACTACTGGAATTTACTTGTGTACACTGACTTTAGAGTAGAGATTTTCTAGTAAGTTTTTAATATAATAGTAAAAAGTGTTTTATGTTTTAACAATGGAACTAACTCAGAGTGGAGATTTTCTAGTAAAGTTGTGGGTTCTAGATCCAATCTACTTATTACAAGGGGCATATATGGGCCAATCTTATAGTTGGCTTTGAACAGGTAAAAAAATAGTTGTGCTATTTGAAATTGAACATGATATTTTTCCAAAATTAACGTTCTCTTTAAATCTTGATGTTATATAAAGTTAAGATAACATTTTTCCTTTCAGCATGCAAGTTTTATTTGCAATGAAAGCAATGTGATTATGAGACAGATACATTCTTGAAAACTGGCATAACTACCCTGATTTCATTGAAGGATGTGATGACTTGAACATGGAATATCGCTTGGTAAAAATTAAAATCACTTGAGGGTTATTTCTTTTTTCCCCCATTAAGTTTTGTATGTGTACAGTGAGTTAATATTGCATATCTGGATAAAGTGTTGCATATATAAACTCCTTTTTATTCCTGGACTGAATAAACCTTCTAAATGAAACTAAATGATCATATATATTACCCTTACATTCCAACAAACAATTTTCAGTATTCATCCATTTTATTTCTCATTTATTACTAAGTTAGGGTATATGGTTTTAGTTGAAAGGTGAAGATGAACAAAGGTTTGTCTCTTTTTATTTCTCATTTATTACTAAGTTTAGAAAATAAATGGAGACTAAATAAATTTCATAATTTTTGTTTATAGCTCCTTCTCTTCAGTTTGCTTCTTGCTTCCAATCTAAGCGAGATAACAAAGGAGATTGATGGATGTCGGTTAATAGCCTCTTCTGGATCGTATGAAGCAGTAAGTTATTAATATTTTTAAATAAATAAATGTTCCTCAATTTGCAAAATGAAAGGGAATGAAAGTAAATAAATGTCGATATTTTTAATTTGAAGGGTGTGGAGTGTCTAATTAGGTTGGTTGAAACCTGATGAGGTTCCCATGGTAAGTGTAATTTGGTGTTTTGCAAGTTTGTGTCACCACAAAAACTAATTTCTCATGTTTGTTGTGATACTATTCTGCTTGTGCAGCTTGTAGAATCTGTGCGAAGTAAGGTCATGGAAGAGCTTGAGAATCGCATCACTAGTCAAGTTGAACTGGTAAAGCTTCTTAGCTATGTTATTTCCTAATTTCCTTGCTTGGTGTTTCAAGTACATATAATAATAAGCTACATTTCCTTCTATATAACTTTTTAAACAATTTTTTATAAGGAACAAATATACAATCTTATAACTTTCAACTTTATATAATGTCTAATCATTTGTTTTTTTTTTCAGTCAACTGTTAACTTATAAGTAATTGGAGGTAAGGAAAAATTATAACCACGGATGATTTGCAAATTATCAAATTTTGATTTATTAATACATAGGTAAATGAGGTGAAAGGAGAGGATGTGGTTTGTTTGATAAAGAATTGTGCTACTCTATCTGGTTCGTTATTCACCTTGCATGTATCCCAAATATGTATTGAGCTGCCAACTCTCACTGATAAAGATAAGGAGGTGAAGTTTCTCTTTTGTGATTCCATTAGATGTTTCTTATCATATACTCATTTAAGTTGTAAGTTTTATGGAAAATTATAGGTTATTAGCACATGGGGAGTGCGTAACAAGATTTTTGCAAAGATAGAAAATTTTGAGGCCGGATTCCCACATTTTTCAAGTTGTATGTAATCAAATTGTCTCTTATGTCACATTGGGGAGATTACTTTAATGTCACATTGAAATTTCATCGAATAGTATAGCGATAAATAGAAGAAATAGCAATGTACTTTCATCTATTATTTGTATGACATTAAATTTTATGCAATGGATATTATTTTTTTGTATATGGTATTTTATTTTTTTTATTATGAGACATTAAATACAAATTTAATTTGAAAATTAGTAAATCTATAAATAATATTTTTTTTAAACATTTAAAATTATGATACGCAAAAATGTGTGTCGTCTTCATTTATGACATGGCCTTTCTTGACAGGGGCTTTTTTGATACGCATTGCGTGTCATTAACACGCGCGGCGTAAGGTTACGACACGCGAATGCGTGACGTCTTCCTTTATGACAGGGCCTTCCTTGATACGCATTGTGTGTCGTAAACGCGTGTCGTAATTACGCGTCGTAAATGAGCGTCGTCTCTCTTTATGACAGGGCCTTCCTTGACGCGCATTTGCGCGTCGTCTGAGCCTTTTACGACGCGCAATGAGCGTCGTAAAAGGCTGTTTTTCTAGTAGTGTATAAAGTCCAACTCCATCTTGGAGATCTAATCCATAACTCCAATTGGATCTTCTTTCCCATTAAAACTTGACGATTTGCAAGTCGTAAAGTCCTTATATTTGCGTTCGTTCCTATCGATCCCTTCATCAAGGTTATTCCTCCTAACCCTTCATGGTTCAAGTTGGTCTACAATCCTGTTGTAGCTTCCCTCTTCCGACCGAACTTCATTCAACACTGGTTCACCAACCGGTGCAATGACTTCTATTGTATTCCCATCGAGCAATTGTCTAGTCTCCTCCATTTGCTCAGCTAGCATTGTGTAGATCATGTCTTGGACTCCTCCCATCGTGATTGGTTCAGCTGTTGGCACGAATTCTGGTGCACTCTCGATGACACGTCGAGGTTCAGGCTGTTGAGTTCCATTATCATTTCCCACTATGCTATGTGTTCTCCCTATGACGTTCTATTCACCAGAACATTCATTCAGTGTATCGGAATCACACCAGAACATTCATTCAGTGAACACACAAAATATCCAAATCAAGGTCGAAAATAGACATTAGATATACTCAATTAATAGCATTATAGGTAGGCAACCTAAGGCATGCTATAATATAAATCATTTAGCAAATAACAACAAATTAGGCACCTCATCCCAAAGAAAGATAGTGCTTGTGTCAATTTGGGTATACTACCTAAAATATAATCGGCACACATATCTTGGTCATAGCTTAGGATTCTAAGTTTAATTCTAGAAATCTTCAAAATTCCTAGTTCGCTTAAACTAATGCTTTGATACCAACTGTCACATCCCCACTTTCACGGCCCGAAAAGACATTTATTTATGCTTAATTTAAAACAATGTATTCTTTATAAACATGGAATTTATCCCAAAAAGTTATTTCCAAAGAAATGTTTTTCATTTATTATTAAAAATTAGGGTTGTCATAACTGATACAAGAAACATAAGCATAAACATAGTTATTACAGGCCTTACAAAAACTTATTGTACTAATGGCCTAAACTCCTCGAATCTCTCAGCATATTCAAACATCACTATCCATGTACCTTCGTACCGCTACCTGTGATACAAAGAAACTGAGTGGGTCAAGCTTAGGAGCTTGGAGTGCACGTAAGGTTTCCAACCCACAATATTATATTGTTTTAATATATATATATATATATATATATATATATATATATTGTAAATCCCAAATTTGCTTGACGTGTCAATCAGATCCAATTGATGGTGTGGAATCCCAATCAATTGGATGATGCAAGATCAAATGAAAAAGAATAATATGAATCTTCAATGTATTGATGAATAATCAATGATGCTCCTAACAAAAGATTCACATACACACACATACACACACACACACACATTTCTTCTCTCTAACTTTCTCTCTCTATGATATGCTCCTCTCTTGCCATTGACTCCCTCTACCACCTTACATCTATTTATAGGGAACATGGGCCATGAATAGGTTCATGGCCGTGAACCAGTTCACGATTGTAAACACCCACCTGGGTCGTGAACCCCCCTAACCGCACACACCACATGGACCGAAAATATTAAATCCTAGAAAAGTAAAGTATAAACCATATTTTTGACCCAACAATCTCCCCCTTGGTTTATAGCTTTCTTTTCTTTAACCCAACAAACTCCCCCTAAAAAAGTAGCTGGCTATTCTTGTCAATCTTCATTTAGAACTTGGCTTCAGCGTTAACCTTCGACTTCTTCACAGCTTCAAGATGAACTTGATGAATCTTCAATACATGACTTCATCTTGAGGAGTTGGGCTTTTCTTCAAAATTTATTTCTGAACGCACATTAGGTGAGGAAGCTTCCTGTAAACATTCTTGAAAAATGGCACTTCAGCTTGAGAATCTTCATAGAGAACAACAGAGAGAGCTAATCTTCTGGATCACTTCAGCAGGTTCATAGATAGCAACAAATTGATTGAGGAGGCTTCAATGCAATCTGTCATATAATCTTCAAAAACAGCTTCACCTTGCTTCTAGGGTTGAAAGATTGAATTTTGAAAGAATAATCTTCATTTCATGTTCCTTTGAATGAGAATCCTTCGACAATCACGGATGAAGATTTGGCTCAGAAAATCTCGATACAGTCTCCATAAGTCTCATCTACATCTGAATTCACTTTTTAAGACAAAGAAAATTTAAGCTAAAAACAAAAACTAAAAACAAACTCAGCACACAATATTTTTGTAGTTTCCATATTTTCTTAAAAAGGTAAAACAGAAAAATAAATTGGATTTTTTTATATTTTTCTGAAAAAGAAATAAAACAAAAATAACAATATCTTTTGATTTTTAATTTTCTGATTTTTTTGTTTGATTTTTAAAATTTTTAATTCTCCCCTTAAATTTGTGCATAGAGGAAAACTATGAACAAATTTAACAAAAACAAAAATAATAACTAACTTTAAGACTAATTTGGGATCAAAGTTGTCCGACAATTCAATATCATTGATCAGCACACACCTGCATGTGTAGATCTGGTCAATCATTGGCATTGTGGTCCACTTAAAAACAAAGGATATTTGACAAATTGGATAGATTATAAGTGACAAGACATTGTACCTATATTCCTAAATTGATCATTTAGCTTTCAACGACCAAGGATATTGTTGTCCACTTAAATTAAGCAGCGAGATCTACAGACAACCTTTTAAATTGTTCAATTTTAGATGCACTAGAAACACTTGTTTTCTAAATAATGTGGCCATTTGGTACCATTTAGTGACATTCATCTATGATAAAGTGTGGCATATGAAATCATTTAGTCACATGAACAAATAACATAACGAAAACAAATGTGACTATTGGTTGCTTTTTGTCATACATATTTGTTAAAACCATAGTTGAATTGTACATATAGCCATGTCTTCTTCTAACTCATGTAGCTATTAGTTAACCTTTAGTTACTTTTATTTATGTTAGGTTGTGACATATGATAGCCACATAAGGAAAACTCATAAAGAAATGAATGTGACCATTGGTTTCTTTTGGCGACACTTAGTTGTTAAAACCATCATTGAATAGTACATATATAAACACCTTTTTCTAATTCATGTGGCTATTAGTTACCATTTATTAAAATTTGATTACATTATCATGTGAGATATGATATCATTTATCCACATAAAGAAAAGTCATAAAGAAATGAATGTGACCATTGGTTGCTTTTGTAGACACTTTATTGTTAAAACCATCACCGTATATTTATAGAAACACATTGTTTCTAATTGACGTGGCTATTTGTTACCTTTAGTTACATAAAGAAAAAAAACATGACAATTGGTTGCTTTTGGTGACACATAATTGTTAACATCATCACATTTTATCTAATTGGTTTGGCTATTTGTTACCCTTTAGCCACATTTAATTTTGTGAGTATGGTTCTGATTAACTTTCGGTAACATTTATGAATGGAAGACAATAATATTAAAATATTTCACATATATATTACAGGAGTAACAATATTAGAATAAAATAACATTAATCATATAGCTAACTTATATAATATTCATAAATGTTGTAATCGAAATATACGTAGCATCTATACAAAAAGAAAATGAAATGTATGTCAAAAAATGAAAGGTACATTAATTGTTCCTTTTATTCAGCATGTTTATTGTCTTCAACGATGCAGGTGGTATGTATTTGTCACACCCCCAAACCGGAACGGCGGAAACGTTCGCGGGCGGATGACGTCATGTACAGCATCACAACAATTGCATAATAGTAATCAAAGTACAACAACCATGTACTAAAAAAGTATAATTTTTACATGTGTTCAAGTCATTGTATACATGACACCAAAAAGTTAAAAGACATGAGTCAATAAAACTTCGTCTTCTCAAAAATCCGTGGATATACCTTTCTACTGATTTCCCTAGAATACAAGTAGTTTTGAAAAGGTGTCAACAATTAAGTTGGTGAGTTCATAAGCATGTTTGTAATTGAAATCTGTCATTGTTCTTTGAAAATGTGAACATGTCTTTCCCAGAAAATCCTATATTTTCTGTTGTAATATGTTGTACTCAAAATGTATGAAAGTTATTGTACTCTGATATAGTGTGTTATAGTTTTCATCCATAAGAAACCATGAAAAGTATGCTTCTCTGTGCTGACTTAGTATATTGTATTTGTACTTGTAAAATATTGTACTATAGTTTTATTATTTAATAAGAATATATGAAGATGTTTACTTATTCTTACACTAATCGTATTGTTCAATACCAAATTGTGAGTTATCATAACCATGCTTGATGACCTAAGATGGCCTGAACACGTCATTCTTTAGACGTCGTTATTGGTACGACATTTGTCACCACAGGCCGGTCGGCCTAGCTATTTCAAGCAGCTCTGGTGCAGGATTGTCAATCCCGTATAGATCTATACACAAGTGTCACACTCTCCCTCTAGTAGACTCTGGTTATAATTTGAGGACCTGGTTTGTACTTGGATAAGTACTTGAAGTAAGTCTCACAAATGCTATATTGACGGTTACGTGTAGAATAATGAAAAGTTACTTTGAAATAAATTAATTGTAAATATATCTCATAAACTATATTTAATATAATTTATATGTTTGTTTTCTGTATTGTAATCTGAATTTTGAAAAGCAACATGGAGGTCTCATAAACTATACCTATTATAGTTTATATGTTTGTGTTTTACTAAAATGGAAATCTCTATATTGTTAATAATTTGATAAGTTTAAATCAAAAATTCTGTGATACGGTTGTCTTGTGAAATTCAACATTTATACCGTAATGGTATTAAGTTAGCTTGAAAATATTATATTTTTGTTTAACAAGTTTAAAAATAAATTTATACTTATATAAATATAATATTTATATAATTTTGATTAAACAAACAGTCGAATAAATAATTATACCCCAAGCCTACAACCAAATAAGGAATAGGAAATGGAGCCAAATTATGAATCCTAATTATATATATATATATATATATATATATATATATATATATATATATATATATATATGTATAATTTTGCTAATGATAACAATTAATAAATATTGAAAACATTTATATATTAACAAAAATTTCTTGTGTTACACTTTTATTCCCCCCCTAAAACAGTGAAAAATCTTGAAAACGTAGGGGTATGAACTCACCTCGTGTACGTGTTTCTGGTTAGATTTGAGGTGGTTGCGATGATTCTCGGTATAGAATACATGTGATTAACCGTATCCTGATTATATTTTACACATAATTGTATCCATAAATTCGCTAACTAGTAATTTAACAAGATAAATAATATTAGTTCATATGGATTACTTACTAATAGTGAAGAAATTTTTGGGCATTGATTTGAATGTTTAAAGGCTAACTGGGTAAGTGCTTGTAGATGCGAAGAACTTTGATATGAGTTTTGAGAGCATATAAGTGAATTACGTTTATTATAAGTGTATAATGAATTCATTTGTTCCTTAAATATGAAGGAAAATCATAAGGTGGTGAATGTAAGGTTTACGGTGTAATCACATTGGGAAGCTGACTTTAGATAAGATTATGAAGATATTTGATGTGTTCACGGTTAAAATTCTCCCAAATATGAAGTGTTTACGGACAAAATGCAAGGAAATCACACCAATATATACACAACATGTTATTTACGGAAATAGGTATCCTAGAAGAGGGTGTTCACGGTTTGTGCTTTATTCCTAATTTAGTTCACAATTTGTTCTTTGTTCTAATGGAGTTCACGGTTTGTTCCTTTTAAGAGGGTTCACGGCTTGATTCCAACTGTGAACACCTTTTTGTTTCATACTTTGAACTGTGAACTTGTATTCTAGATGTTCTTGAACCGTGAACCATTTGTGGTGTGTCATTTTGTGAATTAATCTTTGATCCCTTTACTTATATTGACCTGTATATTGAGTTATAAATGTATAGTTTTCAATATAAGTGTTCACAACTTATAAATAAGTATGATTAACAAAGTATGTATTCTTGGTATTTAGAATTCTTATTGTATTATTGTTATGATGTTAATTTACTTGCATACTATTGTAGTTTAGACTTTTATTTGAACAAGTTCGATTTACATAGACTTGAAATAACGGGTTGTTACAGTATTGTACTTTTGCTTTTTTAGGTTGACAATTTTACCCTCCTTACTTGAAGTTGTAGTCAGTACGTATAACAACACAATTTGTATGTATCGTCTAAAATTAAAACAGAACTTATTAAAAGAAAGAAATACTTAAAAATATTTAACAAAATAAACAAACATGTCCATGTACTATTACAAGTTCTTTTGTCCAAGCAACAAAACATTTATGTGCTTCTCCAACTAATATGTGATCAATAGTTTGAACTGGTAAATACGCATTCTCCTTTAACGCTTCTTAAATGGATACCTTATAGCAGTCATCTTGTAGTGGAATCCCATGAACATATTGATTTCTTGTTGAGAAGTAAGCTTTTCCATGGGCAACAAGGTTTCTTACAATTCATTTTGCTATGTATAGATCACAGTTTATCTCCTAAAAAGAATTATAGCATAGCAAGAACAAATATATATTTATAGGATGATGCAATACATACTTGTATGTCTTTTGGTGTATGAGTTTATGATGTTTTTGGTCTACAAACTTATTTTCTTGAGTTCTCCAAATTCCTGAAAACCATAAATGTACTCATGTATGTGTAATCTTCAATAAGTGGAAATAATATACTAAAAAATTTAAACTTTTCAAGTTTTTACTTACTGTAGAAACTAATTCATTTGCGTTGCTTGTATTATTTTTTTCTTGTGTTTGAGTACATTCAAATGCAAAAAATTGTCCATAGAAATTACCTATAAAAATACAAAAGAAAAGTATAAGTTGGTTGTATGTAAATAAAAAAAACAATCCTCTGCAACAAAAGAATGTTAACATTGTGCTTACTAGTGTTATGAACTCAATTGTATGTGATTTGATTTTTTTTTATTCATTGGAGTGGTCTCCAATGAAACATTGTTGCCCACAGATGACATTTCCTGAATAAATAAAGAAAAAAACTATAAGTATGCATTATAACAATGTTAAGTAATTACATACTGGTGCTGATGATACCTTTTCTTTGGTTTTAGTCTTGGTTGTGACTAGAGTGGGCTCTAATCTAGCATTCTTGCCCACTGATGAAATGACCTTCAAAAATAAAGAAGAAAAGTATAACTACATTCAATCTAAATACCATAAATCTATCTTCTGTAGTATAAGGATGTTAACTTATTAGTTACATGTCTTGATGACTCATTTGTCTGTGTTAGGTTATTGTCACATATTGCAGTGCGCTCTAACTGAATAGTCTTGTCCACTGATAAAGGTACCTGCTTTAACTAATAGAAAAACTATAAATGTCACACCCCAAACCAGACGGCGGAAACGTCTGGGGGCTTGTGTGTGACTTCATCTTGAAATATCATTACAGTGAATATAATTGAAACATAACATCATCATCATCACACATGTAATATAACAACATTCATTGTTTACATCGAGTATTGTATTTGAGTATTACAAGCCAAAATAGTAAAAGTATGATGAAACAAAATATAACACAATATCCATTAGTTTGTTTCGTTCATCCTGCTTCAACGGTTTCCTGAGAATACAGGTTATTTTGAAAAACGGTCAACATAAAAATGTTGGTGAGTTCATAAGCATGTTTGTGAAAATGATTTGCATAACTTTGAAAACCACCAGAAAATCCTATATTTTCTCCAAACTGTTTAGTGTGTTTGTGTCAGATCTTGTATTAATGCATGTATGTTATTGTTTATTCGACTAAAAGTGTAAAGAGAATGTAGACAGAATGTAAAGAGCATGTAAAGAGAATGTTCCCAGACAACCCGATGTTGTCTGTAAAAGAGAAAGTTTCCATACCAACCCCCGAGGTTGAGTACCAGTACGAGAATGTTTCCGAGTAATCCAAAAGAAAAGAGAATGGTCTTCCGTAAACTTCATAACGTTAATTCCTCTAAGTGAGCCATCATAACCATACTAAATAATGACAATTTCGCCTGTCTTGGCGTTGTTGGACGCCGGTTTTGATTTTTGATTATAAGGTTTTCGTCACCCTAGACTGAGTTAGTCTAACTGTAGCGAACATCTTAGGTGTGGGGTGTCATCCCCGTATAGATCTATAGACAAATCCCCGCTCTCCCTCCAAGAGACTCTAGTTATAACTACATGCTACGATCGTACACTTAATAGGTGCCAACCGACAAAACTCACTAGATCCTTAATCGAATTTACACGAAGAAAGGTATAATTTCACTCCAGGCCCAATGAACCATGTAAGTGAACCACCAAGGCATCACTAAACATGTAAATCATTTAGAGGCTCAAATTGGAATGAAATTATATAACATGGGCCTGAAATATATATTTATATATATATATATATATATATATATATATATATATATGAAAGGACAACTAAGGCCCATTTCACATGTAAGGTATTTACAGGCCCAAATAACAAACAAATAGTATCCAACATCCGTCGCACATGTTACCGGGTCAATGAGGCCCAATAAACATGTAAATAGTATACAGGACCTATCACACATAAAAATGGGCCACTAAGGCCCAATAATCTAGAAAATGATCAAAATAATTTGTTTGTTAGTTATCATTGGTTTTGGTTCAAGTATTCACTAAAATAGCAAAAGAAAGAAGAACACATATAAAAACTCATTGCCAGGCCCAATAAACATGTAAGTGGACCACTAAGGCCCACTATATGTGTCTATTATTTCCAGGCTCAAAGGAATATGAATGTCTATCCTAAGCCCAATATACATGTAAAAGGACACTAAGGCCCACTAAGCATGTATATTATTTCCAGACCCAATAAGGATATGAATATCGTTTTTAACCTGTTTGCTATTGTTTTGTTTATTTTAGCTTGATTATTTACTAAGTTGATATACAATGCCCACTTTTTTTGTAAAAATGACGTTCTTTGCCCAATAAGCTAAAAATTTACAATTAAGGCCCAATTTTTGTAAGAATAACACTTTAGTCTCCATTTTGTTCAAAACTTGTCTTGATGACTAGTTTGTGGTAAAAATAACATTTTAAACGCATTTTTGTCAAAATATCATTTTTGACTTGATTTTTGTGGAAATACACATTTTTCTGGTTTTGGGCTTTTCCGACCTAGTTTTTGGAAAATTTGTAGAAAAATCATCGTAAGTCCAAATTTGGATCCGTAAATTCTGGAAATTTGGAAATTTTGTCTATTTTGTTCACAATTTTTCTCATAATTTTTAGTGGCTTCTAACAAGTGTGAAATTGCTCACCTTCACAGGCTAGTCCGAAATTATTTCAAATCTGATAGGCAGTTTTGTAAAATTCGCCAAACATTATAGAAAAAATCGTATGAAAACGTGAGAGTAGTCATTTTAAAGGTATAAATCTGAACTTTATCCATGTAAAACAGTTTTGAAAAATACTTCCATTAAGAGGGTCAAAACAGTTCGAGATTGGGCTAAATCTTTCGTGTCAAAAGCTGATTTTTGAGTATAAGTTATAGATCTTTAAGCACAACACTCATTTTTGTTAAATTAAGTGTATAATTCCCATATCTACAAGTTTATATGTAATATATGTGATAAAACATACTTTTCTCAAGGTTCTTATGAAGATCCAAGCGATAAACTTCAAGTTCTTAACATATTTTTAGATTAATGAAGTAATCAACACATAATCACCAAATAATTCATGGAAGACACACATAGTCATGCATATACACATAGATCTACACATAAGTCTTTTATTCTCCCCCAAAAACCAAGTAAAAATCGAAAATAGGGGGTATGAACTCACCGTTGCTTGAAGTTTCGGTTTTGAAGTAGAATGAAGTGAAGATCTTTACTTTAGCAAACTCCTTGAAGGGTTTTCAAACTCCATGAAGCAAATATGTGTTATCCACGAAGTGTTATGGTTTAAGAATAGATTCTTGAGGAAATCAAGAAGTTAAACTATAGATCCAAGTATAAACTAACCAAAAATGATGATTTAGATGAAGATCCTCTTGCAACCAACACCAAAACTCAAAAATTTAGAGGAATAGAGAGGAGTTCTTGAGAGAGTCTTGAAAGTGTTTGAAAGGAAAAATGGAAGGTGGTGGGAGGGGTGTTTGGCCGTGAATTAGATAATAGGAGAGAGAGAGAGAGACCTAGTTGGTTATTACTTGATGGTTTAAGATGCTTAATTGTGGAAATATGTTAGATAACCAACTTGGAAGACCTCTAGTAAATAATGAGGTGTCTTCATTAGGATTTTTCCCATCTTTTCTCTTTTGTTTTTGTTTAATTGATGTTGGGCCAAGGAGTGGGAATGGAATAGTTTGAGCCCATTAACATTTAGTTAGGATTTTTGGAACCTAAACATAAAATTTTCCGCCCATTGGGCCCTCATTAGTAGTCACGGACCAATGAAGTCCAATTGAAAAGGGTTTATGGCCCATTAGGAAATTTAAAATCACTTATGGCCCAATATGGCCCATTAGGAATAGAATGCACCATTCTAGGTCCACATGGCCCAAAATGTTAAGGTTTATGAATGTGGGTCTAATTAGAGCCCAATTAGGGTTTATAGGCCCAAGATAGTTAACTTGAAGGTTTATTGGTCCATTAGGCCCAATAAGAGAATCGTAGTCCATAGTGAACTTGAAACGGGATGTCTAGGGTTTTCAAATCATAGTTGAACATATGAGATGTAGTGTATTAGGTTTTGACCTTCATCCAAGAGTTTGGATTCAAATGGATGATGTTTATTGAACATAGGGTACGATATTCACTTAGAGTACAAGCCTTACAATAGATGATGTTTACATGGGAATAGAATTTCCTAGAAAAATGCCAGTTGACACATCATCCCCCCGTTAGAGGAATTTCGTCCCGAAATTCTTTCGAAAGATAGGATCATGAATGAGAGAATAGCTGAGGGTACTTCTGCTTCATTTGGTCTTCGCGTTCACATGTGAATTCCGATCTATGCTTTGCGTTCCATCAAACCTTCACAATCAGAATGCGACTTTGCTTCGTATACTTCACTTCCCTATCCTTTATCTCAACCGGTTCTTCGACGAATAGGAGATTCTTGTCTACTTCAATCTCTTTTAAAGGTATCACGAGAGTTTCATCAGATCAGCACTTTTTCAAATTTGGAATATGGAACACATGTTGTACATTGCTGAGCTTTACAGGCAGCTGCAACCTATAAGTCTTTGGACCAATTTGGGCAAGAATCTCGAACGGTCCAATGTATCGCGGGTTCAGTTTTCCCGTTTCCTAAAGCGAATCATTCCTTTCTAAGGAAAGACTTTCGATAGTACCCGGCCTCCGACTTGGAATTCTAGAGGTTTTCATCACTTGTCAACATAACTCTTTTGTCTGTCTCGTGATGTTTGAAGTTGAGTTCCGATTTGGATTATCTTCTCTGTCGTTTCGCGAATGCTTTTCTAGTCCCGTGAGAGTACTAACGAGTGATCTGCATTTACGACCATAAAGAGCCTTGAAAAGAGAAACCTTGATGCTCGTGCGATAGTTGTTATTGTAGGAGAATCCAATCATGGGCAACCGGGTATCCCATGACTTTCTGAAATCAAACACCTAGGCGCGGAGCATGACTTCGAGTGGTTGAATGGTCCGTTCGCTTTGACTATTGGTTTGAGGGTGGTTAACAACGCTCGTGTCTAGCTATGTTCCCATAGCCTTCTGAAGTGACTGTCAAAATCTTGAAGTAATTTCGTTATCCTCATCCGAGATAATAGATATTGATATTTCATGGAGTCTCATGATCTCTTTGATATAGGTCCATGTTAATCTTTCCGTCTTGTTTCATTTCTATATTAGCAGGAAACGGGCAGATGGGGTTAACCTAACGACGATCACCCGGATAGCGCCCAACTCAACTCTTATAACAATAAGCATCGTCTTTTGACTTCGAGAGTTTTACCCATCCATGCAGTGCTTCCTCCGTGATATTCTCCGACTTTGATGCTTTCAAGGCCGGTCTGTCACACCCCTGAACCAGACGGCGGAAACGTCTGAGGGCTCGTGTGACTTAAATTGAATATCATCACAATGAATACACATGAATCATAACATAAACATCACCATGCATCAATATATTACAACTGGAATTGTTCACATCAAGTACATTGTTTTAACATTACAAATCCATACATAAATTGTTTGATAGATTTCATAAGAAAAACACCCTATCATACTTGGTACTTATTCATCGGCTTACCTGTTACCTGAGAATACAAGTTATTTTGAAAAACAGTCAACATATGGAATGTTGGTGAGTTCATAAGTATGTTGTGATAAAATGATTTGTGTAGTTTGTAAAATCCAGAAAATCCGATATTTTCTGAAAAGGCCATTGTTTATAAAAAGGTGTGAAGATCCGTACATATGCATGATGATTTCAAAACATGTATAATTGAAGAACTTAGTATTAAACTGTGACAACTCGAAATTTTCATTCGGTGAAACCCTAATAGTCAATCACTTCGATTTATAGGTCAATTACATTATTACTTATTTTTACCAAATTTAAAGTTCGTTTGATTATTTTAATATTATTCTTTAAACGAACGGGTGAAAGAAAGTGTCGTCTCGGGTTTTGAAATTTAAAAACCGCAAACACCTCGTGTCTTAGAAGTTCATGACCAAACTTTTATGTTTGGGTCGAAAAATCATCCAAAAACGTAAACTCATGCCTTAAGCATGAGTTTACTCCCCAAAAACTAGTCATTTTGTGTTTTCTCCCCATTTACCAAAAGAGTAAACTCCAAAAATCCTCTCAAGTATCATCCAAGTTTTGTTCAAATATCTTCAATCTAGTAAGTGTTTCTAGACCTTTCAAGTTAGTATATCACTTAATCTAGTGATTGTACATCCTTTAATCCATCCATTTATGTGTTTTGACTAGTTTTTCCAAAACACCAAGAACACGAAGAATACACACTAGTGTTCTTGGACTTTAAGTTCATTTCAAGCTTCCACAATGTAAGTACTTCTATCCTAGAGTCATTTAAAGCTTGCTATACATGTTTATATCAAAGAAAAGTCCCAAGAACACCAAGAACAAGGTGTTCACGGTTTTGGGAGGCTCCCAAAACCGTAAACACCAAATTTAGTGCCTTAGGGTGCTTTAGGGTGTCTAGATGCTTCACAATGCCTTATGGACTTGTCTAGATCCATCCTTGATGTGTATATCACCTAAAAGAACAAGAAAACAACCATTTATATGTTTTTACGGTTTGGGGATCTCCCAAAACCGTAAACACCCCAAAAGGTGTTTAAATGTCCCATAAAAGTCACATGGTTGTTCCTTATGTCTAAATCTAACCTAGACTAGTGCCATGATTGAGCTAAGGACTCGAAAACCCCCCAAAATACCAAACTCATGATTTTAAGGTAGTAAACTCATGAAGAAATGGTCCTTAGACTGTAAACTCCATTTAGGAGTGTTTTGATGCCACACAACACTTCCTAAGGCTAAATCATGAAGTAGGAATGATTGGAATAGCTTAGAAGACTTCAAAACAACAAATGGTCAAAAGGTTAGGAGTTTACGACCAAAAACTCAAGAGTTTACGACCGTAAACTCAAGGTTTGTTGGTCTTTAGGGAGTAAACTCATTTTAGGAGTGTTCCTTGAACCCCAAACACACTAGCCTTTCCCTACAACACTTAGATGCACTCTTTAGCAGTTATAACACTTATACAAAGTGTTTGTCATGTCCTAGAGTGTCTTGACTTGTTTATTAGTTGTTTAAAGACTAATTGTTTATATACATATGTCCTCATATGTAATTAGGATCTTTGTGCGTGTCTAAGTCTTCACTTGACACCAAGCACTTATCCGACACTTCCTTCCGATCCACTCGCAACAGGTGAGTTCATACCCCTTAATCAACATTTTAAATGTTTTTAAATACTTTATGGGGGGATACAAGTAGAATCATGCTACTTATTATATCAATCACATGTGATTAATAAGCAACATTCAAATGATTAGCTACTCATTAGCCTTTTTACCAAACAGTTTCCTTCAAATGTTTTTCATAAACACTTTATATGTTAAAACTCCTTATTAAACTGTACATTTTACTCTGTATGTTTCATTTCAAACTCATTTACAATTGTGTTTCAAACAAATGTTTCTTTATACTTAAACTGTTTTATCAAACCCATGCTTTCAACCCGTTTTATAGATTGACATCAAGTCAATCTTTTCTTAGATAATAATTATGTTCAAAGGTTTTACAAAACTTATTTTATTCTTTTATATTATAAATTGCATGCCTATATATGTATAGTTATATAAGAAATGTTTAAAAAGACTTAGGAAGGCTATTCACCCTATTTCCTTTTCGCGCTTGAGATGTGGTCTGGTGGGATATCGGGTATCCGTCCAAAGGTCCTTTAAATAATAGTTATATATCATGTGTACATATTTAGTCATAAAGGTTCTTCCAGTTCAATTCAATACCCTTGGGTAGCAAGGGTACATTCCCATGTTCATACGTACCTGCTAAATTACTAGTAAGCTACCATATGGGTAGTTTAGGAAGATACTAGAACTATTACCAGAACACGATATCATACAATGAGTCAGTACTTATTACTATGAGAACATATACATTATATTACTATGAGAACATATACAACTATACTAGAAGAAGAACATATACAACTATACTAGAAGAAGAACATATACAACTATACTAGAAAGAGAACATTTACAACTATACTAGAAGAAGAACATATACAACTATACTAGAATAAGAACATATAAACCTATACTAGAAAGAGAACATTTACAACTATACTAGAAGAAGAACATATACAACTATACATGAGAAGAACATATACAACTATACTAGAAAGAGAACATTTACAACTATACTAGAAGAAGAACATATACAACTATACTAGAAAGAGAACATATACAACGATACTAGAACGATTAACAGTACATTACTATACATTCTAGATAGAGAGAGAGAACACACATTACAGCTAGCACACGTAGAACATTACAGTACATTACTATACTATTACATAGATATGTTTACATGATTACGCTTACATGAGTATGATGACATATACGATAATAGGACAGACATCACTAGGTGCTATAGCATCGAACAAGTTCATGATCTAACTATACCGATGAATCACAATGCATTGTGATAGTTATATCGGGTATACATGATCATAGTAATGTGGATGTTCATGGCTTGCATATACGCAGGGGTCGTGTAAAGGTCCCAAAATCCCTTTGACAGGGGAGCGTCTAGCCTGGGATCTAGCCATCACATTAAACCTTATCCCTCAAATAAGGCAATAGGATTACAGAAGTAGTCATTTATTACAAATACTACAGTACTTAGAAGAATTACCATAGACTTAAGGTAATTAGTGATGGGTTTTGAGCATTCTAACACTTCCTAAGTGTACATGCAACCCTAATAACCTTGGATCTATGTTTGTCTAATTATCATGCAAAGTTGAATTCCAAGGTTATATTCCTATCTAGCATACATGGGGAACAAATTTAACTTGAATCATAGATAGAATAACTTACCTTGTTGTTGCTTGTGTTCCTTGAAACCTTGTGAGCCTAGCACCCCAAGTGTGATGCCTCAAATGCTTCACACAACACCAAATGCTTTTGGAAAGACTCTTGAGATAACACACACTTCTCAAAATCGGCCAAGCCCTCTAGTTTCTTATGTCTAGCCGATTTTGGTGGAGAATGGGATCTTTATATAGTGTTGGCACATCTAGGGTTACACCATGTAAACCCTAATGTGTCATGACTCTTCATTTCCATGACCCATGGGTTTGTAACTCCCATGGAGCATCCATGGAGCATCCTATGGGTAGAACCCAACTTGATAATCCATGGAGCCTCTTAGCCCACTATACAAGATATGGATGATTTACATAATCAACCCATATATTTAATTAGTTATACTTTGATCACTTAATTAATTCCAAATTAATTCTTTGATCAACTAATTAAATAATATTATTAATATATTAGAACTTATAATATATTAATAATCTCCAAGTGTTATTTCTCTCATTTAGTCTATCCAATTGCATGGTGCCATGCAACCCAAATGGACCATGCCGAGGGTAAGGACCCAGTCCTTAGTCCTTCGTAGGTACTTGAGGATATTCTTTACCGCAGTCCAGTGTGCCTTGCCAGGGTTCGCCTGATACCTGCTAACCATGCTCAAGGCAAAAGCTACATCGGGTCGAGTACACGTCATAGCATACATGATCGATCCTACAGCCGAAGCGTAAGGTGTTCGACTCATTTATGCTATCTCAGCCTCAGTGCTAGGGCTTTGTGTCTTACTCAATCTGGTGTTACTCTGGATGGGTAACTCTCCTTTCTTGGAATCCTGCATGCTGAATCTCTTCAGCACCTTATCCAAGTAGGTACTCTGACTAAGTCCAATTAGTCTTTTACTCCGATCTCTCAAGATTCTTATCCCTAGAATATAGGCAGCTTCACCAAGGTCCTTCATAGCGAAACACTTCCCAAGCCAGGACTTAACTTCCTGCAGGGTTGGAATGTCGTTTCCTATGAGTAGTATGTCATCCACATACAGTACCAAAAAGCTAACTATACTCCCACTAGCCTTGACATATACACAAGATTCATCTTCACTCCTAGAAAAGCCAAATTCCTTGACCTTTTCATCAAAGCAAAGATTCCATCTGCGAGGTGCTTGCTTCAATCCATAAATGGATTTCTCAAGCTTACACACTCTATTAGGGTACTCGTTACTGACAAAACCCTCTGGCTGACTCATGTAAACATCTTCAGCCAACTTTCCATTAAGGAAAGCGGTTTTGACATCCATCTGCCATATTTCATAGTCATGAAATGCAGCTATGGCTAACAGAACCCGAATAGACTTAATCTTGGCTACCGGAGAAAAGGTCTCATCATAATCCACTCCAGGAATTTGAGAGAAGCCTTTTGCAACCAGTCTAGCCTTATAAGTGTGTACTTTACCATCCATGTCGGTCTTCTTCTTGAAGACCCATTTGCACCCTACTGTCTTACGACCTGGTACATTTTCAACCAAGTTCCAAACTTGATTGTCATACATGGATTGTATCTCGCTATCCATAGCCTCTTTCCATTTAGCAGACTCGGGGCCTGCCATGGCTTCCTCGTAGCTGTTAGGGTCATCTTGACTTACTAGTGTTTCATCACTAATAAGTGTCTCACCTTCTGCAGTAATATGGAATCCATAGTAATGCTCAGGTGCACTCCTAACTCTCGTGGAACGTCTCAGAGGTACAGATTTGTCAATTGGCTCAACAGGAGTTTCCTCCTCAAGTTGAGGGCTAGAGTTTGAAGTTCCTTCACCGCTTGATTCTTGAATTTCTTCAAGATCAATTTGCCTCCCACTGTCTCCTTGGCTTATAAATTCTCTCTCTCGAAAGACACCTCTTCTTGCTACAAAGACCACATTGTCACTAGGTCTGTAGAGGAGTTAACCAAAGGATCGTTGTGGGTAACCGATGAAAATACACCTCTCGCTTCGAGGTTCGAGCTTATCATGAGTCTCGCGTCTCACGAAAGCCTCGCAACCCCAAATCTTGATGTGGTCTAGTTTAGGTACTTTACCAGTCCACATTTCGTGAGGAGTTTTGGCAACTTTCTTTGTAGGGACTAGATTAAGAATATGGGTGGCAGTCTCTAAGGCATACCCCCAGAATGAGATTGGTAGCGTAGCTCGACTCATCATGGAACGAACCATATCTAACAAGGTTCGATTACGCCTCTCAGCCACACCATTCAACTGTGGTGTCCTGGGAGGTGTCAATTGTGAGACTATCCCACATTCCCTTAGATAGTCGAGGAACTCTGAACTAAGATACTCACCACCACGATCGGATCGAAGCATCTTAATGTTCCTGCCCAATTGATTCTCGACTTCCTGTTTAAATTCCTTAAACCTCTCGAAAGTCTCTAAGTTATGCTTGATCAAGTAGACATATCCATATATACTATAATCATCAGTAAAAGTCAAATAATAACGATTAGCATC
This sequence comes from Lactuca serriola, assembly GCF_051521515.1. Classification (NCBI taxonomy): domain Eukaryota; kingdom Viridiplantae; phylum Streptophyta; class Magnoliopsida; order Asterales; family Asteraceae; genus Lactuca; species Lactuca serriola. Next base: position 284,364,176 of record NC_136411.1, read on the forward strand.
CCTTGTGGCATGTTTGAATGGTCCACACACATCCGTGTGTATAAGGTCCAACAAACCTTCACCCCTCTCACATGAACCTGTGAAGGGTGACTTTGTCATTTTTCCAAGTGAGCATGATTCGCAACTATCATCTGACTTTAGGTCAAACGACTCCAAGACTCCATCCTTTTGGAGTTGGCCTATGCGCTTCTTGCTTATATGTCCAAGACGACAATGCCATAATGATGCTTTATCCAAGTTATTATTAGTAGAATCAATACACAAAACATTATTTCCTAAGTTATCAACAACAGATACAGCTTCATACACACCATCACAAGGTAATGCTTTAAAATAAAGAATATTATTAAAGAAAGCATCTATAGAACCAACTTCATTATTAAATGAAAAGGTAAACCCTTGTTTGTACAAAGCATGGAAGGAAATAATATTTCTTGCCATTCCTGGCGAATAACAACATTTATTCAGATCTAAGCTAAACCCACTACTTAGCGATAAAGTATAAACTCCAATCTTGGTAACAGGTATAGCTTTCCTATTCCCCATGATCAAGTTTATCCTTCCTTGCTCCACATCCTCACTTCTTCTTAGTCCCTGCAAGTCACAACAAATGTGAATACCACACCCGGTATCAAGGACCCAAGAATTAGAATGGGGTGAGTTATTAGAAATGATAGTGTAAATACCTGCATGGTTGGGTTTAACTTTCCCATCCTTCACATCTTGCTGGTATTTTGGGCAGTTCCGCTTCCAATGAGCTTTTTCATGGAAATAGAAGCATTCAGCCTCTTTTGGGTCAGAAGAAGGAGTAATGAAACCTTTCTTGGTTCCACTTGAAGAAGAGCCATCAAGGGTCCGATCCTTGGTACCCTTCGAAGATCTCTTTCTCTTCCTCCATCGATTCTTCCCAATTGCCAAAACCGGAGTAGAGTTTTGAGTAGGAGTGATAGCAACCGACTTCCCCTTAAGACCTGATTCTGCGGTCTTGAGAAGTCCCTGAAGTTTGCTGAGGGTGACTTCTTCCTTGTTCATGTGATATGTCATGCGGAATTGATCATAGCATGATGGTAAGGAATGCAAAATAATATCTATTGCAAGATCCTCCGGGAAGTTCACATTAAGCTTCAGCAAACGATCCACATACCTTTGCATTTTCTGCATGTGGCTCGTTACGGATTCCCCGTCCTTCATCATGGTTGTTATCATGGAGCAGATGATTTCATACCTCTCTTGTCTTGCACTTTGATGGTATCTTTCCATCAAATCTTGGTGCATGTCATAAGGGTAGAAATCCTCATAAGACTTTTGGAGTTCCGCTGTCATCGTGGCCGTCATGATGCAAGCCACTTTCGTAGCATCCCTTTCATGTGCCCGAAATTCAGCGATCTCCTGAGGAGTTGCAGTGGACTCATCAATCTCCTTAAGCTCGTTGTCAAGGACATATTCTTTGTCCTCGTAGCGGGTAATCATCCTGATGTTTCTGATCCACTCATTGAAGTTGGATCCATCAAAGGTGACTTTCCCACACAAGTTCATAAGGGTAAAGGAGCCATTAGGATTAGAGCCAGAAGCATTGTTGAAAGACATCTGAAGGAAAGAGGACAGGATTAGTTTAGATATAAGAGAGTCCTTAATAAAACACCCAAATGTAGTATTAAGGCTAGGATCCAATCACAATATAATATAACTTAGAAGAGGTATGCCGTAATCTAAGCTATATCATATTTGAAAGGTAGGTGAATGACGATTCACCAATTTCCACCACGAAAACCGCAATATTTTAGTATTAGGTTTTTGAATGGTTCTTAGAAATTCCTAGATTCTTTGAGATTCAATGAACTTTTCAAAGGCATGTTTCAATCTCGAGTGTGCCCTCCAAGTTTTGTGACTGGGATACCGAGGATCACAAAACGAGGTGTGAAGTAACCATGCAAATCACTTGGTACCCTTAAAGTTTATCACTCAATCGATGTGCCGGTTAACCACACACGCTCCATCGATACTATAATAAACTCTAAGTCACCCTTTACCTACCCTGTTAAGTCCAAGTTAGTGTGCCGGTTAACCACACACGCTCCACCAACGACTTAATCAAAGTGTAAAGTGTAATTTCATAGAATAGCACCTTATTCACATTTTTCCTAAAGTAACTAAGATTGGGAATTTAATAAAACATTTAGTTACTTTATAATATTCATCATACTTTGAATGAGAATTAATAAGTCCTTGTCTTACCCGTTCGGCTAACGACCCTCCACCGATCAAGCAAGCGGTGGGTGAGAGTGGACACCCATTAATTCACCATTTTATAGGCAACAACCTTATACCCACCTTATAGACCGGCTTCGTGAATGAGGCGTACTAGCGGTAAGACGACTTTGTTCTTATACATATATATATAATTATTAAATCATAATAATATAAGTATAAGGGTTGAATTTTAACTTTTAAAATTCTAGGGGTTGGAACTAAAGTTTTAACTTAACTTTACTTGTTCCAAAACTTGAGGGCAAGTTTTGTAAACTTTCAAAACTTTTCATTTCTTGTAACTTATGAGTTTAATAGAGTAATAAAATGAGGTCTTTTCATTTTTCCTAACTCTTGTGTTCTTTTAATGGTTTTTAATCCAAGAGACTTTTGGTTTTCCATAACTTGAGGACAAGTTATGGACTCCATTAAAACACATTATGATCATGAATTAATCTACCACATAGGTTACAAATAATTCCTATGATCATCTAAACATCATAAGAACAAGAATATGAATATGAACACTTTCAAGAATCAAAATCACATTTAATCTTTGTAATTTTGATAACTAGTTGTTGTAAATGAGTTAGAAAAGACATTACACCTTCTAAAATAAGTTTTCAAGTACCAAAACATTTTAGGGTAATGATTCTAATCCATTTCCAGCAACTCAAGTCGAAATTCTGCACTCTGTCGACCCTACTCGCCGAGTGCATAAACCTACTCGCCGAGTAGGTTGAAGATACACATGAACTCGACGAGTCCTCCCCATGGACTCGCCGAGTCCATCAGTCAGACAGCAAGATTTTCGACTTTCTTCAACTTTTAAGCACAAATAACAAACAAACAAGCCTAGGCTCTGATACCACTGATGGGTTTTGAGCATTCTAACACTTCCTAAGTGTACATGCAACCCTAATAACCTTGGATCTATGTTTGTCTAATTATCATGCAAAGTTGAATTCCAAGGTTATATTCCTATCTAGCATACATGGGGAACAAATTTAACTTGAATCATAGATAGAATAACTTACCTTGTTGTTGCTTGTGTTCCTTGAAACCTTGTGAGCCTAGCACCCCAAGTGTGATGCCTCAAATGCTTCACACAACACCAAATGCTTTTGGAAAGACTCTTGAGATAACACACACTTCTCAAAATCGGCCAAGCCCTCTAGTTTCTTATGTCTAGCCGATTTTGGTGGAGAATGGGATCTTTATATAGTGTTGGCACATCTAGGGTTACACCATGTAAACCCTAATGTGTCATGACTCTTCATTTCCATGACCCATGGGTTTGTAACTCCCATGGAGCATCCATGGAGCATCCTATGGGTAGAACCCAACTTGATAATCCATGGAGCCTCTTAGCCCACTATACAAGATATGGATGATTTACATAATCAACCCATATATTTAATTAGTTATCCTTTGATCACTTAATTAATTCTTTGATCAACTAATTAAATAATATTATTAATATATTAGAACTTATAATATATTAATAATCTCCAAGTGTTATTTCTCTCATTTAGTCTATCCAATTGCATGGTGCCATGCAACCCAAATGGACCATGCCGAGGGTAAGGACCCAGTCCTTAGTCCTTCGTAGGTACTTGAGGATATTCTTTACCGCAGTCCAGTGTGCCTTGCCAGGGTTCGCCTGATACCTGCTAACCATGCTCAAGGCAAAAGCTACATCGGGTCGAGTACACGTCATAGCATACATGATCGATCCTACAGCCGAAGCGTAAGGTGTTCGACTCATTTATGCTATCTCAGCCTCAGTGCTAGGGCTTTGTGTCTTACTCAATCTGGTGTTACTCTGGATGGGTAACTCTCCTTTCTTGGAATCCTGCATGCTGAATCTCTTCAGCACCTTATCCAAGTAGGTACTCTGACTAAGTCCAATTAGTCTTTCTTGGAATCCTGCATGCTGAATCTCTTCAGCACCATAGTACTATTTCATTTTCCCATTACATTCCCTTCGTGAACATTCACACGACGCATAGTAATGTAGAAACTATATTTTTGGTTAATGATAGTCAGAATTGGGAAAATACACACTCTTACAAGAGCCACACACACAGACACTAGATGCCTTGGTAGAAGGATACGATTAGTAGGAAACATAGGGCTTCCTAGGATCATACAAAACATTTTCATACTTACAGTTCATATACATTTTCAACACTTACAGTTCATATACATTTTCAATACTTACAGTTCATATACATATAAATACTTAAATACAAATTAAGACACTAAAATACTTATGATCTCACCAGCTTTAAAGCTGATACTCTCTTTCAAAATAACTTGTATCCTCAGGTTAACCATAGACAGGTACCGATGCAAGGTTCAGAGAAGATGGTGCTCGTTCAAGACTCATCTTCCTTTCTGATTTATACTTTAGTGTCTATTATAATTTGACAGAACACTTGTATTAAACTTATATTATTAATGCAATGGATGATGTGGTTGCTTGTTTACAACTTTTCATAGTTGTGATACTGTACATGACGTCCTCCGCCCCCAGAACGTTTCCGCCGTTCTTGGTTTTGGGGTGTGACATAAACGTACAAGTGAAAATGTTGAACTTCCCCGGAAAACCCGATGTTTTCCAAAAACATAAAATATAGTGATTTCTCAAATTGTTATACCGCCACAATAAATGATTTTGTTTACACTTCCTTGATTACTCGGGTGGTGTTGGATTAATTAAGGTTTGTGAGTTGTTATAATCATGCATTAGTAATGACTAGTTTATAACTATAGTTTACGAACGATCCATAGAGGCATCGCCCGTTATAACTCACTTAATCCAACCACCTTGATTACTCTCGATTATCGCCCTGAATCTGTTTACGTTGATTACTCATAAGCCTAGCAAACAAGGAAAAGAGGAGTACAAATCCTGGTACTTCCGTGAGTTTACTTTAGGTAGTCGGGGATGCGAAAGACTCGTTGGCCCATCTCGCATTTGATTACTTTGACCTTACTGGCAATACTATTGGATCACTAGGGCCCAAAAGCACTTGAGAGCCATTGAAGGTCCCTTTATATGGAATTGGGCCATAGGAGGCCCAATAACATATAAACATTATCCCTTGGGCCCAAAGATCACGTTAATGGACTTGAAAGGTCCAACAAGCATGATTTGAAACTTTCAAGCCCAAGTGCCGAATGTTTACTTGTCTTAGGTATCGCCGATCTACTGGAGGGTTTCGATTTAATGATTGTTGTTTTGTATCGACTCGAGACCGATCGATTTGTTTATAATGATATTTGGAGTTGTACGTGTATTTGTCCTTCGATTTTTGTCAACCGTAGATTAGTATTTTTGACTCAATAGTCTATAAATAACATAATTGGTTTAACAATAGTGGTTTGACCTTTTTCAGCCCCTTTCTTTTGTAAAATATCAAATTTAGTCCTTAATATAAAAGAAAAGTCATTTTAGGTCCTTAAAACATTTTCTTGAAAATTTTGCATCATAGATTTGTTGAAATGATATTTTTAACTCAAAGCTTATTTTCTTAACAGTTTCAGCCCTTCCAGAATGATATTTTCTGGTTAAAGCCCAACTTTTTGCAATTTTTACACTTTTAGCCCAAAATCCAAAAACTTTACAATTTTTATCCTTTTTGGAAATAAAAAGCATTTTCAACCCTTAAAATAGTTTTGTTACACTTTTTGTCCCCTGTTTGGAGGAAATTATCATTTCAGCCCTTCCAAATGTCTTTTTTTTGCAATTTTGGGCTTGTTGGGCCAAAAAGCCCAAAATTAGCCCATTTAGCTAAAGATTTACATTTCAAGTCCTTTGAAAATTTTAATGCTCATAAAAACAATTATTTTAACTGTTTTGACTCTTTAACCCTTAAGAAACCGTGATTTGGCAACCCTTAACCCAAATTTTGTATTTTTGACAATTTAAGCCCAAAAATGGATTTTGTGTTGAATTATGTTTATCACAATCTAATAAGTTATTAATCTTGACTAGTTTAGTGTAAGATAAATTAGATCATGTTTGATTTCTTCCTTATGTCATAGATCTCGAGATTTCACCCCTTTTTATTACATGTTCATCACAAAAACACATAAAATCATACTTACATGCATAAAATCACACATAGCATACAGATAGATCTACACATTTTCTTGTATTCTCCCCCATAAAACATAAGAAAACCGAAAAGAGAGGGGTATGAAACTCACCTTTGCTTATTGTTTTGGATTTAGAAGGGAGAAATGAAGAAAACTTGGTCTTAGCAAGCCTCCTTGGAAGATCTCGAACTTAAGGAGTTTTCTAGGAGTATGATCACCAAAAACTTGTTTAGAATGAGTGATCTTACATGAGAGAGGAGCTTTATAACTTAGACATGTGAAAACTTACCAAAGGATGATGATTATCTTGTGAAATCCTCTTGAACATAAACAAAATTTCAAGATTTTGGATAAAGGAGAAGGGATGACTCTTGAGTGATTTAGAGAGAGTTTTGGTGTGAAGTGTGTGTGTTTGGGAGACTCTCGGCTAAAGGAAAAAGAGAGAGGGGGAAGAAGAGGTGAGGTTGCATGGAAATATGAGAGAGGGCTTGGATGTTTGAAGTGTAATACCTAGTTATCCACAAAATAAAAATGATGTGGGAAGCAAAAGTCAACTCTCCTCCATTTGAGTAGTTGGGCCGAGAAGAGGAGAAGGAAGAAAAGAAAATTGGGCGTTGAATGCTTAAGCCCATATTATGGTTCAATTAGATAATTTTTGGCCCAAAATAAATCAAGGGATGATTTTTATGATCCATTAGGGCTAATTAGAATTGTTATGGCCCAATAAGGCCCATTTAAGATAAACTAGTTCATTTTAGGCTTGTAAGGCCCAAAATATTAAGTTCCTTGTATAGGGGTCCAATTAGAGTCCATTTAAGAGTTCTAAAACCAAAAAAAATCAAATTGGAAACTTATTGGTCCATTAGGCCCAATAAGGAAATCCTAGTCCAAAATGGACTTAAACCGGAATTTCTAGGGTTTCCAATCCTTTGTTGACTATTTGATGTGCTTGTATAAAGTGTTTGATGGAAGTTTTGTTGTTATTGAATAAGCATCATATATGCTTTCACATTGTTGGTTCACATTTGTTATCATTGTTCAATGTTTACAAGGCATCAAAATTCCTAGTTGTGACATCATCCCCCCGTTAGAGGGAATTTCGTCCCGAAATTCTTTTGAAAGCAAGATTTGAGAATGCGAGAATAGGTGAGGGTACTTCTGCTTCATCTGGTCTTCGTGTTCCCATGTGAATTTTGGCCCACGCTTCGCGTTCCACCATACCTTCACAATCGGAATGCGACTTTGCTTAGTACGCTTCACCTCCCTGTCCGTGATTTCGAATGGTTCTTCGACGAACAGGATATTCTCGTTGATTTCTATTTCTTCAAGGGGAATGACAAGGGTTTCATCGGAGAAGAACTTTTTCAAGTTTGAAACATGGAAAACAGGGTGTACACTGCTAAGCTCAGCGGGCAGCTGCAGTCTATACGCCACTGGACCGATTCGGGCAAGAATCTCGAAAGGTCCAATGTATCATGGATTTAGCTTTCCCTGTTTTCCATAATGAATAATCCCTTTCCAGGGAGAGACTCTTAACAACACCCGATCTCCGACTTGAAATTCCAAGGGATTTTGCTGTTTATCAACGTAGCTCTTCTGTCGGTCGCGTGATGCTTGTAGTCGAGCCGTGATTTGAACTATTTTCTCCGTTGTTTCACGTTTGATCTATGGTCCCGTTAACGTCTTGTCTGATGTCAGTTCTTTCGCTAGCTGGGTGTCACCTACCTCAGCCCAACACAACGGTGATCTACATTTACGTCCATGCAGCGCCTCGAAAGGAGCAACTTTGATACTCGTGTGGTAACTGTTGTTGTATGAGAATTCAACTAAGGGTAAGTGGGTATCCCATGACTTCCTAAAGTCTATCACACATGCGTGAAGCATGTCTTCAAGTGTCTAAATGGTTCATTTGTTTTGACCATCCGTTTGTGGATGATAAGGATTGCTCATGTCGAGATGTGTTCCTAGAGCTTTTTGAAGTGATTGACAAAAACGCGAAGTGAATCTACTATCTCTATCTGAGATGATAGATATTGGCACTCCGTGGAGTCTCATAATTTCCTTGATGTATATCCTCGTCAACCTCTCCATCTTGTAGGATTCTTTTATTGGCAGGAAATGAGCGGATTTCGTCAATCTGTCGACTATTACCCATATGGTGTCCAATCCATCTGATGACTTGGGTAGCTTGGTCACAAAGTCCATAGTAATCCTCTCCCATTTCTACTCGGGAATTACAGGTTGCTGTAATAGTCCCGAGGGCTTATGATATTCCACCTTTACTTTAGCGCAAGTATGGCATTTGCTAACATAGGTGGCAATCTCTACCTTCATGTTAGGCCACCAATAGTGTTGCTTAATATCCAAGTACATTTTATCTGAACCCGGATGGATGGAGTATCGCGTCTTGTGGGCTTCATTCATGACTACCTCTCTGAATCCCCCAAGTTTAGGGACCCAAATGTGATTCATGAAATCATATACCTCGCCCTCTTTCACTTCGAGATTCTTTTCCATTCCACGTAATGCTTCACTTTTTTTATTCTTTGCCTTCATGGAATCGAACTGGGCTACCCTGATCTGAGAGGTTAAGTGGGATTGGATGGTTATTGAGAGAGTTTTCACGCGGCGATTTGAGTATTCTTTCCAACTCAAGGCATCAGCTACCACGTTAGCCTTGCCTGGGTGGTACTTGATTTCACACTCATAATAGTTTAGTAACACAACCCATCTTCTTTGCCTCATGTTCAACTCTTTTTGATTTTGGATATGTTGGAGGCTCTTGTGGTCCGTAAAAATGGTGCACTTTGAACCGTAAAGGTAGTGCCTCCATACTTTTAAGGTGAAGACCACAGCTCCCAACTCCAGATCATGAGTTGTATAATTCACTTCGTGTGTCTTTAGCTGTCGTGATACATAAGCTATCACCTTCCCACGCTACATAAGTACACAACCTAAGCCCTGATTCGACACGTCGCAGTATACTACGAAATCTTCTGTTCCTTCTGGTAATGATAGCACCGGCACACTACAGAGTGCTTGTTTCAGAGTTCGGAATGCAACTTCTTGCTTTTCTATCCATTCAAAGGGTACGCCCTTTTGTGTAAGCATGGTAAGCGGTTTGGCTGTCTTAGAGAAGTTCTGGATGAATCTCCTGTAATAGCCTGCGAGACCCAGAAATTGGCGAATTTCTGTGGGTGTTGTTGGGACTGCCCATCCTTCGATGGCTTTGACCTTAGAAGGATCCACGTGTATGTTGGATTAGTGTCTAAGTCCATAACTATTTTGGTATGTACTTGACCCGATGGTGCATGGTCCTTTTGGGTTGCCTTCACCAAAGCAATTTGATAGGATGAATTATGGAGAGAGAGGATTAAATATGATTTATTAATATATTATGAGAATAATATATTAAAGGAGAAATCATATTGTTTAATTAATATTAGTCAAGAATTAATAAGAATTAATTTTGTGACTAAAAGAGATTAATTAAACTTAAGGGACTAGAATTGTAATTATAAGATAATTGCAATTTGGGCTATGGATTGCCTTATATTAAGAAGTAGACTAATTCTATGGGGAAACCCATTAGAAATCGTCCAAGGCCTTTAAGGAAAGGAGTCCATGGGTTGCTTAGGGCTTAAGCATCCAAATTAGGGTTTCCTTGTTAGATAACCCTAATAGCCTCACTATTTAAAGAGCCCTTATGCCCCAAAAACGGGGACAAGCTTCCTTCTAGGATTTCCACATGTTTTGGGCAGCCTCCTTCTCTTCTCCTCTTCATCCTCTTGCTCTTGGTGTTTGTTAACCATTAGAGGAGTGACATTTGTGACTCTATGTTTTCTAAAGTCAATACAAGAAGGATTTGAGATTTTTATTGCTATATAACAATCAAGGTAATATCTTAAACCCATTCTTATGTTAATATGATTACTTGTATGCTAGAATTAGGGTTTATAGTCTTGGATGAATTGCATGTACAATAGAGAAACCTAGATCCAAGCATTAGTGTTGTATGAGCTCATAGGATGTTCTTATGACTAAAACCCATCAGTGGTATCAGAGCCTTGATTGGTTTCTATTGTATTGATGCCTTGTATGTTTGTTCAAGTTGAAAAAAAAATCGATTTTTGTGAATCTGTCTGATGGACTCGGCGAGTCCCATAGTGGACTCGGCGAGTCCATTGGGGTACTCGGCGAGTCCAAGAGTCAGAAAGAGCAAATATTGGGATTTCTTGCTGTTGATCTTTGAGATACTTGCCTTTATCATATTAGATAAATATAAATCCGATTTTATGATATATATATGAGTATATTCTTGATCTAATTGAAGATATTTATCAATTAATAAAATATTTATTTCCTTATGTGATAATTGATTAATTATTAAATTGGTAAATTGTTTTGCAAGAAATTATTAAATAAATCAAATATGGATAATTATGTGATTAAATGTTAATTTAGATTATTTGTTATTTGATCCCCAATGTTTTGAAATGTTTCAAAACTTGCCCTCAAGTTTTGGAATTTAAATTTTGATTAAAAGTTTAATTTTGATGTATATTTAAATTCTAAACCCTAATGTTTTGAAATGTTTCAAAACTTGCCCTCAAGTTTGGAATTTAAAAGTTGATTAAAAGTTTAATTTAGGAATGTTAAATTCTAAAACCCTAGTATTGTTTTGAAAAGTTCAAATCACACCCTTATGGTTTTATTAATTTATTAAGGTGTATAATTAAAAGAGGTTTAATAAATCCATAAAGTTTAGGTTTACAATTTAATTGAATTAAATGTATAATTATTAAATTTGACCTCCTAGTATTTTAAAAGCGTAAAATACACCCTATACTATATATAACATTAAAAGTCTAACATTATATATATGTATGAGTAAAAGTCAGTCTTATCGTTAGTATGCCTCATTCAAGAAGCTGGTCTATAAGGGGTGTTTAAGGAAATTGCCTATAACATGGCGATTGAATGGGTATCCACTCTTACCCACCGCACTCTTGACTAGTGGACGGTCGTTAGCCGAACGGGTAGGATAGGACAAAACCTTCCATTATAAGTATAATGAAGTACAAAAGTAACTAACTGTTTTACAAATTCCCAATCTTAGTTACTTAGGAAAAAGTGAATTGATGCAATTCCATGAAATTACACTTTGTGCCCTTGCGAAGACGTTAGTGGAGCGTGTGTGGTTTACCGGCACACTAAAGGGTTCCAAGCAAAGGTAGCAAAGGGTGACTCAATGTTTGTCATAGTTCGGTGGAGCGTGTGTGGTTTACCGGCACATCGAATAGGTGACTGTAACATGTGAGGGCACCATGTAAGTTTGCATGGTTATTCACACCTGCTTTGTGATCCTCGGCATCTTAGTCACAAACTAGAGGGGCATATCGAGATTTAAACATGCCATTGAAATGTTCAATGAATCTCAAAGGATCTAGGAGTTTTTTTATAGATTTAAAACTTAAATTTCTTTTTCATTTTTTGTGGTGGAAATTAGTGAATCATCATTCACTTACCTTCAAATATTCTGCAACTAGATTACGGCATCCCTTTTCTAGGTTGTAGCATATTGTGTTGGGTCCTAGCCTTAATATCTCATTTGGGTGATTTATTAAGGACTCAATCAATCAACTAACTTGAATTTGTTTTTCTCCCGCTTTGTAGATGTCAAAGTACGACAACTATGGTCTTCCCAAATCCCGTGGAACAAGCATTCCACATGAAGATGATGTTCCACGATTCGATCGAGGAACAAGAGATCATGTTTCTCTTCCTCCACCTCCTCCAATTATTCTCCCTAACCCAGAAGTTCGAAGGCTTGAAAAGTTCAAGCTCACTCAATCCCTTTTGGCAAGTGAATATAAAGAAGGAAAGTCGGTGTGTGCACACGTCCTAGGGATGAAATCACACATTGATAGGTTAAGAATGTTGGGATCCGTTGTCTGTGAGGAGATGGCTGTTGACTGGGTTCTTCAGTCACTTCCTAACTCATATAGTGAGTTCATAAGAGAGTACTATATGATGAACTGCGACGTGACCCTTATAGATCTCACTTATATGCTTATTGCCGCTGAATCAGTAATGGTTTGGCGCAATAGAAAAGCAAAGTTGATTGGTGAATCTGCCTTCAACACCTCTATGGATATAGACAATGGCAACGAAAGACATGTTATGATCGAAAGGTTTGATCATAAGAAAAAGGCAATGTCTGAAGTAGTTCCATGTCGTGTTCCAAAAGAGTCAATTTGCTTTTATTGCCAAGAGAAGGGGCATTGGAGACGAAGCTGCCCTATTTACCTAAGAGATCTAAGAGATGGGAGAGTCAAAACGTATGGCTCTGCTTTAGGTAAAATGCATTGACTAACTCTTTTAAGCTTTTATTCTAGATTCTTAATACATAATGTGATAAGATTACAATTGATGTTTTGTAGGATCGAAGAAAAGAAAGTAAGCTTAAGGGAAGATGTGAGCAGAATCTAACCGTGAAGGAATGGATTTCGATCGCATTACTTGAAGATTAGATTCTTGAGCTACTACTTAGAGTTAGAATAAGATTGCTAAGAAAGATGTATTAGCATAGTTTTTCAAAGAATTGCATTGTAAGGACAAATTTTTTCCGCAATAAAATAAAATTTGATTTTATATTATTTATTTATCCTTGCAATGGCGTGTACGAAAAATTGATGTTAGAATGTTTCTATTATTAGCAATAATGGATTTGATTCTTAATTATGGAAATGTCGAAATTTACCAAATAAGGAGAGTTTCTCATCGCCCAAGTTTCAGTTGGACAGAAATTTGGAATCACGCAACTTGGTTGCATGATGAATGAGAAATTTCATATTTGGAAATTAGACTAATTCATTAACAAAGTGTCAAGTGAAGGACTAGGAGATCGAGTACACAAAGTTGCGAGTTGATCAAGTCCACCATAAGAGTAACAAAGATATTCGTCATGATTTACTAAAGGTTTAGTAAATATGATTATACTTATAAGATTAAGTGTAATTCTGAATTGATTGAAAAAGTTTAAATCAATAGCAGAACGAATAAGAAGAATCAAGTAGGCAGAAAGATAAAAGTTTCTCCATTCTAAGAAGAATGGAGAGTACCTTTTCTGCTTTATGATAGGTCTTAATGATTAAGAACCATATCTCAATTGATCCTCTAAGTGAGTCTTAGTACAATCGTATGTCTAAGAAGAGGAATCAAGAATTGAAGAAATGGTTAAATCAAGAAGTCAATCATACTTTGTTCCAAAAACAAGTCTTAGAGTTAAGATTGTAAAATTGAGTGATAAGTATTAAGAAGGTTTATAACATTCATCAAATGTGGAAAGTTGTGATGTCTTGGATAAGACAAAGACCAACTAGGGCCAATTTATGAAGTGTTTTGATAAAAAACTACACTAACTCTTGAATATTTGTTTGTCAAGAAATGTTTATTGACAAGAGAATCTTATATGTCAAGGAGTCAGTGGGAGTCTTATTGGTCTTGAAAGGTTTCAAGAACTAATCAAGAATAAACCTAATCGATCATCACTAACACACGAGTTGAGGTTTACAACCTATCGTGTTGACATTATTTTGTTTCTGTGCTGTTCCAATTAAGTTAATTATGCATGTGAGTTCTATGAATTCTCATTTGAATGCATAAAAGGCAAGGACCTTGATCAATGAAAATTACATTGATAGGAAAAGGTGAGCTGCTAAGCTACTTGGAAGACATGGTGGGCAGCTGTGTTACCATAAGACAAAGAAATCAAGATTAAGAAAGTTCGGTCCATATGAGTTTGAATTTGTCGTAAACTTTGGTTTTAACAAATTCACATGGATAGGAACACATACACCATTAAAATTTAAGTGTCATAAGATTCCCTCCTTCATGAAAATGACTGTGAGGAAATGCTTTCACTAAGAGAGATTTTAAAAGATAGTGATTGTGAAAATTGTATTCTCGAATTCGATTATGGCTGCGGTATCCCTTTCCATGATTCGAATTGTGAGATTTGGAAATTAGTCTGAATTGTTTAGACATACATATGAGCTATCTAAGGTAAAGGTGTAAAATCTTTGATAAAGGATTATCAAAGCATTAGGTATTAGAAACATGAACTTAAGAAATTCAATAAGTATTGTTTTTTTGGAAGTTAAGCTGGTTTCTGAATACATGTCAAAGCTAGTAGGAGCATAAGTGTTATGTTTATAATAATCATCATGATAGTGGGAGCATAAATGTTATGATTATATGATTATTAAGGCAAGTATTGCAAGTTAGCAATATTAATTATAGAAAACAAGAGTCATACCTTGCAAAGTTGTAAGGGTTGAATAGTTGTTTTGCTATAATTAAGGGAGAGAATATTATGCTTCATTTCAAATCTAAAGGCTTAGGTTGTGGAATGTTAATAAATTTAGTCAAGGATACATAGTGTGTTCTCAAAAATCGATTATGATTACGACATTCCTCTTTATAGTTCGAATTTTGAGAATGTAGCACATAAAATATTATGGCAAAAGATTGATAAAATATCAAATCTTTATGTAAGACATTATGCATCGTTTCCCATATGCTTCGGGTATAGGATCGATTGCAAATGCTATAATATTTCACCATTCTAAAATTTTCCAAATGTCTAGCCCATTTAGAGGAAAAGGGACAAGAATCGGTTTTGACTAAGATAATTAAACAACTATCAAAGGACAATCCAAAGTTTGCCGAGGATTGGTCGCTTGTGAGTAGTTGGAAGTATAGTATTGGATGGACCATATCGACATTATTATGCATAGATAATATTCTATTGAGAATGAGTTGTCATATGGTAAGTATGGAAAGGTTTCCATATTGGGAATTGAATATTGAAAATCTATGTCTAGATTAGAAACTTTTATGCAAAAGGATGTTCAAAGGAATGTACTTTGAGTGAGAAACATCATATCTAAGGAATTGTATTGTAACAATCTCCGATAGAGGACTTTGTAATATCGTTGGCAATAGTCTTTGTGACTTTTGTGCTATGACATTACGAAAGGATCATTGCATAAAATGTTAGAATCTAGCATATTCTGTAAGTGGCAAGAATTTGATATTCTTTCACTTGTGAAAAGGATTTGGAGTTGTGAAATGAGTATGATTGGAAATGTGTTCATTTGATCTATTTCACAAAGTAAGAACCATAGGTAAACATTTTGTGCATGCTAAGAGCATGGGACAAGTGTTGTAATAATTCAAGTAAAAAGTTGATTACCCGAAACAACAAATAATGAGTAATCGATATGGTGATAAATAAAAGGTGTTTTATTTATACTCAAGGTTGAGGCCATATGGGATTAGTATTATTCTTGTGTTTTACTTTGCATGTTTTGACTTCCTGAATAATTTAATTGGTAGATAACAGTCAAATTATTCGAACGAGCCATAGTCGTTCATATGTTGGAAGTAGGTATGAAAAAAGACTATCGTGAATCGGTGTGTGGATTTTCAAAAAGGTATTAGACATAAGAAAATGTTTGCTGCAATGTTCATGAGTGCTTATGAATATGATTTGAGCATTGGATTAAACCCACGCTCACTTGGATCACTTCATGAATTGTATCACGAGTGATTGGTGAGACGATAACATCTTATATTCTTGAAACCGAGATGTGTGAGTTGTATCTTGCAAATCGATTGCACATTGATAATATGTAAATGCACCAGTAACTTGGTGTCATAAAACATATTGTTGTGTGTGATTTGGTGAGTGAGTGCAAGCGAGCATTGAATCAAATTTTATCTGTTCCTTTTATCCAAAGTAGGATAAAAGCGATATCTTTGGGCCCCTCGATGATTTAGTGATGACAAACGTAAATGCTCGGCCAGGCTAGGGCTAATTTGATTTGTTCAATTAGTCAGTCGTCATAAATCAGAAGTCGAGAAATAGTACAGAGAGAATGATTAGAAATCATGCCTCATACGATATCTAGAATGGAGGAATATATGATCCCCTATCTAAAGGACACGCGTATCTGATAGGATCAGAGTTGACAACGGCTTTGGAAAGCTACGATTGCAGATCAGGATCTGAAGTTATACGCATAATAGTTATTAGACATATCCAAGTGGGAGACTGTTGGATTAGTGTCTAAGTCCATAACTATTTTGGTATGTACTTGACCCGATGGTGCATGGTCCTTTTGGGTTGCCTTCACCAAAGCAACTTGATATGATGAATTATGGAGAGAGAGGATTAAATATGATTTATTAATATATTATGAGAATAATATATTAAAGGAGAAATCATATTGTTTAATTAATATTAGTCAAGAATTAATAAGAATTAAGTTTGTGACTAAAAGAGATTAATTAAACTTAAGGGACTAGAATTGTAATTATAAGATAATTGCAATTTGGGCTATGGATTGCCTTATATTAAGATGTAGACGAATTCTATGGGGAAACCCATTAGAAATCGTCCAAGGCCTTTAAGGAAAGGAGTCCATGGGTTGCTTAGGGCTTAAGCATCCAAATTAGGGTTTCCTTGTTAGATAACCCTAATAGCCTCACTATTTAAAGAGCCCTTATGCCCCAAAAACGGGGACAAGCTTCCTTCTAGGATTTCCACATGTTTTGGGCAGCCTCCTTCTCTTCTCCTCTTCATCCTCTTGCTCTTGGTGTTTGTGAACCATTAGAGGAGTGACATTTGTGACTCTATGCTTTCTAAAGTCAATACAAGAAGGATTTGAGATTGTTATTGCTATATAACAGTCAAGGTAATATCTTAAACCCATTCTTATGATTACTTGTATGCTAGAATTAGGGTTTATAGTCTTGGATGAATTGCATGTACAATAGAGAAACCTAGATCCAAGCATTAGGGTTTGTATGAGCACATAGGATGTTCTTATGACTAAAACCCATCAGTGTATTCCTTCTTGGCTAACAACATGACCCAAAAAGTTCACACTACGAAGCCAGAACTCACACTTTGAGAGCTTTGCGTATAGTTTTTCAGTTCGCAGGGTTTCCAGGATTTGTCGAAGATGTTGGCCATGCTCCTCTTCGCTTCGAGAGTAAACTAGAATGTCATCAATGAAAACAATGACAAAGTTGTCGAGGAATGGTCGGCAGATTCGGTTCATTAGGTCCATGAACACGGCAGGGGAATTTGTTAGACCAAATGGCATTATGACAAATTCATAATGTCCGTAACGAGTTCGGAAAGCGGTTTTGGGGATATCCTCTTCCCGGACCTTGAGTTGATGGTAAACAGATTGCAGATCTATTTTAGAGAAATAGCTTTCTCCTTGGAGCTAGTCAAATAGATCATCGATTCGTGGGAGTGGATAGCGGTTTTTGACGGTGAGCTTATTTAGTTCTCTGTAATCAATACACATCCTGAAAGATCTGTCCTTCTTCTTGACAAAGAGAATTGGAGCTCCCCATGGTGAGAAGCTGGGTCGGATGAATCCATTCTCCAAAAGTTCGCTGAGTTGACTGGAATATTCTTGCATCTCCGCAGGAGCTAATCGGTAAGGCGATTTAGCGATGGGAGTGGCTCCTGGCACAAGTTCAATTCGAAATTCGATTTGTCTTTCTGGGGGTATCCCCGGAAGATCATCAGGGAAGACATCTGGGAATTCGCGAGCTACTGGGATATCTCGAACATTGACCTCTTCCTTGGATTTGTCTACTATATGAGCCAGGAACGCCAAGTCTTTCCTTCGTAGATACTTATGTTCCTTGATGCATGAGATAAGACGAAAGTTCTTGTTAGGTTTGTCTCCGTATATAATTAAGGTTTCACGATTTGGAAGGTGAAGGCGAACGGCCTTCTCGTGACACATAATTTCAGCATGGTGGGGGCTTAACCAATCCATGCCAATAATCACATCAAAACTCCTAATGGAAATAGGCATTAAGTTTATTTGAAAGACGTGATGATTTAAGGCTAGGGTATATCTGATATAGATTTCCCTGGTGGATTCTGTTTTCCCATTAGCCATTTCCACCGTGAAGGTTTCGTCGAGCTTCTGGGGTTGTTGTTTTAACAAGTGCGTAAATTTATTTTTCACAAAAATTCGCTCTGCTCCGGTATCTAGGATGCATGCATAAGTGTGGTTTAGGAGAAACGTACCGGTAACAACAGCGGGATCCTGAACCGCTTCTCGCTGACCCATAGCTAGCACCCTTCCTGCTTCTCCGTTCCCAGGGTTGTTGGTGTTGGGGCAGTTTCGACGGATATGCCCAGTCTTTCCACATCCATAGCAGATGGGGCTTGACCCTGTGTTATTGCCGCTATTGTTGGTGTCGTTGTTGTTGTTGTTGTTGCTGTTTCTTTGTTGTTGATTCTGGGGAGGGTAGGTTTGGCAATACCTTGCTGTGTGACCCTTCCGATTGCAACTGGTGCAATGCATTTCTCTGCATTCTCCATTATGATGGAGACCGCACTTGTTGGACTAAGGAAGATTACCGGAATATTGCCTAGGAGCACTTGGAGCAGCTGAGGCTGGAGCATGTGGTGTGGGTGCAACTTAGGTGGTTGCAGCATTGACTGTCACTGTTTGTTGCTTCTTGGACGATTTCGAGCCTTGACGTCCCTTCCTCTTGTTGTTCTTTCCTTTCTTGTTGTCACTTTCCTTCTTACCTTCAGCCTCCACCGGCGTCTCACCCTTCTTGTTATTGTGGTCATACAGTTTCTTGGCCAATCTCTTGGCACTGTCGAAGGTTTCAGGATTTACAGCTATCACATTTCCTTGGATTGGGTAGGTTAGTCCCCATATGAATCGTTCGATTTTATTTCCCTCCGAAGTGATCATGCCAGGGCACAACAGAGACAGTTTGCTAAACCTTGATATGTATGCATCTATATCAGAGTTTCGGACGGTGAGATTCCACAGCTCTTGTTCCATTTTCTGAATTTCGCCACGAGGGCAGTACTCGGCCATCAACATTTCTTTCATCTCTGCCCATGGCATGGAATTGGCTACGGGAAGAGTCATGGCTTCTACGTGTCCGTTCCACCAACTGAGAGCTTGGTCAACGAAAGTGCATGTGGAAAACTTCACCTTCATCTCCTTAGGGCATTCACATATCTCGAACACCGATTCCACCTTCTCAATCCATCTTTTCAGGGTTAACATTCCTTCAGTGCCGTTAAAGGTTCGTGGCTTGGCATTGGTGAAATCCTTGTAGGAGCACGTTTTGGTAGGTCCTTGATTTATCCCGTTGTTCGAACTTCCAGCCCCTTGTCCGTTGACTCCTCCATTCTTCCCTTGGTGAATTTGTGCCATTGCTGTGGTGACCGCAACAGATACAACTACTTGGAATGCAGATGAGTCGACTTCGGGTGGGGTTGGCCCAGGGTTTCCGCGGGTTGGTCGTCGAGGCATCTTTCTGTCACGAAACGGAAAGATGTTGAGTGCCCAAGTTTTTGTTGGTTTGTGGCCTAATGACTAGGTTTATATCATGTATTTAGGTAGTTTCGTATATCAATATATAAACATAGAAGCATAGCACATAAAAAGTAATAACATCACAAGAAAACGCATATATTTTTCATTAATAATATCCATACTTTGTTACATGAAAATTTGCTCTAAAGAGCATACATAAGTGGTGTAAGTTCGGTAGCATAACGACCCTACGAGTAGTGTAATCACTTAAACATAGAGTCGATGGTACATAGCATAGATCATAGTTAATAATACTAAGGACTGATACGGCAAATCGTAGTCGCGGTGGGATGTGCCAGGGGTGGTGCTATGGAAGGGGACGCTCCCTGAAGGCGAGCCACCTATTGTTCCGCATCTTGGAGTCGAGCCTCCCACCTTACCTGCCTCATGTGGAACTCTCGGATAAGCTCTCGTGTCTCTTGCTCTGCACGCTCGACCCTAGTCCGCATCTGGTGCATCTGCTCAGCGGTGCTCTAAGCTAGGTCGCCGGTGTTCCGCAATCGTCTCACCATGACCGGAAGAGCACGATCGGCCGGTCCTCCATCCCTCAGGTCATAGAACTCGCGTGACATGCCGAATGGGGGTCGATGTCCCTGCTGTCTACTCCCCCTCCAAAGATCAATACCCCATAGGGGTGTTGGACCAGTGGGGCCCACCCGATAAGTGGGCACCCTAATCGGATAAGGGGGGTTGATGACTTCGGACTCCGCGTCCGAATCACCATCTTCGTCATCATTGGGCTCCTCCTCGAGACCTCCTTCGGCTTCCTCTTCTTCCTGGTCCACCACTGGTTCAGTCGTTCCATCCTTGGGTTCCTCTTCAGATTCTTCCAACCATCCGTTGTTTCCCTGGTTAGGGAAATAAGGATCTCCGGGGTGATGGAAACCAGCCATGTTGTATGTGAGAGTGCATAAACATGCTAACATTATTCCTAAGATGTTTTAATTATTGTATAAGTTGTGTGGATGTTCTTCTTTTTGGTAATAGAGGGGTACGTTGTTAGGTTTACTTACTATCACGATTTTGCTCGGGGCCTGCGATAGTTGCACCTCAGAGGAAATGTAGTTGATCAGGCTACATTCACTCCTTAATACGACTATGAACAGTCCCGACTTAACCGAGATGTCATCATTATCTTGTTTGGTTTGGTACTATGCTATTTTTCCTGTGTCTTACGAGTAGGAGTGTTTTATCGTTGTGTTTTTATTCATTTTGTTTTGTTCAGAGTTGTTTTGTCCCCTTTTTGGTATATAGTTACATATCAATGTGTGGTTAGATATGCTAGTTCACTATAAACAGAGCTCTAATACCAACCTGTCACACCCCCGAACCACACGGCGGAAACGTCCGAGGGCTCGCATGGCTTAAATTGAATATCATCACAATGAATATACATGAATCATAACATAAACATCACCATGCATCAATATATTACAACTGGAATTGTTCACATCAAGTACATTGTTTTAACATTACAAATCCATACATAAATTGTTTGATAGATTTCATAAGCAAAACACCCTATCATACTTGGTACTTATTCATTGGCTTACCTGTTACCTGAGAATACAAGTTATTTTGAAAAACGGTCAACATATGGAATGTTGGTGAGTTCATAAGTATGTTCTGATAAAATGATTTGTGTAGTTTGTAAAATCCAGAAAATCCGATATTTTCTGAAAAGGCCATTGTTTATAAAAAGGTGTGAAGATCCGTACAATATGCATGATGATTTCAAAACATGTATAATTCAAGAACTTAGTATTAAACGTACAAGTGAAAATGTTGAACTTCCCCGGAAAACCCGATGTTTTCCAAAAACATAAAATACAGTGATTTCTCAAATTATTATACCGCCACAATAAATGATTTTGTTTACTCTTCCTTGATTACTCGGGTGGTGTTGGATTAATTAAGGTTTGTGAGTTGTTATAATCATGCATTAGTAATGACTAGTTTATAACTATAGTTTACGAACGATCCATAGAGGCGTCGCCCGTTATAACTTACTTAATCCAACCACCTTGATTACTCTCGATTATCGCCCTGAATCTGTTTACGTTGATTACTCATAAGCCTAGCAAACAAGGAAAAGAGGAGTACAAATCTTGGTACTTCCGTGAGTTTACTTTAGGTAGTCGGGGATGCGAAAGACTCGTTGGCCCATCTCGCATTTGATTAACCTTACTGGCAGTACTATTGGATCACTAGGGCCCAAAAGCACTTGAGAGCCATTGAAGGTCCCTTTATATGGAATTGGGCCATAGGAGGCCCAATAACATATAAACATTATCCCTTGGGCCCAAAGATCACGTTAATGGACTTGAAAGGTCCAACAAGCATGATTTCAAACTTTCAAGCCCAAGTGCCGAATGTTTACTTGTCTTAGGTATCGCCGATCTACTGGAGGGTTTCGATTTAATGATTGTTGTTTTGTATCGACTCGAGACCGATCGATTTGTTTATAATGATATTTGGAGTTGTACGTGTATTTGTCCTTCGATTTTTGTCAACCGTAGATTAGTATTTTTGACTCAATATTCTATAAATAACATAATTGGTTTAACAATAGTGGTTTGACCTTTTTCAGCCCCTTTCTTTTGTAAAATATCAAATTTAGTCCTTAATATAAAAGAAAAGTCATTTTAGGTCCTTAAAACATTTTCTTGAAAATTTTGCATCATAGATTTGTTGAAATTATATTTTTAACTCAAAGCTTATTTTCTTAACAGTTTCAGCCCTTTCAGAATGATATTTTCCGGTTAAAGCCCAACTTTTTGCAATTTTTACACTTTTAGCCCAAAATCCAAAAACTTTACAATTTTTATCCTTTTTGGAAATAAAAAGCATTTTCAACCCTTAAAATAGTTTTGTTACACTTTTTGTCCCCTGTTTGGAGGAAATTATCATTTCAGCCCTTCCAAATGTCATTTTTCGCAATTTTGGGCTTGTTGGGCCAAAAAGCCCAAAATTAGCCCATTTAGCTAAAGATTTACATTTCAAGTCCTTTGAAAATTTTAATGTTCATAAAAACAATTATTTTAACTGTTTTGACTCTTTAACCCTTAAGAAACTGTGATTTGGCAACCCTTAACCCAAATTTTGTATTTTTGACAATTTAAGCCCAAAAATGAATTTTGTGTTGAATTATGTTTATCACAATCTAATAAGTTATTAATCTTGACTAGTTTAGTGTAAGATAACTTAGATCATGTTTGATTTCTTCCTTATGTCATAGATCTCGAGATTTCACCCCTTTTTTATTACATGTTCATCACAAAAACACATAAAATCATACTTACATGCATAAAATCACACATAGCATACAGATAGATCTACACATTTTCTTGTATTCTCCCCCATAAAACATAAGAAAACCGAAAAGAGAGGGGTATGAAACTCACCTTTGCTTATTGTTTTGGATTTAGAAGGGAGAAATGAAGAAAACTTGGTCTTAGCAAGCCTCCTTGGAAGATCTCGAACTTAAGGAGTTTTCTAGGAGTATGATCACCAAAAACTTGTTTAGAATGAGTGATCTTACATGAGAGAGGAGCTTTATAACTTAGACATGTGAAAA
The DNA here is from genome assembly GCF_051521515.1 of Lactuca serriola. Classification (NCBI taxonomy): domain Eukaryota; kingdom Viridiplantae; phylum Streptophyta; class Magnoliopsida; order Asterales; family Asteraceae; genus Lactuca; species Lactuca serriola. The sequence goes on from NC_136411.1 coordinate 284,387,552, forward strand.
CTTACCAAAGGATGATGATTATCTTGTGAAATCCTCTTGAACATAAACAAAATTTCAAGATTTTGGATGAAGGAGAAGGGATGACTCTTGAGTGATTTAGAGAGAGTTTTGGTGTGAAGTGTGTGTGTTTGGGAGACTCTCGGCTAAAGGAAAAAGAGAGAGGGGGAAGAAGAGGTGAGGTTGCATGGAAATATGAGAGAGGGCTTGGATGTTTGAAGTGTAATACCTAGTTATCCACAAAATAAAAATGATGTGGGAAGCAAAAGTCAACTCTCCTCCATTTGAGTAGTTGGGCCGAGAAGAGGAGAGGGAAGAAAAGAAAATTGGGCGTTGAATGCTTAAGCCCATATTATGATTCAATTAGATAATTTTTGGCCCAAAATAAATCAAGGGATGATTTTTATGATCCATTAGGGCTAATTAGATTTGTTATGGCCCAATAAGGCCCATTTAAGATAAACTAGTTCATTTTAGGCTTGTAAGGCCCAAAATATTAAGTTCCATGTATAGGGGTCCAATTAGAGTCCATTTAAGAGTTCTAAAACCAAAAAAAATCAAATTGGAAACTTATTGGTCCATTAGGCCCAATAAGGAAATCCTAGTCCAAAATGGACTTAAACCGGAATTTCTAGGGTTTACAATCCTTTGTTGACTATTTGATGTGCTTGTATAAAGTGTTTGATGGAAGTTTTGTTGTTATTGAATAAGAATTATACATGCTTTCACATTGTTGGTTCACATTTGTTATCATTGTTCAATGTTTACAAGGCATCAAAATTCCTAGTTGTGACACGGTCGTAGGTGTTGACAAGGTTTTCTTCTTGCTTCGTGAGCAGAGAAGTATGTTATCAATGAAAATACTGAAAAGGCTGACTAGGAATGGTTAGGAAAACTTGGTTCGTAGGGTCCCTGAATACAGTCGGAGCATTCGTTAGGTTGAAGGGTATCACACAATTTGAAATGGTCGCGACAAGTTTGGAAAGCAGTTTTTGGAATGTCCTCTTCTCGGACTCGAAGTTGATGATAACCGGTTCATAGATTTATTTTAGAGAAGTAACTAGCTCCTTGGAGCTGGCCAAATAGGTCGTCCGCCCGAGGGAGTGGGTATCGATTTTTGATGGTGTGCTTATTCAAATCCCTAAAATTGATGCACATTCTGAAGGGTTCGCCTTCTTGAAGAACAAGACCGAAGCTCTTCAGGGTGAAAAGCTTGGTCTGATGAATCTTTAGCTCAACAATTTTCTTATTTGACTGGATAACTCCTGAACTTCGGCGGGAGCTAACGTATAGGGTGAATTGGCGATTGATGTGGCTCCTGTTATTAGGTCGATTCAAAATTTGACTCGTCTTTCTGGAGGTATTCCTGAAAGTTCTTCGGGAAATACATCCGGAAAACCGCATCCTACTGTAATACCTTTTATGCTTACTTCTTCCTTGGTCTTGTCCACAACAAGAGCGAGGAAAACGTAGTTCTTCTGGTGCAGGCACTTTTGTGCCTTGATGCACGAGATAGGACGAGGATTGGCGCCAGGTTTATCACCATAGGTTATTAGGTTTTTGTGATTTGGGGAGGTAAAGGCGAACGACCTTCTTGCAACACATAATATCAGCATGATGGGGCTTAACCAATCCATGTTGATTATCACATTAAAACTCCTAATATATACTGGCATCAAGTCTATTGAAATGAATGGTTGTTTAGTGTTAAGGTGTTCCCTACATAAATATCTTTGGTTGATTCGTTTTCCCATTAGCCATGTCCACCGTAAAGGCTTCGTTTAGCTTCTGGGGTTGTTGTTTTAGTAAGTGCTCGAATTTGTTACTAACGAACCTTCGCTCAGCTTCACTATTGAATAAGAGGTAAGCGAAAGATTTGTTAAGTGGGAACATACCAGTAACAACTGTCGGGTCTTGGAATGCTTTGCCTTGACCCAAGGTCAGGACCATTTCTGATCCTTCTACTCCTTGATTGTTATCCTTGGGGAAATTGCGCCTGAAGTGACTGGTTCCTCCACACCCATAGCAGGTGTGACTGGTCTCATCATTGGTGTTGTTGTTAAGGTTGTTGTTTTCGTTTGGCTGACGATTCTGTCATGGATAAGTTGTACAGTATTTGGTGGTGTGATTCTTTCAGTTGCATTTCTTACAATGCAACTCCTGGCAGGCTCCCTTATGATGGAATTGGACTGGTTTCATTTTGGAAGGCTTCCAACATATGGTATCGCTGATGTTGGTGTAATAAGGGTCATGGTTGCATGAACAGCAACAAAATTTTGCTTCTTTGAGAACCCTTGAGTGGGTTGTCCCTTTCTCTTACTTCCAGACTTCCGCTTCCAGCTCTTAAGCTTGGGGTTTGGAGTTCCTTGATAAGCTGTCACTTGTTGGTTTCCATGTTCGTTCCCTCAGCTGGGGTTGTCAATGCTATTTCTGACTTCATTGGTGTTGTTCGCGTTGATTTGTTCCATAGCAACGGTTACTGCCGTTGTTACAGCATCTTGGAATGTAGCAGAGTCCATCTGCAAGAGCGGTGTCTCGCAGGTGCGCTTGTTATTCCTGCGGGATGGCATTTTAATGCTGCATGTTGATAAGCCAAATCGTAAGTAATGATCGTCATTCCTGGTTGTACTCTATAAATTTTGCATCTTGTTGTATAATTCTCACTACTTCCATCTACATCTCTATGATGTATTTACAGTAGTAGGTAGTCGTAGATTTGGCATGATCGTTACATGTATCCTTAGAGTATATGGGTTGTTTCGGTTTCAAGATCCTCAAGTGTCAAGCAATTTTGAGGGTTTGGTTGTGCATACAATTGAATTTTTGTAGTAATCTGAAATAAAAATAGCACACAATTGTTCCATTGGTAAGTACCATCTTAGTACACGAAAGAGAGTCATATCGGATAGTAGGGGGGAAAAGAAAAGGCTTGTCCTAATTGTCGCGGAAAGTGTCGGGTGGTGGTGCTGATGAAGTGGATGCACCTCGGAGACAAGCTACTTGTTGCTCGGTATCTCGTAGTCGTACCTCTCAAACTAACTGTCTCACTCGGGAGTCTCCGATCACTTCCTCAGTTTGTCTCTCAATTCTCTCAACAGCAGCCCGCATTTGGTCCATTTGCTTGTGGGTGTCCTGAGTTTGGTTGCCAACGTCTCGGGTGCATCGGACCATGACTGGGAGGGCCCTTTTCAGCTGGTCCTCTATGACTAAGATCGAAGAGACCACGGTTCCTACCGTAGTGTGGTCGTATCCTCTACTGGTGACTCAATCTCCAAATATCGTGTGCCCATGGGGCATGGGGCCACCGGGGCCCATACGATAAGTCGGTACTCTAGCTTTACATGGAGGATTGATGACATCAGATTCTGCATCTGAGTCATCATTATCATTGCCTTTGGGCACTTCCTCTTCGAGGTCCACTATTGACTCGGAGGGTCCATCTGCAAGTTCTACTTCCTGTTCCTCCTCGGGTTCTTCCTCTGAGTCTCCTTATGGGTCTTGCTCTGGGTCGAGCCACCCTGCTATTCCCTGACTAGGGAGATAGGGGTTTCCTGGCTAATGATACTCGTCTATAGTGTATTGAACGAAGGGGTATAAATACTAGAAACAAGTAGCATACCAATTACTCCTATAGTAATTTAATTTTTTTTAGGTTTGGTTCTATAAGCTCTTTGGATAATTAAATGGTAAGTTTTTGATTCATTGTCCATCACAATTACTCCCGAACACATGTTGGTCGTATTTTGAATGAATGTAGTTGATCAGGGTACATTCACCCCCAGTACGATTACATAACTGCCCGAGTTTAATAGCGATGTTCATATCCTCCAAAGACTTTTACTGTTCTTGTTGTGTTATTATTCTAAAATGCACATAAAGGTATGTATTTTAATTATTTTGTTCAGAGTTGTTTAATCTCATTGTATTTATAGTTGTATATCCTGTATGATTAGATATGCTAGTTGACTATAAAAAATGCTCTGATAACAATCTGTCACACCCCTGAACCAGACGGCGGAAACGTCCGGGGGCTTGTGCATGACTTCATCTTGAAATATCATTATAGTGAATATAATAGAAACATAACATCATCATCATCACACATGTAATATAACAACATTCATTGTTTACATCGAGTATTGTATTTGAGTATTATATGCCAAAATAGTAAGAGTATGATGAAACAAAATATAACACAATATCCATTAGTTTGTTTCATTCATCCTGCTTCAACGGTTTCCTGAGAATACAAGTTATTTTGAAAAATGGTCAACATAAAAATGTTGGTGAGTTCATAAGCATGTTTGTGAAAATGATTTGCATAACTTTGAAAACCACCAGAAAATCCTATATTTTCTACAAATTGTTTAGTGTGTTTATGTCAGATCTTGTATTAATGCATGTATGTTATTGTTTATTCGAATAAACGTGTAATGAGAATGTAGAGAGAATGTAAACAGCATGTAAAGAGAATGTTCCCAGGCAACCTGATGTTGTCTGTAAAAGAGAAAGTTGCCATACCAACCCCCAAGGTTGAGTACCAGTACGAGAATGTTTCCGAGTAATCCAAAAGAAAAGAGAATGGTCTTCCGTAAACTTCATAACGTTAATTCCGCTAAGTGAGCCGTCATAACCATACTAAATAATGACAATTTCGCCTGTCTTGGTGTTGTTCGATGCCGGTTTTGATTTTTGATTATAAGGTTTTCGTCACCCTAGACTGAGTTAGTCTAACTGTAGCGAACAACTCAGGTGTGGGGTGTCATCCCCGTATAGATCTATACACAAATCCCCGCTCTCCCTCCAAGAGACTCTGGTTATAACTACAGGCTACGATCGTACACTTAATAGGTGCCAACCGACAAAACTCACTAGATTCGTAATCGAATTTACGCGAAGAGAGGTATAATCTCATTCTAGGCCCAATGAACCATGTAAGTGAACCACCAAGGCATCACTAAACATGTAAATCATTTAGAGGCCCAAATTGGAATGAAATTATATAACATGGGCCTGAATATATATATATATATATATATATATATATATATATATATATATATATGAAAGGACAACTAAGGCCCATTTCACATGTAAGGTATTTACAGGCCCAAATAGCACACAAATAGTATCCAATGTCCGTCACACATGTAACCGGGTCAATGAGGCCCAATAAACATGTAAATAGTATACAGGACCTATCACACATAAAAATGGGCCACTAAGGCCCAATAATCAACAAAATGATCAAAATAATTTGTTTGTTAGTTATCGTTGGTTTTGGTTCAAGTATTCACTAAAATAGCAAAAGAAAGAAGAACACATATAAAAACTCATTGCCAGGCCCAATAAATATGTAAGTGGACCACTAAGGCCCACAATACGTGTCTATTATTTCCAGGCTCAAAGGAATATGAATGTCTATCCTAAGCCCAATATACATGTAAAAGGACACTAAGGCCCACTAAACATGTATATTATTTCCAGACCCAATAAGGATATGAATATTGTTTTTAACCTGTTTGCTATTATTTTGTTTATTATAGCTTGATTATTAACAAAGTTGATATAAAAAGCCTACTTTTTTTTAAAAAAAAATGACGTTCTTGGCCCAATAAGCCAAAAATTTACAATTAAGGCCCAGTTTTTGTAAGAATAACACTTTAGTCTCCATTTTGTTCAAAACTTATGTTGATGATTAGTTTGTGGTAAAAATAACATTTTAAACCCATTTTTGTCAAAATGTCATTTTTTACTTGATTTTTGTGGAAATACACATTTTTCTGGTTTTGGGCTTTTCCGACCTAGTTTTTGGAAAATTTGTAGAAAAATCATCGTAAGTCCAAATTTGGATCCGTAAATTCTGGAACTTTGGACATTTTGTCTACTTTGTTCAAAAATTTTCTTATAATTTTTAATGGCTTCTAACAAGAATGAAATTGCTCACCTTCACAGGCTGGTCAGAAATTATTTCAAATCTGATAGGCAGTTTTGTAACATTCGCCAAAATTGTAGATAAATCGTATGAAAACATGATAGTATTCACTTTAAAGGTATAAATCTTAGCTTTATCCATGTAAAACGGTTTTGAAAAATACTTTCTATTAAGTGGGTCAAAACAGTTCTAGATAGGGCTATATCTTTCCTGTCAAAAGCTGATTTTTGAGCATAAGTTATAGATCTTTGAGCACAAAACTCATTTTTGTTATTTTAAGTGTATAATTCCCAGATCTACAAGTTTATATGTAATATATGTGATAAAACATACTTTTCTCAAGCTTCTTATGAAGATCCAAGTGATAAACTTCAAGTTCTTAACATATTTTTAAATTAATGAAGTAATCAACACATAATCACCAAATAATTCATGGAAAACACACATAGTCATGCATATACACATAGATCTACACATAAGTCTTGTATTTTCCCCCAAAAACCAAGTAAAAATCGAAAATATGGGGTATAAACTCACCTTCGCTTGAAGTTTCGATTTTGAAGTAGAATGAAGTGAAGATCTTTACTTTAGCAAACTCCTTGAAGGGTTTTCGAACACTATGAAGCAAGGATGTGTTATTCATGAAGTGTTACGGTTTAAGAATAGATTCTTGAGGAAATCAAGAGGTTAAACTATAGATCCAAGTATAAACTTACCAAAATGATGATGTAGATGATCCTCTTGCAACCAACACCAAAACTCGAAAATTTAGAGGAATAGAGAGGAGTTCTTGAGAGAGTTTTGAAAGTGTTTGAAAGGAAAAATGGAAGGTGGTGGGAGGGGTGTTTGGCCGTGAAGTAGATAACGGGAGAGAGAGAGAGAGAGAGAGAGAGAGAGAGAGAGAGAGATCTAGTTGGTTATTACTTGATGGTTTAAGATGCTTAATTATGGAAATGAGATAACCAACTTGGAAGACCTCTAGTAAATAATGAGGTGTCTTCATTAGGATTTTTCCCATCTTTTCTCTTTTGTTTTTGTTTAATTGATGTTGGGCCAAGATCTTTGGGCCAAGGAGTGGGAATGGAATAGTTTGAGCCCATTAACATTTAGTTAGGATTTTTGGAACGTAAACATAAAATTTCCAGCCCATTAGGCCCTCATTAGTGGTCACGGCCCAATGAAGTCCAATTGAAAACGGTTTACGGCCCATTAGGAAATTTAAAATCACTTATGGCCCAATATGGCCCATTAGGAATAGAATGAACCATTCTAAGTCCACATGGCCCAAAATGTTAAGGTTTATGAATGTGGGTCTAATTAGAGCCCAATTAGGGTTTCTAGGCCCAAGATAGTCAACTTGAAGGTTTATTGGTCCATCAGGCCCAATAAGAGAATCCTAGTCAATAGTGAACTTGAAACAGGATGTCTAGGGTTTTCAACTCATAGTTGAACATATGAGATGTATTGTATTAGGTTTTGACCTTCATCCAAGAGTTTGGATTCAAATGGATGATGTTTATTGAACATAGGGTACGATATTCACTTAGAGTACAAGCCTTACAATAGATGATGTTTACATGGGAATAGAATTTCCTAGAAAAATGCCAGTTGTGAGAATAAATATAGCTCATATAAATTAAAAAATAAACAAAATTATATTGTCTGGATATTAAGTATCATATTGAAATTTTTAATGTATTGAACGGGTTGAAAAGGAGACTTCACATACTTCTGATACAAGTAAATCTTCTTGTGTTGATAATCCTGGTACCTCAATCCCTTGAGTTTTGTGTGCAGGCAAAGCTTTGTTTTAAGATTTCATTTTGTTTCATAACCTCCCTTATTTTATCCTCTTTTTCCTCATTCTATTTTTTACTATTCTCTAATTCACTTTTCAGTTCACTCGTCTCGTTGCTGGAATATATCTTGCCTCTCGACAGATTGAAGTACTTGTTTCGTGTAACTCTGAAGCCAACCCCATTAAAGACCTACCTTTTTCTTTGCCAAATACTAGTGTCATTACATCCATATCCTTATCAAGCTGTAAGTCCGCTTCTTAGACTTCTTTTTCTTTTTCAAGCTAAACAGAAAAAGTGTCATCAAAATGGTCTAATAACACAAACTTATCAAAACGGTATACTTTCACTCTGGCTTACGGATCAACAATGTGGACCTCTTTATTTTGATATGCTTTACACCACATTAATGATCGGGGGCATGTTCATCTTTGCCAATTACTTTTTCTTCAATCTTATAGTCATTAAAAAACATTATTATAAAGAAACACAAGTAATCACAATTTAACAATACAATTAACATACCAATTTCTCATGTATGTAACAATATTCCCCTTGTCCCATCTTATGTTGATAAGGAAAATTGGCACGTGCTTCCACAATTCTTTTCGACGCATCCTTATATAGCAATACATGTTGAGAGAAGAACTTTGAGAAACTCTTGAACAAACGTTAGTACAAGATTATAGTTGCAGAATAAGTTAATCTCAAAGGATCATGAAAGCTCAACAATAATAAGTTATATTTGTTAGATTGTTAGTTGCTGAAATGTATAGGAAATGTAAATGACAAGTTATATCAAGTAAACACCAAACTGATACGTAACACGGTTTGCACTCAAACACGAGTTAGTATATGAGATCAGTTTAAAGTGAAGAGGATCTTCGAAGATGATCAGAAAGATAGAGATATGAGAAAGTGATCTTAATATTAGAGAGGAAGATCAAAGAGATTGTGATAAAGAAGTGATAAGAAATAGAAGTGTTTGATACAAAACATGAGCACTCTATTTATAGAGCCTCATCCAGAATAAACAATTTGATAAACTACTGACTAATATGGCCATGCAAGGTCCATTAGATAAACAACTTCTATCACACTAAGTCAGTACATAACATAAGTCTTCATTACGGTTCACTTCTTTGATTGCTGTAGCAGATGAATAATTGCGGTAGGGAAAAGAGTTGCGGTAGCAAAAGAACAAGTTTCGGTAGACAAATATGATTGCGAATGACCTAAGTTTAAGAGGGACACTTTTTTCCTTTAACACATGTCAAAGAAATCGTTACTTTTTTCTAGTGTTGCAAAAGTCCCGATTAATCTCCGATTAATCCCTAGGCGCTACTCGACCGATTAGAAGGTGCCTAGCGATTAATCCCTGCATACACAATAAGTATAGCAGTAGAACCCGATAAATTTTTAACATTTTGAAGAAGTTATATCCCAATAGAATCTATTCGAGATATGATTAGTGTTGTATTAATCATATTAACGTATTTTGTTATAATATTAGTGAGATTTATGAACTTTTATAATATATTAGTCATATTTAATTATTTTAAATTCAATAAATTAGCAATTAATGGTCACCGATCAATCACCCGATTAATCTCCGCCTCGCCGATTAATCCCTTAACCCCAGTCCACCGACTAGCTAATGTCGAACGATTTTTACAACCTTTCTTTTTTCTAAAAAAACATATAATAAAATTTAAAATTAAAGGATAATTTTGAAATTTATACTTGGAAATACTCGGATTTTGTATGTTCTATATAAGCATCCCAATGTTTTTGTCAAGGATAATAGAACGTAGTTGTTTAGGAATTCTTTTAAGCTTATCTGTATTGTTAAAGTACGGATTTACGTCCCTCTTGTAAACTTTATGTTTATAGTTCCTTAGAAGGTTTCCAAGCTGACTCATTACATTTGATCTTCGACTCACATCAATTTTATAGTAATGCTACAACAATAAGAAGTTTTATGTTAGGCAACAAACTAAATTGCAAATAACAATAAGAAACAAATGATTGAAAACTACTATTTTATACCATTATTTTGTCCCATAATTTGTCCTTCACTTCTTTAGATACCTTATTTCAGCCAATGACACTAAGAACAACCCTTTCACGTACTAGGTCACCCAAAAATTTTGGAAATTCTGACATATACTTCCCTTTTTAGCCTTACACATCTGTCATTTTTTGAAGTTAGACCTCATTTTAGCCAATTTTTTCAATCCCCTCTTCCTTGGTGGCTTTGTAGCGATTGCTTTTTGTGTGGATTCGTCTTCATCTGAATTACCGTCAGAGTAACTACTAAGTTCAGTGTTGTTATTATTTTCATCTTCATTTACATAAGATTCATTTTTCATGTCATCATCAAAAATATTTTCCAACTATACTTCATCAGTATACACTTGTTTTTCAATTTCATCTTCTGTTATGTCATCATACATATTGTTTTCCTTGTCCCTGATGCTTCCTCATACATGAAACAATGAGTTAAAATATGATTAGTATTAATTGTATCACACATTGCACATATGACATTAATATATAACATCATCAAGCATAATGAAATAGAAAAGTAATTGTAAGATTTATTGAAATACTTACAGACGCCTTAATGTTGTATATGAGCCCTATAGTAGTCGATAATGTTAGTCAACGAACAACACTTCGGTTGTGATGGAATACTTAAAAGCAGTTTTTAGGGTCTATAATAATCAGTTCCAAGATTAAAGTCGCTTACCTAATATGTCGACATTTTCTATAAAGATTCGAATTGGTATATTTTTGGTGGTGATGTAGAATATGAATTCCCGCTTTGTGTTGGAGGCGAAATTCATCCTGCAAATTTTTTCTGAAACCCACATTCATTCTTTAGCTTTGTTGATAAATTCAAATTGCTTCCAAAATATGATATGAAACAAACTCGGGAACCCTAAAATTAATTTTAAAATTTCCAGGGAATTATGTAGCAGGATCATCAAAATATTTTAAAAATAATTACATTATTGATCCTTTTAGATTAATATTTCAATTTAGCCTACAAGTTCATATAAAATTTAAATGAACCAAAACTATTTTTAATATTATAAATAATGTAATGCCTAGACCCAACCACATACAATATATCTCTCCAATCGATCGATTACGGATCATGGGTTGAACCCGGCATGCATGCTCCCTAATAACAAGATCATAAAACCAACCCATAACCCTAGACCCAACCACATAAAATATATCTCTCCAATCGATCGATCATAGGTCATGGGTCGAACCCAACATTTATGCTTCCTAATAATAAGATCATAGAACCAACACATAACCCTAGACCCAACCACATTCAATATATATCTCCACTCAATCGATTATGAGTCATGGGTCGAACCCAACATGCATGCTACCTAACAACAAGATCATAGAACCAACCCATAACCCTAGACCCAACCACATATAATATATCTATCCACTCGATCGATTACGGGTTATGGGTGGTACCTAACATGCATGCTCCCTAACAACAACATAAGAGAACCAAACCATAACCCTAGACCCAACCACATACAATATATCTCTCTACTCGATCAAATACGGGTCATAGGTCGAACCCAACATGCATCCTCCCTAACAACAAGATCATAGAACCAACCCATAACCCTAGACCCAGCCACATATAATATATTTCTCTAATTGATCGATTACGGGTCATAACTCGAACACAGCATGCATGATCCCAAACAACAAGATCATATAACCAACCCATAAAGACCCAACCTGTGACAACCGTCAAATTCTAGTCAAGTCAAAGTCAAATAAAGTCAACAAGTCAAACCAGTCAACCCAACTAACCCTTGTGTACTAGGGCTTACGTTAGGTAATTACTATACAACTCGCTATTCTAATGAGAAATCATAAATTGAAAAGTTCGTACATCTAGATTTCCTTAACCTAAAACTGTGGTAAGTAACAAACCAAACTGATAAAAAAATGTTGCATACTCATTGGGAGTGTGTAACATCCTTAAACATGGCTTAATGGGGCTTACGGACCTTGCGTTGCGGAGCCAAGCACTCAAAAAGGTCACAAAAGAAATCTCTCCCAAGTATGTGAAATCTCTCCCAAATCTTTACAAGTATGTGAAATCTCTCCCAAATCTCTCTTTGTATGAGAAATCTCTCCAAGAATGTGAAATCTCTCCTAAATCTCTCCATGTATGTGAAATCTCTCCCAAATATCTCTTTGTATGAGAAATCTCTCCAAGAATGTGAAATCTCTCCCAAATCTCTCTTTGTATGAGAAATCTCTCCAAGAATGTGAAATCTCTCCCAAATCTCTCCAAGTATGTGAAAACTCTCCCAAATCTCTCTTTGTATTAGAAATCTCTCCAAGAATGTGAAATCTCTTCCAAATCTCTCCAAATATGTGAAATGTCTCCCAAATCTCTCTCAAAACCTCTTTTGAATTTATTTTGATCATTTGGGGCATCCCGACACTTGACTTGGTGAAAAACCACTCTATACGGGAAGAATCCTTAAAATTAGCCTCTTAGGGCCGAAGCCTCTCTATAGGGGCCAAAACACTCTTGGAACCAAGGCCACATAGACCGAGTCTGAGGTCCTTGAGTAGCCGCAGCCAACGAGCCGAGGCAAGCTAGCCGCAGCCACCGACCGCAGCAACCTCGCCTTCGGACCCTCCTGGCGCACCTTTGGTTCCCTGCTGATGAAGCCACCGCGGTAGCTGCTCGGACCGCAACCCTTTTTCCTTCGAACCCACTTCAGCAGCCAAGCCCCACTTCGGATCTAATGTTGTTAAGGCCGGAGTCACCCTCCTGACTTCGAATTTGCCATTTTTCACCCAGTTTTCGACCACGACTCCGTTTTAAGCCCGTTTTTAATTATTTTAACGCAACATTTTCTCCAAAAAGTCATATTTTAACATATAAGACCCTAAATATTCATAATTTAAACATATTTTTATGGAAATATTTATTTAAGAATAAAATCTATTAAGTGAGATCTTGAGGTGGGGTGTGGATCTTGCCATAATATTTAACACTAACAACCACCCCAGCTATTGTACTCCCCATAATATTTAACACTAACAACCACCCCATGCCCATAATATTTCCCAGCAAACCCACGTCCAAATGAGCAAGAAAACCCTCTCTCTCACTCTTCACTTCACTCATTTTCCTCATTTCCACCAAGTATCAAACAACAATTTTCTCTCAAATCCTCTCACTCAAATTCGAGATTTAAGGGCTGATCATCAAGTTTTCTCTCATTTTTGGTAAGTTTCATCACCCTCCTTATGGTTATTACATTCCCTCTTACTCAAAACATAAATATTTTACAAAAACATCATCACATTCATGTTAGATCTTCGAATCTTCAAGTGATCCTTCAAGTGTTCTTGAGTTGAACACTTCTCACCTTCAACATTCACCCACTGAAATCATATAAGGTGAGTTCATACCCCTATCTTTTCGTGTTTTTCTTAAGTTTTGAGGGGAGGGGGGGGGGAATACAAGTTAAAACACCAAGAACACAATTAAACTCATTTAACAACCTTCATCAGAAAAGTTCAACTTCATTGACGAACTGTTTTGGGAAACTTAAACGTTTTATTTTTCAAAACTATTTTAGGTGCAAGTAGTTCCAGTTCTTATCTTTAAAATTACTACTTTCACATCTCCACACGATTTTTCTACAATTTATGGTGATTTTTACAAAACTGACTATCATTTCAAGAGCAAATCCGGACCAGTTTGTGATTATGGACTTTTTCACACAAGTTGGAGATCATTAAAATTCATAATAAAAATTATGAACAAACTAGACTCATTTCCCAAACTCTCAGAATTTACGGATTCTGATTTGGACCTTTGATAATTTTTCTATAAATTTTCTAATAACAGTACAAGAAAATGTTAACAACAGAAAAATGCTATCAATTTCATTTCACCTTGTAACATGTTGAGCAAGGTGTATATCTTTATGTGAATATATGTTTTTGCAAATAGATGACATTTTGCCTTAGTATATAGTCATACATCAGAATACAAATGGATTTTTACCTACAAAAGTATGGTAATTAATTAGTTGTTATATTGCATGTTGCTTCACTTTAGTAAAAGGTATATATACATATCGGTAAACAAAAGGGTTTTTACCTTCACAAATACAGTAGATAACCATAATAAACAAAGTTATAACTATTACATTTAAACGTTTTGATAAACTATAATAGGTATGGTTTATGTTTCCATTAACACAACAAACATATTCCGGAAGGTTTTATTCCCACAGAAAAAGGTTTTACACTCACGCACACCACACATAAACTTGTTAACTTAAATTGTGAGACATTCTTCTCAGTACTCCTAGAGTACGGGTTATAATTCCTAGTAGTTATAACCAAAGTCTCTTGTAAGGAGAATGTGATAGTTGTGTATAGATCTATATTGGGTTTGACACCCCACACCTTGCTGCTAGCTACAGTGGGACCTGCAGGTCTACACGTGACAAGTGTCATATCAGTTTTCGACGCCTGAGAAACGTCATGGCAGGTTCATTCAGTCATAGTATGGTTATAGCGACTCACATAGGGAGTTAACAACACATAAAGTTTAAGAGAATTTTTATTAATCAAAAGGGGTGTTATGTCGATTTAAAATCACTTTCTATATCAATAAGTACGGATATTACTGTACACTTTCGGTCTTGGTATGTAAGACTACACGTCATTCATTACGGGATTTTCCTCAAATCTAAAAGGGTTTTATGCCAATTTAAAACCACGTTTATATCATTAAGTATGGAAAATACTTGTTTATTCTTGGTCCTGGGATTTAGGACCACATAACTTTTATAAGGAAAATATTGGATTTTTCTTGGTAACACACAACACATTACAAAGAACGGTTTCCAAACTCTTTATCTAAAAAGCATATGAACTCACCAACTTAACTGTTGACACTTTTTCAAAATTACTTGTATTCTCAAGATATCAACAAAACCAGGTAACCACAAGCTTTTGAGGATGGAACGCTATGGCGTTGAACAACTATTTTTATATCATGTCGTGATCATTCATTGAAATATGTAATACTTGAAACCATGTAATTCTTTCCTGGTTATATTTATGATTGGTTGTATTTACTTTGAGCACTATTATACTCGTTGTTGTGATACTATACATGAAGTCCGCCACCCCCGGACGTTTCCGCCAACCTTGGTTTGGGGGTGTGACACAACCACATACACTATATCTCTCCACTCGATCGATTACATGGTCATGGGTCGAACCCAACTTGCATGCTCCTAAAAAAAATCATAGAACCAATCCATAACCCTAGACCCAACCACATACAATATACCTCTCCACTCGATCGATTACGGGTCATGGGGGGAACCCAACATGCATGCTCCCTAACAACATGATCATAGAACCAACCCATAACTTTAGACCCAACCACATATAATATATCTCTCCAATCGATCGATTACAGTTCATGGGTCAAACCCAACATGCATGCTCCCTAACAACAAGATCATAGAACCAACCCGTAACCCTAAACCCAAACACATATTTTTTCATTATTATTATTGGATGTAACAAAATTGAAATGTTTATTTAGCAATTTGTATCCTAAGTAATTTGTGTTATTATTATTGGATTTACATAATAAAAACGTTAATGATGTAATTGACATGTACTAATTTATTTAACATATTTCAATATCACGCAAACATCATACCCTACTTCGTCGATCCTAAATCAGAAAAAGTTAACCCTAATATCTTCAACAACTACAAGCTTTCTTGTATGCTAGGCTGGGATTGATCAATGTAAGTAGCATTCTGAATATTCATTAAGTGTAGATGATCAGTTAAAAATATATTAATCATAATTTATATATTAATATTGACAAGTCGTGGATGGAGGTTCCTAGAAACACACAACAGTATAAGGATGGTGTTTTAAAACTTATCGATTACGTAATAACCAATTACAAGGTGGCGATGAATATTGACCCTGATAAACGTGTAAAGAAACTAAAAATTCCATGTCCATGCACTGAATGTGTAAACCACAAATGTTAACATGTTGAGATGGTAGAATTTCATTTATTCAGATATGATATTCGATCAAAACTATACAAACTGGACTAAGCATGGAGAAAAAGAGACCTCGACAAGTAATGTGGTTTCTAAAGAAAACTATTCAAGGGACACATCATTCTTAGTGGATTCCATGGATTTTGCAGATGAAGGAATTCCAACAGATGCCTCATAAACAATAGAGATGGTTGAAAACATAGAACAAAATTTCCTAGACAATCCTGAAAAGTTTAAAAAACTATTAGAAGATGCTCAGAAGCCCCCTTACAAGGGATATGTAGACTTCACAAAGTTGTTTACAGTTGTTCAACTCGTCAATGTGAAGATCAATTATGGTGTTTCGGATAAGTGTTTTACTGAATTCATGGTTTTAATTAAAAAGATAATATATGACGATAACAAACTGTGTAGTAGTGCGTATGAGGCTAAGAAAGAATTGAAATCAATGGGGTCAGGGTATACAAAAATACATACATATGCTAATTGTATTCTTTATAGGAACGAGTACAAAGACATCATAGTATATCCCACTTATGGGAAATCAAGATGGAAGGTGGATGAAAAAGACAAAACTTACGAAAATATTCTTGCGAAAGTTTTGTGGTACCTTTCCATTATTCCACGAATGAAACGATTATTTCAATCGAAGACAATTACTAAAGATTTAATATGGCATGCGACCGATAGACAAGTTGATCCTGGTGTTTTATGGCATCCAACAGATTCACCCGCATGGTCTGCCATAGATGACAAGTTTCTTGATTTTGGTATTGATCCAAGAAAATTGTGGATAGGAATTTTGGCCGATGTTGTCGACGTGCATGGAGGAAAGATGAATCACATTGTGTGACCTGTTTTAAGTGACATTTACAACCTCCCTCCATGGCTGTGCATGAAAAGAAAGTTTATCGTGCTTGTTGTTTACTGATATCGGGAACACCAGGAAATGATATTGATGTGTTCTTAGCACCTTTGATTGATGATTTGAATTTATTATTCGATGTAGGAGTGGAAACATTTGATGCATATACATGAGAGATTTTTAGTTTGTGTGTAGTTGTTATATGGACAATTAATGATTACCATGCCCTTGGTACATTAACTGGACATCCTTATAGCAGATAAAAAGGTTGTGTGGTATGTGGGGAAGAAACATAATGTATTAGGCTTCCCGATTCTAATAAGCAGTGTTATGCTGATCACAGGTGTTATCTACCATATAAACATCCGTTTAGGAGTCAGAAGAAGGCGTTCAATGGAAAACAAGAATTTGAAACTACTCTGAAACCTATGAATGGAGAACAAATATATAACAAGGTCAGAAATATTAAGAACACATGGGGAAATGGAGCTAAGATCATTGAATCCAAATAGGAACAAATTCTACAGGAAGAGGTGGGAAGATTAAAAAAAGAAAGAGAACTTCAAAAAAAGATGTTAGCCAATTACAAAACACATATTGGAAGAAATTTAATATATGGTATGAACATCTTAGGTATTGGCTTTACAACTTGGTCCCTCATTGTATAGATTTTATGCATAACAAAAAGAATGTGACTGGGAATCTAGTAGGGACATTTATGAACATTCCATTTAAGACGAAAGATACACTAAAGGCACGATTTGAATTGGAGTCTTTTTGTATAAAACCAGAATTACATCCTCAAAGATAAGGCAACAACACCACACTCCCCGCACCAGGTTACACACTAACGCCAAAAGAAAAGGACAAGTTATATGAAATATTGTATAACTTAAGGTTACGAGAAGGGTATTGTTCTAACTTTTCAAATTCGGGCACATGATCATGCGATAGCTTTTACCCATTCCAATACGATCTATTATGCATCCACCCACCAGAAATGTATTAATCAGGTTCTCTTTCATTTTCAAATCAATATGTAGCAAAGAAATCAAAGTAGATGAGTTCAATAAGATGCAAGAAGAATTATGTGTGACGTTATGTATTCTTGAGAAACACTTTCCACTAGCTTTTTTTGATGTTATGGTTCATTTAACTGTGCACCAAGAAGTAAAATTATGTGGTCCTATTTTTTTTATGGATGTAACCATTTGAAAGTTGTATGAAGGTTAATAAGGACCACGTGAGAAGCAAAAGTAATCCAGAAGGATAAATTTCTGAAGAGAATGTTGTAGAAGGGATAATTAAGTTCTTTAGTGAGTTCATTAAAAACGTGCTTACTGTTGATATTCCACTTGATAAGCACAACAGTATTGGAATTGAGAGTGGTGAAGATACTAATGCTCATATGGATGGAACTACTCTATCAGTAGGTAAAATGGTTGATGTTACTCCAGAAATCTTCAACAAGGCTCATTTCGATGTACTCCAAAATACAATTGAAGTTGAACCGTATATTAAGTAAGTATGTTTTGTAAATTTGTATATAGATTATCTATATTTGTAAATTTAGGTGTGCTCTTTAATTCAACACCCATAAAAAAAACATGGCTAGAGCAAGAGCATAGTAAAACGTTTGGTACTTTATTACGAAACGAGGTACATTTTTTTCGTATTGCCCATTTATCATAAGTAAATGTATTTATCTTTAGCAAATGTTTACATTGTACTAATATTCAGGTTGACAGAAGGTTAGTGGTGTCCAGAGAGAGTGTATTGGAGAACCTTAGATGGATTTCAAATGGACCTAACAAGAACGTACTAAAATACGAATCATATGCTATCAATGGATATACTGTTGGAATAGTGTCTAAGGCTGCAACTATATTAGGCAAGTATTTGACCCGATTGTGCATGGTCCTTTTGGGTTACCTTCACCATAGCAACTTGATAGGATGATTTATTATGAGAGAATAAATATTATTAATATATTATGAGAGTAATATAAGGAATAATAATATTGTTATTTGATTAATATAAGTCATAGATTAATTAGTATTAATTTGGTGACTTAAAGATATTAATTAAATAAGAGGGTATAAACTGTCAATTGTTTGATAGTTACACTTTGGGCTGTAAATCCTTCTTGGATAGAGGATGGATGGATTCTAGGGCTTGAGATAGCCTCAAATTCGTCCAAGGCTATCTTAGGTAAGGATTAGGATTGCTTTAAGGAAAGATTATCCAACTAGGGTTTAAGGGTGAAACCCTAGGAGCCTTACAAGTATAAATAGACCCCTAGGGCAAGGGAAATCGGCATCTCTGCAAAAGCAAAGAAACCCTGACCGATTTCTAATCTCTCTGCTCTCATTCAAATCATCCTCCTTGCTAGTTGGTGTTTGTAAGCCATTAGAGGAGTGACAATTGTGACTCTAGAGCTCCAAGACAACAAGATCAAAACAAAAGATTCAAAGGTAAACTTCTAGATCTGATTTTGTATTGTTCTTATATCTAATTAGTCATTAGAAGTCTTGGATTCAAAGCATGTTTAATTAGAGAAACCTAGATCCAAGCATTAGGGTTTGCATGTGCACATAGGAATGTTCATATGGCTAAAACCCATTAGTGGTATCAGAGCCTAGATTGGTTTCTATTAAATTGTTGCCTTTTTGTTTGAATCTTACCTGCAAAATTCGAATTTTGTGTTTCTGAGTCATGGACTCGGCGAGTCCCATTGTGGACTTGGCGAGTTGGCCTGACTCGGCGAGTCCAAGCGTCAGGAAGGGCCAGATTTGGGATTTTTTGATATTTATCTTATGGAATCTTGCCTTTATCATATTAGGTCAACCATAATCTGATTTTTTGATATATATGACTATAATCTTGATCTAATTAAAAAGATTTATCAATTAATAAAATATTTAATTTCCTTATGTGATAATTCATTAATTATTTTGATTAAATTGGTAATTATCTTGCAAGAAATCATTAAATAAATCAAATATGGATAATTATGGAATTAATTGTTAATTGAGATTATTTGTTATTTGATCATCCATGTTTTAAATGTTTAAAACTTGTCCTCAAGTTTTGAAATTTATGTTTTGTGATTAAAAGTTTTTAATTTAGAAAATTTAAATTTCAAACCCTAGAATTTTACAAGTTTAAAATACAACCCTATACTAATATAATATTACAAGATTAATATATATATATATATATATATATATATATATATATATATATGTATGTATGTATAACTAAAATGTTATTCTTACCGTTAGTAGGCCTCATTCACGAAGCCGATCTATAAGGTGGGTATAAGGTTGCGGCCTATAAAATGGTGCTTAATAGGTGTACACTCACACCCACCGCTTGCTTGATCGGTGGAGGGTCGTTAGCCGAACGGGTAGGATAGGGCAACCTCATCCTCTCATTAAAAGTATAATATGAAATACAAAGTAACTACATGTTTTTCAAAAATTTCCCAATCTTAGTTACTTTAGGAAAAGTGAATTGATGCAATCCCATGAAATTACACTTTGCACCCTTGCTAAGAAGTTAGTGGAGCGTGTGTGGTTTACCGGCACACTAATTGGTTCTAAGAAAATGTGGCAAAGGGTGATTCATTGTTTATCATAGTTCGATGGAGCGTGTGTGGTTTACCGGCACATCGAATAGGTGATCGTTACAATGAAGGCACCATGTGAATTTGCATGGTAATTCACACCCGCTTTGTGATCCTCGGTATCCCAGTCACAAACAAGAGGGGCATATCGAGATTTAAACATGCCGTTGAAATGTTTCAATGAATCTCATCTAAACCTAGGAATTCTCAAATTCATTTAGAACTTAAAGTTAGGTTTTCATGGTGGAGAATTAGTGAATCGTCATTCACTTACCTTCAAATTGTTTGCATGTTAGATTACGGCATCCCTTTTCTAATGTGTAAATATTTTTGTTGGATCCTAGCCCTAATTTTTCTTATTGGGTGATAATTAGGGATTCATATTCTAATCTATCTTTGTCCTTTCTATTGGTAGATGTCGAACGCGAACAACGCTGCTGCTAGTTCTTTCACATTGATGAGCCTTTGTCAAAAGGTCACTTTGGATGGGACGAACTTTAGCAAAGGGATAAGATACATTCGCACTATTGCTCGCTATGAGGATAAGGAGTATGTCATCGATGAGAAGCTCGAGAAAATCAACCCTAAAATCGCTACTCCGGCTGAAATGACCGCTTTTGAAACTCACGAGCGTGATGCAACGAAGGTACATTGCATCATGATAGCCACTATGAACTCCGAATTCCAAAAGTCCTATGAGTACATGTACCCGTACGAGATGCATCAAGACTTATTGGAGATATACCACCAAAACGCGAGACAAGAGCATTATGAGATTTTCACTAACATGATTTCCGCTAAGATGGGTCATGGAGAGTCTCTTACCATGCACCTGCAAAAGATGCAAAGGTATGTCGACCGTCTTCGCAAGTTGAATGTTGACTTTGGGGAAGACTTGGCAGTCGACATGGTGCTTCACTCTTTGCCTCCAAGCTACAATCAATTTAGGATGACCTACCACATGAACTAAGAGGAGGTCACCCTAAGCAAACTCCAAGGTCTCTTGAGGGTCGATGAGAGCAACTTCAAGGACAATTCTGTTGCACCAACTCCCAATCCACTCGCTGCTCCTGTCTTGGCTATTGGACAAGGAAAAGGAAAGAAGAGGAAGGCTTCGTCTAAGAACTATCGCAAGGTTAACGCCCAAGATGGTGCCTCTTCTAGTGGGACCAAAGTTGATCCTGCTAAGCCCTGCCCTAACCCAAAGCAGGCAGAGTGCCACCACTGCCACAAGATAGGACATTGGAAGAGAAGCTGCCCAGAGTACCTACAAGCTATCAAGGAAGGAAAGATCAAGCCGTCTTTCGCAGGTATATACACAATCAAATCTAACGATTCATCTCATGCTATTTCTTGGGTTCTTGATACCGGTTGTGGTTACCACATTTTTTCTAATGTGTAGGGACTAAGAAGAAATAGGGATGTGGAGGCTGGAAGAATAAATATAATCATGGGGAACAGAAGATCGTCGCCTGTGACCAAGATTGGATTGTATTCTTTAGTGCTTAGGAATGGTTTAAGTTTAGATTTGAACAATTGTTTCTATTTGCCAGAAATGGCTAGAAACATCATTTCATTTCATGGTTTGTTTAGACAAGGTTTTAGATTTTCTTTTAATAATGAGAATGGTTCTATTTTGGCTTATCTAAATGGTGTCTTTTATTTTGAAGCTATACCATGTAATGGAATTTATGAAACTGTTATGATTGTTGATAACTTAGGAAATGATGTTTTGAACATAGATTCTTCCAACAGTATGGATAGAGCATCCTTGTGGCATTGTCGTCTTGGACATGTCAACAAGAAACGCATACCCCAACTCCAAAAGGATGGAGTGTTGGAGTCATTCGACCTTAGGGAAGATAACACATGCGAGTCTTGTTTACTTGGAAATATGACCAAGTCACCTTTCACAAGTACATGTGAAAGGGGTGAGGGTCTATTGGACCTAATACATAACGATGTATGTGGACCATTCAGATCAACCACGAAGGATGGGAACCGCTTCTATGTGACTTTTACCGATGACTATAGTAGATATGGGTATATCTATTTAATCAAGCAAAAGCCAGAAACTTTTGAAAAGTTCAAAGAGTTCAAGAATGAAGTGGAGAATCAATTGGGTAGGAAAATCAAGATGCTTCGATCCGATCGAGGAGGAGAGTACCTAAGTCTTGAATTCCACGATTATCTCAAGGAGTGTGGAATAGTTTCACAATTGACGCCTCCTAGGACACCGCAGTTGAATGGTGTGGCAGAAAGGCGTAATCGAACGTTATTGGATATGGTTCGCTCTATGATGAGTCGTGCTTCACTATCAATCTCTTTTTGGGGGTATGCCTTAGAGACTGCCACCCATATCCTTAACCGAGTCCCTACTAAGAAGGTTGCCAATACACCTCACGAGATGTGGACAGGAAAAGCTCCCTCGTTAGCACATATCAACGTTTGGGGTTGTGAGGCTTTCGTAAGACGAGATACTCACGAAAAGCTCGAACCTCGTAGTGAGCGATGTATTTTCATCGGCTACCCACAGAAATCCTTTGGATATCTCTTCTATAGACCGAAGGACAATGTTGTCTTTGTTGCGAGGAGAGGAGTTTTCCGAGAGCGAGAACTCATTGGCCAAGGAGACAGTGGGAGGCAAATCGAGCTTGAAGAGATTCAAGAGTCGATAGATGAAGGAACCTCTACCGCTGGCACTCAACCCGAGGAGGAAACTCCGGTTGAGCCAATTGACGAGTCCTTACCTCTTAGACGTTCCGAAAGAGTTAGAGTTCAACCCCAATGGTTTTCATATTACTACCGAAGGGGACACGTATATTAGTGATGGTACACTAATAAACCTTGACGAACCTAATAGCTATAAGGAAGCCATGGCAGGCCCGGAGTCTGCAAAATGGAAAGAGGAAATGGATAGCGAGATCCAATCCATGTATGATAACCAAGTTTGGAATTTGGTTGATAGTGTGCCCGGACGTAAGACCGGTGGGTGCAAATGGATCTTCAAGAAGAAGACCGACGTGGATGGAAATGTACACACATATAAAGCGCGATTGGTCGCGAAGGGCTTTACTCAAACTCCCGGAGTTGACTATGATGAGACCTTCTCACCAGTTGCGAAGATAAAATCTATTAGAGTGATGCTAGCTATTGCCACATTTCATGATTATGAGATTTGGCAAATGGATGTCAAGACCGCTGTCCTTAATGGAAAGTTGGCTGAGGACGTTTACATGGCTCATCCGGAAGGGTTTGTGGATCCGAAGCATACTAATAGAGTGTGTAAGCTTGAGAAGTCCATTTATGGACTTAAGCAAGCATCTCGCAGATGGAATCTTTGCTTCGATGAGAAAGTCAAAGAGTTTGGATTTGTACGAAGCGAAGATGAATCGTGTGTATATGTCAAAGCCAGTGGGAGTATAGTAAGCTTCCTCGTTCTATATGTCGATGACATATTACTCATAGGAAACGACATCCCGACTCAGCAGGAGGTTAAGTCCTGGCTCGGGAAGTGCTTCGCTATGAAGGATCTCGGAGAGGCTTCTTACATTTTGGGAATAAGGATAGTAAGAGAAAGAAGTAAGAGACTAATAGGACTTAGTCAGAACACTTACTTAGAGAAAGTACTAAAACATTTTAGTATGGAAAACTCGAAGAAGGGAGAATTACCGATACAAAGTAATGCCAAGTTGAGTAAGACTCAAAGTCCGAGTACCGAAGTTAAAATAGCATAAATAAGCCGAGTACCATACGCTTCCGCAGTTGGCTCAATCATGTACGCTATGACTTGTACTGGCCCTGATGTAGCCTTTGCCTTGAGCATGGTTAGCAGATATCAAGGGAACCCTGGCAGAGCTCATTGGATTGTAGTGAAGAATATCCTTAAGTACCTTCGGAGGACGAAGGAATGGTTCTTAGTCCTCGGAGGGAGTCATGACTTGAAGGTGCGAGGGTATAGTGACGCCAGCTTTCAGACAGATAGGGACAACTACCGTTCGCAGTCGGGCTGGGTCTTTACCCTGAATGGAGGAGCAGTGACTTGGAAAAGTTCCAAGCAGGAAACCGTAGCTGATTCAACGTGCGAATCAGAGTACATTACAGCGAGCGAAGCGTCGAAGGACGCAATATGGTTGAAGAACTTCATCGGTGATCTTGGAGTTGTACCCGCCATAGAGGAGTCCATGGAGATTTTCTGTGATAATGAAGGAGCGGTTTCCTTGACCAAGGAACCGAGGGATCATGGTAGATCTAGACATGTCGACAGAAAATATCACTTTATTAGACATCGTGTAGAAGAAGGACAACTCGTAGTGAAGATGATATCATCAGAAGATAACCCAGCAGATCCGCTTACGAAGGGACTGAGTAGGGTTAAGCACTTGCAGCATGCTAGGAGTATTGGGCTGAACGATGATATTAGCATAGATTAGATAGTAGTAGAAACGTGTAATAGATAAATGTAATTAACATTTGATGATTAAATAAAGGAGTTTTATTTATGAGTAATGTTACTGTCTTATGTTAATTGTTTAACTATTGTTTCATTTTGCATGTTTTGACTTCCAGAATAATTGAATTTATTAAGAATAATCGAATTATTCAAATTGTCCACAATCGTTCATATGTTGGAAGTAGATATGAATGAAGATTGTCATGAATTGGTATGTAGAATGTCTAAATGGTATTAGACATAGCAAAGGGTTGTTCCAACATTCATGAGTGCTTATGAACTGGTTTTGAGCATTGGAACAAACCCGCGCTTGCTGGAATCACCTTATGGAATATGATATAAAAGGGTGATTGCAAGACGATAATATCATATAGTCTTAAAACCTAGATATATGGTTTGTTATTTGTTAATTGATTGTACATTGATAATGCGAAAACACATTGGTAACTCGATGTTATAAAACGCATTGTTGTGTATAGTTGATTAATGAATAAGTAAATCCATATAAGTTGAAGTTTATCTGTAAATTTTATTCTAAGAGGGTAAAAGCGATATCTCGGCCACTCGATGATTTGATTTGACTTATGTGCCGGGCCCGGTCAGAACTGAATTGATGTGTTTGATTAAGTTCTATGTCAAATAAATCGGAGATCGAGAAACCAAAATGCTAGACTGATCATTCCATAGAAGTGTTAGCATGATATCTAACAGAGGACTGTACGATCCCTTATCTAAAGGACAAGATTGATTAGATCAGAGTTTGACAGCGTCTTTGAGAGCTACGATTGCAAATCGAATTGTACTTGTGCATATAGTTACTAGACTTATCCAAGTGGGAGACTGTTGGAATAGTGTCTAAGGCTGCAACTATATTAGGCAAGTATTTAACCCGATTGTGCATGGTCCTTTTGGGTTGCCTTCACCATAGCAACTTGATAGGATGATTTATTATGAGAGAATAAATATTATTAATATATTATGAGAGTAATATAAGGAATAATAATATTGTTATTTGATTAATATAAGTCATAGATTAATTAGTAGTAATTTGGTGACTTAAAGATATTAATTAAATAAGAGGGTATAAACTGTCAATTGTTTGATAGTTACACTTTGGGCTGTAAATCCTTCTTGGATAGAGGATGGACGGATTCTAGGGCTTGGGATAGCCTCAAATTCGTCCAAGGCTATCTTAGGTAAGGATTAGGATTGCTTTAAGGAAAGATTATCCAACTAGGGTTTAAGGGTGAAACCCTAGGAGCCTTACAAGTATAAATAGACCCCTAGGGCAAGGGAAATCGGCATCTCTGCAAAAGCAAAGAAACCCTGGCCGATTTCTAATCCCTCTCCTCTCTCTCAAATCATCCTCCTTGCTAGTTGGTGTTTGTAAGCCATTAGAGGAGTGACAATTGTGACTCTAGAGCTCCAAGACAACAAGATCAAAACAAGAGATTCAAAGGTAAACTTCTAGATCTGATTTTGTATTGTTCTTATATCTAATTAGTCATTAGAAGTCTTGGATTCAAAGCATGTTTAATTAGAGAAACCTAGATCCAAGCATTAGCGTTTGCATGTGCACATAGGAATGTTCATATGGCTAAAACCCATCATATACATTTCATACAAAACGTCGTGAAGGTAAAGTTCACCAGGACAGTGGGGTTAGTGTAGTTCCAAATGACATGAATATTTGTAGTAAAGAACTTATAACATATACCAAAAAACCACTATTATGGCGTTTTATAAGAGATATGGGTACTAGATTATCATGTAAAAAATATTGCAATTTTCAAGTGTAACTTGGTATAGAATAGAAATGGTGTGAAGAAAGACAATCATGAGTACACATTGGTTGACCTAAATAATTTAGACCAAAACACGGATCCTTTCATATTGGTGTAACAAGTAGAGCAAGTATTTTACGTGACATATCAATTGGAAAAAAAAATGTCTATTATGTTCAAGATACCTCCCAAAAATTATAAAGATGTATATGAGGATGTTGTTGAGGAATTTCGTACTAAAGTTTTTCCTCAAAGTGATAATATATTGTCACGTGTAGACCCCCAATATTTGCTAAAGGAGACCCGAAATGATTATTTTCATCCCGACTGTCGGGGTATTGTGTTACGTAAGGTATGTCTTCCTTATTCATACTAAAATTCTTATACTTGTTTTATATGGTTACATTTACTGATTTACATAATATTACGGTTCATTGAACTTACACTAATATTTACATTTATTTGTATCAGGAAAATGAAAAAGTTGTCGTTCAAAAAAGGGCATGTGACAAGCCTTGATACATACTTTATTTCTAGTGGGGTTTCCAAGCAAGGCGAATTATATATTTTGTGATTTTCAGAACAATAATTAGGTTGTTATTAATGACTATGTATATTTATTGCATTTTCAAGCACTTTCAAACATTAATATTACATATGTATGTATTGTTTAAAGTATTACTCTATTTATTATATTTCGATATTTGCTTATGTTTATGGTCAACCGTTGAATACTACATTTACGTTTTAGATATTAAAACTTATAGACATAGTACTATACTGACTATGGTCAACATTTTATCAACAAATAATATTATGTAGATTGTTTTGTGTCATTTGAACCAAACATATATAATGAAAATTAAATATCTGATAATTATGGGTTACCAAACTTATATATGTTTTTTCTATACTTTTTCCAATATCCATTTTTTTTTTGGTAACATATCAATTTTGATTTAAAAATTAAAAAATTAAATAATTTCCTTACAAAACTTATAAATTACATATATATCCTTATAAAAAATAAAAAATCACATCAATATCCTTAAAAACTTGTAAACTCTGATATATGTCCAAATAATTAGTCTAGTTCTAATTAAACTATTTAAATATTATAAAAAATATATATATATATGAATTTACTTATCAATAAAAGTACTAAGATACCCTTAGCATCATCAAAACAAATATAAACAAAATAGCTTCTTCACTTAGTCCTACATTGACAATGTTCAACCATTGATCAACACATATGTATTTCAAACTTTGGATACTTCAAAACCTTAATTATGTACAACATCTACACGACATACATAAAAGGTTTTACACATTGGTATAAATGATCAAATCTAATGATGAAACTTAAGTAATAAACAAACTTAAACAAATTAACAACATCAAGTTACTACTTAATTATATACCATACACAGTGCACACTCTAATTACCAAATCCAAAATAGATTACATATATGTATTCACATTAAACTAAATTACACATATAGAGAAATTAAACCAAAATACATATATAATATGCATCATTGATTTTACGAATCAAACCATCAACTAACTACTCTAGTCTAACGTGAAACATCCCAACAAACCCAACTAAACAGGCTTCTCCGTTTAGGGTAAAGACCTAGCCTGACTGAGAGCGGAAATTATCCCTATCAGTCTGAAAGCTAGCATCACTATACCCTACAACCCTCAAGTCATCACTCCCACCGAGGGTAAGGACCCAGTCCTTAGTCCTCCATAGGTACTTGAGGATATTCTTTACCGCAGTCCAGTGTGCCTTGTCAGGGTTCCCCTGATACCTGCTAACCATGCTCAGGGCAAAGGCTACATCAGGTCGAGTACACGTCATAGCATACATGATCGATCCTACAGCCGAAACATAAGGTATTCGACTCATTTTTGCTATCTCAGCCTCAATGCTAGGTCTTTGTGTCTTACTCAATCTGGCGTTACTCTGGATGGGTAACTCTCCTTTCTTGGAGTCCTGCATGCTGAATCTCTTCAGCATCTTGTCCAAGTAGGTACTCTGACTAAGTTCAATTAGTCTTTTACTCCGGTCTCTCAAGATCCTTATCCCTAGAATATAGGCAGCTTCTCCTAGGTCCTTCATAGAGAAACACTTCCCAAGCCATGACTTAACATCCTGCAGAGTTACGATGTTATTTCCTATGAGTAGTATGTCATCCACATACAATACCAAAAAGCTAACTATACTCCCACTAGCCTTGACATATACACAAGATTCATCTTCACTCCTAGAAAAGCCAAACTCTTTGACTTTCTCATCGAAGCAAAGATTCCATCTGCGAGGTGCTTGCTTTAACCCATAAATGGATTTTTCAAGCTTACACACTCTATTAGGGTACTCCATACTGACAAAACCTTCTGGCTGACTCATGTAGACATCCTCAGCTAGCTTTCCATTAAGGAAAGCGGTTTTGACATCCATTTGCCATATTTCATAGTCATGAAATGCAGCTATGGCTAACAGAACCCTAATAGACTTAATCTTGGCCACTGGAGAAAAAGTCTCATCATAATCAACTCCTGGAGTTTGTGAGAAACCCTTTGCAACCAGTCGTGCCATATAAGTGTGTACTTTACCATCCATGTCGGTCTTCTTCTTGAAGATCCATTTGCACCCTACTGTCTTACGACCTGGTACATTCTCAATCAAGTTCCAAAATTGATTGTCATACATGGACTGTATCTCGCTGTCCATTGCCTCTTTCCACTTGGCTGACTCAGGGCCTGCCATGGCTTCCGCGTAACTGGTAGGTTTATCCAGACCTATCAGTGTCTCATCACTGATAAGTGTATCACCTTCTGCAGTAATATGGAATCCATAGTAATGCTCAGGTGCATTCCTAACCCTTGTGGAACACCTCAGAGGTACAGACTTGTCAATTGGCTCAACAGGAGTTTCCTCCTCAAGTTGAGTGCTAGGGTTTGAAGTTCCTTCACCACTTGACTCTTGAATTTATTCAAGATCAACTTCCCTCTCATTGTTTCCTTGGCTTATGAACTCTCTCTCTCTCTAAAGAAAGCCCCCCTAGCTACAAAGACCACATTTTCACTAGGTCTGTATAAGAGGTAACCAAAGGATTGTTGTGGGTAGCCGATGAAAATACACCTCTCGCTTCGAGGTTCGAGCTTATCATGAGTCTCGCGTCTCACGAAAGCCTCGCAACCCCAAATCTTGATGTGGTCTAGTTTGGGTACTTTACCAGTCCACATCTCATGAGGAGTTTTGGCAACTTTCTTTGTAGGGACTAGATTAAGGATATGGGCGGCAGTCTCTAAGGCATACCCGCAAAATGAGACTGGTAGCGAAGCTCGACTCATCATGGAATGAACCATATCCAACAAGGTTTGATTACGCCTCTCAGCCACACCATTCAATTGCGGTGTCCTGGGAGGTGTCAATTGTGAGACAATCCCACATTCCCTAAGATAGTCAAGGAACTCTAAACTAAGATACTCATCACCTCGATCGGATCGAAGCATCTTAATGTTCCTGCCCAATTGATTCTCTACTTCCTGTTTAAATTCCTTAAACTTTTCAAAAGTCTCTGACTTATGCTTGATTAAGTAGACATATCCATATCTACTGTAATCATCAGTAAAAGTCAAATAATAACGATTAGCATCCCTTGTGGCATGTTTGAAGGGCCCACACACATCCGTGTGTACAAGATCCAACAAACCTTCACCCCTCTCACAAGTACCTGTGAAGGGTGACTTTGTCATTTTCCCAAGTAAGCATGATTCGCAGCTATCATCTGAATTTAGGTCAAATGACTCCAAAACTCAATCCTTTCGGAGTTGGCCTATGTGTTTGTTGCTTATATGTCCAAGACGAGAATGCCATAATGATGCTTTATCCAAGTTATTATTAACAGAATCAATACACAATACATTATTTCCTAAGTTATTAACCGCAAATACTATTTCATATACGCCATCACAAGGTAATGCTTTAAAATAAAGAACATTATTAAAGAAAGCATTAATAGAACCAACTTCATTATCAAATGAAAAGGTGAAACCTTGTTTATACAATGCATGAAAGGAAATAATATTTCTTGCCATTTCTGGCGAATAACAACACTTATTCAAATCTAAACTAAACCCACTACTTAGCGATAAAGTATAAACTCCAGTCTTGGTGACAAGTAAAGCTTTCCTATTCCCCATGATTAAGTCTATTCTTCCTTGCTCCAAATTCTCACTTCTTCTTAGTCCCTGCAAATCAGAACAGATATGAATACCACAACCGGTATCAAGGACCCAAGAGTTAGAATGGGGTGAGTTATTAGATAAGATAGTGTAAATACCTGCATGGTTGGCTTTAACTTTCCCATCCTTCACATCTTGCTGGTATTTTGGGCAGTTTCGCTTCCAATGTGATTTTTCATGGCAATAGAAGCATTCAGCCTCTTTGGGTCAGAAGAAGGAGTGACGAAACCTTTCTTGGTTCCCCTTGAAGAAGAGCCATCAACGGTCCTAGCCTTGGTACCCTTCGAAGAGCTCTTCCTCTTCTTCCCTCAACTTTTCCCGATTGCCAAAACCGGAGCGGAGTTTGGAGTAGGAGAGTTAACAACCGACTTCCCCTTAAGACCTATTTCTGCGGTCTTGAGAAGACCCTGAAGTTTGCTGAGTGTGACCTCTTCCTTATTCATGTGATATGTCATGCGCAATTGATCATAGCACGATGGTAAGGAGTGCAAAATGATATCTATTGCAAGCTCCTCAGGGTAGTTCACATTAAGCTTCAGCAACCGATCTATATACCTTTACATTTTCTGCATGTGGCTCATGACGGATTCCCCATCCTTCATTATGGTTGTTATCATGGAGCAGATGATTCCATACCTCTCTTGTCGTGTACTTTGATGGTATATTTCCATCAGATCTTGGTGCATTTCAAAAGGGTAGAAGTCCTCATAGGACTTTTGGAGTTCCGCTGTCATTTGGCCATCATGAAGCATGCCACTTTGGTAGCATCCCTTTCATGTGCCTGAAAGTCAGCGATCTCCTGGGGAGTTGCAGTGGTCTCATCAATCTCCTTAAGCTCCTTGTCGAGGACATATTCTTTGTCCTCGTAGCGGGTAATCATCCTAATGTTTCTGATCCACTCATTGAAGTTGGATCCATCAAAAGTGACTTTCCCACACAAGTTCATAAGGGTAAAGGAGCCATTAGGATTAGAGCCACAAGCAGCATTGTTTAAAGACATCTGAAGGAAGAGGACAAGATTAGTTTAGATATTAAGAGAGTCCTTAATAAAACACCCAAATGTAATATTAAGGCTAGGATCCAATCACAATATATTATAACTTAGAAGAGGTATGTCATAATCCAAGCTATAACATATTTGAAAGGTAGGTGAATGAAGATTCACCAATTTCCACCACGAAAACCAAAATATTAAATACTAGGTTTTTGATTGGTTCTTAGAAATTCCTAGATTCTTTTGAGATTCAATGAACTTTTCAAAGGCATGTTTCAGTCTCGAGTGTGCCCTCCAAGTTTTGTGACTGGGATACCGAGGATCACAAAACGAGGTGTGAAGTAACCATGCAAATCACTTGGTACCCTTAAAGTTTAACGCTCAATCGATGTGCCGGTAAACCACACACGCTCCACCAATACTATGATAAACCTTAAGTCACCCTTTACCTACCTTGTTAAGTCCAAGTTAGTTTGCCGGTTAACCACACACGCTCCACCAACGACTTAAACAAAGTGTAATGTGTAATTTCATGGATTAGCACCTTATTCACATTTTTCCTGAAGTAACTAAGATTGGGAATTTAATAAAAGCATTTAGTTACTTTATAATATTCATCATACTTTTAATGAGAATTTTATAAGTCCTTGTCCTACCCGTTCGGCTAACGACCCTCCACCAGTCAAGCAAGCGGTGGGTGAGAGTGGACACCCATTAAGTTTCCATTTTATAGGCAACAACCTTATACCCACCTTATAGACGGGCTTTGTGAATGAGGCGTACTAGCGGTAAGACGAATTTGATCTTATATACATATATATATATATATATATATATATATATATATATATATATATATATATATATATATATATATATCATTAACTTATAATATTATAAGTATAAGGGTTGAATTTTAACTTTTAAAATTCTAAGGATTGGAACTAAAGTTTTAACATGACATTACTTGTTCCAAAACATGAGGGCAAGTTTTGTAAACTTTCAAAACTTTTCATTTCTTGTAACTTATGAGTTTATTAGGGTATTAAAAATGAAGACTCTTCATTTTTATAACCCATGGGTTCTATTAATGGTTTTAAAGCAAAGTGACTTTTGGTTTTCCATAACTTGAGGACAAGTTATGGACTCCATTAAAACACATAATGATCAAGAATTAATCTACCACATAGGTTACAAACAATTCCTATGATCATCTAAACATCATAAGATCAAGAACATGAACATGAACACTTTCATGAATTACACTTAAAACTTTGTAATTTTGATAACTTATTGTTGTAAATGGATTAGCAAGAACATTACACCATCTAAAACAAGTTTTCAAGTACCAAAACAGTTTAGGGTAATGTTTCTAGTCCATTTCCAGCAACAAAAGTCGAAAATCTGCATTCTGAGGCTCCTACTCGCCGAGTGCACGAACCTACTCGGCGAGTAGGATGAAGATACACATGAACTCGGCGAGTCCCCCCATGGACTCGGCGAGTTCATCAGGCAGATTGCACAATATCGACTTTTTTCAACAATTTAGCACAGATAACAAACAAACAAGCCTAGGCTTTGATACCACTGATGGGTTTTGAGCATTCTAACACTTCCTAAGTGTACATGCAACCCTATTAACCTTGGATCTATGTTTGTCTAATTATCATGCAAAGTTGAATTCCAAGGTTATATTCCTATCTAGCATACATGGGGAACAATTTTTTACTTGAATGAAAGATAGAATAACTTACCTTATTGTTGCTTATGTTCCTTGAAACCTTGTGAGCCTAGCACCCCAAGTGTGATGCCTCAGATGCTTTACACAACACCAAATGCTCTTGGAAAGACTTTTGAGAGAATACACACTTCTTAAAATCGGCCTAGCCCTCTTGTCTCATATGTGTAGCCAATTTTGGTGGAGAATGGGACTCTTATATTGTGTTGACACATCCCGGGTTACACCATGTAAACCCTAATGTGTCATGACTCTTCATTTCCATGACCCATGGGTTTGTAACTCCCATGGAGCATCCATGGAGCATCCTATGGGTGGAACCCAACTTAATAATCCATGGAGCCTCTTAGCCCACTATACAAGATATGGATGATTTACATAATCAACCCATATATTTAATTAGTTATGTTTTGATCACTTAATTAATTCTCAATTAATTCTTGATCAAACTAATCAAATAATATTATTAATATATTAGAACTTATAATATATTAATAATCTCCAAGTGTTATTTCTCTCATTTAGTCTATCCAATTGCATGGTGCCATGCAACCCAAATGGACCATGCCGGGTCGGGTCAAGTACCGACCAGAAATAGTTATGGACTTAGACACCTTATCCAATAAGAAATCATTTGACATGCTTTTTAGTTTAATTTTTTGATCTAAATTTTTTTGATAAATTTCATAACTTGTCCTAAAGTTATGGAAAATGAAATTTTTTCTTTAAAAGAGTTATTAAAGCCATAGGTTATAAACTTGAAGAGTCTTTTCCCATAAATGGTTTTATGAACTCCATAACTTGTCCTCAAGTTATTGAATGTCAAAATTCTTTTCTTAAATCCTATATTAAACTCATAAGTTATGGATTCTAAAAGTTTTTTTAAATTGTTTAAAACTTGCCCTCGAGTTTTGGAAATTGTAAAGTTTCACTTTTGAGTACTTTAATTCCAAACCCTAGAATTTTAAAAGTTTAAAATTCAATCCTTATACTATTATAATATTATACGTTTAATATTTATGTATATGTATAAGAATAAAGGCAATCTTACCGTTAGAAGGCCTCATTCACGAAGCTGATCTATAAGGGGGTATAAGATTATTGCCTATAAAATGGTTGTTTAATGGGTGTCCACTCTTACCCACCGCTTACTTGATTGGTGGAGGGTCGTTAGCCGAACGGGTAGGATAGGACTCTAATTCTCCCTTCATTAAAAGTATAATGATAAATACTAAGTAACTAATCATTTATAAATTCCCAATCTTAGTTACTTAGGAAAATGTGAATATGGTGCTAACCCATGAAATTGCACTTTTCACCTTGTTAAGCCGTTAGTGGAGCGCGTGTGGTTAACCGGAACAGTAATCAAGACTGATAGTGCGTGGAAAAGGGTAGCTAAATGTTAATCAAATATCAATAGAGCGTGTGTGGTTAACCGGCACATTGATTAGGTGGTTGTAACATTGGGTGTACCAAGCTAATTTGCATGGTTATTCACACCTTGTTTGTGATCCTCGGCATCCCAGTCACAAATTTGAAGGCACAATCGAGATTTAAACATGCTATTGAATAGTTCATTGAATCTCAAAGGATCTAGGAGTTTCAATTCACTTAAAACCTAAAATTCTTTTTTGTTTTTCATGTTGGAAATTGGTAAATCTTCATTTACCTACCTTCAAATATTTTGCAGTTTGGATTACGACATCCCTCTTCCAAATTGTAAAATATTGTGTTAGGTCCTAGCCTTAATATTTCATTTGGGTGTTATATTAAGGACTAAATCAACTAACTTGAATTTCTCCTTTGTAGATGTCTGCCTCAGACAACTATGGTCTTCCCAAATCTTCTAGAACAAGCTTTCACTCCGAAGATGATGTTCCACGATTGGATCGTGGAAGTGAAAATCATACTTCACTTCCTCC
This sequence comes from Lactuca serriola, assembly GCF_051521515.1. NCBI lineage: Eukaryota > Viridiplantae > Streptophyta > Magnoliopsida > Asterales > Asteraceae > Lactuca > Lactuca serriola. The sequence continues at coordinate 284,423,047 of NC_136411.1, forward strand.
ACCTCCTCCAATTATTCTCCCTAACCCACAAGCTCGTAGATTTGAAAAGTTAAGGATCACTCAATCCCTACTAAATAGTAAACACAAAGATGGAAGGCATGTATGTACTCATGTCTTGGACATGAAGTTGCATATTGATAGGATGAGGATGTATGGTGTCATCTTCCCAAGGAAGTTGGCTATTGACTGGGTTCTTCAGTCACTTCCGAAGTCATATAGTGAGTTCGTTAAAGACTATTGTGTGACAGATCACGACATGACCCTAATTGATCTCACCTATTTGCTAATTGCTGCTGAATCAGCAATGATTTGGCGCAATGGTCAAGCAAATCTGACTGGAATATCAACATCCTAAGCTACCATGGACATCCCAGAAAAGATTCCTTCTCCTAGAGGATAGGAATTGGCTATGATCAAAATTTTTGATCATAAGGGAAAGGCCAAATCTGACATTGTTCCATATGAACCTGTTTGTTTCTATTACCAAGGACATAGACATTATAAGTGAAGCTGCCCTGACTACCTGAGAAGTTTAATCAGATTGTATGGTTCTGCTTCAGGTAAGTCTACTGTCTAACACTATTAAGTTCCTAATTGTTGATTCGGAATGCATGATGTGACAAGGTTGCATTTTGATGTTTTAAAGGATCATGCAAAGGGAAGGAAACTTACAAGAAGAGTATGTTGAATCTGATCGCGAAGATGGATTTCAATTGTATGGTTCGAAGATTAGATTTTTGAGTTTTTACTTAGGAGTTATGATAGATTGCTAGGAAATATGTAATAGCATAGTTTTCATTTGAATTTGCATTGTAAGGAATAGTTTTTTCCGTATTTTATTAATAAATAAAATTTTGTTTTATTTTTTTATATCTCCTTGCAATGGCATTTGTGAAAATTGATGGTTGTATGTTTCTATGGTTAGCAATATATATTTGATTCTTTCGTTTGTGGTAGTGTCATAATTTATCAAATGAGGAAAGATTCTCTTCACCCAAGTTTCAATTGGACAGAAACCTGGAATCATGCAAGTTGTATTGTATGATGAATGAGAATCTTCATCTTTGATAAATTAAGACTAATTCCTTGTTCGCATGTATATGTGAGTCAAGTGAAGGACTAGGGTATTGGGTACATTGGGTGTGCGCTGGTCAGGTCCACCACAAAGATCAATAAGATTGTTCGTCATGATTTACTAAAAGTTAGTAAATATGGTTATGCTTATAAGTTTAAGTATAATTCGGAAACATTGGAAAGGTTTCAATGTATGGCGGGGCGAATGGGAAGAATCAAATTAGGCAGAAAGATCAATTTTTCTCCATTCTGAAAAGATGGGAGAGTACTTTAGTATCGTGTTTTATGATCATCTTAATGATTATGAGAAACCATGTCACAATTGATCCTCAAAGCATATCTTAGTGCATTCTTATGACTAAGAAGAGGAATCATGAATTGTTGAAATGGTTAAATCAAGAAGATGATTCATACTTCGTTCCATAACAAGTCTTAGAGTCATACTCCAAGATTGTAACCATGAGTGACATAAAGAAAGGTTTAAAACAATTATCAAATGTAGAGTAAAAGTTTTCTACTCTTGTATATTTGAAATTGGTAAGTTGTGATGTTTTGGATAAAACAAAGACCAACTAAGGCCGATTGTGTGAAGTGTTTTTCTTGATAAGAATCCACACTAACTCTTGAATATTTGATTTGTCTTGGGCTCTTGGCAAGAGAGTCTTATATGTCAAGAGGTCAACGAGAGTCTTAAATATCTTGACAAGTTTCAAGAACTAATCAAGAATAAACATATTATTAAACACTAGCATACAACTTAAGGTTTTTTAACCTATCGTGTTGACATATTCTTATGTATGTGCTCATTCCAGTTAAAGTTGGCTATGTGTGAGAGTTCTATAAGTTCTCAATTGTTTGCATAACAACCTAGGAAGCAATAGTAGGCCCTTATGCTACCAAGTGGCAAGAAATTTAGATTGAACAAGTTCATTCCATATGAGTTTGGATTTGTCACTAACATTGTCTTGTGATTATGGTTATGACAAATTCACATGGATAGGAACACATACACCATAAAATCTATGTGTCATAAGGTTTCTCTTTGATTCATGAAATTGATGGTGAGGAAACACTTTCACTAAGTAGATTTTAAGTAGATAGCAATTGTGATATTTGAATTCTCAAAGTCGTTAGTGGAGCGTGTGTGGTTAACCGGCACACCAACATGGACTAGTGGGAATGGAAAAAGGTCTAAACATTATGATTACGGCATCCCTCTTCATAGTTATTTAGACACACATGTGAGCTACCTAAGTAAAGGTGTATGATTTTGATAAAGTTTTATCAAAGCATCTCGTATCAGAAATCTAAAATCTAGTAAGAAAGTCAATAAGTATTGATTTCTAGAAGTCCAGCTGATTTCTAGGTACATGCCAAAGCTAGTGGGAGCGTAAGTGTTGTGCTAGTAAGTTAATAATTGTGATGCTAGTGGGAGCATAATTATTATGGAAAATGTTGCAAGTTAGCAATGTTAATTATAGAAAAAAAATGTTTCAGGGTTTGAAAAGTTGTTTTGCTATAATTAAGGGAGAGGAGTTCATACTTCATTTCAAATCTAAATGCTTAGACTGAGATTTGAATCAATTTTAGTCAAATAGATATGAATGTTATGTTGGAATGGTTCAACATAAGGAAATTCTATATATGGAAAGGTTAATTGCGTTCTTAGAATATGGTTATAATTACGGCATACCTCTTCATAATCAAAATTATGAGAACATGGCAAATAAAAATATTGTAGCAAAACACTGATCAAGTATCATGTCTTTATGTTAGACATTATGAATCGTATCCCATATGCTTTGGGTATAGCATCGATTGCATATGCTATAATAATCTCGTGTTCTAAATTTTCCAAATGCCTAGGGCATTAAAAGGGAAAAAGGGAATAGAACCAGATATGACTAAAGTGGTTAAACAACTGTTAAGGACAATTTAAGGTTCGCCAAAGATTGGTTGCTTAAGGACAGTTGGAAGTATAATAATGGAAGGACCATATTGACAATATTATTAATAGACAGGAGTCTATTAATAATGAGTTGTCATATGGAAAATATGGAATGTTTCCATATTGGGAGTTGAAGAATAGATAAGAAAGCTACAAACTTTTATGCAAGAAGGATGTTCAAAGGAATGTACTTTGAATTTGAGACTTCATTCCCATGTAATTGTCTTGTAACAATATCCAAAGGAATATTTTGTAATATCGTTGGTCAGGTCTCTGTGACTTTTGGTACCTAGACATTATAAAAGAATCATTGCATGATAGTTTAGAATCTGACACTTTCTAGCAGTGACAAGAATTTGGAATTCATACACTTGCAACAAGAATTTGGAATTGAGAAATGAGAATCATTGAAATGTTTTTTCAATTGATCTATTTCACAAAGTAGGGACCATAGACAAACATCGTGTGCATGCTTGGAGCATGACATAAATATTTTTTAGACAAACATAGTGTGCATGCTTGGAGCATAGCATGACTATGGTTTTAGTTCAAGTATTAAGTTGATTATTCGAAACATTATACAATGAATATTGAGTAATCAATATAACTCAAAAGTTTTTGGGCCATATAGGATTAGTACTATTCTTCTGTTTCACTTTGCATGTTTTGACTTCCCGAATAACTAGTTTATTCAAACCATCCACAGTCGATCATACTTTGGAAGTAGGTATTGAGGAAAGAGTGTCATGAATGGGTCTGTAGTTTGTCTAGGACAAAGTGGCTGCAGTGTTCATGAGTACTCCTGGAATTAGATTCGAGTATTGGATTCAACCCAAACTCATTTGAATCACTTCATAGATTTTATCACGACTGATCATGAGACGATAATATCTTTTATTCTTCAAACGGAGACGTGTGAGTTGTAGTTGCGAGTCGGTTGCACATTGACATATGTAAGTGCACCAGTAACTTGGTGTAATTTAATGAGTAAGTACAAGAGAGCATTTGGGTCAAAGTTTATCCGTTCCTTTTACCCCATGTGCATAAAAGTGATATTTGTGGGGCCCTTGATGATTTAGTGATGACACCCCTAAGTGCTTGGCCAAGCTTGGACTGATTTGATTTGTTCAATTAGTCACTCGTCATAAATCGGAAATCGGGAAACAACAGATGGACGAAGAGAATGATTATAATCCATGTCTCATTCCATATGATATCTAGAATGTAGGAATATATGATCCCTTATCTAATGGACACGTCATTTAACTAGGTCAGAGTTCGACATTGGCTTTAAGAGCTACGATTGCTACTTAGGATCTTGGAGTCATACTTGAATAATAGTTTTAGACTTATCCAAGTAGGAGACTTTTGGATTGGATGTCTAAGCCCATAACTATTATTGGTATGTACTCAACCCGAGAGTAGCATGGTTCATTTGGGTTGCATGGCATCGGAACAATTGGATAGACAAATGAGAAAAGGTTATTTATGATTTATATTAATATATTATAAGTTCTAATATATTAATATGAAATCATATTATTTAATTAGTATTGATCAAGAATTAATTTGGAACTAATTTTGTGATCAAAAGAGACTAATTAAATATATAGGGATTGATTATGTAAATTATTCATTCTTATATATGTGGGCTTATGATCCATAGTTCTTTATGTTGGGCTAAACCCATGTGGTGACTCATGGATACTCCATGGAGGTTAAAACCCATGGATCATGAGGAATGTGGAAAGTCATTAGTTACATGGTGTAACCCTAAATGAGCCACACTATATAAAGGACCCCATGGTTCATGAAATGGGACTAAGGAGGCACTATTAGATACACAAAGAGGGCAAAGTCGATTTCATAGAGTGAACCAAGTAACCTCTTCTCAAGTTATTCTAATTGTTGGTGGTGTTGTGTGATTCCATTTGAGGGGAAACACTTGGGGCACTAAGCTCTTAAAGGTTCAAGACTTCGAGCACCATCAAAAGGTATGTCATCTAACTAGACTTTTGTAGTATAGATAGTCCGCTATATGCTAGTTAGCATGATGCTTTGGAATTTTGAATGTATGGATGTATAATAGAGAAAACATAGATACAAAGCATATATGGTTACATGTACACCATATGAGTGTTAGAATGCTCATAACCTAACAAAATATACACTAAAGTATGATAGTGTTGCCTAAGATGAGTTGGTACCAAGAGTTGAGCGTTGTAGTCTTACCGATAGATACTATAAGAATTGCACAGGAGGCTTAAGTTCAATTAAAACAGATATTGGGTAGTATATTCTTATGAGTATGTGTGAGACATGAGCAGAGAGTAGAACTCTGATATTCCTGATCCGAGAGTATAGACTAAATTTATTCATTCATTCCTGATCCAATAGTATGGATTAGATATAGTCATTTATTACCAATCTGAGAGTATAGATTAGGTGTAGTTATTCATTTTTTATCCAAGACGTATGGATTAGATAAATTTATTTATTGGTGATCCGATTGTATAGATTATGTAAAGTCATTCATTCCTGATTCGAGAGTATGGATTAGAATCAATATGTGAGGATCGACGGGATACTGTAGATTTCTTATAGGAGATATATTTGTATTATTGATCTTCCATATTTAAGATATATATATATATATATATATATATATATTCATAAAACATTGTGGGATTGAAAACCCTATATACTCACCAGGTTTGCCAACCAGACCCACTCAGCTTCTTTTTATCACATGTATGATACCAAGGTACATACATGATAAGAGATTCAAGGAGATGTAGAGTAATAGTCTAAGATAGAGTAAGGCATGTTTATGCTTATGTTTTATATTAGTTATGACATTCCAATCTTTTATAAATCAATAAAAAACATTTCTTCAGAAATCCTTTTATGGAACCAAATTCTACATTTATAAATAAACTCTAATTTAAATAATCATAGATAAAAAGTTTTAAAATGGTCGTGAAAATGAGGATGTCACACAAGCTGAGCTCAAGTTAGCTGGACAAGAGGTAGAAAAATTCTACTTTTTCAGACGGGTAAGAAAGATTTAAAACTACATTGTTACCCTTTTGAATTTTATATTGCAAGGCTGCAAGACTACAATTGGATTTCAAGTTACATTGTTTCCCTGTGTTATCGACTAAATTTTGTTGCATCTCCAGCTAACAAGGTCAATATTTATTTTATAAAAAATTATTTTTTTAATATTAAAATTAAAATTAATTTAATTTCATTATTAATGTTTTTTATAACATTTGCATATTTGAGTTAGACTCTTAAGATATTATAAGCAATAAAAACAACATTTTGATAGAAGGTTATTTAGGATAAATGGCCTTAGCCAAATTTATAGTATATGTGACAATGATTTCGTGCATATGGCACTTTGAAGGTTTTGGCCGAACTAGCCCCTAATGGATATGTTTGGCAGATCAGTCCCATGCATGCAAGGACGCATGCACATGCCTGGCTGGGAACGCTCATCATATAAGGTCAATTGGTTGTAGGTGGTTTGCGAGTACGTCGGGCGTACTAAGAGGTATGCGGGGCGTACCCCTTCAGACCAAAACCCTAGATTTTAAGGTTTGGCACTATATAAGGAACATTATGCCTTAAAGCTCAGCCACCCTCTCACCCTTAGACAGTTTTCACGAAACCCTAATCCTTCCTTGTGTGTTCTTGGAGCTTAGAAGGCCATTGGAAGAGTATTTTGGTGCTTTTGAAGAAGGTGTTCACTCTTGAAGGTTCATTGAAGAAGATAGAGCTTTTAAATCCAGAACCTCCTTAGCATTTGACTCTCATTTGAGGTATAAAGTCCTAAACTTGGTGGTTATTTCCTTAGATCTCTTGTGTTGGGTTTTTGGACCTTTTTGGTCTTAAGGATGAAGCTTTATGGTTCAAATCGGTTTCCTAGGCTTAGGGTTGCCACCCTTGGTTCTATTTGAGTCCCTAAGACAGAAATTTGCCATCTTGAAGGTCTTGACGTGTTCATGCATGAGATAAGGCCATTTTCATGGAAGTAGAATGCCATTTTTGGAGTTTAGCCTTATGTGGGGCATGCAAAGTCACCAAATCAGTGACTTTATCGGTTTAGACGTTAAGTAGTGCTCAGATCTATGATTTGGTCCCTTGGTTTGATGCATTAAGTGCTTAATAGAAAAAAGGGCTTAACAGAGGAGTACTTTGGGCGTACAAGATAGGACGCACAACATACATGTCACGAACCCAGTATGCGCTGCGCACAGCTGAGTATGCCCCTCGTACTTAGTTAGAGTGGGTTTTGCACAAGTGGGCCTCAGTTTTGGCCATTCATTGGACTTCGCTACTTTGGGCTTTTGTGGGCCATCATAAATCAGATATTTTGAGCAAAAAAATATGTTTGGGATTTAGGGTAAGGCCCATTAGAGGGGTTGGGCCCAATTTTGGAAATTGGGCCATTAGTGGACTTTTATGGATTTTACCATTTTGGGCCTTTGTCAGTTTTGGGCTTGGGACTTTGTTATGAATCTTGTTGGGCCAAGAGTAAATGGTCAATTTACCCCCAAGTATGGATTATGGATCATGGTTTGGGGCCTAATTGATAATTGGGTGATATTTTGGTATTGATAGCTCGAGAAGTTGTCAGGGCAGCAGCTAAGGAATTCTTGTAGGCAGTTTCAGCATTCAAGGTGAGTCTCCTCACTGTTTGTATGGGACGAAGGCACCAATGTCGGCCCATTTGGTTTATGTACTGTAGGAAGACCCAGGGGTTATCCATAGGCATTATGTATGAAAGACCAGGAGGCGGCTCCTGGCACGTTGTACACTATTATGTATTGTAGGAAGACCCAGGGGTTGGCCCTAGGTATTATGTACGCAAGACCAGGAGGTAGCTCATGGCACGTTATATGCTAGTTAGCTAAGTAGATTAGTATATATGCTAGTTGTCTTTGTGATGCTTTCATGGAAGACTAGGAGGTGGCTCTTGGCACTTGTCTGGAAGACCCAGGGGACAGCCCTCGGCTTAGCAGGAAAGACGATGTGGTAGCCCGTGGCATAATGGCAAGACTATGTATCGGCACATAACATCTTTATTGATTATGAAATATGTATGATATGTATGACTTATGGTTATGTATGACAATATCTGGTTATAAGAGACCGAAGGGGTAGGCCAGCACCTAGATATGCTAGGCAGTATGTTATTGTATGGTATGTGGTATTTGGGGAGTTCACTAAGCTTCGTGCATACAGTTTTTAGTTTTGGTTTCAGGTACCTTTAGTTTTCAAAATAAAGGAGCTCGGGACGATCGCAGCGCAAACACCTATGTTTTCCGCAATATGTGATTTCTGGGAATGAACTTTAATAAATGTTTTATTTGAAATGCTTTTCAATGTGTGAACCAACTTACAAATGTTTTTTAGTTACATATAAAAAATGAAATTTTTAGTCATGAATTTTGGGATGGTACATGGATTCTCTTTAAGACACTTTCCACCCTTAATCCCTTTTACTCTCTAGTTCCGACCACTTTGGCAAAGCCCTTTGGTGTAAGATACCCATCAATTAGAAGCTCTCAAATTAGAGTTTTGTCCGCTTAATTTTCGGTTTTCTTCATAAAGCTCTTTAAGTTAAGCTACACATATTTTATTCAAGTGTAACTTTTAATTATAGTCATAGTCATTATTACAAACCTATAATTAAGATTTGTCAATGATTCTAAGTCATTATACTAATTAATCTACATACAAGGATGACGTCTTGGCTGGATTTAGTGAGGTGTTTAAAGCGGGATTTTCCAAACAGTACACTTTGTATACCAAATGGCCCCTACCTCCGACATGATCCTATCTGGTTGTTCCTTACTTGATAGATATTGATGTAGACATTGAGAATAGTAAGGAATCTAGACAATCATTAGTCTCTAGGAATGTAAGATTAAGGCTTAGTGACGTTTGTACCTAGGTCACATCAGAGGAAAAGCTAATGTACTAAGGCGAAGTTCTGCCTAAATTCCAAGGCATCCACTTTTATTAAGTGAGTGCATAATTAATTTCATCTTAAAAATACATATGAAGTATTTAGATAATTGAATGTTATATGTGCTTATGTGAAAAGATGTTCTATGTTAGATGAAATGTTATAAAGATAAATTTATATGATTTATACCATATACATATTTTTATGAATATAATACATTGGGTACTGAAGAATAATGGAATGTAAAAATGATAAGATGCCATAGTACGATAAAAAAAGAAGAATGACGATAGGATGTCAAGATTTTAATAATACTATTGTACTAACGGTATATGAACTATTACTATTATACTAACAATGTAAAGAACTAGTACTATTGTACTAAAGATGTAGGAACTAATACTATTGTCCTAACGATGTAGGAACTAGTACTATTGTACTAACAATGTAGGAACTAGTATTATTGTACTAACGATGTAAAGAACTGGTACTATTGTACAAATGATGTAGGAACTAGTACTATTGTACTAATGATGTAGGAGCTAGTACTATTTTACCAATGATGTAGTCATCTAATAGAATATATATGGCAATAAAAATGGTCGTTAAGATAGGACTCTATAGATGAATAAAGAAGAAAATGAGGATGGGTAATTGGGTTAACTATTTGATAATTAAACATATAAATTATATTATTGTTTGTTGAAAACCCTATGTACTCACCAGGTTTCTCAGTGTGACACTCTGCTTCCTTTTTATCATAGGTAGCGATACAAAGGTACATGAATGATGAGAGATTCAAGCAGATGTAGACTGATAGTCTAAGATACTATAAGGTCTGTTTATGCTTAAGTTTTGTTTCAGTTATGACATCCCAAGCTTTTATAAATCAATAAAAAACATTTCTTCGAAAATACTTTTACGGGACCAAATTTCGCATTTATAAATAAACTCTATTTTAAATAAGCATAAATAAAAAATTTTAAAATGACCGTAAATTTGGAGATGTCACAGTTGGTATCAGAGCATTAGTTTGAGCGAACTAGGAATTTTTGAGAATTTCTAGACTTAAACTTTGAATCTTAAGTTGTGTGTCTATTTTACTTTAGGTAGTATACCTGAATTAACTCAGAATGTAGAATACTTAGGGAATGTGTCTTAATTGATATTATGTGTTAAATGATTTATATGATAGAATGTTATAGTAAGATGCCTTAATTGATAGAATATATATATATATATATATATATATATATATATATATACCTACGGGTTCAGAATGACATGATGATCACGAGGAACTGTAGAGTTGTCAATAACCAGGGAGGTCAGCACCTCAGAACATCGGAGTAGGAGCTGCTCAACTCCCGATGGATGAAGTTCGATTTGTAACACCGTAAATTTCCAAACAAAATTTTCATTTAAAATCACATTAATTTCATTAACACAACCATAAAAATCCCCAAATATAGAGTTATCAAAAACACATGTTCATTAATTGTTTAAAACACAATCCAGGATCCTCCAAAACATATCTCCAACTCGTGTGTGTACAATCAAGTCGGTGCCTTTCTGTGATCCTGAGAAGCACCTGAAACACATAACACATAACACGGTAAGCACGAAGCTTAGTGAGTTCCCCAAAATACCACACATATCTCATTAGCCTCTCATGACTATACTCAGATAAGACCCTCTGGTCAATACGTCTCAGCGGGACCCTCCGATCCCACAGCTCGGGTGGACCCTCCGGTCCTAATTCAGCAAGCTCAGAATAATACACAACATAAATCACATAGACATAATGCAGGATATCACAATACACAATATAAGTACATAAGACCCTCCAGTCACACAAAGGTTACCACTCTAGGTAAGTATAGTGAGAGGACTCACCTCGTAAGAAATCGGATAACTTCAAACTCATATCACCGGTGTAGCCTCTGCCTAACATATATGATAATTATCTCTAATTATTAACAGCTCTCAATGAAGCTAGACTAAACCCTTCTACAAACTCACAGAAGGATAAAAGACCATTTTACCCTTCCATGGCCTTAATAGTCCACAAATTGACCAAACCCTAAAAGTCAACGGCAATGCGTACGCTACGCATACAAGCCTTCCACGTTGGGCGTACTCCTTTGCCATGCATGCATTGGGGATTCTCGACCCTACATTGCACGTACTGGGATTGCGCTCAACATACGCCCTAGTTTTGCTCTTCGTACTCATTTGGTCTTAATCTGTTAAGAACTTAGTACCAGGGCCGGTCCAGACGGTGGGCAACCCGGGCGACCGCCCAGGGCCCACGACTCCAGGGGGCCCAAAATTTATGGACTATGTAGTTTATATATATATATATATATATATACCGAAATGATTTTTAGGACCTAAAGTTGGTTGAAACTCAATTTAGCTCAAAATATAAACAATTTAGTTTGCTTTTTATTTCTAATTGAGAACGTCTATATTGAAGAGTAACGATAATTTTTGAATCTTTATTATATTTGTATTTGAGAGGCCCTGTTTTTCTTTTCGCCCCGGGCCCCATATATGTTTGGACCGGCCCTGCTTAGTACAAATCTCAGATTTGGGCTCCCTAAAGGCTCATACTCCATAAAGTCTATGACTTTAAGCCTTTGCATGGCTGAAAAAGTCACAAACACCAAAACTCTCACTCCCTATTATCAAGAGTGCTCATATTTCATGCATGGGGTGGTTTTGACGTCCAATACTCCATTAAAACACTCAAAGGGACAGATATTAGGCTCTGGAGTTTCAACATCTCATAAAGCATCCAACTTTAGGACAAAAACCCTTAAATGGACTAAAATGATGCACAAATCAAAAGGGGTGAGAAAGCTTTAAGATTTATACCTGTAATTGAAGCTCCAACCACAGATAAGCTCAGATCTAAAGCCTGGACTCCTACCCCTTCCTCTTCAAAGCTCCTTCTTCACTCCAAAGAAACTACAAGAACACTTAATAGCACACAAATGGACACAAAAGCTCAAGGGACGAGAAATTAGGGTTTGAGAGGGTTGAGGTCTAGGAATGGTGGCCAGAAATGAGGTCATCATGTCCTTTAAATAGGGACACACCCTTAATTAGGGTTTTCACTCTAGGCCTAGTATGCCCAGCATACCCTCTGGTACGCTCAACGTACTAGGTGGCTTTCACGTCAAAAACACACACATGAGTATGCTGAGCATACACACACGTACGCCCCGCGTACTCATTTACCACCTTTTCTCAAATAAAGGGCCAAAATTGACAATTACCAAAACAACAAGGGTTGATGAGGTATACCTGATCTAGGGATGGAACACGATTGATGGTGCATAACATGCTAGATCAACAAAGGCACGAGTTTATGGAACTCCTAACCCAAGGACTAGCTAATGCTAGGGGTGGTGTACCAGTAGTTAACGAACCGATGGTCATTGAATGATTCAACAATGGAGTGGTTTCCTCTTGTGTAATAATGGTTTAGGAAAGGAACGATGACTCGGAAAGTCATCAAGGACCACTCCCTCCTACGATAGACTCAGAGATCCGAAGGAATAATTTTTGGATTAGTGTCTAAGTCCATAACTATTTTGGTATGTACTTGACCCGATGGTGCATGGTCCTTTTGGGTTGCCTTCACCAAAGAAACTTGATAGGATGAATTATGGAGAGAAAGGATTAAATATGATTTATTAATATATTATGAGAATAATATATTAAAGGAGAAATCATATTGTTTAATTAATGCTAGTCAATAATTAATTGGTAATTAGTTTTGTGACTAAAAGAGATTAATTAAACTTAAGGGACTGGAATTGTAATTAAAAGATAATTGCAATTTGGGCCATGGATTGTCTTAAATTAAGGAGTGGACGAATTCTATGGGGAAACCCATAAGGAAATCGTCCAAGGCCCTAATTAAAGGAGTCCATGGGTTGCTTAGGGCTTAAGCATCCAAATTAGGGTTTCCTTGTTAGATAACCCTAATAGCCTAACTATATATAAGACCCTTATGACCCAAAAACGTGGTGAAGCTTTATTCTAGGGTTAGAACACGTTTTGGGCAGCCTCCATACTCTCTCCTCTTCATCCTCTTGCTTACGGTGTTTGTGAACCATTAGAGGAGTGACATTTGTGACTCTAAGCTTTCTAAAGTCAATACAAGGAGATTTGGGATTGTTATTGCCTCCATACTCTCTCCTCTTCATCGGCGAGTCGGCTGGTCAGATGGAGGGAAAACCGGGATTTCTTGTTGTTTTTGCTTAAGGATAGTTGCCTTATCATATTAGATCAATATAAATCCGATTTTATGATATATTTGACTATATTCTTGATCTAATTGAAGATATTTATCAATTAATAAAATATTTGTTTCCTTATGTGATAATTGATTAATTATTTTGATTAAATTGGTAAATAGTTTTGCAAAAAATCATTAAATAAATCAAATATGGATAATTATGTGATTAAATGTTAATTAAGATTATTTGTTATTTGATCCTTGTTGTTATGAAAAGTTTCATATTTTCCCCTTTAGGTTTTATAGTTTAAATTTGAACCCAAAAGTTTTGTTGTTTTGAAATTTAAATAGTTGAAACCCTAATGTTTTGAAAAAGGTTTCAAAACTTGCCCTCAAGTTTTGGAATTTAAATTTTGATTAATTGTTTAATTTTGATGTATATTTAAATTCTAAACCCTAATGTTTTAAAATGTTTCAAAACTTGCCCTCAAGTTTTGGAATTTAGAATGTTAAATTCTAAAACCCTAGTATTGTTTTGAAAAAGTTCAAATCAGACCCTTATGGTTTTATTAATTAATTAAGGTGTATAATTAAAAGAGATTTAGTAAATCCATAAAGTCGTGGTATACAATTTAATTCAATTAAAAGTATAATTATTAAATTAGACAACCTAGTATTTTAAAAGTATAAAATACACCCTATACTATATATATAACATTAAAAGTCTAACATTATATATATGTATGAGTAAAGTCAGTCTTACCGTTAGTAGGCCTCATTCACGAAGCTGGTCTATAAGGGGTGTTTAAGGAAATTGCCTATAAAATGGCGATTGAATGGGTATCCACTCTTACCCACCGCACTCTTGACTAGTGGAGGGTCGTTAGCCGAACGGGTAGGATAGGACAAAACCTTCCATTATAAGTATAATGAAGTACAAAAGTAACTAACTGTTTTACAAATTCCCAATCTTAGTTACTTAGGAAAAAGTGAATTGATGCAATTCCATGAAATTACACTTTGTGCCCTTGCAAAGACGTTAGTGGAGCGTGTGTGGTTTACCGGCACACTAAAGGGTTCCAAGCAAAGGTAGCAAAGGGTGACTCAATGTTTTTCATAGTTCGGTGGAGCGTGTGTGGTTTACCAGCACATCGAATAGGTGACTGTAACATGTGAGGGCACCATGTAAGTTTGCATGGTTATTCACACCCGTTTTGTGATCCTCGGCATCTTAGTCACAAACTAGAGGGGCATATCGAGATTTAAACATGCCATTGAAATGTTCAATGAATCTCAAAGGATCTAGGAGTTTTTTATAGATTTAAAACTTAAATTTCTTTTTCATTTTTCGTGGTGGAAATTAGTGAATCATCATTCACTTACCTTCAAATATTCTGCAACTAGATTACGGCATCCCTTTTCTAGGTTGTAGCATATTGTGTTGGGTCCTAACCTTAATATCTCATTTGGGTGAATTATTAAGTACTCAATCAATCAACTAACTTGAATTTGTTTTTCTCCCGCTTTGTAGATGTCAAAGTACGACAACTATGGTCTTCCCAAATCCCGTGGAACAAGCATTCCACATGAAGATGATGTTCCACGATTCGATCGAGGAACAAGAGATCATGTTTCTCTTCCTCCACCTCCTCCAATTATTCTCCCTAAACCAAAAGTTTGAAGGCTTGAAAAGTTCAAGCTCACTCAATCCCTTTTGGCAAGTGAATATAAAGAAGGAAAGTCGGTGTGTGCACACGTCCTAGGGATGAAATCACACATTGATAGGTTAAGAATGTTGGGATCCGTTGTCTGTGAGGAGATGGTTGTTGACTGGGTTCTTCAGTTACTTCCAAACTCATATAGTGAGTTAATAAGAGAGTACTATATGATGAACTGCGACGTGACCCTTATTGATCTCACCTATATGCTTATTGCCGCTGAATCAGCAATGGTTTGGCGCAATAGAAAAGCAAAGTTGATTGGTGAATCTGCCTTCAACACCTCTATGGATATAGACAATGGCAACAAAAGACATGTTATGATCGAAAGGTTTGATCATAAGAAAAAGGCAATGTCTGAAGTAGTTCCATGTCGTGTTCCAAAAGAGTCAATTTGCTTCTATTGCCAAGAGAAGGGGCATTGGAGACGAAGCTGCCCTATTTACCTAAGAGATCTAAGAGATGGGAGAGACAAAACGTATGGCTCTGCTTAGGTAAAATGCATTGACTAACTCTTTTAAGCTTCTATTCTAGATTCTTAATACATAATGTGATAAGATTACAATTGATGTTTTGTAGGATCGAAGAAAAGAAAGTAAGCTTAAGGGAAGATGTGAGCAGAATCTAACCGTGAAGGAATGGATTTCGATCGCATTACTTGAAGATTAGATTATTGAGCTACTACTTAGAGTTAGAATAAGATTGCTAAGAAAGATGTATTAGCATAGTTTTCAAAGAATTGCATTGTAAGGACAAATTTTTTCTGCAATAAAATAAAATTTGATTTTATATTATTTATTTATCCTTGCAATGGCGTGTATGAAAAATTGATGTTAGAATGTTTCTATTATTAGCAATAATGGATTTGATTCTTAATTATGGAAATGTCGAAATTTACCAAATAAGGAGAGTTTCTCATCGCCCAAGTTTCAGTTGGACAGAAATTTGGAATCACGCAACTTGGTTGCATGATGAATGAGAAATTTCATATTTGGAAATTAGACTAATTCTTTGACAAAGTGTCAAGTGAAGGACTAGGAGATCGAGTACACAAAGTTGCGAGTTGATCAAGTCCACCATAAGAGTAACAAAGATATTCGTCATGATTTACTAAAGGTTTAGTAAATATGATTATACTTATAAGATTAAGTGTAATTCTGAATTGATTGAAAAAGTTTAAATCAATAGCAGAACGAATAAGAAGAATCAAGTAGGTAGAAAGATAAAAGTTTCTCCATTCTAAGAAGAAGGGAGAGTAACTTTTATGCTTTATGATAGGTCTTAATGATTAAGAACCATATCTCAATTGATCCTCTAAGTGAGTCTTAGTACAATCGTATGTCTAAGAAGAGGAATCAAGAATTGAAGAAATGGTTAAATCAAGAAGTCAATCATACTTTGTTCCAAAAACAAGTCTAAGAGTTAAGATTGTAAAATTGAGTTATAAGTATTAAGAAGGTTTATAACATTCATCAAATGTGGAAAGTTGTGATGTCTTGGATAAGACGAACGGGTAGGATAGGACGAAACCTTCCATTATAAGTATAATGAATTATTAAAGTAAATAAATGTTTTCATAAAATTCCCAATCTTAGTTACTTAGGCAAAAGTGAATTGATGCAATTCCATGAAATTACACTTTGTGCCCTTGCAAAGACGTTAGTGAAGCGTGAGTGGTTTACCGGCACACTAAATGGTTCTAAGCAAAGGTAGCAAAGGGTGACTCAATGTTTGACATAGTTCGGTGGAGCGTGTGTGGTTTACCGGCACATCGAATAGGTGATTGTAACATGTGAGGGCACCATGTAAGTTTTCATGGTTATTCACACCCGCTTTGTGATCCTCGGCATCCCAGTCACAAATAAAAGGGGCATATATGCCATTGAAAGTTCAATGAATCTCAAAGGATCTAGGAGTTTTCATAGATTTAGAACTTAAAATTTCTTTTTCATTTTTCATGGTGGAAATTAGTGAATCGTCATTCACTTACCTTCAAATGTTCTGCAATTTGGGTTACGGCATCCCTCTCCCGAGTTGTAGAACATTGTGTTGGGTCCTAGCCTTAGTATCTCATTTGGGTGATTTACTGAGGACTCAATCTATCAACTAACTTGAATTCGTTTTCTCCCGTTTTGTAGATGTCAAGGTATGACAACTATGGTCTTCTCAAATCCCGTGGAACAAGCATTCCACATGAAGATGATATTCCACGATTCGATCGAGGAACAAGAAATCATGCTTCACTTCCTCCACCTCCTCCAATTATTCTCCCTAACCTACAAGTTCAAAGGCTTGAAAAGTTCAAGATCACTCAATCCCTTTTGGCAAGTAAACATAAAGAAGGAAAGTCGGTGTGGGCACACGTCCTAGGGATGAAGTCACACATTGATAGGTTAAGAATGTTGGGATCCGTTGTCTGTGAGGAAATGGCTGTTGATTGGGTTCTTCAGTCACTTCCTAACTCATATAGTGAGTTCCTAATAGAGTACTATATGATGAACTGTGACGTGACCCTTATAGATCTCACCTATATGCTTATTGCTGCTGAATCAGCAATGGTTTGGCGCAATAGAAAAGCAAAGTTGATTGGTGAATCTGCCTTCAAGACCTCTATGGATATAGACGATAGCAACAAAAGACATGCTATGACCGAAAGGTTTGATCATAAGAGAAAGGCAATGTCTGAAGTAGTTACATGTCATGTTCCAAAAGAGTCAATTTGCTTTTATTTCCAAGAGAAAGGGCATTGGAGACGAAGCTGCCCCATTTACCTAACAGATCTAAGAGATGGGAGAGTCGAAACGTATGGCTCTAATATAGGTAAAATCCATTAACTAACTCTTTTAAGTTTCTATTCTAGATTCTTAATACATAATGTGATAAGATTGCAATTGATGTTTTGTAGGATCGAAGAAAAGAAAGGAAGCTTAAGGGAAGAAGTGAGTAGAATCTAACCATGAAGGAATGGATTTCGATCGCATTTCTCGAAGATTAGATTCTTGAGCTACTACTTAGAGTTAGAATTAGATTGCTAAGAAAGATGTATTAGCATAGTTTTTCAATGAATTGCATTGTAAGGACAAAATTTTTCGGCAATAAAATAAATTTTGATTTTATATTATTTATTTATCCTTGCAATGGCGTATATGAAAATTTGATGTTTGAATGTTTCTATTATTAGCAATAATGGATTTGGTTCTTATTATGTTATTTATGGAAAGTCGAGAGTTTACCAAATAAGGAGAGTTTCTCATCGCCCAAGTTTCAATTGGACAGAAACTTGGAATCATGCAACTTGGTTGCACGATGAATGAGAAATTTCATATTTAGAAATTAGACTAATTCATTGACAAAGTGTCAAGTGAAGGACTAGGAGATCGAGCACACAAAGTTGCGTGTTAATCAAGTCCATCATAAGAGTAACAAAGATATTCGTCATGTTTTACTAAAAGTTTAGTAAATGTGATTATACTTATAAGATTAATTGTAATTCTGAATTGATTGAAAAAGTTTAAATCAATAGCAGAACGAATAAGAAGAATCAAGTAGGCAAAAGATAAAAGTTTCTCTATTCTAGGAAGAAGGGAGAGTACCTTTTATGCTTTATGATAGGTCTTAATGATTAAGAACTATATCTCAATTGATTCTCTAAGTGAGTCTAAGTACAATTATATGTTTAAGAAGAAAAATCTAGAATTGAAGAAATGGTTAAATCAAGAAGTCAATCATACTTCGTTCCAAAACATTAAGAAGGTTTATAACATTCATCAAATGTGAAAAGTTGTGATGTCTTGGATAAGACAAAGACCAACTCGAACCAATTTATGAAGTGTTTTGATAAAAGCTACACTAACTCTTGAATATTTGTTTGTCAAGAAATGGTTATTGACAAGAGAATCTTATATGTCAAGGAGTCAGTGGGAGTCTTAATGGTCTTGAAAAGGTTCAAGAACAAATCAAAATAGACCTTATCGATCATCACTAGCACACGAGTTGAGGTTTACAACCTATCGTGTTGACATTATTTTGTTTATGTGCTATTCCAATTGAGTTAATTATGCATGAGAGTTCTATGAGTTATCATTTTGAACGCATAAAAGGCAAGGCACCTTAATCGATGAAAGGTACATTGATAGGAAAGGGTGAGCTGCTTAACTACTTGGAAGACATGGTGGGCAGTTGTGCTACCATAAGGCAAGAAATCAAGATTAAGAAAGTTCGGTCCATATGAGTTTGAATTAGTCGTAAACTTTGGTTTTAACAAATTCACATGGATAGGAACACATACACCGTTTAAATCTAAGTGTCATAAGATTTCCTCCTTCATGAAAATGATTGTGAGGAAATGCTTTCACTAAGAAAGATTTTTAGAAGATAGTGATTGTAAAATTGCATTCTCGAATTTGTTTATGGTTACGGTATCCCTTTCCATGATTTGAATTGTGAGGTTTGGCAATTAGTCTTAATTGTTTAGACACACATATGAACTATCTATGGCAAAGGTGTATAAGTTCAAGAAGCCTTGATAAAAGATTATCAAAGCATTAAGTATTAGAAACATGGACTTAAGAAATTCAATAGGTATTGTTTTTCTGAAAGTTAAGTTGTTTCTAAATACATGTCGAAGCTAGTAGGAGCATAAGTGTTATGTTTTATAATAATCATCATGATAGTGGGAGCATAAAAGTTATGATTGTATGATTATTAAGGCACGTATTGCAAGTTGGCAATATTAATTATAGAAAACAAGAGTTATACCTTGCAAAGTCGTAAGGGTTGTAAAGTTGTTTTGCTATAATTAAGGGAGAGAATATTATGTTTCATTTCAAATCTAAAGGATTAGGTTGAGAAATGTTAATAAATTTAGTCAAGGGTACATAGTATGTTCTTAAAATTTCGATTATGATTACGGCATTCCTCTTCACAATTCGAATTTTGAAAACATAGCAAATAAAACATTATGCGTCGTGTCCCATACGCTTCGGGTATAGAATTGATTGCAAATGCTTTAATGTTTGACCATTCTAAAATTTTCCAAATGTCTAGCGCATTTAGAGGGAAAAGGGACTAGAATCAGTTTTGACTAAAATAATTAAACAACTATCAAAGGACAATCCAAAGTTCGACGAGGATTGGTTGCTTGTGAGTAGTTGGAAGCATGGTATTGGATGGACCATATCGACATTATTATGAATAGAAAAGATTCTATTAAGAATGAGTTGTCATATGGAAATTATGAAAATATTTCCATATTGGATGGACCATATCGACATCATTACGAATAGATAAGATTCTATTAAGAATGAGTTGTCATATGGAAAATATGGAAACGTGTCCATATTGAGAATTGGATATTGAAAATCTATGTCTAGATTAGAAACTTTTATGCAAAAGGATGCTCAAAGGAATGTACTTTGAGGAATTGTCTTGTAACAATGTCCGATAGAGGACTTTGTAATATCATTGGCAATAGTCTTTGTGACTTTGGTGCAATGACATTACGAAAGGATAGTTGCATAGAATGTTAGAATCTAGCATATTCTATAAGTGGCAAGAATTTGATATTCTTACACTTATGAAAAGGATTAGGAGTTGTGAAATGAGTATGATTGGAAATTTGTTCATTGGATCTATTTCACAAAGTAAGAACCATAGGTAAACATTGTGTGCATGCTAAGAGCATGGGACAAGTGTAATAATTCAAGTAAGAAGTTGATTACCCGAAACGACAAATAATGAGTAATCGATATGGTGATAAATAAAATGTGTTTTATTTATACTCAAAGGTTTGAGGCCATATGGGATTAGTATTATTCTTGTGTTTCACATTTGCATGTTTTGACTTCCAGAATAATTTAATTGGTTAAGAACAGTCAAATTATTCGAACGGGCCACAGTCGTTCATATGTTGGAAGTAGGTATGAATGAAGACTGTCTTGAATTGGTGTGTGGATTGTCTAAAAGAGTATTAGACATAAGCAAATGTTTGCTGCAACGTTCATGAGTGCTTATGAATATGATTTGAGCATTGGATTAAACCCACGCTCACTTGGATCACTCCATGAATTGTATCACGAGTGATTGGTGAGACGATAACATCTTATATTCTTGAAACCGAGATATGTGAGTTGTATCTTGCGAATCGGTTGCACATTGATAATATGTAAACGCACTAGTAACTTGGTGTTATAAAACATATTGTTGTATGTGATTCGGTGAGTGAGTGCATGCAAGCATTGTATCAAAGTTTATCCGTTCCTTTTATCCAAGGTAGGATAAAAGCGATATCTTTGGGCCCCTCGATGATTTAATGATGACAAACATAAATGCTCGGCCGGGCTAGGGCTAATTTGATTTGTTCAATTAGTCAGTCATCATAAATCGGGAATCGAGATATGGTACAAAGAGAATGATTTGAAATCATATCTCATATGATATCTAGAATGGAGGAATATATGATCCCTTATCTAAGGACACGCGTATCTGATAAGATCAGAGTTGACAACGGCTTTGGAAAGCTACGATTGCAGATCAGGATCTGAAGTCATACGCATAATAGTTATTACACTTATCCAAGTGGGAGACTGTTGGATTAGTGTTTAAGTCCATAACTATTTTGGTATGTACTTGACCCGATGGTGCATGGTCCTTTTGGGTTGCCTTCACCAAAGCAACTTGATAGGATGAATTATGGAGAGAAAGGATTAAATATGATTTATTAATATATTATGAGAATAATATATTAAAGGAGAAATCATATTGTTTAATTAATATTAGTCAATAATTAATTGGTAATTAGTTTTGTGACTAAAAGAGATTAATTAAACGTAAGGGACTAGAATTATAATTATAAGATAATTGCAATTTGGGCCATGGATTGTCTTCAATTAAGGAGTGGACGAATTCTATGGGGAAACCCATAAGGAAATCATCCAAGGCCCTAATTAAAGGAGTCCATGGGTTGCTTAGGGATTAAGCATCCAAATTAGGGTTTCCTTGTTAGATAACCCTAATAGCCTAACTATATATAAGACCCTTATGACCCAAAAACGTGGTGAAGATTTATTCTAGGGTTAGAACACGTTTTGGGCAGCCTCCATACTCTCTCCTCTTCATCCTCTTGCTTATGGTGTTTGTGAACCATTAGAGGAGTGACATTTGTGACTCTAAGCTTTCTAAAGTCAATACAAGGAGATTTGGGATTGTTATTGCTGCATAACAATCAAGGTAACATCTTAAACCTATTATCATGTTAATATGATTACTTGAATGCTAGAATTAGGGTTTATAGTCTTGGATAACTTGCATGTACAATAGAGAAACCTAGATCCAAGCATTAGGGTTTGTATGAGCACATAGGATGTCTTTTGACCAAACCCATCAATAATGACATGTAACATCCCAAAAACACGATATTTTTTTCATTTTTAATTTAAAGGAAATCATTGTTTTCAAGCAAACCCATCTCAAAATCAAGTATCAGAATACAAATATTTTCCAAGATCAATGTATATAAATCTTTAAAACATAACACCGAAGGATGTGTACGATCACGCCTTTGCCTTTCCCCGATCATCTGAAGTACCTGAAACATAAACTAAATCCATAAGCCAAAGCTTAATGAGCTCCCCTATAGTACCACACACAACCATACAAATAACAACATGCATACATGAACCTACAGCCTGACTAGACCGTCGCACTAGGCCTACAGCCTATCTGGAGCGCTCTTAGAGCCTTCAGCATGATTGGACCGCTGAACCAGGACTACAATCTATTTAGACCGCTCTGGATATCTTGGCCTTCAGCACAAAGCAATCCTGCCTCAACCCAACTGACAATAACACATCAACATATATCATAATATCAATAGCGAGCAAATACAAGCAGTCCTACAAATCTACCAATCTAACACGTATCAGTAATATAGGTAATCATACAGTTCTACCAATCTAACACGTATCAGTAATCATCAGGTAATCATACAGATCTACCGCATGCTTAGTATAACATCTATTAAAATACTAGGATGTCAAATCCGGTGGGCCAACCTTGGTGCCTTCAACCCACAAGTACAGTGAGGAAAACTTACCTCTTAGTCTGAAAAGATCATTGAACAGTACACTACTCTGAATATTAGCTCTACCAGTCACATATTCATCAAATAGTGACCAATCTCAAAAACAATTCAAAATACTCTTAAGTCAAACTTGGTCAAAGTCAAAATCAATCCATACTTGAACGTCCCACAATCCACTAGTCACGTGGTAACCCCTAATGGTCATGTCGTGACCTAATAAGTTCAAACATTCGAGGAATACCAACCTCAGGTCGTGACGCTCATGTGCTCACGTCGTGAGAACAAACTCTTAATCCCTTTTTGGCCAAGCAACCAAATCCTCCATAGTGTCTTATTTATTCTAAAACATCATAAAAATCATGGCTTTTTGGACATGCATGTCCAATGCATGTCCCAAATACTAACTAGGGCACAAAAGAGGAAATGACACCAAATCTTATGAAATAGTCTTAAAAGTCAGTCATATTCCAGATCTAGCATTTATACTACTCAAGGGACATTAGAGATCCACAAAGTTGGCTACTTTATGGATTTCAACCACATCATCTTGAATATGAAGGATTAAGCATAAAAAGGTAGATCTAAGCTTATGGAATCATAAATCAATGAACTTGAAACTCACAAAAGGTCCAGAAGGTGTGAGAATGCTTGAGTGACAGACTTGAATACAAAAATGATGGACTAGATGTTTTTCCTCTTCTTCTCATTGGCTAGAATCACCACAAATAAGTTCAAGATCAAATATGGATGGTAGGGTTTCAAAGGGGAGTGCAAGGATGTGATGGAGGTTGAG
The DNA here is from genome assembly GCF_051521515.1 of Lactuca serriola. Taxonomy (NCBI): domain Eukaryota; kingdom Viridiplantae; phylum Streptophyta; class Magnoliopsida; order Asterales; family Asteraceae; genus Lactuca; species Lactuca serriola. The sequence continues at coordinate 284,446,892 of NC_136411.1, forward strand.
GGTGGGCTAACCCTAACCCTCACTTCCTTTAAATACGAAGTATAAAACCCCCGAAAATTAGGGTTTCCTCTCATGCTGGTCCCACATTATGAGCCATATGTGCTCACGCCATGAACCCAAAGATGGTGCACGATTGCACTAACCTCCTCACCACATGACATACATACTTCATGTCATGAGTAGGGTTTGTCACACCCCAAAATCGGAACGGCGGAAACGTTCTGGGGTGGATGACGTCATGTCAAGTATCACAACACATGCATTATAGTAATCAAAGTACAACAAGACATTGCATTAATAGTAATAATTTTACATGGTTACATTAATACATCAATTCAAAGTAATACAAGTAATAGAATAGATACAACATGATACTAAGCTATCTTCATCAACAGCTCCAAGATGTACCTGCCTAATGCTAACCTGAGAATACAAGTTATTTGAAAAGCGAGTATCAGCATTTTTACAAATGCTGGTGAGTTCATAAGTATTTAGTGACATTTCATTCAAATAACTTTATAAAGTAATAGTTTAAGTGTTTACAGTGTATTAGAGTTCTTTCCAAAAAATCCTATATTTTCTTTAATCAAAGCAGCCTTCTACCAAGACTGGTCAGTGTTATGTGGTAAAAAGTGGTTTTCCCTTAATTGCTATCATTATCAAAATACTGAATTTGATTATTAAAGAAAGCAAGAGACAACAGGGAAATAACATATGCCTCAGCAGTGAGGACTGCTGACTAAGGCAAAGGAATCATAGACTCCAGGAGAGTATCGAACGAACGACACGCCTGATTCATTCTAACAAATAGAGACATAGACCCCAGAAGGTACCAAATGAAAGGTACAGCTGGTAAGGTCCAAAACAGTGAATACAGACCGCAGACAATATCAAATGAAAGATACGTCTAGCCAATTCTAAAACAGTGAACACAGTGAATACAGACCGCAAACAATATCAAATGAAAGATATGTCTAGCAAGGTCTAAAACAGTGAATACAGTGAATATAGTGGACACTGTGAATACAGTGGATACAGACCCCAGACAGCATCAAATGAGAGATACGTCTTGTAAGGTCAAAACAGAGGAGACAGACCCCAGACAGTATCAAATGAAAGATACGTCTTGTAAGGTCAAAACAGTGTGACTCTGAAATTGAATTACCAGCATACAGTGTAAATTGCTGGCGAAATACCGTTACCTTAAGGCCATGAATTATAAGGCAACCTAGGATACTCGTAACCATACTAACCGACACTAGAGTACCAGACGCCCTACAAGCGTCTAAAGAATATGACATTTGTCACCCCTTGGCTTGGTGGGCCATGGACTGTAGCTAGCAGTCAGGGTGCGGGGGTGTCAATCCCGTATAGATCTATACACACAATGTCCGCTCTCCCTACAGGAGACCCTGGTTACCAACTAGACGACGGAGAAGGCCGTGTCCTGAAGATTCATCCCAAATAGTGGGTAGAGACTTCCCAATAGTGGGTTTCTAATGTAAGTGTTGAACTAGAGGTAGAGACTTCCTAATAGTGGGTTTCTAATGTAAGTGTTGAACATGGTGAGGGTATCTAGTGTGCTAAAGTGTCTCATATCCATTGTAGATTTATGCTAGGCTCAAATATCAATTGTGTAAATGGGTTTAAGGCATGAAATGGCCCCTTTGAGGAGTTTACGGCCATAAGCAAGGGAGCTTACGGCCGTAAGCTCCTATACCCTCTTTCTTTTGGTGTTTTAATGGCTTAAGTGGTAGTGGGTAAATTCCTAAGCATTTTTCCAAGTCAAATGGGGAGTTTAGGGCACCAAATAACCCCTTTGTGGGAGTTTACGGCCCAGGTACCCTTCCATGAGGGGTTTACGGCCGTAAAATCCTTATGGAGTTGTTTTAATTGCATTTAAGGTCCCTAGCTTGTTGTTGGTCGATTCTAGAATTTAATCCAAGGCCATTGGTGTGTTTAAGGGCATTTTTAACACACAAAAATGAGTTTACTCCCCATGAGGAGGAGTTTATGGCCCAAGCATGTTCTTGGGCAGTAAACTCTTGTTTACTCTTCCAAATGCTAGTTCAAGGTGTTCTAAGTCCGATTCCATAAGCCTACAAGTCCTATCTAAGCCTTAGGGACAATTTGGAAGGGTTTTGGGGCTTAAAAACCCCCCCATTAATTGGTGTTCACGGCCCAAGAGTGTTCTTGGGCCATAAACTCATGATGTTGTCCCTATTTTATGTTTTAAACTCGAATTTGTACGCTAGATAAGTTATACAACGAGTTAGGATAGTTTACCTACTCGTTTGGGGCTCGAAACGGACGATTTTTGGCTCGGGAAAAAGTTGTAGAGAGAGAGAGTTTGGAGAGTGTAAAAAGTCTCCAATGGACTCCACTCACCCTTATATAGGGGTTGGAGTTGGGGCTCAGTGGGATTCTACCCGATACTGTCGTTATACGGGGCTTTTGGTCGCACCCGATTTAGTGGTCGTAATAATAAAAACTAACTTTTCCAACTAAATGGAAATATGTGTTATGTGTTTTTATTTCCTTTCATCACGACTTAACGGTCTATTAAACATAAACAATTGTAATGTTTATTTAATTGACGACCTCCAATTAACGGAACTTTTATAAACTGGAATATTCCGTTAACGGTAACGGGGAAATGTAACGGGACAACTTGGGTTGTCACAGGGTTAAACCTTTGAATCTTTAAACTTGACAATTGCTCACCTGAATTAAATGTTACACTAGAGGATACTGCAAATATAAGGACTTCACGACTTGCAAACCATCAACTTTTAATGGAAAGGAAGATCCAATTGAAGTTATAGATTGGATCTGAGATGGAATTAGCCTTCATAACTTGTTGTTGCAAAGGCAAGTTACATACCACTTATGTGGTGCGACAATTCAGAGGTGGGGTTGTTTGCTAGTAGAATACGTTAGGAAATATCATAAGCCCTAACGAGACACTACAACTGACATGGGCATAATTATTGGTTCACTTCAAGCGCAAGTTCTGCTCAACCTAAAACATGCTAGAGCTGGAGATCCAGCTTTTGACATTAAAGAAGGGCAACATGTCATTTGATGAATACACCAATGCCTTCGCAAACAAGATGGAGTTTGTTTTGCACTTGGTACCTAACGATCTTACAAAAATAGATAGGTACTCTAAGGAAGTACCATGGGATTACACTGTGCCAGTTAAGCTTGCTTCTACTTTTGAAGCAACCATCTGGGCTGCAAGGTTTGCGGAAATCATGATCAAGGAAAAAATGCCGACAAGACTGAAGTTGGGGAGAAAAGGAAAATTGAAGGATTTCCAAACGCCGATAGGACGAGTAAATTCTCAAAGGTTAACCTCGACAAAAAAAGATATGGGGGTAGCAATGAATAAAAATGATGTGATAAGTGCAGGAAGAAGTACTTTGGAAATTACAACATGGAAGTAACCTGCTATAAGTGCAAAAGGGCTGGCCACTACTCCAAGGATTGCAAGTTCAAAGATAAAATGTGTTATGGATGTGGAAATAAGGAGCATATATTGAAGGATTACCCAAGGAAAAACAAACCAGTAGGACCGAATGTACCGCCGAAGCCAAAGGCAAGAGCGTTCCATATGATCTTTGATGAAGCAGATGACGCTACAGGGGATCAAGAATAGGGACCTTCTTATCTAACGTACAAGATATGAAGAAAAGATCTTATATAGATAATAATAGGTTTTGTAGCCTAATGTAAGAGGAATAGAGTATAATAGACTTTTAATATGATTCTAATCATTTTCAGAAGTTATAAAAATCCCTAATTATTTTTTACTATCCAACGTATTAAGTTTCTATGTGATTTTCTTGGATGGTGACATGGGGACTGCAACGCAATTCCTGGGATGAGTATGAGTAGGTGTGAAAGGTAGTATAGGCCTATACTATCGGAAGCACTGGAATCGCACTTGGACAGGGAAAGTCACAAGGTTATACATGACACTAATAGTTGAATTCATGTAACATCCCAAAGATCAAGACCAAAATTTTTTGTTTTAATTATATTGCTTATAAAACTTGTTTGAGGAAAACATTACTGATATCATATAAATTCATAAACCATAGTTACATGTCTCAAAAACCATATCGTCAATTAGTAATAATGTCAGAGTACAATCCCAGAAATCTTAATGCGGAATCATGTGTGTGCGATGCGCTGCTACCCTACCGGCTCCTTCCCTTTTGACGAAGAGGTACCTGAAACCAAAACTGAAAACCATAAGCACTAAGCTTAGTGAGTTCCCCCATCATACCACATACCATACAATCAATCAATCATATATACTGTCGGCGGGGCAATTCTGGGGTGCCCGACCCACCCATGTCAAGCCATTCTGGGATGTTAACCTACCCATGTCAAGCCATTATGGGGTACTAACCTACCCGTGTCAGGCCATTTTGGGGTGCCTGCCTACCCTCCGGTCTATCTTAACCGGCCACGAGGACTGTTTCACCCCTACCACTATCATATAATAACATATCATAATCATGTTGTCAGACATATCTGGGGTGTCCGACCTACCCTTCGGTCCTAACGACCGAATCAGGGGACTCTTCCCCTCCTACTACCACTATCGCATATAACATATCATACTGACACATAAGACACATCAGGTAGTAGCAAACCTACACAATTATCACAAAGACTATCATCTAAAGACAACTCCTGCTGGTGGGCCGGCATCGTGGCCATAGACCCACCTCTACTGGAAGGTAACTCACCTCGACGTCGTGTAGTGTCCGCATTGTCCTCGGTATGGAAATCAACTCTTCTCGACTGCTCAATCCCTACACAACATCCTCTCTACATTACTATTTCATACTCATAACCCTTACAAGGGTCACTCAAGTCCAAGTGAAATTCAAGGTCAAAACCCTGGTCAAAGTCAACATCTGGTTGACTAGACTCACCGAGTTGGTTCACTAACTTGTCGAGTCCCAACGTCCACAAAATGCTACAACCCCGTCCCTACTCGTCGAGTCTAGCAAGAGCTCGATGAGTTCGCCTTCAACAAAACATCGGGACCTTCTTCAACTAACTCGCCAAGTTCATCCTTGAACTTGTCGAGTTCATCTTCATTCGTATGAAGGTGTTTAGTCAATGACTCACCAAGTTCTCCTTGAACTCATCGAGTTCGTCTTCATGTGGTTGGGACATTGCCTTGAACTCGCCGAGTTCCTCCTTGAACTCGTCGATTCCTTCGATCTTCAAGTCCATAACAAACCCCAACAGGCTGAGTTTTCCTTCAACTCATCCAAAGACCATTTCTAGAAGACGTTTGGGGGGAAACTGCGACCCGACTCGCCGAGTCACCTAAGCGACTCACCGAGTCCCTCTTTGTCTAAAACTATACAATCGATTTTAATCGGTCTTAATGCATCCAAATCATAGATCTGACCTCCTAGGGTCCATGTTATACATAAAATTCCAATCTTGACGTCTATGCATGAGGTATTTGGCCCAAATGGCTCTAGAATGGAGTCTACAAGATGCATGGGGTGCTTATGGCAATAAAGTTGGCACCTTTATGCCATAAGAACCCCCAATGATTCTAGATCTTAAGTTATACCCTCCATGAACCACAAAATTCCAAGTATGGCACCTCTAAGGCTTAGAAAAGGTAAAAATGAACCCTAACTAGAGATCTAAGAGATAAATGGTCAAGGTTTCAGCTTTATACCTCAAATGAGCTGGAAATGGGGCACAACCTCTGGATCTACTAACTTCCACTTGAACTTCCAAGCTCCTTCTTCCTTCCCAAGCTTCGCAATCACCACAAGCACACAAAAATGGCTCAAGAACACTCAAACAAGGTTAGGGTTTCGATTTAGGGTTTCTCTGAGTTGGGAGGGACGATGGGGGCTGGGTTGAGACAGAATAAGTTGTTTAAATAGGGTGCAAAACCTAAATATTAGGGTTTCATCCAGACATCCCTACTCGTTGAGTCGGTCTACCGACTCGTCGAGTAGGTCACTAAACCTCCCGGTCAAAATCGAGTCTACCCGACGAGTTGGGCCTCCAACTCGCCGAATCCCATAGCACAACATGAAACTACTTGAATTTAAATACGTACCAGGAACCGGATGTTACAATTCAATTATTTTCATTTCCATTATTACCTTTGTTTTGATAATGACTAAGAAGAATATTGGTATTCCGACCATAGTGGTCATTGAGTCCAATTTGAGAATAAATCTACAAAGTAATTTACTCAAAAGATTGAAGGAAATAGATAATCAAAGAGATCAATAGAAGTAGCGTGATCGTCACTAAAGACTAAGCAACCTATAGCTAGAAATTCTACCTGCTATAATGTGATTACATCACATTAGAACATGAAGGAAGGCATTATCCATGCTAGAATCTGACTCAAAGAGACTCGAGTCTAGCCATTATGCAATGGAAGGTCATTAGAGCATAACCATTCGGTCTGTTGCAGTAAATGAAGTAAAGACCTCATCTCAGGTTAAGTCTACTCGTGAAGGCGTGGGAGCCTCCGATAAAGATCGAATTTAGAATGAAGAGCAAGTGCAAGGTTGAGCACCGCCAACAGTCAATAAGTCCAAGAGTTAGAAACTCATGTGAAAAGACACAAGAGATTAGAGTTATTACCTAGGATGGAAAGGTAACGTACAGAGTAATTGTACAAGCTCTGTTTTGCTGAAGATTCTAGGAAGTAATCATCCTAAGGGGCAGAAAATTGTAGTAACCGCACATCGCGACATGTGTCACCACCCAGACGAAGCTACATCAGCACCCCCAACCAAGTGCGTGGCATATCCCAAATTTGCCTATAAAATGCTACGAATTATCATCCTTTCTTCTGGATTCTCTCTAAAACACTTTCCACCCTTAAGCCATTTTACTCTCTAGTTTCTGACCACTTCGGCGAAGCCCTGCCGTGTCAGATAGCCGATGATTAGAAGCTCCCGGGTCAAAGTTCTGCCTGCTTAATTCTTGGTTTTCATCATAAAGCTCTGTAAGTTATGATACACTTATTTTATTCAAGTGTAACTTTTAATTATAGTTATAGTCGTTATTATGAACCTAAAATTAAGATTTATTAGTGATTCTAAGTCATTATACTGATTGATCTACTTATGGGGATGTTGTCTAGGCTGGATTTAATGAGGTGTTGAAAGTGAGATTAGTATGTTTTGTATTCGAAACGGACCCTACCTCTGATATCATCCTATCTGTTTGTTCCTTACTTGATAGAGCTTGATGTAGACATTGGGATTAGTGAGGAACCTAGACTATCATTAGTCGCCAGGAATGTAAGATTAAGACTCGGTGACATTTGTACCTAAGTCACATCAGAGGAAAAGTTAAAGTACTAAGGTGAAGTTATGCCCAAATTCTGAGGCATCCAGTTTTATCAAATGAGTACATAGTTACTTTCATCTTACACATAGATATGAAGTATTTAGATAATTGAATGTTATAGCTTATGTTCAAAGATGTTCTATGTTAGATGAAATGTTATAAAGATAAATTTATATGATTTATATTGTATATGTATTTTTATGAATATAATACATTAGGTAATGAAGGGTAATGAAAGGTAAAAATGAGAAGATGTCATAGTAAGATAAAAGAGGATAATCACGATAGGATGTCACGACTTTAATAGTACTACTGTACTATTGATGTAGGAATTGGTACTATTGTATTAACGATGTAAAGAACTAGTACTATTGTACTAATGATGTAGGAAATAGCACCCCCGACCAAGTGCGCGGCGCATCCCGAATTTGCCTATAAAATGCTGAGAATTCTCCTCCTTTCTTCACACCTTTCTTCTGGATTCTCTCTGAAACACTTTCCACCCTTAAGCCCTTTTACTCTCTAGTTTCCGACCACTTCGGCGAAGCCCTGCCATGTCAGATAGCCAATGATTAGAAGCTCTCGGTTTAGAATTCTACCCGCTTAATTCCTGGTTTTCATCAGAAAGCTCTGTAAGTTATGATACACTTATTTTATTTCAGTGTAACTTTTAATTATAGTCATAGTTGTTATTATGAACCTAAAATTAAGATTTATTAGTGATTCTAAGTCATTATACTGACTGATCTACTTATGGGGATGTTGTCTAGGCTGGATTTAATGAGGTGTTGAAAGTGAGATTAGTATACTTTATATACCAAACGAACCCTACCTCCAATATCATCCTATCTGGTTGTTCCTTACTTGATAGGATGATATTGGAGGAACCTAGACTATCATTAGTTGCTAGGAATGTAATATTAAGACTCAGTGACATTTGTACCTAAGTCACATAAGAGGAAAAGTTAAAGTACTAAGGTCAAGTTATGCCCAAATTCCAAGGCATCCAATTTTATCAAATGAGTACATAGTTACTTTCATCTTACACATAGATATGACGTATTTAGATAATTGAATGTTATAGCTTATGTGCAAAGATGTTTTGTGTTAGATGAAATGTTATAAAGATAAATTTATATGATTTATATTGTATATGTATTTTTATGAATATAATACATTAGGTAATGAAGGGTAATGAAAGGTAAAAATGATAAGATGCCATAGTAAGATAAAAGAGGAGAATGACGATATGATGTCAAGACTTTAATAGTACTAGTATACTAATGATGTTGGAACTAGTACTATTGTACTAACGATGTAAGAACTAGTACTATTGTACTAACGACATAGGAACCAGTACTATTATACTAGCGATGTAAAGAATTAGTACTATTGTACTAACAATGTAGGAACTAGTACTATTGTCTTAACGATGTAGGAACTAGTACTATTGTACTAATGATGTAGTCATCTAATATAATATAGATGGCAATAACGATGGTCCTTAAGATAGGACTCTATAGATGAATAAAGAAGAAAACAGGGATGAGTAATTTGGTTAACTGTTTGATAATTAAACATATTAATTATATTATTGTGGGTTGAAAATACATATATTATTGTGGGTTGAAAACCCTATGTACTTACCATATTTCCTAGCTTGACTCACTTAGCTTCCTTGTATCACAGATAGCGGTACAAAGGTACATGAATGATGAGAGATTCAAGGAGATGTAGACTGATAGTCTAAGATACTATAAAGCATGTTTATGCTTATGCTTTTTATCAGTTATAACATCCCAATGTTTTATAAATCTATAAAAAAATATTTCTTCGGAAATACTTTTACGGAACCAAATTCCGAATTTATAAATAAACTCTATTTAGTTAAGGATAAATAAAAAGTTTTAAAATGACCGTAAATTTTAGGATGTCATATTTCCGAATGAATATGTTCAGTGGATAGTTTCAAGCCAAAGAAACATAGTCTTTCTTCCAATCATGGATGACTTAATTAATACAATATATACCATGGAAAAAACCTATGCTTACATTCCAAATGCTTTTCCGAGACTCATGGATGGGTGAAAATCTTACTTTTTAACAATGAAAGTGGAATCTATGTATTTGTTTATAAAATCTTATTTTGTATTACTATTTTTACACAGCTTCACCGATAACATTGAGAAAGAAAAGGGTGATATTTGCGGAAAGATTAAGGAGAGAAAGACAAGATCTTTCCTAAGTAGGGATGAGCGTGGGACGGAACCGGTACCGACCGGTACCGTTCCCGATTTCCCAAAAACCGAATTTGGTCGAAAGTTAATCCTGAGTACCGGACCGAATTAACATCACTGATACCGGTACCGGAAATAATACTGGTTTTCGGTACTAGTACCGGTACCGGCGGTACCGATTCTCGAATTTCATGTATTTGGAGTACCAAGTACCATCCCATATTTTTAAATTCAGTACGGTTCGGTACCGGTTCCGATACAAAATCAGGATTTGAGACAAACTGCTCATCCCTATTCCTAAGTACAAATGTTAGGAAAGTTTGCAGATGCAGTTAGGAACTGCAATGCACATGCTCTGGCATACCCTGATGTAAATTGGACACAAATAGCCGTGTAATTCTTAAACTATATTGGATTAAGATTTCATCCACATGTATTCATGTAACACATGCATGTTTTATTTATTCTTATTCTTTTAGTTATTAGAAAAACTATGTAAAGTTAATGTAAATATATTTAATATTTGGAACCATACATATTGAATCACATGACTACATGGCAAAAATATTTCAGTCTGATCCAATATAATGTAAGGAATTTGAAAAAATGTTTTTGGCCCATGCGAATAGGGGTGTCAAAAAAATCCGAACCCGATTAACCCGACTCAACCCGAACCCGAATAAGGTAATTAGTGTTGGGTTTAATAGAATCAAAATTCCAGATCGGATTATTCGGGTTAACCCGATTTGTAGTTAGGGTCGGGTTTAAGGTTGATTTTTATAAAAATTTCGAGTTTTGGGTCAACCCGATTAGGAATTCATAGCTTCTACATATTCCATCGGTCTCCACTTGAATAGTAAAAACAGACTATGAATACTTTGAAAATGTAAACGTCTGTGACTCTAGATGCTTACGTCATTCATATTTGGAAACGGATCATCTTGTTCATGTTTATTCACAAGGAAACGTAGATTGGAAGGGGGGCGTAGCACTTTCTTTTTTACTTTTTAAATCATACTATTTCCGATCTATTTTCGTTTGGATATGGAATAGTTTTCATAGAATTTTTGTCAAGATACTACAACATGGTTATTTATTTATTTACCTATGATATTATCTAGTAATTAAAATAAATTATTATATGTGTTTTGACTTTTAAGGGTCGAGTAACTTCTATTGTGAAATCCAGAAAGATATAAAACATTCACATCTTAAAAGTATTGGAGCGGCTGAGAAAGTAAATATTTCTACTTATTTCCACTTTAAACTAACTATAAACATAAATAAACTACATCTCATTGATCGTCTATTAACTTGACGTTGAAAATTCTAACATTTAATATTGATAACGGAAGAACGATTTTGATTATTGTGTGCATACTTTCTTATAATAATTATGACCTTATATTTTTATTTTATTTATATTTGTATGGATTCTTGATTTTAACAAAAGAGTAAAAAAAATGGTTGGCCTATGTTGAAGCTTTAAAGGTATGTAGATGTCAAATTCAATGATACTCACCTAATACAATCATCAATATATCAAGTAAAAACTAAACAACCTTATATATGTTCAAATTAAGTGCTTAATGTATTAACCCGATTAACCCAATCATATTAACCTGAACCCGATTGACCCGTATCTTAGTAGGGTCGGGTTGTAGGTTAAATTATTTTTTATGAAAATTCGATTAACCGAAAACCCTATTGAGTTGACCTGGTTAACAGCCGTACATCCGAACCATGGGTCTTTTTTCTAAGTAGAAATGTTAATTTTGGACTAGGCTCGTGAATAGTGTCAATATTGAGCCTAGCTGAAACCAGTTGTTTCCAGCCGATCCTCTTCGATGTTTAGCGCTAGTTTTTTCCACTACAGGCCCGTGTCCTCTCTGCTTACTGTTCTTATCAGCTTGCCACATTTTGAACGGATTCCAGATTGGTATTCGATTCCTCGATTTTGCGTCGGGTTCCACTTCTATACCATCGATTCTGTCAATCGACTTTCATTTCTATTGGACTCCACGATTTTGCGTCTTCCCTAAAAGGGTTTCGCCTTTATAGCACCGTCAGTTGCAGTCGGGTGGATTTCGCCGTTGATTGCAGCCAGGTGGATTTCATGGTTGTTCCGTTGGATTTATGGGTTGATCGCTTCCTCGATTTTGCGTTATCTCTCGCTTCTTTCTGTTCGTTGGTATGTTCTTTCTATGGTTTTCGATTGTCGGCTTTATTCTCTGCTTTGATTCTTTTCTGTTTGATGTTTCTTTATATATCTTTGTGTTTGTCTTTGATTGCGCCCTCTTCGATTGAATCCTTTACATTCTTTATGCTTCGATTTGTTTTTGACATAATCTTAAAAAGGAATCTATTTCACCTAATCCACACATGATTTGTAGGTTTATATCAATATGATCACCAACTGTTTGAATTTATTCCTTAAAGAACTTTTGTTTATATAAGTCCTTACAATTTCATACTTTAAACATGACACTGATATATTATATGGGAAAATGAAAGCATACAATCTCTCTTCCCTGGCAGAATTCTTACCTGAAGTAGAGCCTTCAAAGCAACCAACCAACTTTAATATTGAATTCCTTATTTGATTCCTAGAAAGTCTTGATTGAAAAATACAATGCTTTAACAAGAAAAAATATACATTTTAACAGATTAAGGATTATGAAAGTATGATGCTATATTAGCAAAACAAATGGAAGTACGTTGTTATACGTTGCATTTACTCCTTGCTTGGTTAAATGCAAAAAATAGTAATGCATTTTCATTTGTTTATCAAATTATACGACCTAACTTTGATTTTATTTGTTAATTTAATTCAATGGTTTATTAACAAAAAAAACATTTAGAGTAAAATTTCAAAACTTAGGAATTAGAAGCAAAGTATGATGTTGTATTAGACATAAAAGTGGAAGTTCATATTTATATCTTTTGTTCGTCACACAACAACTAGCTCAGAAGCTGATCAAAACCTATGAAGAAATGATCCAGACTATTAAGGATAACCAATAAACGTATCACATTCAATTTAACGATGCTTATGTCTTTAGTTTATTGTAGTAACCAACTGTTTTGGAAACCTTTTGTATTGCCCTCAAATGTAATGGAAAAAGCTATGAATTCGAAGCAAATCTTACAAAAGACTTACTGGCCCATGTGGAGCATGGGTCTCCCACTAGTTCTAATTAACAAAAGAAATGATACAATATACTGAAAACGTTTCAAAATATTTTTTTAAAAAGCAATGACAGAAATTTTAGCTTCTCTCAAAGTTGGGCTAAAAAAAATTACTGTTTTTGACAAAAACAAGATGGATTTCAAATTTCGGTTAAAACCGGTAAAAAACTAAAAGTTGGATGTGATTTTAGAATTATTTAAAAATAAATAAAAAGAAAAACAACATAAAGGAGATGTAGCTGGTGTTGGCGGGTTTCGAACACTCATCATCCTTTACAATAATAACCAAAACGCTTACCATTAAGTTTGGAAAGATTATATTAAAATACATGCAAACATTAACTTTAATAATCTTTTATTTTCACTCATTCTTCAAAAAACTTAGGACATTGTGATCATTCACTTCTTAATTTTAATTTTAATTTTTTTAATATTTTTATATCAATATTATGTCTTTTTGTAGAGTTTTAAATAAATTTTAATATATTTAAATAATTTTAGTGTATATATTATTTAATAAAATCTAAAAAAAAAATGTAAAAGAAATCAGACATTGGCTAATAAGACGAATAAAGGATCTTCACATGCTGATTCACCACACCCGAAACTGCACTGACGGTGTGGTGTTCCTGGGTGCGGTTTCGTCCAGCTCAGCACACCGCATGATGCGGTTCTTGGTACACCGACACACCATGCATGAATGACTAGCAGCAGTGGCACCAAAAAAAATCTCAATCAATTATAATAACATAAAATTTTAAAAATTACAAGTGCATTAAATATAACCAATTAGTAGTTAAAGAACTTACATTTTAAATTTGACATCTATGTGTACATATTTTTTTAAAGCGATCAATTACATCTTCGATCTTAACTTTCATAAAGGCATCTTTTTCAGCATCACAAATCAAGGCATTGTTCAAAAAAATCATCACATTTTATTAGGCAAATCCGTCTTCAATAACTTCATCGAGGAAAAACGTATTTCTAGTGTTGCGGTCGCGACGGGTAAAACTAAAATCAATTTTAATGACCTATAAAACCATAGGATAAGAACGACGTTTTTTCATTTCCACCATTAAATGAGAAAGGCCGATAATTCCCTTCAAGCTAGTGTACTAGTCATCTTTATGCAAAGAGTAATAACATATCTCAAACCATCAAATTGCATCCTCTCGGAATCATTGAAATTATTTTTGTACAACTCACTCAACCTCAAAACTTTGTTTTGTCAAATTTAGCAAATAAATCACATGGACTCGAAGTCCCCATCTATTGGGTGTTTATTTCACTAAATCGGTCTCGTATTCTAATTAGATGTTTATTTCACTAAATTGGTACCCGAATTCTATAAATTGCATATCCACAATAGTAACTTCAAAATGAAATTATAGTATTTTTGGTCTTACAGCTTCTCATAGTGTAATTTGCATAACCACAATGATGTTCAACTTCAAAATGAAATTATATTAATTTTGGTCCTACGGCTTCTCGGAGTGACATGATTTCCGATCACATCCACAATATTCATATTATGTTTTTGACAAAAAGAGAATACTTTCGACGGAGTTTTATCAAACCTCATGTTTCTTAAAGATTTCAATACATCCATCGTCTCTCTAACCAAAGAAGTCACTTCTAAAATGTCTTGATTTTTTTTTTAAGATGCTTTGACAATACTTCGTTTGGTGTAAAACTTCATATATCAAATGTAAATAAAACACGAAATCAAGTGTTTTGAAATATATTAAGATATTGTATGCTTGATTTCAGTTATTTAAAGTGGATCACTCATCTTCAACATAAAAAATAACTTCCGCAAATAAGTTCATCAAACGTTTGATTGTTTTGCAATGTGAACCCAATCTTGTATATCCCACTCAAATAAGAGAAATCTATCGATATAACCCTCTTCCGATTTCAAGTTCACCGTTATCAATTTCATTTTGCACCTGTAACTCTCCTCCTGTAACATGTCTTTTCTTTTACATGAACCACATACCACATTAACCGGCAAAGAAATTTTCTTAAAGAAGTCTTCAACACCATCGTGGTTTTGTGCTACACCCATAATAACTGACTAAACTTTGTGTGCAAAGCAATGTAGATAATGTGTTGAATCATTATCTTGTAATATCAAAACTTTCAAATTGTTGAATGAACCTCGTATATTAGTTCCCTATCATATTTTCCTCTTGATGGTTATTATAACATTTGAATGTGTTTCATATGGATTGAGCTTCAATTATCGGTGACGTCAGTATTTACGTGAAGGAGCTTCTATAAGAATCAATGATTTTCATAACGAACTAGAGGCAACAACATAGTGGTCTTTAATTCAAAATTCATCAAGCTTTCATCCATTGACACCCACACGTCAGTGTTTCCTCGACATGTGAAAGAATGATTGTGTATGAGCATTGCTCCTATCCCTAAAAACCACCCCGCAAAGGTAACCAAAGCTCTTTCCACCATAATTAGAGTTGCGTATCTTGATTAAGCGAATGATTATTAAAACTTTGTTGGGTTTGGTATTAAAACTTTGTTGGGTTTGGAATTGTGTAGGTGGAGGTACGCAAGAAAGAAAGGATGAGTGTTAACATCTACATGTTGCGTGGTGTCAACCAGGGATGTTGCGATCGACATTGAGGGCTTCAGATAAACTTGGGATGAATATTTAGCAACCACTAATAAGTTGTTTAGATAGGTTTTCTTTGGATGTATTTCGAGCCATCAATTTCGTTTTGTAGAAACCACATGTTGAATGCTTCCATGAAGGTCTCGAAGGAGACTACAAAGTGCAACGGTGGAGAGACAATTTAAGTCGATTAAAAAGGAATTATTTACCATGCCATCAAATGCAAGTTTCTTTAAACATATTTAAAAACAACTTCATTTCCATGTGAAGCCGATGTGCACTATGTCTCTCCAGTAGAGCTACCAATGGGTCGACCTAGGTTGCGTTCAGGTTGAATTCATTTATTAATTAGGTTGGAGATTTCAACCCTATTCAACCTATTTATTTAAATGGATTGGTATTTCCAATTCAATCCAACCTGTCAGATAAATGGTTTGCGATTGAGTTGACTTATTTATGTAGTTCCCAACCCAACTTATTAGATAAATAGGTTAAACTTGGTTTAACCCATCTAAAATAAAAATTTTAATAAATTAACTAAAGATTACACCACTTAAATTAGTTATAAACTTAAATAAAATTTCAAACATGACAAAAGTACAATCTTAATTCACAAATACAAATATATTGTTCAAATTATATTAAAATGTTTAATTCCAAAGTGATTTTGGAAAATAACTAATATTGTTGGCACAAAAAATAAAACATGAGAATTATGATTTTATTTTTTTAAAATATAAATAATTATACAACACTATAATTATTAAATTAAATATATTAAAGTTACAGGTTAAAAATAGGTTGTTAATTTTACCCAACTATTAATTAAAAAAGATAAATATGGGTCCCATCTAACATAAATGGTTGAAAATGTCACTCAACTTGCTAATTTTAGGTTGCTGGGTTTTGGTTGGCGGGCGTGATCGATTTTTACGGGCTCTAGCTCAAATGATCTCAACAACCTCCGGCTACCAGCAACCTATTCAATTTTAATGCTTTCTCTATTTAAGAAAAAAAAAAAAAAAAAAAAAAAAAATCGATCCAGTTGGCCGATCTTCTCTATTCAATTTGAAAAAAAAAAAAAAATTTGTTGTCCTGTATCATTTTCCCCGTAAAGTCTAAAGAGACCAATGTATGAGCAAAAACAAACTTCCCACCTGTTCTCGGGCTTCTGTACAACTTGATCAAAACTCCTTTTATGTATATCACAAAGGTTATCCCAAAGTGACTAAAATAATACATACATCACCTAAGACAAACTACCAAACAGCCAATCGGCCTAATGTACAACCTCAAATACATAACATACAACAATCTCCCCATCACTGTGTGCTCAGTTCACCATCTTCTTTTATCGTCATCTCAACGCTAAAACTCCCGCCATCCATCGACACAGTCGACCCCGCCTGAATCTCTTTAAACATCGCCATAACTTGAATCATCGTCGGTCGTTTCCATGGCCGATCTTCTAAACACGCACAAGCAACCCCCAAATGCTGTAAAAGCTCAATTTCTAAACCCGGATCTTCCCTCAACAAATCCGGGTCAAAAACATCACTAAGTTTAAGCTTCGCATGTTGTTTCACCCATCCAACCAGATTATTATTATCCCCAAAATCCGGTGAATCTGTCGGCTGTTTTCCGGTCAATAACTCGAGCAAAACCACCCCAAAACTATAAACATCACCTCTCGTGGAACACCGGAAACTTTGGTAGTATTCCGGTGGGACATACCCCGGTGTTCCCGCCAATGTGCTCACGCTTAAATGCGTGTCCATGGCACTCATATGGCGGGCCATCCCGAAATCAGACACCCGGGCCTCAAGATTTTCATCTAGCAAAACATTGCTAGATTTCATGTCACGGTGGATGATATGCGGGTTGCAATTGTGATGTAGGAAAGCTAACCCGCGGGCCGACCCGATCGCGATCTTTCTCCTTGTGGGCCAGTCCAATTTGATCCTGGTTTTTGATCGGTTTTGTAAAACCATGTCTAAGCTTCCGAATTTCATGTACTCGTATACTAATAACCGTTCGTCTCCGACTTTACAATATCCTAGTAACGGTACGAGGTTACGGTGTTTGATTTTTCCGATTGTTTCCATTTCGGCCATGAATTCGCGGTCGCCTTGACCGCTTACGTTGATTAGTTTCTTGATGGCGACTGTGGTCCCGTCTTTTAACTCGGCCCGGTATACGTCGCCGAACCCACCGGACCCGATTAGGGTTTCGTCGTGGAACCCATTTGTGGCGGCCAGGAGGTCAGCAAACGTAAGCTTTTTTAGCGGCTTTTCAAACGCCGCGAGGCTTATGCTTAAAGCCTCGCGGTTGGTTGTGAGCCGCCACGCGCCGCTCCTCTGGCCGCCAGATAATGAGTTTCCGCCACCTTCAGTGGCGGAATCCGAGTCTCTGGCGCTCTTTTGTAGGTGTTTCTTGATCTCCACCCCCACCATCGCCACCGCGAAGATGCAGAAGATGGAGAATGACAACCCCATCGCGATACTTCCGGCGAGGGAGACTTGTCGCTGGTTCCGGCCACCGGAACCGGCAGCTAAAGGTTGCTTGCACTTGGGTAAAGGATACCCGCATAAGCCGGAGTTATTTAAGAAACTTTTTTGGGGGAATGTATCGAATGGGGTTGATTCGGGTATCAATCCGGAAAGGTTGTTGTTTGATAAATCGACCTCACCGAGCAATGTGAGACTGGTTAACGAATTCGGGATTGATCCGTTGAGATAATTATATGATAAATCAAGGATCGCAACGTTTTTTAAACTCCCCAGTGCTTGAGGGATTGAACCAGTGAGATTGTTATGGCCTAAATTCAATATGAAGAGATAGAACATTGCCCCGAGCTCCATGGGGATGTTGCCATGAAGATTATTATGGGAAAGATCAAGAAACATCATCGATCCATTATGGTTAAATGTTGGCTCAGTGATTCCTTTGTAAACCCTAGTGAAATTACATGGATGTCGCTTTGACATCCTACCCAGATCGTCTTCTCGAATCCCACCAAATTCCAGTAAATTTCCGGCACCATGGCATTGGCTGCTCCCATCGTTCTTTATGTAAACATATGGTTTTCCGGTGAGATAAGCATCAGCAATTTGGCCGGATTGTTTGAACAAATCAGGTGGGATTGTCCCGGATAATTCATTGGTGTTGAGATCTAACCAAATTAAGCTCTTACAATCGCCAAGTTCTGACGGAATATTGCCTGAGAAGGAGTTGTTCCCGAGCTTTAGAATGGCTAGATTTGATAAACTACCAAGGGACGCCGGAATCTCGCCGGATAATTTATTGTTTGAAAGAGAAATCCAGTTGAGATTGGTGCAGTTGCTCAATGTCGGTGGGATTGACCCAATTAAATAATTGAAATCAAGAATGAGATTCTGGAGAGGTTGAATGTACATGAGTTCTTGTGGGATTTCACCTTCCAATTCGTTGAACCAGATAATCAAATCTTGAAGCTTTGATAAATACCTGAAACTTGAAGGGATTTCTCCGGTGAGATAATTGAAGCTCAGGTCAAGAGAAACCAGTTGAGAACAGTTGCTGAGAGTTGAAGGTATTGGACTCGTGAACCAATTGTTTTGAAGGTACAACTCCTTTAAGCTTGTAGTTGTACCTTGACATAATCCAGAAGGGATTCCGCCGGAGATTTTGTTGGAACTCAAATCTAAAGTCTCCAAATTGGTCATTTTTGAGAAAGATTCCGGCAAGAAACCGATGAAATGATTGAAAGATAACACCAGTGTCTTCAAGTTACTAATTTCCAAAACGGTTTCAATGGGTAGCTCACCGGAGAAATTATTTCGGGAGAAATCAAGTAGTTGAAGCGAAGAACATGATTTTAAGCCGTCGGGAACGGCGCCGGAAAGGTTGTTACCGGAAACATTCAGTTCAACGAGCATTGGGCATAGATTGAGGAGGTGTGGAGGAACCCTACCTTGGAAATGATTGGTGGCGAGATACAGAAACTGGAGGCTCCCGTCCACCGGAAAAGATGGTATCTCGCCGGCGAACTGGTTCTGAGTGAGATTAAGGAAGCTGAGACGCTTGCAAGACGATAAAGAACCAGATATGTCACCGGAAAACTTGTTGGATGATAAATCTAGATACTGTAAACTCGAGCAATCACGAAATGAAAGAAACCCAGATGAGAAATTGTTTGCAGACAGATCTAAGTACTCTAAGTTGGGGCAATCGAACTCCGGCAACTCTCCGGCGACTTTGTTTCCTTTTATTGACAAATGTCGAAGCTCCCCACACCCATTTGATAGGATCCACTGGACAACATTTGGTTTCCCCCATGAAATCCGATTGTAAGAAAGATCAATAACCTGAATAGAAAGCCCAATCGGTTTCAACTCGCCATTGAAATCGATCGAGTTTCTTGACAAGTTCAGAGAGCTGAGCTTCGGGCACGCCGTCAACAAGGTAGCCTCGGAAAACGAGCCTGAAACACCATTTTCAGCCAAATCCATGGCGACGAGATCTCGACTACACTGAGATCTCGAACTCCAAACCAAAGAACCAGTAAGATTACAGTTCTTAAGAACCAAGGTTTCAAGATTTGGAAGTGTCATCAAATTCGAAGAAACTAAACGGAAATCGGAGCTCAAATCAGTCCCACTAAGATCTATAGACGAAACTCTCGAGTCTTTGCACGAAACGCCACTGAAATTGCACGGGTGGTTTCCAGACAGCCAATTCGTCAAAAGATTTGGCTTTTTAAGCAAAGATTTGAACGACAAGAGCTGGTGAGATTCATCAACGTCACCATGAACACAAACTAGAGAGAGAAACAAGATAAAAACAAAACTAAATCTGTTAAAGCTATAAACTTGCATCATCTTCAGGTTGCAGTTTGTTACATGTTGGGTGTTCTTGATTATCAGAAGATTAACAGTATAAGTGATCAACTTCCATTATTTCAATTTGCACAAAGCACCAATAGCTTTAGAGAGAGAAAATAGGATTGGGTTTTAGAGATAGAGAGAGAGAGAGAAGAATAGTCAAACACAAGAATAAATTTAGGAGGAGGGAAGGGCGTGGACACAGTTGGTGCTCACATGCCATGTGACCCATCTTCAGTTTTGTATGGAGATCGATGATGTGAGAAGGAAAACCCTGTAAGTACAACATCAACAGCATAACATACAAGTCATGGAAGCATCATTGCATTGAAAAAGGAGTTTATATTAAAATAATTTGAGGTTTATTGTGCTGTAATCTTCCTCAAAGTAAGATTTCCAGACACAAGAATACAAATGCACGAAAAATGCAAGTGTGCAACTTCAGTAAAACATCGTACAACTGGAATTTGTTGTGTTCCCTTTCATTTTCTCAAGAGTGCTAAATTAAATAATAAAAAAGTACAAAGCTCATTTCACAAAGTACAAATTTATTATACAAAATTAACCTGTACATTGCATTCTACAAAATTTACGAATATAACATAAAAAAATTAGGATTTTCTCCCTCAAAAGCAGTATTTGGAAATCCACAAATACCAAATCTAGAGGAGAGTACACCTCTCAAACACACAAAATTCGTATAATATATAACATGAAAAGTTAAAAAGGAAGGTACAAGTCCAAAAACATAGAGTACAACTGAAGAAAGTATAAAGGCATTGGCAAAATGGAATGATAAAATAAATAAAAAGGCAGTGAGTTTGTCGCTCTAGGTTTCCGTGTACGTGTGACCAAGGATAGATCCACCCACAATCGCTATCTTACTTTTATTGAGATTCCATGCTCCCCTTTCAATTAATTGTCTTTATCCTCCATCTTCATAAAACCTCAATTAACTAAGATTCATTAAAGCATTGATTATACAACTTTGTGTTCAATCAATTTGATATCTAAATGTTTTATTTACCAGTTTTCTGGCTTTTATGTTTATAAAATTTTCTATTGCTATAAAAAATATCTATAAGTTGACATTAGTAATGCATATATACTGTTTTTTACATGTAAAGTTTTTATGAGTATGTTTTTCATTTTATCTATGTTTAGTAATAGCAACCAATACTATTGTTACACAATTAGAGATAGCGTTTTTAGTGGAAATTTATGTATGTATAATTTGCAAAATCACTAATTATAGTACAATCACGCTCGGTCCATTAGTTTTTCTTGCCCAGGGCGAAAATGCTTAATTATACCCATTTATTTGTACCAATAATGTTTCAATTTTAAGTTTATACCAAAAATCGTTTAAGACAGTAAATTTTAACCATAATTGTCCACAAATATGCTTCATGGTGATTACATTCAGTATAATTTAAGACTAACCCTTTTCTAGTGATAAGCCTAGAACCATTCATCAGTTTTTCCCTACATCTCCATATGTTGTTGTGGTTCTTCACTTTTATAACACTTTACTTTCTCATCCAAGTACCACTAACGATGGTACTGTAATCCAAAAGCAACATGCTTTATCACCCTTAAATACTGTAACGCTCTAAAAATTCAAGCAAATTTAAACTTTTCAAAAACAATCCAGTTTCGTTAAGTCATTACAAAAAGGTTTTCAATATAATTATTATCAGAGTCTTCCCAGAACCATATCATAAAACATAAACATAAGGAGCGGTACGATCACACATTCGCCTTGCCACGGTCTCCTAAAGTACCTGAAAAACATTAAACCACAACTGTAAGCCTGAAAGCTTAGTGAGATACCCCCAAAATACCAACCACATATACCACGCATAACATATCATAACCGAACAGAACAGCCATGCACTTCGGGTCTACTGTGTGACTGGTCCGTCGCACCGGGCCTTCAGTCCACCTGGTCCACCCTCCGAGTCTAGCCATATTCATCGAGTCTGCAGTGTGGTAGGTCCACCCGCACCGGGCCTTCAACCCACCTGGTCCACTCTCTGAGTCTACAGTATGACTGGTCCGCCCGCACCGGGCCTTCAGTCGGCCTGGTCCACTCTCCGAGCCTCGGCACTTCTGGTCCGCCCTCGTGGGGCCTACAGCCTATCCGGACCGCTTGCTGGGCCTTCGGGATAACCGGTCCACCCTGGGTATGTTGGCCTACAGCACAAAGCAGGACCCGCCTCAACCCAACCCCAGTCCAACAACCATGTGCACATAAACATACAATCATATAACAATACGCATCCAATCAAACCTATGACGCGACTCATGCCAAATCTCTAGCCCGACTCGCCGAGTCCAACGTGAAGTTCCATAATCTCGAGTCACAGAGCCACTCCCTTACTCCAAACACTTGATCTGGGTCCCTATGGTTCATTAGCAATATAAAGCTGCTACCTTTACATGCTTCCATGACCCATTCATCAAAAACCAAGTTAAAATGGAACTTAACTCATTAAGGCTGGCTCTTGCATGGCTAATCAAAGGGCTTTCTTCACATAGAATCCATATGGAACTCAGATCTGGAGTTTCAACTCCAGATCTAACTCATGCATCAAGATCTCAACATGAATTCTTCCAAACAAACCCTAAAGCTCCAAAAATGTGGATCTAGAAGGAATAAAGCCAAAATGACGAATCCTTACCTCAAAACAACCTCCAACTGAAGAGTAAACCAAATCTCCTAAAGCCTCCTTGATCCAAGCTCCTTAGTCTTGAAGATTTCTTATTAAATCACTTATCCAACCTCCAAAATGCTCCCAAGGCTCTTCTCACACATCTATAAGGGCTTCTGGAACTCAAGGGAGGGTAAAGAGGCTGGGGAGAGGGTATTATGTTCTTTATATAGGGCTCAACCCCTGGGATTAGGGTTTTCTCCATACAGCACCAACTCGCCGAGTCCACCCATGTGACTCGCCGAGTTGGTCACTTAACATGTGACCCGCAACGCGACTCGACTCATCGAGTCTATCCATCGACTCGCCGAGTCGACCTTCTTATTTACACTTTTAGCCCTTCAACTTTATTTCTAAATTTCTGGGATGTTACAAATACTTTTGGATGGGCAATTCCTGGCAATATTTTACCGACTTCAAATCATGCAGACCATAGAAGTTGTCTTGCAGTTATTACATTTTTGTGTACTAAAAAGTAGTTAAAGTTGTGCATAGGAAAAAAGATTAATTATGTTGTCTCTATTGAATATGCCATTGAAATAAAACGAATGATAAATATGACAATGTATGATTGTAAGGCTAGACTCTAAGACAAGAATGGCGAGACATTTTGTAAACACCGTGATAAGGCAATGCTGCATAAGAACTGTTATGATTTTCCATTAATATTATTGCTAGTTGCAAACAAAAGCATAAAAAAAAATCAACTTTTGATAAACAATTTGAGAAAGATAATATGTCTTACTAATGTATAATTGGATTTCATAATTAGACATGGAACTATTAACAGTAAACCTCTATTCATTTAATCAATGACATGAAACAAAAATTAAAGAAAACATGATTTGCCTGAGACTAAGGAGTGAGATGTTAAATGCACAGTATTAGATTAAAGAGGGGAGCAGTGCAAAATTTAATTTATAAAGAGAGGCTGAAAGCAAAACCATAAAAGCAAAACCAAACCAAAAGTTTTTTTCATTTGCTTTGCTTCCAATGAAATCTCCAATCAGCATGAAAAATCATAGAAAGATCTAAGACCAAGTCATGAAGAATTAGAGAAATATTCATCTAAAATAATATTTTTTTGAACAGGTCTTTATTTTTGAGAGATTGACGATGGGTGGTGGTTGTCAGGAATCCAAAAAATAAATATCAGAGAAAGATGGAGGAAAAAAGTGTGCGTTCTTATAGCACCTTGTGACATCCCCAATTTTCACGGCCAGAAAAGACCGATTTTGTTTATGCTTTATAAAAATCAGAGTACTCTTTTTTTTTTTATTAAAAGTGTTGTGGAATTTGTCCCCAGAAAAACATGATAATTACGTTATCAAAACATTTCCGAATAAATGTATTTTTTTTATTCATTTTAAAACATTGGGATGTCATCATCGATACAGGAACATAAGCATAAACATAACTTACATTTATTTACACTAGTGATCTACATGTCTTTTAAATCTCTCAATGTAAAGTAGCTTCGTATCGACACCTGTGATACAAATAAGCTAGAGTGAGTCAGGTTGGGAAACCTGGTGAGTACATAGGGTTTTCAACCAACAATAATATAATTATTATATTTAAACATCAAACAATCAACCCAATTACCCATTCTCATTATATTCTTAAGAATTTACCCTAAGATCAGCTATTTCTCATTAATTCATTCCTAAGGATTATCCGAAGGAATATGTACAAAGTCCATTGTTTTCAATGACACAGCTATCAAGCACAGCTGCTAGTTCTATCACTTAGGTGCAGCTGCCAGAATTAGGACATTTTCTATGAGGCGATTCTGCCGGTATTGACCTTTAAACGCTACTGTCATGGTCATAAGGCTCTATATTAGGCGCAACTGTCAATACTGTCCTTAGAGCGCAGTTGCTAGGACGTTTACCGTAGATCTAAAATATCTACGGGTTGTGGCGCATCTACCAATGCTTATCTATAGGGTACTAGGTCTATTGCTGCCAATGTTTACCTATAGGGCACTAGGTCCATACTACTAATGTTCCTCTATTTCAGCTTTTATCCCTCATCATTCATCTGCTCATGTTTTACCAAACATATTTTGTAGATATAAAATACTTTATACAGTTTACATCATTTAAAACATGTATAAAAATCTTTCACCAGCATAGACAGCAAGTATTCAGACAATATGCACACATAACACGTAATTTATATTAAAATACTTCATATCTATATGTAAGATGAAAGGGACTATGCACTCACCTGATTAGGTGGTGACTCGGCACTCGGACAACACTTTGTTACTCTTAAAACAATTTCCTTAACAAAACCTAGTATCAATATGACTAGGGTTTAGTCTGACGTTAATCGTGACTAATTAATAGTCTAGTTATTATTATTATTATTATTATTATTATTATTATTATATAAGCGTTAAATAACACTCAATATAACTCATAATAATAGCTCAAATAATTATATTAAGGTCCTAATAATGTTACTATAATTAATTAGAAGCTATATTAAAAATAGCGTAGGCGTAGCTCACTTACAGCGGATTTTTCGCAAAACCGGGCTTCGCTGGAGCAGCGTTCCCGAGCCGAAAGGCTCTTTTCTTAGAGCCGTCGGGCGCTCCGGGGCTTCCGCCTCGTGCTTGGGAGTTACCCTAGGCTTTGGGGGGTTAGGGAGGCTTAGAGAGAGAGAGAGAGTTTAGAGAGAGAAAGAAGAGGGTTGAGAGGTGAGGAAATTAGGGAACCCGACACCTTTATTTATAGGGTGAAATCCTAACGGACTCGTCAAGTCGGTGCCACGTATCATCATCTAGGGCCGGCCCTGAGTAGAATCCGTCCTAATTATATTTTATAGTTTTATAGATAAAAATGCATTTTTGGAATGATTTCGTAAAAGAGAAAAGTTTGTATAAAAAATTAAAAATAAAGAAATTAAATATCATTCTACTTTTTATTCCTATAAATCTTTCAATCTAATTAAATGATAACATGTGTAACATTTAATATTCATTTAATTATATTTTAATATATACTAATATGACGCATGTCATCATTTAATTGGGTAAAAGTATTGGTATGAACAAAAAATAAGACGATATTTAATTTCTTATAAAAATATATATATAAGAAAATTATAAAAATTAATTTTCTACAAAAATGAGTAATTTTATGTAATATATAAAATAACTAAATTAATGAAATAAATAGAATCTATAGAAAAATGTTTCAACCACATTATAATTGTAAAAAAAAAAGGACGTAAAAGAGTAGAAAACGAATTTTCATAAAACACATGCTTAAAAATGTGAAGGTTTGAAAAGTTGCAAAATTGTATTTTTCCCAAAACAAAATTGTAAAAGTATTTCTAAAAATCAAAGTTATAAGAAAGTTACTTTCTAAAGATTGTCATATATATATATATATATATATATATATATATATATATATATATATATATATATATATATATATATATATATTTTCAGGTTCATTTGAGACCAAGTTAATTTTGTGAGACCGTGAGACCAAAATCTAAAAATAATTTTAAAATGTAAAATAAAAGGAAAAATCCAAAAAAAAAAATTAATTATTATTTTCGGAACTTTATTTACCTAAATAAAATAAAAATAATAATAAAAAAATTACCGTTTTTTTGAAAAATACGTGAAATATTCTAAGAGAATATTACACTATATAATTCTAATATGATTTTTAGATTGTTTAGAATATTCTACTAGATTTGCCAGATATGTAGAATATTTTAATTATTCTACTAAAATATTTAAAAAAAATATATTTTTTGTATTTATTATTTTTTTGGTATTTTTTTATTTTTTTTGGAAAATAAATATTCCGAAAATAATATTGGAAAAAAATTTTCGAAAATTTTTAATTATTTTGCATTTTAAAAATGTTTTTGTTTTATCTACTAAATGAGTAACTAAGATTGCATCTCACGGTCTCACAAAATTAGGCCGTCTCACATGAACATAACCCTATATATATATATATATATATATATATATATATATATATATATATATATATATATATATATATATATATATAAAACTCATGTATTTAAGAGCTTTGAATTTATAAGAAAAATAATGAATAAACAAAATATATATATATATATATATATATATATATATATATATATATATATATTTATCTTTTAAATTTAAATAAATAAACAAAATAAACAAAATAAACTAATGAGCTTTAGTTTGAAATTTTGAAATAAGAAGGTGAGTCCATTAATGAAATTTGATATTCATATATTACTATATTTATTGTAATTATTACATTAAAGTATTATGTGGAATTTATAAAAAATAAAAAAGAAAAACTCATGAAATGATATTTGGAAAAAAAAATAATTCAAAATAATATAAAATGACATTTGGCAAAAAAAAAAAAAAAAAAAACCCTTCATTTATTAGAGTGTATATATATATATATATATATATATATATATATATATATATATATATATATATATATATATATATATATATATATATATATATATATAGACACACACACTAGCTTATAGCCCGTGTGGACCACAACTATATAAATAATTAATTTTTTTATAGTAAAAACTCATAATTATTAGTCAGTTATTTTTAATAAATTATTAATTAAACATGATTTTATAGGATTTTCAATATAAAATTACAATTAATTATTGCAATCATAACTGAAACTTAGTTAAGACAAATTTAAGTTTCTCCTAAAAATCAGGGATCAAATAAATAATTGTCTAATTTATTCTTGATTGGCTAATCTCTCATCATGAATGCATACATGTCGTGTTTTCCACCTTGAGGTAAGCAATTGTATTTCGTTCATTTTGATCATTAGTCAATTTATAGCAACCTACTTTATATTTAAAGCAACAGTAGCTATTTTAAGATGGCATAAATAGAAAACATGCTGCTAGAAAACGAACAAATGAAGAGTGTATTGCTATAAAATGAGAAAAAAACATTATATTTAGTCCATTTATAGCAACATACTTTATATTTAAAGCCACAATAGCTATTATAAGATGACATAAATAGAAAACATGCTATTATGAAACGAATAAATGTGAAAAACAAAATATTTTTGTCAATTTATAGCAAGCTACTTTCTATTTAAAGCATCAACAACTATAAGATAACATAAGTAGAAAATAGGCTGCTATAAAATGACGTAAATAAAAGTACATTGTTCTAAAATGATATAAAAATAATATTTTTTTTGTCAATTTATAGCAACCTACTATCTACTTAAAGGCACAATAGCAATAAGATGACATAACTGGAAAGTAAGATGCTATAAAATGACATAAATGAAAAGTACATTGTTATAAAAGAATATTTTTGTCATACTATCTAGTTAAAGGTACATTAGTTATAAGATGGCTTAATTGGAAAGTAGGATGCTATCAATGACATAAATGAAAAGTGTGTTGCTATAAAATGACATAAACAACATATTTTACTCAATTTATATATAACAACCTAATTTATGTTTAAAGCCACACTAGCTATAAGAAGATATAAATAGAAAGCACGATGTTGTGCAACACCATAAATAAAAGAGTGCACTACTATTAAATGTGAAAAACAAAATATCTTAATCAATTTATAACATCCAACTTTCTATTTAAAGAAATATTTGCTTTAAGATGTCATAAATAACAAGTAGGTTGCTATAAATGGCTATTTTACCCTTTTTAATATGTTTTATAAATTTTCTTTTATTTATTTCTGATTTTATATATATATATATATATATATATATATATATATATATATATATATATTAAATATGGACATATTTATCAATAGTAAACTTTGATACTTGAGAGTTTTTCCATACTATTTTGTAGGGTTGGCAAGTTTAGTCCCTTAAAGCTGGCTAGTCAATTGTTGGGTCCTAAAAATTCCACCTCATCGACCCACATTGTCTGTTCCCTCATCTGCTTAATCACTACCTCTTTCATCGACGAACTACAAAGAACACAGATGGCCACCACCTTTGAGAAATGGTTACTGATTATGGTCACCGCCTCTGACTCCTTTTCTTCTTCTTCCATCTCACCTTTTTTACTCTCACTTTTCCCATCGTTCTCCACAACAGCTGATTAATCAAGACGAGCTCCACCACCTATGTTCGTTCCAGATTTGGGGGTCAAGTACAAGGTCTGAAAAACCTTAGCCCTCGTCCTTTCTCTTCACCATATCTCCCTTCAAACCTAAAGTTGGTACATCTTCGCTTTGCTTTCTTCTTCTTCTTCATGATGGGTTCAAGTTTTCACAAAGTTTGTTTATAGCTCGGTTACAGGATTATGAAGACTTGAATCCCATCAGTAATTTCTGCTCTGAAATTCCAAATTCAAAATGCGCACTCATTCGTCCTCTTTTTTGCGATTTCTGTTCCGAGGTATGCCATTTTCACACTTTTAGCATTTGGGTCTTTATTATCCTTTTTACTCGAGCATTGTCACAATTAGCATTTTAGCTAGGAAATTATATTCTCATGTAAACATCATCTATTGCAAGGCATGTATTCTAAGTAAAAATCATACTCTATGCTTAATCAAAACCATCCATTTGAATCCAAACTCTTGATTTAAGTTCAAAACCTAGTGAAATACATTCCATATAGTCAACTATGGGTTGAAAACCCTAGAAATCCCGGTTCAAGTTAATATGGACTAAGATCCTCTTATTGGGCCTAATGGACCAATAAACTTTCAATTTAACTACTTTGGGCCTAGGAACCCTATATGGGTTCTAATGGAACTCACATTCATGAAACTAAAACATTTTGGGTCATGTGGGCCTAGAATAGTTCATTTTATCTCTAATGGGCCATGTTGGGCCATAAATGATTCATTAGCCCTAATGGGTCGTAAACTCCATCCCTTCACCACCTTTGGGCCGTAGACCCATAAAAAGGGTCCAATAGGCCGAAAAATATTATTTGGGCTCCATAAATTCGAACTAAACTAAGGAAGGGTCAAAACATTTCATCTCCATTTTTCTTTAGCCCATTCTCGGCCAAATTAACAAAACAAAAGGGGGGGGGAGAAAGGAGATTAATCTAGCAAGTGACACATAATCTTTGCATGGTGGTCTTCCATGCAACATCTCCTCAACATCTCTCTCTCTCTCTCACACACACACACAAACACACACACACACACTCTCTCTCTCTTCTTATTATCGGTCGAGACCCCCTCTCTCTCCACATCTCACTTCAAAATTATTCAAACTCTCTCACAAAATCCTCTTAAGCTCAAGGAGAAACTCCCTCATTTCTTTGCCATTTTCATGATCTTGGGTGTGATTCCAAGAGTTTTTCAACAAGTATCATCTACTTGGTAAGTTTTCATCATACATAAGTCCTTGATTTCCATTTTTAAGTTAAGAACTCTTCCTTACATAGGTTTATTTCATGTTCTAGCTTCCTAGGACCATCTAAGTTTGAAAATCCTTCCAAAGAAGCACTCAAGGCCGAAAACAACATCATCTCCTCTCATCTCTTCATCAAAACCGAATCCAAACCCCAAGGTGAGTGCATACCCCTTGTTTTTCGGTTTTACTATGTTTTGGGGGAGGATACAAGTTGCTTATTTGCTAGATCTATGTATTTGTGCATGTTTATGTGTGTTTCTATGTTATGTTATGTGTTGTTGTGATGAAACTCCATAAATCTTGAAAACTCTAACAAAGACTTGATGATATTTATGAACCAAACCACTTTGTATAACTTACCTTGAAGATAAAATTATTATACATGTTAAAGATGTTGAAAGACTAAACTAGTGCTTATAAAAGGGACAATTTTGATAAATAAACAAAAGAATGGAATTTTTATGAAACTTACGGTTTTACTTGGACAAAAAGAGTCATATATGCATAAAAATGGTTCTTTATGATAATCACAGTGTTAAAAGGGCCAAAAGTGTCAAATTTTGCATAATAGGCCTTAAAGTGGGCCTTCACGGTTTATTTGGGCCTAAATTGTAAATTTATGATTTTTATGGATTAAATTGCCCTTTAACACAAATTTGAGCAAAGAATGTAAACTTACGGTTTTATGGGCTAAAAACGTCACTTTATTTGGATTTGGGCCTAAAATGTCATTTTTACAAAACTTGGGCTGAAAATGTCATTTTTAATTTAAAAGGGCTGAATATGTAAATTATATATATAAATAGGCCGAAAATGTCATTTTTATTTAAAAATGGCTGAAAATGCAAATTATATATATATATATATATATATAGGCCGAAAATGTCCTTGTTTTCTAAAAAGGGCCGAAAATGTAAATTTTTATAATAGTGGGCCAAAAACATCAACTTATATATATATATATATATATATATATATATATATATATATACTTGGGCCAAAATGTTAATTTATATACAAATGGACTAAAGATGTAAATTTCCATGTTTATTGGGCTGTAGTGGCCCATTTACATGCTTTTGGGCCTGGATTATATATTACATGTTTATTGGGCCTTAGTGACCCATTTACATGTTTATTGGGCCTATATTATACATTACATGGTTATTGGGCCTTAGTGTCCTCCTACATGTCTGTTGGGCCTCGTACATTCATATACATACTCATTGCGCTTTTCAAACATAAAACGCACACGAAAACATTATATAATATAATACCATATTCGCGTAAACTCAGTCAAGGATGCTAGTGAGACATGTCGGTTGACACATCTCGAGTGTACAATCGTAGGCTGTAGTTATAAATAGAGTCTCTTGGAGGGAGAGCGAGTGTTTGTGTATAGATCTATACAGGGTGACACCCCACACCTGAGCTGTTCGCTACAGTTAGACTAGGCCAGTTTATGGTGATAAACCTTACCTTAATCAAGCTGGTGCCTGAAAACGCCACGACAGGCGAATTTGTCATAATCAACTATGGTTAAAACGGCTCACATAGAGATTCTCTTCAACATAATTTTTATGGAACACATATAAAATCTTGTTGATACGATAACATTCATACATTGATATTCGGTCTTAGGGTTGAGACCACAACACTCTTATAAACAGAAAATATAGGATTTTCTGGGGTAATACACAGTTAAACAATACCTTTTACTTACAATAGAAAATACATGATTTTTATCCGGATTACATCCTTGTATACATTCCAAAAACAGAAAACACACATGCATCAATACTCGATTTTGACACATCACTTTCAAACAATTTTTCAGACAATATCAAATTTTCTGGTGTTTTGCCAACAATACAAAACTTTTCATTCAAACATGCTTATGAACTCACCAACATTATATATGTTGACATTTTCAAAATAACTTGTATTCTCAGGAAATCGTTAAATGGGAAGGTCTACAAGATCATGTGGAATTCGTAGAATTTTGTTATCATCATACATTGAATATTTTGGCATGTAACTTATGATAATATACATGATGTAAACAATGTTGGTTGTATTCTGATATATATAATGATGATGTTGTCTTGTTTCAATTATTTACATTGTGATGATATTACAAGATGAAGTCACACACAAGCCTCCAGACGTTTCCGCTGTCTGGTTCGGGGGCGTGACAAGCATACCAACTATTTGTAGTTATTCCTCTATGCTGATTTCTTCAGTTTTTTTCATGTGTTCATGTCCAATTTTGCAAACGATTCAATGACTTAGGGACACCAAATCCTTTCTAAAAGTTTAAGTAGCCCATCTGGAATAAAAGCTTTCCTACATCAAATTACATATACATAGGAGTAAATTTCAATTTTGGTTCCTGGGTCTAGCTGATATGCATTTTTAATTTGCAGGCTTTGCTTCTCAAGGCTTTCAAATCTTTGGTCTAGTAACAAGAGGTTATGTTGTTTGAGAATATGAAGTATATTTGTTTCCTTTTTCCTAAGATTTTTTTTTCAAAGTTAACCCCTTAATTATGTTGGATTGTCTCAGGTCTCAACCAAAGAAAGCCCTAAAAATAATGATGAAATATTATTATTTTTTGCTAAAATATCTTTATTTTTTGTTGAAATATCATTATTTTTTGTTGAAATATCATAAATTATTGCTGAAATGTCATACATTATTAAATTTTCGGTATTAAAAAACTATTTTTGGTTTATAAAATCAGTTTATTTTAATTTTTTAATATATGCAGCAAATGCAGATGTTAAAAAAACAAAGACGCTTCTTATTACAGTCTGCAGCCGTTTGGTCCA
Organism: Lactuca serriola; assembly: GCF_051521515.1. Classification (NCBI taxonomy): domain Eukaryota; kingdom Viridiplantae; phylum Streptophyta; class Magnoliopsida; order Asterales; family Asteraceae; genus Lactuca; species Lactuca serriola. Next base: position 284,480,127 of record NC_136411.1, read on the forward strand.
CCTCTTTTACTGCAGAGGGTTGCAGAGGTGGTCTGTAGACTTCATGACTATTTACTTTCAAAAAAACAAACAACACCTTAGTATTGATTTCTAAGACCTCCTCTTTGTTCCTGAAATTTCAGATAAAAGTCTGTGAAATCCACCACTACATCATGTATGATTATCTAAATGTTTTTAATGATATATTATTAGAATATATGGATTTTTGTAGTTTGTATGATGTTTCCTCCTAGGTTCTTATGAGTACCAAATTAATATAAATATTCATTTTCAATTTGTTTGATAACTAATTGAGCCATCTTAAATGGCTTTGTTGACCTTTATACTTTCATTGTTATCACTATATATATTATATAAGCATTAATATGTAAGGAAACTTTCTTCTTTCATATGCGTTGAAGGTAATTCATCACAGATTACAACATATTAACTAAAAAAAAGTTGGTAAATGGTTAAAATATATTTTAATACCTTCAAAATTTATTGTCAATTGTTTTTTACAAACTAATAATAAAGGACCTTGATCAAGTTCTAAAAACAAAAGATAGTTGACTTTGACTTTTTTTAATATTTATAATCATTTGTCATGTGATCATTAATACTCAATAAGGCTGGAGGGAGTGGTGTCACACTCCCTCATGAAATCGCAATGACACGTAAGGGTCACCTCATCATTTACCACAAAAGTGTGGTTTCATACCACACTCAAGGAACGGTGACACACTCGGGTTATTATTATTATTTTTAAAATAATAAAAAAGGAACCAATCACAAAGCTTAAAGGAAAAGGAACCAATCACTAAGCTTGAAAGAGTGCACCCTTGGAGTGCGTAGTGCGGTCTCTACCGCAGCCAGGGGGCGGTGTTCCGTCCTAGGTGGCACCGGAGGTGCGGTCTCTACCGCGTCCACTCCCTCTAGTCTAATTAATAACTTGATGTTGGACGCATTTGAAAGTTTGTGTGCTTGGTTTTGGGACTTGAACTTTTTCAAAATGCTTAAATGACAATCAATTAGAAATAAAAAAGAATTTATGTTTACCAAATTTGAAAAAGAAAAAATAAGTGTAATTGCAAGAAACAACATACTTCCAATTATTTTGTATTTGTATTTTCTTTTTTTCTTTTACAACATTATACTAAGAAAATCTACCACTTATAGCATTATACTTTTATTTTTATTTTTCAGTAAAAAGACAAAATACATTGCCCATAATCCATATTGGAAAAAATAAATAAATAAACTACATTGTTGTCTTCAAATGTAGCTCTTCAAGCATATAAGGAATGGAAACAAATTAAACTATTCATTTCCAGAAGTAGATTAATAGTTAGGTCTCACCTATGGTATATTTTCAATGGCGCATATATGCATACTTCATTTCTAATAGACGTAGTTACTGCCCTTTGTTGTTGGTGATTTGTTTCACTAATGTGATTTAAGTGTAATGGGATTACTTTATTGACCAAAAGTGATCTTGATAAATATTAAACAAGTAAGGAAGGTGTAGAGTACACACTTGTTTAAGTTTATTCAAGATTAAAAGTAGACTGTCATTTAGGGGCGAAGCCCCTGAACGAACGGGGGTCCGAGGGCAGCGCCCCTGGGAGCGGGGTCCAAGGGGCGGCAACCCCGTTTTTTTGGATTGGTATTAATCCTTATAGAAAACCCGGATTTATGACAATTTTTTGACTGTTGCCAAACTGTTTTATGACAGTTTTGACAGTTTTCAGACAAAGGAGGTATTTAACCAATTTTGGTCAGTTTTTCTGGTACTTACGAAATTCATATATCTCATTCTTTGTTCTTTCTCTTCTGAGTCTTATCCAATCAAAGATTAGGGAGTACCACCCAATACTTTGATTTGATAGTGTAATCACAATTCTCAAAATATCCAAGTGCCTTTATTACCCTGAATTTCTAACAAAAATCAAAGAGTTCTGTGATCATGGCAAATGGCGATTTTGTGAAGGATATGACAAGCAAGTTTGACAAATTGAACAAGTTTGAAGGGCAAGATTTTTGTAGATGGTAGAAGAAGATGCACTTTCTCCTAACCACTCAGAAAGTGGTGTATGTTCTGAGTACACCCATGCCATTTTTACTAGAATCTATTGAAGATGAACCTTTGGAGGCAACAAGAAGGAGATCAAAGTGGGAAAATGATGATTACATATGTCGTCGTCATATTCTTAATGGTATGTCTGATTCTCTTTTTGATATCTATCAAAATTTCGAATCTGTAAAAGAACTGTGGGATTCTCTTGAATCCAAGTACATGGCTGAAGATGCTTCTAGCAAGAAGTTTCTTGCCAGTAACTTTATGGATTACAAAATGGTTGACTCCAGGCCTGTTATGGAACAATTCCATGAAATGTTAAGGATTTTGGGACAGTTTGCTCAACACAATCTAAAAATGGTGAAGCCATTTCTGTGGATGTGATCATTGACAATCTGCCCCCTTCCTGGAAGGATTTTAAACACAATCTAAAACATAACAAAGAGGAATTGACTTTGACTCAACTTGGAAGCCATTTAAGGATTGAAGAGTCCATAAGGACTCAAGAACTTGATAACAATCCTAAAGGCAAGAACCAAGTTAGTTCCTCTTCTGTGAACATGGTGGAAGGAGAAAGTTCAAAGAATCCCAAGAAGTCTAATGGAAAAAGGAAGTTTAAAGGAAAGGATGACAAGTCTTCAAACAAGAAGACTAAGTTGGTTTGTTGTAATTGTAACAAACCGGGTCACTTCAAGAAAGATTGTCGTCTTTGCAAACCGAACAAGGATGGTGCTGGACCAAGTGGACCCAATGATCCAGAAAGGCAACAAGGTCAGATTTCTGTTTTCATGCAAAATTCTAAATATATTCAAAGTTATATTTATGTGATTTTTGAAGCATTTTATGTGCAAGATGATAATGTTGCATGGTGGGTTGATTCGGGAGCAACAAGTCATGTTTGCAAAGATCTATATTGGTTCAAGGACTTTCAACCAATTGAAGATGGATCTGTTGTGAAGATGGGAAATGTTGCAACTAAACCAATCAAAGGCATAGGATCTGTTTTACATACTTTTACTTCTAGGAAATGTTTGTGTTTGAACAATGTTTTATATGTTCCAAGGATTCGTAAGAATCTCGTGTATGAAATTATATTAAATAATTGTGGTTACAAACAAGTGTTAGAAAGTGACAAGTATATCATGTCAAGACATGGTTCGTTTATGGGATTTGGCTATATATGTAATGGAATGATTAAACTTAATATTAATTATCCTTCTAGTGATAATTCTGTTTGCATGGCTTCTAGTAGTACTAGCAATAGTTTTCATAAATCTGAATTATAACATGCTAGACTAGGACACATTCATTACAAGAGATTAAGAGACATGTCTAAAATGAGTTTAATTCTTGCTATTGATATGCAAAATAATGAAAATTATACAACATGCATGCTAACTAAAATCACTAGACAACCTTTTGAAGATGTTGTTAGGGAAAGCAAGGTGTTGGATCTTATACATAGTGATTTATGTGATTTCCGTGAAACACCTTCCCTTGGAAACAAGAAGTGTGTTGTTACTTTTACTGATGATTGTGACATCCCCAAAATCACGGCCAGAAAAGACCAGTTTGTTTATGCTTTGTTTAAAAATCAGAGTTACATTTTAAATGAAAGTGTTGCAGAATTTGTCCCGAAACAAAATATGATAAAGATTTATCAAAAGCATTTCCATAGAAATATATTTCATTAAAAGACTTGGGATGTCATGTTCGTACAGATCAAAAGCATAAACAGTACAATATAAGCCTTACTACATTATTTCATATCTACAGGCCTATATCTGTAATCCCTCGTCTAACATCATATCTATGCTCAAGCACCACTACCTGTAATACATAAAACTGAGTGGGTCAGGCTTGGGAGCCTGGTGAGCACATAGGGTTTTCAACCCACAATAAATAAGTTTATTAATTTCATCGATCAACAATAACCCGATTACCCGTTCCCGTTATCCTCACTTTATGTCCCTAAACACCTATCATAAGGGACCTAGCCTAAGGATCATCATCGGGACGGACACTACTGCTAAGGGGATTCCTCAGCAATAAATGTCCTAAAGGCAACCATGTGGGGGATGGAGTACATCGGTGAACACATCGTTCACAAACACCTACAGGTTGCGAGCCTGCTAGTGTTCCACTGGACTGTCTAGAAGAGTCCGTGGTTGTCATCCATACTCCGCTATATGACAAAATCAACAACATCAACATCGAGGCCTCTCATCATTTTATCACACATCACCTATTACATCTACCCATGTTTTACCCCAACATTTTCGTAGATATCAAATACATATACAGTTTAAATCATTGAAAACATGTATAACAATGTTCATCCACCATAGATAGCAAGTATTCAAATAATATGCACACATAGCATGTAATTTATATAAAATACTTCATATCTATGTGTAAGATGAAAGTAACTATGCACTCACCTGAAAGGTGGTGACTCAGCACTCGGGCAGCGCTTCGATACTCTCAAAACAATATTCCTTCGCCAAAACCTAGTATCAATACCACTAGGGTTTAGTCTAACGATAACCGCGACAAATTAATTAGTCTGAATATTATTATTATTATACAAGCGTTAATAACACTCAATATAACTCATAATAATAGCCCAAATAATTATTTTAAGGACCTAATAACATTCCTATAATTATTTGAAAGCTATATTAAAAATTGCGTAAGCGTAGCACACTTACAACGAATTTTATCGAAAACCGGAACTTATTTGGAGCAGCGTTTCGAAACCGAAAAACTCCTTTTTCTCGGGACTCCGGGAGCCTCGGGGCTTCCTTAGGGTGCTAGGGGGTTTATCTAGGGTTTAGGGGGTTTATAGCACTTAGAGAGAGAAAGTTTGTAGAGAGAGAAGTGAAAAAGGTGTGAAAAATGAGGCTGCCTTCGCTGCCTTTTTATAGCCTGCGAGGCCTCGGTACGCTGGGCGTACCTCGGACCTACGCTGGGTGTAATGGCTCGGTCGTACTACACGCGTCGCTTCGCTGCTGGGTCATCGTGGCACTCCTCCGAACCGCTCAATCCGATGTCCGCTGGGCGTAGCCTTCTTCCGACGCAGGGCATATTCGGACACCGGGCGTTCCTCTCATACGCGAGGCGTAGCGAGGCCAGGTGTCCGAATCCGAAGACCAAACCGTGATCCGCAAGCTACGGCCCTGATCGAGCCACGTCATCACCCATTGCACCAGCTTCGCAAATTCGAGTTACAACTTCAAAATTTTCGTAACTTTCGCGTACGACCTCCGTTTTCGACATTCTTTATATCCACGCGAAGGTGGGAATGTACTATACAACTTTCGTTTGACTCCGTCGGCTAATTTTGGCTCGATTTTAAATTTTATATTATTAACAGGCCAGGACAGGATTGGTCCGTTAAATCCTCATAACTTCTTCATCCGACATCCGTTTTCGCCCATCTTTTTCTCGTTACGCTACTTTTAACGAGACCTTCGATTCTCGTTTAGGTCGTGTCGGCTAAAAACCGCTCGATCTAATGTTCGAATTTCGGGCTGTACACTGCTAACTCGAAACTTCGAAAAATCATAACTTCTTCATACGAAATCAGATTTAGGCGTTCTTTTTATCGATGTTCTTAGTTTAACATATTCTACGACTTTCGTTTAGATCGCTAAGACTAAATCTCGCTCTATCGTAAATTCACTATTTACGCTTTCCGGTATCGTGCCGGTTCTGTCGCGAAACTTCGACGGGTCATAACTTCTTCGTTATAACTCGGATTTCGGCGTTCCTTATATGTACAGAAACCTCGAGACATATTTTAAAACTTTATGTAGAGATATCGGGCTTATCTCACACTTTAATTTTGATGCTTATTTTTATTCTTTATTAATTATACATTTATAATTAAATAATAAACACATAAACACACATAATTCACATAATACTCAAATATTTCATCTTTATTACTTCAAAAAGAGTTACAAGAGTTGACCTAGACTATTACGTTGTCAAAAATACTTAGCCCTGAAACCCGGGCGTTACAATTCTCTCCCCCTTAGGATGATTCCGTCCCGGAATCATGCATCAGCAAACAGATGTGGATAGCGACTCATCATGTCATCCTCTGTTTCCCAAGTGAGATTCGGCCCATTCGAATGTTTCCATCGGACTAGCACCAAGTCGACCATCTTGCGTCGTAACTTCTTAGTCTTACGGTCAACAATTGCCTCGGGCTCTTCGATTAGCCTTTTGTTCTCATCCATCCTTAACTCTGAGATTGGAATATTGTTGGGAACATCTCCCGTGAATTTCCTCAAATAACACACATGGAAGGTGTTATGAATACCATTGAGTTCTTCGGGCAATTCCAGCTTGTAAGCTTGGTTCCCAATCTTCTGAAGAACTTTGAACGGTCCAATAAACCTTGGACTCAACTTTCCTCGTTTCCCAAATCGTATAAGTCCCTTCCACGGTGAGACTTTAAGCAAAACAGAATCCCCAAATTTGAAGGTTATCGGTCGTCTTTTCTTGTCAGCATAGCTCTTCTGACGATCCTGGGCCACTAACATTCTTTCCCTAATCACCTTCAACTTCTCAGCAGTCTCATGGACTATCTCGGGGCCCATAAACTGCTTTTCTCCGGCTTCAAGCCAACAAGACGGCATACGACACTTCTGTCCATACAAGGCTTAATAAGGTGCCATCTTGATGCTCGAGTGGAAACTATTGTTGTAGGAAAATTCTACCAGAGGTAAGTGCTCGTCCCAATTCCCTTGGAATTCGAGGGTACATGCTCTCAGCATATCTTCCAATGTCCGAATCGTTCTTTCGCTCTGATCATCGGTTTGGGGATGGTAAGCAGTACTCAAACATAATTTCGTACCCAATTCCTCTTGCAGACTCCTCCAAAACCTCGACGTGAAACGACTATCACGATCTGACACAATCGTAAGAGGGACACCGTGAAGTCTTACAATTTCCTTTACGTAAGCATTTGCGAGCTTATCCATATACCACTTCTCATTGGCTGCTATGAAGTGTGCACTCTTGGTGAAACGATCCACGACTACCCAAATCATGTCGTGTCCGTTCTTCGTCCTGGGCAGTTTGGTCACAAAATCCATGGTGATGTCTTCCCATTTATCCATGGGTACAGGCAAAGGTTCCAAACTCCCATACGGTTTTTGATGTTGTGCCTTAACCCTCGCACATGTTACGCACTCGGCCACATACTTCGCAACATCGAGCTTCATTGTCGGCCACCAGTAGTAGGGTTTTAAGTCCCTATACATTTTAGTGCTACCGGGATGAATCGAGTACATGGTCTTGTGTGCTTCTTCCATCAGAAGATCTCTTATTCCTCCCATCTTAGGTACCCAAATGTCACACCCCCGAACCAGACGGCGGAAACGTCCGAGGGCTGTCGTGACTTAATTGAATACCATAACATTGAATATATATGAAACATAACATCATTCATCACCATGCATTAATATAGTACAACTGATAAAGTTTACACTGAGTACATTGTTTTAGCATTACATTCCCAAAAATAAATTGTTCGGTTCATAGATAAACAAACTGCAAGCCATCACTGAGTACATTTTCCTTCGGTTTACTTGTTACCTGAGAATACAAGTATTTTGAAAAACGTCAACATATGAAATGTTGGTGAGTTCATAAGCGGTATTTGAAAAGCAACGTTTTGTATTGTTTTAAAAACAACTACCAGAAAATCCGATATTTTCTGAAAAGAGTTTATGAAAAAGTTTGTGAAGATCCATAAGTATGCTTGTTTGTTTCTATAGTTGTAAAAATTGTTCATTAAACTTGTGTACATTTCGAAACCGTATGTATTGAAAAACCCTAGGAAAACCCGATGTTTTCCTAACACTTTGAATTCCATGTAGTTGTTGTACCATCGCGGCGTGTGAAGTCATTGATTCCAGGCGACGTCGGATTATTGCGCATGGTGAATTGCTATAAACACGCGTTACACAAACGACCAGTTTACAACTATACTAACGATCCCGTATGCGTCGTCCATACTATTCACGTAATCCAACCGCCCTGACTTCTTGTAGTCCCACATCCGAAAAGAAAGAGGGCATGAAGACCTCGATAACTCCGTTAGTCGGTTGGGGATAAAATGAGTGCAAAAGGCCCTTGGCCCGACTCGCATTTGAATAACCGACTTTACTAGCAGTACCAAAGGACCCTTGGGGACCAATAGTATAAAAGCCATTGAAAGTCCTTTTACGTTGTGTTGGATCATGTAAGAACCAACAACTCGTAAGGTTGAAGTCTTCGGGCCTAAAGATCAAGTCATTGGGCTAGCTAGGCCCAACAAACAAGATTTTACACTTTTGGGCCCAAAGATGGTGCGTCGACGTCTGTGCACTCTCACGTGTGTATTGAATTCCCAAATTTTTCGTGTATGAATCGAGTTATCGTCGTGTTAGTAGTTTCGGGTTTGTTATTGATTCGAGACCGAATGAATTCGTTTGATAACGATTTTTGGTGTTGTTGTGTAATATAATTCGTCGGTAGTCGCAGTGCCAGTATTTGGTCACAACGGTTGTATTGAATTAACATTGAAAATTTTCTGTTACAGCCCCTCTTTATGTTGTAAATTTACTTTTTCAACCCTTTGAATAAATAAATTTCCGGTTTAGTCCTTAAACCATTTTTCTTGGCATTTTGACACCAAAACTTATTGAAATTGATATTTTTCAGCACATTTTTAGTTGAAAACAGTTTTAGTCCCTGAAAATACAGTTTTCTCGGTTGTAACCCCTCTTTTTCGCAATTTTTACACTTTTGGCCCAAATTGGAAAATTTTTGCAACTTTGGTCCTTTTTAATTATGAAAAGCATTTTTAACCTTTGAAAAGGACTTAGAACACTAATAGTCCACTGTTTTACCGAAAAACACAGTTTCAGCCCTCCAAAACAGAAAATTTCGCATATTGGGCCCTATTGGGCCGAAAATGTCATTTTTAGCCCATTAAGCTTGAAATTTATATTTTTAATCCTCCAAATGAGTATATTTCCAGAAAATATTTTATTGAAACTGTTTTGACTCCTCTCATCCATCAGAATTCGTAATATGTCAATTTGGGCCCTTTAACTTTATTTTTTTAACATTTTGTGTCCAAAAAAAATGAGTTTTTAGCCCAAAGAAGATGTTATCAAGTCACTTAGCAATTTTTATTGGAATACCTTGTATGTAATAATATAATTTATGCTAGTATCATTTAACATAAAATATATCTCGATTTTTAGGAGTTTATGGCTAGATCCAACATCATAATCACACAAAAACACACATATAAGCATAGAAATCATACAAGACATACAAAACACATATAGATCTACACTTTCACTTGTATTCCCCCCCCACAAAAACTTATAAAACAGAAAATAGGGAGTATGAAGCTCACCTTAGGGTGTGGTTTCAGTTTTTGAAGAAAAGATGAAAGAAAGTTTGGTGATTTTTGGCCCTAGCACCCTTTGATGAAGATATCGACCTTGAGGTGATTCTAGGATGCAAGATCATGATTTTTGCATGGATTAGGAAGAGATTTTTGATAAAACAAAGAATCTAAGTCATAGATCCAAGCATAACCTTACCTTAGATGAAGAGTTTGTGGAAATATCCTATTGAAAACCTCCTAATTTTCGAGATCTTGATGAAGGATGGAGGGAGTTTTCTTGAGAGAGAGAGAGAGAGTTGTGAGAGAATTGTGTGTGTGTGTGTGTGTGATTCGGTCGAGAGTGAGAGAGGGAGAGAAGAAATGGACCTTGAGGTGATGTATTAATAGAAGTATGAGATGTTGCATGGAGATATGTGGGATATAAGTGAGTTGGCATGCATTAAGTCAACCCCTCCTCTTTTCTTCTTGGATTTGGGCCTTGGGCCGAGAATTTTGGAAGGAAAAAGGGTTTTTGGGCTTTATTGCCCTCAAGCCCATATAGAAGTTAAGTTGGATGATTTTTGACCTAAAAGAAATATAACATGATTTTTTTTTACACTTTGTTGGGCTAGTTTAGGTTAATCATGGTTCAAAACTTTTAATTTATTTCATTCTAGGCCCAATATGGCCCAAAATGTTGAAATAAATTAATGTGGGTCCAATTAGAGCCCATTTAAGGGTTCTAAGCCCATGATAGTCAAATTGGAAGCTTATTGGTCCATTGAGTCCAATAAGGAAGTCCTAGTCCAAAATGGACCTAAACAAGAACTTCTAGGGTTTCCAATTGCTTGATGACTATTTGTAGTATTTGTATGATGTATTTGATTGAAGTTTTTGATGTCATAATAATAGGTATCACACATGCTCTTAAGTTTTTGATTCAACATTTTAATTAAGTATAGTGATTACAAGACACAAAATTTCTAGTTGTGACACCAAATCCGATCTTGGAATACCTTCAGTCCTCGACTGTTTGCACTGAACACTAACGTTTTGCCCAAACGTTCTTCGTTTCGGTCATTCTTCTCTAAAGCTTCTTCTTGGGCTTTCTTGATACTTTCCACAATTTTCGAGACGACTTCAATTCTTAACGCTCTTGGCCTTTTCCTTTCAAGATTGACTTTCCGACTGAGAGCATCAGCAACAACATTTGCTTTACCTGGGTGGTAAAGTATCTCACTGTCGTAGTCCTTGAGTAGTTCTAGCCAGCGTCGTTGCCTCATGTTCAACTCGTTTTGATTAAAGAGATACTGGAGACTCTTATGATCAGTGAAGAGCTTGCACTTCGTGCCGTAGAGGTAATGCCTCCATATCTTTAAGGCAAATACTACCGCTGCCAACTCCAGATCATGAGTGGGGTAGTTCTTTTCGTGCTCTTTCAATTGTCGAGATGCGTATGCTATCACCTTTTCTCTTCAGGTCAGAACACAACCCAACCCGACTCCAGAAGCGTCACTATAAACCGCAAAATCTTCGACTCCATGGGGTAGAGAAAGTATCGGTGCTTCACATAACTTTTTCTTTAGTTTCTCGAATGCCTCATCATGTTTCTCACTCCAAGTATACGTAGCTCCTTTATGGGTCAAAGCTGTTAATGGAGCAGCTATCGAAGAAAATCCTTGGATAAATCGTCGGTAATATCCAACTAATCCTAGAAAGCTTCGAATCTCCGTGGGACTCTTCGGACGTTCCCACTTCATTACAGCTTCGATTTTTGCTGGGCCAACCATTATCCCTTCTTGGTTAACAACATGACCCAAGAATTGGACTTCTCGGATCCAAAAGTCACACTTAGAGAACTTGGCGTAAAGCTTCTCTTTCTTTAACTCTTCCAACACTTCCCGTGGATGCTTGCCATGCTCCTCTTGGCTTTTCGAGTAGATCAGAATGTCGTCGATGAACACTATCACATATTTATCGAGGAATGGTTTACAAACCCTATTCATCAAATCCATGAATGCTGCTGGTGCATTGGTTAGTCCAAACGACATAACCAAGAACTCATAGTGTCCATATCTCGTTCTGAATGCAGTCTTCTCGATATCTTGATCTCTCACTTTCAGCTGATGATATCCCGACCTAAGATCGGTCTTTGAGAAGTAGCTCGAACCTTGCAGCTGATCGAATAGGTCGTCAATCCTCGGCAATGGATACTTGTTCTTCACCTTTGCCTTGTTCAGCTCTCGGTAGTCTATACACATTCTCATGCTTCCGTCCTTCTTCTTCACGAATAACATCGGAGCTCCCCAGGATGATGAACTAGGTCGAATGAAATCGCTGTCCAACAGCTCCTGAAGTTGCGTCATGAGCTCCTTCATCTCCGTCGGTGCTAATCGGTAAGGTGCCTTTGCTATCGGTGTTGTTCCTGGTAACAAGTCTATACGAAACTCCACTTGTCTATCAGGTGGTAATCCGGGAAGATCTTCGGGAAAGACTTCCGGATAATCACACACAACCGGTATATTCTGCACCTCTTTCTTCTCCTTCTTAGCATCGATTACGAATGCCAAGTATGATGCACATCCTTTGGACAAACATTTCCTGGCTTTCATCAGGGAGATGATTCCAGAATTCACTCTGTGTTTGTCCCCGTACACCATAAATGATTCCTTTCCGGGTGGGTTTACCCTTACTATCTTCTTTCGGCATTGAATCTCAGCATCGTTGGCGCTAAGCCAATCCATACCCAAAACGATGTCGAAACCGTTTAACTTTATGGGTAATAGCTCTTCATGGAATTCGTTTCCATTTAGGTCAATGACGATGTTCCTAATACAATTACTAACAGGTACGAATTTGCCACTGGCAACTTCTATAATCAGGGCATTATCAAGTTTTTCTACAGGCAATGCTAATTTCCCACCAAATTTATGCGACACAAAGGAGTAGTTGGCTCCGGAATCAAATAGTATATTTGCAGGCAAACCATTTACAAGAAAGGTACCTAAAGCGATGTCTGCTGCCTCCTTCGCAACCTCGAGCGTCATCTGAAAGGCTCTCGCCTTCAGCTTTGGTGGTATGTTGGGTCTTCCTGCCTCCTTCTTCTTCGGGCAATCCTTTGAAATGTGTCCCTCCTCGTTGCACTCATAACAGACCTTCTTAGTGAACGTGCATTCGTTGGCATAGTGCCCTGGCTTTCCACATTTCAAACAAGTGACCCCTCCGTCACACTTCCTAGAGTGCTTTTTCTTGCAATTGTCACACCACTTCGCTTCTGATCCTCCTCCTTTCGATCCAGACTTCGAGAATCTACCCTTCTTACCGGACCTCGAGGATCCGTCAAATTTCCTTTTCTCTCCCACTTCCGCTCTCTCCAGACCCTTCTCTTGTATCTGGGTCTCCATATTCTTAGCAGCCCAGATGGCGGCTTTCAGAGTGGTAGTTTGCTTGACCATTGGACCGAAGTCCGCTGGTAATCCAAGTGCAAATTTGTTGACCTTGGAGAGTTCAGTTGGGACGAGGTGAGGAACAAGCTTTATTTTCTCAGTAAAGCTTGCAGCGTATTCAGTAACGCTCATTCTTCCCTTCTTCAGATTCTGGAACTCGTTGTTGATCTCCAGAAGATCCTGTTCAGAGCAGTATTGTATCTTCAACTGTACCAGAAAATCCTCCCACGACATCTTGCTTGCTTCACCTTTGGGCATTGAATTAGCTAATAGCTTCCACCAGCTTAGTACTCCAGATTTCAATAGAGGAACTGTGAGAGCGGTCTTCTACCTGTTGCTACACTCGCAACTCTCAAACATCGTCTCCATATCAGAGATCCAGTTCATGACTTCCACCGGCGTCAGACTTCCAGATAGACTCGGTGGTTTGGATGCCATGAAATCCTTGTATTTGCATCCACGTCCGTCATTTCCTCCATCCTAGTGGTTTTGCCTAACTATCGGTGGGTTGGCTTGACCAACAGTCCCACTGTAGTTTCCTTCCTCAGTCTGCCCTTCGTTCAACTCGGGTTGTTCGATCTGAATAGTCGCTTCCTCTCGATTTTGCTGGAGCAAACGTCTGGTTTCCTCCATTTGACGATCCAACATCGTCTGGATCATTGCTTGTACTCCGGCCATCGTTATTGGCTCAGTAGCGGCTTCCACAACCGGTATTTGCTCAATCACTGGGGGTTGGTTTCTGTTCCCGTTTGCATTCACGTTTCCGCTACGGGTCCTTTCCATCTTGATCTATACACCGAATAAGGTGAATTTAGATCTTTATTTAGGACTGATGTTCAAATCATCCTTATCTCTCCGAAACGTTTACATGCTAGTTCTAATATCGTAGTCGTACGTTTAGAATCCTAAACACATAAGGTTTCCAGATCCGGTCGGCAACAGACCATAGATCCAAACAATTAACAACATATTAAGCACAAAGCATTTAGCACATAAAAGCATTTTAGGCATAATTCCTAAAATAAGCTAGTGCTCACACGTCACAATCATCGCTTAGCATTCTAAGTTTAAGTCTAGAAATCCTACAAATTCCTAGTTCGCTTAAACTAATGCTCTGATACCAACTGTGACATCCCCAAAATCATGGCCAGAAAAGACCGGTTTGTTTATGCTTTGTTTAAAAATCAGAGTTACATTTTAAATGAAAGTGTTGCAGAATTTGTCCCAAAACAAAATATGATAAAGATTTATCAAAAGTATTTCCATAGAAATATATTTCATTAAAAGACTTGGGATGTCATGTTCGTACAGATCAAAAGCATAAACAGTACAATATAAGCCTTACTACATTATTTCATATCTACAGGCCTATATCCGTAATCCCTCATCCAACATCATATCTATGCTCAAGCGCCACTACCTGTAATACATAAAACTGAGTGGGTCAGGCTTGGGAGCCTGGTAAGCACATAGGGTTTTCAACCCACAATAAATAAGTTTATTAATTTCATCGATCAACAATAACCCGATTACCCATACCCGTTATCCTCAATTTACGTCCCTAAACACCTATCATAAGGGACCTAGCCTAAGGATCATCATCAGGACGGACACTACTCCTAAGGGGATTCCTCAGCAAAAAATGTCCTAAAGGCAACCATGTGGGGGATGGAGTACATCGGTGAACACATCGTTCACAAACACCTACAGGTTGCGAGCCTGCTAGTGTTCCACTGGACTGTCTAGAAGAGTCCGTGGTTGTCATCCATACTCCGCTAGATGACAAAATCAACAACATCAACATCGAGGCCTCTCATCATTTTATCACACATCACCTATTACATCTACCCATGTTTTACCCCAACATTTTCGTAGATATCAAATACATATACAGTTTAAATCATTGAAAACATGTATAACAATGTTCATCCACCATAGATAGCAAGTATTCAAATAATATGCACACATAGCATGTAATTTATATAAAATACTTCATATCTATGTGTAAGATGAAAGTAACTATGCACTCACCTGAAAGGTGGTGACTCAGCACTCGGGCAGCGCTTCGATACTCTCAAAACAATATTCCTTCGACAAAACCTAGTATCAATACCACTAGGGTTTAGTCTAACAATAACCGCGACAAATTAATTAGTCTGAATATTATTATTATTATACAAGCGTTAATAACACTCAATATAACTCATAATAATAGCCCAAATAATTATTTTAAGGACCTAATAACATTCCTATAATTATTTGAAAGCTATATTAAAAATTGCGTAAGCGTAGCACACTTACAACGAATTTTATCGAAAACTGGAACTTATTTGGAGCAGCGTTTCGAAACCGAAAAACTCCTTTTTCTCGGGACTCCGGGAGCCTCGGGGCTTCCTTAGGGTGCTAGGGGGTTTATCTAGGGTTTAGGGGGTTTATAGCACTTAGAGAGAGAAAGTTTGTAGAGAGAGAAGTGAAAAAGGTGTGAAAAATGAGGCTGCCTTCGCTACCTTTTTATAGCCTGCGAGGCCTCGGTACGCTGGGCGTACCTCGGACCTACGCTGGGTGTAATGGCTCGGTCGTACTTCAAATTCGAGTTACAACTTCAAAAATTCGTAACTTTCGCGTACGACCTCCATTTTCGACGTTCTTTATATCCACACGAAGGTGGGAACGTACTCTACAACTTTTATTTAGACTCCGTCGGCTAATTTTGGCTCGATTTTAAATTTT
Source organism: Lactuca serriola (assembly GCF_051521515.1). Taxonomy (NCBI): domain Eukaryota; kingdom Viridiplantae; phylum Streptophyta; class Magnoliopsida; order Asterales; family Asteraceae; genus Lactuca; species Lactuca serriola. The sequence continues at coordinate 284,495,758 of NC_136411.1, forward strand.
ATATTATTAACAGGCCGGGACAGGATTGGTCCGTTAAATCCTCATAACTTCTTCATCCGACATCCGTTTTCGCCCATTTTTTTCTCGTTAAGCTACTTTTAACGAGACCTTTGATTCTCGTTTAGGTCGTGTCGGCTAAAAACCGCTTGATCTAATGTTCGAATTTCGGGTTGTACACTACTAACTCGAAACTTCGAAAAATCATAACTTCTTCATACGAAATCAGATTTGGGCGTTCTTTTTATCGATGTTCTTAGTTTAACATATTCTAGGACTTTCGTTTAGATCGCTAAGGCTAAATATCGCTTTATCGTAAATTCACTATTTACGCTTTCCGGTATCATGTCGGTTCTGTCGCGAAACTTCGACGGGTCATAACTTCTTCGTTATAACTCGGATTTCGGCGTTTCTTATATGTACGGAAACCTTGAGACATATTCTACAACTTTATGTAGAGATATCGGGCTTATCTCACATTTTAATTTTGACGCTTATTTTTATTCTTTATTAATTATACACTTATAATTAAATAATAAACACATAAACACACATAATTCACATAATACTCAAATATTTCATCTTTATTACTTCAAAAAGAGTTACAAGAGTTGACCTAGACTATTACATTGACAAAAATGCTTAGCCTTGAAACCCGGGCGTTACAATGATGCATCTTGATATTGTTATATCTATTTGCTACATTCTAAGGATGAAGCACTTGATAAATTTAAAATTTATAAACAACAAGTTGAGCTTCATAAAAATGAATTAATAAAAGTGTTGCGTACTGATAGAGGTGGTGAGTATTATGATCCAGTTTATTTTGAATCAACTGAAATAATACATCAAACCACAGCTCCATATACATAACAACAAAATGGTCTAGCTGAAAGGAAGAATAGAACTTTGAAAGAAATGGTTAATTCCATGTTTTCATATTTTGGTTTAAGTGATGGGTATTAGGGTGAGGCAATGTTAACTGCATGTTACATCTTGAATAGAACTCCAAATAAAAGGAGTAAGAATACTTTTATGATTTTTGGTGTAAAAAGGTACCAAATTTGAGTTATCTCAAAGTTTGGGGTTGTAGAGCAGTTGTAAGGCTCACTGAACCTAAAAGGAAAACATTGAGTGAGAAAGGTATAGATTGTATCTTTATTGGATATGCTGAGCATTTTAAAACATATAGATTCTATGTTTTAGAATCTAATGACTTTGTGTCTGTAAACACAGTGATAGAGTCAGGAGATGCCATCTTTGATGAAGAAAGATGTCACACCCCCAAACCAAGGATGGCGGAAACGTCTGGGGGTGGAGGACTTCATGTAGAGTATCACAACAACGAGTATAATAGTGCTCAAAGTAAATACAACCATCATAAATATAATTGAAAAGGTTACACCAAAGTATATGTTTACATGATTTGAGTCAATTACATTATGATACAAAATGAATTGTTTGACGATTTATCGTCCCATCCTCAAAACGTTGTTGATTTCCTGTTTCACTGAATTCCTGAGAATACAAGTAGTTTTGAAAAGTGTCAACACAAAGGTTGGTGAGTTCATAAGCTTTTGACAGTAAGAGTTTGAAAATCGATCTTTGTAAAGAGATGTATGTTACCAAGAAAAATCCAATATTTTCCTTATAAAAGTTATGTGGTCCTAAATACCAGGACCGAAAATGAACAAGTATTTGTCATACTTAAAGATATAAATGTGGTTTTAAATTGGCGTAAAACCCTTTTTGATTTGAGAAAAATCCCGAAATGAATGATTTGTAGTCTTAAATACCAAGACTGAAAATATACCATAATATCTGTAATTATTGATATACAAAGTGATTTTAAATCGACATAAAACCCCTTTTGATTTATGAAAATCCCTGTAAACTTTATGTTGTTAAATCCCTATGTGAGCCGCTATAATCATACTAATGACTGAATGAACCTGGCACGGCGTTTCTCAGGCGTCGCGAAACTGAAATGACACTTGTTACCACAGACCTGCCGGTCTAGTTGTTGCATGCAGCTCAGGTGTGGGGTGTCTAACCCAATATAGATCTATACACAACTATCATGTTCTCCCTCTAGGAGACTCTGATTATAACTACCAGGAATTTAGATTCCGCACTCGGACGTATGGAAAGAGATTGTCTCACAATTTAGGTTAACAAGTTTACGTGTGGTGTGCATGAGTGTAAAACCTTTTTCTGTGGGAATAAAACCTTCCGAAATGTGTTTGTTGTGTTAATGGAAACATAAACCATACCTATTATAGTTTATCCCAAAACGTTTGTAATGTATAAGAACTCTTTTATGAAAGCGCATTTGTGTTATGAATCCATAAACTATGCTTATTATAGCTTAATATACGTGTTCTAAATGAATGAATAATCTTATCATTAATGGCTAGGTTTCAGTTTATGATGATAAACTAACAGGGAAACACATTCAATATTTAGAACTTATTGTTATACACTTTGCTCAACATAATACAAAGTGTTATGAAAGTTATATGTTGTTAACTAAATTTAACCTTTTTGCGTTGTTTTAGAAAAGTCATAGAAAAATCATACGAAGTTGAAAACTAAATACGTAAATTCTGAGAGTTCCTAAAATGAGTCTAGTTTACTCATAATTTTTATCATGATTTTTGGAAGCCTTTAACTTGTATTAAAATGCTTATATTCACAAACTGGTCCGGATTTGTGTTTGAAAAGATAGGCTGTTTTGTAAAAATGACCATAAATCGTAGAAAAATCTTATGGAGATGTGCAAGTAGTCATTTTAAAGCTAAGAACTGGAACTACTTGCACCTAAAACAGTTTTGAAAAAAAAATGTTTAAGTTGTTCAAAACAGTCCGTGAATGGAGTACAACATTTCTGATGAAAGTTGTTAGAAGATTTTTAGTTATGTTCTTGGTGTTTTGACTTGTACTCCCCCCCCCCCCCGCCTAAAAACTTGAGAAAACATGAAAATGTAGGGGTATGAACTCACCTTGAGTAGTTTCAGTAGATGAGTGTTGAAGAAGAGAAGTGTCCAACTCAAGAACACTTGAAGAATCACTTGAAGATTCGAAGATCTAACAAGAATGTGATGATGTTTGTGTAAGGAATCATTGATTTGAGAAAGAGGAAAGTGTAATAATCATAGAGAGGATGAATTATACTTACCAAGAGTGTGAGAAAGCTTGATAATCAGCCTTGAATCTCGAATTTGAGGGAGGAAGTTTGAGAGGAAAAGAGTTTGGTCTTCTTAGTGAAAGAATGAGAAAATGAGAGAAGTGTGAGGAAAAAGGAGGGTTTTCTTACCCTTGACCAAGTGTGTGGCTGAAAAATTGTGGGAAAAGTACCATGAAATGACTAGGTATGGGCTGATGGTGAATAGTGACATGGAGTGGGTATGAGAGTGGTTGCTTGTGTCATAGAATAAAGAAAAGTCAACACTCCACCTCTTGTACTTCACCCACTCTTCTTGGATAAGGTTTATCCCCAAAAACGTGGATAATTAATAAATATGGGGGCTTATATGTTAAAATAATGTTTTGAGTGAAAATCCCGCGTTAAAATAATTAAAAATGAAGCTAAAATGAAGTCGTAGTCGAAAACCGGGAGGAAATGCTCTTCCTGCGAGGCTTCTCGTAAGGGGGCCGAAGGTTCGGTCCCTTCTGGTGCTGGGTCCGAAGCGAAATGAGGCGAAGAGAAGCGGAACATCAAGAAGCGAAATAGACTGAAGTGAACAGTAACTTCGAGCTCGAGCATGTGCGAGGTTCGGTCCTGAGACGTAGGTTTCGGTTCCGAGAGGACCTTCGGGTTCGGTCCAAGAGCGTTCGGTCCCTAAGAGGACTTTCGGCCCTAAGAGGGGTTTCGGCTCCTTAAGAGGGGTTTCGGGTTCTTAAGCCTATTTTACTCGTTTTTACCCCGATTCAAGCCGTTTTTGACTCAGTTAATGGTCGGAATGACCCGAATGACTTCAAAAAGTTATGGGTACTTTTGGGAGAGATTTCATATTCTTGGAGAGATTTCTCATACAAAGAGAGTTTTGGGAGTGGTTTCACATACTTAGAGAGATTTGGGAAAGATTTCATATTCTTGGAGAGATTTCTCATACAAAGAGAGTTTTGTGAGAGATTTCACCTACTTAGAGAGATTTGGGAGAGATTTCATATTCTTTGAGAGATTTCTCATACAAAGAGAGTTTTGGGAGAGATTTCACATACTTAGAGAGATTTGGGAGAGATTTCATATTCTTGGAGAGATTTCTCATACAAAGAGAGTTTTGGGAGAGATTTCACATACTTGGAGAGATGTGGGATAGATTTCATATTCTTGGAGAGATTTCTCATACAAAGAAAGATTTCACATACTTGGGGAGATTTGGGAGAGATCCTCGATTACAGTGAGATAGAGTGAAAACGATTGAGAGTGGTTTTGTGGGTGACAAATGTGAGTGTCCGGCTTCGCAATGCAAGGTCCGTAAACCCTGTTAAGCCTTGTTTAAGGATCTTACACACTCCCGATGAGTATGCAACATTGTTTTATCGGTTTGGCTCGTCACTTACGACAATTTTAGGTTAAGGAGATCTAGATGTACGTACTTTTCGATTTATGATCTCTCCTTAGAATAGCGAGTTGTTTAGAGATTACATATCGTAAACTCTAGTACCCACGGGCAAATTGAGTCGAACGGTTTGACTTGTTGACTTCAGTTGACTTTGACTTGACCGGAAATTGACGGTTGTCACATCATCCCCCCGTTATAGGGAATTTCGTCCCGAAATTTGAATTTAGGCAAGGAGTAGGTATGAACAATCGAGCCAAGAAGTGGGGATACTTCCTAATCGACTTATTCTCGCGCTCCCAAGTGACTCTAGGTCCTTGGTTATTATTCCAGCGAACTTTCACTAATGGGAAGCGGTGTTGTTGCGTTCGCTTGACCTCTCGGTCCATGGTCACTACGGTTCTTTGACGAAGGTGAGGCTCTTGTGGAACTCGATCTCGTCGAGGGGGATTACGAGAGTCTCGTCGGATAGATACTTCTACAAGTTCGGGACGTGTCGGGTAGAATGTACTTTACCAAGCTCGCGGGAGTAGATTGAAGTAGCGATTTACAGGGATGATTCTGACAAGAATCTCGAAAGGCATAATTATCTGGGGTTTCGGCTTTCCACGCTTTCCGAAGCGTACTAAGCCTTCCCAGAGTGAGGCTTCCAGAGGAATTTGGTCTCTTATTCTGGGGTTCTAAAGGTTTCTCCATCTTGCTTCTCTTCCCAGTCAAGGGTTGCTCCCTTCAGGGTCAAAGTCGTAAGGGGGTTCCGTAATTTACGAGAAGTTCCAAAGGAACTAAGACGATAGGTCAGCGAGACCCGAAATTTTGGCGTATTCCTGCTGACGCCTTTGGTGCTGACTGTTTCTCAATGGTTTTTGATCAATTGAAAGGGTCCTTAAGAATTTCCACATTGATAATGATGTGTCTTAGGAATTCAACTCCTCAATTCCAAAACTCGTATCTAGAGAACTTCGGGTAAGGCTTCTCTGATCGTATTGCTTCCGCGGTTTGTTGTAGTTGCTCTCCTTGGTTTCCTTCTTACTACGAGGGTAGATAAGCGAGTCATTTACAATGACAATGACGAACTGATCCCAGTAAGAATGGCATATCCTATTTTATTACGTTCATGAATATTGCGAGCGGGTTGGTCCTATCCAAGGGGTATCACTACGGACTTGCAGTGTTCGCATCGAATTTGAAGGATTGTCCTCAGACATCCTTTTCCAATACTCGCAACTGGTGATATTCAGATCTCAGGTCCAATTCCTGAAGGGTACCTCGTTCCTTATGGTTGGTCGACCTATTCGTTTATGCGAGGCAAATAGTAAAGGTTTCTACTGGAGATATTGTCGGGGCCTCTGAGGTCGATGGAACTTCGACCAATTTGTCTTTTTATTTGAAGAATAAGACCGAAGCTCTCAAGGGTGAGAAGCTTGGTTCTTCAATTTCATTGTTGAGGAGTTCGACAGGTTTGACCTGACAGTTCTTGTAGCTCGGTAGGAAGCATGTGGGTTTGGTTTACGCGACTTAGACTTTTTTCGGATGGTAGGACATTCACTCGTCCTCCTGGGCAACCTTGGCCTGAAGTTCATGGCATGACTCGTACCTGGTCTATCTATTATTAACTTGCGCATATAGGTCGTATGTGCTTAAGATTGGCAAGACAGTTGGATGGGTGACTCTGCCCCAAGTCCACAACCAAACATGGAATAGGAAATAGGGCGGAAGCACGCATCCAATGTCCGTAGAATCTTAATTATACATTATCCTCGCGTATACACGTAGTAGTGGTAGACTAACCGTATCCGTCCCAAGCCTCTGTTCTTGAACCTTGTCTGCTCTATGCGTGACATTCCCAAAGGTCTCCTGTAAATACTTGTGATAAGGTTTCTGGAAGTATAACACTCCTCTGGTGCGTGTTTTGGAGGTTTCACATCGAGAGATGACCCGGAGGTCCGTGCTGGATGTTTACGAGAGACGAAGGTTTCGATATTCGGGGGGGGGGGGGTGTTAGGTGAAGGGTCCTTTTGTAGTCGTTAAATCGGGAAGATGAGGGCTATATCAATCAAAATTGGATGATGACAACAATATCAATTTAGATAACATGTGTTAAGCTATACTCATAAGAAGAGATCACTAGAGTGATAGAGTATCTTGTGTCTCTTTTTAGGGTGTTCCGTTTTGTTTGATATTATTATTACTGTAGATGATTCATACCACAGTGTCTAGCACTGGTAGTGGGTGTGTTTCGATAGTCAGTAATGATACTTGATATCATGATCCCTGACAGGTTTCCCTACGATCAAGCGGTATATGAACGTCGTATGTAAGTTGATGTTGGTACAATCGTCGAGTGGGTGGTCCCACTCAATTCTTACTACTAGACACGTAATAGGAGTCAGAATGGAATTATTTGTTTCAAGACTTCAGTATTTTGATTATAATTAACCCCGATGTATGTACAAAGTCATCGCATCTTACAGGTAATAATCCTAAGGTCATATATGAATGTCTTTGGTTTGATTTGAACGAGAGAGTATTTTAACTATTTTTAGAAAGACTGTGATTTTAAGCAAACATACCAAATTCATTACAAACATATGGTACTTAAACGTTTTTGTCGTTGGAAACATTACAAAAGTCCTAATATGGTTCCCTGTTACCCTTGCAGGTTCGTTTGTCACACTCCTCTGGCTCCCCCGTCATTCCTCGCAGTTGGACAGTTTCTCTTGAAGTGTCCTGTTTCGCCACATAGGAAGCACACTGGAATTACTTTGGTATTGGGGGTTGAATCGATGTACTGAGTCGGGGCCTTACAGAAACGGACGATATGCCCTTTCCTGTTGCAGTTTTTACAGTGTAAAATTTGGCAAGCCCCTGTGTGATGGTAGTTACACTTGTTACACTTTGGGAGTGCTCCCATATATTTCTTGTCTAATGCTTGAGCGGTAGATGTTGTGGCTGATGTCGAGGCATGTGTTGTGACTGCTGTCGTAATTGTAAGGGTGGCCATGCGTTGTTGTCTTTTAGCGGATCTTTGAGATTGGTTGCGCTCCTTTTTGTTCCAAAAATTTCGCTTCTTGTTCATAGGTTTGTGGCCTGAGGTATTTTCGCTGGCAGACACCTGTTGGTGTTCCTGATTGTTACCACAATCTGCATTGTCAGTACCGCTTCCATTTTTGCTGGCGTTGTTAGCATTGAATTGCGCCATGACGGATGTCACGGCTACCGTGACTGCAGCCTGAAAAGTAGCAAAGTCTATCTACAGGATTGGCGCCTTGCTAGTTTGTTGGTTGCCTCTTGGTGAAGGCATGGCTCTGTTCCACGATTAAAAACAACTTCGTTAGTGGGAATGATTATCTTAAGTGCATCCTTACAATTTATATTTACGCATATAAATTTTTGCACATTACTGTACTATTCCTAGTGTTTCCGCTAACGTTCCTGAGATGGAGTTATGGCAGTGGGTAGGAGTAGGTTTCATACGGGCGTTAAGCTTTATTCATCTTAGAATCATGTTTGTCCGAACACACTTGGATGAGGAGTTTTGATGGGACCCGATGTATTAGTTCCTGAACGATCGCACCCCATAGGTCTATGAAGAAGGAACTTGTAACACCCAAAATCTGGAAGGCAAAGAAAGGAAAGAAAACCCTAATTTTTAGGGGTGACTCGGCGAGTCCAAGGAGGAACTCGGCGAGTCCGAGCGGGATCCGGGTCGAGGATTAAGTGACCGACTCGGCGAGTCGGCCAAGTGGACTCGGCGAGTCTGGTCTGTGCGAGGAAAACCCTAAATCCGGGACTTGGAGCCTATTTAAACGTCTCATTCTCTCCCCTAGGGTTCCTTTACTGCCTCTCTCACCCAGAATACGAACCCTAAGTCTCCATTGTTGTGCATTCAAGTTTCCAAGCCATTTTGGAGTGATTTGAAGGAAGAAGAAGAAGGGGGAAACATTGAAGCTTCAAGGATTGGCCTTGGATCTGAAGTTTGGGGAAACTTTCAGAGTTATTGAAGGTATTAAGTCGTTTCCCTCCTTTAGATCTATTTTGGTTGTGAGTTTTGGGGACTTTTTAGCCATGATTAGCTACCCTTTTGAGTTAGAAGCCAGATCTGAAGTTGCTACTTCGGATCTAAGCCTATTATGGTCTTGAGAAGCATAAAGTATCTGCCCTTGAGTTGATTATGGAGCCTCTTTGCCTTAAACCCTAGTTTATGGTGTATTTATCCTAGATCTCCTTCTCTACACGTAAAGTTTGCAACCTTACGTGAGGAATAGACTTGGGAAGGGTAGATCTACAGTTTGGAGTCCATGCATGAGTCAAAAGTCCTCTGCATGTATGGAGATATGAATGGACTCGACGAGTCCTTTGAGTGGACTCGGCGAGTAGCATGAAGATTTGGAGGAACTCGACGAGTGGGATGAATAGCTCGTCGAGTCAGATGAAGTTGGGTAGGAACTCGACGAGTTGGAAGAACAAATCGGCGAGTCTGTTGAAGGATGTCTTGGACTCGACAAGTCTGTTCTTGGATTCGGCGAGTCAGGTCGTGAAACCCCAAACCCTTCAAGTTGAGACTCGAATCAGTGAGTCGAGTGGAGACTCAGTGAGTTGGACACAGGTCAGGACTCGAAAATCGGTAGACTCGGCGAGTCGTGGACTGACTCGGCGAGTCGAGACGCGAATGGAAGAACTCTGAACATATGAACTCGGCGAGTCAATAGGGTGACTCGGCGAGTAGGGTTGACCTGGAAGGTTGACTTTGACCAGGACTTTGACTTTGACCGGAGTTGACTTGGTTGACTGTCGGGGGTCAGCTAGACTAAGTGTTGCATTGCTTTTGGTAGCTCGGGAACTAGTGGAGCAGGAGCTCAGAGAGTTGCCGGTCAGCAGCTAGTGGGATCATCAGCGAGTTCAGCCAGTGCAGGTGAGTTTCCCTTTGTGTGAATGGGTCTAAGGCCACAATGCCGGCCCATGTAGTTATGAGTAGAAGACCCGGGGGTTAGCCCTAGGCACAGTATGCTAGTATGATATTCAGGACGAGGTCCAATGATAGCGGGAAGGTGCCCAAGGATTGGTTTATATGATAGTTTATACCTGTTGTCTGTGTGATACATGTATGTGCTTGGTAGGGAGGTGAGTGTGGGCGCGGTCTCGTATCTCACCAATAGCAGAGTGTGGATGGTGTTCCACATCTCATTAGCAGCAGAGCAGGAGCGAGGCCCAAGTTAGGGAAGGAGTGAGTGTGGGTTGGGCCCGTATCTCACTATCAATAGGAGCATGGACAGGGTTCCATGTCTCATCAGTAGCAGGACACGGGCGAGGCCCAGGATAGGCGAGGCCTTAGGACATGATCCATTGTATATGTTTAGCTTATGTTTTGCAGTATGATTATGTGTTGTTATATGTTAGCAGGCGAGGCCCTATGACAGGCGAGGCCTAAGTGAAACAGATATGTATCTGAGCGGGGCTCGAAGCCAGGCGGGGCCTGGAGTGGCGGGGCCGTTATAGCGGGCGAGGCCCAGAATAGCGGGTGTGGCCCAGTATGTGCAGTATGTAGCTATGTATGGTATGTGGTAGGGTGGGGAACTCACTAAGCTTCATGCTTACGGTTTTCAGTTTTGGTTTCAGGTACTTCCGGTAGCGGAGGAAAGAGCTTGGGGTGATCGCATGGCACACACCATAAACTAGTCAGCCTGGGAATGTTTACTCTGATAACGATCATGTATTTTGGAAACTATTACTCTGTTTATGTTTTGAAAAGATGAATTTGCTTAAAGTGATGTTTTATTAAAAGAAATTTTTAGTCTTGAATTTTGGGATGTTAGAAGTTGGTATCAGAGCCTTGGTTTGAGAGATTCGGACATGCTCCCGGGTGTGTCTGAACTCAAACTGAGGAATTGGTATAGAAGTTTTCAAAATGAAAAGACAGATTTGTAAAAAGAGAGTTTTGGGAAAGAAAACAGTTTTAGAAAGGCAAAAATAATTCAGAAAGAAAAGAACTTTGAAAAGAGAAAAAGGGTGTGGTGCATGCAATCAACCGAGCTCAAGTAAGTACCCCAAAATACCCATACAAGTTTATGATTTGATTATCAGTTAGTAGAACAGCATGCTAGAATAGGGCTAAGGATCTAGGGATGATGCCTTATGTGCCTGTTATATGTGCTTTCGAGCTGCATGATAGTGCTGATTAGACAGTAGTAGGATAGCCTGTTTAGGTTATGCCTGAGTCTATGAGTTATGTTGCATGCTAGTTCAGATTCTTGCTGCGTGGATGTGATTGCTTGAGTATATTATGGTTAGATTTTCCCTTGTCTAAATGTTGCTTGCTTTGTGCATTGTGGGATACTGAGTGATGGGAGTTAGCCATTAGGTGGATACGGCACGTCACATGTGATCAGGGTTGAATAATCTCAGAGTGTTGGATTTGGTCCTATTGCGCAACTCTTGTTTGAGTCCAACCGTTGTAGGGACGAGTCTTTTACTTGAAGGATTATCTGAGCCTCGTCACATGTGATAGTATTCAGGTGATGGCTAATTGGCATCACAAGGAGACCTTCAGCAGCTGAGGACTGGTTTGAGTTGAGTCAGAGGTTTTCCTAGGGTAAGCCTAGGATGAGATAGTGGTGGGAGCAGTAGTAGTGGTTAAGGGACCTGGTGGAGTCAAAGCAATTCCTGAGGAAAGTACGGATAGATGTGGAAGGTAGTATGGGCCCGTACTACTGAAAGCAGAGGATCCGTACTCGATTCGAGAAAGGCCAAGACAAGACCGGGAACCTGGTAGGGTGTGTTCGGTCCCGCAGTAGTGATCAGTATTTTGATTGAGGATGTATTATATTTTCAGCATGGTGACGTTACGAGAGAGACCAGCGGGCGGATCAGGCGCCGGAGAGGGATCAGGCTCGGGTTCATGGGCCGAGCAGCTCGAGGAGCGAATGAGGGAGTTGATATCCACCGAGGTTACGTGCAGTATTCTAGATCAGACTCCTGTGATCTTTGGCACGATCAAGGAGGGTATATTGGAGATTTTGGATGAGAGGCTGGGAGCCTTCCGTACCGAGATGATGGCTTTGATGGGAGCGCGTACCTTGACATTTCGAGAGTTCAGGGCTTGCGGGGCACCAGATTATCATGGGGCTAGGGACCCCATCGCTAGCAGCAGATGGTTGGCTGATGTTGCCAATGCATTCCGTACGAGCCATTGCCCTGAGGGGGACAAGGTCAGACTCGCTTCCTGTCTTCTGAAGGACAGAGCGAGGGATTGGTGGGAGGAGATTGGTCATGCTTTGGGGGATGATGCCGCGTTGGACGCGATGACTTGGAGCGATTTCTCAGCCAGGTTCAGGGCGGAGTTTTCGCCGATTATTAAGGTGCACCAGTTGGCACAGGAGTTTCAGGATTTGACACAGACCACTGAGACTGTGGCGGAGATCACCGCCAAGTTCAGGGAGAGGGCTCTTCTTGTACCGCAGTATGTCGCGGATGAGGAGATGAAGAAGGCCCGATATCACCAGATGTTGAGGGCTGACATCAGGGAGTTCGTGAGCCGGTCCGGCTGTAAGACGCTGGAAGATATGATTTCTCGGGCTAGAGAGAGGGAAATTGATTTGGAGCAGATCCGGAAGAGGAAGCCGGATGAGGTTCAGGTAGCTGCAGGTTTGGGCAAAAGGCCCAAGGGGTCGGATTCGAGATCGAGGGATTATCAGGACTGCAGTCGGTGCAGGAAGTGTGGCAGGGCGCATGGGGGCGCGTGCAGGAGTGGTAGCGGTGGTGAGTCTGGCTGTTTCAAGTGTTGTCGGACTGGTCATTTCAGCAGGGATTGTACTGTTACCACCGGACAGGGATCAGACTTGTTATGTTTTCATTGCCATCAGCGGGGCCACAAGAAGGCCCAGTGCCCCAGTTTGTTTTCAGCAGGACGGGTGATGACACCTGCCCCTGCAACTTTGAGGATCACAGACGGCCGTAAGGGCTGTGCAGAGGCACCTGCGGCGGGAGGCAGAGCCTTTCAGATGACTACCTTAGAGGCGCGAGCAGCACCGGACGTTGCAGGTATGTGATTTCTGTTTTCAGTTCCTTTATATGTGCATGATTATATTGTTATGGTTCTGCATCATTATCGGTATGAGTATTTTATTTTTGAGCATTTGATTGTGATCGAGTTATATGTCATCTGCATACCCTTGGATATTCGAATGGTAGCGAGGGGATGTGCCCTATTGGAGAAGGTTACGTAGGATGCAATAACGGTAGCATGTTTGGGAGGGACTTGGTATGTCTCGCTAGATCGGAGTAGTATAGTGTTAGAGATGGATTGGTTAGATCCCTAGCTATGGTAAGCTTGGGTTCCTCAGCAAACTGATTATGGAATGGTAGCAAGGATTGGGATTTCTTTTTGATTATTGAGCAACAAGGGGTAAGCAAGATCGAAGTGGGGGAGAATCCTCCGAGTGTGCAAAGGTAGGGGCACGTAGACCCACAATGAGTGCGCGACCTCCGAGAAGGAAAAGAAGTGGTTCAGCGTTTGATGCATTGAGGATTTCAGGGTTGGGAGTTTGAGAAACTCCCCACCAGCTAGTGCGTGTGATGGAAATGGTTAGCACAGGGTTGGGAATTCAGGTTGTGAACCGCCCGTAGGACTCGAGGGAGTCGAAATGAGGATCTTAAGAGCTAATGGCACATGGGTGCCTTCGTATTTAGCACTTAGTGGTGGAAGTGTTGTAAGAGTACGGGGCAGCCGTAGCATTCACTAACAGTCAGCAATGGGTGGTGATGTAAGATTACGGGTAGGTCGTAGCATTCCTTAGTAGCTTCGTTAGCGGAGTTGGGGCGAGGCCCTTACCTCCTAGTGATCGGTCAGGGATCAGGATTGGGTAGTGGATGAGAATGATAGGGAGTTTGCCTATATAGCCCTAGAGATGTGAGACCTTGGGAAAGGCCGCTCCAGGATATAGTTGGGTGAGACCCGTGGGCGAGGCCCGTATGAGAGTAGCAGTATAGGTGAGACCTGAGAGCAGGGTTGCTCAGTAGTATGGTTGGGTGAGACCCGTGGGCGAGGCCCGTGCGAGAGTGGTTAGACTAGTGAAACTATAAGGATAGAGGCAGGTGAGACCCGTGGGCGAGGCCCGTGAGTTTAGTAGCACAGGTGAGACCTGGTAGGGATCGTAGTGTCATATAGGGGATCGGGGATCCCAGAAATTGTAGTGCTTGTATAGCAGAATTTCCAGTCAGTAGCAGTGCGAGTATGCAGCGTATGGTGGGATTCAATTAGTTGATCGTGGGGTGCTTGACACCAAATTATAGTAGGAAGAAATACCCAGTGGATACTGGCGACAATGACCCGTACTGGAAGTAGCGGGAGTAATAGATTTGGTGAAGATAGGGTCTTCACAGTGGCAGAGGGAATAGTTGGTTATGGAGCATTGCCTTGGGGAGGAAACGAAATCGTGCAAGGAAGGAAGGGGAGGACCCCTATGGGTTCAGTGCAATACTCGGTGAGTACCAGAAGGATTGTCGGTTAAGTAAGTTGTGTTTCCAGAATGTTCAAGGTCAGGGTTGACCCGAGATGATTTTCCGCAAGGATTGATGCTATTCAGAATGACCAGGCGGAAGACCAGCGAAGGTAGACAGCTGGTGTTGGTATAATTGGTGGGGAATTGGAGGCAGATCGCAGGCGGTGGGCTATAGCAAACTTCGAGGACGAAGTTTAGTTTAAGTGGGGGGGGGGGAGTTGTAACACCCAAAATCTGGAAGGCCAAGAAAGGAAAGAAAACCCTAATTTTTAGGGGCGACTCGGAGAGTCCAAGGAGGAACTCGGCGAGTCCGAGCGGGATCCGGGTCGAGGAGTAAGTGACCGACTCGGCGAGTCGGCCAAGTGGACTCGGCGAGTCTGGTCTGTGCGAGGAAAACCCTAAATCCGGGACTTGGAGCCTATTTAAACGTCTCATTCTCTCCCCTAGGGTTCCTTTACTGCCTCTCTCACCCAGAATACAAACCCTAAGTCTCCATTGTTGTACATTCAAGTTTCCAAGCCATTTTAGAGTGATTTGAAGGAAGAAGAAGAAGGGGGGAAACATTGAAGCTTCAAGGATTGGCCTTGGATCTGAAGTTTGGGGAAACTTTCAGAGTTATTGAAGGTATTAAGTCGTTTCCCTCCTTTAGATATATTTTGGTTGTGAGTTTTGGTGGCTTTTTAGCCATGATTAGCTACCCTTTTGAGTTAGAAGCCAGATCTGAAGTTGCTACTTCAGATCTAAGCCTATTATGGTCTTGAGAAGCATAAAGTATCTGCCCTTGAGTTGATTATGGAGCCTCTTTGCCTTCAACCCTATTTTATGGTGTATTTATACTAGATCTCATTCTCTACACGTAAAGTTTGCAACTTTACGTGAGGAATAGGCTTGGGAAGGGTAGATCTACAGTTTGGAGTCCATGCATGACTCAAAAGTCCTCTGCATGTATGGAGATCTGAATGGACTCGGCGAGTCCTTTGAGTGGACTCGGTGAGTAGCATGAAGATTTGGAGGAACTCGACGAGTGGGATGAACAGCTCGTCGAGTCAGATGAAGTTGGGCAGGAACTCGATGAGTTGGAAGAACAAATCGGCGAGTCTGTTGAAGGATGTCTTGGACTCGGCGAGTCTGTTCTTGGATTCGGCGAGTCAGGTCGTGAAACCCCAAACCCTTCGAGTTGAGACTCGAATCAGTGAGTTGAGTGGAGACTCGGTGAGCTGGACACATGTCAGGACTCGAAAATCGGTAGACTCGGCGAGTCATGGACTGACTCGGCGAGTCGAGACGCGAATGGAAGAACTCTGAACATATGAACTCGGCGAGTCAATAGGGTGACTCGGCGAGTAGGGTTGACCTGGAAGGTTGACTTTGACCAGGACTTTGACTTTGACCGGAGTTGACTTGGTTGACTGTCGGGGGTCAGCTAGACTAAGTGTTGCATTGCTTTTGATAGCTCGGGAACTAGTGGAGCAGGAGCTCGGAGAGTTGCCAGTCAGCAGCTAGTGGGATCATCAGCGAGTTCAACCAGTGCAGGTGAGTTTCCCTTTGTGTGAATGGGTCTAAGGCCATAATGTCGGCCCATGTAGTTATGAGTAGAAGACCCGGGGGTTAGCCCTAGGCATAGTATGCTAGTATGATATTCAGGACGAGGTCCAATGATAGTGGGCAGGTGCCCAAGGATTGGTTTATATGATAGTTTATACCTGTTGTCTGTGTGATACATGTATGTGCTTGGTAGGGAGGTGAGTGTAGGCGAGGTCCTATATCTCACCAATAGCAGAGTGTGGATGGTGTTCCACATCTCATTAGCAGCAGAGCAGGGGCGAGGCCCAAGTTAGGGAAGGAGTGAGTGTGGGCTGGGCCCGTATCTCACTATCAGAAGGAGCATGAACGGGGTTCCATGTCTCATCAGTAGCAGGACAAGGGCGAGGCCCAGGATAGGCGAGGCCTTAGGACATGATCCACTGTATATGTTTAGCTTATGTTTTGCAGTATGATTATGTGTTGTTATATGTTAGCAGGCGAGGCCCTATGACAGGCGAGGCCTAAGTGAAATAGATCTGTATCCGATCAGGGCTCGAAGCCAGGTGGGGCCTGGAGCGGCGGGGCTGTTGTAGCGTGCGAGGCCCGAGGTAGCGGGCGAGGCCCAGAATAGAGGGCAAGGCCCATTATGTGCAGTATGTGGCTATGTATGGTATGTGGTAGGGTGGGGAAGTCACTAAGCTTTGTGCTTACGGTTTTCAGTTTGGGTTTCAGGTACTTCCGGTAGCGGAGGAAAGAGCTCGGGGTGATCGCATGGCACACACCATAAACTAGTCAGCCTGGGAATGTTTACTCTGATAACGATCATGTATTTTGGAAACTATTACTCTGTTTATGTTTTGAAAAGATGAATTTGCTTAAAGTGATGTTTTATTAAAAGAAATTTTTAGTCTTGAATTTTGGGATGTTGCAAAACTTCTCAATAAAATGTTTAAGGGTGAGATGATAATGAGTTTTTAGAATGGCTATACGTCGCGAGTTTTCTAACTAAGTTTACCTTATATCGATTTGTAACGTAATTCGGTTGTTAAAGGTGTTCTAAAAACAATTCATAACGAGAGTCTTTATATGGTAAACTCATGTATTTCAGTGGTTCTGTATCCAAGTGGAACCTTATACTTGACCCAAGCTAGGTCCTTATTATGACCAATTGAAGTATGCTTAGTTATATAACTAAGACTAAATAGACCTTCGAGTCTGTTAGGTATATCCTAAGCCCATCTTGTTAATATGATTCTAGTAATTCTGGTTTCAGCGAATTTTTTTGACCTAGATGTAGGTTTACCTCACATCCGTGCATGGAAAAGTTTCGATAGCAACTAAATCTCTCGTTTAGTATGAGCGCTTAAATCACAGTGTCGTGCTTACACCTAGAATAGAGTAGCACCAACGCATACTCACGAACCTAATTTACAAGGTCTTGTGAGTGGTATGAACTCTACCTACGACGATCCGTCCCTTGCGATGCCTGAGGCAAAGTCGATGCACCTTGCAGCTCTGTCAATCGATGCTTGGCTGCAATCCTCCTCTCTTTGAATGTCGTGTGTCTACCCCGTTACTCTCTTGCCTCTGCCCGAGTGGCGATAAGGTCCTAAACAGAGAGTTGGTCTCCGAAATAGTAGTCTCTTTCCGAGTCTCGGGTACGTGAGACAGTAGGGTCTGTAGTAGCGCGCAGTTTCCGAACTCGGGTTGTAGTCTACCTGCTTTATTCCCCGATGTTCGCGATCTGCCGGGTCTTCGCCGGGAGGGCTCTGTCAGTTGGTCCCCTGTGGTTGAGGTCATAGCACCCTCGTTAGTCTCCACATGGTGGTTGTTGTCATTGCTGTCGACATTTAACCCTCGATCACGATTGCCCAACGGGGGACAGGTTCGATGTAGTCGAAACGGTTCGCCGAAACCCTTGCTATGCATGGAGGATTGATTACCTCCGGTTCCGGTTCCGCTTCTGATTCTTCTCATAACCATTCACCATTTCTCGGGTTCGGATTGGGAAAGTAAGGGTCGTCCGGTAAGTAGGATCTTGCTATGTTGTACGTGCAAGAATAGGAGTGGAAGAGATAATTACTTGGCGTCTAACTCTATAATTAATTATTTATAGGGGGTGATCCTTATTAGTTACTTCTATAATGACATAGTGCATACTAATTACATATAACAAGTTATGATAGACCTTCGAATAAGTGATCCTACCCTAGGTCCACATCCAAACAAGGAAAAGGAAGTAAGGCAATGACCACAAATTCTAAGTCCATGACTTCTAAGTTATATATAACCTTAGAGTATCCACTTAGGTACTATAGACCTATTATTAAGGATCTATTTGGTTTTCATATAAGTTATGATATTACAAAATACTCCTATAGTATTTTAAACTCATGTTCTGTTCTAATGTTCTCATTGTGGTTGTGTTGGTAAGTTTTTAGACTTGTTGCAATATCACAACCATTCTTAGGCATGTGCTAATCACTCCTCGGACCAGCATAGTTGATCAGGCTATGCCACTCCCAAGACTGACCATACATCCCCGAGCTTACCAGTGATATTCAACAATCGTTACTTTTGTTTTGTTCTAGAATGATGCTAACCTTAATATGTATGCATGCATGTATACTTTTAATAGGAAGTTATTTATTTCTAAAAGTATAATTGTTTTGAAAACTTTAAATCAGAGACTTTAGTCCTAATGCATTTATAGTTTGTATATCTTATGTGGTTCGATATACTGAGTTCACTATAAACAATGCTCTGATACCAATCTGTCACACCCCCAAACCAAGGATGGCGGAAACGTCCGGGGGTGGAGGAGTACTTCATGTAGAGTATCACAACAACGAGTATAAAGTGCTCAAAGTAAATACAACCATCATAAATATATTTGAAAAAGTTACACCAAAGTATACGTTTACATGATTCGAGTCAATTACATTATGATACAAAATGAACTGTTTGACGATTTATCGTCCCATCCTCAAAACGTTGTTGATTTCCTGTTTCACTGAATTCCTGAGAATACAAGTAGTTTTGAAAAGTGTCAACACAAAGGTTGGTGAGTTCATAAGCTTTTGACAGTAAGAGGTTGAAAATCGATCTTTGTAAAGAGATGTATGTTACCAAGAAAAATCCAATATTTTCCTTATAAAAGTTATGTGGTCCTAAATACTAGGACCGAAAATGAACAAGTATTTGTCATACTTAAAGATATAAATGTGGTTTTAAATTGGCGTAAAACCCTTTCTGATTTGAGAAAAATCCCGAAATGAATGATTTGTAGTCTTAAATACCAAGACTGAAAATATACCATAATATCTGTAATTATTGATATACAAAGTGATTTTAAATCGACATAAAACCCCTTTTGATTTATGAAAATCCCTGTAAACTTTATGTTGTTAAATCCCTATGTGAGCCGCTATAATCATACTAATGACTGAATGAACCTGGCACGGCGTTTCTCAGGCGTCGCGAAACTGAAATGACACTTGTTACCACAGACCTGCCGGTCTAGTTGTTGCATGCAGCTCAGGTGTGGGGTGTCTAACCCAATATAGATCTATACACAACTATCATGTTCTCCCTCTAGGAGACTCTGATTATAACTACCAGGAATTTAGATTCCGCACTCGGACGTATGGAAAGAGATTGTCTCACAATTTAGGTTAACAAGTTTACGTGTGGTGTGCATGAGTGTAAAACCTTTTTCTGTGGGAATAAAACCTTCCGAAATGTGTTTGTTGTGTTAATGGAAACATAAACCATACCTATTATAGTTTATCCCAAAACGTTTGTAATGTATAAGAACTCTTTTATGAAAGCGCATTTGTGTTATGAATCCATAAACTATGCTTATTATAGCTTAATATACGTGTTCTAAATGAATGAATAATCTTATCATGAATGGCTAGGTTTCAGTTTATGATGATAAAATAACAGGGAAACACATTCAATATTTATAACTTATTGTTATACACTTTGCTCAACATAATACAAAGTGTTATGAAAGTTATATGTTGTTAACTAAATTTAAGCTTTTTGTGCTGTTTTAGAAAAGCCATAGAAAAATCATACGAAGTTGAAAACTAAATCCGTAAATTCTAAGAGTTCCTAAAATGATTCTAGTTTACTCATAATTTTTATCATGATTTTTGGAAGCCTTTAACTTGTTTTAAAATGCTTATATTCACAGACTGGTCCGGATTTGTGTTTGAAAAGATAGGCTGTTTTGTAAAAATCACCATAAATCGTAGAAAAATCTTATGGAGATGTGCAAGTAGTCATTTTAAAGCTAAGAGCTGGAACTACTTGCACCTAAAAAAGTTTTGAAAAAAAAATGTTTAAGTTGTTCAAAACAGTCCGTGAATGGAGTACAACATTTCTGATGAAAGCTGTTAGAAGATTTTTAGTTATGTTCTTGGTGTTTTAACTTGTATTCCCCCCCTAAAAACTTGAGAAAACATGAAAATGTAGGGGTATGAACTCACCTTGAGTAGTTTCAGTAGATGAGTGTTGAAGAAGAGAAGTGTCCAACTCAAGAACACTTGAAGAATCACTTGAAGATTTGAAGATCTAACAAGAATGTGATGATGTTTGTGTAAGGAATCATTGATTTGAGAAAGACGGAAGTGTAATAATCATAGAGAGGATGAATTATACTTACCAAGAGTGTGAGAAAGCTTGATAATCAGCCTTGAATCTCAAATTTGAGGGAGGAAGTTTGAGAGGAAAAGAGTTCGGTCTTCTTGGTGAAAGAATGAGAAAATGAGAGAAGTGTGAGGAAAAAGGAGGGTTTTCTTACCGTTGACCAAGTGTGTGGCTGAAAAATTGTGGGAAAAGTACCATGAAATGACTAGGTATGGGCTGATGGTGAATAGTGACATGGAGTGGGTATGAGAATGGTTGCTTGTGTCATAGAATAAAGAAAAGTCAACACTCCACCTCTTGTACTTCACCCACTCTTCTTGGATAAGGTTTATCCCCAAAAACGTGGATAATTAATAAACATGGGGGCTTATATGTTAAAATAATGTTTTGAGTGAAAATCCCGTGTTAAAATAATTAAAAACGAAGCTAAAATGAAGTCGTAGTCGAAAACCGGGAGAAAATGCTCTTCCTGCGAGGCTTCTCGTAAGGGGGCCGAAGGTTCGGTCCCTTCTGGTGCTGGGTCCGAAGCAAAATGAGGTGAAGAAAAGCGGAACAGCAAGAAGCGAAATAGACCGAAGTGAACAGTAACTTCGAGCTCGGGCATGTGCGAGGTTCAGTCCTGAGAGGTAGGTTTCGGTTCCGAGAGGACCTTCGGGTTCGGTCCAAGAGGGTTCGGTTCCTAAGAGGACTTTCGGCCCTAGGAGGGGTTTCGGCTCCTTAAGAGGGGTTTCGGGTCCTTAAGCCTATTTTACTCGTTTTTACCCTGATTCAAGCCGTTTTTGACCCGGTTAAGGGTCGTAATGACCCGAATGACTTCAAAAAGTTATGGGAACTTTTGGGAGAGATTTCATATTCGTGGAGAGATTTCTCATACAAAGAGAGTTTTGGGAGAGATTTCACATACTTAGAGAGATTTGGGAGAGATTTCATATTCTTGGAGAGATTTCTCATACAAAGAGTGTTTTGGGAGAGATTTCACATACTTAGAGAGGTTTGGGAGAGATTTCATATTCTTGGAGAGATTTCTCATACAAAGAGAGTTTTATGAGAGATTTCACATACTTAGAGAGATTTAGGAGAGATTTCATATTCTTGGAGAGATTTCTCATACAAAGAGAGTTTTGGGAGAGATTTCACATACTTAGAGAGATTTGGGAGAGATTTCATATTCTTGGAGAGATTTCTCATACAAAGAGAGATTTGGGAGAGATTTCACATACTTGGGGAGATTTAGGAGAGATCCTCGATTAAAGTGAGATAGAGTGAAAACGATTGAGATAGGTTTTGTGGGTGACAAATGTGAGTGTCCGGCTTCGCAATGCAAGGTCCTTAAATCCTGTTAAGCCTTGTTTAAGGATTTGACACACTCCCGATGAGTATGCAACATTGTTTTATCGGTTTGGCTAGTCACTTACCACAATTTTAGGTTAAGGAGATCTAGATGTACGTACTTTTCGATTTATGATCTCTCATTAGAATAGCGAGTTGTTTAGAGATTACATATCATAAACTCTAGTACCCACAGGCAAATTGAGTCGAACGGTTTGACTTGTTGACTTCAGTTGACTTTGACTTGACCGGAAAATTGACGGTTGTCACAAAAGATTTACATCTATACCTAGACCAAGGGACATGAATCATCAATCTTCCAGCAAGAGTACTACTTAAGTTGAATATGTTTTTGGTGGTGCAAGTTCTGTACCTGAACCTAGGAAAAGCACCAGAGCTAGAAAACCTAAGTCTTTTGGATCTGATTTTCAACTTTATCTTGTTGAAGGAACAAGGAATGAGACTATATGTCAACATCAGTATTGTTTTAATATTGAGGAGGGTCCAAAAACTTTTAGTGAAGCTATGGCTTCTAGGGATCTTCATTTATGGAAAGAGGCAATTGCGGATGAAATTGACTCTATCATGCATAACAATACTTGGGTATTGTCTGATTTACCTCCTGGTTGCAAGGCATTAGGATGTAAATGGATCCTCAAAAGAAAAATGAAGGTGGATGGCACAATTGATAAGTATAAAGCCGGATTGGTTATCCAAGGCTTTAGACAAAAGGTAGTCATTGATTTTTTTGATACTTATGCTCCTATTGCCAGATTCCCACTATTAGATTTTTATTAGCTCTTACAGTTATACATAATCTTGTGATTCACCAAATGGATGTGAAAAATGCATTCTTGAATGGTGAATTGGATGAGGAAATATACATGAAACAACCTGAAGGGTTTGTGATGCCTGGAAATGAACACAAAGTGTGCAAGTTGAAGAAATCATTATATGGTTTGAAACAAGCACTAAAACAATGACATCAAAAGTTTGATGATCTTGTCTTGTCTAATGGTTTTGCATTAAACCAAGCTGACAAGTGTGTATATAGAAAATTTGATACTTCTGGTAAAGGAGTCATGATTTGTTTATGTGTGGATGATATGTTGATTTTTGGTACTGATTTAGAAGAAGTTGATAAAACCAAGAAATTCTTATCATCTAGTTTTGAAATGAAAGACCTGGGGGAGGCTGAGGTAATTCTTGGTATAAGAATTAAACAAGGAAACAATGGGATTTCAATTTCTCAATATCATTACATTGAGAAGATATTGAAAAAGTTTAACTTTGAGAATTGTTCTCTTGTTAACACTCCTATAGATCCTAGTCTTAAGCTTCTACCTAATAAAGGATCTCCAGTGTCTCAACTTGAATACTCATGGGCTATTGGCTGTTTAATGTATGTCATGATTAGCACTAGGCCTGATATAACATATGATGTGGGAAGGCTTAATAGATATACTAGTAATCCTAGTTCACATCATTGGCAAGCTGTGACTAGAGTATTCAAGTATTTGAAAGGGACCATAAATTATGGTTTAACTTATAGTGGATATCCTTTGGTTTTGGAAGGTTATTTAGATGCCAACTGGATTAACAACTTAGAGGATCACTCATCTACTAGTGGTTGGGTATTTCTTCTTGGAGGAGGTGCTATTTCTTGGGCATCCAAGAAACAGACTTGTATTACTAACTCAACCATGGAATCTGAGTTTGCTGCATTGTCTGCTGCTGGTAAAGAAGTTAAGTGGCTACAAAATTTGATTTATGAAATTCCACTCTGGCCAAAACCGATATCTAACATTTCTATCAGGTGTGATGGTGCTACAACCTTGGCTAAGGCTTATAGTCAAGTGTACATTGGGAAGTCTATACATTTAGGTGTTAGACATAGCATGATTCGTGAGCTCATCATGACTGGTGTGATATATGTGGAGTTTGTAAGAACTCAGTTGAATTTGGCCGATCATCTAACCAAAGGGTTAGCAAGAAATCTTGTGCACAAGGTGGCTATAGGGATGGGTTTAAAGTCCACTTAAAATCTTTTATATCGAGATACCCAATTCCCATCTAATGTAATATTAGATGTTGAATTCAATGTGGAAAGCTTGATATTTGAAGATCGGAACACATTATTATCATCATCCTAAGGTATGTGTTCAATACTGCAAGTTAAGGAGGGTGAAATTTAATTTCTTAATAGTTCTTTGAAAATTTGCTTTTACGGGTGCAAGAACAAAAGAACTACCTATATAAGCATGAAGTTTAGCTGCTTCAAGAAGTTGGGACTTGACTTTTATATGTTTATTGAAGGATGGGACATAAGCTAGTAAAATATAGTGTCAAGTTAGAACTTTGAGAATGTAAATTGTTGTGTCTATTATCTTCATGTATTCACTTAGAATAGAAAGGGTTCAATCCTTAGTGACACCCTGATATTCGAATATTTGGAATGAGTAATATACTAATGTGAAATTCAGTCGTCACAATATTTCATTTATGCATCAGTTTGTTGTTATGTTTTTTGTTTTAAATTAATCAAGATTACACTTAAATGGGGGAGGTTTGTTGGTGATTTGTTTCACTAATGTGATTTAAGTGTAATGGGATTACTTTGTTGACCAAAAGTGTCTTGATAAATATTAAACAAGTAAGAAAAGTGTGGAGTGCACACTTGTTTAAGTTTATTCAAGATTAAAAGTAGACTGCCATTTAGGGGCGAAGCCCCTGAACGAATGGGGGTCCGAGGGCAGTGCCCCTGGGAGCGGGGTCCAAGGGGCGGCAGCCCCTGGCGGTAGCCCCGTTTTTTGGCTTGGTATTAATCCTTATAGAAAACCCGGATTTATGACAGTTTTTTTACTGTTGCCAAACTGTTTTATGACAGTTTTCAGACAAAGGAGGTATTTAACCAATTTTGGTTAGTTTTTCTGGTACTTACGAAATTCATAGATCTCATTCTATATTCTTTCTCTTTTGAGTCTTATCCAATCAAAGATTAGGGAGTACCACCCAATAATTTTATTTGATAATGAAATCACAATTCTCAGAATATCCAAGTGCCTTTATTACCCTGAATTTCTAACATTTGTTAGGGCTAAATGCAAGAAATATGAATGTAATTTTATCTATTTGTTTGTTACAACATCTTACTTTTGTTTCTTCCTATTGCAACACTGTACTTTTTTAATGAAGCATTGAGCTTTGAGAAGTATACCATTATCTGTATGTGTTACTACTTCCGAATACTTGCCTTTTATTGTATCCAATCAAATAAACTAATGAAAACGAACCCTTAAATGTATCCACTCTCAAAATATCCAGTCATGCAACAAACAAAAAAAAAATGCAAAAATCGTGATCTTCTACTAGTTTATATTAATAATATCCTTCCCACTCTCTACCCCTCTCCTTCCTCCATTGCCATCCTCTTTTCCAGGAACAATATCTAGATAGATATGAGTTTCAAGAAAATGAAACGTATACAAACCGATACACTAAGATAGTTGTTGTGACTAACTGTTAACCATCCATTAGCATTAGGTTTCATTATCAAGACCATTATCATCTTTATGATTGATAGAAAAAATAAATAGAATTCCAAATCAGGAACCTCACCAATATAACTTAAAAAAATCATTTGGATCTATTTTCAAAGCATCTTAATTTTTATAGTTGGTGAACTAGAATCTAGCTGAACAACGCTCTTCAATCTTTCTCCTCAGTTTTTGTAAAAAGGTAGTCGAGGGGTTGATTTCTTCAAACCGACAATTGATTTCAAAAACTTCTTTATTTTCGGTTTTGTTTACTTCTATTTCATATTTCTCCATCCCAACAGAAGAAGAATGTAGTTGATGGGGTTGATTTCTTTGTGGTATTGGGCTGTGAGAGGGGGTCGGGTTAGGGATAGTTTTAATGAGATTTTTTTTTATTAATTTAAATTAAAATATTGAAAATAAAAACCCATGAAAAGGGGTAAACTAATTTTGATTAAATCTGTAACAAAAAGAAATCATACCGACCGGCTACACAAGAAATTAAAACGAAAAGGACTATATATCCTCATCAAGCAAAAACGTGTGGGACAATATATGCAAATCATACAGGAACCATTTATGTAATTTTGCTTTAATTATATTCTCATTCATACAATTGTTACAAAAATTCCATATTCCATATAAATGGGTAAGAAAAATCTATCCCACCCATGTAAAGAAATATAGGGATTAAAATCGAAACATATATTTAATTACACATCATATTACAATAAAGGAATATCAAAAGGTAAATGAAAATAACCTAGCTACAAAGATCAATTCTACTTCATATAAAACGTTAATATTAACTAATTAAATTAAACATAAAATATTATGATATATTAATATGTTAGATAAGAAATAATTAATGACACAATGTAAAAAGAAAAGGAAGGAAAAAGCAAGGATATGTTCTAAACTTGTAACTTAGGAAAGAGATAACTCAATTTCTTGACACCTTCGGATTCGATAACATTTTCCACTCCACACGCCAACATATGGATTTGCTTTTCCATTCAATTGGTATCTCTTTGGTCCACCATCTCATAAACCTAATTTATCATTTTCTTTTTTCCCGCCATTCTTCCACTCCTCCTCTCTTTTTTCAACAGTGAAAATGGCCGAAGCTTTAGTCACTATTGCTGCCGAGGGGATACTGAAAAAGGTTTTGTCCATCGCTGCTGGCGAACTCGCCATTTCTTGGGGTTACAAAGAAAAGCTAACCAGCCTCCACAAGACATTGGAACTGATTCGTGCAAAGCTGCGTGATGCAGAGAGACAAAAGGGGACAGAGGCTGTGATGGTGTGGCTGAAGCAGCTAAAAGATGTAGTGGGAGAAGCTGATGATGTGTTGGATGAGGTTGATTACGAAATGTTGAGGTGTCAGATAAAGAAACAAGATCGGATGGCAAGAAAGGTAGTGTGCCTTCCAAGCTTGAAAAGGTTTTCATTTCGTTATAAAATAGGTCATAAAATCCAAAACATCAATGAAAAGTTGCTTAAGATCAATACAGAAGCAAACGGTTTAGGACTACAAAATGAACACCCTGTTGGCCCTGTTATAGATCGTCTCTATTGGAGGGAGACTATTCCAAATCAAGAAGAATTTAAAATTGTTGGTAGGGATGATGATAAAATGCTTATCATTGGACTTTTAACCCAAGCAAGAAAAGAAGAAAAACTTAGGATTGTTCCGATTGTGGGAATGGGTGGGATAGGGAAGACTGCTTTGGCTAAGTTGGTCTACAATGATGAAAAGATTGACAAACATTTTAATGTTAAAGCATGGTTGTGTGTTTCGGTTAAGGTTGACATCAACACACTTCTCGCAAAGATCTATGAATGTCTTTCCCAGAAGAAACCTACCTCGGACTTAAGGGTCAATTTAATAAAAAGTCTTGAAGAGAAGTTGGCATCAAAAAGATATTTGCTTGTCTTGGATGACGTTTGGGTCGAACAGAGGCCATATTGGGAAGAGTTTAGGAGTTGCATGCTAAATGTGAACTCACAAAATGGAAGTGGAATTCTTGTCACTTCAAGGAAGCTTGAAATCGGAACTCATGATATGATCAAGGATTCATGTCATCTAAAAGGTCTTTCCAATGATGAGTGTTGGTCAATTTTCAGAGAAAAAGCATTTGTGGCAGGAAAATCACCATCGCTAGAAATAGAGGTTATAGCGCGCGAGATTGTAAAAAAGTGTGGTGGTTTACCATTATTGTTAAATGTAATAGGTGGAATGTTGGCAAATTACAATGACATGGAGAAATGGTTGTCCATAAAAAATAGCAAGGTGTGGGATCTAGAAGAAGAAAAGGATAGAGTTCAAAAGAGTTTGGAACTAAGCTTTGATAATCTCCCTAATTTTATCGTCAAGAAATGCTTTGCATATTGTTCCATCTTTAAGAAAGATATGGTCATGGAAAAGGAAGAATTGATCCAACTTTGGATGGCTTTGGGGTTGGTTCAAGCGGATGAGGAAAGAAACAAGGGAACAGAGGATGTGGGAAATGATATTTTCCAGATTTTGGTTAGCAATTCATTGTTCCAGGATGTTGAAAGGGATAAGTATGGTCATGTCACTGGTTGTAGAATGCATGATCTAGTGCATGATCTTTCCTTATCACTTTCCAAACATGAAAGTTTACGTGTGGTGGGTGCAATCAATGATGATATATCTCATATTCCTCAGGTTAAACATCTCGCTTTTTACCAAGCACAGAACAAGGACAATGAACTTGAAGCTAATGTTTATATGTTCATTAAAAGGGATACTGTGGCTAGAAGTTTGCATACATTGTTCTTCAACGGTGAAGTTGAGAAGAAAATTTCATTTCAGCAATTTAAGAGCATTCGGATCCTAAAACTCAAAGGTTGTACAATAGAGAAGATAGACAATTCAATTGGAGGGTTGGTGCACCTCAGGTATCTTGATTTGTCAGGTACCGAAATTCGTGTTCTACCACAATCTATTGGCAGATTATACCATTTGCAAACTCTGAAGCTGCTAAGTTGCCATGATCTCAAGTTTCCAAAATCCATGAGAAATTTGATAAGTCTACAATATCTCAAATATGGGAGAACCCTTCCAGCCAATATTGTGGGACATTTAATTTCTCTTCGAACATTGCCTTCCTTCGATGTACATAAAAAGAAGGGCTATCGAATTGAAGAGCTAGGTCGTTTGAAAAACCTTAGTGGAAAGCTCTGTATTTCCAATCTAGGAAATGTTTGTAGCAAAGATGATGCTATCAAAGCAGATTTATCTGGAAAGAAAAATTTATACGAGATTGAATTCAAATGGAATACGGACAATCAAGGTGACAACAGAAACGACAAGGATGTATTGGAAGGTTTACAACCCCCAAAAGATTTGAAAATATTGAAAATTAACAAATTTTCTGGTGATAATTTTCCAGAATGGGTAATGAATATGTGTATATATATTGATGGGAAAGGGACACCCCTTGACAAGCTCGTGGAGATCACATTAAATGACTGTAGGAGTTGTCTCTCTCTTCCAAAGCTTCAACACCTACCAAATCTTCGGGATCTTGAGTTAAGCAAAATGGACAATGTGACATGCTTAAGGAGTTACTTAGTCGAATGCAACGATGTTACTGGATCAACGATGCCTTTGTCTCCATCATTGAGATCCCTCAGACTATTTCGTATGAAAAGACTAGAAAAGTGGATAGATGGAGAAACCAACAGCTCAATAATGATCTCGCCTGTCCTTGAGAAGTTGGTGATTATTCATTGCCCAAAGATTAGTCTCTTAGATGAATGTCATCCCCATCCTCTTGCTTCCTTAGAGATATGGATGTGTACAGGTCTGATGTCCATTAAAAGCATGAAAGGCCTCACATCTCTCGTATCTTTAAAAATTTTCTTGTGTCCTAGTCTTTTAGAAATAACCGATTTGCCAAGCCAGTGTCATGCTTTAAAGACTTTGCAAATTTTCCATTGTGAAAAACTGACTTCCTTGCCCCACCGAATTTTTGACTGTTTTGCCTTCTTAAATGAGTTGACACTTGGTTCATTCTCGAAGGAGCTCAATTCTTTTCCAAGTCTCCAAGGCATCGAAAAGTTAAAGGACCACCTTCACTCGTTAACATTATATGGAGAGGATCATTGGAAGTCAATACCAGAAGAAATTCAACACCTCACTTCACTGACTCAGTTAAACATTGTTAGATTCGGAATTTCGGAGGTGCCAATGTGGTTAACCAACATGCCATCTCTTCGAGACATTGATTTCAGTTATTGCTATGGGCTAGATGAAGAAAAGGTTAAACGGGCGCTCCGAGGGAAGCAAATGTCGTCAAATTAAATTATTGTAGTGTAAATAAAAAGTTTAATTAATTAGATCTTTGAGTGTATTGGTGCATAAATATGTTGCATCATTCCTTCCTCTTGTTTAATAATAAACTCTATTCTCATTTTCTCCCATGTCATCCATTTTGTACAAAACATGTATCTTTGTTCAGTTATAAGAGGCAAGCACAAAGGGAGTATAAACATGGGATATAAGTTCAAAATTTGTTCGGAATTATGTGGAAGAGGTATGCTTTTGGTTCGTCGGTTATTTATAAGAAACACCACTATTAGAAAAATCATTTTGAATGACAGACGAATTACGATGTACAACAATTAGATGACAGACAAAAAACGTTTTGTAAAAAGTATGTCATGTTTTTTTATTAATAAATTATGATAACTTATTGTCTAAACTAAAAAAAAAACACTGTACATTTTATTTTATGTTCATTTTTGCTGAAAACCGTCTTCTTATTATCAATGTCCTTCAACCATTAGAAAATGTCTCGTAAAAAGTATGTCATGTTTTTTTACTAATAAATTACGATAATTTATTGTCCAAACTAAAAAAACACTGAATACATTTTATTTTATGTTCATTTTCATTGAAATCCGTCTTCTTATTATCGGTGCCCTTCTACGTATCTAACACTCAACCATTAGAAAATGTTTCGTAAAAAGTATGTTATGTTTTTTATTAATAAATTACGATAACTTATTGTCTAAACTAAGAAAACACTAATACATTTTATTTTATGTTATGTTCATTTTCGCTGAAAACCATCTTCTTATTATCGATACCCTTCTATGTAACTAACACTCAACCATTAGAAAATGAAAACGACAAAAACCACCTACAATTAAGGTCACTCCACATGCTTGAGAAATCGATTCGACATTGCCGCCACCGGTCACGCCATTGCTGTCAGCACTTAACATATGCCTTCGCTCTAAACACCATCTTTGTAACGCCCTGTTTCTCGTCCATTCATATAGTTAAATTTTAAACCTAAATAGGGATAATAATAATAATAATAATAATTGTAAAATAATAATAGTTAAAATAAGTTGAAAACATTTAAGAAACCTAAAATGCGAGTGTTTTAAACTGTAGGGGCTATATATGCGAAGTGGGAAAATTTAGAATATGATAAAGAGAATCGTTTGGAGGATGAATATGCCATTACGGTAAAGCAAGAGAGGACCAATCGAAATGTTTTTGAAATAAGCTCATATTGACGTGAGAAAGAGGGCTAATCGGCCTATCTTTTTCTTTTTGGTCAGCCTCATTTTTATACAAAGCGGACTTAACTTAGGAGTCCAAGGAAAAGAAGAAAATTAGGCGTGTTCGTCTGCTAACTGGTACGACGTCGGCAAAAAGAGGGAGAGAGCTAGGAACAAATTGCGATCGACGAA
Source organism: Lactuca serriola (assembly GCF_051521515.1). Taxonomy (NCBI): domain Eukaryota; kingdom Viridiplantae; phylum Streptophyta; class Magnoliopsida; order Asterales; family Asteraceae; genus Lactuca; species Lactuca serriola. The sequence goes on from NC_136411.1 coordinate 284,526,598, forward strand.
GAATCAAGGCAGTGGGGGAGAAGGTTGATCAGGAAAGCTCTTCGCTGGTGGTTTTTGATCCATAGGTAACTTTTGATTCCTCTTGTTGTTCTTCTTTTTGGGGATGAGTACGGTATATATATATATATATATATATATATATATATATATATATATATATATATATATATATATATATATATATATATATATATATATATATATATATATATATATATATATATAGAGAGAGAGAGAGAGGGGTAACTTTTGATTTCTCTTTTTGTTTTTATTTTGATTCCAGTTTTCAATTCTCAACTTTTCGAAAATGGAGCCAATAAGAACTGGTTATATATATATATATATATATATATATATATATATATATATATATATATATATATATATATATATATATATATACAGAGAGAGAGAGAGAGAGTATCAGAGCCAAAAAAAGTTTTCGGGGTGGTTATATATGATATATTTATTTCAAATTTATTTAATTTTGGTTTAATATTCTTTAAGAAATTTATAAGTTTTAATAAGTATAATTTAGAGACAAGACCAGTGATTGGTTGGATTAGCGTAAAACGCACGGATAAGGACGTAAGTCGCGGTGTCGGACCGCAATCATCATCGAGACAGTTCCCTTCGGTTCATCGTTATTAAAACAAGTAAGTTTTTTATAGAATTTTAGAGCAAAATTAATTAAATATGAGTAAATTTTGAGGCATACTATCCAAAAATATATTCATTGTAAAAATATCAACAATGAATAAGATAATGATGATAATCAAATAAATTCTACTGAAGAAACCGTTAATAACATAGAACAAAGTTTGAATAATTAGACAATACCTAAAACCAATGTTAATACAATATATAGAATAGGAACTTTTGATTATTTTCAAGGTTACTCTATTAAAATAACAGAACAAACTTTGTCTATTGGTCAAAACCAACAAAATTTACATTTGTTATCATCACGATCTATTCTAGAGCATAGAACAAAATATAAATTTTTACATGTAGGTTTAGTCCAAATTGCTATCAAACCTCTCTTTAGACTTGGAATAGATGCTCATGTTCTCCTCCTTTTAAGAGACAAGAGACATAAATATTTTCAAAATTCTATTTTAGTTATGACTGAAACAAATATTGCTAACGGACTCATTTATTTCAATTGTTATCTAAATTTTTTTGTAGGAATATTTGATAAAATTATTTTAGACACTTATTAAAGCTGATACAAAACCTTTAGTAATAATTTATCGCGTTTGTTAAAAAATTATAACAACTACACTTAAACCGAAAACTCGTTTGTCAAGTCCTAAAAATGAAATAATTATTTTTGAAGCAAATACTAACCATACCAAAGTACACACACCAAAAAGATTAAAATGGTATGATATAACTGAATCATGTAATTGAAACTTACAAAATATTATCGATCCAAAACCTTTAGATTCTTCAAAACAAATCTCAAATATTATTGAATATAATGATGGTTCAGTAAATATAAATTTTTTTCTTCCTTAAATATTTCATCATCTAGATTATCAACTTCTTTTACCCCAGAAACAGACTCTTCAAAATCTTCATTTTCAAAGTCAAGATCTTTAAAACTAAAAACTGTTGACTATACTAATTTTATTCCCAAACATTTATATCAAGATGATCAAAATAGTGAAAATAGTCTTCCTAGTCTTACTAAATCAGATTTTATTGATAAACTTCAAAATTTTAAACAACATGTATGAGTTCTAAAGTACAAATTAATTGTTCAAAAGATAATAAGCTTTGGACTAATATGTTAAAAAGACATTGGAAAATAATTACTAATATATGCAAAACCATTCAACATTTAGAATAAACTAGAACTCAAGAAAATGATAATTTATACAAAATACCTCCATATACTAGTAAGTATAATAGACAAATAGAAATAATTTCTAGACTAACAATAGGAATAAAAAATACGAGAAATCACGAAGTTATAATTTAGAGTCAATAAAACATATTTCTTCAATCCTAACAAAAACAACCTATTAAAATGAATTTCTAAAATTTGGAATATCAAGTTGATTTTGATTACTTAAGAGATATTGAGTATTATAAAGATTGCAATAACAAAGACGAGCTTGGCATGAAGAAAATTTTTCATACTAAAGATTTCTCCATTTATGATTTATCAAATAAAATTCATTCTCCTTTTTTTTTCAATGGTTTGAATTAATTTATGCCCCTAAACATAAAATAAATTACCCATTTAAAAATGATTCCATCACTTCTATTTTAGAGAAAAAATATAGATATATTATTTTTAATAAAGAAATTGTTGCTAATTTCCCACCAAAAAGAGAAATTATTATTAACGATATGTTTATTACAACTCCTTTAGTTCATGCCCCAAATCAATTAACTACTGAAAATGGTCTTCAAAAAATTATTTACCAAAATAATTATTTAAACAAAACCTTATCTAGTATTACTGAGCATTTAGTTAAAATTGAAGAAAAAAATTTCAAATATAAAAGTGTTAATAAGCAAGATATAGCAAGCACCAGTAATATAAGTTTTATTCGTTGCCAAATCGATAGCAATTTTAATCTAGGAAATACATATTTAATTAACGAATTAAAAAAAAAGACTTTCAAAACTTCATATCTCAAACACCAACAATATTAATACTCTTACAAATGATGAATATGAAAATAGTGATATTAATAGTGAAACAAATTTTGAAACTCTTACTTAACAATTTATTAATAACAATGTAACGATCCAAATTTCAAGACCAAAAATTTCGTTTTTGAATTAACACGTTTAGCAAACATTTTTACCAAAGCATTGTCAACAATCATTCATTACAAAATCATAATACTATATTTTAAACCATAACATCAAAAGTGTAGAAAAATCAGAGTACAGTCCCAAAACTTCTTGCGGAAACATGAGTGTGTGTGATGCGCTGCTACTCCGTTGGCTCTTTCCCCTTCGACGAAGAGGTACCTGAAACCTAAACCGAAACTGTAAGCACAAAGCTTAGTGAGTTCCCCCATCATACCACATATCACACACTATCGTCGGTATCTTTCAACCAGTAACATTCGTCGGTATCTTTCAACTGGTAACCTTCATCGGTATCTTTCAACCGGTAACCATCATCGGTATCTTTCAACCGGTAATCAGCATCGGTATCTTTCAACCGGTAACTGGGGACTATTTCACCCCTACTACTAACATGCAATCAACAAATATAAGCATACAGTCAGGCATATCCGGGTACTGAACTACCCTTGGGTCCTATGGACCACTGTTAGGGAAACTAATCCCTTCTAAACACATAACTTATAATCCAGATAAATCATATAACCAGTCCAAGATAATTATCACAAAGACCATTATCTTATAAACACCCCTTTTAGGTGGCCGACATTGTGGCCTTAGACACACCCCTACTGGAAGGTAACTCACCTCAATGTCGTGCAGTGTCTAGAATATCTCCGGTGCACAAGTCGACTCCTTATGACTCCTCGATCCTTACACGACAACCTTCAAGTCAACACATATCACATACAACCCTAAACATGGTCGGTCCAAACTTAGTCAAAGTCAACATTGGTCAAGTCAACATTCAGTTGACCTGACTCGCGGAGTTGGCCTACCAACTCGTCGAGTCCATGTCCCTTTAATCCCACACAAACCCCATCTCCACTTGTCGAGCCTAGCATAACTCGACGGGTTTCCCCTTCAATCGTAACATCGGGACCATCTTCATCTGACTCGCCGAGTTCCTCCTTGAACTCATCGAGTTCATTTCCAACTTAAGAACTTGTCCAGTCTATGACTCGCCGAGTTGTATGAACAACTCGTCGAGTCCCTCTTCAAGGATTGGGAGATTACTATGGACTCGCCGAGTTGCTCATACCACTCATAGAGTCCCATGACTTCCAGGTCCCCCTTTCTGCGTCTAAACCCACAAGGGACTTCCCTCCTAACATCTACCCATTCACAGGAAGGGTTTGGTGCACAATGGTCATCGACTCGTCGAGTGCCAAGAACAACTCGCCGAGTCCAGTTTTGACCAACTCCATACAGTCGATTTAAATGATGTCCAACACATCAAAACCATAGATTTGGCCTTCTAATGTCCATTTTATACGTAAAGTTCCAAACTTGATGCACATGCATGAGGTTTTTAGCTCAAAAATCCATACAATGTGACTTACAATGTGCATGGGGCTCTCATGGCCCTAAAGTTGGCACCTTTATGTCGTGAGACCCTTCTTAAGGCCCAGATCTAAACCTAAAGTCCACATAACACTCCTTAAATCTGAAAATGCCTTGAAAAGCCCTAAATGCACCCAAGATCCACATTCTAAAGATGAACAACCAAATGAAAGACCAAAGCAAGGGCATTTTACCTTGATTAAGCTGAATATGGAATGAGATTTCTTGATCTACAAGCCCCAAGTCGAATACCCAAGCTCTTCTTCCTTCCAAGCTTCACAAGTCAACAAAAGCACCAAAATGGCCTTAACACACACACAAACGGCTAGGGTTTCGTTATGCAGCTTCTGGGAGAGTGTTAGGGACAAGTGAGGCTGAGTTAATGTGTTTATATAAGGTGCAAACCCTCATATTAGGGTTTTTGTCCAGACAGCACAGACTCGTCGAGTCCGGTCCCTGACTCGTCGAGTCATCCACTTAACTCTTGTGTCCAATGCGCTTCTACTCGATGAGTTAGGCCACCAACTCGCCGATTCCCAGGCCAAAATGCAAAATACTTTATTTACAAATACGTAACAGGAACCAGGTGTTACAAATCTCCCCCAATTATTTTAGACTTCGTCCTCGAAGTCTGCGGACCGATCCTGAAACAGCTCAAGGTAATGCTCCATCATCTCGTCCACCGGCTCCCAGGTCCACTCCGAGCCCCTTCTGTGCTGCCACTGCACCTTTACCAGCTCCACTCTCTTGTTCCTTGGATCCTTTGACTTCCTGTCAAGGATCGCCACTGGCCGCTCAATGTAGTTCAGGCTGTCATCAACCTGAATGTCCTCTAAAGACACTACTGCCGAATCGTCCACCAAACATTTCCGCAATTGGGAAACGTGAAAGGTGCTATGAATCTGACTGAGTTCGACTGGCAGATCCAGCCTATATGTCACCTTGCCCACTCGGGCTACAACCCTGAAAGGTCCAATATACCTAGGACCCAACTTGCCCTACTTCCTGAATCGAATGACACCCTTCTAGGGTGACACCTTCAGGAGGACCATATCCCCGACCTGGAATTCCAAGTCAGATCGGCGCTTGTCGACATAACTTCTCTGCCGACTCTGAGCAGTCTGAAGCCTGCCCCGGACCTGCTGGATCCTCTCCGTAGTCTTGAGTACCACCTCGGTACTCCCCATAACCCTCTGACTAACCTCACCCCAACATATCGGGTCCTGCACTTCCTCCCGTACAACATCTCGAAGGGAGGACGGTCAATACTCGTGTGATAGTTATTGTTGTAGGAGAACTCAGCCAAAGGAAGGTAAATATCCCAACTACCTCCGAAGTCTAAGACACACGCCCGCAACATATCCTCCAAGGTCCGAATGCTCCGCTTACTCTGTCCATCTGTTTGCGGGTGAAAAGCGATGCTAAAATGCAGACGAGTTCCCAGCTCGTCATGGAACTTCTTCCGGAATCTGGAAGTAAACCGAACGTCTCTATCTGAAATCGCCGATAATGGAACCCCGTGCCGCGCCACCACCTCCCGGATATAAATGTCGGCCAACTTTTCGGCCGAAATACTCTCCTGAATTGGGATAAAATGGGCGCTCTTGGTCAGTCGATCGACAATGACACAGATTGAATCCGCTCCCCACGCGGTCCTGGGAAGCTTTGTGATAAAATCCATCGTGATGTCTTCTCATTTCCACAGCGGGATATCCAATGACTGCATCTTGCCGTGAGGTCTCTGATGCTTGGCCTTGACCTTCCTACAGGTCAAGCACCGCTCTACGTACCATGCCACGTCCCGCTTCATGCAAGGCCACCAATATTTCAGACGAAGATCCCTATAAATCTTCGTCGCCCTGAGGTGAGTGGAGAATCGAGATTTGTGCACCTCCTCCATCAATACCTGGCGCACACCCCCATGATACGGGACCCACACCCTACGGTGCAGAGTCAACAACCCCCGACTGTCATTGTCATAGGAGGAAACCTGACCCACAATCCACTCGCTCTTCCAATGTTCTTCCTTCATGGCCTCCTGTTGGGCCTCCCGGATCCGCTCTAACAGCGGAGTCACCACTGTCATCCTCATACAAATATCCCTGATCAGCGTTGCCTTGTGACTAAGCGCGTCGGCCACCACATTGGCCTTTCCCAGATGGTAAAGGATCTCGCAATCGTAATCCTTTACTACATCAAGCCACCGACGCTGCCTCACATTCAGATCCGGCTGGTCCATGAGATACCTCAGGCTCTTGTGGTCTGTGTAAATCGTACAACGAACCCCATAGAGGTAATGACGCCAAATCTTGAGGGTGAACACGACAGCCCCCAGCTCCAAATCATGCGTCGGGTAATTCGCCTCGTGAGACTTCAGCTGCCTTGACGCGCAGGCGATGACATGCCCTCTCTGCATCAGAACTGCGCTCAAACCTGAGATGGACACATCGCAATATACCACAAAATCCTCCATGCCCTCTGGCAGGGCTAAGATTGGCGCCTCGCACAATCTCTGTCTCAGAGTCTTGAATGCGACCTACTACTCAGGCCCCCAACGAAAGACCACGACTTTCCTCGTTAGCCTGGTCAGGGGTACGGCTATCTTGGAGAAATCCTGGATGAATCTTCGATAGTAGCCGGCTAATCCTAGGAAAATCCGAATCTCGGATGGAGACTTCGGAACCTCCCACCTCATCACAGCCTTTACCTTGGCCGGGTCCACTGAAATCCCGTCCTGGTTGACGAGATGCCCTAGGAACTGCACCTCGCGCAACCAGAACTCACACTTGGAGAACTTAGCATACAAGTTCTTCCTCAAAATCACCAGAACCTCCCGCAGATGCTCCTCGTGCTCCTCCTGCGTCTTGGAGTAAACCAAGATGTCATCAATAAACACTATCACAGACCGGTCTAACATCGGTCTACACACGCGATTCATGAGGTCCATGAACGCGGCAGGAGCATTGGTGAGCCCGAAAGGCATCACCACGAACTCATAATGGTCATAGCGTGTCCGAAACGCAGTCGTCTGCACATCCTCCTCTCTGACCCTCATCTGATGGTATTCGGTACGCAGATTAATCTTGGAGAACCAAGATGCTCCCTGTAGCTGGTCAAAGTGGTCATCAATCCTCGGAAGTGGGTAACGGTTCTTCACCGTTACCTTATTCAGCTCCCGATAATCTATACACATCCGATGTGACCCGTCCTTTTTCTTCACAAACAAGATCGGGGCTCCCCAGGGAGAACTACTCGGTCTAATGAATCCTTTGTCTAACAACTCCTGCAGCTGTACAGACAACTCCTGCATCTCAAGATGAGCCAGCCGATACGGTGCCTTGGCTATCAGAGCCGCACCGGGGACTAGGTCGATCCTAAATTCCACCTGCCTCTCTGGATGTATCCCAGGAAACTCCTCGGGGAATATGTCCGTAAACTCACACACCACGGGCACCTCGCCCACCGTCGCCTTACCCGCATCCCGGGTGTTCATAACATAGGCGACATATCCTGCGCAACCATGCTGAAGGTAATGCCTAGCTCTCGTTGCTGAACATACTACTGGTCCTCGTTGCGGCCTCTCGCCCTGAACTACCAACTCTCTCCCACTTGGGGTTCTGATCCGAACCAGCTGGTGCGCTCAATCTATCACTGCCCCATTGGGGCTCAACCAATCCATGCCTATAATCACCTTGTTCCCCCTTAACGGAATGGGAACCAGGTCTACCAGGTAACGCTCCTCGAACAGCCTCAAAACACAATCTCGATAGGCCTCCGACGCTCGCACCGACCGATCGTCCGCAATCTCGACCTCTAGTGGGCAATCCAACATGCCAGAAGACTCCGGAAACTTCTTACTAAGCGCAAGAGAGACAAAAGATCGGGTGGCACCCGAATCAAACAACACCTGAACTGGGATTGCGTTCACATGGAACGATCCTAAACGAGGCATATGATATATCAAAATCACAGTGACGTAATACAAAAGCATAAGGATAAGAAATCATACCCGTCACCACATCGGGTGCAGCGCGTGCCTCCTCGGCTGTCAGCTGAAATGCTAAGCTCTGAACCACTGGAGCCTCCACCTTGGCCTTCCGGCCATCTACCACCCGTGTCGTTGCTGGAGTCGGCGTCACAACCGGCGCCGCTGCCGTTGCTGCTGTCAATCTAGGGCAATTGGCCTTTTTATGGCCCTTCTGATTGCAATGAAAGCAAATCAGGTCAGATATCTGAATCGCAGGAGTAGGGGCAGTACAATCCCTGCCAAAATGCCTAATCTTGCCGCACTTATAGCAGCCTGACCCCGACCCAGTGCGGTAAGCTCCATCGTGTGACCGACCGCATTTTGCACAGCGGTCCCGCCCAAACTGGCCTTTCGGCCTACCATCGGATCCCTTGGGCTTCTTCCCCGAAGCCCCCGTCGTCTGCCCTTCCACTGCCTTCCTCTTCCGGATGTGCTCCAGATCAATCTCCCTCTCCCTAGCCCTGGCAATCATGGAGTCCAGGGTAGGGCAAGTTGAAAAACTGACATGCTCCCGGATGTCAGCTCGTAGCATGTCATGGTAGCAGGTTCTCTTCATGTCCTCATCACCTGCATACTGGGGCACCAACAAAGCCCTCTCTCGGAACTTGGCGGTGATCTCCGCCACAGTCTCTGTCATCTGTCTCATATCCAAGAACTCCCTGGCCAGCTGCTGAAGCTCTACAGCTGGCGCAAACTCTGCTCTGAACCAGGTCACAAAATCCGACCATGTCATAGCCTCAACAGCCGAGGCTCCCAAAGAGTCACCAACCGACTCCCACCAGTCCCTAGCCCGGTCCCTCAAACACCCTGCTGCAAATCGTACCTTCGACCCTTCGAGGCAGAAGCTGGTCAGCTGTGCAGACTCAATGTCCGCAATCCATCGTCTGGCAGCAATGGGGTCCTTCGCCCCGTGGAAATCTGGCGCACCACTCCCCCTGAAGTCCTTAAAGGACAATGTGCATGGTCCTGACTGGCTAGCCGCCATGTCACTCCGGAATGCACTGAGGCGATCCTCCATCAGCTCAATGATCCCTTCCTTGATCGACCCGAAGATAACCGGCGTCGCATCAAGGATACCCCTCGTGATCTCGGACGCAATGAACTCGCGTAACCCATCATCCACATGCTCGGATCCTGCCCCCGAGCCCGATCCTGATCCGGATCCTGAACCTCCTGCTCCATGTCGCGTGACCACCATTCTGAAACAATAACATACGAATGTCAGGGTCACATATATTTTCTTGGAGATCTCACACACACTTTCCAAGTTTCTCGGTTCCATCTCGGCACTCCTTGATTTGAGTACGGATCCTCTACTTTCAGTAGTACGGGCCCATACTACCTTCCACATCTATCCGTACTTTCCTCAAGAATTGCTTCGACTTCACCAAGTCCCTTTTTCTGATACCCTTTCCACTGACCTCATCCTAGGCTTCCCTAGGGCACTCTCCGACCTACTCTCTGCCATCAGCTACACTGGGAGTCCCTGCCACCTCCCCTAACTAGCTTGCGGATACTGTTACATATCCACTCCTTAGTTAGTTGAAGCTGGTCAGAACCCCCATAGCACAAAGCAAGCAGCATTCGGGCTTTGAGTAATCAAACTAGGCATAACCTATACATGCCATCCTACTACTGACTAAACAGTCCTAGCATACAGCTCATACAACAGGCACATAAGGCATCCTTCCTAGATCCTTGGCCCTAACTAGCATGCAATTCTCAAAATCATATATCAGGCACACAAGGCATCCTCCTAGATCCTTAGACCTATTCTAGCATGCAATTTTCTGAATCAAAACCATATAACATAACATAACAAGTATGGCTAGCTTGGGGAAAACTTACTTGAGCCCAGTCGGTCGCACGCATCACACACTTCGTCTTTCTTAAAAATTTCTCAGTTTAAACTTTAGTAAACCATTTTTTTTTGAAAGACCTTTTAGTCCCTCGGTTTGAGTCCAGACATCCCCAAGGGTGTGTCCGAATCCCTCAAACTAGGACTCTGATACCAACTTGTAGCGACCCAAATTTCAAGACCAAAAATTTTGTTTTTGAATTAACACGTTCAGCAAACATTTTTACCAAAACATTATCAATAAACATTCATTACAAAATCATAATACTGTATTTTAAACCATAACATCAAAAGTGTAGAAAAATCAGAGTACAGTCCCAAAACTTCTTGCGGAAACATAAGTGTGTGTGATGCGCTGCTACGCCGCCGGCTCTTTCCCTTCGACGAAGAGGTACCTAAAACCAAAACCGAAACTGTAAGCACAAAGCTTAGTGAGTTCCACCATCATACCACATATCACATAATATCGTCGGTATCTTTCAACCGGTAACATTCGTCGGTATCTTTTAACCGGTAACCGTCATCGGTATCGTTCAACCGGTAACCGTCATCGGTATCTTTCAATCGGTAACCATCATCCGTATCTTTCAACCGGTAACTAGGGACTATTTCACCCCCTACTACTAACATGCAATCAACAGATATAAGCATACAGTCAGTCATATCCGGGTACTGACCTACCCTTGGGTCCTATGGACCACTGTTAGGGAAACTAATCCCTTTTAAGCACATAACATATAATCCAGATAAATCACATAACCAGTCCAAGATAATTATCACAAAGAACATTATCTTATAAACACCCCTTTTCGGTGGGCCGACATTGTGGCCTTAGACGCACCCCTACTGGAAGGTATCTCACCTCAATGTCGTGCAGTGTCTAAAATATCCCCGGCGCATAAGTCGACTCCTTACGACTCCTCGATCCCTACACGACAACCTTCAAGTCAACACATATCACATACAACCCTAAACAGGGTCGGTCCAAGCTCAGTCAAAGTCAGCATTGGTCAAGTCAACATTCAGTTGACATGACTCGCGGAGTTGGCCTACCAACTCGTCGAGTCCATGCGCCTCTAATCCCACACAAAACCCATCTCTACTCGTCGAGCCTAGCATAACTTGACGGGTTTCCCCTTCAATCGTAACATTGGGACCATCTTCATCCAACTCGCCGACTTCCTCCTTGAACTCGTCGAGTTCATTTCCAACTTAAGAACTTGTCCAGTCTATGACTCACCGAGTTGTATGAACAAATCGTTGAGTCCCTCTTCAAGGATTGGGAGATTACTATGGACTCGCCGAGTTGCTTATACCACTCGCCGAGTCCCATGACTTCCAGGTCCCCCTTTCTGCGTCTAAACCCACAAGGGACTTCCCTCCTAACATTTACCCATTCACAGGAAGGGTTTGGTGCACAATGGTCACCGACTCGTCGAGTGTCAAGAACAACTCGTCGAGTCCAGTTTTGACCAACTCCATACAGTCGATTTAAATGAGGTCCAACACATCAAAACCATAGATCTGGCCTTCTAATGTCCATTTTATACGTAAAGTTCCAAACTTGATGCACATGCATGGGGTTTTTAGCTCAAAAATCCATACAATGTGACTTATGGTGTGCATGGGGCTCTCATGGCCCTAAAGTTGGTACCTTTATGCCATGAGACCCTTCTTAAGGCCCAGATCTGAAGCTAAAGTCCACATAACACTCCTTAAATCCGAAAATGGCTTGAAAAGCCCTAAATGCACCCAGGATCCACATTCTAAAGATGAACAACCAAATGAAAGACCAAAGCAGGGGCATTTTACCTTGATTAAGCTGAAGATGGAATGAGATTTCTGGATCTACAAGCCCCAAGTCGAATACCCAAGCTCTTCTTCTTTCTTCCAAGCTTCACAAGTCAATAAAAGCACCAAAATGGCCTTAACACACACACACACACAAACGGCTAGGGTTTCGTTATGCAACTTCTGGGAGAGTGTTAGGGACAAGGGAGGCTGAGTTAATGTGTTTATATAGGGTGCAAACCCTCATATTAGGGTTTTTGTCCAGACAGCACGGACTCGTCGAGTCATCCACTTAACTCCTGTGTCCAATGCGCTTCTACTCGACGAGTTGGGCCACCAACTCGCCGAGTCCCAGGCCAAAATGCAAAATACTTTATTTACAAATACGTACCAAGAACCAAGTGTTACAAACAATGATGATATTAATCAACTCACTAATGACTTTTCAAATCTTAATAAAATTCATCAATCAAAACAATGCACTTTTGGAAAGAATCCAAAGCCAACAATAAGAAATTATTGGAATAGACCCTCTCTTCTAGATGTTCGTCTTGAAGAACGAACTATATATATATATATATATATATATATATATATATATAGTGAGATTCAATAGAGATTCATAATTAACAAGGAACATGGCCGGCCCAAGGGCAGGGCGAGCTGGGCCATTGCCCAGGGCATCATTACGAAGAGGGGCATAACGATTTGTCTAGCTCTTATGGGCGTATAAACTTTCGGCACAAATTTTGCTCCATAGGCATGAGGCATCTGATACATAGAAGGACAGAAGCGGTAAAACGCAGCTCCAGAATCATGCCCAAAAATCAGAAAACAAGGAGTCGATCGCCGAGTCCCAGGCCAAAATGCAAAATACTTTATTTACAAATACGTACCAAGAACCAGGTGTTACAAACAATGATGATATTAATCAACTCACTAATGACTTTTCAAATCTTAATAAAATTCATCAATCAAAACAATGCACTTTTGGAAAGAATCCAAAGCCAACAATAAGAACTATTGGAATAGACCCTCTCTTCTAGATGTTCGTCTTGAAGAACGAACTATATATATATATATATATATATATATATATATATATATATATATATATATATATATATATATAGTGAGATTCAATAGAGATCCATAATTAACAAGGAACATGGCCGGCCCAAGGGCAGGGCGAGCTGGGCCACTGCCCAGGGCATCATTACAAAGAGGGGCATAACGATTTGTCTTGCTCTTATGGGCATATAAACTTTCGGCACAAATTTTGCTCCATAGGCATGAGGCATCTGATACATAGAAGGACAGAAGCGGCAAAACGCAGCTCCAGAATCATGCCCAAAAATCAGAAAACAAGGAGTCGATCATGCGAAATAATCACGCCTAAAATCAGAAATTGATTGCCCCGAGTCTTGCAAGCTAACGGTAAAAAAAATACTACGTTTTTATTCTTTGGTTATAAATCAAATTCCTTAAATCCCATACTATCATATCTGAAATTATAACCCGAAATCAGAAACATAAATCTTATTCTTTATGTTTTGATTCTTTTCTTTCAAGAATTATGAATGCATAGTTGGTAGACTGTCAAGTGTAGTCGTGTGTGGCTAGTCTATGGCGGTTTGTGTAATCTCAAATCTAGAAATAGGAATCTTGGCAACTCTTCTAGTTTTATGATTTTGATTTTATATGTTGATCAAATGTGATGATTTTTGTATTTTATTTTTATAGCTTAAACTGGACAATTTTGCCCTTGATATGAGTTTGGTTGAGGACTTTATCTAGAGCTGCCGACCTCGAATGTACTTTTGATCCAATTTGGACGATTTTGCCCCTAAAGATGTATTTGCAACTTCAAGTGGATATAGGTGTTGCTTTTAATTTTGTTGAGCTCTTATGCTAGCAGGTGTTATCTCAACTAGATAAAGTTATTTTGCAGGGTTCTTAGCATTGTGTTCATCTATTTGTACAAGTCATTGTCGTTAAAAATGTTATTTTTAAAATGGTTCTTTAATGTTTTTCCACTTTGCTTGGTTTTTAGTTGGTTCTTTGTTAATAAGATTGGAATACTTTTAGAAATTAGTCTTTGAATAATAGTCTAAATATTGATATGGAATTGAAAAGCAAAAGTATTTGGGTTATTTTTTTTGGTTTTTAATTTGGTTGTTTGTTAATAGGATTAGTTAATCTGTTTAAGCTAATAGGATTAGGATTTAGGGCTATTTTTTTCTTTTTTACTTTTTGAGCCACGTTTATAAATTACTTGGTATCATCCAACTTCAAATCTGTTTTTTTTTTCGGTCACTTTGTTTTGAAAGTTCTAAATAAAAATTGTCTCTAAATAAAAACTTTATTATTATTTTTGTTTATAAATTTATGTTGTGTATGAGTTTGGTGTGTGTGTGTGTGTGTGTGTGTGTGTGTATATATATATATATATATATATATATATATATATAGGGGCATTATCGAATTTCTTTCGTCGGGGCATGAAAAACCAATAGACCGGCCCTGACAAGGAACCAACGAACCAATCGTGAGCGTCGGAAATCATAATGATCAACGACCAAGGAAATAGATGTACACTTGTACATTTGACGGACACACACCGAATCATACCAAAAAATCTACATCCTTACCGAAATACTCCTCTTTTTTCCGTTTAAAGTTTTTTTTATGCCACATTTTTTATCGAAAAAAAAACCGAATATACCGTTGTTCACGATCTTTCATCCTCTTTCCATAGAGATCTATGTTGATACATAAAAAACGATTTTTTTTTTCAAAAAAAAACTCACTTCATTTTGTTATTTTTTTCAATATTTAAGTTTATTTTTATCCAAAAAAAAAACTAATTATACCAAAAAACATTAATTTTTTGTACTCTATTAATAAACATCAACACCGATTAAAAAAGTAATAAAAAAATAACTCAATCAGTGTAGATTCACATTGTAAATCTAAACTATAAATATTTCAATTTTTAACATTCACAATGTGAAAAAGCTCGATGAGTTTCAGATTCACACTATGAATCTAAACTATAAATATTTCAATTTGTAACATTCACAATGTAAATTTGACTTGCTATTCAACTCTTTGATCATTCGCAAATTAACTTAGTGAAATTTTGAATCAAAATATATTTCATGTAGTTTTATAATATTTTAACGTTTTCATTAATCATAAATTAGTTTTGTAAAATCAAAAAATTGATTTATTCACATTGTGAATCTAACTTACTATAATTCACACTGTGAATCTGAACAGGTTTACAATGTGAATCTGAACTAAAATATCAAAAAAAAAAATTAACATCAAGATGAATCTATGTTTAAAGAGTACCAAAATGTATGAATTTTGATACATTTATTAATTTTTTTCTATAAAAAATGGACTTCAACTTTTCAACAAACAAAAAAAATGAAATAGGTTTTTTCAAAAAAAATCGTTGTTATATATCAATATGGATCTCTATGGAAAGATGATGAAAAATCATGAACAATTTTATATTCGTGTTTTTTCATAAAAAAATGGCCTAAAAAATTAAACTAAAAAAAAGAAAATGGATTTTGTTATAATCTGGTGCAAGTACGTCCATTGTAAAAGTCTACAATCCTTATTTTGGTCGTTGATCGCTTTAAATTTTGACGCTTTGGATTAGTTTCTTAGTTTCTTAATTAATAATGGTTCTCTATTGAACTTTTTTTTTTCTCTCTCTCTCTCTCTCTCTATATATATATATATATATATGTGTGTGTGTGTGTGTGTGTGTGTGTGTGAGTGAGTGTGTGTGTACTTCGTATGAATATGTGTGTTATTTAGACCGGCTTGCAATATATTGGTCCGATTTTGTTCATATTTCATCCGGATTGATTTGATTTGGACCGAACTAAATTGTGGTTTTATTGATAAAAGTTAATAAAGTTGATGTAATCGGGTTACCCGTTCTTGGAACCGGAACCGTCGGTTCCGGGATTGGTTCTAAAAGTTTAAGAACTGCCTAGACCAGTTCCGGTTCTAGTTATAACTTTCTAGGAACTTCCAGTTCCGGTTCTCGCTAAACGAGGCGGGTACCTACATATGCTCATCCTTACTTCTTTTGGATTCGAACATCCCACCCTAACCTTCATCATCACCATTAATCACCATGGTAGCTGCCAACATCGACCACCACCTGCCAGCTTGTTGTGGTGGTAGTGGGTGAGGATTGTTGTCTCTTATGTTGAGATCTTGGTTCATGGATAGATGCATAAACCCTAGAAAACTCATGATTTATCATGAACGCATTCTACTTTGAATTTCTCTTTTAACAACATACTTTGGGGTTAGGGTTTGAAGTGTAAATGAAAATTTTGACTCAATGAAATGTGCTACTGTTAGGATGTTGTTTTTACAGCTTTATGAGTCATTAGGTTAAGAAACCAAAATTAAGCCAAAAGACTCAACGCTGTGATTTTATGATATTACATAATTTGCCCTTATACTATAAAAATCATAGAAAAATCTTGGGACTTCATTTTGGGTCGATACTATTTCCCAAAGTTTCATATGAGTCTACTCTATTTCATTAGTTTTGACCAAATATCATAAATGCCTCTAACTAGGGTGAAATCAACCATTTACGAAGACTAGTCCGGAATGAGCTGCTATGTGAGGCAGTTTTGTAAAATTCGCCATAAATTGTAGAAAAATCGTATGAGGGTGTGGGAGTAGTCCCTGAAATGGTATGGACCTAAAATGTAACAGCCCGGATTCCCAGGTATTATTCATTTATTTATTTTGATGATTTGTGAGGGGACTCGGCGAGTTGGAGCCTAGACTCGCCGAGTATGATCGCGGATCTGGACACGGGTTCGCGCCTGGACTCGGCGAGTCCAAGGAATGGACTTGGCGAGTCCGCGCTGTTTAATGAAACCCTAATTTCTCGGGTTTGGGGTCTATTTAAAGGGCCTTATGGCTGTCATTTGTGCTCACCAGCTCCAGAGCGAAACCGTAGCGCATTTGAGCGTGTGGAGTGAGAGAAGGAGCCATTATCAACCATTGGAGGTGTTATTTAGCAAGGGAAAGGAAGTTTTAGACAAGAGGAAACAAGAGGATCAACTTCCTGAAGATTTGAGGTCCAGAACATCACGTTGAGGTACTATTTTCGAGCCATTCTCTGTTATGTTGATGTTCATGTTGATTTAGGGTTTGTTGAGCCCTTTTGTGGCTAGATCTAGTGCCCAATTGGTTCCATAAACGAGTTAGGTTCTGGATCTGGACCCTTGGAGGTCCAGAGTGTCCCTTTGTCCAAGCTTTTTATGAATCCATGGGGGATTTTGGATTGGGGTCCTTGTGCTTGAGGTCAAAACACCATTTATGAGTCATGGGGTGTGTTATGAGCGCCAAGACATGAACTTTACGTGATGAATGTGTTTGGGAGGGCCAGATCTATGAGTTGTTGGAGCGGATCTGACCTCAGAAGTGAGATTGAGTTGGTGCATGGCATGGACTCGCCGAGTCCGAAGAACAGACTCGGCGAGTAGCATGAAGTTTGTCCTTAACCACTCAGCGAGTGGTCTTGCCGAGTTAAGGGTCGACTCAGTGAGTCAGGGAGAGTTAGAGAGGGTTGACAGGTGGACTGAGTCGAGCTGGAACTCGCCGAGTTGTTCTTGAGACTCGGCGAGTTGAGTCATGGTGGCCCCGCGATTCATGCCAGGTGGAACTCGTCGAGTCAGGGGAGTACTCGACGAGTCAAAAGAGGATCCTAGAGAGTTGGTGAACACGTATAGACTCGCCGAGTCGCTCTAGTGCACTCGCCGAGTCCAGTCAAAGTTGACCGTTGACCAGAGCTGACCAGTGTTGACTTGATGGGGGAAGTCAACCCTAGTTGAGAAAGTGCTAATTAGAGGTATATTGTGTTATAGGAGGATTATAGCCCGGAGGATCGAGCGCGAGTGACTACCGGGATTTTCGAGTTATCGAGATACGCGAGGTGAGTCTTCTCACTATACTTTACCTTGAGTAGGTAACCAGAGTTATGTGACAGAGTATTTGTATGCTATGTATGTTATGTGTTGTACTGCATTATTTCTATGTGATTTATGCTGTGCATGTTTACAGAGTTAGAACCGGAAGGTTCCCAGAGTTAGAACCGGAGGGTTCACAGAGTTAGAACCGGAAGGTTCACAGAGTAGGGTCCACGGACCCACAGAGTTATAGCCTCGAGTGGCTACTATGTGTTATGTGCGGTATTTTGGGGAACTCACTAAGCTTCGTGCTTACAGTGTTTTGTGTTATGTGTTTCAGGTTTCTCTCAGGATCACGGGACGGCACCGGCTTGATTGTACACACCAGAGAAAGAGTCATGTTTTGAGGATCCTGGTTCATTATGCAAGTGAAACTGGAGTTATGTTTTGTAATTCGATTATGAATGAGATTTTAAGCAAAGTGTTTTTAAGAATTAAACGATTATTTTTAAATGAAAAATTGCTTTGAAATTTTCGGTGTTACATAAAATACATACATGTAATACATTTTTGCAAAATTCAGAGTTTAAGGAGGACAAAAGAGGTTCCGAACAAACCATATATTTTATGTAAAAATCTAGAATTTAACCCATGAGCCATTTGTATTTTTGGGGTATCAAAATAGTCATAACTTTACTCTATCTTGCTATTATTAGGAAGGTTGAAGGTTGACATGGGTCCTGGTGTAAAGGGTGTCTCAGGCTACTTTGGAGAGTATTTTTCTATCAGAGGTGAGTTCTTCACTTCATAACCTTAAGGTATTACACTACTAGAATATATGACTTTAATGACATGCAAACCATGACACACAGTGATTTATGATACACAAAAATGTATGTCCTAAAAATAATGTCATCTATTTGGAAATTTGAAGGATTTAGGTCATGAATTTTTTGCATGTCCTAGAATTTCTGCATTTTATAAATTTTGAAGAATGTGCGTTTAATAACTAAGGGAGAAAAAAATCACTCAAATTTTTAAGCACCCCGCCTTCCTTTTCCTCTACAGTTTCCCTAGATCCATGAAATTGTCCTTTACTACCTTCCCCTCCGATGAATCGACACCTCATGCTCCCTCTTCCATGCATATGCTTAACTTTTCATATTCCGTTCCTCCGTCAAGCCCTTCCAAAGCTTTTCTCGTGTCACACCCCCAAACTGAAGAACCATCGGCAGAAATATTCGGAGGTTGGGTGACTTTGTCTTGGAATATCATCACAGTGAATATAAATGAAACATAGCAACACCATCATCATACATTCATAGTACAACTGTCATTGTTTACATCGAGTATTGTATTATAAGTTACATGCCAACACATAATGTGTAACACCCAAATTTTCAAGTCTAAAAATTTTGTGTTAGTTAAGTAAATATATATAATTGTTTACTGAAAACAAGTTTGAAATCATATCAAACCATAACCATCGTGAATCATGTCTCAAAATCAAACATCGAACGGTAATATAAATCAGAGTACAATCCCAGAAAACTCATTGCGGAAACCATGTGTGTGTGTGATGCACTGCTACACGGTCGGCTCCTTCCCCTTGAATGAAGAGGTACCTGAAACCAAAATTAAAACTGTAAACACAAAGCTTAGTGAGTTCCCCCATCATACCACATACCATACAATCACATACTGCCGGGCAATTCTGGGGTGCCCGACTTACACAGTCTGACCATTCTGGGGTGCCGTCCTACCCATGTCAAGCCATTCTGGGGTGCTGACATACCCGTGTCGAGCCATTTTGGGGTGCTGACATACCCGTCGGTCCTAACAACCGAATTTCGGGGACTATTTCACCCCCTACTACTACCACATAATATCATATCACATATCATAGTTTGTCTAGCATAGTTGGGTACTAAACTACCCCTTCGGCCCTATCGACCGGCAATCCTAGGGATTATTCCCCCTACTACCACTATCACATAACATATCATGCGAACACATAAAATGTAACAAGTAGTAGCAAACCTAGATAATAATCACAAAGACAATCATCTATCACACAACTCCTACTAGTGGGCCGACATTGTGATCCGTGTATGGATAATGAAGGCCTAAAAGGTTATGGGTAGCTTAATATTGGGCTAGAAAGTTGTTTGGCCTTAATGGCCTATGAGGTGTGCATGGTGAAGACTTCATTGATTGTTTGATTCAAATCTTGGGTGGTTATGGAAGCATTTAGAAGGGTATCATCGATGGCTCTCTTTAAACTTTGGGAGTTACACTCTTATCATTGATGACTCTCTTTAAACTTTGGGAGTTACACCCTTATCATTAATGGCTCTCTTTAATCCTTGGGAGTTACACTCTCTACATCTCCTCATAACCAGTTACTAGCAATTGAAGACTAATTGAAGACTTAGACGTTTTTTTTGTCATTCTTAAGTGTGGTAGACGTTTTTTGTGTTATTTCAAGAGTTTCCTTAATTTTCATTTACTAGTTTTAATGAGTAGTTGGTTGGTTGGTTTGTAACCACCAACTTTGTAATAACGGCTTCATATAAAGCCAAGTTTATGCATGGAAAAAGTAATACACAAATTTTAATAAAAAACAACCCTTTTGTTCACTTTGAATTATTTTCATAGTTCACAAATTATCATCTTTCGAACATGATCCTTGATTTGATCGAATTCAAACTAATAGGTCTTAGTTTGTCTTCAGATTTACAAGCTATAGGTCTAGTTTGTTTATCAAATCTATCCTTTTATTGTTTTTGTCTCAAACACTATTCAATCTCAATACTAAATAGCCCATACACGTATCATAAGTGGTATTAAAGCCGAATTCCTGGTTCAACATGTCTCCAACGAATGAGAATCTTGAATTTGTGGGACTAGAAGCATATCTTTCAAGTTTTTCTGAAACTGCCTCACTCTTTTGGGATGTGGTGGATAAAGACAACAATGGTCGTTTTCGTGACACCGATTCCTTTTATGACATGGAACTTGTCTATGACACTGAAGATGAAGGCGAGTTCGTTGAAGAAGAAGTTTATGTTGAAAATAATATTTCTTTTCCAAAATTCTTAATTGAGGAAACTGGTCATGATAATATCTACGAAGAGTTTTCATGTTTTTATATTCTTTACAACCATGATCTACTTTTAATGGCCACTCAAGAAATCAAAATCAAGGAAACTAACGAGTCTACCAAAAATATATGTGATCAAGACTATTTCCCCGTTTGGTACGTTTTTGTTCGTTTTAAACTTTGGAAATCGTTTTCCCTTTGGAAACCGTGGGTAAGAGGAATTAAAGATGAAGACTTGAGAATAAAGACGAATACTCGAGGACAAGTCTTTTTTAAGAGGGGAGAATGATGTGTGCTTTAATAAGGATTACCCAACCTTTACGTTTTCTAAAGTTCCATGATTGAGTGGCAAGAAGGGCTTCATGAAAATGATCATAACTAGATTAAATGAGTTGAAGAATCTTCATAATCGGCTTATTAATTGTTGCAATAAGGATTACCCAACCTTTACGTTTTCTAAAGTTCCATGATTGAGTGGCAAGAAGGGCTTCATGAAAATGATCATAACTAGATTAAATGAGTTGAAGAATCTTCATAATCGGCTTATTAATTGTTGCCATAATGGATCTTTAATATTTCAATAATGGGTCATTAATTAGTTTAATAAGGAGACTTTAATAGTTATTTAATTACTTTAGACTTCTGATATTTCCAGAGTTATGTTATTAGCACTATAAATAGAGTTCATAGTTGTACTTGAAAATCAATTATCTTATGAAGAAAAATCAGAACTTTGTTCATCCCTTTCTTGAATTATTGCTTATAATTCATATTTGTATCATTGTTTGGGACGTGATCTCATTCGTGATTTTTGAATTCAATTCAATAGGTCTTGGATTGTTTTCACCGATTTCAAGTTATATGTCTAACTTGATCATCATACTATCCTTTGTTACTCGTTCATCTTATTCCCTTGCAAAACTGTTCCAAATATAATCAAAAACAGCCCCATTTGCATTGTTTCTTCTTTGTTTGTTATCATTTCGCTGCAATAAAAAAACACTTCAAAAGAAAACCAGCCCATACATGTATCATAAGTGGTATCAAAGCGCCATAGTCATATCATAAGTGGTATCAGAGCTCCATATTCGTATCACATTGTGGCCTTAGACCCACTTCTAATTAAAGGTAACTCACCTCAATGTCGTGTAGCGTCTGAACTGTCCTCGATGTGCAAAGCAAATTTCCTCGACTCCTCAATTCCCTACACGAAAAACCTACTAAGTTATCAATCTGATCCCCACAAGAGTCAACCCAACTCATGGTCAAGGTCAACCCTAGGGAAAACCAACCTTCAGCTGAACTAACTCACCGAGTTGGGCTACCAACTCGTCGAGTCTTCTTTCCCCCAAAATGATCCAACTCCCGACGCAACTCGTCGAGTCTAGCAACAACTCGACGGGTCCTTCTTCAACCTTAGTATTGGGACCATCTTCAACCAACTCGCCGAGTTTCCCTTGAACTCTTCGATTTTATCTCCTTCATAAGAACATGTTCAGTCTATGACTCGCCGAGTTGTATGAACAACTTGTCGAGTCTATCTTCATGGGTTGGGAGATTGCCTTGGACTCGCCGAGTTTGCCAAGTCCATGTCCATAAACTCAATCTTTGTTGAGCTCATCTCGTCTAAAGGGTAGATCTGACCTCTTAGGGTCGATATAATACGTAAAGTCATGAACTTTACGTCCATGCATGGGTCTTTAAGCTAAAAAGGACCAAAAATGAGACCTACAAGGTGCATGGGGCTCTCATGTCCATAGAGTTGGCACCTTTATGCCATGAGACCCTTCTAAGGTCCAAGATTAGAAGCCATAACTCTACATTACACTCCACAACCCGAAAATGGCTTAGAAAACCCTAAAATTGCCAAAGTCCAAGCCCTAAAGATGAATAAACACATGAGAGGTCAAGATAGAAGCTTTTAACCTTAAATGAGCTGAAAATGGGATGAAATCTCTGGATCTCCTAGCTCCAACTTGAACCCCCCAAGTTTCTTTCCTCTTCTCACACTTCACAATCCACCAAAATGCACAAACATGGCCTTAGAACACTCAAATAGGGTTAGGGTTTCAGGCTAACGTCTTCTGGGAGTATAAGGGACGATGGAGGCTGAGATAGGGAAAGATAAGTTGTTTAAATAATGTGCAAACCCTCAAATTTAGGGTTTTACCCAAACAGCGTCAACTCGCCGAGTCGGTCACCCGACTCGCCGAGTAGACCACTTAAACTTCCCACAGATCGCGATCCTACTCGACGAGTTGGGCCTCCAACTCGTCGAGTCCAAGAGGAAAATACAAGAGTTACTTAACTTAAATGCATACCAGAAACTGAGTGTTACAAATCACCCCCACTTATTTTAGACTTCGCCCTCGAAGTCTACTGTTGCGTCCTGAAAAAGCCCCTGGTAATGCTCCCTCATCTCTTCCTCTGGCTCCTAGGTCCATTCTAAGCACTTGCGGTGCTTCCACTGCACCTTCACCAACTCCACCCTCTTGTTTCTCATATCCTTCGTCTTCCTGTCAAGGATTGCCAATGGTCGCTCGATATAGTTCAGGCGGTCGTTAACTTGGATATCCTCCAAAGGCACCACTACCAAATCGTCCACCAAGCACTTCCGCAACTGGGAGACATAAAAAGTGCTCAGAATCTGACTGAGCTCAGCTGGCAGATCCAGCCTATATGCCACTTTGCCCACCTGGGATACAACTCTGAAGGGTCCAATATACCTGGGGCCCAGCTTGCCCCGCTTCCTAAATCGGATGACGCCCTTCCAAGGCAACAACTTCAGGAGTACCATATCCTCGACCTGGAATTCTAGGTCCGACTGACGCCTATCAGCGTAACTCTTCTACCGACGCTGAGCGGTCTGGAGCCTGCTCTGAACCTGTTGGATCCTCTCTGTAGTCTTGAGTACCACTTTGGTACTCCCTATTCCCTTGGACCCACCTCACCCCATCATATCAGGGTCCTGCACTTCCTCCCATACAACATCTCGAAAGGGGGACGGTCGATACTCGCGTGATAGCTGTTATTATAGGAGAATTCTTCCGAAGGAAAGTAAGTATCACAACTACCTCCGGATTTTAAAACACACGCCGGCATCATATCCTCCTAGATCCTTAGTCCTAATCTAGCATGCTGATCTACTAGCTGATAATCATAACATAAACTTGTATGGGTACTTTGGGGAAAATTTACTTGAGCTCGGCCGGTCGCATACATTACACACCTTGTTCTTTCTCAAAACTCTTTAACTTAGATTTTAGAAAACCATTTTCATTGTAAAAATCTTTTAAATCCCTCGGTTTGAGTCCAGACACTCCCGAGGGTGTGTCTGAATCCCTCAAACCATGGCTCTGATACCAACTTGTAACGTCCCAAATTTCAAGTCCAAAAATTTCAATTTTAATATAACGATTTTGAAAACATTTATCAGAAAACATCATTAAGTCATATCATTTTGTAAACCATAATCTCATGTCTGAAAATCATATCATAAAAATAGTAACATTGTCAAGTACAATCCCAAGAAATCTCGTAATGCGGAAATCCAATGTGTGCGTATGATGTGCAGCTACCGCGCCGGGTCCTTCCCCATCGCCGAAGAGGTACCTGAAACAAAACTGAAAACTATAAGCACGAAGCTTAGTGAGTTCCCCCCATCGTACCACATAATCTTATAGCATACATACTTCCGGGCAATTCTGGGGTGCCGGGCCTACCCGATACAGCCATTCTGGGGTGCCGACCTACCCATGTCAAGCCATTCTAGGGCGTTGACCTACCCGTGTCAAGCCATTATGGGGTACTGACCTATCCATGTCAAGCCGTTCTGGGGTGCTGGCCTACCCTTCGGTCCTAACAACAGAACCTCGGGGACTATTCCACCCCCTACTGTTACTATCACATATATCATAACATAAACATACTGTCAGACATATCTGGGGTGTCAGACCTACCCTTCGGTCCTAACAACCGAACTTGGGGACTATTCCCCTCCTACTACCACTATCACATATAATATATCATGCCAACATATAAACATATCATAACATACTGTCAAACATATCTAGGGTGTCCGACCTACCTTTCGGTCCTAACAACCGAACTTGGGGACTATTCTCCCCCTACTACCGCTATCACATATAACATATCATGCCAGCATATAACATATCAGGTACTAGCAAACCTAGATGAATATCACAAAGACAATCATCTAACATACAACTCCTACTGGTGGGCCGGCATTATAGCCGTAGACCCACCTCTACTGGAAGGTAACTCACCTCTTATGAATGAATGCTGTCAATCCGGGTGGGAAGTCTCTATCTGCTGCTTTGGCGATTCTCCGACTATAATTCCCATAAAGACACTTAGTCAGAAGCTGACTACTACTCTTAGGGTAAAATGACTATTTTACCCCTGGCCAAAGTCAATATCCTGGTCAGAGTCAACTTCCAGCTGACCTGACTCGCCGAGTTGGGCCGCCAACTCGCCGAGTCCCTATTCTTTCATCTGTCCCCCACCCGACTCTACTCGTCGAGTTTAGCAACGACTCGACGAGTTCTCCTTCTACAACGACATTAGATGGACCTTCATCCGACTCGTCGAGTTGTATGAACAACTCATCGAGTTCACCTTCATCCTAAGAACATGTCCAGTCTGCGACTCGCCAAGTTGTATGAACAATTCGTCGAGTCTATCTTCAAGAGTTAGGAGATTGCCTTGGACTCACCGAGTCTGTTCATACACTCGTCGAGTCCTATGATTTCTAGGTCCAAAACAAACCCTTAGCAGGCTGAGTGTTCCATCCACTCAACTGAAATTGTTTCCATAAGACAATTTTGGGGAAAAAGCGTCCGACTCGCCGAGTCACCCAAGTGACTCGCCGAGTCCCTCCTTGTCCAACTTCATACAGTCGATTATCAGGGGTCTTAACACATCAAGACTATAGATCTGGTCCCCTAATGTCCATTTTGCACGTAAAGTTTCCAACTTGGTGCACATACAAGGGGTCTTTGGCCCAAAAAGCTATCAAAAGTGATCTAGGAGGTGCATGGGGGTCTCATGGCCATAAGGTTGGCACCTTTATGCCATGAGGCCCCTCCAATGACTTAGATCTGAAGTAGTGATGTGTGTGGAACGAACTAGTTTTAATCCTACTAACTTAGACACAAAATAAACACACGAAAGGCAGTGTACCTATCGATTAGTAATATAGTTCAAGCAAGTAGGGTATCGAACATAGGGAACGGTAAACAATTAAAATAAATGCTAATATTATCTAAATAAAACAAGTAAAAAAGGGTTTTCTCTAGTTTTACAAAACTAGAAACTTAAATACTTAACTAACACTCAAACTAAGCAACTAGCAAATAAAAATCAACTAAATTCTATAATAGAGGAGACTTCTGTTTAGGTTTGAATCATTTATTCTTATGGTTGATTTTATGACAAGTGCAATGGATTAATTGGCATTGGCTATCGATTAGTGTGATTAGGTTCACATTCGCTATTACTAATCCTTAGAAAACAAATTAATTCAAGTAGTGATCAGTTGTCTAAATTAATGAATTTCCTAGTTTATTGATTCAGGTTAAGTAAGACTTGTACTTAGCTAATCAAATTGGTGATTCAGTTAACCTCTTGTTGATGGTGTATCACACAAGCTCACACATTAACTTACCTATCTTCTAGTTAATTTTAGTTTCACATTCGTTATTCCTAGACATATAACTATGTGGTCACATAAATCATATGAAATTAATAACTAATAGATGTTCATACAACTTAATTACTGATTTATTAACAGAGAATAGTTGTTATTAACATATGAGGTTCTTTAACAAACTTAACAAAACAATATCACCAATTAAAATTAATCCTAACCATAAAATCAATCCATTTTCACAAAATCATCTACCCTAAACAGAAGATAAGGGTTTTAGTTCATGATTACAACAAAAACAAGCTCAAAAACGAAATCAATTAGTAAAAACATAGTTCAAACAAGAGATTAGGTAAAGAGTAAACTTGATTTTGCCTTGATTCTCCTTAAAATTGAATGTAGGGTTGATTCCTTTGCTTCCCACGCTCCAACAGCACCTTTAGTCGACAATAGGCCCCCAAGGGTTTATCTATATGCTAGGGTATTGGGCAGGAATGCCCTTTATATAGATTTTCACAAAACAGAGGTGACTCGTCGAGTCCAGTGACCTACTCGGCGAGTCCGTCACTTAAAACCCGTGTACGGCAAGTCAGCGAGTCCAGAATCGCGAAAGTTCGAAGTGACTAGTCGAGTTGAGGCCCAACTCGTCGAGTCCGTTTGGAATCAACATTTTCTCAAAACACGAAAGTCGTCCGAAATTGTGTCTAGTTTTCAAAACATTTTGAATCTTGTCAATCGGAGTTTTGGTTCATGAGATATGACCAAAACAATGACGAGGGGTCAAGCTGTCCAACAACATCCTTCTTTCTTCAAAATCCATGATCCAGGTCTCCAATCGCTAGTTCTGATTCCTTTTCCATCCGAGCATGTCGTTGTTGCTGAAAAATGAAATTATAAACTAATTAAGAACCTTTTGTTCTTTAAATGAGATAAAATCAACATAAAGTATTAAGATAATGCATGAATTTTATAACTAAATATGCCCATATCAAAATACCCCACACTTGACATTTGCTTGCCCCCAAGCAAAACTGAATTTTAGCACACTAATATCATATAAGACAATCCCAATCGAACCCATCCATTATGTCAAGACTGCAACACATGCATTTGTGTCTAAAATTTTTCCTAAGGAACCCCCCATACTCTAAATACGCACAATCCTCATAAACACTCGCCCAATTCTTTTGAACAACGCTCATTTTATGCATCCTTCCGAATCCACCCGCATAAAACTTCCTAACCTCAAGGTATTTTTAGTAAAGCAACCCAAGCATACATAATCTAGAAAAATTTACAACTTTTTTCGATACCACTATAGACCTCTTTGGAATTCTTCACTTCTTTGATAATTTGATCTTGATTTCTTTGAATTCACCACCTTCTTTGATATTTGGTATCTTCACTTTTTTTCTGTAGAGTTTTGATCTTTTGATCTTTACTTTGATTGCTTCAAAATTCTTCAAACTTTTCTTGTAATTCTCTCTCTTTTTTTCAGATGTATCTCACTTTTTTTTCACTCAAAACCTACATGCTTAAGCAAGGGTGCTCCACTTCAACCTTTATTGGTTAAAATATTAGTTTTCCTCGATACATTTCTAGTACACGATGCTAAACATATTGCGTCCCTCAAACTAAGCGAGGTTGTGTTTTTGTCCCATGATTTCACTAGAACAAAGGGGGCCACAAATGCATTATAACGTATATAGGCTCAACTAAACATTTGGGTCTTCATAAAATCATCAAACATAATACTAACATGGAATCCTAGTTGTTTTTTACCAAAATTTTCTAATTTAGCCCTAGCAATTTTAATGCAAAAATTTCAAAATTTTCAAAATTTAACTAAAATTTTGACTAATGTAACCAACCCTTTATCCCACACTTAATTTATGCAATGTCCCCATTGCATATTATGCATGATAAATAACAATAAAATAAAGATGGAATTGGAACAAACTCCCCTGGGATAGTAGTTGCGAGGTTGATCTTTTTCATTTAAAGCTCCATCTTCAGCTGACTTTGGCATGGGAACAACTCGTCCATGCCTTGGGTGTCAAATCTCGAGTGGTTGTCAGCTCTAAATGTAGACGGAAAAACTCTCGGAAACGCTCGGAAAATGTTCTTCAAAAGTGCAGCCAATTGCGGTATCAAATAGTATCAAATCATCAGCTTGAGAGACAAAATAAAGATCAACTCGTTGATTCTGTAGGGTGGCTTGCCGAGTTGTAGCGTAATACTGGCAGAAGTCGAGTTTTTATACTGGGACTCGTCGAGTAGGTAAGTGCACTCGCCGAGTCCATCGCTGTATGGAAAAAATGTTTTTGCTCCATGTCCAATTTTGATGTTTGTGGGGAATATTAAATTGATATTTTCCCACATTTTTTCTTTAGTAAATGAGTTCTTAATAACCTCTTTCATCATCAGAGTCGTAACTAGACTCAAAACTTCGTTTTCTCTCTCGCCTGGACTTGATTTTTCCCTTGGTTAACCTTGATTCTAGACTCTCGCATGCATCCTTACACTCAAACTGAAAAGATCAAAAACAAATAAAAAAACATCAAAATAAAAATCCTAAATTATCCCTAAATACTAGAAGTTAAGAAAGAAAAAGAAAAGCGGACTCTAATGACGGGTTGCCTCCCGCAAGCGCTTCTTTTTGTGTGAGTCTTTAGCTGGACTCTCAACTTAACAAACTTCCAATAAACTCAATGCCAATCCATCCGTTGCATTGAATATCTTCTTTGGTGGACCAATTTGTAAAATTTGGCTCTTTGATTCAAAAATTGGCCAAACGAGCTTGAATTCATAAAACCCGAGAATCTTGACAAGGGTTGGAACCGGTGGGATACTAATCATAAATGGATCGCGCTTCAGAACTTTCTCCAGAGTTGGAATCGTCACCCCATGCTTCAAAACACAAACCGGATGTAACACCTGGTATGTTTTCTTCAGTATGTGTATTTTCGCTGGGACTCGACGAGTTGGAGGATCAACTCGTCGAGTAGGGTTGTGGCCATGGACATCTTAAGTGACCAACTCGACGAGTCAGGTGACTGACTCAACGAGTAGGTGATGGATAAGTGAAACCCTAAATCTGAGGGTTTTCACCCTATATAAACAACTTAACTCAGTCTCCCTTGTCCGTAACACTCTCTTGGAAGCTTCATATCGAACCCTAGCCGTTTGTGTGTGTGTTAAGGCCATTTTTGGTGTTCTTGTGTGGATTGTAAAGCTTGGAAGGAAGAAAGGAGCTTGGAAATCGAGTTGGGGCTTGTAGATCCAGAGATCTTACTTCATTTTCAGCATCTTCAAGGTATAATTCCCCTGTCTTGACTCATCTATGTGTTTCTTCATCTTTAACTTGGGATCTCTATGGATTTCTACGTCATTTTTCGGATTTGGAAGTGTTGAGTGGGTTTTGACTTCAGATCTGGACCTTAAGAGGGGTCTCATGGCATAAAGGTGCCAACTTTAGGGCCATGAGAGCCCCATGCACATTGTAGGACACTTTATATGGATTTTTGAGCTAAAAACCCCATGCATGTGCATCAAGTTTGGAACTTTACTAATAAAATGGACATTAGGAGGCCAGATCTATGGTTTTGGTGTGTTAGATCTCATTTAAATTGACTGTATGGAATTGGTCAAGATTGGACTTGGCGAGTCGTTCTTGGCACTCGACGAGTCGGTGACCATTGTGCACCAAACCCTTTTTGTGAATGGGTAAGTGTTAGGAAGGAAGTCCCTTGTTGGTTTAGACGCGTAGTGGGACCTAGACCTCAAAGGACTCGGCGAGTAGGTTGAGCAGACTCGACGAGTCCATAGCAATCTCCCAATCTCTGAAGATAGACTCGACGAGTTGTTCATACAACTCGGCGAGTCATAGACTGGACAAGTTCTTATATGGGAGATGAACTCGACGAGTTCATGGAGAACTCGGCGAGTCGGATGAAGATGGTCCCGATGTTATGGCTGAAGGAGAACCTGTCGAGTTCTTGCTAGACTCAACGAGTGGGGTCAGACCTTGTGTCGGATTAAAGAAGCATGGACTCGACGAGTTGGTAGGCCAACTCGGCGAGTCACGTCAACTGAATGTTGACTTTGCCCGATGATTGAATTTGACCAATGTTGATTTTGACTGGACTTGAGCTAACCCTGGTTAGGGTTATATGTTCTATGTAATGACTTGAAGGTTGTCGTGTAGGGACCGAGGAGTTGAAGGGAGTCGACTTGTATGCCGAGGATAGTTTAGACACTGCACGACATTAAGGTGAGTTACCTTCCAGTAGGGGTGGGTCTAAGGCCACAATGTCGGCCCACCAAAAAGGGGAAATTAGAAGATAATGGTCTTTGTGATAATTATCTTGGTTTGGTTATGTGTTCTGGTTATGAGATTTATCTGTATGACAGGTTTGTTAGATTAGTGTCTAAGTCCATAACTATTTTGGTATGTACTTGACCCGATTGTGCATGGTCCTTTTGGGTTGCCTTCATCAAAGCAACTTGATAGGATGATTTATGGAGAAAGAAGATTAATTATGATTTATTAATATATTATATGAATAATATATTAAAAGAGAAATCATATTGTTTAATTAATAATAGTCAAGATTTAATAAAAATTAATTTTGTGGCTAAAAGACATTAAGTAAATAAAGGGGACTAGAATTGTCAATTGTGTGATAGTTGAATATTGGGCTAATGCACTCCATATTAGAGGGGTGGACGAATTTTATGGGGAAACCCATTAGAAATCATTCAAGGCCACTAAGAAGGGAGTCCATGGGTTGCTTAGGGCCTAAGCAGTCAAATTAGGGTTTCCTTGTTTGATAACCCTGATAGCCTCACTATTTAAGGACCCCTAGAGCACCAAAAACGTGGCCAAGAGTTTCCTTAGGGTTTCTAGACGTTTTTGGGTGCTTCTCCTCCTTTCCTAAGTCATCCTCTTGCTCTTGGTGTTTGTGAGCCATTAGAGGTACTACACTTGTGGTACTTGCTTTCAAAGCTAAGGAGATTCAAGGAACTAGTTGTTATTACTATATAACAACAAAAGGTATGTATTCTATTCTTCTATGTGGATTTCGAAAATAGTACTAGCATGCGAGGTTTCTTTTTGTGTTCATAAAGTTGTATAACTAATAGTGAAAACATAGATCCAACTCTAGGGTTGCATGCACACATAGGATTGTTTGTATAAAACCCATCAGTGGTATTATAGCCTTTGGTTTTTGTTTTCAATTAGATTTGATACAAATGTATAAATATGACAATTAAGGTTTATGGCTAATAAACCCTGGAGGCTTGATTTTCGAAATTAGGGTTCTAAACCCTAGATTTCGAAATTTTTGGTAAGATTTCCTAAACCTTTTTCTTTGGCCCCAAGATTTCGATTTTAGGGTTGTCTAACCCTAGAATTTCGAAATTGCCTCCTTCCCTAAGATTAGATCCTAAATTTTAGGTATTTGGATAATGCCATATCTTGTAATTATCCTTTAAATGTTTAAATTTGGTATTAAAGATTTTGAATTATCCCATCCCATAATTTCGAATTTTAGGGGATTTAAGGGATTATGTTAAATTAATTGTTTAATTTAAAAGATATCCTTACCAAAATAAAAGATAATTGTCAAATTAATTAGATAATCATTTCCTTATGTGATAAACTTGATTTATTTGAATTATTTGATAGATTATCTTGCAAGAAATTGAATTAGGTCATATTTAGATAATTACTAATTAATTGGTTAATTGTTATTATTTGTAATTTGATCTAGAATGTTCTTGCTTATGTTTTGAAAAAGTTTCAAAACTTGCCCTCACGTTTTGGAATTTAAATTTTGATTAAAAGTTTAATTTTTGAAAGTCTAAATTCTAAAAACCCTAATTTTGAAAGGTTCAAATTTACACCCTTGTGGTTTATTGATTTAATTACAAGTTTAATTAAAAGAAAGAATTGATAAGCCATAAATTAAAAGGTTTAAGACTAATTAAATTAAAGGTATAATTAATAGTTTAAACTACCTAGTATTTTAAAAGTGTAAAATACACCTTATATTATATATAACATTAAAAGTTTAATATCATATATGTATAACTTATACTGCTAGTCTTACCGTTAGTAGGCCTCATTCACGAAGCCGATCTATAAGGGAGGTATAAGGTTATGGCCTATAAAATGGCCGTTTAATGGGTGTCCACTCTCACCCACCGCTTCCTTGATTGGTGGAGGGTCGTTAGCCAAACGGCTAGGATAGGGCAAACCCTCTCCTCATTAAAAGTATAATGAATAATAAAGTAACTAAATGTTTACAAAATTCCCAATCTTAGTTACTTTAGGCAAAAGTGAATTGATGCAATTCCATGAAATTACACTTTGTGCCCTTGCGAAGACATTAATGGAGCATGTGTGGTTAACCGGCACACTAAATGGTTCTAAGCAAAGGTAGCAAAGGGCGACTTAATGTTTGTCATAGTTCGGTGGAGCGTGTGTGGTTAACCGGCACATCGAATAGGTGACTGTAGCATTGGGGGCACCATGTAAGTTTGCATGGTTATTCACACCCTGTTTTGTGATCCTCGGCATCCCAGTCACAAATCGAGGGGCATATCGAGATTTAAACATGCCATTGTAAAGTTCAATGAATCTCAAAAGATCTAGGAGTTTTCAATAGATTTGAAACCTAAATTTCCTTTTCGTTTTTCATGGTGGAAATTGGTAAATCGTCATTTACCTACCTTCAAATATTCTGCAACTAAATTACGGCATCCCTCTTCTAGGTTGTAGAGTATTGTGTTGGATCCTAGCTTGATGTTTCCTTTGGGTGTCACATCAAGGATTCTAATCAACTTAACTTGAATTTTCTCCTGTTTTGTAGATGTCTAGTTATGACAATCATGGTCTTCCCAAATCCCATGGAACAAGCTTTCCAAATGAAGATGATGTTCCACGATATGATCGAGGAACAAGAGATCATGCTTCACTTCCTCCACCTCCTCCAATTGTTCTCCCTAACCCACAAGTTCGAAGGATTGAAAAGTTCAAGCTCACTCAAGCCCTTTTGACAAGTAAACACGAAGATGGGAAACCTGTGTGTGTGCACACGTCTTAGAGATGAAGTCACACATTGATAGGTTAAGGATGTTGGGTGTCAAGATTTCAAGTGAGTTGGCTGTTGATTGGGTTCTTCAGTCACTTCCTGAATCATATAGTGAGTTCGTTAGAGAGTACTATATGATGGATCACGATGTGACCCTCATTGATCTCACCTATTTGCTTATAGCTGCTGAATCAGCAATGATTTGGCGTGCTGGTCAAGCAAATTTGTCTGGTGAGTCAAACTCCCAAACTGCAATGGACACTGGCAACATCGGAAGTCTAGAAAGAACTAAGTCTATGATTGTTCAATGTGCTATGCCAAAGGAGTCCATTTGCTTTTATTGCCAAGAGAAGGGGCATTGGAGACGAAGCTGCCCTAACTACATGAGAGATCTAAGAGATGGGAGATCAAGACGTATGGCTCTACTTCAGGTAAGATCCATTAACTAACTCTTTTAAGTTCTTATTATAGATTCTTAATACATGATGTGATAAGATTACATTTTGATGTTTTGAAGGATCGAAGAAAAGAGAGGAAGCTTAAGGGAAGAAGTGAGCTGAATCTAATCGTGAAGAAATGGATTTCGATCGCATTGCTTGAAGATTAGATTCTTGAGCTACTACTTGGAGTTAGAATAGATTGCTAAGAAATCTGTATTAACATAGTTTTTCAATTGAATTGCATTGTAAGGACAAATTATTCCACAATAAAATAAATTTTGATTTTATATTATTTATTTATCCTTGCAATGGCGTGTATGAAAAATTGATGTTTGAAGGTTTCTATTATTAGCAATAATGGATTTGATTCTTAATTATGTTGTTTGTGGAAATGACAAGAATTTACCAAATAAGGAGAGTTTCTCATCGCCCAAGTTTCAATTGGATAGAAACTTGGAATCATGCAACGAGTATTCTATGATGAATGAAAAACTTTCATATTTGGGAAATTTAGACTAATTCCTTGACAAGGTGTCAATTGAAGGACTAGGAGATCGAATACACTAGGTCGTACGTTGATCAAGTCTACCACAAGAGTAACAAAGATAGTCGTCATGATTTACTAAAGTTTAGTGAATATGGTTATACTTATAAGATTGAGTATAATCCTGAGTTGATTGAAAGAGTTTTAATCAATAGCAGAACGAATAAGAAGAATTAAGTAGGCAGAAAGATAAAAGTTTCTCTATTCTAATAAGAAGGGAGAGTACCTTTGATTATGTTTTATGACAGGTCTTAATGATTAAGAGCCATATCTCAATTGATCCTCTAAGTGAGTCTTAGTGCAATTGTATGTCTGAGAAGAGAAATCGAGAATCGAAGAAATGGTTAAATCAAGAAGTCAATCATACTTCGTTCCAAAAACAAGTCTTAGAGTTAAGATTGTGACATTGAGTGACAAGGCTAAAGAATGTTTATAACATTCATCAAATGTGGAATTTGAAAAAAGGTTTTCTTATTCTTGCACATTTGAAATCGGTAAGTTGTGATGTCTTGGATAAGACAAAGACCAACTAGGACCAATTTTGTGAAGTGTTTTGTCTTGATAAAAGCTACACTAACTCTTGAATATTTGTTTGTCAAGAAATGTTTCTTGACAAGAGAATCTTATATGTCAAGGAGTCAGTGGGAGTCTTAATGGTCTTGAAAAGTTTCAAGAACAAATCAAGAATAAACCTTATCAATCATCACTAGCATACGACTTGAGGTTTACAACCTATCGTGTTGACACTATTTTGTTTTTGTGCCATTCCAATTGAGTTAATTATGCATGTGAGTTCTATGAGTTCTCATTTGAATGCATAAAGAGAAAGCACCTTGATCGATGGAAAGTACATTGATATGTAAGGGTAAGTTGTTAAACTACTTGGAAGACATGGTGGGCACTCGTGTTACCATAAGGCAAGAAATCAAGATTGAGAAAGTTCGGTCCATATGAGTTTGGATTTGTCGCAAACTTTGGTTTTGGCAAATTCACATGGATAGGAACACATACACCATAAAATCTAAGTGTCATAAGATTCCCTCCTTCATGAAAATGACTGTGAAGAAATGCTTTCACTAAGAGAGATTTTAAGAAGATAGCAATTGTGAAAATTGTATTCTCAAATTCGATTATGGTTACGACATCCCTTTCCATAGTTCAAATTATGAGATTTGGCAATTGGGTATTAGAAATATGAACTTAAGAAATTCAATAGGTATTGTTTTCTGGAAGTTCAGCTGTTTTCTGAATACATGTCAAAGCTAGTGGGAGCATAAGTGTTATGCTTATATGATAATAATCATCATGATAGTGGGAGCATAATTGTTATGCTTGTAGGATTATTAAGTCAAGTATTGTAAGTTAGCAATATTAATTATAGAAAACAAGAGTTATACTTTGCAAAGTCGTAAGGGTTGAAAAGTTGTTTTGCTATAATTAAGGGAGAGAATATTGTACTTCGTTTCAAAATCTAAAGCTTAGATTGAGAAATTTTAATAAATTTAGTCAAAGGATACATAGTGTGTTCTTAAATTTTGATTATGATTACGACATCCCTCTTCATAGTTC
This sequence comes from Lactuca serriola, assembly GCF_051521515.1. Lineage (NCBI taxonomy): Eukaryota > Viridiplantae > Streptophyta > Magnoliopsida > Asterales > Asteraceae > Lactuca > Lactuca serriola. Next base: position 284,562,876 of record NC_136411.1, read on the forward strand.
GAATTGATAAAATATTATGGCAGAAGATTGATAGAATATTGTATCTTTATGTAAGACATTATGCATCGTGTACCATACACTTCGGGTATAGGATTGATTGCAAGTGCTATAATATTTGACCATTCTAAAATTTTCCAAATGTCTAGCGCATTAAGAGGGAAAAAGGACAACAATCGGTTTTGACTAAGATAATTAAACAACTATCAAAGGACGATCCAAAGTTCGCTGAGGATTGGTCGCTTGTGAGTAGTTGGAAGTATGGTATTGGATGGACCATATCGACATTATTATGAATAGATAAGATTCTATTAAGAATGAGTTGTCATATGGCAAATATGGAAATGTTTCCATATTGGGAGTTGGATGTTGAGAGTTCTAGATTAGAAAATTTTATGCAAAAGGATGTTCAAAGGAATGTACTTTGAGTGAGAGACATCACGTCTATGGGATTGTCTTGTAACAATCTCCAATAGAGGACTTTGTAATTTCATTGGCAATAGTCATTGTGACTTTAGTGCAGTGACATTACGAAAGGATTGTTGCATGAACGTTAGAATATAACATATTCTATAAGTGGCAAGAATTTGATATTCTTACACTTGTGATAAGGATTGGGAGTTGTGAAATGAGTATGATTGGAAATGTGTTTATTTGATCTATTTCACAATGTAAGGACCATAGGTAAACATTGTGTGCATGCTAAGAGCATGGGACAATTGTAGTAATAATTCAAGTAATAAGTTAATTAACAGAAACACCAAATAATGAGTAATCGATATGGTGATGAATAAAAGGTGTTTTATTTATACTCAAAAGTTTGGGACCATATAGGATTAGTATTATTCTTGTGTTTCACTTTGCATGTTTTGACTTCCTGAATAATTAATTATTTCAGAATAATCAAATTATTCGAATGGTCCACAGTCGTTCATATGTTGGAAGTAGGTATGAATGAAGACTGTCATGAACTGGTTTGTAGATTGTCTAAAGTGTATTAGACATAGCAAAGGTTTGTTGCAACGTTCGTGAGTGCTTATGCATATGATTTTGAGCATTGGATTAAACCCAAGCTCACAAGAATCACTTCATGGATTTTATCACGAGTGATTGTGAGTCGGTAATATTGTATATTCTTGAAACCGAGACATATGAGTTGTTATTTGCTGGTCGGTTGCACATTGATAATAAGTAAACGCACCAGTAACTTGGTGTCATAAAACTTATTGTTATGTGTAATTCGATGAGTGAATGCAAGCGAGCATATGAGTTGAAGTTTATCCATTCCTTTTACCCAAAGTGGGATAAAAGCGATATATGTGGGCCCCTCGATGATTTAGTGATGGCACCTAAGCGCTTGGCCAAGCCGGGCTTAAGTTGATGTGTTCAATTGTAGTCTGTTGTTAGTCGTCATAAATCGGAAATCGGGAAACAGAACATAGACTGAGAGAATGATCAAAATCCATGTCTCATGTCTATACGATATCTCGAATGGAGGAATATTGATCCATTATCTAAAGGACATGCTTCTGATAAGATCAGAGTTGACAGCGACTTTTGAAAGCTATGATTGCTAATCAGGATCTGAAGTTATACACAAAATAGTTATTAGACTTATCCAAGTGGGAGACTGTTGGATTAGTGTCTAAGTCCATAACTATTTTGGTATGTACTTGACCCGATAGTGCATGGTCATTTTGGGTTGCCTTCACCAAAGCAACTTGATAGGATGATTTATGGAGAAAGAAGATTAATTATGATTTATTAATATATTATATGAATAATATATTAAAAGAGAAATCATATTGTTTAATTAATAATAGTCAATAATTAATAAAAATTAATTTTGTGGCTAAAAGACATTAATTAAATAAAGGGGACTAGAACTGTCAATTGTGTGATAGTTGAATATTGGGCTAATGGACTCCATATTAGAGTGGTGTACGAATTTCATGGGGAAACTCATTAGAAATCGTCCAAGGCCACTAAGAAGGGAGTCCATGGGCTGCTTAGGGCCTAAGCAGTCAAATTAGGGTTTCCTTGTTTGATAACCCTGATAGCCTCACTATTTAAGGACCCCTAGAGCACCAAAAACGTGGCCAAGAGTTTCCTTAGGGTTTCTAGACGTTTTTGGGTGCTTCTCCTCCTTTCCTAAGTCATCCTTTTGCTCTTGGTGTTTGTGAGCCATTAGAGGTACTACACTTATGGTACTTGCTTTCAAAGCTAAGAAGATTCAAGGAACTAGTTGTTATTACTATATAACAACAAAAGGTATGTATTCTATTCTTCTATGTGGATTTCGAAAATAGTATTAGCATGCCAGGTTTCTTTTTGTGTTCGAAAAATTGTATAACTAATAATGAAAACATAGATCCAACTCTAGGGTTGCATGCACACATAAGATTGTTTGTATAAAACCCATCAATGTTATGTGAATAGTAGGGATTAGTTTCCCTGATAGTGGTCCTTAGGACCCAAGGGTAGGTCAGTACCCGGATATGTCTGACTGTATGCTTATATCTGACAACTACTCTTAGGGTAAAATGACTATTTTACTCCTGGCCAAAGTCAATATCCTGGTCAGAGTCAACTTCCAGCTAACCTGACTCGCCAAGTTGGGCCGCCAACTCGCCGAGTCCCTATTCTTTCATCTGTCCCCCACCCGACTCTACTCATCGAGTTTAGCAACGACTCGACGAGTTCTCCTTCTACAACGACATCAGATGGACCTTCATCCGACTCGTCGAGTTGTATGAACAACTCATCGAGTTCACCTTCATCCTAAGAACATGTCCAGTCTGCGACTCGCCAAGTTGTATGAACAATTCGTCGAGTCTATCTTCAAGAGTTAGGAGATTGCCTTGGACTCACCGAGTCTGTTCATACACTCGCCGAGTCCTATGATTTCTAGGTCCAAAACAAACCCTTAGCAGGCTGAGTGTTCCATCCACTCAACCGAAATTGTTTCCATAAGACAATTTTGGGGAAAAGCGTCCGACTCGCCGAGTCCCTCCTTGTCCAACTTCATACAGTCGATTATCAGGGGTCTTAACACATCAAGACTATAGATCTGGTCCCCTAATGTCCATTTTGCACGTAAAGTTTCCAACTTGGTGCACATACAAGGGGTCTTTGGCCCAAAAAGCTATCAAAAGTGATCTAGGAGGTGCATGGGGGTCTCATGGCCATAAGGTTGGCACCTTTATGCCATGAGGCCCCTCCAATGACTTAGATCTGAAGTAGTGATGTGTGTGGAACGAACTAGTTTTAATCCTACTAACTTAGACACAAAATAAACACACGAAAGGCAGTGTACCTATCGATTAGTAATATAGTTCAAGCAAGTAGGGTATCGAACATAGGGAACGGTAAACAATTAAAATAAATGCTAATATTATCTAAATAAAACAAGTAAAAAAGGGTTTTCTCTAGTTTTACAAAACTAGAAACTTAAATACTTAACTAACACTCAAACTAAGCAACTAGCAAATAAAAATCAACTAAATTCTATAATAGAGGAGACTTCTGTTTAGGTTTGAATCATTTATTCTTATGGTTGATTTTATGACAAGTGCAATGGATTAATTGGCATTGGCTATCGATTAGTGTGATTAGGTTCACATTCGCTATTACTAATCCTTAGAAAACAAATTAATTCAAGTAGTGATCAGTTGTCTAAATTAATGAATTTCCTAGTTTATTGATTCAGGTTAAGTAAGACTTGTACTTAGCTAATCAAATTGGTGATTCAGTTAACCTCTTGTTGATGGTGTATCACACAAGCTCACACATTAACTTACCTATCTTCTAGTTAATTTTAGTTTCACATTCGTTATTCCTAGACATATAACTATGTGGTCACATAAATCATATGAAATTAATAACTAATAGATGTTCATACAACTTAATTACTGATTTATTAACAGAGAATAGTTGTTATTAACATATGAGGTTCTTTAACAAACTTAACAAAACAATATCACCAATTAAAATTAATCCTAACCATAAAATCAATCCATTTTCACAAAATCATCTACCCTAAACAGAAGATAAGGGTTTTAGTTCATGATTACAACAAAAACAAGCTCAAAAACGAAATCAATTAGTAAAAACATAGTTCAAACAAGAGATTAGGTAAAGAGTAAACTTGATTTTGCCTTGATTCTCCTTAAAATTGAATGTAGGGTTGATTCCTTTGCTTCCCACGCTCCAACAGCACCTTTAGTCGACAATAGGCCCCCAAGGGTTTATCTATATGCTAGGGTATTGGGCAGGAATGCCCTTTATATAGATTTTCACAAAACAGAGGTGACTCGTCGAGTCCAGTGACCTACTCGGCGAGTCCGTCACTTAAAACCCGTGTACGGCAAGTCAGCGAGTCCAGAATCGCGAAAGTTCGAAGTGACTAGTCGAGTTGAGGCCCAACTCGTCGAGTCCGTTTGGAATCAACATTTTCTCAAAACACGAAAGTCGTCCGAAATTGTGTCTAGTTTTCAAAACATTTTGAATCTTGTCAATCGGAGTTTTGGTTCATGAGATATGACCAAAACAATGACGAGGGGTCAAGCTGTCCAACAACATCCTTCTTTCTTCAAAATCCATGATCCAGGTCTCCAATCGCTAGTTCTGATTCCTTTTCCATCCGAGCATGTCGTTTTTGCTGAAAAATGAAATTATAAACTAATTAAGAACCTTTTGTTCTTTAAATGAGATAAAATCAACATAAAGTATTAAGATAATGCATGAATTTTATAACTAAATATGCCCATATCAAGTAGTAGGCCATGAATCACTTCACAATCCCGAAAATGGCTTGAAAAGCCTTAAATGCACCCAAAAATCTAAACCCTAAAGATGATTAATCAAATGGAAGACCAAGATAGGGGTATTTTACCTTGATTAGGCTGAAGATGGTACTAGATCTTTGAATCCCCAAGCCCCAATTTGAACTCTCAAGTCTCCTTCTTCTTCTCAACCTTCACAAGTCACCAAAATGCACCAAAAAAGCCTTAGATCTTCACAAAAATGATTAGGGTTTCAATATGAGGTGTTCTAAGGGCATAAGGGACGACGGAGGTTGAATACGTGGTTTAAATAGGATGCAAACCCTCAGATTTAGGGTTTTACTCGTACAACACCTACTAGCCGAGTCGGTCTCCCGACTCGTCGAGTAGGTTACTTAAATTGTCTGCGGATCCCAACTCTACTCGACAAGTCGGGCCTCCAACTTGTCGAGTCTCAGAGAAAAATATAAGAATACTTTGAATTAAATGTGTACCAGGGATCAGGTGCTACACAACTCTTGATTGTGTCCAACTTAACCCCTTTATGTATGCTTTAATGTTCAAAGGTAAAAGTTATAAAAAGGGACATTGCTTAGTTGACACTATTTCTAGAGTTTTTCCAAAATGGGAACTTTGTGACTATTTACAAACTATTAGGGATTATTTATAAATATTGATAAATAATTTCACCAAGGAAATACATAAATGAAGCCTTTATGACAGAAAAAAAAATTGCATGTCATAAAGTTGCCGTCATGAACTCACACAAGTCAAAGTTATATATATATATATATATATATATATATATATATATATATATATATATATATATATATCAAAACTTGACATTTTTCCGACAAATTGAGTCACACGTAGTATTTTATAAAGAAAAGGGGCTGTTTGTCGGCTTTGATAATATTGGGTCATTTTGATCAATATTTCAAAGCAGATTGACTTCAACAAACGAAACGAACGAAATGAAATATCTAGTTACGACTACAATTATTATTATTTATTTAGTAAATAATGATTTTCACGATTTGCTCAAAGATCGGTTAGTATTCTAGTCAGACAAATCTTCACAGTACATATATTAATACAATATTGTATGCTTTAAGTCTTGTAAGAGTTATAACTACAGTCTCCTAGAGGGAGGGCAGGAATTTGTGTATAGATCTATACGAGATTGACACCCCGCACCTTCGCTGTTCGCTACAGCTAGACCGGCCAGTCTAAGGTGACAAATGTCTTAAACAAAACCGACGCCTGAAGAACGTCATAACATGCACTCCGTCGTATTAGTATGGTTATAACGACTCATTAGAATACATCAGAAACGTATTTATACAAATTTCACTTTCGGTTGAAAATCAACTATTGTTTTTTTTTTATTATCTCGATGAGACTTTTCCACACCAGTGTTATGTTTTTACCAAAGCTACTATTTTACCCATCAGAAAATATAGGATTTTCTGGGGAAACGATTTGTACGATTTCGAAAACAATGAATTAAGACACACATGCAACTATACTCGATTTGAAACAAGAATTACAACTATTTGATAAGAAAATATTGGATTTTCTGGATTTCTAAACTATCATCAAAGTTTTTATACGCAAATGCTTATGGGCTCACCAACATATTTCATGTTGACGCTTTTCAAACGACTTGTATTCTTAGGAAATCAATAAGCAGGTTATGGATCGAGGACTCAAGATTATTTTTCTGTATTTTGGAAATTTGCTTACTGATGTTTCTTTTGTATAAACTTGAAAACATAAACATGATGTAAAACAATGTAAGCTTGTTATATTGATGTATGATGTTTGGATTTTGCTATGCTTCAATTATATACAATCGTTATGATACTTCACAATGACGTCACCCGCCTCCGGACGATTCCGCCGTTCTGGTCCGGGGGTGTGACAGTTTATAACCTATAAAACCCATCAATTGTCCCGTGGTGTGGAAAGACCAGTATGCAAGTGGTTATCATGGAATGCCTTCGTTGATATTAGAGTCTGTTGCTTCACAAGATTTATGGATTTGACATGCTTATTTTAGGGTTGTGGGTTCCAACAACGACGTCAAAGTTCTTGATCAACCACTAATATTCAACGATCTTTTGTCAGGAAAGGCACCGAATGCTCATTTAACAGTGAATGGAAATGAATATAAGTTTGAGTATTACCTTACAGATGGAATATATCATGCATATTCCACATTCGTGAAGACATTTCGACACCTAGTAGAACCAAGAGACAACTTTTTCAAGAGGAGACAAGGAGCATGTAAGATTGTAGAACATGCTTTTAGAGTTTTAAAGCCGAAGTGAAATATAGGTGAACATGTGGAGCGACCATATGAGATATGCACTCTACAAGATATTATGGATGCATGTATCATAATGTATAACACAATGATTATAGATAAAGATGAAATATTGCACAGTATATGCATACAAAACCTAGACATATGCAATTTCAACCAAGGACAATGAAATATTTACATAAAGTTATTGATATTAAAGTTACATGAAAACACACGCAACTTCGAGAAGACTTTGCGGATTATATGTACGACGGTAACAAAGATGAAAAATAGTGAATTTAGCGCCGCGGGGGGGGGGGGATGTATTTTTTTTCCTATTGTAATGTCTTTTATTAGTTATTAGATTTATGACATTTTTTCTTTCTTGTAATGTTTTTTTTAGTTTTTAAATGTTATGTTTAATTTAAAAATTAGGTTTTATTTAAATAACATGTTTTATTAAATTACATTTGTTTTTATAAATATTAAAAAAATAATCGACAAAAATAAATAAAAAAGAAATTATAATGTGAAAATTAGCGGGTGTTATAACATATTGATCATTTTCTCAATTGGTGTTATAACACCAAGGATGATGTGATATCAAAATGATGTTATAACATGCCTTAACATGTTGTACATATCTAGGTCTGTAAACGAATCGAACAAACACAAACATTGACTTGTTCATGTTCGTTCGTTTAAGGTAGCCAAACAAATGAATGAACACGAACGGATAAATGAACGAGCTTTCTTGTTCATGTTCGTTCGTTTAACAAATTACGTTGTTGATGTTCGTTCATCTATGTTCGTGAACATACTAAACGAATTTAAATGAACGAAGATAAACAAACATAATTGAACATATATGAACATAAACGAACATATTATATAGTAATGTAATTAAACAGAATTAATCATATAAGTACATAAAAGGAATTTATATGAACAAACATAAACGAACATTCATAATTGAACGAACATGACTATTGTTCATGTTCGTTATTTATTAAATAAACGAACATAAACAAATTTCCCGCCAAACGGTTCACGAACAGTTTGCGGAACGTTCAGTTCGTTTACAACCCTACCCATATCTAATACCGATAAATAATCAAAAACAAAATGTAACTTCAAATTGGGGACTAAATATATAACTTTAGTACAATATAGGGGGTAAATGTGTTCATGTAACCACACCTTTTCTGTACAAATCAAATTACCCGCTGAGTTGACCCATTCGAAAGTGTTTTCTCTTTCTCAATGTCTAACCCTATACCGGTGAACATAATCTCCGACGACGACACAACCCCAGTTCAGTTTAAATCCAAGAAGCAAAGAATTAGTTTTGATTCGAACGCTACAACAGTCTTCATTATCGATGACGACCCAACTCCTCGCAAGCCATCGCCAAGTCCCTCCGCTGCTTCGACGCCTTCAGTCGTACCCGAGACGCCATCAGTTGCACCGGAGACGCCTTCAGTTGTTCCAGAGACGCCCATGGTGGAATCTCCACAATCATATGTTCCAATAGTCAGAGGCAACAATGCTGTGTCGGATCCCCAACCCAGATTCTCTTCATCTCCCAATCCTAAGCCCTCAGGTATGTCTCTCTGGCCCTTTAGGGGGGGAATACACCTTTGTGGTTTCAAATTAGGGAGTATCATTTGCTTCATGGGATTTGATTTTTCTGGTGATATTGAATATATGGAAATCGGTTCCTGCTGTGGCTTTGAGTTATTGTTTTCTGATATAAATTTGTTCAATTATTCCTGCAACTTCTTGTGGGGTTCTTTGTTTTGAAAAGCCGAAGGTGGTTGAAAACATCTGATGATAAAATTGTTAGTTTTGTCCAGCTTTGTCCTCACCAATCACTAATGCCTTATAAGAAACACAATACTTTTCAAACTCAAAATTGAAACATTAAGTTCTAGGAAAACCTGATGATCACATTAAACATTACATTTCATCCAACCAAAGGTGTAAGAGTAGGATGCTGTAAACCATACCTTTTGTTCCATTTAAGTGTTGTTTTTTGGTGTAAATGTATTATAAGAACCTTTGGTAAGTTTGTTGTTTTATTTAATGCCTTTATACATGTGTTACAGGATTGATATGTTTAGAATCTGATGAGGAATGTGAAGGGTTTGGGAGCTTCCCTGAAAAACTCAATGAGTCAACATCACTTACTCTAGAAGTGGAAAACAATTTAGAAATTCCTTCTACATGTTCAAAATCCTTTATGTTACAGGGTTAGTTTTTTTGTAACCAGCCCTTTATCATATATCCCTAACCTTTCATATATAGAATTAATTGGAATTCTATGAAGGGGTCTCTCAAAATATTGGCTAAACAAATTGTTTGTTAATTTATGTGTTTCTTTTAGTCATGAATAAGTAATACAAGACATAAATGTGCAGATAGCTCTTGTTTATCACCTATGTTAGAAGAACTACCTAAGGTACTTTCTCCTTTTGAATGTTGTTACCTATTTTAAGTTCTATAAGATATCCAATTCTTTCTCTTCCTATAAGCATATTTTTTAGTTTTTTAATTATTTGAAAGGCTAGTCAGGTTTCTGATCATTCTGGAGAAGAAGATGATATTGAGGATCCAACAAGTGAAGCAAAGGGTAAATATGTAAATAAGAAATGGAGTGAAGGAAAGACAAGTGAAGAAGAAAAAGATCATTTGATGAATGAAAAGAAACAACAAAAGGAGGAATCCTTGAAAGCATATGTTCCATTAGTGAGATGCAACAATTCTATGTCATCTTCCAATCCTAAGCCCTCTGGTATGTCTTTTTTGCTCTTTAGTATTGCATTCACTTGTTTTTATTAGACAAACACATAAAGCCTTTCTTTTTAAATCACAGATTTTAGCATAAAAGTATGACCTAAAGTTATATGTAGGTTATTAAACATCATTCTAATAACATTGCATGTCCAATTTTCTATCAAACTCCATCAAAATAGAGACTCAATTATCTCATTTGAGTCAATTTCCAACATAAATCAACTAGGTTAAGCGATTATCTACCAATTAAGCAAACTCAAAGCCTAAGTTTTTTATAATGTTAGTAAACATACTAATAATAGATTATAATCATATAAACAAAGCATGTTACCTTGATTAAATCTCCTAAAGTCTAATTCTTCCATTTAAATTAAGGGAAAATGACTTGTAAGGGTAACGAAGTATCATCATTATACAAAAAATACCATTAAACTTTTTTTTTTGTATACATATCGCCAACCAACTATAAAATTTATACACATATGACCATTAAACTTTACCTTTGTTCAAAAAATATCATTGCGTTACCGGTGATAGTAGGTCAACCGCCACGTGGCATGACACAATGTACAATGTTGTTGCAAAAGGGAGTATTTAGTATCATTGTCAAAAACAAACCCTCTCCCTCAAACCTTACAAAATCAAGGAGTAACAATGATGGAAAACCCATTTTGATGTAATAATATGTCTTTTTTGAAATGTTATTTTATTTGAATAAATTATATAAGATTAATGGTAAAATGAGTACAAAAAAGTTTAATGGTAAAATATGTACAAGAAAAAGTTTAATGGTATAATGTGTACAAAAAAAAGTTTAATGGTATAATGAGTACATAATAAACAGTAAAATCCATGTCAGCAACCACGTGGCATGACACGTGGCGGTTGACCTACTATCACCGGTAACGCAATGGTATTTTTTGAACAAATATAAAGTTTAATGGTCATATGTATACAAACTTTATAGTTGGTTGGCAATATGTATACAAAAAAAAGTTTAATGGTATTTTTTGTATAATGTTGATACTTCGTTACCCTTACAAGTCATTTTCCCTTAAATTAAACAAGTTCTTAATCTTTTAACATGGTAAACCAAGTCCAATATTAACATTTAATCCCAATACAAAATTATTTAATTAGCCCATAAGCCCAAAATAGCAACATACCTTCAATACCATGAAATTTCCTCTTTTTCTCAAATATGGTATTTTCAAGATGTAATTTTTGAACCCTAAATTATTCCAAAGAAGGCATCTCTGTTTCTATTAACAAGTTTGGTGACTAGAAGTTGTTAAACACTACAGAGAAAATATTGGATTAAATCTTATATATATATATATTTTTCTTTTTATCCTAAACCATTTCTTTTTAATCTTTATTTTTCAAACTCTTAATATGAAATCTTTATTCTCTAAAAGTTATAAATTCCAAATTCAGTGTATTTGATCATTCTTTTTTACTTAAGCTAAAGTCTTTGTTGTTTACAAGTTTAATCCTTGTACACATTATTAAAAATTTGAAATATTGTATTACAGGATTGATATGTTTAGAATCCGATGATGAATCCGAAGGATTTGAGAACTTCCCTGAAAAATTAAAAGAATCTACATCACTTCCATGTCCAAAATCCTCAATCTTACAAGGTTAATTCTGATCTACAAATTTATTTATAAAATCGTTCTTTTTTCATTAACAAAGACATCTATATATATTTGCAGACAACTCTTGTTTCCCATACATGTTAGAAGATGAACCACCTCAGGTAATTTCTTTTTTCAAAATTTATTGACTTTTCTTATATTATGTATTTATAAACTATATTTTTCTAGTTTATTAATTATTTGAAATGGTAGTCAACTCAGGTCTCCAGTCTTTCTGGAGAAGAAGATGACATTGAGAATTCGACAATTAAAAACATTAGTCCAAAAGGTAAAAAACCAAAGGGTAATAATGTAAATAAGAAAAAGAGTAATGGCGGAGTTACTAAGGAAGAAAAGGCTCGTTTGATGAATGAAAAGAAACAACAAAAGGAGGTTCGTGTTTTACTTTTACCTAACTTAAAAAAAATATAAAAATTGTTTATGTAATATTATATATTAACTTACTGATAAATAATACATCTTGTATAATATTTAAGCAAGAGAAGTTACAAAAATTAGCTCTCAAGGCACAAGCTGCAGAGATGAAGAAAATGCAAAAAGACATTCAAAATTATGAAAAAGGAAAGTTTGCTCAAAAATCCATTGTAGCTCAAATCGACACTAAAGTAATAGAACAAGGCTCAATTGGAGGTAAATTCAAAGATTGAATTTTATATTTTATATTTTTTAAAAAGTATAAAGTTGTATTTATTATTTAATAATGTGCCTTGTTTCTTAGTTTAGGACAACTGCTTACACGTTTTGCTGAAAAAGGAATTCAATATCGTATCACTTCAAATGCTGTTGAAAAGTCGATTATTTGGAACATGTCTGTTCCAGAACATATCACACATGTAATTAAATCCTTCATTTCAATTTATGGATTTTTCAAAAAAAAAAAAAAAGTAAATGATTTGAAAATTTGAAAAGTTTTAATATATTATATTTAACAGGCGTTGACTCGTGGGACTGAAATCCCATATGTTTTGGTGATTTTTGAGGCTGAAGAGTTTTGCAAACTTGTGATGGATGATGAAACTTCTTCATTTATGGATCATGTGACACGTGTTCAATCCATGTATCCATCTCATACCATTTGTTACCTCACAAATAGGCTTACGTCATACATCAACAAGAGGTATTAATTTCACAATTTACTTTCACCATTTTAGGGATTTGGATATTGGCTGCTGAAGCGGAACTATTTTATTTATTGATTTAGAATTTTAACAAAAAACAAAGTGATGTATTAAGAAAAATACAACGCGACATAAACACATGCTCTTTATGAAAACCGCAAATGCTTGTTTGTTGTTTTAATTTTTAACATACTTAATCAATTAAACATATATATAAAACTAGGTTGTTTCTGGAATTTTTTTTTCCTTCAATTTTTAGGGTTAATCTCATAAAAAACCTCTTTTTTTTTTTTTTTCGGATTAAACCTCAAATTTATTTTTTGCCTAGAAAAGATCTTGTGTTTTTCATTTTTTCTGAAAAAACTCTCAACTTTGTCTTCTTTTTTTTCCCGAAAACAACCCTCAACCTTCTAATGGCTTCCAAATAAACCCTCAATTTTGTGGTTTAATGTGAAAAAACCCTTACATTTTACATTTTTTTGGAAAAAAATGACTAAAAAGGCCAGATTGGAAAAAATGAAAAAATACAAGGTCTTTTTCAGGCAAAAAATAAATTTAAGGTTTAATCCATAAAAAACGCAAAAATATAAGGTCTTTTATGAGACTAACCCCCGAAAAAACTTGTAAAATGTGAGGGTTTTTTCGAGAAAAACTAAAAAAATTGAGTGTTTTTTTGGAAACAGTTTGAAAGTTGAGGGTTTTTATTGGAAAAAAGACAAAGTTGAGGGTTTTTTTTAGAAAAAATGAAAAAACACGCTTTTTTTTTCGGGGAAAAAATAAAATTGAGGTTTAATCGGGAAAAAAAAAACAAAATATAAGGTTTTTTATGAGATTAACCCCAATTTTTATATGTAAAAAACCAAACCTAACCTAAAATTCATTTTTTTTTTTAAAAAATTAAAAAACCTAACCTAAAGTACGTTGTCATTTTCTGTATTTCACTTCATCATTATAGTCCCATTGCATACAAAAAAATATTTTATCCTTGAGTGGGCTCCAATGAAATGTAGCCAAGTGTATGCTTTTCTTTTTCCTCTTTAAAGTTATACTTTTACAAAAATTTTGTTATTTTTTTATTTGATGTCTTTGTGTTTGCAAGGGAACAAGAACACTACAAGAACCCTGGAAATCATAGCGGGTGGAGGCGTCCACCTGTGGAACAGGTCTTTCCTTTAATTGAAATTTAGTTTTTAAATACAATATAATAATACAAAAAAACATTATTTTTTTTTTTTAAACTTTTCACAGATGTTGTCAAATCTAACAACACACTTTGTTGGAGTCCATTCAAGATTATGCACAGATGAATCCGAATTAGCTGAACATGTTGTAGGTCTAACATCCAGCCTCGCCTCTTGCCAGTTTAGGTACTTTTCCTTCAAATTTTTTTTTTTTTCAAAAAATTGAAATTATTTATTATATAAGTATTAGAAACTTATTTCATTTGATTTTATGCTAATGTCCTTTTTTTATATTTTGGTCTAAAATGTTAGGAAGAAGCTTACACGTTTATCGGTCAATGCTAATAATGGTACCCTTATTCCCAAAGATGCTGACCGATTTCTAATAAAAAAGAACATTTGGTAACAACTTTTATTATACTTTAAATTAAATAGTAATATGTAGATTGTTATTATTTTATAATGTTTTAATTTTTGTTTTCCTTGTAGGTTAAAAGCGTTAATAGCTATCCCAAAGGTACAACCACGTGCTGCCATAGCAATATGGAAGAAGTATCCAACCATGAAGTCACTCTTGACTGTGTATATGGATCCAACAAAATCAGTCAGTATCAAATAAATGTTTTTTTTTTTTTTTATAAAACTTTTTGTCCAATTGATATCGGTTTTTTTATAAAACATTTTAAACATATGTAGGAGCACGAGAAAGAGTTTTTACTTGAGAATTTGAAAACGGAAGGAGTGGTTGGAGATAACAGAAGATTAGGAGAGATTTGTTCCAAGAGAATTTACCGGATATTAATGGCTGAACGTGGGACCACCAAAACCGATGATGTGGAAAATGGTGCTGATTTCTTTAGTCCTCAATCATCACAAAAAGTAAAATCTATGTTTTAAGCAAATGTATCTCTGGGGTTGTTATGTTTGTATCTGTATGTGAATTATATGTCCCATTCGAGAAAATTAGTGTTAGTATCATATGATTATATGATCGTTTTATTATTATGTTTTAGATTTATTATGATGCTAAAGGTACTAGTATAGGTGGTGGAAATGTGTTCATCAGTCAATTGGTTGAGTTCAAGGTTTAAACCCTGTGGTAGGTAGACAAAACTGTGTTACCTCTTAAAAAAATGTATTGATTATAATAATTACTAGAATGATAATTTTCACACCCAATATGAGAGATACTTACCCTCGACAATTAAGACTGACTAATGTGCCCAAATGAATCGATAATGATCAATGCCATTTAAATCTGTATGTCATGCAACAAAATGATTGTCGAATACAAGTATATTAATATTCTCTTGGTAATAAACTACTCAATGTGTTGCTAGGTGACTACACCAAGAGTTTAGGGTACAGAATCTAGATAATGCTTGTATGATGCCTGCTTATAACTAATGGGCCACGAAATAGGATTTAAGCCCATAAGCAATAATGGATGAATCAGTATGAGTGCTATCACTCTCATGTGCCTATGTTAGTATTTACTATTTAGTAACACGGGATGTTTTTTTAGGGATATTAATTAAACTAACCATATATTTTTTTAATTATATTTAAGAAAGATAATCTATTTTATATTTACTGGCAAAGTAAATGTTATTCCGGGCTCAAGTCTGACCCGGTCGTTTTGGACACTCCTATATAAAGGAATTTTTAAGAAATGGTTATCTTTCACAATCTATTTTTACTTAATTTTTTTTTTACCCTTTTCCTTTCAAAATTAATCTCTCCATTTGTTTCTATCTTTTACGGTTTTACCCTTTCCTTTTGCTTGTCCCATTCCCTGTTGGGATTTGTTTTAGGATCTTTGGCCCCTCATAAATTGCAAATATAGCCCAGAAAGCCCTTGTAACGCATTACCAATTAATTTAAGTAACCATACTTAATAGTTTAATAGTGTAGTCAACTTTCCATCCATGACTTCTATCACATCTACCCCTTCATGAAGTCCATAATAACTGAAAATGAAATCCAGTCAGATGGTCATGTGATAGTTAATATTTGAAGGAGAAAAACACAAGGGATTCACCTTCTTGGAGGAGCTGAACAACAATTTGAGAAAGTGTCTTAAGAAAATTTTGAAATTGTTGATGTAAAGATGGCATATTGGCATGAGAAACTAAGCCATTCAACTCAAAGAAATTGTATTGATGCATTGACTGAATCATAACAACATCATACCGTAAAACAGAACATATACCAATGGAAAACCGCTTTTCATCCCAAAAAAAAAAACCCCAATGTTAATTATGAAAAAAAAGGAATGGTCAAAAGAATTTGAATCAAAATGGTCAAATTTCAAGAAAAGCATATGATGGAGCGGGTTGTAGACAATATGTCAAATTTAGTATCCATGTCTTCTCAAAGAAACCCAATCGGACTACTTTGGCATATCTTATTATTATTATTATTAGAGAAAATAGCAAATTTAGCATTTTTTTGCTAATTACTTTACAGATAATAGCAAAAAAAAACTCAAAGTTACAAAAATAGCCACTAAAATCGCAGATGGATTAAGTCCATCTGTGATTTGCTGTGAACGTACAAACTGCTAAAGCATGGTTGTGCATCAGGGACTTGTACGTTCGCATATGGATGCTACCACCTGCGATTTTGCCTTTTTCAGGGTATAAACACCTAAATTTTTTTTTGGAACACTCATTTTTCTTGGTTTTTGTTGGAGAAAACTCTCTCAAGGAGCTATAGACGACTGATACTCAACTCGAGGATTCCAGTTCTCCCCCACTTGGGGTTCTAACTACCACCCACTGGTTTGAAACCAACTCACAACTCAAACCGGCTCAACCAGGTACGATCATTCCTGACCATGAAATGAATAACATACGCAGAATGATCCTCCCGATACGGATCAATCGAATCTCAAGAGAAACCTGAATTTTAGCTAAAGACCTTTGATATCCCCACTTATAACCGTTTACAAGCATAGACAACTACCAATCAACGACCCAAACATACCTTCCTTACTCGTAATCCCAACGACAATCCCACACCTGGCCTTCACATTTCCTGAGAATATGGGCACGTGCTTGCATCACAAGATACTCATGCCATATCGTCCACCTGTGCATACCGGCGCTGACATACTGTCGCTAAACACTACGACCAATAGACCCCGAGGTTGAAAATACAACCTGACCTTGGAGGTCACAAGCCTGCTCACTCTTTCGAACTCAAAAAACTTGAAGGGCATAACCCTTGCTCTAGATAAAGACATTCCAATCCATCAATTAACCATTCTACTTCCACCTGCAAAACCCATACTGATCATAATCATTGCTCCCTTCCTGAGTCTCGTGTCTCGCATTCCCAGCCTTGAGCAACCCCCCCCCCCCCCCCCAAGGCCTCAAACCAAAACTCACTAGGTTTGCACCATACAACCCAAATCCATAATGCCACTGAGCTCACAACACATACCAATCCCATACCCATGATTGAGCAGCCACAACCAAAAGATTAACAGGAACAGAACCATTGTCGCGAACCATGGTATCCAACCATGCTATCTTCCTTGACCAGTCCTTAGAATCCCCAGAATCTTCCTTGAAGCGAGTATGGATCCTGTGCTTTTAGTAGTAGGGGCCCAATACTACCTTCCACACCTATCCATACTTTCCTCGTGGGTCTTTAAAGTCCTAGTCACCAAATACTCCAGAAACCTGCTCCTACACTAAAATACTTCCAAGGCTATCCTAGGGTTCCACACTTCTCTACGATCAGCTGTTGATGAACTCCTCACAAAGCCAATTAGCTATTTCATGAATACAATCACATGCGACAAAGCTCAGATAATCCTCCGAGTACCAGACTCATCTCTACAATGGTTGGACTCAAACGAGAGCTGCGAAGCAGGGTCAAATTCGTCACTCTGAGATTATTCAACCTTTTTCACATGTGACTTGACATATTCATTTAATAGCTAACTTAGATCACTCATGAGTTCCATAAAGCACAAAGAAAACAACATTCGTGTAGAGGAGCCGGCTGGAACTAAAATGCAATAAAAATCAAGAAGATCCTCATACGAAAACCTCTATCTCAAACTCCCACGCCACGAATGCACCTTCGCCATGATCTCACTCTCCTCAGTGTGGATAATTCTTCCTCGTGCTGACCCACTAAACACCGCCCCCATTCATGAAACTTCCACCAACCTTGTAGCACTCGTGTATGCTAGCCATACATAACACTGGATCCTATAGACAGTCGAATACCTAATCCTACCCTAAGCCCTTCATCAAACAAGAATAGAAAATAAGGCTAAACCGAATATTCTCAGGCTATCGAATCTTAGTTATGTACAACTATGATGCATACACTAAGTAACTACAGTAATGATGTCAATTTCATAAAAAGAGAATCCTAGGCTATCAGGCATCATATAATAAGGCAATTCTATCATACAATTTCTGAAGATCCCTAGCCTATCACTAGCATGTTGTTCTAAAATAACATAACATAGCATAATATCAAATAATTGTGTGGTAATTTGGGGTCTACTTAATGGCTACGGTTGATCGTACACATCGCATCCTCCTTGATTATTTTGAAAACCATTTTAAAATTGTTTTGAAAACCCATTTTTCGTAGTTTGAGATTGTATTCACATGAGTGTTCCTCCAATTCACTCAAAACAAGACTCTGATACCAACTTGTAACATCCTTAAAATTTCAATAAAATTTAAACCTTTCAAAACAACCCATTTAATAAAGAGGTGTTTACAACACCCTTGTTTCCAAAGCATTTATTTAAAACCGGAATCATTTACACATAGTTTTCAATAACATTCAAGTTATCAGAGTATCCCAGAAACCATAAGTTCCAAAAACACGAGGATGTGTATGGTCACGCCTTCACCTTGCCACGATCCATTGAAGTACCTTAAACCATAAACCAAAACTGTAAGAACGAAGCTTAGTGAGTTCCCCCAAAGTACCAACACAAAAATAATAGCACATATACAAAACAACATACTATGGGTCCAATCAACCATCGGGTTGGAATACCCCAGATCCTCAACCATCGGGTTAGAATGCCAACATACTATGGGCCCAATCAACCATCGGGTTGTAATGCCAACATACTATGAGTTCAATTAACCATCGAGTTGGAATACCCTCGACCCTCAACCATCTGGTAGGAATGCCCCATCCTAATAGCTTACGCACAAAGCAGAGAAGCCTCAACCACCAATCAAACATATGCAGATATAGCAGATAATCATATAACAGTCTACAACCAATCAATAGATCTAACAAATCACTAAGCATAGTATCATCTTATCTACCAGGATACCGATCTAACAGATCATAACAACACAAGAACATGCATAACAGGATATTAATATACTGGTCCGACATTGGTGCCTTCGACCCGCAAGTACAGTGAGAAAAACTCACCTCGCATTGCCGATCACATAGATGATCCTTGGCTGCTGGCTACCAGATCCCCGAACCACCACATCAAGACAACACCACATCCATAGCGGATTCCATGAATAATCTCTAACTGTAGATTCACGCTAACAGACACCAAAATGACAATCCATCAACATCTAGTCAGAGGAGATTTTAAAATCACCGTCAACACCTCGTTGTAGGCCCGAGATACTCCTTTGTTCCATAGCCCACTGATGACAAAACTGATGACAAAAGGCTCAATATCAAAATAAATTCCTTAAGCTGATTATGGCCCATTTTCCAAATTGGGCCTAATTCCTTTCAAGTCCTTCACCCAAGAAGATCAGCAAGCCAAAAACCCAACCATAAAATCCCAGACGGCCCAACACAACCCAATGCAAACTAAACCCAAATCTTGATCCAAAAGGCCCAAATTACTTCAAGGACCACACTTGGCCCAATTTTCTAAATTGGGCCCAACTCTTTATTGGGCATTATCCAAAGGTCCGATCCTCTTATTAGCCCAAAACACACTTATCTAGTTAGTCTATTAGGGCCCAAGTATCAAAGCCTAATAGATGGACCAATACCCGAAGCCCAAGTCCGAAATCCAAATAGAGGACGTACGCAAGGCGTACCCCTTCGGGATGTTGGGCATACTTCGCCTCACATTGACCACCATCAGGGTGGTCGACTTCGTATGCGGGGCGTACAATAACTTACGCGGGGCGTACCCTCGCAAAGACCACAATCATGATAAGTGCTTAATGGCTTAAGAACTTAATCCCAAAATTCAGATCCATGGTCCAAAATGCACATTAGAGTCATAAAGTCCCAAACTTTATGACTTTAGAAGTCTAAAAGCTCTTAATACAAGTCTTAATCCATCAAGACCTTTCTACCAAATACATGGGACACTTCTAACCATTGGAACCTCATTTTTATGCCTTAGGACCCATCCTAAGGTCTGAAAGGACAGCTTAACACGTCCAACACAAACCATGTACAAAATTGGGAATTTTGGGGCAAGAAGAACACCAAAAAGCAACCAAAGCAATATCTAAACAATCCAAGCATAAAGGTAGAAGCTTTATACATTCTGAAGCTTCCAAAGAAGATGATAATCCCAGATCTACAAGCTTGCTTCCTTCCTTGATCCCTTTGATGCATTAACTTCTCCTTTTGGCACACAAAACCACACTACAAGCTTAAGATGCTCACTATGGGGGGTTAGGGTTCACTCAAAATGGCTAAGGGGCTTGGCGGCTGAAAGAATGAGTCAAAATGACCCAAAAGAATGCTTAAATACCCCACAAACCCTAAAGGTTAGGGTTTCACTCGGACAGACGTACGCCCATCGTACAACTCATGCTCCATAAGTTACTTCTTTGCCACTAGGGCTTCCCATGGCCACTTCATTAAATTCCAAGTACCAAAAGCGACATAAATAAAACCCAAGGGAGGATTTTAAATTACTTGAAAACTGGGGTGTTACAGGAGCCATGGAAAATGGGAGATGCTAGAGTCGGCTGAGAAGAGATGGGAGGGAAAGAAACGAAGATGGAGGAGAATAATTAGAAAGATTGAGAAAAGATCTCTAGTACCACAATAGTCAAATGGTTTGCCCTTGAATGATTATGTATTCATTAACAAATATATAGGACACCAATACAAACAGTGGGTCATAGAGTAGTTGGGCGAACATACATACACAATACATACAAATATATGCTAACAGTTATCGGATGAAATGAAAAAAATAGAACGAAACATAAAACCAACATGAAGTGTATTAATTATTGGTGATAACTAAATGGAAGAACCCATGCCCTTAAAAATGTTATTGGGTGAATTGAAAAAAATAAAACGAAACATAAAATCAACATGAAGATAGTGTATTAATTACCGATGATAACTAGATGGAAGAACTCATGCCCTTAAAAGTTTTTAGGAAACTCTAAGGATGTAAGATTTATCGTAAAACTTTAGTATTTAATTCTGATTATCGTTTCGTTCCAATGACTATGGATGATCCGATAAACGCAAAGTGAATACTCTAAAATGTTGTTGAATGGGGAGGACGTATTTATACTTGTGGAAACCTGTGCACTTTCCAAAAAATGAGGATTTCTAACAATGAGAACCCTATCACAACGAAGTGCAAAATACGCCTGAAATACACTATTTTACGTAACTCGCATCTCACATCCACGAGTGCAACTAGGTGCGCATGTTGGTTTAACTTTTCCTTGACACCGCTAAACCCTTTGAAGGATGATGAAAAGAAAACATTATATACTTATTAAATGTTCTTCCTCGTCCATGTATGATAGGAAAATAGCCAACTTGCTCATATCTTTTTATAATTTCAAACACTATATGTTGTTGTTGATTCATTTTCTAGCAATGAAAACATTGATTCAAGCAATATCTTTTATAATTTACAATTTTCACGATAAAATCCTATATCATTCAATCACAATAACAAAAGCTCCATCAACACACATGAAGTTTGAAACAATAAAGAAATCGTTATTTCCAATTTACTATCCCCAAATGGAGACAATCGTGTACGTCCTTTCTTACAAGACTTGGGTTAAATGTATCAACGATGAACTATGTTTTTCAGTGTTTATGAAAAACAAGGGACATGAGACAATGATCCGTTTGGTGGAGGTGGTATTGACTTTTGGGATGTCCCCGAATTTATTGGCTTTCAAGATTTAGTTGTTTATCCCCGAGGCAACATATTCACATGGTGTAATGACCATCAAATATCTAGTATATGAGTTTTGAACATATTCACACGTTTTGTTTTAATTTATCCTAAAAGAATGAGAAATTAAATATCCTCCTACCTTTTAATCTTACCAATCCTCATATCCATTTAAATGATGACATGTGTCATATTAGTATCCTAAAATATCATTAAATCTCATTAAATGTTACACATGTCACAATTTCATTGGATAGGAGGATATGTAGGAACAAAAAGTAGGAGGATATTTAATTTCTCTAAAAGAATATAACATGTTCTTTTTTTGTCTCTTAATAATCATTACTTACAAGTTGGGCTAGCCCACTTGGCTAATATAAATGTTCAAATCTAACTACTAAATAGAAGGTATTGAGTTTAATAATATATATATATATATATATATATATATATATATATATATATATATATATATATATATATATATAGGTTTAGGTTCATTTGAGACCATTCTAATTTTGCGAGACCGTGAGACCAAATCTAAAAATAATTTTAAAATGCAAAATAAATGGAAAAATCCAAAATTTTTTTTTTTAAATATTATTTTAGGAACTTGAATTAACTAAAAAAAATAAAAAAAATAAAAAAAAATTCCGTTTTTTTTGAAAAATACGTGAAATATTCTAAATAGAATATTACACTGACATATTCTAAAAAATAATTTTAAAATGCAGAATAAATGGAAAAATCTAAAAATTCTTTTTTTAAATATTATTTTCGAAACTTGAATTAACTAAAAAAATAAAAAAAATTCTATTTTTTTTTTTGAAAAATACGTGAAATATTCTAAATAGAATATTACACTGTACATATTCTAAAAATAATTTTAAAATACAAAATAAATGGAAAAATCAAAAAAATTCTTTTTTTAAATATTATTTTCGGAACTTGATATAACTAAAAAAAATAAAAATAAAATAAAAATAATAAAAAAATACGTCACACGGTCTCACAAAATATAGGTGGTCTCAAATAAACCTATATATATATATATATATATATATATATATATATATATATATATATATATATATATATATATATATTTGTCATTCAAAAAAAATATATTACTCGAAATTTCTCTTTTAATTATATAACTATAATTCACAAACTTTGATGGGGTAATATATTTATATTAAAATGATCCAATCGTGTGGAAATATACAAATTTAATGGCATTCTATTCATAATATATTTAATACATGAAATTTAAAAATCAAAAAGAAAAACCATCAATTTATATCCAAAATTTTAAAACTTGTAATCATATCTTGATTTTTTAAAACAAATGTGATTATACTTGTAATCATATCTTGAATTTTCAAAACAAACGGATAAATTGTTATATGATGATTAGTTGACATAAGAATTGAGAAGTAATGGGTATTGGTGATGGTGGGCTCACACAACCAACTATTTATATCCCTCAAAGCCTACCACTTGAATTGATTACAAACTTCCCTCACTTCAACCACTATTGGTCCCCCAGCAAACTTTCCCAGACCTAATAATCTCCATTCCAGAACAACCTACAACTTTTGCAGCATTAACAACCACGTCATGATAAAACCAATGTTTTTCCTTTAGAACTTTCAGGTCTGGAAAACGATGACCAACTCATGTGCAACTGTTACTTATGTATGCTTTGTGATAAATATAAGAAATTCAACACATGAATGTTGAGGTGGTCTACAAAGTGCTTGTCATAGAGCATAATTAGATACATAAGAATCGAATTTTAGTGGTGAATGTTCAAAATTTTCGGCATTAAATAGGACCACCATCAAATGCCCATCATGCATACAAAAAACTTTAATATTAATTTATCAAAATATAATGCATTGTCATTATTGAATTTTCATAAACATATTGAAGGCATTTATTTTATAAACTTGAACTCCAGTTCATGTAGGCTACAGGACAAAAGTTGCTATTGTCCAACCACAACAAAGGTTTGCTAAGTGCTAAATTAGAATGTAAAGTCGATATTCTCTATAAATTGACAGCTCAAAGATTTATTTTTTAATTGATCAGTAAAAGAAATAAAAACATGGAAAAAGGTAAATATGGAATATCATAAACTTAAGGCACAAACCTAGGAAGATAAAGACGTAAATACTACTGAAGATAAACTAATATATAAAATCCAATGCTCCCCTCAAGTTGGAGCACAAAGATCTTGAGAGCCCAACTTGTCAAGTAAGAAGCGAAATTGTTGAGCTCCCAACCCTTTGCTAAGAAGATCAACAATCTGCGTGTTGGGGTCGATGTGGTGATGTTGAACTTCTTTCAAATCGACGTGACAAAAAAACAATCAATTTCAACATGTTTGGTTCATTCATGAAAAACAATGTTATTTTCTATGTGACGTACAACCTAATTATCAGAATAATGGGGTTGACCCATCGAAAGTAATGTTGAGTTCTTATAGAAGCCATCGATGCCATAGAATTTTGCTAACATGGGAGGCCATGGAATGATATTATGCCTCACAGACGAACGAGAAACAACAAATTGCTTTTTGGTTTTCCAAGAGATAAGAGCACCACCAAGAAGAGGAACATATGCAGTTTTGGAGTGTCGTGTGTAAGGGAACCCAAGCCGGTCAAAGTCAAAATATGTAGGGAGGTTGTGACCTCATATTCGAGGTAGCAACACACCTCGACCAGGTGTGGATTTCAAGTACCGAAGGACCCAGTGCACGACATCCATGTGGGGCTATCTTGAATCAGCCACAAATTGAGAGAAGATGTTGACCGAGTAGGTAATCTAAGGTCTGGTAGCTTGTAAGTAAAGAAGGCGACCAACTATGTGACGGTAGCGACTTGCATCAACCTTTGGTTCATCGTCACTTTTATCTTACTTATGGTTTTTCTCCATGGGAAAAGAACTTGGCCTACATCCTTCAAAACCACAATTGGAAAGAATATCCAAAATGTATTTTATGTGGCTTAATACCAATCCTTTGGGAGTGCAAGCCACTTCTATACCAAGGAAATACTTGAGATTTCTAAGATCTTTAGTGTTAAACCAATTATTGAGTTTAGTTTTAATGTGTTGCATTTTGGTGGTATCGTTGCCAACCAAGACGACGTTGTCGACATAAATGAGAGTTTCTACGAAGATTCCTTTATGTTGATGAATAAAAAAAAGGAACGTTCGGCCTTAGACCGGTTAAAATCAAGTGCAAGAAGAGATTTAATGAACTTGTGATACTAATGTAACACTCGGTTTCGAATTTGCTTCTTTATTCGAGGTTGCGGCCCAATCTTCAGTGGTCATGAGGCTTAGGGCCTTGGGGAAGGAAGAATTTGGCCCTTCTCGGGTGTGAGTGTTATGTTTTAAGTGATCCAAATGTTCGATGGTGTCTTCGGAGGTCAATGGTATAATCGTAATTTGATAATTTGATCTTTTACGAATTTTGGATTATTTAATTGGTTTTCAAATCAAATAAAGTTTATAGAAGTTTAAGGCTTCTCGTTACCATTTGGTGGATATAAAGAACGTCAAGAGTGGATAAGGGATGCAAAAGTTATGACTATTTGAAGTTAGAGGGGTGTTGGGCCAACACGGGTACGCATGGCGTACATGGGAATTTGGACGTGGGTGCATTTGGGAACGCCTTGCGTTCCCCAAGGGAACATGCTGCGTTTGTCAGGCCAGATTAAAACCCTAAATTAGGGTCTTGGACCATATTTAAAGACCTTAACTCACCTCCAACCCTCATTTCCTTCATCCTCCATCCTCTCTAACCCTAAGAATGAAACCTTAGCCTCCATTTGAGTGATTCTTGAGCTTCAAAGTGATTTATGTGTCTTTTTGGTGCGTGAGGAAGAATAAGGAACTTCTTGAAGAGTCATTGCTTGACTTGGAGCTTTTGGATCCAGGCTTTGTGCACCTAGATCTATCTTTTGGAGGTATAAAGTCTCAACCTTGAAAACTCTTTCATGTTGATCTAGCTAAATGGTATTTTGTTATGGTTTTGGTCCCTTTGAGGTGGTTCTTATGAGTAGAAGTTACTCTAGAACCTTTGAGCTTCATATTTGGTACTTGCTGAGGTTATTGAGTCATAAAGTTTGGATCTTGATGGGTATAAACCTTCCATTCATTATTTCGTAGTCATTTGATGAAGTTTGGGACTTAGGGTTTTGATTAGGGTCCCATTGAGTTATGTTAAGTCAAAAAGTTGGAAACTTTATGACTTAATAAGTCCCTTGAAATTTGATCTGGAAGTTTGGATTGAGGTCTTAAGGTATTAAGAAGTTTTTAAGACATTTTGGGGTGATTTTGACCTTTCGGGTTCATCTTTGGTGTTGGGCTTCTTTAATCCATGCAAAGGCTTAAAGCCTTCGACTTTATGGGTTAAGTCACTGTTATGGGACTATTCTGGGGTTCTAGACGTTGGACTTAATGGACTAAGTCCTTAGAATGAGAATTTGGAACTTAGCCTTGAATGTCGTTCGTAGCCCCTGGGAATGCATCGCGTTCCGTCTTGACTCCCCGTCTGTAACACCGTAAATTTCAAAATAATATTTTCGCATAATATAAAAACATATTCATTTAGTTTTTCATAAAACATCAGTGTTTGAAACTCCAATCAATGTCATACAATAAATCCCAAGATCACATATCATAAAAATCCCATGTGTGTGTACTGATCAAGCCGGCACCTTCCCACAGTCATCACTAGTACCTGAAACAATAAACACCAACACTGTAAGCACAAAGCTTAGTGACTTCCCCAAAATACCACACATAACACATATTAGCCACTCGAGGCTATATCTCTGTGGGTTCGTAGACCCTACTCTGTGAACCCTCTGGTTCTAACTCTGGGAACCTTCCGGTTCCAACTCTATAAACATGCACAGCATAAATCACATAGAAATAATGCAGTACAACACATAACATACATATAGCATACAAATACTCTGTCACATAACTCTGGTTACCTACTCAAGGTAAAGTATAGTGAGAAGACTCACCTCGTGTATCTCGATAACTCGTGAATCCCGGAAATCACTTGCGCTCGATCCTCCGAGCTATAATCCTCTTATAACATCATATACCTCTAATTAACACTTTCACAACTAAAGTTGACCGTTGACCAGAGTTGACCAGTGTTGACTTGATAAGGGTAGTCAAATTTAGTTGTGAAAGTGTTAATTAGAGGTATATGATGTTATAGGAGGATTATAGCTCGGAGGATCGAGCGCGAGTGATTTCCGGGATTCGCGAGTTATCGAGATACACGAGGTGAGTCTTCTCACTATACTTTACCTTGAGTAGGTAACCAGAGTTATGTGACATAGGATTTGTATGCTATATGTATGTTATGTGTTGTACTGCATTATTTCTATGTGATTTATGCTGTGCATGTTTATAGAGTTGGAACCGGAAGGTTCCCAGAGTTAGAACCAGAGGGTTCACAGAGTAGGGTCTACGGACCCACAGAGATATAGCCTCGAGTGGCTAATATGTGTTATGTGTGGTATTTTGGGGAACTCACTAAGCTTTGTGCTTACAGTGTTGGTGTTTATTGTTTCAGGTACTAGTGATGACCGTGGGAAGGCGCCAACTTGATCAGTACACACACATGGGATTTTTATGATATGTGATCTTGGGATTTATTGTATGATATTGATTGGAGTTTCAAACACTGATGTTTTATGAAAAATTAAATGAATATGTTTTTATATTATGCGAAAAAATTATTTTGAAATTTACGGTGTTACAAGTTGGTATCAGAGCCTTGGTTTGAGGGATTCGAGTACACCTTCGGGCATATTTGAACTCAAACTGAGGATTTGAGAAGTATTTTCAAAAAGAATAAAAGATTTTTTTTCGAAGAACGCAGAGCAGAGTTGTGTGTACGATCAGTCCGCGCCCGAACGGTGATTTCTCTAAAATACCCTCATGTTATGTGATATTGATATTGATATGATGTATTCTCATGCTAGAGTAGGCTAGGTACTCCTATTAGGACTAGAGTGACCTAATTTGTGATGCCTTAGCCTAGGGAGAGGAGAGCTGTTATGAGATGCTTGAGAGTGAGTAGGTAGCAGCGAGGGGCTTATGAGAGATCTGTTAGAGAATGGATTATGCATGTTAGAGTACTTGGAATTTGGGATTTGAAGAGGAGGACTTGGGGTGTATTCTGGTACGATGCGGACAGTAGTATTGGGCCTGTACTACTGAAAGCACCGGAGCGGTGTACAACCTAAGTAGGAATCTTTGGAATACCAAGGATCAAGGAGGGAAGAGTTGTCGAGTGTGAGTATGCTCGAATGGATTCTAATTTATCGTATGTTGTATTTCAGAGGTAGATCATGGTGTGGACACGTCTGATGCCTGAGAGCAGTGAGACCAGTGATGAGGAGATCCGCCGGATCATCCATGAGGAGGTGGCTGCGGCCATCAGGGCAGAGATACCGGAGATGTTCGGGTCTATTAAGACCACGTTGATTGAGACCTTCGATGAGCGTTATGCCGCTCTTTCTGAGGCTGCTATTGCAGCGGCTACCGCAGATATTGCTGCCGCGAGGCCGCAAGGTGGTGATGCGTTGCTATTTCGAGAGTTCAGAAACACAAAACCACCAGAGTTTGATGGGACCCAGGACCCGGTGGTGGCTATGAGATGGATTTATGATGTAGAGGGGTGTTTCTTCACTTTCTCAACTCCTGAGCATTTGAAGGTTCGGTTCGCGCTGAACCAGCTTCGCTTGGGAGCGAAGGACTGGTGGAAGTTTGTGATGGCGCACTTTACGCCTGCTGAGCTTGCGGCAGTGACCTGGGAGAGGTTCACTGCCATGTTCCGAGATGAGTACGTTCCCCAGGTGGAGAGGGAGCGTTTGGCCCAGGAGTTTCTGACCCTCAAGCAGGGTACTGAGTCTGTTACGGTGATTACAAGTATGTTCCATGAGAGGGCGATGTTCTGCCCTGAGCACGTGTCCACGGAGCAGGCACTTATGAGCCGATATTTGAGTATCTTGAGGCGAGACATTCGGGAGTTCACGGAGAACTCCTCGTACCGGACATTTGCCGAGCTTCAGGCAAATGCCCGGAAGAGGGAGATCGAGCTAGAGACTCAGGCCAGGGAGGAGGCGGAGTCTCAGGGGAGGGATTGGCGACCGACACAGTCTCAGCCGGCAGCCAAGCGGGCCAAGCCCACTGATCCCAAACCAGGGAGCCAGAAGGGCCGCACTTGTGGGAAGTGTGGCAAGGGTCATGATGGAGTCTGTAGAGCGGGATCTTGCTACAAGTGTGGCAAGGAGGGGCACATGGCCAAGGACTGCCCCAAGGGTTTTGCGGTGTGCTTTCACTGCAACCAGACCGGACACCGGAAGGCAGAGTGTCCGCAATTGCGAGGGTCATCTCAGGGAGCACCTTAGGGATCTGCCCCTGCCGCCATCAGAGCTACCGAGAGTCGGCCAGTGAAGGCCGAGGTGCCGAGAGCACGAGGGAGAGCTTTTCAGCTGACCGCGGAGCAGGTCCGTGCAACACCCGATGGTCGGGGGCTTATGACATTTCAGGGGCGTATCTGGGTGCCGTTTGTGGGAGGAACGCGTACCATTTTGATGGAAGAGGCTCATCGGTCGAAATTTTCGATCCATCCTGGGGCCACTAAGATGTATTTGGACCTGAGGAAGGAGTATTGGTGGCCCTGTATGAAGAGGGATGTTGCGTGGTTTGTTGAGAGGTGCTTGACCTGCCGTAGGGTTAAGGCCGAGCACCAGAGGCCGCATGGTAATTTGCAACCATTGGAGGTTCCCGAATGGAAGTGGGAACATATCACCATGGATTTTATCACCAAGTTGCCAAGGACTGCCAGGGGAGTTGATGCAATTTGGGTGATTGTGGATAGGTTGACGAAGAGCGCTCACTTTCTTGCTATCAGCGAGAGTTCATCAGCAGAGAAATTGGCAGAGGTGTATGTGAGGGAAGTGGTATCTCGACATGGGGTGCCGATCTCGATTGTTTCAGACCGAGATGTGCGTTTCACTTCCAGGTTCTAGAAGAAGTTTCATGAGGAGTTTGGTACTAGGCTGCATTTTAGTACCGCATATCATCCCTAGACAGACGGCCAGAGTGAGCGGACGATTCAGACGCTCGAGGACATGCTCCGGGCATGTGTATTGGATTTCGGGGGTAGTTGGGATGCGTACTTGCCCTTGGCAGAGTTTTCCTACAACAACAACCATCATTCGAGCATTGGTATGCCGCCCTTTAAGCTGTTGTATGGGAGGAGGTGTCGGACCCCCATTTGTTGGGGAGAGGTTGGTCAGCGTGTGATGGGCAGTACAGAGATCGTGCTTCAGACGACAAAGCAGATCCAGCAGGTCAGATAGAGGTTGTTGACCGCTCAGAGTCGTCAGAAGAGCTATGCAGACAGACGCCGGTCCGAGCTTGAGTTTCAGGTCGGCGACCTTGTGCTCCTGAAGGTCTCTCCTTGGAAAGGAGTGATTCGATTCAGGAAGAGGGGCAAGTTGTCACACCCCCAAACCAAGGATGGCGGAAACGCCCGGGGGTGGAGGACTTCATGTAGAGTATCACAACAACGAGTATAATAGTGCTCAAAGTAAATACAACCATCATAAATATAATTGAAAAAGTTACACCAAAGTATATGTTTACATGATTCGAATCAATTACATTATGAAACAAAATGAACTGTTTGACGATTTATCGTCCCATCCTCAAAACGTTGTTGATTTCCTGTTTTCACTGAATTCCTGAGAATACAAGTAGTTTTGAAAAGTGTCAACACAAAGGTTGGTGAGTTCATAAGAGATTTTGTTGGAGAAGTAAACCGTTTTCCTTGTAAAAGCGATAGAATATGTATCCAGAAAATCCGATATTTTCTTTATAAAATTTATGTAATGTAGTCTTATAACCGACGACCAAAATGTATAAGTAACCTCTCTTACTAATAGAAAATGATATGTGTTTAAATTGACATAAATGCGCTTGAATTAAAGGAAATTCCTGTAAATTCTTATATTTGTTAATACTTTATGTATATGTAGTCCTAAATCTCAGGACTGAGAAAATAACAAGTATTGTCCATACTTAAAGTTATAAATGTGGTTTCAAATGATGTGTAGTCATAAATACCAAAACCGAAAGTGTACAGTAATATCTGTACTTATTGAGATAAAAAGTGATTTTAAAATCGACATAAAACCCATTTAAGTTTTATAAAAATCCCGTAAACTTTATGTATTGTTATATCCCTATGTGAGTCGCTATAATCATACTATGACTAAATGAACCTGCCACGACGTTTCTCAGGCGTCGTAAGACTGAAATGACATTTGTCACCCGTAGACCTGCAGGTCCCACTGTAGCTAGCAGCAAGGTGTGGGGTGTCAAACCCAATATAGATCTATACACAACTATCACGTTCTCCCTCCAGGAGACTCTGATTATAACTAACAGGAATTTATATCCCGCACTCGGACGTACGGAAAG
The DNA here is from genome assembly GCF_051521515.1 of Lactuca serriola. Classification (NCBI taxonomy): domain Eukaryota; kingdom Viridiplantae; phylum Streptophyta; class Magnoliopsida; order Asterales; family Asteraceae; genus Lactuca; species Lactuca serriola. The sequence goes on from NC_136411.1 coordinate 284,594,401, forward strand.
AGATTGTCTCACAATTTAGGTTAACAAGTTTACAAGTTGTGTGCGTGAGTGTAAAACCTTTCTGTATGAATGTACCCTTTTTGTACGTGTGTGTTATGTGATGTATCATAAACTATACCTATTATAGTTTTATCCAAAATGTTTGTAATATATAAGAACTCTTTTATGAAAAAGCGTTAGTGTTATGAAATCCATTAAACTATGCTTATTATATCTTATGTACGTGTTCTAAATGAATGAATAATCTTATCATGAATGACTTATTTTCAGTTTATGATGATAAAATTTACAAAGGAACACATTCAATACCTAGAATTTATTATTATACACTTTGCTCAACATAATACAAAGTGTTATGAAAATTATATGATGTTAACTAAATTAGACCTTCCTGCACTGTTTTAGAAAAACCATAGAAAAATCATACGAAGTCAAAAACTAAATCCGTAACTTCTGAGAGTTCCCAAAATGTGTCTAGTTTACTCATAATTTTTATCATGATTTTTAATGATCTTTAAATTGGGTGAAAAGGTCCATAATCACCGACTGGTCCGGATTGGTGTCTGAAATGATAGGCAGTTTTGTAAAATTCACCATAAATTGTATAAAAATCGTATGGAGATGTGCAAGTAGTCATTTTAAAGCTAAGAACTTGAACTACTTGCACCTAAAACAGTTTTGAAAACAAAAATGTTTAAGTCGTCCAAAACAGTCCGTGAATGGAGTTGAACGTTTCTGATGAAGGCTGTTAGAAAAGTTTAGTTATGTTCCTGGTATTTTAACTTGTATTCCCCCCCTAAAAACTTGAGAAAACATGAAAATGTAGGGGTATGAACTCACCTTAAGTGATTTCAGTAGGTAAGTGTTGAAGAAGAGAAGTGTTCAACCCAAGAACACTTGAAGAATCACTTGAAGATTCGAAGATCTAACACAATTATGAGAGAGTTTGTGTAAGATATCCATGATTCGAGTAGAAAGAAGTGAAATAAGCATAAAGAGAAGGGATTATTCTTACCAAATGTGGAGGAAAATCCCAAGATCAGCCCTTGAATCTCGAATTTCTAGAGAGAGAAAGTGAGAGAGAAAAGAGTTTGATCTTCTTGTGAAATGAGAGCAAATGAGAGAAGTGAGGAGAGAGGATGAATATTCAGCTCTCAAAAACATGGGAAAGAGTGATGATTGAGTGGAAAGGACATTGATGTGACCTAGGTAAGGTGGGGAGGTGTGGCTGGTCATAGAGTGGGTGTGGGAGTGGTTGCTTGTGTCATAAAGTAAAACAAAGTCAACACTCCACCTCTTTGTACTTTACCCACTTGCTTTTATTATTTAAATAAAGATTTTTATGAAAATATGGTTAAATTGTGAATATTCAGGGTTTATTATGTTACAATATGATTTTGGGTGAAAATCCCACATTAAAATAATTAAAAACGGGCCTTAAACGCAAAACTACGCGAAAACCGGGAGAAAGTGAGTTCCCAGCGAGACCTCTCGGTCCTAGGCCGAGGTTCGGTCCCTAGGCCGAGGTTCGGTCATGGTGGTTGCTGAGCCGGATGCGAGAGGCTGAGCCAGAAGAAGAAACGAGGGCGAGGGGCTCGGTCCGAAGTCAGAAGCGAGGGTCCTAGGCCGAGGGTTCGGTCCGAAGCTCAGAAGGGGAGGTTCGGTCCTCGGTCCTCAGAAGAGAAGGTTCGGCAAGCCATCAGAAGGGAGGGTTCGGTTAGTCATCAGAAGAGGAAATGGTCAGAACCGAATGAACTGTAGTGAACAGTAGTGAACAGTACCTTCGGTTCGGTTCCTCTTCATCAGAAGGTTCGGTTCCTAAGAGGACTTTCGGTTCCTAAGAGGGGTTTCGGTTCCTTAAGTCCGTTTTTCGCGTGGACTTCCGTTTTTGGGCTGTTTTCGCCAAATTCGAGGGTCGGGATGCCCCGAGTGATTATAGAAAGTTGGGAGAGATTTCGAGAGAGATTTGAGAGAGATTCCACATACTCAGAGAGATTTGGGAGAGATTTGACATTCTTGGAGAGATTTCACATACAAAGAGATATTTGGGAGAGATTTCATATTCTTAGAGAGATTTGGGAGAGATTTGACATTCTTGGAGAGATTTCACATACAAAGAGATATTTGGGAGAGATTTCATATTCTTAGAGAGATTTGGGAGAGATTTGACATTCTTGGAGAGATTTCACATACAAAGAGATATTTGGGAGAGATTTCATATTCTTAGAGAGATTTGGGAGAGATTTGACATTCTTGGAGAGATTTCACATACAAAGAGATATTTGGGAGAGATTTCATATTCTTAGAGAGATTTGGGAGAGATTTCTGATAAGAAGAGATGGAGTGAACACGATTGAGAGAGGTTTCATTGGTGACCCTTTTTGAGTGTTCGGTTTCGCAATGCAGGGTCCGTAAGCCCCGTTAAGCCTTGTTTAAGGATCTTGCATACTCCCGATGAGTATGCAACATTGTTTTATCGGTTTGGCTCGCCACGTACCACAGTTTTAGGTTAAGGAGATCTAGATGTATGCACTTTTCGATTTATGTTCTCTCATTAGAATAGAGAGTTGTTTAGAAATTACATAACGTAAACTCTAATACTCGCGGCAAATTGAGTTGACCGGTTTGACTTGTTGACTTTAGTTGACTTTGACTTGACCGAAAATTGACGGTTGTCACACAAGTTGGGGCCCCGATATATTGGTCCTTTCCGAGTGATCGCGAGGGTAGGCCGGGTAGCCTATCGTTTGGATTTGCCAGCAGAGTTGGGGCAGATTCACGACACTTTTCATGTGTCGCAGCTGAGGAAGTGTATAGCCGATGAGTCAGCAGTGGTTCCATTAGAGGATATTCAGGTGGATGCGAGCCTGAATTATGCTGAGAGACCAGTGGCAATCAGAGATCGGAAAATCAGGGTTCTGAGGAACAAGGAGGTACCCCTGGTTTTGGTTCAGTGGCAACATTGGAAGGGGTCCGAGATGACTTGGGAACCGGAGTGTGAGATGCGTGAGTAGCATCCAGAGTTATTTGCAGAGCGAGACTTCGAGGGCGAAGTCTAGTTCTAGTGGGGGAGATCCTCCTATAACACCATATACCTCTAATTAACACTTTCACAACTAAAGTTGACCTCGATCCTCCGAGCTATAATCCTCCTATAACATCATATACCTCTAATTAACACTTTCACAACTAAAGTTGACTACCCTTATCAAGTCAACACTGGTCAAATCTGGTCAACGGTCAACGGTCAACTTTGACCGGACTCGGCGAGTGCACTAGAGCGACTCGGCGAGTCTATACGTGTCACTGACTCCTTAGGATCCTCTCTTGACACGTCGAGTACTTCCCTGACTCGACGAGTTCCACCTGGCATGAATCGCGGGGCCACCACGACTCAACTCGCCGAGTCTCAAGAACAACTCGGCGAGTTCCAGCTTGACTCAGTCCACCTGTCAACCCTCTCTGACTCTCCCTGACTCACTGAGTCAACCCGTAACTCGGTAAGACCACTCACTGAGTGGTTAAAGGCAATATTCAAGCTACTCGCCGAGTCTGTTCTTCGGACTCGGCGAGTCTAAGCCATGCATGAACTCAAACTCACTCCTGAGGTCAGATCCGCTACCGTAACTCATAGATCCAGTCCTTCCAAGCACATTTATCACGTAAAGTTACAATCTTGGCTACCATGCAACGCTTATAAGGCTTCTTTTGGTGAAATGACATCTAAAATGATAACCTAAGTCCCCAACTCAAAAGGATAGGCATAAAGCAGGGCATTTGGGACTCTTTGGACCTACTAAGATCCAGATCTAGGTACCAATTCCCAAAGGGACCTCTCATACTCAAATTACAAGGCATACAAGGCATGAAGAAACCCTAGATTTGACCATATACATAAAAACACGAGAATAAGCTCTGAATAATACCTCAAATAGCTTCCTCTGCCAAAATGGAAGTAGATCCAAGCTCCCCAACCCTCCTAGTTTGGCCTTCCTCTTCCTTTCTTGCTAACACACACAAAGATGAAGAATAAAGGCCTCTTTTCTCACTCACAAGGACTCACAGGTGCTCTGGTGCTCTCAAGGTCGAAGGTAGCCGCAATGAAGGGTTATAAGGCCCTTTAAATAGGGCTCAGGGCCGGGAAATTAGGGTTTCATTAAACAGCGTGGACTCGCCGAGTCCACTCTTGGACTCGTCGAGTCCGGACGCGAACCCGCGTCCAAATCCGCGATCCTACTCGGCGAGTCTAGGCTCCAACTCGCCGAGTCTCCTCACAATTTACCAAAAATAAATAAATGAATAATACCTGGGAATCCGGGCTGTTACACCGTCAATTTGTCCGGCGATGAACGTCGTGCGTTCAGCCCTTGGATGCTGTGCATTCGTCTGATCAGTGGAGGTTTTGGTTGTTGGGCTTGGACTTAACTTTGGATGTGGGTCTTGCTGGTTTGGGCCTTGTGGTGTCATTTTGGTTTTGGGCTACCTATTTGGGCTTTATTGATTTGGGCCTGTTGGGCCATCTTAGATTAACTGTTGGACAAAAGGGAATTTTTGGGCTTTAGGATAAGGCCTATATGGGTTGGGACCAATTTGGAAAATTGGGTCAGTGGTAGGCCTTTGTGGAACTTTTGGTTTTGGGCGTTTATGGTTTTTGGACTTAGGCCTCAGTATTGGTTCAAGTTGGGTTAGGGGTAAAATGGTCATTTTACCCTAAATATGGTTTATGGATGATAGTTTGGAACCCAATTGCTAATTCGGTGTTATCTTGGTATTGATAGCCCGGAGGAATTGTCAGGCCAGCAGTTAGGGATTTCTTTCAGTGAACTTCTGCATTCGAGGTGAGTCTTCTCACTGCTCTATGCGTCAAAGGCACTAATGTCGGCCCATTTGGTTTATGTATTGTAGGAAGACTTGGGGGTAGCTCTCGGAATTTTGTATAAAGTACCAAGAGGCGGCTCCTGGAAAACTGTATGCAAGACCAAAGTCTGAACTCTGGCAATTATTGATTAAGTAGTTGTAGATTGTATGCTAGTTGTCTTTGTGATGCTTGAATGGAAAACCAGGAGGTGGATCCTGGCACTTGTCTGTAAGACCTTGGGTCTTGTCCCCCATCCTGGAAAGGAAGACCACAAGGCGGCTCGTGGCATAATGGCAAGACTGTGGTTGGAACATACCACTTTTATTGATTATGATAATTGCATGCTAGATTAGGGCTAAGGATCTGCTCAATATTATATGATATGAGAGATGCCTTTTTATGCCTGATTGTATGAGATTTAGAATTGCATGCTAGTAAGGATTCCTGATGAGTGAATAGAATGGCTCGATTAGTGTATGATGGTTAGATTTTACGTTTCCTGAATGTTACTTGCTTTGTGCATCGTGGGGCTCTTAGCAATGTGAGTTAACTACGAAGTGAATATGCTAAGTCACATGTGGCACATGCTAGATAATCTCAGAGTGATGGACTTGGCACTATTGTACAACTCTCGTTTGAGTCCAACCGTTCTAGGATTGAGTCTTGTACTATAAGGATTATCTGATCTCTGTTGCATGTGACTATATTCATGAGGTAGCTAGTTGACATTAATGGGAATCCTTCAGCAGCTGATGGCATGGTGAGGTCGGGAACCTAGGGGAGCCTAGGTTATGATGCAGTGGGTTTAGTGGCGTGATTTAGTGAGTTTTTGGTGCATCAATTTGAGAAGGTAACTTAGAGGATTCGGGAGGATTGCTGAGGAAAGTATGGATAGGTGTGGAAGGTAGTATTGGGCCCGTACTACTAAAAGCACAAGATCCATACTCAAATCGGCGAGAGTCTTGGAGAATCCAAGAAGCTTATGGGAGGAGACTTCTTGGGCATGTTTTGATCTTTGGCATGTTGTATTTTATTTTGAAGATGAGCACTCGGGGAGGAGGTTTAGGTTCTGACTCCGGCTTAGGTGTAGGTACTGAGTCGATTAGCGAGCAGATGCGGGAGTTTATCTCGTCAGAGATTACCCACAGTAGTTTGGAGCCGACTCTTGTGATCTTTGGTTCAATCAAAGATGGGATTTTGGAGGTATTGGATAGTCGTCTCGGGGTCTTTCAGACCGAGATCATAGTGGGGAAGTTGGGGGCTCATCTAGAGCCCAAAGCTTGGGGACCCCTAGGAACCTGCAGGAAGGAGGATCCTATTGTTAGCTTTTGTCATTTGGGATCAGAGGTGAATAGTGTACCATGTATTCAGTAGGGTCAACCACATGATTTGATCGCCGCAAAGGTTTCACGAGCCCTACACGAGGAGTTACCCGACATCATTGGGCATTTCACTGATAGAGTGGTCGCCAGGTTCGAGGGGTGGGCCTCACTTTTTCAAGTGGTTGATGGGGTGGTCGGGGTAACCCAGGAGCAGGAGATTGGTTTAGATAGGCAGCTAGGAAAGAGGAAGCAGACTTCCAGTCTGGCTCGACGATCTGAGCAGTTGGACGCTACCATAGCTGGTGTCAGAGACCTGAGGGGTTGTGGTGGTTACACGAAGGATGAAGGGGCGCATGAGGATATGCGCAGGAGGTCTAAGTGCAGCAGGTGCGGGTGGAAGGTTCACAATCATCATGAATGAACAATGGAAGTAGAGTTATGCCATCGTTGTTATCAACCTGGTGATATCAGGGTGAATTACCCCCACTTAGTGGTTGGGACAACACAGGTTTCATCGCAGGTACTTCAGAAGGAAGAGGGATTTGGGGTTTCTTCAAGCGACATTGTGGGTATGTATCTTTTGCTTCTTTTCGGTTTTTATCATAATTTATGTTGTTGGAATATTGCAGCGGTTTGGGTATGCATTATCTTGGTTTATTTCTCTGCTTATGTTTGGGTTATATTTTCAAGAAATGTTATATGTCATTTGCATGCCATGAATCATTAGTGGTAGTGAGGGGTTGTTCTCTTATAGCGAGTTTTGAGTGTTTGGTTGTTATTCTGGTTTGTATTCGAGATTGGTTCAAGGGAATTGTGTGGAAGGTTTATGGTCAGGATTTATTGGGTTAGTTCTTCAGTATCGCCAGGGTTCAATGGTTTTAGCAATTGTGCTTGGATTGGCTTTTGGGGGTGCCGAGGGAAGTGTTCTGTTGCTAACGTTTTGGTTGGAGCATCTATTCTGTGGACTTCAATGAGTGTGATATTGTTTTTAAGCATCAGGGGGGGTTATCAGTTTGTTGGGATTCAGGAAGTGTTCTGTAACAACCCGTTCTTTCGAGTCAATTAAAGTCAATGAAATTCACACTAGTTCAATCAAAGCTTACACTAGATCAAACAAAGAGTTACATCTATTCATATCTAATTTTAATACTTAGCTTAAATCATATTATATCTTAGTATAATTGTGGTTTTATTCCAAGGAATTTTAAATGAATGAAAGTTATACCTTTGAAAACATGTAAAAGCTTTAAACTTAAAGGAAATCATATTATATAATGTATATATATAGAAATCGGTTTATGGAATCAAATTCCATACCCTAAAACAGAATTCTTTATAAGAAGTTGAAGCAATACCTGAGTTCCCTTATATATAGAAGGCTTGACCGAATTTTGTTTTCCCTTTGACTCTAGAAACCAAATCCACACCCACTTGTAAGGTTGGACCGAATTCTCCATTTCCACCTTGACTAGAAACGGAACACACTTAATCCTTTTGACTTTTGGACCCAATTCGTGAGGGAATTCGGTCCTAAAGGACCGAAAACACCCAAATTGAAGCCCAATAAGGCCAAACAACCCCTATATATGTGTGTTAGGCCGATTTCCCAATTCATTTTCCTCTTTTTCCATCGAACTCTTGCAAAATTTTCTCTCAAAAGTCATGAGAAATTTACCCAGATCTTCATCCCATCTTCAAATCTTCAACCGAATTCATCCAAACCACCTTCAAATCACCATATATTTTTCAAATCTTCAAACACCCCTTCAAGAACACAAGAATACTGAGTTCATCCCAATTTCCCCGCCGAAAACTCCAATTCCACCGAAAACACCTTTCCCCTTTATTTCAAATATTCCAAATTAATTTGTAAGTATTATTTACTTAATTAATTATTCAATTCACTATTTAAATTAATTAATTATTAATTCAAATGCGACGACGAATACAATTATTTTTAGGGTAACGTTATTAATGCGTACGCTTACCCGGGGATCATTTCTACAACTCGTTAGTTTTCTTCGCCAATGCACATTCAAGGTGAGTTCATGCCTTTATATTTTTAACATTTTGAATATTTTTAGGGGGGAATGCAAGTAAAACACAAGGTCTATTGTGTTATATAATTTTTAAATATTTTAAAAACCTTTGCAATTATTTCAAAATGAGCTTTCGCTACACTTCCTAAAAATATTTTATATATTTTAACCATTTTGTATTATGTCGAGCATAAGGGTAATTACATATACAATTAAATTGCAGATATTTTTATTTCACTACGAAACATACATTTAAACTATAGTCGATATAGTTGGGATTCATTACACTATTTTACTATGTACGTTACACGAAACAAGAACACACAATCAAACTATAATAAGCATAGTTTGAAAATCACTACTCTAGTACATTGATACATATACACTCTAATAAAATAATTATTTAAGTATAATTATTTTACACTACGAGATACTTTAATACGAGAAAATACACACTATTTTCTAATACAAGAGAACACTACAACACTACACGTAAATTAGTTAATACAGGGTTGTGAGGCACAACTTCGGGTACCCACCAGAGTACAAGTTCAAGTCCTATAAATTATAATCAAAGTCTCCCGGATGGAGAGCATGAGGTTTGTGTATAGATCTATACAGGACTGACAATCCCACACCCAAACTGCTAGCTACAGTTAGGCAGGCATGCCTGGGGGTGACAAATGTCATATTGCCGACGCCTGAAGAACGTCGTAGAGGCCACTAGGTCATATTAGCATGGTTATATGAAACTCAAAACAGTATAACTAAAACATTTGTTTCCGGGATTAACACTACTTCAATGGCTTTATTTTCATTAGTAAAACTATGGTACACTACAGCTGTTAATAACTAGGCATTCATACATGATTTTTCATGCAAACTCTACTATGGTACACTACTCAACTCTACAGTCGGTAAATATCAATTTTTCATACTAATGTTTTATACAGGAACTATTACAATACACTACTTTCACTACAATTGGTGGTATCCAGGAATACATACAATGGTTTTTCATACAAATACAACATACAAATACAAGAAACATACATGACAACTCTACTTTCACTATAGAAAATATTGGATTTTCAAAATCACTAAAATATACTTATGAACTCATCAAATTAAATGTTGATACCCTTTCAAAATCACTTGTATTCTCAGGGAACCGATAAGACAGTTACACCCATAGGATTTTGAGAAGATAGAGCTTCCAGAGTCACGACTTTTATATTTTGTTATACATTTTGATGTCATACAAACAATGTGTTAAACAGATGTAAATACACCACTTTATTAATGTAATGTTTATGTTTGCTTTGATTCCTATTATACAATTGTTATGATACTGTACATGACGTCCTCCGCCCCCGAACGTTTCTGTCGTTCCGGTTTGGGGGTGTGACATGTTCATCTTGTCTTTTGGGAGTGTGCGGTCTTTTGGGATTGGCTAGTTACGGAACACTAGCATTAGTAAGCGTTGGTTGTCAGCAGATTGATCATTAAAGGGTAAGAAGGATTAGGAATCCTTCAATTCTTGTGTATTGTGAGAATTTAGTCGAATCTAAGTGGGGGAGAATCGTTCATGTATTCAGGAACAAAAGCAGGTGTGATACTAGGATGAGTTTTGCATCCCTATCTGGGAGGAAGGCGACCCAAGTCACTGTCTGGATTGAGGATTGTGTGAGTTGGCAGTTCGGGGAACATCCCAACAATAGAAGTGTTGTAAGACCATAGGGTGGCCCGTAGCATGCACTAGTGGTCAGTTAATATGGGAAGTGTTGTAAGACTTCAGGGTGACCCATAGCATTCACCGGTCCCTATGCAGCGGTGAGATTGTGGCAAATTTGTGATTTGCTCATGGTTTTCTTCAGATGGTTTAGGCTATGGTGGGTCTATTTGTAAGTCTATGAGAGGGCCACAACAGGTTTGGAATCAAGTATTGGTAGGTCGTGGGAGACCGGATATGAGGTAAGACTACAGTTGGTTCTGTAGCGTTCAGCTTAACATCGGGTTTGGTGTTGAGATCGTTCGGGTAATTACTGTTGGTCGGGGTTTCCTTTCGGAAGTCATGTGGGGTGACAAGATGAGTATCTTTTGGATCCGTAACCAGCCAGGAGTCTGTTATTTCAGATAGTTGGCAGACGAGTTGGAACTAGGGAGGTCTCGGCTGCTTTGGAAAGCAACTAGAAGGCGGTATGATGCTTTGAGTAGTAGTAGTGATTTAAGATTCTTGTGTGTTTGGTAACTTGTTGATCAGGAGATGCTAAGCCTCTTGCAATGGGATTAAATAATCTCAAAGTAATTGATTTGACCATGATACGCAACTCTCGTTTGAGTCTAACCGTTGCAGGGATGGATCTTCTACTCGAAGGATTATCTGAGCCATCTGTTAAAAATGGGTGTTCTGCACTGGTTATGGTCAGTGAATTTATTCTATTGGTAGCATCGAGATGATCAGGGTTGGAAGTGTTATGTTTGGTCTGTTATTCATTGAGAGTTTGGCATGGAGTTGTTTCATGAGGCTTAGGGCCTTGACGAAGGAAGAATTTGGCCCTTCTCGGGTGTGGTTGTTATGATTTAAGTGATCAAAATGTTCGATGGTATCTTCGGAGGTCAAGGATATAATCGTAATTTGATAATTCAATCTTTTATGAATTTTGGATTTAATTTCGGTTGGTTTTCAGACTGAATAAAGATTATAGAAGTGTAGGGCCTCTCATTACCATTTCGTGGATATAAAGAACGTCGAAAACGGATAAGATGCAAAAGTTATGACCATTTGAAGTTAGAGGGGTGTTGGGCCAAAACAGGTACGCATGGCGTATAAGGGAATATGGACACGGGTGCATTTGGGGACACCTTGTGTTCCCCAAGGGAATGCGCTGCATTCATTAGGCCAGATAAAACCCTAAATTAGGGTCTTGGACCCTATTTAAAGACCTTAACTCACCTCCAAAGCTCATTTCCTTCAACCTCAATCCTCTCAAACCCTAAGAATGAAACCATAGCCTCCATTTAAATGATTCTTGAGTTTCAAAATGATTTATGTGTGTTTTTGGTGCTAGAGGGAGAATAAGGAACTTCTTGAAGAATCATTGCTTGACTTTGAGCTTTTGAATCTAGGTTTTGTGCACCTAGATCTGTCTTCTGGAGGTATAAGGTCTCAACCTTGACAACTCTTTCATGTAGATCTAGCTCTTTCGTGTACATCTGGCTAAGTGGTATTTTGTAATGGTTTTTGTCCCTTTGAGGTGGTTCTTATGAGTAGAAGTTACTCCAAAACCTTTGAGCTTCATATTTGGTTCTTTTTGACGTTATGGAGTCATAAAGTTTGGATCTTGATGGGTATAAACCTTCCATGTATGATTTGGTAGTCATTTCATGAAGTTTAGGACTTAGGGTTTTGATTTGGGTCCCATTGAGTTATGTTAAGTCATAAATTTGGACACTTTATGACTTAAAGTCCTTTGAAATCAGATCTGGAAGTTTGGATTGAGGTCTTAAGGTATTAAGAATTTTTTAAGACATTTCAGGGTGATTTTGATCTTTGGGGTTCATCTTTGGTGTTGGGCTTCTTTAATCCATGCAAAAGCTTAAAGTCTTCGACTTTGTGGGTTAAATCACTGTTATGGGACTATTCTGGGGTTCTAGATGTTTCACTTAATAGATTAAGTCCTTAGAATGAGAATTTTGAACTTAGCCTTGAGCATCGTGAGTATCCCCTGGGAACGCAACACGTTCCGTCTTGAGTCCCCGTCAATTTTTTCGACGATGAACGTCGTGTGTGACAACCCGATACTTTCTAGTCAACAAAAGTCGTTTTTCGTTAAATAAAATTTCGAATTTTATTTGTTCTGTTAAGTTTTGGTGGGTTAGTAAATAATCTAAAATATATAATTATAGGTCATATAAGTTTTTAGAACTAAAAACACTCGAAAAATCAAGTTTTCCCTCGAAAAATCAGCAAAACTCGTTCGGCCTGGCATTTACGACCGTAAACCCTTGGGCCATAAACCTGCTTACCACCGAGAACCCATTCCCGACCGCAAACCCAACCAGTATAAAGGTTTATCCCAGAGTGATTCTTCATTTTTCACCTTTTTCACCCAAAAACTCTCTCAAGTTGCTCCCAAGAACCTCCTAAGAACATTCATATCTTCAAGAACAAACCTTCAAATCTTCAAGTTTTTCCTCAAAAACACCAAGAACACCAAGAACAACCTTCATATCTTCAAGGGCTGCAAACTCAATTCACAACCGCAAACTCAGTTCATGACTGTAAACCCATTTCACAGCCGCAAACCTAGTTCACAGCTGCAAACCCTGTTCATGGCCGCAAACAGCCTTTTGCCGAGAACCTTGGCTGAAAACCCTCTTTTTCCACTTCAAACAAGTCTCAATAACATTCCTAACCCAAAACAAGTGTTTTCTAACACTAAATAATTATTTAAGTATAATTATTTTTACTCTACAAGTATACATACAATTTTAAGTACAAGAGAACACTACAACACTACATGTAAACTAGTTAATACATGGTTGTGAGACACTACTTCAATTATACCCTTCGGGTGTGGACTAAATCCTACCACAGTATAACCAGAATCTCCTGGAGGGAGAGAGTGAGATTTGTGAATAAATCTATTCGGGACTGACAATCCCACACCTAAACTGCTAGCTACAGTTAGGCAGACATGCCTGGGGTGACAAATATCATACCATTCTGATGCCTGAAGAACTTCGTAGAGGTCACTAGGTCATATCAAGCATGGTTATACCAAACTCACAACAATATAAACTAACCATATGTTTACGGGATTTCATTCTTCATTAGTTTTATTTGAAGTAATAAAACTACTATACATACTGGTGGTAGCCAGGGTTTTCATACAGAACACTATACAATACACCTGATGGTAACCATGCATACAAATTAACATTTCCATATACCATCACAGAGCACAATAACAAACTTACATTTTGGGCCTTAAGGCTAAGACTATTTTTCAATACTAAAGAAAATATTGCATTTTCTTGAGAAACATACAAACATTTCCAAAGATTCCAACGACAGGTTCTCATTATAAAAACATTTTTATGAACTCACCAACTTAAATTTTTATACACTTTCAAAATCGCTTTTATTCTCAGGGAACCAGTAGACAGGTACAACCGTAGACTTTTGAGAAGACGGAGCGTATAGAGTCGCGTATTTTATACTTTTGTTACACTTTTGCTGTTACATAAACTATGTATTGAACAGATGTAGATATCTTATATATATTCGATGTAATGGTTGTATTTACTTTGGTTACTATGATACAATTGTTTTGATACTATACATGACGTCCTCCACCCTGAATGTTTACACCGTCTCGGTTTGGGGGTGTGACATTGTGCGTTGAGCCCTTGGACGTCGTGCGTTCATCTTATCAGTGGAGTTTTTGGTTTTTGGGCTTGGACTTAACTTTGGATGTGGGTCTTGTTGATTTGGGCCTTATTGGTCCTTGTGGTGTCATTTTGGTTCTGGGATACCTATTTGGGCTTTATTGCTTTGGTCCTTTTGGGCTATCTGAGATCTACTGTTAGACTAAAGGGAATTTTTGGGCTTTAGGATAAGGCCCATATGGGTTGGGCCCAATTTGGAAAATTGGGCCATTAGTGGGCCTTTGTGGAACTTTTGGTTTTGGGCCCTTATGGTTTTTGGACTTGGGCTTCAATTTTGGTTCAAGTTGGGTTAGGGGTAAAATGGTCATTTTACCCCAAGTATGGTTTATAGATGATAGTTTGGAACCCAATTTCTAATTCGGTGTTATATTCGTATTGATAGCTCGAAGGAATCGTCAGGGCAACAACTAGGGATTTCTTTTAGTGAACTTCTGCATACGAGGTGAGTCTCCTCACTGTTTTATGGGTCGAAGGCACCAATGTCGACCCATTTGGTTTATGTATATTAGGAAGACCCTGGGGGTAGCCCTCGACATTTTGTATGAAAGACCAAAATGCAGCTCCTGGCAAATTGTATGCATGACCAGAGTTTGAACTCTGGCAGTTATTTGTTAAGTAGCTGTAGATTGTATGCTAGTTGTGTTTGTGATGCTTGCATGGAAGACCAAGAGGTGGATCCTATAACTTGTCTATAAGACCCAAGGTGTTGGCCCCCACCCTGTCAAGGAAGACCATGAGGCGGCTTGTGTCATAATGGCAAGACTATGGTTGGCACATAGTGCTTTTATTGATTGATTGGATATGTCTGATATGTTGGGCTCATGGTTATGTATGGTATGTAGTATTTTGGGGAACTCACTAAGCTTTGTGCTTACATTTGTGGTTTATGGTTTCATGTACTTCCGGTTCGAAAGGGAATGGTCCGACTTGATCGCAGCGTACACACCTATGTTTTTCCGCAACTTATGATTTTGGGAATTACTCTAATAATTGTTTTAATTTGGAATACCTTAATGTTGGATAAATGTAAATGGATTTTGAATCTATCAATATTCAAAATAAAAATTTTACCCTCAATTTTTGGGATGTTACAATTAATTTATTGAAGCTTTCTTTAAACTATAGGTTGCTTTACTCAATCGACACACTTTTGTTTCCCCTTCCTTAGCAAATGCTTGTCATGTCTTCATATATACCTCTTCAGCCAAGTCGGTACGAATTGTTTACATCAAGTTGATGAATACGCGAATTATTTTTAGCAGTCACGACCTAAAGGACTTGAACCGTGACTAGTTTAGCCATGGGAGCAAAAGTGTCATGGTAATCTACTCCTCCCATTTGTGTGAACCCTTTGCAACAAGGCGTTCTTTATATCTACCAACTTCTCCATTAGGCTTGTGCTTTACTTTGTATACCCACTTGAAGTCGATGATACGCTCTCAATCAAGCAAGTTTTCAAGTGTTTATGTGTTATTCTCTGCAAGTACATGTATTTCTTTTCTCATAGTCCCTTTCCAATGTTCATCTTTGTATACCCACTAAAAAGACTTGGTGCGAGTCATAAAAATGTTCATATGAGACAAAATTGGATAAAGAGTGTATCGTCAAAGAAGCTTAAGTTTGTAAGCTTCATGTATTGTCAAATGATGGAGGAAGCTTTACAACAAAATCATCAAGATGTTTTAGTTAAGACCTACATCATTTAGGTCTTTCCAACTACTCAAAAGAGTTTATTGGTTCTTCTTTGACCAATTCATTCCCTTTGTCGATTTGGTTCAGAACTTGGCTATATGTGTCGTGATTTTGGCCATCTGGGACAGTTTCATGGTCCAAGCGCTTATTAATGTGTTGCTGATCATTTTTTGAGGGGGCTGGTGGAGTTGAAAATCCCATCAGGGTCATCATATTGGGCCGATTGTTTCATCTTGTGTATGAGCCAGTTTATCAAAATGGAATTTGTTTTCACAGAACCTTACATCTCTGATATAATTAACTTATTGTCTTCCATATCATAATTTTTGTAACCTTTTGTTCCTTGCGGGTAGCCTAAGAAGATACACTGTATCCTCTTACTTTAAACTTATCCCTATTGGTAACAATGCTTCTATATTAGGTGAGACAACAAAAAACCTGCATATAATGATATATGGTTTTTGAGAAAAAATGACCATATAAGGCGTTAAAAGATTTTGAAGGTAACCGATTAATAATAAATGTTGTTTCAAAACACATTCTCCCCAAAATCTTTTTAACAAATTGGCCTCAAACCTCAGGGCTCTAGCGGTTTCAAGAAATAATAATATCCAGTTAAATTCGAAATGACATGAATATTCAAATTGGTGTCTACTTGTTATTGTTGTGACCCTTTAGGATCATATGTTATTGGCAATATCATTTTATGTTCATTATTAAGCATATAGAACCAACAATCCCCCATTTATGCAAGAGTGAATCATAGAATCATTTAGAATATGGTGAACATATAGAAACATTTTACTACCCTTAACAACACAAAATGAAGGGTCATTCAATAAAATTCAATTCCCAAAATCCCATAGTTTCAAATGATGTACCTAGGTTATGTATCAGATATCCCTTTGTGTTGGACATCATGTTGAACATGAAACATGTATCACAATCATTATCCTTAGGTGTTAAACTTTATTCGGGAGCCTTAGATGTATCACCCTCAACACATAAGAGTAACAAATCCATTTAGACTATATATGCTTCTTACTCAGATCATATTGTATCTAATGATAGTCTTATGACCGACTGGTTAAAGAGAAACAAAGAACCATATCGGAACACAATAATCCATACAGTTTAGTCCTTAATATGCATCTCATGTGTAAGGATAAAAATATACTACTTGGCTTAAAATCCACTCATGACAACGATCCATGAAGTGGTCTTGAAACGGGTTTTGTCCAATACTTTTTCCCCAAAAAGTACCTATGAACTTGGTTGCAACCCTTTTCAAATTTCATCCAATAAAATTCAGTCAATCCAATTCATATCCGTTCTCCTCCATACTTGTTCCCACAATCGTGATTAACTATGGACCTTTTAAATAACTAATTTTATTCAATGATTAAACATGTTAATATAGATCATAATAAATATCAATGAAAGTCTCATATCTACAAATATCAAGTTCATTACATAATTTTTGTTTACAATGTTCCAAAATATAAATACTAAATCCAAATCAAATCTATTCACTTAAATAACGAAGCCTCATAGTTCTAGCATGATACTCAAGTTTAGTTGGAGGTACCGACTTAGTGAATGGGACAACTATGTTTTGATTTGTATGAACTTTGCAAACACAAACAACACCGTCTTCAACTATATTTTGAATGTAACTGAATCTTCAATGGGTGTGTCTGGTTATTTTGTATGATCTAGTTTCCTTAGCTAGCACAATGGCACCTTTATTATCATAAAATATTTCTACTGGATCCTGAATAGTAGGGATAACTCCAAGATCTTCAATGAATTTGTTCATCCATGTTGCGTCCAAAGAGACAGTGTATTCCAACTCTATCCTTTATTGTGTGACCACGCTTTGCTTGGATCTCTTCCAAGAAACCGTGCATCCATTCATAATGAAGACAAACTCACGTTACGATAAGGACCATAGATAAGGACCATGTCTTTAGTTCTTTTAAAGTACTCAGAATTGTTCTTTACAGCAATCCAATGACCTTCTCCCAAACTGTTTTGGTATCTACTGTTGGATTAGGTGTCTAATCCCATAACTATAATTGGTATATACTTGAATTGATGGAAGCACAGTCCTTTTTGGTTGCTGTCACTCTTGCAACTTGACATGATAACTTTTGGAGAGAATTTGAATTTATTATTTGGAATAATAAATTGATATAAATAATTTGTTAATATATTATGAGAATGATATATTAATTAGAAATCATGTTATTTAATTAATATTTAATCATAAATTAATTTGAAATTAATTTTGGGATTAAAGGAATTAATTAAAAGTACAAGGGTTGTTTTGCAATTAATTGATAGTTGTGAAATAGGGTTCTTGGACTCCTTAGAAAGGAGTTGAAGAAAATTATAGGAAGGCCCTATAAGTTTTAGTCCAAGGCTTCTAGATGAGGAGTACATGGGCTGCTTAGGCCTTAAGTAGGAAATTAGGGTTTCCGCCTGCAAGCCCTAGCTTTGGGACTAAGCAACCTTAAGTATAAAAGGAGTCTAATCCTTGGGTTTTTTGTCCACTTGATTCTAACCCTAGCATAGCCGAAATCTTGGTGCAATCTCCTCCTCTCTCCTCTCATCCTCTTTCAAAGAGTGTTTGAAAGCCATTAGACGTGTCACATTTGAGGCACTTACTTTCAAGAGTTCAAGATCTACAAGGATTAATTGTTATTACTACATAACAATGGAGGTATGTATCTAAACCCTAATATTAGGTTAATTTCGATTTAATAAATGCATATTAGGATTTCTCTTTTGTATTCAAGTTTGCATGTTCAACTAGTGAAAACTTAGATCCAAAGCATTAGGGTTGCATGAACACATAGGATTTGTAGTTATGCTAAAAAACCCATCAATTGATCAGAGCCTAGGATGTTATTTTAGTTGAATATGATGCAATTGTGAATTGTTCATAGGAGAAGGGAGTTGAATCGTCATTGTGTTCATAGAACTCGACGAGTTGGCTTCAACTCGACGAGTTAAGCTGTCAGATCCTAGATTTTTGGCTTTGAAAAATCTTTCTTTGATTAGGATAATTACCTTAAATTCATTTTAATGGTTTAAAATTGAAAATTTTAATCATGAATCTTGTATCCTTATCATGAATTCATGATTGGGTTAAATTCTTAGATAAAGATAAAATTAATGGTTAATTTAATTATTAAAAATTTAACCTAGTATTTTTGAAAAGTTTTGAAAATATACCCTTGCTTTCAAAATTTAAAATTTAATTATATAGTTTAATTTTGAAAAATCTTAAATTTAGAACCCTAGTATTTTAAAAGTTTAAAATACAACCTTATATATATATATATATATATATATATAAGAAAAGTTAGTATTACCGTTAGTAGGCCTCATTCACGAAACTGGTCTATAAGGGGAGTTTCAGGAAGCAACATATAAGACCGTCATTGGGTATCCACTCTTACCCACCGCTCTCTTGACTAGTGGATGGTCGTTAGCCGAATGGGTTTGATAGGACATTAAATTCTCATTAATAAGTATAATGAAAATGTAAAGTAACTAGGTGTTTTTATAAAATTCTCAATCTTAGTTACATTAGGAAAATGTGAATTAGATGCTAAAACATGAAATTGCATATTTCACTTTATAAAAGTTGTTAGTGGAGCGTGTGTGGTTAACCGACACACTAATATGGACTGATAAAGGGTGACAATGGGTAGCTCGTAAATTATCATTGATTAATGGAGCGTGAGTGTTTAACGGACACATTAATTTAGTGATAAATGACATCGAGAGTACCAAACTAATTTGCATGGTTATTCACACCTTGTTTGTGATCCTCAGAATCTCAGTCACAAATGGAAATGCCATAATCGAGATTAAACATGTCATTGAATAGGTCAATGGATCTCAAAAGATCTAGGAATTTTCATTTAAAAACCTAATTCGTTTAAATTTCATTTTAAAATTGGTAGATCGTCATTTACCTACCTTTAAATAATTTGCAATTGGATTACGACATCCCTCTTCCAAATTGTAAATTATTTAGTTGGATCATAGCCTTAATATTTCATTTGGGTGTTATATTAAGGATTTCCTTATCTAATCCAAATTTTTTCTTTCTTCTTTTGTAGATGTCTACCTCAAACAACGCTTCTCGCTCCAACAACAACAACAACAACCACTCGAACACCTTCTCGCTCCTGAGCATTTGTGTCGAGGTCAAATTCGATGGCTCCAACTTTAATGATTAGATACGCAACATTAAGATGGCCTAGCAATTCGAGGACAAGGAATATGACCTCGACAAAGAGCTGAACGAGATAGACGAATCTAACGTTACTCCTGAAGAAATAGTTAAGTATAAGGCCCACTGCAAAGACGTGACCAAAGTTTCATGTATCATGGTGGGAAATATGACTCCGGAACAACAACGGTTTTATGAGGATTATTGGCCTTATGACATGTGAAAGGACTTGATGGAGAAGTAGAATCAAAGAGCATGTCAAGAAAGGTATGGGATAGTCTAGTCACTCGTAACCACCAAGATGAAGGATGGAGAGTCTGTCACGACCCACCTGCAATGCATGCAGCGCTATGTGGATCATTTACCAAAACTTAACGTGAATTTTGATGTGGAATTGGATATCGATATAGTCGTGCACTCATTGCCTAGTTTTTATGATCATTTCAAAATGACTTATCATTTGAAAAAAATAGGAAGTCACGTTGAGTTAGCTTCAAAGTTTGCTGAGAACCGCTGAAAGTGGATTGAAGGGAAAATGTATTGAATCCACTCCTATTGCTGTTGCTCCTGTCTTGGCCATTAGGCAAGGGAAAGGGAAGAAGTGGAAAGCTCCCTCAAAACAAAATTGGAAGGGAAAGTCTAAAGTTGGGTCGTCAAGAAATGGACCTAAAGGAAAGTCTGGTTCTGATGCTCCCCCTACCTCTGACCCCAAAGAGGCTACTTGCTTCTACTACCACAAAGGGCATTGGAAGAGAAGCTGCCTCAAGTACTTGCAAGATAAAAAGGATGGCAAGATCAAGCCAACCTCGGCGGGTATTTACACTATTCAATCTAAAAACTCATCGCATTCTCATTTGTTCTGACTTGTAGGGGCTAAGAATAAGTGAGGACGTGGAGCATGGGAAGATGAACCTGATTATGGGAAATAGGAGATTATCACCTGTTACCAATATTGGGATTTACTCTTTAGTGCTTAGTAGTGTGTTAAGTTTGATTTAAATAATTGTTGCTACTCGTCAGAAATGACAAGGAATATTATTTCATTTCATGGTTTGTATAGACAAGGTTTTAGATATTCTTTTAATAATGAGAATGGTTTTATTAATTCTTATTATAATGGTGTATTTAATTTTTAAGCATTACCTTCTGATGGTGTATATGAAACTGTGTTGGTTGTAGACAATTTATGAAATAGTGTGTTACAAATTGATGTGTCTAATGGTTTAGACAAAGCATGCTTGTGTCATTGTCGTCTTGGACATGTCAACAAGAAACGCAATTCCCAACTCTAAAAGGATGGAGTGTTGGAATCATATGATTTAAGGTCAGATGATACATGCGAGTCTTGTTTGCTTGGAAAGATGACTAAATCACCTTTCACTAGTTCCTTTGAAAGAGGTGAAGGATTGTTGGACCTCATACACACGGATGTGTGTGGGCCCTTTAGATCCAGTACAAGGGATGTCGATCGATTTTATGTCACATTTACCGATGATTATAGCAGTTATAGATATATCTACTTAATCAAACATACGTCATAAACCTTTGAAAAGTTCAAAGAGTTCAAACATGAAGTCGAAAATCAATTGGGCGGGAAGATCAAGATGCTCAGATTCGATAGGGGTGGTGAGTATCTTAGTATCAAGTTCCATGACTACCTCAAGGAATGTGGAATTGTTTCACAATTGACACCTCCTAGGTCACCACAACTTAATGGTGTGGCTGAGAGGCGTAATCAAACCTTGTTGGACATGGTTCATTCCATGATGAGTCAAGCTTCAATTCTGATATCATACTGGAGGTATGCCTTAGAGACTGCTACCCATATTCTTAATCTAGTCCCAATGGCGAAGGTTGCCAAAACACATCACAAGATGTGGACATGTAAGGTTCCCTCGTTGGCACATATCAAGGTTTGGATTTTTGAAGCTTTCGTTAGACGAGTGACTCATGACAAGCTCTTCTCTGGACACTCGCAAATCTCGAAAACAGACTCGGTCTTTTCGATCCACTGAGTGAGAGCTATTACCCCACCACCTCCATTGAATGACTTTGGTTTTGCATTGTTGAAGTCTTTGTAGGTGCAGGTTCTTTGGTGCCCATGGTTATACCTGTGGTTGGAGCTTCTTGCTCCATTCTCGTTACCTCCTCCATTGGTGCCTTGATTGATGTGGGCTAATGTTGCATCGACTGCATCTGAGACGGCTGCTTGGAAAGCAGAAGAATTCATCTCCGGTGGAGGCGGCGGTGATGGCGATGCAGCTGTAGCGTTTTTGCGGACGTATCATCTAGGCATTTCCTGTTATGAGACAGGAATGATGATGTGTTTAAGGAAACTCTTATTTTAACGGTTACGGTGGTTCGAGTGTACTTATAATTGCACTGTATTATATCAAACATAAACAAAAAGAGAGAATATAGCAAATACCAATGTCACAATAAAAACACATAATTGTTTCATTAATTGATAACGTTTAGTACACAGATACATGAAAATGGACCTTTTACAGGTCTACAATACATAGTGGATAGAGAAATCAGACAGCATAACGACCCCACGAGTAGTATAATCACTTAATCATAGGGTTAGTCCTACATACATAGAGTATAAGAAAAAGAAGACCCGACAACAACAGTGGTGAGTAGGATGGGTCCTACTCATGTCGGGAGGTATCTAGTGATGCTGACGATGAAGTAGAAGTGCCTTCGAGTCTGGCTAGCTGGCGCTCAGAGACCCGCATCCTCGCCTCTATGGTGGCCTGCCACTGATGGCTCTCCCTCACTATAGCCTAGGTCTGCCTCTCTACGCACACCACCACAACCCGCGTCTCATCTATATGGATGACAGTTGCCTGAGCCTGGTATTCGATATCCCGGGTCCGCTTAACCAAAACGGAGGGAGCACGGTCCGTGGTCCCTCCATGGCTCAGATTGTAGAATCGTTGCTCTAGACCAAATGATGGACGCATCCCCTAGTGCCTGCTCCACCATATGCCGTGAGCCCACGGGGGCATAGGGCCATTGGGGCCCATCCTATGTATTGGCACCCTAGCCATGTAAGGTGGATTGATGACTTCAGACTCCACGTCCGAGTCATCCTCCTTGTTTTCCTCGTCGCTGACATTGAGATCCTCCTCCTCAACATCTACCATAGGCTCCTCACATTCCACTTCCAATTCTTCAGGGTCTTCCTTTGGTTCAGCCTCCAACCATCCAACATTTCCCTGATTGGGAATGTAGGGGCCTAGACGAATGCCATCCATATTATCTGTACGAGAATGTATAAGCATAAAGAGGATACGAGAAATATGAAGATCACACATAGTGCTAAAATGCTTATATAGTATTTTAATTGTTTATGTTCGGTTCCCTAAGACTTTTGATATAAGGTTGGTAAGTCTTAGATTTGTTTTCCACCCCGATCACTCCTAAAAATATATTGCTCATATTTTGAATAAATATAGTTAGTTAATAAGGCTATATTTATCCCAATACGACTACATAACTGCCTAGGTTTAACCGTGATGTTCAACTCCTCTAACGACTTTTAGTTGTTCCTTATTATGTCTTCACTCCTATTATGCATCCACAAGTATGTATTTTATTTTGTTCAGAGTATTTTAGTCTCATTGTATTTACAGTTGCATATCTTGTATGGTAGATATGCTAATTCACTATAAACAATACTCTGATACCAATCTGTCACACCCCGAACCGGGACGGCGGAAACGTCAGGGGGCAGGTAACTTCATCTTGTAATATCATAACAATTGATTATGAATGAAACATAACAATCACAATCATACATTAAGGATACCAACAAGTATTGTTTACAAATTTGAATTGTTCATGAAATACATCCAAAATAACACAATGTATGATAATAAAAAACACAATAAAGATCCGATGTCCATGGCTGAGAAAAACCTGCTCAATGCGTTCCTGAGAATACAAGCCGGTTTGAAAAAGCGTCAACATATAAAATGTTGCTGAGAAAAACCTGCTCAATGCGTTCCTGAGAATACTCCAGAAAATCCAATATTTTCTTGTAAAAATGTTTGAGTGTCTTGTTTCAAATAATATGTAATTGCGTGTGTATACTTGTTTACTTTGTTTGAATATTTTACAGTGAGTGTTCCTATAAAATCCTATATTTTCTGTAAATATGAAAAGTTGTGGTCTTAAAACCCTAAGACCTGAGTGGTGAAATTAGTGCAATAAAGGCGGCACGTAGTTTTGTACTTTCTAAAACGTTTAGAGTGTATGTTTTTGCATAAAATTTAAAATAACATTGTTATTCTCTATGTGAGTCATTACAACCATACTAATGTGACGAGAGCACCTGTCTTGAAGTTCTTCAGGCGTCGGTTTCTAAAGATAATTATCACCCTAGACTGACCTGTCTCGCTGTAGCGAGCAGCTCGGGTGTGGGGGTGCCAACCCCGTATAGATCTATACACAATATACCGTTCTCCCTCCAGGAAACTCTGGTTGTAACTACAAGACTTACGATGTATGTTAGGTAGGTACGAGTGAAGGAGTGCCTTAAAAGAGCTTTAACATAAATTTCCGCAATTATTAAATCCCATTATTTAACGTTATAAATAATTTTATTAGTGTCTTTTTCGACTACAAATTATAAGTGATAAAAATATAGTCATTTTACCATAAGTGTCAAAATAGCACGTTTTTACCATTGTTGTAAAAAATAGCCCGTATTTACCTAAATTATCATAAAAGGCTTAATTTTACTAAAATTGTCATATAAGGCCCATTTTCACCAAAATTGTCAATAAAGGCCCAATTTTACTAAAATTGTCATATAAGGCCCATTGTCACTAAAATTGTCACAACATTTGACATACATATCATACAACACATGCACATGCAAGCAAATATATAGAGATTTACACAAGACTTTGACTTCTATCCCCACCCCCCCCCCCCCCCCCGCCCAAAAAGGAAAAACTCGAAAACATGGGGTATGAAGCTCACCTTGGGGATTTTTCGGTTTTGAAGAGGAAGATGGTGAAGGTTTTTGGCCTAGGTCTGCTTCCTTGAGGAGACTTTCGAAGCTGATACGGTTCTAAGAAGCATACTCACGAAAATGAGAGATTAAGTGAAAGATCTTTAACACAAACTTGGAACAAAGCAAAAGAGTTTGTCATAAACTTACCAAGGGATGGAACTTGAAGAAAATCCTCTTGAAAACACACACACAACTCACGATTTTTAGAGGAATGAGATGAAGAAGTTTTTGAGAGTTGAGAGGAAATGAGAAGTGAATGAAGTTTGAAATGAATGGTGGGGTGAGAGATGGGGAAATTGGCCGATTAACGAGGTAAGAGAGGAGGGAAAATCATGGATGTTTGTTGGACAATAATACTAGACCTAGATGTATGTTAGTCCATTGCTCTAGATACATGTCATGTAACAGAGGTATTCAACCCATTAAGCTTTAAAAATAGTTCTTCACGGCTCAATAAGGGTCTTACAGCCCAAAACTATGTCAAATAAGAATTTTCAGCCCATTAGAAAGCCCAATAGTGAATTGCGGCCCATTGATACTAAATATAAGGATTTAGGCCTAATAGGATCAACTTTAGAGGTTATCAGCCCAATAGGAGAGTCTTGGCCCAAATAGGGGTTTGGGCCGAGAAGGCTTGGGCTAAGGTCCAAAGTTGAGTGGACATAGCTTATTGAGTTAGGTTTTGAGCTTTCACGAGGATGTTTCGAATTGAATCACAATTTTTGGATGTATAAACTTGTATAGCATTGAAGTTTGATTTATACCAAATGTAGGGTTACAAGATTTGAAAAGGAAATTATTGTGCACAAGATAGAAATCTTAACCCTAATTTGCTAGTTGTGACATCATCCCCCCCCCCCCCCGGTTAGAGGGAATTTCGTCCTCGAATTCTTTAGAGAGTAATCCTTAAGAGTTAGAGAATAGACGGGGGTATTTCTGCATCATCTGATCCTTGTGTTCCCATGTGAATTCAGGTCCACGTTTTGCACTCCATCGAACCTTTACAATAGGAATGCGACTTTGTTTCGTACGTTTCACTTCTCTGTCCATGATTTCAACCAATTCCTCGACGAATAGTAGATTTTCATTCACCTCAATCTCGTCGATTGGGACGACGAGGGTTTCCTTTGATAGGCATTTCTTTTGGTTTGAAACGTGGAAGACGGGATGTACATTACGAAGCTCCAATGGTAGCTACAACTTGTAGGCCACCGGACCGATCCGGGCAAAGATCCCGAATGGTCCGATGTATCGTGGGTTTAGCTTTCCCCATTTTCCGAATCGTACCATCCTTTTTCAGGGAGAGACTTTTAGCAGCACGTGATCTCCTACTTTGAACTCCAGAGGATTTTGCCTTTTGTCTGTGTAGCTCTTTTGTCGGTCTCAAGACGCTTGAAGCCATTCCCTGATATGGACGATTTTCTCAATTATTTCCCGGATGATTTCAGGTCCTGTGAGAGTGCTATTTGGTACCAACCCTCTCGCCAATTGTGTGTCTCATACCTTTGCCCAGCAAAGAGGTGATCTACATTTCCATCTGTATAGGGCCTCGAAGGGAGTGACCTTAATGCTTATATGGTAGTTTTTGTTGTACGAGAATCTGATTAGTGGCAAGTGGGTATCCAATGACTTGCCGAAATCTATCACGCAAGCTCGGAGCATCTCTTCTAGTGTTTGTATGGTTTGCTCACTTTGGTCATCAGTCTGGGGTGGTAGGCAGTGCTCATATCCAGCTGGGTTCCCAATGCTTTTTGGAGCGACTGCCAAAATCGAGAGGTGAACCTACTATTCCGATCAGAGATAATAGATATTGGTACTCCATGTAGTCTCACCACCTCCTTTATGTAGACTCGCGTCAGTCTTTCCAGCTTATACGTCTCCTTTATTGGCAGGAAACGGCCGGATTTGGTTAACCGATCAACAATCACCAAGATGGCGTCCATTTTGTATGTTGTCTTAGGTAATTTGGTTATGAAATCCATTATAATCCTCTCCCATTTCCACTCAGGTATGACTGGTTGTTGCAGTAGACCCGAGGGCTTTTGATATTCCAATTAATTTTGGCGCAAGTGAGGCACTTGCCCACGTAAGTTGCAATCTCCGCTTTCATTTAGGCCACCAATAGTGTTGTTTAAGATCCAGGTACATCTTATCAGAGCCAGGATGGATGGAATATCTTTTTTGTGCGCCTCATTAATCACCACGTCCCAGAATCCACCAAACTTCAACGTCCAGATCCGGTCCATAATATAATAGGCTCCGTCCACTTTGATGGTTAAGTTCTTTTCCATCCCACGTAACGCTTCATTTGCGACATTTTCTGGTTTCAAGGCTCCATCCTCTTCGAAAGTGTTCGCACCCAGCGACCCGAGTACTCCTTCCGGATTAAGGCATCAGCTACCACGTTAGCTTTGCCCGGATGGTACCTGATCTCACATTTGTAGTCGTTTAATAGCTTGACCCATCTTTGCTGCCTCATGTTTAATTCCTTTTGATTTAGAATGTGTTGGTGGCTTTTGTGGTCTGTGTAAATTTTGCACTTTGTCCCATAGAGATAGTGCCTCCAAATTTTCAAAGCAAAGACCATCGCTCCTAGCTCGAGATCGTGGGTAGTATAATTAACCTCGTGGTTTTTCAGTTGCCTGGACGCATAGGCAATCACCTTTCACGTTGCATTAGTACACAGCTCAAACCTTGGTTGGAAGCGTCACAACATACTACGAAATCCTCTGTTCCCTCTGGAAGTGACAAGACTAAAGCACTGTAGAGGGCTTGCTTTAAGGTTTGAAAGGTTGTCTCTTGCTTCTTTTTCCAAGTGAAAGGCATCCCCTTTTGAGTTTGGGTGGTGAGAGGTTTGGCGATTTTTGAGAAGTTTTAATTGAACCTCCGGTAATATCCAGCGAGGCCCAAAAATTGCCTGATCTCAGTGGGTGTTTTTGGAGTTGCCCAACCCTTAATTGCCTTAACCTTAGATGGATCCACATGAATTCCCTCTTTACTGACCACGTGTCCCATAAAATTTACTTGGCGAATCCAAAACTCGCACTTGGAAAGTTTTGCGTATAATTTTTCTGCTCCAAGCGTCTCCAAGACATGTCTCAAATGTTGGCCATGTTCCTCTCTGCTTCGAGAATACACCAGTATGTCATCGATAAAGACTGTTACAAAGTTTTCAAGGAAGGGTTGACAAACTCAGTTCATCAAATCCATGAACATCGTTGGTGCATTCATCAGTCCAAATGGCATTACAATGAACTCGTAGTGACCATAACGAGTTCGGAAGGCAGTCTTGGGGATGTCTTCTTCTCAAACACGTAGCTTTTGATATCTGGATCTCATATCTATCTTGGAGAAATAATTTCCCCCTTGCAACGGGTCACACAGGTCGTCAATCCAGGGAAGAGGGTATTGATTTTTGATCGTGAGTTTGTTGAGTTCCCGATAGTCGATACACATACGGAAAGAACTATCTTTCTTTTTGAAAAATAGAACTGGAGCTCCCCAAGGAGAGAAACTCGGTCTTATGAATCCTTTGGCTAGCAGATCGCTCAATTGACTAGATAGCTCTTGCATTTCTGTAGGGGATAATCTATATGGTGATTTGATGATAGGCATGGCTTCGGGGACTAGGTCGATTCAAAACTCGACCTGTCGCTCGGGGGGTATTCCCGGGAGGTCTTCAGGAAATACGTCGGGAAAGTTACATACCTCCGAGATATCCTTGAGGTTCTTCTCCTCTTTCTGTTTGTCCGCTATGTGGGCTAGAAAGGCGTGATTCTTTTTATGCAGGCACTTTTGTGCCTTGATGCATAAGATAAGATGGATATTGGTGCCAGGTTTATCTCCGTAGATAATTAGTGTTTCGTTGGTGGGTAGGTGAAGGCGAACGGCCTTCTCATGGCACATAATATTAGCATGGTAAGGGCTTAACCAATCCATACCAATAATCATGTCAAAACTTTTAATATTAACCGACATCAAGTTGATTGGAAACGAGTGATTATTTAATGTTAACGTGCACCCTATGAAAATGTCGTTTGTTGTTTCAGTCCTCCCATTAGCCATCTCCACCGTGAAGGCTTCGTTTAACTTCTAGGGACTTTGATTTAGTAAGTGCTTAAACTTGTGGCACACGAAACTTTGTTCCGCTCCACTATCGAACAAAATGCATGCATAGATGTTGTTAAGGGGAAACGTACTAGTGCCTACGGCTGGATCTTGCACAGCCTCCCCTTGTCCTATTGTTAGGACCCTGCCTGATCCCCCTGCACCTTGGTTGTTGGCTTTTGAACAATTTCTCTAAAAATGGCCAGCCTCCCCGCATCCGTAACACATGCGATTGGCCCTAGCATTATTGGGTTGGTTGTTTTGTTGTGGCTAAGATCTGCAATACTGGGCAGTGTGCCCTTTTTTATTGCAATTGGTGCACTGTAAGTCTCGGCATGCGCCGTTGTGGTGGAAATTACATTTATCGCTTTTCGGTAGGGTGCCCGTGTATGACTTTGCCGGTGTTACTCTGGTTGATGTTGGTATAGTTGGTGTTGGTGTCTTCTGAGTAGTAGCAGCATCGATGGCTACAATTTGCTGCTTCTTGGATGAGTTTTGATTCTGTCTCCCTTTTCTCTTGTTTCCCCAGTGGTTCTTGTTGTTGTCCTCCTTCTTTGTTTCAGTGTTGGTAGTCTTTGTATCCTTTCCATCCCCGTGGTCATACAACTTTTGTACTAGATGTTTGGCACTGTAAAAGGTCAAGGGGTTAGCAGCGATTATGTTCCCCTAAATTGGAGGATTTAACCCCCAAATAAAGCGTTCGACCTTTTTTGGCCTCAGAAGTTATCATCCCTAGGCATAAGAGTGCTAGCTCACTAAATTGGGCAATGTATCCTCTAATGTTGGAGTTCTGTATAGTAAGATTCCATAGTTCCTGCTCTAGTTTATGCACCTCACCCCGGGGACAGTACTCATCCAACATCATTATTTTTAGTTCTTCCCATGACATAACATTTGCAACTGGGAGAGTTAGGGCTTTATGTGGCCATTCCACCATGAAAGGGCCCTACTATCCACTGGACACCCGCAAATCTCGAAAACAGACTCGGTCTTTTCGATCCACTGAGTGAAAGCTATTACCCCACCACTTCTGCTGAATGACTTTGGTATTACATTGTTGAAGTCTTTGTAGGTTCAGGTTCTTTGGTTCCCGTGGTTATCCCCGTGGTTGGAGCTTCTTGCCCCGTTCCCATTACCTCCTCCATTGGTGCCCTGATTGATGTGGGCTAATGCTGTAGTGACAGAAGCTAAGACGGCTGCTTGGAAAGCAGCAGAATTCATATCCGGTGGAGGCGGCGGTGGTGGCGGTGCTGTTGTAGCGCTTTTGCGGATGTATCGTCTAGGAATTTCTTGTTATGAGACAGGAATGATGATGTGTTTAAGGAAACTCTTATTTTAACGGTTACGGTGGTTCGAGTGTACTTATAATTGAATTGTACTATATCAAACACAAACAAAAAGAGAGAATATAGTAGATACCAATTTCACAATAAAAACACATAATTGTTTCATTAATTGATAACGTTTAGTACATATATACATGAAAATTGACCTTTTAGAGGTCTACAATACATAGTGGATAGAGAAATCAGACAGCATAACGACCCCACGAGTAGTGAAATCACTTAATCATAGGGTCAATCCTATATACATAGAGTATAAGAAAAAGAAGACCCAACAACAACAGTGGTGAGTAGGATGGGTCCTACTTACGTCGGGATGTATCTGGTGGTTCCGACGATGAAGTAGAAACTCCCTGGACTATGGCTAGCTGGCGCTCAGTGACCCGTATCCTCGCCTCTAGGGTGGCCTGCCACTCTTGGCACTCCCTCACTATGGCCTAGGTCTGCCTCTCTGCGCGTTCCACTGCAACCCGCATCTCATCGTAGAATCGCTGCTCTAGATCAAATGGTGGACGCATCTCCTGGTGCCTGATCCACCTCCATATGTCGTGAGCCTACGGGGGCATAGGGCCATTGGGGCCCATCCTATGTGTTGGCACCCTGGCCATGTAAGGTGGATCGATGACTTCGGACTCCACGTCCGAGTCATCCTCCTTGATTTCCTCATCGCTGACATCGAGCTCCTCCTCCTCAACATCTACCGTAGGCTCCTCGGGTTCCACTTCCAATTCTTCGGGGTCTTCCTCTGGTTCAACCTCCAACCATCCAACATTTCCCTTATTGGGAATGTAGGGGCCTGGATGAAAGCCATCCATAGTGTCTGTACGAGAATGTATAAGCATAAAGAGGATACGAGAAATATGAAGATCACACACAGTGCTAAAATGCTCCTATAGTATTTTAATTGTTTATGTTCGGTTCCCTAAGACATCGGATATAAGGTTGGTAAGTCTTAATTTTTTTGTCCACCCCGATCACTCCTAAAAATATATTGGTCATATTTTGAATAAATATAGTTAGTTAATAAGGCTATATTTATCCCAATACGACTACATAACTGCCTAGGTTTAACCGTGATGTTCCACTCCTCTAACGACTTTTAGTTGTTCCTTATTATGTCTTCACTCCTATTTTGCATCCACATGTATGTATTTTATTTTGTTCAGAGTATTTTAGTCTCATTGTATTTACAGTTGCATATCTTGTATGGTTAGATATGCTAATTCACTATAAACAATACTCTGATACCAATCTCTCACACCTCCGAACCGGGACGGCGGAAACGTCAGGGGGCGGGTGACTTCATCTTGTAATATCATAACAATTGAATATGAATGAAACATAACAATCGCAATCATACATTAAGGATACCAACAAGTATTGTTTACAAATTTGAATTGTTCATGAAATACATCCAAAATAACACAATGTATGATAATCAAAAACACAACAAAGATCCGATGTCCATGGCTGAGAAAAACCTACTAAATGCGTTCCTGAGAATACAATTCGGTTTGATTAAGTGTCAACATATAAAATGTTGGTGAGTTCAAGTCACACCCCCGAACCAGACTGCGGAAACGTTCGAGGGCTCGCATAACTTTAATTGAATATCATTACAATGAATATACATGAATCATAACATAACCGTCACCATGCATGAATATATTACAACTGGGATTGTTCACATCAAGTACATTATTTTAACATTACACATTCATAACATAAATTGTTTGAGTGCTTTTAACAACATAACATCCTAACATTACTTCATATTACTCTTCCGCTTACCTGTTATCTGAGAATACAAGTTATTTTGGAAAAACGTCAACATATGAAATATTGGTGAGTTCATAAGCAATGTTGTGATAAAATGATTTGTGTAGTTTGTAAAACCCAGAAAATCCAATATTTTATGAAAAGACTTTTGTTTATCAAAGTGTGAAGATCCATAAGTTGATGCATGAATGATTTCAAAAACATATATATGAAGGGTATTTTGTATTATAGTTATAAAATTTCGAGCGAGACTGAATTCCCCGGAAAACCCGATGTTTTCCGATGTTGAAATGTATTCGTGATTACTAATTTTTGTATTGTCTTAATGAATGAATATTGATTAATCCACATTGTATATCTTCCTAATTTCGTCTACTTTGATTTCTCGTAAGCCTTAGCGAACGAAGAGAAGGGGAGCATTATGTCCCACTACTATCGTAAGTACCTTAGGCTGTTGTGGATGTGAAAGACACGATGGTCCAACTCGCATTTGATTACTGTGACCTTACTAGCTTTTCTAACGGGACACTTTGGTCCACTAGCACATAAAAGCTATTGAAAGTCCTTTTATAAAATATTGGGTTATTGAAGGCCCAATAACATATAAGCGTTATCCCTTTGGGCCCAAAGATCATGTTGGTGGGCTTGCAAGGCCCAACAGACATGATTTAAAACTCACAAGCCCAAAGTTTGAAGATTTACTCATTTTAGTCATCACGTATCTATTGGAGTGTTTTGATTTAACGGTTGTTGTTTTGTATTGATTCGAGACCGAATCAATTCGTTTATAACGATATTTGGTGTTGAATGTGTATTCGTTTTCCGTTTTGTCGGTAGTCGTGGATCTTGTATTTTGTCTTAATGAATTAATTTGTTTAAAAATAGGATTTGACCTTTTCACTACCTTTCTTTTATAAAAATAACACTTTTAGTCCTTTATATAAAAGAATTTCATTTTTAGTCCTTAAAACATTTTCTTGACACTTCTGCATCATAAACTTGTTGAAAAGACAGTTTTAACCCAAAATTTATTTTGTTAAAAACTTTAGCCCTTCCAGAATGGAGTTTCTCGGTTAGAACCCCATATTTTGCAACTTTTACAGTTTTGGCCCAAAATCCAAAAAATTTACATTTTTTATCCTTTTTGGAATTGAAAAGCATTTTTGACCTTTGGAATAGTTTTATTGCACTTCTTATCCCCTGTTTTGCAGAAAGGTTCCATTCAGCCCCTTTAAACTTCATTTTCGCAATTATGGGCTTATTGGTCCAAAAAGCCCAAATTTAGCCCATTAAGCTAAAAATTTGCATTTCAAGTCCTTTGAAAATTCTAATATTCAGAAAAATGATTATAGAAACTGTTTTGACCCTTTTAACCCTCAAGAAACCGTGACTTGACAGTTTTTAACCCAAGTTTTGTATTTTTGACAATTTAAGCCCTAAAATGGGTTTTATGTTAGAATATGTTCCACATAACCTTATAAGTTATTTTTCTTGACTTGTTTAATGTAAAATAACTTAGATTATGTTTGTTTCCTTTCTCATGTCATAGATCTCGAGTTAACACCCCTTTTGGTTACATATTTATCACAAAAACACATAAAATCACACACATACATGCATAAAATCACACATAGCATACACATACACATAGATCTACACATTTTCTTGTATTCTCCCCCATAAAACATATAAAAACCGAAAAGAGAGGGGTATGAAGCTCACCTTGAGTTGTGGTTTCGGTTTTGAAGAGAGGAGTGAAGAAAATTTCGATCCTAGTAAGCTTTCTTGGATGATCTTGAATTTAGAGGCTTCTAAGATGCAAGATCACAAGATTGCATGGATTTAGAAGAGATTTTTGATGAAATGAAGTAGTTAGATCATGATTTAGTCATCAACTTACCTTAGATGATGAATTACTTGATGAAAATCCTTAGACTTCAAGCCAAATTTTTGAGATTTTGGATGAAGCAGAGTGGATGATTCTTGAGTGATTTAGAGAGAGTTTTGTGAGGTGTGTGTGTTTATTCTCTAGCTCTCGGCCGAAGGAAAAAGAGTGAGGGGAGGGTGCATGGAAACATGAGTGAGGGCTTGGATGTATGATGAATAATGGCCTAGTTATCCACAAAATAACAATGAGGTGGCTAGCAAAAGTCAACCCTTCTTCTTGGGTTTGTAGTTTGGGCCGAGAGAGAGGAGAAAAGAGGAAGAAATTTTGGGCTTTTTTCCCTTAAGCCCACATTATAGATAATTTAGATGACGCTTGGCCCAATTAAATCAAGGTATAATCTTTATGACCTATTAGGGCTAAATTAAGTTGGTTGTGACCCATTAAGGCCCAAAATAGTATCTTTCATATATATGGGTCCAATTAGGGCCCATTAGAGAATTCTAGGTTCAAGATGGATAAATTGGAAGCTTATTAGTCCATTAGGCTCAATAAGGAAATCCTAGTTCCAAAATGGACTTAAACCGGGATTTCAAAGGTTCCAATTCTTTGTTGACCATTTGTAGTGCTAGAATGAAGTATTTTATGAAGTTTTGTTGTTATAGAATAAGCATCATGCGTGCTTTCATATTATTGATTCATAGTTGTTATAGGTGTTGTAGTTACAAGGCACTAAAATTCCTAGTTGTGACGGTTCATAAGCGTATTTGTAAGTAAACCTTGTAATGGTTTGTAAACTCCAGAAAATCCAATATTTTATGGTAAAAATGTTTGAGTGTCTTGTTTCAAATAATGCGTAATTGCATGTGTATACTTGTTTACTATGTTTGAATATTTTATAGTGAGTGTTTCCAGAAAATCTTATATTTTCTGTAAGTACGAAAAGTTGTGGTCTTAAAACCCTAAGACCCGAGTGGTGAAATTAGTGCAATAAAGGCGGCATGTAGTTTTGTACTTTCTAAAACGTTTAGAGTGTATGTTTTTGCATAAATTTTAAAATAACATTGTTATTCTCTATGTAAGTCATTACAACCATACTAATGTGACGAGAGTGCATGTCTTGACGTTATTCAGGCGTCAGTTTCTAAAGATAATCGTCACCCTAGAGTGATCTGTCTAGCTGTAGCGAGCAGCTCCGGTGTGGGGGTGTCAACCCCGTATAGATCTATACACAATACCCGCTCTCCCTCCAGGAGACTCTGGTTGTAACTATAAGACTTACGATGTATGTTAGGTAGGTACGAGTGAAGGAGTGTCTTAAAAGAGCTTTAACATAAATTTACGCAATTATTAAACCCCATTATTTAACGTTAAAAATAATGTTATTAGTGTATATTTTCGACTACAAATTATAAGTGATAAAAATATAGTCATTTTACCATAAGTGTCAAAATAGCACGTTTTTACCATTGTTGTAAAAAATAGCCCGTTTTTTACCGAGATTATCATAAAAGGCCCAATTTTTACTAAAATTGTCATATAAGACCCATTATCACTAAATATGTCAATAAAGGCCCAATTTTAACGAAAAGTTTCACATAAGGCCCATTTTCACAAAAATTGACAATAAATGCCCAATTTTACCAAAATGTTTATAAATGGCCCAATTTTTCCTTTATGGCCGAAAATAGCCCATTTTTATTGAAACTTCCATATTTTACCACTTTTCAAGTTTTCATGTCAAAATTTTGTTTTAGTATCTTCTTGGACATATCTTTTGGTTATCTTTAACACAATCCAAGAAAAAACCATTTACACCAAGTCTTATGATAACTAAGCTCCATCAACTTGAGACTTGTACAAAATCTCGAGTTTATGGACGTTTAACATCAAGTCACAACATTTAACACACATATCATACAACACATGCACATGCAAGCAAATATATAGAGATTTACACAAGACTTTGACTTCTATCCCCCCCCCCCCCGGCCCAAAAAGGAATAACTCGAAAACAAGGGGTATGAAGCTCACCTTGGGGATTTTTCGGTTTTGAAGAGGAAGATGGAGAAGGTTTTCGGCCTAGATCTGCTTCCTTGAGGAGATTTTCGAAGTTGATACGGTTCTAAGAAGCATATTCACAAAAATGAGAGAGTAAGTGAAAGATCTTTAACACAAACTTGGAACAAAGCAAAAGAGTTTGTCATAAACTTACCAAGGGATGGAACTTGAAGAAAATCCTCTTGAAAAAACACACACAACTCACGATTTTTAGAGGAATGAGATGAAGAATTTTTTGAGAGTTGAGAGGAAATGAGAAGTGAATGAAGTTTGAAACGAATGGTGGGGTGAGAGATGGGGAAATCGGCCGATTAAGGAGATGGGAGAGGAGGGAAAATCATGGATGTTTGTTGGACAATAATACTAGACCTAGATGTATGTTAGTCCATTGCTCTAGATACATGTCATGCAATATTGAAGTGGAACTAAGTCAACCTCCTTTCATTTCTTTTCTCTTTTTTTTTTATAATCGATCGGCCCAAAGGAGAAGGAGAAAGAAAAGGTTTTAGGCTTGAAGGGCAACCGAGAATGCCCTAGGCCCAATAGCATTTTCGGTTGGCACAAGTTTTTGGGCTTGGATTTGGCCCAAAATGGTTCCGGCCCAATAATAGGTCCAAAAGAAATGGATTGGGTCCAATAAGGATTTTTGATTTAGAGTGAGAGCCTAGTAGAGATTTTTGGCCCATTAGGGCCCAAAGAATGGTCTTTGGTCCAATGAAACTCTAAGTGAAGGTTTTCGGCCAAAAGGGCCCATTAGAGGGTTTTTGGCCCAAAATATTTCCAAATAGAGGTATTAGGCCCATTAAGCTTTAAAAATAGTTCTTCACAACCCAATATGGCCTAATAAGGGTCTTACAACCAAAACTATGTCAAATAAGAATTTTCAGCCCATTAGAAAGCCCAATAGTGAATTGCGGCCCATTGATACTAATAAGAGAGTCTTCGCCCAAATATTTCCTAATAGAGGCATTCAGCCCATCAACTTGAGAGGTTATTGGCCCATTAGGACCCAATAGGAGAGTCTTCGCCCAAATAGGGGTTTGGGCCGAGAAGGCTTGGGCTAAGGTCCAAAGTTGAGTGGACGTAGCTTATTGGGTTAGGTTTTAAGCTTTCACTAGGATGTTTTGACTTGAATCACAATTTTTGGATGTATAAACTTGTATAGAATTGATGTTTGATTTATACCAAATGTAGGGTTACAAGATTACACAAGGAAATTATTTTGCACAAGATAGAAATCTTAACCCTAATTTGCTAGTTGTGACATCTTAGTAGCACGAAGTGGAGTCTTTCGCGATAGAGAGTTCATATGCAAAGAAGACAGTTGGAGCACAAATGATCTTGAAGAAATTCAAGAGTCAAGAAATGAAGGAACCTCTAACACTAGCGCTCAACCCGAGGAAGAAATTCATGTTGAACCAATTGAAGAGCTATTGCCTCTTAGACGTTCCACTCAAGTTAGAATGGCACCGGAGTTTTATGGTTTCTATATAACTACATATGGTGATATATTTATCAGTGATAGTACACTGGTAAATTTGGATGAGCATTCTAACTACAAGGAAGCCATGGCGGGTCCTGATTCTGCTAAATGGAATGAAGCAATGGATAACGAGATCCAGTCCATGTACGACAACCAAGTTTGAATTTTTGTTGAAAATGTACCAGGTCGTAAGACAGTTGGGTGTAAATGGATCTTCAAGAAGAAGACTGACATGGATGGAAAGGTACACACGTTCAATTCATGACTGGTTGTGAAGGGCTTTACTCAAATCCCAGGGGTTGACTATGATGAGACCTTCTCACCAGTAGTTAAGATTATATCTATTAGGGTTATGTTAGCCATAGCTGCGTTTCATGATTATGAAATCTGGAAAATGGATGTCAAAATCGCTTTCCTTGATGGAAAATTGGCTGAGGATGTTTACATGAGTCAACCAGAGGGTTTTGTGGATGCTAAATACCCTAATAAAGTGTGTAAGCTTGAGAAATCAATCTATGGATTGAAACAAGCTTCTCGCAGATGGAATCTTTGCTTTGATGAAAAAGTCAAAGAGTTTGGTTTCTCTAGGAGTGAAGATGAGTCATGTTTATATGTCAAAGCAAGTGGGAGTATAGTCACCTTCCTAGTATTGTATGTTGATGACATACTACTTATAGGAAACAACGTTCAAACTTTGTAGGAGGTTAAGTCCTGGCTTGGAAATTGTTTCGCTATGAAGGATCTGGGAGAGGCTGCCTATATTCTGGGAATAAGGATTTTGATAAATATGAGTAGAAGACTAACTGGACTTAGTCAAAGCACTTACTTGGATAAGGTGCTAAAATGTTTTAGCATGGAAAATTCAAAGAAGGGAGAGTTACCTATCTAGAGTAATACCAACATGAGTAAGACTCAGAGTCGGAGTAGCGATGCAGAGATTGAAGAGATGAGTCGAGTTCCATATGCTCTCGTCGTTGGCTCAATCATGTACGCTATGACATGTACTCGTACTGACGTGGCTTTTGCTTTGAGCATGGTTAGACAATATCAGGGAAATCCAAGTAAAGCTCATTGGATAGTGGTTAAGAACATTCTTAAGTATTTGTGAAGGACTAAGGATTGGGTCCTTGTGCTTGGTGGCAGTGATGACTTAAGAGTTGCAGGGTATAGCCACGCCAGCTTTCAGACCGACAGAGACAACTTCTGGTCGCAGTCAGACTGGGTGTTTACCCTCAATGGAGGAGAAGTAACTTGGAAGAGTTCCAAGCAAGAGACAGTAGCTGATTCAACATGTTAGTCAGAGTATATAGTTGCGAGCAAAGCGTCAAAGGAGGCTATATGTTTTAAGAACTTCATTAGAGACCTTGGAGTTGTGCTAGCCATTAAGGAGCTGATGGAGATTTTCTGCGATAATGTAGGAGCCGTTGCCTTGACCAAGGAACCAAGAGATCATGAAAGATCTAGACATATCGATATAAAATATCATTTTATCAGACATCGAGTAGAATAATGACACCTTGTCGTTAAAAGGTTATCATCAGAAGAGAATCATGTTGATCCCCTCACAAAGAGTCTAAGTAGGATCAACCACGTTCAGTATGCGAGGATCATTGGTCTAAAGGATGATATTAATTTTAGTGATTAGATAGATATTTAGACACTTGTAACAAATAAATGTAATTGACATTTGATGATTGAATAAATGGAGACTTATTTATGAGTATTGTTTACTATGTTTTGTCAATTATTTATCTTGTGTTTCAACTTTGCATGTTTTACTTCCCGAATAATTGGATAATTCAAAATATCCACAGTCGATCATACTTTCGAAGTAAGTAGTGAATTAAGACTGTCGTGGATTGGCTTGTAGATTGTCTAAGTGTTTAGACATAGAAATGGTTTCTGCAACGGGCATGAGTACTTCTGAAATGGAGATTTGAGTATTGGATTAACCCACGCTCATCAAACTACTTCATGGAATTTATCACGAGTAATTATGAGATGATAATACCGTATAATCTTTAAACCGACATATATGAGTTGTCGTTTACAAGTTGGTTGTGCATTGATAATACGTAAACGCATCAGTAACTTGATGTTACAAAACATATTGTTGTGTACAATTTGATTAGTAAATAGTACAAGCATATAAGTCAAAGTTTATCTGTTCCTTTTTCCCTAAGGGGAAAAAAGATATATTGGGCCCTTGATGATTTGGTGTTGACTTATGTGTCGGGCCCAGTCAGGACTGAATTTGTAACACCCAAAGTCAGGAAGGCCAAGAAAGGAAAGAAAACCCTAATTTTAAGGGACGACTCGTCGAGTCCAAGGAGGAACTCGGCGAGTCCGAGCGGGATCCGGGTCAAGGAGTAAGTGACCGACTCGCGAGTCGGCCAAGGAGACTCGGCGACTCTGGTCTGAACGAGGAAAACCCTAAATCCGGGACTTGGAGCCTATTTAAACGTCTCATTCTCTCCCCTAGGGTTCCTTTACTGCCTCTCTCACCCAGAACACCGAACCCTAAGCCCCATTGTTGCTCATTAAAGCTTCCAAGCCATTTTTAGGTGATTTGACGGAAAAAGAAAGAGGGAAATCATTGAAACTTCAAGGATTGGCCTTAGATCTTGAATTTGTGGAACCTTTCTGAGTTATTGAAGGTACTAAGTCGTTTCCTTCATTTAGATCTATTCTAGTTGTGAGTTTTGGGGATTTTTAAGCCATGTTTAGATATCCCTTTGAGTTAGAAGCCAGATCTGAAGTTGCTACATCGGATCTAAGCACATTTTGGCCTTATGAAGCATAAAGTATCTGCCCTTGAGTTGATTATAGAGCCTCCTTGCCTTAAACCCTAGTTCATGGTGTATTTAGCCTAGATCTCCTTCTGTACACGTAAAGTTTGCAACTTTATGTGAGGAATAGGCTTGGGAAGGGTAGATTTACAGTTTGGAGTCCATGCATGACTCAAAAGCCCTCTGCATGTATGAACATCTGAATGGACTCGGCGAGTCCTTTGAGTGGACTCGGCGAGTAGCATGAAGATTAGGAGGAACTCGACGAGTGGGATGAACAACTCGTCGAGTCGGATGAAGATTGCCTTGGACTCGGCGAGTCTGTTCTTGGACTCGGAGAGTCAGGACGCGAAACCCCAAACCCTTCGAGTTGAGACTCGAATCAGTGAGTCGAGTGGAGACTTGGTGAGTCGGATAGGTCAGGACTCGGAAATCGGTAGACTCGGCGAGTCATGGACTGACTCGGCGAGTCGAGTCACGAATGAAAGGACTTTGAGCGTATGAACTCGGCGAGTCAGTAGATAGACTCGGCGAGTAGGGTTGACCTAGAAGGTGGACTTTGACCATCGTTGACTTGGTTGACTTTCGGGGGTCAGTTAGACTAAGTGTGCATTGATATTGGTAGCTCGGGGAGCTAGTGGAGCAGGAGTTCAGAGAGTTGTCGGGCAGCATCCAGAAAGTTATCAGCAAGTTCAGCAGTTCGAGGTGAGTTTCCCTTTTTTGTGAATGGGTCTACGGCCACAATGCCAGCCCATGTAGTTATGAGTAAGAAGACCCGGGGGTTAGCCCTAGGCACAGTATGCTAGTATAATATTCAGGACGAGGTCCAATGATAGTGGGCGGGTGCCCAAGGAATGGTTTATGTGATAGTTTATACTTGTTGTATGTGTGATACTTGTATGTGCCTGGTAGGGAGGTGAGTGTGGGCGAGGTCCCGTATCACACCAATAGCAGAGTGTGAATGGTGTTCCACATCTCATTAGCAACAGATCAGGGGCGAGGCCCAAGTTAGGGAAAGAGTGAGTGTGGGCTGGGCCTGTATCTCACTATCAGTAGGAGCATGGACGGGGCTCCATGACTCATCAGTAGCAGGACAAGGGCGAGGCCCAGGATAGGCGAGGCCTTAGGACAGGATCCGTTAGTATGTGTTTAGCTTATGTGTTGTGATATGTTTATGTGCTATTATATGTTAGCGGGCGAGGCCCTGTGACAAGCGAGGCCTAAGTGAAATAGATTTGTATCCGAGCGGGGCTCGAAGCCAGGTGGGGCCTGGAGCGGCGAGGCCGTTGTAGCGGGTGAGGCCCGAGGCAGCGGGCGAGGCCCAAAATAGCGGGCGTGGCCCAATATGTGCAATATGTGGTTATGCATGGTATGTGGTAGGGTGGGGAACTCACTAACCTTCGTGCTTACGGTTTTCAGTTTTGGTTTCATGTACTTCCAGTAGCGGAGGGAAGAGCTCGGGGTGATCGCATGGCACACACCATAGATTAGATAGCCTGGGAATGTTTTATTCTGATAACGAACATGTGTTTGGAAATTAATACTCTTATTATGTTTTGGATTGATGATTTTGCTAAGTAATGTTTTATTAAAAGAAATTTTTAGTCTTAAATTTTGGGACGTTACAAGTTGGTATCAGAGCCTTGGTTTGAGGGATTCGGACATACCCTCGGGTGTGTCTGAACTCAAACTAAGGGATTGGATAAAAGTTTTCAAAATGAAAGGACAAGTTTTGTAAAAAGAGTTTTAGAAATGAACCAGTTTTAGAAAATCGAAAAGAATTCAGAAAGAAAAGAATTTTTATAAGAGAAAAGGGTGTGGTGCATGCAATCAGTCGAGCTCAAGTAAGTACCCCAAAATATCCATACAAGTTTATGGTATGATTATCAGTTAGTAGAACAGCATGCTAGGTTAGGACTAAGGATCTAGGGAGGATGCCTTATGTGCCTACTATATGTGCTTTGAGCTGCATGATAGTGCTGATTAGACAGTAGTAGGATAGCCTGTTTAGGTTATGCCTGAGTTTATGAGTTTGTGTTGCATGCTAGTTCAGATTCTTGCTGTGAGGATATGATTGCTTGGGTATGTTATGGTTAGATTTTCCCCTGTCTGAATGTTGCTTGCTTTCTGCATTGTGGGATTCTGAGTGATGGGACTTAGCCATTAGGTGAATACGTCACGTCACATGTGATTAGGGTTGAATAATCTCAAAGTACTGGATTTGGCACTATTACGCAGCTCTTGTTTGAGTCCAACCGTTGTAGGGACGAGTCTTTTACTCGAAGGATTATCTGAGCCTCGTCACATGTGATGGTATTCATGTGATGGCTAATTGGCATCACAAGGAGGCCTTCAGTAGCTGATGACTGGTTTGAGTTGAGTCGGAGGTTCCCTAGGGTAAGCCTAGGATGAGATAGTGCTGGGAGTAGTAGTAGTGGAAATAGGACCTGGTGGAGTCGAAGCAGTTCTTGAGGAAAGTACGGATAGATGTGGAAGGTAGTATGGGCCCGTGCTACTGAAAGCAAAGGATCCGTACTCGATTCAAGAAAGTTCGAGGCGAGACTGGGGAACTTGTAGTGTGTGTATATGGTCCCTCAGCAGTGATGAGTGTTCTGATGGTATTGCGATATGTTTTCAGCATGGTGACGTTGCAAGAGAGACCAGTGGGCAGATCAGGCGCCGGAGAGGGATCAGGCTCGGGTTCAGGAGCCGAGCAGCTCGAGGAGCGAATGAGGGAGTTGATATCAGTGGAGGTTACGCGCAGTATTCTAGATCAGACTCCGGTGATCTTTGGCACGGTCAAGGAGGGTATATTGGAGATTTTGGATGAGAGGCTGAGAGCCTTCCGTACCGAGATGATGGATTTGATGGGACTGCGTACCCTGACATTTCGAGAGTTCAGGGCTTGCGTGGCACCAGATTATCATGGGGCTAGGGACCCCATCGCTAGCAGTAGATAGTTGGTTGATGTTGCCAACGCATTCCGTACGAGCCGGTGTCCTGAGGGGGACAAGGTCAGACTCGCTTCCTGTCTTCTGAAGGACAGAGTGAGGGAATGGTGGGAGGAGATCGGTCATGCTTTGGGGGATGATGCCGCGTTGGACACGATGACATGGAGCGATTTCTTGGCCAAGTTCAGGGTGGAGTTTTTGCCAATTATTGAGGTGCATCAGTTGGCACGGGAATTTCAGGATTTGACGCAGACCACTGAGACTGTGGCGGAGATCACTGCCAAGTTCAAGGAGAGGGCTCTTCTTGTACCGCAGTATGTCGCGGATGAGGAGATGAAGAAGGCCCGATACCATGAGATGTTGAGGGATGACATCAGGCAGTTTGTGAGCAGGTCCAGCTACAAAACATTAGAGGATATGATCGCTCGGGCTAGAGAGAGGGAAATTGATTTAGAGCAAATCCAGAAGAGGAAGCCGGATGAGGCTCAGGTAGCCACAGGTTCGGGCAAAAGGCCCAAGGGATCGGATTCAAGATCGAGGGATTATCAGGACCGCAGCCGGTGCGGGAAGTGTGGCAGGGCGCACGGAGGCGTATGTAGGAGTGGTAGCGGTGGTGAGTCTGGCTGCTTCAAGTGCGGTCGGACTGGTCATTTTAGCAGGGATTGTACTGTTACCACCACACATGGATCAGACTTGATATGTTTTCACTGCAATCAGCGGGGCCACAAGAAGGCCCAGTGCACCAGTTTGTTTTCTGCAGGACGGGTGATGGCACCTGCCCCTGCAACTTTGAGGATCACAGACGGCCGTCAGGGCCGTGCAGAGGTGCCTGCGGTAGGAGGTAGGGCTTTTCATATGACTACCTTGGAGACGCAAGCAGCATCGTACGTGCAGGTATGCGACTTCCGTTTTCAGTTCTTTTATTTGTGCATGATTATATTGTTTTGGTTCTGCATCATTATTGGTATGAGCATTTTATCTTTTGTGCGGCTTGATTGTGATCGAGTTATATGCCATCTGCATATCTTGGATAATTGAATGGTAGTTAAGGGATGGGCTCTATTGGAGAAGGTTACTTAGGATGCAGTATCTGTAGCATGCCTGGGAGGGACTTGGTATGTCTCGCTAGTTCGGAGTCGTATAGTTTTGGAAATGGACTGGTTAGATCCCTAGCTATGGTAAGCTTGGGGTTCCTCAGCAGACTGATTATGGAATGGTAGCAAGGATTGGGATTTCTTTTCGAGCATTGAGCAGCGAGGT
Source organism: Lactuca serriola (assembly GCF_051521515.1). Lineage (NCBI taxonomy): Eukaryota > Viridiplantae > Streptophyta > Magnoliopsida > Asterales > Asteraceae > Lactuca > Lactuca serriola. The sequence goes on from NC_136411.1 coordinate 284,638,702, forward strand.
GTAAGCAGGATCGAAGTGGGGGAGATTCCTTCGAGTGTACAAGGGTAAGAGCACGCAGATTCAGAATGAGTACATGATCTCTGAGAAGGAAAAGAAGTAGTACAACGTTTGATGGATTGAGGAGTTCAGGGTTGGGAGTTTGAGAAACTCCCCATCAGTTAGTGCGTGTAATGGTAATGGTTAGTACATGGTTGGGAATTCAGGAAGGAGGATCTTGAGAACTGATAGCATGCGGTGCTTTCGTATTATCGATTAGTGGTAGACAGTGTTGCAAGACTATGGGGCAGCCGTAGCATCCACTAGCAGTCAGTGATGGAAGGTGATGTAAGACTGCGGGTAAGTCGTAGCATTCCATAGTAGCTTCGTTGGCGGAGTTGGGGCGAGGCCCTTATCTTCTAGTGATCAGATAGGGATCAAGAATGGGTAGTGGATGAGAATGCTAGGGAGTTTGCCTCTATAGCCCTAGAGAGGTGAGACCTTGGGAGAGGCCGCTCCAGGATATAGTTGGGTGAGACCCGTGGGCGAGGCCCATATGAGAATAGCAGTATAGGTGAGACCTGAGAGCAGGGTTGCTCAGTAGTATGGTTGGGTGAGACCTGTGGGCGAGGCCCGTGAATTTTAGCAGCACAGGTGGGACCTGGTAGGGACCTTAGTGTCAAGATAAGGGATCGAGGATCCCAGGATTGTAGTGTCTGAATGGCAAAGTAGATTGAGTAGTTATAGGTGGTCGAAGTTTCTTCAAAAGTCGTTGGGAGCGACTAGGAGTTGTGTTGGGATTAGAGACCGGTGGGAGCCGGTAATCCAGATATTGATAGGTTGGTAGGGACCAGGGTGGTCTCAGTTCATCCGGAAGGCAGATAAGGAATAGCAGAAATTTTCAGTCGGTAGCAGTGCGGGTAAGCAGTCTATGGTGGAATTCAGTTAGTTGATCGTGGGGTGCTCAACGCCAAATTATAGTAGAAAGAAATGCCTAGTGGATACTAGCAATAATGACCCATACTTGAGGTAGCGAGAGTAATGGATTTGGTGAAGATAGGATCTTCACAGTGACAGAGGAAATAGTTGGTTATGGAGCATCGCCTTGGGAAGGCAAGGAAATCACCCAAAGAAGGAAGGGGTGAACCCTTATGGGGTCAGTACAGTACTCGGAAAGTACCAGAAGGATTTTCGGTTGAGTAAGTTGTGTTTCCAGAATGTTCAGGGTCAGGGTTGACCCGAGATTATTATCTGCAAGGATTAATGTTAGTCGGAATGATCGGGCAAAGGACCAGCGAAGGTAGGCAGCTGGCGTTGGATCAATTAGTAGAGTATTGGAAGCAGATTGCAGGCGGTTGGCCATAGAAAACTTCGAGGACGAAGTTTAGTTTAAGTGGGGGAGAGTTGTAACACCCAAAATCAGGAAGGCCAAGAAAGGAAAGAAAACCCTAACTTTAAGGGACGACTCGTCGAGTCCAAGGAGGAACTCGGCGAGTCCGAGCGGGATCCGGGTCAAGGAGTAAATGACCGACTCGGAGAGTCAGCCAAGGAGACTCGGTGAGTTTGGCCTGAACGAGGAAAACCCTAAATCCAAGACTTGGAGCCTATTTAAACGTCTCATTCTCTCCCCTAGGGTTCCTTTACTGCCTCTCTCACCCAGAACACCGAACCCTAAGCCCCATTGTTGCTCATTCAAGCTTCCAAGCCATTTTTGGGAGATTTGAAGGAAGAAGAAAGAGGGAAATCATTGAAGCTTCGAGGATTGGCCTTAGATCTGGAATTTGTGGAACCTTTCTGAGTTATTGAAGGTACTAAGTCGTTTCCTTCATTTAGATCTATTCTAGTTGTTAGTTTTGGGGATTTTTAAGCCATGTTTAGATATCCCTTTGAGTTAGAAGCCAGATCTGAAGTTGCTACTTCGGATCTAAGCACATTTTGGCCTTATGAAGCATAAATTATCTGCCCTTGAGTTGATTATAGAGCCTCCTTGCCTTAAACCCTAGTTCATGGTGTATTTAGCCTAGATCTCCTTCTCTACACGTAAAGTTTGCAACTTTACGTGAGGAATAGGCTTGGGAAGGGTAGATGTACAGTTGGGAGTCCATGCATGACTCAAAAGCCCTCTACATGTATGAAGATCTGAATGGACTCGGCGAGTCCTTTGAGTGGACTCGGCGAGTAGCATGAAGATTAGGAGGAACTCGACGAGTGGGATGAACAACTCGTCAAGTCGGATGAAGATTGCCTTGGACTCAGCAAGTCTGTTCTTGGACTCGGCGAGTCAGGACGTGAAACCCCAAACCCTTCGAGTTGAGACTCAAATCAGTGAGTCGAGTGGAGACTCGATGAGTCGGATAGGTCAGGACTCGGAAATCGGTAAACTCGGCGAGTCGAGTCGCGAATGAAAGGACTTTGATCATATGAACTCGGCGAGTCAGTAGATAGACTTGGCGATTAGGGTTGACCTGGAAGGTTGACTTTGACCAACGTTGACTTGGTTGACTTTCGGGGGTCAGTTAGACTAAGTGTGCATTGATATTGGTAGCTCGGGGAGCTAGTGGAGCAGGAGTTCAGAGAGTTGTCGGGCAGCATCCAGAAGGTTATCAGCAAGTTCAGCAGTTCGAGGTGAGTTTCCCTTTTGTGTGAATGGGTCTACGGCCACAATGCCGGCCCATGTAGTTATGAGTAAGAAGACCTGGGGGTTAGCCCTAGGCACAGTATGCTAGTATGATATTCAGGACGAGGTCCAATGATAGCGGGCGGGTGCCCAAGGAATGGTTTATGTGATAGTTTATACTTGTTGTCTGTGTGATATTTGTATGTGCCTGGTAGGGAGGTGAGTGTGTGTGAGGTCCCGTATCTCACCAATAGCAGAGTGTAGATGGTGTTCCACATCTCAGTAGCAACAGATCAGGGGCGAGGCCCAAGTTTGGGAAAGAGTGAGTGTGGGCTGGGCCCGTATCTCACTATCAGTAGGAGCATGGACGGGGTTCCATGACTCATTAGTAGCAGGACAAGGGCGAGGCCCAGGATAGGCGAGGCCTTAGGACAGGATCCCTTAGTATGTTTTTCGCTTATGTGTTGTGATATGTTTATGTATTATTATATGTTAGCGGGTGAGGCCATGTGACAGGCGAGGCCTAAGTGAAACAGATATGTATCCGAGCGGGGCTCAAAGCTAGGAGGGGCCTGGAGCGGTGGGGCCGTTGTAGCGGGCCAAGCCCGAGGCAGGGGCGAGGCCCAGGATAGCGGGTGTGGCCCAATATGTGCAGTATGTGGTTATGCATGGTATGTGGTAGGGTGGGGAACTCACTAAGCTTCGTGCTTACGGTTTTTAGTTTTGGTTTCAGGTACTTCCGGTAGCGGAGGGAAGAGCTCGGGGTGATCGCATGGCACACACCATAGATTAGATATTCTGGGAATGTTTTACTCTGATAACGAACATGTGTTTGGAAATTAATACTCTGATTATGTTTTGGATTGATGATTTTGCTAAGTAATGTTAAAAGAAATTTTTAGTCTTAAATTTTGGGACGTTACAGAATTGTTGTGTTCAATTAAGTTCTCTGTCATTACAAATCAAAAATTGGGAAAAAAACCTGTTGGATAATGAGAATGATTCTGTTCCATGTCATTTGTCCACATGATATCTTGCAGAACGGATGATTATATGATCCCTTATCTTAGGACATGTAACTGACTAGGTCAGAGTTCGATAACGACTTTTGAAAACTACAATGTGTTGGTCAATTTTTGAATTGTACTTGCAATTATAATTATTAGACTTATCCAAGTGGGAGACTGATGGATTAGGTGTCTAAGCACATAACTATCATTGGTATATAATTGAATTGATACAAGCGCGGTCCTTTTGGGTTGCCTTCACTCTTACAACTTGACAGGATGACAAGGGCTGTTTTGCAATTAATTGATAGTTGTGAAATAGGGTTCTTGGAATCTTTATATAGGAGTGGATGAAAATTATAGGGAGGCCCTATAAGTTTTCCTCCAAGGAATCTAGATGATCAGTCCATAGGCTGCTTAGGCCTTAAGCAGGAAATTAAAGTTTCCACCTGCAAACCTTAGCTTTGGGACTAAGCAACCTTATGTATAAAAGGAGCCTAACCCTTGGGTTTTTCGGTCACTTGCTTCTAACCATAGCATAGCTGAAATCTTGGTGCAATCTCCTCCTCTCTCCTCTCATCCTCTTGCAAAGAGTGTTTGTAAGCCATTAGAGGTGTCACGTTTGAGGCATTTGCTTTCAAGAGTTCAAGATCTACAAGGATTAATTGTTATTACTACATAAAAATTGAGGTATGTATCTAAACCTAGTATTAGGTTAATTTCGATTTTGTAGATGCGTATTAGGATTTCTCTTTTGTATTCAATTTTGCATGTTCAACTAGTGAAAACCTAGATCCAGAGCATTAGGGTTGCATAAACACATATGATTTGTAGTTATGATCAAAACCCATCATCTACTACTCATGATCAAAGCATATGGTACATCGGGTCTTGTGCATAACATTCCATACATGATGGGTTGGTCCTATTTAAAATAGTTTTCCCATCAATGCTAAAAACAACAACGAAAGCTTTAAAAAGAGAATAACCATATTACTTTTTTTAACCCATGAAGGAGCATTTTGCAAACATGGAAAGATTAAATCAACCATAGAAGGAAAATTATTACAACCTTTGAAGACTTTTTTTGGGAATTTATAACATCAAGTACACACAAATAAGGTAGCAAAAACAATCAAATGATATACCTAAGTGCACATGTTCCCTAGATCTAGGTTTTAGTAGTTTTATCAATGTACTTTAAAACCAAAATAAAGTATCACTTACCTCTTCATCCTTATATCATGTGAATGACATCCTTGTAATTGATGAAGAGCCAAAAGGGGAACTCCTATAATGTAGTCAGACCCAAGACTCCAAATAGTTGAACAAGGAAAACCTTATTAGGGTTTAGGTCGAAAATTCCATAAATCTAGAGAAGGGTTATAATTTTAGTCCATGTGGATATATGAGACAGGGGAGAAAGAAGTTAGAGGCTCCAAAATGCGTGTCAGAGTTTAATCCCAAGACCTCTGTTTGTAGGCAGCTGATTGGATATAGTCTCTAAAGGTTTATCCTTACCTTATTTGAAACATGCCTTATTCTAGAATATCTTCTAGATTTTGTCCTTACCATCTTCCAAGAGGCTTCTGGAATATTCCAATTGATCTCTTAGATTAATTAATATTCAAATCCTTTAATTAATTAAATCCTTTTAAATCATTACCAAAGTAATTTCAAATTAATTTATTAATTTCTTAAAAAATTAACAACATATTTTCTCCACTACCTTATTTCCATTTGTGTCACGAGGCCAACCCAGAAGGACATTATTATTATTTAGAAATATTACTGATGTGTAATATTATACCTTTGAGTTTTACCAATTATTTAACTAACTATTACATCTAAGGCAGTGGACCTACTCGCAAATAGTATAGCACGAAAAGTCGGGTATCGAACTCAGGAAAAGGATTAATATACCAACCATTTCCTTATTTATTCACACATTTGTGCCCAAGTGGTGATTGTTCCTGGGGGAAGTGCCTTCAGCCAATCTTTTTCTACTCCCTTGAAGGTAACTGGAAGCATTCTTAACAAGACAATCTCTCGTGGTACATTCAGAATATTGAAATAGTCAGCAATGTCATTGACTTCATGGAGGTGCTTATATGCATCTTCATGATCTTTTTCTGAAAATGGAATATCCTTAAGCATGGAAAGGATGCGTCCCTTAAGTTCGAAGGTAGCAGTACCGGGAATTACGGGTTGCACAAGTCCTAGACCGGTGTCCTCATGTATTCTTTTCTTGTATGCCTTCATCACCATGTCAGCAATGTTTGTCATGTTGTTTTTTGGCTCGCTTCCAGGTTCACTACTTCTGTCTGTTTCTGTTTTGGGCTCGTAACCATCTTCCTTTTGTTAGGAGTTCTTTCAAATCTTTCGAATGTGCTTTCGTTTTTCGGAATGTTGCTTGATCCTCCTACGTCTTGTCCTAAATAAAATGAACTAAAACTAAATAAAAATTCCTACTAAATGATTACCACGATGTGGTGCTAAGTGACACCTCGTGGTATAGCAGATAAACGAAACATAAAGCAAAAAACGAAATAAAACCTGAGATATTAGAGCTCACATCGTGAGTTCGGTAATTCAGAGGAAAAAAAACTAATGCTAAAAAGTAATTTTTTGCAGGTTTTACCCCACAAAAAGGATCGATTAACCTAAATCAATTAAATTAAAAACTAAAATAGTCGTTCCCCAGAAACGGCGCCAAAAACTTGATGCGTAATATTATACCTTCTAGTTTTACCAACTATTTAACTAACTATTACTTCTAAGGAAGTGGACCTACTCGCAAATAGTATAGCACGAACAGTCGGGTATCGAACTCAGGGTACAGATTTAGTATACTAACATAACTACTATAAGATTAAACTAAAAGCAAGCAATAATTAAAAAGAGGTTTTATTTTATTTTTCAAGTTTAGAAAAACTTAACCGCTTTACTAAAACGGTTTTATTCAATATCTTAAAAACACTTTCGTTTAGTTTCGAATCCACCTTTTTTCTTATGTTTAGTAACTATTTATGGATTAATAAAGTTGGTTACCAATTGTTATGTAATTAGCTATTTTGGTCCATTAAAGTAATTTTCATCAATTCATGTAAAACTGCGTATGGTCAAACATAAGCAAACACGGAACTAGCTATTAATTGTAATTGAGATATGAAAGATTTATCTAGAGCAATTAAGCAAACACAGTTATGTTCTCCAGCACAACTAAGTTTGTTACTTTTATTACTTGATCTAGATGTGGTCACTCCTAGCTCTAGCAATTTAATAGTCATTAAATTACTAGGTAAACAAGTTTATGTAATTTAATGGTCAACTAAGTTTGGAACCCAATTGCTAATTGGGTGTTATCTTGGTATTGATTCCCCGAAGGAATCGTAAGGGCAACAGCTAGAGATTTTTTCTAGTGAGCTCCTACATTCGAGGTGATTCTCCTTACTGTTCTATTGGTCGAAGGCACCAATACTGGCCCATTTGTTTTATGTATTGTAGGAATACCCGGGGGTAACCCTTGGCAGTTTGTATGAAAGACCAGGAGGGGGCTCCTAGCAAACTGTATGCAAGACCAGAGTCTGAACTCTGGCAGTTTTAATTAGTTAAGTAGTGTAGATTGTATGCTAGTTGTCTTTATGATGCTTACATGGAAGACCCGGAGGTGGCTCCGAGCACTTGTCTGTAAGACTCAGGGTTGTGGGCCCCGACCTGGCAAGGATGACCACGAGGCGGCTCGTGGCATAATGGCAAGACTATGGTTGGCACATAACACTTTTATTGATTGATTAGATATGTCTGATATGTTTGGCTCATGGTTATGTTTTGTATGTGGTATTTTGGGGAACTCACTAAGCTTTGTGCTTACAGTTTGTGGTTTATGGTTTCAGGTACTTCCGATTCGAAAGGGAAGAGCTCGGCTTGATTGCAGCATACACACCTATGTTGTTCTGCAACTTATGATTTTGGTAATTACTCTGGTAATTGTTTTAATTTGGAATACCTTAATGTTGGATAAATGTAAATGGATGTTGAATCTATATATATTAAAAATAAAAATTTTACCCTCGATTTTTGGGATGTTTCACATGATTCAAGTAAATCAAACCGATGTGACGATTAGATCTTCAAATTCTTATTCTTCAAGCAAACTCTCCTTCAAAGGTATGCCTTTTGCAAGTTTCTGACTTCCAACTTCGAATATCTCAGAATATCCTCTCTCCAAAAGCTTCTCCAATCGATAATGCAAAGGAGTATTTATAATTTTCCAAAATACATGGCTCACGTCGTGAGATAGGGGTCTCACGTCGTGAGCTAGGTGTTTATCCGTATCGAGCAAGGATTTTGACTTTCCCCGTACTAATCTTCTAAAATTTCCTCCTTGCGTCGTGAGTGTAACATTCTGTTTGAAATAAAATAAATAAAATAAGTAAATAAATAATTAACCCTAAACCCCGAGAGGCATAATATATTTTATTGAAGCTCTAAATCCATAATATCTCAGCGAGGTTTTGGTCTTCGGGAGTTAAAAGTCATAATCGAGAGTTTGGGGGTTAAAATGGAATTTTTGGATTAATTTGGGAAGAATTTTGAAGATTGATGGTTGTTTAGTAAATTATGGGTTTGATTTGAAAGGATTTTTTAAGACAGGGGATGCTTGGTAATTATTATGACTTAAATTGAAAGGACTTTGGAGTGATAGGGGTTGAATGGTAACTTATGGATCTGTTTTGAAAAGGTTATGAATGGGAGGGACTAGAAGTGTCAAATCTATATCAAGATTGTATGGGACACGGGACTTAAATCTGTCACTCCTTCACTCCCATTTTTGGATAATTATAACCCTAACCCTAACATTACTATTGTAGCCGCCACCTTGGAGTGCCCTCAGTCGTCGTTGCGTTGCCAAGCCCGCCACCGCCTCTACTTCGCCATCGAAATGCCACCACGATTGTCGGACGTCGTGAACAAGGCAAAACGTCACGTGGGTCATCGGAGCTAAGAGGCATGACTGTTGATGTCGTTCGTCGGCAAGGATGCAACCTCCATTTTCCCGCTGTTACCGCCCCTCCTCCTCCCATTTCTTCTCCGCATCAGCTAGCTCGTGCCGTCGTTGGCGCCATCGCTCTTTGCGGCTGTATCGTTTTCTTGAAAAACATCTCCAGTCATCGCTACAGCTGATATGGTGGTTGTGGTTATGTGTTGTAATGCTTCTCGGTGATTGCGAAGTGGGTGTGTGTGTGTGCATTCTCTAGCTGGAAAGCATAGGCAACCACCATGGTAGCCAACCATGGTGGTTGCTGTCTCCTTATCTTCTTCGGCCGCCACCAGCCGCCGTGAAGGGTGGTTGTGTGCATCTTTTGGGTGTATGCAGGAGCGTATTTTAAGAGTGTGACATTGTATGGACTTTTTTTTGGCCAAGAAACTGAAGAAAAACCTACCACCACCGTGTGGTGGTGGCTACCACTGTTTTGCCGCCACTAGCCACCATCTCTGGTGGCTGTGTGTTCATGTGTGTGTGGATTGGTGCTTGGAGTACTTTTGTCTTTATTTTGGCCTAGAATCATAACCACCACCACCATGAAGTGGTGGCCTCCGCCGTGAGCCGTCATCGACCACCACCGCCCGAGGTGGCAGTAGGTGATGCTCGACATAGTGAAACCCTAATCGGCCCAATAGCTTAATATTGGACTTCGTTGGCTGGTGGTTGGCTTGAAAACCCTAATTAAGGTTTAGAAAACCCTAATTTTGGGAAATGTTAGTTTTGGATTTGCCAAGACCCATATTTAGACTGTTAGATTGGAGTTTTGAATTATCTCCGACTACATTGTATGATTGGTCTAGTGGAGTGATGGACTTAATGGATTAAGCCCTTAATGGTTTAAGTAAGAACACTTACCCCTAATCGTCGTTTTATGTGGAAACCCTAATTATGATTGGTCTTCAAGTTGGGCCTCTCTTTTGGGCTTTGGTGTTTGGATTCTTGTTGGGCAATCTGAGGACAAGTGTATAGACCAGATTATTTGGATGGGCTTTAGGGTAAGGCCCATGTAAGGGGTATAGGGCCAATTTGGAAAATTAGGCCATAATTGGGCCTTGGTTGATTATCTGACTTTTGGGTCTTCGGAGTATGAGTTAGGCCTTGGTCTTGGACTAAGCTATGTTAGGGGTAAAATGGTCCTTTTACCCCAAGTGTTTATTTATGGTTATGCATTGAAAACCAAATGCTTAATTTGGTTATTTTGACAATTGACAGTTCGGGGATTTGTCAGCCAGCAGCCAAAGAATTATTTGCGGGACTTCAACAATGCAAGGTGAGTTTCCTACTTGTTTAAACGGGTTGAAGGCACCAATGTCGGCTCGTTTAGTTTATATGTTCTTGATAGGAACACGGAGTGTGGGCGGGGCCCATATCTCATTATTACCTGAGTATAGATATCATTTAGATTGTTGGATTACTATACTTGTTGTCTGTGTGATACATGTATGTTTTGTTAGGAATGTGAGTGTGGGTGAGGCCCGTATCTCATCATTAGTTAAGTGTGGGCGGGTCCCATATCTCATAGCATTATTTAAGTATGTATGTAGGAATGATTGATAGATTTGGCTATACTTGTTGTCTATGTGATACTTGTATGTATGTTTAGTAGTTGAGTGTGGGCGGGGCCCGTATCTCATAGTCAGTCGAGTGTGGGCAGGGTCTGCATCTCGAAGTTAGCAGAGTGTGGGCAGGGCCCGTATCTCCTAGTTAGTCGAGTATGGGTGGGGCCCATATCTCATAGTCAGCAGAGTGTGGACGGGGCATGTATCTCCTAGTTAGCTGAGTGTGGATGTAGCCCGTATCTCCTTGAGTGTGGGCGGGGCTCATATCTCCTAGTAGAATGATTATGTGTATGGTATGTGGTAGTTTGGGGAGACTCACTAAGCTTAGTGCTTATAGTTTTTAGTTTTGGTTTTAGGTACTTTCGGTAGCAAGGGGAAGAGCTCTGGATGACTGCAGTGCACACACCATTTGTTTAGCCTGGGATGTTTTTACTCTGATATATTGATTTGAGTTTTGATAAGATACTCTGATTGAATACTATGACTTATGTGTTTGGATGAAATGGTTTTGATAATTATGGTTATTGTAATAAATAAAAAAGAAATTTTTAGCCGTGATTTTTTGGATGTAATAGTGAGCTTGACGAGTCACGTCGTGAGCTTGGTTTTTCAGCTAAAATCTTCTTCTTTTAAGCTCCAAACCTTCAAAGTTCCAATGCTTGTCAATTCTAGTCCTTATTCTTCAAGAGTGTTTGTAACACTTGGATTTTTGGTATGTTCCTTTTAGCCCCTTTTATTTATTTATTGCATATTGGCCGTTGGAGTAGTACGCGGGTGTACCATATGGTACGCTTAGCCTACTAGCTGAGAAGCTAGTAAGTGGGGTATGGTACGCTTAGCGTACTAAGGTGGAGTTGGATCGCGGATGCAAGGCCTTGTACGTTGGGAAAACGAGGGTTACACTTTGCTTACTCGAAGGTTAATGAAACCCTAATTTTAGGGTGTTTCGCCCTATATAAAGACCTTAAGTCCCTTGGGGTGGACTCTTTACTAGCCTCCATATCTTCTAAACCCTATAATCGGCCTTAAGCCTCTATTGTTGTATTTTTTAGCTCGTGAGAAGTATTTGGTGCTGGTTTTGTTCATTTTGAAGAGATTGAAGGAAGTGGAAGGTTCACAATTTGGTGGGAAACTTGGAGATCCAGAATCATCACCCATTTTGCAAGCCTTTTGAGGTATCAAGGTTCATACCTTGGCTTTTGAATGCTTAGATCTCTTTATGTCTTGATTTTTTTGCTTTTGGTCCCTTTTTGGGTTGGCTGGCGAGTTAAGACGTTGTAGAGATTGTCCTTTTACCTCTGAAAATTTTATGAAGTTCTTAAGCATAAAGGTGCAAGCTTTATGGGGTTTTTGGTCACATGCATGTGTTAAGTTATCTATTAAGTCCTTTTTAGCTTTAAGAGCTTCATTAATCCATGCATGCACGTAAAGTTAGCAACTTTACGTGATAAATCAGCTCAAGGAAGTTAGATCTATGTCTTGGAGTAAAGTCTTTATGGATTAAGAGTTGGAATTGAGTTTTCGCTGAATAGGGAAGTACGTTGGGCATATTAGCAGGTACGCTTAGAATACAATCCCTAAAGTGAGTACGCTACGCATACGTGTTGAGTATGACCTGCTTACTCAGTCAGTTAGGCTTCACATATTGGATCTTCAGTTGGGTCTTTCTTTTAGGCTTTGGTGCTTTGGGCTTGTTTGGCCATTTGGCTTCTTGTTGTTTTGGGCTGGGAATATGTTGGACATTGGATTATGGCCCATGCAAGAAATTTTGGCCCAATTTGGAAAATTGGACCATGTTTGGGCCTTGTATGATTATCTTGGTCATTGGGCCTTTTAGATTGTGAGTTTGGGCCTTAGTCTTGGACCACACTAGTTAAGGGGTAAAATGGTCTTTTTAGCCTGATTATGGACAGAGAGTTATGGATTGGAATCCAACTATTAATGGGATGAATATTTTATTATTTGATATTGATAACTCGATGATTTGTCAAACCAACAGCCAAAGATTTATCAGTATGATCTAGCAGTTCGAGGTGAGTTTTCTCACAGTGTTTAGCGGGTCGAAGGCTCCAATGCCAACCCATGATCTGTTATGTTATATTACTCGTTATCTGTTCGACACGTGTATGTGTATGTGTTGTATGCTTACTAGGAGAGGCCCGATGGTTATTTTGTATGCTATTACCTGTTATGCTTATATGAATTGTATGTGGGCGGGGCTCGTTATGCGAGTTACGGTGGGGCCCATTATACTCATTGGGTAAGGCTCGTTATGTGATATGTATGTATGGTATGTGTTATCCTGGGGAAATCACTAATCTTTGTGCTTACGGTTTTCAGTTTAAGTTTCAGGTACTTCCAGTTCCATCGGGAAAGGCTCGAGATGATTGCAGAGCACACACCACCTTGTTCTGCATTTTGTGATTTACTCAGATTTGATATGATGTTTGATACACTTATTTTATCTGCATTTTATTGATGGTGTTTTAGAATACTAATTTTATTAAATTAAAAATGAAATTTTTGGGTCTTATTTTTGGGACGTTACAAGTTGGTATCGGAGCCTTGGTTTGAGGGATTTAGACATACTCTCGGGTGTGTCTGAACTCAAACTAAGGATTTGGTAAAGTTTTTCAAAAAGAAATGTATTTTTAATAAATGAGTTTTTTAAGACAAGAAAGGGTGTGGTGCATGCAATCAGCCGAGTTCGACTAAGTTTTCCCAAAATACCCATATATGTTATATGATATGGTTTGATCTGTGAATTTGTAAATCGCATGCTAGTTAGCACTAAGGATCTACTCAGTTTCTTTTGCATGATAGAATTCTAGGTGAGATGCTTTTATATGCCCATTATATGAGCTTATAGACTTGCATGATAGTACTGATCAGTCAGTGGTAGGATGGCCTGATTAGGTGATGCTTGGTTCTGGTTAATTGATGCTCGAATGTTGCTTGCTTTGTGCTTTTAGGAGTTCTTACTAACTTAAGCTAACTAGTAAGAGAATATGCTAAGTTAACTATTATGGGAACTAAATAATTTTAAAATGTTCGGTTTTAACTCTATTGTGCGCCTCTTGTTTGAGTCAAAGCGTTGTAGTGTGATACCTTTCATTCAAAGAATTATTTGGTTTTAGTGATACGTAATTGTATTAGTGAGCTAGTTAGAGGAAGTTATCGGGAGTTCCTTCTGCAGCTGATGGTGGAGAGTGGTGTGGAATTTACCCTAGGAAAACCTAGGATGAGATCAAGTGATGGGAGCCTTATCTAATAGGGAAAGTTGTATGGATATAAAGTCACTTGGTGGATTCAAGGAAATCCTCGAGGAAAGTATGGATAGATATGGAAGGTAGTATGGGCTCGTACGATTGGAAGCAGAGGATTTGTACTCGATTTTAGGAGAGTTGCGATGAAACCGAGAAGCTTGTAGAGATTGTAATCCCTCGATGTATTCTGATGGTTTATATGGTCTATTTTTAGTATGGTGACATTGCGAGGCAAACCTGTTGGTGGTTCTGGTGGAAAGGGCTCGGGCTTAGGTTCTGGAGTCGGGCAGCTAGATGATCAGACTAAGGGGTTTATCTCATCTGAGATTATGTGTTTCATTCTCAAGCAGACTCATGTGATCTTTGATACGGTCAAGGAGAGCATTCTGGAGATTCTAGTTGAGCGGTTGAGCGCCTTTCGCTCTGAGATGGTGGCCTTGGTTGGTGTGCGTTCATTGATCTTCAGGGATTTCCGGGCATATGGAGCTCCAAATTATCATGGGGAGAAGGACCCGATAATGAGCAGGAGGTGGTTAGTGGATATTGTTAACACCTTCTACACCAGCAGTTTCCCCAAGGGGAAAATGTCAGGCTTGCTCCCTGACTTCTGAAGGATAGGGCATGAGATTGGTGGGAGGAGGTTGGGCGCTCCATTGGTGATGTTGAGTTAATTCGATGACCTGGAATGATTTTGTGACCAAGTTCAGGGCTGAGTTCGCACCAGTGATTGAGGTGCAATAGTTGGCACGAGAGTCTCAAGATCTCCGCCAGACTACTGAGATAGTGGCTGAGATAACTACGATGTTCCGGGAGAGGGCACTTTTGGTTCTGTAGTATGTGGCGGATGAGGAGATGAAGAAGGCTCGGTATCATGAGATGTTAAGGAGTGAAATTCGACAGTTCGTGAGTCGATCCAGATGCAAGACGTTGGAGGATATGATAGAATGAGCTAGGGAAAGGGAGATTGATCTGGAGATGGAGAGGAAGAGGAAGTTGGATGAGGATCGTGTATCAAGGGGTTCGGGTAAGGGGCATGTAACACCCAGAAACTAGAAGGCTAATTAAGGAAAGATATTATGAAAATTGAAGGTCTGCTCATCGAGTCCAAGGGGGACAACTCGACGAGTAGAAATAAGTTTTCGGGACGTGGGTGAAGAGACCTATTCGATGAGTTAGGGAGGACCAACTCGACGAGTTGGTCTGGATTTGGGAAACCCTAGATTCGGGGTTTTCCACTCTATTTAAGCATCTTAATCCCCACCTTATGGCCTTATTTCCAGCCTCCAAGTCCCAAATCCTAATCCACGAAACCCTAGAGCTTTGTGTGAGCTTGTGAGCCATTTTGAGTGATCTTGGTGTGTTTTTGAAGCTTGGGGAAGAAGAAGGAACTAGAGGATTCAAGAAGAAGATAGTAGATCCAAAGACTTCTTTCCATCCCCTTCAATTTCTGGTAAGCAAGTCTCAACCTTGCTTAGTAGCTTGATAGATCTCTTTCTTTCACTTTATGAGGGTTTTTGGTCAAAGAAGCTTATTCCTTGGGAAATGGACATCCCAAGTGATTTACCGTTCAGATCTGGGATCTAGAAGGGGTTTCATCGCATAAAGGTGCAAACTTTATGACCATGGAAGCCCTATGTAAGTTTTAAGGTGTTGTTATGGCCTTTTAAGCCCCAAAAGGTCATGCATTGAAGGAAAGCTTTAGACTTTACGTGTTCAAATGATGTTTAAGGCCTAGATCTATGTTAGTGTGCTTTAGCTTCGAGTATTATGGCTTTTGGACAAAGATATATGTCCTAAAGAACTAGGGTTTTAGCTAAACCCGTTAAGAGGGACTAATAGCGGGTAAAGTTGGAAATTTTACCCTTTAAAGGGCATTTCCAGTAAGTAGAAGGAGTATGGAGTTTTGAACTGGAGAGTAGAGGCTTAATCTGTTAAGATGGCCCAAACAGACTATGGGACTCGTCGAGTCCATAGAGGAACTCGACGAGTTGTATCGTGTTGTCCCGATTTTAGTTTAAGGTAGAACTCGGTGAGTCTATGAAGGGACTCGACGAGTTGATTCGGACAATCGCGACTATGAATGGCCAGGAAAATCGGCAAGTCAGGGGGTGACTCGACGAGTTGGGTCGCGATTTCAGGGTTCTGGTTTATAGAACTCAGCGAGTTGATGGAGCAACTTGGCGAGTTGAGTCAACTTGGAGTGTTGACTTTGACTTTTACCAAGCGTTTACTTTGACTTTGACCATGAGTAAAATGGCCATTTTACCCTAAGAAGGATGAGTAGTTCTTGACTAAGTATTATGTTGGTAATGGTAGCTCGAGAAGTTGAGAGATAAGCAGTTCGGGGATCTGCCAGCTAGCAGCAAGAGGTTTATTCACGGGATTCTACAGTCAGCTTGTGAGGTGAGTTTTCTCTAGTAGGAATGGGTCGAAGGCACCAATTTCGGCTCGTTTATGTATGATAGTGGATACTGGATTTAGATCTGATGTCGCGGTTAGCCCGATGTAGTTTATATGTTTTCGGATTTATGTTCGATGTCGGGCGAGGCCCGAGGAAGGTTTATATGAATTTTTCCGAACTACAGTTCGATGTCGGGTGGTACCCGAGGAAGGAATGCATTTGTGATACTTGTATGTGCCTGGTAGGGAGGTGAGTGTGGGTGGGGGCCCGTATCTCATTACTAGCTGGTGGACGAGATTACATATCTAGGGGCCTTGAGACTAGCAGTTGTAGTGTAGTGATTGACTGTTATGTACTAGCATGACTATATGTTATTGTTTATATGCATATAGTGGATAGGGCCTAGAGACAGGCAAGGCCTAATAGAAACAGATATGTATACCGACCGGGGCTCGATGCCATTCGGGGCCTAATGCCAGATTCGTCCGATGTTGGGCGGGGCCCGATGTCGCGGGCTAGGCCCTATATATGTGCTTATGTGCTTATGTGTATGGTATGTTGTAGTTTGGGGAGGCTCACTAAGCTTCGTGCTTACAGTTTTCAGTTTTTGTTTCAGGTACTTCCAGTAGCAAGGGGAAGAGCTCGAGATGACTGCAATGCACACACCATTGATTTAGCCTAGGATGTTTTTACTCTGATATTTTGACATATGATTTTGACACAATATTTTGAACTATGATATTTTTGGGATGATTGATGAAATATGGTTTACTTGACTTTAAAATGAAATTTTTGGACTATATTTTTGGAATGCTACAAGTTGGTATCAGAGCCTTGGTTTGAGGGATTCGGGCACACTCGCGCGTGTGTCTGAACTCAAACTAAGGACTTGGTATGAAAATTTTCAAAAGAAAATCATTTTTATAAAAAGGATTTTGAAAGGAGAAAACAACTTTGATAAAGAGAAAAGGGTGTGGTGCATGCAATCAGCCGAGCTCAAGTAAGTACTCCCAAATTACCCATACAGGTTTATGTTATGATATGTTTATGAGAACTGCATGCTAGATTAGGACTAAGGATCTAGGAAGGATGCCTTATGTGCCTGTTATATGTGTATCAGCTTTATGAACTGCATGATAGTAGAAATTAGTCAGTGATATGATGGAATGATTAGGATACTCTTCATTATGTGTACTCAATGCTCGAATGTTGCTTGCTTTGTGCTTTTAGGAGTTCTAGTTATATTTTACTAACTAGTAAACGAATATGTTAAGTTACATATTGCACGGACTAAATAATTTCAGAAGGTTAGGTCTAGCTCTATTTCGCAGCTCTTGTCTGAGTCCAACCATTGTAGAGTAGGATCTCTCATTCGAAGAATTATCTAATCTTAGTGATATGTAATGGTATTTGCGAGCTAGTTAGGGGGAGATAACAGGGACTTCTTATGCAGCTGATGGTCGAGAGTGGGATGGAGATTACCCTAGGATAATCCAAGGATGAGATTAGTGCTAGGAGCAGTAGTAGTGAGAAGGGACTTGGTGGAGTCGAGGCAATCCTTGTGGAAAGTACGGATAGATGTGGAAGGTAGTATGGGACCGTACTACTGAAAGCAAAGGGTTCGTACTCAAGTCAAGGAGGGCTGAGATAAAACCAGGAAACTTGTAGTGTGTGTGTGATCCCTTGATAGTGATGAGTATTCTGATGGTTATTATGATATGTTGCAACATGGTGACGCTACGTGGTAAACCAGTGGGCAGTTCAGGTGTCGGTGAGGGATCAGGCTTGGCCTCTATAGCCGAGCAGCTGGATGAGCAGACGAGAGAGTTTATTTTAGCTGAGATTACGCGCAAGATTTTAGACCAAACTACTGTGATATTTGGTACGGTCAAGGAGGGAATTACGAAGATTTTGGATGAGAGGTTGGCTGCGTTCCGCACCGAGATGGCGGCCATGATAGGGGCATGCACATTGAAGTTCAGGGAGTTCAGAGCCTGTGGAGCTCTAGACTATCATGGGGCTAAGGACCTCATTGCAAGTAGACAGTGGTTGGCAGATGTCGCCAACGCCTTCCGTTCTAGCCGGTGTCCCGAGGGGGACAAGGTACGACTTGCCTCCTGTATTCTGAAGGACAAACCGTGTGATCGGTGGGAGGAGGTTGGACGTGCTATTGGAAATGATGACGCATTGGACACGATGACATGGAGTGACTTCTTGGCCAGGTTTAGGGCTGAGTTTTCACCGGTTATTGAGGTGCAGGAGTTAGCACGAGAGTTCCAAGACCTCCAGCAGACTACGGAGACAGTGGCGGAGATCACCGCCAAGTTCAAGGAGAGAGCCCTTCTTCTTCCATAGTATGTGGCGAACGAGGAGATAAAAAAGGCTCGATACCACGAGATGCTGAGGAGCAACATTAGATAGTTCGTGATCCGGTCCAGCTGCAAGAAGCTGGAGGATATGATCGCTCGATCTAGGGAGAGGGAGATCGACTTAGAGGCGAAAAGGAAAAGGAAGTCGGACGAGGTTCAGGCATCCACGAGATCGGGCAAGAGGCCCAAGACATCAGATTCTAGATCGAGAGGTCATCAGGACCGTAGCCGTTGTGGCAAGTGCGGAAGGACACACGAGGGTGCGTGTAGGAGCGGTAGTAGTGGTGATTCAGGTTGCCTCAAGTACGGCCGAATCGGTCATTATAGCAGGGATTGTACTGCTACCATCACCCAGGGATCATATCTGATCTGTTTCTATTGCAGTTAGCAGGGCCACAAGAAGGCCCAATTTCCGAGTTTGGCTACAGCTGGAAAGGTGATGGTACCTGCCCCTGTGACATTGAGGATCACAGACGGTTGTCAGGGCCAAGCAGAGGCTCCTGCGGCAAGGAGCAGGGATTTCCAGTTGATTACAGAGGAGACACGAGCAGCTTCTGATGTTGCAGGTGCGTATCTTTTGCTTTTCTATCAATTTTTGTTTATGATTTTATTGTTATTTTCTTGCATCCATATGAGTAGTTGTATCTTGGGATTATACTTCCTGTTTACGTTCGGATTATATGCCATCTGCATACCATGAGTCTTAGGGTAATAGTGAGGGGACGTCTCTGTATAAAGTGGGTTCTCAGGATGCGGTAGCTGTAACAAGTGTGATTGGAACTCAGAAGTGTTCTAAAAGTCTTTAAGGGACTTACTGCTTTAGTGTCGGTTGGTTTTGGAAACACTAACAATGATAAGCGTTGGTTTCCAGCAAGATTGATCATTGGATGATACGAAGGATTGGGGATCCTTCTAGCCAGCTGTGCTATAAGATGTTAGTTGAACCAAAGTGGGGGAGAGTTCTCCAAGGGTTCAGGAATAGAAGGAAGTATGAATTTAGGATGAGTTCACATTCTCGTCAGGAATGGAAGGTAGACCCAGTGGCTGATTGGATTGAGGGTGATATTTACATACTTAGCTATATTTTTAGTACAGATTTATATCATTTATTAGCTAATTGTTTACATTTTATGGACAAAGGGTACCTAATAATGTTCAAATTGTATTTTCAATCTAGAAAGGAAGCTCGGGAATGGAAGAAAGAAGAAAGATGCTTAATTCTGAAGCTACTCGACGAGTAGATACGACTACTCGACGAGTACATACGAAGATTCACGAAGAGTTACGAGAAGTCCTTGCCGCATACGGATTCAACGAAGGGACTCGGCAAGTCGGTAGGCTACTCGACGAGTAGCCCCTGTTTTGAGATATTTATAAATAGCAGCCACAAATCCAAATGAGGTCTCTTTCTGGCTTTAGTTAAGTTTTAGTTGAAGTTTCTAGTCTTGTAAAACTAGAGAAAACCTTATTTTTATTACTTGTCTTTTAGAAAATATTAGATATTAGTTTTAATTTTCCGTTCCCTGAGTTCGATACCCTACTTATTTAGTCATACCACAATTGACAGGTCCACTGCCTTCATGTGTTAATTATATAATCAAAAGTAGGTTTAAAACTAGTTGAGTTTACACACATCAAGTTTTTGGAGCCGTTATCGGGGAAGGGTTCAAAAATTAATTCTAATCTCTAGTTTTATCGATCCTTTGTGTGAGATTTATCTTGCACAAAGTTATTTCTTAGGTAATTTAGTAATTAGGATAAGCTTAGTTAATTTTCTGTTTTTAGGAGTTAGTATATAATTTTTTTCATTTATGCTCTGAACTCGCCGAGTGCAATCGAAGCAACTCGGCGAGTCCATCGATGTTACACAATTTCGTGTTTATTTTATTTTTGTTCTTTTTACGCGTTTTTCTTGTTTTGATTTCAGGTTTACATGACCCGAGGATCCAACACACCTTTGGTCCCTCCATTTGAAGACTCGGAATCCGTACTTAGAAGAAATAAAGATAAAGTAATTTAAGACAATCACCCGCCGAATAAATCACCATTCAAAGACCTCAAATCAGTTTTTGGGAAGAAAAAGGACAAGAAAGAAGGTGAGGCCAGCAGTCAACAAAGTGAAGGAAATAAATTAGAGAGTTTTGAAGATAATACAAAAGAAACTGAGATTGAGTACAATTACGACTCCAAATCCGAAGAAGAAAGTGAATTTGAAGACGAACCCATTAACCCCATGGCTAACATCGATGAAGTTCCCCTGGGAGAATGGAATAAGAGGATACGAGATGATACCAGCCTGGGACTTGTGCAACCCATCATTCCCGCTACTGCCACTTTCGAACTAAAGGCCACATACTTGCTCAACTTAAGGAAATCCCTTTCTATGGGAAAGATCACGAAGACGCTTACAAGCATTTGGATGAGGTCAATGATGTTGCTAATTATTTTAATGTTCCAAATGTTCCTCGTGAAACCATGCTGCTTCGTATGCTTCCAGTCACATTCAAGGGTGCTGCAAAGGATTGGCTAAAATCACTACCACCAGGATCCATTACTACATGGGCCAAAATGAAGGAAGAATTCATTGATCAGTTCTGTCCTCCTTCAAAGATAGCCAAACTGAAGAGAGCAATTGGTAAATTTGAGCAACAAGCTGGAGAGTCCTTATACGAGGCATGGGAGAGATACAAAGGTCAACTCAGAAACTGCCCACATCATGATTTTAATAGTCAACAAGAAGTCTCCATTTCCTATGATGGAGTCAATGTAACAACTAGGAAGCTCCTTGACTCGCAAGGACCCCTCACAAAGAATCCACCCCCGGTGATCAAAGAACTAATTGAAGAATTCTCTAAGCACTCTAGAGAATACCATAACCCAAGGAATGACTTGACTAGAGGGGCAGTAAATTCCATTAACGGTGATATGGCAGCAATGATGGTAAAGTTTGAAAGCATGGACCGAAGAATGACTAAGATGGACCAATCCATCCATGCTATTAGGGTAGGATGTGAAAACTGTAGAGGACCTCACCTTACAAAAGATTGTGATCTTGATGAGAATGGGAACCGGAAGGTACAAGTATGTTATTCAAGTGGTGATAGATTTGATGATAATTGGCGAAAACCGAGGAAAGAATGGCTACCATATGATGAGTACAAAAAGACAAGGGAAGAAAAGTATAAGCAAAAAGATAGAGGTTTTTACCAAAAGGAGGAATCGGTACATGAAAAGAAAACAGATTTGGAAGACATGCTTACAAGATTCGTAGCCGTATCCGAGAAAAGACACAATGATACCAATGCTACACTTAAAGATCAACAAAATATGTTGAGAGAACACCAACTTATGATGAAAGATCAACAAGCTTTGCTTAGGAATCAGCAAGCATCTATTCTTAACATAGAAAAACAGCTGGGAAATTTGCACAACAAGTGAATGAGAGAAGACCGGGTGGACTTCCAAGCAATACCAAAAGTAACCCGAAAGATGCACATATAAATATAGTCACAACTAGGAGTGGGAAGATTATAACCCCTCTGACTCCTATTCAGCATGAAGATCCTAAACTAGTGCAAGAGCATAAAGAAGAGCATGCAGAAACACAGAATCCCGACTCGATTCGCCGAGTCGAAGAAATGGATTCGACGAGTCCCCCAGCTGAACAAAAAAACTTGCCTCCGGTTAAATCATATCAGCCTCCACTTCCCTGTCCAGCTCGAGCTAGACAAGAAAAAAATGAAGTAGACTACCAGAAGTTTCTAGAACACATAAAAGCTCTTCAGATCAACATGCCATTCATAGAAGTGGTTGCACAAATGCCAAAATATGCAAAATTCCTCAAAGAGCTGCTAACCAATAGGAAAAAGATGGAAGAAGTAAAGAAGTTGGTCCTAAACGAAAACTGCTCAGCTACTATGTTGAACAAAATCCCTAAGAAGAAAGGTGATCCGGGAAGCTTGGCATTGCCCTGCCAATTTGGAAACTTAGCTACCATTTATGCATTGGCTGACTCGGGGGGCATGTGTAAACCTCATGCCTTACTCATTTTTCAAAAAGTTAGACCTTCCAGAGCCAAGGCCCATTCGTATGGCAATTCACCTAGCAAACAAGACGGTTACATTCCCTAGGGGAATATGTGAAGATCTCTTGGTGAAAGTGGATAAGTTCGTGTTCCCCGTGGACTTTATAGTTTTACACATGGAAGTGGATCCCCAAGTTCTGATCATACTCAAAAGACCTTTTCTCAATACAGCAAGTGCTATCGTCGACATGCGAGATTCTAAACTTACCCTTCGGGTAGGAGACGAATCAGTCACTCTTGGAGTTGATCAAGCCATGAAATATGCAAGGAGTAGTGATGACACGGCATTTTCGATTGACATGTTTGAAGAATTATTAGAAGATTGGAATGAAGATGAGCCAAGGCCCATTCGTATGGCAATTCACCTAGCAAACAAGACGGTTACATTCCCTAGGGGAATATGTGAAGATCTCTTGGTGAAAGTGGATAAGTTCGTGTTCCCCGTGGACTTTATAGTTTTACACATGGAAGTGGATCCCCAAGTTCCGATCATACTCAGAAGACCTTTTCTCAATACAGCAAGTGCTATCGTCGACATGCGAGATTCTAAACTTACCCTTCGGGTAGGAGACGAATCAATCACTCTTGGAGTTGATCAAGCCATGAAATATGCAAGGAGTAGTGATGACACGGCATTTTCGATTGACATGTTTGAAGAATTATTAGAAGATTGGAATGAAGATGAGCCAAATAAGTAAACCGTCACATTTGAAGAAGAATTTGCTGCTGAACGGGACCTGCTGGAAATAGAGAGACTGCTCGAGGAAGCTGATTATAACGATCTGATCAGAAATGCAGAAGATTCGACTCGCCAAGTAGCCTCGCCCGACTCGGCGAGTCCATTCAAAGAACCCCAAACAGTCATGAATATTACCACGGACTCGACGAGTTCCCTGGATGGACTTGACATGTTCAGCATTCAGAACACAAAAATTGAGCTTAAAACACTACCAGATCACTTAGAGTACGCATTTCTTGAAGATGGCCAGCAAAAACCTGTAATTATAGCTGTTGATTTGGCCAAACATGAGAAAGAAAGCCTTGTGGGTGTACTAAAGAAGAGGCGAGGTGCTATAGCATGGAAGATAACCGACATCAAGGGACTTAGTCCGGCCTATTGTTCCCACAAAATCAACTTAGAAGATGGATCAAAGCTGTAGTACAACGCTAAAGAAGACTCAACCAGAACATGCAAGAAGTTGTGAAAAAGGAGGTGGTGAAACTACTAGATGCCGGAATCATTTATTCGATCTCCGAAAGCCCATGGGTGAGTCTGGTTCAAGTGGTTCCAAAGAAAGGAGGTATGGCGGTAGTGGCTAATGAAAATAACGAATTAATTCCAACGAGGACGGTAACCGGGTGGCGTGTTTGCGTCGACTATAGGAAACTAAATGAGGCTACATGCAAGGATCATTTTCCATTGCCATTTATCGACCAAATGCTCGAGAGGCTTTCCGGTCATCTATATTATTGTTTTCTCGATGGTTTTTCAGGGTACTTTCAAATTTCAATCGACCCACAAGACCAAGAGAAGACTACTTTTACATGCCCGAGTGGAACATTTGCATATAGACGCATGCCATTTTGGTTATGCAATGCACCAACTACTTTCCAAAGGTGCATGATGGCTATCTTTCATGATATGATCGAGAAGTTTATGGAGGTTTTTATGGATGACTTCTCGGTTTTCAGGTCCTCTTTTGAAGATTGTTTGTCCAACTTGGATCTAAAGCTAACAAGTGTGAAGAGTATTGTTTATAAAAAGTGTGAAGATCCGTAAGTATGCTTGTCGATTTTGAAAACATGTATAATTGTTGAACTTTGTATACATCACGTAGGTAAAAGTGTTGAACTCCCCGGGAAAACCCGATGTTTTCCCAATGCGTAAATTACATGACTTGTTTATTGTTATACCGATACGACGATTGTTTTTGATTTCCCAGGTGACATTGGATTAATTAAGGGTTGTGAGTTGTTACAATCACGCATTATTGAAAATGACTAGTTTGTAACTACAAATTATGAACGATCCTTGAGGCGTCGTCCATACTACTCACATAATCCAACCACCCTGACTTCTCTTGTTTAACGTCACGAATCTACTTACTCGGTTTCTCATAGCCCCACAACCGAGGAGAAAGGAGGGTAAGAAGCCTCCTTTATTTCCATAAGTCATTCAAGGCTATCGGGAATGTGAAAGGCACTTGGCCTGACTCGCATTTGACTTCTCAACTTCGCTAGCAGTACTAATGGACCCTTGGGGCCCAACAGCACAATAGAGCTATTGAAAGTCCTTTTACATGGAATTAGGTCATAGAAGGCCCATTAACATGTAAGTGTGTCCCCTTCGGGCCCAAAGATCATGTTATTGGGCTAGCAAGGCCCAACAAGAACGATTTGAAACTTTCAAGCCCAAAGATTGAATATTGACTCCTCGTAATTGTCGCGTGTTTATTGAAGTACTACGGTTATTTGATTTTTGTTTTGTTATTGATTTGAGACCGAATCAATTTGTTTGGTAACGATATTGGTTGTTGGAAGTGTAATTGTTATTACGTTTCGTCGGTAGTCGTGGATCTCGTATTTTGTCTTAAGGGATTTGTTTGTTTAAAAGTAAAAAATTTACCTTTTCACAACCCTTCTTTTATAAAGTTAACACTTTTACTCCTTTATATAAAAGAATTTCCATTTTAGTCCTTAAATCATTTTTCTTGACACTTTAGTATCATAACTTGTTGAAAAGACATTTTTAACCATATTTTGTTTTGTAAACAGATTTAGTCCTTTCAGAATAATGTTTTCTCGGTTAAATCCCTCAATTTCGCAAATTTTACAGTTTTGGTCCAAAAGAGAAAAAATTTACATTTTTGGTCCTTTTTGAATTTGAAAAGCATTTTGACCATTGAAATAGTTTTAATACACTTCAAATTCCCTGTTTTATAGAAAACTTCCTTTTCAGCCCCTCAAACTTGAAAATCTCGCATATTGAGGCTTATTGGGCCGAAAAGCCCAAGTTTAGCCCATTAAGTGTAAGATTTACATTTTTAGTCCTTCAAAAATGTTTTGTTTCAGATAAATTATTATGGAAACTATTTGGACTGTTTTGACCCTCCAGAAACTATAATTTGTCGGTTTGGGCCCTTAGTTTTGTATTTTTAACAATGTAAGCCCAAAAATGAGTTTTATGTTCAAGTATGTTCAACCTAACCATATAAACTATTTTTCTTGAATTGATTAGTATAAAATAGTTTAGGTTATGTTTATTTCCTTCCCCATGTTTTAGATCTCGGTTTTACACACTTGTTGAATAACATATTCATCACAAACACAAGATATCACACACATACATGCATCAAATCACACATAGCATACAATTACACATAGATCTACACATTTACTTGTATTCTCCCCCATAAAAACTCATAAAAACCGAAAAGAAGGGGTATGAAACTCACCTTGGTGTGGTTTTGGTTTTGGAAGGAAAAGATGAGAAGAATTCGATCCTAGCAACCTTTCTTGGAAGATCTCGAACTTGGATGCTTCTAAGGTGCTAGATCATAAGTTTGAATGAATTAAGAGATGATTCTTGAATGAAATGAAATAGCTATCTTATGGATCTAAGCAATATCTTACCTTAGATGATGATTTTTATGGAAGAAATCCCTTGAACACCTCTTAGATCTCGAAAATATGGAGAAGAAATGAGAGAGTTTCTTGAGAGAATTGTGAGTGAAATGTGTGTGTGTGCTTGGATTCGGCCGAGAGCAAGAGAGAGAGAGAGATAGAGAGGAGAGAAAAGAGGTTTTGAAGTGATTTGCATGAAAACATGAGATGGTGCATGGGAATCCTATGGACAAATGTGAGGTGGCATGGGAAAGTCAACTCTTCATTCTTTGGGTTGGTCTTGGGCCGAGAATTGGAGAGGGAAAAAGAAAAGGCTTGGGCCTTGTATCCTTAAGAATTTTTCATGGTTATGTTAAGTGATGTTTGGTCCAAATAAATATAAATGTGATTTTTATGACCTATTAGGGCTAAATTAGGTTAATTATAGCCCAATATCGTTCATTTAAATAATTTATTTCATTCTAGGCCCAATATGGCCCAAAATATTGAAATAAATGGAAGTGGGTCCAATTAGAGCCCATTTAAGAGTTCTAAGCCCAAGATAGTCAAATTGGAAGCTTATTGGTCCATTGGGCCCAATAAGGAAGTCCTAGTCCAAAATGGACTTAAACAAGAACTTCTAGGGTTTCCAATTGCTTATTGACTACTTGAAATGCTTGTATGAGGTGTTTGATTGAAATTTTGTTGTCATAGAGTAAGCATCATGTCACACCCCAAAACCACGAACGGCGGAAACGTTCAGGGGTGGAGGACGACATGTACAGTATCACAACAGTGTAATATAATAAACAAGCAACAACATCATCCATTGCAATACAAGTAGAATTTTAATACATGTGTGTTCTTTCATTGTAGTAAGACACCAAAAATATACAATCAAAATAGAAGACAAGTCTTGTCTACTCCGTCTTCTCAAAACCTGGCCATCGTACCTGTCTACTGTTGACCTGAGAATACAAGTTATTTTGAAAGCGAGTATCAGCTTTAAAGCTGGTGAATTCATAAGTATTTAAGTGTCATTGTCATGCTTATGAAAATCTATCATGAAGGCCATGTAAACCTTTAAGTGAAAATGTTGATGTAAGTATGAAAAACCCTAGAAAAACCCTTATTTTCTATAAGTATGAAGTGTAGTCTTCTACCAAGACCCGAATGTTTTGTTATGACTATGTAGTCTTCTACCAAGACCTGAATGTTCTATCAGTATGAATTGTAGTCTTCTACCAAGACCCGAATGTTTTGTAAGTAATATGATAGCTTTTCCTTTCTATTGACTAGTACTAGAGTACTTAGTCTAACTCTTCGTTTATGTGAAAGTATCACAAAATAAAGTAAACAGGAAAATATAATCATGTAAGTGTTATTGTCTTGGGTTACCAGGACAAACACGACATCGCCGAAGCGAAAGATAGACCCTATGGACATCCGAAGAGTGTCCCCTCATCCTCTGTAGCGGCAGCAGGGTGGAGGGAGGGTTAGTCCCCGTATCGATCTCTTAATACAGATCGTCAACCTAATGATCCTCCGAAGATTCACATCTCATCCACTGTTGCAACAGTTGGACAGAGGGATGGTTAGTCCCGTCACTGACTACTAAGTAAGTAACAACCTTAAACATTCGTAGACATTCATCGACCACTGGTGCTAATAAGTGGGGTTCGGAATGGTAAGTCCCGCCGAATCATCCCATTGAACTGGGATGGGAAAGATAATTTACACAGTAAATACTAATAAATCATCCTCGTAATTCTAAGTACAAGTATCCAGGTAAATAAATATAGGATAATGCACCTAAGTAACAGTGTTCCTATATGGTATTCATGTAATGTGTTCATGTAAGCGTAATCATGTATCAAGTAAGTATATGTAAACGTACTCAGGTATCATGTAATCAACTGTAATTGTACTCATGTATCAGGTAATGTACTGGCATGGACTCATGAATGAACTGACTCTTGTGTGATTCCTTGTAAGTGGAATAATGTTTTGTTTCTTCAAACTATCCGTATGATAATTAACTGGAAAGTATGTGGTTGTTCAAGTAGATTTATGCACCCTCGATACACCAGGGTGCGGGAAACTGAACGAAGGATGAAAACTATAATCTCTAACATATAAATGAACATATGCGCATAAGTATAGTTTGATTCAAGAAGGTAAAATAATGGTTTTGTAAGATATCTAGGAGTTTTGAACAATAATTTAGAGTGACTTGATGTCATTAAACATTTCAAAACTAATACTGTTGTTATCAAAGTATTTTAAGATAGAAAACCTTTTCATGTGACACCTTTTGAAATATGTGAAATCTACTGAGTGAAAACACAATTATAAAACACATAAGATTGATTTAATAACATACTATTTTCCACTTGTATTCCCCCCATTAAAGCATTTAAAATCATTTAAAACATTGATTAAGGGGTATGAACTCACCTGTAGTTGGTGATTGGGATGAACTGAACGGTATAGGATGGCTAGGTGTCAAGCGAGGACTTGTACATGCACTACGATCCTAATGAACATATAATCACACATATATGCACTCAATTAGACTCAAATCACTAATTGATAATGTTACGACATTCTAGACATAATAAACACTTTACATAAGTGTTTTAAGCCTTAAGGATTGCATCTAAGCTATTGTGGGACAAGGTATTTGTGTTTAGGGTTCCAAAGGACCCTACATGTGAGTTTACTCCCCATAAACCATCACACATGGAGTTTATGGTTGTAAACTCTTGAGTTTACGGCCGTAAACTCCCAACCTTGGGGGTTTGGTGTGTTTTCAAGTCCCAAATGATTCCTAGAATTATTCTAACTTGGTGGTTAAATCCTTGGAAAAGTTTAAGGTCTAGAAATAATCCAATTAGGAGTTTACGGCCCTGAGGCCATTCCCCTTAGAGTTTACGGCCGTAAACTCTAAGTATGGTGTGTTTTTGATGCTTTCAAGCCTCTTGCACTTGTGGTATAGGTTCTAGACTTTTATTCCTAGCATATGAAGGCATTAGGCACACCTTGGTGCCCTTTTTAGGAGTTTACGGCCCAAGAACCATGTCTTGGCTGTAAACTCACTTTG
This sequence comes from Lactuca serriola, assembly GCF_051521515.1. Lineage (NCBI taxonomy): Eukaryota > Viridiplantae > Streptophyta > Magnoliopsida > Asterales > Asteraceae > Lactuca > Lactuca serriola. The sequence goes on from NC_136411.1 coordinate 284,667,737, forward strand.
TTAAGTGATTTTGATGTGGTTCAAGCCCTTGATTTAATGGGAACAAGTCTAGGTAATTGTCTAAGGCTTTAGGAGCCTTAAAAGTACCATTTGAGTTTGATATTTGGAGTTTACGGCCTATGATATTCTTGGGCCGTAAACTCCCAAACTTGGGTGGATTTTGATTGTTTTTCTTGTCCTTAATACACCTACAATTTAGTCTAAGGCAGTTGTATAACACAAGGGTCGGTTTTGGCTTCGTTTCGGGAGTTTACCGCCCAAGAACACCTTGGGGAGTAAACTCCTAGATCTAATGATTTAGCCATCTAAATCATGTTATAAGCACATAATAAGCATTATAACACTACTAGAAAGAGTTACTCACGTTTTGGTATAAAAACCTGAAGATCCGTGAGAGAGAAAATGGCTTTTCTCTAGTTGGAAATGTGAATAATGAATGAATTTGGTTCAGAATTCTATTTATAGTCCTGAGATATTTTGGCAGAAAATATTTTTATTCCTGAAATGATCTCTAATATAATAGAGTGTTGGAATAACAGTGTTGCACAAAACCCTAGTGCACCCACTCTCCTAATATTTCCTGAAGTGTAAACCCTGAATTACTCAAACTTACGCGAAAAATCTGAAATTAACTGTGACTGCTATAACTTCTATTGAAGTGATATAGTTTGTACAAAATGGAAATTTCGGGTTGTCACACATCATACATGCTCTCATATCTTTGATTCATAATTTGGCTTAAGTGTTGTAGTTACAAGGCACAAAAATTTCTAGTTGTGACATCATCCCCCCGTTAGAGGGAATTTCGTCCCGAAATTCTTTTGAAAGCTAGATCTGAGAATGCTAGAATAGATGAGGGTACTTTTGCTTCATTTGGTCTTCGCGTTCCCACGTGAATTCTGGCCTACGCTTCGTGTTCCACCGTACCTTCACGATCGGGATGCGACTTTGCTTAGTACGCTTCACCTCCCTGTCCATGATTTCGATTGGTTCTTCCACGAACAGGAGATTCTCATCGATTTCAATTTCGTCAAGGGGAATGACGAGAGTTTCATCTGATAGGAACTTCTTTAGATTGGAAACATGGAACACGGGGTGTACACTGCTTAGTTCAGCGGGTAGCTGCAGTTTGTACGCCACTGGACCTATTCGGGCAACGATCTCGAAAGGTCCAATGTATCGTGGGTTCAGTTTTCCCCGTTTTCCAAAACGAATGACCCCTTTCCAGGGTGAAACTTTTAACAGTACTCGATTCCCGACCTAAAACTCTAAGGGCTTTCGTCGTTTATCAGCGTAGCACTTTTGTCGGTCGCGCGAGGCTTGTAGTCGAGCTCTGATTTGAACTATCTTTTCTGTTGTTTCACGTATGATCTCCGGTCCCGTTAACGCCTTGTCCGATGCTAGTTCCTTTGCTAGCTGGGTTTCTCCCACCTCAGCCCAACACAACGGTGATCTACACTTACGTCCATATAGCACTTCGAAAGGAGCGACTTTGATGCTCGAATGGTAACTGTTGTTATACGAGAATTCAACTAAGGGTAAGTGGGTATCCCAAGACTTCCCAAAGTCTATCACACATGCGCGAAGCATGTCTTCGAGCGTCTGGATGGTTTGTTTGCTTTGACTGTCCGTTTGTGGGTGATAAGCGGTGCTCATGTCGAGATGGGTTCCAAGTGCTTTCTGAAGTGATTGCCAAAAACGAGAAGTGAACCTACTGTCTCTATCTGAGATGATAGACACTGGTACTCCGTGAAGCCTCACGATTTCTCGGATGTATACTCGTGTCAGGCTCTCCATCTTGTAGGATTCTTTTATTGGCAGGAAATGGGCGGATTTCGTCAGTCGGTCAACTATTACCCATATAGTGTCTAATCCATCTGACGTCTTGGGTAGCTTGGTCACAAAGTCCATGGAAATCCCTTCCCATTTCCAATCGGGGATTATTGGTTGCTGTAATAACCCTGAGGGCTTCTGGTATTCCACCTTTACTTTGGCGCAAGTAAGGCACTTGCTGACATATGTGGCAATTTTTGCCATCATGTTAGGCCACCAATAATGTTGTTTAATATCCAAGTACATTTTGTCCGAACCTGGATGGATGGAGTATCGCATCTTGTGAGCTTCATTCATGACTACCTCCCTAAATCCTCCAAGTTTAGGGACCCAAATACGGTTCATGAAATAGTATACTCCGTCCTCTTTTACCTCTAGACTCTTCTCCATTCCGCGTAATGCTTCGCTTGCTCTGTTTTCCGTCTTCATGGCATCTGACTGGGCTACCCTGATCTGAGTGGTTAGGTGAGATTGGATGGTTATTGAGAGAGTTTTCACACGACGATTAGAGTACTCTTTCCGGCTCAAAGCATCGGCTACCACATTAGCCTTGCCTGGGTGGTACTTGATTTCGCACTCATAATCGTTTAATAGTTCAACCCATCTTCTTTGTCTCATATTCAACTCTTTTTGATTCAGGATGTGTTGGAGACTCTTGTGGTCCGTGAAGATAGTGCACTTCGTACCATAGAGGTAATGCCTCCAAATCTTCAGAGCGAAGACCACTGCTCCCAATTCCAGATTGTGGGTTGTATAGGTCACTTCGTGTGTCTTTAGTTGGCGGGAGGCATAAGCTATCACCTTTCCGCGCTGCATGAGAACGCAACCTAAACCCTGATTTGACACGTCACAGTAGACCACGCAATCTCCCGTTCCCTCTGGTAGAGATAGTATCGGGGCACTGCAGAGTGCTTGCTTCAGAGTTCGGAATGCAACTTCTTATTTGTCCGTCCATTTGAATGGTATGCCCTTTTGTGTAAGCGAGGTAAGTGGCTTGGCGATCTTAGAGAAGTTCTGAATGAACCTCCTATAGTAGCCTGCTAGGCCTAAGAATTGGCGAATTTCTTTGGGTGTTGTCGGAACTGCCCATCCTTCCACGGCTTTGACCTTAGAAGGATCCACATGTATTCCTTCCCGACTAACAACATGACCTAAGAAGTTCACGCTGCAAATCTAGAACTCACACTTGGAGAGTTTTGCGTATAGTTTCTCCGTCCGCAGGGTTTCCAGGATTTGTCGGAGATGTTGGCCATGCTCTTCTTCGCTTCGGGAATAGACTAGAATGTCGTCAATGAAAACGATAACAAAGTTGTCGAGCAATGGTCGACAGATATGGTTCATTAGGTCCATAAATGCGGCAGGGGAATTCGTTAGACCGAAGGGCATTACGACAAATTCATAATGTCTGTAACGAGTTCGGAAAGCGGTTTTGGGTATATCCTCTTCCCGGACCTTGAGTTGATGGTATCCAGATCGTAGATCTATCTTAGAGAAGTAACTAGCTCCCTAGAGCTGGTCGAATAGATTGTCGATTCGTGGGAGTGGATAGCGATTTTTGACAGTGAGTTTGTTTAGCTCCTTGTAATCGATGCACATCCTAAAAGATCCGTCCTTCTTTTTGACAAAAAGGACTGGAGCTCCCCATGGCGAGTAGTTGGGTCGGATGAATCCTTTGCCCAGGAGTTCGCTGAGTTGGCTGGACAATTCCTGCATCTCAGCAGGAGCTAGTCGGTAAGGCGATTTAGCGAGGGGAGTTGCTCCTGGAACAAGATCAATTCGGAATTCAACTTGTCTCTCTGGGGGTACTCCAGGAAGATCTTCAGGAAATACGTCTAGGAATTCACGTGCTACTGGAATGTCTTGAATGCTAACCTCTTCCTTGTTTTTATCCACTATGTGAGCCAGGAACGTCAAATCGTTCTTTCGCAGATGCTTCTGTGCCTGGATGCACGAGATGAGGCGCAGGTTCGTGCTAGGTTTGTTTCCGTAAATAACTAGGGTTTCGTGATTGGGAAGGTGAAGGCGAACGGCCTTCTCGAACTCATAGTCGGTGTCCGTGTATTCGTCAGGACCGACGTCGTGTGCTTCCCCTTGATTCCCTTCAGGTTCATCTTCAAGCATCCCGTGAGCCACTAAGACTTGATGGAACTGAATACCCTGCTGCTCTCCCTCCATGAAGACTGGGAGAAGGTATATGAATAAACTATCGTTACTCCTATGACTCTACAACTATTGTATAGACTGAACAGATGTTCTCTTCTTGGAGGTAAAGGGGTATGTTTTTAGGTTCCCTAGCTATCACGATCTCCTCAGGACATGTGATAGTTGTACCTTGGAGGAAATGTAGTTGATCATGCTACATCCACTCCTTGATACGACTAAGAACAGTCCTAGCTTAACCGAGATACTAGCATTATCTTGTTTGGTTCGGTATTATGTTCTTTTTCCTAATACAATCAAGGATGTTTTTATTGTTATGTTTTACTTGTTTTGTTCAGAGTTGTGTTAGTCCCTCTTTTTGGTTTATAGTTGCATATCAATGTGTGGTTAGATACGCTAGTTCACTATAAACAGAGCTATGATACCAACCTGTCACACCCCTGAACCAGACGGTGGAAACGTCCGAGGGCTCTTGTGACTTAAATTGAATACCATCACAATGATTATACATGAATCATAACATCATTCATCACCATGCATTGAAATATTACAACCGATATTGTTTACATTCAGTACATTGTTTTAACATTACAATTTCATAACATAAACCATTTGATCATTAATCTAAGCAAAACACCATGATATAACTTGATACATATTCTTCTGTTTACGTGTTACCTGAGAATACAAGTTATTTTGAAAACGGTCAACATATGAAATGTTGGTGAGTTCATAAGTAATGTTATGGAAAATGATTTTTGTGAAGTTTGAAAACCCAAAAAATCCGATATTTTCTGAAAAGAGTATTTTTTATAAAAAGTGTGAAGATCCGTAAGTATGCTTGTCGATTTTGAAAACATGTATAATTGTTGAACTTTGTATACATCACGTAGGTAAAAGTGTTGAACTCCCCGGGAAAACCCAATGTTTTCCCAATGCGTAAATTACATGACTTTTTTATTGTTATACCGATACGACGATTGTTTTTGATTTCCCAGGTGACATTGGATTAATTAAGGGTTGTGAGTTGTTACAATCACGCATTATTGAAAATGACTAGTTTGTAACTACAAATTATGAACGATCCTAGAGGCGTCGTCCATACTACTCACATAATCCAACCACCCTGACTTCTCTTGTTTCACGTCACGAATCTGCTTACTCGGTTTCTCATAGCCCCACAACCGAGGAGAAAGGAGGGTAAGAAGCCTCCTTTATTTCCATAAGTCATTCAAGGCTATCGGGAATGCGAAAGGCACTTGGCCCGACTCGCATTTGACTTCTCAACTTCGCTAGCAGTACTAATGGACCCTTGGGGCCCAACAGCACAATAGAGCTATTGAAAGTCCTTTTACATGGAATTAGGTCATAGAAAGCCCATTAACATGTAAGCGCGTCCCCTTTGGGCCCAAAGATCATGTTATTGGGCTAGCAAGGCCCAACAAGCACGATTTGAAACTTTCAAGCCCAAAGATTGAATATTGACTCCTCGTAATTGTCGTGTGTTTATTGAAGTACTACGGTTATTTGATTTTTGTTTTGTTATTGATTCGAAACCGAATCAATTTGTTTGGTAACGATATTGGTTGTTGGAAGTGTAATTGTTATTACGTTTCGCCGGTAGTCGTGGATCTCGTATTTTGTCTTAAGAGATTTGTTTGTTTAAAAGTAAAAAATTTACCTTTTCACAACCCTTCTTTTATAAAGTTAACACTTTTAGTCCTTTATATAAAAGAATTTCCATTTTAGTCCTTAAATCATTTTTCTTGACACTTTAGTATCATAACTTGTTGAAAAGACATTTTTAACCATATTTTGTTTTGTAAACAGATTTAGTCCTTTCAGAATAATGTTTTCTCGGTTAAATCCCTCAATTTCGCAAATTTTACAGTTTTGGTCCAAAAGAGAAAAAATTTACATTTTTGGTCCTTTTTGAATTTGAAAAGCATTTTGACCATTGAAATAGTTTTAATACACTTCAAATTCCCTGTTTTATAGAAAACTTCCTTTTCAGCCCCTCAAACTTGAAAATCTCGCATATTGAGGCTTATTGGGCCGAAAAGCCCAAGTTTAGCCCATTAAGTGTAAGATTTACATTTTTAGTCCTTCAAAAATGTTTTGTTTCAGATAAATTATTATGGAAACTATTTGGACTGTTTTGACCCTCCAGAAACTATAATTTGTCGGTTTGGGCCCTTAGTTTTGTATTTTTAACAATGTAAGCCCAAAAATGAGTTTTATGTTCAAGTATGTTCAACCTAACCATATAAACTATTTTTCTTGAATTGATTAGTATAAAATAGTTTAGGTTATGTTTATTTCCTTCCCCATGTTTTAGATCTCGGTTTTACACACTTGTTGAATAACATATTCATCACAAACACAAGATATCACACACATACATGCATCAAATCACACATAGCATACAATTACACATAGATCTACACATTTACTTGTATTCTCCCCCATAAAAACTCATAAAAACCAAAAAGAAGGGGTATGAAACTCACCTTGGTGTGGTTTTGGTTTTGGAAGGAAAAGATGAGAAGAATTCGATCCTAGCAACCTTTCTTGGAAGATCTCGAACTTGGATGCTTCTAAGGTGCTAGATCATAAGTTTGAATGAATTAAGAGATGATTCTTGAATGAAATGAAATAGCTATCTTATGGATCTAAGCAATATCTTACCTTAGATGATGATTTTTATGGAAGAAATCCCTTGAACACCTCTTAGATCTCGAAAATATGGAGAAGAAATGAGAGAGTTTCTTGAGAAAATTGTGAGTGAAATGTGTGTGTGTGCTTGGATTCGGCCGAGAGCAAGAGAGAGAGAGATAGAGAGGAGAGAAGAGAGGTTTTGAAGTGATTTGCATGAAAACATGAGATGGTGCATGGGAATCCTATGGACAAATGTGAGGTGGCATGGGAAAGTCAACTCTTCATTCTTTGGGTTGGGCTTGGGCCGAGAATTGGAGAGGGAAAAAGAAAAGGATTGGGCCTTGTATGCTTAAGCCTTTTTCATGGTTATGTTAAGTGATGTTTGGTCCAAATAAATATAAATGTGACCTATTAGGGCTAAATTAGGTTAATTATGGCCCAATATGGTTCATTCAAATAATTTATTTCATTCTAGGCCCAATATGGCCCAAAATATTGAAATAAATGGAAGTGGGTCCAATTAGAGCCCATTTAAGAGTTCTAAGCCCAAGATAGTCAAATTGGAAGCTTATTGGTCCATTGGGCCAAATAAGGAAGTCCTAGTCCAAAATGGACTTAAACAAGAACTTCTAGGGTTTCCAATTGCTTATTGACTACTTGAAATGCTTGTATGAGGTGTTTGATTGAAATTATGTTGTCATAGAGTAAGCATCATACATGCTCTCATGTCTTTGATTCATAATTTGGCTTAAGTGTTGTAGTTACAAGGCACAAAAATTTATAGTTGTGACAGTGGATAGATCAAAGATTGATATGATAGCCAAATTACCTCTTCCAACAAATTTCAAGGGGGTAAAAAGCTTTCTAGGCCATGCGGGATTTTATAGGCGCTTTATTAAACACTTTTCAAAGATCACAAGGACTTTGACTCAATTACTCTTGAAGGATGAACCATTTGATTTTTCCAAGGAATGTCATGAAGCATTCCATTTGCTAAAGGAAAGATTAACCACTACTCCTATCATGATAGCACCCAATTGGGACTTTCCTTTCGAGCTATTGTGTGATGCTAGTGCTTATGTAGTGGGTGTTGTTTTAGGACAAAGGGTTGATAAACATTTTCAACCAATCTACTATGCAATCAAGACATTGAATGTGACCCAAGAGAACTACACTATTACCGAGAAGGACCTGTTAGTAGTGGTATACGCGTTTGACAAGTTCCGACCATACTTAGTTTTATCCAAGACAATTGTTTATACTAATCACTCCGCATTGAAGTATCTATTTGCTAAACAAGATGTGAAGCCTAGATTGATACGTTGGGTCCTACTTCTACAAGAGTTTTATATCGAAATACGCGATAAAAAGTGGATGGAAAACGTTGCTGCCGATCACTTATCAAGACTAGAGAACCCACTTTTGGAAGAGTTAGAAGAAGATAAAATTGGGGATGATTTTCCCGGTGAGTATATTTCTGTAATAGCAGGAGAAGTGCCATGGTTTGCGGATATAGCAAATTATTTAGCAACCAAATATATCCCAAATGATTTGACTCGCCAACAAAAGAAGAATTTCTTTTCAGAAATTAAATATTACTTTTGGGATGAGCCATACCTTTTCCGAAACTGCGCGGACGGAATGATAAGAAGATGTGTATTCGGGAAGGAAAGTCAAGAAATTTTGGCACACTGCCATAGCGGACCCGCCGGGAGACATCATGGAGCACATTACACGGCTAAGAAGATTTTTGATATTGGATTTTATTGGCCTACAATTTTCAAGGATGTTGCTCAATATGTTCAAGAATGTGACTCATGCCAAAGAGCGGGGAATATATCATCCCGAGATGAAATGCCCCAACATAGCATCCAAGTGTGTGAAATATTTGATGTGTGGGTGATTGACTTCATGTGACCCTTTCCCATGTCTAAAGGGAATAAATATATCTTGGTGGCGGTTGATTATGTTTCTAAGTGGGCGGAGGCACAAGCATTACACACTAATGATGCTCGGGTGGTGGTATGATTTTTGAAGAAACTATTCTCAAGATTTGGAGTTCCTAAAGCTCTCATTAGTGATCGGGGCACTCACTTTGCAAATGATCAATTGTCCAAAGTATTAAAAATATATGGGGTGCAACATAGGTTCTCAACATCATATCATCGGCAAACAAGTGGCCAAACCGAAGTAACAAATAGGGCGTTAAAAAGAATTTTAGAGAGATCGGTTGGAGGAAATCGAAAGGAATGGTCGGATAAATTAGATGATGCACTTTGGGCCTTGCGAACAGCTTTTAAGACACCTATTGGTACTACACCATATAGGCTATTCTATGGTAAAAATTGCCACTTGTCGGTTGAAATAGAGCACAAGGCTTATTGGGCATTAAAGGTGTGCAATTTTGATTTGGCTGAACTTAGAACTAACCGATTAATGCAAATGAATGCCTTAGACGAGCTTAGGAATGAAGCCTACACTAGTTCCTTGGTTTACAAAGAAAAGACCAAGAATTGGCATGATAAAAGACGGAAGGGTAATAAAGACTTTAAAGCGGGACAAAAGGTGTTACTTTTCAATTCAAGGTTCAAACTTTTTCCGGGCAAGTTGAAGACACGATGGGATGGTCCATTTGTAGTAAAGCAAGTTTTTCCACATGGGGAGATTGAGCTTATATCAAGAGACGGAGTTACTTTCAAGGTTAATGGTAATAGAGTAAAGAAATATGAAGAAGGAGTTCCAAAAGATGAAGGACTTGAAGAAGGGCTACTCTTGAGAGGCACTACAAAACCTTAGAGCATAACGAAGTCCAGCTAAAGACTCTTCAAAAAGAAGCGCTTCCGGGAGGCAACCCGATTTTAGAGTTTGCTTTTCTTTTTCCTTTATTTCTCATTTTATTTTCATTTTTCTTAGGATTTGTTTTTATCAATATTCTTCTTCTGTATTCATGATGATTGCTTGAGGACAAGCAATGTTCAAGTGTGGGGTGGTGGCATTTTAAACATTTTAAAAAAATTTTGAAGCAAAGCATAGTACTCATCGAGTCCATACGCTTACTCGGCGAGCCCGTTTGATAAAACCTGATTTTACGCGAATTTGCGTTGCTACTCGGCGAGTAGGAATACCTAATCGGCGAGTCCACGTAATTTCTAGAAAAAAATATTCATTTTTACATTTGGTAAAAGGGGGGTTTTACCCTAATTGTAAAACATTTGCAGTCGCCATCCCTACACGACGAGCAAAGTTTTCTCTCAAAGATTTCATCTTGATCTCTCTTCTCTCTCGTAATCCAACTCAAAGGTAACTACTTTTCATTCTTAATTTGTTTAAAGGTTCAATCTTTGGTAAGTTATGCCTTTAATTTCTGCAAAAACCCCATTTTGACTAAACTTGAATTTTAGGGTTTTGATTTCTTGTTAAATTAGGACGTTTTAGACAAAAATTTCTTGAATGGTTATGCTTCTGGGACATACCGAACCAAACCCTTTGGATAATTTACACATTTGGTTGAGTTATTCCACCGAACAGATCTAGACTCGCAAAGTTCGTCCTACTCGCCGAGTCTGTTCGTGGACTCGGCGAGTCCATGCTGCTGATGGCTAGAATCTGACAACTTTTATTTTCATGTGCTTTTTTGGTTGTTTTCTTGGTTGTGTTGTGCAGAAAACACGTACAGGAGGGGGAAAACTTCAAGAGGGGTTAATCATGGGAGCATTCCATGGCTTAATTTTCCTCAAATAACTTCAAAGTCTTCACTTGCACGTGCTAAAAACAAGCTGGAGGCGTTGCAGCGCAAAGAGATTTACGTTCCTAATGAATTAGATTGGGCATGGATGGGACAAGCTAGGTTGGAGGAAGAGCTGAACCGTTATTTGGTCAAATCTGTTGAAGTGGATGGGTAACAATAATTTGTGACGAGTGGACTCAATTATTCAAGCTTCAAGAACCCGTGTATCAAGAGTTGTGTTGGGAGTTTTTTGCTACCATTTCTATCCGGGGTGGTAATGACTATTACAGCTTAAATGTTATTTCATTTTGTCTTGGGGGAGAGTTGCGTCAGTGCAGCATTGCAGAGTTGGCATGGAGACTTGGTATTTATGATCAACACATGATAATGTCTGAAACTTTTGAATCTTTCTTGGAATAGTACCATAAAGACTTGCCTGAAGATGTGGTTGCATCGACTTGGTGGACCACAATTGCAAATCGGGTTTACATTCCTTCATCCGCCCAAGAGGGGAGCATCCGTTCCCCGATTCATCGCTTGATACATCGTCTGATCGAGAGTTCTATTAACATGCGAAAAGGATGACGATAAAGTCCCTACTCTAGATATCTTCTACATGTGGAGTATTATCACTCCCAATGTCTTTTGCAAAATGCCATATTGTATGGCAAAATATTTGGCGGAGGGGGCAGTCAAGGATCGGGTCACTTCAAAGATTAACGGGGGCATGTTTGTGACAAAGCTTGCCCTTATGGTATTTTGGACCAACAAGAGCACGGGCATTAACAATGATTTCTAGTCCTCCCTTTAGCATAACATTATTTAGGAGGGCTAGGATTATTGAGGATTTTGGTGGGGGATATTTCTATCCCCAATGATGATGAACCGTTAGTGCTAGAGGAACCGGGAAGAAGGGTGATGCAAAGGAGAGAGCGAGTCCGGGAAGACCAACCGGTTATTCCGGTGGAGGAAGAGCTACCCATGGATTGGTACAACATTGAGTCGAGAAGGTACCAAGACAAGATGGGGAGAGGCGTGAATTATGTTAACGATTCATTTGCTTATTTATTTGAGCAATTGAATTTAGCACCAAGGTCGGGACCCGGATTCCCATATATATCAAGTTGGTACGAAAGGATGCAAGCAAGGAGAACCCAAGCTGGAGGGAGTGGGCAGCAAGGAGATGAGGAGGAAGATGAAGAATGAAGTTTGATTTTATGTTTAATTTGGATGATTTAAAAACACTTTGCTATGTTTGTTTTTGTTTGGTTATTTGGAACTTTAAAATTTTAGGACTTTAAGTAAGGATTTGCTTTTATCACTTTTGGTTGTTCTTGTTTTCAGATTGAGGCTAGGATGCATGCGATAGTTTCAAGTGTGAAGTCGAGAGTAAGGGTCGAGTCTAGAAGAATATGAGCTATTTTTTAGTTTAAGGTTGAGTCTGTTGTCAAGAGAGGGTTAAGAGTGTTGTTTATTAAAGGAAAAAAATGAAGGAAAGACACTAAATCATCATACTCAACCACAGCAGAAACAGACTCGAAAACAGAAGAGACATTTATCACTCATCGATGTACTCGCCGAGTGCATCTTTTGGGCTCGGCGAGTCCGCTTGAAAAATCACGATTTATCTGCTTAAAAGCCTTCTGCTCGTCGAGCAGCCACATTTACTCAGCGAGTCACTCGATATTTCACTAACAACATTTGGGTTTTGACCATATTTGATATGGGTTTACTCATGTTCTTTTAAAGTTGTTTTCCTAGGATTTTTCAAGACTATTTTCCTGCATATTTGGAGTTGTACCACACAAGATTTGACACCCAAGGCATGGATGAGCTGTTCCCATGTCTAAAGTCAGCTGAAGATGGAGCTAAAGTGAAGAATATCAACCTCGCAACTACTATCCCAGGGGAGTTTGTTCCAATTCCCTCTTTATTTATCATTCATAATATGCAACGGGGACATTGCATAAATTAAGTGTGGGGGTAGGGGTTGGTTACATTAGCTAAATTTTAGTTAAGTTTTTAATTTTTTAAAATTTGTGCATGAAATTGCTAGGGCGAAATTAGGAAATTTTGGTAAAAGCAATTAGGATCCCATGCTAGTATTATGTTTGATGATTTTATGAGGACTCAAATGTTTAGTTGAACCTATATACATTATAATGCATTTGTGGCCTCCCTTATTCTAGTGAAATCATGGGACAAAAACAAAACCACACTTAGTTTGAGGGATGCAATATGTTTCGCATCGTGTACCAGAAATGTATCCCGGAAAATTATTATCCTTAACCAATAAGGGTTGAAGTTGAGCGCCCTGTTTAAGCATGTAAGAATTAAGTGGAAAAAAATGAGTTACATGAAAGAAAAAAGAAAAAAGAATTACAATAAAAAGTTGTTAGAATTTTTGGAGTTATCAAGATTAAAGTATGAAGATTGAACATCAATATCCCAAAAGTTTAAAAGTTGAAGATACCGAAAAATCAAAAGATGGTGAATTCAAGGAAATTAAAGTCAAAATTATCAAGAGTAAAGAATTCCAAAGAGTTGTATAAGGGTATCAAGAATTGTAATTTTTCTTAGTTTATGTATGCTTGGGTTGCTCAACCAAAAATACCTTGAGGTTAGGAGGTTTTCTGCGAATGGGTTCGGAGAGATGTATAAAATGAGCATTGTTCGGAAAAAGTAGGCAAGTGTTTATGAGGATTGTGAGTATTTAGAATTAGGGAGTCTTTAGAAAAAAAAATAGACACAAATGCATGCATCGAGGCCTTGACATAATGGTTGGGTTCAATTGGGATTGCCTTATGTGATGTTAGTTTCTTTAAAATTCAGTTTCGCTTCGGGGCAAGCAAAAGTCAAATGTGGGGTATTTTGATATTTGCATACTTAGCTATATTTTTAGTACAGATTTATATCATTTATTAGCTAATTGTTTACATTTTATGGACAAAAGGTGCTTAATAATGTTCGAATTGTATTTTCAGTCTAGAAAGGAAGCTCGGGAATGGAAGAAAGAAGAAAGATGCTTAATTCTGAAGCTACTCGGCGAGTACAGACGACTACTCAATGAGTACATATGAAGATTCGCGAAGAGTTACAAGAAGTCCTTGCCGCATACGGATTCAATGAAGGGACTCGGCGAGTCATTAGGCTACTCGATGAGTAGCCCCTGTTTTGAGATATCTATAAATAGCAGCCACAAATCCGAATGAGGTCTCTTTCTGGATTTTGGAGAACTTACTTGGCGACTAAGGAACTTGTCGGAGATTAGAAGGACATGTGAAGAACCCTAATCCTTTAATCTCGAAAGGAAGAAGGCAATTTAATTAGTTTTTCTACATTACTTTTGCATAGAATAATGTTAGGGTTTCTTAATTTCGTTTTTAGGGTTTTACAAACTGAAATCATGAACTAGAGTATTTAGGGAAAATGAATTTGCTCCTATGGTTTAATACACTCTTTTTATTAATTGATAATTGGTGATTTTGTTAAATTAAGCTTGTTAAAGACCCTTATGCATTAACCATAACTATTTTATGTTAATTGCTAAGTAATTAAGCTGCATGAACATCGCTTGATTGCTTATCTCATATAATTCTATGTGAACATATTGCTATATGCCTAGGAATAATGAATATGAAACTAGGATTAACTAGAGAATGGGTAAATTAATGTGTGAGCTTGATTAATACACCATCAACAAGAGGTTAATTGAATCACCACTTCAATTAGCTAATTACAAGTCTTATCTAATCCAAATAATTGAACTAGGAGATTTATTAGTTTAATCACTTGATCACTGCTTAAATTAATCTATTTTCTAAGGATTGGTAATAACGAATGTGAACCTAATTACCATAATCGGTAACCAATAACAATTAATCTATTACATTAACATAAAAATGAACCATAGGAGTAAATGAGTTGAACCTAAACAGAAACCCTTTTGATCATTGAATTTAGTTGTTTTCTACGTGTTTTCAGCTATTAGTTGATTAGTTAAGTTTTAGTTAAAGTTTCTAGTCTTGTAAAACTAGAGAAAACCTTATTTTTATTACTTGTCTTTTATATAATATTAGTTATTAGTTTTAATTTTTCGTTCCCTGAGTTCGATACTCTACTTATTTAGCCATACCACAATTAACAGGTCCACTGCCTTTGTGTGTTAATTTTATAATCAAAAGTAGGTTTAAAACTAGTTGAGTTCACACACATCAGAGGAGTATGTGAGTTGGGAGTTTGGGAAACTTCCCAATGTAGGGTTCACGTCTTTTGGTGTTCGATATTTGGCTTTGGATATCAGGTTGAGGAAATTTCCATCAAAACGTGAATTCAGCTAGGATGTTAGGTCTTATGCATGATCATCATGCAAAGTGTTGTAAGACTGCGGTATAGTTGTAGCATTCACTAGCAGCAGACGGCGTGGGAAGTATTGTAAGACTGTGGATAGCCGTAGAATTCACTAGCATCCAGACAGTGTGGAAAATGTTGTAAGATTGTGGGTTACCCGCGGCATTCATTAGCGGTCAGAAAGCGGAGTGTGGGTGGGGGACCGTAACTCCTAGTTAGCGGAGTGTGGACGGGGTCCCGCATCTCCTAGTTAGAAGAGTGTGGGCGGGGGGGCGTATCTTCTAGTCAGAAGAGTGTGGGAAAGGCTCGTATCTCCTAGTTAGTATGATCAGAATCAGGAAAGGATAGGTAGATAGGATGGAGGTGAAGTTGTACATATGTAGCCCTAGACAAGTGAGACCTGGGAGCAAAGTCACTCCGTAGTACTGTTTAGGTGAGACCCATGGGCGGGACCCGTGCGATCATAGCAAGGCAGGTGGGACCTGGCAAAGACCATGGGGTCGAGATATAGATCGAAGATTCTAGGATTTTTAGAGCCAATGGTGGCAATGTGGATAGAACGGTTTCGATAGCCGAAGTTTTCTTCGGAAGTCGTTGGGAGCGAATGAGAGGGTAAACATTGGTTTAGTAACCGGGTAGAGTCTGGTATTCTAGATATTGGACAGATAAGTTTGGACCTGGGAGGTCCCGGTTCCTTTGGAAGGTAGGCAAGAGGTAGCATGATGTTCAGACAGAAGTAGTGATTATGAGGGTTTTGGTGCGTGGGGTAGCTTGCGGATCAGAAGAGCAAAGACACTTACAGTTGGATTGGATAATCTCATAGTAATTGATTTGACCCTATTGCACAACTCTCGTCTGAGTCTAACTGTTTCAAGGATGAATCTTCTACTCGAAGGATTATCTGAGCCTTCTGGCAAGTATAAGTATTCTACAACTGGTTATAGATAAGAGATTTAGTTCTGATGGTAGCATTGAGATAAGCAGGGTGGGAAGTTTTACGGTTGAATAGTTATTCGATGAGGTTTTGGCATGGTAGTTTTTGGAGCCTAGGCGGTCTGTCAGGGAGACAGACCATATTGGATTTCAGATCTCGAAAAGACAAAAGTAGTTCTCCGTATGAAAGTACGGATTATCCTTCATCGGGTTTGGAAGGTCCTGATAGTTGGGTTCAGCTTCCTTGGGAAGGCCATTGATTGCGCAGGATGATAATAGTACTTCCAGGATGGTGAGTGGCGGTGGCGGTGGGAAACACCAGTGGTCCAGGACAGGTAGGAGAAGAGTTATGGGTGTGTCGCGTGAGATGGTTGTGAGGTAGGTGACGGTGGCGGACTTCAAGGACGAAGTCCAGTTTAAGTGGGGGAGAATTGTAACACCCGAAAACCAGAAGGCTAATTAAGGAAAGATATTATGCAAATTGAAGGTCTCTCAAGGGGGGACAACTCGACGAGTAGATATAAGTTTTTTGGGACGCGGGTTAAGATACCTACTCGACGAGTTGGGGAGGACCAACTCAACAAGATGGTTTGAGTTTGGGAAACCCTAGATTCGGGGTTTTGCACCCTATTTAAGCATCTTAATCCCCACCTTATGGCCTCATTTCCAGCCTCCAAGTCCCAAACCCTAATCCACGAAACCCTAGAGCTTTGTGTGATCTTGTGATCCATTTTGAGTGATCTTGGTGTGTTTTGAAGCTTGAGGAAGAAGAAGGAACTAGAGGATTCAAGGAGAAGATATTAGATCCAGAGACTTCTTTCCATCCCCTTCATTTTCTGGTAAGCAAGTCTCAACCTTGCTTAGTAGCTTGATAGATCTCTTTCTTTCACTTTATGAGGGTTTTTGGTCAAAGAAGCTTATTCCTTGGGAAATGGACGTCCCAAGTGATTTACCTTTCAGATCTGGGATCTAGAAGGGGTTTCATCGCATAAAGGTGCAAACTTTATGACCATGGAAGCCCCATGCAAGTTTTAAGGTGTTGTTATGGCCTTTTAAGCCCCAAAAAGGTCATGCATTGAAGGAAAGCTTTAGACTTTACGTGTTCAAATGATGTTTAAGGCCTAGATCTATGTTAGTGTGCTTTAGCTTCGAGTATTATGGCTTTTGGACAAAGATATATGTCCTAAAGAACTAGGGTTTTAGCTAAACCCGTTAAGAGGGACTAATAGCGGGTAAAGTTGGAAATTTTACCCTTTAAAGGGCATTTCCAGTAAGTAGAAGGAGTATGGAGTTTTGAACTGGAGAGTAGAGGCTTAATCTGTTAAGATGGCCCAAACAGACTATGGGACTCGTCGAGTCCATAGAGGAACTCGACGAGTTGTATCGTGTTGTCCCGATTTTAGTTTAAGGTAGAACTCGGTGAGTCTATGAAGGGACTCGACGAGTTGATTCGGACAATCGCGACTATGAGTGCCCAGGAAACTCAGTGGGTTAGGGGTAACTCGACGAGTTGGATCGCGATTTCAGGGTTCTGGTTTATAGAACTCGGCGAGTTGATTCAGATTGGAGTGTTGACTTTGACTTTGACCAGGGGTAAAATGGTCATTTTGCCCTAAGAAGGATTAGCAGTTCTTAACTAAGTATTATGTTGGTAATAATAGCTCGAGAAGTCGAGAGATCAGCAGTTCGGGGATCTGCCAGCTAGCAGCGAGAGGTTTATTTGTGGGATTCTACAATCAACTTGTGAGGTGAGTTTTCTCTGGTAGAAACGAGTCGAAGGCACCAATGCCGGCTCGTTTATGTATATTAGTGTACACTGGATTTAGATCCGATGTTGGGGTTAGCTCGATGTAGTTTATATGTTTCCGGATTTATGTCCGATGTTGGGCGAGGCCCGAGGAAGGTTTATATGTATGTTTCCGAACTACAGTTCGACGTCGCGTGGTACCCGAGGAAGGAATGCATGTTTAGTTATACTTGTTGTATTTGTGATACTTGTATGTGACTAATAAGGAGGTGAATGTGGGCGGGGGCCCGTATCTCATCATTAGCTGAGTTTGGACGGGATTCCATATCTCATTATTAGCAGAGTAAGGGCGGGGCCGAAGATAGGCAGGGCCTTGAGACTAGCAGTTGTAGTGTAGTGATTGATTGTTATGTATCAGCATGACTATATGTTATTGTTTGTATGCGTATAGTGGGAAGGGCCCAGAGACAGGCGGGGCCAAATAGAAACAGATCTGTATACCGAGCGAGGCTCGATGTCAGGTGGGTCCTGATGCTGGATTTGTCCGATGCCGAGCGGGGCCCGATGTAGCAGGCTAGGCCCTATGTATGTGGTTACATGCTTATGTGTATGGTATGTGGTAGTTTGGGGAGGCTCGCTAAGCTTCGTGCTTATATTTTTCAGTTTTGGTTTTAGGTACTTCCAGTAGCAAGGGGAAGAGCTCGGGATGACTGCAGTGCACACACCATTGATTTAGCCTGGGATGTTTTTACTCTGATATTTTGACATATGATTTTGATACATTATTTTGTTATGATGATTTGAGATACATGAATTATGATATTTTTGGGATGATTGATGAAATATGGTTTACTTGAATGACTTTATTACGAAATTTTTGGACTATATTTTTAGGATGTTACAAGGCCCATGGTTATTGATTCGAGGGGGAAAGGCCAGCATGGCTGAGGCCGCTGCGGTAGGTGCGGCAAGATGCATGATAGGGGTGTGGAGGGTGGGTGGTTTTGGCTACTTCAAGTGCAGTCAGACTGGTCATGTTAGTAGGGACTGCACTGCTACCACCACCCCGATATTTGATCTAATTTGCTTTCATTGCAATCAAAGGGGCCACAAGAAGGCCCATTGTCCGAGTTTGGCTGCAGCAGAACCAGTGTCAGCACCCGCTCCTGCAACTCTTTGGATTACTGATGGCCGCCAGGGCCAGGCAGATGCGCTAATGGTGAAGAGCAGGGATTTTCAGCTGACAGTCGGGGAGGCTTGTACAGCTCCTGATATGGTGACAGGTATGTATCTTCTCCTTATCTCTTTATTTATTTATATTGTTTGCCTATATTTATGTGTTTTATTTTAGGCTCGTTCCTTGTGAACGGTATTTCTGCTTTGGTATTATTTGATTCAGGGGCTACCCGATCTTTTGTGTCGCTTACGCTTAGCAAGAGGTTTGTTGGAGCTCCGGGGGAGTTGGATTGTCCTCTTGATGTCAATATTGTTGATGATAGGTTTGTTCGGGTTGCGAGGGTTCATCTGGGTTGCACTCTCCAGTTATTCAACGAGCAGTATCCGGTCGATTTGGTTCTCATTCCTTTGCGTGGGAACACGGTTATTGTGGGAATGGATTGATTGATCCCTAATGGGGTAGTGGTCGATTGTGAGCAACAGTTAGTTCGGATTCGGACCCCAAGTGGGGGAGAGTTACTGGTACATAGGGAGAGATCTCAGCGTAGGCTGATTTTGTGTTCAGCAGCGAGGGCTAGACACTATTTTCAGCAAGGTTGTTCCGGTTATGTCGCTTATGTTATGGATACTCGGGATAAGGGTAAGGTTCTCTCTTCCTTTCTTCAAGGATTTAATGTGTGTGTGCTTAAGAATGCAAGAACTTATAAACCCAACAAAACCCAAAAAAAAAATGTTCATGTGTTTGAAGAACCCATAAATCGATTGTGGAGTTTTCGTATGGGCTTTCCAAGTTTTATTTTCATGTTCATTTCATATGGGTTTTCCATGTTCAATTTTCATGTTTAGGAATTGTTTTAGATATGTGTTTTTAGTTATGTGTTCTTGGGTCTAAAAATCATTTGTAAGGTTTTATTTTGAGAGAGAGAGAGGTGGCCCCCTCTTATTTTTAAATTAACAAAATAATAAATAAGTATTAAATTTAAAAAAAAATAATAAAGAAAAATGGAAAATAAATTTCCCAAGGTAATTTTCAATATTCGGAAGGACCAAATACGTAAGGAAACTAGCTGAAAATGACCAAAAAAAAATCAGAGCTTGTACCAAAATCCAAAAAAAATCCATACCACAATGATATTTTTGCAGTTTCGTATATATTTTACAACCATAAACTACCTGATTAATTCCAGAATTGATAACCACGTTGCCTCTTTATAAAACTCTATTATAGGTTATATATCACATTAAAAAGTTGCCACTTTTATGGTTATCCTATAAAAAGGTCAAATAAATTAAAAATGAAATGGCAATAATGGAATCCAAATCATACATCATTCAACCATTATCTATGAATCCCCTTTCGGATCTTTCCCTGTCAATATCAAAGTCACTCCCGATGGTCCCATTCACTCACCCAACCATGGTCCCTTCACTTCTTTATTTAGTGTCTATGCATTTGGTGCTTTCCTTCACATCTATCATCATGAATTTCTAAAACATTCTCTTGATACGAAATTTATCTCATATATGAAGTTTTTATCTTTTATTTATTAATTTAATAATAGTGATTTATAAAATATAGATTGAGATGTGTCTTGTATATTAGTATCGGTTTTCTATAGACGTTGATATGATTATATTTGTATTTGTAGTTACTTGTGCAGGTTAGATATAATGTTTTAAGACTGGTGGTGTACCATTTAACGTATTTTATCAAGCATTTGTAATACTTATTAAAATACGTTATAACTTTTTGGACTCTGTTAATTTATCTATCTAAAAAATATAAGATTTTTATATTATATTGTCCAAAATATTAAATTCATCGTTCGTTACAAAATCTACCTATTTCCCCACAAACAATTATTAGAAAAAATATTTTTGGGTGAGATTGACAGTTACCTAAACATTATTGCAATTTGTCTAGTTAATCAAAGACATATCATGTACTTGATCATTATTTAAAAAACATACTTGAGTATACATTAGTCTAAAATCCAAATATTGTACTCGTTTTTTGGAGGAAATAGGTAGTAGCAGTTGTTTGACTTTAGTTGCCATGTATTTTTATATTATAATTATTTATTTTATACTATTTAAATAATATAATTGTTAATTAATGATACCTCTTGTATATTTTAATACTGTTAAATTATTCCCAGAAAGAACCACATAAGTTGATCTTTGTTTTTAACTAAAGCTGTCAATTAAATATTTAGGACTAAAACCAAAAAAATAACAACATGGTATTATTTATTTGATTATTGTAATAACTTGCTTTTTTCGTTAAAATATTACGTTTGCAATTTTTTCGTTTCAGAAAATAATATTTTGTAAAATCTGTCTAATGACAATATTGCATTTTTATTTTTTACTACAGTTTTCTATTTTTAAAAGTTTGTTCAAATTATAAGTATGAAATCTTGATAATATTATTATAATTAGAGAAATTTTTCATAATTTAATAAAATATCATAATTATCAAATCAGTAGATAATAAGTTATTTTTAGATATCTAATTATTTAAAACTAAGTGGGAAAAAAACTAGTTGTTTCATTTATTGTTGGCTATTATTATTTTGTATACTGGTCCTATATATAGAGCCACACACGAACAAAACACACACAAGTGGCTCAAGTTAAGGTCTTCTTCAGCTCCTTAAACCCTTTGAAGCTCTTATTTGATCACATAAAAATGGAGAAAAGTAAATCATTTCCAAATTACTCGACTCCATATGTTGAAGCCCGGTTCGCGTTTGAGGATCGAGACAAGTCGTTTAGCTTCAACGGGCCCGGAGACCGAGAAAACCCTGAAGTGAAGAGAAGGAAAAGAGTGGCTTCATATAATATGTACACCATGGAAGGAAAACTCAAGTCTTCTTTAAGGAATAGCTTCAAGTGGATCAAGAACAAATTTTCTGATAATTATGGTTCTTGAAGTTGTTGATTTTAATCTTGTGTGTACATATATGTGTTTGGTTTTTCTTTTTTGTGCTTTTCGGGATTTTTCTCTTTTATGTCACGTGATGTTGGTTTGTGTAGATTTAAGGTTGTTTTTAAAACTCGGGAAACTTTATCTTTAAGATGAATAAACATCGAGGATGAGAACTTATGCCATCCGTTTGTTTATTTTAATGATAATTTGCAATCCATGGATTGTAATTAAATCATTAGATTACAATCTAAAGTTGCATAAATAGAGCGGTTTTTCCAAGCTTTTTTGGACCGGGTCGGATTAGGTCGGGCTTGGACAAGTGGTAATATGATCGGATCACTCGGGTTGTATCCGAACTATTTGCAATTTTTCATATAGGACTTCTCCTCAACCTAGCTTTATCAATGGGTTTCTTGAATCGGGTTCGACAAAAACCGGACCACTTTTTGATCGAATAGATTTGGAATCTCTTTTTACAATGCAATGATTGAAATTTTTATAATTCTATCTATTACGTTTTTTATTATAAATACTAAAGTTTTACGTTTGTATATTTATCGTGTGATTCTAAGGTCCCCATTTCTAATCAGTAACATGAAAAAAGGTAAATCACAATTTCCACGAAACAAAAAGAAAATGATATGCATTAATAACTTGTCGCCTTCTTACAACTACGCCACTTATGCAGGACTATAAGATTTATAATCGTAAATATAAACAATATATTAATTGTAATTTATAACATTAATAAACTCAAACCGTTTATTTAAATTAATCGGACAAGATAAAGCCTTTACCCATTATCACTCCAATGTTTCAAACCCGGGTTGACCGGACTTGGCCTTTTCCGAACCTTGTCGACCGGGCCCCGACTTTGGACTGGCCCGATAGTGTGTGTTTTATGTTACAAAGAAAATGTACCAAAGATACAATCATACAACAATTTTACATAGAAAAAGAAAACCACTTAATCACATGAACAATGATTTGGTTTTATTGGTTTTATAGTTCATTTATAAAACAAACCCAAGAAAAACATATATAAAGTACCACAACAGAAAAAATAGAAAAGAATTATCCCACAAAAAAACCCTAATGATCATCTAAATTAAAAAGCTTTGATATCTTCTCAATATCCAAATGTCGAAAATCGACATTAGACATGGATCGACGATTGAGACCATTTCGATTCTCTTCCATATTATTAACGGTTTGTGTGATGGATGCAAGTAGAAGGGGGAAGTTTTTAATATTTTTTAAAGCATTTGGGTGAGCTTCGGTTCTTGCTGCCCGATTATTATTGGGTGGATTTGAATCGAATGCTAAAGTAAATGGTGGGGAGGGTTCCATTGTTAAGTTTGTTCTCTTGCTTGATGTGTTGCTACTTGTGCTTTGACCTGTTTCTTGTTCTTGGGTTACCGAGTTCTTGTCTACATGTTTCTCCTGCTGTGTATTGAAAGGAAAATGTTATGAAACTCAATTATTAAAAAAGAAAAGTTGAATATTTTAGTCAATTTCATATTGATCTTCGATTTTCGAATTGGTTTGTTTGACATAAGAAGTCTGCTTTAAGGAAAGAATAGCTTATTGAAATGACAAAATGTTATCATATTGATCTGCTGATTGTGCTCATCAGTAGTCATACAAAAAAAACAAAAAAAAAATCATCAAATCTTTTTTTTAGCCTAGGTATGGCTTACACGCACCATTTTAAGAAAATTTGTGTTTTTGGTGTTGAAAAATAATAAGGTGATTATGAGTTCGCAAGTTCTTATAAATCTTTGGGTTCTCAGAAGAACCTGGCTCTAGAAGTAAAATAATAATTGTCATAGCATATTAAAAAGTTTGTACAAAACATTGTCCTTATCTTAACCATATGTATGTTAAGAGAAAAGTCAAGGTTGGAAGTTGAAAAGCTGATAGTTATATAATGATTGATTGCGATTCACAAAATAAAATTAATATTTATATGGTTTAAAATAAACCACATGATCTCAATGGGTTGTACCCGTGTATTGCGTGAGTAACAGTGTATATCATTTTCGATTTAATGCTATTTTTAAATTTAATTATAAATGATTCATTTTTTTCGTCAATTTTTAATTCCACGCATGATGGCTGTTTCAAATATCAACCATTTGTCTTGAATGTTACGTCATTATTAATTTTATGTAAGCTTCGATTTCAATTTTTTTTAACGATTGTTATTATTATTAATAAATCTATAAATTACTTATTATAAAATTTCCAATATGTGATAATTCGATTTAGGTTTTACATACAACATCATAATTAAATTTTTTTAATTATTTTAAAAATAGACGTTGTATATTTATTTAGTTTAACACCATAAGTTAGATATATATAAATATAGATATGGATATAGATATAGATATACACAGATACCTCTTTAGATGATTCGGAATATTCGGTCGAGAGTTCAGAAATGGAAACGTTTCTTGCGTGACCCTTCCGAGCTATCCTCGTTCGTTGCTTGGTTTTTAAAGTTCTATTCCTTTTTTTAAAAAAAATACACAAATATCATTGGTTTCTTGTCCCATGAATACGAAAATAACCGTATTAAGGCTCCATTTGTTACACATAAATAAATAAATAAAAAGAGAGCAGAAATTTGAAATTTGAATTTTTTGTCCCACCCTGAAAGGTGGGACAGAGACTCGTTCTCGATCTCTCGTCTGCACAAAAGACGTAAACGCCCTCAACGTAGCCCTAGAAAGCTTGTCCAGTCTCATCCCACAACCGGACAAGATTTCTATGGCTATTTATTTGACAAAGAGGTTGAGGGAGGGCATTAACGTCTTTTGCATAAATCACATGTAAAAATCACAAAAGGGAAACATCAAACATTACATACTTCTTTCCATCATGGAATTGTATTGGGACATCCTCGTCTTTGTTTACAACAGGCAAACCCGAGAGGTCGCATGCCAATGGACTTGAAGAGAAAAACTGTCAAACATCAAGTAAAAAAAGTTAAAAACCACAATCAAACGGGACCCACGTGAAAGTAAAATATGTTTTTTTTTTAAACTGACATTGTCTTGGAGGGCAGAAGTGGAAGTTCCACGGGATTCGGGGTCCAAAGCTAGAAGTGTGGTCAAGAGGCCAAAAGAAGAAGAGGGAAAATTTGTGAAAGCTTCTTGAAAACTTGGAACATAGTTTTGTGGAGGTCTGAAGGTTGTTGGTGGCTTGATTTTTTTCCAGTAGTCTTCATGAGGGGACCCACAAAGCTTAAAGATCCGGTGAAGCTGCTCAACCTGTAAACATAAGTATTTAGCCTACTGTTTCTTTTTTATTTATTGGAGTTAATGGGAACGTGATTCTTTTTTTTTTTTTAATGCATAAAGAACAACTTAATAGAGAAAGCCAGGAAAAAGAGGCTTTTCACATTAACTTTTATAATATATATATATATATATATATATATATATATATATATATATATATATATATATATATATATATATATATATATATTTTTCAGACAACATTTTATCAGCATAGCACTTAAAAAAAAAAAATTGTTTTTGACTTAATGAGGACAAAGTAGAATATGGGTGTTTCTTATGTACTTAATATGAAATAACGCCTGAATAAACAAAGGGTTTCCCTGACTTTCCTCGTTAAGTCCTAAAATTTTACAAATTTGCCCCGATTTGCTTTTTGCTACCGATTCTCCAAACTCAAATATTTTTTTAAAAAGACCTTATATTTTGTGTTTTTTCCGGATTAAACCTTATCTTTATTTTTATCATGAAAAAGACCTTATTTTTTTCATTTTTTTCAAAAAAAAAAAAACCCTCAACCTTCTAAATGTGTCCAAATAAATCCTCAATTTTTTAGTTTTTCCTGAAAAAAAAAACCTCACACTTTACTGCTTTTTTTGGGAAAAAATGGCTAAAAAGGCCAAGTCGTAAAAAAGGGTTAATCTCAAAAAAGACCTTATATTTTGTGTTTTTACAGATTAAACCTCAAATTTATTTATTTTTGCGTGAAAAAGACCTTGTATTTTATCATTTTTTCCAATCTGTCCCTTTTAGTCATTTTATTCCAAAAAAATTTGTAAAATGTGAGGGTTTTTCGAGAAAAACTAAAAAGGTTGAGGGTTTATTTGGAAGCATTTAGAAGGTTGAGAGTTTTTTCAGAAAAAAAAAAATACATTGTTGAGGGCTTTTTCAGAAAAAAACGAAAAAATACAAGCACTTTTTTAGGCAAAAAATGAATTTGAGGTTTAATCCAGAAAAAATGCAAGGTCTTTTCATGAAACAAACAAAATCAAGGTTTAATCTGTAAAAAAAACACAAAATATAAAGTTTTTCATAAGATTAACCCAAAAAAAAAACCATTTATCCAAATCAGAAAAATGAATAAACATATCGTCAAAAATTTCAGGTAAAGCTAAGCAAAAAGAACGACTTAACAGATAAAGTCAGGGAAACAGTTTTGAGTTTTCAACATCAAGTCCTAACTTTCAGGTTGGATATTTATTTTTTATTTTTTTGTGAAAAAGAAAAGTTGTAGGAAGTAGTAACCTCTGTTCTTCCTGGCATAATGGGCCTACCAACAAACATTTCAGCCAATAGGCATCCAGTGCTCCAAAGATCAATTCCAACTCCATAATCTGTAGTGCCTAACAGCAATTCTGGAGCTCTATACCAAAGTGTCACAACTCGGCTTGTCAGAGGTTTTTTTTGTTTTGGATTGTAGTAATTTGCAAGCCCAAAATCCGCTATTTTCAGCTTTCCATTTTTGTCTATCAACAAGTTTGATCCTTTAATGTCCCTGTGTAAAATCCCTCTTTCGTGACAGTGTTCAAGACCAGAGAGCAACTGCTGCATATAGCACTTCACCTGTTTTTTTTTTTTTTACAAAATAAATCAAATTCTGTAACAAAAGTTCTTTGGGAATGTATTAGAAATAGCAACAAACATCCATTTGTTTGTGTTTATTGTATTATACTACTTCCATTTTCTTTATATTACAGCATTGTGGTTTTTTTCTCATTTTTTTTTTCTTATTAAGGCGTTTATTTTGAAGGAAGTTGTCCATTTGACCATTTATAGCAGTGTGCTTTCGATTTTTTTTCCTGTTACAATATTGTTATCTATACTGATAAATGAGGATCTTTTTTGGCACATGTCATTTTATGGTTATTTTCAATTAGATTTTTTCCACATGCATTTTATGGGTTTTTTGCCTTTTTATTATTTCCTTTGTTTATTGTTTATGTGATACATGTCTTTTAATTTCAAAAACCCAGTAATTGACTCAATTTCCTTATAAATTCAATAATTGATTCACTTTTACATAAACAATAAACAAAGGAAATATATATATATATATATATATATATATATATGTTTTTACAAAAGAAATGTGTACAAACACTTATTTGGGCACATATAAATATGTTTTTACAATAAAAATGTATACGTTTACTATGAAATAGGTGTTTGCATATATTTTTGTATAAATATGTGTTTGCATACAAATGTATTTATAATAAAATAGGTGTGCGTATGCATTTTGTTTTTGTAAAATACATATATGTATACATTTTTTTTATAAAAACGGATTTATATATATTTATGTACTTAATAACTATTTTATAGATAGGTATTTCATATACAAAAAAAAAATTTAAGTTCTTATATAGAAAATATAAGATTTTTTATGTGAAAATATGTTTTTTTTTTATAAATATGATTTTATAAAGAAAAAACATATTGAAAACAAAATTTTGAGAAAAAAAGTTGTAAAAACAACTAAGTTAGGATGAATTCATAACAAAATTCTAAAATTTAGGCCAAAAAGGTAAATTTCGGACCAAATTTGTAATAAAATTTAAATATGGGCCAAAAGTGTAAATTTTGAAATCTGGGCCAAAAATGTAATTTTTGAAAGTTGGATGACCTGTTGACCTGGTAAAAGGGTTAAATTGAATATGATTACCGGTTTTTGGAACTTAATTGAATAAAAAAAAGATATAAAGACTAAATCGATTATGAGGTCAATATGTGAGGACTTTATTGCAGTTGTCCCTTCCCAAATTCAAAAAAGTCTTCAGAAATTTATGATTCAGGACACTTCTTTAAAATATGTCAATAGTTTTTTTTTTGTATAGATTAAAGTACTTATTTATTCATCATTTCTATCGTATTTATTTCAAAATTTCACTTTAAACATGCTTAATGTTTACACCTTCATATTTAACCTTTGGGATAATGCACTAAAAGGGTAACATAGTTTAGAGTGTGTACATATTTAGTCACTTATGTTTATTTTTGTATACATTTAGTCATTTATGTTTTTTGTACATATTTAGTCACTTATGTTTTTTTATTTGGTACACATCTGACAATCACGGTTAATGGTCATATGTGTACAAAATATAAAACATAAGTGACTAAGCATGTACAAAAAAAACATAAATGACTAAATATGTACAAAAATAAACATAAGTGACTAAATACATACACAATCTAAACTATGTTCCCCTGTTAGTGCATTATCTCTTAACCTTTTTTAATCAACACGGGTCTCACAACTAGTTTGAAAAATAAATCCAATTATAGCAATGAAAATTGTTTTGTATATGTATAACTTTGCTATAAATGGATAGATTTTTCAAATTACAATGTTTTAATAGGATGAAAGTGTTAAAGGTTGACCTGTGGTTCTGTTAACCTTCCTTCTGGACGAGAAATAACTCTGGTTAAGTCTGATAGCATGTACTCAAAGACTAGATAAAGACTATATTGCATTCTAGATGTTGCAAGACCTTCAAGTTTGATAATATTTGGATGATCTAGTTTCTGTAAAATGATAATTTCTCTTGCCATAAACTTCACACTTTCTGGCTCTGATGTGTCAAAACGAACTTTCTTTAAAGCAACAATCTTTCCTGTGTCCCTATCTCGAGCTTTATAGACATTGCTATATGTTCCATGGCCTATCTACAATCACAACACAAAGAAATATTTTGATAATGAACATGAATCATGAAAAGAATACATATTTGAAACGATTTAGTCAAGATTATGTACTTACCTTAGCAAGCTTATCATAAGAATCAGCGGTTTTAGATGCCAGATTAGCCAAAACTTCTCTTGGAATATTATCAACAAGCCATTTAGGCCATCCATCAATTAAATCGTCTGAACCAATCTTCTTACCAACAACAATTCTCTGAGAAACATTCCCAATTCCTTCTCGATTAATCTTCATATCATTCTGACCTCCTCCTTCCTTCCTCGTATTACCATCATCAACTTGATTATTGTTCTTCTTTACACTATTCTGCTTCACAGGCATTTCAACAAACGGTTTCTGTGCAGCATTGGGTTTTCCCCCAATTCCGCCTGTAACATACCCATTATCAGCTTTCAACTTATGGAGGCCGCCGCCGCCACCACCACGAGACTGTTGGCGATTATAAGTTGGTGAGGGCTTTCCCTGAACGCAACCCATACGTGGGATTTTTTTGGAGTACCGAGTACGTGAAGAGCACTAAACACTGACTTCTCAAGGCATCATTGATGCCGCTGCTGAACAAACAACAATGCTATGAACATAAGGTGGCGTGTAAAAGCAAGATTGTGAGAAGACAAGGATAATGATGATGATTGGCAAAATGGGAACACACTAGCTTGGGTGAAGTTAGTATTGGATAGAAGAATCGAAGGAAAAGACAATGGGTTGATGATGGATAGGCCGGCTGATGGGGAAAAGGACGAGAAACGGAATCCATTGACGTTGGGATCGGATTTGGGGCTGTGATTACGAGGGGGGTTTTGAGTGCTAGGGAACAAATTCTTCTTTGGATTTGGCGGGCGCAGAAAGCTGTCATCATCCCGAAACCGTTTGAGAATTGAGATCCTCACCATCTGCCTCAATACCGGTACCTGCTGTTTTCAAATATGAGAATATCTATATCTATAAATTATAATAATAATATGTTGAGTAAATTATACTAATAGTCCTTGTGGTTTGGGTTAATGTACATGTTTATGTTTAGTACCTAATTTTTTTTTTAAATTTGACCATCCTTATGGTTTGGTATGCTCCTGGTTTAGTCCCTATTATACTTGAAATAATTGTGATACCCTTATGTATTTATTTATATCTTTCATTTTATTATTTTAGTGAATGTTTCGGAATATTATATTTCGTTATAATTTGAGGTTTATATTTTGCAAATTGTAATGTATTTGGTTATATGTACACATAATGCATAAACAAAGGATCTTTCTTCTGTGCCGGCTTGAATATCCAGCCACCTATCAAAGCATAATTGTTGGTTAGATTCTCACATGTTAGTCGTTGTAACTTACCAATAATAATTGCACCAAGATTATGTTTGCGAGACATGTTCAAAAGAAGTGTCGTACATATCATCATGTTGAAATAAAAGTTAGTTTAATCTTTTACTTTTCTTTAAAAAAAAAGTAATCTTCGACAACATTTTGAAGTACAACATTCTGACTATTTGTTGTTCATCGCTTGTTGTTCATCATGTTCCGAACAACTTGTTGTATTTAAGAATTAAACAACTCATTTTGAAGATATTGAAAGGTCAGCTAAATACAAGGGAATAAACATATACATGTTAAGACCCTACTACTAGTTTGCAAAGTTATATAAGGCTAAAAAGAGCATTTTATGGTTTTCGCTTCGAAAAATCAGTGTCATTCCAGACTCATTATTTATATTTTCGGTTAGAGTTTCATATTTCAAACTACATTTTTTTGGCTTCTGACACCATAAAACTATCTCTTCAAGGTATCTAAGACTTGAAAGAGCATTCTATGGTTTCCGTTTTAAATATCCAATGTCATTTCGGACTATTGTAGTTATTTGTATTCCGATTTAAGATTTCACATTCCGGACTACATTTTTTTGGCTTCTCACCATAAAATTGAAAAAACAAGTAACATTTCAATATTGACCCTCATATTTAGCTAATCAACTATGTCTAAACGGATTGGTAACAAGTCTAACAAGTAGTGTAGTTTTTTTTTTGCCCATATACCAAAAAATGACTTACTTTTATTAAATTTAATTTCAGATGTTGTTAGTTTATCAATATACTAATACTTTAACCTTTTTGTTAATATATTAATATTTGAACCTTTTAACAAAAATAGAATAAAACTAAACTCCTTCCATCTTCCCCACATGCTAACGGTAACAAATTACCGATGTCTATCATAACCTAATAAGGGGAAAAAAATCAACCCTATCATCATCCCCAATGGGAAATGAGGATCCCCTCGTTTCCAAGATTTTTCTTTCATTAAAATATTACAAAATTTCAAATTACAAACATGTGTTTTCAAACTTTACCAACAATTATCTAACACAGCAAAATTTAAAACACATAAAATTAAACTGATAAGACAATGAATATAATAAAAAAGTGATAACATCAGTTTTGATTTTGTAATTACTCACGATCTGTTCGATTTTTGATTTTGTAATTACAATCTGTTCGGTTTTGTAACTTGTCTTGTTAATAAAAAAAGTATTATCCATGTTAGGTGCTGTTTGTTTTTTCTGAGGCAAAATGTCTGCAATCTGTGAACCATATCTATAGACCTCTGCAATAGAAGAGGTGGACCAAACGTCTGCAGTCTGAAAAAAGAAGACTTTGTTTTTTTTAACATCTGTGAGCTACTAAAATAAACTGAAATCTAAATAAACTGATTTTTTTAAACTTCAAAATGATTTTTTAATATTTTTATGACTTTGTTATAAATAATTAACGAATCTAGATCAACTTTTATATATTATTGTATAAAAAATAAAAATAAAAATGGTATGAATTAACGTATATATTTGATAAAAACCAACAACTTTGGTTGCAAAGTTATAACTAAACATTATAATTAGTGATCAAAGAATTTGATACATAAATGGATGGAAATAAACTTCGATTTTTTCAATTAAATTCATTAAAAACGTACCACAACTATTTTCTCAAGAAATTGATGATAATGTATTAAATAATGTTTTATAAATTTTGGCAAAAAAATATAAGAATATATTATGATTTTTTTTCATATTTATATAAACAACTTCAACGACTATTATTGTGATAAATCTCTATTTATAAATTTGTCAGAAATATCATGTTTGTATCGTCGAACGTTTTATTTTAAGTTTTGTAATTTTTTTTTCAAATTGTTTATCATTAAGAAAGTTAGAAAAATTATAAATTAAAAAAAAAACCTTAAAAAAAATAAAGATGTATATGTTTTTTAAGGCTAGAAGATGTCTGAAGATGTTAGAAGACTCTGGTCCGCATTTGCGCCAAGAAGAGGGCGCGCAGACATTTTTAGGTATGCAGTCTTCAAAAAAACAAACAGTCTATGAAGGTTAATGTTTGTGCGTGGTCTGTGCTGCGCAGACAGAAGAGGTTACGCAGATCTGTAGACAAAAAACAAACACTACCTTAGTGATTAGGGTTTAGGCCCAAGCCCTTTATGGTTAAGAATAGGTTTTTTATGTAACCCTATTTATATCATGTTTAACATATTTATCAATGAAACAATCTATTATCTTACATGGTATCAGAGCTCTAGGTTAAAACCTTACTTCTGACCACAGCTCGTAGTCGTCGCCCTCCACCTCCGACCTCCGACGACCTTCTTTAATAGTCTTCGGAGATGTCATTATTATGTTTCTTATTTTTCCGTTTCTTCTCTTCTCCGCCTAAATAATAAAACAGTCGAATGGCACCAAACCAGAGTCCTTTCATCGACTTATTCTACTAACTCGTCTACTTCTGCCTATTCACCTTCCGCCTCCTCCTCGGCTAGCCACTTCATCAAATCTCTTTTCCGATTCAGCCCCTTCGGATGTTGTGGCTGTCTATCTCCGATGGCACCTTCTCTGCAGGGCATATGTAGTCGTTTCTTTCTCTATCAACACTGCAGTTGCCGATCTCGCCAAACTTGGTTCCGTCCGTCGCAGCTCGAGCCCTCTTTCTCTCTCGCTGCCTTTCTTCGAACCCATCTGCCACCGTTGCATGATCGTTATTGTCGCCGCCGCTCCTCTCTTCTTATACAAAGGAACCGATGTTGGCCGTCGCTTCTTCGCTCTCCTTCTCCGACAAGTAGTTGTTAACCGTCATCATTAGAGCTCTGTCACCGCCGTTGTCATTATCTTCATTTATGTTATGTTTTATGTTTTTGTTTTTCTAGTTTTGCAGGGGATATTAGTGATTAGGGTTTAGGCCCAAGCCTTTTAGGATTTAGATTAGGTATCTTATGTAACCCTATTTATATGAGGTTTAACCTCACTGTTTATCAATGAAACAATCTGATATCTTACAATCCACCATTATTACCAACCAATCACAAAATATATCTTAATGTTTATCTTACAATCCACCATTATTACCAACCAATCACAAAGTATATCTTAATGTTTACGTGCTCATAATAAAATCATAAAATTGACATAATTATTGTTATACAAACAATAAAACATCTACATTTTGATATTTTAATTGCCTTCGTAATTTGCTCTGTTAAAGTACTACCCACATCATAATAATGTCAATAATACAAGTATTGTTGAGAATAAATCCCAATCTAGATCAAGACCATAAGTGCTAAGAATCCATCACATATGAAATTTGAAAATGAATTTCATCTATTTGATAACCAAACCCACCATAAAATATGAAATGTAAAAATTGGCAGGAATAATGAGAAGAAATCACTACTAGAAGTAGTACTAGTGTTTCCAAACTCTATAAGTCCATTTGTATATCAAAAAGGATTTGATACGTATTGTAGTCCCAAAATAACATCTACTAAAAAACTAAAAACTTATAGAAATCCACTCCAAAATGATTCTAAGAAAGTTGTATAAAAGTCCCATGAATCAATTTTATACATTTTAAATTTACCTAAATTTGATGCAACTTTTTGCTGGCTATCCATATTCTATACGAACTTACTCAAATCTTCCAAGGCATTGAGTTGCCAAGATCAAAGGGACCTAAAGACTCATTCTGTACCAATAAAGTAAAATCACAAGATTAGCTAAAAATGCTATATGGGTGGTATTATGACATCATCTATTAAAATAAGAATAGTAATAAATAAAATTATATACCCAGTTTATGCCTCTTAGCCCAAGGCTTCTGCTGTCTTCATTATATTGTTGGGGACCAGAAGTATCTTCAGCATTCGCAGCTTGCCTGTCCCCCTATATACAAAGATAACTAATTCATGTCACACAGGTGATTGATTCCACAACCTTTCTAGGGCTATTTTGGTCATTTCCATCTTTTGCACATACAAGAGATTGAAAGCGAGTCTTTGTCCCACCTCTTTGGGCGGGACAAAAAGAATTTAAATTTTGTATTGTGTTTGGCGTCTGTCGGTCTGATAACCAGACGCCAAACACGGTACAAGGCCGTCTATTATGCACGGCCTTGTACGCCAAACACAGTACAAGGCTGTTTATTATGCACGGCCTTGTAGAGTGTTTGGCTTGCATTGGATTGGCACTGATGTCAATGAAGGGGAAAAAAAAAAAGGAAACCTCTAGAAGACCGGGGAATTTGAAGGAATTTGAATTAGAATCATGAGTAGCTCTAGCAACACTGACACGAACATTTTTGGTAGATGAGGAGAATTTGCGGAAGGAAAAGGCATTACAAGTCTGTTCAGCATCCAATATTGAGAGTTGAGGTTGAGGATCGTTTTTCATTTGTTGTGAAGAGATGATGGCATCGAAAGAATCAGAAATGAATGATTTTGGATCAAATTTATTCATCTTGGCTTGTAAAGATGCTTCTGATAAAAGTCCACCAATGCTTAAAGCAGTTAAACTATCATCCCATTTAAATTGTGGTTGTGGTTGTATTTTTCCTTGTAATGATGCTTCTGATAGAAGCCCACCAATGCTTATATCGGTGATTAGAGAAGTCTTTTGAGGCACCGAGTGTTCGGATACAAGTCCACCTATGCTCAAATTGGTTAACTCATCATCCCATGGTGATGTTGACCGTTCATGGCTTTGACCCATGTTGACTTTTTCATCCTGTTCACACAAAAAAAATCAAGAGAAAAAAAAAAAGGTGAAACATTGTTGTATAAATACTAGGACTGTTCACTATTTGGATAAAACCGAATTGTCCAATTGGACAATTTGGATCGGACTATTTGGTTCGGATATTCGGATTTTTGGATTGGTTTTTAGCAAAACCGAATTATTATTTTGGATTTCGGATTGGTTTTGGTTTATAAAATAAAAACTGAATAGTCCAAAAAAACCGAATTACAATTTATTATTTTGTTCCTTTTAATATATATCTTTAATAAATTATAAACTTACTAAATTATTCTTTTAATATATTAAAATTTTTCATCTATTATAATATTTTAATATGTATTTCTTATCAAAAAAAATTGTCTATAAAATAGTAAACTATAATATATTTTTCTTGATAGTTATTTATAAGTTTTAGTTCACAACTAATTAAACAATATTTTTTAGTTTATATTATAGAGTAAGTTAATACTAAAGTTATATATTTGTTGAAATGTCTTGATTCTTGAAAACCGAATTGTAAAAAACCAATCCAACCGAATTATAATTTGGTTGGATCGGATCGGATTTGAATTTAGTTTGGACTATTTGGATCTATGTTTTGAAAACCAAAATTAATTTGGATTCACTTGATCGGATCGGATTAAACCGATCCATCCAAATGAACACTCCTAATAAATACACATTTAATTGGACAAGCTTTTTAGGGCTAATTCACATGATGAAGATGAGGAGGAGGGTATTCACGTCTTTTACACAGACAAAAACTCAAGCAAGAGCATAAAAATGGGGCCTAAAGGGGAAGGGTAATGATAGAAAGGAATATTTACCACATGCTGAGTATCATCTATTTCAGCTGTTGCTTCTAGAAGCTTCCTTTCTTCTGTAGTCTCAATCTGTTTCTGAATGGTTTCAGATGTTACACAATTTTGTGGAGAAATCCTTGAAGACTCACCATCAGAGAACCAGCCATAGCTACAAAAAATGAAACATTGTTTTTTCAGTTATTTTTAAAACTACAAAGTTCAAATGGAATAAGCGATTCCAATTCCAACGTATGAGAATGAGACGCTAGCAGTGGAAAGGGAATTAAGGTCAAACCTTAAGCGGAATACAGGAGGAGTTTCTAGAGCTGTGTAAACATCTCCAGCAGTAATAGCAGTGTCCTTTGATGTCCATTTTCTAGGAATAGATGTGTGTTGTCTGAGGTGTGATTCATAAGGTAAAAGCATGGGTTCCCCTATGGCTATGCTTGAAGCACCCCATTTTGTATGGATGTGGTTGATAACAGATGATATCTTCTTTCTAGCTCTTAGTGTGAGTTCAAGGAATGGATTAAGAGCATCCTGTAGAAATGTTTTGTATTATTGACATAAATATAAATAGTTCAATTGGCATTTGGTTTGTAGAATGTTTTGGAAAGAATTGAAATCTAGTAAAGAAGTTGTAATTTGAAGGAATTGAAATCTGGGATGCATTTGGAATGGAATTGAATTCCAATCCTTTTAAATCTGTTCAAGAATTTGGAAAACAAATAATGGCAAATCATAGAAATTTCCCTTTATTTGTTTTTTGAAATTTATTATTTGCTTCATAAATATTTGTGATTGAAAATAACTTCTAAAATACATATTACATTGCCTTTTTGTGTTTCTTGCTCACGAAACTTTTTTAAAGCTATTTTTAGAAGAAAAAAAATTATACGTATTAAGATGGAAATGAAAATATTTATTCTAGAAACTAACTTCAGTTAAAAACAAAGGGTTTTATGCAGAAAAATCTCATTATTTTGGGAAAAAATTTGATAAAGTCCTAAATTATTATTTTTTTGAAAAGAAAAGTCCAGATTATTTAATTTTACACAGTAATCTGTCATTTCCTGTTAAAATAAAAATAATGACTTTTTCATTAATTTGGCAAAATATTAAATAATCAGGACTTTTCTATTCAAGAAAAATTATAACTTTATCAAAAAATTTCCCAAAATAATGGGACTTTTCTGCATAAAACCCAAAAAAACAAATTATTAACATTCAAAATACATACTTTTAAAAGAAGGGTATTTGTATATTTTTAACAAGAAGAAAATGCTTGGAATGCCATGGATTTTAATTTTAGGATGGAAAGTTGAAATCCATGGATTTTGTGAAGTTGAATGGAATACAGTTCTGTAATGGAATGGAATTGAATTCCAATTCCAGCAAACCAAACACCCTAAACTCACCTTCTCTAACCCTATTCGAGTAACTTCATCAACTGGAAAAAGCTGCAGCTTAATTTTTGTTGAAGGATCAACAACTTTTCCACTCTTCAATTCCAATGTTGTTACTTCTTTTCTAGTTTCTGTAGATGCTTCACTTACTGAAAGCTGCTGACTGAGCACTTCTGTATCAGTACTAAAAGGTTAAACACATGATCATATTATCAACAGATAGCAGTGTACTTTCATTGCATACATTGAAAAATTATTTTGTATTTTAATGGAATTTGCTAAAATTCGGTGGATTTTCAAATTACAATGTTATAATATGATGAGATAAAAGTAGAAATTTTATATAAAACAAACCAATGAAAGTTCATTGCTATTTCTTGCATCTAACCCTATCAAGAAAACTAACATAGTAAAGTGAAAGAAAATAGACAAATTGTAGTAAGATGCCTAATGTTGATTCTAATGCAATATTCAATATACAAAGCATTAGAAGCTTAAAGTACAACATCATTAATCAAGATTTCAAGAATAAAGTTGCAGAAGATGAGTGACCTGATGCTTTCTGTGTAGACTTTTTTTGTCTGTTTGTGGCCTTTTTCACTTTATTTGTCCCACCAATGAGCTTGCCTGCTTGAGCTATACTTCCTTTTCTCTGCAGGGTTGGTTTCATGGCAACTTTGTTTTGCTGTAAATAGAAATTAGAAAGTGATAAATTCATCATCCTGATATCCAAGCTTTATTATCAACATATAAAGCTTTTGTATTCAATTATGAGGAGTTGAGGACAAGGAGGGCATTTATGTCTTTTGTACTGACAAAACCCTGTCCTGCCTTGTTTTACCTAAAGGTGGGAAAAAAATGTGTTTTATTGTCTAAAATGACAACAGTCCCAGTCTCAGTCAAACTTGGTACAACTTGTTTTGTTTTGTCTTGTCATTATCATAAATAAAAAATTATTTTTATTTATAAATGGATTTAGTAAAAGATGGCTACAAAAAGGAAGGTTGAGACTTGAGAGTCTATGCTCTATATTGCTCTACTACTTGATAGTAAGGATTTCTAATTGTACTGAAACGTCAGATTTATTGACTATGTGAAATCTTTAAAAACTTTATAAATTTTGTGGATGATACATGAGTATATGTATGCATATAATAAATGTCCACATGCTGAAAAACAGTCAGAAATCAAGATAACATAAAGTGAAAAGGTCATAGGATATATAGTCCTAGATGAAAATATCAAAAACTGAATAGTGCATATGTGCTATTACAAAATAAATAAATAAAAGAAGCTTGATAAGAGTGCAATATGTAAGTTGCCTATTCAATACAAAGAAATCTCATATTATGATGTATAATTATGTTGAAAAAAATCACAATAATGTACATTCTATTTATTGATCAAGTTCCACTACTTCATCCCACCCCACTACTTGGTTGAGCTGAGAACTCAATTGACCTATAAATCATAAACCATCTAATTTCACTGGGTGTCTGCTGTGTAAGCAACTTCTGCTAAGTTCTAACTAATTTGAATTTTTTTCTAAATGGTGTAATGTTCTTTCCTACTCACAATATCAGTCACAAGTTAGGGGCAAAATAACTAGATAGCATTAGGGTTTTGGCATTTAAGGTTGCCCAACATAGGTTAGTGCATCTTTATGCCTAGAACTTAACGAAACATACTTAGGTATTTTGATATATATCAAAACTTTTATGTTAGTGAGCAACAACTCCTATTTTTTTAGAAAGTGGTCCCTTTTTACATAAAGGAAGTATAGTTTACACAACTTCATACAATAACAGATAAGATTTTCTTATCAATTGTTGCATTACCCTCCTTCTCTATCTCTTTCCACCGTTTGATTTTAAGTAGAAAAGAAAACATATGTATGTATCATGTTAACAAGATGACATGGTACAGTCATGAAATCAATATTTTCTCTGTCAGGAGGGCTTTACAGTTCCTTGCCAAGCTTTGAATCTCTATGTGCATCGCATATATACACATAGAATGAGCAGTAACATAATTATATAAATTAGGGTTTCAAAATTAATATTCGGACATACATCTCTATTGATTATTTTAGAACCTTAAATACCAACCACAATCTGAATGAATTACACATAAGAAATGAGGGAATTATCAGCAATCGCTCAAAAAGTTCACAACGAGGTTGATTCATACGATAAGAACAGCAAGCATTAGCATCATCCAACGAACATCAAACTATAAAGTTCGTCATCAGATCGAATCAAAATAAAGTAAGGTTTCGAATTCCCCAAATCAAACGATTGATTGACCTAGAACTGGAATTTGTATGTAAAATTGAACAAAAAATATGAATTGAACTGTAAATTGAGTACATCAGATCCATATAAAACAGGGATTCATTCGTATGTTTTGTGCATCATTGAATGTTTTACGCACCTCATATAAACCAGCGGGGGCTTGTTAATCGTACAATCGACAACGACTGTGAACTGAATTGTTTGAAAAACAGCGAGGGGCGGAGGAATGTTGGCAAGTGGCGGGAGCTCAATGTGTATTCAAGAAGTTGAATAAAAGTACCAATTTTCAAATGACCCTCGCTAATCAAACGCTTTTGCTATTTATCTTCGCAAATAAAACACAATCACACTTCACAGTAATACATAAACTTATTGGCATTGCCGTACCAAAAAAAAAAACAAAAAAACAAAAAAAAAAAAAAAACAAAAAACAAAACTTATCATTAGTATTTTTTTTTTAAAGGGTTCTTGCTGAAAGTTTCAAGTCGGGGTTGGCAGGGTTGCCTACATATTAGACTATTCAGAAAAACTCGATCATATCCATAGCAATTTCCATGTTTCGCACATACGGAAGTGCATATTGGATGAGGATGCGGTTGTGTCATTAGATGACATTCAGGTTGATGAGCGTCTGAGCTATGTTGAGAGGTTCGTGGCTATTTTGGAGAGAAAGGTGAAGGTTTTACGGAGCAAGAAAGTACATATGGTAAAGGTATGATGGCAGCATCGGAAGGGCTCCGGGTGAGCCTGAGAGCCAGAGGCCGAGATGCGAGAGCATTACCCGGATCTGTTTGTTGCAGCAGACTTCGAAGATGAAGTCTAGATCAAGTGGGGGAGAGTTGTAACATCCTGGGCTTTAAGGTCTAGATCAATTAGCCTTGATGGACTCAAATCCATTATTTTGTGCAAGAATTGGGCCGTGAACTACTCTAAAAGGCCCAATGGGCCGAAAACCACCAAATTGGGCCCATATTATCGGACTCAAGCACTAAAGGCCCAAACCACCTCTCTCATTTCTCCCTCTCGGCCCAACATATATATATATATATATATATATATATATATATATATATATATATATATATATATATATAAAAGGAAATGGAGGTTGACTTTGGAGGTGTCACCTCCATATTACACAACAAATAATAAGACAATTGCATCTCATACTTCCATGCAAGCTTGTATGATCCAACATGCATCAAGGTTTCTCTCTCTCCTCTCTTCTTGATATCTTGGCCGAGAGCCACAACCCACACACATAAACTTCTTCAAACATCTTCCTTAATCACTCTTAAGTATTCTCTTCCTTCTCCCTCCAAAAATCTCGAAGTGTTGCTTGTGTATCAAGGGGATTTCCACAAGAACATCATCATTTCTCGGTAAGTTATACACATCCAATAATTATATAACTCTCTTCTCATGTTGGATCACTTATCTTAAACATTTTTGGTAATCATACTCCTATAATCATCTCAAGTTCGAGATTTACTCAAAGGTGTTGCTAGGACCAAAAACCTCTTCGTCTTTTCTTCAAAAACTGAACCCATAAACCCAAGGTGAGTTCATACCCCTCTATTTTCGGTTTTCACTTGTTTTATGGGGGAGAATACAAGTAAAATATGTGGATCTATGTGTATTTGTACGTTATGTGTGACTTCTTGTGTTTATGTGGTAAATATGTACCAAAAATGTAATATATTCGAGATCTATAGTTCAAGAAGGAAAAATATGTGATCTAGGTTATATTTCACTTAACATGTCAAGATAAACTACCGGGTTAATATTATAAAAGCCCTAAATTTTTAACTCGTAATTGGAAAAAGCCCTAATATTTTTTTTTATTATTGATATGGCCGCAACTTTTTCACATAATTATTACTCTAGCCCACTTAACAAGTTTTATGGTTAACTTGGTTAAATTTTTTGCAAAATCAGTCCTAAAATGTTCAAATTTAGTCCTTGAGGTTTGCAAAAAATTACACCACATGACTTTTTAACTTTATTTTTCGTTTTTTGTATAATTTATTTATTTTAGGTTTTTTTTATAAATATATATATATATTTTTATTTGCTTTTTCTATATACTTTATTTATTTTCATTTTTTTAACTTTATTTTTCAACAATTTGATTTTTTTTACCTTTTATACCTTTTGTTTTCTATTTTATAGTGTATATATAGAGTATATTAGAGGTTTTTTTTAGTTTTTTTCATATTTCTTTTCGTATTATATTTTAATTTTTTCATCTTTAAATTTTTTTTCTTATCTGTTTTTATTTTTTGTATTTCAAAACACGAATATATCATTGCAATGTAGATTCAACAGACAATGTTAGCTTGGATATCTTTGAAGAAAATAGTCGGAGTCGTGCTTTAACAATTTCAAAGGTGCTACTTGCTTTGAGATCAATCTTCACCAACCATAACCCTTGTATGTATTTCATTCTTTTTGTTATAGTTTAATCCTTAAATTCCCTATCTGAATTGTTATATTATAATCTTTTAGCATCTTTAAAAATCTGAAATTTTGATAAAGTTGATAATTTTGTTTTTCAATTGTTGCAGATAAACCTCAAATTCCAAGAATTGCTCATTTGTACTTGGTAGGCAGAAGTAAACATGATGCATTAGCTGCAGAATGGACTCAAC
Source organism: Lactuca serriola (assembly GCF_051521515.1). Classification (NCBI taxonomy): domain Eukaryota; kingdom Viridiplantae; phylum Streptophyta; class Magnoliopsida; order Asterales; family Asteraceae; genus Lactuca; species Lactuca serriola. Next base: position 284,709,499 of record NC_136411.1, read on the forward strand.
GATTTGCAAAGTAAAAATTGAGCATTTAGAAAACCAAATAGTCATGTGTGTTTTTAGTTCATATATTATGTATAAATTATATTATATATTTCATGTATAAGTATCGTTTTTTCTTGTATATTACATTGTAAAATGGCTTAGGAAGTGCATGTTTTTTAAATTTGGAAGATTTTCAAAATACTCGGTCCATATAAGTTAAAAATACAAAAGAAAAATAATAATAATAATAAAAACAAATAATTGGAAAACAAATAAGAAAAAAATAAAAAGATGACAAAACTAAAATATAATACGAAAAGAAATATGAAAAAAAAACCAAAAAAAACTCTAATATACTTTATACATACACTATGAAATAGAAAACAAAAGGTAAAAAGGTAAATAAATCAAATTGATGAAAAATAAAGTTAAAAAATAAAAATAAATAAAGTATATACAAAAAAGAAAATAAAAAATGTATATATTTATAAAAAAACCGAAAATAGATAATGTATACAAAAAACGAAAAATAAAGTTAAAAAATCATGTGGTGTAATTTCTTCCAAACGTCAGGGACCAAATATGAACTTTTAGGACTGATTTTGCAAAAAAATTAACCAAGTTAACCATGAAACTTGTTAAATGGGCTATAATGATAATTATGCGAGAAAGTTGTGGTCATAGCAATAATAAAAAAATATTAGGGTTTTTTCCAATTACGGGTTAAAAATTTAGGGGTTTTTTAATATTAACCCTAAACTACCCTACAATCTTTATAATAAGCACACAACAACATAGAATTTGTTATTGGACCATTTTTGAGAAATAAACAAAAGTTGGGGAAAAAGATGTCATTCACGGTTTCTACAAGGATCAAAAGGTCAAAACAGTTAAAATAGAAGTTTTTATGAACATTATGCTTTCCAAAGGACTAAAAAGGTAAATTGTAGCCTATTGGGCTAAAATTTTGGGCTTTTCGGCCCACAGGCCCAAAAAATATGATTTTTAAGGGGCTGAAATGGTAAATTTCTCAAAATAGTGGGTAGAAAAGTAAATAAATCTATTTCAGGGGTCAAAATGACCCTTTTTGCTAAAAAGGATTAAAAATGTAAATTTTTGGATTTTGGGTCAAATTTGTAACAGTTGCGAAAAGTTGGGATTATAAATGAAAATCTTTTTACTAAAGGGGATGAAACTGCCAAAAAGTAAACATTGGGCTGAAAACCTTATCTAAATAAGTCTTTGGGCAAAAATGTAAAGAAAAACAGTTTAAGGACCTAAAATGTCATTTTTCTATAAAAATGGATTAAAATTGTCATTTTTATTAAAGAAGGGTTGAATAGGTCAAACCAATATTTTGAGTCAATCATATTATTATTATTAAGATATTTGGGTTAAAAATACCACATTATAACTTACGAATTTAGAATGAAAAATATACATATATTTTCATAAATCTAAATATCGTTATAAAACAATCGACAAACTTTTGCCTTTGCGATTTAACAATTGTCAAACAAAATTCCCGACATCTATACTATACAAAAACAAGTAAACATTCAAATTGTTGGGCTTGAAAGATTCTAATCATGCTTATTGGACCTTCGTGACCCATTAACATGACTTTTGGGCCTAACATAAATAATACATGTTTATTGGGCCTCCTGTGACCCAATTACATGCTTAAGGGACCCTCAATGGCTTTTACATGCTATTGGGCCTCATTGGCCCATCAACATTGCTAGTAAGGTCCAAATAAATCATATGCGAAATAGGCCAACGCGCCCTTCGTGTACTCGACAGCCTTAAATAACATACGTGATTAGTAGGACCCCGTGGCCCTCTTCTCCTCGTCTGTTAGGCTTACATTCTATTCAAGTAAACAAAAATCAAGTCGTTAATCAAAGTCAATCAAATTCATTCGGATTAAGTGAGTAATAACGAGCGACACCAATAAGTGTTTGTCGTAGTCTGTAGTTATAATCAAAGTCTCCTGGAGGGAGAGCGAGAGTTTGTGTATAAATCTATACGGGGGTGACTCTCCCACACCTAAGTTGTTCGCTACAGTTAGACTCGGCCAGTCTAGGGCGAAAAAATCTTAAGATCAATTATGGCGTTCACTAGAATGCCAAGACAGACGAACTAGTCATTATCATGCATGGTTATAACGACTCACTTAAAATCCAATACCATCTAAGTAATCAGGGGAAATCATATTCATTCGATGCGACGATACAATAATACAAAACGATCATATTGTGTTATCGGAAAACATCGGGTTTTCCGGGGAATCAACATTATTCTCTTGTACTTTCAATAACTATAATGCAAAACTTCTCATTTATACACGATTTGAAATCATTCACGCATATACCTATGGATCTTCACACTTTTTGTATAAACAATTGTCGTTTCAGAAAATATCGGATCTTCTGAGTTTTATAAACTACACAAAACATTTTCATATCAACCCTGCTTATGAACTCACCAACATTTTATATATTGACGTTTTCAAAATAACTTGTATTCTCAGGTAACAGATAAGCTGAAGAACAATACCAAGTGTGTTAGGAAGTTATGTTTTGAAAACTCTCAAATAATTTATGCTATGAATATGTAATATTTGGACAATGTACTTGATGTGAACAATGTCAGTTGTAATGTATTAATGCATGGTGATGTTTATGTTATGTTTCATGTATATTCATTATGATGATATTTCATTTTAAGTCATGTGAGCCCTCGGACGTTTCCGCCGTCTGGTTCGGGGGTGTGACAGGTTGGTATCAGAGCTCTGTTTATAGTGAACTGACATATCTAACCACACATTGATATGCAACTATAAACCCAGCAAGGTACTAAATAACTCTAAAGAAAACAAATAAAATATACTTACTTGTGTAACTTGGGAAATATGAACATAATACCAAATCCAATAAGATGATCCTGACATCTCGGTTAAGCCAGGACTGTTCACAGTTGTATTAAGGGGCGAATGTAGCCTGATCAACTACATTTCCTCCGAAATACAACTATCACATGCACTGGGGAAATCGCGATGGTCGGTAAACTTAAAACGTACCCCTTTGTTACCAAAAAGAGAACATAAACTCAATTTATATAACAACTAAAACATCTTAGGAATAATAGTAGTATATTTATATGCACTCTTGCAGACCATATGGCCGGCTTCCATCACCCTGGAGATCCGTATTTCCCTAACCAGGGGAATAACGGATGGCTGGAAGAGGAACCTGAAGAAGACCCCGAGGAGGAGTCTAAAGAGGAACCTGAAGCGGAAGTCAAGGGCGGACCTGTCGAACCAGTGGTAGACCTGGAAGAAGAAGAAGTTGAAGGAGACCTCAAGGAAGAACCCAGTGATGACGATGACGGTGATTCGGACGCGGAGTCCGAAGTCATCAACCCCCTTACCCGATTAGGGTGCCCGCTCATCGGATAGGCCCAACTGGCCCTACACCCCCTGGGGTATCAATATTTGGAGGTGGAGCAGATAGAGACCCCCGTTTGGCATGGCACGCGAGTTCTATGACTTGAGGGAGGGAGCACCGACTGATTGCGCGCTTCCAGTTATGGTGAGACGATTGTGGGATACTGGTGATCAGGCTCAGAACACCGTTGATCAGATGCACCAGATGCGGATTAGGGTCGAGCGGGCGGAGCAGGAGACACGAGAAGTTATCCGAGAGTTCCACATGAGACAAGTGAGGTGGAAGACTCGACTCCAAGACGCGGAGTGACAGGTAGCTCGCCTTCAGGGAGCATCCACTTCGTCAGCACCACCCTCTGGCACATCCCACCATGCCTAGGATTAGTCGTATCCATCTTTAGTATTATGCTTATATGATCTATGCTATGTACCACCGACTTTATGTTTAAGTGATTACACTACTCATAGGGTCGTTATGTTGCCGAACTTTGTACTTTTATGTATGCTCTTTCGAGCAAATTTTCTTGTATCAAAGTACGGATATTATTAGTGGAAAATATTATGTGTTTATTTATGACGTTGTTATCTGCTATGCGCTAAATTTCTGTGTTGTATGTCAATATGTGAAACTACTTAAGTACCTACTATACACCTAGTTTATAGGACCACGAACTCACAAAAATTTTAGGCACTCAACATCTTTCCGTTCCATGACAGAAGGATGCCTCAACGACCTGCCAGTGGAAACCCCGAACCGATATCACCAGAAATCAACTGTGACATCCCCATTTTCTCGGCCAGAAAAGACCGATTTTGTTTATGCTTTATAAAAATCAGAGTTCCTCTTTTAATAAAAACGTTGCGGAATTTATTCCCAGAAAAACACGATAAATACGTTATCAAAGCATTTCTGAAGAAAAATATTTTTATTCATTTTAAAACATTTGGGATTTCATCGTCAATACAGAAACATAAACATAAACAGAACTTACATTCATTATCACTAGTGATTTATATCTCCTTAATCTCTCAGTGTAACGTGACTTCATAACAACACATGTGATATAAATAAACTGAGTGGGTCAGGTTGGGAAACCTGGTGAGTACATAGGGTTTTCAACCCACAATAATATAATTATTATGTTTAAACAATTAAGCAATCAACCCAATTACCCATCCCCATTATCTTCTTTAATCTTAAGGATCTACCCTAAGAATCAGCTATTCCTCGTTCATTTATTCCTAAGGATCATCCTAAGGAATCAGCACAAAGTCCATCGTTGCCACGGTTTACACAACAGACACTAAGTCTACATAGTCACCAGGGGTTAGGCATCAAGTATGCATGATCGCCAAGGTTTACACAACGGGCGCTAAGTTTACATAGTCGCCAGGGTTTAGGCATCGAGTCTGCATGATCGCCAAGGTTTAGGCACTAAGTCTGCATGGTCGCCAAGGTTTGGAGTACACCGGGTGAACACATCGTTCACAACACATATAGGTTGCGAGCCTGATAGTGTTCCACTAGACTATCTAGAATAGTCTGTGGTTGTCATCCATACCATGCTGAATGACGGGGCCATCGTTTGGGAAAAGGCTTCTCACATCGTCCACCTCTCACCCTCACCTTGTGGTCTATAACATCTTTCAACTCATCATCAAACTATTCCATCTATTCCATCTATTACATCTACACATGTTTTACCCCAACATTATCATAGATATAAAATACATATACAGTTTAAATCATTTAAAACATGTATAAAATCGTTTATCCAGCATAGACAGCAAGTATTCAGATAATTGTTGGATTAGTGTCTAAGTCCATAACTATTTTGGTATGTACTTGACCCGATGGTGCATGGTCCTTTTGGGTTGCCTTCACCAAAGCAACTTGATAGGATGAATTATGGAGAGAAAGGATTAAATATGATTTATTAATATATTATGGGAATAATATATTAAAGGAGAAATCATATTGTTTAATTAATATTAGTCAATAATTAATTGGTAATTAGTTTTGTGACTAAAAGAGATTAATTAAACTTAAGGGACTGGAATTGTAATTATAAGATAATTGCAATTTGGGCCATGAATTGTCTTATATTAAGGAGTGGACGAAATCTATGGGGAAGCCCATAAGAAATCGTCCAAGGCCTTAATTAAAGGAGTCCATGGGTTGCTTAGGGCTTAAGCATCCAAATTAGGGTTTCCTTGTTAGATAACCCTAATAGCCTCACTATATATAGAACCCTTAAGGCTAAAAAATGTGGGGAACTTCTCTTCTAGGGTTAGAACACGTTTTGGGCAGCCTCCATCCTCTCTTATTCTCATCCTCTTGCTCTTGGTGTTTGTGAACCATTAGAGGAGTGACATTTGTGACTCTAAGCTTTCTAAAGTCAATACAAGGAGGATGTGAGATTGTTATTGCTACATAAAAATCAAGGTAATATCTTAAACTTATTCTCATGTTAATATGATTACTTGAATGCTAGAATTAGGGTTTATAGTCTTGGATAACTTGCATGTACAATAGAGAAACCTAAATCCAAGCATTAGGGTTTGTATGAGCACATAGGATGTTCTTATAGCCAAAACCCATCAGTGGTATCAGAGCCTAGATTGGTTTCTATTGTATTGATGCCTTGTATGTTGAAAAAATTCAATTTTTGTGGTTCTGCATGATGGACTCGGCGAGTCCCACTGTGGACTCGGCGAGTTCAAGCGTCAGATGGAGCTATTTTCGGGATTTCTTGTTGTTTATCTTTGAGATACCTGCCTTTATCATATTAGATCAATATAAATCCGATTTTATGATATATATGACTATATTCTTGATCTAATTGAAGATATTTATCAATTAATAAAATATTTGTTTCCTTATGTGATAATTGATTAATTATTTTGATTAAATTGGTAAATTGTTTTGCAAGAAATCATTAAATAAATCAAATATGGATAATTATGTGATTAAATGTTAATTAAGATTATTTGTTATTTGATCCTTGTGTTATGAAAAGTTTCATATTTTGCCCTTTAGGTTTTATAGTTTAAATTTGAACTCAAAAGTTTAGTTTTGAAATTTAAATAGTTGAAACCCTAATGTTTTGAAATGGTTCAAAACTTGCCCTCAAGTTTTGGAATTTAAATTTTGATTAATAGTTTAATTTTGATGTATATTTAAATTCTAAACCTAATGTTTTGAAATGTTTCAAAACTTGCCCTCAAGTTTTGGAATTTAAAAGTTGATTAAAGGTTTAATTAGGAATGTTAAATTCTAAAACTCTAGTATTGTTTTGAAAAGCTCAAATCACACCCTTATGGTTTTATTAATTAATTAAGGTGTATAATTAAAAGAGGTTTAATAAATCCATAAAAGTTTTGGTTTACAATTTAATTGAATTAGAAGTATAATTGTTAAATTTGACCACCTAGTATTTTAAAAAGTTGTAAAATACACCCTATACTATATATAACATTAAAAGTATAACATTATATATATGTATGAGTAAAAGTCAGTCTTACCGTTAGTAGGCCTCATTCACGAAGCTGGTCTATAAGGGGTGTTTAAGGAAATTGCCTATAAAATGACGATTGAATGGGTATCCACTCTTACCCACCGCACTCTTGACTAGTGGAGGGTCGTTAGCCGAACGGGTAGGATAGGACGAAGCCTTCCATCATAAGTATTATGAAGTATAAAAGTAACTAAATGTTTTTCAAATTCCCAATCTTAGTTACTTAGGCAAAGTGAATTGATGCAATTCCATGAAATTACACTTTGTGCCCTTGCGAAGACGTTAGCGGAGCGTGTGTGGTTTACCGACACAATAAATGGTTATAAGCAAAGGTAGCAAAGGGTGACTCAATGTTTGTCATAGTTCAGTGGAGCGTGTGTGGTTTACCGGCACATCGAATAGGTGACTGTAACATGTGGGGGCACCATGTAGTTTGCATGGTTATTCACACCCGCTTTGTGATCCTCGGCATCCCAGTCACAAACAAGAGGGGCGTATCGAGATTTAAACATGCCATGAAGTGTTCAATGAATCTCAAAGGATCTAGGAGTTTTCATAGATTTAAAACCTAAATTTCTTTTTCGTTTTTCATGGTGGAAATTAGTGAATCGTCATTCACTTACCTTCAAATGTTCTACAATTTGGGTTACGACATCCCTTTCCCGAGTTGTAGAATATTGTGTTGGGTCCTAGCCTTAGTATCTCATTTGGGTGATTTACTAAGAACTCAATCAATCAACTAACTTGAATTTGTTCCTCCCATTTTGTAGATGTCGAAGTTCGACAACTATGGTCTTCCCAAATCCCGTGGAACAAGCATTCCACATGAAGATGGTATTCCACGATTCGATCAAGGAACAAGAAATCATGCTTCACTTCCTCCACCTCCTCCAATTGTTCTCCCTAACCCACAAGATCGAAGAATTGAAAGGTTCAACATCACTAAAGCCCTATTGGAAATGAAACATGAAGATGGTAAACCCGTGTGTGCCCACATTCTAGGAATGAAATCACACATTGATAGGTTGATAATGTTGGGTGTGTCATTCCCGGATGAGTTGGCTGTGAACTGGGTTTTGCAGTCACTGCCTGAATCATATAATGAGTTCAAAAGAAAGTATTATATGATGGATCATGACCATAACCTCGTTGACCAAACTTACATGCTCATTGATGCTGAATCAGAAATGATTTGGCAAAGCAATGAAGCATATTTGTTGGGAAAGTCAACCAACCATGCTTTCGAGGACGTTCTAGGAGAAGCGACCTGCGTTTGCTGCCAAGAGAAAGGGCGTTGGATACAAGTCTGCCCTAAGAGCCTGAAGATTCCAAAAGATGGGAGAGTCAAAGATTATGGCTATGCTTCAGGTAAAATCCACTATCTAACTCCATTAAGTTCCTATTCGCTTATTCTTAATACATGATGTGATAAGATTGCATTTGAATGTTTTGCAGGATCGGTGAAAAGAAAGGAAACTTGATGAAAAGAGCAAGATGAGTCTAATCACCAAGAAATGGATCTCGATCGCATGGACTTTAAGATTAGATTTTGAGCTTAGAAAGTTATGATAGAGTTGTTAGAAATCTTTTTGAATACATAGTTTTCAATGGATTTTGCATTGTAAGGACAAATGTTTTCCGCTGCTTTTATAAATAAAATAAACTTTGGTTTGACTTATATATTTATTTCCTTGCAATAAAATCATTATGAAAATTGATGTTTGCATATTTCTAAAACGAGTGGATATGATTCTTATTTATGATAATTATGGAAAGGTCGAGAATTTACCAAATAGGGAGAGTTTCTCATCGCCCAAGTTTCAATTGGACAGAAACTTGGAATCACGCGACTTGGTTGCACGATGAATGAGAAATTTCATATTTGGAAATTAGACTAATTCATTGACAAAGTGTCAAGTGAAGGACTATAAGATCAAGTACACAAAGTTGTGTGTTGATCAAAGTCCACCATAAGAGTAACAAAGAAATTCGTCATGGTTTACTAAAGGTTTAGTAAATATGATTACACTTATAAGATTAAGTGTAATTGTGAATTGATTAAAAAGGTTTAAATCAATAGCAAAACGAATAAAAAGAGTCAAGTAGGCAGAAAGATAAAAGTTTCTCCATTCTTAGAAGAAGGGAGAGTAGCTTTTATGCTTTATGATAAGTCTTAATGATTAAGAACCATATCTCAATTGATCCTCTAAGTGAGTATTACTACAATTGTATGTCTAAAAAGAGGAATCAAGAATTGAATAAATGGTTAAATCAAGAAGTCAATCATACTTCGGTCCAAAACAAGTCTTACAGATAAGATTGTGACAATAAGTGACTAGTATTAAAAGGTTTATAACATTCATCAAATGTGGAAAGTTGTGATGTCTTGGATAAAACAAAGACCAACTCGAACCAATTTATGAAGTATTTTGATAAGAGCTACACTAACTCTTGAATATTTGTTTGTCAAGAAATGGTTATTGACAAGAGAATCTTACATGTCAAGGAGTCAGTGGGAGTCTTAATGGTCTTGAAAGGTTTCAAGAACAAATCAAAATAGACCTTATCGATCATCACTAGCACACGAGTTGAGGTTTACAACCTATCGTCTTGACATTATTTTGTTTCTGTGTTGTTCCAATTGAGTTAATTATGCATGTGAGTCCTATGAGTTCTCATTTGAATTCATAAAAGGCAAGACCTTGATCAATGAAAAGTACATTGATAGGAAAATGTGAGTGGCTTAACTACTTGGAAGACATGGTGGGCAGCTGTGCTACCATAAGGCAAGAAATTAAGATTAAGGAAGTTCGGTCCATATGAGCTTGAATTTATCGTAAATTTTGATTTTGACAAATTCACATGGATAGGAACACATACACCATTAAAATCTAAGTGTCATAAGATTCCCTCCTTCATGAAAATGATTGTGAGGAAATGCTTTCACTAAGAGAGATTTTAAAAAGATAGTGAATGTGAAAATTGGATTATCGAATTCGATTATGGTTACAGTATCCCTTTCCATGATTTGAATTGTGAGATTTGGCAATTAGTCTAAATTGTTTAGACACACATGTGAACTATCTAAGGGAAAGGTGTATAAGCTTAGATAAAGGATTATCAGAGCATTAGGTATTAGAAACATGAACTTATGATATTCAATAAGTATTGTTTTTCTAGAAGTTAAGTTGGTTTCTGAATACATGTCAAATCTAGTGGGAGCATAAGTGTTATGTTTATAATAATCATCATGATAGTGGGAGCATAAATGTTATGATTGCATGATTATTATGGAAAGTATTGCGAGTTAGCAATACTAATTATAGAAAAACAATAGTTATACTTTGCAAAGTTGTAAGAGTTGAAAAGTTGTTTTGCTATAATTAAGGGAGAGAATATTATGCTTCATTTCAAATCTAAAGGCTTAGGTTGAGAAATGTTAATAAATTTAGTCAAAGGTACATAGTGTGTTCTTAAAATTTCGATTATGATTACGACATTCCTCTTCACAATTCGAATTTTGAGAACATAGCAAATAAAACATTATGGCAAAAGATTGGTAAAGTATTAAATCTTTATGTAAGACATTATGCATCGTGTCCCATACGCTTCGGGTATAGGATTGATTGCAAATGCTATAATATTTGACCATTCTAAAATTTTCCAAATGTCTAGCGCATTTAGAGGGAAAAGGGACAAGAATCGGTTTTGACTAAAATAAACAACTATCAAAGGACAATCCAAAGTTCGCCGAAGATTGGTCGCTTGTGAGTAGTTGGAAGTATAATATTGGAAAATATGGAAATGTTTCCATATTGGATGGACCATATCGACATTATTATGAATAGATAAGATTCTATTAAGAATGAGTTGTCATATGGAAAATATGGAAACGTGTCTATATTGGGAATTGAATACTGAAAATCTATGTCTAGATTAGAAACTTTTATGCAAAAGGATGTTCAAAGGAAAGTACTTTGAGTGAGAGACATCATATCTAAGGAATTGTATTGTAACAATATCCGATAGAGGACCTTGTAATTCATTGACAATAGTCTTTGTGACTTTGGTGCAGTGATATTACGAAAGGATCATTGCATAAAATGTTAGAATCTAGAATATTCTATAAGTGGCAAGAATTTGATATTATTACACTTATGAAAAAGGATTAGGAGTTGTGAAATGAGAATGATTGGAAATGTGTTCAATTTGATCTATTTCACAAAGTAAGAACCATCGGTAAACATTGTGTGCATGCTAGGAGCACGGGACAAGTGTTGTAATTCAAGTAGGAAGTTGATTACCCGAAACGACAAATAATGAGTAATCGATATGGTGATAAATAAAAGGGTTTTTATTTATACTCAAAGGTTTGAGGTCATATGGTATTAGTATTATTCTTGTGTTTCACTTTGCATGTTTTGACTTCCTGAATAATTTAATTGGTTTAGAACAGTCAAATTATTCGAATGGGCCACAGTCGTTCATATGTTGGAAGTAGGTATGGATGAAGATTGTCGTGAATTGGTGTGTGGATTGTCTAAAAGAGTATTAGACATAAGCAAATGTTTGCCGCAACGTTCATGAGTGCTTATGAATATGATTTAAGCATTGGATTAAACCCACGCTCACTTGGATCACTCCATGGATTGTATCACGAGTGATTGGTGGGACGATAACATCTTATATTCTTGAAACCGAGATGTGTGAGTTGTATCTTGCGAGTCGGTTGCACATTGATAATATGTAAACACACCGGTAACTTGGTGTCATAAAACATATTGTTGTGTGTGATTCGGTGAGTGAGTGTAAGCGAGCATTGAATCAAAGTTTATCCGTTCCTTTTATTCAAAGTAGGATAAAAGCGATATCTTTGGGCCACTCGATGATTTAGTGATGACAAACGTAAATGCTCGGCCGGGTTAGGGCTATTTGATTTGTTCAATTAGTCAGTCGTCATAAATCGGAAGTCGCGAAATAGTACAAAGAGAATGATTTGAAATCATGTCTCATACGATATCTAGAATGGAGGAATATATGATCCCTTATTTAAAGGACACGCGTATCTGATAGGATCAGAGTTGACAACGGCTTTGGAAAGCTACGATTGCAGATAAGGATCTGAAGTCATATGCAGAATAGTTATTAGACTTATCCAAGTGGGAGACTGTTGGATTAGTGTCTAAGTCCATAACTATTTTGGTATGTACTTGACCCGATGGTGCATGGTCCTTTTGGGTTGCCTTCACCAAAGCAACTTGATAGGATGAATTATGGAGAGAAAGGATTAAATATGATTTATTAATATATTATGGGAATAATATATTAAAGGAGAAATCATATTGTTTAATTAATATTAGTCAATAATTAATTGGTAATTAGTTTTGTGACTAAAAGAGATTAATTAAACTTAAGGGACTGGAATTGTAATTATAAGATAATTGCAATTTGGGCCATGAATTGTCTTATATTAAGGAGTGGACGAATTCTATGGGGAATCCCATAAGAAATCGTCCAAGGCCTTAATTAAAGGAGTCCATGGGTTGCTAAGGGATTAAGCATCCAAATTAGGGTTTCCTTGTTAGATAACCCTAATAGCCTCACTATATATAGAACCCTTAAGGCTAAAAAACGTGGGGAACTTCTCTTCTAGGGTTAGAACACGTTTTGGGCAGCCTCCATCCTCTCTTCTTCTCATCCTCTTGCTCTTGGTGTTTGTGAACCATTAGAGGAGTGACATTTGTGACTCTAAGCTTTCTAAAGTCAATACAAGGAGGAATTGGGATTGTTATTGCTACGTAACAATCAAGGTAATATCTTAAACCTATTCTCATGTTAATATGATTACTTGAATGCTAGAATTGGGGTTTATAGTCTTGGATAACTTGCATGTACAATAGAGAAACCTAGATCCAAGCATTAGGGTTTGTATGAGCACATTTGATGTTCTTATAGCCAAAACCCATCAATAATATGCACACATAACACATAATTTATATAAAATACTTCATATCTATGTGTAAGCTGAAAGTAAATATGCACTCACAACACGTAATTTATATTAAACACTTCATATCTATGTGTAAGATGAAAGTAACTATGCACTCACCTGAGAAGGTGGTGACTCGGTACTCGGACAACGCTTCGTTTACTTTAAAATAATTTCCTTCGACGAAACCTAATATTATTACCACTAGAATTTAGTCTAATATTTACTGTGACTAATTATTAGTCTTATTATTATTATTATATAAGCGTTTAAACAATACTTTCCAACCACTATGTACAGACAGGGGCCAGACATAAAACACCGGAGGGCAGGACCATTTTGGCGTATAGCACTTCTGAAATCCAACAACCCTATGCGGCCCTTTAAACCAGATTCCCCGTACCGCGAGTAGTTAAAAAGATATTATAACGACACTTATATAAGTCATAATAATAGCTCAAATTTTTATTATAAGTTCATAATAACACTATTAACTTTAAATATAGGCTATATTAAAATATGGTAAGCATAACTTACTTACAAGGGGATTTTAGCTAGGAGTCGGGCTCTGCAGAAGCAGAACATCGTCGATGAATCTTTCTAAGAAAAGATTCGTGCTGCGCTTCAACGCTCACCTTACTATACTAAAAACTACAGAAAGAGAAGTCGAATCACGAGGGACCAAAATGTTTGGGGGATAAGGAGAGAAAGACTCTTGAATCAAGAGAATGGCGCAAGAAATATGAAAGCCCAAGGCTCTTATTTATACCAATTGAATTTTCAAAAACTACCCTCCATAATTACTTAATGACCTTTTAGTTATATAAACAACTAAACACCCCTCTATAATACTATTTTAAATGGATTTAATGATATTTGTACTAAACTGATGTCGAAAGAACTCAACATTAGTCTTATAATGACCGCATCGTCGATACCTTTCTAATGATATATACATATGTATATATATGTGTACGTATATATGATTTATACTTTATTTTAATACGTAAACATGCTATTATAATTTGTAACTCGTTCATACGAACTCCGTTTTTAACGTTATTTATATCCACGCGTAGGTGGAGACGTACTCTACAACTTTCGTTTAGACTCCGTCGGCTAATTTTTACATTATTTTTAAAATTGTATTTTTAACAGGCCGGGACAGGATTGGTCCGTTAAAAACTCATAACTTCTTCATCAGATGTCCATTTTCGTCTGTCTTTTTATCGTTACGCTACTAATAACGAGATCTTTGATTCTCGTTTAGGTTGTGTCAGCTAAAAACCGCTCAATCTAATACTCGGACTTTGGGTTGTACACCGCTAAGCCGAAACTTCGAAAAATCATAACTTCCTCATACAAAGTCAGATTTGGGCGTTCTTTTTATGGACGTTCTCAGGTTAACATATTCTACGACTTTCTTCTAGATTCCTAAGGCTAAAAGTCGCTCTATCAGAAATTCACTATTTACGTCTTCGCGGTGCTGTGTCGGTTCTGTCGCTAAACTTCGACGGGTCATAACTTCTTCGTTATAACTCGGATTTTGGCGCTCTTTATATGTATGGAACCCTTGAGACATATTCTACAACTTGGTTAAGATTATTTATTCTAAATAATCTTTTGTCGAAAAGTCGTTTTTGACCCATATTATCTCTAAATTGACTAGCCCGGATCTACGGGCGTTACATCAACTCAATTGCATTTCAAGCAGCTGTATCTACTGCAGTCACGGCGGAAATGGTGCAGATTCACAATGGGAACAATGGTGGAGGCAACGGGCAAGGGGCTGGAAGCTCAAACAACGGAATGAACCAGGGGCCTACCAAGACATGCTCCTACAAAGATTTCACCAACGCCAAGCCACGAACCTTTAATGGCAGAGGGGTAATGATAACCCTAAAGAGATTTATTGAAAAGGTGGAATCAGTGTTCGAGATATGTGAATGCCCCGAAGAGGTGAAAGTGAAGTTTGCTGCATGCACATTTGTTGATCAAGCTCTCACCTGGTGGAATGGACATGTAGAGGCCATGACTCTTCCCGTAGCCAATGCCATGCCATGGGCAGAACCGAGAGAAATGTTGATGGCCGAGTACTGCCCGCGCGGAGAAATTCAGAAAATGGAGCAAGAGTTATGGAATCTCACCGTTCGAAACTCATACATTGATCTGTCCCTGTTGTGCCCTGGCATGATTACTTCGAAAAAAAAACGAACGATTCATCTGGGGGTTAACCTCCCCAATTCAAGGAAATGTGATATCTGTAAATCCTGAAACCTTTGACGGTGCCAAGAGGTTGGCCAAGAAGTTGTACGACCACAACAACAAGAAGGGCGAGAAGTCAGGGGAAACTAAAGGCAATAAGGAGAGTAACAACAAGAAATGAAAGAATAACAAGAGAAAGGGACGACAGGGCTTAGAGTGGTCAAAGAAAGGGTCCCTCCACACCACATGCTCCAGTTTTATCCACTCCAAAGTGCCCCTAAGTGGTACTCTGGAAATCTCCCAAAGTGCAAAAAGTGCAAGTTTCATCACAATGCTGAATGTAGGGAGATTCATTGTTCCACTTGCAATCGAAAGGGTCACACGGCAAAATACTGCAGGACCTATCCTCCCCAGAACCAGCAGTAGTGAAACAACAGCAACAACTACAACCACACTACAACAACAACACCAACAACAGCGACAACAACGCCGAGGCAAGCCACGCCTGTTATGGATGTGGAAAGACTGGGCATTTCCGTCGAAATTGCCCCAATGTCAACAACCCTGGGAATGGAGGAGCAAGGAGAGTACTTACCATGGGTCAAGGAGAAGTGGTTCAGGATCCCGCTGTTGTCACTGGTACTTTCTCCTAAATCACACATAGGCATGTATCCTATTTGATATTGGAGCAAAGCGAAGTTTTGTGAGTAATAAATTCAAACACTTGCAAAAACAACAACCCCAGAAGCTTAATGAAACCTTTACGGTGGAAATGGCTAACGAGAAAATAGAATCAACTGGGGAAATCTATGTAGGATGTACCCTGACCTTAAATCATCACATCTTTAAAATAAACTTGATGCCTATAACTATTAGGAGTTTTGATGTGATTATCGTCATGGACTGGTTGAGCCCCCACTATGCTGAAATTATGTGTCACGAGAAGGCCGTTCGCCTTCACCTCCCCAATCACGAAACCCTAATTATATATGGAGACAAACCCAGTATGAACCTTCGTCTAATCTTGTGTATTAAGGCACAAAAGTATCTACAAAAGAAGGACTTGGGGTTTCTAGCTCACATAGTGGATAAATCCAAGGAAGTGGTCAACATTCGAGACATCCAAGTGGCTTGCGATTTCCCATATGTTTTTCCTGAAGATCTCCCAGGAATACCCCCCAGAAAGGCAAGTCGGGTTCCAAATTGACCTTGTGCTGGGAGCTACACCCATTGCCAAATCACCCTATAGGTTGGCTCCTGCAGAGATGCAAGAACTGTCCAGCCAAATCAGTGAACTCCTGAACAAAGGATTCATCCAACCCAGCTTCTCACCTTGGGGAGCTCCGGTCCTCTTTGTTAAGAAAAAGGATGGATCCTTTAGGATGTGTATTGACTACAGAGAATTGAATAAGCTCACTATCAAAAATTGCTATCCACTCCTGCAAATCGACGATCTATTCAACCAGCTTCAAGGAGCCAGTTATTTCTCTAAGATAGATTTGTGATCCGGATACCACCAACTCAAAGTCCGGGAAGAGGATATCCCCAAAACTGCTTTCCGAACTCGCTATGGACATTATGAATTTGTTGTAATGCCCTTCGGTCTAACGAATGCCCCTGCCGCATTCATGGACCTGATGAATCGAAATTGTCGACCATTCCTCAACAACTTTGTCATCGTTTTCATTGACAATATCCTATTCTATTCTCGAAGCAAAGAGGATCATGGCCGACATCTCCGAAAAATCTTGGAAACCCTACGGACCGAAAAGTTATACGCAAAACTCTCTAATTGTGAGTTCTGGCTCCGTAGCGTGAACTTTTTGGGTCATGTTGTCAGTCAAGAAGGGATACATGTGGACCCTTTTAAGGTCAACGCCATCGAAGGATGGGCAGTCCTGATGACACCCACTGAAATAAGTCAGTTTCTAGGTCTCGCAGGCTATTACATGAGATTCATTCAGAACTTCTCCAAAACAGCCAAGCCGCTTACCACGCTTACATAGAAGGGCGTACCCTTTGAATGGACAGAGAAGCAAGAATTTGCCTTTTGAACTCTGAAGCGAGCTCTCTGTAGTGCACCAGTACTATCATTACCAAGTGGAACGGAGGACTTCGTGGTTTACTGCGATGCTTCAAATCAAGGGTTAGGATGTGTACTCATGAAGCGGGGGAAGGTAATTGCATATGCATCGAGATAATTAAAGACGCATGAGGTGAATTATACCACTCATGATCTCGAATTGGGAGTTGTGGTCTTCGCTTTGAAGATTTGGAGGCACTACATTTATGGTACAAAGTGCACCATTTTCACCGACCACAAGAGTCTCCAACACATTTTGAATCAAAAGGAGTTAAACATGAGACAACGAAGATGGGTTGAACTGCTAAACGACTATGAGTGCGAGATCAAGTACCACCCAGGCAAGGCTAACGTGGTAGTTGATGCCTTGAGTCGAAAAGAATACTCAAATCGTTGTGTGAAGACTCCTTCAATAACCATTCAATCCCATCTGTCCTCGCAAATCAAAGCAGCCGAGTCTGATGCCATGAAGATAGAAAACAGAACAAGCAAAGCGTTACGTGGAATGGAAAAGAACTTCGAAGTCAAGGAGGACGAAGCACATTATTTCATGAATCGAATTTGGATCCCTAAACTTGGGGGATTCAGAGAGGTAGTCATGAATGAAGCCCATAAGACACGATACTCCATCCATCCGGGTTCAGATAAAATGTACTTGGATATCAAGCAACATTATTGGTGGTCTAACATGAAGGCAGAAATTGCCACTTACGTTAGCAAGTGCCTCACTTGTGCTAAAGTAAAGGTAGAATATCAGAAGTCCTCAAGACTATTACAACAACCGGTAATACCCGAGTGGAAATGGGAAAGGATTACTATGAACTTTGTGACCAAATTACCCAATACAACAGATGGATTGGATACCATATGGGTAATAGTCGACAGATTGACAAAATCCGCTCATTTCCTACCAATAAAGGAATCATACAAGATGGAACGATTGACAAGAGTCTATATTAAGGAAATCGTGAAACTCCATGGAGTACCAACATCTATCATCTCAGATCGAGATAGTAGGTTTACTTCACGCTTTTGGCAGTCGCTTCAAAAAGCTATGGGAACACAACTTGACATGAGCACTGCCTACCACCCACAAACGGATGGTCAAAGTGACCGAACCATTCAAACGCTTGAAGATATGCTTCGCGCATGTGTGATAGACTTTGGAAGGTCGTGGGATACCAACTTGCCTTTAATTGAGTTTCCGTACAACAAAAATTATCACTCAAGCATCAAAGTTGCTCCTTTCGAAGCATTATATGGGCGTAATGTAGATCACCGTTGTGTTGGGCTGAGGTAGGTGACACCCAACTAGCAAGAGAACAGACACCAAACAATGCTTTAACAGGACCGGAAATCATATGTGAAACGACAGAGAAGATAGTTCAAATCGAAGCTCGACTTCAAGCATCACGAGACCGACAGAAGAGCTACGTTGTTAAAGGTCACTCCTTGGAAAGTGTGATTCGTTTTGGGAAACGGGGAAAACTAAACCCACGATACATTGGACCATTCGATATTCTTGCCCGAATCGGTCCAGTGGCTTATAGACTGCAACTACCTGCCTAGCTCAGCAGTGTCCAACCCTTGTTCCATGTTTCCAATTGGAAGAAGTGCTTATCCAATGAAACTCTCGTCACCCCATTAGAAGAAATCGAAATCAACAAGACTCTCCTGTTCATCGAGGAACCAATTGAAATCATGGATAGGGAAGTGAAGTGTACTAAGCAAAGTCGTATTCCGATTGTGAAAGTTTGGTGGAACGCGAAACGTGGACCGGAATTCACATGGGAACGCGAAGACCAGATGAAGCATAAGTACCCTCACCTATTCTCGCATTCTCAAATCTAGCTTCAAAAAGAATTTCGGGACGAAATTCCCTCTAACAGGGGGATGATGTCACAACTAGGAATTATGATGCTTTGTAAGCACTTAACAATGATAACATTTGATTAAAACTTGAAAGCATGTATGATGCTTATTCAGTGACAACAAAATTTCCATCAAACACTCTATACAAACATTCAAATAGCCAACAAAAGGCTGGAAACCCTAATAATCCCGGTTTAAGTCCATTATGTACTAGGATTTCCTTATTGGGACTAATGGACCAATGAGCTTCCAATTTGACTATTTTGGGTCTAGAAACCTTAAATGGGCTCTAATTCGACCCACTTTCATAAAATTTAACATTTTGGGCCATAATGGGCCTAAAATGAAATAAATTACCCTAATAGACCTTATTGGGCCATAACAAATTCAATTAGCCTTAATTGACTCAAATCCATTTTTTTGTGCAAGAATTGGGACGTGAACTACTCTAAAGGTGTGACAACCCAAAATTTCTATCTTATACAAACCCTACATTTCAATCTAGTCAAACTTGCTTCTGGTAACTCTTATCACTTTTGGTGTCCGTTTGAGCGTTCTGAGCTTTAATACATCAAAGGAATAAGTGAATGAGAGTGTCAGTTGAACTTGTAACCTGTCAAACAAGCATTAAACCCTCAAAATAGGAGTTCACAGCCAATACACTTGGGTTTACGACCGTAAACTCTAAATGGTCGTGAACCACTTGTATAAAGATGACACTTAGTCATTTTTCATTCATTCTTCACACTTCTAACTAGAGAAATCGGATTTCTATCCCAAGTATCTTCAAGTTTTCTTTCAAATCTTCAAAAAAGTAAGTAAGATCCTTCCATCTATGTGTTATACATCATTTCTCCTTGATTCATCCTTAAATCCACCCATAAATTCCATATTTTGTTCTAGATCTTCAAGATCCTCAAGAACATCAAAGAACACTTGTGTGTTTTGGGCCGAAAACTCCCCTCTTTAGCCTTCAAATTGTAAGTCCTTACCTCATTTACATGTTTATAAGTTAGTATAATGAGTTAGGGACTTGAAATCACCAAGAATCAAACAACCAAGGGAGTTTACGGCCAAGGCAATCTCCCTTGGCCGTAAACTCTAATAAAGGGTGCAAAGTTGCCCTAAACTCCTTCCTAAGGCATAGAAATTGGTCTAGAACACCTCACACTTGAACTAAGGACCTTAAACATCAAATGGTAGAAGTCACCATGGGTTTACGGTCATAAACCCATAAGGGCCGCAAACCCTAGGCCGTAAACTCATGGAGAGTTGGTCCTTGGGCTGTAATCTCTAAAGCAAAGCCATACAACCCTTAGATGCAACCCTATGATATTATAACACTTGAGTCAAAGTGTTTTCCATGTTCTAGGGTGTCTTTACTTGCTTAATTAGTGTTATAATCGCTAATTAGATACATATATGTGTCTTTATATGTTAAATAGGATCAATGTGTGTGCTCAAGTCTCCACTTGACACCTAGCACCTTATCCATCACTTTCATCCAAACCACTCACTACAGGTGAGTTCATACCCCTTAATCAACCTTTTAAATTATTTTAAATGCTTTCATAGGGGAGGGGGAGGGGAATACAAGTTGAATATCATAGTTATTCAACTTGATAAAATCCGGTTTAAGGTAGTTAGTACAACAGTAGTTACTATAATACAACACTACAATACTACATTATTTTCCCTTTTGCATTCACTTTGTGATCATTTCACATAAACGATAATGTATAAACTATATTTTGTTAAATGATAGTTACACTTGGGAAAATTACACACTTTTATAAGAAACGAACATACAAAATAGTCGGGCTTTGGTAGAAGGCTACTTTCAGTAGAAAATATAGGAATTTCTAGGAGTTACTAACATTTACAAACATTTACCAACATTCACATACTTTTACTATAACATTTACAAACTCATACATCAAACATTGTTACAAAGATTTTGATACAAACAATGAAACTAAAATACTTATGAACGCACCAGCTTTAAAGCTGGTAAACTCTTTCAAAATAACTTGTATTCTCAGGTCATCAGTAGACAGGTACCGATGCCAGCTTTTGAGAAGATGGAGCGCATTCAAGACTCATCTTTTATTTTGATTCATATTTTTGTTGTCTTATACACTATACAGAACACACTTGTATTAAATTATATTATTAGTGCAATGGATGATGTTGTTTGCTTGTTTACTATTATTCTGTGCTGTGATACTGTACATGACGTCCTCCACCCCTGAACGTTTCCACCGTACCGGTTTTGGGGTGTGACAAATTGGTATCAGAGCATTGTTTACAGTGAATTGAGTATATCAACCCATAAAATATATACAAACTATAAACATATCAGGATTAAAATACTCTGACCAAGAGTTTATACTTTTAAATAGTAAAATATTTAACTAATTATACATACCTGCATTCATACTAAAATCAGTGTCACTAGGACAGAACAAAAGTATTACGATTGTTGAATGTCACAAGTAGGCTTGGGGATGTATGGTCAGTTCTGGGAGTAACATAGCCTTATCAACTATGTTGTTCAAAGAAGTGATTAGCATATGCCCAAGAATGGTTGTGATATGGCAACAAGTCTAAAAACTTACCAACACTACTACAATGATAACATTAGAACAAAACATGAACTTAAAAATGCTATAGGAGTATTTTGTGTTACTATAATTACTTATGTGAGAACTAAAAAGGTCTTTACTAGTAGGTCAATAGTTGCTAAGTGGATACACTAAGGTTATATGAGACTAAGGTGTCATAGACTTAGAATTTGTGATCTTTGCTTTACTTCCTGTTCCTTGTTTGGTTGTGGATTTGGAGTTAGGATTATGTATTCGAAGGTCTATCCTGCTTTGATTTCATATAACTGGTATGCACTATGCAAGTATTGAATTAACTGGTAAGGATCGTCTTATAATTATCTTAAGCAGTGCGGCTATTTATATTAGATTCTTATATCCCTTTTCTCGCGTATATATCATGGCTGGATTCCATCCCCACGGCAACCCGCACTTCCCAAACGAAGGCAATGTTGGATGGCTTGAAGACGAGCCAGAAGAGGATCATCCAATCCCTTTGGATGATCACCACACTGAAGGCTTTTCTGATGGTTTTGACTCCGAGCCTGAAGTCAATAACCTCCCCCATGTGGCTCCCGTTCCGAATCCTAACCCTCGTCCGACTTTTCAAGGCCCGAAGCCTGCGTGGGTGGAATGCTTGGAAACATGGAGCGAAGAGCAAAATCATTCCATGCTATTTAATGGAGACCAAAGCTTTTATAACCTGAGTGAAGGAGGCTCAGCAGACAGAGTCTTTCCAATCCAGGTTCGTAGAGTTGCCCGAAACGAAATCCAGGGCAGGACAACCCTCCATCGCATCACGGAGGTTGATGCAAATGCAAGAATGTATACCCTTCACACCATTCATCTTGAAAATTCACGGGAGAGGTCTGCAACAGACGACGAGGCCTTGCTACAAGCACTAGCTGAGACTCAGTCTGAAGTCATAGAACTCCAGGTTCGCCGGAGAGTTTATGAACGACACCTTCTCGACATGGAGCGTCAACTGGCAGACCTTAGGGTTCGCCCGATGAATGCCCGTCGCCGGTAGAAGATGTCAAGCACATCTTTTCTTTTGATTTAAAACAACCTTTTCTTATCCGTGCTTTAGGAAGCACTTGTCTGTAAAATATTAATGTCTTTCAGTACACCATCTAGACTACTATGTTGTCAACATTTTCCCTCATATGGTTTGATGTAAGACCTACTGTTAGGTCATTTTTCCTGAAATCCTTTACATCAGTAATACCAGTAATATTGGCAGTTTCTAACCTATTAGAAAGTCTATACCCTTGTGTTTTACCTACTTTGTTGTTGTGTCTCTATTCAAATCATACACCGATTCTAATGATTGGGCTATGGTGATTTAGACTTAGTCCATGGATCACTCTCATCATACTTTATAATTGATTCTTAATATTATCATCATCTCTATAAACTTTCAGTAAAAGATGGCACCTCGCAAACGTCCGACCACATGCACGCCGGCAAATAAAACACCACCACCACCTCCTCCACTAATTGATACATCAGCCCTAAATGTTGTAGTAGTTGCGGCTGTGGCAACAGCCATGACTTAATATCATTCTACTGGTGCCAGTGGAGGTGGACCACCTATTCATTCTACTCAAGGTGAAATCCTCGTGCGCTCGAGAGTGCTCCTACAAGGACTTCACCAATTGCAAGCCAAAGTCATTTAGAGGGACTGGCAGAGTCATTGCCCTCTCGTAATGGCAAAAAGACGGAGTCGGTCTTCGAGAACTGCTCATGTCCAGCAGGGAGCAAAGTCAAGTTTGATGCTTGCACATTTGAAGAAAAATCCCTTACATGGTGGAATAACCATGTCAAGTCACTATTGTGACATCCCCTAATTTCTCGGCCAGAAAAGACCGATTTAATTTATGCTTTTTAAAATAAAATCAGAGAAATCTTTTCAAAAGATGTTGCGGAATTGGTCCCCAAACAAAATATAATAAAAGTTTATCAAAACCCTTCATTAAGAAGGTATATGTTTTCCATATATATATCAAAACCTCGGGATGTCATGTTCCGATACAGATCAAAAGCATAAACAAGACATTATAAGCCTTTCAACAGTTATTTACAACTACTGACCTATAATCCAAAAATCTCTCATCGTCCTCCGACTATGCTCGGGGTCCACTACCTGTAACATAAAAAGCTGAGTGGGTATTGGTTAGTCCGAACGACATAACCAAAAATTCATAGTGTCCATATCTCGTTCTAAACGCAGTCTTTTCGATATCCTGCTCTCTCACCTTTAGTTGATGGTATCCCGACCTAAGATCGATCTTCGAGAAATAGCTCGAACCCTGCAACTGGTCGAACAAGTCATCGATCCTTGGCAACGGGTACTTGTTCTTTATCGTCACTTTGTTCAGCTCTCTGTAATCGATGCACATTCTCATGCTTCCGTCTTTCTTCTTTACAAATAACACAGGGGCTCCCCAAGGTGATGAACTAGGTCGAATGAAACCTTTGTCCAATAACTCCTGAAGTTGTGTCATAAGTTCTTTCATTCCGGTTGGCGTTAATCGATAAGGTGCTTTTGATATCGGCATCGTTCCTGGTAACAAGTCGATACGAAATTCTACTTGTCGATCAGGGAGCAATCCCGGAAGATCTTCGGGAAAGACTTCCGGATAATCACACACCACCGGAATATTTTGCACCTCCTTCTTTTCCATCTTGGCATCGATCACGAATGCTAGATATGATGTACATCCCTTGGCCAAACACTTTTTGGCTTTCATTAAGGAAATGATTCCAGAGTTTACTCTGTGTTTGTCTCCATAAACCATAAACGACTCATTCCCTGGCGGGTTTACTTTTACTATCTTCTTTCTACATAATATTTCTGCATCATTGGCGCTAAGCCAATCCATTCCTAAAACTATGTCAAATCCATTTAACTCGATAGGCAATAATTCATCGTGGAACTTATTCCCATCCAATTCAATGAGGATGTTTTTCATACGATGGCTAACAGGTACAAACTTGCCACTAGCAATCTTGACTAACAAGGCATTAACTAGCCTATCTACAGGCAAAGCTAGCTTTCTACCAAATTCATGCGATATAATGGAGTAATTGGCTCCAGAATCAAACAAAATTTGGGCAGACAATTCGTTTACGAGAAAGGTACCTAAAGCAACATCGACTTCTTCTTTTGCAGCTTCAAGTGTCATCTGAAAGGTTATCGCCTTCGGCTTTGGTGGTAGATTGGCTTTGCGGCATCCTTCCTCTTTGGACAGTCTTTAAGAATATGCCCTACTTCATGGCACTCAAAACATACCCTCTTGTCGGACAGACACACGTGGCATAATGCCCAGTCTTTCCACATTTGAAGCAAGTCACCTCCTCACTACATCTCTCAGAGTGCTTTTTCTTGCACTTCTCACACCATTTTACTTCACCTCCTCCTCCTCCAAACTTCTTGGACTTAGAAAATTTGCTTTTCTTGTTGGAACCCGAAGTTCCTTCAAAATTTCTCTTTTCACCAACTTCTGCCCTCTCCAGACCCTTCTCTTTGATCTAAACCTCAACATTCTTAGCAGCCCAGATGGCGGCTTTCAAAGTGGTTGCTTGCTTAACCATCGGACCAAAGTCCGTTCGTAATCTGAGGGCAAACTTGTTGACCTTAGAGAGTTCAGTTGGAACTAGATGAGGAACTAGATGAGGAACTAGATTCATCTTTTCCATAAAACTAGCAGCATATTCAGTAACGCTCATCTTTCCTTTCTTTAAATTCTGGAACTCATTGTTGATTTCCAGAAGATCCTGCTCAGAGCAGTACTGCAGTTTCAGTTGTACCACAAATTCTTCCCAAGACATCTTACTAGCTTCTCCCTTGGGCATCGAATCAGCTAATAACTTCCACCATCTCAACACACCAGACTTTAACAAAGGAATCGCAAGTGCGGTCTTTTGTTTGTTGCTGCACTCGCAACTTTCAAACATCGTCTCCATTTCGGAGATCCAATTCATGACTTCCACCGGTGTCAGACTTCCAGATAGACACGGCGGTTTAGATGCCATGAAATCTTTGTATTTGCATCCGCGTCCATCAACTCCTCCATCCTGGTTGTTTTGTCTAACTATCGGTGGGTTGGCTTGACCAAGAGTCCCACTATAGTTCCCTTCTATTGATCGACCTTCATTCAATACGGGTTGTTCAGCAGGCATCGTAGTCTCTTCCCTATGTTGTTGTAGTAATCGCCTTGTCTCCTCCATTTGGTGATCTAACATCATTTGCATCATTTCTTGTACCCCAGCCATCGTCATTGGCTCATGTGCAACTCCTACAACAGGTACTTGCTCAACTACTTGAGGTTGAGGCTGTTGATCCCTGTTTCCGTTTGCATTTGCAGCTCCACTACGAGTTCTGGCCATTACAATCTATATAACGAATAAGGCGAATTTAGGTCTTTATCCTTGTTAGACATGTCAATTCCCTTATCACTCCGAAACGTTTGCATGTTAGTTCTAATCTCGTAATCATACGCTTAGAATCCTACACACATAAGGTTTCTAGATCCGGTCGGCAACAGACCATAGATCCGAACAAATAATGGCACACATGGCAAACACATAGCATTTAGCACATAAGGGCATTTTAGGAATCTTCCCTAAAATAAACTAGTGCTCGTGTCTAAAATATGGTACGTAGACACTCATCTCACAATCATCACTTAGCATTCTAAGTTCAAGTCTAGAAATTCTACAATTTCTTAGTTCGCTTAAACAATTGCTCTGATACCAACTGTGACGTCCCCTAATTTCTCGGCCAGAAAAGACCGATTTAAATTATGCTTTTTAAAATAAAACCAGAGAAATCTTTTCAAAAGATGTTGCGGAATTGGTCCCCAAACAAAATATGATAAAAGTTTATCAAAACCCTTCATTAAGAAGGTATATGTTTTCCATATATATATATATATATATATATATATATATATATATATATATATATATATATATATATATATATATCAAAACCCCGGGATGTCATGTTCCGATACAGATCAAAAGCATAAACAAGACATTATAAGCCTTTCAACAGTTATTTACAACTACTGGCCTATAATCCAAAAATCTCTCGTCGTCCTCCGACTATGCTCGGGGTCCACTACCTGTAACATAAAAAGCTGAGTGGGTCAGGCTTGGGAGCCTGGTGAGCATATAGGGTTTTCAACCCACAATAATAATAAACTTACTAAGTTCATCAATCAACAATAACCCTGATTACCCGTTCCTGTTATCCTTACTTTATGTCCCTAAACACTTGTCACAAGGGACCTAGCTTAAAGAATATCATCGGGATGGACACTATTGCTAAGGGGTTTTCTCAACCATACATGTCCTAAAGGCAACCATGAGGGGGATGGAGTACAGCGAATGAACCCTCTTAGTTCATTAACACCTACAGGTTGCGGACCTGCTAATGTTTCCCACTGGACTGTCTAGAAAGTCTGTGGTCGTCATCCAAACTCCGCTACATGACTTGATCTCAAAACACATCGAGGCCTCTCATTAATTTTATTTTATCACACATCACTATCTACCCATGTTCTACCCAACATATTTGTAGATAAAAATACTTATACAGTTTAAAACTTGTATAAAACATCAACACAACAATCACCTCGAATAAACAATTAATATATTTACACATAGCACGTATTATAAGGTAAATACTTCATATCTATGTGTAAAATGAAAGTGACTATACACTCACTTGATTTGATGATAATCGGGCAACAATTCATTTCCTAAAACGATCGTTTCTAATAAAACCGGGAGTTTTATTGAGAAACCGGGTTTTGCAAAAGTCGGGCTTCGAAACCGAAAAGATAAATTTTTCGGGCTTCTCGGGCGCTTCGTGGCGTATTTTGGGCTTTACAATCGATATCGGGGCTTTGCAGGATGTGAAAATAGCCAAAATAGTGAAAAATGGGCCAAAATTGTCAATTTCTAAATTCTAGCCGGGAGGGTTCGCACCCTTCTATTTATAGAGGGAAGCTTCTGATCGGACGGCTGAGAAGTCTTCTGATCCGACGGTTGAGAGGCTTCGCGGGGGGGGGGGGGGGAGGCTCACATGAGGGCTGCGCGTGCGAAGGGGCTTCTAGCGTCCTGTGATTGGACCGAAGTCCGGATCCGATGAGGGGGGGTTCGTGGTACCTGCGAGGGTTCGGACGCACGAGGGAAGAGGCACGCGTCGCATTTCTACTGGACCGAACCTCGGACTCGAGAAAATCATGACAAGCCTCGCTAGGTGGCTTCGGTTACTCAGCAATTTCTGGACACGCGTCGGATGCAAAGCGAGGATGACGTGGCCGAAGTCCACGCGTGCGAAATTCCTCGGTTTTGGGGATTTTTTTTTGTTTTTCGCACCAAAACTTCTAAAATTCATAATTTTCGCATACGAGCTCCATTTTTGACGTTCTTTATATGCACGCGTAGCTAAAATTACGCTCTACAACTTCCGTTTAGACTTCGTCGGCTAATTTTGACTTTAAATTTTATATTATTATTTTTAACAGACCGGGACAGGAAATCCGTTAAAAATTCATAACTTCTTCATCCGACGTCCGTTTTTGTCAGACTTTTACCGTTGTGCTCCTAATGACGAGACCTTCAATTCTCGTTTAGGTTGTGTCGGCTAAAAATCGCTCGATCTAAAATTCGAGTTTTTAGCTGTCTACTGCTAAGCTGAAACTTCGAAAAATCATAACTTCCTCATACGAAGTCAGATTTGGGCGTTTTTTTATCGAACTTCTCGGTTTAACGAATACTACGACTTTCGTTTAGATTACTAAGGTTAAAAAGTAGTTTATCGAAAACTCACTTTTTACGGCATTCAGCACCGTGCCTGGTTTGTCGCGAAACTTCGACATGTCATAACTTCTTCGTTATAACTCGGATTTTGGTATTCTTTATATCCCCGAAATCCTTGTTTCGACCACTACAACTTTATGTAAAGATATCGGGCTTATCTCACACTTTAATTTTGACGCTTATTTTTATTCTTAATTAATTAAGCCCTAATAATTAAGCATAAAACACATAATTCCTTTTCATTTCTTCAAAATGAGTTACAAAGGTTAACCTAGACTATCAACTCAATATAAATGCCTAGGCTTGAAACATGAGTGTTACAACTATCTCTAATACTGGCAAACGATATCGGCTGGGAAACCCTAAAAGACCTCATGATTGAGGAATACTGCCCACGGGGAGAAATCCAAAAACTAGAACACGAACCATGGAGCCTAACCATGAAGGGCTCCGACATAGTTTCCTATACCACCAGATTCAACGAAGTGGTGGCTCTATGTCCTAACATGGTTCCCACGGAGGGGAGGAAAATAGAGAGGTATATCTGGGGGCTGGTGCCTCCATTTCAGGGGAATGTCTTATCTTCAAACCCCGCTACCTTCGATAGTGACAAGCGATTGGCACAACGGCTCATTGACCATGGGGTTCATACCCCGTCAACAACAACAACCCCAGCCATCTCAGAACCCTACAAATCCGCTGACAACAAGCGGAAATTATGGGATGACAAGAAGAAGCAGAAAGCTGCAAAGAAACAGAAGGTCGTGGCGGTTCATGCTGCGATAGCACCTTCCGCTGCTGCTCCGGTAAAGCAGTACACTGGAAGTTTGCCAAAGTGCAACAAATGTAACTTCCACCACAACGGTCTCTGCCGGGAAATGCAGTGCTCTAACTGCAACAGGAAAAGACACACTGTCCGTTACTGCAAATCTCCGGCGAGGCCGATCACCTAAGTCCCCGGCGCTGGTGTGGGGAAGGCTTGCTACGGTTATGGCGAGGTAGGCCACTACGAAAGGAACTGCCCGAAGGCAGGGAATGTCGGTGGAGTGGGAAGAGTTTTGGCTATATGCCACGAAGAAGCGGTTGCCGACCCTACAGTGGTCACTGGTACGTTTCTCCTCGATAACTCTTATGCATGCATATTGTTTGATAGTGGTGCAGAGAGAAGTTTCGTAAATCATAAATTTGCTCGCCTACTTAAACAACAACCACGCGCACTTAAAGAACCATTCATGGTAGAAATGGCTAACGGGAAAACTGAGAGCACTAACAATATATACATAGGATGTACCCTAACTATAGATAGCCATACCTTCTCAATCGACCTCATGTCGGTCTCGATTAAAAGTTTCGACGTCATAATCGGCATGGATTGGTTGAGTCTTTATCGCGCCGACATCATGTGCTACGAGAAAGTTGTTCGCCTTAACCTTCCGTCTAAAGAAACTCTTATTATTTATGGCAACAAACACGGCACGGGTCTTCGTATCATCTAAAGTATTCAAGCACAAAAGTACTTACATAAGGAATATAATGCATTCCTTGCTCATATTGTCGATACGAGCCTAGAAACGAAAGAACTAAAGAACATCCCGACAGTGAACGACTTCCCCGACATCTTTCCAGAAGAACTACCAGGATTACCTCCGCAACGACAAGTCGAGTTCAGAATCGACTTAGTCCCAGGAACTACCCCAATAGCCAAATCGCCCTACCGATTAGCACAAGCTGAGATGCAGGAACTATCTGGTCAACTTAACGAATTGCTCAGCAAAGGCTTCATCAGACCTAGTTTCTCACCATGGGGAGCACCGGTCTTGTTCGTGAAAAAGAAAGACGGATCGTTCCGTATGTGTATCGACTATAGAGAACTCAACAAACTCACGGTCAAGAATCGTTACCCTTTGACTCGCATAGACGATTTGTTTGACTAACTGCAAGGTGCAAGTTACTTTTCCAAGATTGATCTAAGATCCGGATATCACCAGTTACGAGTGCTAGAAGAGGATGTCCTAAAGACCGCCCTCCGAACTCGTTACGGACACTACAAGTTTGTGGTGATGCCATTCAGATTGACCAATGCGCCCTCAGTATTCATGGACTTAATGAATATGGTATGCCGTCCTTACTTGGATCAATTTTTTATCGTCTTCATTTACGACATACTGATCTAATCTCGAAGTAAGGAGGAACATAGCGATCATCTGCAACAAATCCTAGGAACCTTACGATCGGATAAGCTCTATGCAAAGTTCTCCAAATGTGAATTTTGGATCCGAAGAGTCGAATTCTTAGGACACGTGGTTAGCAAAGAAGGAATCCACGTGGACCCTTCCAAAATTAAAGCCATTGAGAACTGGTCAGCGCCGAAGATGCCTACGGAAATTCGTCAATTTCTAGGTCTCGCTGGCTACTATCGCAGATTCATACATAACTTTTTCGCGAATTGCAAAACCTCTTACAACATTGACCCAAAAAGGTGTTGCCTTTGGCTGGGAAGAGAAGCAAGAAAAAGTGTTTCAAACGCTGAAGCGAGCCTTATGCACCGCACCGATACTATCCCTCCCCGAAGGTATAGAAGACTTTGTAGTATATTATGATGCATCCAACCAGGGGCTCGGCTGTGTTCTGATGCAACGAGGTAAGGTCATTGCCTATGCCTCGAGACAGCTGAAGACACACGGAGTCAACTACACCACACATGATCTTGAGCTAGGAGCAGTTGTGTTTGCTCTGAAGATCTGGAGACACTATCTGTATGGTACGAAAAGCACTATCTTTACAGACCACAAGAGTTTACAACACATATTCGATCATAAGGAGCTCAACATGAGACAGCGACAATGGTTCAAGCTACTCAATGACTACGAATGCGAAATTCGTTATCATCATGGTAAAGCCAACGTGGTAGCAGGCACCCTAAGTCGGAAAGAATATTCTGGTCGAAGGGTCAAATTATTGACCATGACTATCCATTCGCATCTGTCCATACAAATTAAGGAGGCTCAACTCGAATCCTTGAAACCCGAAAACGTGGCGGGTGAATCCCTTAAAGGGATGGATAAAAACATGGAAGTCAAGGGTGGTGGAGCCTTATATCTCATGGACTGGATTTGGACATCGAATTACGGTGGTTTCAGAGACTTGGTCATGACCGAGGCGCACAACACTAGATATTCCGTCCACCCGGGTTTAGATAAGATGTATCATGGATCTTAAAAAGTTATACTGGTGGCCTAACATGAAAGCAGAGATTGCTACCTTCGTGAGTAAATGCCTTACAAACCCTACAGTCAATCAAAGTTATACTTACTTCTACTAACTTTTAGCTATGTTTAGAGTCCGTTTAGGTGTTTTAACCTTGATGCATCAATACAACAAATGAAAGGAAGTACCTTCTAGGGTTTTTGCGAATTAATCAAGCATTTAACACCATAATGAGGTGTTTACGAACAAACTTTAGGAGTTTGGGCCGTAAACTCCACTTTGGCCGTGAACTCATGTTATAAGCATGAGTTTACACCTTTTCTTTACCATTTCTTCCTTTCAAACTCAAGAACATCCAATTCCCTATCAAGTATCATAAGTTCTTCATTCCAACTTCCAAAAATGTAAGTTTTTCTTCTCTTGATTTGTTGTTACAACTAATTATCTAGTGGTTATACATGATTTCATCCATTAAATCCTTTCTTTTTCATAGATCTTCAAGTGTTCTTCATTTCACCAAGAACACACACTAGTGTTCTTGGACTTTAAGCACACTTACAAACTTCTATATTGTAAGTACACTACTCTTAACTTGTTACATGCTTAAATCACTTGTTAAACCTTTATAAAACATCAAGAAAATCAAGAACATATGGTGTTTACGGCCAAGGCAATCTCCTTGGGCCGTAAACACTAATAAGTGGTACATTTGTGCCACCACTCCTTCCTAAGTCTCAGAACTCGGTCTAGAACACTTCCAACTTGAACTAAGGACCTTAAACATCAAAATGGTAGAAGTACCATGGGTTTACGGTCGTAAACCCATAAGGGCCGCAAACCCTAGGTCGTAAACTCATGGAGTGTTGGCTCTTGGGTCGTAAACTCCAAAGCAAAGTCCTACAACTCTTAGATGCAACCCTATGATCTTACAACACTTGAATCAAAGTGTTTTCCATGTTTTGGGGTGTCTTTACTTGCTTAATTAGTGTTATAATCACTAACTGGATACATATATGTGTCTTTATATGTTAAATAGGATCAGTGTGTGTGTTCAAGTCTTCACTTGACACCTGACACCTTATCCAACACTTTCTTCCAAACCACTCACTACAGGTGAGTTCATACCCCTTAATCATTCTTCTATATGCTTTTATGAGGGGGGAATACAAGGTGAACATCATAGTTATTATATCAATCACATGTGATTAATAACTATCAAACGTATGGATTTACTATGCCTTTAACTGTTTTATCAAGCAAACTACTTCAAACTTCTTATCAAACTCCTTTACATGTTAAAATCTTTAGTAAACTCACTTTTATATGCCAAACCTTGTCTTTTACAGCTTTCAAATTTATATTTTGTCAAAATCATGTCTAATACATATATAGTTATATAAGTAAGGATTGAAGGACTTAGGACTGACAACTCACTTTATTTCTTGTTTCTTTTTTGGTTGTGGACTTAGAGTACCCTGTTGTTTGACCGAGTGTCTTTGGATCCTTAGTTATATATTATGTATATATGTATAGATATACAGACTTTTATCTCATTTCAATACATTCAGTCATACAAACAATTCCACTAGTAAACTATAATAAGTATAGTTTAGGGATATACTACTCATTACTTCTAGTTCAATGAAGCATACAAAGATTCAGTTCATTCATGAGTAAATACTTACTATTATGAGAAACTATACACCTATACTATTATGAGAAACTATACAACTATACTATGATGAGAAACTAAGATAACTTACTATTTTGATAAACATTACATATAATACATACTAGACAAAGAGAACATACAATACATATACAAGTATACTATAACATAAATGTGAACCACTGTTTCGGGGCATGTCATCACTGCCATGGCCCAATTTGTAGCCAGAGTCTCATGGAGGGAGAGCGTGAATTTGCGTGTAGATCTATACTGGATTGACTACCCTACACCTTGATGCTAGCTACAGTGGGACATGCAGGTCTTCGGGTACCAAATGTCATTACTTCCGACGTCTTTCATCGTCGTGTTTATAGTCGATAGTATGGTACAATCAAATCACATGATACCTTGATAAAAATGTGGTTTAAGGTAGTTAGTACAACAATAGTTACTATAATACAACACTACATTACTACATTATTTCCCCTTTTTCATTCACTTTGTGATCATTTCACATAAACGATAATGTATAAACTATATTTTGTTAAATGATAGTTACACTTGGGAAAATTACACACTTTTAAAAGAAACGAACATACAAAACAGTGGGGCCTTGGTAGAATGCTACTTTTAGTAGAAAATTTTAGTAGAAAATATAGGATTTTCTAGGAGTTACAAACATTTACAAACATTTACCAACATTCACATACTTTTACTATAACATTTACAAACTCATACATCAAACACTGTTACAAAGATTTTGATACAAACAATGACACTAAAATACTTATGAACTCACCAGCTTTAAAGCTGATAAACTCTTTCAAAATAACTTGTATTCTCAGGTCATCAGTAGACAGGTACCGATGCCAGCTTTTGAGAAGATGGAGCGCATTCAGGACTCATCTTTTATTTTGATTCATATTTTTGGTGTCTTATAAACTATACAGAAGACACTTATACTAAATTATATTAATAATGCAATGGATGATGTAGTTTTCTTGTTTACTATTATTTTGTGTTGTGATACTGTACATGACGTACTCCACCCCCGAACGTTTCCGCCATTCCGGTTTTGGGGTGTGACACTTACAATAATAGCTACCATACCAACATCAAAGCCTCTCCGTTCGAAGCTCTATATGGTTGGAAGTGTAGATCACCCTTGTGTTGGGCTGAAGTGGGGGACACTCATCTAGCAAAGGGACAAGTCCCAAATAGCGCCCTCACTGGTCCTGAAATCATAAGGGAAACCACAGAGAAGATCGTTCAAATACGAGAAAGACTGAAAGCATCTCGTGACCGACAAAAGAGTTACGCCAATAAACGACGCAAACCTTTGGAGTTCCAGTTTGGAGACCGGGTACTATTGAAGGTCTCACCCTGGAAGGGTATGATACGTTTTGGTAAACGTGGAAAGCTAAACCCTAGATACATCGGGCCATTTGAAATCCTTTCCAGGATTGGCCCCATAGCGTACAAACTCCGACTACCACAGGAACTTAATAACGTACACCCTACCTTCCACGTATCGAACTTAAAGAAGTGCCTATCCGACGAGACCCTCATAATACCACTCGATGAAATTGAAATTAATGATAGTCTCCACTTAGTGGAGGAACCGGTTGAAATCATGGATCGAGAAATCAAAAGAACGAAGCAAAGTCGTATTCCTATCGTGAAAGTCCGTTAACGAGGGCCCAAATTCACCTGGGAACGTAAGTATCAAATGAAACAAAAGTATCCACATCTCCTCTGAAATTCTTGAAGTCCTAGACAAAGCGCTAATTTCGGGACGGAATTCCTTCTAACGAGGGGATGATGTGACAACCCTAAATTTCCGATAAAGTCAAAGTTAAATAAAGTCAACAAGTTAGACCGGACAACTCATATAACCCTTGTATATTAGGGGCTACACTATGTTTCTATTGTGCAACTCACTATTTTAGTAAGAATTTATCACTTAAAAATTTCATTCGTTCGGAAAATTTAAACCCTAGTCGGGATAAGTGATGAAACTTTATTTCATAACCCTGGGGCATATAACCATCGTAACGAAGCTTAACGGGGTGTACGAACCTTGTGTTGCAAAGCTAAACATCCAAAAAGGTCACAAACAAAGTCTCTCTCAATATCTCTTTATCAATCTCTCTCTCTCTCCCAAATCTCTCTCATAACCTCCCTCAACTTTTTATAAAGATTTGGGGGCATTCTGACCCTTAACTTAGCCAAAAACTACGCAAAACGGGGAGTTAACGCGAAAACCAGCCCTTTAGAGCCGAACCTTCTTAGAGCCAAAACCCTAAGAAGCGAAACCCCAAGGAACCGAAGGTGGTCTTAAGAGCCGAAAATGGCTCTAAGAACCGAAACTGCATATGGAACCGAAGCCAAAGCAGTAAGAACCGAAACTGCTTGAGGACCGAACTTCGTTTCACTTCCTTCCCTTCTCGCCTGCGAGATTTCTTGGATCGAAAATACTCTTGGTTCTTCTTCAGAAACGAACCCTCCTCTCAGT
Organism: Lactuca serriola; assembly: GCF_051521515.1. NCBI lineage: Eukaryota > Viridiplantae > Streptophyta > Magnoliopsida > Asterales > Asteraceae > Lactuca > Lactuca serriola. The sequence goes on from NC_136411.1 coordinate 284,745,424, forward strand.
TCTAATCATTTCAAGGACCGGACCTCGGTCCTTCGTCCGGATCTTCGCAACTTCTTTGACTTTTCCCGGTTTTCGACCATTTTCGTGTTTTAAGCCTGTTTTTCATGATTTTAATGCGGGGTTTTCACCTAGACTTATATTTTGACATATAAGACCCCATATTTCCATAATATAATCACATTTTGAGGGTAATCACTATCTAAGATTAAAATATAGTGGGTAAGTTATTTAGGTGGAGTGTTGACTTATCATTTGGGCAAGGATACAAGTTACCTCCCATACCCACTCCATGCCGATATCCAGTCACTAATCCATCATACCTGGTCATTCCATCATCCTTTTTCCCACCATTTTCCAGCCACACTCTTGATCAAAGGCTGGAAAACTCTTATCTCTCCTCCCATTTCATGCACACTCCATCAAGAAGCAAAAACTCATTCTCTCTCTCTCTCTCTCACTATCCCTCTCTAATATCGAAAATTCAAGGTTGATTACAAGTTCTTCATATACTCCTAGTAATTAATATCACTCATCAGATGATTATTTCTCTTTCTTTCTGCTTAAATCATGGATATCTTATACAAACATCATCATATTCGTGTTAGATCTTCGAATCTTCAAGCATCTTCTAAAGTGTTCTTGATTTGGACACTTCCTTTCCTCATCATCCACCTACTAAAACCACACAAAGTGAGTTCATACCCCTATATTTTTCATGTTTTCTTCTAGTTTTCGGGGGAGAATACAAGTTAAAACACCAACAACATAACTAAACTCAAACATCAGCTTTCAACAGAAAAGTTAATGTTCATTCACGAACTGTTTTGGACATCTTAAACTTTTTAGTTTTCAAAACTGTATTAGGTGAAAATAGTTCAGGTTTATAACTTTAAAATGACTACTTGCACACGTCCATATGATTTTTCTACAATTTATGGTGATTTTTACAAAACTGCCTATCACTGTAGCTATGAATTCGGACTTGTCTGTGAATATGAACATTTTCACACCATTTAGGGGTTTCTAAAAATCATAATAAAATCTATGAACAAACTAGATACATTTTTTAAACTCTCAGAGTTTACGGATCTAGTTTTCGATATCGTATGATTTTTCTGTGATTTTTCTAAATCAGTGTAGAAATGGTAAAAAAAAACGAATTTACAGATTACAACTTTATTAACACTTTGTAACATATTGAGCAAAGTGTAAATCTTGGATGACTTCATATTTTGCATGCATTTTCTGTTGGGATATAATTATATTATAGAAAAATGTTCACTAAATTGTAAGAACTCCTTTTTATTACAGTTAATGCATTACGAGGCACGATAAACATAGTATTGTCTTGCTATATATTCTACTAACACGGAAAATGAATACTGCACGTTACAAACATTTGAATAAACTATAATAGGTATACTTTATGTTGCGTATACATTACGAAAGAATCCATTTCTACAAAAAGTGGTTTTCATTTTCACACTACGTAAATCTGTTAATGAATAAATTTGTGAGACATTCGCTTCACGTTACTTCCAAGTAGCACAACAAAAGTCCTTTAATTATAACCAGAATCTCTTGTAGGGACAACGTGATAGTTGTGTATAGATCTATGTCGAGTTTGACAAACCCACACCTTAGTTGCATGCAACAGCTAGACCGGCAGGTCTGGGGTGAAAAATGTGATTAACATTCCGACGCCTGAAGAACGTCGTATACAAGGCCCACTAAGTCATAGTATGGTTATAATAACTCACATGGGGTATTAACAATCATAAGATTTACAGGATTTCCATTTAAACTAACAAGTTTATGTCGATTTAAACTTGCATGATTTACAATTTTATATGGAAAAATACTAGTACACTATTAGTCTTGGCATTTAAGACTACAATACATTTTAAAAAGAGAAAATATTGGATTTTCTGGAACAAACATTACATTTACAAGGAGGAATTTAAACATTTCATACAAAAAGCTTATGAACTCACCAACTTAATTGTTGACACTTTTTCAAAACTACTTGTATTTTCAGGGAATCAGTAAAACAGGTAAACAACGGATTTTGAGGATGGAACACTAAGGCGTCAAACATTGTATTTTTGTCAACATAATGTAATTGATTTAGAAACATGTAAACCCATGCTATGATGTAAACTTTTCAATTATATTTATGTTGGTTGTTTGTACTTTGAGCACTATCATACTCATTGTTGTGATGCTTTACATGAAGTCCTCCACCTCGGACGTTTCCGCCATCCTTGGTTTGGGGGTGTGACATGTTTAATTACTTTAATCAATCCAGTTCTAGTCCCTTTTCCCTCTTAATGCCATAGGCATTTGGAAAATTTAGAACGTTCGAATATTTCAGCATATGCAATCGATCCTATACTCGAAGCGTATGGGACACGATTCATACTAAAAAACATGATACTTTACCAGATTCTTGTTATAATGCTGCCATATATAGAATCCTTTTAAGTTGAACATTTTTCAACATAACATCTATATATGTCCTTTGACTAAATTTGATTAAAATTTCTCGATTCAAGCTTTTAGAATTTGAAACGAAGTATAATATTCTCTCTCTTAATTATAGCAAAACAACTTTTCAACCCCTGCAACTTTGCAAAGTGAAACTTTTGTTTTCTATAATTAACATTGTTAACTTGCAACACTTAAAATAATAATCATGCTCCCACTAACATGATAATTATACCCATACCAGCATAACATTTATGCTCCCACTAACTTTGACACGTATTCTAAAATAGTCGGACTTCTAGAACACAATACTTATTGACTTCCAAAGTTCATCTTTCTAATACGATATGCTTCGATAATCTTTTATATAAGCTTATTAATCTCATACACCTTTCCTTAGATAGCTCATATGTGTGTCTAAACAATTTTTAGAACTATGAAAAGGGATGCCATAATCATAGTCTCAATTGTTTAGACCTTTACCATTTCTCACAAGTCTATGTTAGTGTGCCGGTTACCCATACATGCTCCACTAACGACTTTGAGAATGAAAATATCACAATTGGTATATACTTAAAATCTACTTAGTGAAAGCTTTTCCTCACCATCATTTTCATGAATCCCAAAATACCCTCAAAAGTCAAACTTGGTCAATGTCAAAGTCAATAGTCTATGTTGACCCAACTCGTCGAGTGCATCTCCTGACTCGTCGAGTTTCTTCATGTCTCAAAAATCATGAAAAGCCTGAGGCAACTCGCCGAGTTACTAGAGCAACTTGTCGAGTTATTCAGTATACAGAAAGCAAGAAAACCCTCACCATCTCGTCGAGTTGGCAGAGCAGCTTGTCGAGTTTTCCTAGCCTTAATGCATTAAGACACTTCCAAGCGAAACCAAAGTCCAAAACTATAGATCTGGTCCCTTAGGACTGAAATACCACGTAAAGTTGTTAGCTTTACGTCCATGCATGGTATTAAGAGGACCAAAACACTCAAATAAGGCTTATCAAGGGACCTAGGGCATGAAGGAGGGCCAAAACTTGATAAAGTTGGCAACTTTAAGTCTATGGAGGCCATGAGATGTCCAGATTTGAAACCATGACTTCATAACATGCTCAAGTCCAAGAATGGTCGCAAAATAAGCTAATAATAACAATAACTTTCAAAATAAGAGATTTAGAAGAAGGGATGATCAAGATAACAACTTTATACCTCCAAGTAGCTAGCTGCAACAACACTGGAAATCCCAGATCTAAAGCTTCTCCCTTTCAACCTTGCAGTACCAACCTCAAGCTCCTTTAAGAAAAGCACCAAAGACCACTCTAAAAACTCCCACAAACTCAAAATGGGGAAAGGTACATGATTAGGGTTTTCTCTGTACTGAGGGGACAATGAGGGAGGCCACAAATGAGCCATACGTTCTTTAAATAGGGTGCAAACCCTAACAATTAGAGTTTCATAAACAACCGTCAACCCATCGAGTTTTTTCTAAACAACTCGTCGAGTTGAGAGCTTCCCATACGTCGAGTCTGAGTCCATTAACTCATCGAGTTTATAATAATTTGTATTTAAAGCAATAATCTCATACATGAGAGTAGGGATATTACAGACGACCCATTTGGCCATTCGTTTGACATCTCTAGCTTTCCCAAATCACACTTAATTGGGTAATTAGTTTTGATGCAAATTTTATGAGTTTCAAACTAATGCCTTAATTTGGTTGATGTTGTAAGTAGTGTTAGGATTAGTTTTTCATGATGAGAATGCATGGTTTAAGCATCTAGAAGACTCTTACTTACATAGTATAACATATGTTGGTCACTATTTTGTTCCTTCATAAGTACGACATGCATAACATCCTTATAGACTGCAAGGTATATAAATGGAAATTATCCATTTTTTGTTCTTACCAACAATAGGATTGAGGATGGTATTCCTTCAATTCTTTGAAGATTCTAAGAATAGGATGCCAATTAGTTTCCTGACTTTGTCCATCCGATTTTTTGTTTTTCTTTAGGATGTCATAAACCAGATTACAGCTTTATGAGGATCCAAAGATAAACATATCCAGGGATGTGACTCTGCTTGTCAATCTTTGGATATCCTTAGTTGATGTTAGGGACTTTAAATTAATGATTGCCTTGATTTGCTTCGAGATTGCTTCTATGCCTCTTTTAGTGACCATAAACCATAGGAATCTGCCTTTTTTTTTTTTTGAATTTTGAATTGTCATTCTAAGAGGTTGGGCTTCATATTTTATCTGTCGAATATGCTGAAAGTATCCTCTAGATCTTTGAGGTGATATTCAATTTTCTTGGACTTGACAACCATGTCATCGATGTACACTTCTATGGTGTTCCCTAATTTATCCTCGAACAACTTGTTCAATAACTTTTGATACACATAAGATATTATGCAGATATGGTTCACATACTACATATATTTTATCTTTTAGAAAAACAACACCGAAATGATTCAGACATGAATTATTCGTATGGTCAAACAACCCCTTAGTAAAAATATCTCAAATGATAATTTTTTGTAAGACATTTTTACTGTTTAAACATGTTTTTGTAAAAAAAAATTATACTAAAAGGCAAGACTTTTGTAGAGCCGTCACTTAAACCACTTAATAAATTCGAACCTTTTAGCATTTTTATTGATTTTGTCCATTTTAATTATATATATAAAATGAAAAAAATGTCTACTTTTTTTTTAAATGATACAAATACAAAAATTTAAAACATATTGTTGTAATATACTTAAAGTATTAATATGATACTGTTAAATAATATGATGTAGTATTAAAATTTGAAAATTTTTATAAGACAAGTTTAAATAACATATGAAAAAATAAATAAAAAAATGATATTTTTTGATGAAAAGTTTAATAAATAAAAAATAAAAAACTGATATAATAACATTTCAAATACATAAATTTTTATAAAAGGTTGTTGTATTTGTCTATTAGATTTTCCACTAACTAATTAATAATTTTTTTACTCCGATATATATATAAACTTGCTTAAAATTTTGTTATCTTTTGAAAATGAAATATTGGATAAAAAACTTTTTACTAGAAGATCATAATTTTTAAATGACTAGTATTTTTTTTTTTAAATTTTGCATTAAAATTGCTCTAATAAAAATAGTAAGTTTTCAAAATGTTAACAATAACAACTTAACATATACAATTAGTTTGTCTGATGGATCATCTTCTAGACTATATTTGTTGTAGTAGTTAAAAAGTTAACTGATAGCTGAAAAAGTAATTGTTAACTAAAGAAATAGCTGCTAACTTATAAGCTAACTAATAAAAATTGATGTTTGATAAAAAGTAGTTGAAACATATAAAATGACATAAAAATCATTTAGAAAAATATAATATTTATAACTAGTTATGAGATCCATGTATTACATGAGTTAATTTAAAAAAAAATATAAATATAAATATCAAAATATTTAAGAACTTTGAATTTATAAGAAAATAAGAAAAATAATGAATTATTATAATGAAAATGTTTTTTATCTTTTAAATTTAAACAAATAATTGAAATAAATAAAAAAACTAATGAACTATAATTTTTAGAACTTTCAAATTAAAAGATAAGCTCATTAACAAAACTGATATACATTTAGTACTATATTTATTGTAATTATTATATTAAAATATTATGTGAAATTTAATAAAATAGAAAATTATAAAATGACATTTGAAAAAAAAATAATTCAAAATAACCACAAAATGACATTTGACAAATTGAATGAAAATATGTGACAAGTGGCAAAAAAAAACCTTCATTTATTAGAGAGGATTAATTAAGGTTGTATTTGAAAAATTATAAAAAAACTCATAAAAAACTAGTTTAGATAGCTTTTTAAAAAACTAGCTTATAAGTTAGTTACAGCAATAACATAATTTTTTTTTTTGAAAAATAAGCTAACTTCCCGACGTAACCTTAATTAAAATTAAAGTAAAAGTGCTCTCATTTTATACTTTGGTAGTTTGGTTTACTAGTCCAGGTATATGAATTTATTTATTTTACTCTTTCGCCATTTATGGAGAGATGCCGAAGGGCCGAAAAGAAGTTTTTGAAATTCAAATTACTACTAAACTCACTATTAAAAAATGAATACACGACCGATAAATCTCTTCATGTCCATCCCTTTGTAAATAAATAAATGTTAATGCTTGTTCGCTTTGTAAATACATGTAAATAAATAGTTTTTTCTTTAAATTGTTAACTAAATGTCCGGCCTGTTTTACATATTTATTAAAATAAACAGAAAAATTTAGAAGAATTCAAGAAATAGTACCATCGTATTTTAGAAAAGATTCAAAATAAAAAACAAAAAGGCAAATGAGAAAAAATAGTCAGGTTTATAATGTGAATAAGGCTAGCGTAATGGCGCCAAAAACAAAAACCATAAAGAGTGCCAAAGAAGCCATTACTAACCCAAAAACACAAAGAGTGCCAAAGAAGCTATAAGTAAGTAAGTAACCGAATATGCTCTTCAAAATTCAAATCACCAAAAAACCCGCAAAAACAATAAAATAAGTGTTGTATAATTGCAACTTATTACAACCCATGTGTTAGGCAAATTACTTTGTAGTGTGTTAGACAAAATTGTAATTTCTTGGATCTAAAAAATAAGATAAAGTTTGGACTTAAATTTTTTTCATATGTTTGACAGCTGAGTTTTAAAGATTTTAGAAAATTTAGTTTTTAAAGAATCCGAATAAACTTTGTTCAGAATCCACGTTTAAATCATTTATTTAAAAACCTACGATTATTTTTTTTAATTTGGAGTTACCTAATACAAACTATGTGATATATAGAAATTTATCTATTTTAATAGCTATCAATAAATAAGTTATAGTATCATTTATCAAATAAACAGAATCAACACATTTAAGTCACAAATAAACATTATTACCTCCATGTGTTTGTTTTAGAACTCATGCTTAAGTTTCAAGATTATTTTCTTTGTTTTTTTTGGGACAAACCATATAATTAAATGTGTTAAAATGTTTTGATATTTATAAATGACAAAAATTAACCATATAATTAAACTAACAAAAGCAAAAGCAAGTGGTCCCAAACTCCGAAGACAGCTCCACACCTACCAAATTTACCCGCGCCTATCCAACTGGCGGGAAAGCCTAAATTTTGAGGGAAACCCTAATTCCAAAATTCAAACGCCTCCACACACACACACACACACACACTTCCCCAATCCCCATGCTATATAATCCGTAGTAGTAGCCTTCTTCCTGTTATCTACAATCAGTTACAAGAAACCCCCTTCTCAATTACTCTCAAAAACATGTATGTGGTGAAGAGAGATGGGCGTCAAGAGACTGTGCATTTTGATAAAATCACTGCGCGATTGAAGAAGCTCAGTTATGGACTCAGCATTGAGCACTGTGATCCGGTGCTTGTTTCCCAGAAGGTGTGTGCTGGTGTTTACAAGGGTGTTACGACCAGCCAGCTTGATGAACTTGCCGCGGAAACCGCCGCTGCTCTAACTGCCAACCATCCCGACTATGCTTCCGTAAGTTCCTGTACTCGCCCTTTAATTGTTCATTTGGTTGTATTTATTTTGTTTTTTAGATAGATAGATGCTAATTTGTTCGTTAATTAGGGATTTTTTTCGCAATTGTTACTTGCGATTTCGTTACTTTTATGCTTCATTTCATAATTGATTTTCATAGAGTAAGTGGTAGACTTGTTGTTTGTTTAATTGGCAGCAGTTAGTTAGACACTCAAAACATTTGAATCGCACAGCGTGGATTCGCTATTTTTTCAAGTTTGTAGTTGATATTAGCTAACATATCCTCTTTTCGAATCTTAGAGTTCTTGATCAGAGTTTTTAGGCTCCGTTGATGAAATTAACTAGTATAAACCTTTTCTTCTTGTTTGAATATGATCATTGACCAATTGAATTGCTAATAATTGTTTTATCTGTAATTTGCATTTCATACAGTTGGCTGCAAGGATCGTTGTTTCAAATCTGCACAAGAACACTAAGAAATCATTTTCTGAAACGTAAGTGAACTCGATCTATCTTAATTAACACCATTTTGTTCATATCAGTGTTTAAGGTCCTGATCTGTATAAATCTCGGTTGTCGTTGCAGGATCAAAGATATGTACTCTCATATCAGTGACAGATCTGGGCAGAAGGCTCCTCTTATTGCTGACGATGTTTATGAAATCATCATGAAGGTGACACATACTCATCAATACACTATAATTGTTTTCTGATTTAATTCTGATGTTATGGATCTATCTAGCTTCTAGATCATATTTACTGCTGGCTACATAGCCATCAGCATAATTCAGAACTGATGTCCCTTTATGTACTTGTTTGTCTGTTCTGATGTGGGGATCTAGTCTTATTATATTATTTATGTTTGAATTGTTTATTGTTTCAGCATGCTGCAAAGTTAGACAGTGAGATTATCTATGATCGGGACTTTGACTATGATTATTTTGGATTCAAAACCCTTGAAAGGTCTTATCTCTTAAAGATAGAAGGAAATGTTGTGGAAAGGCCTCAACATATGCTGATGAGAGTTGCAGTTGGGATTCATAAAGAAGACATTGATTCTGTAATCAAAACATATCATTTAATGTCACAGAGGTGGTTCACTCATGCTTCTCCCACCCTTTTCAATGCTGGAACACCCAGGCCTCAAGTATGAATAATTATCTTTACCTTTCTTTGTTTCATTAACTTGTATCTTTCTTTGTTTCTCACATGGGGTTAATTATGTAATTTGCAGTTGAGTAGCTGTTTCCTGATATGCATGAAAGATGATAGCATTGAAGGCATCTATGATACTTTAAAAGAATGTGCTGTTATCAGCAAATCAGCAGGGGGTATTGGTGTCTCTGTTCATAATATCAGAGCAACTGGAAGTTACATACGTGGCACAAATGGAACATCTAATGGTATTATTCCAATGTTGCGTGTGTTTAATGACACTGCTCGATATGTTGACCAAGGAGGTGGTAAAAGAAAGGGTGCATTTGCTGTTTATTTGGAACCATGGCATGCTGATATCTTTGAGTTTCTTGATTTGAGGAAAAACCATGGAAAGGTAGCAATTCTTTTTCAATTGTCAATACCATTTAAAAGTTATGTTGAAAAATCATAATGGGGGTTCATAAAGTTCTAAACTTGATTCTAAAATCTTGCAGGAAGAGCAACGTGCTCGTGATTTGTTCTATGCTCTTTGGGTACCTGATCTTTTTATGGAAAGAGTTCAAAGTAATGGAACTTGGTCTTTATTTTGTCCAAATGAGGCTCCAGGTTTAGCTGATTGTTGGGGTAAAGACTTTGAAAACCTCTATACCCAATATGAAAGACAGGTAAAACTATCATTTTCATCCAACTTTTTATGATTAAATTCGTTTTTTTATACCAGTTCTATCAGTTAATTGAATTTCTTTTGTACAAATTCAGGGGAAAGCTAAGAAAGTTGTTCAGGCACAGAATCTTTGGTTTGAAGTTTTGAAATCCCAAATTGAAACCGGAACCCCTTACATGCTATTCAAGGTAAGTTTAACAAACTTTTGAATACTTATGTTTTCTCTTCATATTAATTTTCACATTGTAATAAAAAAACCTTTTTTTTGCTCTTATTAGGATTCCTGTAATAGAAAAAGCAATCAGCAGAATCTTGGAACAATCAAGTCTTCAAATCTGTGTACTGAAATAATTGAGTACACAAGTCCAACAGAAACTGCAGTGTGTAATCTTGCATCCATTGCATTACCAAGATATGTTAGAGAGAAGGTATAACTTTTAAAAATATGTTTTTAAATATGATTATAATTTTTATATTTGTTATGCTTAATTTTAAGTTTCAATTATCATCTCTTTCAGGGAGTTCCAGCTGAATCTCAACCATCAAAGCTTGTTGGTAGCAAAGGTTCTGGCAACCGATACTTTGACTTTGACAAACTAGCCGAGGTTTGACTAATTGACTCTAATACTCTTGTGTTATGCTTTAGAATCTAGGATAAAATTCAAGAAATAGCAACACCCTTTCACTGATTTGCTTTTTATAGCCTCTTACTTTATTAGTAATGCAATGTATCTATAACAAAAGTAGAGAATAAATCTCAACAAATTAATGAAAGTACATTGCTATTTCTTGCTATTAGCTCTATAATCTATAATTTCATCATGATTATAAATCTTTACATGTGTTATCTTATGCAGATTGTATCAGTTGTTACAATAAATCTCAACAAAATCATTGATGTAAACTACTACCCTGTTGAAACTGCAAAAAGGTCAAACTTAAGACACAGGCCTATTGGTATTGGGGTTCAAGGTCTTGCAGATACTTTTATTTTGCTTGGTATGCCATTCGATTCTCCAGAGGTAATTCTTATATTCTTTTTTATTTTTAATCCTCAAATTATTTTCTGCTTTTCAATTCTAATCATATATATTCTGTTTTTGAAATCCAGGCTCAACAACTGAACAAAGACATATTTGAGACAATTTACTACCATGCCCTCAAAGCTTCATCTGAATTAGCTGCAAAAGAAGGCACTTATGAAACATATCCTGGAAGTCCTGTTAGTAAGGTATGTGAAAATCTCTTTGGATTGTATTGTTTATATTACCTTTTTACCCCTAGAACAGTACTTTTCAGAAACAAACTAGGGTTTTAGTCTTTTGAAGATGCATTGTTTGCAACTTTTAATTCCTATGTGAATTAACAAAGAACAACTTTATGGGTTTTGAAATTACCTTTTTACCCCCGGAAACAAACTAGGGTTGAGTCTTTAGAAGTTGCATTGTTGGATTTAGAGTTGTAACTTTCTGTTCCAATGTGAATCAACAAAGCAAACAAATTTATTGGTTTTCAAATTAAGGAAAGTTGTGATTTTTGATTTTTACTTTTTAATAAATAGTTGTTAATAGTTATGATTAATTATTGTGAAATGTATAGGGAGTTTTGCAACCAGATATGTGGGGAGTGACACCTTCGGATTTGTGGGATTGGAATGCTCTTCGTGGAATGATAGAGAAGAATGGAATACGCAATTCCCTTCTTGTAGCTCCTATGCCAACTGCTTCAACTAGTCAAATTCTTGGAAACAATGAGTGTTTTGAGCCATACACTTCCAATATCTACAGTCGTAGAGTTTTAAGGTGAGTGATTATGATTCCATTCTCTTTTTATAATGGAATGGTCTATTCCCATGGAATGAAGGAATCAAGAAAGGACTGAAATGGTTCATTCCATTGGAATCAAAAAATGGAAAAAAAAACCATTTGTTTTATCTAATGGAATGGAATCACCTATTCCATTCCTTAGCTAATTTTTTTTACTTCATTTCATTATTTAGCAAAAAATGAAAAGCTGCTAAATTATCCATTTTATTTTTGTAAATTGTAATTTAACAAAATCTTTTTTTTGCAGTGGTGAATTTGTTGTAGTGAACAAACATTTATTATATGATTTGACTGAAATGGGGCTTTGGTCTCCAACTCTCAAGAATCAGATCATTTATGAAGATGGATCTGTTCAGAAAATTACTGAAATCCCTGACAATTTGAAAGCTATTTACAAGTATGATTTAAAACTCAATTTTCTTTTATTGATTATTTTTTTGTAAAAAACCTCATTCTAATGTGAAAACATGATATATAAATCAGAACTGTTTGGGAGATCAAGCAGAGGACTTTGGTTGACATGGCAGTTGACCGAGGATGTTACATTGACCAAAGTCAAAGCCTAAACATTCATATGGATCAACCCAACTTTGGAAAACTCACTTCTTTGCATTTTCATGCTTGGTCTAAGGTACTAAAACTATATTAAACTAAATTTAATTTATGAAATCGCTTCAAAGTAAAAAAATACAATAAATGATTAATTTTTGTGTTGTGTATATCAGGGGCTTAAAACTGGGATGTATTACTTGCGATCAAGGGCTGCAGCTGATGCGATTAAGTTCACTGTGGATACTTCTATTCTCAAGGTAACTTTTTATATTGTTAAAATCATTTTCTTTTTTTTATTATTAAATTGTATAGACTAAAGTAATTGGAATGAATGTAGGAAAATATAAAGGCAACAACTGGTGAAGAAGATGATAACACAAAAATGTCACAAATGGTGTGTTCTTTGATGAATCGTGAGGAATGCATGGCGTGTGGAAGTTAAAGTTGTTGAAATAATTTGATTTAATGTTTGAAACTTATGGAATGTTAAGTCTTGTATTTTTTTTATTTAGGATTTAGGGGTTTGAGAAGTATTTTGTGTATATTGGTATGTGAGATGAGGGTATTTGGTTTAACGTTTAACTTGGATTATTATATAAATATGGTATAAATATGTTTAAATTTAAGTGTTACTTCATTTATCTGTTTCCAACTTTCTATTGAGATTGCTCTAGTGATAGTATTATTTTTGGTAGAGTTAATTATAGATCATTTTTGTGTTGTGTATTGGGAAACAATTCTTATAAATAACATGTAAGGGGAACATTACAAGGATCCATATCATATTACGAAGCCTAAACTACAACACGTGACAACAACCAAAAGGACTTCTATAACCTCAAATCTTAAAACAACACCTTGGGCTTCATTAACTCGAAACAGCCAAAGTGGACCATTATACCCTCCAAACTTTGGAATAACATCCAAATGGTTCAGCCAACACAATGAGCTTGAGCGAGTCAGCTTTGAAATTTTGTGCCCAAGCTAATCAATAGCTTTAACAAAAAAACCCAATCAAATACCAGGTATATATAGATTATATAAATCATAAATCACAAGTATTTATAAGTATTATTTGTAGCAAATGATGTGTAGATTTTTCTAATCAAAACCTACTAAATGTTGAAATACATGTACGTGGAATATATAGATAAATTATTTCATCGACGCAAAGTGCTTTTATGGTTTAAACCCAAAAGCACTAGGTATTTTAATATGTCAACTTTGTAAAATGATTTTAAGCATAGAGTATTGGGAAATTCAGTAAAGTAACCCATACATTTAAAGTATTTGGAAAAAAATAATCAATATTTTATAAAATTTATAAAATATTCACTTTCTTCTATATGGGAATTACGGAGATTATTCAGTCTTGTATACCCACGTTTCTGGTAGGATATGTACCTATTTTATAGGTACAATAGTTTATAAATAGGTTAGGTTGTCATTTGTTTTAGTGTGTAATCAGTTTTTCTTTTGAAAGTAATATAGCAGTGAGAAGAAGTCCATATATACTGGTTGTTGTGTAAATCACATGAGAGTCCATAGTTGTAGGTGGGTTAAAGGAAGGGCTGATTAACAACACACATATTCTAGGATAATATATTCTAGAATGTACGGTCATTCCGAATGTACATTGCTATTTATTCCTCCATTCTATAGTTTTATTTTTGGATTACATGCGAAAAATACAAATCTACTTCCATTATTTTTAATTTTATAGCATCCTACTTTATTTTTATACTATTAATGTTACTATTTTTAATCTTTTATGCAATGCATTTTATGTAAATAGAAACTAAGACAATCAAAAAACAATACAACACAAAATATGAATGTACATTGCTATTTATTCCAAGAATATCCTTAAGCCTATCTAAAAAAATCCGTTCAAATTCCAAAGAAGACAATTTCCACTATTCGTATGTTTTCTAATGACAATTAACAAGAGACAATGACAGTCCTTATCGAATGTTGGTTTGTTTGTCAAAGAACCGGGTTTTACATATAGTCAATTGTATATTGCCTTATCTAGAGTTCAAAGTAGAGAAAAATTAAAATTGTTAATTTTAGATAAAGATGGTAGACTTACAAATAAAACTTTCAATGTTGTGTTTAAAGAAATTTTTAGAAATTTATAAACAATTTTAAAATTTCATTTCTTAGTACATCTTTTATTTATTAATAATAAAACACACTTTATTCTTAATTTTCATTTGTAATTTAATATATGTTTTCATATATGTTTATTAAAATATCTTAATTTTTAATTTGTCATATAAAAATTGCATTTCCATGATTGACTGCGGTTGTTTTTAATCTACTCAGTTTTATATTTCATTATACAGTATCATCATTTTCTCATTAATTTACACATAAAAAACATTGCCCGTATCTTCATAATATTTTATATTAATTTGAATCAACCATTATAAAGTTACAGACAAAGCATATAACTCAATAAATTAATAACTTGAAAATAATGTAACACACGCTTTCTAAGATGGATCGATTTAGGGTTTCAAGGAGTCAAAATGTCGAATTTTGGAGGAAATGGGGTCTCACGATGTGAGGAGAGTTAATATGTAAATTTTGTCCGGACTGATCTCACGACATGAGGCATAGAGGCTCACGACGTGAGAACTAATGCAGCCCAAGCCCATGATCTTTTAGAGTTTCCTTCGTATTTAAGCCCCTCTAAACCCATTTTAGGGTTCATTATCAGCCTCCAAACCCCCTTTCACCTCAGAAAACCCTAGCCTTCACTCCTTGCTAGATTCTTGGCCTTTTTGGAGCATTTCTTGGTTTGAAGAAGAAGAGATGAAGAAGATGATGATGATCTTTTGGAGAGGCTTAAGGAATCATCACCCTCATCACCTCACATTGTTTTTGGACCTTTGTAAGTGTCAAAGCTTCCACCTTTATTGTTGTTTGTGGCTAGATCTAAGTATTGTCCTACTTTTCTCCTTGGTTGAGCAAGTTTGAATGAATGGAAACCATAAATTTGGCAACTTTATGGGTTATAAGGGTCTTTAGAGTGTCATGAAGTTCAGATATAGTCAATGGTTGGGTTTTGGAACCTTGCATGAAAGTTGTATGACCTTTTCTTCAATTTTGGCCCCAAATGAGATCTAGACATGAATTTGACTTACATGCCTATAAAGCATCAACTTTTAAGTGTATTATGGAGTTATAAGACCTTCTGGAAAGTTAGAATAAAAGGATTAATGGATTAAGGACTTAAGTTGTTGGATTTTGGCTTCAGATTGTGCTCACGACGTGAGACATAGGGTCTCAGGATGTGAGGATTGAATGACTCGTTTCTGTTAAGCTTCTTGGGGCTCACGACGTGAGAGAAGGCTGCTCACTTCGTGAGGTCAGCTCCAGTGACTTTTCATGTATGAGTTGGCTGAGTCGAGTCAAGATGAGTTGGAATCAGACCGAGTGAGCTCTCACGACATGACCAGGGGCTGGTCAAGACGTGAGGCTAAATAGTTGACATTATGGGCGGTTGACTTTGACTGTTGACTGTTGACTTTTGGCTTGGGTTAACTTTTGGTCAAGTTTTATTTTTAGAAGGTAGATTTAGGGTTTACCTTGTGTGGATTGAAAGGAGGTGTTAAGCACCCATCATTTCGCTTGAGAGAAGTTAGTTGTGGTCGGCATAGTTTTGAGCTGAGTGTTAGTCGAATTTGTGATTCAAGTGAGTCTCCTCATTGAACTCGGGGGTCGAAGGCACCACTATTGGCCCACTGGTTTATGTTATATAGGAAGACCAGGGGATGGCCCCTGACATTTGTATGAAAGACCTGGACATGGCTCCCGCCAATTTGCATGCAAGACCAGGGTATGGACCTTGATAGTTATATGTATAATGCTAGTTGTCTTTGTGATACTTGCATCGAAGACCAGGAGGTGGCTCTTGACACTTGTCTACAAGACCCAACGTTTTAGCCCCTGACCTGGCATGGAAAGACCATGATACGACTCATGTCATAATGGCAAGACTATGGTTGACACATAACAATCTCTATTATATATATGGTATGTGGTATTTTGGGGAACTCTCTAAGCTTTATGCTTACAGTTTCATGTTTACGGTTTCAGGTACTTCCAGTATGAAAGGGAAGGGCCCGGCATGACTGCACATCATCCTCCAGAGTTTTAGCATTGGTAATTTATGATCTTTACTCTGATGCTTAAATAACATATTCACTTGATTAGTTTTGGAACAACTCTTTTGTATAGTTTATTGTTTTAAAAATGAAAATTTTACTATGAAATTTTGGGAGGTTACAAGTTAGTATCAGAGTGTCACACCATCGGCATGATGGCAAAAACACCGAGCTATGTAACTTTCAGAGTTGTTGACTTTCTGGAAGAGGCCTTCTGGTCGATTTCCATTCCATTTGATAGTATGACAGTTGTCTGTACTATCTGTTTTAGTGTTTTATTGATGTGTTTTGGTCATAAGAACATCCTATGTGCTCATACAAACCCTAATGCTTGGATCTAGGTTTCTCTATTGTACATGCAAGTTATCCAAGACTATAAACCCTAATTCTAGCATTCAAGTAATCATATTAACATGAGAATAGGTTTAAGATATTACCTTGATTGTTATGTAGCAATAACAATCCCAAATCCTTCTTGTATTGACTTTAGAAAGCTTAGAGTCACAAATGTCACTCCTCTAATGGCTCACAAACACCAAGAGCAAGAGGATGAAGAGGAGAGAGGATGGAGGCTGCCCTAAAACATGTGAAACCCTAGAAGGAGTCTTATCCACGTTTTTGGGTCATAAGGGATCTATATATAGGAGGCTATTAGGGTTATCTTAACAAGGAAACCCTAATTTGGATGCTTAAGCCCTAAGCAACCCATGGATCCCTTTCCTTAAGGCCTTGGACGATTTCCTTATGGGTTTCCCCATAGAATTCGTCCATTCCTTAATACAAGGCAATCCATGGCCCAAATTGCAATTATCTTATAATTACAACTCTAGTCCCTTAAGTTTAATTAATCTCTTTTAGCCACAAACTTAATTCTTATTAATTCTTGACTAATATTAATTATACAATATGATTTCTCCTTTAATATATTATTCTCATAATATATTAATAAATCATATTTAATCCTTTCTCTCCATAATTCATCCTATCAAGTTGCTTTGGTGAAGGCAACACAAAAGGACCATGCACCATCGGGTCAAGTACATACCAAAATAGTTATGGACTTAGACACTAATCCAACAGTCTCCCACTTGGATAAGTCTAATAACTATTATGCGTATGACTTCAGATCCTGATCTGCAATCGTAGCTTTCCAAAGCCGCTGTCAACTCTGATCCTATCAGATACGCGTGTCCTTTAGATAAGGGATCATATATTCCTCCATTCTAGATATCGTATGAGACATAATTTCAAATCATTCTATTTGTACTATTTCTCGACTTCCGATTTATGACGACTGACTAATTGAACAAATCAAATTAGCCCTAGCCCGGCCGAGCATTTACGTTTGTCATCACTAAATCATCGAGGGGACCAAAGATATCACTTTTATCCTACTTTGGATAAAAGGAACAGATAAACTTTGATTCAATGCTCGCTTGCACTCACACACCGAATCACACACAACAATATGTTTTATGACACCAAGTTACTGGTGCGTTTACATATTATCAATGTGCAACCGATTTGCAAGATACAACTCACACATCTCGGTTTCAAGAATATAAAATGTTATCGTCTCACCAATCACTCGTGATGCAATTCATGGAGTGATCCAAGTGAGTGTGTGTTTAATCCAATGCTCAAATTCATATTCATAAGCACTCACGAATGTTGCAGCAAACATTTGCTTATGTCTAATACTCTTTTAGACATTCCACACACCAATTCAGGATAGTCTTTATTCATACCTACTTCCAACGTATGAACGACTGTGGCCCGTTCGAATAATTTGACTGTTCTTAACTAATTAAATTATTCAGGAAGTCAAAACATGCAAAGTGAAACACAAGAATAATACTAATCCCATATGGCCTCAACCCTTTGAGCATAAATAAAACACCTTTTATTTATCACCATATCGATTACTCATTATTTGTCGTTTCGGGTAATCAACTTCGTACTTGAATTATTACACTTGTCCCATGCTCCTAGCATGTACACAATGTTTACCTATGGTTCTTACTTTGTGAAATAGACCAAATTGAGCACATTTCCAATCATTCTCATTTCACAACTCCAAATCCTTTTTCCATAAGTGAAAGAATATCAAATTCTTGCTACTTATAGAATATGCTAGATTCTAACATTTTATGCAATGATCCTTTCGTAATATCACTGCACCAAAGCCACAAAGACTATTGCCAATGATATTACAAAGTCCTCTATCGGAGATTGTTACAAGCCAACTCCTAAGATATGATATCTCTCATTCAAAGAACATTCCTTTGAACATCCTTTTGCATAAAAGTTTCTAATCTAGTCAAAGGTTTTCAATATTCAATTCCCAATATGGACACGTTTCCATATTTTCCATATGACAACTCATTCTTAATAGAATCTTATCTATTCATAATAATGTCGATATGGTCCATCCAATACTATACTTCCAACTACTCACAAGCGATTAATCCTCGTCGAACTTTGGATTGTCCTTTGATAGTTGTTTAATTATCTTAGTCAAAACTGATTCTTGTCCTTTTCCCTCTAAATGCGCTAGACATTTGGAAAATTTTAGAATGGTCAAATAGTATAGCAATTGCAATCGATCCTATACCCGAAGCGTATGGGATACGATGCATAATGTCTTACATAAAGATTTGATACTTCATCAATCTTCTGCCATAATATTTTATTTGCTATGTTCTCAAAATTCGAATTGTGAAGAGGAATGCCGTAATCATAATCGAAGTTTTGAGAACACACTATGTACCTTTGACTAAATTTATTAACATTTCTCAACCTAAGCCTTTAGATTTGAAATGAAGCATAATATTCTCTCCCTTAATTATAGCAAAACAACTTTACAACTCTTGCGACTTTGCAAAGTATAACTCTTGTTTTCTATAATTAATATTGCTAACTTGCAATACTTGCCATAATAATCATACAATCATAACATTTATGCTCCCACTATCATGATGATTATTATAAACATAACACTTATGCTCCCACTAGCTTCGACATGTATTCATAAACATCTTAACTTTCAGAAAAACAATACCTATTGAATTTCATGAGTCCATGTTTCTAATACTTAATGCTTTGATAACCTTTTATTAAGGCCTTTTGAACTTATACACCTTTGCCTTAGATAGTTCATATGTGTGTCTAAACAATTAAGACTAATTGCCAAACCTCACAATTCAAATCATGGAAAGGGATACCGTAACCATGATTGAATTCGAGAATGCAATTTTACAATAACTATCTTCTTAAAATCATTCTTAGTGAAAGCATTTCCTCACAATCATTTTCATGAAGGAGGAAATCTTATGACACTTAGATTTAAACGGTGTATGTGTTCCTATCCATGTGAATTTGCTAAAACCAAGGTTTACGACAAATTCAAACTCATATGGATCGAACTTTCTTAATCTCGATTTCTTGCCTTATGGTAGCACAGCTGCCCACCATGTCTTCCAAGTAATTAAGCAGCTCACCTTTTCTTATCAATGTACTTTCCATTGATCAAGGTCCTTGCCTTTTATGCATTCAAATGAGAACTCATAGGACTCACATGCATAATTAACTCGATTGGATTGGCACATAAACAAAATAATGTCAACACGATAGGTTGTAAACCTCAACTCGTGTGCTAGTGATGATCGATAAGGTTTATTTGATTTGTTCTTGAAACCTTTCAAGACCATTAAGACTCCCACTGACTCCTTGACATATAAGATTCTCTTGTCAATAACCATTTCTTGACAAACAAATATTCAAGAGTTAGTGCAACTTTTATCAAAACACTTCATAAATTGGTCCTAGTTGGTCTTTGTCTTATCCAAGACATCACAACTTACCAATTTTAAATGTGCAAGAATAAGAAAACCTTTTTCCATATTCTACATTTGATGAATGTTATAAACCTTCTTAATACTTGTCACTCATTGTCATAATCTTAACTTTAAGACTTGTTATTGGAACGAAGTATGATTGACTTCTTGATTTAACCATTTCTTCAATCCTTGATTCCTCTTCTTAGACATACAATTGTACTAAGACTCATCTTAGAGGATCAATTGAGATATGGTTCTTAATCATTAAGACCTATCATAAAGCATAAAAGCTACTCTCCCTTCTTCTTAGAATGGAGAAACTTTTATCTTTCTGCCTACATGCTTCTTCTTATTCGTTTTGCTATTGATTTAAACCTTTTTAATCAATTCCGAATTACACTTAATCTTATGAGTATAATCATATTTACTAAACTTTTAGTAAAACATGACGAATGTCTTTGTTACTCTTATGGCGGACTTTGATCAACACGCAACTTTGTGTACTCGATCTCCTAGTCCTTTATTTGACACTTTGTCAATGAATTAGTCTAATTTCCAAATATGGAATTTCTCATTCATCGTGCAACCAAGTTGCATGATTCCAAGTTTCTGTCCAATTGAAACTTGGGCGATGAGAAACTCTCCCTATTTGGTAAATTCTCGAATTTTCCATAAACACCATAAATAAGAATCATATCCATTTGTTGTAGAAATATGCAAACACCAATTTTCATAACGATTTCATTGCAAGGAAATAAACAAATAAATAAATAAGTCAAACCAAAATTTATTTTATTTATAAAAGCAGCGGAAAACATTTGTCCTTACAATGCAGAATCCATTGAAAACTATGTACTTCAAAAGGAAAATTTCTAACAACTCTATCATAACTATCTAATCTCAAAATCTAATCTTCAAGTCCATGCGATCAAGATCCATTCCTTGTGATTAGATTCATCTTGCTCTTTCACCAAGCTTCCTTTCTTTTCACCGATCCTGCAAAACATTCAAATGCAATCTTATCACATCATGTATTAAGAATCAATGAATAGGAACTTAACGAAGTTAGATAGTGGATTTTACCTGAAGCACAGCCATACTCTTTGACTCTCCCATCTTCTGGACTCTTCAGGCTCCTTGTGCAGACTTGTATCCAACGCCCTTTCTTTTGGCAGCAAACGCAAGTCGGTTCTCCTAGAACGTCCTCGGAAGCATGGTTGGTTGACTTTCCCAACAAATACGCTCCATTACTTCGCCAAATCATTTCTGATTCAGCAACAATGAGCATGTAAGTTAGGTCAATGAGGTTGTCGTCATGATCCATCATATAATACTTTCTTTTGAACTCATTATACGATTCAGGAAGTGACTTCAAAACCCAATTCACAGCCAACTCATCCGGGAATGACACAACCAACATTATCAACCTATCAATGTGTGATTTCATTTCTAGAATGTGGGACACACGGGTTTACCATCTTCATGTTTCATTTCCAATAGGGCTTGAGTGATTTTGAACTTTTCAAGCCTTTGAACTTGTGGATTAGGGAGAACAATCGGAGGAGGTGGAGGAAGTGAAGCATGATTTCTTGTTCCTCGATCAAATCGTGGAATACCATCTTCATGTGGAATGATTGTTCCATGGGATTTGGGAAGACCATAGTTGTCGAACTTTGACATTTACAAAACGGGAGAAAACGAATTCAAGTTAGTTGATTGATTTGAGTCCTTAGCAAATCACCCAAATGAGATACTAAGGCTAGGACCCAACACAATATTCTACAACTCGGGAGAGGGATGTTGTAACCCAAATTGCAGAACATTTGAAGGTAAGTGAATGACGATTCACTAATTTCCACCATGAAAAACGAAAAAGAAATTTAAGTTTTAAATCTATGACAACTCCTAGATCCTTTGAGATTCATTGAACATTTCAATGGCATGTTTAAATCTCGATATGCCCCTCTAGTTTGTGACTGGGATGCCGAGGATCACAAAGCGGGTGTGAATAACCATGCAAACTACATGGTGCCCTCACATGTTACAGTCACCTATTCGATGTGCCGGTAAACCACACACGCTCCACCGAACTATGACAAACATTGAGTCACCCTTTGCTACCTTTGCTTAGAACCATTTAGTGTGCCGGTAAACCACACACAATCCACTAACGTCTTCGCAAGGGCACAAAGTGTAATTTCATGGAATTGCATCAATTCACTTTGCCTAAGTAACTAAGATTGGGAATTTGAAAAACATTTAGTTACTTTTGTACTTCATTATACTTATAATGGAAGGTTTTGTCCTATCCTACCCGTTCGGCTAACGACCCTCCACTAGTCAAGAGTGCGGTGGGTAAGAGTGGATACCCATTCAATCGCCATTTTATAGGCAATTTCCTTAAACACCCCTTATAGACCAGCTTCGTGAATGAGGCCTAGTAACGGTAAGACTGACTTTTACTCATATATATATATATATATATATATATATATATATATATAATTTTAGACTTTTAATGTTATATATAGTATAGGGTGTATTTTACACTTTTAAAATATTAGGTGGTCAAATTTAACAATTATACTTTTAATTCAATTAAAATGTAAACCAAAAATTTATGGATTTATTAAGCCTCTTTTAATTATACACCTTAATTAATTAATAAAACCATAAAGGTGTGATTTGAATCTTTTTCAAAACAATACTAGGGTTTTAGAATTTAACATTCCTAATTAAACTTTTAATCAACTTTTAAATTCCAAAACTTGAGGGCAAGTTTTGAAACATTTCAAAATATTAGGGTTTAGAATTTAAATATACATCAAAATTAAACTATTAATCAAAATTTAAATTCCAAAACTTGAGGGCAAGTTTTGAAACCTTTTTCAAAACATTAGGGTTTCAACTATTTAAATTTCAAAACAACAAAACTTTTGAGGTCAAATTTAAACTATAAAACCTAAAGGGGAAAATATGAAACATTTCATAACACAAGGATCAAATAACAAATAATCTAAATTAACATTTAATCACATAATTATCCATATTTGATTTATTTAATGATTTCTTGCAAAACAATTTACCAATTTAATCAAAATAATTAATCAATTATCACATAAGGAAACAAATATTTTATTAATTGATAAATATGTTCAATTAGATCAAGAATATAGTCATATATATATCAAAAAAATCGGATTTATATTGATCTAATATGGTAAAGCAAGTATCCTCAAGCAAAAACAGCAAGAAATCCCGGTTTTCCCTCATTTTGACCAGCCGACTCGTCGAGTCAGGCATGGACTCGTCGAGTTAGCATGAACTCGGCGAGTTCATTTATAGACTCGGCGAGTTCAGCAAGCAGAACCACAAAGAACGAATTTTTTCAACATACAAGGCATCAATACAATATAAACCAATCTAGGCTCTAATACCACTGATGTGTTTTGGTCATAAGAACATCCTATGTGCTCATACAAACCCTAATGCTTGGATCTAGGTTTCTCTATTGTACATGCAAGTTATCCAAGACTATAAATCCTAATTCTAGCATTCAAGTAATCATACTAACATGAGAATAGGTTTAAGATATTACCTTGATTGTTATGTAGCAATAACAATCCTAAATCCTTCTTGTATTGACTTTAGAAAGCTTAGAGTCACAAACGTCACTCCTCTAATGGGTCACAAACACCAAGAGCAAGAGGATGAAGAGGAGAGAGGATGGAGGCTGCCCTAAAATGTGTGTGAAGAGATTAAAAACCTTTAATCAATGAAGATCGATTAGATCTTGAACAAGTATATGAATATAAAACAGTAAGAACGTAATAATAAGAACAAGACACAATTGAATCAAACGAGTCGAATGATTAAACAAAATCCTCAGAAGAGCTCGATTAAGAACATCAACTGTAGAGGATTGGTAGGTTACAAGAACGATTAAAGAAACCTGTTACGCTCTAGATGAATCGCTATTTCGTTAATCTCTAAATCGTTAACCTAATATGCATGCAAGCATATACTTATATATAATACATAAAAGGCTCACGGTTGGACAGGCCCAAACCGGAGTGTACATAGCTAAACTATCGAGCCCAAAAGACGCAACATCAAAATAAACTTCAGCCCAAAAATCTCCCCCTTTGCGTCAATTTGGAGCGAGACCTTCACTTGTTACTTGGGCCGGCAGCTGAAGCAGGTACCTTCTTCTTCACGGTGTTAAACAGACATTTGGTGATGGAGAGGATGGTCTGTCTAAACCGGATGTACCACTGGATCATATCATTGAAGTACTTGATGTCATCAGCCGAATTCTCTTTACACCGTTTGATTATTGATAAAACGTGCTCCAAACAAGCTGTGGTGTAAAGGTGTTTATCAGCTAAAGCAAAGAGACATTTCTGTCCTTCTTCTCTAGTGAACATAACTGAGTTGCGTCTCGGATCAATCTTGCCCATTTGCATTTGGTTTAGATCACTAGCCGATCCCACAGGTGCTATCTTCGGTTTCTTCTTGAAAACTGTGGCGACCTCTTGATCCATTAGGGCAACCTCCATGATGTAGCATGCTAACATCCTTTTGACATGGTCTAAGATGGGACCATATTCGGCTTCATTAGTCAAAAGGATATTGTACAGGACAATCCAATCATGAGGATTTAGATTCGGCAGATCCGCCAGGGAGATAAGATGAGCAGTTCTTGCAGATCCTCGAATGAGCTTGAACTTAACGTTTGTGAACCTCCCTACGGCATAAGGCTTCAGCACCCGAACGTTTACAATCTTCTGGGCGCTCCAAGTAAGGTATTGAGGACGAGCAGCCTCTAGATAGAAGTCAATGAGCTCCCTGTCAAGCTCATCGTTCAGATGTGGGACTTCAAAGATGTTAGAGAAGGCGTGGAAGATGAACGCCTTTCGAGTCAGCGGCATGTCAAACTGCGAGTCGACAGTATTGTTGCAGTCGAATGATATAACCGGCTCGAGCCATAATATGCTGGGAGTTTCTATGGCCTCTTTAATTAATCGTTCCCTGGTCCAGGCAGGGAAGAGAGTCTTTCGGCTCTCAAGGAGATCGTGGGCTTCCTTTTGCTTGCGTTCGGCTTCTTCAGCCTCTCGCGCCACACGACTGGCATCATCATCAGCATTGCGACTGTTCTTTCGTTTTAACATGTCCGCAGTGGTCTCCTTGTCTTCATCTTCATCTTCTTCCTCAGCTAAGTTTTTGCCTTTGTTCTTCACACCCGAACCCGAAGCATGACCAGTTGGAGGTGGTTCGGTTGTGTGAGTAGCTTTGGAGGAAGGAGGTGGTTTCAATCCAGTCTTCTCATCTCCCCCTTGTTTCGGAATGGACACGAAACTCGGTAGGCCTTCGATTTTGCTGAGAAGGTCCATGGCCGGAGAGAGTTTTTCCGCGAGGGTACGCCTCACCGAATGGTTAAGAATGGGATCGTGTGCTTCCAGGATGTTAGATAATGCTGCGTGGACATCCGAAACACACGTTTTGATCACATCCCGTTCGGATCGAAGAGCTTCCAGTTGTTCTTGTGAGTTGGATAGTTGCGTGCTCTTGACCTTTAGGACGGTTGTTTTACTCGCCAGAACGTCCATTAAAGAATTCTCAGCTGCAAGATCCTCTTGTAGCTTAGCAAGGCGGGCATCGATGGAGGCACGAAGTGCCGAGTTGTCGTCGCTTATATTTTGGCGTAGTGTAGCGAACGAAGTCAACTCCGTTGAGACGAACTTGGCCAATTGCTGAACAATCGGTTCCAAAGTTGTCTTGGTGGCGTCGGCGCTTTCCTGCAAGGACTTCAGCAGGACGGAAGCGTCGGAGAATAGTTTATCGACTTTTTCGGTCGCAGCCTCACAGGCTCTGGTGGAGGCATCAATCACAACAGTTGCTGAGGCCACCGAATCATGTTGGGCCCTGGAGAAGGCGTCAACAATTTTCTGAAGGGCAGCTTCAGAAAGAGAGGACTGCTGGTTGGAAGAGGAGGCGAGAAGTAGGTCAACCTTCTCATTGAGCTGTTTGAGATGCTTCTTTGTCACTGGAGCATCATCCTCCTCATCACTTTGAACTTGAAACGGACTATAGTAGACCGAATCGAAGTTCATGTGTTCACCACCAAGGTATGAGTTTTCGCCATCAGAGGCATCTTCTGGAGATGGAGGGGGTGGTGAAGCTGGGGGTGTTGTAGGTTTTGTAGGTTCAGGTTGAGTGGGTGTGGGATTAGTTTCGGGTGGTGGTTGAGTATGGGTAGGTTCGGTTGTATGGGTTTCAGTTTGTGGGGGTTCGGTTACAGGAGGGGTTTCGGTAACTGGTGGTGTTTCGGTTGCGGTTGTGAAAATGGGTGGTGGTATAGGAAAAGATGTTGGTGGAACAGTGATGTTGGGGATTATGGTCGGAATGGAAGTAGGAATGGTTGGAGGACGGGAAGGAACGGGGGAATTATGAAGTTCCATTTCTGGGGTAGGGGAACGAGGTGGTGTGTTGTCTCGTTGAGGAGATTCGTCTCCTTGAGAACCTTCAGAATCGGAACTCCCTCCCTCAGAATCGCTTGAAGAAGAGGGAATAAGAAGCTTGCGCTTTGGTTGTGTCTTCCTCCTCTTTGGCTGTGGGGACTGTGCAGCCTTCGTTTGTTTCCTCTTTTTGGGAGAAGGACCCTTAGGAACTTTGGCCGCTTGCTTCCCTTTTTCACCCTTTTTGCCCCTGTTCGTCGGTTTATCAGCGTCATGGATAGACCTGAGCATATCCGGTGTCAGTTCCCTAGGACCAGTTGGCCTAAACTCCTTGATTGTCCGAATCAATCTGCTGTCAGAGGGCACGTCTGCATACATTGTCTCCGGGATGGAGCCAATGAAGGAAAATTTCGATGCATCTGAGACGATGATCTTCTTGGTATGGAACGTACCAACAGAAGACATCGATGCACCGTCAGCAGTGGTAACGTTAAACTTATCCATGGCCCATCGTGTAATGAGAATCCAGAACCGTGCCAACGACACCTCAGAGTGTCGGGATGATGAAGAAAGGCTTTGGATGAGCTGTTGCCATAGGACCAACCCATAGTCCAGGTTAATCCCGTTGTAGACCCCGTACATTATTGACAGGAAGAGACGACTTGCACCGTCGGATCCTGAGCTCCTTTCCGACAAGCCCTTGAAAAGGACTGTAAATAGGCCATTCCACTGTGGCGGCAGGCAAGACTTTTTAAACTTAGCGACAGAGGTGAGAGCCTCTGTGTATCCCATGTTGTAAAACATGGTATACAGAAACCCAAGCGGAATCGTCTCCGGATTAATTCTCGATGGGTCAGCAGCAAACCCAAGCATGGTGCAGAAACGTGGGCGAGAAATGGAAGTCTTGTGTTCTGCAATTTCAAAGAACACCCGGTCGACTGCCTTGTCGTAGTAAGCAGTCGCATAAACCTGCGATAGGGCCACCATTGGCACAGTTTCAATTCTTGAGAGTGCTGGAGCAAGTTGGGAGTACTTCAAACATTCTATGACCAGCGACATGTAGGAGTCGTATGCCAGTGGGTTAAGATCAATCACCAGACATTGCTGTGGACGGATGGGGAGGATTTGTGAAGTAGCATGGACAGAAGAAGATTCAGCCATTGTTGAAGGTTTGGAGAAGATGATGAACAGGAGAGCTGTTTGGGAGTATATGTTCTTTAGAAATTTCGGAGGCAGTAAAAAGGTAAAAGGTATGGTAGACGGCCTTTTATAGTGGGTGAGAGGAGAGAGGAAAATCGTTTCAAATCTTCTATGGAAATACGAAAAGGTTTCCTTAATGACAGATGGATGACAGTTGAGGCATGCGATGATCACGTAGGAGAGAGAGTGTCAGATTCCTAGGATCACGCCGCCCAACAAGCGCCGTTTCAGAGAGAAACTCGTTCCAATTCCTCACTCGCCTTTAATCCCAGAATGATGACGCTTGGATGTCGCACACGCGTCCACAATGTCAGTAAAAGTAGGGCCGTTTCAAATTCACACGCGCCCCTTTTTACCGTCGTTTGAATTTTAATCCCTTTATCTTCCGCCGAGTCAGCAACCTTTCGTCTTATCCTTTTAAACGACATCTTTTTGAATGAAACGCCCACGTGGATTGTTTTTGACCACAACTCCATAATGAACCACCAAGTAATAATACAACCTGTAAATAATTAGTAACGGAATTTTGGAAAAGCAAGGATTTTCGTGCAAAGAGTGTAAAAGAAAAAGAAATAAAGCAACTCTTTTAGGGATTTTCTGTGATGTCAATAATGACACGAAACTGATGATCCCGGGCACGAATCTCTTCCTTCAAGGTCAAGAGAGACCTTAAAGTGTTAATGTGGATTCCCGTTGAATTACGATCAAACACTTATTAATAAATGTTGAAAGTCTTCTTTTAAGTAGGCTAAATAAGGGTGGCTTTCGCTTTGATTCAGCAATTCTAATCTTGAAATAAGAAAGAAAGTGAACAAAGTACTTGTGAGACCGGTGTAGTCTGTTGAAAAAGTAGGGAGGAATTTGTATTTTAAAGTGGCTTGGATAAATATAAAATCTCAAAAAAAAATTAAAAATTGGATCCCAAGGGAAGAAATGTTATGGGGTTTAACAATTTCATAGGAATCACGCAAAAGAGAATTGAGATTTCATGAGGGTACATTCGTTAAGTCTTTGGTGAAAGCTTGAGCAAATTAATTGTTCACCGTCAATTCTTTGGTGTTGAATTTTGGGTTTCACTCAGCTCGTAGTGACACGAAACTAAGATCATAAACACAAATGTTTTGTAACCATAAACCTCAGTGGTAATTTATGAGAGTCTCAAGGGTTACGATTATGAACCGAATGTAATGGAGAAGTGTAATGGGGATGGTGTAAGAAAACATAGTACCTCTGCTGCGAAAATAAGGACCAAGCAGCAAACTCTTAACTCATGTGAGAAGAGAGTGAGGTAGCTCACGATTAGAATAAATGTGTTAGCCTTATTGGGAAGACAAGGTTTGTGTATACCAGGTCATGAAGGCTATTATTCAAAATCTTATGAGGCTTGGGACGCATACAGCAGCATGCTTCTAGGGACACTTAAGTAATTCATCAATTATATCCCCATAAACAAACAAACACACAAGAAAAAGAAAAAGAAAAATATTTTTGGTGTTTTTGAGATTTATAAAAGAAATAAAAAAATAAAAGAAGTTAAAAAAAAATTAAGAGTAAAAAAAAATAAGAAAAAAAACTTTGGGAAAAAAAATTGAAAAACCGAACCCGAACGTTCGGTTGGAGTCGGTTGGGAAAAAGTTGAAAAACCGAACCCGAGCGTTCGGTTGGTCTCGGTTCTAGAAAATTTTGAAAAACCGAACCCGAGTGTTCGGTTGGTTTCGGTTCAGGAAAATTTTGAAAAACCGAACCCGAACCTTCGGTTGGTTTCGGTTCAACAAAATTTTGGAAAACCGAACCCGAACCTTCGGTAGGTTTCGGTTTTGGAAAATTTTAAGAAACCAAGGAGTTTAGACATGCAATTTGGAAAAACCTTTTAGACAAAGAAAAACAATTTTGCACAAGAAATATACAACAGAGAAAAACTACCTTTGAAGTGATGAACGAATCAGATGGTTTAACCGAACCCGAACTTCGGTTGGTTTCGCTTCTTACATTTGTGGTGGAGAGGTAGTGTGAGGTACTGACTCTGATTCCATCATACCTAGCCCTTGCAATATTTTGTTGAAGGATGCTTCAGGAAGAGCTTTGGTAAAGACGTCAGCCAGTTGATCAGTGGTTCTTACGAAGTGAACTTCGACATTTCCATCTTCCACATGATCTTTGATGAAGTGATACCTCAGTGCTATGTGTTTGGTTTTCGAGTGTTGCACTGGGTTATGACAGATCCTAATTGCACTTTCAGAGTCACAATATAGTGGGATCTTCTTCATATTGAGTCCATAGTCTCGAAGTTGACTTTGGATCCAAATCACTTGTGATGTGCAGGATGCAGCGGCAATGTATTCCGCTTCGGCAGTAGACAACGACACACACGTTTGTTTCTTGGATTGCCAGCTGACCAACTTCCCGTCAAGGAATTGACAGCCACCAGTTGTGCTTTTTCTGTCGAGTCGACATCCTCCAAGGTCAGCATCAGAATAGGCTTGAACGAAGAAGCCTGAGTTGGATGGATACCATAGACCTAAGGAGGTGGTTCGCTTGAGATAGCGTAAGATGTTCTTCACTGCCAGCATGTGAGGTTCACGAGGGTTTGCCTGAAATCGAGCACAATAACACACAGAAAACATGATATCAGGCCTGCTAGCAGTAAGATACATTAGTGAGCCTATCATTTGACGATAGAGCGTGATATCGACAGCCGGTTTGTCTAGAGATGGGGTAAGCTTGGTGCCGAATGCCATTGGGACTTTGACTTTGGAGTCTCCCATCATGCCAAACTTTGCTAGGAGAGTCTTCGTGTAAGCTTCCTGATTGATAAAGATGCCTTCGGGTCCCTGTCTTATATTTAAACCAAGGAAAAAGTTAATAGGACCCATTGAGCTCATTTCAAACTTAGTCTCCATCAACTTTCTGAATTCAGCTGTTAAGCTGGGATTCGTGGAGCCAAAGATGATGTCATCGACATAAATTTGAACTATCATAAGGTGGTTACCTTCCTTTTTGCGAAAGAAGGTTGGGTCAACCGAACCTTGTTTGAATTTAGACATCTTTAAAAATTTAGTTAGCGTTTCATACCAGGCTCTCGGAGCTTGTTTGAGTCCGTACACAGCTTTATCCAGAATATAGCAATGGTTTGGATATTTTTCGTTCACGAATCCAGGAGGTTGCTCCACATACACAGTTTCTTCAAGTTCTCCATTGAGAAATGCACACTTGACGTCCATTTGGAAAACTTCAAAGTTTTTGTGAGCAGCATAAGCCAGGAATATTCTAACAGATTCTAGCCTAGCTACTGGAGCGAACGTCTCTTCATAATCTATCCCTTCCTCCTGACAGTATCCCTTTACAACCAGACGAGCCTTGTTCCTTATTACATTACATTCCTTGTCCATTTTGTTCCTGAAGACCCACTTGAGACCAACAACCGAAGCATCTGGTGGAGTTGGAATGAGGCGCCAAACTTTATTCCTTTCAAATTCGTTTAGTTCGTCTTGCATTGCTTGAACCCAATCAGAGTGATCGAGGGCAGTGTTAACTGTCTTTGGTTCAACTTTTGATACGAATGAGTTAAACATACAAAACTCAACCTTTGAAAATAAGGATGTCTGTTTGGCCTTCAGTTGTGATCGGGTCAGAACCTTTTCAGATACATCACCAACTACTTGAGAGATAGGATGATCTCTGGTCCATTTTGTAAGAGGAGGGTAATTCGGATCAAAGGTTGGATCTAGTTCAACATTGATCATTTCTTCTGGTTCAGATTGGCTATCGTAATCAAGCGTCATATCATCATGCTCCCCCTCAATTGATGAGCTTTGAGAAACATGAGGTTTAGGGGTTTCTTGTGGTGCTGAGCTCCCAGGCGATGAAGTACTTTCGGTTGGAGAGGTATCTTCGATTGGAGGAGGACCTTCGGTTGAAGTTGTAGAACTTGGCTCCCCCTGGACTTTTGAGCTTGATTCCCCCTCGTCATGAGAACTTGGCTCCCCCTCGACTGAAGCATTGTTGGATGGAGAGGCATCAGTGGGAGACCATGAGGGGAGGATGCTGTGCCATCATGCCGGGCCTTTCCCTTTCCAATCGAAAGTACTTGAAACCATAAACGTAAACTGTAAGCATAAAGCTAAGTAAATTCCCCAAAATACAACGTACACAATCATATAAGTTCCATGGGCTACCCCATGGTCTTTCCTTACAATGTCGATGGCTAAATCTCGGTCTTACATATGAGTGCCATGGGCTACCCCATGGTCTTTCCTTGCAATGCCGAGGGCTAAATCCCGATCTTACATACAAGTGCTAGGGGCTAAATCCTGGTCTTTCATACAATTGGCAGGGGCTAGATCCTAGTCTTTCATGCAATCATCACAAGACAACTAGCATACCACACAACAAGTAACGGGCCGACATTGGTGCCTTTTGTTAGATTAGGTGTCTAAGCCAATAACTATAATTGGTATGTACTTGAATTGATAGTGGCATGGTCCTTTTGGGTTGCCTTCACACTAGCAACTTGACAGGATGATTAATTGAGGAAGAGGAAGAATTTATTATTTCGAATAATAAATTGATATAAATGATTTATTAATATGTTATGGAAATAATATATTAATTAGAAATCATATTATTAATTAATATTTAATCAGAAATTAATTTGGAATTAACTTTGGGATTAAAAGAATTAATTAAAAAAGCATGAGCTATTTTGCAATTTATTGATACTTGTGGAATTTGGCTCTTGGACCATCCTAGGAGGGATGGACTAATTTCTCTAGGGTATGCCCTAGAAATTTCGTTCATGGCCTTAAGGATGTGGATCCATGAGCTGCTTAGGCCTTAAGCTAAGGGATTGTGGGTTTTAGTATCTTAACCCTAGCTTTGGCTCTAAGAAACCAACAACTATATAAAGGGCATAATCCCTTGTGGATTTTAGATAATGATAAGGTTCCTAAAACCCTAATAAAACTGAAAATTGTCTCCTCTCGTCTCCTCTCATAATCATCCTCTTGCTAAGTGTGTTTGTGAGCCATTAGAGGTGTGAAGCTTGTGACACTAAGTTCTCAAAGTTCAAGATCTACAAGATTTTAGATTGTTATTACAATATAACAATCAAGGCATGTATTTAGATCCCTATGATGTGGATTTCGATTATAATACATAGATCCCATGGTTTCTTGTATTGTGTTCATTGTTTGCATGTTCAATAGAGAAAACTTAGATCCAATCAATTTAGGGTTGCATGCACACATAGGATTGTATGTTTTGCTCAAAACCCATCAGTGGTATCAGAGCCTAAGATTAGTTTTCTATTGAATAGATGCAATTGTGATCTTGTTCAAAGGAGAAGGGAACAGAATCAACATTCTGTTCAATGAACTCGTTGTGTTGTTCTTAGAACTCGTCGAGTTGGTGCGTCAGATATGATTTCGAATTTTCTTGCCTCACTTGCTTTACTAGGTTAATATTTGGTAATTATCTTTTATTTATTCTGCCATAATCTGCTTTTTTGTTAATATAAGATAGCAAGTAACCGGCCGACATTGGTGCCTTTGACCCCTGGATATAGTGAGAAAACTCACCTCATAGAAAGATAAGCAAACTGAATAGCACTCCGCTTTGAGATCAACTCTACCAATCACCTTAAAAGATTAAAGAACACAAACTCAACTTATAGGCCAAAATACCTAAAATACCCCTAGGTCAAACCCTATAAAATCCGGTCAAAGTCAACCGATTCAACCGAGTTGACTCAGTTAGTACGCGGGGCGTACTCCTTGTGTACATAGGGCGTACTTTGCAGTTGACCGAGGATCGGGGAGTTGGCCTCGTACGCACAACGTACCCCTCGGTACGCCCGCGTACGTGGCTGCTCACCACCCCTCTTATCAAGTGCTTAATTCCTTAAGCACTCATGTCCAAATTTTAGATCTAGGCAACAAAAAATGTTCTTAACCATAAAGTTTCCAACTTTATGGTTTAGCATGGCTATTAAGACGTTAACTACAGAAACCCTAGTCTCTTAAGCCATTAAGACCATCTAGCACTTGCATGGAGAGAAACTAATGACCAAAAACCCAACTTTATGACTTAACACCCCTTAAAACCTCTGAAATGACAACTCAAATGACTTGGAGTACCTTCTACTCACAAAGACCAAGTTTGGGACAAAAAGGGGAACAACTTTGAGTTAAAACTAGATCCATAAGATTTCTACACCAAGGTTGAAGCTTTTTACCCCCACAAGGTGCACAAGGGGAACAAGATGTTGGATCCAAAGCCTTAAGTGAAACACCACCACCTCAATACTCTCCCTTCTACTCCAAAATCTCCAAATGGCACCAAAAATGGCTCTACAAGCTTCACAATACACTAACACTCTTTAGGGTTTCGAGATGAGGAAGGAGGCTAATGATAAGAAGGTGCATGTGGCCATAAATGCATTTAAATAGGGTTCAAACCCTAAAATTGAGGGTTTGCGCCCTGGATGCATATGCCCTGTGTACCAGAATACTAATGCAAACCAAAGTACGCCCTACGTACGAAGGTGTACGCCCCATGTACTCCAGCTGACTCCAAAATTACGAAATTATCACTGGGGAATAAACTTACAAATAAAGCACAACTCAAGGGTTAAAACGAATACCTAAATAATTAGATGTTGCAACTATCCTCCACTTGAACTAGACTTCGTCCTCGAAGTCTGCTGCTGCGAATAAATTGGGGTAGTGCTCTCGCATTTCCTCCTCATGCTCTCATGTCCATTCGGAACCCTTTCGATGTTGCCACTGAACCTTGAATAATGAAACTTCCTTGTTTTTGCAGAGCCTTCGTATTTCAATCTAAGATCTCCACTAGCCTCTCCACATAATTCAGGCGATCATTGACCTGAATATCATCTAGGGGAACAACTGCAGACTCATCGACCACACACTTCCGAAGCTGAGAAACATGGAATGTGTTATGAATCTAGCTGAGCTCATCAGGAAATCCTACCTGGTATGAAACCTTGCTCACTTGGTCTAAAATCATAAAAGGTCCAATGAATCTGGGGCCCAGCTTGCCCTGCTTCCGAAATCGAATGACACCTTTCCAAGGTGACACCTCCAGAAGCACCAAGTCTTCTACCTGGAACTCGAGGTCTGAATGTCGTCGATCAACATAATTATTCTGTCGGTTCTACGCGACTCGCAACCTATCGCGCATCTGCTGAATTAACTCCGTAGTCTTGAGTACAACTTCTGTACCCACCATGACTCGATGCCCGACCTTCCCCCCAACAAACCAGGGTCCTGCACCTTCTTCCCTACAACATCTCAAGCGGAGGTCGGTCGATACTGGCATGATAACTATTGTTGTATGAGAATTCGGCTAGTGTAAATTAAATATCCCAACTCTCTGCAAAATCCAACACACAAGCCTAGAGCATATCTTCAAGCATCTGAATCGTCCGCTCACTCTGGCCATTAGTCTGTGGATGATATGCGTTACTAAAATGCAGCTGAGTACTCAACTCATCATGAAACTTCCTCCAAAAGCTGGAGGTGAAACGAACATCCCGGTATGAAACCATCGAAACTGGCACCCCGTGCCAAACCACCACCTCTTGAACATAGATGTCAGATAACTTCTCTGCGGATATGCTCTCGACAATCGGTATGAAATGCACACTCTTAGTCAATCTATCAATAATAGCCCACATGGAATCAACACCACGTGTCGTCCTTGGCAATTTTTTAATAAAATCCATGGTAATCTCTTCCACTTCCACATGGGAATGGGTAAGGGCTGCATCTTGCCATGGGGTATTTGATGCTCGACCTTGACTTTCCTGCAAGTCAAGCACCGCTCAACAAACCACTTTATCTCCTTCTCCATACAGGGCCACCAAAAACTCAAACTCATACCCCTATACATCTTCATGTCCCCTGGATGAATAGAAAACTTTGACTTATGCACCTCCTATAGAACCGTCTGTCTCACCCCACTCGATGCCGGAACCCAAACACTACCACACCGATTCAACAACTCCTGACTGTCTCTGAAAAATAAGGGAATCTGTCCTCTGGTCCGTCCGGTCTTCCAATTTTCCATTTTCAATCCCTCCACCTGAGCTTTCTTGATCAAATCCATCAAAGGGGAAGTGACAGTCATCCTTAAGCAGCTATCCTGTATAGATGAACACACAGCCTTACGGATCAGGGCATCAACTGAAGGGTTTTGAGCATTCTAACACTCCTATGGTGTACATGCAACCCTAAATACCTTGGATCTATGTTTTCTCTATTATACACGCAAACTTGAACTTTCCAAGGTATTACCCTAACTAGCATACAATCATTGATACTTGGGTAATATAAACAAGTTAGAAGACATAGCTTTTCATGTAGCTCGATTCCATGGAGCTTAAGAGCCTAGTTCCTCAAGTGTGACACCTCAAATGGTTCACACAACATCACCAACAACTTGGAATAACTTGAGAGAAAAGGTTCCTATGCTCAAATCGGCTAGCCCTCATGTGTACACATACTAGCGCCAATTTCTTGAGCCATGGGGTCCTTATATATTGTGGCTATTAGGGTTACACCATGTAACTTGTCTTTCCATATTCTTCATGCTCCATGGGTTAAAACCTCCATGGAGTATCCATGGGTTACTCCACGGGTTTAGCCCAACATGAAGAACTATAGATCATAAGCCCACATATATAAGAATGAATGATTTACACAATCAATCCCCATCTATTTAATTAGTCTCCTTCTGATCACAATATTAATTCCAAATTAATTCTTGATCAATACTAATTAAATAATATGATTTCATATTAATATATGAAAACTTATAATATATTAACAAATCATAATTATCCTTTTCTCACAAAAGTCCATCCAAATTGTTCCGATGCCATGCAACCCAAATGGACCATGCCAATCGGGTCAAGTACATACCAATTATAGTTATGGACTTAGACACTAATCCAACATCAACCACTACATTGGCCTTCCCAGGGTGGTATAGGATTTCACAATCATAATCCATTACCACATCCAACCATCTCCGCTGCGGCATATTCTGGTTCGGCCGGTCTATCAAATACCTCAAACTCTGTTGGTCAGTGTAGATAGTACACCGAACCCCATACATATATTGTCTCCAGATCATAAGGGCAAACACCACAAACCCCAACTCTAAATCATGTGTAGGGTAGTTCACCTCATGATTTTTAACTACCTCGAAGTGTAAGCAATCACGTGACCCCTATGCATAAGAAATGCTCCTAAACCTGAAATAGAGGCATCACAATAGTCAACGAAATCATCCAAACCCTCATGAAGCACGAGAATCGGGGCCTCACACAATCTCTGCCTCAGAGTCTCAAAAGCCAACTACTGATCATCTCCCCAACAAAAGGTCACATTCTTCTTTGTTAAACAGGTCAAAGGCAATACAATCTTGGAGAAATCCTGGATAAATCTCCAATAATATCCTGTGAGACCTAAGAAACTCCGAATCTTAGATGAGGTCCTCGGAACCTCCAATTGCATCACGACCTCGATTTTGGCCGGGTCAACCAAGATACCTTTATGGTTTACGATGTTCCCCAAAAAATGCACCTCGCGCAACCAGAACTAGCATTTGAAGAATTTGGCATAAAACCACTCCCTCCTCAGGATCTCCAACACCTATCGCAAACGCTGCTCGTGTTGCTCCTTGGTATTGGAGTAGACCAAAATATCATCAATGAATACAATCACAGACCGATCCAACATCGACATATAGACTCGGTTTGTGAGATCCATAGATGCTACTGGTGCATGGTGAGCCCAAATGGCATCACCACAAACTCATAATGACCATAACGAGTTCTGAAGGCTATCTTCTTTACATCATCATCCATGAACCTCATCTATCGGTACCCTGATCGCAAATCAATCTTGGAAAACCAAGATGCAACCTAAAGCTGATTAAACAAATCACGATTCCTCGGAAGTGGGTAACGGTTCTTCACCGTTATATTATTAAACTCCTGGTAATCAATGCACATTATGTGTGAACCATATTTCTTCTTCACAAAAAGAATCAGTGCTCCCCACGAAGAATTGCTCAGACGAATAAACCCTTGTATAGTGCTCCTGAAGCTGCATAGATAACTCTTGCATCTCAACAAAAAGAATCAGGTGGCGCCAGGCGATACGACGGCTTGGCTATCGGAGCCGCACCGGGTACCAAATCAATCCGAACTTCAACCTGCCTCTCGGAAGGAACTCCTAGTAGATCCTCGGGGAATGCATCGGGGAAATCCCGCACAATGGGCACCCTTCTCAACTCTGACACGCCCTCAAACCGCGCATCTGCAACATAAGCTAGGAACCCACAACAACCCTGTTGTAGATATCTCCTGGCCCTCGAAACTGAACAGAGATCTGGCACATGCAAAGCTTTCTCGACAGGAATAACCAGTTCTCCCGCACTTGGGGTTTGAACTCTCCCTAGCTGCTGCTCGCAATCAATCGTGGCCCCATTGGGGCTCAACCAATCCATCCCAATGATAACCTTCGATCCTTTCAAGGGAATCGACACCAAATGAATAAAGAATCTCTCACTAAACAAGTTCAGGAGACACCCCTGGTGAATCCTCGAAGCGCTCACAATGCGGTCATCTGCAATGTCAACCTCTAGAGAGGAATCCAATGTCCCCGGGGCATCGCGAAACTTCTTGCTAAGTGCAAGAGATACGAAGGATCAGGTATCCCCTGAATCAAACAAAACATGAGCAGTCAAACCGTTGACCAAAAAGGTCCCTATACAAAATCAAACATAAATACGAGCATGAAATAATGAAAGCAATAAAAGATAGGGGTAAGACACATACCCGTAACCACATCTGGCACTACACGGGCCTCATCGGTGGTCAGCTGAAATGCCCTGCTCTTCACCACAAGAGCCTTCACCTTGCCCTGTGGGACATTAGTAATCCTCAATGTGGCTTGCACATGCGCCACCATAACTCCCCTGACAATCTCGGGGCAGTCGACCTTTTTATGGCCAATCTAATTGCTATGGAAGCAAATCAGAGCACTCTTGGGGCATTCTTTAGTCATGTGGCCTGACCGAACAGAACTATAAAAAACTGAACCCTCCACTTGGCATGCCCCACTGTGCAGCTTGCCTTTTTTGCCGCAACGAACCTGGTCCTGCTAGCCTCTGGTGCGAGCATCAGAAGTCTTTGGCCTCTTCGCCTGGCCCACAACTATCTGCACCTGCTCCGGTTCCGCTTCGACCGAAGCTCTAACTCAATCTCCCTACTCACGGGCCTTCTCGATCATATCATTTAGGGTCACGCACCCTGAAAAGCTCACGAACTCTCTGATATCCTCCCTCAACAATAGGAAGACCAGGGGATGACCCCTGACATTTGTATGAAAGACTAGGACATGGATCCTTACAATTTGTATGCAAGACCAGGGTATGGACATTGGCAGTTATATGTAAAATTCTAGTTGTCTTTGTAATACTTGCATGGAAGACCAAGAGGTGGCTCTTGACACTTGTCTGTAAGACACAGGGTTTTGGCCCCCCGGCCTGGCATGGAAAGACCATGATACGACTGATGGCATAATGACAAGACTCTGGTTGGCACATAACGATCTCTATTGTATGTATGGTATGTGGTATTTTGGTGAACTCATTAAACTTTGTACTTACGGTTTCATGTTTATGTCAGGTACTTTCAGTACGAAAGGGAAGGATCCGACATGACTGCACAACATCCCTTCGATTTTTCCGCATTGACAATTTATGATATTTACTCTGATTTTAAATAATATATTCACTTGATCAGTTTTAGAACAACTCATTTTTATTGTTTATTGTTTTAAAAATAATTTTTTACTATGAAATTTTGGGACGTTACAAATAATTAATTAATATTTATGATTTTAAACTATCAATATCCATTAATTTGTTAACCATAGTTTCCACGGATTAAAACCTAATCTAAATAAGTAAATATATACTACATTTTACTTCGTGGTACTTTCTAAGCCAATTTGTAACGACCAAAAATTTCAACCAATTTAAAATTTTCAAAAAAACAACCCAATACCATTAAAGTTATTACAAAAAGGTTTTCAATACATTTCATTTTAAGTATTCCCAGAATCTCATCTCAATATAAACACGAGGAGCGGTACGATCACGCCTTCGCCTTGCCACGGTCTCCTAAAGAACCTGAAAAACATAAAACCACAACTGTAAGCCCGAAAGCTTAGTGAGATATCCCCAAAATACCAACCACATATACCATACACGCATAACATGCCATAACATATCCGATCACAGAACAACGATGCACTTCGGGTCTACTGTGGGACTGGTCCGCCGCACCGGCCAACAGTCCACCTGGTCCACCCTCCGAGTCTAGCCATATACCCCGAGTCTACAGTGTGATTGGTCCGCCCGCACCGGGCCTTCAATCCACCTGGTCCACTCTCCGAATCTAACCCCATACATCGAGTCTACAGTGTGATTGGTCCGCCCGTACCGGGCCTTCAATCCACCTGGTCCACTCTCTGAGTCTACAGTATGACTGGTCTGCCCGCACCGGGCCTTCAGTCGGCCTGGTCCACTCTCCGAGCCTCGGCACGTCTGGTCCGCCCTCTTGGGGCCTACAGCCTATCCGGACCGCTCGCTGGGCCTTCGGGACAGTCGGTCCGCCCTGGGTATC
Organism: Lactuca serriola; assembly: GCF_051521515.1. Classification (NCBI taxonomy): domain Eukaryota; kingdom Viridiplantae; phylum Streptophyta; class Magnoliopsida; order Asterales; family Asteraceae; genus Lactuca; species Lactuca serriola. Next base: position 284,786,055 of record NC_136411.1, read on the forward strand.
TTGGCCTATAGCACAAAGCAGGACCCGCCTCAACCCAACTCCAGTCCAAACAACCATGTGCACATATACATACAATCATATAGCAATTCATAGTCAACAAGCAGATCAAACAGATCACATAACATATTATCATCCTAACCAGGATACCGACCTAACAGGTCACTAGCATAGCATCACCCTATCTCTCAGGATACCGATCTCAATCAGGTCTCTAACATATACCATCCTAGCTACCAGGATGCAACATATCAAAGCAATAACATAACAACAACTACCCGGATCTCAATCCGATAAGGGTCGGCCTTGGTGCCTTAGACCCTGTTGATATAGTGAGGATAACTCACCTCGAAACTGCCGACTGAACAGATAACCCAAGCTGCTCCGATCACTGATACGATCTCCACCACTGGACAACCACCAAGGCACTGAACTCAAAACAATAACCAACAATTACCAAAATGCCCCTGGGAACCACTGGTCAACCCTTGGTCAAAGTCAAAGTCAACCCCTGACTGACTCTACTCGCCGAGTCAACCCGATGACTCGCCGAGTCCCCAAGCTCAGAACTCCCCCAATCCGCGACTCAACTCGCCGAGTCACCCCGAGACTCGCCGAGTCCAACAACTCTGAGTCCACTCACACACAACTCACCGAGTCATCCCTTGACTCACCGATTCTCGACTCAACCAGAAAATATTGGGACTCTTCGACAAGACTCGCCGAGTCCAAGAACAGACTCGTCGAGTCTAAGGATATCTTCAACCTACTCGCCGAGTTGTTCTTCCAACTCGTCGAGTTCCAGGCCATCTTCATCCAACTCGTCGAGTTCCAGCCTATCTTCAAGCAACTCGTCGAGTCTACCCATGTGACTCGCCGAGTACCACCGGTCTGAATCCATACAGAAGCATTCCAGGCCATGCAATTGATCCAAAACATAGATGTAGCCTCCTACAGCCCATCCATCACGTAAAGTGGCAAACTTTACGTGAATCCAAAGAGATCTAGGCCTTTTACACTTTAGGGCTAGGGTTTGGGACATGATAGCTTCACTACACACTCAAACACAGGGACTTTCAGGCATTCCAACCCTTCTCCATTCCAGATCTGAGGTAGCAACCTCAGATCTAACCTCTAAACTCCAAAACACCAAAAGATATGATCTCTAACACCCCTAAAATGAAGAATCTAGATAATAGCAGCTCAAACAATGAAATGATACCTCAAAAGGAAGCTCCAAGAGAAGATTAACCCGAATCCTTGCAAAGCCCTTTGATCCAAGTCTCTTTTCCTTCAAGATCTCTTTAACAACCACCTCTCCAAGCTCCAATTCATTCAACAATGGGGTTTCCTCACGAAATTAGGGTTTCTGGAACTCAAGGGATGATAAGGAGGCTGGGGAGGAAACATAATGTTCTTTATATAGGGCTCAACCTACAGATTTAGGGTTTTCTCCATTCAGCGCCTACCCGCCGAGTCCATCTTACTGACTCGCCGAGTCGGCCACTTAACACGCGACCAAGTCGCGACTCTACTCGCCGAGTCCACCCATGGACTCGCCGAGTTCCCCTTCCAATTTTACTCTATTAGCCCTTCGACTATACTCTTGCTATTCCGGGATGTTACACAAGTACACAAAAAATAATCTATTTTCGGTTAATACTTCATCTCTTTTTTTTTTCTTTGTCCATGATTTACTATTACATCACCAATTTTCATTTTTCATCTTTTTGACAATAAATCTTTCATTTTAATAATATTTTTTTTTCTTTTTTGGTCATTCTTTATACTACTAACTTTTTTTTTAAAGAATAAACATGTTAATTAGATAAAACTATTACACAATCAACCACTTAACAAAGAAAAACAAACTTTAAACTAATATATATATATATATATATATATATATATATATATATATATATATATATATATATGGCTAGGTTATAATGTGGATGAACAACTATTATGCGGACGTGTGGATAGTGCTATTATATGAAAATTACTAAGAGAATAAGTTGTTTAGTAATGTGAATGTGTTAAACCTCGCACAATTATTGTCATTTTCATGCATTCTCACCAATTCTTATTTATTTTTGTTCTCACGCATCGTTTTTCACTCATTTCCATTCTTACAAAATACGAATTAATAAACATTCTGACAGAATGAGAATAATAATAATAAAAAGTCTATAATAACCTTATGACGATTTAATTAGTCAGAATGTGCGATAATGACAATACTTATGTAAAATTGAACGTATTCACATTATCAAACAACATATTTTCTTTTACCATTCTCACAGAATAGCATTGTCCATACGTCCGCACAATAGATGTCAATCCACATTTTATGGATATATAAAAATAAGCCAAAAGGAGTGTATGAGGAAGATTGCGAGCGTCGTTCATGTTTTGAAGCAAAATAATGTCGAAACTAGGTAATAATAATTAAATACACTATCTATTTAAATAATAGGCATAATTGTCAATTAACCATAACGTTTTATGGATAGATAAAAATAAGCCGTAGAAAAATAAACATCCATATAACACACTCATAAAAACTGGTAATACTTTTACTATTCTATTTACAAGAGGTATATAGTTTCATCTTAATAAATTCAGACATAAAAGACTCATAGGTAATATATTTAAAGATAGATATAAACATGATTTAATACAACTAGAATTGCATATGGCTTTACCCAAGCACCATTCAATTTGCAATTAACCTAAAAGAGTCATAGATAATAAATTTATTGATGGACAATATGAAAAAAGCTTATTGGTTGTCTTTTATGAGTAAAATTTGAAAATTACAACACATCTTCACTTGTCCATTAATTTTGTCAATCCTCTTATTTTTGTTTGTGTTATATCTAAATAAAAAAAAATATTTTGGTTAAGGGATTTATTATCAAAATAGAAAAGAAATAAAAATGATGGCGTAAAGTATAAAGTATAAACAGCAAAGGATAGGCAAAAGAAAAAAAGATAGGGTATAAACTACATTGTCTTTGGTATAATTGACTTTCAAAAAAGTAGTACCCAAAAAGAATTAAAATTCACTATATATTTAAATAAGGGTATAATTTTCATTACATTGTAAATTTTAGTAGATTAATTAAATTTTTTCACGGAAAGATCAACATCCTTAAAAAAAACAATAAAAAAAGTATAAATTGTCATTTTATAGGGACTAGGTGTGTGACCCGTGTATTACACGGGTTTATTAAAAGGTCCAAAAATAAAATGTGTGAGCAAAAAAATACCATTCATGCAAGTTTTGATAACCACAAGGACCTTTTATGTAATTTAATCTTAATTAATTTATAGAGAAATTCACAAATAGAAAGTTAATATGTATATTAATTAATATATTAATAAAATTAATTAATATGAGATGATATTTAATAGGTGGAAGTTGACTAAAAATGAAAAATTCTATAAAAATGACAAGTGAATATTAAATAATTCAAAAAATCTAGAAAATGACACGTGTCAAAATAAATAAGAATATGACATGTGGCAAAATTATTCTTATTTATTAGGGTAGATATTTAACAGTTTTCCAGAACAAAATAGATCAACACAACCAAACTTGAAAAAAATAAATAAATAAACAATTCAATAGTGTAACAAAAAAATAAAAACCAAAGAGCAATTTTCAGTATACCATGGGGGACCACTTTTGCAATTTAATTTAAAACTTGGGGTACCAGAATATCCTTAATAATACATCGTACTTTACGCTAATAATACAAAAGCCGACATGTAAATGCAAATAAATTGTATTTGTAAGTCGGCCATGGTCTCTTCACGCCGACGTAAGTCAACCTTGCTCCTGATACGCTCATAGTCAATCTCTGCTTTATGGCCCATGTGACGACTACCCTATTCACACACTTAGCCAGGTTATGGTGGTTTGACACCGCCTGCCTAGACAAAATTATATTATTGTAGCCATTACGATTCAAAGTTATGTTGGAATTTTACTTGACTCGATCAAGAGATTATTATTTAATAATATTTTAGCTACCAATAAATAAATATATAAATAAGTTCATATATTAAAAAACATTAGTAAGTTTTTGTAATATTTATTAGTTAAAAAAGGAAGAAATTTGAAATGTAGTCTTAGTATTTGTTATATTAGCTTTTTGTATGAATTTCATTAAAATTATGTTTATAAAAGCTTTTTTTATCAGTTACGTTAGTTTTATCTATCTAAAGTATTTTCTTTAAAAAAATTTATCTTTTAAGTTATAATTTTTAAATTCCACTCGTAAGGTCGTGCCATTTTTTTGGTTTCCAATAGGTTCCGTATGTTTCATGTAAACCGGGTGAGAATTCTATAGGTTCCGTATGTTTCATATAATCATTTCAAAAGGGTAAATATGTAATCATATATTTTTCTCGTCTCGCCTATAGAATTTTCACCCGGTTTACATGAAACATACGGAATCTATTGGAAACAAAAAAAAATGGCACGACCTTACGAGTGGAACTTAAAAATTACAACTTAAAAGATAAATTTTTTTAAAGAAAATACTTTAGATAGATAAAGCTAACGTAACTGATAAAAAAAACCTTTATAAACATAATTTTAATGAAATTCATACAAAAAGCTAATATAACAAATACTAATAGTTAAGTGTAAGACTATATAATTACATATTTACCCTTTTGAAATGATTATATGAAACATACGGAACCTATAGAATTTTCATCCGGTTTATATGAAACATACGGAACCTATTGGAAACCAAAAAAAATGGCACGACCTTACGAGTGGAACTTAAAAATTACAACTTAAAAGATAAATTTTTTAAAGAAAATACTTTAAATAGATAAAACTAACGTAACTGATAAAAAAAACTTTTATAAACATAATTTTAATGAAATTCATACAAAAAGCTAATATAACAAATACTAATAGTTAAGTGTAAGAGTACATTTCAAATTTCTTCCTTTTTTAACTAATAAATATTACAAAAACTTACTAATGTTTTTTAATATAGGAACTTATTTATATATTTATTTATTGGTAGCTAAAATATTATTAAATAATAATCTCTTGATCGAGTCAAGTAAAATTCCAACATATCTTTGAATCGTAATGGCTACAATAATATAATTTTGTCTAGGCAGACGGTGTCAAACCACCGTAACTTGGCTAAGTGTGTATATATTTATCATAAATAATTAAATGTATGATTACATATTTACCTTTTTGAAATGATTGACCTACATTTATTTATACAATAACGCAATAATTAGTTTAAATATCTGAACCTAACTATCTCTCTCTCTCTCTCTCTCTCTCTCTCTATATATATATATATATATATATATATATATATATATATATAAAATTTAGATAATTAATTTAAAAAAATAAAAATAATTATATAAGAAATCTATACAAATTCTTGCAAAATAAAGAAAAATAAAATTGTTATATAATAATAATAATAATAATAATAATAATAATAATAATAATAATAAATTGTTAAAAGAAAATGAAAAAGAAAAAAAGGCTTATTTGGTCTTTTTATATGAAACAATGGCAAAAACTATAATATTCATAAACTGTAAGGATGCAATCTATCAATTTTTAAACTTAGAGACTGAAATTATGAGTCTATCCGACCAAAATACATGGACCATTTCTGTATTTTAACCTTTTTTAATCTAAATATAACTGTATTTTATGTAAATAAAGAAAAGAACCCACCGCTCTCCAAAAAGTTACCCCTTACCCACCCTCTTTTTCCTCAACTTCTCACCATCTCGTCGTCTCTTTCTATAACATCGACATCACCATCTTAGGAAGTCTTACACCACCAAAATTGCTACCCTGAAAATCATAAGGAACGGACATCCAAAATCAAACTAGAAATCACATCCCTAAAATTATTATTCTTGATCTAAACGAAGCTGTGGAAACTTGCTTTATTTCAAAGAAGATCTCATTGAGTTGGATCATCGAAAGTTGGATTTGAAGGCTTTTATATTTATACAAGTGTGTGTAGGTTTTCTATTATCATTACTTCACATTTGATGCTTCCCCTAAACTAGAATCCCCTTCCTTTTTTTTTTCTCTTTAGTTATTGTGTTTTTTTGATGTGTTCCCATTGACGATTACTCCTCCAATGACCACTTCTTGGTTGTTAAGGCTTCCCACTCTCCCATATTTACTTTGATTTCATTCGATGGGTCCTAGACCTATGAATTCATTCTCTTTACATTTTCATTTTCTCTCGTATGTTGGGTGACTAGTCTTGGCGATATTGGGCCAAAAACATTACGTGGGCAAACTCTCCAATATCAATTGGAATTTTGGCATAAAAGCCCTTAAATTTTTCGGAAATGTTTTGATTTACCCTTTGAGGAGTTTTAGGTTCAATAATATCTTAAGTTTTGTTTAATTTCTTCGTTTATGTCTTTTAGCAAGTCAAGTCGGTAATATATATGAGTGGGCGTGCCACTTAGCGCTGATTGGACAGGGACGTCTGATGTGACGCGACGTCGATGCTGACTTGTGAATGATTATTTACATTAAAAACTGTAAATGCTAAACGGAAATTGGGGCCGCCAAGAATCGAACACGGAGCCTTCCTTACACAAATAAACCAACTTACCACTACGCTATAGAACTTTCTTAGTTTTTATTCCGAATGTTTTATATATAATGTATAAACATTAAAGAATGATAGAAAAGCTATAAAGGGTAATTTTGTCATTATTACTTTATAAGTTTATATGCTTTCACTGCCACACAAATAAGCAAAATTTTAGAAAGGGATGGAATCCTGCCGACCAATTAGTTGAAGGATGTTAATCCCTTGAGATTTCACAATGATGATATTATGATCAATCTGTTGAGATTCCATAATGATGGTATTCTGATCATGGTTGTTCTACGGTTTAGGTCAAATAATTGGGTTGTTACTATTTAAGATATTAAAAACATATGGCTTCACCATGAATATAGGTTCGTTTATAATGTCTTTTTTGCATTATTCCCATAGATTAATTTATTTCTTGCTTTGATCACTTGACATAAGAAGGTTAAACAATTATATACATTGAAAAATATGCATGTTCTTATGTCCATGGAGGCCAATCAGGAAAAATCAAATAGTACCATGGTCTTCACAGAAAGGGTTCTTCAAATAGAAAACATATATGGTTAGAACTATGCTATACGATTAAAATGAGATTAATTTGTAATTTTTTCCCCTAAAATAAGAATGAGAGGCTTCGTTTAACAAAAACAGAACGAACATCAATTATACAGAAAATCAAGATCAATTAGAAACAATATTAGACATACCAAATTGTAAACAATAACACAGTCGTTTGGTTGCTGATGTAGTTGGTGACAGAAATCGACTCCTGATTCTTGGACGGGATGTTGATAGTTAAACCCAAAAAGTTGGAGGCATCGCTCAAAAATACAGAAGGATTAGAAAGAGGAGCCATTGAACCAAATTCATAAGGAAATTGAAACAACCAACAACATACCGAAATTCCTCACACAGGCTGATGTTTGGTGGCGGTTTGATGGCAGAAGTGGTTGTGGGCAGAAATCGAATCTTGATTCTTGGATGGATATCGTCGATTGTCAAACCCAAACAGTCACATACATCGCTCCAAAACACAGAAGGATTAGAAAGAGGAGAAATTGAACAAATATGATTACGTAATTGAAAGAACCAACAACATACCGAAATTCCTCACTAAACATGGTATAGATGGTTCGTTGCGGGGGTTTAGTGGCGAAAATAGAGCGCAGGAGGTTGTTACTGAGGAATCAAATTGCTTTCTTGTTGGATGAGATCGTATTCCTCTATTTTGGATGAGAAATCGTTGGGAGACTCAATTCCCGGATGAGAAGTCGCTGGGGGATTTTAGAGACGAATGAAGAAGAAAGGGGCGGAGGAATTTACAAACTGATATTCAGTGGTTTTATAAGAAGGACAAAACAATAGTTCTGTACAAAGTGACGTGGTGAAACTCTAAAACTTTAGAAGTTTACTGTTCCCATACGTGTTGGGATTTAATATATGTATATAATAATAATAATAATAATAATAATAATAATTATTATTATTATTATTATTATTATTATTATTATTATTGACATATAATTATAAAAAACATATTTATACATTTGAAAGCATATGTGTATTTTTTTAATACATTAAAAAAATTATATTAATTTAATATGTATAAATATGCATTTATTTCATATTTATATTTATTATTTACATATTTTATAACGTATTTATATACTTAAAAATATATTTATACAAATTATATCGTACATATACATTTGAAAAATATGTTAATATATGTTTATACATACTTATATGTATGTATAAATATAAACGTTTTTATGTGTATAAAAACATTATTTATAAATACATGTATATTTTATCATTCAAATATGTATTTTTTTTTCAAATAAAAAAGGATACGTATAAAAAATGATACTTATATTTATAAAAATAACATATAAAAACGTATTTATATGTGTTTATACATTTAAACACATAGCTATACGTATAAAAAATATCACTTATGTAACACCCCGATTTTTGGATGTGGAACTTGAGGATTTAGTGCAAGTGGAAGGGCCTACTCGACGAGTTGGTTGGCCCCAACTCGTCGTGTCGGAGTTGATCAACATGCGCCGAATATGAAGTCTACTCGTCGAGTCAGAGGACTGGACTCGGCAAGTTGAGTATGTTTGATGAAAACCTAATTGTTCGAGCTTGCACCCTATTTAAAGGTCTTTAACTCCTTTACCCCGCCTTCCTCATCATTTTACCACCCTGAGATAAACCATAATCGGGTAGCTTCCATTTAGAGAGTGTTTGGAGCTAATAGTGAGTATTTTGGTGCATTCCTTTGAAGGAATATGAAGAGTGAAGAACATGGAACAAGAAGGATTCTTTAGATCCAGCGTTCATGCAGTTGTAGCATCCATCTGCAGGTAAAAAGTCCTTACCTTGACTTTCCATTCCTTAGATCTCTTCTTATGTGAGTTCATGGGTTTTTGGTGCAAAATGAGGACCATTCTCGAGTTAAGCTTGCCTAGGGGGTATGAGTTTCAGATCTAGACTTCTCTAGGTCCCATGTACATAAAGCTTCAAGCTTTATGAAACTTTGACCCGTCTTCATGTCCTAAACCTCTTCTTGAGCTTAGTTTTGGGTGATTTAGCCTTGTGAGGCCTTGCATGATCGTAAAGTTAGCAACTTTACGTGGTAACTCCATCCTAGGAGGTTGGATCTGGAGTTTGGAGCATTGGAATTGATTGGAATGAGTTTAATGAGAAAGGGCTGAGGAACTCAACGAGTTGGGCATCCAACTCGATGAGTTGAGTTGGGTTTCCCGTTTATGGATTCAAAGTGGTTAGGGTTTTTCCCTGGTCTTCTGGACTATGCATGGACTCAACGAGTTGACTAGAAACTCAGTGAGTTTACTCGGATTTTTCAAGATTTCTGAGTACTGAGGACTCTACGAGTTCATGAGCTGCACTCGACGAGTTGAGTCAACATGGACTGTTGATTTGAGTGTTGAATTCCATTGACTTTTATGGTTGGGTGAAGTTGTGGACTTCGGAGATCATGGAGGGGTAAAATGGTCTTTCACCCTTTTCAGAGATTTAGTAGAGGAATTAGCTTAACTTTTTATATAATTGTTGAGTAGAGATGATTGTGATATGTGTAGGCGGAGTCTAGACCAACAGTTCGAGTGTGGGATATATTGCTTTACTCCGTGAGGTGAGTCTTCTAACTATACTTACCATGAGTGGTAACTTTGTGTGACCGGAGGGTCTCCACTGAGACACATTGAATGGGGGGTCTTTATTGAGATTTAGCTACGAGAGGCTAATGAGATGTGTGTGGTATTTTGGGGAACTCACTAAGCTTCGTGCTTACCGTGTTGTGTGATATGTGTTTCAGGTATTTTTCAGGATCGCGGGAAGGCACCAACTTGATTGTACACGCCAGTTAGAGATCATGTTTTGAGGATTTTGGGATTTTATCAAACATTGTTGACTTGTGTTTTGACAACTTTTAAATTTTGTGGTTTTTGGGAAACGTGATATTGAGTTTATGTGATTTTAAAAGAAATGAAAAATTTATTTGAAAATTTACAGTGTTTCAGGTTGGTATCAGAGCCTTCGTTTGAGGGATTTTGATGTACTCTCGGGTATGTCTGGACTCAAACTGAGGATTTGAGAAAATTTTCTAAAAAGAAATGATTTTTTTTTCTAAAATGAGTAAGAGTTTAAAGAGAAAACAAGACGGAGTAGTGTGTACTATCAGCCAGAGCCCGATCGGTGATTTCCTAAAGTACCATTACTTGTTTACATTATGAGATATGTATGAGATATTAGAGCTGCATGCTATAGGATAGGCTAGGTATTTCAGAAATTAGAGCTAGAGTTGCCTGATGCATGATGCCTTAGCCTAGGGGATGATATTGATTGATATTATCTGCTATTGCTCTATGTATGTTCTGAGTAGGAGTGCCTAGCAGGAATCTTTCAAAGAGAGCTTTGAGTAGAGAAGTAATCTAGGAGAGATACATAGATGCACGTTTGAGGAATCTATTGAGAGAGTGGTTAGATACCACGAGAGGTAGGGTTGGCTGAGTTCGGTGATGCATTTTGAGTTGTGGATAGAGCGAGTGGAGTTGTATGCTAGAGTGGCTTTATGTGCTGGTGGAGGTTATTCGATGCCCGAATGCTGCTTGCGTTGTGCTTTGTGGAACTCTTGATGATGGGAGTCAGCTGCTAAGTGAATATGACGATATTCAGGAGGTAGATAGCTGGCATCATGAGGAGTTCTTCAGCAGTTGATGATAGAAGAGTGGGGAAACCTAGGAGAGCCTCGGGATAAATTTTATTGTGATGAATATGTTTTTTAGAGGTGAGTATTCGCTGGAGAGCGAGCATGCGTAATGGGATTGGTGATCGAAGAGGTTGAGCAACTACTTAGGAAGTCTAGGACAATTCGTGTGGAAAGTATGGGTAGATGTGGCAGGTGGTATGTGATTGGTTTTGAGCATTCTAACACTCCAGTGGTGTGCATGCAACCCTAGAAACCTTGGATCTATGTTTTCTCTATTATACATGCAAACTTTCATTTTTCCAAGGTTGCATCCTAACAAGCATATTACGAAGTATATGTAATATAAAAAACTAGTAGAATGACATACCTTTCTTGTAGCTTGGATTCCTTAAGACGTTGTGAGCCTAGCACCCCAAATGTGATGCCTCAAATGCTTCGCACAACACCACCAGCAACTTGGAATAACTTGAGAGAAGATTCTATGCACCAAAATAGGCTAGCCCTCACTAGTATCTCTTAAGTACCGATTTTACAAGGATGAGGCTTCTTTATATAGTGTGCATATGAGGGTTACACCATGTAACTCATGTAATTCCATATTCTTCATGATCCATGGGTTTTAACCTCCATGGAGTATCCATGGGTAACCACATGGGTTTAGGCCATCTTGAAGAACTATGGATCATAAGCCCACTATATAAGAATGAATGATTTACCAAATCAATCCCCATTTATTTAATTAGTCTCTTTTGATCACAAAATTAATTCCAAACTAATTTTTGATATATTAGAACTTATAATATATTAATAAACCATACATATCCTCTTCTCACAAAAGTCTGTCCAAATTGTTCCGATGCCATGCATCCCAAATGGACCATGCTAAATCGGGTAATGTACATACCAAATATAGTTATGGACTTAGTCACCTTATCCAATAGTCTCCTACTTGGATAAGTCTAATAACTATAGCTGCAAGTACAACCTCAGGATCCGACCAGCAATCATAGCTCTTTCAAAGCTTCGCGGAACTAAGTTGTGCCATTTTAGATAAGTGATCATATAATCCTCTGTTCAAGATATCAGCCGGACAAATACATGGAACAACATCGTACTTATTTTCCAGTAGTTTGTTTCCCTATTTCCGATTTGTTTGACATAGAAATTAATCGAACACATCAGTTCAGTTCTGACCGGGCTTGGCACATAAGTCAAAACAAAATCATTGAGGGGCCCATATATCGCTTTTAATCCTCCAAGGACTAAAAGGAACAAATAAACTTCGACTCATATGATTGTACTATCTAATCATTAAATCATACACAACAACATGTTTTATAACATCAAGTTACTGATGCATTTTCGTACTATCAATGTACAACCAACTCATAGTCAACAACTCATATCTCTTAGTTTGAAGACTTATACGATGTTACCGTCTCACGATAATCGAGATAAATTCCATGAAGTGATACAAGTGAGCACGGGTTGAGTCCAATACTCAGAACTTATGAGCACTAATGAAGGTTTCAACAACAATTGCTATGTCTAATACAATTCAGACAAATCTACAAACCCAATTCATGACAATCTTATTTCAATAACTACTTCCAAAGTATGATTGACTGTGGATAGTTTGAATAATGTGATATGCCATAACATAATTATTCTGGAAGTCAAAACATGCAAAATGAAACAATAGTAAATGATTGACACAAGACAGTACCATACTAGTAAATAAAAACACCTTTTATTTAAACATCAAATGTTATTTACATTTCAACTATTATAAGTTTTGAAAGCTATCTAATTACTAAAACTAATATCATCGTTCAGACCAATGGGCCTCACATGCTGTAAATGCTTAACCCTACACAATCCCTTCGTGAGGGGATCTGATGGGTTCTCATCTGATGATACGCTCTTTGCCACGATGAGTCCTTCTTCTATTCGATGTCTAATGAAGTGGTATTTTCTGTCGATATGCCTGGATCTGCCGTGATCCCTTGGTTCCTTGGCTAAGGCAATGAAGTTATCATATAAAATCTCCATAGACTCCTTTATAGGTGGTACAACTCCAAGGTCTCCAATGAAGTTCTTCAGCCATATTGCCTCCTTCGCCACCTCTCTTTCTGCTATATACTCTGATTCACAATTTGAATAAGCTATTGTATCCTGCTTGGAACTTTTCCAAGTAATTGCTCATCCATTTAGGGTAAAGACGCAGCCCAAATGAGAGCAGAAATTATCCCTATCAGTCTGAAAACTAGCGTCACTATACCCCACTACTCTCAAGTCATCACTCCCACCAAGGGTAAGGACCCAGTCCTTTGTCCTCCGCAGGTACTTAAGAATGTTCTTCACCGCAGTCCAGTGAGCCTTGCCAGGGTTCCATTGACATCTGCTGACCATGCTCAAAACAAAGGCCACATCAGGGCTAGTACAAGTCATAACATACATGATCGAGCATAAAGTGGAAGCATATGGTACTCGACTCATCTCAACTATCTCAGCCTGTGTACTCGGGCTCTGAGTCTTACTCAGTTTGGCATTACTCTGGATTGGTAAGTCACCTTTCTTGGAATCCTGCATGCTGAATCTTTTCAACACCTTATCCAAGTAGGTACTTTGACTAAGTCCAATTAGTCTCTTACACCTGTCTCTCAATATCCTTATCCCTAGGATATAGGAAACTTCTCCAAAGTCCTTTATAGCGAAACACTTCCCAAGCCAGGACTTAACCTCCTACAAGGTTGGGATGTCATTTCCTATGAGTAGTATGTCATCCACATACAATACCAAAAAGCTAACTATACTCCCACTAGTCTTAACATATACACATGACTCATCCTCTCTCCTCGATAAGCCAAACTCTTTGACTTTCTCATCGAAACAAAGATTCCATCTACAAGATGCTTGTTTTAATCCATAGATGGATTTCTCAAGCTTACACACCCTATTAGGGTACTTTGCATCGATAAAACCCTCTGGCCGACTCATGTAAACATCCTCAGTCAAATTTCCATTAAGGAAAGCGATTTTGACATCCATTTACCATTTTTCATAATCATGAAATGCAACAATGGCTAGCATAACCCTAATAGACTTAATCTCCGATATTGGTGAGAAGGTTTCATCATAATCAACTCCTGGAGTTTGAGTAAAACCCTTCGCAACAAGTCACGCCTTATAAGTGTGTACATTCCCATCCATGTCGGTCTTATTCTTGAAAATCCATTTGCACCCGACTGTCTTACGACCCGGTACATTGTTTACAAAGTTCCAAACTCGATTGTAATACATGGACTGAATCTTGCTATCCATAGCCTCTTTCCATTTGGCAAACTTAGGGCCTTCCATGGCTTCCTTATAGTTGTTAGGTTCATCCAGATTTACCTGTGTACCATCACTGATAAATGTATCACCTTTCGTAGTAATATGGAAACCATAGTAATGCTCAGGTGGATTCCTAACTCTGGTGGAACGCCTGAGAGGTACAGACTCATCAGTTGGTTCAACAGGAGTTTCCTCCTCAGGTTGATTGCTTGGGTTTGAGGTTCCTTTACCGCTTGACTCTTGAAGCTCTTCAAGGTCAATTTTCCTCCCACTGTTTCCTTGGCTTATGGATTCTCTCTCACGAAAGACTCCTCTCCTTGCCACAAAGACCACATTTTCACTGGGTCTGTAGAAGAGGTAACCAAAGGATTTCTGTGGGTAGCTGATGAAAATACACCCGTCACTTCGAGGTTCGAGCTTGTCGTGAGTCTCGTGCCTCACAAAAGCCTCATAACCCCAAATCGTGATGTGGTCTAAAGTGGGAACTTTCCCAGTCCACATCTCGTGATGTGTTTTGGCAACCTTTTTAGTAGGGAGTAGATTAAGGATATGGGCGGCAGTCTCTAAGTCATACCCCCATAATGATATTGGTAACGAAGCTTGACTCATCATGGAACGAACCATGTCCAACAAGGTTCGATTGCGCCTCTCAGCCACACCATTTAGCTGTGGTGTCCTAGGAGGTGTCAATTGTGAAACAATTCCACATTCCTTAAGATAGTTAAGGAACTCGATACTAAGATTCTCACCACCCCAATTGGATCGGAGCATCTTTATCGTCCCGCCCAACTGATTCTCCACTTCTTGTTTAAACTCTTTGAATCTTTCAAAGGTTTTTGACTTATGCTTGATTAGGTAGATGTTGGAACCTAAAAGTGAACCTCTAGCAATCCTAAGTCCTTATTCTGAAGTGTGTAATTTCCGAAGTGAAGAATGGTCCGGAACCTGTCCAGACCAAGTGAGAAGATGAGAAGAATGAAGGCATTCCAGAGCTGACCCTCATGTACGGAATGCATGCTGATCTGGAACATCTATGTTTTGTCTTTTATTTCTTTATTACTTTTGTCTTGTTATTGATGTAACGTTTCATAGGACTTAGTCTATGGCTGTATTTGGACAATCAGAATGCCAGATTCATCTCATTTTTCCGGTCCTATGTAAACACTTGGGTTAAATCACTATAACATTCACTCCTATATAAAGGAGCATTCAATACAAGTCAACTACGTATCTTTCACTTACTTTTGGCATCTTTAATAAGTTCATTCAAGCATTCTTCTTGTTCTTCATTTATTAACTTTACTTTGATCATTGATCATTTACTATCTCATTCTCCATTAAATGTCTTGATCATTTGTTGAATATTCTATCTAAGACTTGACTGGTCTTTCCAGGCTAGACTTGAACTATCATTAACAACCAAGCATCGATCTTAAGCATTCATTCAAGGTTTGAGTTCTCAAACCTTGTCCCTACGCATCGATCTTGTTTTCACAGTTGGTATCAGAGCTTGAGTGGTTGTCCTTTGAATCCATAAAGATCAAATTATAGTTGATTTGAAATCACCTTGGTGTTTCAATCATTTCTGTGTCAAGGATAACAATTCTTCTATATACCACTTTAGCTTGAAGATATGTTAACTTCAATGGCTGCTTCTAATCCTCAACAAATGATTTCAATGCAAATCGCAAATAGTGTGGGTGACCCTACACGTGGCCCATTATTAGTTGTGGAAGAATATGATCACTGGAAAGTTAGAATGGAAAGATTTTTACTTACCAAAGATAAAGGTGAAGAAATCTAGAGATCCATCACAAAAGGTCCACATGTTCCGGTTAGAACAATTGTAAGAGATGCAGCTGCTCAGCTCATGTGTGAAAATGAAACTCACCCAACTCCTCTAACTGCCGATGATATCGAGAAGCTACATGCTGATCAAGTTGCTTTCTCAGAAATGGTGTTTGGTGTTCCTCCTTCACTCTTTGAGCATATGAAGCTATGCAAATCAGCCAAAGAGATATGGGACACTTTTCAGGATCTGATTGAAGGATCAGAAAATATGAAAGACAAGCGCCCAACCTTAGTTGTCAATGACTTTGACACCTTCACCACCACTCCTAGTGAGTCAGCGGCCTCTGCTTCCAACCGGTATCACATTGTGGTAAACAACATGGCTGTTCATGGGATTGTCCAAACTCCTTTAGAGTACAATCTCAAATTCATAAACAGTCTGGGCAAAGGATGGGGAAATGTAAAATCTTGTCTCCAAAGTAATGGCTCCTTGAAAACGCTGAAACTTTATCAAGTTTTTGATGAACTTCAAGGCCATGAGTCCAATGTTGCTCAAACCATAACAGAACTCTCCAGAGGTCCTCTTGCTCTTGTCAGTTCTTTCGAATCAACCATTCCGAACTCATCTACTTCGGATCCCTTCAAACCCATTTTTCCATCTGTTCAAACATCCACACCTACCTTACCAACACAAATATATCCTGTTGATGACTCCGAAGCTATGGACTCTGAACTCCGTTTCCAACAGGAGTTCGCACTACTTTCAATGAAGTACAAACATCCTTTCAATCCTTCTTAAAAACCATACCAAAACCGATTCAATGCTCCTCACCAGAACAATCCTCAACCATTTTCCGCTCTGGAACCTAAACCCTCTGAAAATCCTCCTGCATACAAACCGAACCTCCCTAAACCAAACTCTACTTCGGAACCCTCTTAGAGTTCAAAATCAGACAAACCAAAAATTATGTGTCATAAGTGTGGACATGCAAACCATTTTGCTAAAGATTGTCTGGATGATGCTCCACTAAAGCCAAAGGTCAAGGACTCTGCCTACTACGTCGGAAGAGCACAAGAGATGGCTGAAAGTGAAAAAGCCTTTGTCACAACGGTTTCAAGAGATGTTGAAGGATATTGGTCCTCAGGGGATGATGATGATATGGAAATTGGAAAGAATATGTGTCTGATGGATAGACAAATGGTTAAATGTGATGAAGGGTATTCGTCTTCTGGGTTAGAAGATGAAGATGATATTGTTGAACCTCACTATTGCTACATGGAGACCAACGGTCCACCAGGTCGAAGCATCGTTCAACAGGTAAAATATATGATCTCTGATAATAATTTTGTATTGTCTCTCTGTGAACCTTATCTGACCCAATTTCAAACAAATATGAACACCATCTATAAAGCCTTTGATTCTGCAATAGACACGAGTGAGAAGGAGTGTAAGTTAAACAATCTTAGGTTACGTTTCGAGGACAAAAAGTTGAAAATCGAGTCTTTAGAACGTGAAATTGTAATGTTAAGCGATGAAGGTACCATTTTGAAAGATAAATGTGAAATCACTTATTCCAAATGAAATGTTTTGATTTATGATAATAAACGTCTTAATGCCAAAATTGATGCTTTGTATAATTCTGTTTACATGCTTGAAGCGGACATTCGGATGGCTCATAATTTTCGTCATCCATGGTCTAAAGCACCTGGTCTCGGAAGCGAGTTTCCAAAACCAATTGCTAGTCCCCTGAAGGAATTGCAAAATTTGACATTCATGGGAGAGGTTCCGAACATCAAACATTCAGACACACCTGTTTTTCCCTTGTCACCTCTTCCGGAGACTACAGGCCATTTTGAGTCCCTAAATCCTGAGTTCAAACCAATTGTTGTCAAATATCCTGATTCCATGCAAATTCCGTGTTTGACAAACCTGGACCTGAATAGGACCACATAATTTCATTATAGTCTCCCAAATTGCGTAGACCATGTTCCTAGAAGCAATCACACAAACAATAGTGTTGTTGAAGAAATTCCTACCTTGACAAACGAAAATGATACCTCTGAGTTTGTATGGGCATCCTTAGATGATAAAGTTGGAAAGTCAAGCAATGTCTCCTCTGATTCTTGCGAATCGGATTCCTTAGTTTTCTGAAAAACTAAGCTGGTTGCCATTACCCCTAAGTTTGATAATACATCAACATAACAAACCTCAAAGTGCTTGTCTCACACTAAAAAAAACTAATGCTAAATAGGAAGGATATTGTAGATCCCAAAGTAGAAGCTAGAAATGCACTTAAGGAGGAAGTTAAGACTAGAAAAAATTACAGGTTCATTGCAACTCCAAACCAAGTGTTTCCAGGAACTCTCATGCATCAACTCATTGTCAAAACTCCTTTACTCACACTATGATCCTCAAAAGACCTTCCGTATCCCATAATTGTATAGAACCTGAGAAAGTAGATAGTTCTACTCTGCCTAAAACTCGTGTGAATGTCATAACACTCCAAAACACCCCTCCTCGGACTAATTCAGCTGTTTTTATTGCAAAATCTGATGACACAATTTTTTAAACCAAATCTTTCAAAACCGAATATGTCATCAAGCAAATCCAAAAATGAAAAGAAAACCTCTTCCTTAGAATCTTCAAAGAAAAATTTTGTGTGGAAATTCAAAACTCCCATTGATGAAAAACCAATTCCGGAGGTGACAAATGTTACCAACACTTCGAAAGTCAAAAGTCCGAAGCAGACTATTCCGAAACTCCAAGTCATTAAATATGACTACTGGATAGGTGATAAGACATTAGCCTTCTGTCTGTTTTGTAACATCCGGATTCCTAGGTATCTTATTTTAATTATTTACCTTGAGTTTTATGGAGGGACTCGGCGAGTAGACGCTCAGACTCGCCTCGTAGGATCGCGAATTCTTGTCTGGATTAATGACCGGACTCGACGAGTCGATGAGTGGACTCGGCGAGTCCGTGCTGTAAAGTGAAACCCTAAATATCAGGGCCTGAGCCCTATTTACAGGCCCTTATGGCCGTCATTTGCGGCCACTACTCCCTTGTGAAAACCATAGAGAGCAAAGAGAGCTTAGAGAGCAATTTGGAGGCTAATTCTTCATCCTTTGGTGTGATCTTGCAAGAAGGAGTGGGAAAATCCAAGCTAGATCGATTGTGGAGCTTGGATCTGTGTTGTTCACAATGAGATTCACGTTTTGAGGTACAAGTTCCTTCCCATTTCGTGTATTTGATAGATTCCTTGAATCTAGGGTTTCCTTTGCACAATTTTGAGTTAGATTGTGAAGCATATGAGGTCCCTTTGGGTATAGATGATAGATTTGGACCTTGAGAGGTCGAAAAGGTCCCAAGCTTTCAGCTTTATGAGGTTTCATGTGAGTCTTGAGAGTAGAACCCCATTTTAAAGGTTATTTCTCCATTTTTGGTCTTATAAGCATTGCATGAACGTAAAGTTTGAACCTTTACGTGACTTTCGAGTGTTAGAAGGTTAGATCTACTGGTTGGTGAAGCAGATCTGACCTCAAAAGATCGTTTGAGTGTTTTCATGGGAGGAACTCGCGAGTCCATAAGGGACTCGACGAGTCGAGTCGGGTTGCCCCGTGATTCGCAACCTGTGGTAACCCGTTGAGTGTAGGGTTGACTCAGCGAGTCGAGTGAGGACCAGGGGCGAAGAGGACATGCATGGACTCGTTGAGTCACACGAGTGCACTCGACGAGTCTGGTCAAAGTTTGACCGTTGACTTTTGTTGACTTTTAGGGTTTTGGTCAACAATTGGACTTGTGGACCATTTGAAGGGTAAAATGGTCTTTTAGCCTTCTTAGAGGACATGGAAGAGACTAGTCTAGCCTGGAGAGCCGTTATTGATTTGAGATAATTGTTTATATGTTCAGGCGGAGGCTAGATCAGTGTATACGTGTGCGAGATTATCCGAGATAACCAAGGTGAGTCTTTTCACTATACTGTACCTGGAAGGGTACCTATGTCTGACCAGAAGGTCTTATATGCTATGAGATGTATGTTCTATATGCTGCTATGTGATATGTATGTGTTATGTATGCTATGTATGATAAGGACCGGAAGGTCAAGATGATATGGACCGGAAGGTCAAGAGGACATGGACCGGAAGGTCAGGAGGTGTCACACCCCAAAACCAAGAACGACGGAAACGTTCTGGGGCAGAGGACGTCATGTAAAGTATCATAACAATGCAAAGTAGTAAACAAGCAACAACATCATCCATTGCATTAATAGTAGAGTTTTAATACATGTGCGTTCTTTGTAATGTAATATACACCAAAAATGAATGATCAAAATAAAAGACGAGTCTTGTCTGTGCTCCGTCTTCTCAAAACCTGACACCAGTACCTGTCTACTGAGGACCTGAGAATACAAGTTATTTTGAAAGCATAGATCAACATTTAAGCTGGTGAATTCATAAGTATTTTAGTGTCTTTGATTTGTAAAACTGTAAAGAAAAGACTGGTAAATGTTTGATGAAAAGTTCGTATAAGTATGAAAACACTAGAAAATCCCATATTTCCTACTAGTATAAAATGTAGTCTTCTACCAAGACCTGAAAGTTTTGGAGTTTTGCTTCTCCGTATGAATGAATGTTTTTCCCCATATACACCTATTATTATCAAAATATAGTCTACCTCATCGCTTATGTGAATGTGTCACAAGATAAAAGTAATAGGGAAAATTCTATAATCATTGAAATCGTAGCCTTTTGTACTAGGATAAACACGGCGTGTCAACTTGCTGAACTGAACAACCGTAGACATCCATCGATGTGCAGTTTCCCACTGTAGCTAACAGCCGGGTGTAGAATGGTAAGTCCCATATAGTATGTAGAAGTATCTCTTCATGTAGTATGTAATAGTATCTCTTCATTTAGTATGTATTAGTATATTTGTATAGACTCACGAATGAAATGACTCTTGTATGATCCCTTTGTACTGGGAATAACAAGTAGTATCTCCTAAACTATACCTATTATAATTTACTAGTAATGTAGTTTGAAAATTCCATTCATGTTTATACACTTTTGCTACAAAAAAGTGTCGGAGCTGAAGTCACAACTATCTTATCAATACATATGTATATACTTACAACATAAGTGTATAGATATGATTTTTAACCGTACATAAGTTGAAAAGAGGCTTTGTAATACATTTAAAGGGTTTTGAACAATAAATAATCATGACTTGATGTCAGTTTATAAAACGATTTAAAAGTAGTTTGTTTGATAAGACAACTTGAAAGTATAGCAATTCCATATGTTTAATAGTTATTAATCACATGTGATTGATATAATAAATATGATGTTCAACTTGTATTCCCCCCATAAAAGCATTTAAAAGCATGTACAAAAGGTTAGTTAAGGGGGTATGAATTCACCTGAAGTGAGTGATGCGAATGTAAGATCGGTATAGGATGCAAAGTGTCAAGTGAGGACTTGAGCACACACAGATCCTATTCAACATATAATGACACATATATGTATCCAAATAGACATTTAACAACTAATTAACTAAGTTAAGACACCCTAAGAGATGAAAACACTTGATTCAAGTGCTATAGGTACCAAAGGGTTGCATCTAATGGTTGCATGGCATGACATTGGAGTTTATGGCCCAAGGACCACTCCTTAAGGAGTTTACGGCCTATGGTCATTTCCCCCATGAGTTTACGATTGTAAACTCATGGTACTAAGTGCCATTTGGTGATTTAAGGTCTTATAACTCAATATTGAGCATCTAATGATCAAGTCCAAGCCTTAGGAAGCATTAGGGGCACAATGGCTCCAATTTATAGAGTTTATGGCCTAAGGACCACATCCTTATAAGTTCACGGCCGTGAACTCTATGTGTTCATGGTCTTTTTGATGTTTAAGGTCCTAAACACTTCAAGGAAGTGATCTAGACTAGTGTCCAAGGCTCAGGAAGGGACTAGGGTGCACTTTGCCCCACTTAGAAGGGTTTGTGGCCCAAGAACATGCCTTGGCCGTAAACACCTTTGATCTTATGATTTCTTGGCGTTTTCTAAGTTTAAACAAGTTTAATCAAGTACATAACAAGCTAGGACAAGTGTACTTACAAGATAGAAGCTTGATTGGGTGTTTAAGGTTCAAGAACACTAGTGTGTGTTCTTGGTGTTTTTGAAGAACACTTGATTATCTATCAAATGAAGAGATTTCACGGATGAAATCATACACATACACTAGATAATGAACTTTATCAACTAATTATGGAAGAAAAGACTTACTAAGTTGAAGATCTGGTGAAGAAATTGGATGATACTTGAGAGAAAAGAGTTTCTAGGCTTTGAAAATGGAAATAATGACATAAAATGACTAAGTGTCATATTTACCGTAGAGTTTACAGCCGTAAACTCCATGTTATGGCCAAAAACTCCAAATTCTTGGAGTGTTGGAACTTAAATGTTGTGCAATTAAGCCTAGAGTATCCTCTCTCCACTATCTCTTGCAGTATAGGCTTTAGAACACTCAAACTGACTCCAAAACTGCTAAAATTTAGCAATTGAAAGTTTGACTTTGATTGAATGCAGGGATTGTTATAAGATAGAAACTTCGAGTTGTCACATCATCCCCCCGTTAGAGGGAATTTCGTCTCGAAATTAGAGTTGAAGCAAATAAGTAGTTACAAATAACTAAGTGAAAATATGAGGATATTTCAGTTTTATTTGATCATCGCGCTCCCATGTGAATTCAGGTCCTCGCTTGTTTATTTGTTTCGTTTGCTTGACCTCTCGGTCCTTGATCTCTACAGGTTCTTCCACGAAGTTGAGGCTCTCGTTGATCTCGATCTCGTCGAGTGGGATTACAAGAGTCTTGTCGGACAGACACTTTTTCAAGTTCAAGACGTGGAAAGTAGGATGTACGTTACTGAGTTCACACGGTAGATTGAGTTTGTAAGCTACAGGGCCGATTCTAGCAAGAATCTCTAAAGGCCCTATGTATCTTGGATTTAGCTTTGCATGCTTTCCGAAGCGTATCAAGCCCTTCTAGGGTGAGACTTTCAAAAGGACTCGGTCTCCCACCTGGAATTCCAAAGGTTTCCTTCGCTTGTCTGCGTACTTTTTTGACGGTCTCTAGAGGCTTTCAATCGTTCACGAATCCGAACGATCTTCTTTGTTGTTTCCCGTATAATTTCTGGACTTGTGAGAGTGCTGTTAGGAACTTACCCTTTAGCTAACTGGGTATCACCCACTTCAGCCCATCACATAGGGGATCTGCACTATCGGCCATAGAGGGCTTCAAATGGAGCAGCCTTTATGATCGTGTGGTAACTGTTGTTGTAGTTCTCTCAACATATCTTTCAATGTTTGGATAGTCCTCTCACTCTGGCCGTCGGTCTGTGGATGGTAGGCTGTACTCATGTCCAGCCTCGTTCCTAGGGAACTTTGTAGCGACTGCTAGAACCTCAAAGTGAATCTGCTATCTCTATCGGAGATAATGGATATAGGAACACCATGCAGTCGTACAATCTCCCTAATGTATGTTGTTGTTAGTTTCTCCATTTTGTCAGTCTCTTTGATTTGTAGGAAATGCGCGGATTTGGACAATCTGTCGATGATGACCCAAATGGTATCAAGTCTACCCGTTGTCTAGGGCAACTTGGTTACGAAGTCCATAGTAATCCGCTCCCGTTTCCATTCTGGTATCTACGGTTGCTGAAGTAAACCTGATGGTTTCTGGTATTTGACCTTTACCTTTGCGCAAGTAAGGCATTTACTCACGAACGTAGCAATCTATGCTTTCATGTTATAAGATCCAGATACATCTTATCGGAACCCGGGTGAACGGAATACCTAGTGTTGTGCGCCTTAGTCATGACCACGTCTCTGAAGCCACCCTTTTTCGGTGTCCAGATTCGGTCCATGAAATATAATGCTCTGCCACCCTTGATTCCCAAGTTCTTATCCATTTCTCTCAGGGATTCGCCTGTCACATTTTTAGGTTTTAAAGCGTCGAGCTGAGCCTCCTTAATTTGTGTGGACAAGTGTGAATGGATTGTCATAGTCAATGATTTGACTCTACGACCAGAGTATTCTTTCTGACTTAGGGCGTCAGCTACAACGTTGGCCTTGCCGGGATGATAACGAATTTCGCATTCCTAGTCATTGAGTATCTCGACCCACCGTCGTTGTCTCATGTTGAGTTCCTTCTGATCGAAGATGTGTTGAAGGATCTTGTGGTCTGTAAAGATAGTGCTTTTTGTACCGTACAGATAATGTCTCCAGATCTTCAGAGCAAACACAACTGCTCCTAATTCAAGATCATGTGTGGTGTAATTGACCGTGCATCTTCAGCTGTGTCGAGGCATAGGCGATGACCTTATCTCGTTGCATCAGAACACATCCGAGCCCTTGGTTAGATGCATCGCAATAGACTACAAAGTCTTCTATTCCTTTTGGGAGGGATATTATTGGTGCGGTGCATAAGGATCGCTTCATCATTTGGAACGCATTCTCTTGTTTCTCTTCCCAGTCGAAGGCCACGCCTTTCTGGGTCAGTGTAGCAAGTGGTTTCACGATACTAGAGAAGTTTTGTATGAACCTGCGATAGTAGCCAACGAGACCTAGAATTTGACGAATTTCTGTAGGTGTCTTTGGTGCTGACCAATTCTCAATAGCCTTGATTTTGGAAGGGTCCACGTTTATTCCCTTTTCGCTAACGAAGTGGCCCTAGAATTCGACTCTTCGAATCCAAAACTCACATTTGGAGAACTTCGCATAGAGCTTCTCCGATCGTAATGTTTCTACGACTTTTCGTAGGTGTTGACTATTCTCCTACTTACTTTGGGAGTAGATAAGTATGTCATCGATGAAGACGATAACGAACTGATCCAAGTAAGGCAGGCACACCCTATTCATCATGTCCATGAATATAGGTGGTGCGTTGGTTAATCCGAACGGCATCACTACAAACTCGTAGTGTCCATAACGAGTTTGGAAGGCTGTCTTGTGAGCATCCTTCTCTAACACTTGTAACTGGTGATACCCGGATCGTAGATCTATCTTTGAGAAGTAGTTTTCTCCTTGAAGTTGATCAAATAAGTCATCAATGCGGGATAGAGGATAACGATTTTTAACGGTAAGCTTGTTGAGTTCCCTGTAGTCGATGCACATACGAAACGTTCCATCTTTCTTCTTGACGAACAAGACCGGTGCTCCCCATGGTGAGAAGCTTGGCCTAATGAATCCCTTCTTGAGAAGTTCGTTAAGCTGACAGGAAAGCTCCTGCATCTCTGCTGGTGCCAGACGATAAGGAGATTTGGCTATTGGAGTAGCCCCTGGCACTAAGTCGATTCTGAACTCGACTTGACGTTGCGGTGGCAATCCCAGTAGTTCTTCCGGGAAGATGTCGGGAAAGTCGCGTACTTTTGGAATGTTATGAATTTCCTTCACCTCTTGACTCGTATTAACGATGTGTGCAAGGAATGCATGATATTCCTTACGCAAGCACTTTTGAGCTTGGATAGACGAAATGATTCGAAGTTTCGTACTAGATTTGTCGCCATAGATAACTAGAGTTTCGTTGTTAGGTAGGTTAAGACGAACTGCTTTCTCAAAGCACATGATGTCGGCGCGACAATGACTTAACCAATCCATGCCGATTATGATGTCGAGACTTTTAATTGAGACCGGCATGAGGTCTATATGGAAAGAATGACCATCTAGAGCTAGAGTACAACCTACGTATATGCAGTTAGTACTTTCTGTTTTCCCGTTTGCCATTTCTACAGTGAATGATTCCTCTGGTGTACGTGGTTTCCGTTTAAGTATATGAACAAATTTCTGGCTTACGAAGCTTCTCTCTGCTCCGCTATCGAATAGTATGCATGCATATGAATTATCGAGGAGAGACGTACCAGTAACTATCGTAGGATCAGCTACGACTTCCTCGTGGCCCATTGCCAAAACTCGTTCCACTCCGCCGGTATTTGCTGCTTTTGGGGAGTTCCTTTTTTAGTGACCCACCTCGCCACAACCGTAGCAAGCTTGGCCTACACCAACATTGGGAACTTGAGTGTTCGGTTTTGCGGGAGTTTTGCAGAAACGGGCAGTATGCTCCTTTTTGTTGCAGTTAGAGCACTGCATCTCCTGGCAAGGTCCGTTGTGGTGGAAGTTGCATTTCTTGCACTTCGGAAGGTTACCCACATAAGGCTTCGCTGGGAAGGGGTTAGTAGGAACAACAGTAGGTACAATAGCAACATTTACTGCAACTAACTGTTGTTTCTTTGAGGATTCTTGTGAAGACCCTCCTTTCCTCTTGTTCCAACCTTTCTTCATATTGTTGTTGTTTCCCTTTTGTTGATTAGGTGTAGCAATTGTTGCGTTTAGGTAGTTTCCATGATCGATAATAGATTGTGCCAGTTCTTTAGCGCTATCAAAAGTAAAAGGCCTTGAAGCTAGAACACTTGACTGTATCTAGGGCGACAGTCCCCAAATATATCTCTCTCTACTTTCTTGCTCTCAAGAGCAAGCATTTCCGGGAAAATAATTGCCAGATCACAGGATCTATTGGTATAGGTTGATACGTCATAATCAACCATCTTAAGATTCCAGAGTTCCTGCTCGAGTTTTTGAATTTCGCCTCGTGGACAATACTCTCTCATCAGCATGGCTTTCAAGTTCTCTCAGCTTATTGAATTTGCCACAATTAGAGTCAGTGAATTAACGTGGCCATTCCACCAAGTCAAAGCCTTGTCAGAAAAGGTACAAGTAGCAAACTTGACCTTGTTGTTCTCTGGGCAGGCGCAAATTTCAAAGACTGATTCTGTCTTTTCCATCTGCTGCCTTTAAATCATCACCCCTCCAGTTCCATTGAAATTCATGGGTTTGGCGTTCGTAAAATCCTTGTAGGTGCACTTACGGGGTTGCCCATGACTCTTGCCATGGTTGGAAAGAGGTTCACTAATTCCCAATCCACTAGGGACAGGAGTATTGATGTGTGACATGGCAGCGGCTACGACCGCCGTGACAGCTGCTTGGAACATAGCAGCGTCGAACTGAGGAGGTGGTGGCGGTGGTGGTATCGGTGTTTCGTTATTATTGTTACGTCTTGGATTTCTGCGAGGTGGCATCTTTCAAATTCAAGTTTAAAAGATGGAAACAATGATAAGAATCCAATAGCATAGAAACTGAAAGTGTCTTGTGAACTAAATCACCATAGTTCGATATCAAATGAGAGCACGGATTTTTGAATAGATTAGATAACTGCCAAAATTACTGGTATATAAGATGTAAATAAGTTTGGGAAAATGACCTAACTAAAGGTCTTACATCATACCATAGGGAAAATGTTGGCAGTTTAGAAGTCTA
Organism: Lactuca serriola; assembly: GCF_051521515.1. Lineage (NCBI taxonomy): Eukaryota > Viridiplantae > Streptophyta > Magnoliopsida > Asterales > Asteraceae > Lactuca > Lactuca serriola. The sequence goes on from NC_136411.1 coordinate 284,813,423, forward strand.
ATAAGGTACTTGAAAGACAGGAATGTTTTACAGACAAGTGCTACTTAGAGCATGTTTAAGAAAGCTATTCCTTAAGTCAAAAGAAAAGATGTACTAAACATCTTCTAACGACGATGGGAATTCCTCGAGCGAACCCGCATACCTGCCAGTTGATGAACTACTTCTTGAAGGTGTCGTTCATGAGCCCTCTGGCGAACTCGAAGTTCTATGACTTCAGCTCGGGAAGCAGCTAGCTGTTGCTGTAGAGTCTCATTGGTTCTCCTGGTCCTTTCCATGGCTTCTTCGAGTTGGCGAATGCAGATCGTGTTGACACCAGATTTGGCATCAATTTCCAAGATTTGGTTAATAGTTGCCCGACCTTGCTCGACATTCCGAGCAATCCTACAGACCATAATGGGCAGAACTAGGTCAGCCGAGCCTCCTTCGCTGAGGTTGTAAAATCTTCGGTCGCCATTGAAGGGTAATGTTTGACCCTGCTCATCACTCCAACGATTCAAGTTTGTTGCCCACAAGGGTGTGGGACCTTGAAACGCGGGTCGGAGGTTCAGGTTTGGGGCTTGACCCACTTGGGGTAGGTTGTTGACTTGTGGCTCGGAGTCAGAGCCATCCGAGAAGCCTTCTGCGAGGTGATCATCCAAAGGGATTGGATGGTCATCTTCTGGCTCGTCATCCAACCATCCAACATTGCCCTAATTTGGGAAGTATGGGTCTCCAGGGATATGAAATCCATCTATGTTATCTACGCGAGAAGTAGGGGTAAAAGAATCAGTTTAAGAGACGTACTAACTAGGAAAATTATAGTAACACAAAATACTCCTATAGTATTTTAAGTTTATGTTTTGTTATAATGTTCACATTGTAGTAGTGTTGGTAAGTTTTTAGACTTGTTTTCATACCACAACCATTCCTAGGCATACGCTAATCACTTCTTAGAACAACATAGTTGATAAGGTTATGCCACTCCTAGAACTGACCATACTTCCCCAAGCCTGTTTGTGATATTCAACAATCATAATACTTTTGTTCTGTCCTAATGACACTAATTTTAGTATGAATGCAAGTATGTATACTTAGTTAAATATTTTATTATTTAAAAGTATATACTCTTGGTTAGAGTATTTTAATCCCATTGTATTTATAGTTAGGATATCTTTTATGGGTTGATATATTTCATTCACTATAAACAATACTCTGATACCAATCTGTCACACCCCAAAACCAAGAACGACGGAAACGTTCTGGGGCGGAGGACGTCATGTAAACTATCAAAACAATGCAAAGTAGTAAACAAGCAACAACATCATCCATTGCATTAATACTAGAGTTTTAATACATGTTCGTTCTTTGTAATGTAATAGACACCAAAAATGAATGATCAAAATAAAAGACGAGTCTTGTCTGTGCTCTGTCTTCTACAAACCTGTCACCAGTACCTGTCTACTGAGGACCTGAGAATACAAGTTATTTTGAAAGCGCAGATCAACATTTAAGCTGGTGAATTAATAAGTATGTTGATAGTTATTAGTCAGATGTGATTGATATAATAACTATGATGTTCAACTTGTATTCCCCCCATAAAAGCATTTAAAAGCATGTACAAGCATTTAAAAGGTTAGTTAAGGGGGTATGAACTCCCCTGAAGTGAGTGATGCAAATGTAAGATCGATATAGGATGCAAAGTGTCAAGTGAGGACTTGAGCACACACGGATCCTATTCAACATATAATGACACATATATGTATCCAATTAGTCATTTAACAACTACTTAACTAAGTTAAGACACCCTAGGACATGAAAACACTTTGATTCAAGTGCTATAGGTACCAAAGGGTTGCATCTAAAGGTTGCATGGCATGACATTGGAGTTTATGGCCCAAGGACCACTCCTTAAGGAGTTTACGGCCTACGGTCATCTCCCCCATGAGTTTACGACCGTAAAGTCATGGTACTAAGTTCCATTTGGTGATTTAAGGTCTTATAAGTCAAGATTGAGCATCCAATGATCAACTCCAAGCCTTAGGAAGCATTAGGGGAACAATGGCTCCACTTTATAGAGTTTATGGCCTGAGGACCATATCCTTATGAGTTCACGGCCGTGAACTCTATGTTTTCATGGTCTTTTTGATGTTTAAGGTCCTAAACACTTCAAGGAAGTGATCTAGACTAGTTTCCAAGGCTTAGGAAGGGACTAGGGTGCACTTTGCCCCACTTATAAGGGTTTACGGCCCAAGAACATGCCTTGGCCGTAAACACCTTTGATCTTTTAATTTCTTGGCGTTTTCTAAGTGTAAACAAGTTCAATCAAGTACATAACAATCTAGGACAAGTGTACTTACAAGATAGAAGCTTGATTGGGTGTTTAAGGTTCAAGAACGCTAGTGTGTGTTCTTAGTGTTCTTGAAGAACACTTGATTATCTATCAAATGAAGAGATTTCACGGATCAAAATCATACACATACACTAGATAATGAAGTTTATAAACTAATTATGGAAGAAAACACTTACTAAGTTGAAGATCTAGTGAAGAAGTTGGATGATACTTGAGAGAAAAGAGTTTCTAGGCTTTGAAAATGGAAATAATGATATAAAATGACTAAGTGTCATATTTACCCTAGAGTTTGCGACAGTACGCTCCATGTTATGGCCGTAAACTCCAAAATCTAGGAGTGTTGGAACTTAAATATTCTGCAATTAACCCTAGAGTATCCTCTCTCCACTATCTCTTGTAGTATAGGCTTTAGAAAACTCAAACTGTCTCCAAAACTGCTAAAATTTAGCAATTGAATGTTTGAATTTGATTAAATGCAGGGATTGTTATAAAATAGAAATTTCGAGTAGTCACAAGAGGTTACGGACCAGAAGGTCGATACGGATAGGACCGTAAGGTCTACCGGGATTCGGGACGGAAGTCCCCTGAGACACTTGGTTCGGAAGATCCCACAGAGTTATGGCCTGGAAAGGCATATGTGTTGTATGTTGTATTTTGGGGAACTCACTAAGCATTTATGCTTACAGTTGTTGTGTTGGGTGTTTTAGGTACTAGCGAGGACCGTGGGAAAGCGCCGATATGATCCGTACACACTGAGAGGATTTATGTATTTGAGATCTTTTGGGATTCTGGGATTTGTTTGTTATGATGATATTGGATACACTTTGTTTGATATTGTTTTGATGATTGAAAATATGTTTTAAAATTGAAAAATTGTTTTGAAAATTCACGTCGTTACATGTTTCTAAAGGATTCAAAGAATTCCACTCAGAAACAAAAAGTTGTTCCAAAATCACAATCAAAATCCAAAGCCCGTGCCTATGTCCCAAAGTCCAATTCGGAGCCTAAAAACTCCATTACTCACTAATTTAGTAGGCACTTTCTGCTTCGGAGCAAGAAACAATATGGTATATTGATAGTGCTTGCTCCATGCATATGATGGGGTAGAAAGACTTTCTGCGAGACTTAAAGTTTTCTCCAAAATGCTGGTTACATGACTTATGGAAACAACTCAAATTCTCAAATTTGTGGTTATGGAATTCTCACCAATGGAAACTTCTCTATTTCAAATGTGGCTTATGTAGCTAATCTGAAACACAATTTGATAAATGTTTCTCAACTCACTCATTCAAATCGACATGTGGAATTTTGCAAAAAGTACAGCTATGTAATGACCGAAGACCGGAAAGAGTGGTTAATCAAGTCACTTCGCAACAAGAACATGTACCCGCTCGACACCAAAATGATTATTGGCAAACCACAACTCTGCCTTCTCTCTAAAGCTATTCCTGATGTCAGTTGGTTATGACACTGAAGGCTCGCTCATCTAAAGTTTCGATACATGAATGATCTTGTATATGGCGAAATGGAAAGAGGCTTACCTCTTCTCAAATTCGAAAATGATCATTTATGTGCTGCTTGTGAATGTGGTAAGCAATCAAAGAAGGGTCATCCTGTTATCATCGAAAAATTCATTTTGGAACCATTGGAGCTTCTACGCATTGATCTTTGTTGACCATCCACTGTAGAAAGGCTTCATCATAAGTAATGCATTGTTGTGATTGTTGATGACTTTACACGGTTCACTTGGGTCTTCTTCCTTCGGTTGAAATCCGAAACAACCTTAGAGCTTATCAATTATATCAAGGGAATAGAAGTTCTCATCAAACTCCCAGTTAGGAGAATTCAAAGTGACAATGGCTCAAAATTCACTAATTCCACCATTGAAAAGTTTCTTACCGATAAAGGAATTGACCACAACTTCTCAGCTCCTTATACCCTACAACAAAACGTTGTAGTCAAATGACAAACTAGAACTCTTGTTGAAGCCGCTTGATCCGTGCTGAACTTCGCAAATCTGCCACTCTACCTATGGGCTGAAGCAGTATCTACTGCCTGCTTCACTCAAAATCGGAGTAGAGTCAATCGATGCCTCAACATGATACCGTACGAAGCAATAAATAGTCGGAATCCAACAATCTTGTTTCTACATGTCTTCGGATGCAGGTGCTTCATCAATAACAACCAAGATCAGCTTACCAAGTTTCAACCTAAAGCTGATGAAGCCATCTTCCTTTGATACTCCTCAAAATCGAAAGCTTACAGAGTTCTTAACCGGAGAACTCGTGTTTTGGAAGAAAGCTTTGATGGCGCTTTCGATGACAACTTCGTCCGGAATTCTGGCCCAACCCACATCACCACTCACATTATGGAGTCCGATGCTTCTCGGACAGGATGTCCAAACTCTCAAACAATCCTAGAAGTTGATTTTGAAACACTTTTTTGGTCCTTCCAAAATAGATATTGATTCGGAATCTCGATCAAGATCAAATCTCATTCCAATCCCCTCTTCGGAAGTTCCTATCTCTCAAAATGTCTCCAGTCCGATCCCAAGTCTCCCTCCATCTGATTCTGAACCATTTAAACCTTCTCAGGTTGAGGGGGAGAATACTCATCCGTGTCTTGAATCAAATTTGGATGGCTTCCAAGATGCAACTGCCGAGTTTGATGACTCTAATCCTCTCAACAATGATGAAAATGAAAACTTCTTTGAGTTTCCTTCTGATGATGATGTCAATCTCTCTGGTTCAGAAGTTTAGGGGGAGCATCATCCTATCATTCAAACCATTCAGGGGGAGCAAATCAATTCCACTGTTGATATTGGATCGGCGGCTGCACAAGAACTACCACGATTACATGTTTGGACCAAGGATTATCCTCCGAACCAAGTAATCAGTAACCCCAATGCTGGTGTACAAACTCGTTTTGCTACAAGTGTCCAAAACGAATGCCATTTTTCAGCATTTATATCCATGGTTGAACCCAAATCCATCAATGAATCATTGGAGCATGGTGACTGGATTACAGCCATGCAAGAAGAACTGACTGAATTTGACCGAAATGAAGTTTGGACTCTCGTACCTCCTCCTTAGAATCATCCCATTGTCGGTACAAGATGGGTATTTCGCAAGAAGCTAGATGATGTAGGAGTTATTATTTGAAATAAGGCAAGACTGGTGGCAAAAGGATTTGCTCAGATCGAAGGGCTTGACTACGATGAGACATTTGCTCCGGTTGCACGTCTTGAAGCTATCAGAATCTTTCTTGATTATGCTGCTCATAAAGGCTTCAAAGTTTACCAAATGGATGTTAAGAGTGCATTTCTTAATAGTGAACTTGACACTGAAGTGTACCTTCAACAGCCCCCCAGATTTATTAATCTCTCCTTTCCGAACCACTGTTACAAACTACGGAAGGCTGTCTACGGACTCAAGCAAGCTCCTCGGGCATGGTACAAGACCCTCACTGATTTTCTCAAACGCTCCGGTTTTCAAAGAGGTATTCTTGACCCCACTTTATTTTGAAGATCAAATGGTAAGCATCTCATGCTAGTACCAATTTATGTGGACGACATCATCTTTGGATCTACAGACCCATCTATGGTTGCTGACTTTTCTAAACTTATGATCAATCGATTCCAGATGAGGATGAATCGGGAGTTAAGCTTCTTCCTCGGAGTCCAAATCAAACAAACTAACAGAGGAATTTTCATTCACCAAGAGAAGTACATTTCAAAACTCCTCAAGAAATACTCAATGGACACCTGTGCCTCTGCCAAGGTACCAATGGTCTTCGGACACAAGATCTTTGCCGACCCCTCCGGTGCTCCTGTTGATGAAAAGAAGTATCGTGGAATGATTGGATCTCTAGTTTATCTCACAACAAGTCATCCGGATATAATGTTTTCCACATGCCTATGTGCCAGATTTCAAGTCAATCCAAAGATGTCTCATCTTTTGGATGTGAAACAAATTTTCCGATACCTTAAAGGTACCAAGAGCCTCGGAATCTGGTATCCAGCAACTGAGAGCTTCCTACTCCAAGCCTATTCAGATTTGAACTATGGTGGTCTTCAACTTGATAGAAAAAGCACTTCGGGTGGCTGTCAATTCTTAGGTGGTTGTTTGGTCAGTTGGTCATCCAAGAAACAGAACTGCATTGCACTATCTACAACTGAAGCGGAATACATAGCTGCTGCCAGCTGTACATCTCAAGTTCTGTGGATGAAATCTCAACTCCTGGATTATGGTTACCGTTTTCAACGCATTCCTATCTGTTGTGACTCTCAAAGTGCCATTGCGATTTCTCACAATCCAATTCAGCACTCAATGAACAAGCACATCGATATAAGGTACCATTTCATAAAAGATCATGTACTTAATGGTAACATTGAACTCATTTTTGTTCCATCTGACGATGAGATTGCTGATATCTTTACCAAGGCATTAGACGAAACCAAATTCAATGGTTTTCTTAACAAGATGGGTATGATCATACCGGATCCTCATCTCTTTCATGAGACTTGTTCTCTTTGATAGACGTATTTGAAAGAAACCTAGTTCCGATCTCAAAATCTTTTCATCTCGGAACTACTTTCTCTCGGAATACATAGGATCATTTTACTTATCTTTATTTCTGACCTTCACTTGAGTATTTACGTTGTACAGTTCATCCTGATTGTTTGCTATTCTAAGTCCACATTGTCACCATATTTGATTGTCATCTCGGAATAAACTTCATAATAGTGTCCCATAATTCCACTCCGGAAAAGGTATTACATTTCGCTCCAGAATTTTCAAAATGTGCTCCGGAATCTCATAATCACTCCGGAAGGTTTCTTAAATTTTCAATCCAGAATGTTTCACATATTTTGCTCCGGAATCCTTAAGACTCACAATTATGTTCCGGAAATATTTTCACATCTACTCTGAAATTTCTTCAAAATTACCATTCTAGAATTTTCAAAAATAAACTGAGTATTTGTTCCGAAATCAAAATTCGCTCTGGATAACTTTCGCTTTCCGGACCTCTTTTCAAATTGGCGTGTTCCGGAACACTATCTCTTGTCCTCCAGATCACACCTTGTCCGGAACACTTCATCCGGAAACCCAAAGGATAATAAGATGAAACACCCTTTTCTCTCAATGGTTACTTTTGAAAAAGATCCTTATCCTATCGTCCTTGATTCTCGTGTACACGTTTGCACGCTTCTAAAAGAAAACATTGAATCGCCGTTTGGAGGTTACTTTTGGGCTACATTCCCCCTAACCTTTCCCCTCCCAGGTCAACTCAGCCCCTAAAAGCGCCATTCATTAAAAGCAACCTGTTTGACACTCGAATCCTCATCATCACTTTTCTGACCCGACCCATTTACCCTACCTATAAATACCCATTTAAAATCCCTTTTACCTCTTTATGCTCTCAAAATCATCAATCTCCCAAACTCTCTCAATTTTTCTTCGTGTTCTTCAAAAATTCATCATCTGCAACAATGGCGTCTTAACAAGAACCCACACCAACTGCTCAAACCCCCAAGAAGTCGATTGAAAAGATGAAATCTTCCAAAGGCTCAAAAGGTTCCTCCTCCTCTGTAGATCAAGAACCGTTCTTGAGAGACACTACCCAATTGTTCTCTCTCAACCCACTGGACTACGATGAATCAATCGGGGTTATGATCGAGTTCATCGCAAATCACCTTATCTCTGATCCACTTACCAAAATCCCTGAACCTCCACTACCACTTCATCATCTTCATGGAGCCTTTACCAATATTAGACTTGAAGATGGTACATTGGAGACCACCATCATCGGAGATAGAATTGTTCCCATTTACAAATCGACCTTCCTCAAGGCGATTGGTGTCAAAGCAAACCCCAAGGGTTTCAAAGTCATTGAACCAACGCTTTAAGAGTTTCAGACGTTTCTAAACTACATTGGCTACACACAAGACTACAAGGCCAAGGATTTCAAGAAGACTGCTGTTTCTGGACTATGGATTGTTCTTATGTACCTGATCATCAGAGTGTTTTCCGAAAAGCATGGAGGAATGGACACCTTAAGCAAGGACTGGCTCAATGTCGTCTTCAGCATCTACTCCGGACGCGAGAATGCTGTTGATCTTCCGGAAGTCTTGCGGCAAGACTTCTGTAAGTTTGCCACCAAGAGGAAGCCAAATGAAATCTCCAACCCAAGGTTCTGGGATTTGACGCTCAAACAAGTATTCAAGGAGCTTTCAGAACCGCTTCTGTTCAACACCATCCCTCCGGAGGTATGTGTTACTTTCAAACTTGTAAAGGCTTATAGGATTCCAGACCAATCCTCATTTGGTCCTGTAAGACGTCTTCCGGACCATATGTTAGCCCTCATTCCTTCCGATTCCCTTTACTTGAAACAACATCTTAAGACTTCGGTTGTGTTCGACCCAACACAAACTGCCCATGTCTCTGCTGAGCCTATTTCGGAAGAGGCCAAACTTGCTAACTCCGAACCTAAAATCAAGAAGCCAGCCAAGCGAAAGGATTCTCCCACAAAGCTTAAGACCAAAAAGAAAGCCAATGTCAGTGCTTCCTCTCAACAGGAAGGCACCCATGATATTTCGGCTGATTCTGGTCATCTGCACACCCCTCCTACCCACTCATCCGAGGCACCCCTCGATGTTTCAAAACCGCAAGAACACACTCACGGGGAGTCTACACACAAGCCACCCTCACCCTCCCAAAAGGGTGATGTTGGTGTTGAACATAGTTCCTTGCAGCCCCCTTGAGCAAACCCACGAGTCACTTTCGTTGATCCCATTGTTTCTTCCACACGGACACACTCCGGAACCCCTGTTTCGGACCCCAAGCTTTCTGAAGAAGGAGTAGTCCCTCTGACTTCGGAAGCCTCAACTAGTCTGATACCCGGAAGGAGTACAGGACGAACAAGTACTAATGATCCACTTTGGGAAGACTTTGTTAACAGGGCTGCATCCAGACGTTCGGATCTCACTCTAGCTCAAGTAGAGTCCACACTAATTTCCATGAGGAACATGGCTATCCAAAGCAACTTGCCCTATGTTCCTCCCACTGACGCATATGCTATAAAAGAGCTCACTTCGGAACAGCCCTCATTACTACTCGTCAAAGTGTTTTCCACACTGATCCGGAAGAAGAGATCTCTGAGGAAATCATGCAGGATGAAGATGCAAAAACCCTTCCGGATGCACATCTTATGACTTCAGTTCACTACCAATCAAAGGCATCTACATCTAAGTCTGCTTATGACTTTGGATCCTCATCTTCTACCATTCCGGACGGATTTTCAAACTCCAAACTTCAAGAAGATGATGCTGCAACCAAACCGGGTCCTTCCACTAATCCTTCTTTCAACCAATCTCCTCCTCAACATTCTGACTCTGATTCGGAATCCTCTGCGGGTGACTATGTTGACCCCTTTGCTCTGCTGGAAATCCGCACCCATGTCTCCGACACCATGCAGAAAGTGTCATCAGTAGAGACATCAATAACAGAGCTTAACACAAAATTGGATCAAAAAGTATCCGAACTTGATGCCATTCTCCGGTCACTCTCTCAACAATTCGGACCGTCTGCTGCGGAAAGAGAAGCTCAACTTGATCAGTTGATCTCCCTTCGGCTCAAGCACACTATGGAAGAAGTCGACACCAAATACGACATTCTGGTCTACCAATACCTCAACACCATCACCTCCATGCTCAAAGTCCATGACGACTTGGTGGTTGCTGCCAATGACCTGATTAAGCAGACCCACGTTCGCCATGAGAAGCAGATTCAAAGGATGGAGAAGGAGATCAAAAAGATGGATGAGATGAATATGATGATTCAACAAGTCCTTATCAAACTTCTTTGTTCAACTTGGAACATTGTTGATGTTCCGAACAGAAAGTGTGATGAGATGATTGCTATCCTCAGCAACATGTTCAAGCTTCTCTCTGATTAAGCTCCCACTATTGAAGCCTACGATACTCTCTCTCTTCAACTTACCACAGGCCTTTAGAAAGTCTTCTCAAAATTTGATGATCTGAAAGAGACCTTGCAGGTTGCATCGGTTTCGAAATTCACCAATGCAAGAGGGGGAGAAGGCCCGAGCAATCCATGGAAACCCGCCTCAGAGTTTGCTCTGTGGGATGAAGACCTGGATTCCGACGAAGACGTTCAAATCGTCTCCGGAATTCTAGGGATCTCTGAAGGAGATGGCAGTGAAGATGAATATGTATATGTTCTGGATGAAGCTCTCAAAGGATTTCTTGGTCTTCAAGCTCCAAAGTTGACCATTCCGAAGGAAATGACTGAAGAATAAAAGAGGATATGTTTCGCAGTCTCCTGGTCATCCTCTCTTCCAGACGCTTTTGAAATGGCTGTCAAAATGGATAAGGCAAAATCCTTCATCACCGCTCAAGCCTTCCGAGCCACTCCTTTAGTATAGCCTCCCATTCTGAAACCAAAAATCGCTCCAATCGACCAGGGCTCTCCCCTCCGGATCCCAAATGATATTCTGGAAGAACCACTTCCAAATCCCACTCCAAAATTCACAATCGACGAAAACATGAAGATGGTCATCAATGCACTTCAAAGAGACAAAGGGAAGAAACCAATGACTGCTAAACCACAAGCCTTTCACTCTGGACATCCTCTCAAGCAAAAACATGGATGGTCTCAGGAGCAAATAGATTAGGCACTAGAGGACAGCATCCGGATCGAAGCTCTGAAAGACAATCCTGATCCGATGCGTGGAATCTCTCCTCTCTGCGGTAAAGGCATTCTCAATGCTCAGGAAATTGTTCCGTGCCTCTATTACAAACTTCCCTCCAATGATGTTGATCAGCTGGATCTTCCTCTCTCTGCTTACATCAAATTGTACACCAAATTTGCTCCTCTTCGCCCAACTGACAATCCAGAAGTGATCATCCGGAAAGAGCAAGAAAGGCTCTAGAGCTTTTATGCTAAGAACGCTCAACCATTCAAGGAAGTGTGGAAAAGGAAAAGGATCACTAAAGTTAAAGGCTTCAGAAGAAAAATATTGGTGAAATTTAAGTTGAACTGTCCCTTATTCTGTTTCCACCTCCTTCAGAACAAGCCAACTCCCCGTTCCATTACTGATGCGGATTTTCCTTCAATGAATCCAAACGATATCCTCACCTTAGCTGCTTACTTCAGAGAAAATCAAATGGATAACATCAGTATGGGTGCTTACCACACAAATCTCAGCTTTATAAAAGATTATGTTGCTGAGTTCTGCCGATGTGACTACGAGCTTGCACACCTCTATGGAACAGAACAATTCATTGCCAAGATCGACTTCGTTCTTCCGGAAGCCAAAGTTCTTGCTGATGGTCCCATTGAAGAATCAGTTCTAGGGTTTGTCTACACCACAAGGAAAACAAACAAAAAGGACCGTTTCCGAGTCCTTGACAAACACCTAGTTTCGACCAAAGCTCTGAAGAAGTTCATTTCCCGGGCGTCCAAGTCTGATGCTCCGGAACATGTTAAGGCAAAGTTTGTAAGTCAGCTGGCATGGTACATTGCAGTGCGAGAATGGTTATTCAGAGCCTACACCTTCATCAAGGAAGAAATGAAGTAAGCCAGCTGGATTGCTAAGGTCACATAAGGGGAGATTGTTGGAACCTGAAAGTGAACCTCTAGCAATCCTAAGTCCTTATTCCGAAGTGTGTAACTTCCGAAGTGAATAGTGGTCCGGAACTTGTTCGGACCAAGTGAGAAAATGGGAAGAATGAAGGCATTCCAGAGCTGACCCTCATGTCCGAAATGCACGCTAATCCAGAAAGTTAGAATGGAAATATTTTTACTTGCCAAAGATAAAGGTGAAGAAATTTGGAGATCCGTCACAAAAGGTCCACATGTTCCTGTTAGAACAGCAGCTGATCAACTCATGCGTGAAGTTGAAACTCGCCCAACTCCTCTAACTGCTGATGATATCGAGAAGCTGCATGCTGATCAAGTTGCTTTCTCAGAAATTGTGTTTGGTGTTCCTCCTTCACTCTTTGAGCATATCAAGCTATGCAAATCAGCCAAAGAGATATGGGACACTCTTCAAGATCTGACTGAGGGATCTGAAAATATGAAAGACAAGCGCCTCACCTCAGTTTTCAATGACTTTGACACCTTCACCACCACTCCTGGTGAGTCAGTGGCCTCTGCTTCCAACCGTTATCACATTGTGGTAAACAACATGACTGCTCATGGGATTTACCGAACTCCTTTGGAGTACAATCTCAGATTCATAAACAGTCTGGGAAAAGGATGGGAAAATGTAAAATCTTGTCTCCAAAGTAATGGCTCCTTGAAAAAGCTGAAACTTTATCAACTTTTTGATGAACTGCAAGGCCATGAGTCCAATGTAGCTCAAACCATAATGGAACTCTCCGGAGGTCCTCTTGCTCTTGTCAGTTCTTTCGAATCTACCATTCCAAACTCATCTACGTTGGATCCCTTCAAACCCATTGTTCCATCTTTTCAAACATCCACACCTACCTTACCAAAACAAATATATCTTGTTGAAGACTCCGAAGCTATGGACTCTGAGCTCCATTTCCAACAGGAGTTCGCACTACTTTCAATGAAGTACAAATGTCCTTTCAATCCTTCTTACAAACCATACCAAAACCGATTCCATGCTCCTGACCATAACAATCCTCAACCATTTTCAGCTCCAGAACCTAAAACCTCTGAAAATCCTCCTACATACAAACCAAACCTCCCTAAACCAAACTCTACTTCGGTACCCTCTCAGAGTTCAAAATTAGACAAACCAAACATTGTGTGTCATAAGTGTGGACATGCAAACCATTTTGCTAAAGATTGTCTGGCTGATGCTACAATAAATCCAAAGGTCAAGGACTCTATCTACTACGTCCAAAGAGCACAAGAGATGGCTGAAAGTGAAAAAGCCTTTGTCACAATGGTTTCAATAGATGTTGAAGGATATTGGTCCTTGGGAGATGATGATGATATGGAAACCGGAAGGAATATGTGTCTGATGGCTAGAAAAACGGTTGAATGTGACGAAGGGTATTCGTCTTCTGGGTCAGAAGATGAAGATGATATTGCTGAACCTCACTATTGCTACATGGTGACCAACGATCCACCAGGTCGAAGCATCGTTCAATAGGTAAAATCTAAGATCTCTGATAATAATTTTGACTTGTCTCTCTGTTAACCTTATCTGACCCAAATTCAATGAGATATGAACACCATCTATAAAGCCTATGATTCTGCAATAGACGCGAGTAAGAAGAAGGAGTGTGAGTAAACTGTCTTAGGTGACGTTTCGAGGACAAAATGTTAAAAATCGAGTCTTTAGAACGTGAACTTGTAATGTTAAGCGATGAATGTATCATTTTGAAAGATAAATTTGAAATCACTTATTCCGAACGAAATGTTTTGATTTATGATAATAAATGTCTTAATGCCAAAATTGATGCTTTGCATAATTCTGTTGACATGCTTGAAGCGGACATTCGGATGACTCATAATTTTCATCATCCATGGTCTAAAGCACCTGGTCTCGAACCAATTGCTAGTCCCCTGAAGGAATTGCAAAATTTGACATCCATGGGAGAGGTTCCGAACATCAAACATTCGGACACGCCTGTTTCTCCCTTGTCACATCTTCCGGAGACTACATACCATTTTGAGTCCCTAATTCCTGAGTTCAAACCAATTGTTGTCAAATGTCCTGTTCCACGCAAATTCCGCCTCTGACAAACCTCGACCTGATTAGGACCACAAAATTTCATTATAGTCTCCCAATTTGCATAGACCATGTTCCTAGAAGCAATCACACAAACAATTGTGTTGTTGAAGAAGTTCCTACCCAGAAAACCGAAACTGATACCTCTGAGTTTGTATGGCCATCCTTAGATGTTAAAGTTGGAAAATCAAGAAGTGTCTCCTCTGATTCTTGTGAATCTAATTCCTTAGTTGTCTAAAAAACTAAGCTGGTTCCCATTACCCCTAAGTTTGATAATCCATCCGTAGGACAAACCTCAAAGTGCTTATCTCACACTAAGAGAAAACCAATGCTAAATAGGAAGGATACTGTTGATCCCTAAGTAAAAGCTAGAAATGCACTTAAGAAGGAAGTTAAGACTAGACAAAATTCCAGGTTCATTGCCAACTCCAAACCAAGTGTTTCCAGGAACTCTCATGCATCAACTCATAGTGAAAACTCCTTTACTCCCACTATGATCCCCAAAAGATCTTCCGTATCCGATAATTGTATATAACCTGAGAAAGTAGAGAATTCTACTCAGCCTAAAACTCGTGTGAATGTCATAACATTCCAAAACACCCCTCCTCGGACTAATTCATTTGTTTTTATTGCAAAATCTGATGAGACAATTTTTAAACCAAAATTTTCAAAACCGAATGTGTCATCAAGCAAATCCACAAATGAAAAGAAAACCTCTTTGTTAGAATCTTCACAGAAAAATTTTGTGTGGAAAGTCAAAACTCCCATTGATGAAAAACCAATTCAGGAGGTGACAAATGTTACCAACACTTTGGAAGTCAAAAGTCCGAAGCAGACTATTCCGAAACTCCAAGTCATTAAATATGACTACTGGATAGATGATAATACATTAGCATTTTGTCAATTTCCAAAGGATTCTAAGAATTCCACTAAGAAATACAAAATTGTTCCAAAATCACAATCAAAATCCAAAGCCCGTGCCTATGTCCCAAAGTCCAATTCGGAGCCTAAAAACTCCATTACTCACTAATTTAGCAGGCATTTTGTGCTTTGGAGCAAGAAACAATATGGTATATTGATAGTGCTTGCTCCATGCACATGACGGGGCATAAAGACTTTTTGCGAGACATAAAGGTTTCTCCAAAATGCTAGTTACGTGACTTATGGAAACAACTCAAATTCTCAAATTTGTGGTTATGGAATTCTCACCAATGGAAACTTCTCTATCTAAAATGTGGCTTATGTAGCTGATCTGAAACACAATTTGATAAGTGTTGCTCAACTCACTGATTCAAATCGACATGTGGAATATTGCAAAAAGTACAACTATGTAATGACCGAAGACCGGAAAGTGTGGTTAATCAAGTCACTTCGCAACAAGAACATGTACCCGCTCGACATCAACATGATTATTGGCAAACCACAACTCTACCTTCTCTCCAAAGCTGTTCATGACGTTAGTTGGTTATGGCACTGAAGCCTCGCTCTTCTAAACTTTCGATACATGAATGATCTTGTATCTAGTAAAATGGTAAGAGGCTTACCTCTTCTCAAATTCGAAAATGATCATTTATGTGCTGGTTGTGAATGTGGTAAGCAATCAAAGAAGGGTCATCCTGTTATCATTGAAAAATCCATTTTGGAACCATTGGAGCTTCTACACATTGATCTTTGTGGACCATCCACTATAGAAAGTCTTCATCATAAGAAACACTTTCTTGTGATTGTTGATGACTTTACACTGTTCACTTGGGAATTCTTCCTTCGGTTGAAATCCGACACAGCCTCAGAGCTCATCAATTTTATCAAGGGAATAGAAGTTCTCATCAAACTCCCAGTTAGGTGAATCCGAAGTGACAATGGCTCGAAATTCACTAATTCCACCGTTGAAAAGTTTCTCACCGAAAAAGGAATTGACCACAAGTTCTCAGCTCCTTATACCCCACAACAAAACGCTATAGTCGAACGACAAAATATAACTCTTGTTGAAGCTGCTCGATCCATGCTAAACTTCACAAATCTGCCACTCTACCTATAGGCTGAAGCAGTGTCTACTTACCGCTTCACTCAAATCAGAGTATCATCAATTGACGCCTCAACATGACACCGTACAAAGCAACGAATGGTCGGAAGCCAATAGTCTCGTTTCTACATGTCTTCGGATGCAGGTGATTCATAATCATCAGTAAAATTCACATAGAAGCGACTAGCATCCCTTGTGGTGGTTCTGAAGGGCCCACACACATTGGTGTGTATGGGATCCAACAAACCTCACCCCTAACACAAGTACCGGTGAAGGGTGACTTAATCATTTTTCCAAGTAAACAAGATTCACAACTATCATCTGACTTTAAGTCAAATGACTTCAATACTCCAACCTTTTGTAGTTGTCCTATGCGCTTCTTGTTGACTTGTCCAAGGCGACAATGCCACAAAGATTCCTTATCCAATCTAGTGGAAGAATCAATATGCAAAACATTATTTCCTAAGTTGTCTACAACCGACACAATTTCATATACACCATCACAAGGTAATGCTTTAAAATAAAGAACACCATTATAAAAAGCCTTAATACCACCACATTCATTATCAAATGAAAAAGTTAATCCTTGTTTTTACAAGCCATGAAAGGAAATAATATTTCTCTCCATTTCAGATGAGTAACAACATTTATTCAAATCTAATATTAACCCACTACTAAGCAATAAAGAATAAACCCCAATCTTGGTAGCAGGTGAAGCTTTCCTATTCCCCATGATCAAGTTTATGTTCCCGTGCTCCACATCCTCAATTCTTTTTAGGCCCTGCAAATTAGGAAAAAATGTGATTTCCACACCCTATATCAAGGACCCAAGAATTAGTATGTGGTGAGTTATTAGATAATATAGTGTAAATACCTGCATGGGTGGGTTTAACTTTCCCGTCCTTAACATCCTGCAAGTACTTGGGGCAACTTCACTTCTAGTGCCCCTTTTCCTGATAGTAGAAGCATTGAGCATCCTTTGGGTTGGAAGAGGGAGTGATAGAACCAACTTTGGTTCCACTTGAAGAGGAGCCATCAAGATACTTTTCCTTGGTACCCTTCGAAAGGGTCTTCCTCTTTTTCCCTTTACCTTGCCCGATTGCCAGAATAGGGGCTGTAGTAGGAGTGGTAACGACATTCTTACCTTTGAGAGTACTTTCAGTAGTCCTCAAAAGTCCTTGAAGTTTTCTAAGTGTGACCTCCTGCTTGTTCGTATGACAAGTCATGAGGAACTGATCATAACAAGAGGGTAAGGAGTGTAGAATGATGTCTATTGGTAACTCCTCATCAAATTTCACATTTAACTTTAGAAAACAAACCACAAATCTTATTATTTTCTGTAGGTGGCCCGTGATAGACTCTCCATCCTTCATTTTTGTTGTTATCATGGAGGTGATGATTTCATTCCTTTCTTGATGAGCACTATGATGGTATCTTTCCATCAGGTCCTCGTGCATCTCTTAATGGTAGAAATATTCATAGGATTTGTGGAGTTCTGCTTTTATGGTAGCCAAAATGATACAATATACCTTAGTGGCATCCTTCTCATAGCTAGTGTACTCAACAATCTCCTCGGGAGTAGCAGAAAACTCATCAATGACCTTAAGCTCCTTTTCGAGGACATATTCCTTGTCCTCATAATGAGTGACCATCCTTATGTTCCTAATCCAATCATTAAAATTAGTTCCATCAAAGATGACTCTCTCATAAAGGTTTCGTTGGATTAGTGTCTAAGCACGTAACTATATTTGGTAAGTACTTGACCCGGTTGTGCATGGTCCTTTTGGGTTGCCTTCACTATAGCAACTTTATAGGGTAATATATATATATATATATATATATAGAAGATATTAAGGTTTAATAATATATTATAAGAATAATATATTAAAGGAGAAATCATATTATTTGATTAATATTAGTCATAGATTAATTACGAATTAATTTGGGTGACTAAAAGAAATTAATAGAATAAAGGGGACTTAAACTGTCAAATGTGTGATAGTTGTATTTTGGGATGGGAAACCTAATGGATAAAGAGATGAACGAAATTATGATGGGAGCCCATCATATTTTTGTCCATGGCCTTATTCTAGAAGGTTCCATGGGCTGCTTAATGTTTAAGCTATCCATTAGGATTTTGACTGAAACCCAATTTGCTCACAGTATAAATAGAACCCTTAGGTTATAGAAATCGGCAACTTGCTTTCCTAGAACCCTAGAGCGGATTTTGTGTGCCTCCTCCCTCCCTCATACCCTACCCTATTGCTAGTTGGTGTTTGTAAGCCATTAGAGGAATTACACTTGTGACTATAAGCTCAAGGAAGAAGAAAGATCAAGAGATATTCAAGAGGTAATCATCTAGATCTCATTAGTTACATTGATTTTGTAATATGCATGCTAGATCTAGGGTTAGAAAGTCTTGGATGAATGCATGTATAATTAGAGAAACCTAGATCCAAGGATTAGGGTTTGCATGAGCACATAGGATGTTCTTGTGGCTCAAACCCATCAGTGGTATCAGAGACTGGTTTGGTTTCTATTGTATTGATGCCTTGTTTATTTATTCAAGCTTTAAAATAATTTTTTATGCTAACTGCCTGATGAACTCGACGAGTTCCAATGTTGACTTGACAAGTTTAGTTGTCAGACAGAAAGATTTTTGGGATTTCTTGCTGTTTTGCTTAAGGATACTAACCTAAATCGTTTTGGTTTAATAAAATCCGAATTTTATTACCTGTTTGTCAATATCCTTAACAAAAAAAAGATAATTACCAATTATTTAAATAATAAATTCCTTATTTGTTAATATTTGATTATTTGAATTATTTGATGAATTATCTTGTTAATAATATTGATTTGGTTAAATTTTGATAATCATTAAATTAATTTTTTAATTTAAAATTATTTGCTATTTGATTCTTTGTGTTTTGAAAAGTTCAAAACTTGTCCTCAAGTTTTGAAATTTAAATTTTGTGATTAAAATGTTTAATTTGAACTATTTAAATATCAAACCCTAGAATTTACAAGTTTAAAATTCAACCTTATACTTTATAATATTATAAGATTAATATATATATATATATATATATATATATATATATATATATGTATGTATGTATATATATAACCTAAAATGCTAGTCTTACCGTTAGTAGGCCTCATTCACGAAGCCAATCTCTAAGGGGGGGGGGGGTATAAGGTTATGGCCTATAAAATGGCCATTTAAAGGGTGTCCACTCTCACCCACCGCTTCCTTGATTGGTGGAGGGTCATTAGCCGAACGGGTGGGATAGGGCAACCCTTTCTCATTAATAAGTATAATGAATTATTAAAGTAACTAAACGTGTTTACAAAAATTCCCAATCTTAGTTACTTTAGGCAAAGTGAATTGATGCAATCTCATGAAATTACACTTTGTACCCTTGCTAAGACGTTAGTGGAGTGTGTGTGGTTAACCGACACACTAATTGGGTCTAGGAAAGGGTGGAAAAGGGTGACACATTGTTTGCCATAGTTCGATGGAGCAAGTGTGGTTAACCGACACATCGAATATGTGACTGTAACAATGAGGGAACCATGTAAATTTGCATGGTTATTCACACCTGCTTTGTGATCCTCGGCATCCCAGACACAAACTTGAGGGGCATATTGAGATTTAAATATGCCATTGAAAAGTTTAATGAATCTCAAAAGAATCTAGGAGTTTTCAATACATTTAAAACTTAATCTTCTTTTCGTTTTTCGTGGTGAAGAATTAGTGAATCGTCATTCACTTACCTTCAAGTGATTTGCATGTTAGATTACGACATCCCTTTTCTAATATGTAAATAATGTTGTTGGGTCCTAGCCCTAATTTCTCATTTTGGGTGTTTAATTAGGGATTCATTTCTAATCAAAATTTGTTCTTTTTCTTTTTCTGATGTCGAACATGAACAACAACAATGCTTCCGGCTCTAGTTCCTCCGGTTCATTCTCACTCATGAACTTGTGTGGGAGGGTGAAATTCGACGGAAACAATTTTAACAATTGGATCTGTAACATTAGAATGGTCACCCGTTATGAGGACAAAGAATATATCCTAGATAAGGAGGTGAAGGGGATCGACATGAACACTGCTACTCCCGAAGAGATCGTTGCCTTTGAGGCCCACGAGCGTGATGCAACGAAATTCCATTGCATCATTCTAGCAACAATGACTTCCGAACTCCAAAAGTCCTATGAGGACATGTAACCCTATGAGATGCATCAAGACTTGCTGGATCGGTACCACCAAAGTGTGAGGCAAGAGAGGTATGAGATCATCACCTCGATGATCACTAATCGAATGGGTAGTGGAGAGTCCCTTACCGCTCATCTGCAAAAGATGTAGAGATATGTTGATCGTATTCTCAAGTTGAATGTTAACTTTGATGAAGAGATGGTGATTGACATCATCCTTCACTCCCCGCCTCCCTGCTACAACCAGTTCCGCATGACCTACCATATGAATAAGGAAGAGGTCACCTTGAGCAAGCTTCAAGGTTTGCTAAGGACTGCTAATGAGAAATCTTAAGGATAAGTCCGTTGCATAAACCCAGCTCCAATCGTTGCCCCTGTTTTGGCAATTTGGCAAGGGAGGGGTAAGAAGAGGAAGGATCCCTCAAAGAGCAACCACAAGGGTAAATCCCAAGATGATACCTCTTCTAGTGGAACTAAAGTTGGTTCTGCTAAACCCAAATCTAACCCAAAGGAGGCAGAGTGCCACTACTTCCACAAAGTAGGGCATTGGAAGAGAAGCTGTCCAGAATATCTGCAGGCCATCAAGGATGGAAAGATCAAGCCATGTTACGCAGGTATTTACAGAATTAAATCTAATGATTCATCACATTCCATTTCTTGGGTACTTGATACAGGATGTGGTTTTCACATTTGTTCTGATTTGCAAGGCCTAAGAAAAGATAAGGATGTGGAGCATGGGAAAATAAATTTGATCATGGGGAACAGAAGATCGTCGCCTGTCACTAAGATCAAAATTTACTCTTTAATGCTTAATAGTGGATTAGGATTAGATTTAAAAAATTGTTTCTATTCACCAGATATGGCAAGAAACATAATTTCATTTCATGGTTTATATAGACAAGGTTTTAGATATTCACTTGATAATGAAAAAGGTTCTATTAATGCTTATCTTAATGGTGTATTTTATTTTGAAGCATTGCCTTATAATGGAATATATGAAACTGTGATGGTTGTAGATAACTTAGGAAATGATGTGTTATGTGTTGATTCATCCAATGGTTTGGATAAATCATGCTTGTGGCATTGTCGTATTGGACATGTAAACAAAAAACATATAGCCCAACTCCAAAAGGATGGAGCGTTGGAGTCATTTGACCTTAGGGACGATGATGTGTGCGAGTCTTGTTTACTTGGAAAGATGACCAAGTCACCCTTCACTAGCACTTGCGAGAGGGGTGAGGGTCTATTGGATCTCATACACACTGATGTGTGTGGACCCTTTAGATCAACCACAAGGGATGCGAGCCGCTTCTACGTGACTTTTTCCGATGATTATAGTAGATATGAGTATATCTACTTAATCAAGCACAAGTCAGAAACCTTTGAAAAGTTCAAAGAGTTTAAACATGAAGTGGAGAATCAGTTGGGCAGGAAAATCAAGATGCTTTGATTCGATCGAGGAGGAGAGTACCTAAGTCTTGAATTCCACGACTATCTTAAGGAATGCAGAATCGTTTCGCAATTGATGCCATCTAGGACACCACAGTGGAACGGTGTGGCTGAGAGGCGTAATCGAACCTTGTTGGACATGGTTCGTTCCATGATGAGTCGTGCTTCACTACCTATCTCATTTTGGGGGTATGCCTTAGAGACCGCCGCCCATATCCTTAACTTAGTCTTTACAAAGAAGGTTGCTAAAATACCTCACGAAATGTGGATAGGGAAGGCTCCCTCGTTGGCACATATCAAGGTTTGGGGTTGTGAGGATTTCGTAAGACGAGAAACTCATGACAAACTCAAACCTCATAGTGAACGGTGCATTTTCATCGGCTACCCGTAGAAGTCCTTTGGATATATCTTCTATAGGCTGAGTGACAAGGTTGTATTCGTTGCAAGAAGAGGGGTTTTCGGAGAGCAGGAACTTATAAGCCAAGAGGACAATGGGAGGAAAATCGATCTTGAAGAGTTTCAAGAGTCGAGCGATGATGGAACCTCTAACGCTGATGCTCAACCCGAGGAGGAAACTCCGGTTGAACCGGTTGACGAGTCCTTAGCTCTTAGACGTTCCGAAAGAGTTAGAGTTCAACCCCAGTTATATGGTTTTCATATTACTACAGAAGGGGACACGTATATTAGTGATAGTACACTAATAAATCTGGACGAACCTAACCACTATAAGGAAGCCATGGCAGGACTGGAGTCTGCGAAGTGGAAAGAGGCGATGGACAGCGTGATTCAGTCCATGTACGACAACCAAGTTTGGAATTTAGGTGACCATGTGCCCGAGCGTAAGACGGTCTGGTGCAAGTGGATCTTCAATAAGAAGACCGACATGGATGGGAATGTGCACACATACAAGGCGTGATTGGGCGTGAAGGGTTTCACTCAAACTCACAAAGTTGACTATGATGAAACCTTCTCACCGGTTGCCAAGATAAAATCTATTAGGGTGATGTTGGACATTGCTGCATTTCATGATTATGAAATATGGAAGATGGATGTCAAAACCGCTTTCCTTAATGGGAAGTTCGCGGAGGATGTTTACATGGCTCATCCAGAGGGTTTTGTCAATGCGAAGCATCCCAATAGAGTGTGCAAGCTTGAGAAGTCCATTTATGGACTTAAGCAAGCGGCTCGCAGATGGAATATTTGTTTCGACGAGAAAGTCAAAGAGTTTGGTTTTCTGCGAAGCGAGGACGAATCATGTATATATGTCAAAGCCAGTGGGATTATAGTTAGCTTCCTCGTATTGTATGTTGATGACATACTACTCATAGGAAACAACATCCCGACATTGCAGGAGGTTAATTCCTGGCTCGGGAAGTGCTTCGCTATGAAGGACCTTGGAGAGGCTTCCTATATTTTGGGAATTAGGATAGTGAGAAACAGAAGTAAAAGACTAATAGGACTTAGTCAGAATACTTACTTGGATAAGGTACTAAAATGTTTTGGTATGGAGAATTCAAAGAAGGGGGAGTTACCGATCCAAAGTAATGCCAAGTTGAGTAGACTCAATAGCCGAGTACCGAAGTCGAGATAGCAAAAATGAGCCGAGTACCATACGCTTCTGCAGTTGGGCCAATTATGCATGCTATGACATGTACTCGCCCTGATGTGGCATTCACTTTGATCATGGTCAGCAGATATCAGGGGCACCCTAGAAAAGCGCATTGGACCACAGCCAAGAACATTCTTAAGTACCTTCAGAGGACCAAGGAATGGTTTCTAGTCCTCAGTGGGAGTGAGGAATTAAAGGTGTGAAGGTACAGTGACGCCAATTTTCAGACCGACATGGATAAGTATCGTTCATAGTCGGGCTGGGGCTTTACCCTTAATGGAGGAGCAGTGACTTGGAAAAGTTCCAAGCAAGAGACCGTGGCTGATTCAACGTGCGAATCAAAGTACATTGCAGCGAGCGAAGCGTCAAATGAGGCAATATGGTTGAAGAACTTCATTGGATACCTTGGAGTTGTGCCAGCCATAAAGGAGCCCATGAAAATTTTCTATGATAATGAAGGAGCAGTTGCCTTGAGCAAGGAACTGAGGGATCATGACAAATCTCGACATATCGACAGAAAATACAATTTTATTTGACATCGGGTGGAAGAGGGACTCCTCGTAGTGAAGAGGGTATCATCAGAGGATAACCCAACAGATCCCCTTACGAATGGACTGAGCAGGGTTAAGCATTTGCAACACGCTAGGAGTATTGGGCTGAAGGACGATATTAGTTTAGATTAAATAGTTTAGAAACATGTAATAGATAAACTGTAATTAACATTTGATGATTAAATAAAAGAGTATTATTTATTAGTAATGTTATTGTCTTATGTTAATTATTTACCTATTGTTTCATTTTGCATGTTTTGACTTCCTGAATAATAAGAATTATTCGAACTGTCCACAATCATTCATATGTTGGAAGTAGATATGAATGAAGACTGTCATGAATTGGTGTGTAGATTCTCTAAAAGGTATTAGACATAGCAAAAGTTTGCTACAATGTTCATGAGTTTGATTTGAGCATTGGAATAAACCCTCGCTTACTGGAATCACTTCATGGAATTTATCTTGAGTGATCGCAAGACGATAATATCATATGGTCTTAAAACCTAGATATATGGTTTATTGATTGATAATTGGTTATGCATTGATAATGCGAAAACGTATCAGTAACTTGATGTTATAAAACACATTGTTGTGCATAATTTGGTTAGTGAATAATAAATGCATATAAGTCGAAGTTTATCTGTTCCTTTTATCCTAAGAGGGTAAAAGCGATATTAGGGCCCCTCGATGATTTGGTTTGACTTATGTGCCGGGCCCGGTCAGGACTGAATTGATGTGATCAACTAAGCTCTATGTCAAATGAATCAGAGATCGAGAAACAAACTGCTGGACAATAAGTATGACTATATTCCATGTAATTGTCCGCACGATATCTGGAATGGAGGACTATACGATCCCTTATCTAAAGGACAGGTTACTGATAAGATCAGAGTTCCATAACGTCTTTGAGAGCTACGATTGCTAATCAGATTCTGCTTACATTTGTAGTTACTAGACTTATCCAAGTGGGAGACTATTGGATTAGTGTCTAAGCCCGTAACTATATTTGGTAAGTACTTGACCCAGTTGTGCATGGTCCTTTTGGGTTACCTTCACCATAGCAACTTGACTGGGTAATTTATGGAGAGAAAGAAGATATTAAGGTTTATTAATATATTATAAGAATAATATATTAAAGGAGAAATCATATTATTTGATTAGTATTAGTCATAGATTAATTACGAATTAATTTGGTGACTAAAAGAGATTAATTGAATAAAGGGGACTTAAACTGTTAAATGTGTGATAGTTGTATTTTGGGCTGGGAAACCTAATGGATAAAGGGATGAATGAAACCATGATGGGAGCCCATCATATTTTCGTCCATGGCCTTATTCCAGAAGGTCCCATGGGCTTCATAATGTTTAAGCTATCCATTAGGGTTTTGACTGAAACCCTAGCTGCTCACAGTATAAATAGAACCCCTAGGTTACAGAAATCAGCCACTTGCTTGCCTAGAATCCTAGAGCCAATTTTGTATGCCTCTTCCCTCTCTCATATACTACCCTCTTGCTTGTTGGTGTTTGTAAGCCATTATAGGAGTTACACTTATGACTCTAAGCTCAAGGAAGAAGAAAGATCATGATATATTCAAGAGGTAATCATCCAGATCTCATTAGTTACATTGATTTTGTAATATGCATGCTAGATCTAGGGTTAGAAAGTCTTGGATGAATGCATGTACAGTTAGAGAAACCTAGATCCAAGCATTAAGGTTTGCATGAGCACATAGGATGTTCTTGTGGGTCAAACCATCACGTTAAGGAAAGAGAAGGAGGCAGTACGGTTTGAGCCAAAAGCAACATTGTTGGAAGACATCTGAAAAGGAAGAAAGACAAGTTTAGATTAGATATAGAATCCTTAATAAGACACCCAAATGAAATATTAAGGCCAGGACCTAACACAATATTTTAGAACTTGGAAGAGGGATGTCGTGATCCAAGCTACAAAATATTTGAGGGTAGGTAAATGACGATTTACCAATTTCCACCATGAAAAACAAAATAGATTATTAAGTTTTAAGTGGATTGAAACTCCTAGATCTTTTGAGATTCATTTAACAATTCAATGGCATGTTTAAATCTCGATTATACCCTTCAAATTTGTGACTGGGATATCGAGGATCATAAACAAGGTGTGAATAACCATGCAAATTAACTTGGTACTCTTAGTTTTATCACCTAATCGATGTGCCAGTTAATCGCACACGCTCCACCGATATATGATAAACCTTAAGCCACCCTTTGCCACCCTTATTAAGTCAAAGTTAGTGTGCCGGTTAACCACACACGCTCCACTAACGACTTTAGCAAGGTGCAAAGTGTAATTTCATGGGTTAGCCTCAATTTCACATTTTCCTAAAGTAACTAAGATTAGGAATTTCTAAAAGGTTTAGTTACTTTATATTTATCATTATACTTTTAATGAGAATTATAGTCTTTGTCCTACCCATTCGGCTAACGACCCTTCACCAGTCAAGGAAGCGGTGAGTGAGAGTGGACACCCATTAGGCTGCCATTTTACAGGCAACAACCTTATACCCCTTTATAGACCGACTTCGTGAATGAGGCCTACTAACGGTAAGACTGACTTGATCTTAATATATATATATATATATATATATATATATATATATATATATATATATATAAACTTATAATATTCTAAAGTATAAGGGTTGAATTTTAAACTTTTAAAATTCTAGGGATTGGAATTAAAGTTTTCTAAAGTGACTTTACAAATTCCAAAACTTAAGGGCAAGTTTTAAAACTTATCAAAACTTTTCAACTTCATAAAATACGAGTTTAATGGTTCTTGAAAATGAGACTTTTCACTTTTATAACCTATGACTTTTAATGATCCATTTAAAAGAAAACCCTTTGGAATTCCATTACTTGAGGACAAGTTATGGAGTCCATTAAAATCATCAAGAACAACAATTCAAATAATAAGAATGTTCAAGTTCTAGATTAAAATCATATGATTAAGGAAATTCAAATCAAACAAATTCCATGTAATTTAGATTAATCATATAAACTAAAACAAAGTATGAAATTTTGACAATCACCTTTCAGTTGGACAAGAAAGAACATTACCCTCTTGAAAAACATGTTTATAGCTTCAAAAAACAGTTTAGGGTAATGATCCTCATCAAATACGAAGCAAAACCCCGAAATTCTGCACACAGGTGCATCACCACGTCGTGGTGAGCAGCCAAATGCAAAAATTGCAGAATTTCAACTATGGAAAAACATGTAGCATCAAGTATAATTGAAAACAAGCCTTGTCTCTGATACCACTGATGGGTTTTGGGCATTATAACCCTCCTATGGTGTGCATGCAACCCTAGAAACCTTGGATCTATGTTTTCTCTATTATACATGAAAACTTTCATTTTTCCAAGGTTTCATCCTAACTAGCATATCATGAGGCATATGTAATATAAAAAACTACTAGAACGACATACGTTTCTTGTAGCTTGGATTCCTTAAGACTTTGTGAGCCTATCACCCCAAATATGATGCCTCAAATGCTTCACACAACACCACCAACAACTTGGAATAACTTGAGAGAAGATTCTATGCACCAAAATCGGCTAGCCCTCACTGGTATCTTTTAAGTACCTATTTTACAAGGATGAGGCTTCTTTATATAGTGTGCATATTAGGGTTATACCATGTGTGAAAACCCGAGGTTCGTCCCGTCGTCGTAACCCGTTCCGTCGTTAAAAATTCGTCGTCTTAAATTATTTCCGTTTCGTTTCTAAATTAAGTCATTTTGAGTTTGATTATGACATAATAATTGTCCAAACGCATTAGAAACTCGTGGAAATGCCCCAAGTTATTATTTAGAAAAATAATAATTTATTCCGTCAAGTTATAAAACAATTAAATCGGGTACGACCAAAAACCCCGCTTATCAGCAGTATCGGGTAGAATTCCACCCTGTCCCAAACTTTGAGCATATATAAAGTTGAGAGAGTCTCATTTTGGGGGTATGCCTTAGAGACCGCCGCCCATATCCTTAACTTAGTCTTTACAAAGAAGGTTGCTAAAATACCTCACGAAATGTGGATAGGGAAGGCTCCCTCGTTGGCACATATCAAGGTTTGGGGTTGTGAGGATTTCGTAAGACGAGAAACTCATGACAAACTCAAACCTCATAGTGAACGGTGCATTTTCATCGGCTACCCGTAGAAGTCCTTTGGATATATCTTCTATAGGCTGAGTGACAAGGTTGTATTCGTTGCAAGAAGAGGGGTTTTCGGAGAGCAGGAACTTATAAGCCAAGAGGACAATGGGAGGAAAATCGATCTTGAAGAGTTTCAAGAGTCGAGCGATGATGGAACCTCTAACGCTGATGCTCAACCCGAGGAGGAAACTCCGGTTGAACCGGTTGACGAGTCCTTAGCTCTTAGACGTTCCGAAAGAGTTAGAGTTCAACCCCAGTTATATGGTTTTCATATTACTACAGAAGGGGACACGTATATTAGTGATAGTACACTAATAAATCTGGACGAACCTAACCACTATAAGGAAGCCATGGCAGGACTGGAGTCTGCGAAGTGGAAAGAGGCGATGGACAGCGTGATTCAGTCCATGTACGACAACCAAGTTTGGAATTTAGGTGACCATGTGCCCGAGCGTAAGACGGTCTGGTGCAAGTGGATCTTCAATAAGAAGACCGACATGGATGGGAATGTGCACACATACAAGGCGTGATTGGGCGTGAAGGGTTTCACTCAAACTCACAAAGTTGACTATGATGAAACCTTCTCACCGGTTGCCAAGATAAAATCTATTAGGGTGATGTTGGACATTGCTGCATTTCATGATTATGAAATATGGAAGATGGATGTCAAAACCGCTTTCCTTAATGGGAAGTTCGCGGAGGATGTTTACATGGCTCATCCAGAGGGTTTTGTCAATGCGAAGCATCCCAATAGAGTGTGCAAGCTTGAGAAGTCCATTTATGGACTTAAGCAAGCGGCTCGCAGATGGAATATTTGTTTCGACGAGAAAGTCAAAGAGTTTGGTTTTCTGCGAAGCGAGGACGAATCATGTATATATGTCAAAGCCAGTGGGATTATAGTTAGCTTCCTCGTATTGTATGTTGATGACATACTACTCATAGGAAACAACATCCCGACATTGCAGGAGGTTAATTCCTGGCTCGGGAAGTGCTTCGCTATGAAGGACCTTGGAGAGGCTTCCTATATTTTGGGAATTAGGATAGTGAGAAACAGAAGTAAAAGACTAATAGGACTTAGTCAGAATACTTACTTGGATAAGGTACTAAAATGTTTTGGTATGGAGAATTCAAAGAAGGGGGAGTTACCGATCCAAAGTAATGCCAAGTTGAGTAGACTCAATAGCCGAGTACCGAAGTCGAGATAGCAAAAATGAGCCGAGTACCATACGCTTCTGCAGTTGGGCCAATTATGCATGCTATGACATGTACTCGCCCTGATGTGGCATTCACTTTGATCATGGTCAGCAGATATCAGGGGCACCCTAGAAAAGCGCATTGGACCACAGTCAAGAACATTCTTAAGTACCTTCAGAGGACCAAGGAATGGTTTCTAGTCCTCAGTGGGAGTGAGGAATTAAAGGTGTGAAGGTACAGTGACGCCAATTTTCAGACCGACATGGATAAGTATCGTTCATAGTCGGGCTGGGGCTTTACCCTTAATGGAGGAGCAGTGACTTGGAAAAGTTCCAAGCAAGAGACCGTGGCTGATTCAACGTGCGAATCAAAGTACATTGCAGCGAGCGAAGCGTCAAATGAGGCAATATGGTTGAAGAACTTCATTGGATACCTTGGAGTTGTGCCAGCCATAAAGGAGCCCATGAAAATTTTCTATGATAATGAAGGAGCAGTTGCCTTGAGCAAGGAACTGAGGGATCATGACAAATCTCGACATATCGACAGAAAATACAATTTTATTTGACATCGGGTGGAAGAGGGACTCCTCGTAGTGAAGAGGGTATCATCAGAGGATAACCCAACAGATCCCCTTACGAATGGACTGAGCAGGGTTAAGCATTTGCAACACGCTAGGAGTATTGGGCTGAAGGACGATATTAGTTTAGATTAAATAGTTTAGAAACATGTAATAGATAAACTGTAATTAACATTTGATGATTAAATAAAAGAGTATTATTTATTAGTAATGTTATTGTCTTATGTTAATTATTTACCTATTGTTTCATTTTGCATGTTTTGACTTCCTGAATAATAAGAATTATTCGAACTGTCCACAATCATTCATATGTTGGAAGTAGATATGAATGAAGACTGTCATGAATTGGTGTGTAGATTCTCTAAAAGGTATTAGACATAGCAAAAGTTTGCTACAATGTTCATGAGTTTGATTTGAGCATTGGAATAAACCCTCGCTTACTGGAATCACTTCATGGAATTTATCTTGAGTGATCGCAAGACGATAATATCATATGGTCTTAAAACCTAGATATATGGTTTATTGATTGATAATTGGTTATGCATTGATAATGCGAAAACGTATCAGTAACTTGATGTTATAAAACACATTGTTGTGCATAATTTGGTTAGTGAATAATAAATGCATATAAGTCGAAGTTTATCTGTTCCTTTTATCCTAAGAGGGTAAAAGCGATATTAGGGCCCCTCGATGATTTGGTTTGACTTATGTGCCGGGCCCGGTCAGGACTGAATTGATGTGATCAACTAAGCTCTATGTCAAATGAATCAGAGATCGAGAAACAAACTGCTGGACAATAAGTATGACTATATTCCATGTAATTGTCCGCACGATATCTGGAATGGAGGACTATACGATCCCTTATCTAAAGGACAGGTTACTGATAAGATCAGAGTTCCATAACGTCTTTGAGAGCTACGATTGCTAATCAGATTCTGCTTACATTTGTAGTTACTAGACTTATCCAAGTGGGAGACTATTGGATTAGTGTCTAAGCCCGTAACTATATTTGGTAAGTACTTGACCCAGTTGTGCATGGTCCTTTTGGGTTACCTTCACCATAGCAACTTGACTGGGTAATTTATGGAGAGAAAGAAGATATTAAGGTTTATTAATATATTATAAGAATAATATATTAAAGGAGAAATCATATTATTTGATTAGTATTAGTCATAGATTAATTACGAATTAATTTGGTGACTAAAAGAGATTAATTGAATAAAGGGGACTTAAACTGTTAAATGTGTGATAGTTGTATTTTGGGCTGGGAAACCTAATGGATAAAGGGATGAATGAAACCATGATGGGAGCCCATCATATTTTCGTCCATGGCCTTATTCCAGAAGGTCCCATGGGCTTCATAATGTTTAAGCTATCCATTAGGGTTTTGACTGAAACCCTAGCTGCTCACAGTATAAATAGAACCCCTAGGTTACAGAAATCAGCCACTTGCTTGCCTAGAATCCTAGAGCCAATTTTGTATGCCTCTTCCCTCTCTCATATACTACCCTCTTGCTTGTTGGTGTTTGTAAGCCATTATAGGAGTTACACTTATGACTCTAAGCTCAAGGAAGAAGAAAGATCATGATATATTCAAGAGGTAATCATCCAGATCTCATTAGTTACATTGATTTTGTAATATGCATGCTAGATCTAGGGTTAGAAAGTCTTGGATGAATGCATGTACAGTTAGAGAAACCTAGATCCAAGCATTAAGGTTTGCATGAGCACATAGGATGTTCTTGTGGGTCAAACCATCACGTTAAGGAAAGAGAAGGAGGCAGTACGGTTTGAGCCAAAAGCAACATTGTTGGAAGACATCTGAAAAGGAAGAAAGACAAGTTTAGATTAGATATAGAATCCTTAATAAGACACCCAAATGAAATATTAAGGCCAGGACCTAACACAATATTTTA
Organism: Lactuca serriola; assembly: GCF_051521515.1. NCBI lineage: Eukaryota > Viridiplantae > Streptophyta > Magnoliopsida > Asterales > Asteraceae > Lactuca > Lactuca serriola. The sequence continues at coordinate 284,845,207 of NC_136411.1, forward strand.
GAACTTGGAAGAGGGATGTCGTGATCCAAGCTACAAAATATTTGAGGGTAGGTAAATGACGATTTACCAATTTCCACCATGAAAAACAAAATAGATTATTAAGTTTTAAGTGGATTGAAACTCCTAGATCTTTTGAGATTAATTTAACAATTCAATGGCATGTTTAAATCTCGATTATACCCTTCAAATTTGTGACTGGGATATCGAGGATCATAAACAAGGTGTGAATAACCATGCAAATTAACTTGGTACTCTTAGTTTTATCACCTAATCGATGTGCCAGTTAATCGCACACGCTCCACCGATATATGATAAACCTTAAGCCACCCTTTGCCACCCTTATTAAGTCAAAGTTAGTGTGCCGGTTAACCACACACGCTCCACTAACGACTTTAGCAAGGTGCAAAGTGTAATTTCATGGGTTAGCCTCAATTTCACATTTTCCTAAAGTAACTAAGATTAGGAATTTCTAAAAGGTTTAGTTACTTTATATTTATCATTATACTTTTAATGAGAATTATAGTCTTTGTCCTACCCATTCGGCTAACGACCCTTCACCAGTCAAGGAAGCGGTGAGTGAGAGTGGACACCCATTAGGCTGCCATTTTACAGGCAACAACCTTATACCCCTTTATAGACCGACTTCGTGAATGAGGCCTACTAACGGTAAGACTGACTTGATCTTAATATATATATATATATATATATATATATATATATATATATATATATATATATATATATATATAAACTTATAATATTCTAAAGTATAAGGGTTGAATTTTAAACTTTTAAAATTCTAGGGATTGGAATTAAAGTTTTCTAAAGTGACTTTACAAATTCCAAAACTTAAGGGCAAGTTTTAAAACTTATCAAAACTTTTCAACTTCATAAAATACGAGTTTAATGGTTCTTGAAAATGAGACTTTTCACTTTTATAACCTATGACTTTTAATGATCCATTTAAAAGAAAACCCTTTGGAATTCCATTACTTGAGGACAAGTTATGGAGTCCATTAAAATCATCAAGAACAACAATTCAAATAATAAGAATGTTCAAGTTCTAGATTAAAATCATATGATTAAGGAAATTCAAATCAAACAAATTCCATGTAATTTAGATTAATCATATAAACTAAAACAAAGTATGAAATTTTGACAATCACCTTTCAGTTGGACAAGAAAGAACATTACCCTCTTGAAAAACATGTTTATAGCTTCAAAAAACAGTTTAGGGTAATGATCCTCATCAAATACGAAGCAAAACCCCGAAATTCTGCACACAGGTGCATCACCACGTCGTGGTGAGCAGCCAAATGCAAAAATTGCAGAATTTCAACTATGGAAAAACATGTAGCATCAAGTATAATTGAAAACAAGCCTTGTCTCTGATACCACTGATGGGTTTTGGGCATTATAACCCTCCTATGGTGTGCATGCAACCCTAGAAACCTTGGATCTATGTTTTCTCTATTATACATGAAAACTTTCATTTTTCCAAGGTTTCATCCTAACTAGCATATCATGAGGCATATGTAATATAAAAAACTACTAGAACGACATACGTTTCTTGTAGCTTGGATTCCTTAAGACTTTGTGAGCCTATCACCCCAAATATGATGCCTCAAATGCTTCACACAACACCACCAACAACTTGGAATAACTTGAGAGAAGATTCTATGCACCAAAATCGGCTAGCCCTCACTGGTATCTTTTAAGTACCTATTTTACAAGGATGAGGCTTCTTTATATAGTGTGCATATTAGGGTTATACCATGTGTGAAAACCCGAGGTTCGTCCCGTCGTCGTAACCCGTTCCGTCGTTAAAAATTCGTCGTCTTAAATTATTTCCGTTTCGTTTCTAAATTAAGTCATTTTGAGTTTGATTATGACATAATAATTGTCCAAACGCATTAGAAACTCGTGGAAATGCCCCAAGTTATTATTTAGAAAAATAATAATTTATTCCGTCAAGTTATAAAACAATTAAATCGGGTACGACCAAAAACCCCGCTTATCAGCAGTATCGGGTAGAATTCCACCGTGTCCCAAACTTTGAGCATATATAAAGTTGAGAGAGTCTCATTTGAAGCCTTTCCTCTCTCTCTACTCTCTCTCTAGAAATCGAAATCAAGCCAAAAATCATCCAAAACAAGCTCCAAATCATCAAGGTAACTATCCTAACTCCTAGTATAACACCTTTGGCCTTCAAATTCGTGGATTATATGAGAAATAGGACCTTTAGCATGAGTTTACGGTCCTAGAACATCCCTAGGCCGTGAATTCACATAAAAGGGGTTTTTGGGCCATAAAACCCTTCCAAACTTCATTTGGAGCTTAGATATGCCTAAGGGACTTGCATGCATGGATTTAGAACACCTTAAACTCTTCATTTAGGGCATGAACATGAGTTTTTTTGGCCCAAGCACATGCTTGGACCGTAAGCACCAATTCTTGGGGAGTAAACTCCTTTTTAGGTGTTAAAATGCCACTTACACACCTCATAAGCCTTAGAATGAAGTCTAGAAGCAACTACAACCAAGATAAGGACCTTAAACATGTTAGAACTCCTCCCATAGGAGCTTACGGCCATAAACCCCTAATGAATGGGTTCTAAGGCCGTAAACTCCTAAAACATGGTCTTTTGGTACCTTAAACTCACCCCAATGCTTGTATTATGACTTAGAAACACTTGTAAAGGACCTAGGACCACCAAAGCATCAAAGGATTTAGTGTGGGGGAGTTTACGGCCGTAAAATCCAAGTTTACTATCGTAAACTCCATTAAATGGTCCATATGTGAGTTAAACCCATTCCAAAGCCTCAAAACCAAGTCTAGCATCAATCCTCAAGTGAAATAAGACCATTTAGCACCCTAAAACACCCCACCATGAGTTTACGGTCGTAAACTCATGGGGAATGGATCATTAGGGCCGTAAACCCACTTATGGGTTTACTCTTGAAGAGTGAACTCCATATCCAAGCCGTATATGTCCATAGATGTCACCCGGGTCACTCCAAACACTTGTAATGAAGTGTTTTCGCGTCTTGGAGTGTATAATCATATCTAAATTGTAGTTCAAATCCTAATTAGATACAAATGTGTATCTTTTCATATTACATAGGAACCTCACACACGTTCAAACCCCGAACTAACGTTTAGCATCCAATCAGGCACATCCTTCAATCGTTGAGTTCATACCCCTACCCTTTTTCAATCTTTTTCAATGTTTTCAGGGGGAATACAAGCAAAAGTACAAGGAAATCTTGTACTCAAACTTATGATTTTACTTCATTCATTTCATATTTCGTATGCTTTTAACACGGAAAACTGTATTAACCAAACGTTCAACTTGCAGAGTAAACCTTTATGTTATTTGTGAAACTCGTTTTAAAATGATTATATTTTATATTTCACAAATGAATTGTTCCATATCATTATTGTTAAAAGCATGAATCATAAAGTATTAAAATGTTCTTGATATAACTCCCCATAGATACGAGAGTGCAGGATTAATAACATTAAACTTAGAACTTTATCACTCCCCGTAGATACGAGAGTGCAGGACTAATAACATTAAACTTAGAACTTTATCACTCTCCGTAGATACGAGAGTGCAGAACTAATAAGATTAAACTTAGAACTTTCCTACTCCCTGTAGATACGAGAGTGAAGGGATAAGAATACATAGTTAGAACCAGATAATAACAAGAAAGTACACCTAGGAACAGAACGAATACGAATACGAATACGAATACGAATGCGGATACAAATACGAATACGAATAGGAATAGGAATAGGTATACGAATACGAATACAAATGCGAATATGAATACGAATACGAATAGGAATAGGAATAGGTATACGAATACGAATACGAAAGCACGCCTTTGGATGACGCCAAGACTTCGAATATACTGTTAGTGTACGCCTTGGGTGTCACCAGAGTTTCAAATTTAATTTGAAAGTACGCCTCTAGACATCGACTGAGTTTCGAAAACATACGCCTTTGGATGTCGACAGAGTTTCGAAAATACATCTAATGTACTCTTTTGGAAATCACCAGAACATCGAAAATACTGTAATGTACGTTTCTGAGTGTATCCAAATATTCGAAAATACAATTAAGTATAGTAGAAAATCGACATTCGAATATAGGGTAACTAAGATATCAGAATAACTAACTAATACTATAAGTATGGTAGATACTAGCACCTCGAAATCCGAACTAAGAACTAACTGTAACATTAGGAAAATATGGGATTTTCCTGGAATAACATAACATCTTGTAAACAAAAGGTGTAACGAATGGAAAACTAAACTAATAGGAAAATATAGGATTTCCCTGGGATAACATAACTACTCATAATCGAATCGGGTAACGAATGATAACTAAACTGTTTTTATAAGAAAATATGGGATTTTATTGGATAACAACTTTTCAGAAAACCAAAACGGAACTCATTCTTTTCAAAACTAAACCACTTATGAACTCACCAGCTTTATGTTGATTTTCAAACTGCTTGTATTCTCAGGTCAGCATTAGACAGGTACACCGCCATCCTTTGGAGAAGACGCAGTGTTTGGAAGACTCATCTTTGCTTTTGTTCATATGTTATATATGTATGACACTTGTAACATTTTGATTTCAAACAAATGTAATAACTCTATGTAATGTATTGTTTTGTGTTTACTATGCTTACTATGTACATTGGTTGCAATATTCATGATGTCCTCCGCCCCGGAACGTTTCCGCCTTAGGTTTCGGGGTGTGACACCATGTAACTCATGTCTTTCCATATTCTTCATGATCCATGGGTTTTAACCTCCATGGAGTATCCATGGGTTGATGTCACAACTAGCCTTTTTGACTAAGGAAATTCCGTCGTCAAGTAAGCAAGGACTATTGTGAGACTTGTGCTAACACACCTAAGTGTCCAATATGAGTTCCTAAGGAGCCATATAATGTTAGAATGCAAATCTCTCCAAGTATAATGAATCTCTGCCAAATCTCTCCAAGTATAATGAATCTCTCCCAAATCTCTCCAAGTAAATCTCTCTAAGTATGCGAAATCTCTCCAAGTATAGTGAAATCTCTCCTAAATCTCTCCAAGTATGTGAAATCTCTCCTAAATCTCTCCAAGTATGTGAAATCTCTCCCAAATCTCTCCACGTATCTCAAATCTCTCTAAGTATCTTCCTCAGTCGAAAACAACTCCAAACCGGAAGAAGAAACCACAAAAGGACCCTCTTGGTCCGGAACCCTCTTGGTCCTGAAACTCTTGGGCCGGAACCCTCTTGGTCCTGAACCTCTTGGTCCGGACTCCTCTTGGTCTGGAACCCTCTTAGTCCGAATACCTCCTAAGGAACCGGGAAGGTTCTCACCTTCGGAACCTCCTTGGCTTCGGAACCTCCCTCACTCCGGAAGGCTTCACTCCGGAATAAGCCTCTCATCCACACACTTCGGTTGCTTCGGATTCCTTTCCCTGCCTCGCATCTTCGGTTCGGATCAGATGTCCTCGCATCCGAAGGGAGTACTCCGGAATCAGGAGAGAAGCTTCGGAATTGGCCCAACACATCCGGAACTCCCATGCTGCCACTTTGGACCCTCGCAGGAACCAACCCCCACTCCGGATTTTGGTTATTTTCGGACTTTTTCAGCATTTTAAGGCATTTTGACGCCGAAAATCACACCAAATCGTATTTTTCCTATCCTAAACCCCTTAAACCCCTATTTTATGCTAAAGTTTCTTTATTTTATGCATATTTTCCATAAAAAATAAATGTTTGGGATTTAGGAAAACCTTATCCTAAATCAAGAAAAGGATAAGGAAGTTGACTTTGTGATTTGATGAAATTCCTCATTTCCCAAACAAATCTCAGTTAAACACAAAATATCCATGGATAACTAAGCATTGTACACCAGTCCTCCAAGCAAGTGTCATGTCACTCATATCCATCCACTTAGAATACGTGAACTCCTCTTCTTCCACATTCACACATCTCATTTTCACCTCCAACAAACTTCTAAGAGTGCTCTAAACTCCTTCAAGCTTCAAGTTTCATCCCTTCAAGAAAAATTCTCAGATTTTTTGTAAGTGTTTACCTTCTGTGAATAATAATTCTTCACATTATTTTAAGATTTCATTATATTTACACAAAAATTATTCTTAGGATATTTCTAAGCTCAAAAGAACTCCCAAGTGTTGGAACTTGGAAACTCCTCCTCATTTCTTCAAATCACCCAACAAGTAACTAAGGTGAGCTTCATACCCCAACTTTTTCAATGTTTTTAATGTTTTTGGGGGAGAGTACAAGTCAAATCTTGCCTAAATACTTGAATAACTGCATGTATACATATGTTTGTATGTGTGTGGGAAATATTATTAAATTATTATCTTAGTAATATTCTCATGAACGTAAGATATCACAACTTCATAAAGAACAGAAGATACTTTGTGTACAAAAGAGCCTCCCAACTATTGGGTGTGTCCAACTTAACCCCTTTATCTATGCTTTTATGTATAAGGATAAAAGTTATAAAAAGGGACCTTGCTAAGTGGACACCATTTCTAGTAATTTTCAAAAATGGAAACTTTGTGACTATTTTCAAACTATCAGGAAATATTTTATAAATATTTGATATAAAAATTTGCGTCAAGAAAATATACAAGTAGAGCCTTTATGACATAAATATTTGGATGTCATAAACTACTGTCGTAAAAGCTCCAAGAACAGAAGTAATGTTCTATATGTCATAAAACAGAAAATGCGTGTCATAACCGACAGTTATAAATTTATACAAATTATAACTTGACACTTTTTCTCTTGACTAAAATGGCACATTTTCCAATGAACAAAAAGGAACAAACACGAGCACCCAATTAACGAGCACAATCAACGATATGGAACGAGAACTATATTTATATTCAATGAGTACGAATTTCATTATTTATCTAACAAATAATGGATCTCTAACTATTGCTCAAAAAGTTGCGAATATTCTAGTCAGACAAATCTCAAAAGTACCTAAATATAAAAATATTAGTGTACGTCTAAGTCCTGTATGGAGTTATAGCCAGAGTCTCTTGGAGGGAGAGCGGGAATTTGTGTATAGATCTATACGACATTGACACCCCGCACCTTCGCTGTTCGCTACAGCTAGACAAGCCAATATAGGGTGACAAATGTCTTTTCCAAACCGAGGGCGCCTGAGAAACACCAAAACTCACTAGAATATGTTCTATTAACTAAAAATTTATGTAAGGAAGACCTCATAAATAAATTTTGGCACATTATGTTGACTGTCCTAGACGTGATAGGTGATGGTCCGCATTTGTTGTGTTGACTGTCCTTCTTCATCGCGTAGAATGTCGACAACAGCCAAGTTGATTCTTTCTCCTAACAAGTAGAGAGCCGTAGTACTGCTATTTTTACAAATTAAAAAGCGTAGGACTCTATGAAAAACGTTTGTAAACGATTTCGATAACGATAAACTAGAACTTACGATTATTTTTTAGCAGAAAATATAGGATTTTATGGGGAAAACGATTTTTTTACGATTTCGATAATGATAAACTAGAACTTACGACTATTTTATGGCAAAAAAAATATAGAATTTTCTGGAGAAAACGATCTTTCTATGATTTTGATAACGATAAACTAGAACTTACGATTATTTTATAGCAGAAAATATAGGATTTTCTGGAGAAAACAATTTTTCTACGATTTTGATAACAATAAACTAGAACGCACACTCAAATTTTACTTGATAAGAGGAACAAGATTTTCAACCATATTTCCTTTTTGAAAATAAGGGAAACTTCTGGAAATGGTTGACTATTACTATTCAAAAGAACTATTCTCGTACACAACTCACTCTTACAAATCACACTACTTTTCAAAATCACTCCTTATAAGGATGAACAAAAGTAATGTCATACACACATATATCCATGATTTTCAATGCAATACTTCAAACAATTTCATAGTAAACATCGGATTTTTTGAAAGTACAATGAGAACGATTCTAAAACAAGTGTAAACGATTTTATACAAAAATGCTTATGAACTCACCAACTTTTTAGTTGACGCTTTTCAAAACGACTTGTATTCTTAGGGATCTAGTAAGTAGGTAACAAGGGATGTTGATGCAAGACTATTTAGTTGTAGTTTGAAGTTTTCTACTTATGTATCTTTTGTGTAACTCGAAAAACAAATACAATATGTAAACTATGTAAGTTTTTTATCTCAATATATGATCTTTGGATTGCTCTGTTTCATTTATATTCAATTGTTATGATACTGCACAATTAAGTCACCCGCCTCGAGATGTTTCCGCCGTCTGGTCCGTGGGTGTGACAGTTTAGCCCATCATGAAGAACTATGGAACATAATCCCACTATATAAGAATGAATGATTTACCAAATCAATCCCCATTTATTTAATTAGTCTCTTTTGATCACAAAATTAATTCCAAACTAATTCTTGATCGATACTAATTAAATAATTCATATTAATATATTAGAACTTATAATATATTAATAAACTATAAATATCCTCTTCTCACAAAAGTCTATCCAAATTATTCCGATGTCATGCAACCCAAATGGACCATGCTAAATAGGGTCAAGTACATACCAAATATAGTTATGGACTTAGACACCTTATCCAACAGTATGGGCCCGTACTACTGAAATCAGAGGACCTATACTCGAAACTGGGAGAATTCCAGAGGTTCTAAATAGTTGGATGAGGGGAGATAACATGGTTTAGCTACCATGATTCGTAGTAAAGTGTGTTTTCCATCTTTACCAGTTATCCGATGATGGGTGTTCAGACTGAGAATGGATATATGGTAAATTGTGGGGCTAGAGGGCCAAGTCGGTTAAGCTTTGATAGAGTGTACCTTGCGAGGAAAATTGAGTTTAGATCCCGAGGAGTTGACTGGTGAGCTGCCAGTTGGAGTCGCATGACTTGAGGAAAAGTGGAGATGTTACGCTGTGGAGGATTATGGTATGGGTTGAGTGATCAGCCGATGGCTGAGATGTCACTTTCTATGACGAGAATTACACTATTTCCGTTTCTAGTGTGGAGCGAAGGAGATAATGAGTTTACGGTTTCAGAGTTTGGAGGTAAAGCCTTTGGGGTAGCATTTAGTTGAGATATTTTCACCAGAGTATGTGTGGTATGTCTGCTGCAAGGTATTCATATATCGTGAGAGAGTCACAAGAGCTGACTAAGATGGATGAAGACAAGGATATGCCTTATATGATTATAGTAAGGCACATTTTTTTGTAGCAGTTCCTGGTAATCAAGAGGAGTATATTGGGGCAACAACCCTCGTTGTTTACATTGTATATCAACTGTAAGAGTGATGTCTCTTGCTTCTATGATAATTCACACGATGACATGGTGGCTGAGGAATCAGAGATGAGGTGTGTGTGTGTGTGATAGTTCATTACTCTCAGGTTGAGAGTCGTAACTAATTCGGGACAGTCGAGATGTATGGTGACGTGTTATTATGAGATTTTGGGTGACTAGAGGCATTCACATCGGGAGGATTTTAAGGCTTTCATCTGAGATATGGGATACTTGGAGTTACGTGGGAAAAGAAACATCAGAAACCTTTTAGCCTAGTGGTAAGACCTTTGGGGTTTTGATGGAGGCGGCCTCAGAGGTTCCATGTTCAAATCTCGCAAATGTCCACTTTCTTTCTACTTCGCTGATTTTTAAAATCAGGCAATGCCACCTCGTTCCCTAAGTGGCGCTACATAGCCCAAACAGTGCACCTATGTGGCACGCCACGTCGTAAGTGACCAGTTACCAAGTCGGACCAATTAGTGTGCCTATGTGGCACACCACGCCGTAAGTGATCGAATAAGAGGGGAATAGGGCATTATTGTGACAACCCAAAAATTTCTATCTTACATTCTTCATTTCTTATCAAAGTTAAACTCGTTTTTACTATTTTCTAGCAACGTTTGGAGTCAAATAGAGTGTTTAAAAACTTAGTATAAGCAGGGTAAGAGTCGTGGGATAAGTATTGTGGGTGTATCACCTTGAAATTGAGCCAATCACACCAACACAAGGTGTGTGCGGCCGCACACAAGGGTGTGCGGCCACACACCCATCCCAACCGCACAAACTCCCCTTATATATTCAAGACTTAGGCATTTTTGAACTCATTCTACACTTCTTCAAAGCTAGGACCTGAAATCCTCTCAAGTATCATCCAAATCTCCTTGAGTATCTTTATAAAAGGTAGCATCTTTAACCAAGAACACCAAGAACACTAGATGTACGGCCGCACACACCATGTATGGACGCACACCCAGCCGCACACGCCATGTAGAGCCGCACACCTGGCCGCACACACACATATAGTGTGTATTTTGGACCTACACTCCTTTGTGAAGCCATATACCCCCTTCATACAATCATATATGGTTGTAACACTTCAATATAAGTGTTTACTAGTCCCTAAGGTGGTCCCAATTTAATAGTTAGTTGTTTTAAACACTAATTGGATTCATATATGTGATATTATATGTTAACTAGGATCCGCGTGTGTGTTCAAGTCTCAGCTTGACACCCAGCAATCCTACATCTTCAGCTCATCCGTACCACTCACTACAGGTGAGTTCATACCCCCTTAATCAATGTTTTAAATGTTTTTAAATGTTTTATGGGGGGGGATACAAGTAGAATCATGCTAGTTATTATATCAATCACATGTGATTAATAAGTGGCATTCAAATGATTTACTACTCATTAACTGTTTTACCAAACAGTTTTCTTCACATGATTTTCATAAATGTTTTAGATGTTTAAAACTCCTTATTAAACTGTTCATTTTACACTGTATGTTTCATTTCAAACTCATTTACAATTGTGTTTCCACCAAATGTTTATTTATACTTAAACCGTTTTATCAAACAAATGCTTTCAACTCGTTTTATAGATTGACATCAAGTCAATCTTTTCTTAGATAATAATTATGTTCAAAGGTTTTACAAAACTTATATTATGCTTTTATATTATCAATTTCATGCCTATATATGCATAGTTATATAAGAAATGTTTAAAAGACTTAGGAAGGCTATCCACCGTATTTCCTTTTCGTGCTTGAGATGTGGTCTGGTGGGATATCGGGTACCCGTCCGAAGGTCGTTTAAATATTAGTTATATATCATGTGTACATATATAGTCATAAAGTTTCTCCTAGTTCATTCAATACCCTTGGGTAGCAAGGGTATACTTCCATGTTCATACGTACCAGTTATATTACTAGTAAGCTACCATATGGGTAGTTTAGGAAGATACTAATACTAATACTAGAACAATGAATCATTCAAAGAGTCAGTTCATACATGAGTCATAACACATAGTGATGAGAAACAAACATAACACATAATGATGAGAAACAAACATAATACATAGTGATGAGAATAAAACATACATGCTAGATAGAGAGAGAACACACGGTACAACTAGCACACGCAGAACATCACAATACACTATTATACTATTACATGATTACGCTTACATGAGTACGTTTACATAGATACGTTTACATGAGTGCGTTTACATATACGATAATAGAACAGACATCACTAGGTGCTATAGCATGGAACGAGTTCAGGATCTAACTATACCAATGAATCACAACGCATTGTGATAGTTATATTGGGTATAAGTGATCATAGTAATGTGGATGTTCACGGCTTGCATATATGTAGGGGTCGTGTATGGATCCCCAAATCCCTTTGACAGGGGAGCGTCTAGCCTGGGATCTAGCCATCACATTATGCCTTATCCCTCAAATAAGGCAATATTAGTACAGAAGTACTCACTTGTTACAAATACTACAGTACTTATAAAATTACCATAGACTTAAGGTAATTAGTACGGTTGTAGTTCGACACTACACCATAGTACTATTTAATTTTCCCATTACATTCACTTCGTGAACATTAACACGATGCACGGTAATGTTGAAACTATATTTTTGTTTAATGATAGTCAGATTTGGGAAAACACACACTCTTACAAGAGACACACACACAGACACTAGATGCCTTGGTAGAAGGATACTATTAGTAGGAAACATAGGGCTTCCTAGGATCATTCAAAACATTTTCATACTTACAGTTCATATACATTTTCAATACTTATAGTTCATATACATTCAAATACTTACATACAAATTAAGACACTAAAATACTTATGCTCTCACCAGCTTTAAAGCTGATACTCTCTTTCAAAATAACTTTTATCCTCAGGTCAACCATAGACAGGGACCGATGCAAGGTTCAGAGAAGATGGTGCTCGTTCAAGACTCATCTTTCTTTTTGATTTATACTTTAGTGTCTATTATAATTTGACAGAACACACTTGTATTAAAAATATATTATGAATGCAATGGATGATGTTGTTGCTTGTTTACTACTTTTCATTGTTGTGATACTGTACATGACGTCCTCCGCCCCAGAACGTTTCTGCCGTTCATGGTTTTGGGGTGTGACAGATTGGTATCAGAGCATTGTTTATAGTGAATTAAGTATATCAACCCATAAAAGATATACTAACTATAAATACATAGGGATTAAAAATACTCTGACCAAGAGTTTATACTTTAAATAGTAAAATATTTAATTTAGTATACGTGCCTGCATTCATACTAAAATCAGTGTCACTAGGACAGTACAAAAGAATTACGATTGTTAGGCAACATAGGTGGACTTAGAGACATATAGTCAAAACTGGGAAGATATAGCCTGATCAACTATATTATCCGAGGGTTGACTAGCATGTGCCTAAGTGTAGTTGTATGGTTGCAACAAGTCTAAAATCTTTCCAACAATACCACAATGAGAACAGTAGAACATAACATTAAACTTAAAATACTATAGGAGTATTTGGTGTTACTATAAGTACTTTATACTTGAGAACTAAAATGGGATCTTCATTACTAAGTTGATAGTTTCTAAGTGGATACACTAAAATTATATGTAACTAGGATGTTATAGACTTAGAATCTGTGGAAATTTTACTTTACCCCTATTCTGTGTGAATTTGGAGTTAAGGTCACTTATTCGAAGGCCTATCCTGTTTCGATTACATATAACTGGTATGCACTTCACAAATAGCGATGTAACTAATGAAGATTTTCTAAATAATTATCTAGATAGTTTGTCTAATAATTATTTTCTTACCCCAAATTCTCGCGTAGATAACATGGCTGGACTCCATCCCCAAGGCAACTAGTATCTTCCGAACCAATTCATTTCTGGTTGGTTTGGAGAAGAACCAGAGAATGATCATCCTATCCCTTTGAATGATCACCATGATGAAGACCTTTCAGACGATGCTAACTCCGAACCCGAGGTTGAGAATCTACCCCAGGCAGCTCACTTTCCAATTCCTAACCCTCGTCAGGCTTTTCAAGGCCCGACACCTGAGTGGGTGGAATGCTTGGAAACATGGAGCCAAGGACAAGATCAGCCCATGGCATTTAATGGTGATCGAAGCTTTTATGACCTAAGCAATGGGGGCTCAGCAGACAGAATCTTGCCAATCTTGGTCCGCAGAGTGGCCTGAAATGAGATTCAAGGCATGACAGCCCTATATCAGATCACGGAAGTTGTCGCCGATGTGAGAATGCATACCCTCCACACCATTCGTCTAGAAGATGCTCGTGAGAGATCTGAGAGAAACCATGAAACCCTACTACAAGCACTGGCTGAATCACGAGCCGAAGTCATAGAACTCCGCGTATGCCAGAGGGTGTAGGAAAGACACCTGCTTGATGTGGAACGTCAACTGGCTGAACTGAGAGTTCACCAGAGGGATGACCGTCGCCAGTAGTAGATGCTTTACTTTATTTTCCTTGTTAAAAGGAATCGTTTTTCTGTCTATGCCCGAAGTGGCATTTTATATGAAATTATCTTGTACTGTAAGTACTTTTGGTTAGGTCTTTATGCTGTCAAGGACTATCTTCTTTGGATATGATGTAAGACCTTTTACAAGGTCATTTTTCCCGAACTTGTACGTCGTGAATATCAAAGATATTAACAGTCGGCTAACTTCTGTGTCATTCTTTATTCAAGTACTCTTATCATACTATCATTGGAGGCTATCTGAAACATGCTGTAGTCAAGTCATTGGACTATAGTAATTTAACTCCAAAGACATTTCCACGTCTCTTTCAGTGGTTGGATCATGTTATTCACCAACCAACGATACCTCGGCTTGAACGACAAGCGTCTTGAGACCATTCTACGAACTTACTTCTACCCATTACTAGGACTACATCATAGGGATGTAGGTCAAACCTTCGCGAACATATTTCCAATGCGTATTAGGACTGCATCATAGGGATGTAGGTCAAACTCACGAGAACATACTTCTACTCTTTACATGAACAATCGAAGTACATCTAGGGTCAACCAAAATCGCTCACAAAATCCTTATCTTTCGTATTACAGAATCATGTCTTCATCCGGAAACAGTCAGCCGAGCAACGACATCCCTATCCTCCATATTGGCGCCGCTACATTACAAGCTGTAGTAGCAGCTGCTATGACGACTTTCCTTTCACGCATCAACTCAGGCAACACAAGCAAGACTGGTAAAGGAGTCAAAAATTCCGATGGTAGTCCAAAAACCGGGAAACCAACAAATGGTAACAGTCATGGACTTGCAAAGCTGTAAGATCGAAAAGAAGAGACGGTATCGTCAAGCCCTAAAGGAGCGCAAGAGATCCCAAAGGCTTGCCATGCCACAACAACAAGTGGGAACTCTTGCAGAACGCTTTAGGAAGCAATTTCCAAGGTGGAGTAATGAGGAAGGCACTCGTGTCCACATAACACTGACTAAACACCTCACTCCCACCACCAATGCTAGTACTGGCCAGTCATGTCACCAATTCGGTGAGATAGGGCACTTCAAGAAGGATTGCCCTATAACAAAGAAGTCTAGTGCAGACGGGAAGATTCTCAGGATCACAGCTGCAGGAGAACCTGCTCCGGAACCACGTTAATGTAATTTAGGTGTTTTGCTGTAACAGACTTATAAACCATCCAAAACTAGTGCAACTAGAGTCTTATCTTTTGCGAGATCCCGTCCGTATAGGGATGCTCGTGTTGCGTATACTTGTCTTTTGTAGTATACCTCATTCGTAGCAATGGTCTTGTAGTAAGTATAAAGTACTGTAACTCTGTTGATGGTTGCACGGTTGTGTTTTTCCGTAACGCCTTATGTTCCAATATAATGTCTTTAAGTTTCTGTATGAATCCGACATTATCATACGACTCTATTCAATTTGATCCTCACAAAAACAGCTTCATACATACATCTCTTTACCAGTAAACGTCTTTGTAGCGAAACCGTCATTTCAGAACACCGAAGTACTCATGCGTGGAGTACCTCATAGCTCTTTTCCTTTTCGAAGAAATCCCCGAAATACCACTCGTACAGTACGTCAAGTTCAATCCAAGGATCCATACGATTGATCTGTCGCTGATGAATGTATACATAGGGGTGATATATAATTAAGGTTCTACCGGTTTAGAATTGATGATTCCACTTTAACTTCTTCTTCCCGATAGGATGTGAGCTTAAAGAAGAATCAGTTATTCAATTACCTTTTCAATCTTAATTATATACGACTCATATACACGAGATTGTGATTGTGAAACCATGTATGAATCCTAAATATGAACTTCAGGACGGAGACTGCCCAAGACTACGAGTTATCGCATCATCATGTGAACAAATAAACACCTACGGAGATACAAGAACAGCCTGGACAACTTAGCGAACTGCACATAAATAGAATTGGAAGACTAGGCTTCTCACCCTGGAGAGCCCCAGTCTTATTCTTCCAGAAGTCGATGGATTGCATTATATATACCTCGACTATCGAGGACTCCGTCAAGATTTTCCATTAGAAATCATTGTCTCTGCCTCGCATAGATGAATTGGTTGAGCAAACGCAAGGAAAGAATTACTTTCAGAAATGGATCTGAGATCCGAATATCACTAGTTCGAGTGTTAGGGAAGGATGTCCGGAAGACTACCTTCCGAACTCGATGCGGACACTTCGAGTCCGTAGTGATACCCTTCAGATAGGACCAATACGCCCATAGTATTCATGAGGTAAATGAGTAGGGTACGTCTTTCTCACTTGGATCAGTTCGTCATTTCTCCATATAATGACTTACTTATCTACCCTCGTAGTAAGAAGGAACCCATGGAAACATTACCCTCGGAGGAACTTTGGCGAAGTTCTCTAAGCACGAGTTTTGAAATTGAAGAGTCAGATTCCTATGACACACTATTAGTGATGTGGGAAATTTTGAGTACTCTTTCAATTTGTCAAAACCGTTGAGAATTTGCCGACACCAGAGACGTCGACAGACATTCGCCAAATTCTAGGTCTTACAGACCTACTGTCATAGTTCATCCAGAACTCCTGGCAAATCACATAAACCTTTACAACTTTGACCCAACAGGGGGTGGCCCTTGATTGGGAAGATAAGCAAGAGGAAGAAACTTTGGAATTCCAAGTGAGAGACCAAATTCTTTAGGAAGTCTCACTCTGGGAATGGCTTAATACGCTTTGCAAAGCGTGGAAAGCTAAACCCAAGATAGTTAGGACCCCCGAGATTCTTACTAGAATCGGTCCTGTACCTCACAAACTAGACCTACTCCGTGAACTTAGTAAAGTACATTTTACCCTTCGGATCTCGATCTTGAAACCGTACCTTTCCGTTAGGACTCTTGTAAGTCCACTCGTCGAGATCCACGACTTCGTATTAGAACTGTAGTGACCCTCGACCGAGAGGTCAAGCGGACGAAGCGACACCGTCGCCCGTTAGTGAAGGTTCGTTGGGATACCAACCGAGGACCCGAATTCACTTATGAGCTCGAGAACCAATCGATTTGGAAGTTTCGATTAGGAAGTTTTCCACCTCTTGACCCGATCATTCATACCTACTTCCTTACCTAAACTCTAATTTCGGGACTAAATTCCCTCTAACAGGGGGATGATGTGACAACCCAAAAATTTCTATCTTACATGCTTCATTTCTTATCAAAGTTAAACTCGTTTTTACTATTTTCTAGCACCGTTTGGAGTCAAATAGAGTGTTTAAAGCTTAGTATAAGCAGGGTAGGAGTCGTGGGATAAGTATTGTGGGTATATCGCCTTGAAATCGAGCCAATCACACCAACACAAGGTGTGTGCGGCCACACACCCATCCCAACCGCACACACTCCCCCTATATATTCAAGACTTAGGCATTTTTGAACTCATTCTACACTTCTTCAAAGCTCGGACCTGAAATCCTCTCAAGTATCATCCAAATCTCCTTGAGGATCTTCATAAAAGGTAGCATCTTTAACCAAGAACACCAAGAACACTAGGTGTACGGCCGCACACACCATGTATGGCCGCACACCCAGTCGCACACGCCATGTAGAGCCGCACACCTGGCCGCACACACACACACATATAATGTGTATTTTGGACCTACATTCCTTTGTGAAGCCATATACCCCCTTCATACAATCATATATGGTTGTAACACTTCAATATAAGTGTTTACTAATTGGATTCATATATGTGATATTATATGTTAACTAGGATCCGCGTGTGTGTTCAAGTCTCAGCTTGACACCCAGCAATCCTACATCTTCAGCTCATCCGTACCACTCACTACAGGTGAGTTCATACCCCCTTAATCAATGTTTTAAATGTTTTTAAATGTTTTATGGGGGGGGGATACAAGTAGAATCATGCTAGTTATTATATCAATCACATGTGATTAATAAGTGGCATTCAAATGATTTACTACTCATTAACTGTTTTACCAAACAGTTTTCTTCACATGATTTTCATAAATGTTTTAGATGTTTAAAACTCCTTATTAAACTGTTCATTTTACACTGTATGTTTCATTTCAAACTCATTTACAATTGTGTTTCCACCAAATGTTTATTTATACTTAAACCGTTTTATCAAACAAATGCTTTCAACTCGTTTTATAGATTGACATCAAGTCAATCTTTTCTTAGATAATAATTATGTTCAAAGGTTTTACAAAACTTATATTATGCTTTTATATTATCAATTTCATGCCTATATATGCATAGTTATATAAGAAATGTTTAAAAGACTTAGGAAGGCTATCCACCGTATTTCCTTTTCGTGCTTGAGATGTGGTCTGGTGGGATATCGGGTACCCGTCCGAAGGTCGTTTAAATATTAGTTATATATCATGTGTACATATATAGTCATAAAGTTTCTCCTAGTTCATTCAATACCCTTGGGTAGCAAGGGTATACTTCCATGTTCATACGTACCAGTTATATTACTAGTAAGCTACCATATGGGTAGTTTAGGAAGATACTAATACTAATACTAGAACAATGAATCATTCAAAGAGTCAGTTCATACATGAGTCATAACACATAGTGATGAGAAACAAACATAACACATAGTGATGAGAAACAAACATAATACATAGTGATGAGAAACAAATATACATGCTAGATAGAGAGAGAACACACGGTACAGTTAGCACACGCAGAACATCACAATACACTATTATACTATTACATGATTACGCTTACATGAGTACGTTTACATAGATACGTTTACATGAGTGCGTTTACATATACGATAATAGAACAGACATCACTTGGTGCTATAGCATGGAACTATTTCAAGATCTAACTATACCAATGATTCACAACGCATTGTGATAGTTATATTGGGTATAGGTGATCATAGTAATGTGGATGTTCACGGCTTGCAGATATGTAGGGGTCGTGTATGGGTCCCCAAATCCCTTTGACAGGGGAGCATCTAGCATGGGATCTAGCCATCACATTATGCCTTATCCCTCAAATAAGGCAATATTAGTACAGAAGTAGTCACTTGTTACAAATACTACAGTACTTATAAAATTACCATTGACTTAGGGTAATTAGTACGGTTGTAGTTCGACACTACACCATAGTACTATTTAATTTTCCCATTACATTCACTTCGTGAACATTAACACGATGCACGGTAATGTTGAAACTATATTTTTATTTAATGATAGTCAAATTTGGGAAAACACACACTCTTACAAGAGACACACACATAGACACTAGATGCCTTGGTAGAAGGATACGATTAGTAGGAAACATAGGGCTTCCTAGGATCATTCAAAACATTTTCATACTTACAGTTCATATACATTTTCAATACTTATAGTTCATGTACATACAAATACTTACATACAAATTAAGAAAGTAAAATACTTATGCTCTCACCAGCTTTAAAGCTGATACTCTCTTTCAAAATAACTTGTATCCTCAGGTCAACCATAGACAGGTACCGATGCAAGGTTCAGAGAAGTTGGTGCTCGTTTAAGACTCATCTGTCTTTTTGATTTATACTTTAGTGTCTGTTATAATTTGATAGAACACACTTGTACTAAAAATATATTATTAATGCAATGGATGATGTTGTTGCTTGTTTACTACTTTTCATTGTTGTGATACTGTACATGACGTCCTCCGCCCCAGAACGTTTCCGTCGTTCATGGTTTTGGGGTGTGACAATTATTGAACCTAAACTTCTCAAAGGGTAAATCCAAATATTTTCGGAAAACATAAGGGCTTTTATGACAAAATCCAATATCAATTTCAAGACTTACCTTACATTTCTTAATTTATTGACCATGTTGGCCTTGTTTTATAACAAAATCCAATATCAGTTTCAACACTTACCTTACATTTCTTAATTTATTGACCTTGTTGGCCTTGTTCTTTCTACTTTCTTAAGGATTTACATTCTTGGGTACTTTTAATTCTTCATTATATAATGTGTGTTTTTGTTAATTTACCTTGTGTATATGAAAGGTAAGCTTCGTAGTCAAAGTTCTTGTGATTTTTATTTCAAAGTTTGTTAAATTTGGGATTTTTAATGCTACTCTTAGGCAAATTGGGATGATTCAAAATTGTTTATTTTACTGGTGTAGATGGTTGGTGTAAATGGGGGAGAGTGCAAATTGGGATGATTCAGAATTGTTTCATTTACTGGTGTCGATGGTTGGTGGAAATGAGGGAGAGTGGCGTGAGGGTGGATTGGGTTAGAGGTGTATTTATTTTCTTATTTTTAAGAATTAAATTCAGCTTAAAAAAGATAAAAATAAATAAAAAGGACAAGAAAGCCATTTTATGTAACTCAAAAACCATTTGTGCAAGTTTTACAAAACCTATGGATCATTCATATAAGTTTAGAAACCACATGGACCATTTATATCAAAAACAATTAGCAAGGAAATGATCATAAAATATTTGAGTCAAAATATTTTTAGCATAACAAATTAAGGTTCATAAACATGTTGATTCAAAAAGTTTTTTTTGAATCATAAATATTTTCAATCATCTTATTTTCGATCATATTATGTTGAATATTTTAAAAAAAGATATGATCTTTTAAAATAAAGTTTGATATCTAAACAATTTTTTTTTCTAGAAGGTTCATAATATCTGATATATGATTAACCTTTAAAGTAATTTTTAATTTGAAGAACGAAAATTTTCACTTCTTCTTTTTTATAAAAAATTATAATCATTTAAATAAACCGTTCTTATCATTAACAATATATTTTTCATTTTTTAATAAACTCGCTAAAATAGTATTACGAAAAACTCTATCATTTGTTTTTTTTTGAATTTGGATAAAATGTTTTCGTTATATTTTATAAAAAATAATATTAATAAAATTAATACATGAACACTTCAAAAGCATATTTTTTATTTTTTTTAAAAAGTCACTAGTATATTTATTAGAAGTATCCTTAATTTTTTATGATTTTTGGAAAATATTTTTTTCTATTTTTTTATAAAGAATAAAATAATCTTTTTTCTTTCATGATTGTTCTCATTTTGTAGAAAATTAATTTTTTAATAACTTTGGTTTTTTCATAAGTTTTTTTCAAAGTAAAGAAGAAGTTATAGCCGATAAATGAAGCGAGCAGAAAAAAATAAAAGTCCAGCCAATGGCCGGGTAGGGTGACATGTGTTAGATAGAGAAAAGGTGGGGGAACAAAGTAGGGTGACATGTGTTAGATAGAGAAAAGGTGGGGGAACAAAGGAGTTGGACGTTCGCGAAGAGACTTTTTTTGCAAAAAAAAAATTATTCTTTTTTTGTTTTATATTTCCATTTTAACACTCCAAACATTTAACCTTTGCCGAAAATGACTAATACCTCGCACATATTTACCAAAATGCCATATTATCTCACGAGATTTTATCGATAAATTAAATCAAATCTCCATATTTTATTTCTTCGGTCTTACGGTAAAGATTTGTCCTCGCAGTGCTCACTAAATGTTGGAGATTTGTGGGTGCTCTTTGAATTTAAAAATGATATTGTGTCGTAGTTTTTTTGAAGAATGAAGTTATGTCTGATTAGCTTTGTGAAAGAAGAACTTGGGATAAAAACTTATTAGTACCAAAACAATTGTTTTGGTCAGATATCAAGGGACTGCCCTTATGTGCTTGGAATAAAGGGGCTTTTAGAAAGATCGTTGCTAAATAGAGGTCTATTTTGTTCTTGGATAGCAATTAGGGTGAAGACGTGTACAAGAATAGGTTGTGTATCTTATCTTTATGTCAAGATATCATCTCTGAAGTTGTCAAAGTTCGGGTGGATGGTAAGGTGTTCCATGTTCGAGTTATAGAAGCCCCATGTTGGTCACCGTCTTTTGTACCGGTTGATTTTAAATTCTGTCCTAATTAGGTTGATAGGAACGGTGTGTTTAATGAAGACATTTATAGTGGTTTATAGTGATCATGGTGGGGGTGGGGATGATGAAATCTCTTCTGATCCTTTCGGTCTGTATGAGACAATGGAAAAGATGAAAGAGGATGAGTAGCAAAACAATATTGAAATGAGTTTTCATGCATGAGGAACCTCTTCATAATATAAAACTCCTTTCGTGGTGATCAATTTTTTGGTGGTTATCGGGTTGTTGATGAAATGGGTCGAGACATGGATTCCAATAGTCCACCTAATTGTTACTATGTTAACCAGCATCAACTTTTTATGCCAGAAGGTTTGGTTACGTCTCCGGCCTTTGTCTCGTATGTCTCTGCTATTGCTTGTGTTCAGGATGAGGCTGGTTCACCATGGTGTAAAAGAACTCCAGATACAACCCTCCTTAGATGTTGCGTCTTCTTAGCCGGTAACTATAACTCCCCAAACCTTGTAGACAATGCTCTATTTGTCTGGCCCTACAACGTCGAGTGGCGTTGTTACTATTCTGATTTCGAGGAAGGCGGCATATTTACAATATAATGGTCCTCGTTTTCCCTTGGGCTTCTTTGGTGGATTTGGTTGATTATTGGGAGTCATAGAATCAAAATCTTCATTGTCTCATCCTCCTGGTTTTTCGAATAAGTGTAGTTCTTTCAGTGACGGTAAATGTTAACGTATCCCTCAGGAAATACGTTAAAGAAGAAAAGTCAAACTAGCGCCAAGCTTGGCCTAGTTAGAATCTGGTCATACCCAGTCTGAGGTCAAGGCTGGGCCTCCGCCTTCATGGACTCACTAGTATGGAGGTTAGGGGGCAGAACTGCGCCTTACCCTCTTCTCCCCAAGAGAAATACCCCAGAAAACGTGGAGCCAATTAGATAGCAGCACTTGCCTATCTGACGACATCCGTGATCATCATTATATCGAAGATTTCCCTCTAGCCAATGGGGTAACAAGATAGAAAGACGTGATGGAGGATCCTTCAATATGGATCCGCCACGTCTCGTCTCACGAGGGAAGGCTCAACAGAATCAGTTAGGAGGCACGTGCCTATTGATCAGGTATAAAAGAACCCTTCTTCCCCATGAGGGGGTTGGACTCTTTTTTTCTTAGACATTCTCTATCTTCTCTCGGAATCAATTCTATCTTGATCGTCGGAGCTTCGTCCTGGGAACCACTCCCCGACGTTGTCTAACGATCATCTCTTTTCTTTGTACTATGATATCAGGAGAAGGAACCAGCTCGACACCCTCCCTTGATCTCAATCATACCATCTCCGACATATCACAACATTTGGTGTGATTCGGACGTATCTACCTAACGATACATCCACGCAGCAAAACCAAAGAGAAAAGATGGCAGGCAAAATTCCAGCGACGTTGGGGGCAGTAGAGAAAAGCCCGGTGCATCCAATGCAACCGTTAGACGGAGGGAAAGTTCCCATCCAGGAAGAACACGCTTCAAATTGCACGCCAGTCTCACAGACACCATCCAACTTTGCAGCTGAAACGGCGGCAGCCTACATAACCAATCTATGGCATCCAACAGTTAACCCATCTCAGCAAGTAGCAATCGTAACCACAACTCCACAGATTTTCGCAACACAACAAACAGAGATACATGTTTGTCAGCAACAATCGTTTCCACACAGTTCGAGCACCGAAACCTGGATCCCTCACAATATTCAACCGCAATCACAATATTCATAGATGATCTACCCACACGCCCTCATGGCAGGCATGCCCCACATACCGCTGTTCATACAACAACCACCAGTGTTCAACCTGTTCGTACAACAGGCTCAAGGTCTAATCCGAGAAGTGTCTCAGCTGCAAGTCGCAGGTGTGCATACTTCGTTCAACCAGGGATCCAACTCCTACGGACCTGACGTCCATTTCTCAACAACACCATAATTCACCCGTTTCATGGAGACTACTCAACCATTCATCCCGTCTGCACAATATTACACGGGAACAAACTCATACATAGTTCACCCAACAGGGAAATACACATTTCCATGTTGGGTCACAGCCAAGCTTGCAACAATATCAACCATACATCTCGCTGGCAGCCATGTACAACTAGATGTACGCGAACCCCTACCAGGCGTAGTAACATATGGCCTATGTTGGTATGTTGTACTCGTACATGGACAACCCCATGCGAAGTCCAAGATCTAATTTCATCCATGAATTACTACAATACGAGATCCCACACACTGCGATGATACCGAACATGGCGAAACACATTGACAACTATGTGTGGACGATGACATCTCTTAAGATGGATCGTCGCTTCACCTGCAACTTTTTTCCCTGCACCTTAACAGGAAACGTAGGAAAATGGTTCAAGTCTCTTAGACTAGGTAGTATTTTGAATTTTGAGCAACTGAAGTACTTTTTCCTTAACAACTTCATGTAGTTGAGGAAAGGAAAAAGGGATGCCAATTCTGTGATGACGTTTAAGCAAAGAGAAGGAGAGTCGATTCGTTCCTACTACAATCGATTCACGTTAGCTACCTTGAACGTCCCAGGACATGAAGAGTTCCTAGTGACGGGCGCCTTCGCTCAAGGTCTGCTTCTGGGGCCCCTATCTAAGAATATGCAAGGGATAGTCCCTAGATCTAGGGACAAGCTCAAGTTCCGAGTGGAAAAATACCTGATACAAATTGAAGGAGAAGAGCAAAAGGAGGCCCATATCTAAGTCGTAGCCAACGTGTACGTCAAACATGAGGAGGCGACGTCTCGGCCAAGTCCAACTCAACATGAGAGGCAAAAGGGTATCCAAAAGAAACCCAATCACCACTCTAGACACATGTCAAGGAGGTACATACCGTTCAACAAAGATGACAATAGGAATGGTCATACATATGTCCATGCAATCAACAAAACTCCATCAAAGGAGAGCAAGGAAAAGGCCAAGTTCTGCGAGTACCACAAGAGAAAAATTCATGATCCTACCGAATGCACAATGTTGAAAAGGGAGATAGATGAGAAGCAGCTGGTTGGAAACATAGTTGACATTGCAAAAGAGCTTAGAACAAAATTTGATGAGGACCAAAACCAGCCTAGAAATCAAAAAGATAGGGGAAAGGGCCATGGTAAGAGGCCGGAGATACTAACCATCACTGGGCCTCGCCCATGCAGCGATTGTGAAGGCCAACAAGCCAGCGTGACGGTATACAATCAAAACATGCTTAACATAGCCTTTTCAACGAGTGATCCAAGACCAAAACATTAGGATCCGAATGACCCATTACACATCATAGGGTTTATTAGTCAAAAACATGTTAAGCATGTATACATTGATAATGCAAGCATGGTCAATGTAATCTATGATCACTGCCTTCGGCGGTTGCCACTCGAGTGGAAAAAGTACCTCCAACCACCACAGTAGGGACCACTAGTTGGGTTTACTGGTCATGGCATCTGGCCAAAGACACAATCATGCTCCTATTTACACTAGTCAGTCATGATGGGGCAGAGCAGATAATGAGAGTACTCTAGTTCTGGGTCGTTGACTGTCCGACAGAACATAATATCCTACTAGGCCGACCCGCACTCTTTCAACTACAAGCGATTTCGTCCACCCTCTATGGCATTCTCAAGTTCAACACAAGAGATGGGTTGGCAATGGTCATTGAAACAAGGCTAGATAATGAATGCAATACCTAATAGGAAACATAGCAGGAAACCAAATCCTGTCAAAGTGAAAGTTTTCAGAAAGTGTAGACTTGACAGAGGAGATCAGCGACGGTAGAAAGACTGACCAACGAGTCAAGGAAAAGGCACAAAGATGCATTCAGATGGCTCACAACATCCCAATCATGGAAAGAAGAAAACAATGATCCGAAGAAGTTTAGCCATAACCCGGAGCCAAAATCGCAAGATAGGGTAATGCCTACTCGCAAGTAGGAGCACCAGTCCCACCCGCAATCAGTGGCCAAGACACACCAAAGCAAAGAATGATTCAAGACTCGAATCAAATCTTCACCAGTCTTGAAGATGAACAAAACCCCTTTGGGATGAAGAAGCCAGATACTGGTAACAACACAGATAGTAGCGGAGCATCAATCACTCTAACAAGCAAGCTCCACTGTAGAGGGGAACCAAGCAGGGTCCCTGATGAGAACAAAAAAACCCCGAATAACCATGTGAAACACAATATTAATTGGCACGCGCAACAAAAGGTAAGTGTCATTCTCACCCAGTCAAAAGGAGACACTCCCCAAGGTCACAACACATATTGGGCCAAGGAAAAGGGGGAAGTGCGAGCGCCAGCAGAGCATGGAATATGAAATTCGGCTCTTTCACACCCAGTCGAAAATCAGAGAGGCAGGCATCGCCCATGTTAAAGAAAAGAAACAACAAAAATATCACACTGGTTTCAAAAACACAACATTTAACAGGACAGGTTGCACCCTAGACGCCCCAAATAGTTCGACAAGCGCTGATGGGAGAAATTCACACCAAGACCCAGTAGTGGAGACAGAAAGGAACCCCAAGTTAGCATGAAACACTTGGAGGAAATGAGAAAAGGACACACGACTATGACGAGGCAGCCACATCAGAGCGCCCGAATAAAAATAAAAAAAAACTGAGAAAAGGGAGTATGGTCAAACTTTGTATAGGATAACCATGCTCCAATTGCCAGCGCGAAGACTAGGTTCACGCCCTGGAACTTAGACATTTAGAGTCTAATGATTCGTGGTTTCCCTTTTTTAAAGTCAATGTAATTATTTCTTTTCAAAAGCTTTCCAGAATTTTGTTTCACCATGTTGAGAGAAAAACTTGGAGACACACTTGAACAAACGTTAGAACAAGTTAATTGCGGAATAGTTAATCTCTAAGGATCTAAAAGCTCAACAATAATAAAGTTAGATAGCTAGATAGTTAGATAGTTAGTTGTGGAAAGTAAAGAAAGATAAATGACAAAAGTTATATCAAGAATACACTTAAACTGATTCATAACAAGGAATGCAGTCACTCCAAGTTAGTAAGCGAGATCAAGTTTAGTGATTAAGTCTAGAAGACTTGCTCCGAAGAGAGGTTATGTTCCAGTAGCAGTTTGAGTGAGATTAAGATAAGAGAGATAATAGATGAAGATAAGAAAGATGAGAAATCTTGTGTATTAAGAAGATAAGAGTTTTCACACTCACATACATCACAAGTACACAAATACATAATACATAAGAAAGAGTCTCTGTTTATAGGGTTTAGAAAAGAACAACTCTATGAGCAGTCATGCAAGACATGTCGGGCAATAGAGTGAATTACATAGTAAGAAAATAACTAAGACTGCGGATAAGTAAGACTTGAAGACTCCGGATGTTGCTGATGGAGAATGGTTGCGGTCTCAGTTCAAGAGCTTGACTCCGGTACTGAATTGGCTGCGGGTACTGAACCGTTGCGGTAGATAAGTTCAAAAGGGTCACTTTCATGTTTCAACAATTTCCCCCTAAGTGACCTTTTTAACTTTGGTTCAGTTATCAAGTTTGAGAAACTTGATCAAGATCCACCAAAATTTTCTAACATTTTCCAGACACAAGATTCTTCTGGAGATCTCGAACTTGACTTCAGCAGTAGTGTGTTTTGATCTTTCAACTGCGGTCTTGCATATGTCAAGTTGCTTCTTGGGTAGGCGATGCATGGCATTCATCGGAATGAAATATTGGACATTGTCCGTTTTCCGTTTGAATATGATGCCAAGATCTGGGTAGTTGGTTGCGCCTAGAGATCTTTCTTCAAAACCTCCTGTAAACATTGGCACTTGTTCAAATGGTGGAAGGTCAAATTTCTTGACAATGGTGGGGTAGATGTCCGCATCAATCTTTGCAAAGTCACAGACAGTTTCCATGAGGAAAGATTTGGCTTTGTCGAGAGCTATCTGCATCTTCGGATGTTTCTCTGCCTTGTTCTGGAAAACTCTAGCAATGAGAAATATTTCTTCAGGGTTCATGCAAGGGAAGTCTGCCTGGGTGCGGATGTAATCATGCTCTCTTCTGGTCAGAGTGAATTGAGCAAAGCCTGCTTTCATAAACTTCTGCATCTTATAGTTCTTCACTGCGGATGGTCTATCGTTAGACCAAATGTTTTCCACAGAAGAACCATGCTTCGTATAGAATCGAGTCAGTCTTTCGAATTCCATTGGCAGACGCTTTTGATCAGGAGGACTGCGGTCGAAGGAGTCAAAGACGGTAAAGTACTTGGCATTGGGAGAAATTGGAATGTCCCAATAACCATCTGATGGTGGTTCCGCATATGTAAGGTGGGGGGTGTAGTCTTCATCAAGTAGCCTGCGGAGAGGATTGACCCGTGATTTGATCAGCGATTCATCAATCATAGTGTCAAAACCGCATTCTCTCCATATTATTTCGGCTAGCTTGGATGCTTTCCAGTCATGTTTCCTCTGGGCAGTGGCAGGAGAATCTGTAGAGCTTTCTGAGGACATATATTTCTCAAGATTCTTTAGATGAGGAGGCGTTAGAGGACGGTTTATGTTGTTTTTGGGTGATGAGTGGGGAGATTGAATATTTTGAGATGGTGGAGGGGAAGGCTGCAGAGTGGGAATTTTATCTGTGGTGAGTGGAGGGCTCTGTCGGGTGGATGTATTTGAGTGCTCACTGCGATCGTCTTCTTTCTCACTTCCCCCTCTTTAGGAATGCTACCCTGGTGCTTCCTCAAGCCATTGTTTCAGTCCATCAACTTTGGCACAAACCTCAGCAAAGTGTGCTTTCATTGATTCGGCCAGTTGGGAGTTATTTGGAACGACAGAGTTGAAGAACAGCTTGTGAATATCCTTTGTGAGCTGCAATATCTTTGGGCCATGGAAGTTTGATGTGAGGGATTTCTACATGCGGGCGATTGTTGCATGAAGAACAGAAATCGTAGACTCATAGGCAGTATGAGTTTCCTCTATTGCCTTTTGGGACTGGGCAGCTTGATCCGCAATGGCTGTTTGTAAGCCTTGTTTGATTGCGGTGACCTCAGTGATGAGGCGCTCCGCTGCGGCCATGAAATCTTGATGGTCGGCCCTGCGGTTGGTGTCGAGAGATCGTATTCCCATATCGACTTTGAGAGAGATGTGCTCAGCGGCCATACGCTCTCTTGTTTCTAGTCGTTTGATGCGCTCGATTAGGGATTGTGGTCCTGGGAGATCATTTGATGGAGGTTGGGTAGGCTTGACCGCAGCCAAAATTTGATCAACTTTGGCTTGTAGGTTGAGGAATTCTTTACGAGTGACCGCATCTTTCTTCTTTTTCTTCTTCTTTTCTTTAGGCTGAGAACCGTTGGATTCTTCTTCTTCCTCAAACATCATGAGGTCATCATCTGATGGATTCGGTTTGTTGACCTCTTGGATATCTTCATCGTCAAAGCCGATGGTTGGGGCCGAGCTGAGTTCAATAGCTGGCTCGTCGTCCTGAGATGGGTTGACTGCAGTAGGTGGAACAGGAGGTGAGGAAGGAGGAAAATTTGATGTACCTGCAGCTGCGGTAGAGGCTTGGGCTTTCAGCATGGTTTCAGCCATTTGGTCCATCCAAGTCTGAACCTTAAGAATTGTTGCAGCAGTGTGAGCGTTGCTGATGGCATTTGCCCAGTATCTGGCTACGAACAGAATTTCTTGCCCCTTCTGCTTTTGCTGTTTGACCTGCTGCTCCTTGTGGGCTTGGAACGTCCTTTTGAAGGCAACATACTTCTTGATTTCAGCATCAGTGGTTGGTTGATACCGACTCCAAGAATCATTCGAGTCTTCTCCGTCAATTCCTTGTTATCGCACCAAGGTGTCCCTTGGGTTCACGGATCCTTGCACATTAGTGGTCACCGTGCCTAAACCACCTGATACAGATGTAAGCAGAGTAGGATTTCCTGGGCTTCCTTGGTCTCCTTGACCCGTGGTCAAGTTTGGCCTCAGCCCAGTTCAGGCATGGGCGAAAGAGATGCCCTGCGGATGGAGTGGTGTTTGTAGTGTTTGGGATACTTGCAAGAGGATGGAGTCTAACTCCTCAGAAGAAAAGATGTGCAACCTGGAAGCCCTGGAGACATTAGGGCGATTACCAGTTTTATCTACTTGAGATCTAACTGGGGGCTGTCTCCACGTTCAGAAGAAGATGAGGATGAAACAATCTCACAAGATGAGTTTGAGTGGTATTCGATGGTGGTATCGAATGGATGTGCGGCCATCCCAAGGACTACTAGAGCCTTTTGAGAGGCTTCAGTATCAGTCCGATCATGCATATGGCTAGTAGTTTCAGTTGTCTTTCTTTTCTTGATGATAGATATGGGTTGTCTATCTGCCTCAGAGTCACTGCTCGATACAGTGGTGGTTTAAGGTTTGCGTTTCTTGGAGGGTGCGGTTTGTTTTGGAGCTTTCTTTTTGGGTGTTGTAGCTTTCTTTTTAGAAGCTACTGATTTTCTCCGTTGAGAAGGATTAGAGAGTGTAGTGGCAAAGGGGGCTGCGGTACCCTCAGGAAGAATAGTTGAAGAAGGAAGAGGTGGGGTAGAAGGGTATGGGATAATACCCTCCGTGGCCTCAATATGATATGAGTAATCAGCAGTCTCAAGACCAAGTAGTGAAAGAATGTGTGTGGGGAGCCTGCGGATAGGTCCAAAAGAAGTTTGATCAGAGGAAGGAGTATACCTTTTGATATCCTTAGTGACAGAGAAATTGATGTCACTTCCCATGTTGAGACCAGCATCCGCATGCAGATCAGAAATACACAGAGAACAAAAGCGAGCTCGGTTGGGTTTTCCTTTGGTTGTCCTTTGGGAATGTACTGGAGGAAATCATCTCAAAGAATTTCATCGTAGTTGACATCACGGCCTATGAAGATGCTCCATACAAGTTCAAGGAGCTTGAGTCCCATGTTGTCGATGCCTCCGGTTCTGCCAGATAGACATCGGATGACGAAGTGGCATACAAACTGCCAAACCGCAGGTAGCTGATTTTTCTTAAACTCACCAAACCCTCGGATTGGTTTCTGGTAACCCATTTGGTACAGTGCGGTAGTGATATCGGATAGGGATGGAGTGAAGAATTTGATGGAGGGATGGATTAACAGGTTAATGGAGGTTAAGAATTTTTCTTTGGTCAAGATGACCAAGGAATCGTTGACGAGGTTCAGATGCACTTCTTGAGGATTTTCCTTTGGTCTGTATGCAGACAGAGCACATTTGAGAAGTGTAGAAACGGGAAAAACATCGGTGAATGCGTCGAACGGGCCAAAAAGGATGTGGTTCTTGAGATGCTTGATCATCAGTTTTGTTGGAGCATTGTAAGAAAGATGATCGTCAAACACAGCCCTGAAGTTGCTTGAAGCGATTGTTGGTGATGTGGAACCGGTTTGATTCATCGAACTTAAAGCCTTGGATTGCTTCTTAGATGCACCATATTTCGCCATTAAGTGTTATGAGATGGAAGTTCTTGAGAGCTTTTGAGAGTTCTTGGAGAGTTCAGAGAGTAATCGATTATTAGAGAGCGTAAACGATTATTGATAAGAATAAAGGGTTTATAAAGGGTGTAAAAGGATTTTAACCCTAGGTAAAAGATAAGAGGGGGGGGGGGGTAAGAAGTTGAATGGGGTTTTGGAGGGAATCAACGTTTCTGTAATTGAATCTCAACCACACAAATATGAAACGGTTTTTTAAGAGATTTGAGAAATCTTAAAAGGAGGATTAGCATTTAATGGTGGAGTGGACGCATGGTAAAACATCAGGTAATCGTGGGTTGATGAGAGAGAAAGTTGAAACTGATTGGACGTGTTTGGGAGAAGAAAGGACAAGTTGAAAAAAGGATCGATTTGGGAATCATTCTTTTTGGCATTATCCCTAAAGATACGGGGTTTATTAAGAAAGGTAAAGTGACAGTTTCTAAAGGGAATGTTTGTATTTTATTTAATGAAGGATCATTAAATAGCACACAAGGATTCAAGAGTTAATGAATCAGTTGAAATTTATTTGAGACGATTGCGGATGAATTCATCAAAACCGTTGAGAAACTCCATTGCGGATGAGAAAGAAAGATTTTGGAGAATCTATGAGACAAACACTTGTACAAAATTTAGAAATAAAGGAACATTAAAACCCATGAGAGATACGTATGACATATGGTTGCGGTACCTAGACTGCGGTATCAAAACCATCTATCATATGTAATTCTCAGTTAGAACCGTAATGGGGACCAAGGACGGTCTACGGAAGCTAACACTTCAAAAAGAACTGCGGGTCCGGATTCATCATTCCCAACATTTGTAAGAATGTATTGAGTTTTGAAGAGTCAAGAGCTTTTGTAAAAACATTAGCAATCTCTTCATGAGTAGGAACAAAGATGAGTTCAATATTACCTTTCAAAATATGATCTTTGATGAAATGGTACCGTAACTCAATGTGTTTCGTTTTGGAGTGCTGAATAGGATTATGCGAGATAGCTATAGCACTTTCTGAGTCACAGTAAATTGGTATCCGTAGCATTCTGTACCCATAGTCTAGTAATTGTGTCTTCATCCAGAGAACTTGGGAACAACAGCTGGTTGCAGCTACATATTCTGCTTCTGCGGTAGATAGAGATACACACGTTTGTTTTCTTGAAGACCAGCTTACAAGTCTTCTGCCTAGAAATTGACATCCACCTGAGGTACTTTTTCTATCGAGCTTACAACCTGCATGATCCGCATCGGTGAAGGCTTGAAGACTGAAGTTGTTGCCTGCCGGATACCATAAACCCATAGATTTGCTTCCTTTAAGATACCGAAGAATTTGTTTGGCTGTGGTCATGTGAGACACTTTTGGATCAGCCTGGTATCTTGCACATACACCAGTTGCAATGACAATGTTAGGTTTGCTTGCGGTGAGGTACATTAGCGAACCAATGATGCCTCTATAAGTCTTGTGATCCACAGGTTCACCAGAGGGATCAGCAGAGATCTTATATCCGAAGGCCATGGGGACTTTAGCAGAAGAGCAGTTATTCATTGAGTATTTCTGTAGAAGTTCTGTGGTGTATTTTTCTTGATGAATGAAAATTCCTTGCTGAATTTGTTTGACTTGAAGACCTAGAGAGAAGTGGATTTCTCTATTCATGCTCATTTTGAATTTGTTGGTCATGAGCTTTGCAAATTCATCTACCATATCTTGATCAGTAGACCCAAAAATGATATCCTCCACATATATTTGTACCATCATAAGGTGGTCACCATTTTCCTTTCTGAATAATGTGGGATCAATCACTCCTCTTTTGTAACCGGATGAGACAAGAAATTCAGAGAGTGTCTCATACCAAGCTCTTGGAGCTTGTTTCAGGCCATAGACTGCTTTTTCGAGCTTATAACAGTAGTCTGGAAATTCTTCATTTTCAAATCCTAGAGGTTGCTGAAGGTAAACTTCTTCTTTTAGTTCACCATTGAGGAAGACACTCTTAACGTCCATTTGGTGTACCTTGACATTTTTGTGGGCTGCGTATGCTAGAAAGATCCGGATGGCTTCCATTCGTGCTACCGGAGCATAGGTTTCATCGTAGTCAATGCCTTCTATTTGACTATAGCCCTTGGCAACCAGTCTTGCCTTGTTTCGGATGACTGAACCAGATTCGTCTAGCTTGTTCTTGAAAACCCATCTTGTACCGACAATAGTATGACCTTGTGGAAGAGGAACAAGTTGACATACTTTGTTTCTTTCAAATTCTACTAATTCTTCTTGCATTGCAAGTATCCAGTCTGGTTTAAGCAGAGCTTCTTTGATAGTTTGAGGTTCAGCTGAAGACATAAATGCTACATAATGACAATGGTCAGATAAGTCTTTGGATGACCGAGTCTGGATACCTGCTGATGGATTGCCGATAATTTGACCTGGTGGATGGTCTTTTGTCCATACATGAAGACGTGGCATTAGATGATCAGCAGCTGCGGTAGAAGGAATGTCTTGGATATCAGAGGAATCTGCGGTTGGGGAAGGCAGTTCCCCCTGGACTTGAGAACATCCTGCTGAAACATCTTGATCTATTAGAGCAGGGTTTTCTTGAAGAATTGGCAGAGATCGAGGTTCCCCCTGGATTGCGGATGGGAGTTCCTCTGGAACTTGAGAAGGTTCCCCCTGGAATGCAGATGAAAGAGTGACAATTCTGGGATCGGATCTAGTGTCAATATTCTCTATGAATTCGTCATCTGAGTCGTTTGAAGGTTCGATTGATGGTGAGACTTTACTTCGAATAGGAATGTAAGCAGCATCAGGTACTGGAACCTCAACGGTTGTAGCAATATCCGGAATAGAGCTTTCCCCCTCAACCGGATAGGTGGAAGTATTAAGAGATACTACTTCAGATAGAGATGGTCCAGATACGTCGACATGTTGTTGTTGAGCTGCGGATGACACTAGGACTTCGGATAGTTTCGCCGTTTCAGTGGGATCAAACAGGTCATCATAGTTGATTTCAACTAGATTTAGAGGTCGAGAATTGGTTGGAATGTCACTTTCCATGATTGCAGTTGTTTCGGTGGATGGAGGTGCACTGCGGATATGAGAGTCATCAAATTTCACATCAAAGCTTTCAATGATCAACCTTATTCTTCTGATGAGCACTCGATATGCAACCTTGTTAGTGGAATAATCAAGGAAGATACCTTCGTCAGACTTCGGTGCAAACTTATTGAGTTGATCTCTGTTGTTGATCACGAAGCATCTACATCCAAAGATATGAAAGAAGCGAACATTGGGTTTGTGATTGTTGAGCCCTTCATATGGCGTTTTATTGAGACGCTTGCACACAATAATTCGATTATGAACAAAGCGTGCGGTTGCTACTACATCGGCTCATAAATAGAGAGGAAGTTGGGAAAAGTTAAGCATGGATCTGGCTGCTTCAACGAGTGTGCGATTTCTTCTCTCTACTATGCCATTTTGTTGCGGTGTATAGGGTGCTGAAAAATTGTGAGAGATGCCTTTGGAAACTAGGAAACTGGTTAGAAGATGATTAGTGAACTCAGTTCCATTATCACTGTGGATGCGTCTGACTGGAAGCTTGATTTGAAGTTCGATTTCTTTGATGAAGTTAATGAAGATCTGCGGTGTCTTTGATTTGAGTCTAAGAAAGAAGACCCATGTGAAGCGTGTATAGTCATCAACAATAACCAGTCTATATTTTTTGTGCTGAAGACTGGCTACGTTTGAGGGACCGCAGAGATCAATGTGTAGTAGCTCCAGTGGTTCAGAGATAGAAGAATCCATTATCAGAGGGTGACTTGCTTTGGATTGCTTACCGCATTCGCATGCTGGGCAAAGAGTTTCGTTGCTGAATTTGAGAATAGGAAGACCACGGACCAGTTCTCCTGTGACAAGATTGTTGATGTAGCGAAAATTGAGATGAGCAAGCTTGCGGTGCCATAGCCAACAGACTTCGGATACAACTTTGGACAGAAAACACAGCTGTGGTTTGCCAATGATAAGAGAAACATCAAGAGGGTACATCGTGCCTTCGCAGCGTGACTTGATTAAGTAGGTGTTGCGATCATTTGTCATTATGTAACATAATTGATTGTCAAATTCAACACGATGTCCTGCCTTACATAGTTGGCCAACACTGATAAGATTGTGTTTAAGACCATCTACATAAGCAACTTTCTGAATAGAAAAGTTCCCCGTAGTGAGAACACCATAACCTCGGATGACACCGTTTGCATTGTTGCCAAACGTGACATTTCCACCATTGCATATAGGCCTGAAATCCCGAAGGTACTCTAACCTTCCGATCATGTGCAAGGAGCAGGCACTGTCAATTAACCATTCTTCTTCTTGTTCCTCCTTGCACAAAGCCTTAGATTTAAACGGTTAGTTTAGGCATCCAAACAAGTTTGGAGCCAGGGATGATTGATGTATTCGTGAATGATGCATGGTCCGAGGTTGCATGGATAGGTCTTTTGTCATTGTTCAAACTGAGTCCTGGGTGTTTGTTCAGATTTGGATTGTTACGAGGTTTCTGAAAAGTGTGAGATTTCTGTCTTTGATTTGACTTGACATGAGATAAAAACCTTTGACAACTGCACTGACATTTGCAAAAAAAGGGTTTGTCATTGAATCTGACATTGTGCTTGGTCAACGGTTTATGGGGTGTGTTGGACTTGAAATTAGTCCGAGGTAGGTAACTTTTGAGAGATTTGACGTTTGAGTTCTGAAAAGTTTGTTTTGAACGAGGTTCCGTTCGTGTAAATCTTTGGTTTTCTCTAGGTGGATTTGATAAAATTCCTTTCTAAAAGTGTTGGAGTGAGTAAAACTCCTTTCCATTTTGGGTCAGTTGGAGAGTAGATCTGAAAAACATAGTTTCTGAAAGGTTTTACACCTTTTCGGGTTGTGTCAGAAGTAGCAGAGGTGACTTTTGAAACTGAACTTTTCTTTTTGTTTGTTTTCATGAAAGAAGAATTTTTTGAAATGTAATTTGTGAGAACATTTTTTTCTGGACTCCTGGATTTAAAAATTCTTACATGTTTTCTATTTTTTGAAAAACTTTGTCTGCCTTTGTTTTGAAATCCGATTTCCTCTTTGAAAGCTCTTTTTGCCAAGAATTTTGGTGAACCGAAGTCATTGTTATTCAACTATGGTTTCTTGGAACCTTTTGGAATATTTTGAAAACGTGGGCTAGAATCATCAGAACTTGAAGGTTCTGGAATTTGAGAACATTGGCCTACCTCAAAATTTTCTATAGGCAATTCGTGAAAAATCGATTGAAGAGTTGTAGTTCCTTGAACTAAAGAGTTGCAGTCAATGTTTTTTAGCTGTGGTGAAGATGACCTGACTATTTCAGAGTAGGTTTTAGATGAGACTGCGGTGGGACATTTCTGGGACAGTTGATTGCAGTCTGAGGACAAGGATGGAAAGTCCTCTGAAACTTCTGGGCCTTCAACGACAATTTCTTCATCAACTTCGGATGAAGGTTGAGAATTGGAGTGAGTTGTGCCACTGATGGGAATTTGATCACGTATGTGACTAGAATCCTCAGGCACAATTTCCTCAATGACACAATTATTGCTCAAATTGTGTAATCTACCGAAGTGAGTTTTGATATCCTCGGGAAAAGTCCTGTCATTGACAGGGAAATGAAATTCTCTATCAGGAGGGACATACACTTTGTCTTTGTTGATTCGGGGTGAGGAATCCATTGCGGTAGGATATCCATTAGACCGACCCCAATCATATGTATTGTCTACGGTTCCATTGTTTACCAAATTTTCAATAGCCTCACTTTCATTAAACAGTTTTTCAATTAAAAGATTCAAGCGTACAATTTCTTTCTGAGCTAAATCTTTTTGATTCAAGGCTATTTCTAATTGAGTTTCACTTAACATTCTGGCATCTTTCTCTAACTCTAGATCTCTTTCTAGCATTTTCATCTTAAGTCTCTTGTTATCCAGTCTTCCTCTCACGTGGAATATCTCTTGGGACGCTATGTTCTTCTCATCTAAGGCTTTGTTATAGTCTGAAAGGACGGCAGCACAAGTGTCATTAAGATCATCTATGTAGGGTTGACAATCATGCATGCTATAATTTAAAGTTTGGATCATGAGTTTTACCTGTTCAACGATGCTTAGGGTCCCATCTTTCGCCATGTAGCAGTAGTTTTTGTTCAACATTGCTGACCCATCATCATCCGTAGTAGCCAGCATGCATATTTTTCCTTTTCTTGTAACATTGCTGATGGTCTCTTCTTCATCTCCTGATGACCAAACTTGATGGTCTCTCTTAACTTGAGCCACATATGCCATTGCTTTTTCTTTTTCTTCTAATTCTTGAGCCATTCTGAGATAGAATGCTCTGTCCTTGACTACGTTGGCCTTACAGTCTTTTGCGGAGTGATTTTCTTTGTTGCATTTGTGACAAATTACAACATTAGCCTTGTCTTCTGATTGAGTATCAGAGTCATTGTTCTGAGGAGACTGCGGTACGTCCTTGGGTTGATTGTTCTGAGAGACTTTAGAATACCGAGAGTTGTTGTTCTGAGGACCGAAGTTACGGTTGAATGGTGGTTTGTTGAATTGTTGATTCTTGCGAAAAGAAGAAGGTGGTATGCGGTTGAACTGTTGGCTAACTAGAGCAATAGCCTTCTGAAACTCTTCTTCATCATCATACTCAGAATCTGCTTCGTGTGATTGTGGCGGGATGTCATACGATGAAGAGTAAGGTGACCGCGGTGGAGCTTGTGCTATGAGAGCAAGTGGTCCTCCGAAGTCAGCATAGTCTTTGAGTATAGTGGATTCTTGTGCTTAAAGTTCTCCGTAAAGTTTGTAGAGTGATAAAGAGTGAATCTTTCTGTGACCTTGGACTATCATTTTGGCCGTAGTCCAATGTCTTCCTAGACCATTAAGGAACTGGAGATTGGTTTCATGGTTGCTGCGAATGGTACCAGCAGTTGATAACTTTGTGACTATTAGGTTGAATCTTTTGAAGCAGTCTTCCAAACTTTCCCCAGCATGAGCTTTGTAGTTGTTGAAGTCGTTGAGTGCGGTTGTGAGCTTCTTATCTTGTGCTTGTTCTGAGCCTTCGTATAGGTTTTTGAGTACATCCCATATCTCTTTGGCTGAATTGCAGTTTATGATAATATCAAAGTTGTTAGGAGAAACACCACATGAAATTTCATAAAAAGCAACAACATCATATTCCATTTTATCGAGATCATCTTTGGCAGGACGGCTCATAGTTGGTTGACCTCCTCCTAGTCTGGTTGCAGCACCGTCAGTTTGGATTGGTGTGAGAATTGGAACATGTGGTCCTTCTTCCACGGATCTCCATACATCTCTACCCAATCTTCTTAAGTACCTCTCCATTCTTTGTGACCAGTGATGATATTCATTTGCTACTAGTATTGGGGCTCGGTTAGAACCACAACCACTATTGGAGACATTCAGAGATAACGATTGTGCCATTTTGTTTTGTTTTGTTTTTTTTTGAAAAATGAGCTTTAGTGGTATAGAAAGCTTAATGAGAAAATCAGAGTTCCGATATCCAAAAAGCAACCACTTTGGCTCTGATACCAATTGTTGAGAGAAAAACTTGGAGACACACTTGAACAAACGTTAGAACAAGTTAATTGCGGAATAGTTAATCTCTAAGGATCTAAAAGCTCAACAATAATAAAGTTAGATAGTTAGATAGTTAGTTGCGGAAAGTAAAGAAAGATAAATGACAAAAGTTATATCAAGAATACACTTAAACTGATTCATAACAAGGAATGCAGTCACTCCAAGTTAGTAAGCGAGATCAAGTTTAGTGATTAAGTCTAGAAGACTTGCTCCGAAGTGAGGTTATGTTCCAGTAGCAGTTTGAGTGAGATTAAGCTAAGAGAGATAACAGATGAAGATAAGAAAGATGAGAAATCTTGCGTATTAAGAAGATAAGCGTTTTCACACTCACATATATCACAAGTACACAAGTACATAATACATAAGAAAGAGTCTCTATTTATAGAGTTTAGAAAAGAACAACTCTATGAGCAGTCGTGCAAGACATGCCGGACAATAGAGTGAATTACATAGTAAGGAAATAACTAAGCTTGCGGATAAGTAATACTTGAAGACTCTGGATGTTGCTGATGGAGAATGGTTGCGGTCTCAGTTGAAGAGCTTGACTCCGGTGTTGAATTGGTTGCGGGTACTGAACCGTTGCGGTAGATAAGTTCAAAAGGGTCACTATCATGTTTCAACACACCAGTTGCAAAAACACAAAGTAAAGAGGTTGTGTATATTTTCCAAGTAACAACAACGGCTGATCACTTACACTACTTGAGAAAAATCTATACAAGGATGAAACCATAGGTCTTAAATAATCATAATCTTTACCTAAAACTTACCAATAACATCTCAGAGCTGAGAATGTACAAAATTTAATTAATAGCATGAAAAAAGAGGTCCTAATAAGATTCATAACCTTTCCCGTAAAAATCAAAAAGTAAAAGGTCTTGAGGCGACGATCTCGGCCAAAACTCAGGCAGCTAAACGTCAAAGGAGCCAAGAACATAGGCTAACATTTCACGAATTAACGTAAGAAACACGACTTAACATACAAGCAATTGTTGTCGAAAGCATATAAGCCATCAGTAGCTGTTACACGACATCCAAAACGCACACAAGCTAATTAACGCGAACCCTAGAATAAGGGAATATGTAGAAAAGAATTACAGTAGAAATATCAAATAATCCTAGTCTAAGGATATTACAGGTCAATGGCAAATATAGAAAAGAATTCATATACCAAGTACAAAGCACAAAGTACACAGTTCTTAGTCGTTGGTAACCAATATCTTTCATCACATACAATACAAGGGAGTGTGGATACATTACAAAATAAAAAAAGGGACAAACAAGAATCAGTCCCAAGAGTCCGAGGAAGAACCTCCCGGACTCGGCCTACTACAGAGACGGCCGAAGCTGTCATAGTCCAGCTCCCCCCAGACGAAAATGGCCGACAAATCCGTCTCAGCAAGGGACGAAAGGGCAACATCCACCTCTTCGGCCTTTTATGAGACACGATCAAGGTCCGGGGCGTTAGATTCACTAGAAGTTGTCAGACGATAGGTCAACTGTGTCCCTTTTTCCAATCTAAGGGCCTCGCACGCCTTCGGCAAGTCTTGAATCCCATTGGCAAATTCCTCACTTTCGATAACCTTATTTATTACTTGGACCACGCCCTTTTCCAACACCCATTGCAAGTTTCCATGGGAAACAACACCGTCAACCCAGGCATAAGCCACTTGACGTTGGCACCTGGCTAACTCACTCGCTAGAAAACCCTTCTCTCGAGCTAAAGAACTAACTTTATTTTCATGTCGCTCCGCTTGGTCTTCTAGAGTGGCCATAATGCAATATTTCTCGGATAGCCTCAAACGTTCTGCCTCTGAATCATGGAGTTCCCCCTCTAGCTAGCAACAACATCTTGCAAACTTTTCAGCTGAGTTTTATTTATGCCATAATGGCAAACCCGGTCAGTGGCAGCAACCATAAGAGCAGAAGTTTGAACAGCTACGTACCGAAGGTCGTCAGCCATGTGTGCGCCCGATTGGTCCGCAAGAAACATCATTGTGGCCAGAGGATGGGCACGATAACACCACTCTTGAGTGGAAATGTCTTCCGAAAGTAATGACTCTATAGAAACTGCCCAGCCTGGAATGTAGGCTTCAGAAGCCACAGGATGGGACACAGTCCTTATTTTTTTTAACCATGTAAGGTGTGTTCGATGGAGGAGAGCCTCCCGACACGCCTAATGTACCTCCAAGGACAGAACAGGCAACAGGGTTAGTCATAAGCGAATAAATAAATGGAGAAGGAGATGTACTTGAAGAACTAGGAACCACTACTATCTCTTTCTCCCCGGACGCAGAAAACCCATCGCCAAGAATATCCTTAATACCGCCAAGCAGCTTGGGCACAGACACTGTGTTTCACCTCTTACAAGGACAGAGGCCCACATCTTCAGATTCGGTCTCTTCGTCCGAAGACAACACCATGCTTGCACTTCATTTTATCTGAATAGGAGTAGTAATGTTTCTTGCTTCACCCACCACAGGAATATCGGTAGAAGCAGAGGCCGGAGAACGAGCTGGGAAAGTAGCCCCAACACTCGATTGAGAAGGCGAGGCAGGTCCGCTAGAACCAACATTTCCCCTTCTACCGGGAGCAATCCAACAAGCTCCCACATATGTTTTTCAGATATGGTAGGGGAGAAGTCTCCACAATCTCAACAACCCGGTGACAAATCTTACCTCGATAATGGCCACGCAAGGCCATCTCCAAGGAAATCTCGGCTTGGGCACCTCTAAACACAAACACCAAGAATGAGAACTGACAGACCACTAAAATACTAAGTTCTTATTCTTGTAAAAGGCGGGGGGGGGGGGGGAGATAAGAGAATATCATCTCTCATGATGACTAATTACGCCATCTTCCCACGCGCCTTCCAGGCAGCACTCATGTCGGCTGCGGCAAGGATGAAATCTTTCCAGCTCTCCCTAACGACAATAATGTTTCCCAACCATTTCCAAGAACTAGTTTATCCCCAAATAGCTTGGGAAGTCAATCGGGAAAGTCTCGGGTCTTAAAAAACACGTGCCCCACAAGGTTTTGGTTGATTTAGAGCCATTGCCTCTACCAATATTTCTTCGGATTATCTTGCTCATACATCAATTGACGAATGCCTCGCCTTTTCGTCAACATGCGGACGCCAGAGTTCATAGACACACAAAAGAAGTAACTGAAGACCCAAGAAGTGGGTATTCAACCCAGAGACCGACAAATCACTTCGAAGCCTACAGTCTTATTGACGACACTTGGGGTTAATTTGTCAACATAATAGCTTTAGTAGTGCACAATAATATCAAAGAGGTCAGATGTTGGTAGGCGTAACCCTGCTTTGAATAGAGGAACAGGAACCCCCAGTTTCCCTCGAGGGCGGTCATAGATCGATGATCCCTTCGCTGGAATCATCACACCATGCTCTGGCAAGAAACCAAATTATTCTTGCAGTAGTCGAAATTCCTCCACGGTAGGGACTCTGCCGTAACGATCCATCATTAAGAAGTGATGAGTGATGAAAAAGAAAAAAATCACAAAATGCCTGAGTCGCTATAGCGAAAGTAAGAAAAGAAAGAAAAGGTGAAAGGTCTTGAGTAAAGGGGGGGTTTTAATGGTAAAACTGGTGTCGCGAACCATCTCATGATGGATCTGACACATATCGACAACGTTGTCTAAGTCTATCGAATGCCAGAAATAATCTCAGACATACATGTATTGTAATGTAGGCTCGAATGACGATGCTACCATGCTAACATATACGCTTACAAGCCTAAGGGACTTGTTAATGTTCCCTCAAGAAAGACGTTAAAGAATAAAAGTTAAACTAGCGCCAAGCTTGGCCTAGTTAGAATCTGGTCATACCCAGTCTGAGGCTAAGGTCGGGCCTCTGCCTGACTCACTATTATGGCGGTTAAGTGGCATAACTGCGCCTTACCCTCTTCTCCCCAGGAGAAATAACCCCACAAACGTGGATCGATTCAAAGAGCTCCACTTTCCTATCTGACGACAGCCGTGATCATCATTATATTGAAGATTCCCCTCTAGCCAATGGGGGAACGAGATAGAAAGACGTGATGGAGGATCCTTCAATATCGATCCGCCACGTATCGTCTCACGAGGGAAGTCTCAACAGAATCAGTTAGGAGGCACGTGCCTATCGATTAGGTATAAAAGAACCCTTCTTCCCTATGAGAGGACTAGACTCTTTTTCTCTCATACATTCTATCTCTTCTCTTGGAATCAATTCTAACTTGATCGTCGGAGCTTCGTGCTGGGAACCACTCCCAAACGTTGTCTAATGCTCATGTCTTTTCTTTGTACTGTGATATCAGGAGAAGGAACCAACTCGACGCCCTCCCTTGATCTCAATCATACCATCTCTGACATATCACAACAGTAACGGAAGCAAATCTAATAGCTTTGTGAATTATGATATGAAAACAAACGAATGTAGGAGGATTTTGGAAACTCGGAAAAAATTGGTTTACATATGTCTCAGTGTCACTCCGGGGTTACATATTTGGTGGAAGGGAAGGGTGTAGTGGATGGTAATAAATGATTTTTCATTCTATTAACATTCCAAGGGTCGAGTGTAAGGATAAGTGGAAGTGGATAATGAGTTTGTGTAATAAACATAAAGTTAATTTTCTAGCTATTCATGAGACGAAAAAGGAGGTGGTCGCTTTGCAGATTGTGCGGTTATTTTGGGATAATTTATCTTGTATGTTTGAATGGTCTCCTTCACGAGGTGCTTTAGGAGGTATTCTAGTTATTTGGAGTCCATATAGTTTTAAAAGAACTCGGGTTGTGACTCAGGATTCGTTTGTTGTTATTGAGGCAGAGTGGAGTCACTCTTGTCTCAAGTGTTTATTTGTCTAAGTGTATACCCCATAAAGTTTGGATAGGAAGAGGAAGTTGTGGTAGGACTTGTCTGTTCATATATCTTCCTTTCGGGGAAATTTTGTGTAGATGGAGGATTTCTATGATGTTCATGATGATGGGGTTTGATACAAAATATAAGTTAGTTTTTCATAAAAATCGGTCATTAGAAGTGTTAAAAATAACAGGTTTATTTTTTAGTTTATAATAAAACCAAATCATCAAGGTTTCTGTTTATAGAGGTTAGATTAAAAAAAACAAAGAGTTTTTATAATGACAACCTTTCAAGCCTTTGAACCCAGTTGGTTTTTGGGTGATGACGAAGATAATAAAAATTAAAGAACATGATTATCTCTATGTGTATCCACCATTAAAAGTAAGACACTTTGAATGCTAGTTCCTTCTTGTATTCTTGAGTGTCTTAATCCTTTAAGTGCTTAACTCAAATAATTACTAAAGGAGACAACTCAAGAGAGCTTCTAATCTTGCAACAATCTTCAAAAGACAACAAGAAGAGGAAGAGTAGAGAGGATTCGGCCATAGAGAGAAAATAAGAGATTTAACTAGCAAAACTAGCCAAAAACTCATGCAAAACACTCTCTTATATACCCATGCAAAGGTAAGGGATTTACATTAAAATACTTTAAAGTAATGTTAGCCTTTAGAAGCATGGGGAGACAAAGCATGGAGGTTAACAAAGAATGTAACATCCATAAAATTCATGAAAATTTTTAAACTTTTAAAACCAATCCACAAATCATGATTGTTTACAAATTAGTTTTCAAAACATTTTTAATATCAGAGTTTTCCCAAAATCATAAAACATAACACGAGGAGGTGCACAATCATGCCTTTGCCTTCCCACGATCATCTGAGGTACCTGAAATATAACCCAAAACTGTAAGCCCAAAGCTTACTGAGTTTCCCCAAAATACCAACACATCACATAATCATAAGAACAATAGCAACCAACATCCATACAAAGCCTTTAGTATGACTGGAACGCCCCACCGGTCTACAGTT
Source organism: Lactuca serriola (assembly GCF_051521515.1). Taxonomy (NCBI): domain Eukaryota; kingdom Viridiplantae; phylum Streptophyta; class Magnoliopsida; order Asterales; family Asteraceae; genus Lactuca; species Lactuca serriola. The sequence goes on from NC_136411.1 coordinate 284,889,972, forward strand.
TACCTGGTATGATCACAGAACCAGCAACATGACTGGTATGCCACACCGGGCCTTCAGCCTATCTGGACCGTTCTCTGGGCCTTCTCCCTGATAGGTACACTCTACTGGCCTTTAATCTATCCGGGAAGCCCTAGGTCTGTTGGCCTTCAACACAAAGCAGGACCACCTCAACCCAACCACACATACACCATGTCGACACACACATAAATAAAATACAAAGCGTACAAATAACCAGCCAATAACAAACAAACCGATCTTACAGATCACTAAGCGTAACATCATCCTATCTACCATGATACATATCTAACAGGTCACTACAGTACACAATTATATGATAAACAAGGATAACAATCCAAATGGCCGACCTTGGTGCCTTCGATCCGTAAGTACATTGAGGAAAACTCACCTCACAAATTGAACTGAACTGATAAGGCTCGACTCCGAATCTCAACTCTCAAACCGATACCTATTACCACCAAATGACCAATTTCATCAAAATCCCAAAATACCCAAAATAACCCCAAGGTTCAACTTGGTCAAAGTCAACTAGTCAAACCCCCTAAGCTAACTGAGTCTACCCAACTACGTAATCCCATCGAGCTGACCCAGTGCGAGTATGTGGGGTGTACTTTGGAGGTACGCTTGGCATACTCCAAGCCTCACATTTACCATCATTGGGGTGGTTGACCGAGTATGCGGGGCGTACTTCCTCTTGCGTGGGCATACCCTCGCACCACCCAAAATCCCATTAAGTGCTTAATCCAAAAAGTCCAAACGTCCAATTAGAGATCCAAGCCTAAAAAGGTGTTCCAAACCATAAAGTATCCAACTTTTTGGTTTTGCGTGTCTTATTAAGTCCCAAAACCAAGATCCTAGTTTTTCTTAACCACGTAAGAGCTCTATAACTTTCATGCATGCACCAAAAGAGCGCCAAGATTGCATTTTTATGACTTAATGCACCTCCTTTCTTCAGAAAGGACATATCCTTTGGTCTTAGAGTAGCTCATACTTATTAAGGCCATGAAAAGGGACTAAAAACCTATAAATTCCTCTTGGAAAGATCTTAAACAAATACAAGTCAAGATCAAAGCTTTATACTTTCTGGAGCTTCTCAAGAAGGTAAAATCCCAGATCCACAAGTTGCTCTCACACCAAGGCCTCTCCAAGAATCTTCTTCTTCCTTTAATACACAAAGAATACACCAAGAACACACACCCAAAGGTTAGGGTTTGCAAAAACGTTTCGAAGAAGGTGGAGGTTGAAAAGGTGTGGAGAAATGAGCCACAATGTTGCTTAAATGCCCCTCAAACCCTAAAAATTAGGGTTTCCTCCTAACATTAGTATGCCCCGCGTACATAAGTTTATGCCCAACATACTAGGGCGCACCATAGTACGTGTTAGGTGCATTTTGTGCACCTTTTTGCACAACCTTTAGCCCTTTTTATGTATGTTTTTAGCATAATTGTTCTTTGCTTTTATTGCATTTCATCATATTTAGGTTAATTTCTGGAACAACCTTATTTGCACTCTTTAATGTCATTTTTAGGTAAACCAGAGGTTGGAGCACGCTTTTGGAGGTGTCGGGAAGCGTTGGTAAAGATTGCGGGATGATTGGGAAAAAAACAGAAGAACTAGGAAAATCAAGTTTGGATGACCATCCAGAGGGCTACACGGGGTGTGTTGGATTTGGCCTAGAAATCCAACACGGGGCGTGTTTGACCATTCCAGGCACTTTGACTTCACTGAACACAAACCGTGTTCATTTAGCCTATTTGGACATGGGACGTGTTGGTCCAGATGCACATTTTTGAGCATCATACTTTAGAGTTGGAATTGAGGATTGAAGGTTGTTTTTTCACTCAACATGACCCGTGTTGATTTACTCTACATCGACACGGGCCGTGTTCGACTTAAAAACTACTTTTTAGCAGTTTTTCCTATTTTCCTTATGTCGAGAATTGGGTCATTTTGGGGGACATCAGAGCAGAGAAGAGCACTTTTGGAGAGGAGAATTCGAAGGTTTTAGCAAGGGTTTGTCCGTTAATCATTTGGCAACATTATAAATTCTTCCTTGTAAGCACTTTAGCACTTAATTTCATCTTTTAAACTTGTTAAACTTATTCTAGCCATGTGTGGCTAGAACCCTAACTTTTCCAATTTCATGTTTTGACTTTTTGGTTGTGAATCAAATCATATGACCTGATGTTTGTGTTTAATTTCTATCTAGTGAACTGATTTTACTTCAATCGAATGTTTGATTCTAATAAAGATTCTTATTAGCCATTTGAATTAGGGTTAGGTCATTCAAGTTATTCATTTTGCAAAATTCGTAATTGTTTTGTGAATTGAACTAAGTAACAAGCATTAAATTGATTTCTTATGAATGAATTTAGCGTAAATCTTTTCACACATTCTTACGCTCCCGAGCTTGTGAGGAGTATTGGGTGTTGTTGGGAACATTCACAATAAGCTTAATGCAATCTTTTAGTCTAATTCTAAGAGCTTGTTTAGATTAGGTTAGTAAGGTTAGGATTAATCAAAGAGTTTGTTTTAATTGATTAATTTGGTGAATGGAAAGTGTTAGAGCTTGTTAACACTTTAAAGTACCAACTTAGATAGAATGAAACAAATTTCTTGTCATCTTTGATTCACATTGTTGGTTTGTTATATATGAAGTTGGAGTCATTACAAAATCTGAACTTAATTCACTCATTTAGCCGATTACGTGTGTTTTTAATTTGTTTGTTTAATCATTGCATTCTAAACCCCCCTCTTTACTGTTGGTGACCATAGTACCTTGCGCAAAGAGGTATATACTAATTATCCTATGTCTCTGTGGATCGACCCTACTTTCCTTGTACTACCTTTTAGTGCAATCTAGTGGGATTCTTTTGGAGTATATCGTACCCCTTTATTTGTTGTGTTTGACACGCCTAACAAATTGGCGCCATTGCCGGGGACATGGTGGTACTAATTGTTTATGCCTAGATCTTTTCGTACAGGTATACCATTGCCAGTTGACTCAAAGATAGAAAGGACTGCAAAGAAGTTAAGGAAGCAAGCCAAGCTTCGTAAGAGGCAACCGGTTTCTGGTACTTCTTAATCATCTACTCCCCCAGTCATCAACATTTGGGAGGACATAACCCTCTAAAGTGTATCAGCCTCAGAAACAGAAAGCCCATCACTCTCACCACAACCATCCTCACCCATAAATACCACCCCACCCTCTTCACCTGTTCATAATATCCTAAACACTTCACCTACAGAAACATCACCCACTTCTCAAGCCATGGCAGACAACCCTGGAGGGAATCAAGGTCCTCCAAACCTACCACCCGAACAAACTCTCCGTCAATGGTCAAGACAAGAGGTTACTCAACAACCTCTTTGCATCACATACCCAGCCGCCACCAACTAGGAACTAAAATCCAGGCTCATTCACTTACACCCAACATTTAGGGGCCTGGTAAATGAAGATCCTCACAAGTTTCTCACCGAGTTTCATGTAGTATGTGTGGGTATGAAACCACACAATGTCACAGAGGATCAGATCAAGCTTAGGGCATTCCCCTTCGCAGTGCAAGACACAGCCAAATACTGGCTCTATGACCTCCCATCGGGGACGGTGACTACTTGGGTAGACCTTGCAAGGTTGTTCTTGGATAAGTACTTTCCCGAAATGAAAGCTTCATCCCTATGGAGAGAAATTATCGGAATCAAGCAACACAAAAGAGAAGATTTCCACACATATTGGGAAAGATTTAAGAAACTTTGTGCCCGTTGTCTAAAGCACGAGATTACCGAGTATTAGCTCCTACAGTACTTCATTGAAGGCATGACCCCAATGGAAAGAAGACTTCTAAATGCTTCTAGCGGCGGATCTTTACCCAATAAGACTCTAACTGAAATCTGCAATCTAATCAAGAACATGGCTGAAGATTGCAAACATTCAAGCCATGATGAAGAATGGTACATGGATGCACTCCGAGGTGGGAAGTTCAAACTCCTCAGATTGAAGCTCAATTGTCCGAGCTCACAAAAGTAGTAATGACGCTGGCCAAAGACAAAGGTGTGCAACCCACACCCCGCCCATGCGGTATTTGCACTCAAGTGGGGCATCCAACCGATATGTGCCCACAACTTCAAGAGGAAGATTATGAAGAAGCAAAAGTCATGGGAGGCTATTCCAGGTCAGATCAGAGAGGTTATAAGCAACCACGAGGTGATCAGAGATGGAACAATAATCAGGGTTGGGGAGGAAATCAACAAGGAAATTATCAGTTAAATCAATCACATCAATACCAGCTAAGACCACCATTTCCTCAAAATTAACAAAGACCACCCTTCCAACCTCAAAATTACCAGCCAAGGCATCCACAACAACCACCTCCACAAGCAGGTTCTTCAAGCATGTCACTAGAAGATATTGTCAAAAGCCTTGCTACAAGCACTCAAAGCTTCCAACAAGAAACCAAGGAGAGCATAGAAATCTTGGAGCAACAAGTGTCACAACTTGCTCAATCCGTAAGTAAGATGGAATCACAAGGCAAGCTACCATCTCAAACGGAGAAGAACCCGAAACACAATGCTTGTGCCATTACTTTAAGAGGTAGGAAAAGCTATGAAGGTCCAAGGATGCCGGATGAAGAAGAGGAAGAGAAAGAGATAGAGGTGGAAGAAGCTATCAAAGAAGAGGAGGAGGAGCCCATAGAGACCAAAGTGAAAGTCACACTAGCTCCATTTCCTTCAAGGTTGGCCAGCACCAAAAGAGAACGGGAAGATGATGAAATCATTGCCATGTTTTGAAAGGTTGAAATCAATATCCCTCTTTTAGATGCTATTACACAGATTCCTAGATATGCTAAGTTCCTCAAGGAACTTTGCCCATCTAAGAAAAAGCTTAAAGGAAATCAAACTATGAAAGTTGGTGAAAATGTTTCAGCTGTGTTACAAAAATGGCTACCAAAAAATGCAAGGACCCGAGTGTTTTCACGGTTCCTTGTAAAATGGGTAACATTTTTGTACCATGTGCCATGCTTGATCTTGGAGCATCAATTAATTTCTTACCCTATTCAAGTTATAAGACAATGGGAATTGGACCTTTAGAAAAAACCGGAGTTATCATTCAACTTGCCGACCGGTCTTTGGTACACCCGAAAGGTGTATTGGAGGACGTGTTAGTGCAAGTTAATGAACTTGTATTTCCCGCTGACTTTTATGTTTTGGATATGGGTGATGAAAACATCGCACAATCGAACTCCATCCTTTTGGGGAGACCTTTTATGAGTACCGCAAAAACAAAAATAGATGTATTCAATGGTACTTTGTCTATGGAGTTCGATGCTGAAGTGATTAACTTTAATATATTTGAAGCCATGCATTATCCTAGTGATATTCATTCCTTAAACTTCATAGATGTTATTGATACCTGTACTAATGATTGCTTTGAGATGTCAAGCCAAGATGTGCTAACCACCATCTTGAGCAAACACTTTGATGAGACAGGGATTAAGAATTTGGCTGACAAGTACACATTGGAGGATGAACTGATTGAAACAATCAATTCCTTGGAAAAATCACAACCCATGAGAGTTGAACCACCCCACATGAAGCTAAAAAGTTCCAATCTGAAACTTCTCCCATCCATAGTACAACCACAAACTCTTGAGTTGAAGGCTCTTCCCGACCATCTCAAGTATGCCTATCTTGGAGAGGAAGAGACATTACCGGTGATAATTTCAACCAAGATAGCACGAGAAGAAGAAAAAAAGTTGGTTGGAATTTTGAAGAAGTACAAGGAGGCTATTGGTTGGACCATTGCGAACATAAAAAGGGTTGAATCCATCATTATGCATGCACAAAATACTGATGGAAGAGGACTTCAAGCCAACCCGTGAAGGCCAAAGGAGATTGAATCCTCCTATGATGGAGGTAGTGAAAAAAGAGATCATGAAGCTAATGTAGGTGTAATCTATTGCATTTCTGATAGTAAGTGGGTAAGTCCCGTGTAAGTTGTCCCGAAAAAGGTCGGAGTCACTATTGTTAAAAACTCCGAAGGGGAATTGGTACCCACCCGTGTGCAAAATGGGTGGAGGGTTTGTATCGATTTTAGGAAGTCGAATGCTTCCACACGCAAAGACCACTTCCCTTTGCCATTTATTGATCAAATGTTCGAAAGATTAGCTGAGAAATCTCATTATTGCTGCCTTGATGGTTTTTCTGGTTTTCACCAAATTCCGGTTGCCCCGGAAGACCAAGAGAAAACCACATTTACATGTCCTTTTGTCTCCATTGCATATAGACGCATGCCTTTTGGCTTGTGCAATTCACCAGCGACTTTCCAAAGATGGATGGTGAGCATATTTTCAGAATATGTCGAAAATATCATTGAGGTTTTCATGGACGATTTTATTGTTTATGGAAATTCTTTTAAAGAATGTTTGCAAACTCTCACCAAAATCTTACAAAGGTGCATTGACACAAATTTAGTCCTCAATTATGAAAAATGTCATTTTATGGTTGACAAAGGGCTTGATACTTGGACATGTGGTGTCACAAAAAGGTTTAGAAGTTGACAAGGCCAAAATTGATGTTATTAAGAGCTTACCATGCCCGACGAATGTTCGGAAATGCGTTCTTTTCTTGGTCATACAGGTTTTTATCGGCGGTTTATTAAGGATTTTTCCAAAATCACTGTGTCGACTTCTACAAAAGGAGGCTGATTTTGAGTTTGGTGATGAATGTAAGAAGGAATTTGATCATTTGAAAGACTTGTTGACATCTGCCCCCATTATTCAACCGCCAAATTGGGATCTTCCATTCGAGATCATGTGCGATGCTAGCAATACCGCGGTTGGGGCGGTTTTGGGACAAAAGGTTGACCGAGCTCATCATGTCATCTACTATGCATCCAAGACCTTGGATAGTGCACAAAGCAACTACACCACAACGGAGAAAGAGTTGCTTGCTATTGTCTTTGCTCTATAGAAGTTCCGACAGTACCTCCTTGGAACTAAAGTGATCTTATATTTGGTCAATGCAGCCATAAAGCACTTAATTACAAAGAAAGATTCGAAGCCGAGGTTAATACGGTGGATGTTGCGTTTTCAAGAGTTCGACATTGAGATCAAGGACAAGATTAGAAAGGAGAATTTAGTTGCGGATGATCTAAGCCGCATTGTATGACCCGAATATGGTATACGAATCTGTGACACATTTCCAGACGAACATCTATTTGTAGCCAAAGAAGCACCATGGTATGCAGATATCGTCAATTATTTGGTTACAAGTCAATTTCCCCCAGATTCATCCCGTTGTCAAAAAGATAAAATCAAGAAGGAGGCCAAGCGATATATATGGGACAATCCGTACCTTTGGAAGTACTGTGCAGATCAAATGATCCGAAGGTGTGTTGAGAAAAAAGAGGTACAATCTATCCTTAATTTTTTCCATTCTTATGCTTGTGGTGGTCACTTTGTACCCCAATGGGTAGCTAGGAAAGTTTTAGATAGTGGATTCTTTTGGCCTTCTATATTTCATGATTCTTATGTGTTTTGTGCACATTGCGAAAAGTGCCAAAAATCCGGGTCTTTAAGCTCTAGGAATCAAATGCCCCTAACTTCCATTTTAGTGTGTGAGATATTTGATGTATGGGATTGACTTTATGGGACCATTTCCGCCCTCTTTTGGTTGTTCATACATTTATTGGAGGTGGACTATGTGTCCAAATGGGTGGAGGCTAAGGCCACCTGTACTAATGATTCCAAAGTTGTGGTAGATTTTCTTAATGTACAGATTTTCTCACGGTTTGGCACACCATTTCTGCAATAGGATGCTTGTAACACCGTAAATTTCAAAACAATTTTTCATTTAAAAATAGCCGTTTAATTCTTAGAAACACTTGTTTAAAATCTCAATCATAATCGAATTACAAAACATAACTCCATTTCCACTTGCATAGAAAACCAGGATCCTCCAAAACATGACTCTTTCTCTGGTGTGTACAATCAAGCCGGTGCCGTCCCGTGATACTGAAAGAAACCTGAAAAACATCACACAAAACACTGTAAGCACGAAGCTTAGTGAGTTCCCGAAAATACCACACACATAACACGTATTAGCCGCTCGAGGCTATAACTCTATGGGTCTGTGCACCCAAACTCTGTGAACCCTCAGGTTCTAACTTTGTGAACCTTCCGGTTCGAACTCTAGGAACCCTTTGGTTCCAACTCTGTAAACATTCACAGCATAAATCACATAGAAATAATGCAGTACAACACATAACAAACATAGCATACAAATACTCTGTCACATAACTCTGGTTACCTACTCAAGGTAAGGTATAGTGAGAAGACTAACATGGCAAGCAGAAAGCAGATATCCCCACACTTAAATCTCGAACTCGCCACCGCCTAACATGTAAGGCAAATACTCTCATGAATATAACTCTCGAGACTAGAATCAAGCCTCTCATGGCACCCTCTTAAGGGTAAAAGACTATTTTACCCCTCTCTTGGCCCAAAGGCCACATCGCTGACCAAACCCTAAAAGTCAACGGCCAACCCTTGGTCAAAATCAAAGTCCTCAGTCAAAGTCAACCCCTGACTGACCCTACTCGCCGAGTCAACCCTATGACTCGCCGAGTTCCCATAATCAGAACTTCACTCAATCCGCGACCTAACTCGCCGAGTCACCCCGAGACTCGCCGAGTCCAACAAATCTAAGTCCACTCGCACACAAATCACCGACTCATCCCTTGACTCACCGATTCTCGACTCAACTAGGGAATATCGGGACCCTTCGACAAGACTCGCCGAGTTCAAGAATAGACTTGCCGAGTCTAAGGCTATCATCAACCTACTCGCCGAGTTGTTCATACAACTCGCCGAGTTCCAGGCCATCTTCATCCAACTCGCCGAGTCCCAGCTCATCTTTAAGCAACTCGTCGAGTACACCCATGTGACTCGTCGAGTAACACCGGTCTGAATCCATTCAGAAGCATTCCAGGCCATGCAATTGCTCCAAAACATAGATCTAGCCTCCTACCACTCATACATCACGTAAAGTGGCAAACTTTACGTGAATCCAAAGACATCTAGGCCATTTGCACAATGGGCTAGGGTTTGGGGACATGATGGCTCCACAAAACACTCCAACACAGGGACTTTCATGCTCTCTGATCCTTCTCCATTCCAGATCTGAGGTAGCAACCTCAGATCTAACCTCTAGACTTCCAATTACATCCATAGACAAGTTCCCACAATTCCCAAAATGAAGAAACAACATAACAACAGTCCAAGAACGAGATATTACCTCCAAGAGATGCCCCAACTGCAATGTAATTCGAACCCAAGCAAAGCCCCTTCCTCCAAGCCTTCAATCTCCCAAAATTCCTTCAACAATTACTTCTCCAAGCTCCAATCCACTCAACAATGGTGCTTCTCCGCGATTTAGGGTTTTCTGGGGCTCAAGGGCTGATAAGGAGGCTGGGAGGAAAACATAATGTTCTTTATATAGGGATCAACCCCGAGAATTAGGGTTTTCTCCAATCAGCGCCTACTTGCCGAGTCCTCCTCACTGACTCGCCGAGTCGGCTACTTAGCACGCGACCCGGTCACGACTCTACTCGCCGAGTCCATCCCTGCACTCGCCGAGTCACTCTTTCACAACTTACTCTTTTAGCCCTTCACCTCTACTATTGATATTTCGGGATGTTACAATTCTCCCCCACTTAAATTAGGCTTCGTCCTCGAAGCCTACAGCAACTCAACTCTAGAAATACTCCCACAACGTGCCACCTGGCCTTAATCGGACCAGGTCTCACAAGGCATACCCATCGAAACTCGAACACACTTTCCCTTTCCTTACGGTGTCCTGACCACCGTCTCGAACCGGGCACCGGCTGTACCCTCTGATAACCACACTCAACGATCCGAGAATTACCCATGAAGCATCACTGCCCCAAATCTCAACAATTACTCGACCCATAAAGGTTAGAAGCCAGGAACCATCGGATCCCCGATCCGAATCCCACTCTATCCAATCCGTGACGACGGAAAGACCCATTCTCAATCTCAGAGCAACTCTCACGAGTTCTCCTCTTGCAATCACATACGCATGCTGAACTTGCTCCAACACCCTCAGGTTGGGAAAACCCGATACACTGATGATATCCTCCAACATCCCCCAGGATGACCACTAGCACATATCCAATACCCTGATCAGAATCAAGCTGGGAGTCCCAGACTCCCTCCCTGCATCCATCCTGAGACTCTTGGCTCTACACCCGTGGAATCCCTTCCGCGTCCTCAGCAGACATCCCATCATGATGTCATTCCATACCACTGTCACAGACACAGTGCTCAACCACCATACTACAAATCATCCATTCTCACTACTACTTTCACTTCCGTGAACCAACACTTTCCCCCAGAAAATGAGGGTCCGACACCTCCTCCCATACAACAGCTCAAAGGGTGGCATACCAATGCACTAATGATGGCTGTTGATATAGGATAACTCAACCAAGGATAAATACGTGCCGCAACTCCCTCCTAAATCTAATACACATGCCCGAAGCATGTCTTTGAGCGTCTGAATCGTTCGCTCTCTCTGAGGTGTCGTCAGACATCATCATGATAAGCTCTAGCTCATTTCTCATATCCCTCTTCGAGACTGAGCATCAGGTCAGCTTTTGACTCCACAGCTGAGCCTCTAAAGGTCACCCCTATCATGATCCAAATATCCCACTAACTTCCTCCCCGTGACCACTATCTCGGCCCAGTGACATGCAAGTCACGAAATTCTCTTTTCCTCATGCGAGAAAAATACAATCCAACCGAGGATCGTCTCAACTCTGATCTCTGGTTTCTGCTGCGCATATCCCTTGTGCATCCCACCACATTTCCAGACAGAGACGGAGACCCCAGTCTCGCCCCCGGTCCAACATCCAGGCTCCAAAAACTCAATACTAGGGCTACTCAAGCCCAAAACTCTTCCACATCATACACTGATCGGAGAACATTCCATCATCACACTCTCTTGCCATCAAGTGAGTACTACGGCTCCCCGTAGTATCACAACACCCTCCGACTAGTGAGTACTATGGCTCCCCGCAGTATCACAACACCCTCTGACTAGTGAGCACTACGGATCCCCGCAGTATCACAACACCCTCTGACTAGTGAGTACTACGGCTCCCAGAAGTATCACAACACCCTCTGACTAGTGAGTACTACGGCTCCCCGCAGTATCACAACACCCTCTGACTAGTGAGTACTACGGCTCCCCGCAGTATCACAACACCCTCTGACTAGTGAGTACTACGGCTCCCCGTAGTATCACAACACCCTCTGACTCCACTAGCTCGTGCTCCGCAGACTATCATAGGCGGCTACCCATACTCGACTCGAATATTCATCAACAACTCTGGAGGCAATCGACATAACAAATGCCCACCCTTGCGAAGATCCATTCTCTCAAATAATCTCCCTGGATGCCCATACTCGAAGGGCTCCCACTAGATCCATAGATACCTGATATACCACAAGTCGTCTCAACTCAAGATTCACGAGTAACTCCGAAATAAAGATATCATACCCGGATACCTCGGAATACCCCAACAGAACATCACAAGATCCTGCCACAACCACTGATCTCCTGCCCCAAGCATCATATAGACACAATAATACATTTCCTCTGAACCCCATAAATAGATCTACATTCTTCCCACATTGCAACTTCGGTGTATCCAATTCCTCAATTGGAATACGAGAAAACGCTAACGCTACGAAATACGCTGGTAATTCTCCGAAACCCTTTTTCCCGCCGCTCAAAATCCAAACAAGGATACGCATACCGACCCGGGAGTTGGCTGCCCAATCATTCTCTATCTACTTGCCCCAACACTGACCAATACCAGATTCCTGACCAATAAACACCTGCCGTGGAGACATTCATCCTTCTCAAACAAGTACTTCCCGCATTAACTCACTCTGACCCCTTCCCTCGATCACCGACATCTCTGGTCTCATGATTTCTTACCGCAGATCTCTCTACTCCACTTATAACTGCTCTTGACAACTCTCTGCTTTCTTACATACGGCACCGGGTTCTCCCCCACTTAGGGTTCGAACCATCACCAAATAGCACATAACCAACCCATAACTATTTTCACCAGCAAAATCGCACCTGCCCTCGGAAAGTACTACACAACGCCCGATAATCCTCCTTAAGGAAATCAATCGACCTCATATACTCTGAACCTCTGATGAACTCCTCAAGAACTTCTCGTCACGACTGCCTCTAGTCGTTCCAAATCTCGTACCAATCTAGTACCAAACAACTCAACTGCTCAATAACATCCCTGGCTCATAGACTGAACCACAAAATCATCGTACCCCTCACCTCAACTCATCAAACATCGCTCCAACAGGGACCCACTCCCATATTCAACACCCAACATAGATAGAAAACTCTCTGCACTACTAAACTTGACTGAACTCCCCACTGATACCACTACAATACATCCTACTATACTCAAATAGGTGTAGTGTGGTCCTCGACTATCTCAGTCCCAACTGACTATCTGCTCATGATAAATCACTGCCTCGCGGCACACATGCTACCTGATACTCTGGGAGAAATCATCATCAATAACGACCTGCAGGGTTTACCCTCAAACCCAAAACTAAAACATCATGCTTCTCATATTTTGCACATGCACATAATCAGTACCTCCCAGATCATAGAAGGTGCATCTCCTTTATCGACTGACCGCTCAACTCAGATTGAAATTCTCCCTTCTCACTGACTCCTTACTAAAATACTCTGAGGGGCTCTCGATCTCCCTCTCAGGGGACGCCTCTTCGAACTTAATCATGACCGGATGATCGGAGAACCACAAGCTTCATTCACTACGAACCATGGTACTCATTCCATGACATCTCTTCTCAATATGCTCCGGTGTATGGTACTCTAACCATAACATCACTCCCCAATCCGCTCCGATGTATGGTACTCGAACCATAACATCACTCCTCAATCCGCTCCGATGTATGGTACTCGAACCATAACATCACTCCTCAATCCGCTCCGATGTATGGTACTCGAACCATAACATCACTCCTCAATCTGCTCTGATGTATGGTACTCGAACCATAACATCACTCCTCAATCCGCTCTGATGTATGGTACTCGAACCATAACATCACTCCTCAACCCGCTCCGATGTATGGTACTGGAACCATAACATCACTCCTCAATCCTCTCCTTAGAACCTTCAAAATACTCCCTGTATAAAGTATGGGTCCTCTGCTTTCAATAGTACGGGCCCATACTACCTGCCACATCTACCCATACTTTCCACACGGACCATCCAAGAGCTCCTAAGTAGCCGCTCGACTTGCTCTTTCACCAATCCCATCGCGCATGCTCGCTCCCCAGCGAAATTCTCTACTCTACCAGCGCACTCATCTAGCTAGGGTTACTCCTTAGGATATTGTGTTGTCCTCCCACTTCTTTGCTATCAGCTGCTGAAGAGCTCCTAATGATGCCAGCCATCTACCTCCTGAATATCGTCATATTCACTTGGTAGCTGACTCCCATCATCGAGAGTTCCACAAAGCACAAAGCAAGCAGCATTCGAGCATCGAAGAATACATAGGACTCCCTCTTTATGATAACTCCACTTTCTCGGCTCATCCTCGGAAGTACCACCGAACTCTGTAACTCTACCCCTCATGGGTTCTAACTGGATACTCTCACTCATCACATACTCAAAAGCATAACACATATAACAACAAGTCCTAGGCTAAGGCATCACAAATCAGGCCACTCTAGTCCTAAGATATGAAATACCTAGCCTGTCTCTAGCATGCAATAATATCTCATAAAGTGCATCATAAATATCTTATAACACAAAAGTAAGGGTATTTTGGGAAATCACCGTTCGGGCTCTGGCTGATTGTACACACTGCTCTTTCTTGCTTTCTCTTTGAACTGTTATTCACTTTCAGAAAATTATTTCTTTTAAAAAAAACTTTTCTTACTTCCTCAGTTTGAGTCCAGATTTACTCGAAGGTGCATCCGAATCCCTCAAACCAAGGCTCTGATACCAACTTGTAACACCGTAAATTTCAAAACAATTTTTCATTTAAAAATAGCCGTTTAATTCTTAGAAACACTTGTTTAAAATCTCAATCATAATCGAATTACAAAACATAACTCCATTTCCACTTGCATAGAAAACCAGGATCCTCCAAAACATGACTCTTTCTCTGGTGTGTACAATCAAGCCGGTGCCGTCTCGTGATACTGAAAGAAACCTGAAAAACATCACACAAAACACTGTAAGCACGAAGCTTAGTGAGTTCCCGAAAATACCACACACATAACACGTATTAGCCGCTCGAGGCTATAACTCTATGGGTCCGTGCACCCAAACTCTGTGAACCCTCAGGTTCTAACTCTGTGAACCTTCCGGTTCGAACTCTAGGAACCCTTCGGTTCCAACTCTGTAAACATGCACAACATAAATCACATAGAAATAATGCAGTACAACACATAACAAACATAGCATACAAATACTCTGTCACATAACTCTGGTTACCTACTCAAGGTAAGGTATAGTGAGAAGACTCACCTGGCAAGCAGAAAGCAGATATCCCCACACTTAAATCTCGAACTCGCCACCGCCTAACACGTAAGGCAAATACTCTCATGAATATAACTCTCGAGACTAGAATCAAGCCTCTCATGGCACCCTCTTAAGGGTAAAAGACTATTTTACCCCTCTCTTGGCACAAAGGCCACATCGCTGACCAAACCCTAAAAGTCAACGGTCAACCCTTGGTCAAAATCAAAGTCCTCAGTCAAAGTCAACCCCTGACTGACCCTACTCGCCGAGTTCCCATAATCAGAACTTCACTCAATCCGCGACCTAACTCGCCGAGTCACCCCGAGACTCGCCGAGTCCAAGAAATCTAAGTTCACTCGCATACAAATCACCGAGTCATCCCTTGACTCATCGATTCTCGACTCAACCAGGGAATATCGGGACCCTTTGACAAGACTCGTCGAGTTCAAGAACAGACTCGCCGAGTCTAAGGCTATCATCAACCTACTCTCTGAGTTGTTCATACAACTCGCCGAGTTCCAGGCCATCTTCATCCAACTCGCCGAGTTGTTCTTCCAACTCGCCGAGTCCCAGCTCATCTTTAAGCAACTCGTCGAGTACACCCATGTGACTCGCCGAGTACCACCGGTCTGAATCCATTCAGAAGCATTCCAGGCCATGCAATTGCTCCAAAACATAGATCTAGCCTCCTACCACTCATCCATCACGTAAAGTGGCAAACTTTACGTGAATCCAAAGAGATCTAGGCCATTTGCACAATGGGCTAGGGTTTGGGGACATGATGGCTCCACAAAACACTCCAACACAGGGACTTTCATGCTCTCTGATGCTTCTCCATTCCATATCTGAGGTAGCAACCTCAGATCTAACCTCTAGACTTCTAATTACATCCATAGACAAGTTCCCACAATTCCCAAAATGAAGAAACAACATAACAACTGTCCAAGAACGAGATATTACCTCCAAGAGATGCCCCAACTGCAATGTAATTCGAACCCAAGCAAAGCCCCTTGCTCCAAGCATTCAATCTCCCAAAATTCCTTCAACAATTACATCTCCAAGCTCCAATCCACTCAAAAATGGTGCTTCTCCGTGATTTAGGGTTTTTTGGGGGCTCAAGGGGTGATAAGGAGGCTGGGAGGAAAACATAATGTTCTTTATATAGGGCTCAACCCCGGGAATTAGGTTTTTCTCCAATCAGCGCCTACTCGCCGAGTCCTCCTCACTGACTCGCCGAGTCGGCTACTTAGCACGCGACCCGGTCACGACTCTACTCGCCGAGTCCATCCCTGCACTCACCGAGTCACTCTTTCACAACTTACTCTTTTAGCCCTTCAACTCTACTGTTGATATTTCTGGATGTTACAATGCTTGAAGCTGTTTTAACAAAGTATGGCATGACACACAAAGTCTCAACAACTTATCATCCCCAAACCAATGGACAAGCCAATATCTTAAACAGGCAAATCAAAAGCATCTTGGAGAACACGGTCAATCCAAACCACAAAGATTGGAGCATAAGGCTAGATGATGCCATATGGGCACACCGTACTGCTTTTAAAACCCCCATTGGTATGTCCCCATATTAGCTGGTGTTTAGAAAAGCATTTCATCTTCCGGTTGAGCTTGAACATAACAGTTTTTGGGCTGTAAAGAAATTCAATATGAATGAAAATGAGGTGGGAAAAAAAGGAAGCTAGACATTCAAGAGTTAGAGGAGATTCGGAATGATGTGTACGAAAGCAACATGATTTATAATGAGAAGACAAAAGCATACCATGACAAAATGATCTCCCGGAAGACTTTTGTGCAAGGACAAAAGGTTCTTCTTTACCACTCAAGGTTCAAGTTAATTTCAGGGAAGTTAAGATCAAGATGGGTTGGTCCTTTCGTGGTCACAAGGGTATTTGACCATGGTGGGGTGGAAATCACGAGCAAGCAAACCGGTAAAACATTCAAAGTTAATGGTCATAGATTGAAGTCGTTTTATGAAGGATTTGAGGTGAAGAAAGAGGAGGTTGATGTGTTGGAGAACCCCACGTACCAAGACTGAAGCACACTTGGGGGAAAGGTCGAGCCAACGACTTAAAACAAGGGCAGCTAACCGGGGGTATTTTCGTCATTTTTCTTTAAAACATTTCGTTCTTTGCATTTTTATGGTTTTTAATGTTCCAAATGTGTTTTGTCATGTTTTCAAATAAAAAAGGACCTTGGGATGCAAAAGCATTTCATTTCAAGGAGGGGGAATTTTTAAGTTCAAAAAGTGGGGAATAGCATCCAGAGCCCAACACGGGTCGTGTCCCACTTGGCCTAAATTGAACACGGGTCGTGTTCAGGAAAAATAAACCATTTTTCATCCAGAGACCAACACGAGTCGTGTTGGATTTTGGCCCATAGTGAACACGGGTCGTGTTCATAAAAGATGACCCTGACTCATCAAGAGACCAACACGGGTCATGTTGAGTTTTGCCTTATACACAACACGAGTCGTGTTCGTGATTCAGTTAGCATAAAAACCTCCAACACGGGGCGTGTCAATTTGGCCTATGGGAACACGGGTCGCGTTCGCGCGACAAGCATAATGGTTTTTAATGATAAAAATCGGGACTTTGCCTCATTTACCCCCACAATCACTTCATAACAGCCCCTCTCTCCCAACAAAAACCCTAGGTCTGATTTTCATCAAAACCTTTCAATTTCTACAAGATTTTGGCTTGCATCTCCAAAAAGGTTTGAGTTTTATCATCTACACTTCATCTTCTTCATCCTCAACATCATTTTCTTGCATTCTAATGGTGGATTTGGGGGGGGGGGGGGGGTTTTGACAAGCGCTAGGTCTGGAAATCTCATATGATTTTGGTGTTTTTGTGTCTTAATCTTCAAAGGGCAAGCTTGGGGAGGTTAAAGAAGGTCTTTCCCATCAAGAACGACACAATCCCACGCACGATTCGGTAAATTCTTTCCAATTCATCACTTGTTAGATTTGTGTTATTGAGTCAAATTGCTTGAAATTGTGGTCATATTGGACTTGATTCTCAATAGGAAATCATTCAAAACCAAATTTCCCACGAAATTTTGGTGGTTGAATTCGTGTTGACTGGACCCATGAACAGTTGACTTTTTTTTGACTTATTGAGCGATTGACTTTTAAATTGTCCCAAATTGACTATGGAAGGTGAACCTTCTAAAAGGCCTAGACGCACCGAATCATTCGCCCACCGTCGTAAGCCTAGGTCCCCATCCCTATCACCTCCACCTAGGACCCCATCACCTCAACCTAACTCGGCTCATGGTGGTGTCGTGTGTCTTGGCCCAATTCAAGAGGGCAAATTTGAGGTATTCCTTCAGCGGGGTCATACTATCTATAAGTTTATGCATGTGCCATCCCTTAAAGAGTTGCACATTTATAAACAAGTCTAAACCCTGTTTCGCAACATAGAATGGCACGGGTTGTTGAGGGTCCATGAACTGAGTTACAATGTCCCAACAACTGAGTTTCTATCCTTAGTTTATTTGGACCATGGGATCCTCCACTTTTGTCTCACGAATCAATATTATGAGATTTCCTTGGATCAAATTAATGCCATTGTTGGGGCCCCAACTAAAAACACATTTGGCCCACTAACCCAATTGAAGGATACTTTGATTTGACATGGTGGACCCAACTCACCTATTTACACCCATACGTCTCTAGCGCAACTAAAGCCTCATCATTTATCCATCCCGCAATGAAGGTGGCCCATAGAATCATTGCTTCGCTCGTCGCCCCTAGAGAGGAGCGAAGCACCATCAACGCGCTAGAGTTCAAAATCCTTTATGCAATGGATCATCTCGAGGACAACCTCATTCCCCATTATGGTCAATTTTTGGTCCACTAACTCCTCCGCCTGAGCACATCTCGATCGGGAAAGATTTATTGTGGGGGTATTGTCAGCATGCTCGCCAAGAGTGCCCAAGTCCGAGCCCCATACCCCGGTCCCCACCAGCCACTGCCAGGTGAGCCTTATCTCACCACTGTTGTCCTTGAGTCCATGCGACTATTGCATTCGGCAGCGGATGGCACACACCACTGGACCGTGCGTCAAAATCATGATCCAAAGCTCCTCATCACACCAGAAAACAAAGGCATTCTTGATCTCCGAAACCCCATTCACATGACCGATTGGCAAATCACTCCATACATCTTCCCCCGGTCATACTCCACTGAGGTCGATGAACAAAGTGAAGAAAACGAGGAAGGTGGTGGTGATGACGAAGAAGAGGAGGAGAAGCCCCACCATACTCCTCCCACCGGTGGTGCCAGCTCATCCCACTTTGTTGCGCCCCCGTCTTATCATCAACAGTATATGGATGAATTCCAGTCAATCCATAGCCGCCTCGACACTTACCAGCAAATTATTGCAAGTCTCACTCATAGTTTCTCTTCCTTCACTACCTAGTACACTCGGGATCAAAATCGTCAATGCAAACATGAGGAAGATTTTTGGGCTTGGACCCGAAATTCCGGTTATTATCCTCCTCCTCCTCCTCTGTTTTAGGTTATTCCTCCCTCTCCGAGCATCAAGGATGATGCTTATCTTTAAGCTTGGGGAGGGGTAGAGTCACATTACGTTCATGCATCCATGCATCATCATAAAAAAAATCCTTTTTCTTTCATTCTACATTTATAAAACCTAAAAACATTTTTATGTTTAATAACCTAAAGGTCAACATGCTCGCTTGCATTTCATCATTTGCATGCATATTCATAAAAAAAAAGTGTATGAGATGATGACACTCTTTACATACAAGTGCTCCATGAAGTAGGAAAAAAAATCAAAATGAAAAAAAATACCGAAGCAATCGGATAGTTATCGGAAGTGTAGAATCAACTGTCATAACTAGGGGACCCAAACACCGTAATTCGAGACCCTAGCCTTAGATAATAAAAAGAATTTATATTGAAACGTTTTTTGGGTGGTAATAATAGCTTTAGGATAATTTGCTTCTGAATGTATAAAAAGAATCTTTATCGATAACTTTGGACCCACAAAACACGGGCCTATTTGTTGACACACGTTACCCCCGTGGTAACAGAGAGCTTAAGTATCAGATCCACACAGTCAAGAAAGAAGGAAGGGTACAACTGTCATATCTGGTACCCAAATCAGAATTTCAAGTGCCAAAACGAAGAAATCTCAAGAAATTCCAAAAATGAAGATTGAAGAATCCAAGTTCAAAACGAAGTACAAATCAAAGTTCAATCAAATCAAAATCCAATTCAAAGTCAAATATGGAGAATGAAGAACTGTATGATATGATACTTGTAGCTCTCGAAAAAGCGAAAGCATAGGAGATGGGCCCCTTCGGGTGGGCTCGCTGTTTCAGCGAAAGCTGATTCGCCGTGACGGGTTCTTAAGAATGCGTCGATTCTGATTCTAGGCCATCTAGTCTTAAGGACACGAGATCCGGACTATGTTATTTTCGACCATAAATCTTAGTAAGGTATAAAGTTTTAATAAAACTAGGGTTGGATTATTTGGTTACACCGTTTCGGGTCTTCCTCACTTTGGGAGTCTGTGATACATGGAAGGAAGCAGGATGGTTGCCTAGGTATTAATGATTGGAGCCATATTGATGTAAAGTCTGATCGTACTTATATAGATTATTTACTTGTGCCTTAAATTTCTTTTTGATACATTTTGTTTCTTTAGTTCTTGTATACATATTTTTCTTTTCCTTTTTCATGGTTTGTATTGCATGCATTCATTCCTAGTCCTTAGGACCATTTCGTCCCTTTTTGTTCTAAGTTTCTTTTCGTCATCTAGAAATCGTCCTGTTTTGTCTATTTCTTGTTCTTTCTTGAGGCCAAGAAAGGTCTAAGCTTAGGGAGATTTGTTAGGTGCATTTTGTGAACCTTTTTGCACAACCTATACCCTTTTTATGTATGTTTTTAGCATAATTGTTCTTTGCTTTTATTTCATTTCATCATATTTAGGTTAATTTTTGGAACAACCTTATTTGCACTCTTTAATGTCATTTTCAGGTAAACTGGAGGTTAGAGCGCGCTTTTGGAGGTGCCGGGGAGCGTTGGTAAAGAATGCGGGATGATAGGGCAAAAAAATGGAAGAACTAGGAAAATCAAGTTTGGATGGGCATCCAGAGGGCTACACGGGGCGTGTTGGGTTTAGCCTAGAAATCCAACACGGTGCGTGTTTGACCATTCCAGGCACTTTGACTTCACTGAACACGACCCATGTTCATTTACCCTATTTGGACACGGGGCATGTTGGTCCAGATGAATTTTTTTGAGCATCATACTTTAGAGTTGGAATCGAGGATTGAAGGGTGTGTTTTCACTCAACATGACCCGTGTTGATTTACTCTATATCGACACGGGCCCTATTCGACTTAAAAACTGCTTTTTGGCAGTTTTTCCTATTTTCCTTATGTCGAGAATTGGGTCATTATGGGGGACATCAGAGCAGAGAAGAGCACTTTTGGAGAGGAGATTTCGAAGGTTTTAGCAAGGTTTTGTCCGTTAATCATTTGGAAACATTTTAAATTCTTCTTTGTAAGCACTTTAGCACTTAATTTCATCTTTTAAACTTGTTAATCTTGTTCTAGCCATGTGTGGCTAGAACCCTAACTTTTCCAATTTCATGTTTTGACTTTTTGGTTGTGAATCAAATCATATGACCTAATGTTTGTGTTTAATTTCTATCTAGTGAACTGATTTTACTTTAATCGAATGTTTTATTCTAATAATGATTCTTATTAGCCATTTGAATTAGGGTTAGGTCATTCAAGTTATTCATTTTGCAAAATTCGTAATTGTTTTGTGAATTGAACTAAGTAACAAGCATTACATTGATTTCTTATGAATGAATTTAGCGTAAATCTTCTCACACATTCTTACGCTCCCGAGCTTGTGAGGAGTATTGGGTGTTGTTGGGAACATTCACAATAAGCTTAATGCAATCTTTTAGTCTAATTCTAAGAGCTTGTTTAGATTAGGTTAGTAAGGTTAGGATTAATCAAAGAGTTTGTTTTAATTGATTAATTTGGTGAATGGAAAGTGTTAGAGCTTGTTAACACTTTAAAGTACCAACTTAGATAGAATGAAACAAATGTCTTGTCATCTTTGATTCACATTGTTGGATTGTGATATATGAAGTTGGAGTCCTTACAAAATCTGAACTTAATTCACTCATTTAGCCGATTACTTGTGTTTTTAATTTGTTTGTTTAATCATTGCATTCTAAACCCCCCTCTTTACTGTTGGTGACCATAGTACCTTGCGCAAAGAGGTATATACTAATTATCCCGTGTCTCTATGGATCGACCCTACTTTCCTTGTACTACCTTTTAGTGCAATATAGTGGGATTCTTTTGGAGTATATCGTACACCTTTATTTGTTGGGTTTGACACGCCTAACAGTACACTTAACATACACACATGTACGCTTGGCGTACTCCTCCTGCCCAAATTACGAAATTGCCACTAGGGCTCTAAAGCATAATTCTTGGACTTAAGGACCAATTTGACATGAAATAGAATTATAGGGATTAATTGAGAAGTACCTGAACTTTGGGAGGTTACAAACAACCTCAATATTTTTTAATATATTCAGCCATGCCTCTTGAAAAGAGGAGGATTCTTTAATTTTTATAAACTCTAAGTTTAAAAAATATAAACTTTATCTTTAGGTAACAGACAATAGAACCCAACTAGTTAAAAAGGTTGTACATGACTTATTGATTCATATCATATGAAATAATAACTAGTTATACTCTCTTATTATTATTATTATTTTCATAAAACAATAATTATTCCCTACTTAATTTACAATAATTGATATTATTTATTAAATAGTCATATGAATAATGGATATACAAAATGTGCCAACTTGATAAATGTGTGACTCTATAGGATCATATATTATTAGAAATGTCACTCCATAATGATTTTTGGGTTAATAAGTTCAACACATGATGAGTTTGAGAGACTTGTGTCTCAGTTTTTTCCATCCCATGCATTGGTGTTTAATCAATTTATTGATGATATGGATATTGTAGATATCTATTTGGGTGGTCCTAGATTTTCCTAGTTTGATACATCGGGGTCTAAATTTAGTAAATTGGATAGATTCTTAGTTTCTGAGCGTTTTTGCAGATCTCTTCGGCACTTGGCTATGATGGTTTTCGAGAAGAAGATTCATGATCATCACCCGATTATCTTTTTAAATCATGTTGTTGATTATGTCCCTTATCAATTATTAGTGTCACCTGAAGTATAACATACTTAAGTGAATGATGGAAAATTAAAATTTACTATCATATAGATATTTGATGTCTTGTCGAATTCAGACTTCTTCAGCTCAATGAGATTAAAAGAGCAATTCCTGTTTTAGTGTCCAGTTTCTTTCACAATAGATGCAACACTAATCATTTAGTCCTTTCTTGATTTATGGGTTTATGCTGTATTTCCCCTAACTGAACTATAAGTCTATTTTAGTACATAATCTCTTAGACTTCCTTTATTTAAAGTTTGAACAGTTTTGAAGCATATTCTACTATTTTGATTGAATATTTGCTTTAATTGATGATACATCTAATATGTTTCATAATTATCCAAGACTTTCTGCAAGTCAAGCTTAATTATTCCAGTATGATGTGAGAGACATCAACATCATTACAATAATACTTCCATCAAAGTATCTTGATCAGACTGACTGGCTTGTAGAGGTTATTCAGGTATGGGATCTTTCAGTATATATAATTTCTATTTATCCTTAAGGTAGAACCCAAAGATATTATACCAGTTATAGAAATTATAATCATCAAATGTTACTGTCTCTTGAAACTCAACAAGACAGAGGTTTTGTAGGACGAAAGAGTATTAACAATTATTAACAAAATTTAACAAAGTTTCATTTAGTATTTTCAATATTTAGTCTTTAAAAATTAATACCGTTTATTGTTTCTTAAAACATTAATTTATTAAAGTATAGGATCCAAGTAACAAAACAAGTAAATGGTTATGTGACCTTTATCCCATAAACTTAATCAAACTCGGGTAGGTAGCGATTACCAGTTGCATACGATATGTAACTCCAATATTATGGGATCTTGAACAAGTATTACTTAACTTGGCATGTTTATCCCATCTATGCCTCAGACCTCTCATGCTTAAGTGACCTTTATCACACAAGATTCCGATCAAGTCATCCTACTTGAAACAACTTGTAGTACTGTAACTAACCAATGACAAGGTGACGCTTTAGAAACTGGAAACTACAAAACTACCTCGAAATCATCAGACAATCCTAATGACCATGTGCCACTGTAACACTAAGATCATACAAATGATAACTAGTGTTCTTCAAAAGGACGACTATGACTTGCATTTTTAGAAAATGTTTTGTATATGTTTTACAATTATAGTATATAAAAACATGGTCTCATGAATATTTCATGCTACCAACAATTCATGTACCATTTTTTAAAATTCATATCACTTGTTATGAGGTTCTTTAGGTGTCAAAGAAAGTTTCATTTTATTTTCCATTAACCGCGATCAATTATAAACAAAAATCCGATTTTTTAAAGTTTAGTTGTAGATTGGTTTTAATAACCGGTAGAAGTCTTAATAAAATCTTATTTTATACTTAGGACTTTGAATTTTGGATGAGTTACAAAATCACTATTTTAAATCTCATTTTAACAAAGAAAAACTTATGACTTCATGAATTTATAGAATAAACTTATTTATTTTATAAACTCAATTTTATGCATCTTATGATAAAAGTCATATTTTGATAAACCAAAACTTGGATGATGATACATATGTTTTAAATCTCATTTGGAATGCATAAAACATAATATCAACATGTTGCGTTATGTTTAAAACACCAATATCAAATATTAAGTTTTGATGCTAAAATAATCACTAGTTTTATTATTTGTTCTTACAATGGTATAAAACAATTTTAGTCTTTTTTTATATAGCTCTTATTTATTATAAAGACATGTAGTTTTTATATAATTTTTAAACACCTTTTAAACCATTTCAAATATTTTAAAGTTGGGTATTTATAAGTTTTACAATAAAACAATTTTCAATGAAAATCAATTTTTAACTGGTAAAACGGTAACCGGTAAAACTGTTTTTATAAATATTCATTTATAAACATCTTATGTTATCTTTAAAATATTTTTTTCTCAAACTCTAAGTGATATTATATTATGTTAAAATGTTGTTTGACATGTAAAACTCATTTTCATACACATAACATAACATAACATAACATACAATAACATAAAAATAAACATCACATGCATGTATTATAATGTGTATAAATCAAGCCATGTCTAGTAATAATTTTTGTGGGCCATCACAAGAATTATTAAATCTTTCCTAAATGACTTAAGGGACACGTCAAAAAGTCTTCAAGCGCCCACTTGCCAAGTCAACTCTTGCTTGCAAAAGGATTCAAATCTTTATGTTGTGAAAGTTGCAACACTTAAACCATTAAGACTATAATTAAGCCCATAACCAAAAGTAGAAGCTTATGGTTGGGATTATTATCATGGTTAAGTCATCTTCAAGGAGGTTATTTCTTCAAATTGTTACATTTAAAAAGAAATACAACTAGTCTAACTAGTTTATTACAACAAATTAACAAATGAAAAATTACCTATTTATCTATTATATCTTATGAATAAATAAATATCAAACAAACACAACACAAAGTTCCAAATGGTTGTTTATACACAACAACATATCAAATATAATAACAAACAACTCTTTGTTTTTTGTATGTCAACTTTCATATAATCAAAATGCATGAACAATGGTTATATATAAAAATAAACAATTAAAACCAAGAAGTTGCCAAAGAAGACAAATATGATTTTTTTAACCAAAATAAATTCATGCTTGTTTTCCAAAAACCAAAGATTATCAAACATAAAAAAACCATTCTAACATATAAAAGATGGCTTTGATACCACTGATGGATTTTGATACAAAATATACGTTAGAAATAACAAGTTTATTTTTATTTTATAACAAAACCAAATCATAAAGGATCCATTTATAGATGTTAGAATGAAATAAAAACAACCAAAAAGTTTTTAGAATGACAACCTTTGAAACCTTTGAACCCACTTGGTTTTGGGGTCTTGATGAAGATAGCAAAAAATCAAAGAACATGATTTTCTCTATGTGTATCCACGATCAAGCGTAAGGCACTTGGAATGCTAGTTCCTTCTTGTATTTTTGCGTGTCTTAAGCCTTTAAGTGCTTAACTCAAATAAGCACTAAAGGAGACAACTCAAGAGAGCTTCTAATCTTGCAACAATCTTCAAATGACAACCAAAAGAGGAATAGTAGAGAGGATTTGGCCATGGAGAGAAAAGAAGAGATTTCACTAGAAAAACTAGCCAAAACTCATGCAAAATACTCTCTTATATACCCATGAAAAGGTAAGGGCTTTAAATTAAAATACTCTAAAATAGTGATAGCCTTTAGAAGCACGGGGAGACAAATCATGGAGGTTGACAAGCCACCTCCATATTTGTTTAACAGATTCAGCATGCCTTTTGAGGATTGTTTAGTTTTTATAAACTCTAAGTTTATAAAATATAAAATTTGTCTTTAGATAAAAGAAAAAAAATTCCAACTAGTCCAAAAGATTGTACATGACTTATTAGTTCATATCATATGAAATAATAACTAGTTATACTCTCTTATTATTATTATTTTCATAAAACAATAATTATTCCCTACTTAAATTACAATAATTGATATTATTTATTAATAATCATAATAATAATAAATATACAAAATATGCCAACTTGATAAAGTTGTAACCCTATATGATAAGATATTATTAGCAATGTCACTCCATAATGTGTAACATCCACAAAAATCATAACAAATTTGAACTTTTTAAAACAACCCCAAATCATAGAATGTTTACAAAATCATTGTTTTCAAAGTATTGTTCCATATCAAAGTATCCCATAGATCAAAAGTGCATAAAACAGAGGATGTCTACGGTCACGCCTTCGCCTTTCAGTGATCATCAGAAGTACCTGAAACAACAACTAAAAACAGTAACCAAAGCTTAGTGAGTTCCCCCAAAGTACCACCACATATAACATATCAAACATAACATGTATAACCGAACCTTTACCATGAATGGACCGCCTCTCAGGGCTTACAACATATCCGGATCACTCGCCGGGCCTTCGATCTGATTGGACCGCCTTGTAGGATCCATAATCTATCCGGACCGTCCTGAGTATCTTGGCCTTCAGCACAAAGCAGAACCGCCTCAACCCAACAAACCAGAACATGTCGACATACACATAATATATAAACATATAACTAGAAATCAGACAAACATGCATCTACAAATCACTACCACATGTTAACATCCAATATACTAGGATACCAATCTTACAGATCACTACAACATAACAACATCCTATGTACCAAGATACTAATCTAACAAATCACTAAAGCATAGAAACATACGATAAACCAGGATATTAATCAAAAGGGTCGACCTATGTGCCTTCGACCCGTAAGTATAGTGAGGAAAACTCACCTATGCTGATGATAACTTAAACAACACTCGATCCGCAACAAACACTACTCCTCATGCTACACCAAAACCAAAAACAAACCCAATCAATAATTAGAGTTTAAACCAAACCCATGGTCTAGTCCTTTCCTCATCATGATGAGGGAAAAAGGCCATTTTGCCCTTTATATACAAGCCCAACTAAACTAAGCCCAAAACCCCTAATGGCCTAATGCCCAAGAAATCGATCTATTGGGCTTTTGAGAGAACGCCTGACGTTCTGTCTATGACGCCTAGTGTCTGAACGCCCAACATTCCCATGAAAACGCCTGGTGTTTGGAACAAAGTGCTAAAAACAAGATGTTACAATTCTCCTCCACTTGACTTAGTCTTCGTCCTCGAAGTCTGTTGCAGTAACTAACCTAGGGTAGTATTTCCATATCTCCACCTCAGGTCTCTCAGACGGTCCTCCCGAGAACCTGATCCGATCTAAAAGTCAGCTCATTCAGGCGGCTGACTACCCATACCATCCTTGACTGTCTAACTTTCATCACTTGAGAAACCATAACAACCTTCCCAAAATCTAGAAATCCAATACCTCAACCGACTCTTAAGCAAGCAAAACTATCTCGGAACGCAGTTATTAGGATATCCTTACCATCCAATCCATATAGAACCTTTCCAACCCCGACTTGCATTGCTGATTCCACTAGGGAATCAGGACTACTGACCGTCCTCTGTTGTTGAACCCTTCATCCGAAAACAAGGCAACTCCAAACACAAGCCTCGGCTAGAAGACCACTGCTAAGACCGATAGTCTAGAGAGAGATCCACAAAGACGGGGACTCCCAAGGCTACAAACACCGAATCCATTCTATCAATATTCTTCCCAAGACTGGGAACCCATTAGATCTAATTTTCAGAACTCATATTCCAGGATTGACATTCATTCATTCATTGAATCCATCCCTTGCCTTTGAGTATGATTACTACCAAACACGCGGGAAAGAACTCAAACAAATTAATTGTGAATTTCCACCAATCCAAATCCATAATATGTACCAAAATCCTTCAAAAAAACCCTTATCAACTCAGTTGTACCTCCACCTGGCAAATCACTCAATACATTTACAAAGAACTTCATGATTTGAGACTTAATAACTGATACCCAACCTTGATAACCAAACCCCTAACAACATCTTGCGAATAAATGAGATTTATAATGCAAACGCTACACAAAGGCTTTCTAATGCACAAAATGATACTCCCAACAACCCTTAACTGCTCACTTCATCCAAGCCAGCTGATTTGTGGGTCTCCCGACTTTCATCAACGTACCAACACCAAAAGTACCACAAGCAGAAGAAATGAACAATTAAGATCACTGGGCCCATAACTTATGCCTGGAATAACCCTACAAGATTCCCATCATAGGTCTGGGTTGCTTCCTAGCCCACATCATGAGTTTGGAATGCCCTACCTGACCCTCAGCCCATGTCTTGATTGTTCTCGATATTACACTAATCGTTTCGACATTACATCATTCGTCCAAAACCTCGGGGCCTAAAGAGATGCACCCCATCCCATAACTTGCATGGACCTAATCAACGCCCCTCTCAAAGCTAACCAAGCACAACAATTCCATAATTTTACCACACACAATTCCTTTCATAGAAAATTCTGTTACCAATGCAAAACCCTATGAAATCATGTTCATACACAACCCGAGAATAGGATAAACGGTTGTACTCTTGATCCAATTCAAAAGCTATAAATCAAAAAGAACCATGCATAATTCGAACCAAGTGCTCCAATGCTATCTTGTCCATCCCACATACACCCCTATCGAAAATATATAATAAATTTACCACAATACAAAGCCTTAGGGAACCCATAACCTCATCCACAAAGGGAAGAAATACTAGAGTCCTATTAAAACGAGAAACCGCAATCATTAACATAAGACATCCTCATGAACGATCAGAACAAGACCTCATACCTTGATTGAGACTGAACAAATTCCACCAATACGCAACTAGCTCGAGAAGACTTCCAAGGTGATCCTGAATGCTACCAAAACCTGAGCCTACTATGAACCAGAATTCTACACCACCATTATGGGTAAACATACCCAGAGACCAAAGGAACATAAAACATACTGAACTAGACGATAGGTTGACACTTCCATTAAACTTTTACTGTCACAACTTGAACTTTAGGAGAAGCTCTGATGAATGATAAACGAAATGACCAATAACCTAGGACAGATTGACATTAGATCTGATGAACCCAAACTCGTGCGGAGCTGAACATGCCCAACTCTGAAACTAATTTCCATATGGACCTTCACCCAAGCTAGACTATAATTAGAAATCCGCGCAAGGAGCTGAAAAATTCCATCCATAACCGATACTCAACCTGAGTGATCCTAGCGGTTCCATATCTTATGCATTGGCACCCCCAAAAGGAACCAATAGCTGCAACGATCTCCTTGACCAACTACTTTCTGCTGGGAGACAACTCATGTATCTCCTGAACACATACATTCGATCGCCACTTACTCTATACCGCTGCCTTGACCCAATCCTGAATCGAGATTTCATAGACCCGCACCGCAGATCCCTATGAACCATTCATCCAACATCACGAACTCGAACATATTGATAATCCTCTAAGCAGAATACCCAGTTCTCCCCCACATAGGGTTCGAACTACCACCATTGGTGTTGAAAGCAAACCATAACTCAAACTAGGTACAAACCGTCCCTGAGTCTTGGAATGTATAACACACTAACGGTGATCTTCCATATAAGGACCAATCAAATCCTAAGAGAATTCTGGATTCCAGCTGAAGAGGTCTGAAATTTTCCAATCATAACCACTAAGCATGAAGGAATTCCTGCAACTGCATAATTAAAACACCAACTTACCATCTAAAACATACATTCTTCTCCTGCATTCCCGACCGTTAATCTGGTACCTGCCTACCTATAACCAAAGAACACGTACCCCTGAGTGTATTGCAAAGCATCGATACCACATCAATGCTCCTACACACTCCTACGCTGATAGACTATCGCCAAACAATGCGAAAAACAAACCCCATGCAGGGTTTACATCCTAGGTCTGGCAGTCACACGCCTGCTCACCGCTTCTCCAAACTCGGAAAAGTGAAAGGGCATAATCCTTACCACATATAGCGATAATCTAATCCATCAAGCAACCACTCAACTTCCAGCTACAATCCGCAAGCCGATCATAACAATTGTTTCCT
The DNA here is from genome assembly GCF_051521515.1 of Lactuca serriola. Taxonomy (NCBI): domain Eukaryota; kingdom Viridiplantae; phylum Streptophyta; class Magnoliopsida; order Asterales; family Asteraceae; genus Lactuca; species Lactuca serriola. The sequence goes on from NC_136411.1 coordinate 284,920,456, forward strand.
TCATGAGTCTCGCGACTCAATGTACAACCTCGAGCAAAACCCTTGATACCTCCAAATTAACATACTCGTCTAGGTCTGTACCATTCCATCCAACCCGACTTAGCCACTGAGGCCAAAAACAATTACCAGAACCATCCTCATGCCTGTGCAACCATAACCAAAAGACTGACAGATACAAAACTAATTCCACGAAACATGGTATCAAACCATACTATCTTCCCCGACCAGCCCTTATAATCCCCGAAAATCTCCTCCATTCTAGTATGGATCTTGTGCTTCTAGTTGTACGGGCTCAATACTGCCTTCCACACCTATCCATACTTTCCTCAAGGATCATCTCGGGTCCTCTAAGACCTACTCATAATAATACTCCCAATACCTGCTCCACAACATAACAATCGCACTAAAATACTTCCTACGCTACCTAGGATTCCCCACCTCCCCTGCCATCAGCTGTTGAAGGACTCCAATCAGTTTCAACCAACCACTTGATGAATATAATTACATGTAACAAAACTTAAATCATTTTTCGACTAAAGGACCCAACGCTACAACGGTTAGACTCAAACGAGAGTTGTGCAATAGGGCTAAATCCTTCGCTCTAAGTTATTTAACCTCCATAACATGTAACTTAATGCATTCATTTGATAGTTAGCTCACATCACTGTGAGTCCCACAAAGCACAAAGCAAGCAACATCTGAGCAGTTAAGTCAACTGGAACTAAGACACAATAAAATCAAATAGATCCTCATACGAAATTCTTGATCTCTAAATCCCATCATCCCGGATGCATGTTCATCCTAACCTCACTTTCTCAAGAGTGGCTAATAATTCTTACGCTGACCCACCATGTCCTGCACCCACTCATGAAACTTCCACCAACCCTGCAACACTTGTGTATGCTAATCATACATAACAATGGATCCTATAGACAGTCGAATACTTGATTCTACCTTAAGCCCTTCATCAAACAAGAACAAGAAATATGGCTAAACCAAACATTCTTAGGATATAGGATCTTAGTTATGTACAAATATGATACATACACTAAGAAACTACATTTATGATTTCAGTTCCATATAAGAAAGAAACCCTAGGCTACCATGCATCATATAATCAGACAATTCTATCATGCAATTACTGAAGATCCTTAGCCTATCACTAGCATGATGTTCTAACATATCACAACATCAAATAAAAGTGTGGTAATCTGAGGTCTACTTACTGGCTCCGGCTGATTGTACACATCACATCCTCTTTTGGTTATTTTGAAAACGTCTTTAAAAATCATTTTTAAAACCCTTTTCCTTAGTTTGAGACTGGATTCACATGGGTGTTCCTCCAGTTCACTCAAACCAAGGCTATGATACCAACCTATAACATCCATAAAAATCACAACAAATTTGAACTTTTTAAAAGAACCCCAAATCATAGAAAAAATCATTGTTTTCAAAGTATTGTTCCATATCAGAGTATCCCATAGATCAAAAGTGCATAAAACATAGGATGTGTACGGTCACACCTTTCCCTTCCTATGATCATCAGAAGTACCTAAAACAACAAATAAATATAGTAAGCCAAAGCCTAGTGAGTTCCCCTAAACTACCAGAACATACAACATATCAAACACAACATGGATAATTGAGCATTTAGCAAGACTGGACCACCTTGCCAGGACTACAGCCTATCGGGACCGCTCGTCGAGCCTTTGGCCTAAATGGATCACCTCGTAGGGCCCACAGTTTATCCAGGTCGCCCGAGTATCTTGGCCTTCATCACAAAGAATGACCGCCTCAAACCAACCAACTACACCATGTTGACATACACATAACAAGTAAACAAGAATGCAATTTTGGAATGTGGATCAGACAAAGCTCCTGGGCCAGTTGGGTTTTCTTTTAGTTTCTTAAAGAACCATTAGGATGTGGTGAAGGATGATATTGGTTTGTATGTCTCTCATTTTCATGGTTAGCCTAATATTCTAATGGGTTGTAATGATTATTTTTCACGGTTATTCCAAAGATCAGAGATCCCAACTCTGTGAATGATTTTAGACCTATCAGTTTGGTTGGGTACCAATATAAGATAAATGGCAAGTTGTTATCCAAGAGGATAGTCGGGGTGATTCGTAGACTGGTCGATTTGGAGTAGTCGACATTTGTCAAAGGTAGACAGATTTTAGATGGTCTGTTTTTGTTAAATGAGGTTATTGCTATTGGAATAAGGTATCTAAGGTATTAACTAAATTGGTATATTCTTATGAATAAGATCAAAGTCCTTTTTGGGTTGCCCTAATATCTAGAAACAACTAGAAATGATATTAGAAGAGTGAGGAAATAGTTTATTAATTTATTATATGAGTAATAAATTAATTAGTAATTGATTACAGTTAATAAGAGTTAATCAAAATTAATTGGAAATTAAGTTTGCATTAATTCGAATAAATAATAGGTATAATTTTTTAATTGCAATTGCTTAACAGTTGAGAAAAGGGGGGATTCTAGAATCATCTTTACTTGGACGGTTTTAGGAGCTCCTCCAAGGGGTTCTAGAAGGCTCGAAGTGCAGATAAGGAAACTGATTTGAATTAGATTAAAATTTATTATTTTAATATTCAAAATTAGGATTTATCCCATTTATCTTTCAACTATAAATAGACCCTTAGGGTTATTTGTCACACCCCAAAACCGATAGCGGCAAAATACGTTTCGGGGTCGAGGACGTCATGTACAGTATCATCACAATTGCATAATAGTAAAAACAAGAAACAACAACCATTAAATTTACATAGTGATTTTAATTACAAGCGTGTTCTGTAAAGTTTCAATAGACACCAAAAACAGAACAAAAATAAGAGATGGATCTTGTATGCTCCATCTTCTCCAAAATGCTGCACCTGTACCTGTCTATCTTTGACCTGAGGATACAAGTTATTTTGAAAACGAGTATCAGCATAAAGCTGGTGAGTTCATAAGAATTTAGTTTGTTTGATATACAAAATGTGTTAAAACTTATAGTGTGAAAAGCTGCAATTTACATTTAAAAGTAGTAGAAAACCCTAGAAAATCCTATATTTTTCCAGAATGTACTTTGTAAGTGAAATCCTTTAAGTTGTGTGTAAGTTTTATCATTGAAAACTGTTTATTGTAAAAATATAGTAGTAAATCTCCAGTATGTAGTGTAGATAAGGAAAAGTTATGCCTGTTGTCAGTAGTAGTGGTGCGAACTTCCATTAGTAATAGATACTTACTTACTTCGGGATGTTAGCTTAGACTTTAGTCTTAGTGCTTTAGTGTGGATATAAGTGTATTCCTTTTATGTGACCGATAGTGTGAGAAATAGAGAGTCTGATGACCTTCCCGGTCATATGTAGTGTAGTGAAGTAGTTCCATCCCTGAGCCTGATCGGCCCGGACTGTAATTAACAGTCGGGATATAATAGTGTCTGCCCCATATAGATCTATACATGTAGTGTCGCCTTCCTTCTGGAAAGCCCTGGTCACAGGATGTAAGCGCGATAGAGTATCTTATAGAGGGATAGTGTGTTATACTCTGGATTAGTGTTTTCTCTTGTATTATAGAGTAGTAGTAGTCTTTTGTATAGTTGATAGAGCGTTCTCTTATACATGTATCATCTTGTAATAATAATGGTTATAGTGTGTTTTGTAGTAGAAGTAATGAGTAGTAGTAGCCTTAACTATACCTATTATAGTTAACATAATGTGTATGGTTCTCGGCATTTGTATAACAAAGGTATTGAATATGATGAAGACTTTTATATCTAACACCAATATACATGATATATAACTAAGAAATCAACGACATTCGGACAGATAACAGATACCCTAAGACCACATCAAACAAGAACAGGAAATAAGGCGAACTATCGGTCCTAAGTCCTTCAAGTCTTACTTATATAAATATATTAATGTAGATACATTTTTATAAGAAAGGTAACTTAAACATAGTTTGAAAATAATTTAATAACAATTTAACAAATGAATGGATTTAGATATTGAAAATAGTGTTGTTCTCAAAGCAGTTTTAAAAATGTTGAAATCTTTTATAAGGCATAGTGATAAATCACATGTGATTTGTACTATGAATTGTAAATCACATGTGATTGATTTCCATAAATTGTACATTTGACTTGTATCCCCACTAAAACATGTAAAAACAGTTGAAAAGGTTCATTAAGGGGTATGAACTCACTTGAAATGAGTAAATTGGGTGAATGTGTCGGTTGAGCGTTTTGTGTCAAGTAAGGACTTGTACACCCTTTATGACCCTAGTAACATATGAGATATATGATTTACATGTAATTAGTGCCTTATACTCTTATTAAAACATTTAGACATCCTAATTTGATTTAAGGTCTTATGGTTGAGTGCTAGAAGGTTAATGAGTTGTATGGAAGGAGTGTATGACCTCACATTGGAGTTTACTCTCCTAAAACCCACCCTAAGTGAGTTTACGGTTGGGAGGCCACATCCCCCATGAGTTTACGACCGTAAACTCATGGGAGGAGTGTTTTTGAATGAATTCAAGTCTCATGAGGATTTAGAAGTGTTTCTAAGGAATTATACAAGGCTATAGGGGTGTTTAGGGGTCCAAGAGCATACTCCCTTGGAGTTTACGGCCCAAAGGCCACTCCTTGGGAGTTTACGGCCGTAAACCTTAGGGTTTATGGTAGTAAACTCTTGTACACCCCACTCCTTGATTTCTAGGCCTTTGATTTAATTTCTAACAAATTCTAGTAAAGGTTATGAGGCCTTTTAAGGGTTTAAACTCCCATTTTTCATGATTTAGGGGAGTTTACGGCCTAAGCACATGCTTGGGCCGTGAACTATATTTTACCCTTCAAATGTATGTGTTTGAGTGTTCTAAGTCCGCAATGGCAAGTCCCTAATTCATATCTTAAGTCTAAGGGTGGTTTAGATGAGTTTTTGGACTTGTTTTGCATGATTAAAGTGTGTTTACGGCCTAAGAATGTGCTTGGGCCGTAAACCCTATTTTACACCCTAAAGATTATTGTTTTGAGGTTCAAACACTTCTAGATAAATTCCACAACTAGTATCTAAGCTCAAAAGAAGGAAAATCGGGACATTTGGCACCATTTTAGGTGTTTACAGCCTAAGGAGGTTCTTAGGCCGTAAACTCCCTTTTGATGGCGATTTTGTGTGATTTTTGAGCTATTGCAACAATAAATGATGTTTAGAACAAGTTAGGAATAGAGAACTTACATTTTGGAGGCAGAAATTTGCGGTTTTGGAGTCGAAAACGAGTTAGAGAGAGAGTAGAGAGAGAGTGAAGCTAGAGTGGTAAAAGAGTTCTAAGAAGTGTTCCATCTTCTTTATATAAGTCTCGGGTGTTGCACCCGGTATACGACTGCCCGATGCTAAAGCTTAACGAGGTTTAAACTTTTTACCCGGGTTAAACGGTCGAAATAAAATAACTTTATCCCATTAAATGGAAATGAAATTTACGAGTTATAGTTATTTTGTTACGATGATAATCACATGAAATATAAATAAATAAATAAACATTTATTTATATGACAACCCCAAATTACGCAACTTTTATAGAATGACATATTCCGTTAGCGGAAACGGTTAAATTTAACGGAAAAAACTTTGGGTTGTCACATTATTATTTCATCCTTCCATACTCTTGTGAAGCCTAGGTCGAAAATTTCATTCCTCTCCTCTCTATAAATCGTTTTCTAGTTTTTTGGCTTTGCGTGTGAAGCACTAGAGGCAACCATACTTTTGATGCTAGCATTATGAAGAGAAAATGAAGATCAAGGAGTTCTATATACAATTGTAACACTAAAGGTATGTAATTCTAGTTGAGAATGTCAATTACACCTAAGGCTTATGATAGTTTTAATAGTATGTTGATATAATATGTAAAGACATACATCTATAGGTTGCATTTACCCATAATCGAAAACCCTACTGTTCTTTGAGCAAAACGTGCCCCTGGTCTGACAGGTCCAAATTTCTTGCCTTTTTTCGTCTTGGAAAATAATTGCTTAATATGTGTAACGCCCGCATATCCGGGCTAGTTAGTTAAGATATAATAAGCGATAAACACGACATTGTGATCGAAGGTTATTTAGGATAAATAACCTTACCTAAAGTTATAGTATATATGACAAGGATGTTGGAATAGTGTCTAAGCATGTAACTATATTTGGTATGTACTTGACCCGGTTGTGCATGGTCCTTTTGGGTTGCCTTCTCCAAAGCAACTTGACAAGGTAATTTAAGGAGAAAGAGAGAGTATTATGATTTATTAATATATTATAAGAATAATATATAGAATGAGAAATCATATTTATTTAATTAGTATTGGTCATAAATTAATTAGGAATTAATTGAGTGACCAAAAGAGATTAATTGAATAAAGGGGTATAAACTGTCAAATGTATGATAGTTGAGTTTTGGGTTAAGGAAACCTAAAGGACTTAAGGGGGAACGAAATTATGATGTGTATCCATCATATTTTCGTTCAAGGCCTTAGTCCAGAAGGTTCCTTGGGCTGCTTGGTGGCTAAGCTGTCCATTAGGGTTTAGACTGAAACCCTAGTAACCTGTAAGTATAAATATGACCCCTAGGGCATTGATTTCGGCTACCACTTTATTCTAAGAGAACCCTAGGCTGATTTCTAGCCTCTATCTTCCTCTCTCATATTGCCTTCTTGCTTGTGGGGTTTGTGAACCATTAGAGGAGTTGCATTTGTGACTCTAAGCTCAAGAGAAGAAGAAAAGAAGATCTAAGCCAACATTTGAAGAGGTAAACATCTAGATATGATTCTACATGTTGTTTTTGTTATTTGTATGCTAGATTAGGGTTTGTAAGTCTTTGAATCAAAGCATGTTCAATAAAGAAACCTAGATCCAAGCATTAGGGTTTGTATGAGCACATAGGAATGTTTCTTATGCATAAAACCCATCAGTGGTATCAGAGCTTTGAGTGGTTTCAGTTGTATGTGATGCTTAACTGTTTTGTTTGCTAAAAATAGAGTTTTTGGCCTCTACCCAACTCAACTTGACGAGTCAGTATCTGGACTCGGCGAGTTGGCCCCTACTCGGCGAGTCCAGGTCTGACTCGGCGAGTTAGTGCGTCAGACAGAGGGTATCTCGGGATTTAGCTGCTGTTTTGACTTGGATTTGATGCTTAAATTGTTTTATGAAGTTAAAATCCGAATTTTATCTTAATTAAGTGATTATCCTTGCCAAAACAATAGATAATTTCAAATCTTTTAAATATTGGTTGTTTATATGATAAATATGGATTATTTAAAGTTATTTGGTAATTATCTAATGACTAAAATAAGATTAGGTCAAATATAGATAATTATGAAATTAATTAATTTTGATTATTTTTTATTTGATCCCTTGTGTTTTGAAAAGTTCAATTTTTGCCCTCAAGTTTTCAAATTTGAATTTGTGATTAAAAGTTTAATTTTGAGTAATTTAAATTTCAAACCCTTAGAATTTTACAAGTTTAAAATTCAACCCTATACTATTATATATTATTACAAGTTTAATTAATATATATATATATATATATATATATATATATATATATATATATATATATATATATATATATAAACTTAAAATGCTAGTCTTACCGTTAGTAGGCCTCATTCACGAAGCCAGTCTATAAGGTGGGTATAAGGTTGCTGCCTATAAAATGGCGCTTAATGGGTGTACACTTACACCTACCGCTTGGTTGACTGGTGGAGGGTCGTTAGCCGAACGGGTAGGATAGGGCAACCCTCTCCTCATTAAAAGTATAATGTTAAATATAAAGTAACTACATGTTTTACAAATTCCCATTCCTAGTTACTTTAGGGTAAAATGTGAAAATGATGCTAATCCATGGAATTACACTTCGTACCCTTGTCAAACGTTGATGGAGCGTGTGTGGTTAACCGACACATCAATTTGGGGATGACATTGGTAGCGAAGGGTGACTCGATGTTTGTCATAGATCAATGGAGCGTGTGTGGTTTACCGGCACATTGATTAGGTGATAGAGACATTGAGTGCACCATGTTGATTCACATGGTTATTCACAAATTTGTTTGCGATCCTCGGTATCCCAGTCGCAAATTTGAAATGCATATCGAGATTTAAACATGCCATTGAAAAGTTCAATGAATCTCAAAGATCTAGGAGTTTTCAATACATTTAAAACCTAAATTGCTTTTTTTCGTTTTTCATGGTGAGAATTAGTGAATCGTCATTCACTTACCTTTAAATTATTTACTTTTAGAGTACGACATCCCTTTCTAAGTTGTAAATAATATTGTTGGATCCTAGCCCTAATTTCTCATTTGGGTGTTTAATTAGGGATTCATTTCTAATCAATCCTTGTTCCTTTCCTTTTTCAGATGTCTGCAAACAACAATAACAACAACGCTTCTGGGTCATTCTCGTTGATGAACTTGTGTCAGAAAGTGACATTTGATGGTTCAAACTTCAACGAGTGGATGAGGTATATTCGCATGATCACACGCTACGAGGACAAAGAATATGTCCTCGATGAAAAGCTTGAGAAGATCATCCCAGATGTTGCTACTCCCGAAGAATTGGCCGCCTTTGAGGCCCATGAGCGTGATGCCATGAAAGTTCACTGCATCATGCTGGCCACCATGAACCTCGAACTCCAAAAGTCTTATGAGGACATGTATTCGTATGAAATGCATCAGGATTTGATGGACAGGTATCACCAGAGCGCGAGGCAAGAGCGCTATGAGATCATTACTAACATGATCCCCGCTAAGATGGGGAGTGGAGAATCCCTAACCTCTCATTTGCAGAAAATGTAGAGGTATGTTGATCGTCTTCTGAAACTTAATGTTAAGTTGATGAGGATTTGGCTATCGACATAAGCCTCCACTCCTTGCCCTCATGCTACAATCAGTTTAGGATGACCTACCACATGAACAAAGAGGAGGTCTCCTTGAGCAAGCTCCAAGGACTCTTGAGGACTGCTGAGAGCAACCTCAAAGACAAATCCGTTGCACCGTCCCCTGCTGTGGCTTCTCCTGTGATGGCAATAGGTCAAGGAAAGGGTAAAAAGTGGAAGGCTCAATGTTAGAGCCACCATAAAGGAAAGCCCCGAGATGGTTCGTCCTCAAGTGGGACCAAAGCTGGCCCTGCTAAGCCCTCCTCCGATCCCAAAGAAGCAGAGTGCTTCTATTGCCACCAAAAGGGCCACTGGAAGCGAAGCTGCCCACAATATCTGCAGGACATAAGAGATGGGAAGATTAAGCCCACCTTTGCAGGTATGTATTCTATTAAATCTAATAACTCATAATTTTCTACTTCATGGGTTCTTGATACGGGGTGTGGTTACCACATTTGTTTTGATATGCAGGGCCTAAAAAGAAGTAGGAAGATGGAACATGGGAAGATGAACCTGATTATGGGAAACAGAAAATCGTCGCCTGTGACCAAAGTCAGTGTTTATTCTTTAGTGTTAAGTAATGGGTTAGGGATAGATTTAGACAATTGTTGTTATTTGCCAGATATGGCAAGAAACATTATTTCATTTCACGGGTTGTTTAGACAAGGTTTCATATATTCTTTTGATAATAGTAATGGTTCTCTTAACGTTTATTTGAATGGTGTCTTTTATTTCAATGCATTACCTTGTAATGGGATTTATGAATCTGTGATGATTGTTGATAATTTAGGAAATAATGTTTTGAATATTGATTCGTCTACTAGTCTAGACAAAGCATGCTTGTGGCATTGTCGCCTTGGCCATGTCAACAAGAAACACATAGCCCAACTCCAAAAGGATGGAGTGTTGGAGTCATTCGACCTAAGGGACGATGACACGTGTGAATCTTGTTTACTTGGGAAGATGACCAAGTCACCCATTACTGGCACTTGTGAAAGGGGTGAGGGTTTATTGGATCTCATACACACCGATGTATGTGGGCCCTTTAGATCCACCACAAGGGATGCTTGCCGCTTCTACGTGACTTTTACAGATGATTATAGCAGATATGGATATATCTACTTAATCAAGAAAAAGTCGGAAACCTTTGAAAAGTTCAAAGAGTTTAAGAATGAAGTGGAGAATCAACTGGGCAGGAAAATCAAGATGCTTCGGTCAGACCGAGGAGGAGAGTACCTAAGTCTTGAGTTTCACGACTATTTAAAAGAATACGGAATTGTTTCACAATTGACGCCTCCGAGGACGCCACAATTGAATGGTGTGGCTGGGAGACGTAATCAGACCTTGTTGGACATGGTTCGTTCTATGATGAGTCGGACTTCGTTACCGATAGCTTTCTGCGGGTATGCCTTAGAGACTGCCGCCCATATACTTAACTTAGTTCCCACCAAGAAGGTTTCCAAGACTCCTCACGAGATGTGGACAGGGAAGGCTCCCTCGTTGGCACATATCAAGGTTTGGGTTGCGAGGATTTTGTAAGACGAGAGACTCACGGCAAGCTAGAACCTCGTAGTGAGAAGTGTTATTTCATTGGCTATCCGCAGAAGTCTTTTGGCTACCTTTTCTATAGACCGAGTGACAATGTTGTCTTCGTTGCTAGAAGAGCAGTTTTCTGAGAAAGGGAATTGATAAACCAAGAAGATAGTGGGAGGCAAATTGAACTTGAAGAGATTCAAGATCAAAATGATGAAGGAACCTCTGACACTGGCATTCAACTTGAGGAGGAAACTCCTGTTGAACCTGTTGACGAGTCCTTACCTCTTCGACGTTTCACTAGGGCTAGTGTTCCACCCCAATTTTATGGTTTTCATATTACTACTGAAGGGGATACATTTATTAATGATAGTACACTAGTAAATTTGGATGAGCCTAGCAGCTATAAGGAAGCCATGGCAGGCCCAGAGTCTGCGAAATGGAAAGAGGCGATGGACAACGAGATTCAGTCCATGTACGACAACCAAGTTTGGAATTTGGTTGATAATGTACCGGGTCGTAAGACAGTCGGGTGCAAGTGGATCTTCAAGAAGAAGACGTACATGGATGGGAAAGTTCATACTTATAAAGCGCGATTGGTTGCGAAGTGCTTTACTCAAACTCCCGGAGTTAACTATGATGAGACCTTCTCACCAGTTGCGAAGATAAGGTCTATTAGGGTGATGCTTGCAATAGCTGCATTTGATGATTATGAAATATGGCAGATGGACGTGAAAACCGCTTTCCTTAATGGAAAGTTAGCTGAGGATGTCTACATGAATCAACCAGAGGGTTTTGTCGATGCGAAGCATCCAAATAGAGTACGCAAGCTTGAGAAATCCATTTATGGATTGAAACAAGTGTCTCACAGATGGAATCTTTGTTTTGACGAGAAGGTTAAAGAGTTTGGCTTTCTGCGAAGCGAAGATGAATCTTGTGTGTATGTCAAAGCCAGTGGGAGTATAGTGAGCTTCCTTATATTGTATGTCGACGACATACTACTCATAGGAAACGATGTCCCAACCTTGCAGGAGATCAAGTCCTGGCTTGGGAAATGTTTCGCTATGAAGGACCTCGGAGAGGCTGCTTATATTCTGGGGATAAGAATAGTAAGAAACAAGGAAAAGAGACTGATAGGACTCACTCAGGATACATACTTGGATAAGGTACTAAAGCATTTTAGTATGGAAAATTCCAAGAAAGGAGAGTTGTCAATCCAAAGCAATACCAAGTTGAGTAAGACTCAGAGCCCGAGTACAGAAGCAGATATAGCTGATATGAGCTGAGTGCCTTACGCTTCTGCAGTAGGCTCGCTATGACTTGTACTCGCCCTGATGTGGCCTTCGCTTTGAGCATTATCAGCAGATATCAAGGGAATCCTGGTAGAGCTCATTGGATTGCAGTTAAGAATATTCTTAAGTACCTTCGGAGGACCAAGGAATGGTTTCTAGTCCTCGGTGGGAGTGATGACTTAAGGGTACAAGGGTACAGTGACGCTAGTTTTCAGACGGATCGGGATAACTTCCGATCGCAGTCGAGCTGGGTATTTACCCTAAATGGAGGAGCAATGACTTGGAAGAGTTCCAAGCAAGATACCGTAGCTGATTCAACGTGCGAATCAGAATATATTGCAGCGAGCGAAGCGTCAAAGGAGGCTAGATGGTTGAAGAACTTCATTGGAGACCTTGGAGTTGTGCCATCCATAAAAGAGCCGATGGAAATTTTCTGTGATAATGAAGGAGTGGTTGCCTTGACCAAGGAACCGAGAGATCATGGTAGATCTCGACATATTGATAGAAAATACCATTTTATCAGACATCGGTTAGAAGAGGGACTCCTGGTTGTGAAGAGGGTATCATCAGAAGAAAACCCAGCAGATCTCCTTACGAAGGGACTGAGTAGGGTCAAACACTTGCAGCATGCTAGGAGCATTGGGCTGAAGGATGATATAAGTTTGGATTAGATAGGAAATGTGTAATAGATAGTTTGTACTTGACATTCGATGAATAAATAAAATGTGTTATTTATGAGTAAAGCTACTATCTTGTGTTGGTTATTTATCTATTGTTTCCATTTTGCATGTTTTGACTTCCTGAATGAAAGGATTATTCAAAAAGGTCCGCAGTTGGTCATATTTTGGAAGTAGATATGAATGACGACTGTCATGAATTGTTTGTAGATTGTCTAAAAGGTTTTGGCCATAGCAAAAGTTTGCTACAAAGTTCATGAGTGCTTATGAATATGAGTTGAGCATTGGAACAAACCCGAGTTTGCTGTATCACTTCGTGGTGTTTTACCTTAAGTGATCGCAAACCGATAACATCATATAGTCTTAAAACTTAGAGATATGATTGTTGTTTGCTGGTTGGGTATACATTGATAATGTGTAAACGCATCAGTAACTTGATGTTATAAAATGCATTATTGTGTGTAATTTAATTAGTCAATAATGGATACATATGAGTCGAAGTTGATCTGTTCCTTTTATTCTATGAGAATAAAAGTGATATATTGGCCACTTGATGATTTGGTTTGACTTATGTGCCAGGCCCGGTCAGAATGAAGTTGATGTGTTCAAATAAATTCTGTATCAAACAAATCGGAAATCAAGGAACTCCTGTTGGACAATAAGCATTGTTAGCATGATATCCAGAACAGAGGATTATACGATCCCTTATCTAAAGGACAAGTTGATCAGAGTTGACAGCGAAGTATAAGAGCTACGATTGCTAATTGGATTCTTAAGTCGTATATGAGATATAGTTACTAGACTTATCCAAGTGGGAGACTGTTGGAATAGTGTCTAAGCCAGTAACTATATTTGGTATGTACTTGACCCGGTTGTGCATGGTCCTTTTGGGTTGCCTTCTCCAAAGCAACTTGACAAGGTAATTTAAGGAGAAAGAGAGAGTATTATGATTTATTAATATATTATAAGAATAATATATTACATGGGTATCCATCATATTTTCGTCCAAGGCCTTATTCCAGAAGGTTCCTTGGGCTGCTTGGTGGCTAAGCTGTCCATTAGGGTTTAGACTGAAACCCTTGTAACCTGTAAGTATAAATATGACCCCTAGGGCATTGATTTCGGCTACCACTTGATTCTAAGAGAACCCTAGGCCGATTTCTAGCCTCTCTCTCCCTCTCTCATATTTCCTTTTTGCTTGTGGGGTTTATGAACAATTAGAGGAGTTGCATTTGTGACTCTAAGCTCAAGAGAAGAAGAAAAGAAGATCTAAAGCCAACATTTGAAGAGGTAAACATCTAGATCTGATTCTACATGTTGTTTTTGTTATTTGTATGCTAGATTAGGGTTTGTAAGTCTTGGAATCAAAGCATGTTCAATAGAGAAACCTAGATCCAAGCATTAGGGTTTGTATGAGCACATAGGAATATTTCTTATGCATAAAACCCATCAAAGGATTTTGTACATATATTTATAAAGCTCCATCTTTTAGGTTAATTTTGGTGTTGGAAATTATTCTGGAATTTATGGACTAAGAATTTAGAGATTAAGTGCTTAATGGTTAGTCCATGTAATGTTTTACCTTTATTTGGACTTAGGGTTTAAGATCTTGATTTCTTGGAGGGTCCTAAGGGATACAGTTGGAAACTTTATCCATCTAGACCATAGAAAGGACCAAATCTAAGCTTTGGAGCTTTTGGGATCGAAGGAAATGGTTTAACCCATTAAGTTGTTAGGAACCCAGTGCCTACGGCGTGGAGACTGGGGAACTATAATCTATTTTGTTGTTTGTGGAAATCGAATGAAGTCAACTTCGGTCATTGACTTTTTGACTTGAGTTGAATTTTGGTCAAACTCCTAGTTTTGGAAGGAGAGCTAAGGGTTTACCTTGTGTGGTTGTATAGGGGGTGTATTGTTGGGTTTTGAGCACTATAACACTCCTATGGTGCACATGCAACCCTAAATGCTTTGGATCTATGTTTTCTCTAATTATACATGCATTTTCAATTTTTCCAAAGCATTCTCCCTATCTAGCATACAATTGAAGCTATACAATATAAACTTAGTTTGGATGCTTACCTCTTGAGTAGGGTAGAGTTCTTGACCTTTGAAAGCTTAAGCACCTCAAATGTGATCCCTCTATTGGTTCACAAACACCAATATGCAAGAGGAGGCTTTAGATAATAGGTTACTAGCTCAAAATCAACTTCACCCACTTGGAAAGTAAGTGGCAACCGATTTTGGCTCTGGGAGGGGCTTATTTATAGTGTTGCACATCCTAGGGTTACACTTTGTAAACCCTAATAATCCATGACTTTCCACATTCTCATGCTCCATGGATTTAACCTCCATGGACTATCCATGGATTTGTATAGCCCTTCTACATAATCATGGATCATTGGCCCACACTACAAGAATCATTGATTTACATAATAAATACCCATATATTTAATTAGTGTTTTTTACAACAAAATTAATTCCAAATTAGTTCTTGATCAATGCTAATAAAAAAAATTATTTCATATATTATACTTGTAATATATTAATAAACCATAAATAACCTTATTCTCAAAATCCATCCTATCAAATTCCACTGGTGAAGGCAACCCAAAAAAGGACCACGCTACAATCGGGTCAAGTACATCCCAATTATAGTTATGGGCTTAAACACCAAATCCAACAGTCTCCCACTTGGATAAGTCAAATAACTATAATACCAATGTGACTTCAGGATCCGACTTAGCAATTGTAAGCTTTCAAAAGCTGCTATCAACTCTGACCTATTCAATGACACATCCTTTAGATAAGGGATCATATACTCCTCTGTTCTCAAGATATAAACCGGACAAATACATGGAACAATGTCATACTTTTTGTCCAACAATTTGTTTCTCGATTTCCGATTCGTCTGACATAGAACATAACTGAACACATCAATTTAGTTCTGACTGGGGCCGACACATAGTCGAAACAAAATCATCGAGGGGCCCAAGATATCGCTTTTAATCATCTTAGATTAAATTGAACAGATAAACTTCGACAATATATGCTTGTAATTACTACTCATTAAATCATGCACAACGATACGTTTTATAACATCAAGTTACTGATGCGTTTTTTATCATCAATGCACAACTAATTCATAGTCAAGAACTCATATATCTAGGTTTGAAGACTTATATGATATTATTGTCTCATGATCACTCGTGATAAATTCCATGAAGTGATTCAAGTGAGCGCGGGTTGATCCAATACTCAAATCTTATTTCAGAAGTACTCATGAATGGTGTAGCGAACTGTTGATATGCCTAACGCCTTAGACAATCTACAAGCCAAATCATAACAGTCTTCTTTTATACTTACTTCCAACATATGATCGACTATGGGTTGTTTGAATAAATCTTATTATTCTGGAAGTCAAAACATGCAAAGTGAAACAATAGTAAATGATTGACACAAGAGGGTAACTTTACTTATAAATAAAACTCCTTTTATTCAGTCATCAAATGTCAATTACAAATTAGCTATTACAAGTTTTGGTTTATCTAACCACTAAAACTAATATCGTCCGTTAGCCCAATGCCCCTTGCATGCTGCAAGTGCTTAATCCTAGTTAGTCCCTTTGTAAGAGGATCTATTGGGTTTTCTTCTGACGATATCCCCTTTACCACAAGGTTCCCTTCTTCTACTTGATGTCTTATGGCGTTGTATTTTTTGTCGATATGCCTGGATCTACCATGATCACTTGGTTCCTTGATTAAGTCAACCGCCCCTTCATTATCGCAGAAAATCTCCATAGGCTCCTTTATGGATGGAATGACTCCAAGGTCTCCGATGAAGTTTTCCAACCATATCACCTCATTTGATGCTTCGCTTGTCGCTAGGTACTATCATTCAAACGTTGAATTAGCTACAGTCTCCTGCTTGGAACTTTTCCATGCTAGTGCTCCTCCATTCAGGGTAAACGACCATCCCGACTGATAGCGAAAATTATCTCTGTCGGTTTGAAAGTTGGCATCGCTATACCCTATCACTCTCAAGTCCTCCGTAGGTACTTCAAACTGTTCTCCATTGCAGTCCAATGAGCTTTACCAGGATTCCCTTGATATCTGTTGACCATGTTCAAAGCAAAGGCCACATCAAGGCGAGTACAAGTCATAGCATACATGATCGAGTCAACTGCAAAAGCATATGGTATTCAACTAATCTCTGCTATCTCAGCCTCTGTACTCGGAATCTGATTCTTACTCAGTATTGCATTGCTTAGGATAGGTAAGTTACCTTTCTTGGAGTTCTCCATGCTGAAACGCTTCAACACCTTGTCCAAGTAGGTACTTTGACTAACTCCTATTAGTCTTTTACTTCTATTTCTCAATATCCTTTTCCCTAGGATATAGGCAGCTTCTCCAAGATCCTTCATAGCGAAACACTTCCCAAGGTGTTGAAATAGGGATATGGAGCATGGGAAGATAAAATTGATCACGGGGTATAGGAAAGCGTCGTCTGTCACCAAGATTGGAGTTTACTCTTTAGTGCTTAGTAATGGGTTAGGTTTAGATTTGAATAATTGTTGTTACTCATCAGAAATGACATGAAACATTATTTCTTTTCATGGTTTGTATAAACAAGGTTTTAGATTTTCGTTTGATAATGAAAAGGGTTCTATTAATGCTTTATTGAACGGTTCTTTCTATTTTGAAGCATTGCCTTTTAATGGTATATATGAAACTGTGATGGTTGTAGACAACTTAGGAAATGATGTGTTGCATATCGATTCTTCTAATAGTTTGGACAAATCATGCTTGTGGCATTGTCGTCTTGGACATGTCAACAAGAAGCGCATAACACAACTCCAAAAGGATGGAGTGTTGGAGTCATTCGACCTTAGGGACGATGACGTGTGCGAGTCTTGTTTGCTTGGAATGATGACCAAGTCACCCTTCAGTGACACTTGTGAAAGGGGTGAGGGTTTATTGGATCTCATACATACTGATGTATGTGGTCCCTTTAGATCCACGACAAGGGATGCAAGCTACTTCTATGTGACTTTCACCAATGATTATAGCAGAAATGGGTATATCTACTTAATGAATCACAATTTAGAAACCTTTGAAAAGTTCAAGGAGTTTAAGCAAGAAGTGGAGAATCAGCTAGGCAGGAAAATTAAGATGCTTCGATCCGATCGAAGTTGTGAGTACCTTAGTCTTGAATTCCACGATTATCTCAAGGAATGTGGAATTTTTTCGCAATTGACGCCACCTAGGGCATCGCATTTGAATGGTGTGGCTGAGAGGCGCAATCGCACTTTGTTGGATATGGTTTGTTCCATGATGAGTCGTGCTTCGTTATCTATCTCATGTTGGGGGTATGCCTTAGAGACTGCCACCCATATCCTTAATCTAGTCCCGAAAAAGAAGGTTGCCAATACACCTCACGAGATTTGGATGGGGAAAGCTCCTTCGTTGGCACATATTAAGGTTTGGGGTTGAGAGGCTTTCGTAAGACGAGAGACTATCGATAAGCTCGGACCTCGTCGTGATCAGTGTATTTTCATCGGCTAACCATAGAAGTCCTTTGTATATCTCTTCTATAGACCGAGTGACAATGTTGTCTTCGTTACGAGGATAGGCGTTTTCCTAGAGCGAGAACTCATAAACCAAGAGGAAAGTGGGAGGCAAGTTGATCTTGATGATTTTCAAGAATCAAGCGATGAAGGAACCTCTAACACTGGCGTTCAACTCAAGGAGGAAACTCCTGTTGAACCGATTGATGAGTCCTTACCTCTTAGACATTTCCAGTAGATTTAGTGTTCCACCCGTGTTGTATGGTTTTCATATAAAAAGTGAGGGTGATACGTTTATTAGTTAAAGTACACTAGTTAATTTGGATGAACCTAATGGCTACAAGAGAGCCATGGCAGGCCCGGAGTCTGCGAAGTGGAAAGAGGCTATGAACAACGAGATTCAATCCATGTATGACAATCAAGTTTGGAACTTGGTTGATAATGTATCGGGTCGTAAGACGGTCAGGTGCAAATGAATCTTCAAGAAGAAGACTGAGATGGATGGGAAAGTACACACTTATAAAGCACGAATGGTTGCAAAGGGCTTTACTCGAACTCCCGAATTGACTACGATGAGACCTTCTCACCAGTTGTGAAGATTAAATCTATAAGGGTTATGCTAGCCATAGCTGCGTTTCATGATTATGAAATATGGCAGATGGATGTCAAAATGGATTTCCTTAATGGGATGTTGGTTGAAGATGTTTACATGAGTCAGCCAAAGGGTTTTGTCGATACAAAACACCCTAATAGAGTATGTAATCTTGAGAAATCAGTCTATGGATTGAAACAAGCGTCTCACAGATGGAATCTTTGTTTCGATGAGAAAGTCAAAGAGTTTGGTTTCCTGCGAAGCGAGGATGAGTCCTATGTATATGTCAAATCCAGTGGGAGTATAGTAAGCTTCCTCGTTTTGTATGTCGATGACATACTACTCATAAGAAACGAAATCCCAACCCTGCAGGAGGTTAAGTCATGCCTTGGGAAGTGCTTCGTTATGAAGGACCTCGTAGAAGCTGCTTACATTCTTGGAGTAAGGATAGTGTTGGGTCGTGTTTTGTGTAATGAGTTGCGCCTATTGGGCTCGTTAGCTAGTCCATTTTGTATCTCCGGTATGGGCCTATCCATCCGTGAGTTTAGTAGGGTTTAGTATATATAGGAGCTTGCATGCATCCTAGAAGGTAACGATAGAATAAAACGATCAAAGTATTATTTCAGCAAGTTTATCGTTATCGTTCTTGTAACCCTAATTTCCTCTACAGCGGAAGTTCTTAGTCGAGCTCTGCTGAGGATTGTTTGATCTAATCATTTGACGCATATTGATCCATACTTGTGTTATTTACTACTTTTACATCCATCGCATTACATGTTAAGAAGATCTAATCGATCTTTAAGTTTATTAATAACTTATCAATTGGTATCAGAGCAGGAGGCTGTGTAATTCATACACATCTTTTCTGTGAAAAAGGTTGCGATTAGGGTTATTCCGCATTAACTAATATTTATTGAGCCGTCATCCCATAATTGACGTAACTCAGCATTTATTTGTTTTGCCCTAATCTTATATATATATATTACAAGTCTGATCTTTCAAACAGGTTACGATCAAGCATTGACGAGTCACAATCAAATCCCATAAACATCTCAAATAGCATTGGATCAACGACGAAGATTCCTATCCTTTACACCCAGGATTACGATGTCTGGGCACATCACTTTGAAGATTATGTCATTGGATCTGAAGAAAAAGGATACCTTATCCGGGAAGCAATCGTGTCTGGACCATTCGCTCATTCAGCAACGTCTAGAATCATTAAAACACCTAAAGAGTATAATAATCTGTTAAAGGACGTAAAAGATATTTCTCAAGACGAAAAGGATACGTTTCAGTGCGATATTAAAGCATTGAGACTAATCATATTCGTTCTTCAATCGGATACTTTCAGGCTAGTGAGTTCATGCAGCACTGCCAAAGAAATATGGGATAGGCTACGAGAGCTTTATTCCACAGACGAAGATCTGGAGCATTCCATTTAGACCCCACTTTTATCTGAGTTTGGAGAATTTAAGCAGAATCCCGAAGAAACTGTTACTCAAACATTTGATCGCTTCAATCATCTTCTCAGTAAGATGATTAAACACGATATTGAAAGGAAGTTGATTGAACAAAAAGTTACATTTTTGAATGATCTTAGATCTGAGTGTAGAGCGGTTGTGTCCACTGTTAAAGCTCATGAGCAATTCAAATCTTATTCATTGGCTAAGCTGGTAGGAATTTTGAAATCCCAAGAAAAGATTGTCTTGCAGGAGAAGAATGTGGTTTCCAACTTGGGTTCCTTGGCCCTTCTTTCAAAAAGCAAAAGTGTGATGGAAGATGAAAACCTTAACTTACAAGACTATAACCTTACCTCTGAAGACTATGCAATGATGGTGTCAAATCCAAAGAGGTTTATTAAGAAAAGGTTTCCTACCAATAAGAACCGAAATTGGCAAGGAAGCTATAGTTCTAAAAAAGTGAGGGAGGAACCGAAGGCAGAAGAAGCAAAGAAAGAGCCGAAAGCTGAAGGGGATTCTGGAGTGAACTGCTATTGCTGTGGAGGAAAGAACCACTATGCTAAAGATTGTGTCCTAAAGAAAATGGCAGAAAAGGATGAAGAAAAAGATGAAGAAGTTGTGTTGATGAAAAAGCTGGAAGAGATCAAGAGAAAGAAAACTGCTGCTAACCCTTCTATGAATGCTTTAATTGTGCAGGGTTCGGTAGCGGATGATGAGTTCGGTGGCGTGGAGGTCTGGTCAACCGACTCTGAGGATGATGAAGTCAGAAAGCCATCCCATGGAAAGGCTTGTGTTGCGAAAGGTGAAGGAAGCGGTGGAAAGTGTTTGATGGTGTCAGATGTATCTCAAATGAGGGGATATAACACAGACGGTGGGAATGAAGACGCGAAGGAGCGAGAGGACTTGTGCTTCACAGCAAAGCCTCTCAGCGTGCAATTTAATGAGCTGGATGAATTAATCAAGAAGGTACAATCCATTTTTGTTTCATTCAATGTCCCACAAAATTCATATGAAAAAGAACTAAAAAATGTAAATTCAAGAATCTCTCATCTAGACAGCAGTTTAACTCAAACACAGGTAACCAATTCTAACCTAACTGACCAATTAAGCAGGGTCTCTTCAAAGAGTGAGGAACGGAGGATATGGATAGAGTTGAAGGAGTCGGAGTTGATCAAGTCCAATGACGAAAACATTTATTTACAAAGAGACAATTTAAAACTTTTGAAACAAAGAAATGTGTTTTGTTTGATTGCTAAGCGTCTTTATTCTAACATCACTCAACTTCATCTTAACTGCGAAATAGGACAGAAAATTCATCGCATGATTTTGCCCTTTCTTGAGTTTAAGGAAGATGAAATTGACGCAGAAGCATATAATTGTGAAAGTGTAGTTTCGTCTGAGGATGTAAATCCGACGTATATGTATGGTCTAGACAAAATCGAATCTTTCATAAAGTCCAAGGACCATAAGGACATGCTGAAAAATCTTTTGGATGAAAATGACAAAATGAAACTAAGGACCGAAACCGTACAAAAGTTTGACTCATTGAATGCCAACTTGAGCTCAGAAAATAAAATTGATGTTGAAAATGCATATGAGCTTAATGAGGATGATGATATGAGTGAAATTTCTGTAGATGATGAAATTGACTGTTCTGAGTTTGTCAAGAGCGAACCCGAAAACCACACAAATCTTATTTCAGAAAATTCTGTAGAGTTTGCTCATTTGTCCCACCAAAAGTCCCCGATTCTTGAAGAAAAATCTGTTGTATACCAAAAGGTAAGGACGACTCCAAATCAAGTATATAAGGTCACCGGAGTAACCGAACATCAGACAGCCGAACTCACAGCCATTGTAAATGAAGATAATGTTGATGGCTGTGATGAGTTCTTCTGTCGGAACGGACATCCTGGAAAACCAAAGGCAGATATGTGCCAGAGCCTTTGAACAAGCCTGATAACTTCGACGTGCCAAGTACTAGTGGTATAAAAGACGTTCCTAAAGAGAAAGGAGTTCCTGCAGAAAAAGTCACTCCTTCAAGCGAAACATCATCAGTTCAGAGTGAACCGGCAGACAAGAAGCAAAAGCAAAAAGCCAACATCCATAGACAGCCGAAGCAAGTAAAGAATCAGAAGCAGCAAAGGAATCAGAGATACAAGAAAAATCTCCTTGAACGAAAACATTTTTGGGGATCTCAAAACACCCATTTCTCTTATCATGACAGAAATCCAACGTCAGAGAAAAATGTTGTTAGGAAGCAAGAAAGTAATAACAACCGAAAGGAAAGGTTAGGTTCTGAGGATCACAATAACCGAAAGGAAAGGTTCGGTTCAGAGAACACCAGCTACCGAAAGCAAAAGTTCGGTTCCGAGAGCAAAAGCAATCAAGGTTCAAGGTTCGGTCCCTCTAATAATCAAAAACAAAAGGGACACCTAGAACCTCAAGTCAAGCAAAATTCTCAGTCTAACATCTCTCATTCTAATTCTAAATCCAATTCTGTTCACACTCAAAATCCAAAATCTTCAACAAATTTGAAAGCAAAATCGAAGGTTTCCTCAGTCAAGACTGATCAAAAGCATTCCAATGTCCCAGTGTCTAAACCTGAATCCAAACCGTCTGTAACAAATCCCAATAAAATTAAGGTTTTCACCATTAAAAAGAAAGATGAAACAACTTTAATAAAAAGAACATATCTTGTTGACATCTCTCTTACTATTCCTGCTCCTGTGAAAGGCTCAAGTGGACCCAAGAAACTTTGGGTTCCTAAATCTGCTTAATTTTTGCAGGTTATCAGTGACGATCAGTTTGACGAAGAATGGTATATTGACAGTGGCTGCTCACGTCACATGACATGAAGGAAGGAAGAGCTGAGGGAATTTCGGTCTCTTTCAAACGGTGGAAATGTCAAGTTCGGGAACAACTCATTCGACACTATAAAGGCTATGGAATGACAACAAATGTATATTTCACAATCAGAAAGGTTGCATACGTTGAAGGACTACAGCACAACCTCATTAGTGTATCTCAGCTTGTTGGAGGAACCGGTCTCAAGGTCTCTTTCGACGATGAGGGTTCAGAGATAATTGAAAAGAAAACAAAAAGAGTAATTCTCAAATCGGAGCGCAAAGGCGAAATGTTTCCCCTGGATCTCAAACCTATCAAAGGAAATCCAGCTATCTGCCTGTTATCCAAAGCACAATCTGACGAAAGCTGGCTGTGGCACCGAAGGCTCTCTCATCTCAACTTCAAGGATATCAACAAACTTGTCACATGTGGTCATGTTCGAGGTCTTCCATTGCTCAAATTCGAACGAGAACATTTATGTGCTGCAGGTGAAATGGGGAAGCAGAGTCGTCAAAGTCACCCATCGATTGTAAACACTAAAGTTGTTGAACCATTAGAGTTAATTCACATTGACTTGTGTGGTCCATCATCTATCGAAAGCATCGGCGGTAGCAAGTATATTCTTGTTATTGTTGATGACTTTTCACGTTTTACATGGGTGTTCTTTCTGAAGCACAAATCTGAAGCAACTCTCAAGCTAAAGACGTTTATCAAGCAGGTTGAAGTGCAACTGAGGAAAGTCGTTTGCAACATCAGGAGCGACAATGGGCTGGAGTTCAAAAACAAAGAATTCGAAGACTTCTTGGCAGAAAAAGGAACCAGTCACAACTTCTCAGCTCCCTACACCCCTTAACAAAACGGAATTGTCGAAAGACGAAACCGATCTTTGTGTGAGGCAGCCCGAACCATGCTAAGTTTTGCTTCTTTACCTTTATATTTTTGGGCTGATGCTATTGATGCAGCATGTTTTACGCAGAACAGGTCCTATCTCAATAAACGCTTTAATCTCACTCCTTATGAGATCATCAACAACAGGAAGCCAAATGTCAAATTCTTCCACGTATTCAACTCACGGTGTTTCATCTTCAATTCTAAAGAACATCGTAACAAGTTTGACGTGAAAGCCAATGAAGGGATATTTCTGGGATACTCTCTCACTTCGAAAGCATACAGGGTTTTGAACAAACGGTCGAGGAAGATTGAAGAAACTTATTATGTGACTTTTGATGACTGCTATGTCAAAAAGCTGAAGGCCGGTGAAGACACAGTAGGAGAAATTTTTTCTCAAACAGGCCAAGTCACAACCTCGATTGTGAATTTGTTTGAGAAGTTTGTTGAGTTATTCGATGAACCAGAGAAGGCCACTCTCTCGGAAGCTAGTGCAGCAGACAACAAAGTAGATCATCTGAAGCAACTCATCGAAAATGCTGCCAAGCAAATGAATGAAGGAGGATCAAGTTCCAACGACCCTCCACAGCATGATGCTTCAATTGAGGGGGAGGATCCACCTTCTTCTTCACAGCCAGGCTCACATGTTGAGGGGGAGAACTATTCTCCAGCTGGTCCCGAACGCCCAGTTGTACCCAAAAGCTCAACACCACCCGAAACTCCTGTAGCTCCGAAAAGTCAAGATATACCTGAAAGCTCATCTGTCAAGGGGGAGAATGCTGATATGTTTTATGACGATGATAGTCAATCTGAGCTAGAAGAGATGGTAAATGCTGAATTGGATCCATCCTATGATCCAAATTACCCTCCTCTTGTCAAATGGACCAGAGATCATCCTGTTTCACAGGTTGTCGATAATGTCTCTGAAAAGGTCCTGACCCAATCTCAACTAAAGGCAAAGTAAACTTCCTTATTTTCAAAAGTAGAGTTTTGTATGTTTAACTCCTTCGTCTCAAAAGTTGAACCAAAGACAGTTAACACTGCTCTTGATCACTCTGATTGGGTACAAGCTATGCAAGACGAACTTAATGAATTCGAAAGAAATAAAGTTTGGCGCCTCATTCCAACTCCTCCAGATGCCTCGATTGTTTGTCTCAAATGGGTCTTTAGAAATAAGCTGGACAAGGAAGGCAATGTGATTAGAAACAAAGCTCGTCTAGTGGTGAAAGGATACTACCAGGAGGAAGGAATCGATTATGAGGAAACTTTTGCTCCTGTGGCTAGGTTGGAATCTGTTTGAATATTTCTTGCCTATGCTGCACACAAGAACTTTGAGGTCTACCAAATGGACGTAAAGTGTGCATTTCTAAATGGAGAGCTCGAAGAAACGGTGTACGTGGAGCAACCTCCTGGATTCGTCAATGAAAAATATCCCAACCACTGTTATATTTTGGACAAAGCGGTATATGGACTGAAACAAGCACCGAGGGCCTGGTATGAAACGCTAACCAAGTTTTTAAAGATGTCCAAATTCAAACAAGGTTCGGTTGACCCAATCTTCTTTCGTAAGAAGGAAGGTAACCACCTTATGATTGTTCAAATCTATGTCGATGATATCATCTTTGGCTCAACGAATCCTAGCTTAACGGCTGAATTCAGAAAGTTGATGGAGACTAAATTTGAAATGAGCTTAATGGGTCCAATTAACCTTTTCCTTGGTTTAAATATTAGACAGGGACCCGAAGGCATCTTTATTAACCAGGAAGCTTACACAAAGACTCTCCTTGCTAAATTTGGCATGATGGGAGACTCAAAGGTTAAAGTTCCAATGGCGTTCGGCACCAAGCTCACTCCATCCTTGGAGAAGCCAGCAGTCGACATTACGCTATATCGCCAAATGATCGGTTCTTTAATGTACCTTACTGCTAGCAGGCCTGATATAATGTTTTCTGTTTGTTACTGTGCTAGATTTCAGGCAAATCCTCGTGAACCTCACATGCTTGCAGTGAAGAACATACTTCGGTATCTCAAGCGAACTACCTCTCTCGGCTTATGGTATCCATCCAACTAAGGTTTCTTCGTTCAAGCCTATTCAGATGCAGACCTTGGAGGTTGTGGACTAGACAGGAAAAGCACCACTGGAGACTGCCAATTTCTTGACGGGAAGTTGGTTAGTTGGCAATCAAAGAAACAGACCTGTGTGTCTCTATCTACCGCTGAGGCAGAATACATCGCAGCTGCCTCCTGTACTTCTCAAGTTATTTGGATCCAAAGCCAACTCATGGACTATGGACTCAATATGAAAAAGATCCCACTATATTGCGACTCTGAAAGTGCAATTAGGATCTGTCATAACCCAGTGCAACACTCGAAGACCAAGGACATAGCACTGAGGTATCACTTCATTAAGGATCATGTGGAAGATGGGAACGTCGAAATACACTTTGTTCGAACCACTGATCAACTGGCTGACATCTTCACCAAAGCTCTTCCTGAAGCATCTTTTAACAAAATACTACAAGGGCTAGGTATGATGGAATCAGAGTCAGTACCAAAAATTACCTCTTAAAGCTCAAAAGCATGAAGCGAAATAGACCGAACGTTCGGGTTCGGGTCTTGTGCTAATGTACCGAAATGAACCGAACGCTCGGGTTCGGTTGCATTATCTGCTTTTCGCTCATCACTCAAAGGTAGTTTCCTTGGTTGTAGATCTTATGTATAAATTTTCCATACTCGTTTCTCTTATTGTCAAAGTTATTCTCTTTTTCAAATCTATTTTCTTTGGCGACCGAAATCAACCGATCGTTCGGGTTTGGTTCCAAAAATTTTCTCACCCGAAAATAGACCGAACGCTCGGGTTCGGTTCCAAAGTTTTTCTCAACCGAAATAGACCGAACACTCGGGTTCGGTTCCTAAATTTTTTTTGTGTGTCTTCATTTTTTTTATTATCAAAAATTACAAATTTTTTTTTCTTTCATAAATTCAAAAACTCCGAAAATATTTTTTTTACCTTGGCTTTCATTTTTTTTTATTTTTCTTTATTCATTTTTTTTGTGTGGGTATATAATTTCATTAGCTAAGTGTCCCTAGAAGCATGCTGTTGTATGTGTCCAAAGCCTCACCTGATTCTGAATAATAGGCCTTACTGCCTTGGTATAAACAAACCTTGTCTTCCCAATTAGGCTTTCTTATTTATTCTAATCATGAGCTACCTAACTCTCTTTTCACATGAGATATGAGTTTTCTGCTTGGTCCTAATCTTTATAGCAGAGGTACTTTGATTTCTTTACACCATCTATGTTGCATTTCTCCATCACATTCGTTTCACAAACGTAACCCTTGAGACTCTCAGAAATTACCACTGAGGTTTATGGTTGCATAATTTCTGTGTTCATGATCTTAGCCTCGTGTCACTACGTGCTAAGTGAAACCCAAAATTCAATACCCATTATGCATTGACGGTGAACAATTAATTTGATCAAGCTTTAACTAATGAATTGACGAAGGTACCACATGAAATCTCTGATTTTCTTTTGAGTGATTCCTATGAAATTGTTAACACCCATAACATTTCTTCCCTTGGAATCCAGTTTTAATTTTTGTTGAGATTTTATAAATTTCCTAGCCAAATTAACATTATCTCCAACCTATTTGTTCAACAGACTACACCGGTCTCATAAGTACTTCGTTCGATTTATGTCTTATATCAAGATTAAGAATTTTGAATCAAAGCGATATCCACCCTCATAAGCCTAATTAAAAGAAGCCTTTCAACACTTCTTAATAAGTGTCTGATCGTTATTCAACGGGAAACCACACAAACACTTTAAAGTCTCTCTTGACTTTGAAGGAAGAGATTCGTGCCCGGGATCATTTGTTTCGTGTCTTTATTGACATCACATATTTTCCCAAAAGTGTTGCTTTATTTCTTTTCTTTTACACCCTAAGAACGAAAATCTTTGATTTTCCTAAATTCAGGTTCTATTAATTACAAGGCATTTTAAATGGATTGTTGATTTATTAAAGGATGTGGTAAATATTGATCCACGTGGGCGAATTTTTTTTAAGATGCTGTTTTATTCTAAAGAGATAAGATGACGACATGATGACTCGGGCGGGAGTCTAATCGATTTGATTTCAAACGGCGCAAGAGGGACGCGTGCGAATCTGAACCATTTCATCTCCAAACGGCGCCTGATGGGAAGGCGTGTTATTAGGGGCCTGACATTCTCTCTCATGCGTGATCATCGGCTACCCCAACTGTCACGCATCAGTCCACTCCGAAAAACCCAATAGAAGATTTGGGAAGATCTTTCTCTCTCCTTAAACCACAGTATAAAAGGCAACATCCTCCACCGTTTACCTCTTTACTGCAATTAAAATTCCCAGAGAGCAAACAATCCCTCAACATTCTCTGTTCATCATCTCCTACACTTTCATCATAGCAATGGTAGATTCTTCCTCAGTTCATGCAACATCCCACATTTTGCCCATCCGCCCACAACAAAGCTTGATCATCGATTTAACTCCTCAATCGTATGACACATTCATGTTCCCTATCGTCGAGTGTCTGAAGTTTTCTCCAATCGCTCCTGCACTTACCAGGGCTGAAACTGTTCCGATGGAATTCTTGTCACAGATCTTTGCCACCGCTCACTACGACAAGGTTGTTGACAGAATATTCTTTGATATCTTTTAACACAAGGCGTCGATTTCAAAACAGCGATTTTGCTCGTTGTTAGGGTTTGACGCAGATTCTTCCAGGGTCAATCCGGAATCCATCCCCATGGGTCATCTATTCAACATGTTCTACAACATGGGATACACGGAGGTGCTTACTACGGTGACGAAATTCAAGAAGTTGTGGCTACCTCCACAGTGGAATGGGATGTTCATTGTTTTGTTCAAGGGTTTATCTGAACGAAGCGCCGGGTCTGATGGAGCCAACCGTTTATTTCTCTCCATCATGTATGGTATCTACAATGGCATCAACATGGACTATGGGTCTGTTCTGTGGCAACAACTCATTCAGAGTCTCTCCTCCACTTCCAGACATTCAAAGATTTCGTATGCTCGATTCTGGACTATTATCACGAAATGGGTGATGGACAAGTACCACGTCCCCATTGTTGCTGGTGCTCCAATGTCTTCGATTGGTACCTTCCATACCTCGAAGATCATTGTGTCGGATGCTTCAAAATTTCCGTTCAACGGGTCTATTCCGGAAACGATGTATGGTGATGTTCCGGCTGACAGCAGGATCATTCAGACGTATAATGAGCTTAGACGTTCTGGTCCGAGGGATCTTACTCCGGAGATGTTGAAATCCATTCATGACGCCGACAAGCCTGCTCCAAGAGGCAAGAAGGCTGATA
The DNA here is from genome assembly GCF_051521515.1 of Lactuca serriola. NCBI lineage: Eukaryota > Viridiplantae > Streptophyta > Magnoliopsida > Asterales > Asteraceae > Lactuca > Lactuca serriola. The sequence goes on from NC_136411.1 coordinate 284,949,607, forward strand.
AGGGAAAACAAGTGGCCAAGGGGGCCAAAGGCCCGTCTCCAAAGAAGAGGAAACCCACCAGAGCTGCTCAGTCTCCACAGCAGAAGAGGAGAAAAACCCAACCGCGACGAAAGTTGACTATCGCTTCTTCCTCAAGCGAGTCTGAGGGTGATAATTCTGATTCTGAAGGCTATCAACGTAGTAACACTCCACCACGATGTCCAACTCCAGAAGTTCATGTCTCTACTTCTCCAATTTCCTCTCCACCTAAAACCATTCCTATTTCTATTCCCCCCATAACTTCCACTACTCAAATACCACCAACTTCCATCCCAATACCAACACCAATATTCACCGAAGCAACCACAACAACCACTGCAGATGTTAGAACCAACATATCTGATACGGGGATTCATACTGACGCACCTAAATCTACCCCAGCACCCAAAACCACCCCAGCACCCAAACAAACAACCCAGCCCGAACCTACCCATACTACCGAACCACCAGCTTCACCACCACCATCAGAGGGAGAAGAACCATTCCTTGGCGGGGAGAATATGACTTTTGACTCGGTCTACTATAGCCCGTTTCAAGTACAAAGTGATGACGATGATGACGCTCCTGTCACCAAAAGGCATCTCCAGGAGCTCCATGATAAAATTGACTCTCTCATCGCCTCATCTTCCACTTCTCAGTCATCCCTATCTGAAGCTGCAGTTCAGAAAATTGTCGACGCTTTCTCCAAAGCTCAGCAAGCTTCACTTGCTTCTGCAACCACCGCCATAGATGCCTCTACCAAAGCTTGTCAGGCAGCGACCGAAAAAGTCGATAAACAATTTACTGATGCCTCTTCCCTATTGAAGTCTTTACAGGAGAGTGCCAACGCCGCCAAGACTATGCTGGAACTGATTGTCCACCAGCTAGCAACATCAGTCGAAACTGAGTTGAAGTCATTCGCTTCTCTTCTTCAAACAATTTCTGACGACAACTCAGCTTTCCGAACAACCATCGAGGAACGTCTCTCCAAGCTTCAAGAAGATTTGGCTGCCGAGAACACTCTCATGGATGCTCTCGCCAGGAAGACTACTGCTCTGAAGGTCAAGAGCATTAAACTCTCCAACTCTCAACAGGAGATTGAATCTCTTCGATCTGAAAGGGAGGTCATCAAATTGTGTGTTTCGGATGTCCACTTTGCCATCTCCAACATCTTAGAAGCACGTGATCCAATTCTTAACTACAATGTGAGGCGTGAACTTGCTGAGAAGCTCGCTCCCGCCCTCGCCCTACTCAGCAAAATCGAAGGGCTCCTTGATTTTGTGTACATTCCGAAACAAGGGGAAAGAAGGAAACAATGTCTCAACCACCTCCTACTTCCACGGCTACTCACACTACCGAACCTCCTCCATTAGGCCAAGCCTCTGGTTCTGGTGTGAAAGACAAAGGCAAAAATATTGTTGAGGAAGAAGAAGAAGAAGATAAAGAAACAATCGCCGACTTGTTGAAGCGAAAAAGTCGACGCAATGAGGCTGACATCAGTGCTCGTGTGGCAAGAGAGGCTGAAGAAGCCGAACGTAAACAGAAGGAAGCCCACGACCTTCTTGAGAGCAGGAAAACTCTGTTTCCTTCCTGGACTCTTGAGAGGATGATTAAAGAAGCCATTGACATACTGAGTATCTTGTGGCTGGAACCTGTGATCTCTTTAGATCATTCCAATACTGTCGACTCACAGTTCGACATGCCACTGACCTGAAAGGCTTTTATCTTTCATGCCTTTTCCAACGTTGCAGAATTCCCTCATCCTCATCCTCAGGTTGATCGAGATCTAATCGATTTCTATCTGAAGGCTGCTCAACCCCAATATCAGACTTGGAGCGCTCAGAAAATTGTCAACGTTCGGGTCTTGAAGCCGTACAGTGAAGGTAACTTCATCAACGTTCGGTTGAAGGTACTTCGGGGATCTGCCAAATCAGAACATACTATTTCCCTTGCAGATCTTCCCAACCTTAATCCCCATGATTGGATTATCTTGCACAACATCCTTCTCACCAACAAAGTTGAATACGGTCCGATCATCGACCATTTCAAGAGGATGCTTGTGTGCTACATCATGGAAGTTGCATTGATGGATCAGGAGATTGCAAGCGTATTTAAAAAGAAACCTACAATATCTCATGTTAGCTCTGCCAGTGATCTCCACCAAATGCAGATGGGGAAGATTGACTCGAGGAGGAATTCGGTCATGTTTACCAGAAACGAAGGACAGAAATGTCTTTTCGCCTTGGCTGACAAACATCTCTATACCACTGCATGTTTGGAGCACGTTTTGGGGATCATCCATAGATGCAAGCAGAACACAGCGGATGATATAAAGTACTTTGATGATATGATTCAATGGTACATTCGGTTCAGACAGACTATTCTCGCTCTTATCACACGTTTGTTTGATACTGTAAAGAAAGCTCTCGCTGCTGGCCTGAAGAAGAAGTAGTCTCGCTCCAATTTGACGCAAAGGGGGAGATTGTTGGGTCGTGTTTTGTGTAATGAGTTGCATCTATTGGGCTCGTTAGCTAGTACATTTTGTATCTCCGGTATAGGCCTGTCCATCCGTGAGTTTAGTAGGGTTTAGTATATATAGGAGCTTGCATGCATCCTAGAAGGTAACGATAGAATAGAACGATCAGAGTATTATTTCAGCAAGTTTATTGTTATCGTTCTTGTAACCCTAATTTCCTCTAAAGCGGAAGTTCTTAGTCGAGCTCTGCTGAGGATTGTTTGATCTAATCGTTCGACACATATTGATCCATACTTGTGTTATTTACTGCTTTTACATCCATCGCATTACCTGTTAAGAAGATCTAATCGATCTTTAAGTTTATTAATAACTTATCAGATAGTGAGAAACATAAGTAAAAGTCTGATAGGACTTAGTCAAAGTACTTACTTGGAAAAGGTACTAAAACGTTTTAGTATGGAGATTCCAAGAAAGGAGAGTTACCAATCCAAAGCAATACCAAGTTGAGTAAGACTCAAAGTTCAAGTACCGAAGCTGAGATAGCAGAGATGAGCCGAGTACCTTATGCTTCCGTAGTTGGCTCGATCATGTATGATATGACTTGTACTCACCATAATGTGGCCTTCGCTTTGAGCATGGTCAGCAAATATCAAGGGAACCCTGATAAGGAATGGTTTCCTATCCTCGGTGGGAGTGACGACTTAAGGGTGCGAGGATATAGTGACGCTAGTTTCCAGACCGACTGAGACAACTTCCGCTCTCAGTCGGGTTGGGTCTTTACCCTGAAAGGAGGAACAGTGACTTGGAAAAGTTTCAAACAGGAGACCGTAGCTGATTCAACGTGCAAATTAGAATACATAGCAGCGATCGAAGCGTCAAAGGCGGCAATATGGTTGAAGAACTTAATCGGAGACCTTGGAGTTATGCCAACCATAAAGGAGCCTATGGATATTTTCTGCGATAACAAAGGTGCAGTTGCTTTAACCAAGGAACCGAGGGGTCATGGCAAATCCAGACATATCAACAGGAAATATCATTTTATTAGATATCGGGTAGAAGAGGGACTCCTCGTGGTTAAGAGGGTATTGTCAGAGGATAACCCAATTGACACCCTTACAAAGGAACTGAGTAGGGTTAAACACTTGCAACACGCTAGGAGCATTGGGCTGAAGGACGATATTAAGTTTAGTGATTAGATAACTTTAGAAACTTGTAATAGATAAATTGTAATTGACATTATGATGATTAAATAAAGGAGTATTATTTATGAGTAATGTTACTGTCTTATATCAATTATTTACTATTGTTTTACTTTGCATGTTTTGAGTTCCTAAATAATAAGATTATTTAAACTATCCACAGTCGTTCATACTTTAGAAGTAGGTATGAAAGAAGACTGTCATGAATTGGCTTGTAGACTGTCTACATGTTTAGACATAGCAAAGGTTTGCTGCAACGTTCATGAGTGCTCTTGAAATAAGATTTGAGTATTTGATTAAACCCGCACTCACTTGCATCGCTTCATGTAATTAATCATTAGTGATTGTGAGATGATAATATCATATAGTGTTTAAACCTAGATATATGGTTTATTGTTTACAAGTTGGTTGTGCATTGATAATGCGTAAACACATCAGTAACTTGATGTCATAAAACGCATTGTTGTGTATGATTTGATGAGTAAATGGTAAATGCATATAAGTCGAAGTTTATCTGTTCGTTTTATACGACAAGGTTAAAAGCGATATCTTGGGCCCCTTGATGATTTGGTTTGACATATGTGTCGGGCCCGGTCAGGACTGAGTTAATGTTTTCAATTAAGTTCTATGTCAGATGAATCAAAGATCGAGAAACAAACTGTTGGACAATAAGTATGACTATGTTGCATGTGATTGTCCACACGATATCTTGAGAACGGAGGACTATACAATCCCTTATCTAAAGGACGTGTCAGAGTTCGACAGCGGCTTTTGAGAGCTACAATAGCTAATCGGATCTTGAAGTCGTACTTGCAGCTGTAGTTATTAGACTTATCCAAGTGGGAGACTGTTGGATTAGTGTCTAAGTCCATAACTATCTATGGTATGTACTTGACCCGGTTGTAGCATGGTCCTTTTGGGTTGCCGTCACCAGAGCAACTTGACTGGATAAGTTATGGAGAAAGAGGATAAATGTGGTTTATTAATATTTTATATGAATAATATATTAAAGGAGAAATCATATCGGTTGATTAATATTGGTCAAGAATTAATTAAGGAATTAATTATGTGATCAAAAGATATTAATTAAACCTAGGGGAGTGATATTGTAATTATTGGATAGTTGCAAAGTAGGCTGAGGAAACCCTAAAGATAGGGTGGACGAATTCTTGTGGATAAGGCCTTAAGAATTCGTCCAAGGAAGGGATTTGTATGTCCCGAATTCGCTTGATATATCAATCAGATCTGACTGATGGTGCAGAATCTCAATCAATCGGATGTTGCCAGATCAAAATAGAGAAGAAGGAGAAGAATAATAATATGAATCTTGTATGATTTGATTAGAATGAAGTTCCTTTTACACAAGATTCACACACTTACACACACTTAAGCTCCTTTCTCTCTCTCTCTCTCTTCTCTCTCTTAGCCGTGAACTCACTTCCTTTTTTATGACCTCACCACTAACACTTATATATATGGCACATGGACTGTGAATGTGTTTACGACCGTAAACACAACAAACCCCCCTTAAAAAAGTAACTGGCTTTTGTTGTTAATCTTCATTGGGAGCTTGGCTTCAACATTAATCTTCAAATTCTTCATAACTTCAAGATGATCTTGATGAATCTTCAATGATTGACTTCATCTTAAGCAGTTGGGCTTTTCTTCAAAATTTGACTCTGAACACACATTGGGTGAGGAGGCTGTATGTACTGATTCTTGAAAGATAGCGCTTTCAGCTTGAGAATCTTCAGAGAGAATATAAGACATAACTAATCTTCTGGATCACTTTAGTGGGTTCATGAATAACAGCAAATTGATTGAGGAGGCTTCAATGCAATCTGTCACATAATCTTCAAGTCAACTTCACCTTGCTTCTGGGGTTGACAAATTAAATGTTGAAAGAATAGTCTTCATTTCGTATTCCTTCGAATGAGAATTCTTCGATGATCACAGAGGAAGCCTTGTCAAACAAAAATCAGAAAATGTCAATATAGTCTTCATGAGTCTCATCTACATCTAAGTTCACTTTTCAAGACAAAACAAAACTAAAAAAATATAGCACACAATATTTTTGTATTTTTCATATTTTCTGAAAATAAAATAGAAACAAAAATATTTTTGGACTTTTGATTTTTTCTGAACAAGAAATAAAACAGAAATAACACTATTTTTGGATTTTTAATTTTCTGATTTTTGTTTGATTTTTTTAATTCTCCCCCTTATTTTGCCAAGAACTATCCAAAAACACAAAAAATCCTTCAAAACTAAGATAAAAAACGCTTCAGATCTAGCCAAAATGATTGATACAATCCAAGCTCTGATACCAATTGTAGAGTCCCAATCTAGTGATCAAAACAGTAAGTAATCAATAAGAATAAGAATGGAGTAGAAGAAGAAGATTATCGAGCAATGCATACGTCTATTAGAAGAAACGTCTGGTACACCTTGGGTAACACACACTATGACCGTAAACACCTCAGATACGTCTTCTTGAGTGTCAATTAGATCTGTTTGATGGTGCGGAATACCAATCAAACAGATGATGCCAGATCAAAAATAGAAGAGAAGGAGAAGAAGAATAATATGAATCTTGAATGTATTGATGATATGAATGAAGTTCGTTACACAAGATTCACTCTCTCTCTCTCTCTAGAACACACCTTGAGTTTCACTAACTTAAGCTCCTCTAGCCATACACTCTCAAACATTCACTCCTCACCCTTACATCTATTTATATAGAACATAGGCCGTGAATGGGTTCACGGCCGTGAACCAGTTCACGGCCGTAAACACAACTGCAAAAACATATTACATGACCAAAAATTATTAACGCCTAGAAAGGTAAAGTATAAACCACATTTTTTACCCAACAAAAAGCCTCCGGACCGAAAACTGAATTCGGCTAAAAACCCTTCTTCGGTCGAAAACCCAATCATATATAAGTTTTTCCTTCGAAAACTTAGTCATTTCTCACCATTTACACTAAAAAACACTCTCCTTTTGCTCCAAAGGATCATCCAAGAACATTCAAACCTTCAAGAGAAAACCTTCAAATATTTATATTTTCACCTAGAATACCAAGAACACTAAGAACATCCTTCAAACCGTCAAGTGACCGAAAACACCAAAGATCGAAAACCATGTTCGGCCGATAACCATTTTCGGCCGAGAATCCCGTTCGGAAGCGAAAACTCTCTTCAACACTTATACAATTCTCGGTAATTATTCCTAACACAAAACAAGAGTTTTCTAACACTTTAATTTATGGTTTCACTAATTTAAATACAATTATGTGTTTAAATATTATTAGGATAACGTTAGTTCCGCTTACATCGACCCGAGGATCATGTCTACAACACCGCTATCCTTACACAAACACATACAAAATGTGAGTTCATACCCCTGTATTTACAACATTTTAATGCTTTTAGGGGGAGAGTACAAGTAAAACACAAGGATTTGTGGGTTTATATACAAACATTTTCAAACAGTTTCAAAACCTTTGCAATTGAATCAAATAGAGAATTCACTTCATTTCGTATAAATATTTAGATATTTTCACCCTTTCGTACTATGTCGAGCATAAGGGTGTTTTCCTTCATACAACTAATTTGCAAAAGTTTTCAGTACATTACAGAAACATACAAATAGACAATAATTGGTATAGTTTGAGCACAGAACATTACTATCACTAAGTACAATACATGAAACAAGAGCATACATTCAAACTATAATACGTATAGTTTGGGATACCTTACACTATTTCACTACTTCAAGAACAATAATCAGAAACAAACATATAAACTATGGTAGATATAGTTTATGGAATAATACACTATTTTCCTGATACAAGGACATATTACTAAATAATTATTTAAGTATATTTATTTTACATTACAAGTACTCTTCTACAAGGTTATACATACATTTTCAAATAGAAGGGAACATTACAACACTACATGTAAATTAAATAACACACGGTTGTGAGGAACTACTCCAAATGTACCCTTCGGGGTACGCAACTAAATCCGATACAATATAACCAGAGTCTCCTGGAGGGAGAGCCTGAGATTTATGTATAGATCTATACAGGACTGACAATCCCACACCTGAACTGTTAGCTACAGTTAGGCCGACAAGCCTGGGGTGACAAATTTCATAACTATCAGACGCCTGAAGAGCATCGTAGAGGTCAATAGGTCATACCAAACATGGTTATATGAAATTCCCTACAATATAAGTAAACCATATGTTTACGGGATTAACACTACTTTAATGGTTCTATTTTATTTAATAAAATACTATGATCCACTACTTTACACTACAACTAGTGGTATCGCGGCATACATACCAAGATTTTCATACCAATACAAATATAGTACACTATTTTCTAGCACATGGTACTCTAATATAGAATACAATTATAAGGAATACACATGAAATAGTTCATCTATTAACAATATTACATTACATTCACTATAGAAAATATTGGATTTACTGGAGAAACATACTAGCATTTTCAAAGAACAAAGACAAGTTTCCTATCACTAAACATACTTATGAACTCACCAACTTAAATGTTGATACACTTTCAAAATCACTTGTATTCTCAGGAAACCAGTAGAAAGGTACACCTGTAGGATTTTGAGAAGACGGAGCAATATAGAGACTCGTCTTTTATACTTTTGTTATACACTTTTGATGTCATACAAACTATGTTATGAACAGATGTAAATACAATATTCTATTAATGTAATGGTTGTCTTTGCTTTGATTACTATTATCCAATTTTTGTGATATTGTACATGACGTCCTCCGCCCCCGAACATTTTCGCATTTCCGGTTTGGGAGTGTGACAGATTGGTATCAGAGCATTGTTTATAATGAACTAAGTATATCAAACCTTACAAGATAAACAACTATAAACAATATGGGGTCGAAGCGCTCTGAACTAAAAGTATACTTTTAAAACATAAGTACTTTATAAGAAGTATACAAGTATACATACAAACTAGAAAAGTATCACAGTAAGAATCATATAAAAGTATTTAGGATGAGTTGGACACTATGGTTAAACTTGGATAGTTATGTATGATGGGTTTTGTTCCTAAGTACATCTTATGTGCTCATACAAACCCTAATGCTTGGATCTAGGTTTCTCTATTGTACATGCAAGTTATCCAAGACTATAAACCCTAGATTTAGAATATGATAACCAATATAACATATAATGAGGGTTTAAGATATTACCTTGATTGTTATGTAGCAATAACAATCCCAAATCTCCTTGTATTGACTTTGGAAGGCTTAGAGTCACAAGTGTCACTCCTCTAATGGTTCACAAACACCATAAGCAAGAGGATGAAGAGGAGAGAGGTTAGAGGCTGCCCAAAAATGTGTGAAACCCTAGAAGGTTGCTTGTCCACGTTTTTGATCCTTAAGGGGTCTATATATAGTGAGGCAATTAGGGTTATCTAACAAGGAAACCCTAATTTTGTTGCTTAAGCCCTAAGCAACCCATGGAGCCCTTTCCTTAAGGCCTTGGACGATTTCATATGGGCTTCCCCCATAGAATTCGTCCACCATATAATAAAAGGCAATCCATGGCCCAAATTGCAATTATCTTATAATTACAATTCCAGTCCCTTAAGTTTAATTAATCTCTTTTAATCACAAAACTAATTACCAATTGATTATTGACTAATATTAATTAAACAATATGATTTCTCCTTTAATATATTATTCTCATAATATATTAATAAATCATATTTAATCCTTTCTCTCCATAATTCATCCTATCAAGTTGCTTTGGTGAAGGCAACCCAAAAGCACCATGCACCGTCGGGTCAAGTACATACCAAAATAGTTATGGACTTAGACACTAATCCAACAGTCTCCCACTAGGATAAGTCTAATAACTATTCTGCGTATGCTTCAGATCCTGATCTGCAATCGTAGATTTCCAAAGCCGCTGTAAACTCTGATCATATCAGATACGCGTGTCCTTAGATAAGGGATCATATATTCCTCCATTCTAGATATCATATGAGATATGATTTCAAATCATTCTCTTTGTACTATATCTCGATTCCCGATTTATGACGACTGACTAATTGAACAAATCTAATTAGCCCTAGCCCGGCCGAGCATTTACGTTTTTCATCACTAAATCATCGAGGGGCCCAAAGATATCGCTTTAATCCTACATTGGATAAAAGGAATGGATAAACTTTGATACAATGCTTGCTTGCACTCACTCACCGAATTACACACAACAATATGTTTTATAACACCAAGTTACTAGTGCGTTTACATATTATCAATGTGCAGCCGATTCGCAAGATACAACTCACACATCTCGGTTTCAAGAATATAAGATGTTATCATCTCACCAATCACTCGTGATACAATTCATGGAGTGATCCAAGTGAGCGTGGGTTTAATCCAATGCTCAAATCATATTCATAAGCACTCACGAACGTTGCAGCAAACATTTGCTTATGTCTAATACTCTTTTAGACAATCCACGCACCAATTCACGACAGTCTTCATTCATATCTACTTCCAACATATGAATGACTGTGGCCCGTTCGAATAATTCGATTATTCTTAATAAACTCAATTATTCTGGAAGTCAAAACATGCAAATGTGAAACAGAAGAATTACCAACGCTATATGCAAATAGAAACACTAGAACCAAACATAAAGTTAAAATACTATAGGAGTATTTTATGGCACCATAGCACTGTATAGTCTCATTACAAGTATTACCAATTCTCACAATTGAAAGTCTGCAATTACATACTTATGTAGTAAGCCTTTATTGTAGATCGTTGGTAGAGCAATATAGAAATCAGGTTATGATACGATTAGGACTAAGATATATCTTGTTCAATAATACCTGACTCTCGACCACTATAGATGACTTATTGTCATTTCCTCTTGAATACTTTTAGAAAAAGATGCCTCCGAAGAAGTCCAACATGAAGAAAACTAACCCTCCAACAAATCCACCACCGTCGCCACCTCCTCAGTATGACCCCGCTGTATTCCAAGCAACAGTGGCAGCCACTGTAGCTGCCGCTATGTCGCAAATCCACGCAAGTGGTACTAGTGGGGCGAGCAATGGTGCCAACCCTTCCAACCAAGGAGATACTCACGGGCACCTAAGGGAGTGCTCCTAAAAGGACTTCACCAATGCTACACCTAAATCTTCCGATAGCACGGGAGGTGTCATTGCTTTAACACGTTGGTTCGAGAAGACCGAATCAATATTTGAAATCTGCGCATGTCCCGAAACGTGCAAGCTGAAATTTGCAGTGTGCACTTTCACAGATCGATGCCTCACTTGGTGGAATAACCAAGTCAAGTCCTTAACTCTTACGATAGCCAATGCTATGAATTGGGACGATTTAAAAGAACTCGTGTTAGCCGAATATTGCTCGCGGGGCGAGATGCAAAAACTAGAGCAGGAGCTCTGGAGCCTGAAGATGAAGGTCTATGATATTGCTGCATACACCACTAGGTTCAGTGACCTGGCTCTCCTTTGTCCCAGAATGGTCACCCTGGAGAGTAAAAAAGTGGAAAGATTTATATGGGGACTAACTCCCACGACGCAAGGAAATGTCCTATCTACCAGTCTCCTCACGTTTGACAGTGTCAAACATCTGGAACAGACATTAATAGATCATGGAGATCGCCAAGAATCTGTTTCAGCTGCTCCCGAACCATCTAAAGAAGGTGGTGGATAGAAGAAATTCTGGAACAAGAGAAAAGGGGCAGTCATCTCAAGATCCCTCAAAGAAGCAGCAAACAGTGGCAGTCCACAATGCTACCATTCCTGCTGCTGTTCCAACTACTCAAGCACCTACCAGTCGATATGTTGGAACCCTCCCGAGGTGCGACAAATGCAATTTCCATCACCACAGACATTGTCGAGAGATGCAATGCACTAGCTGCAACAATAAGGGGCATACAACCCGCTTTTGCAAGACGCCTGTGCAGCCTAAAGCTCAGACCTCCGGAGCTGGAATTGGTCAGGCCTGTTAAGGGTGTGGTGAGACCGGGCATTACAAGAGAGATTGCCCTAAAGCAAAAAAACACTGGCAACACGGGGAGAGTGCTAACAATGGGCCAGGAAGAGGCAATAGCAAACCCCTTAGTAGTTATGGGTATGTTCCTTCTCGATAACTCTTATGCATGCATACTATTTGATAGTGGTACGGAAAGGAGCTTTGTTAGCCACAAATTCAAGCATTTACTCAAACACAAACCACAACCACTACACGAAACATTCACTGTCGAAATGGCTAACGGGAAGAAAGAGAGCGCTAATGACAGATTCATAGGTTTTACCCTCACTCTAAATGACCATTCTATCCCAATCAACCTTATGCCAGTGTCCATAAAAATTTTCGACGTCATTATTGGCATGGACGGGTTGAGTCCTTATCGTGCTAAAATTCTTTGATATGAAAAAGCCATTCGCCTCAATCTGCCAAATGGTGAAGCCCTCGTTATTTACGGCGACAAACTCAGTTTGAACCTTCACATCATTTCTTGTATTAAAGCCCAAAAATACCTACGAAAAGAGTGTCATGCATTCCTAACCCATGTAGTCAACGAAAAACAAGAAGTAAAAGACCTCGCGAGTATCCCTGAAGTCTGTAATTTTCCTGATATCTTCCCTGAAGACCTTTCAGGAGTTCCTCCTGAACGCCAACTTGAATTCTGAATTGACTTAATTCCTGGAGCTACCCCTGTAGCCAAATCCCCGTATCGCCTAGCACTACCAGAAACACAAGAATTATCCAACCAGTTGAATGAACTGCTATGTAAGGGATCCATTAGGCCGAGCTCTTCACCCTGGGAAGCACCACTCTTATTTGTGAAAAAGAAAGACGGATCGTTCCACATGTGCATAGACTACCACAAAATGAACAAGCTCACTATTAAGAACCGATACCCACTCCCGCGAATAGACGACCTCTTCGATCAACTTCAAGGAGCCAGCTACTTCTCAAAGATAGACCTGAGATCGGAGTATCACCAGTTGCGCGGCCATGAGAATGATGATCCCAAGACAACTTTTCAAACTCGATATGGTCACTGCGAGTTTGTAGTAATGCCCTTCGGTCTAACGAATGCACCTACGGTGTTCATGGATTTAATGAATAGGGTGTGGCGACCCTTCTTAGACAAATTTGTGATAGTATTCATAGACAATACACTTATCTGCTCACGGAGTAAAGAAGATCATAGCCAGCATCTGAGACAAGTCTTAGAAACACTGAGCGCGGAAAAGCTTTATGCGAAATTCTCCAAGTGTGAATTTTGGAATAGGAAGGTAAACTTCCTTAGTCACGTGGTCAGCCAAGAAGGAATACACGTGGACCCTTCTAAAATGTAGGCGATTGAGAACTGGTCAGCACCCAGAACGCCTTCAGAGATCCGTCAATTTCTAGGACTTGCTGGCTACTACCGCAGATTCATACAAAACTTCTCCAGAATTGCTAAACCGCTTAACGACCTAACTCAGAAGGGCATAACATTTAGTTGGGAAAAGAAACAAGACACTGCCTTCCGAACTCTGAAGCAAGCTCTGTGTAGTGCGCCTATTTTGTCTCTTCCTGAAGATATAGAAGATTTCGTGGTGTATTGTGATGCATCCAATCAGGGGCTAGGCCGTGTCCTCATGCAGCGAGAAAAGGTTATTGCTTATGCCTCGAGAAAGCTATAAAAGCACACGAAGTCAATTACACCACTCATGATCTTGAGTTAGGAGCAGTTGTGTTTGCTTTAAAGATCTGCAGACATTACCTATAAGGTACCAAGTGCACTATCTTCACCGACCACAAAATCCTTCAACACATCTTTGATCAGAAAGAACTTAACATGAGACAGAGACGATGGGTAGAGCTACTCAATGATTACGAATGCCAAATTCGCTATCATCCCGGCAAAGACAATGTAGTAGCAGATGCCCTTAGCCAAAAAGAGTACTCAGGTCGTAAAGTGAAGGCACTAAGCATGACCATTCATTCGCATCTGTCCACAGAAATCAAAGAGGCTCAGTTGGAAGACTTAAATCCTGAGAATGTGGCAGGTGAAGCCTTAAGAGGAATGGAAAAGAATGTAGAAATCAAGGATGATGGTGTTCGTTACTTCATGAATCGAATCTAGACAACGAAGTTCAGTGGATTCCGAGAGGTTGTCATGAATAAAGTTCACAAGACACGATACTCTGTGCATCCATGATCAGATAAAATGTATCTGGATCTCAAGAAACTCTATTGGTGGCCAAACATGAAAGCCGATATTGCTACCTTTGTGGGAAAGTGCTTAACTTGCGCCAAGGTCAAGGTAGAATATCAAAAGCCCTTAGGTTTATTGTTGCAGCCAAAGATACCTGAGCGGAAGTGGGAGCGGATTACAATGGATTTCATAATTAAGTTACCCAAGACCCCGGGTGATCATGACTCCATTTGGATAATCGTCGATAGATTGACCAAGTCCACCCACTTCCTACCAATTAAGGAAACCGACAAGATGGAGAAACTGACTAGAACGTATATCAAAGAGATTGTGCGATTGCACGGTGTTCTAATCTCCATTGTTTCCGATAGAGACTACAGATTCACTTCGAGATTTTGGCAGTCATTACAGAAATATGTGGGGACTAAGGTTGTGTTTGGCGCGCCACAGTTAGCTGATAAGCTAGCTTATTTGTCGAGCTTTTTTACATTGTCGTTTTTGGTAAGCCAAAAAGTAGCTTATAAGCTATCTTTTTGAAAAGCTACTTAGACTAGCTTTTTAGGAGCTTTTTTAAAATTTTCCAAATACACCCCTTAATTAATTATAGAAACACATACTCTTACATGTCCTTTTATGTAATTTTAAATATTTCAGCTAGCTTTTCAGCAAGTTTTAGCAAACATTATTTTTAACAGCTAGTTTTTCAACTATCAGCTACCATTCTATTTAATAGCTAACTTTTCAGCCATCAGCTAGCTTTTCAGCTGACAACTAGCTTTTTAGCTAGTCCGCCAAATATAGCCTAAGCTGGACATGAGTACAGCCTAACATCCACAAACTGATGGGCAGAGTGAGAGAACTATGCTGACCCTAGAAGATATGTTGTGAGCCTGTGTGATTGACTTTGGTAAAGCATGGGATGTCCATTTTCCATTAATCGAGTTTTCATACAACAATAGTGTCACACCCCAAAACCGGAACGGCGGAAACGTTCTGGGGTGGATGACGTCATGTCAAGTATCAGAACACATGCATTATAGTAATCAAAGTACAACAAAACATTGCATTAATAGTAATAGTTTTACATGGTTTACTTTACAATACATCAAGGTAATACAAGGAAATATACAGGTGCAGCTTGGCACAAAATAGTCTTCAACAGAAGCTCCTGGATTATACCTGTCTAATGCTAACCTAAGAATACAAGTTATTTGAAAAGCGAGTATCAGCATTTTTACAAATGCTGGTGAGTTCATAAGTATTTAGTGTCATTTAGTCAAATAACTTTATAAAGTAGTAGTTTAAGTGTTTACAGTGCATTAGAGTTCTTTCCAGAAAATCCTATATTTTCTTTAATCAGTGTTATGTGGAAAAAAGTAGTTTCTCTTAATTGCTATCATTATCAAAATACTGAATTTGATTACTAAAGAAGCAAGAGACAACAGGGAAATAACATATGCCTCAGCAGTGAGGACTGCTGACTAAGGCAAAGGAATCATAGACTCCAGGAGAGTATCGAACTAACGAAACGCCTGGTACAGTCTAACATATAGAGACTCAGACCCCAGAAGGTACCAAATGAAAGGTACAGCTGGTAAGGTCTAAAATAGTGAATACAGACCCCCGACAATATCAAATGAAAGATACGTCTTGTAAGGTCATAACAGTGAGAACATACCCCAGACAGTATCAATTGAAGGATACATCTTGTAAGTTCAAAACAGTGAAAACAGACCCCAGACAGTATCAAATGAAAGATACGTCTTGTAAGGTCAAAACAGTGTGACTCTGAAAAAGTGTTACCAACATACAGTGTAAATTGCCGGTGTGATACCGTTACCTTAAGGCCAAAGAATTATAAGGTAACCCGGGATACTCGTAACCATACTGACTAGAGTTCCAGACGCCCTACAAGCGTCTATAAGATGTGACATTTGTCACCCGTTGGCTTGGTAGGTCGGGACTGTAGCTAACAGTCTGGGTGCGGGGTTGTCAATCCCGTATAGATCTATACACATAATGTCTGCTCTCCCTACAGGTGACTCTGGTTACCAACTAGACTACGGAGAAGGCCGTGTCCTGAAGATGCATCCCAAATAGTGGGTTTCTAATGTAAATGTTGAACTAGAGGTAGAGACTCTTAACTGAATTGACTGAAGTAAACCCGTATGTCTATGCTTGTGTACATAATATATAAATAGTGAATCAAACGACCTTCGGATGGACATCCGATCCCACCAGACCACATCTCAACGAAGAAAAGGAAATAGGGCGGACAAGCCTTCCTAAGTCCTTAAATCATTATTTATATGCATCTATACAAGCACAGACATACATCTAACTACACTTGAGTGTGTATCAAGTGGAATCATATCGTGAAGTATAAGTATACAGTGTGGAATAACCGACTGGTGAAGTATAAGCGTACAGTAGAATATCCGAGTCGTGAAGTATAAGCGTACAGTGAAATATCCGAGTCGTGAAGTATAAGCGTACAGTGAAATATCCAAGTCGTGAAGTATAAGCGTACATAGTGGGATAATCGAATCGTGAAGTATAAGTGTACCAAGAATAAGTGTATCACGAAGTAGAGACGACAATAAGTGAAGTGAAAGCGTCTACCAGGTATAAGCGAATACAAGTATAAGTGAAATAGAGACCATACAGGTATAAACGCATCACGAAGTGAAAGCGTTATCGAGTAGGAGTTTAAATTACATGAAAACGAAGCGGCAGTAACTAACAAGTAAAAGTATACATGAAAACCTTGGAAAAAAAACCTTTATACTTAGGAAAATCGCATTTTGTATTCTTTGATAAAATAAGTGTGAAGACCTTTAGAAATATTTGGAACCTTTATAAACCAGTTTGAAATGATTTTGAACAAAACAGTATAAGTAAGAGTTTGAAACAGTTTGAAAACCTTATTGAAAGTCATCATAGTATCCTACTCGGTAAAACAGTGTAAAGTGTGGTAAAATCTTGTGCATGCGGGTTATCAATCACATGTGATTGATATGATAACTGGCATGTTTAACTTGTATTCCCCCACTATAAAACATGGAAAAACATTTAAAAGGTTCATTCAGGGGTATGAACTCACCTGGTGTAAGTAGGTCCGACGCAGGTGCTGTTTGGGCGTTCGGTGTCACGCAAGGACTCGAACACACTCAATGACCTATTTAACATATGATAACATATGTTCACATACAATTAGTATATTTAATACCAATTAAACAAGTATACGCACTCAAAGGAGCGGAAAACACTTTGGTTAAGTGTTTGGGTGTCCCGGGTAGCGTCTAAAGGTGTGTGTGGCTTAGGAATGGAGTTTACTCTCCAAGAGTAAGCCCTTAATATGATGTTTACGGCCCAGGGACTACTCACCATGAGCTTACGGCCGTAAACTCATGGTGAAGGGTTCTAGGGTGTTTAAGGCTTCTAGCTTGTTCATGGGATTTTTCTAAGTACTTTTCCAAAAAGGCATGAGTGAGTTTAAGGCTTCTAAGGGCTTCATTAGGGAGTTTATGGCCTAGGGACACTCCTAAGGGAGTTTACGGCGGTAAACTCTCATTCTTTGAGTTTTGTGAAGTTTAAAGCCCCTAATGCCTTGCTAGTAATTTATAATGACGTGTTATGCCAATTTGGGGGATTAAAACTATCATATTGGCACATTTAGAGGTGTTTACGGACTTAGTTCATACCTGGGTCGTAAACTCCTTTTTCCCCTTCATTTTGATGTGTTTAATTGATCCAAACCCAAAGGACAAGCCCCTAATTTATGTCTTAAGCCTTGGTATGAATTTAGGGCACCCTTTAACATGTTTTTATGAGTTTACGGCCCTGGAACTATTTCTTGGGAAGCTTTGGCTGTAAACTCCTAAATGGAGGGTATTTGACATGTTTAAGGTCCCCAAACTATTTTTAGATGATCCTAGGATTTATTCCAAGGCTATTGGTGGAGTTATATGGCTTTTAGACATGTAAAAGTGAGTTTACTCCCCATGTTTGAGGGGTTTACGGCCCAAGCACATTCCATGGCCGTAAACTCCTATTTGCTCCTCAAAATTTATGATTAGGGTGTTCTAAGTCCGGATTTGCAAGCCATAAGGTTGTATCTAAGTCCCAATGTTGGTTTGGAGGGGTTAAATTGCTTAAAAACCCACTTATTTAGTGTTTACGGCCCAAGCATGCTCCTTGGCCGTAAACACATGTTCTAAGTCCACTTCTATGCTATAAACACGAATCATAATGTTTAGAGTAGGTTGGGGTAAGCGGACTTACAATTTGGAAGCGTTTGGTTGCGGATTCGGAGCGAAAACGAGTCTAGAGAGAGTATAGAGAGAGAGTGTTTAGGGAGTGTAAAAAGTCTCCAATGGACTCCACTCACCTTTATATAGGGGTTCGAGTCAGGGCTCAGTGAAATTCTACCCGATACTGCCGTCAAACGGGGCTTTTGGTCGCACCCGATTTAAGGGTCGTAATAATAAAACTTAACACTTTCCAAATAAATGAAAATGTGTGATGTGTGTTTTTATTCCCTTTTATCATGACTTAACGGCCTATTAAATAATAAACAAATGAAATGTTTATTTAATTGACGACCTCTAATTAACGGAACTTTTATAAATTGGAATATTCCGTTAACGGTAACGGGGAAATGTAACGGAACAACTTGGGTTGTCACAAATAGCTACCATTCTAGCATCAAGGTTGCCCCGTTCGAAGCTCTATATGGCCGCAAGTGCAGATCCTCGCTACGTTGGGCTGAAGTAGGAGACACACAATTAGCTAGAGGCCAAGTTCCAAACAACACTCTCACTGGCCCGGAGATCATTCGGGAAACCACATAAAAGATCGTACAAATCTGAGAACGACTGAAAGCCTCTAGAGACAGACAAAAGAGCTATGCAAACAAGAAGCGAAAACCCTTGGAATTCCAGGTGGCTGACCATGTTCTATTAAAGGTCTCACCTTGGAATGGCATGATACGCTTCGATAAGCGCGGAAAATTAAATCCAAGGTACATACGACCGTTTGAAATCCTCGCTAGGATCGACTCAGTAGCTTACAAACTCCGTCTACCTCAAGAACTTAACAACGTACACCCTGTCTTCCACGTATCAAATTTAAAGAGGTGTTTATCCGAAAAAAATCTTATGATCAACTCGACAAGATCGAGGTAAACGAGAGTCTTAAATTTGTGGAAGAACCCGTAGAAATTATGGATAGGGAAGTCAAACGAACGAAACAAAGTCGCATACCGATAGTGAAGGTTCGCTGGAATGCCAAGTGGGGACATGAATTTACTTGGGAGCGAGAAGATCAAATGAAACAAAATTACCCACATCTTTTTCCTAGTCCTTGATTGTATTCATTTTAGAAAGAATTTTAGGACGAAATTCCCTCTAACGGGGGATGATGTGACAACCCGATACTTTCAAGTCAACAAAAGTCAAATCCGATAAATAAAATTTCGAGTTTTATTTCATTTCATTGAGTTTGTAAGGGTTAGAAAATAATTTATTATATATAGATAATATTTATATAAGTTTTCGGAATAAAAAACATTCGAAAATCAACATCTTTTCACCAGAACCGAAAAACCTCCGGACTAAAAATTGATTTCGGCTGAAAACCCTTCTCCGGCCGAAAACCCACTCGTATATAAGTTTTTCCTTTGAAAACTTAGTCATTTATCACCATTTACACCCGAAAACACTCTCATTTTGCTCCCAAGGATCATCCAAGAACATTCAAATCTTCAAGAGAAAACCTTTAAAGCTTCATATTTTCACCAAGAACATCCTTCAAACCTTGAAGTGACCGAAACACCCAGGACCGAAAACCGTGTTCGACCAAGAACCATTTTCGGCCGAGAACCCTATTTGGAACCGAAAACTCTCTTCAACACTTATACAATTCTCGGTAATTATTCCTGACACAAAACAAGAGTTTTTAACACTTTAATTTATGGTTTCGCTAATTTAAATACAATTATGTGTTTAAATATTATTAGGATACCGTTAATTCCGCTTACATCAACCCGAGGATCATCTGTACAACACCGCTATCCTTACATAAACACTGTTGGGCAGAAGATAGTTTTTGATGTTGCGTCTTTTGGGCTCGTTAGTTTAGCCTTGTATTCTCCGGTTTGGGCCTGTCCAACCGTGAGCCTTTTATGTAATGTATATAAGTTAAATGCTTGCATGCATATTAGGTTAAGATTGCTGAGATTATCGATATAGCGATTAATACAGAGTACAATATTTTTCCTAATCGTTCTTGTAATCTTCTAATCCTCTACAGTTGATGTTCTTAATCGAGCTCTTCTGAGGATTTTATTTAATCATTCGACTCGTTTGATTCAAGCTGTTTTGTTCTTATTATTGCGTTCTTGTTATTTTACATTCATATACTTGTTCAAGATCTAATCGATCTTCATAGATTAAAAGTTGTTTTAATCCCATCAATTGGTATCAGAGCAGGAGGCTGTGTAATCGATACACATCTTTTCTGTGAAAAAGATTTCCATTAGGGTTTTCCGCAATCATTGATATTTATTGAGCCGTCATCTTAATTGACGTATCTTAATATTTATTGTTTTGCCCTAATCTGTTTTATTACAAGTCTGATCTTTGAACAGGTTTTACGATCATAATGGACGCGACACAATCAAACCCCATTAATATTTCCAACAGCATCGGTTCGACGACAAAAATTCCAATCTTATACACCCATGACTATGAGGTATGGGCGCATCATTTTGAAGACTACGTGACTGGATCGGAGGACAATGGTTATCTCATATGGGAAGCCATCATCAATGGACCGTTTTCTCATTCTGCTACATCCAGAATCATCAAAACACAAAAAGAGTACAACGATCTGCTTAAGGACGTGAAGGATATTGCACAAGACGAAAAAGACAAATTCCAGTGTAATATTAAGGCGTTAAGGTTGATCAGATTCGCCCTTCAGTCAGACACATTCAGACTGGTCAGCTCATGTACTACAGCGAAGGAAGTATGGGATAGACTTCGCGAACTGTATTCCACAGACGAAGATCTTGAACATTCTATCCAAACCTTGCTTCTATCTGAGTTTGGAGAATTCAGGCAAGGGGCCGAAGAAACGGTGACCCAGACGTTTGATCGCTTCAATCATCTTCTCAGCAAGATGATCAAACACGACATTGAAAGGAAGCTCATCGAACAGAAGGTTACTTTCTTGAACGGACTGAGATCTGAATGGAGAGCAGTGGTTTCCACAGTCAAAGCCCATGAGCAGTTTAAATCATACTCTTTGGCGAAACTGGTGGGTATTCTAAAGTCCCAAGAGAAGATTGTGGTTCAAGAGAAGAACGTTGTTTCTAGTCTTGGTTCGTTGGCCCTCCTATCTAAAAGTAAAGTTGTGATGGAGGATGAAGAGCTCAACTTGGAGGAATATGACCTCACGACTGAGGATTATGCCATGATGGTATCCAATCCCAAGAGGTTCATAAAGAAAAGATTCCCCAGCAACAAAAACCGAAACTGGCAGGGGAGTTACAGCTCTGAAAAGGTGAACAATGAACCGAAGGCTGAGGAGCCCAAGAAGGAACCGAAAGCAGATGGCGATTCCGGAGTAAGCTGTTTCTACTGTGGTGGCAAGAACCACTATGCTAAGGACTGTGTTCTTAAGAAGATGGCTGAAAAGGACGATGGAAATGATGAGGAAGCCGTGTTGCAGAAGAGATTGGATGAGTTGAGAAAGAAGAAGTCTACTGCTAACCCTTCTATTAATGCTCTTATTGTGCAGGGTTCGGTTAATGACGATGAGTTTGGTAGCACAGAAGTTTGGTCTACTGACTCAGAAGACGAAGAAGTGAGGAAGCCTACTCATGGAAAGGCTTATGTGGCTATGGAGGAAAGCAGTGGTGGAAAATGCTTCATGGTGACTGACGTATCTCAAATGAGGGGATACAATACCGATGGAGGAAGCGATGGACCGAAGGTACAGGAGGATATGTGCTTTACGGCCAAACCACTCAGCCAGCAGTTTAATGAGCTTGATGAACTGATAAAGAAAGTACAATCTGTTTTTATTTCATCTAAAGTACCACCATCCTCATATGAGAAAGAACTAAAAAATTTTAATACAAGAATTTCTCATTTAGATAGTAGCTTAACTCAAACTCGAGTCACCAATTCTAACCTGACTGATCAATTAAGCAGGGTGGCGTCGAAGAGTGATGAGCGGCGAATGTGGATTGAGTTAAAAGAGTCGGAATTAGTTAAAGTTAAAGACGAAAACATTTATTTGCAGAGAGACAATTTGAAATTGTTAAAACAACGAAATGTTTTTTGTTTAATAACTAAACGTTTATATTCCAATATTACTCAACTTCACTTGGATTGTGAGATAGGCCAAAAGATCCATCGCATGATTTTGCCCTTCCTAGAATTTAAGGAGGATGAAATCGATGCCGAAGCCTACAATTGTGAGAGTGTGATATCGTCTGATGATGTCAATCCGACCTACATGTATGGACTGGATAAAATTGAGTCCTTCATTAAATCCAAAGACCACAAGGACATGCTCAAAAATCTTTTGGACGAAAATGACAGACTTAAACTGAGAACCGAAACCATGCAAAAATTTGACTCTCTAAACGCCAACGTAAGCTCAGAAAATAAAATCGATGTTGAAAATGCATCTGAGCTTAACGAGGACGAAAACATGAGTGAAATTTATGTAGAGGATACGGTTGACTGCTCAGAATTTGTTAAAAGCGAAACTGAAAACCACAAAAACCTAATTTCTGAAAACTCTGTGGAATTCGCTCGATTGTCCCAACAAAAGTCCCCGAAATTAATAGAAAAAGCTGTTGTATATCAAAAGGTCAGGACCACTCCGAATCAAGTATACAAAGTGACTGGAGTAACCGAACACCAAACAGCTGAGCTCACAGACATTGTAAACGAAGACAATGCAGATGGCTGTGATGAGTACTTCTGGGAAGCTCCAATAGATAACGGAAACGAAACCGTTGGTCTATCCGAAAGAACCTCCTGGATGCGAAAAGGGAGATACATACCTGAACCATTGAATAAGCCCGATAACTTCAGTGAGCCAAGCACCGGTGGTACGAAAGATATTCCTCAGGAGGATGGGAGAACAGCAAAAGAAGACATTCCTTCCACTTCCTCAGCTCAAAGTAAAACCTCTTCTGACATACCTTCTACTCCCTCAGTGCAAACTGAATCTTCTTCAGATATTCCCTCTGCTCCCTCGGCTCAAAGTAAAACTCCTGAAGTTCAAAAGGAACCAGCCAAGGAGACAACAAAAACGAAAGCGAACGTTCATCATCAACCTAAGCAGATGAGGGATAAGAAGATTGAAAGGAACCAAAGATACAGGAAAAACCTTTCTGAAAGGAAACAATTCTGGCACTCCCAGAATGCATACTACTCACACCAAGAAAAGAATCTGAAGTATGAAAACAATCCTGTAAGAAAGCCTGAAAGTTCCAACAACCGAAAGCCAAGGTTCGGTTCACAAGAAAATAACAACCGAAAGCCAAGGTTCGGTTCACAAGAAGATACCAACCGAAGGCAAAGGTTCGGTTCTGAAAAGGATTTCAACCGAAACCAAAGGTTCGGTTCCAAGAACAACTCCAACCGAACACAGAGGTTCGGCTCTGAAGTCAAAAGAGAACAAGACTCGAAGATCAACACCTCCAATGATCAAAAGCAAAAGGGTCACCTAGAGTCATCGGCCAGGAAGTCCTCTCCATCCAAATCCTCTCCTTCTAATTCCTCTCGTTCTTCTACTTCCACCTATTCATCTCCATCTTGCTCTAAAGCTAATTCCGTTTGCTCTCAAAAGCCTCATTCATCAGCTGAACAGAAGGGAAAGCAGAAGGTCGATGAATCCAAACCAGAGTCCAAAACGAACACATCCAATCCTAACAAAATAAAAGTCTTTACCATTAAAAAGAAAGATGAAACAACTCTAATAAAACGAACATATCTAGTTGACATCTCTCTTACCATTCCTGTTTCCATGAAAAGCTCACATGGACCCAAGAAACTTTGGGTTCCTAAATCTGCATAATTTTTGCAGGTTATAAGTGACGAGCAGTTTGATGAAAAATGGTACATCGATAGTGGCTGCTTGCGTCACATGACAAGGAGGAAAGAGGAGCTCAGGGAATACAGATCTCTTGCAAATGGTGGCAATGTTAAGTTTGGAAATAACTCTTTCGGCACCATAAAGGGATACGGGATGATAACGAATGGTGACTTTACAATAAGGAAGGTGGCTTATGTGGAAGGACTCCAACACAACCTCATCAGTGTATCTCAGCTTGTTGGAGGTACAGGTCTCAAAGTTTCATTCGATGATGAAGGTTCTGAAATCATAGAGAAAAGGACAAAGAAAGTGATTCTGAAGTCAGAGCGAAAGGGTGAAATGTTTCCTCTGAACATGAAACCCATCAAAGGAAACCCAGCCATATGCCTGCTATCAAAAGCTCAATCCGATGAAAGCTGGTTGTGGCACCGAAGGCTCTCTCATCTCAATTTCAAAGATATCAACCGACTTGTCACTGGAGGTCATGTTAGGGGTCTTCCATTACTCAAGTTTGACAGAGAGCATTTGTGTGCTGTATGCGAAATGGGAAAGCAGAGTCGTCAAAGTCACCCATCTGTAATCAACACAAAAGTTGTTGAACCACTCGAATTGCTTCATATCGATTTGTGTGGTCCTTCATCTATCGAAAGCATTGGTGGTAGCAAGTATATTCTTGTTATCGTTGATGACTTTTCACGATTTACATGGGTGTTCTTTCTAAAGCTCAAAACTGAAGCGACTCAAAAGCTGAAAGTGTTTATCAGGCAAATTGAAGTGCAGCTCAAGAAGGTCGTTCGCAACATCAGGAGCGACAATGGTCTCGAATTCAAGAACAGGGAGTTTGAAGAGTTTCTTGCAGAAAAGGGAATCAGTCATAATTTCTCAGCTCCCTACACACCACAACAGAACGGAATAGTCGAAAGACGAAACCGATCTTTGTGTGAAGCTGCCCGAACTATGCTAAGTTTCGCTTCCTTACCTCTTTATTTTTGGGCTGACGCTATTTCTGCTGCTTGTTATACACAGAACAGGTCCTATCTCAACAAGCGATTCACGCTCACACCATATGAGATAATAAACAACAGAAAGCCCAATGTGAAATTTTTCCATGTGTTTGGCTCAAGGTGTTTCATCTTTAATTCTAAAGAACACCGCAACAAGTTTGATGTCAAAGCCGACGAGGGAATCTTTCTGGGTTACTCACTCACATCCAAGGCGTACAGGGTCCTAAACAAACGTTCAAGAAGGATTGAAGAGACATACTATGTGACCTTTGACGATAGCTATGTCAAGAAGCTACAGGCCACAGATGACACTGCCAGGGAAATCTTTCCTCAAACTGGCCAAGTCACAGTCTCAATCGCCAATTTATACGAGAAATTTATGGAACTCTTTGACGAACCGGAAAATGCTTCTCTCTCAGAAGCAGGTGTAGCTGACAACAAAGTTGACCACATGAAGCAGATTGTCGAAGATGCTGCAAGGAGAATGCATGAAGGAGAATCGCCCACTGATGAATCTCCATGCAACAATGCTTCAGTCGAGGGGAAGCCAAGCTCACAAGTCCAGGGGGAGCCAAACTCTACATCCTCAACCGACGGTCCTTCACCAACCGAAGGTGCCTCTCCAACCGAAGGTGCCTCTCCAACCGAAGATGCCCCTCCAAACGAAGGTGCTTCAACGTCTGATCGTCCAGCACCACAAGAAACCCCTGAACCTCATGTTTCTCAAGACTCATCAATTGAGGGGGAGCATGATGATATGACGCTTGATTACGATAGCCAATCTGAGCCAGAAGAAATGATCAATGCTGAACTAGACCCAACCTTTGATCCGAATTACCCTCCTCTTACCAAATGGACCAGAGATCATCCTATCTCTCAAGTAGTTGGTGATGTATCTGAAAAGGTTCTGACCCGATCTCAACTGAAGGCAAAACAGACATCCTTATTTTCAAAGGTTGAGTTTTGTATGTTTAACTCATTCGTATCAAAAGTTGAACCGAAGACAGTGAACACTGCCCTCGATCACTCTGATTGGGTTCAAGCAATGCAAGACGAACTTAACGAGTTTGAAAGGAACAAAGTCTGGCGCCTCATTCCAACTCCCCCAGATGCTTCAATTGTTGGTCTTAAATGGGTTTTTAGGAACAAAATGGACAAGGAAGGTAATGTCATAAGGAACAAGGCTCGTCTGGTGGTCAAGGGATACTGTCAGGAGGAAGGAATAGACTATGAAGAGACTTTCGCTCCAGTAGCTAGGCTAGAATCTGTTAGAATATTTCTGGCTTATGCTGCTCACAAAAACTTTGAGGTTTTCCAAATGGATGTAAAGTGTGCCTTTCTCAATGGAGAACTCGAAGAAACTGTGTATGTGGAGCAACCTCCTGGGTTCGTGAACGAAAAGTATCCAAATCATTGCTATATTCTGGATAAAGCTGTGTACGGCCTCAAACAAGCTCCGAGAGCCTGGTATGAAACGCTTACAAAATTTTTAAAGATGTCTAAATTCAAACAAGGTTCGGTTGACCCAACCTTCTTTCGCAAAAAGGAAGGTAACCACCTTATGATAGTTCAAATTTATGTCGATGACATCATCTTTGGTTCCACGAATCCCAGCTTAATAGCTGAATTCAGAAAGTTGATGGAGACTAAGTTTGAAATGAGCTCAATGGGTCCTATTAACTTTTTCCTTCGTTTAAACATAAGACAGGGACCCGAAGGCATCTTTATCAATCAGGAAGCTTACACGAAGACTCTCCTAGCAAAGTTTGGAATGGTGGGCGACTCAAAAGTCAAAGTCCCAATGGCATTCGGCACCAAGCTTACCCCTTCACTAGATAAACCGGCTGTCGATATCACGCTCTATCGTCAAATGATAGGCTCACTGATGTATTTAACTGCTAGCAGGCCTGATATCATGTTTTCTGTGTGTTATTGTGCTCGATTTCAGGCTAACCCACGCGAACCTCACATGCTGGCAGCGAAGAACATCCTACGCTATCTCAAGCGAACCACCTCCTTAGGTCTATGGTATCCATCCAACTCAGGCTTCTTCGTTCAAGCCTATTCTGATGCTGACCTTGGAGGATGTGGACTCGACCGTAAAAGCACAACTGGTGGCTGTCAATTTCTTGATGGGAAGTTGGTCAGCTGGCAATCCAAGAAACAAACGTGTGTGTCGCTGTCTACTGCCGAAGCGGAATACATTGACGCTGCATCCTGCACATCCCAAGTGATTTGGATCCAGAGTCAACTTCGAGACTATGGACTCAATATGAAGAAGATCCCACTATATTGTGACTCTGAAAGTGCAATTAGGATCTGTCATAACCCAGTGCAACATTCTAAAACCAAACACATAGCACTGAGGTATCACTTCATCAAAGATCATGTGGAAGATGGAAATGTCGAAGTTCACTTCGTAAGAACCACTGATCAACTGGCTGACGTCTTTACCAAAGCTCTTCCTGAAGCATCATTCAATAAATTATTGCAAGGGCTAGGTATGATGGAATCAGAGTCAGTACCTCACACTACCTCTCAACCTCAAATGTAAGAAGCGAAACCAACCGAACGTTCGTGTTCGGTTCAACCATCTGACTCGCTCATTACTTCAAAGGTAGTTTTTCTGAGTTGTATATTTTCTTTGTACAAATTTTGTTTTTCTTTGTGTAAAAAGTTTTTCCAAATTGAATATCTAAACTCCTTGGTTTCTTAAAATTTTCCAAAACCGAAACCTCCAGAAGGTTCGGGTTCGGTTTTTCAAAATTTTCCTGAACCGAAACCAACCGAAGGTTCGGGTTCGGTTTTCCAAAATTTTCCTGAACCGAAACCAACCGAAGGTTCGGGTTCAGTTTTTCAAAATTTTCCTGAACCGAAACCAACCGAACGTTCGGGTTCGGTTATTCAATTTTTCCCAAAGTTTTTTTTAATTGTATTTTTTTCTTTTAACTCTTTTATAATTTTTTTTAAGTCTTTTATAATTTTTTTTTAAGTCTTAATTTTTTTTAATTTTAATTTTATTTTTATTTCTTTTATTTTTATTCTTATTTAATATCAAAACTCCAAAAATATTTTATTTTTTTGTGTGTGCTCATTCGTTTATGGGGATATATTTGATGTCTTACTTACGTGTCCCTAGAAGCATGCTGCTGTATGTGTCCCAAGCCTCATAAGATTTTGAATACTAGCCTTCATGACCTGGTATACACAAACCTTGTCTTCCCAATAAGGCTAACATATTTATTCTAATCGTGAGCTACCTCACTCTTTTCTCACATGAGTTTAGAGTTTCCTGCCTGGTCCTTATTTTCGCAGCAGAGGTACTATGTTTTCTTACACCATCCCCATTACACTTCTCCATTACATTCGTTTCATCACTGTAACCCTTGAGACTCTCAGAAACTACCACTGAGGTTTATGGTTACACAACATCTGTGTTTATGATCTTAGTTTCGTCCCACTACGAGCTGAGTGAAACCCAAAATTCAACTCCAATAAATTGACGGTGACCAATTAATTTGATCAAGTTATCACCAATGAATTGACGAATGTACCTTCAAGGAATCTCAATTTTTCTTTTGCGTGATTCCAATGAAATTGTTACTCACCATAACATTTCTTCCCAAGGGATCCAGTTTTAAATTTTATCTGAGATTTCCTATTAATCCACGTCACTACAAAATCACCTCCAACCTACTTGTTCAACAGACTACACCTGTCTCACAAGTACTTTGTTCACTTTCTTTCTTATATCAAGAATTGAATTGATGAATCAAAGCGAAACCACCCTTAATAAGCCTAATTAAAAGAAGCCTTTCAACATTTATTAATAAATGTTTGATCGTAATTCAACGGGATACCACACTAACACTTTGAGGTCTTTCTTGACCTTGAAGGAAGAGATTCGTGCCCGGGATCATCAGTTTCATGTCATTATTGGCATCACAAAATATCCTTAAAAGAGTTGCTTTATTTCTTTTCCTTTTACACTCTTTGCACGAAAATCTTTGATTTTCCCAAATTCCGTTGCTAATTATTTACAGGCTGGATTCTACTTTCGTGGTTAATTATGGAGTTGTGGTAAAAAACAATCCACGTGGCAATTTAATTCAAAAATGGCGTTTAAAAGGGATAAGACAAAAGGTTGCTGACTCGGCGGGAGATTAAAAGGATTGAATTTCAAACGACAGTAAAAAGTGGGCGCGTGTGAATGTGAAACGACCGCGCTTTTACTGACACTTATGGACGCGTGTGCGATTACCAAGCGTCATCACTCTGGCATTAAAGGCGCGTGTGGAAATGGAAACGGTTTCTCTCTCTGAAACGGCGCTTGTTGGGTAGCGTGATCCTAGGAATCTGACACTCTCTCTCCTACGTGATCATCGTATAAAAGATATGAAACGATTTTTCTCTCTCCAATTCCTCACTATAAAAGGCGGTCTACAACACCATTTACCTTTTTACTGCTTCCGGATTTTCTAAAGAGCAAAAACCTCCAAAGCACTTCACTGTTCATCTTCTTCTCCAACCTGCATCAATGGTTGAATCTTCTTCCGTCCATGCTACTTCTCAGATTCTTCCCATTCGACCCCAACAATGCCTAGTCATTGATCTGAACCCACTGGCGTATGATTCCTATATGTCGTCGGTCATAGAATGCCTCAAGTACTCCCAGCTTGCTCCTGCATTATCAAGGATTGAAACGGTGCCAATGGTGGCCTTATCACAGGTCTATGCGACGGCTTACTACGACAAGGCTGTCGACCGGGTATTCTTTGAAGTGGCAGAACACAAGACTTCGATTTCTCGCCCTCGTTTCTGCACTATGTTAGGGTTTGCTGCTGACCCAGCGCGAGTTCACCCGGAGACTATTCTGGTTGGGATGTTGTACAACATGTTTTACAACATGGGCTACACAGAGGTTCTCACCTCCGTCGCCAAGTTTAAGAAGTCCTGCCTACCGCCCCAGTGGAATGGGTTATTTACAGTTCTCTTCAAGGGACTGTCAGAGAGGAGCTCAGGATCTGACGGTGCAAGTCGTCTTTTCCTCTCGATAATGTATGGGGTGTACAACGGGATAAACCTAGACTATGGGTTTGTTCTATGGCAACAGCTAATTCAGAGCCTCTCTTCCTCATCCCGACACTCTGAGGTGTCGCTGGCCCGATTCTGGATCTTGATCACAAGATGGGCCATGGACAAGTTTAATGTTCCAACAGCCGATGGTGCATCGATGTCTTCTATTGGTACATTTCATACCAAGAAGATCATCGTATCCGATGCATCAAAATTCTCATTCATTGGCTCTATCCCGGAGTCGATGTATGCCGATGTGCCCGCCGATAGCAGACTGATCAGGACGATCAAGGAGTTTAGGCCAACTGGTCCGAGGGAACTAACACCGGACATGCTGCGATCGATTCATGATGCCGATAAACCGGTGGCCAGGGGTAAAAAGGCAGAGAAGGGGAAGCAAGTGTCCAAAGCTCCAAAGGGACCTTCTCCCAAGAAGCGAAAACAACCGAAGGCTGCTTCATCCCCACAGCCGAAAAGGAGGAAAACCCAACCGAAGCGAAAGCTCCTTATTCCCTCCTCTTCAAGCGAATCCGAAGGTGGGAGTTCGGACTCTGAAGGATCACAAGGAGACGAATCTCCTCAACGAGGCAACACACCACCTCGGTCCCCAACCCCAGAGATGGAACTTCATCAATCTCCTATTCCTTAACCTCCACCAACAATTCCTATTTCCATTCCCACCATCAACCCCACTATTCCCCCAACCTCATTCCCTATACCTCCACCTATTTTCACCACATCAACCGAAACACCACCAGTTACCGAAACCCCTCCTGTAACCGAACCACCACAAACCGAAACCCATACACAACCACCACCCGAAACTAACCCCCCCGCCCACTCAGCCTGAACCAACAAAACCAATAACACCCCTAGCTTCACCACCACCTCAATCTCCAGAAGACGCCTCCGATGGCGGTGATCAATACCTTGGTGGTGATCACATGAACTTTGATTCGGTCTACTATAGTCCGTTTCAAGTTCAGAGTGATGAGGAGGATGATGCTCCAGTGACAAAGAAGCATCTTCGTGAGCTTAACGAGAAGGTTGATCAACTTCTCGCCTCCTCTTCCAACCAGCAGTCATCTTTGTCTGAAGCTGCCCTTCAGAAGATCGTTGTCACCTTCTATAGGGCTCAACATGATTCCGTGGCCTCAGCAACTGCTGCTATCATCGCCTCCACCCGAGCCTGTGAGGCTGCGACCGAAAAAGTCGATAAACTATTCAATGACGCTTCTGTCCTGCTGCAGTCTCTGCAGGAGAGCGCCGAAGCCACTAAGACAACTCTGGAACCAGTTGTTCAACAATTGGCCAAGTTTGTCTTGACGGAGCTGTCTTCGTTCGCTACTCTCAGAAAAACTCTTAGCGACGACAACTCGGCACTCCGTGCCTCCATCGATGCCCGCATGGCAAAGCTACAAGAGGATCTTGCGGCAGAAAATTCTCTGATGGACGTCTTGGCGAGTAAGACTACCGCCCTTAAGGTCAAGAGCATGCAGCTTTCCAACTCCCAGCAACAATTGGAAGCTCTTCGATCCGAGAGGGAAGTCATAAAGACGTGTGTTTCGAATGTCCACGCAGCTCTATCAAACATCCTGGAAGCACACGACCCCATCCTTAACCACTCAGTGAGGCGTACCCTCGCTGAAAAACTCTCTCCGGCCATGGACCTTTTAAGCAAACTTGAAGGCCTACCGAGTTTCATGTCCATTCTGAAACAAGGGGGAGATGAGAAGAAAGGATCGAAACCACCTCCTTCCTCCAAAGCTACTCACACAACCGAACCACCCCAACTGGTCATGCCTCGGGTTCGGGTGTGAAGAACAAGGGCAAAAATATAGCTGAGGGAGGAGATGAAGATGAAGATGAAGATGAAGATGAAGACAGGGAGACCATTGCGGACATGTTGAAAAGAAAGAACAGTCGCAATGTTGATGACGATGCCAGTCGTGTGGCGCGTGAGGCTGAAGAAGCCGAACGAAAGCAAAAAGAAGCCCACGATCTCCTTGAGAGCCGAAAGTTGCTCTTCCCTACCTGGACCAGGGATCGTATGATAAAAGAGGCCATAGAGACTCCAAGCATACTATGGCTTGAGCCGGTGATATCATTCGACTGCAACAATTCTATCGATTCGCAGTTTGATATGCCACTGACTCGAAAGGCGTTCATCTTCCACGCCTTCTCTAACATTTTTGAAGTCCCGCATCCGAACGATGAGCTTGACAGGGAGCTCATTGACTTCTACCTGGAGGCCGCTCGCCCACAATACCTCACCTGGAGCGCCCAGAAGATTGTTAATGTCCGGGTGCTGAAGCCTTATGCCGTGGGGAGATTCACAAACGTTAAGTTCAAGCTCATCTGAGGATCTGCAAGAACTGCCCACATCATCTCCCTGGCGGATCTGCCGAATCTGAATCCTCATGACTGGATAGTCTTGTACAATATCCTGCTGACAGATGAAACCGAATATGGTCCCATCATAGACCATGTCAAAAGGATGTTGGCTTGCTACATCATGGAGGTTGCCCAAATGGATCAGGAGGTTGCCACAGTTTTTCAGAAGAAACCGAAAGCCGCACCTGTGGGATCGGCCAGTGATCTAAATCAAATGCAAATGGGCAAGATAGATCCGAGGCGAAACTCAGTGATGTTCACTAGAGCCGAAGGACAGAAATGTTTGTTCGCTTTAGCTGACAAGCACCTCTACACCATAGCTTGCTTGGAACACGTCTTATCAATCATCAAGCGGTGTAAGGAGAATTCGGCTGATGACATCAAGTACTTCAATGATATGATCAATTGGTACATCCGGTTTAGACAGACCATCCTCTCAATAACCAAGTGTCTGTTTAGCACCGTGAAGAAGAAGGTACCAGCTTTAGCTGCCGGCCCAAGTAAGAAGTAAAGGTCTCGCTCCAAATTGATGCAAAGGGGGAGATTGTTGGGCAGAAGATAGTTTTTGATGTTGCGTCTTTTGGGCTCGTTAGTTTAGCCTTGTATTCTCCGGTTTGGGCCTGTCCAACCGTGAGCCTTTTATGTAATGTATATAAGTTAAATGCTTGCATGCATATTAGGTTAAGATTGCTGAGATTATCGATATAGCGATTAATACAGAGTACAATATTTTTCTTAATCATTCTTGTAATCTTCTAATCCTCTACAGTTGATGTTCTTAATCGAGCTCTTCTGAGGATTTTATTTAATCATTCGACTCGTTTGATTCAAGCTGTTTTGTTCTTATTATTGCGTTCTTGTTATTTTACATTCATATACTTGTTCAAGATCTAATCGATCTTCATAGATTAAAAGTTGTTTTAATCCCATCAAACACATACAAAATGTGAGTTCATACCCCTGTATTTACAACGTTTTTAATGCTTTTAGGGGGAGAGTACAAGTAAAACACAAGGATTTGTGGGTTTATATACAAACATTTTCAAACAGTTTCAAAACCTTTGGAATTGAATCAAATAGAGAATTGACTTCATTTTGTATAAATATTTAGATATTTTAACCCTTTCGTACTATGTCGAGCATAAGGGTGTTTTCCTTCATACAACTAATTTGCATAAGTTTTCAGTACATTACAGAAACATACAAATAGACTATAATTGGTATAGTTTGAGAACACAACATTACTATCACTAAGTACAATACACGAAACTAGAACATACATTCAAACTATAATATGTATAGCTTGGGATACATTACACTATTTCACTAGTTCAAGAGCAATAATTAAAAACAAACATATAAACTATGGTAGATATAGTTTATGGAATACATCACTATTTTCCTGATGCAAGACATATTACTAAATAACTATTTATGTATAATTATTTTACATTACAAGTACTCTTCTACAAGGTTATACATACATTTTCAAATACAAGGGAACAATATAACACTACACGTAAACTAAATAACACATAGTTGTGAGAAACTACTTCAAATGTACCCTTCGGGGTACAGAACTAAATCCTATACAATATAACCAGAGTCTCCTGGAGGGAGAGTGTGAGATTTGTGTATAGATCTATACGGGACTGACAATCCCACATTTGAACCGTTAGCTACAGTTAGGCCGATAGGCCTGGGGTGACAAATTTCAAAACTATCAGAGGCCTGAAGAACATCGTAGAGGTCACTTGGTCATATCATGCATTGTTATATGAAATTCACAACTGTATAACTAAAACATTTGCTTACGGGATTAAAATTACTTCAATGGTTTTATTGTATTTAATGAAATACTATGATACACTACTTTACACTACAGCTGGTGGTATCCAGGCATACATACAAAGATTTTCATACAAATACAAATATAGTACACTATTTTCTAGCACAGGGTACTCTAATACAACATAGAATTATAAGGAATACTAATGAAATAGTTTATCTATTTACAATATTATATTACGTTCAGTATATAAAATATTGGATTTTCTTGTGAAACATACTAGCATTTTCAAAGTACAAAGACAAGTTTCCTATCACTAAAACATACTTATGAACTCCCCAACTTAAATGTTGATACACTTTCAAAATCACTTCTATTCTCGGGAAACCAGTAGATAGGTACACCCGTAGGATTTTGAGAAGACGTAGCAATATAGATTCTTGTCTTTTATACTTTTTTATACACTTTTGATGTCATACAAACTATGTTAAGAACGGATGTAAATACAGTATTCTATTAATACAATGGTTGGGGGTGTGATAGATTGGTATCAGAGCATTGTTTATAGTGAACTACGTATATCAAACCTTACAAGATATACAACTATAAACAATATGGGGCTGAAGTGCTCTGAACTAAAAGTATACTTTTAAAATATAAGTATTTTATAAGAAGTATGCAAGTATACATACAAACTAGAAAAGTAATATAGTAAGAATTACATAAAAGTATTTAGGATGAGTTGGAAACTACGGTTAAAGTTGAACAATTATGGTGAGAAGGGTCTTTATGGCTATGTGATCAGAGACTTTTTAGTCAGGATTACTTTTCAAGATGCATTTTTGATCGTTAAAGAACATTGATTTGTAGGAACTAAAAGTGAAGATTATCATGCAACACATCTTTCAAACCTAGAAGCAAGGTGAAACTGTATTTGAAGTTATGTGACGAATTCCATTGAAGCCTCCTCAATCAATTTGTTGCTATCTATGAACCTGCTGATGTGATCTAGAAGAATCGGTCTCTCTGAAATAATCTCTGAAGAATTTCAAAGCTGAAAGTGTTGATTTACAAGAACCTATACAAGAAGCCTTTATACCCATTGTGTGTTCAAAGTGAAATTTTGAAGGAAGTCCAACTACTAAAGATGAAGTTATTCATGTAGAAGATTCATATATACATCTTGTAGTCAAGTTGTGAAGAAATCGAGGAAAGAGTTGAAAGTCAAGATCAAATAGGAGATTGAAAAAGAAAAGAAATCTATAAACGAAGCGGGAGATTATTAGGACATAAACTTGTGGTTTATAATTTGCTTTTCATAGCTTTTAGAGTTCTCAGTCTATGTACCGAAAACTCCATGGTTACGGTGTTGTATGGACCGAAATCTCTTAATGATTTCGGTTAGCCTTGGGGATGGGCTTTGTATTAGGTCTAGGTATATATTGTTTTGATTAATACATGTAAAGGGGAGTCTATTCTTGCTATATCAAGATCTAGAGAGACAAAGAGAGAACCGAGAGCATTTTGTGCATCTTATGTAGCAGAGTATTGATTAATAATAGTGCGCATTGAAGATTCATGTTTGTGTTCTTATTCCATATTCTCGATTTGTGTTACTTACTGGATTGGGATTCCGCACCAACTCTAGTGAAGTCGATGGATACGTTAAGATTGGGTTTTACAGCTTGCCTGAAACTCGCAGGTCTGGACAACGATGCGAGAAAATCATATATCTGGAATAGATCTAGACGGTGATGATGGCGGAAAACATAGATCTGGACCATAGCTCGTAGATCTAGATGATAGTGGTGGCGGAAATCGTAAATCCGGATTGTAGAGCTTCAGATCTAAGATCATACATACCAGATCTAAAATGAAACATTATGGTAGGAGTAAATAATGGAGGTATTTGATTATGCAGGTGATCGGATGTGGAAGAGGGAGGCTCATCGGGGGTGGTAGGGTCGTCGTCAGCGGTTGTGCTGATGGTGGTTTGCATCACAGGTGGTAGAAGGAGATAAGAGACATAAGAGACAGGGGTGTTTTCTTGGACAATATTGAAAGAAGAGAGTAATCTATTTCGTATTAGATCTAAGTTTATCAGATGTGAGTTTAGATCTGCTGGAATAAAATATGAAATTAGGTTTAACTTTTGTATTATTTACAATAATGCCATTCCTTTTTTGGATATTGATAGACAAAAATGATTCTTAATATTTTTTTGTTTTTATTTGAACATTTACCTCTATATATATATATATATATATATATATATATATATATATATATATATATATATATATATATATATATATATATATATATATATATATATATATATATATATTATATATATATATATATATGATGCTTGCGAAAAACTTTGTGGTATCTGTCTATTTAGATTTTCGTCTTTTTATTGTATGCTACATTCAACTGGTTACTATTTTGTTCTATGTTATAGTTGACACACGAAACATTTAAATGACAAATGATTGATAATGAAAAGGTTGACTAATTCCAAAGTCAAACGCCTTATCCCTCACTTGTGGACAATGAGAAAAGATATTCCATGCACATTGGTTATTAGATATTTAAAAATTAAAAAGAATTTAAGATATAATAATTATATTATAGTAAACCCCATTATAATATTTCATTAATACATTTCACATGAGATCTAAAGTGTGTTTTAATATTGTTCCGTTTGTATTAAGATTGAAGTGTAAATTACAGTTTTTGCTTTTATTTTGTAGTATTGGTATATTTTCAATTTTTACATGTCATTATGGTAAGCAGCACATCATTGGTTATTGGTCTATGAAAAAAGTCCATGTTATTTTTTCTAATATTATTTTCTTTAAACCGATATATATATATATATATATATATATATATATATATATATATATATATATATATATATATATATATATATATATATATATATATATATATATATATATATATATAACAGACAACCATTCCACCCCATTAGGAATGACAAAAAAGCACAAACCCAACGGGGAAACTTGAAACCCGATCATTTCTGGTCGGGTAATGAGTCGTTGTCGGCTTCGGGACAATGAATGGGTTATCATCGCCCCGACCCATTTCGCTCCGATTATTGTGTTTTCAAATCTTTTTTATATTAATTGTATGCATTGAAAGATAAAAATACTTAACGAGAGCAATCATTTTAATTATTAACAATCTCGTGTAATTATTTTTTTTATGTTTGACATATTTTATCAAACGGAAGCTAGAACATGTATTTTTTTTAATAATGTAATTTTTTATTATATTTTTTATAAGACACGGGGGTACCATAAATTGTAATAAAGATTTCGTTGAATTGTTGTAAACTCGATAAGATACCCGAAACCCGACGGAAAAACCCGAAACCAGTTGGGGTGCCCTGATAAGATACCCAAAAGATATCGGGGCGGTTTTCAGAAACCATGCCCCACACCGAACCTTCCTCGTTGTTATTCCTACATCCCATCCTATCTTACTCTACACACATGTCTCTCTCTCTCTCTCTCTCCCCCCCCTCTCTCTCTCTCTCTATCTCTCTTTCCTACATATACACAATTCACTGGAAATTTAAAAAAAAAATCTCCACCTATATATCTTCTAGTGTTGATGTTCTTTCTTTCATACATTATAATTCTCTCTCTTAAAGTAAAAGCTTTAACTCCATGAACTTAATAAACAATAAGATTGCCTTAAAACTTATGAAACCAACAATTCAAATTTCAACCAAAAAAATGAGCATGTATGTATCATTCTCAAAATTTCCACATATCAAGTAGGCTTGGTAATTACAGTTCAAGAACAAATGTCTCTAGTAATGGTAGAAATAGAAGGTTGAACCCATCAAATGAATAAGTATATCTCCCTTTCAAAATCTCCACGTTCCAAGTGGGTTTGAGGATGACAAGTAGAGATCAGATATCGCAGGTAATGGCATAAATTGAAGCTTGATCGCACAAAATAAACATGTCTCTCTCGCTCTCAAAATCTGCACTTCTCAAGTTTGAACCTAGAAAAGGCCCTACACACTTGAGAATTTTGTTATGTTAGGATTCTATAGGGTCCGATGGGTGTTGCGTCTTGGGCTCGTTCTTTAGTCCATTTTGTCTCCGGATTGGGCCTGTCCATCTGTGAGTTATTTCTAGGGTTTAGTATTTATAGATGCTTGCATGCATCTTAGTACGTAGATTTGGAAGTCAATTATTTGAAAGATATTATCTTTATCGTTTGTAACCCTAATAGCCTTTACAGCGGAAGTTCTTTGTTGAGCTCTGCTGAGGCTTGAATCTATTGAATCATTCGACATATTTTGATTCATTTTTGTTCTTGATATTTATGTTTAACGTTTATGTGATTAACCTGTTCAAAGATCTAAACGATCAAAGAGTTTCTTAACTCTTCAATTGGTATCAGAGCAGGAGACTGTGTAATTCATACACATCTCTTCTGTGAAGGAAGTGATTAGGGTTTATTCCGCATTCATTGATATTTATTGAGCCGTCACTCCATAATTGACGTATCTCATTATTTATTCATCTTGCCCTAATATTACGTATTACAAAGTCTGATCTTATAACAGGTTAAACGATCAAGCATGGACGACTCTCAATCCAATCCTATTAACATCTCAAACAGTATAGGATCTACAACCAAGATTCCAATTCTCTACACTCAAGATTACGAGGTATGGACGCACCACTTTGAAGACTACGTCATTGGATCTGAAGATAATGGGTATCTGATATGGGAAGCTATTATATCTGGCCCATTTGCTCATTCAGGAACATCTAGAATCATTAAAACTCAAAAGGAGTACAATGATTTGTTGAAAGACGTGAAGGATGTTCCTCAGGACGAAAAGGAGAAGTTTCAATGCAACATTAAGGCATTGAGACTAATTCGATTCGTTCTTCAATCCGACACGTTTAGATTGGTGAGTTCTTGCAGTACAGCAAAGGAAATCTGGGATCGACTGCGAGAGCTGTATTCCACAGATGAAGATCTAGAGCACTCAATTCAGACTTTACTTCTATCTGAATTTAGAGAGTTCAAGTAAAATCCTGATGAGATTGTTACGCAGACATTTGATCGCTTCAATCATCTTCTCAGCAAGATGATCAAACATGATAAGCTCATCGAACAGAAGGTCACTTTTCTGAATGGCCTAAGATCCGAATGGAGAGCTGTTGTGTCAATGGTTAAAGCACACGAGCAGTTCAAATCATACTCGCTGGCGAAACTGGTGGGGATTCTGAAATCCCAGGAAAAGACAGTGTTGCAAGAGAAAAGCGTAGTTTCAAATCTGGGGTCTCTGGCGCTTCTGTCCAAAGGAAAGAGTGTAGCAGAAGACGAAGAGGATCTAAATCTGGGGGATCACGATCTGGCAGTCGAAGACTATGCTATGATGGTGTCAAATCCCAGAAGGTTCATCAAGAAAAAGTTCCCTACCAACAATAATCGTAATTGGCAGGGAAGCTACAGTTCTTAAAAGGTGAAAGATCAACCGAAGGTTGAGGAATCGAAAAAGGAAGCGAAGGGTGAAGCTAACTCTGGTGTCAGTTGCTTCTACTGTGGTGGGAAAGATCACTACGCAAAAGATTGCGTGCTGAAGAAGATGGCAGAGAAAGATGAAGAGAAAGATGAAAAAGCAAGTCGTATGAAAAGACTGAAAGAGATAAAAAGGAAGAAAGTTGCTACTAATCCCTCTATGAATGCTCTTATTGTGGAGGGTTGGGTAGATAATGATGAGTTCGGTGGTGTGCAGGTGTGGTCGACTGACTCAGAAGACGATGAAGTGAGAAAGCCTTCTCATGGAAAGGCTTATGTTTCAAAAAGTGGTGAAACTGATGGAAGATGTCTTATGGTGACAGATGTATCTCAGATGAGGGGATACAACACTGATGGTGGAAATGAAGAGGCCAAGAAGCGAGAGGACTTCTGCTTTACATCGAAACCTCTTAGTGTGCAGATCAGTGAACTTGATGAACTGATCAAGAAGGTACAATCTATTTTTGTTTCATTTAAAATTCCACAAAAATCATATGAAAAGGAATTAAATAACTTGAATTCAAGAATTTCAAATCTAGATAGTTGTTTAACGCAAACACGGGTCACGAATTCTAATCTAACTGACCAAATAAGCAGGGTGTCATCCAAGAGTGAGGAGTGAAGGATGCGGATAAAGCAGAAAGAGTTGGAGCTGATTAAGTCTAGGGATGAAAACATTTATTTTCAAAGAGACAATCTCAAATTGTTAAAACAAAGGAATGTTTTTTGTTTGATTGCCAATAGGCTTTATGCTAACATTACTCAACTGCATCTAAATTGTGAAATAGGGCAGAAAATACATCACATGATTCTACCCTTCCTTGAGTTTAAGGAGGATGAAATTGATGCCGAAGCATACAACTGTGAAAGTGTTGTATCTTCCAATGATGTTAATCCTACTTACATGTATGGTCTGGACAAAATCGAATCTTTTATAAAGTCCAAAGACCATAAGGACATGCTTAAAAATCTTTTAGATGAAAATGATAAGTTGAAACTCAGGACCGAGACCATAAAAAAATTCGACTCATTGAGTACCAATTTGAGTTCAGAAAACAAATTGATGTTGAAAACGCATCTGAACTTAATGAGGACGATGATATGAGTGAAATTTCTATAGAGGACGAAGTTGACTGTTCCGAGTTCATCAGGAGCGAGCCTGAAAACCACAAAAACCTATTTCTGAAAATTCTGTGGAATTCGCTCGCTTATCCAAAAGTAAGTCCCCAATCCATAAAGAAAAGGCCGTTCTTTTTCAGAAGGTTAGAACAACTCCCAATCAGGTGTATAAGGTCACAGGAGTAACCGAACATCAGACAGCCGAACTCACTGCCATAGTAAACGAAGCTAATGCAGATGGCTGTGATGAGTTTTTCTGGTCAGCACCGATAGACAACGCAGATGAAACAGTTGGTCTGTCGGAGCGAACATCCTGGAAGGCCATAGGTAGATATGTGCGCGAACCTCTGAATAAGCCTACCATCTTTGACGTACCAAGTACCAGTGGCACAAAAGAGATTCCACTGGAAGAAGTCACCTCCACAAGCGAAACCTCTTCCATGAAGAGTGAACCTGTTGCTAAGAAGCTGAAACAAAAGGCAAATATCCATAGACAACCGAAACAGATGAGAAATCAAAAGCAGCAGAGAAACTTGAGATACAAGAAAAATCTCTCTGAGCGAAAATAGTTTTGGCGCTCCCAAAATCCTCACTACACTCACTTTGACAAAAATTCTATGTCAAAAGGAGAAGAAGACAAGAGTCAAAGGAAATTCGAATCTCCAATTCAAGAGAACCAGAGGAAAACTTTTGGGCCACAGGAAGAACAAAAACGAAAGGATAAGTTCGGTCCCGAAAGCAACAACAACAACCGAAAAGCTAGGTTCGGTCCGCCAAACAACAACAGGAAAAGACCTGATTTCAGCCCGTCAAGATTTTACTATAAAAGACCCAGTTTTTGGCCACCAACCAACAACACCCAAAAATCCAGCTTCGGTTCATCATCAAACAGCTACCGATGGTTCAGGTTCGGTCCCTCAAATGACCACAACCGAAAGGGTCATTTCGAACCTCAAGTCAGGAAAGATTCTCATTCTAATTTCTTTTCCTCTAAATCTTCTCGTTCTCAATCTTCTTCTAAGCCCAATTCTGTTCCTACACAAAATTCAAGATCGTCAAAGGATTTGAAAGGAAAAAGGAAGATTTCCTCAGCTAAGGAAAACCGAAAGCAGGCTAAAGCCTAAACACCAGAATCTGAATCCAAAACACCTGCAACTAATTCTAATAAAATCAAAGTGTTTACTATTAAAAGAAAAGATGAAACAACCTTAATCAAACATACATATCTCGTTGATGTTTCTCTTACTGTTCCTGTTTATGTAAAAGGCTCACGAGGACCCAAGAAACTTTGGGTTCCTAAATTTGCTTAATTTTTGCAGGTTATCAGTGATGAGTAGTTTGATGAAGAATGGTACATAGACATCGGCTGCTCACGTCACATGACAGGAAGGAAGGAAGAGCTAAGGGAGTTTCGATCACTTCAAAATGGTGGCAATGTCAAGTTCGGTAACAACTCTTATGGAACAATAAAGGGTTATGGGATGATAACCAATGGAGACTTCACAATAAGGAAGGTGGCGTATGTAGAAGGGTTGCAGCATAATCTCATCAGTGTATCTCAGCTGGTGGGAGGTACCGGTCTCAAAGTTTCATTCGACGACGAAGGTTCAGAAATTATAGAGAAGAAATCCAACAAGGTCATTCTCAAATCAGATCGAAAATGCGAAATGTTTCCTCTGAATCTCAGACCAATCAAATGGAATCCAGCCATATGTCTTTTGTCCAAAGCTCATTCTGACGAAAGTTGGTTGTGGCACCGAAGGCTTTCACACCTCAACTTCAAAGACATCAACAAGCTTGTCATCGGC
The DNA here is from genome assembly GCF_051521515.1 of Lactuca serriola. NCBI lineage: Eukaryota > Viridiplantae > Streptophyta > Magnoliopsida > Asterales > Asteraceae > Lactuca > Lactuca serriola. The sequence continues at coordinate 284,992,450 of NC_136411.1, forward strand.
GGTCATGTTCAGGGTCTTCCATTGCTCAAGTTTGATCGTGAACACTTGTGCGCTACATGCAAAATGAGGAAACAAAGTCGCCAAAGTCACCCATCGATTATAAACACAAAAGTTGTTGAACCACTTGAGTTGCTTCACATCGACTTATGTGGTCCATCATCAATCGAGAGCATTGGCGGTAACAAGTGTATCCTTGTTATTGTTGATGACTTCTCACGTTTTACTTGGGTATTCTTTCTAAAGCACAAATCTGAGGCGACTCCCAAACTGAAAATCTTTATAAATCAGGTCGAAGTGCAACTGAGGAAAGTCATTCGAAACATTAGGAGCGACAATGGACTGGAATTCAAGAACAAAGAATTCGAAGACTTCTTGACAGAAAAAGGCACCAGTCATAATTTCTCAGCCCCCTATACACCTCAACAAAACGGAATTGTCGAAAGGCGAAACCGATCCCTGTGTGAGGCGGCCCGAACCATGATAAGTTTTGCCTCTCTTCCCTTATATTTCTAGGCTGACGCAATTACTTCAACATGTTTTACGCAGAATAGGTCTTATCTCAACAAACGTTTCTCTCTCACTCCTTATGAGATCATCAACAACAGGAAGCCGAATGTCAAATTCTTCCATGTGTTCGGTTCCAGGTGCTTCATCTTCAACTCCAAAGAACATCGCAACAAGTTTGATGTTAACGCTGATGAAGGAATCTTTCTGGGATATTCTCTTACTTCAAAGGCATACAGGGTTTTAAATAAACGTTCTAGAAGAATTGAAGAAACCTATTATGTGACGTTCGATGATAATTATGTCAAGAAACTAAAGACTACCGAAGAAGCAATTAGAGAGATTTTCTCTCAAACAGGCCAAGTCACAGCCTCGATTGCTAATTTATTTGACCAGTTCATAGACTTATTTGATGAACCTGAGAAAGCCACTCTCTCGGAAGCCAAGGCAGCAGACAACAAAATCGATCATCTGAAGCAGATTGTCGAAGATGCAGCTAAACAAATGGGAGAAGAAGAACCAGTTCGAAATGAACCTCCTCAGAGAGGCACTTCGTTTGATGGGGAGAATCAATTCTCTTCAAATCAACAGGACTCACATATTCAGGTGGAGAATCCAATCTTTGTAGCACCCAAAAGTCTTGTAGCACCCGAAAGCCCAGCTACACCCGAAAGTGCTGTAGCACCCGAAAGCACAGCTACACCCGAAAGTTCAGTAGCACCCGAAGGTCCAAATCAACCTGAAGGTCCAAATGATTCATCATCTTTCATTCCGATATGTTCTATGATGATGATATTGAATCAGAGTTGGAAGAAATGGTCAATGCTGAATTGGATCCATCCTATGATCCAAATTATCCTCCACTCACCAAATGGACCAGAGATCATCCTGTATCTCAGATAGTGGGTAATGTATCTGAAAAAGTCCTAACCCGATCTCAAGTGAAGGCAAAGAAAACTTCCCTATTCTCCAAAGTAGAGTTCTGCATGTTTAATTCTTTCGTGTCCAAAGTTGAGCCCAAGACCGTCAATATTGCCCTTGATCATTCTGATTGGGTCCAGGCAATGCAAGATGAACTCAATGTGTTTGAAAGAAATAAGGTCTGGCGTCTCATTCCAACACCAAAAGATGCCTCAGTCGTTTGTCTCAAGTGGGTATTCAGGAACAAAATGGACAAGGAGGGGAATGTAATCCGGAATAAGGCTCGACTAGTGGTGAAAGGTTACTGCCAGGAAGAAGGAATTGATTATGAAGAGACATTTGCTCCAGTAGCAAGGCTGGAATCTATTCGAATATTTCTTGCCTATGCTGCTCACAAGAACTTCGAGGTCTACCAGATGGATGTGAAGTGCACTTTTCTGAATGGAGAACTTGAAGAGGTGGTGTACGTAGAACAACCTCCTGGTTTCGTGAATGAAAAATATCCACATCACTGCTACATCTTAGATAAGGTTGTTTACGGTCTGAAACAAGCACCAAGGGCATGGTATGAAACACTAACTAAGTTTTTAAAGATGTCTAAATTCAAACAAGGTTTGGTTGACCCAACCTTCTTTCGGAAAAAGGAAGGTAACCACCTAATGATAGTTCAAATCTATGTAGATGATAACATCTTTGGCTCAACGAATCCCAGCCTAACAGCTGAATTCAGAAAGTTGATGGAGACAAAATTTGAAATGAGATCAATGGGTCCGATTAACTTTTTCCTTGGTTTAAACATTAGACTGGGACCCGAAGGCATCTTTATCAACCAGGAAGCATATACCAAGACTCTTCTTGCCAAGTTCGGCATGATGGGAGATTCAAAAGTCAAAGTCCCTATGGCGTTCGGAACCAAGCTCACACCATCATTAGAAAAACCGGCAGTTGACATAACGCTATATCGCCAAATGATTGGTTCCCTGATGTACCTCACAGCTAGCCGGCCTGATATAATGTTTTCTGTGTGTTATTGTGCCAGGTTTCAAGCAAACCCTCGTGAACCGCATATGCTGGCAGTGAAGAATATACTCCGGTATTTGAAGCGAACCACCTCTCTCGGTCTCTGGTATCCTTCAAACTCAGGTTTCTTTGTTCAAGCCTACTCAGATGCAGACCTTCGAGGATGTGGTTTAGATAGGAAAAGCACTACAGGAGGCTGTCAATTCCTCGACGGGAAGTTGGTGAGCTGGAAATCTAAGAAACAAACATGTGTTTCTCTGTCTACAGCCGAAGCAGAGTACATTGCAACCGCTTCTTGCACATCTCAAGTGATTTGGATCCAAAGCCAACTCCGGGATTATGGACTCAATATGAAAAAGATCCCACTATATTGTGACTTAGAAAGTGCAATTAGGATCTGTCATAACCCAGTGCAACATTCCAAAACCAAACATATTGCATTGAGGTATCACTTCATTAAGGATCATGTGGAAGACGGAAATATAGAGATTCACTTTGTTCGAACTACTGATCAACTGGCTGACATCTTCACCAAAGCCCTTGCTGAAGCAAGTTTTAATAAAATTCTACAAGGACTAGGTATGATGGAATCGGAGTCAGTACCAAAAACATCTTCTCAAAACTAAAAGTTGGAAGCGACATGAACCGATCGTTCGGTCTATTTCGGGTGGGTTCACATAGGTACCGAAATGAACCGAACGCTCGGGTTCGGTCCTATTGTACTTGTCTTCGCTTATCTCTAAAAGGTATTTGGTTGTAAACTATTTGTACACTTATTTTCCGATTTTTTTAAAACATTTTTTTAAAACCGAAATGAGCCGAGCATTCGGTCTATTTCGGGTTTGCATCCACAATTTTTTTTGTTGTTTGTTTTATTGTTGTTTTTCTTTGAATAAAAATTTCATAAACTCCAAAAATATTTTTTTTATCTTTACTTCTGTTTGTTTTTACCATTTGTGGATGATCGATGGGGCAGGTATCATTCTCACACTTTTTAATAGTTAAGTGTCCCTAGAAGCATACTGATTCTGAATAAAGCCTTACTGACCTGGTATATACAAACCTTGTCTTCCCAATTAGGCTATTACATTTATTCTAATTATGAGCTACCTTACTCTTTTCTCATATGAGATAAGAGTTTTCTGCTTAGTCATTATTTTAATAGCAGGGGTACTTTGGTTTCTTTACACCAACTCAAATATTTTTCTCCATCATATTCGCTTCATACACGTAACTCTTCAGACTCTCAGAAATTACCACTGAGGTTTATGGTTACACAATTTCTGTGTTTATGATCTTAGCTTCATGCCACTACGTGCTAAGTGAAACCCACAATTCGATACCTACTATGCATTGACGGTGAACAACTAAATTTGCTCTAGTTTTCACTCATGAATTAATGAATTCACCCAAGTGGTTATACCATGAAATCTCTAATTTTTCTTTTTGTGTGATTCTTATGAAATTGTTAAATACCATAAAATTTATTCCCTTAGAATCCAATTTTAATTTTTTATTTGAGATTTCACCTAAAAGTATTTTCAACATGTCACCTAAATATTCTGCACACCTACTTGTTCAACAGACCACATTGGTCTCACAAGTACTTCAGTCGATTTCTGTCTTATGTCAAGATCAGGAATTCTAAACTGAAGCGAAAGCCTCCCAAATTAGCCTTATTAAAAGATGCCTTTCAACACTTCTTAATTAGTGCTTGATCGTAATTCAACGGGAAACCACACAAACACTTTAAGGTCTCTCTTGACTTTGAAGGAAGAGATTTGTGCCCGGGATCCACTGTTTCGTGTCTTTATTGACATCATAATTTCCCACATATATGTTGCTTTATTTCTTTCTCTTTGACACTCTATGCACGAAAATCTTTTCGTTTTTCCATAAATCTGGTTTCGTTAATTATAAGCTATTTCTTAGCTATGGGATTTAATGTTATATTCTAAACGAGATATGGTTATTAATGCTACACGTGCTTACCTTTATCTATGAAGACAGTTCATATTAAAAGGATAAGTTGCTGACTCAACCGAAAGTCTAATCATTTTAGTATTTCAAACGACACTTGATGGGAAGGCGTGTGAAAAGGAATCGTTTTAGTATTTCAAACGGTGCTTGATGGGAAGGCATGTGAAACGGAAGAGTTTTTCTCTCTCCTACGTAATCATAGGGGTTCTAAACTGTCACGCGTCAACCACCTAAGGAAACGCTTCGTTTTTTAAAGAAGATTTGGGAGCAGCTTTTTCTCTCTCTTCTACCCACGGTATAAAGGGTAAATCCTAAAGTCTTTTACCTCTTTACTGCACCAAATATTCAGAGAGCAAGAAACGATCATTTTCTCCCACTATTCATCATATTCCCCAAAAACTACTCTTCAATGGCGGACTCCTCTTCAGTTCATCCTACCTCCCACATTCTACCCATCCGTCCTCAACAAAGCCTGATCATTGATCTCACCCCACAAGTCTACGATGCTTTCATGTTCCCAATCGTGGAGTGTCTCAAGCACTCTCCACTGGTTCCAACACTCACCAAGGTCGAACTCGTTCCAATGGAGTGTTTGTCACAGATCTTCTCAACTGCCCACTAGACAAGGTTGTCGATCGAATTTTCTTCGACATTCTTGATACCAAGTCCTCCATCTCCAAATAACGATTCTGTTTGCTTCTAGGGTTTGAACCTGATGAGTCTAGGGTTAACCCTGAATCCATTCCTATGGGATAGTTGTTCTCCATGTTTTACAACATGGGTTACACCGATATTCTGACCACCGTTACAAAGTTCAAGAAATCATGTTTACCTCCTCAGTGGAATGGTTTCTTCACTGTGCTGTTCAAAGGACTATCAGAACGAAGTGCAAGTTCTGATGGGGCGAGCCGGCTGTTCATGAAAATTCTCTATGGGCTGTACCACGGCATCAATCTCGATTATGGATCGGTTTTATGGTAGCAACTAATTCAAAGCCTTACGTCTATTTCTCACCATTCTGAGATCTCTTATGCCAGATTCTGGACGCTGATCACAAAGTGGGTAATGGATAAATATCATGTCCCTATCGTTGCTGATTCTCCACTCTCCACAATTGGAATTTTCCACACAACGAAGATCATAGTGTCTGATTCCTCCAAATTTCAGTTCGTTGGCTCAATTCCTAAGTCAATGTATGCGTGTGTTCCAAAGGACTGTCGCATCATCAGAACTTACAAGGAGTTTCTTCGCTCAGGCCCCAGAGAGCTCACTCCTGAAATGATTCAATCCATCCACGACGCTGATAGGCCTGCTCCCAGGGGAAAGAAAGAAGACAAGGGGAAAGATAAGAAAGTTGTCAAAGGAGCAAAAGGTCCTTCTCCAAAGAAGCGAAAACCTTCCAATGCAGCTCAATCCCTTCCACCAAAGAAGAGGAAGACTCAGCCCAGGCTTAAGCTAATTCTTGCCTCCTCCTCCAGTGAATCAGAGGATGAGTGTTCAGACTCAGAAGAGTCAATTCGGGTAATACTCCTCCACGTTCGCCTTCGCCTGAGGTACTTGTTTCATCTAAACCTGTCTCTCCTCCCCCAATCTCTATCTCCATTTCCATTCCCCCATAACCTCCACTACTCAAATACCACCCACTTCTATCCCTGTACGACCTCCTGTTTTCACTGAAGCTACGACAACAACCACCACTGGAGTTCGAACCAACGTATCTGATATGGGGCCTCATACTTCAGCACCCAAACACACACCCGCTACCGAACATACATCCACACCCGAACCTACTACCACAACCGAACATCCACCCTCGCCTTCATATCCCAATCACTCAGCAGAAGATGATGAACCTTTTCTTGGAGGAGAGGACATGACGTTTGACTCGGTCTACTATAGTCCGTATCAAGTTCAAAGTGATGATGACGATGATGATCCTGTCACCAAGAAGCATCTCAAGGAACTTCATGAGAAAATCGATAGTCTCATTGCTTCCTCCTCATCTTCCTCTCGGTCCACTATCTCAGAGGCTTCTATTCAGGGGCTAGTTGATACGTTCACCAAGGCTCATGAAGCCTCCATCACCTCTGCCGCTGCCGCTATCGACGCCTCTACCAAGGCGTGTGTTGTCGCGACCGAAAAAGTCGAAAAACTGTTAGTTGATGCTAATACTCTTTTGCAGTCTTTACAGGGAGCTGCTTATTCCAATGCAGCGAAGCTTGACTCTCTTGTCGAGAAGCTGGCTACTTCATTTGTCTCCGAACTGCAGTCCTTTGTCAGTCTTCGTCAGTCTCTCAACGATGACAATAAATCATTCCAGGCGACTGTTGAGGAGCGCTTGACAAAGCTGCAAGAAGATCTCGCTTCAGAAAACTCAGTGATGGATGCTCTTGCTCGCAAGACTACTGCTCTCAAGGTCAAGAGTCTTCATCTTTTCCAATCAGAAAAGGAAGTTGCATCTCTTCGATCTGAGCGTGCGGTTATCTCATCGTGTGTTTCAGATGTCCACGCTGCCCTCTCCAACATCATCGAAGCACATGATCCTATCCTGAACTACTCTGTGAGGCGTACTCTAGCTGAGAAGCTTGCTCCTGCCCTTGCCCTATTAATCAAACTTGAAGGGCTTCTTGAGTTCGTGGCCCATCAGAAACAAGGGGGAGAAGATGTGTCTCAACCGCCTCCTACTTCCACAGCAACTAAAGCAACCGAACCTCCTCCAGCAGGTCAAGCCTCAGGTTCGGGTGTTAAAGACAAAGGGAAGAAGATTGCTAAAGATAGTGATGATGATGATGATAAAGAGACCATCGCTGATCTCTTGAAGAAACAAGGCCGGGAAAACGATGCTGACATGAGCGCTCGCGTTGCCAGAGAGGCCGAGGCGAACGAACGAAAATTGAAGGAGGCTCATGATCTTCTTGAGAGTAGAAAAACTCTATTTCCTCCATGGACTCTCGAGAAGCTTGTCAAAGAAGTAATTGAAACTCCCAGTATTTTGTGGCTCGAACCGGTGATTTCCTTGGACCGGATCAATTCTGTCGACTCTTAGTTCGATATGCCACTGACCCGAAAGGCCTTCATTTTCCATGCCTTTGATCATGTTGCTGATGTCCCTCATCCTCACCCAAAGGTTGATGGGGAGCTTGTTGAATTCTATCTGAGGTCTGCTCAACCTCAGTATCAGACATGGAGTGCTCAAAAAATCATTAACGTTAGGGTCCTCAAACCGTTTCGTGAGGGGAACTTCACAAACGTTCGGTTCAAAGTTCTGAGGGGTTCTGCTAAAACTGAACATGCTATATCACTTGCTGATCTTCCCAACCTGAATCCACATGATTGGATTATTTTGCATAACATCCTCCTCACCAACAAAGCTGAGTATGGGCCAATCATCGATCACTTCAAAAGGATGCTTGTATGCTACATCATGGAGGTTGCCAAGATGGATCAGGAGATCGCAAGTATCTTCAAGAAAAAGCCTACTATCTCTCCTGTTGGCTCTGCAAGTGATTTAAATATGATGCAGATGAGAAGAATCGACCCGAAGCGGAACTCTGTCATGTTCACAAGGAACGAAGGCCAAAAATGCCTATTCCCCTTGGCAGATAAGCACCTATACACCACTGCGTGCTTGGAACATGTTCTGGGGATCATTCATAGATGCAAGCAGAATTCAGCAGATGACAAGAAGTATTTTGACGACATGATCCAGTGGTACATTCGCTTCAGACAGACCATCCTTGCCCTCATTCCGCGTCTGTTTGAAACCGCAAAGAAAGTTCCTACAGCTGGACCTAGCAAGCCGAAGTAGAAGTCTCGCTCCAATTGACGCAAAGAGGGAGATTGTAGGGTCCGATGGGTGTTGCGTCTTGGGCTCGTTCTTTAGTCAATTTTGTCTCCGGATTGGGCCTGTCCATCCGTGAGTTATTTCTAGGGTTTAGTATTTATAGATGCTTGCATGCATCTTAGTACGTACATTTGGAAGTCGATTATTTGAAAGATATTATCTTTATCGTTTGTATCCCTAATAGCCTCTACAGCGGAAGTTCTTTGTCGATCTCTACTGAGGCTTGAATCTATTGAATCATTCGACATATTTTGATTCATTCTTGTGCTTGATATTTCTGTTTAACGTTTATGTGATTAACCTGTTCAAAGATCTAAACGATCAAAGAGTTTCTTAACTCTTCAGATTCATTGTTGACTTAAGGTGTTTGCTATTACTAAAGAAGCCCCATGTCTATTAGCTTAAAATATCATATTTGCTCCAAATTTAACAAGTCGAAATTATGATATACCCTGTCGAAGGAAAGCAGAATAATAGAAAAATTGATGTTTATATAACTTGCATATGTTTTTATTGAAGTAAAAACTAACTCACAAAACATCAAACTCAATTGTGGTATAGGACCTAGCAACTGGTTTTATACTAAACTAAAAATATTAGCATTTAACTAGGATTTTAGATAGATAAACACATAAACCTTCCATAAAACAATTTCCTTATTACTCAAGGAAAAATTAGAGCACTTGGACAACACTCCAAGGAAACATCTTCTGAATTGGATCACACATTCTAGACACTTCCAACTTAGAATATTCACCAACAATCACCCCCTAAATTTTAGATTCAAGGGTAATTGTTGCATGTTGCTTAGCTCTCATCTTTGTGAACCTTATCCGAGCTAAGGCCTTCGTAAGTGGATCTGCTCGTTGCTTGTCTCCCAAAACATGTTAAACAATCACTTGCTTGTTTTCAACACGATCTCGAATGAAGTGGAATAGAGTGCGGATATGATTGCTTCTTCCTTGAAAGACATGATTCTTTGACACTGTAATTACGAATTTTGTATTCTATTCGAATCAGCACCTTTTGTTTCTTCATTTCTGTCAGCTCAGCTACCAACTCCCTTAACCAAGTTGTTTGATACATATCTACAGTAGATGCGATGAACTCAGCTTCACACTAGTACAAAGCTATTGTAACTTGTTTCTGGGAGCACCAAGTGACACATGAGTCACCAAGGTAGAATACATGCCCTGTTGTACTTCTGCCATCATCAACATCTACATTGTGACTGTTATCACCGTAACCTAACAATCTTAAATATTTACTTCATATGTATATTATTCCATAAGATGTTGTACCATGCAAGTAATGAAGAATTTGCTTAATGGTATGTGCATGAGATTCTCTTGGACATTGCATATAATGAGTAACTACTCCAACCGAATATGTTAAATCTGGACGAATATGTAAGAGATATTGTAAACAACTCGCTATTTTTCAATAATGGGTAGCTACAACTTCTTGTTCATCTTCAACTTTTGAGAACCTTAATCCCACTCCATCAAACTTTGAGTTGCATTACACTCTTGCATGCCATCCTCTTTTAGAATCTTCATGGCATAACTCTCGTGCTTCACCTTTACATAACAATTTTCTTGCAATACTTCAATTTCCAAGTAGCAAGTTAGTTAACCAAGGTCCGACATTGCAAATTGTAACGCCATCAATTTCTTGAATTGGTTTATGACCTCTACACTTGTTCCTATCACGAATAAATCATCTACATAAACCACTACAATTATATATTCTCCACCAATTACATGCATCATTGAAAACCCATATTTTTCAAAGTATTATTAAGTTTCAAATTCCATGCTCTTGGAGATTGTCGAAGACCGTATAAATCTTTTGCCAATTTATATATTTTTGTTTCTTTACCTTTCTTTACAAAACTTTCTGGTTGGCTAATGAACACTTCTTCTTTTAAGTCAACATATAAAAACGTCATTTTTATATCCAACTGATGAATCTTCTATCAAAAATCAATTCCTTGCACTTGTACAAAGCCTTTAGCCACTAGACACAGTTTTTACCTTGTAATTGATCAACTCCTATTTCTTTTAACTTTATAGAAAGATCTTAAACCAAGAGGATTAGCATCTTTAGGATGGAGGACAAGTTTCCACGTGTTGTTCTTCTTGATGGAGTCAAATTTCTGCCTTCATTACATCGAACCAATTCTTGTTCACTTTGGCTTCCTTAAAATTCTTTGGTTCTTTGTAACATCCCGATGATGAGATGCTCCTAATATTAACCCTATAATTTTATTATGTTGCATTTTAGTCCCTAAGTTCAATAAGGAATGTAAGAGGGGCCCTAGTGGCATTTTCATGAATTCGGCTTTAGGGGAGTATGCCATGCGTACGCATGTACGCTGATCGTACTAGAGCACGCCTTAGTACGCTGGGCGTACATCTTGTAAGCTGGGCTTACTTTCCAATTATGGTAAACCTAATCTTTGGGGTGTAGCTCCTATTTAAACCTTATTATAACCTCCTTTCCCCTCACTTCATCATCTGCCATCTTCATAGAATGTTTTGCAACCCTATTTCACCCTGTGAGGCCATTTCAAGCTTAAGAGAGTGTGTGTTTTGTGCCTTGAAGTAGAGGGAAGGAAGTGGAGCTCAACTTAGAGGGTAAAGCACTTTGGATCTGGGATTTATACCTTATAACGCCCAGTATACTTAGGAGTACTCCTAGCATACGCAGTCAACAACCCGTTGTTGGTCTTTAGAGGAATACACCCAACGTACCTCTAGGGTATGCCCTGCGCATTCTTACTGGGTTGACCCGGTTTGGATTGACTTAGTTGACTTATGGATTTTTGCCTAGTTTGACCATAGACCTTGATTCTTGTGGACCCCATTGACTTTTGACCAATTTTGACTTAGGTCAAACTTGGGGGTTGGATTGGTGATTGAGATTTTATATGATTTTGATATTAGTGGATCCGTGGGAGCAAGAAGTATAGTGGGGATCGGATCGTGATATTCTTGGGTTGTTCATTTTAGGTGAGTTTCACCTCATTGTACCGTGGGTCGAAGGCACCAGTGACAACCCACTAGTTTTCGGTCATCTGATTGGTTATGATATTAGTGGATCCGTGGGAGCAAGAAGTATGCTGTTACGCTGTAGTGATTTGTTAGATTGGTATTCTGGTGTCAAGTATGTTGTTATGATGTAGTGAACTGTTAGATCTATATTCTGGTATCGAATATTCTTTTATACTGTAGTGATCTGTTAGATTTATATTCTGGTATCGGGTATGCAGTTATGTTGTAGTGATCAGTTAGATCGGTATCCTGGTATGTAGGATGTTGCTATGCTATAGTGCACTGTTGGTTGGGATGTTATATATACTTACTAGTTATCATCTAGTGGAGTTTCCTAGGGACTGTCTATGGTTATGTAGGGTAGCCTGATAACTCTTGATTTAGGCTCTATTGCATGTTCCTTGTTTGGTTGTGGCTCTAGAGTAGGATCATCTGTTTGGGTGGCTACCTCACCTCTGGCTATTTATGGTTACGCATTTCATGGAGGTTAGCTGGTAGTAGGAATCTATGTTGTGAGAGGACTAGAAGGCAGAAGTGAGTTGTATGATTGTTGTTTGCTTGTTTTATGTGCCTGCTTTATCCTTGTTTGTTTTCATGTCGACATATAGTGGTGGTGGTGGGTTGAGGCGGTCCTGCTTTGTGCTGTAGGCCAACATACCCTATGCAGGTCGACAGTAAGCTGAAGGCACAGAGGCTCGGGAGGAGCGGTTGGGTTGAGGAGGTAGGCCAACAAACCTTGGTATTTTAGTCTAGTTAGACCAAAGGTTGAAGAGAGGCAGTTCTACATGCTTGTATATTTTTAGTATGGGGTATTAAGCTTTATACTTACCTAGTTGTTTTTATGGTTTCAGGTATCATCGATGATTGTGGGAAGGCAAAGGCGGGACTATACACACACATCGACAATGCTGAAGATTTCTTGTTTTCTACAATACTCTGATTTTAATAAATGTAATTCAAAATTAATGGCTTTCTTAAATAATGGTTTAATAATTTGGGATGTTTTTATCTTAATAAAATGAATTTTTTTGGTTATAAAAACGGGACATTACATTCTTCATCGAATGATAGCATTAAATGATCCACACCTAACTCATAGTCATCTAATCTTCTTGGCAACATTGAAGTTCGAGTGGACCGTCGAAGTGGGACAAAATTTTCATCATTATTATCATCTACCTGTTGTGATGGTATGCTACCAATGTTAGAAGTCTCACCGGTTTGGTCAATTTGGGCCTGATTAATGGGTTGTTTGGTTTCAGTTGTAGTTGGGCTCGAACCATTATTAATGGGGCTGCTTATTCATTACTCCAAAGAGTTGTGAATGTACCCAATCCATTTCTAGCTTGATTTTTGGGTTCATTACTCTATTTCCATGTATTATTTTCATCACAAATTGCATAGGCACTTATAATGATTTTGTTTTCCCACAAATTATATAACCAAAATTCTCTCAAATTGGGTTCCTTTCCAAAATACACAAATGGATGTGACCTATCATCATGCTTCTTTAAATGTTTTGAGACAATTCTTTTGTATGTAACACGCCCAAATACTTTCAAGTCTTCAAGGTTTGGTTTTTTGCCACAAAATTCCCCGAATGGTGTAACACCTATCAATGCTCGAGTTGGTTTTCGATTTAGGATGTAAGTTGCATGACAAGTTGCTTCACCCTAAAATTGCGCGAGACTAATAAAATTACTATGAACTGACGAGATATAATGAATATTCTTCATTATTTTTTGTTCACTGCTTTTCCCTTTGAACAAAATTGATCCTTTTCCTTTAATGCTAACACATGATCCATCTCTAAATCTCACATTTCTCATTATGTTCTTATTTAATTCAGAAATATAAGAGTAGCTGTCAGCCATGTGGTTGCTCGCACCATTGTCTAAGTACCAAATTCTGTCTTCATGGCATTTACTTCAACTTTTGGAGGGATATATTTGTCTTCGTTCAAGAACACTGTTTCTCGAATTGTATTATTTATCATAAAGTACATACCTTCTTCATGATTCATATCTCCTAGAGTCCTTTAGAAGACTTTGCCTAATAAGGCTTTTCTACAAAGAACTTGGGAAGGATAAAACCTACTGATGACTTTGGAAATGATGTGTGCTTAAGATAGAGGATAATACTATAAAATACTCTGTAAGATAAAATTTTGGGAGGCTCTGTCGGATTGAAAACAATCTCTCAAAAATAAGGCCCTACGGATCGAGGGACTCAAATTCTTAAGATGACTTGTTTTCAGATAGAAAAAAAAATTCAAAGTATAATGATACTCCATACAAAAGGTTTCTTTGGATTGGTTAGCTCTGAGCAAACTCTAGAAATGTGGTAAGCTTAGGAAAGATTTGGATGGATGGTTAGATTTAATCCTTGATGAGGATTTTTCTGGAACAAAGAACTTTGAATTAAGGTATCTAGGATTAAAGACTCCGGATAGGCATTACTGATGATGAGACATATCGAAGGCATGTCTCTTGACAAAATGTACTTAAAATTTGGGGTGGTGTAGATATTCATATCATTCTCCCCTTCTAATTAATCTTAGAATTTTGCTCAAGTCAAGATTATATTCCTCCCACATGTGGGTATGAGTGTTCCTTATGAATCTTCTTGTAACATCCGTTATCAGGTATTTCCATTTTAGCCATTGTCTTAACAATTGTTTGCATTATGATTACTTATGTTGGGTGTACGAGCCTGGTACATCGGACGTAAGTCAGCGAGGAGGTCAATGCGGCCGAGGGAGTATGTTGGGCGTACATGTGAGTACACCGAGCGTACTTGGTGGTGTTCTTAAACCCTAATTTTTGAGTTGTGAACCCTATTTAAACACATTATACCACCCTTGGACCTTCATTAGCCAACCTCCATTCCTTCTAAACCCTAGATATCAAACCCTAGCCTTGTGAGAGAGATTTTGGAGCTTGTTTGTGATTCTTGAGCATTCTTGGTAGAGAAGGAAGTTCTTGGAGAAGAAGGTGGTGCATTCTAGTCTTTAGATCCAACTTCTACTTCACCTTGTGCATCTTCTAAAGGTATAAAGTTTATACCGTGGTGCTTTTTGTAACACCCCATTTATTTAATAAATAAATAAGTAAAATTAATGAAGTATAGTAGCCCTAAAATCAATAATTATATAGCAAGGTATTGGTCTCGAGGAGCGAATCGACATAATTTAGAAGTTGGGGGTTAAAAGTGTAAGTTCTGGATTGGATTTGTGAATATTTATGAAGGTAGGGACTACTTGGTAATTTATTGGGACATAACTTGAAAGGATTTTGAAGACTAAGGGATATTTGGGTAATTTCAGATTTAATTTGAAAGAAAAAGAGGTAGAAGGGTTGGATATGTCATAAGTGACATATTGGGGGTTAAAAGGGTAACTTCTGGACTGGCTTTGCAAAGAAATTCGAAAATGGAGGCTGTTTGGTAAGTATTGTACTTGATTTGAAAGGAATTTCAGAGGGTAGGGTTTAAATTGTAAAATAGGGGTTGGATTTAAAAAAAAGGTGAAGGGAGGGGCCATTTGTGACATTATGGAAATATCTTAGATGGGGCTCGGGGTAAATAAACCCGTCACCCTATCCAAACCCTAACCCTAGCGGTGTTTTCTAGCTGCCATCTACACCTCTTTAACTTCTAGCGCCGCACCACCCTTACGCCACCCTTCACCACCGACGTTGCCACAGTCGTTGGAGTCGAAAAGACTATCGTCCCACCGTGAGTTTTTGTCGCTGTCAACACCGCTGCTACTTTTCCATTACCTAACGCCGAGAATAGCCGAGAAAGGACCGCCATACACGACGCCTTCCGCTACCGCCACCCAACTCCCTCCCGTTCTCCGATCTTTGCACCCACTGCCGGCAATGACGAGAACCAGCAGATAGGACCGTTGTGGCCGCTAGGGCTGTTGCCTGCCTTCTTCTATTCGTTGCCGTCTATACGGTTCATGCTAGCCGCTCCGGTTGCCCTCCGCCATCATCTTCCGCTGTTACGTCACAAATTGCCGCTCCTGTCGTCGCAAACTACCACCGTAGAGCGGCTGTCATCACCGTCTTTCCGTTCCTGCCGCCTCAAGATGACCAACGGGGTGCGTTTTGGTGTTCAAATCGGGTTGTGTGTGTTATGTGTTGCTACTATAAGACGAGAGGTGTATATGAGTGGGTTTAATTGGCCGGAAAAACCACCACCGCCACTGTGAGGTGGTGGCTGCCACCATCTACCACCGCCGGCCACCACAAGGGTGGTTGTGTGTATGTGTGTGTGTGTTTATTTAGGAGATTTGCATTGTAGAAATTGTAAACGATAAAGGAATAATGAAAGAAACTCATAACCACCACCGTGAGGTAGTGGCGGCTGCCATTGGCCGCCATGTCGGGTGGCGGTGTGCGTCGTTTGTATTGTGACTCGTTTGGGATGCTTGGACTAAATGGGCCTAATGAAACCCTAACAGGCCCAATAATTCCCTGATTGACCAAAAAGACCAAACATGTGACTAATAGGCTTAGTGAAACCCTAATGGGCATAGTAAAACCCTAATGGGACTAATGAACCCTAATTGATCAAAAGACCTAGCTATTAGGCCTATTGGGCTATGATTGGGTTGGAAACCCTAATTTTTTGATATATGGTCCTTGGACTTATCGGGACCCACATTTGGGCCATTGGAATGAAATTGTGAATTACACCCAATCACACCATATGACTTATCTAGTAGAGTGATGGACTTAATGGATTAAGTCCTTAATGGGTTAAGTGAGAAACACTAAACCTTAATTGTCATTTTATGTAAAACCCTTACTTTGGGAATTTAATCGGGCCTCGCAATTGAATTATTCATTGAACTTAATATATTAATTGATAATCATTTACAATCAACCTAAGTCAATACAGGACTTAATGAATTAAGTTCTTAATGGGTTAAGTAGGAAAACTTAACCATAATCATCATTTTATGTGAAAACCCTAATTTCACTTGGGCCTTGAGTTGGGCCTTTCCATTTTGCTTTGGTAATTGGATTATTAATGGGCCATCCAAAAATAATCATATGGACTAGAATATGTTGATGGGCTTTAGGGTAAGGCCTATATGAAGGTTTGGGCCCAATTTGGAAAATTGGGCCATAGTTTGGGCCTTTATGATTATGAGACATTAGGCCATTAGAAATGTCAAATGGTTGGACTGGACTAAATGGGTGGGCCTTTGATTAAGACCATGTAAAGGTTTGGGCCCAATTTGGAAAATTATACCATATGTCTTTGCTTTGATTCATAGTTTAACTTTTGGGCCTTTGGATTGGGCCTTGATTTGAATCAAGATAAGATAAGGGTTAAGCAATCTTTTACCCCATGCATGGACTTATGATTTTTGTGTTGGAACCTAACTATTAATTGTGTGTTGTTTTGATATTGACAGTTCGGGAAGCTGTCATCCAGCAGTTAGGGTTTCGTCTACAGGACTTCAGGAGTGTGGGGTGAGTTACCTTCCAGTAGAAGTGGGTTTAAGGACACAATGTCGGCCCACTAGTAGGAGTTGTTTGTTAGATGATTGTCTCTGTGATAATTATCTGGTATGCCATTATCTATTATGTTTGTGTGCTAGGATGCTCTGTGATACATGTTATTAGTAGTAGGGGTGAAATAGTCCCCGGATACCGATTGAAAGATACCGAAGGGGTCGTCAGAACGCATGCATGCCTAGCAGTACGTTATGTTATATTATTATATGGTAGTGGTGAGGGTGAAATAGTCCCCGGTTACCGGTTGAAAGATACCGAAGGGCAGGTCAGCTCCTGGATACCGGTTGAAAGATACTGAAGGGGTAGGTCGGGCACCCAGATATGACTGACAACATATTTATGTATGTTATGCTATGTTATTATGTGGTAGTGGTAGGGGTGAAATAGTCCCCGCTATCCGGTTGAAACAGACCGAAGGGGAGGCCAACACCTAGATATGCTAGGCAGTTATCCGGTTGAAATTAACCGAATGGGAGGCCGACACCTAGATATGCTTGGCTATGTATGTTACTGTATGGTATGTGGTATGATGGGGGAACTCACTAAGCTTTATGCTTATGGTTTTTAGTTTTGGTTTCAGGTACTTCGTTTTCAAAGGAATGGTGCCGGCTCGATCGCAACGCATCACACTATGATTTTCCGCACATGAGATCTTTGGGTTTACACTCAGATATTATTTTATGATAACATGCTTTGATTACTGACACTTTGGTCTTGACATGTGATGTTATTATGAATGTTTTTATACTGTTGGTTTTATAATAACCTAATTAAAAACGAAATTTTTGGTCTTAAATTTTGGGATGTTACACTTTTCTTTCTAGATCTCTTAATGAGGTTATTTATAAGCTTTTTGTCCCAAGCTTGGATCTTTGTGAGTATAGTATACTCCACAACATATTAGCTGTCCTTTCATGTGTTTTAGGACATCTAGAGTCATAAAAATGCTTGCTTGATTGTCCCTGTTCTGTCCATGAAGTTTTGGTGGTTTTGAGTATGGTTTAAGTTAGGGCTTTGAGGTTTAAGCTTATTCAGCCATGCAAAGGCTTAAAGTCAGAGATTTTGTGGACTAAGACGTTATTTTGGGGCAAGATCTATGTTTATAATGAATGTCTTAAGGATTAAGACATTTTACATGAAGATAGTGGGAACAATATGCGTACACTGTGTGTACGCTTGGCTACGCCCCGCTTAGCCTTATGCGAGCATGTCTACTGGCGATACACTCTAAGCCCAATGTAGGGTCAGGTACGTCAAGCGTACTGAACAAGTTGACTTTTGTGGAATTTGCCCATTTGAGTATTAAGTGGATGGTGAGGTATTTGTGAGGGGTAAAAATGGTCTTTTACTCTAAGTGTGTGGACTAGACTTGACTTGGGCTTAGTAGTGTGTGTGCAAATACCGTAATTATTAATTAAGGATAATCAATGTATTTAATTAGGTAGAGACTAGTTCTGAAAGTTCGGGTGTGAGTTCTATCAGTCATCAGTGTAAGGTGAGTTTCCTCACTTATTGTTACTTGTGTGGTAGAACAGTTGTTTGTATATACATGCAATAACCAGTTGGGTCTAAATTTTATTACTGTGAATGTGTTGTTATATGTGTTGAAACTTCGGGTAGTCTCCAGGGTTGCTAATAACCCATAGGGCATGTTGTTTGCCCATTGAGACTTCGGGTAGTCTCTAGGGTTGTTGATAACCCATAGCTGTTTTATGTGTTGTTCTGCGTGTGATATCCTGGGTACTCACTAAGATTTGCGCTTACACTTATTGATTAAATGTGTTTCAGGTACTTCTGAGTATCGCGGGAAAGCAAATGCTTGATTGTACACATTCGATGCTAGATATTTTGGGACACTCTAATATTTTGATGTATAAATTGTATTTCATATTATGATTTTTTTAGAGATGCTTATTATGAAAACTATTTTTCTGTGGGTTTAAAAATGAAAATTTTGGTTTAAAAATATGGTTGTTACACGTCTGTTAGGGCACCTTGGTGGATCATCAAGAACAAAATTGGTCTGGCCACTTTGGCTCCCTTTTTATCATAGATGGGTTCAGTTTTAATATCTTTTTCTCGTTAAAATTCTCCACCTCTTAATGCATAGGCCCTTTACATCGAATATTACAGATTTCTATATTTTTCATATAGAGTTAGGCTTTTAGGTGTCCCTATTTTATAGAAAAAAAAGGATCAACCTAAGCTCTGATGCCAAATTCCTATGAAATTAATCATCAATCAGCCCATAAGCTCCACTCCTACTATGATCGTTTTTATACACTCTAATTCTTGGACGAAGGTTTCACTCCAACACCTATGAACTTCTCAGACTATCTCATCGTAAAGTATTACTCATTGGTGTTACAGAAGAGATTACTGGTAACCAGATAGAATATGATCACTATAAAAAACATGGAGAGGTAGGGACACCAAGATTAATGATAAATGAAACTTTGATACCACAATGAGAGAGTCTATAAATGTTAATGAACAGACGATAAAGGTTTCAGATAAGAGTCTCACCATCAAGATTCATAAAGGCAAATGTAGGACCACCAAAATCAAGAAAACAGGGATCAACCTGAACCACCAAAATCAACGAGATGCTGAACCGCCAAGATGAACGATCTATAAAGGTATCAATGATTTTCATAAAAGACTAAATTTTCATATTTAATTATGTTTATTATATTACAATGGAGCGAGATATCTACTTATAGAGTAAAACTCCTAAGACAAAAAAGGGAAAATAAATAAAACATAGGATGTTGTCTATAGGCTGGAGATATCCGTGTTAGATTCGTGTCTATAGATATTTCTAATTAGAGGGCTACACGTTTAAATCGATCATTTGGTATATCTAAAGAGCTTCCACGATGTCTTAGTGTAGAAAATGACGGCATACATAATTGATCACAACGTTGCATAGGTTGGAGAAGTTGTGAGATACGGGACCACCATAATGATATTAATAGAAAGATAAAAGTTAAATAAAAAAAGCGCCGCATAAATATGTTTAACAAGTCAAATTAGCTGCCAATTTTCTCAAATGAAATTAAAGATCCTTGCAAGAAATAATTGTGAGTGATGATTAAAATGGAAATTCCTTATACTTGGTTGATCTTTCAACAAACAATTAATAAGTAAAAGAAGTAACATACCGCTACCGGTTACAAACTAACTTTTTATTAAAATGGACACGAAAGTATAGTTAAGGAGGTTTATTGATAAATAATTTTATTAAAACATTAAATAGATTCTCATTTCATAACTCATAATAGCTGGTTGGATTTCACTAGTTTAAATCTTACTTTTACGTGAAATAATCTTTTCTCGAAACACATTTAGACTTTTTGGTACAGCTTAAAATATTAAAAAGAAAAAAAAAAAAAAAAAAAAAAGCTGTACGTAGTTTTCTCATTGAGGAAGTGTGGATAGGGATAGAAAAATATTATTTTAGTATTAGCTGCCTTGAATAAATAAACTACTTGATGGACAGAGTTGGGTTGTAACACGGCTAGCCGACCTCAAAAGTCATATATATAACCTCCAAGTATCGTTGGGTAAGCCACCGATTCACTTCACCAATGGATCATGAAAGCATGTGCATGGTCAACCATATTATGGTCGATGACGATGACAACAGTCGGCTGACTTTGGAGGAGATGTTGGGTCCAATGTTCGGTGGCTACGGTGGTAGTAGGGAGGAGGAGATGTCAGCAATGGTTTCTGCGCTTTCACATGTGGTGGCTGGCGGTGGTTGCAGCGGCCGAGCAGGAAAGAGAGGACGTGAGGAGGACGTTCATGTAATGACTCAAGACTCCATTATTGCTCATGATCAACATGGTGTCGCTGATGGCGTAGAAGCAGCAACAAAAACCCCGAGAGAAGACGAACAACAGCCCAAAAGAAAGTACCGAGGAGTGAGACGTAGGCCTTGGGGAAAATGGGCTGCTGAGATACGCGATCCTAACAAGGCTAGCAGAGTTTGGTTAGGCACTTTCAACACTGCCATTGCTGCTGCTCGAGCTTACGATGACGCTGCTCTGAATTTTAGAGGGAGTAAAGCCAAGCTCAACTTCCCAGAAGACGTTCACCTCGTTGAGCGAGAAGAACATCGAAACTCATGTGGTTCTAGTGGTTGCGATGGAGCTCAACATCCTTAATTATTTGAGGAGAACATCCCTTTAAATTTGATTTAGAACCAGATGACACGACTCCTCCCTACACTATTAACATGATCAGCTCTATTCTTGAGGATACTTTTTTTTTTCTTTGTTTATGTTCTTTACATGCAACTAAAATTATAGTTGTTTTAAATTGTAATACATTCGGATATTAATTTTTAGGTTGTTCATTTATTACAAATGTTATTTTAATTTACAATCAAAGTCATTATTTCATGTAAATGTTGCTAGATTCAATGTGTATGCCACAAAATAAAGAGAACACAGTAGAGATACTATTGAAAGAAAATTTAATGAAGTATCAAAATAGCTGCAATGCATTGAATTATATATATATATATATATATATATATATATATATATATATATATATATATATATATATATATATATCTCAATCGATTCACATCATCTATTAGACACATATACAAAAACATGGTTCATTAAACGTCTAAACAAAAACATCCACAACTCATTATACTCTTATTCAATGGTCATCATCTATTTATTCCTTCTATTAAACCATTAATTCAATGTATCATCCACACTCCATTCATATCTTATTTAATCATAATCACCATCTCATTCAACTCATTCATATCTTATTCAATCATAATCATCACCTCATAACTATTATGCTACTTGCATTGTGATGCCCTAAATGGTTTCTATATATATATATATATATATATATATATATATATATATATATATATATATATATATATATATATATATATATATATATATATATATATATATATATACTTATAAAGGTGACATTTTTTCTTGAATTTCATGCATTTGAAACCCCCATTTTTTAACTTCCTCAAACCATATTTATTTAAAACCCTTTTTTTTAACTAATGCATCTCAAAAGTTTTCTTAATTATGATTTAACACTCAAAACTTTTATAACTTATATTATGTTTTATTAGCATTTAGTGAAAAGTTTACTATAAAAAGTTCAATCTTTTATGTCTTTTGTGTTATATATAATCATACATGTAAGAAGGATGTCATAACATCAATGTTTTGCTTCGAATATCTTTCAACCAAAACAAATGAAGCTTTTCTATTCTTTCTTTATATTCAGTTTCTTATTTAATCGTTATATGTGATTTGTATGTATTACTCAATTTTGAATGTAACTCTCCAAACATCAATGTTTTGCTTGGAATATCTTTCTGATTCTTCTTTTTCAAGAAAAATATTTTGATTGCAGGTTAGTGAAGAATTGTCATCAAATTTCTATGGTTGAATGGTGTTAAATGAAGAAAGAAGATTCAGAAAACAGATATAGAGTTTTTTTTTTTTTTTTTTTTTTTTTTTGTTGAGCAAAGTTGATGAATTTTAGTTTTTTCTTTTGATTTAAATGTATGTTTATGTAGCATCTTTATTTATATATTCAACCACCTAATGTTCTTATTTATTTGATTGTATTTTTTCTATTCTGATTATGTTTATTTTCTATTATTTTTTGTTGGGTTATCCTACACAACATATTTAAAAGACAATATTGAAAAGATAACATAATTTTTAACATTTGATATGTAATTATGATAGACTTATCATGATATATTTTTTATATGAAAGTAATTTATCCATATTATTACGACAAGAATTACATATGTCATTTATGAAAATATATATATTATATGTGATTTGTTTAACATGTATATGCACCTATGTATGTTATAAATTTATAATCAAATATCTTTATGTTTAATAATTGAAGGGATTAAAATGATGCAATAAAACCAATTATTTAGACGAATATAATAATAATAATAATAATAATAATAATAATAATAATAATAACAATAATAATAATAAATACACATTTCCAAGTACCGCATTCATTTGAAACTCACACTACAACTCAAGAGTTTTCTAAATTATGTATATTTATTAGTTACAACTCAAAAAAAAAAATTTAACTTATGATTATTAATTAGTAATCACTAATAACTTTTTGTTTTCCTTTCTTTTTTAAGGTTGTAAAGTTTTGCTCATTAAAAACATTAATGTATTTGAATAGATTTGTGATTTAAATATGAAGAGTTAATATAAATGTTATAATAGATGTTTTAATGTTTTTATGTTATTAAAAGTTATAGTGTTTATTTTTCATATTTTTTTATTATTCGTTGTATATATATCTTTTTTAATACAAATGTTATAATAGATGTTTTTCTATTTTTATGTTTTTAAAGTTGCAGTTTATATTTTTATTCATACGTTTTGTTACCCGTTATATTATAATTTATTTGATATATAATTTACATAATTTTAAACGATTTATAAAATTATCAAATAGTTGTATATATCATAATGACTTAAAAATTAAACTATAATGTTTAATAAAACTAATATGGTAATTATATGTTTGCTTTACTACTAACATTTTGTTTCAAAGTAGAAATATTAATTAATAATTTGGTAAAAGTTATTATTTTAACTATATAATTCTATTATCGCGCAACGCGCGGGGGTTCGCCTAGTGGATATATAAAAGCTATGAGGGTTAAACTCGGTAAATGGTTAAATAAACTGCAAATACCAAAATAGATCATTATTTTTTATTTTGGTAACATTCCTCTCAAACACTCAAACAAGTCAAATAATGATATTTGTGATGTCCGACAAATAATAATAATAAAAGGGAAATATAACTACATATAAAAGCTATCGAGGGTTAAACTGGCTAAATGGTTAAATAAACTACAAATACAAAAATAGCTTATAATAATATATTTATTATTATGCTAACGTTCCTCTCAAACACTCAAACCGTGATAATAAGATTGACAGTTTTGTCAGATATTAAGCGAAAGCGAGAGGTCGATTTGGAGTTTCTTTGGATTCGATTTGGTCACCGGAATAAGACAAGGCCCGAGCAGTTTCCCAGAAAGGTGAAGCCCAAGTGTGAAATTGTAACCTTAATTATTTATGGATTTCCACCTCATAACCGATAGGGCAAGTATGTCTCTGTTCACATGGGATTCTTTTTGCAACTAGAATATTACAGTCATTTACTAAAAATGTAAATTACAATACGTGTTACTTATCTCATGGACTTGTAATTGATTTACTAACTGCGCAATTGTTGCAGGTTTATATATATATATATATATATATATATATATATATATATATATATATATATATATATATATATATATATATATATATATATATATATGGCTAAGTTATAATGTAGACAAGAAATATTATGTGGTTGTAGGAATAACTCTGAACCAATGGATGAAAAAAATTGAAAGGATTTGATTTAGGGTGCATATATATATATATATATATATATATATATATATATATATATATATATATATATATATATATATATATATATATATATATATATATATATATGGCTAAGTTATAATGTAGACAAGAAATATTATGTGGTCGTAGGAATGACTCTGAACCAATGGATGAAAAAAATTGAAAGGATTTGATTTAGGGTGCATGATATTAAAATGGAAAACATATACAATATAATATCACTAATATCATTGTAAGGCTATTTTAGTCATTTAAACTAGTTTTTAAAAAGAAAATTTCAGATTTTAAGGGATAATGAATTTTTTTTTTTAATTTTCAAAATATGATTTTCTAGGAAATTTCGGACTAGATTTAAAAAAGAATGCATATTCTGATAGAATGCACATTCTTATAGAATACATATTATGATCAAAATATATTCTAACATAATGGACATCTTTAAGAATAACACCATTCTTAAACCACAAATAAAACAAATACAACATTTTTTATATGTTCGTAGAAATAAGGACTAAAATACAAATTCATATATATTGATACAAAATAATGGACTTATACATTTTTATACACTTATATATGTTCTAACAGAATCCAATGACAAAAAAAGAAAAAAATGACTATCTTAAAAGCCCTTCTTCTTTTTCTATTGATAAAACTCAGTACTCGCCGTTTCTTTTACATGTATGGATAATATTCTTAAAGAATGCATTCATGATGAATACATAAGTTCTTTTTCTGCAATTGTTGAGAGAAAAACTTGGAGACACACTTGAACAAACGTTAGAACAAATATATTGCCGAATAGAGTTAATCTCAAAGGATCTAAAAGCTCAACAATAATATAGTTACATAGTTACATAGTTAGTTGCGAAAAGTAAAGAAATATAAATGACAACAGTTGTTATATCAAGAATACACTTAAACTGATTCATAACAAGGAATGCATTCACTCCAAGTTAATAAGCGAGATCAAGTTTAGTGATTAAGTCTTAGAAGACTTGCTCCGAAGAGAGGTTATGTTCCAGTAGCAGTTTGAGTGTGAAGAGTAATAATAAGATAGAGAAATGAAGAAGATAAGAGAGATGATTAAAGGAGAAATTTTGTGTATTAAGAAGTTAAGAGTTCACACACTCATATCACATTTTTCACCCACTGAATACATAAGAAAGAGTCTCTATTTATAGAGATTTAGAAATAAACTACTCTATAGGCAGCCGTGCAAGGCATGTTGGATAATAGAGTACATTACATAGGATAAGTAAAAGAAATAACTAAGACTGCGGATGCTGAAGACTTGATGACTCCGGATGTTGAGATGGTTGCTGAAGGAGAACGGTTGCGTTATAGTTGTAGAATTGACTTTGGATGCTGAATTGGCTGCGGGAGCTGAACCGTTGCGGTAGTAAAGTGAAGGTTGCGGTAGTTGAGTTAAAGAGGGTCACTTTTTATGATTCAAGAATTTCCCCTAAGTGACCTCTTTAACTCCGGTTCAGTTATCAAGTTTGAGGAACTTGATCAAAATCCACCAAAATTTCCTAACATTTTCCAGCCAAGTGATTCTTCTGGAAATTTCAAACTTGACTTCAGCAGTAGTGTGTCTTGATCTTTCTACTGCGGTCTTGCAGATGTCAAGTTGCTTCTTTGGCAGACGGTGGATAGCTTTTATTGGAATGAAGTATTTGACGTTGTCTGTCTTCCGTTTGAAAATTATCCTAAGTTCAGGATAGTTTGTTGCGCCTAATGATCTTTCTTCAAAGCCTTCGGTTGGCATTGGCACAGGTTCAAGTGGTGGAAGGTCAAATTTCTTGAGGATGGTGGGGTGGATATCCGCATCAATTTTGGCAAAGTCGCAAACAGTGTCCTTTAGAAAGGATTTGGCTTTGTCAAGAGCTATTAGCATCTTCGGATGCTTCTCTGTCTTGTTTTGAAGAACTCTGGCAATGAGAAATATTTCTTCAGGATTCATGCAAGGAAAGTCTGCCTGGGTGCGGATGTAGTCATGCTCTCTTCTGGTAAGAGTGAATTGAGCAAATTCAGCTTTCATGAACTTCCGCATCTTGTAGTTTTTCACTGCGGATGGTCTATCGTTAGACCATACATTTTCTACTGAAGAGCCATGCTTCGCATAGAAGCGAGTGAGTCTTTCAAATTCCATCGGCAGACGCTTGTGATCAGGAAGACTGCGGTCAAAGGATTCGAAGACAGCAAAATATTTAGCATTGAGAGAAATTGGAATATCCTAATAACCATCAGATGGTGGTTCATCATATGTGAGATGGGGAGTATAGTCTTCATCTAGCAGCCTGCGGTGCGGATTGACCCATGAGTTAATTAGAGACTCATCAATCATGGTGTCGAATCCGCACTCTCTCCAGATGAGTTCAGCTAACTTGGCTGCTTTCCAGTCTTGTTTTCCTTGAGCTGTAGCAGGGGAGTCTGTGGAGCTTTCTGATGACATATGTTCCTCAAGGTTTTTGAAGTGAGGAGGAATCTCAGGTCTGTTGAGGGGGTTTTTGGGTGATGAGTGGGGAGATGGAATATTTTGAGATGGTGGAGGTGAAGGCTGCAGTGTGGGAATTTTTGTTGTGGTGATTGGAGGGCTCTGACGAATGGATGTATCAGAGCGATGACCTTCTTCATCACTTCCCCCTCTTGAGGTATGCATTGTAGGTGCTTCCTCAAGCCATTGTTTGAGGCCATCCACTTTGGCACAGACTTCTGCAAAGTGAATTTTCATCGTTTCGGCCAGTTGTGAGTTATTTGGAGTGACAGAGTTGAAAAGCAGCTTGTGTATGTCTTTGGTAAGCTGAAGTATCTCAGGGCCATGGAAATTGGAGGTAAGGGATTTCTGCATCCGGTTGATCGTTGCATGAAGAACAGAGATAGTGGACTCATAGGCAGTGTGAGTCTCATCTATCACCCTTTGAGACTGTGCAGCTTGATCCGCAATGGCTGTTTGTAAGCTTTGTTTGATTGTGGTCACCTCAGTAATGCGGCGTTCCGTTGCGGCCACAAAGTCTTGATGATCGGCCCAACGGTTGTTATCAAGAGATCAAATTCCCATTTCGACTTTGAGAGAGATGCGCTCAGCAGCCATACACTCTCTTGTCTCAAGTCATTCAATGCGTTCAATTAGAGACTGCGGTCCTGGAGTATCTTCAGGTGGAGGTTGGGTAGGCTTAACCGCAGCTAAAAGTTGATCGACTTTGGCTTGGAGATTGAGGAAATCTTTTCTGGTGACAACAACTTTCTTCTTTTTCTTTTTCTTTTCCTTGGAATGCTCTTTTGAAAGCAACATATTTCTTGATTTCAGCATCAGTAGTTGGCTAATACCGACTCCAAGAGTCATTTGAATCTTCGTCGTCAATTTCTTGTGTTCGCACCAAGGTGTCCCTTGGGTTCACGGATCCTTGCACATTAGTGCTCACCGTGCCTAAACCACATAATAAAGATGTAAGCAGAGTAGGATTTCCTGGGCTTCCTCGGTTTCCTTGACCCGTGGTCAAGTCTGGCCTCGGCCCAGTTCTGGCATGGGCGAAAGAAATGCCCTGCGGATGGAGTGCTGTTTGAAGTGTTTGGGATACTTGCAAAAGGATGGAGTCTAACTCCTCAGAAGAAAAAATATGCAGTCTGGAAGCCCTGGAGACCTTAGGGCGATGACTAATTTTATCTACTTGAGATATAACTGGGGGGTTGTCTCCATGTTCGGATGAAGAAGATGATGAAACAATCTCACATGATGAGGTTGAGTGGTATTCAATAGAGGTATTGAATGGATGTGCGGCCACCCCAAGGACTACCGAAGCCTGTTGAGAGGCTGCAGTATCAGTCCGGTCACGCATTTGGCCAGTGGTTTCGGTTATCTTTCTTTTCTTGAGGATAGCTATAGGTTGTCTATCTTCATCAGAATCACTGCTCGATACAGTGGTGGTTTTGGTTTTTCGTTTCTTAGAAAGTGCGGTTTGTTTTGGGGCTTTCTTCTTGGGTATGGTAGCTTTCTTTTTAGAAGCCACAGATTTTCTCCGTTGAGAAATGTTAGAAAGTGTAGTGGCAGAGGGGGCTGCGGTACCCTCAGGAAGAATGGTAGTAGAAGGAAGAGGTGGGGTAGAAGGGTATGGGATAATACCCTCCGTGGCCTCTATATGATCCGAGACATCAGCAGTCTCAAGACCAAGCAAGGTAAGAATGTGTGTGGGAAGCCTGCAGATAGGTCCAAATAGAGTTTGATCAGAAGAGGGATTGTACCTTTTGAGATCCTTGGTGACAAAAAAGTTGATGTCACTGCCCATGTCGAGACCAACATCCGCATGTAGATCAGAAATACACAGAGACCAAAATCGAGCAAAGGTGAGCTTGGTTGGGTTCTCTCTGGGGTGCTCTTTGGGAATATATTGGAAGAAGTCATCCCAAAGAATCTGGCTGTAATTGACATTGTGGTCTGTGAAGATGCTCCATACCAATTCTAGCAGCTTTAAGCCCATGTTGTCAATGCCTCTGGTTCTGCCGGATAGACAACGGATGACAAAGTGGCAGTTGGTTCTTCTTGAACTCACCAATCCCTCGGATCGGTTTCTGATGACCCATTTGGTAGAGTGCGGTGGTGATGTCAGATAAGGATGGTGTGAAGATCTTGATGGAAGGATGAATCAGAAGGTTTATGGCAGCCAAGAACTTCTCTTTGGTCAAGATGACCAAAGAATCATTGATGAGGTTAAGATGCACTTCTTGTGGGTTTTCCAGTGGTCTGTATGCAGAAAGAGCACACTTGAAGAGTGTAGAAACAGGAACAACGTCAATGAATGCGTCGAATGGGCCAAATAAGATGTGGTTCTTGAGATGCTTGATCATCAGTTTTGTTGGAGCATTATACGATTGATTATCTTCAAACACTGCTCGAAAGTTTCTTGAGGCGATTGTTGGTGATGTGGAACCAGTTTGATTCATGGAGCCTGAAGCCTTTGATTGCTTCTTGGATGCACCTGATTTCGCCATTGAGAGATGTGAGATTGGAGTTCTTGAGAGCTTTTGGGAGTTTTGGAGAGTTTGAGAGAGAAAAATCGAATACAGTGAGCGTAAATTATTTTAGAGAAGAAGGTGGGTTTATAAAGGGGGTAAAAGGATTTTAACCCTAGGTAAAATATAGAAGGGGGTAAGAAGTTGAATGGGTTTTTTTTTGGGGGGGGGGGATCAATGATTCTGGGATTGAATCTCAGCCACACGAAGATGAAACGGTTTTTTAAAGAGATTTTGAGAGATCTTAAAAGGGGTTTGCATTTAATAGCGGATTAGACACATGATAATACGTCAGGTAAACGTTGGTTGATGAGAGAGAATGTTGTAACTGATGGGACGTGGTTGGGAGAAGAAAAGACAGGTTGAGAATGGATTGATTTGGGAATCGTTCTTTTTGTCATTATCCTTAAAATAGGTCTGATCCTGGGTTTATTTAGAAAGGGAATGTGACAGTTTCTAAAGGGAATGTTTGTATTTTATTTAATGAAGGATCATTAAATAGCACACAAGGATTCGAGAGTTAATGAATATGTTGGAATTTATTTAAGGTGATTGCGGATGAATTCATCATTGCGGTTGAGAAACTCCATCGCGGATGAGCAAAGAAAGATTTCAGAGAGAATCTGTGAGAAAACACTTTGTACAAAAGTTTGAAATAAAATAACATTAAAACCCATGAGAGATACGTATGACATATGGTTGCGGTACCAAGATTGCGGTACCAAAACCATCTATCATATGTAATTCTCAATTAGAACCACAATAGAGACCAATGATGGTCTGCGGTAGCTAACACTTCATAAAGAATTGTGGGTCCGGATTCATCATTCCCAACATTTGTAAGAACACATTGAGTTTTGTAGAGTCAAGAGCTTTTGTGAAAACATCAGCAATCTCTTCATGAGTAGGAACAAAGATGAGTTCAATATTACCTTTCAGAATATGATCTTTGATGAAATGATACCGTAACTCAATATGTTTTGTCTTCGAGTGCTGAATAGGATTATGAGAGATCGCTATAGCACTTTCAGAGTCACAGTAAATTGGTATCCGCAGCATTCTGTACCCGTAGTCTAGCAATTGTGTCTTCATCCAAAGAACTTGGGAACATCAGCTGGCTGCGGCCACATATTCTGCTTCTGCAGTAGATAGAGATACACACATTTGTTTTCTTGAGGACCAACTTACAAGTCTTCCTCCTAGGAATTGGGATCCACCTGATGTACTTTTTCTATCGAGCTTACAACCTGCATGATCCGCATCGATGAAGGCTTGAAGACTAAAGTCGTTGCCTGCGGGATACCATAAGCCCATAGATTTGCTTCCTTTAAGATACAAAATAATTTGTTTGGCTGCGGTCATGTGAGACACTTTTGGATCAGCCTGGTATCTTGCACATACGCCAGTTGCGAAGACAATGTCAGGTCTGCTTGCGGTGAGGTACATCAGCGAACCAATGATACCTCTATAAGTCTTGTGATCCACAGATTCTCCGGAGGGATCAGCAGAGACCTTATAACCGAAGGCCATAGGGACCTTAGCAGAAGAGCAGTTGTCCATTGAATATTTCTTCAGAAGTTCGGTGGAGTATTTTTCTTGATGAATGAAAATTCCTTGCTGAATTTGTTTAACTTGAAGACCTAGAAAGAAATTAATCTCTCTCTATTCATGCTCATTTTGAATTTGTTGGTCATGAGCTTTGCAAATTCATCTACCATGCCTTGATCAGTTGATCCGAAAATGATATCATCCACATATATTTGTACCAACATAAGATGGTCACCATTTGCTTTTCTGAATAATGTGGGATCAATCACTCCTCTTTTGTACCCGGACGAGACAAGAAATTCAGAGAGTGTCTCATACCAAGCTCTTGGAGCTTGTTTCAGACCGTAGACTGCTTTTTCAAGCTTATAGCAGTGGTCTGGAAATTCAACATTTTCAAAGCCTGGAGGTTGCTGAAGATAAACCTCTTCTTTTAGTTCACCATTGAGGAAAGCACTCTTAATGTCCATTTGGTGTACCTTGACATTTTTGTGGGCTGCATATGCTAGAAAGATCCGGATGGCTTCCATGCGTGCTACCGGAGTATACGTTTCATCGTAGTAAATTCCTTCTAGTTGACTGTAGCCCTTGCCAACAAGTCTTGCCTTGTTTCTGATTACTGAGCCAGATTCGTCTAGCTTATTCTTGAAAACCCATCTTGTACCAACAATAGTATGACCTTGTGGAAGAGGAACAAGTTGCCATACTTTGTTTCTTTCAAATTCTTCAAATTCTTCTTGCATTGCGGCTATCCAGTCTGGTTCAAGCAAGGCTTCTTTGATCGTTCGAGGTTCAACCAAAGACATAAATGCTGCATAATGGCAGTGGTCAGATAAGTCCTTGGAAGATCGAGTCTGGATACCTGCAGATGGGTTGCCAATAATTTGACCTGGTGGGTGGTCTCTTGTCCATACATGAAGTCATGGCATTAGATGATCAGTAGCTGCGGTAGAAGGAATATCTTGGATGTCAGAGGAATCTGCGGTTGGAGAAGGCAGTTCTCCCTAGATTTGAGAGCATCTTGCAGTATCTTCTTGATCTATTGGAGCAAAATTTTCTTGAGGAATTGGCAGAGGTTGATGTTCCCCCTGGATTGCGGATGGGAGTTCCTCTAGAACCTGAGAAGGTTCCCCCTGGAATGCGGATTGGAGAGTGACAATTCTAGGATCGGATCTAGTGTCAATATTCTCTATGAATTCGTCATCTGAGTCCTCCGAAGGTTCGTTTGATGGTGAGGCTTCACTTCGGGAAGGAATGTAAGCAATATCAGGTACTAGAACCTCAATGGTTGCAAAATGATCCGGAGTAGAGCTTTCACCCTCAACCGGAGAGGTGGAAGTATTGAGCGATACTACTTCAGATAGAGATGGTCCAGATATGTCGGCATGTTGTTGTTGAGCTGCGGGTGACACTAGGACTTCGGATAGTTTCGCCGTTTCAATGGGATCAAACAGATCATCATAGTTGATTTCAACTAGATTCAGAGGTCCGGAAGTGGCTGGAATGTCACTTTCCATGATTGCAGTTGTTTCGGTGGATGGAGGTGCACTGCGGATGTGAGAGTCATCAAATTTCACATCGAAGCTTTCGATGATCAACCTTGTTCTTCTGATGAGCACTCGATATGCAACCTTGTTAGTAGAATTACCAAGAAAGATACCATCGTCAGACTTTGGTGCAAACTTGTTGAGTTGGTCTCTGTTGTTGATCACGAAGCATCTACATCCAAAGATATGAAAGAAACAAACATTGGGTTTGCGATTGTTAAGACCTTCATATGGTGTTTTATTGAGACGCTTGCATACGATACTTCGGTTTTGAACAAAGCATGCGGTTGATACTGCTTCGGCCCAGAAGTAGAGAGGAAGTTGGGCGAAGTTAAGCATGGAACTGGCTGCTTCAAAGAGTGTGCGGTTTCTTCTCTCTACTACACCATTTTGTTACGGTCTATAGGGTGCTGAAAAATTGTGAGAGATGCCTTTGGAAAGTAGGAAACTGTTCAAAAGATGATTAGTGAACTCAGTTCCATTATCACTGCGGATGCGTCTGACTGGAAGCTTGATCTAAAGTTCGATTTCTTTGATGAAGTTAATGAAGATCTACGGTGTCTCTGATTTGAGTCTAAGAAAGAAGACCCATGTGAAGCGTGAGTAGTCATTGACAATAACCAGTATATATTTTTTTGTGGTGAAGACTGGCTACGGTTGAGGGACCACAGAGATCAATGTGTAATAGCTCCAGTGGTTCAGAGATAGAAGAATCCATTATCAAAGGATGACTTGCTTTTGATTGTTTACCGCATTCACACGCTGGACAAAGAGTATCGTTGCTGAATTTGAGAATGGGAAGACCACGGACTAGTTCTCCTGTGACGAGGTTGTTGATGTAGCGAAAGTTGAGATGAGCTAGCTTGCGGTGCCATAGCCAGCAGACTTCGGATACAACTTTGGACAGAAAACACAGATGCAGTTTACCAATGATGAGAGAAACATCAAGAGGGTACATCGTGCCTTCGGAGCGAGATTTGATTAAGCAAGTGCTGCGATCACTCGTCATTATGTAACAGAATTGATTGTCAAATTCAACATGATGTCCTGCTTTACATAGTTGGCCAACACTGATGAGATTGTGTTTAAGACCTTCTACATAAGCAACCTTCTGAATGGAAAAGTTTCCCGTTGTGAGAACACCGTAACCTTGGATGACACCGTTTGCATTGTTGCCAAACGTGACATTTCCACCATTGCATATAGGCCTGAAAACCCGAAGGTACTCTAACCTTCCGGTCATGTGCAAGGAGCATGCACTGTCAATTAACCATTCTTCTTCTTGTTCCTCCTTGCACAATGCCTGAGAATTACACGGTTAGTTTAGGCATCCAAACAAGTTTGGAGCCAGGGACGATTGATGTATTCTTAAATGATGCATGGTACGAGGTTGCATGGACAGGTCTTTGTCAACTTTTAGACCTAATCTTGGGTGTTTGTTCAGATTTGGATTATTATGAGGTTTCTGAAAAGTATGAGATTTCTGACTTTTATTTGACTTGTCATGAGATAAAAACTTTTGACAGCTGCACTGACATTTACAAAAAGAGGGTTTGTCACTGAATCTGACATTGTGCTTGGTCATCGGTTTATGGAGTGAATTGGACTTGAAATTGGTCCGAGGTGGGTAACTTGTGAAAGATTTGATATTTGATTTCTAAAAAGTTTGTTTTGAACGAGGTTTCGCACGTGGAAATCTTTGAGTCTTTTTAGGTGGATTTGGCAAAATTCCTTTCCACTTGCTTTGATGTGATTTTAAAATTGTTGGAGTGGGTAAAATTCCTTTCCATTTAGGATCATTTTTGGAATAGACCTGAAAAACGTAGTTTCTTACAAATTTGACACCTTTTTGGGTTGTGTCAGAAGTAGCAGGAATGGCTTTTGAAACTGAACTTTCCTTTTTGTTCGTTTTCATGAAAGAAGAGTTTTTTGAAATGTAATTTGTGAAAACAAATTTTTCTGGACTCCTGGATTTTGGAATTCTCACATGTTTCTTATTTTTTGAAAAACTTTTTCTGCTTTTGTTTTGAGATCTAATTTCTTCTTTGAAAGCTCTTTTTGCCAAAAATTTTGGTGAACCGCAGTCATTGTTATTCAACTACGGTTTCCTGAGATTTTTTGAACAATTTTGAAAATGCGAACTAGAATCATCAGAACTTGAGGATTATGGAGTTTGAGAGCATTGGCCTACTTCAAAATTTTCTATAGGTAATTCGTGAAAAATCGGTTGAAGAGTTGTAGTTCCTTGAACTGAAGAGTTGCAGTCATTGTTATTCAACTGCGGTGAAGATGATTTGACTACCGTAGAGTAGGTTTTAGATGAAACTGCGGTGGGACACTTCTAGGACAATTGACTATAGTGTGGAACACTATGGTCTGAGGACAAAGATGGAAAGTCCTTTGAGACTTCGGGGCCTTCAACAACAATTTCTTCATCAACTTCAGATGAAGTTTGAGAATTTGAGTGAGTGGTGCCACTGATGGGAGTTTGATCACATTTGTGACTAGAATCCTCGGGCACAATTTCCTCAATGACACAATTATTGCTCAAATTGTGTAATCTACCGAAGTGAGTTTTGATATCTTCGGGAAAAGTCTTGTCATTGATAGGGAAATGAAATTCTCTATCAGGAGGGACACACACTCTGTCTTTGTTGAACCGGGGTGAGGAATCCATTGCGGTAGGATACCCATTTGACCAACCCCAATTATATGTATTGTCCACGGTTCCATTATTTACCAAATTTTCAATAGCCTCACTTTCATTAAACAATTTTTCAATTAAGAGATTTAAGCATAAAATTTCTCTCTGAGCTAAATCTCTCTGGTTCAAAGCTATTTATAATTGGGTTTCACTTAACATTCTAGCATCTTTCTCTAACTCTAGATCCCTCTCTAACATTTCCATCTTAAGTCTCTTGTTATCCAGTCTTCCTCTCACATGGAACATCTCTTGGGACGTAATGTTCTTCTCATCTAGGGCTTTGTTATAGTCTGTAAGGACGGCAACACAAGTGTCGTTAAGATCATCTATGTAGGGTTGACAGTCATGCATGTTATAATTTAAAGTTTGGATCATGAGTTTTACCTGTTCGACGATGCTTAGAGTCCCATCTTTCGCCATGTAGCGGTAGTTTTTGTTCAATATTGCTGACCCATCATCATCCGTAGTGGCCAACATGCAGATTTTCCCTTTTCCCTTAACACTACTGATGGTCTCTTCTTCATCTCCTGATGACCAAACTTGATGTTAACTTGAGCCACATATGCCCTTGCCTTTTCTTTTTCTTCCAACTCTTGAGCCATTCGAAGATAGAATGCTCTGTCCTTAACTACATTGGCCTTACAGTCTTTTGCGAAGTATTTGTCACACCCCAAAACCACGAACGGCGGAAACGTTCAGGGGTGTAGGACGTCATGTACAGTATCACAACAGTGTAATATAATAAACAAGCAACAACATCATCCATTGCATTATAAGTAAAGTTTTATACATGTGTGTTCTTTCATTGTGGTAAGACACCAAAAATATACAATCAAAATAAAAGACGAGGCTTGTCTGCAGCGTCTTCTCAAAATCTGTCCTCCGTACCTGTCTACCGGCGACCTGAGAATACAAGTTATTTTGAAAGAGAGTATCAGCTTTAAAGCTGGTGAGTTCATAAGTATATAAGTGTCATTGCTTTGTTTGTGAAAACCTGCTATGAATGCCATGAAAACCTTTAAGTGAAAATGTTGAGGTAAGTATGAAATCCCTAGAAAAACCCTTATTTTCTATAAGTATGAAGTGTAGTCTTCTACCAAGACCCAATGTTTTGTATGTATGAAATGTAGTCTTCTACCAAGACCCGAATGTTTTGTATGTATGAAGTATTTTTCCTTTGCGTAGACTAGTACTAAAAGTGCTTAGTCTAACTCATCGTTTATGTGAAAGATATCACAAAATAAAGTAAACAGGAAAAATAAAATCAGATAAGTGTTAGCCTGAGGTACTGGTGCTAACAAAACGAATGTAAATGTTGACCGGAGGTACTGGGGCTAACATATTACATATAACCTAATGAACATTCGAAGATAGTCCAATTCTTCCTCTGTAGCAGCAGCAGGTGGAAGGAATGGTTAGTCCCTGTAACGGTATTCCTAGTATAAGTATTAACCGTAGGCATCCGTAGATGTTCATTACCCACTGTTGCTAATAGATGGGTTCCGGAATGGTTAGTCCCGTACGTATATCCCGAGGTACTATGGGATATAGGCCCATCTAGGTATCCCGAGGTACTGTGGGATAGGGTCCTTTCTTAAATATTCTGAGGTACAATGGAATATGTAGGAAGATTTACTCAGAAGGTACTGATAAATCATCCCCGAAATGCGAGATACAAGAAATCCTATCAAAGTATACAGATAAGTGTATCTATGGAAAGGTACTAAGGTGATGCGTTTACGTAATCGTGTTCATGTATCAAGCAAGTATATGTAAAGGTACTCATGTATCAGGTAAACATCTGTAAGTACTCATGTATCAGGCAATGTGCTAGTATAGACTCATGAATGAACTGACTCATGTTTGATATCTTCTGACTATCCCTATGATAGCTAACTGGAAAGTATGTTGTTGTTCAAGTAGGTTTATGCAAGGTATCTAGGAGCTTTGAACAATAATATAAAGTGACTTGAAGTCATTATACAATTCAAAACTAATACTTCTGTTGTCCAAGTATTTTAAGATAGAAAAACATTTCACGTGACTTCCTTTGAAACATGTGAAATCTACTGAGTGTAAACATAGTTATAAAATACATGAAACTGATTTAATAACATGTTTGTTCTTACTTGTATTCCCCCCCATTAAAGCATTTAAAATCCTTTAAAACATTGATTTCGGGGTATGAACTCACCTGTAGTTGGTGATTCGTTTGAATTGCAGTGTCGGATACCGTGCTAGGTGGCAAACGGAGACTTGTTTACACGCACGAGCCTAGTTATCATATAATAAGCATATATATAACTAATTAGACAATTAATAACTTAAATAAATAAGTTAAGACACTTGGAAAACATTTAAACACTTTTATGAGTGTTTATGGTTCAAATGGTTGCATCTAAGTTGCTACGGGACAAGGCAAAAGGGTTTGAAACATCAAATGGCCTTGTATAGGAGTTCCCATCCAACAAACCCCACACCTTGGAGTTTACGGCCGTAAACTCATGGGTTTATGGCCGTGAACTCCTCAAATGGTGGTTTTAGGTGTTTTGTGGTGCTATCTTAATCCTAGAACACTCCTAGCTTTGTTGGAATAACACATGAAGTAGTTTAAGGCTCTAGAACACTCCATATGGGAGTTTACGGCCTAAAGTCCATTCACCCTAGAGTTTACGGCCGTAAACTCTTGGATTTTAATTGTTTTGAGGCTCTTAAACATCAAGGATGGCTTCCATGAATTTATCTAAGGCTAATGGGGACAAGAGGCACACTTTTGTGCCTTCACTTGGAGTTTACGGCCCAATATATGTTCCTTGGCCGTAAACTCCTTTCAAGGAGTGATTTTTATGTGTTCTACTCTTCATTCTAGTCCCAAGTATTCAAGGTAAATTGTCTTAAGGCCTAAGGTGTGATTGTTGTGCATTTTTCCCTTAGAAAAGGGGTTTACGGCCCAAGAGGGGTTCTTGGCCGTAAACTCCTACAAACTTGTGATTTTGATGTAGTTTGGTCCTTCCATTTAGTGGGTACCATTTCTT
The DNA here is from genome assembly GCF_051521515.1 of Lactuca serriola. Lineage (NCBI taxonomy): Eukaryota > Viridiplantae > Streptophyta > Magnoliopsida > Asterales > Asteraceae > Lactuca > Lactuca serriola. The sequence continues at coordinate 285,030,649 of NC_136411.1, forward strand.
GTAAAGGGCTAGGACCTTAGGTGTCATGAAAACACCTTTTTGTGACCATTTACATGGAGTTTACGGCCTAGGAGAGTTCTGGGCCGTAAACTCACTTTCTTTTGTGTCATTTGAAGTGTTTAAGACCTTAAGCTACTTGGGGAATTAATCTAGATGCAAGCCTTAAAGTCCTTTAGTCCAAAAACCACCATTTAGCCCTTTGAAATGGAGTTTACGGCCTAAGAGAGTTCTGGGCCGTAAACTCCCAATCTTGGGTGGTTTTGTGTGTGATTTCATGTCCCTAATGTGTTTACCTAATGTCCTAAGGCCTTAATCTAGCATCAATGTCGGTTTTGGCTTTGTTTCGGGAGTTTACCGCCCAAGAACACCTTGGGGAGTAAACTCCTAGATCTCATGATTTAGCCCACTAAATCATGTTATAAGCATCAAATATGTAATCTAACACTACTAGAAAGAGTTACTCACAATCTGGGATAAAAACCCGAAGATCTGTCAGAGAGAAAATGGCTTTTCTCTAGTTGGAATTGTGAATAATGAATTAAATAAATTCAGAAAACTATTTATAGTCCTGAAATATTTTGACAGAAAATATTTTTTTATTCTTGAACTTAGACTGTAACATTATGAAACTTGAAATGTCCAAATTTCACAAACACAGGAGCATCCACTCTCCTGATATCTCCTAAAGTGTAAACCCTAAGGTACACTAACTTGCTCGGAAAAGTCTGAAAATCACTGAAATTGGACTGACTTCTATTGAATAGATATTGTTCGTACAAATAGAAATTTCGGGTTGTCACTTCATCCCCCCGTTAGAAGGAATTTCGTCCCGAAATTAGAATGTAAGCAAATAAGAAATTATAAATAACTAAGCAAAAAGGTGAGGGTATTTCGGTTTCATCTGATCCTCACGTTCCCAAGTGAATTCCGGTCCACGCTTTGCGTTCCAGCGCACCTTCACTATCGGGATACGGCTCTGCTTTGTTCGCTTGACCTCTCGGTCCATGATTTCTACTGGTTCCTCCACGAAGTTGAGGCTCTCGTTGATCTTGATCTCGTCGAGTGGATTAACAAGAGTCTCGTCAGATAGGCACTTTTTCAAGTTTGACACGTGGAAGGTAGGATGTACGTTACTGAGTTCTTTCGATAGATTGAGCTTGTAAGCCACAGGGCCGATTCTCGCGAGAATCTCGAAAGGCCCTATGTATCTTGGATTGAGCTTCCCACGCTTTCCAAAGCGTATCAAGCCCTTCCAGGGTGAGACTTTCAGTAGGACTCGGTCGCCCACCTGGAACTCCAATGGTTTCCTACGCTTGTCGGCGTAGCTTTTCTGTTGGTCTCTAGAGGCTTTTAGTCGTTCACGAATTTGAACGATCTTCTCTGTCGTTTCCCGAATGATCTCCGGACCCGTGAGAGTGCTTTCGGGAACGCGTCCCTTAGCTAACTGGGTATCACCCACTTCAGCCCAGCACAGAGGGGATCTGCACTTTCGGCCATAGAGGGCCTCGAATGGAGCTGCCTTGATGCTCTTGTGATAGCTATTGTTGTAGGAAAATTCAACAAGGGGTAAATGAATATCCCAAGCTTTTCCAAAGTCTATCACGCAGGCGCGCAACATATCTTCTAAGGTTTGGATAGTTCTCTCACTTTGCCCGTCGGTCTGTGGATGGTAGGCTGTACTCATGTCCAGCCTAGTTCCTAGGGAATTTTGTAATGACTGCCAGAACCTCGAAGTGAATCTACTATCTCGGTCTGAGATGATAGACAAAGGAACACCGTGCAGTCTTACAATCTCCCTAATGTAAGTTCTGGTAAGTTTCTCCATCTTGACTGTTTCCTTGATCGGTAGGAAGTGTGCAGACTTGGTCAGTCTATCGACGATGACCCATATGGAATCAAGTCCACCCGTCGTCTTGGGCAACTTGGTTATGAAGTCCATAGTGATCCGCTCCCACTTCCATTCTGGTATTTCCGGTTGTTGTAGAAGACCGGAGGGTTTCTGGTATTCGACCTTGACCTTTGCGCAAGTAAGGCATTTACTCACGAAGGTAGCAATACCTGCTTTCATGTTAGGCCACCAGTATAGCTTTTTAAGATCCAGATACATCTTATCTGAACCCGGGTGGACAGAATAACGAGCGTTGTGAGCTTCCGTCATGACCAAGTCTCTGAAGCCACCGTGTTTCGGTGTCCAGATCCGATCCATGAGGTATAAGGCTCCGCCACCCTTGACTTCCAAGTTCTTATCCATCCCTCTAAGGGATTCACCCGCCACATTTTCAGGTTTCAAAGCGTCGAGCTGAGCCTCCTTTATTTGTGTGGACAAGTGCGAATGGATGGTTAGAGTCAAAGATTTGACTCTACGACCAGTATATTCTTTCCGACTTAGGGCGTCGACTACTACATTGGCTTTACCCGGATGATAACGAATTTCGCATTCATAATCACTAAGTAGCTCGACCCACCGTCGTTGTCTCATGTTGAGCTCTTTCTGGTCGAAGATGTGTTGTAGGCTCTTATGGTCTGTAAAGATCGTGCTTTTGGTACCGTATAGGTAGTGTCGCCAGATCTTCAGAGCAAACACAACTGCTCCTAGCTCAAGATCGTGGGTTGTGTAGTTAACCTCATGTGTCTTCAGCTGTCTCGAGGCATAGGCTATAACCTTACCTCGCTGCATCAGAACACATATGAGTCCTTGATTGGATGCATCGCAATAGACAATGAAGTCTTCTATTCCTTCGGGAAGGGATAGTATCGGGGCGGTGCACAAGGCTCGTTTGAGCGTTTGGAACGCTCTTTCCTGTTTCTCCTCCCAGTCGAAGGCCACGCCTTTCTGGGTCAGGGTTGTAAGAGGTTTCGCTATGCTGGAGAAGTTCTGAATGAACCTGCGATAGTAGCCAGCTAGACCTAGAAATTGACGAATTTCGGTAGGTGTCTTTGGTGCTGACCAGTTCTTGATGGCCTTAATTTTGGAAGGGTCCACGTGTATACCTTCTTCGCTAACCACATGGCCCAAAAATTCGACTCGCCGAATCCAAAATTCGCACTTCGAGAATTTTGCGTAGAGCTTCTCCGCACGCAATGTTTCTAAGATTTTACAGAGATGTTGACCATGCTCCTCCTTACTTCGAGAGTAGATGAGTATGTCATCAATGAAGACGATGACGAACTGATCCAAGTAAGGATGACACACCCTATTCATCAGATCCATGAATACTGCGGGCACGTTTGTTAATCCGAATGGCATCACTACAAACTCGTAGTGCCCGTAACGAGTTCGGAAGGCTGTCTTGGGAACATCTTCCTCTAACACTCGTAGTTGGTGGTATCCGGATCGCAGATCTATCTTCGAGAAGTAGTTGGCTCCTTGAAGTTGATCAAATAAGTCGTCAATACGGGGCAAGGGATAACGATTCTTAATGGTAAGTTTGTTGAGTTCTCTATAGTCTATGCACATGCGAAACGATCCATCTTTCTTCTTGACGAACAAGACCGGTGCTCCCCATGGTGAGAAGCTTGGTCGAATGAATCCCTTCTTGAGAAGTTCGTTAAGTTGACTGGAAAGTTCCTGCATTTCAGCCGGTGCAAGACGGTAAGGAGATTTGGCTACGGGGGTAGCCCCTGGCACTAAGTCGATTCTGAAGTCGACTTGGCGTTGTGGTGGTAAACCGGGAAGTTCTTCTGGGAATATGTCGGGAAAGTCGCGTACTTCTGGGATTTTCTGGATGTCTTTCTGTTCTTGGCTGGTATCGACGACGTGTGCGAGGAATGCATGGTACTCCTTCCGCAAACACTTTTGTGCTTGAATGCATGAAATGATGCGAAGGCTAGTACTAGGTTTGTCGCCGTAGATAGTTAAGGTTTCGTTGTTAGGAAGGTTAAGACGGACTGCTTTTTCGAAGCACATAATGTCGGAACGCAGAAGACTCAACCAATCCATACCGATGATAACGTCGAAACATTTAATGGTAACTGGCATAAGATCTATCTTGAAAGTATGGCTATCTAGAGTTAAAGTACAACCTATGTATATGCAGTTTGTACTCTCTGTTTTCCCGTTAGCCATTTCTACCGTGAATGAACTATCTAATGCACATGGTTTTTGTTTAAGCAGGTGTGCAAATTTGTGACTCACAAAACTTTTCTCGGCTCCACTATCGAAAAGTATGCAAGCATAAGAGTTATCAAGGAGGAACGTACCAGTAACTATCGTTGGATCAGCTACTGCCTCCTCGTGGCCTAGAGCCATAACTCTTCCCACTCCTCCAGCCATCCCTGCTTTAGGGCAGGTCCTCTTGTAATGGACCACTTCGCCACATCCGTAGCAAGCTTGGCCCATACCGGCGTTAGGAACTTGAGCAACTTGAGCTGTTGGAGTTTTGCAGAAACGGACGGTGTGTCCCTTCTTGTTGCAGTTAGAGCAATGCATCTCCCTGCAAGGCCCGTTGTGATGGAAGTTGCACTTGGTGCACTTCGGAAGAGTTCCAGCATAAGTTTTTGCTGGAAAGGGGTTCGCAGGGACTACAGGAGTCACTGTGGCAGCATTGATCGCCACATGCTGTTGTTTATTGGAGGATCCTTGCGGAGCCCCTCTTTTCCTTCTGTTCCACCCCTTCTTAACGTAGTCGGGGTTGGTCTTCTGTGGTACAGGTGTAGGGATTGACGCGATCTGGGGTTTCCTGTGATCGATGAGGGATTGTGCTAGTTCCTTGGCACTATCGAAGGTAATAGGCCTGGAAGCGATCACACTTGACTGGATCTGGGGCGACAGTCCCCAGATATACCTCTCGATCTTTTTGCTCTGGAGAGCAACCATGTCGGGGCACAAGTTTGCCAAATCACAAAACCTATTCGTGTAGGTAGTGATGTCGGATCCAACCATTTGTAGACCCCAGAATTCTTGCTCGAGCTTTTGTATTTCCCCTTGAGGACAATATTCTTTCATGAGCATCTCTTTCAATTTCTCCCAACCAATGGAATACGCCACCGTCAGAGTTAGATAGTTAACATGGCTGTTCCACCATGTTAGTGCTCGGTCAGAGAAGGTACAAGCTGCGAACTTGACCTTGCTGCCTTCTTGGCATGAGCAGATGTCGAAGACAGATTCCATCTTCTCGATCCATTGTCTATACACCATAACACCCCCAGTTCCGTTGAAGCTGCGGGGTTTGGCGTTAGTAAAATCCTTGTAGGTGCATTCCCGAGGGTGTCCATGGATTTCGCCGTGGTTTGAGGGTGGTGCACCTGTTCCTGATCCACTAGGGGCAGGAGCGTTGATTGCCGACACAGCAGCTGCAACTGCTGCTGTGAAAGCTGCCTGGAACATAGTGGCATCAAAAGGATTTGGAGTTTGAAGAGGTACAGGTGGTGGTGGAGGTGGTGGTATAGGTGCTTCGTTGTTTGGATTCCTCCTAGGATTCCTGCGTGGCGGCATCTTTAACTATACGTTTAAAAGATGACCACATGGATAAGAATAAATGATAAATGAATGTGTCTCATGGACTAAATCGCCATAGTCCAACAACAGAAAGAATAGCATGACTAAATGAAGAAGAGAACAGTTGGATAATAATTTCCATAAGATTAGATATCTGTCAATAAAAATGGAATTACAGATGTAACAAGTTCGGGAAAAATGGCCTAGAAGTAGGCCTTACATCAACCAAGATGGAAAATTTTGACAGACTTAAGATTAGACAAAGACCTAACAGGTCTAAGATTTATATACACAGAAAATTAGACCATAGTTTTACAGAAACTAGGTTATATCCAAAAGATGTGATAACGATATCCTATCGGCGACGAGAACTACTAGCATGAGTCCTCGATTCCGACAGTAGACGTTCGATGTCCCTTATACGCCTGTCCGACCTTGCTTGTTGAGCTCGGAGTTCTCTAACTTCGGCTCGGGTTTCAGCAAGTTCCCTTTGCAGATTTGCATTACGGACCAGAGTCCTTTCATGAGCAGACTCTAGTTGGCGAATGTGGACAGTGTTAACACCTGAGTTGGCGTCAACTTCCAAGACTTGATTGACAGCCGCCTGGGCTATTATCGAGTTCCTAGACATCCTACGCACCATGATTGGTAGGACTCTATCGGTAGAACCTCCTTCTGTGAGGTTGTAGAAACTTCGGTCTCCGTTGTAGGGAATGGGCTGACCCTGTTCATGACTCCATGTTATCAAGTTAGTGGCCCACAGGGGTGTGGGTCCTTGAAACATAGGGCGAGGGTTCAGGTTTGGGTTTTGAGCAGCCGGGGGTAGGTTATTGACTTCTGGCTCCGAGTCAGAACTATCGGAAAAGCCCTTAGCATGGTGATCATCCAAAGGGATCGGGTGATCATCTTCTGGCTCTCCTTCTAGCCAACCAGCATTGCCTTGGTTCGGAAAGTACGGATCGCCGTGGGGAAATCCAGCCATCTTAATCTACGCGAGAAAAGGGATATAAGAGATAGCTAAAATAGACGAACTAACTAAGAAAATTACAGTAAGATCAAATACCCATATGGTATTTCTTTGTGGTTGTGTTGGTAAGTTTTTAGACTTGTTGCCACATCACAACCGTTCTTGGGCATATGCTAATCACTCTTTGGACCAGCATAGTTGATCAGGCTATGCCATTCCCAAGACTGACTATATATCCCCAGGCTTACTTGTGATATCCAACAATCGTAATACTTTTGTTCTTGTCGTTGTGACACTGATTTTAGTATGAATGCAGGCACGTATACTTTGTTAAATATTTTATTATTTAAAAGTATAACTCTTAGACAGAGTGTTTTAATCCCATGTATTTATAGTTAGTATATCTTTTATGGGTTGATATACTATATTGTAACGCCCCGTGTTTTCTCGGTACGTTTGGTTATTTTAATTTAATTATCCTTGTAACCTTGGGTTAATTTATTTAACCAATGTCTGATTTCTTATGTTATTGGGCTCTTTTGATCATCTTGTAAACTCCTTTTATTGAAGTCCATGGGCTATGGGCCTATTTGCAAAGTCCATCTAGTTAATAGTACTTAATGTGTAAATTGAATCATTTGGAACACACACAAGGAAAACACTCTAAACCCTCCCTCTCTCTCAAAAATCGTCCCTCTCTCTCTCTCTTTGGGATCAAGAGCAGCCAAGGGGCTGTTTGGAGCTTAATTCTTGTTCATTTCCAGCCTTGATTCATATTGGTATGAACCTCTTTATCCTTTCTTACGACTTGATTCATAACCTTGTTCTAGTTTTATGATTTCATCTTCACCTCTTCTCCTTCTTATTTTATTGTAATTGTATGTTATACATCATCTCAAGATCCTATCTTCACCCCATATATGGTGGATGATGGATCTTGGGGATTACATGTGGCAAAAGATCATGGAAACCCTAAAAGGGAGAATGATGATTTTATGTGCTTATGTTTATTTTCATGTTGATTATTATTACATCCTTGTGGCTAAATGAAATCCTAATGATCCCTAACCCTTTTTAGTACCACCATTATCATGGGGACTGAATTGGGATGATGAACACATCTTAAAATGTGTTTCAAAAGGAGAAGGATGGATAAGCCAAAAAGGAATCACGGGTGGCTACGATTCTGTTTTCCATCAGATATGTAGTCATTTTGTAAAAATCATATCTGGAGATCTAGAACTCAAACGGACCCCAAACCAGCTCCAAAAGTTCACAAATTGAGTTGTCTAACTTTTGTAAGAAGGCCAACCTCACTGATAAGGGCTTTATCAATGTGAAAGAATGACATCTTTGCTGTTAGGTCTGATCCGGGTCTGTTCTGATATGTCATTTTGTTTTCATCATTTCTAAGGCTTGGAAAAGGATCCAGAGTGATTCCAAGTTTCTATATGTTCCTTATATTATGAATTTAAGATCTGGAGAATATGGGGTGTTATTTCCAATTATAAATTGGTTATAATGGATCCACACTCCAGGTCAGTGGGCAGTCACCAGCTTTTGCTAGTGCTGTGATTGTCCAAAATGTGAATTTTATATCTGGAGTTTGAGAGATGTTTTTCATTCAATTCCAACTCTGAGACTTTCACTTGTATGTGCTTTACTCCTCTTAATTTTCTTTTGGACTAATTCTACTCACAAGTTGGGTAGAATTGGCCAACATCACTTGACTGTATTGTTGGAGACAGAAGTGATACACCATTTTGTAAAATTCATAGTTAATTCATCTTTTGGAGTTAGAATGAGTTCTTTATAGTTGTGGAATCCAGAGCAATCATAGTTTCCTATAAAATTTATTTAAAGCTATCTTTCTGTTTTAGATTTTGGAGTAAATCCGTTTTGAACAGCAGGTCTGTTTTAGAGACCTTGCTGTGATTACTCTTTTCTCAACTCATAGCTTCGTTACTTCTCCTTTCTAACCTTTAGTCCTTCTTAGGCGAGGTTTTGAAGTTTGCTCAAGCTTGGTAGCATTATTTGATTGTTAGCCATCCTTAATACTCACTCAAGGTGAGTTCTCTCACACCTTTGTATTGATGATTGTGTTTGCTAGTTAGCTCGTGTGTGATTAATTATTTGAATTTATACTATATAAGTATTGTTTTAATTCGTACATGTGCACTGTATGTAACTAATTGTGGATATGGGGACACCACCAAAGGATACGGATTTACCGGTGCGGTGGGTAGGTAAGATCACCAACGTAATACTCTTCGTGAGGTGCGGTGATTAGGGCCAAATGATACGGGATCTTCCCGGTGCGGTTCAAACCTACAAGTCCTTCTCGTAATATAGACATTGATTCGTTCTTTGCCTTTATCATTATAATTGGAAAATGGATTAGGGCTAGTAAATATGAATGTTAGTACAATGTCTGTGTTTGAATTCACTAAGCTTCGTGCTTACGTTTTTCCCTTATAACTTTTCAGGTGTTAAGATTAAAGAGGCTAAGGCTTGACATGGAGCATCGGGACATCGCTACTAGTTATTTTGTTGGGACCTTATTATTATTATTACTTCCGCACTTATTTTATATGATTATTAAGTTGATGGATTATGTTATGACTATTTCAGTTGTTTTAATTTAATTTAAGATGGGTTTTAAAAGTTTAAAATTTTTGCAAAAAAAAATTGGGTGTCACAAGTTGGTATCAGAGCCACAGTTTGAGGGAACTAGGCATTCTTGTGGATGTTCTAGACTCAAATTTGAGGCTCTATAAGAGTTTATTTTCTTTTAAAAATATTTTTCAAACTTTCTGAAGACTAGTAGTGAAAGATGTCGCGGTGTACCAGTCAGCCAGCCAAGTAAGCCTTATTTCTTATGTTAAATGTTTATGTTAAATTGTTGACTATGAATTGGATTCTACTAGCCTTAAAATATTAGATTACACACTTAGTTAGTGTTAACATGTGAGAGAGTTGTAAAATTAACGGCTAGAGCGAACTGGAAATTTTGAAACTAGACGCGAATGCGAAATTGGAACTTGTGTGGAAGGTAGTAGAAGGGCCCCTACTATTTGAAACATCGGTGCCGGTTTCGAGTCGGGGCAAGGTTGAAAAATTTTCGGCAAGCTGAGTGTTTTGTCTTCCTAGAAATATCTAGGCTGAATTGTTTCTAAGATTTTCCTTCTTCTGTGGATACCAATGGCTCCGCCTGCTCGACTTAATCAGCTCCAAATGGAGCAAGTTAGGGATATTGTCGCTGAGGAATTCAATAACGGTTTCAACGAACTAATCCCGGGTGTGACCAACGACATAATCAACCAATTCGGTGCTCTTCTGGATGAGCATCTCGCGGCTATTCCCGGGGAAGCGTTACTGTCTCTGCCTGTTCAGGATTCGGCATACTACTTCGAGAAGTTCAACAAGTGTAGCTCTCCTCTTTGGAATGGTGAATCCGACCCAGTTGCTACTAAGCCCTGGGTGTCAGATATTGAGGGCGCCTTCATAAGTGTTGGGTGTCCGGACTAGTACAAAGCAGTGATCGCCATGAATCAGCTGTGAAAAAGGGGAAAGACATAGTGGAACACCATCTATTGAACGAAGATGAAGTGAGGGCCATGTCTTGGGCCCAATTTGTGGAGAGGTTCGAGGCACAATATGTGCCTAAGGTGGAGCAGCAGCGGATGCAGCAAGAGTTCATGGCCTTACAGCAGACTACCGAATCCGTTAGTGACCTGAACGCCAAGTTCTTGGAGATGCTATCTTTTTGCCCCTCGTTTGCTGGGAACGAGGCCTGGTTAGTCAGCCGGTACACGGCCATCCTACGTATCAAGATTCGGGAATTTGTTAGCATGCAGAAGTTCTCGAATTTATCTGCGATCATGAATGTAGCGAGGAGGAGGGAAGTCGAGTTACAGACCCAGTCCAAGAGGAAGGCCAATGACACCTCTTCCAAGACATCCAGAGATGCCCAGAAAACGCAAAAGCAGGGTAGTAAGTCAAGGTATGAGTATAGGACGTCTTCAGGGCGAGAAAAATATGTTGATATGCTACAACTACAAAAAGCTAGGGCATCATTGGAAGAATTGTAGGGATCCCCTTGCGAGTGCAATACCTCATATTACTTCTACAATTCCCGTCTGCTATCACTGCAACGAGACGGGACACAAGAAGCCTGAATGCCCGAAGTTGAAGACTGGTAAAGGAGACAGGGGTACAAATCCTGCAATTGCATCATCCTCTAAGGGAACCATTATGGTGACACGAGGTCGTGCTCACCAGATGACTGTGGAGGAGCCGGTGATTACAACGACAGTGGCAGACACTTATTTGCTAGATTCCAAGCCCGATGTTGTTATGTTTGATAGCGGTGCTACCCATTCTTTTGTATCTCACACGTTTATTAATCGTTTGGGGCGTAGTATCGGAAAATTGGCTCACCCAATGGTTGTCGATGTTGTCGACAACCGCACTATTTATGTCACCGATGTCTATCGGGGTTGCACTCTCGAGTTTTTTGGAGTTGAATTCCCTATTGATCTTATCCCTATTGCGATGCGAGAGCTCTGCGTTATCGTAGGCATGGATTGGCTTGATGCGTTTGATGCGGAAATCCACTGTCGTAAGAAGCAAGTTCGTGTTCGAAACCCTAGAGGTGGAGAACTTATTATTCAGGGAGACATTCCCCGCCTGGCTATGGCTTCTTGCTCTTCTGCTATAGCACTAGACGACGTTCCTATCGTTTCCGACTTCAACGATGTCTTTCCGTACGAACTCCCTGGCTTGCCACCTGTTCGGCAAGTGGAGTTTCGCATTGATTTGGTGTCAGGTGCGACTCCGGTAGCGAAATCTCCTTACCGCTTGGCACCACCTGAAATGAAAGAGCTCCAAGATCAACTTCAAGAACTAAGTGATAAAGGGTTTATACGGCCAAGCTGCTCGCCTTGTGGTGCTCCTATTCTCTTTGTGAAGAAGAAAGATGGATCCCAACGAATGTGTATTGATTATAGGGAGCTAAACAAGCGCACGATAAAGAATAGGTACCCATTGCCACGTATTGACGATCTTTTCGATCAGCTTCAGGGAGCATCTTGGTTTTCCAAGATTAATTTACGTTACGGTTACCATCAGATGCGGGTTCGTGAAGAAGACATTGAGAAAACAGCATTCCGTACTCACCCTCTGACATTGAGAAAACGGTATTAAGGTCGATCAAGCCAAGGTTAATGCGGTTAAACAATGGAAGATTCCAAAAACACCTTCTGAAATTCGCAGTTTCTTGGGTTTAGCCGGTTATTACCGGAGGTTCATTGAAAATTTCTCTAAAATCGCCTTACCACTCACCCGATTGACCAAGAAATCAATGAATTTCGTTTGGGGCCCGGAGCAGCAGCTGGCGTTTGATGAGCTAAGGAAATGATTGTGTGATGCTTCGATTTTGGCCTTACCTGATGGGGTTGAGGATATGGTGGTTTACTGTGATGCATCGCTTCAAGGTCTTGGTGCTGTGTTAATGCAACGAGATAGGGTGATAGCCTATGCCTCCCGACAGCTGAAACCCCACGAACGAAACTACCCCACTCATGATTTGGAGCTTGGGGATGTTGTTTTCGCTCTTAAGATTTGGAGACACTATCTCTATGGAGTGAAGTTTATCATATACACTGACCATAAGAGTCTAAAATATTTGTTCGAGCAGCGGGATTTGAATATGAGGCAGATCCGATGGTTGGATGTGGTAAAAGATTATGATTGTGAAATTCACTACCACCCCGGTAAAGCTAATTTGGTAGATGATGCTCTCAGTCGTAAACAATCTGCCGAACCGATTCGAGCTAAGTGTCTCCGGATCACGATGGTGTCGTCTTTGTTAGATCTAATCCGGGACGCCCAAAATACGGCAATACTGGAGGAAAACATCAGGCGTGAGAAGATTGGGAAAGAGTTGCCTAAGATGGAACGAGACGGGCGGGGTTTGCTTACTCGCTACGGTAGGGTTTGGGTTCCATATACCGGGGGAAATCGGAAAACCCTAATGGATGAGTCTCATAAGTCAAAATTTTCTATCCATCCTGGTGCTACTAAAATGTATCGGGACCTTCATGAGGCTTACTGGTGGCATGGAATGAAGAATGATGTGGCTCGATTTGTGGAAGAATGTATGACCTGTCGGAAGGTCAAGGCGGAACACCAGAAACCGCATGGGAAGTTGCAACCATTGGAGATTCCTGAATGGAAATAGGAGCATCTAACCATGGACTTCATTACAAAACTTCCTAGAACTGCCCGAGGATCAGATACGATATGGGTGATTGTTGATCGTTTGACTAAGAGTGCTCACTTTCTGGCTATAAAGGAGAGCTCATCGGCGGAGAAATTAGCCGAGATCTTTGTTCGGGAGATTGTCTCATTACATGGGGTGCCCGTTTCTATCGTCTCCGATCGAGACACCCGATTTACCTCTCGGTTCTGGAGGAAGTTTCAAGAGGAATTGGGCACACGATTACATTTTACTACCGCCTTCCATCCGCAGACAGACAGGCAGAGTGAGCGGATGATTCAGACCTTGGAGGACATGCTTAGGGCGTGTGCGATTGATTTTGGGGGTAGTTGGGATGACCATCTACATCTAGCTGAGTTTTCTTATAACAACAGCTATCACTCGAGCATTAAAATGCCTCCGTATAAAGCCTTGTACGGGAGGAAGTGCAGGACGCCCGTTTGTTGGGGCGAGGCTGGGCAGAGGGTACTTGGGAGTACCGATATCGTGCTGCAGACTAAGAAGAAAATCCAAGTGATTCGGGATCATTTGGTCACAGCGAGCAGTCGTCAGAAAAGTTATGCCGACAAAAGACGCTCCAATATTGAGTTCCAGGTGGGAGATTATGTGTTGCTTAAAGTTTCCCCCTGGAAAGGTGTGATTCGATTTCGGAAGCGGGGAAAGCTCGGACCCCGATTCATTGGACCCTACAAGGTCATAGCTCGTGTGGGGAAGGTGGCTTACCGTTTAGAGCTTCCTGACGAGCTTAGTCTAATTCATAATACATTCCACGTGTCTCAGTTACGAAAATGCGTTGTTGATGAGACCGCTGTGATACCACTGGAGGACATACAAATTGACGAGCGTCTCAATTATGTTGAGAAACCAATCGCTATTTTAGAACGAAAGACGAAAGCTCTCCGCAACAAGACTATAAACCTGGTTAAGGTGCAGTGGCAACATAGGAAGGGTTCGGAATGGACTTGGGAACCGGAATGCGAGATGCGGGCTCATTATCCGGATCTGTTTCTAGGTGTTGACTTCGAGGACGAAGTCCGTTCTTAGTGGGGGAGAGTTGTAACGCCCCGTGTTTTCTCGGTACGTTTGGTTATTTTAATTTAATTATCCTTGTAACCTTGGGTTAATTTATTTAACCAATGTCTGATTTCTTATGTTATTGGACTCTTTTGATCATCTTGTAAACTCCTTTTATTGAAGTCCATGGGCTATGGGCCTATTTGCAAAGTCCATCTAGTTAATAGTACTTAATGTGTAAATTGAATCATTTGGAACACACACAAGGAAAACACTCTAAACCCTCCCTCTCTCTCAAAAATCGTCCCTCTCTCTCTCTCCCTCTCTCTTTGGGATCAAGAGCAGCCAAGGGGCTGTTTGGAGCTTAATTCTTGTTCATTTCCAGCCTTGATTCGTATTGGTATGAACCTCTTTATCCTTTCTTACGACTTGATTCATAACCTTGTTCTAGTTTTATGATTTCATCTTCACCTCTTCTCCTTCTTATTTTATTGTAATTGTATGTTATACATCATCTCAAGATCCTATCTTCACCCCATATATGGTGGATGATGGATCTTGGGGATTACATGTGGCAAAAGATCATGGAAACCCTAAAAGGGAGAATGATGATTTTATGTGCTTATGTTTATTTTCATGTTGATTATTATTACATCCTTGTGGCTAAATGAAATCCTAATGATCCCTAACCCTTTTTAGTACCACCATTATCATGGGGACTGAATTGGGATGATGAACACATCTTAAAATGTGTTTCAAAAGGAGAAGGATGGATAAGCCAAAAAGGAATCACGGGTGGCTACGATTCTGTTTTCCATCAGATCTGTAGTCATTTTGTAAAAATCATATCTGGAGATCTAGAACTCAAACGGACCCCAAACCAGTTCCAAAAGTTCACAAATTGAGTTGTCTAACTTTTGTAAGAAGGCCAACCTCACTGATAAGGGCTTTATCTATGTTAAAGAATGACATCTTTGCTGTTAGGTCTGATCCGGGTCTGTTCTGATATGTCATTTTGTTTTCATCATTTCTAAGGCTTGGAAAAGGATCCAGAGTGATTCCAAGTTTCTATATGTTCCTTATATTATGAATTTAAGATCTGGAGAATATGGGGTGTTATTTCCAATTATAAATTGGTTATAATGGATCCACACTCCAGGTCAGTGGGCAGTCACCAGCTTTTGCTAGTGCTGTGATTGTCCACAATGTGAATTTTATATCTGGAGTTTGAGAGATGTTTTTCATTCAATTCCAACTCTGAGACTTTCACTTGTATGTCCTTTACTCCTCTTAATTTTCTTTTGGACTAATTCTACTCACAAGTTGGGTAGAATTGGCCAACATCACTTGACTGTATTGTTGGAGACAGAAGTGATACACCATTTTGTAAAATTCATATTTAATTCATCTTTTGGAGTTAGAATGAGTTCTTTATAGTTGTGGAATCCAGAGCAATCATAGTTTCCTATAAAATTTATTTAAAGCTATCTTTCTGTTTTAGATTTTGGAGTAAATCCGTTTTGAACAGCAGGTCTGTTTTAGAGACCTTGCTGTGATTACTCTTTTCTCAACTCATAGCTTCGTTACTTCTCCTTTCTAACCTTTAGTCCTTCTTAGGCGAGGTTTTGAAGTTTGCTCAAGCTTGGTAGCATTATTTGATTGTTAGCCATCCTTAATACTCACTCAAGGTGAGTTCTCTCACACCTTTGTATTGATGATTGTGTTTGCTAGTTAGCTCGTGTGTGATTAATTATTTGAATTTATACTATATAAGTATTGTTTTAATTCGTACATGTGCACTGTATGTAACTAATTGTGGATATGGGGACACCACCAAAGGATACGGATTTACCGGTGCGGTGGGTAGGTAAGATCACCAACGTAATACTCTTCGTGAGGTGCGGTGATTAGGGCCAAATGATACGGGATCTTCCCGGTGCGGTTCAAACCTACAAGTCCTTCTCGTAATATAGACATTGATTCGTTCTTTGCCTTTATCATTATAATTGGAAAATGGATTAGGGCTAGTAAATATGAATGTTAGTACAATGTCTGTGTTTGAATTCACTAAGCTTCGTGCTTACGTTTTTCCCTTATAACTTTTCAGGTGTTAAGATTAAAGAGGCTAAGGCTTGACATGGAGCATCGGGACATCGCTACTAGTTATTTTGTTGGGACCTTATTATTATTATTACTTCCGCACTTATTTTATATGATTATTAAGTTGATGGATTATGTTATGACTATTTCAGTTGTTTTAATTTAATTTAAGATGGGTTTTAAAAGTTTAAAATTTTTGCAAAAAAAAATTGGGTGTCACATATATTCACTATAAACAATGCTCTGATACCAATCTGTCACACCCCAAAACCACGAACGGCGGAAACGTTCAGGGGTGTAGGACGTCATGTACAGTATCACAACAGTGTAATATAATAAACAAGCAACAACATCATCCATTGCATTATAAGTAAAGTTTTATACATGTGTGTTCTTTCATTGTGGTAAGACACCAAAAATATACAATCAAAATAAAAGACGAGGCTTGTCTGCAGCGTCTTCTCAAAATCTGTCCTCCGTACCTGTCTACCGGCGACCTGAGAATACAAGTTATTTTGAAAGAGAGTATCAGCTTTAAAGCTGGTGAGTTCATAAGTATATAAGTGTCATTGCTTTGTTTGTGAAAACCTGCTATGAATGCCATGAAAACCTTTAAGTGAAAATGTTGAGGTAAGTATGAAATCCCTAGAAAAACCCTTATTTTCTATAAGTATGAAGTGTAGTCTTCTACCAAGACCCAATGTTTTGTATGTATGAAATGTAGTCTTCTACCAAGACCCGAATGTTTTGTATGTATGAAGTATTTTTCCTTTGCGTAGACTAGTACTAAAAGTGCTTAGTCTAACTCATCGTTTATGTGAAAGATATCACAAAATAAAGTAAACAGGAAAAATAAAGTTAGATAAGTGTTAGCCTGAGGTACTGGTGCTAACAAAACGAATGTAAATGTTGACCGGAGGTACTGGGGCTAACATATTACATATAACCTAATGAACATTCGAAGATAGTCCAATTCTTCCTCTTTAGCAGCAGCAGGTGGAAGGAATGGTTAGTCCCTGTAACGGTATTCCTAGTATAAGTATTAACCGTAGGCATCCGTAGATGTTCATTACCCACTGTTGCTAATAGATGGGTTCCGGAATGGTTAGTCCCGTACGTATATCCCGAGGTACTATGGGATATAGGCCCATCTAGGTATCCCGAGGTACTGTGGGATAGGGTCCTTTCTTAAATATTCTGAGGTACAGTGGAATATGTAGGAAGATTTACTCAGAAGGTACTGATAAATCATCCCCGAAATGCGAGATACAAGAAATCCTATCAAAGTATACAGATAAGTGTATCTATGGAAAGGTACTAAGGTAATGCGTTTACGTAATCGTGTTCATGTATCAAGCAAGTATATGTAAAGGTACTCATGTATCAGGTAAACATCTATAAGTACTCATGTATCAGGCAATGTGCTAGTATAGACTCATGAATGAACTGACTCATGTTTGATATCTTCTGACTATCCCTATGATAGCTAACTGGAAAGTATGTTGTTGTTCAAGTAGGTTTATGCAAGGTATCTAGGAGCTTTGAACAATAATATAAAGTGACTTGAAGTCATTATACAATTCAAAACTAATACATCTGTTGTCCAAGTATTTTAAGATAGAAAAACATTTCACGTGACTTCCTTTGAAACATGTGAAATCTACTGAGTGTAAACATAGTTATAAAATACATGAAACTGATTTAATAACATGTTTGTTCTTACTTGTATTCCCCCCATTAAAGCATTTAAAATCCTTTAAAACATTGATTTCGGGGTATGAACTCACCTGTAGTTGGTGATTCGTTTGAATTGCAGTGTCGGATACCGTGCTAGGTGGCAAACGGAGACTTGTTTACATGCACGAGCCTAGTTATCATATAATAAGCATATATATAACTAATTAGACAATTAATAACTTAAATAAATAAGTTAAGACACTTGGAAAACATTTAAACACTTTTATGAGTGTTTATGGTTCAAATGGTTGCATCTCAGTTGCTACGGGACAAGGCAAAAGGGTTTGAAACATCAAATGGCCTTGTATAGGAGTTCCCATCCAACAAACCCCACACCTTGGAGTTTACGGCCGTAAACTCATGGGTTTATGGCCGTGAACTCCTCAAATGGTGGTTTTAGGTGTTTTGTGGTGCTATCTTAATCCTAGAACACTCCTAGCTTTGTTGGAATAACACATGAGGTAGTTTAAGGCTCTAGAACACTCCATATGGGAGTTTACGGCCTAAAGTCCATTCACCCTAGAGTTTACGGCCGTAAACTCTTGGATTTTAATTTTTTTGAGGCTCTTAAACATCAAGGATGGCTTCCATGAATTTATCTAAGGCTAATGGGGACAAGAGGCACACTTTTGTGCCTTCACTTGGAGTTTACGGCCCAATATATGTTCCTTGGCCGTAAACTCCTTTCAAGGAGTGATTTTTATGTGTTCTACTCTTCATTCTAGTCCCAAGTATTCAAGGTAAATTGTCTTAAGGCCTAAGGTGTGATTGTTGTGCATTTTTCCCTTAGAAAAGGGGTTTACGGCCCAAGAGGGGTTCTTGGCCGTAAACTCCTACAAACTTGTGATTTTGATGTAGTTTGGTCCTTCCATTTAGTGGGTACCATTTCTTGTAAAGGGCTAGGACCTTAGGTGTCATGAAAACACCTTTTTGTGACCATTTACATGGAGTTTACGGCCTAGGAGAGTTCTGGGCCGTAAACTCACTTTCTTTTGTGTCATTTGAAGTGTTTAAGACCTTAAGCTACTTGGGGAATTAATCTAGATGCAAGCCTTAAAGTCCTTTAGTCCAAAAACCACCATTTAGCCCTTTGAAATGGAGTTTACGGCCTAAGAGAGTTCTGGGCCGTAAACTCCCAATCTTGGGTGGTTTTGTGTGTGATTTCATGTCCCTAATGTGTTTACCTAATGTCCTAAGGCCTTAATCTAGCATCAATGTCGGTTTTGGCTTTGTTTCGGGAGTTTACCGCCCAAGAACACCTTGGGGAGTAAACTCCTAGATCTCATGATTTAGCCCACTAAATCATGTTATAAGCATCAAATATGTAATCTAACACTACTAGAAAGAGTTACTCACAATCTGGGATAAAAACCCGAAGATCTGTCAGAGAGAAAATGGCTTTTCTCTAGTTGGAATTGTGAATAATGAATTAAATAAATTCAGAAAACTATTTATAGTCCTGAAATATTTTGACAGAAAATATTTTTTTATTCTTGAACTTAGACTGTAACATTATGAAACTTGAAATGTCCAAATTTCACAAACTCAGGAGCATCCACTCTCCTGATATCTCCTAAAGTGTAAACCCTAAGGTACACTAACTTGCTCGGAAAAGTCTGAAAATCACTGAAATTGGACTGACTTCTATTGAATAGATATTGTTCGTACAAATGGAAATTTCGGGTTGTCACAGTATTTTTCCTTATTGCATTTGTGACAAATCACAACATCAGTCTTGTCTTCTGATTGTGTACCAGAGTCATTGTTCTGAGGAGACTACGGTACCTCCTTGGGTTGATTGTTCTGAGAGCCTTTAGGATACCGAAAGTGGTTGTTCTGAGGACCGAAGTTACGGTTTAATGGAGGTTTGTTGAATTGTTGATTCTTGCGGAAAGAATAAGGTGGTATGCAGTTGAACTGTTGGCTAACTAGAGCAATGGCCTTCTGAAATTCTTCTTCATCATCATACTCAGAATCTGCTTCGTATGACTGAGGTGGAGTATCATACGATGAAGAGTAAGGTGATTGCGGTGGAGCTTGTGCTATGAGAGCAAGTGGTGCTCCGAAGTTAGCACAATCTTTGAGTACAGTGGATTCTTGTGCTTGAAGTTCTCCATAGAGTTTGTAGAGTGATAAAGAGTGAATCTTCCTGTCACCTTGGACTATCATTTTGGCCGTAGTCCAATGTCGTCCTATGCCATTAAGGAACTGGAGATTGGTTTCATGGTTTCTGCGGATGGTACCAGCATTTGATAACTTTGTGACTATCAGGTTGAATCTCTTGAAGGAGTCTTCCAAACTTTGACCAACATGAGCTTTGAAGTTGTTAAAGTCATTGAGTGCGGTAGTGAGCTTCTTATCTTGTGCTTGTTCTGAGCTTTCATACAGGTTTTTGAGTACATCCCAGATCTCTTTTGCTGACTTGCAGTTTATGATAATCTCAAAGTTGTCAGGAGCAACACCACAAGAAATTTCATAAAAAGCATTAACATCATTTTCCATTTTATCGAGATCATCCTTGATAGGACGGCTCATAGTTGGTTGACCTCCTCCTAGTTTGGTTGCAGCGCCGTCAGTTTGAACTAGTGTGAGGACTGGAACATGTGGTCCTTCTTCCACGGATCGCCATACATCTCTACCCAGTCTTCTTAAGTACCTCTCCATTCTTTGTGACCAGTGATGATATTCATTTGCTACCAGTATTGGAGCTCGGTTAGAACCACCAACACTATTGGAGACATTCAGAGATAACGATTGTGCCATTTTGTTTTTTTTGTTTTTTTCTTTTTGAGAAATGAGCTTTAGTGGTATAGAAGGCTTAACGAAAAATCAGAGTTCTGATATTCAAAAAGCAACCACTTTGGTTCTGATACCAATTGTTGAGAGAAAAACTTGGAGATACACTTGAACAAACGTTAGAACAATTATATTGTGGAATAGAGTTAATCTCAAAGGATCTAAAAGCTCAACAATAATATAGTTAGATAGTTAGATAGTTAGTTGCGGAAAGTAAAGAAATATAAATGACAACAATTGTTATATCAAGAATACACTTAAACTGATTCATAACAAGGAATGCATTCACTCCAAGTTAATAAGCGAGATCAAGTTTAGTGGTTAAGTCTTAGAAGATTTGCTCCGAAGAGAGGTTATGTTCCAGTAGCAGTTTGAGTGTGAAGAGTAATAAGATAGAGAAATGAAGAAGATAAGAGAGATGATTGAAGGAGAAATCTTGTGTATTAAGAAGTTAAGAGTTCACACACTCATATCACACTTTTCACCCACTGAATACATAAGAAAGAGTCTCTATTTATAGAGATTCAGAAATAAACTACTCTATAAGCAGCCGTGCAAGGCATGCTAGATAATAGAGTACATTACATAGGATACGTAAAAGAAATAACTAAGAGTGCGGATGCTGAAGACTTGATGACTCCAGATGCTGAGATGGTTGCTGAAGGAGAACGGTTGCGGTTGCAGTTGTAGAATTGACTTCGGATGCTGAATTGGCTGCGGGAGCTGAACCGTTGCGGTAGTAAAGTGAAGGTTGCAGTAGTTGAGTTCAAGAGGGTCACTTTTTTATGATTCAACAGCAATACGTGTATATTTTAGAATTATTATAATTGTATTTTTGATTTAGTCTTTGAGTCAAATACTCTTAGTGTTTGAATAGGAGAGAAGATCTCTCATTCAACAACTCTTCCCCTGTATATATGTTGTTGTATATTCGTGAGTTTTGCATACAGAGAAATCAATTTCAATTCTCTTCACTACATGGTATCAGAGCTCAGTCTCGATTCATAATCCTCTTCTTCTCTATTTTTTTCGTTTCTCAGCCCCTATGGCATCTGGAGCGCCTAATCTCCTCAATCTCGCTACTGCCACCACCTCTACCCAAAATTTCCAAATCCTTGCTATCACAATCAAATTGGATCACAAGAATTACTCTCTTTGGCGTACCACCATTGTTTCGGCTCTTGAAGCTTTGGATTTGGAGGATTTTGTGTTAAACCCTAAACCTCCCTCTGAGATGATTGACATCCCAGTTGTTGCAGCGGTGCTAGCCACAGCTACCTCTCCTGCTGTTCCCGCTGCACCCTTTACCACCGCCCCAAATCCGGAATATGCTCTCTGGAAGAAAAGAGACAGATTTGTGCTGCTATGGCTCAAATCGACTCTTGCTGATCATGCCTCTGTCCTTGTTTCTCTCTCTACGTCTTCTCATGTTGCTTGGAAAAACGATTGAAAAACTTTTTCAAGCTCAGACAAGGGCTTCTCGTATGCAACTCAAAGTCCAGTTACATACCCTTACTAAGGGATCACTAGCAGAGAATCTTCATCCAATTAATGATGAAGACCTCATAGTCTACATTCTAAATGGCCTAGATTCCTCCTATGGCGTTTTTATCACTGCTTTCATGATGAAATCGGAGGCACTTACAGTTGATGATCTTATTGGTTACTTCAGGAGGAGGCCCGACTTGAGCAAGAACACTTCCACCTTGCCTCAGCTAATCAAACCTTAAGTCCCGCTGCACTCACGGTCAACCGCTCAAACTCCAAATCACATGCCAGTTCGACTCCAGGGTCCAGTTCTTCCTACTCTACTCGTAACTCGGATTCAAGAAAGAAACAAGTCACCTGTCAACCGTGGAGCAAGACAGGCCATGAGGCCATTGATTGTTGGTAGAGGGGAAACCAGACCGATTACCCATCAAGGCGCCCAAATCCCAGGACCAATCCTCGCCAAGCTAACTTAACCCAACATCAAAGTTCCTCTACTATGTTTGACTCATCCTGGTATGCGA
Organism: Lactuca serriola; assembly: GCF_051521515.1. NCBI lineage: Eukaryota > Viridiplantae > Streptophyta > Magnoliopsida > Asterales > Asteraceae > Lactuca > Lactuca serriola. The sequence continues at coordinate 285,052,992 of NC_136411.1, forward strand.
ATACAGGGGCCACTGACCATGTGACTCCTAACATCTCAAAGCCTAATATTGTTGATCCCTACTCTGGTGGTGACAAAGTCCAAGTAGGGCAATAGTAATTACTTATCCATCTCTCATACTGGCTCTTCTTCTTTACCAAATCTTAAAATGCCTAATGTTCTTATTGTTCCTTGACTCACTAAATCGCTTCTTAGTGTCTCCAAGTTAACCGATGACAATGATGTCTATGTTACTTTTTGGCCTAAATCTTGTTCTATTAAGACATTGCAGGGTCAAAATCTGCTCCAAGGGGATAAAAAGGATGGTCTCAACTATCACTTTCTCGTTTTCCACACACTCTAGAATGAAGTGGAATTGAGCGTGGATGATTTTTCTTCTTCCATGAAAGATAACCTTTTTTGACAATGCAATTGTTGATGTGTTGTCAGTTCGAATCAACACCTCTTGTTTCTTCATTCATGTCAGCTCACTTAGCAACTCCCTTAACCAAACTACCTAACATGCAGTTGCAGTGGCCGCTATGAACTTAGCTTCACACAAAGATAATGCTATTGTATGTTGTTTATGGGAGAATCAAGTAATAGGTGAGTCACCAAGGTAGAAAACATGTCCTGTTCTACTTCTACCATCATCAACATCTACATTATGATTGCTATCAATGTAACCTAGAAAACTCATATATTTATTTTGTTTATATATTATTCCAAAAGAAATTGTGCCACGCAAGTAACAAATAATTTGCTTAACAATGTGTGCATGAGATTTTCTTGGACTTTGCATGTAACGACTAACTACTCCAACCGAATATGCTAAATCAGGACGAGTGTGCAAGAAATATCATAAGCAACCTATAAGTTTTAAATAATGGGTAGCTTCAACTTCATGCTTATCTTCAGCTATTAAGCATTTTTAGTCCCTACACTATAGGACACTGAGTTGAACAGTCTTCCATGCCTGCTTCTTTTAGAATTTTCATGGCATAACTTTCTTGTTTCACCTTTACACAACTGTTTTCTTCCAATACTTCAATACCCAAGTAGCAAGTTATTTCACTAAGGTCCGACATTTAATATTGTAGCATCATTAGTTTCTTGAATTCGTTTATAAACTCTAAACTTGTTCCCATCATGAATAAATCATCTACATAAACAGCAAAAATTATATATTCTCCATTTGATACCTTTCTATAAACCGCATTTTCTTGCATGCATCTTTAAAAACCCATATTTTTTGACGTATTGTTAAGTTTCAAATTCCATGATCTTGGAGATTGTCGAAGACCATATAAAGCCTTTGCCGATTTGTATACTTTTGTTTCTTCACCTTGGTTCACGAAACCTTCTAGTTGGAAAATGTACATTCTTCCTTTAATTCAACATATAAGAATGTTGCTTTTACGTCAGAGTGATGAATCTTCCATCCGTTCCTGGCTTCAAGAGCAACCAATAGTCTTATTGTCTCGAGAAGAGCTACCGGTGCGAATAGACACGCTTTGTACCTTCTAATTGATCCATTAGTATTTCTTTGAATTTTGTACAACCATCTTAACCTGATAGGTTTAGTATCTTTAAGAGGGAGGATAAGTTTCCACATGTTTTTCTTCTCGATGGAGAGAATTTCGGCCTTCATTGCATTCAGTCAATTCTTGTTCACCTTGGCTTCCTTAAAATTCTTTGGTTCTCAATCGAATGTCAACACTAAATGATCCACATTTAGCTCATAGTCATTTTATCTTCTTTAAAACATTGAAGTTCTAGTGGACCATCAAAATGGGAAAAAACCTGCATCATTATTCTCATCAACAGGTTGCAATAGGTTGCTGCCAATGTGAGAAATGTCATCGGTTTGGTTGGTTTAGGCATAATTGGTGGGTTGTTCTGTTTCAGTTGCAGTTGGGCTCGAACCACCATTAAATTAAGTTGCTTGATCATTACTCCATAAAATCATAAATGTACCTGAGTTATTTACAACTTAAGTTTTGGGTTCATTACTCCATTTCCATGTCTTATTTTCATTAGAACTTGCATAGGCACTTATAATTAATGATTCTATTTTCCCGCAAATTATATAACTGAAATCTTGTCGAATTGGGTTCCTTCCCAAAATACACCAACGGACGTGATCTATCATCAAGATTCTTCAAATGTTTTGAAACTATTTGTTCATATACAGTACAATCAAAAAATTTTCAAATCTTCAAGGTTTGGTTTTTCACCATAAAATTTCTCAAATGGTGTAACACCTATCAATGTTGGAGTTGGTGTTCGATTTATGATGTAAGTTGCATAACAAATTGCTTCACCGAAAAATTGGTTTGCTACACTTATTTCTTTCATTATACATTGTGTCATCTCAAGTAGAGTCCGGTTTCTCATTCGACAATTCCATTTTTTTGAGGTGCATAAGGAGACGTCAACATATGCGCTATCTCATCTTCATCACAGAACCGGTTCAACTCATGTGATGTTAATTCTCCACCTCTACCCGTATGAAATATCTTGATCTCTTTATCAATTCTTTTTTCAATTGAAGTCTTGAAGCTCTTAATAATTCAAGATGCATCGCTTTTGTGCTTCAAAAGAAAAGACCATGTTGGGTCATGTTTTGTGTTAAGTGTTGCGTCTATTGGGCTCGTTAGCTAATCCATTTTGTATCTCCGGTATGGGCCTGTCCATCCGTGAGTTTAGTAGGGTTTAGTATAAATAAAGGTGCTTGCATGCATCTTAATAAGTTAACGATAGAATAGAACGATCAGAGTATTATTCAGCAAGTTTATTATTATCGTTCTTGTAACGCTAAAGTCCTCTACAGCGGAAGTTCTTAGTCGAGCTCTGCTGAGGATTGTTTGATCTAATCATTCGACATATTTTGATCCACACTTGTGTTATTTATTGTTTTTGTGTTCATCGCAATACCTGTTACAAAGATCTAATCGATCTTCAAGTTTATTTATAACTTATCAATTGGTATCAAAGCAGGAGGCTGTGTAAATCATACACATCTTTTCTGTGAAAAAGGTTGCGATTAGGGTTGTTCCACATTAACTAATATTTATTGAGCCGTCATCCCATAATTGACGTAACTCAGCATTTATTTGTTTTGCCCTGATTTAATATATTACAAGTCTGATCTTTCAAACAGGTTATTCGATCAAGCATGGACGAGTCACAATCAAATCCCATTAACATCTCAAACAACATTGGATCAACGACGAAGATTCCCATCCTTTACACCCAGGATTACGAAGTCCTGGCACATCACTTTGAAGATTATGTCATTGGATCTGAAGACAATGGATATCTTATTTGGGAAGCAATCGTGTCTGGACCATTCGCTCATTCAGAAACCTCAAGAATCATTAAAACTCAGAAAGAGTATAATGATCTGTTGAAAGACGTAAAAGATATTGCCCAAGACGAAAAGGATAAATTTCAGTGCTATATTAAAGCATTGAGACTAATCAGATTCTCTCTTCAATCTGATACTTTTAGGCTAGTGAGTTCGTGCAACACTGCTAAAGAAATATGGGATAGGCTGCGAGAGCTTTATTCCACAGACGAAGATCTCGAGCATTCCATTCAAACCTTACTTTTGTCTGAGCTTGGTGAATTTAAGCAGAATCCTGAAGAAACTGTTACTCGGACGTTCGATCACTTCAATCATCTTCTTAGTAAGATGATTAAACACGATATTGTGAGGAAGTTGATTGAACAAAAGGTTACGTTTTTAAACGGTCTTAGATCTGAGTGGAGAGCGTTTGTGTCCACTGTTAAAGCACATGAGCAATTCAAATCTTACTCATTGGCAAAGCTGGTAGGGATTTTGAAATCCCAAGAAAAGATTGTCTTGCAGGAGAAAAATGTGGTTTCTAGCTTGGGATCATTGGCCCTTCTGTCCAAAAGCAAAGGTGTGGTGGAAGATGAAGACCTTAACCTAGAAGACTATGACCTTACCTCAGAAGACTATGCAATGATGGTGTCAAACACGAAGAGGTTCATCAAGAAAAGGTTTCCTACCAATAAGAACCGAAATTGGCAGGGAAGTTATAGTTCTAAAAAGGTCAGGGAAGAACCGAAGGCAGAAGAACCAAAGAAAGAACCGAAAGCTGAAGGAGATTCGGGTGTAAACTGCTACTATTGTGGAGGAAAGAACCACTATGCCAAAGACTGTGTCCTAAAGAAAATGGCAGAAAAGGATGAAGAAAAAGATGAAGAAGCTATGTTAATGAAAAAGCTGGAAGAGATCAAGAGAAAGAAAACTGTCACTAACCCTTCAATGAATGCTTTAATTGTGCAGGGTTCGGTAGCAGATGATGAGTTCGGTGGCGTGGAGGTCTGGTCAACCGACTCTGAGGATGATGAAGTCAAGAAGCCATCTCATGGAAAGGCTTATGTTGCGAAAGGTGAAGGAAGCGGTGGAAAATGTTTGATGGTGTCGGATGTATCTCAAATGAGGGGATACAACACAAATGGTGGGAATGAAGACATGAAGGAGCGAGAGGACTTATGCTTCACAGCAAAACCTCTCAGCATGCAGTTTAACGAGCTTGATGAATTAATCAAGAAGGTACAATCCATTTTTGTTTCATTCAAAGTCCCACAAAGTTCATATGAAAAAGAATTAAAAAATGTAAATTCAAGAATCTCTCATCTAGACAGCAGTTTAACTCAAACACGGGTCACCAGTTCTAACCTAACTAACCAAATAAGAAGGGTGTCTTCAAAGAGTGAGGAACGGAGGATGTGGATAGAGCTGAAGGAGTCGGAATTGATAAAATCAAAAGACGAAAACATTTATTTACAAAGAGACAATTTGAAAATTTTGAAACAGAGAAATGTCTTTTGTTTAATTGCTAAGCGTCTTTACACTAATATCACTCAACTTCATTTGAACTGTGAAATAGGGCAGAAAATTCATTGCATGATTTTGCCCTTCCTTGAGTTTAAGGAGGATGAAATTAATGCTGAAGCATACAATTGCGAAAGTGTAGTTTCGTCTGAGGATGTAAATCCGACATATATGTATGGTCTAGACAAAATCGAATCTTTCATAAAGTCCAAGGACCATAAGGACATGCTGAAAAATCTTTTGGATGAAAATGATAAACTGAAACTAAGGACCGAAACCATACAAAAGTTTGACTCATTGAATGCCAACTTGAGCTCAGAAAATAAAATTGATGTTGAAAATGCATCTGAGCTTAATGAGGATGATGATATGAATGAAATTTCTGTAGAGGATGTAGTTGACTGTTCTGAGTTTGTCAAGAGCGAACCCAAAAACCACAAAAATCTTATTTCAGAAAATTCTGTGGAGTTTGCTCGTCTGTCCCAACAAAAGTCCCCGATCCTTGAAGAAAAGGCTGTTGTATATCAAAAGGTAAGGACGACTCCAAATCAAGTGTATAAGGTCACTGGAGTAACCGAACATCAGACAGCCCAAATCACAGCCATGGTAAATGAAGATAATGTTGAAGGCTGTGATGAGTTCTTCTGGTCCGCTCCTATCGGCAATGCTGACGAAACCGTTGGTCTGTCTGAACGGACGTCCTGGAAAACCAAAGGCAGATATGTGCCAGAGCCTTTGAACAAGCCTGATAACTTCGACATGCCAATTACTAGTGGTACAAAAGATGTTCCTGAAGAAAAGGGAGTTCTTGCAAAAGATGTCACTCCTTCAAGCGAAACATCATTAGTACAAAGTGCACTGGCTGACAAAGAGCAAAAGCAAAAAGCCAACATCCACCGACAGCCGAAGCAAGTAAAGGATCAGAAGCAGCAAAGGAATCTAAGATACAAGAAGAATCTCTCAGAACTAAAACAGTTTTGGCGATCTCAAAACGCCCACTTCTCTTATCATGACCGAAATTCAAAGTCAGAGAAAAGTACTATTAAGCAGCAAGAGAATAATAACAACCGAAAGGACAGGTTCGGTTCTGAAAGAAATAACCACCGAAGGGAAAGGTTCGGTTCAGAGAAGACCAGCTACCGAAAGCAGAGGTTCGGTTTCGAGATCAAAAGCGACCAAAGTTCTAGGTTCGGTCCCACTAATGATCAAAAACAAAAGGGTCACTTAGAACCTCAAGTCAAGACAACATCTAAGTCTAAATTCTCTCGTTCTACTTCTTCTAATTCTTCCAATTCCTCTCAACCCTTCTCTAAATCCAATTATGTTCGATCTCAAAATCCAAAATCTTCAAAGGATTTGAAAGGAAAATCAAAGGTTTCCTCAGTCAAATCAGGTCAAAATCATCTCAATGTCCAAATGCCTGAACCTGAGTCCAAACCGAAAGTAACAAATCCCAATAAAATTAAGGTTTTCACCATTAAAAAGAAAGATGAAACAACTTTAATAAAAAGAACATATCTTGTTGACATCTCTCTTACTACTCCTGTTCCTGTGAAAGGCTCACGTGGACCCAAGAAACTTTGGGTTCCTAAATCTGCTTAATTTTTACAGGTTATCAGTGACGAGCAGTTTGACGAAGAATGGTATATTGACAGTGGCTGCTCACGTCACATGACAGGAAGGAAGGAAGAGCTGAGGGAATTTCGGTCTCTTTCAAACGGTGGAAATGTCAAGTTCGGGAACAACTCATTCGGCACGATAAAAGGGTATGGAATGATCACAAATGGAGATTTCACAATCAGAAAGGTTGCATACGTTGAAGGACTGCAGCACAACCTCATCAGTGTATCTCAGCTTGTTGGAGGTACCGGTCTCAAGGTCTCTTTCGACGATGAGGGTTCAAAGATAATTGAAAAGAAAATGAAAAGAGTAATTCTCAAATCGGAGCGCAAAGGCAAAATGTGTCCCCTGAATCTCAAACCCATCAAAGGAAATCCAGCTATCTGCCTGTTATCCAAAGCACAATCTGACGAAAGCTGGCTGTGGCACCGAAGGCTCTCTCATCTCAACTTCAAGGATATAAACAAACTTGTCATAGGTGGTCATGTTCGAGGTCTTCCATTGCTCAAATTCGATCGAGAACATTTATGTGCTGCGTGTGAAATGGGGAAGCAGAGTCGTCAAAGTCACCCATCGATTGTAAACACTAAAGTTGTTGAACCATTAGAGTTAATTCACATTGACTTGTGTGGTCCATCATCTATCGAAAGCATCGGCGGTAGCAAGTATATTCTTGTAATTGTTGATTACTTTTCACGTTTTACATGGGTGTTCTTTCTGAAGCAGAAATCTGAAGCAACTCTCAAGCTAAAGATGTTTATCAAGCAGGTTGAAATGCAGCTAAGGAAAGTAGTTTGCAACATCAGGAGCAACAATGGGCTAGAGTTCAAAAATAAAGAATTCGAAGACTTCTTGGCAGAAAAAGGAACCAGTCACAACTTCTCAGCTCCCTACACCCCTCAACAAAACGAAATTGTTGAAAGACGAAACCGATCTTTGTGTGAGGCGGCCCGAACCATGCTAAGTTTTGCCTCTTTACCTTTATGTTTTTGGGCTGATGCTATTGCTGCAACGTGTTTTACGCAGAACATGTCCTATCTCAATAAACGCTTTAATCTCACTCCTTATGAGATCATCAACAACATGAAGCCAAATGTTAAATTCTTCCATGTATTCGGCTCACGGTGTTTCATCTTCAATTCTAAAGAACATCGTAACAAGTTCGATGTGAAAGCCGATGAAGGGATATTTCTGGGATACTCTCTCACTTCGAAAGCATATAGGGTTTTGAACAAGCGTTCGAGGAAGATTGAAGAAACTTATTATGTGACTTTCGATGACAGCTATGTCAAAAAGCTGAAGGCCAGTGAAGACTCAGTTGGAGAATTTTTTTCTAAAACAGGCCAAATCACAGCCTCGATTGCAAACCTATTTGAGAAGTTTGTTGAGTTATTCGATGAACCAGAGAAGGCCACTCTCTCGGAAGCTAGTGCAGCAGACAACAAAGTAGATCATTTGAAGCAACTCATCGAAGATGCTGCCAAGCAAATGAATGAAGGAGGATCATGTTCCAACGACACTCCGCAGCACGATGCTTCAGTTGAGGGGGAGGATCCACCTTCCTCTTCACAGCCGGGCTCACATGTTGAGGGGGAGAACTGTTCTCCAGTTGCTCCCGAACGCCCAGCTGTACCCGAAAGCCAATCTGCACCCGAAAGTCCAGTGGTACCCGAAAGCTCAACACCGCCCGAAACTCCTGTAGCTCCGGAAACTCAAAATACACCTGAAAGCTTATATGTCGAGGGGGAGAATGCAGATATGTCTTATGACTATGATAGTCAATCTGAACTAGAAGAACTGGTAAATGCTGAATTGGATCCATCCTATGATCCAAATTACCCTCCTCTTGTCAAATGGACCAGAGATCATCCTGTTTCACAGGTTGTCGGTAATGTCTCTGAAAAGGTCCTGACCCGATATCAACTAAAGGCAAAGCAAGCTTCTTTTTTTTCAAAAGTAGATTTCTATATGTTTAACTCCTTCGTCTCAAAAGTTGAACCAAAGACAGTTAACACTGCTCTTGATCACTCCGATTGGGTTCAAGCTATGCAAGACGAACTTAATGAATTCGAAAGAAATAAAGTTTGGCGCCTCATTCCAACTCCTCAAGATGCCTCGGTTGTTGGTCTCAAATGGGTGTTTAGAAATAAGATGGATAAGGAAGGCAATGTGATAAGAAACAAAGCACGTCTAGTGGTGAAAGGATACTGCCAGGAGGAAGGAATCGATTATGAGGAAACTTTTGCTCCTGTGGCTAGGGTGGAATCTGTTCGAATATTTCTTGCCTACGCTGCACACAAGAACTTTGAGGATTTCCAAATGGACGTAAAGTGCGCATTTCTAAATGGAGAACTCGAAGAAACGGTGTACGTAGAGCAACCACCTGGATTTGTCAATGAAAAATACCCCAATCATTGTTACATTCTGGACAAAGCGGTATATGGACTGAAACAAGCACCGAGGGTCTGGTATGAAACGCTAACCAAATTTTTAAAGATGTCCAAATTCAAACAAGGTTCGGTTGACCCAACCTTCTTTCGTAAGAAGGAAGGTAACCACCTTATGATTGTTCAAATCTATGTCGATGATATCATCTTTGGCTCAACGAATCCTAGCTTAACGGCTGAATTCAGAAAGCTGATGGAGACTAAATTTGAAATGAGCTCAATGGGTCCAATTAACTTTTTCCTTGGTTTAAATATTAGAGAGGGACCCGAAGGCATCTTTATTAACCAGGAAGCTTACACGAAGACTCTCCTTGCTAAATTTGGCATGATGGGATACTCAAAGGTTAAAGTTCCAATGGTGTTCGGCACCAAACTCACTCTATCCTTGGATAAGCCAGCAGTCAATATTACACTATATCGCCAAATGATAGGTTCCTTAATGTACCTTACTGCTAGCAGGCCTGATATAATGTTTTTTGTTTGTTACTGTGCTAGATTTCAGGCAAATCCTCATGAACCTCACATGCTTGCAGTAAAGAACATACTCCGGTATCTCAAGCGAACTACCTCTTTAGGCCTATGGTATCCATCCAACTCAGGCTTCTTCGTTCAAGCCTACTCAGATGCAGATCTTGGAGGTTGTGGACTAGACAGGAAAAGCACCACTGGAGGCTGCCAATTCCTTGACGGGAAGTTGGTTAGTTGGCAATCAAAGAAACAAACCTGTGTATCCCTGTCTACCGCTGAAGCAGAATACATCGCAGCTGCCTCATGTACTTCTCAAGTGATTTGGATCCAAAGTCAACTCCGGGACTATGGACTCAATATGAAAAAGATCTCACTATATTGCGACTCTGAAAGTGCAATTAGGATCTATCATAACCCAGTACAACACTCCAAGACTAAGCACATAGCACTGAGGTATCACTTCATTAAGGATCATGTGGAAGATGGGAACGTCGAAATACACTTTGTTCGAACCACTGATCAACTGGCTGACATCTTTACCAAAGCTCTTCCTGAAGCATCTTTTAACAATATACTACAAGGGCTAGGTATGATGGAATTAGAGTCAGTACCAAAAATTACCTCTCAAGCTCAAAAGCAAGAAGCGAAATAGACCGAACGTTCGGGTTTGGGTCTTGTGCTAATATACCGAAATGAACCGAACGCTCGGGTTTGGTTGTTCTATCTGCTTTTCGCTATTTACTCAAAGGTAGTTTCCTTGGTTGTAGATCTTATGAATAAATTTTCCAAATTCATTTCTCTTATTATCAAAGTCATTCTCTTTTTCAAATCTATTTTCTTTGGCGACCGAAATCAACCGAACGTTCGGGTTCGGTTCCAAATTTTTTTTTCACCCGAAATAGACCGAACGCTCGGGTTCGGTTCCAAAGTTTTTCTCAACCGAAATAGACCGAACGCTCGGGTTCGATTCAAATTTTTTTTATCAAAAACTCCAAAAATATTTTTTTTATAAATTCAAAAACTCCAAAAATATTTTATTTTTTTATTTTTATTTTTATTTTTATTTTTTCGTGGGTATATATTTTCACTAGCTTAGTGTCCCTAGAAGCATGCTGCTGTATGTGTCTAAAGCCTCACCTGATTCTGAATAATAAGCCTTATTGACTTGGTATAAACAAACCTTGTCTTCCCAATTAGGCTTTCTTATTTATTCTAATCATGAGCTACCTAACTCTCTTCTCACATGAGATATGAGTTTTCTGCTTGGTCGTATTTGTTTATAGCAGAGGTACTTTGATTTCTTTACACCATCTACATTGCATTTCTTCATCATATTCGCTTCACAAACGTAACCCTTGAGACTCTCAGAAATTACCACTGAGGTTTATGGTTACACAATTTCTGTGTTTATGATCTTAGTTTCGTGCCACTACGAGCTAAGTGAAACCCAACATTCAATACCCAATACGAATTGACGGTGAACAATTAATTTGCTCTAGTTTTCACTAATGAATTGACGGAGGTACCTCCATGAAATCTCAACATTTTCTTTTGTGTGATTCCTATGAAATTGTTAAAACCAATAACATTTCTTCCCTTGGGATCCAGTTTTAATTTTTGTTGAGATTTTATAAATTTCCTAGCCAAACTAAATTATCTCAAACCTACTTGTTCAATAGAATACACCGGTCTCACAAGTACTTCGTTCGATTTCTGTCTTATATCAAGATTAGGAATGTTGAATTGAAGCGATAGCCACCCTCATAAGCCTAATTAAAATAAGCCTTTCTACACTTCTTAACAAGTGTCTGATCGTTATTCAACGGGAAACCACACAAACACTTTAAGGTCTCTCTTGACTTTGAAGGAAGAGATTCGTGCCCGGGATCATTTGTTTCGTATGTTTATTGACATCACATATTTTCCCAAAAGTGTGGCTTTATTTCTTTTCTTTTACACCCTAAGCATGAAAATCTTTGATTTTCCAAAATTCAGGTTCTCTTAATTACAAGGCATTTTAATTGGATTGGCGGTTGATTAAAGGCTGTGGTTGATTTTAATCCACGTGGGAGCATTTTTTAAAAAGATGTTGTTACAATTTAAAGGGATAAGATGATGACATGATGACTCAGGCGGGAGTCTAATCGATTTTCTTTCAAACGGTGCAAGAGGGAAGCGTGCGAATCTGAACCGTTTCGTCTCCAAACGACGCCTGATGGGAAGGCGTGTTATTAGGGGCCTGACATTCTCTCTCATGCGTGATCATCGGCAACCCCAACTGTCACGCATCAGTCCACTCCGAAAAACCCTTCGTTTTTAATCGAAGATTTGGGAAGATCTTTTTCTCTCATTAACCCACAGTATAAAAGGCAACATCATTCACCGTTTACCTCTTTACTACAATTAAAATTCCCAGAGAGCAAGAAATCCTTATTCCTTCACTGTTCATCAGCTCCTCCACTTTCTTCAAGCAATGGCAGATTCTTCCTTAGTTCACACAACATCCCACATTTTGCCCATTCGCCCATAGCAAAGCTTGATCATCTATTTAACCCCTCAAGCTTACGACGCATTTATGTTCGCCATCATCGAGTGTCTGAAGTTTTCTCCAATCGCTCCTGCACTTACCAGAGCTGAAACTATTCGGATGGAATTCCTGTCACAGATCTTTGCAATTGCTCACTACGACAAGGTCGTTGACAGAATCTTCTTTGATGTCTTTGAGCACAAGGCGTCGATTTCAAAGCAGCATTTCTGTTCACTGTTAGGGTTTGACGTGGATTCTTCCAGGGTCAATCCAGAATCCATCCCTATGGGTCATTTGTTCAACATGTTCTACAACATGGAATACACGGAGGTGCTTACTACGGTGACGAAATTCAAGAAGTCGTGCCTACCTCCACAGTGGAATGGGATGTTCACGGTCTTGTTCAAAGGCTTATCTGAACGAAGTGTCGGGTCTGATGGAGCCAGCCGTTTATTTCTCTCCATAATGTATGGGATCTACAATGGCATCAACATGGACTATGGGTCCGTTCTATGGCAACAACTCATTCAAAGTCTCTCCTCTACTTCCAGACATTTAGAGATTTCGTATGCTAGGTTCTGGACTATTATCACGAAATGGGTGATGGACAAGTACCACGTCCCCATTGTCGCTGGTGCTCCAATGTCTTCGATTGGTACCTTTCATACCACGAAGATCATTGTGTCGGACGCTTCAAAGTTTTCGTTCAATGGTTCTATTCCGGAAACCATGTATGGGGATGTTCCTACTGATAGCCGGATTATCAAAACGTACAAGGAGTTCAAGCGTTCTGGTCTGAGGGATCTTACTCCGGAAATGCTGAAGTCAATACATGACGCCGACAAGCCTGCTCCAAGAGGCAAGAAGGCTGATAAGGGAAAACAGGTGGCCAAGGGGGCAAAAGGCCCGTCTCCAAGGAAGAGGAAACCCACCAGGGCTGCTCAGTCTCCACAGCAGAAGAGGAGAAAAACTCAGCCAAGGAGAAAGCTGGTTATCGCTTCCTCCTCAAGCGAATCTGAGGGTGACAGTTCAGATTCTGATGACTCTACACATGGCAACACTCCACCCAGATCTCCAACCCCTTAAGTTCACGTCTCTACTTCACCAATTTCCTCTCCACCTAAAACCATTCCTATTTCTATTCCCCCCATAACTTCCACTACTCAAATACCACCCACTTCCATCCCAATACCTACCCCAATATTCACCGAAGTAACTACAACCACTGCAGATGTTAGAACCAACGTATCTGATACGGGGGTTCATACTGACGCACCCAAATCCACCTCAGCAGCCGAAACCACCCCAACACCCGAACCTACACCTACACCCGAAACAACCCAACCCGAACCTACCCATACTACCGAACCACCAGCTTCACCACCACCACCTTCTCCTGGTCATGCTTCAGAGGGAGAAGAACCACTTCTTGGCGCGGAGAATATGACTTTTGACTCGGTCTACTATAGCCCGTTTCAAGTTCAAAGCGATGACGATGACGACGCTTCTATCACTAAAAGGCATCTCCAGGAGCTCCATGATAAAATTGAGTTGCTCATCGCCTCCTCTTCAACATCTCAGTCATCCCTATCTGAAGCTGAAGTTCAGAAAATTGTTGATGCTTTCTCCAAAGCTCAACAAGATTCCCTTGCTTCTGCAACCACCGCCATAGATGCTTCTACCAAAGCCTGTCAGACTGCGACTGAAAAAGTCGATAAACTATTTACTGATGCCTCTACTGTTGAAGTCTTTATAGGAGAGTGCCAATGCTGCCAAAACTACGCTGGAACCTATTGTCCACCAGCTGGCAACATCAGTCACAATTGAGTTGAAGTCCTTCGCTTCTCTTCGTCAAACAACTTCTGGCGACAACTCAGCTTTCCGAACAACCATTGAAGAACGTCTCTCCAAGCTTCAAGAAGATTTGGCTACCGAGAACTCTCTTATGGATGTTATAGCTAGGAAGACCACTGCTCTGAAGGTCAAGAGCATTCAACTCTCCAACTCTCAACAGGAGATTGACTCTCTTCGGTCTGAAAGGGAGGTGATAAAATCGTGTGTTTCGGATGTCCACTCTGCCATCTCCAACATCCTAGAAGCACATGATCCAATTCTTAACTACACTATGAGGCGTGACCTTGCAAGGAAGCTCGCTCCCGCCCTTTCCCTACTCAGTAAAATCGAAGGGCTACTTGATTTCGTGTCCATTCCGAAACAAGGGGGAGAGAAGGAAACAATGTCTCAACCACCTCCTACGTCAACAGCAACTCACACAACCAAACCTCCTCCAGTAGGCCAAGCCTCTGGTTCTGGTGTGAAAGACAAAGGCAAAAAGATTGCTGAGGAAGAGGAAGAAGATGAAAATAAAGAGACAATCGCTGACTTGTTGAAGCGAAAAAGTCGAAACAATGAGGCTGACATCAGTGCTCGTGTGGCAAGAGAGGCTGAAGAAGCCGAACGAAAACAGAAGGAAGCCCACGACCTTCTTGAGAGTAGGAAAACTCTTTTTCCTACTTGGACTCTCGAGAGGATGATTAAAGAAGCCATTGACACACCGAGTATCTTGAGGCTGGAACCTGTGATCTCTTTAGATCAGTCCAACACTGTCGACTCACAGTTCGACATGCCACTGACCCGAAAGGCTTTTATCTTTCATGCCTTTTCCAACGTTGCAGAGATCCCTCATCCTCATGCACAGGTTGATCAAGATTTAATCAATTTCTATCTGAAGGCTGCTCAACCCCAATATCAGACTTGGAGTGCTCAGAAAATTGTCAACGTTCGGGTCTTGAAGCCGTATAGTGAAGGTAACTTCATCAACATTCGGTTCGAGGTACTTCGAGGATCTGCCAAAACCGAAGATGCTATTTCCCTTGCAGATCTTCCCAACCTTAATCCCCATGATTGGATTATCTTGCACAACATCCTCCTCACCAACGAAGCTGAATACGGTCCGATCATCGACCATTTCAAGAGGATGCTCATGTGCTACATCATGGAAGTTGCATTGATGGATCAGGAGATTATGAGCGTATTTAAGAAGAAACCTACAATATCTCTTGTTGGCTCTGCCAGTGATCTCAACCAAATGCAGATGGGCAAGATTGACTCAAGAAGGAATTCGGTCATGTTTACTAGGAACGAAGGACAGAAATGTCTTTTTGCCATGGCTGACAAGCACCTCTACACCACTGCCTGTTTAGAGCATGTTTTGGGGATCATCCACAGATGTAAGCAGAACACAGCAGATGATGTCAAGTACTTTGATGACATGATTTAATGGTACATTCGGTTCAGACAGACTATTCTCACTCTAATCTCACGTCTGTTTGATACTACGAAGAAAGTTCCCGCTGCCGGCCCAAGTAAGAAGAAGAAGTAGTCTCGCTCCAATTTGATGCAAAGGGGGAGATTGTTGGGTCGTGTTTTGTGTTAAGTGTTGCGTCTATTGGGCTCGTTAGCTAATCCATTTTGTATCTCCGGTATGGGCCTGTCCATCCGTGAGTTTAGTAGGGTTTAGTATAAATAAAGGTGCTTGCATGCATCTTAATAAGTTAACGATAGAATAGAACGATCAGAGTATTATGCAACAAGTTTATTATTATCGTTCTTGTAACCCTAAAGTCCTCTACAGCGGAAGTTCTTAGTCGAGCTCTGCTGAGGATTGTTTGATCTAATCATTCGACATATTTTGATCCACACTTGTGTTATTTATTGTTTTTGTGTTCATCGCAATACCTGTTACAAAGATCTAATCGATCTTCAAGTTTATTTATAACTTATCAGACCACATGTATCTCGAATAATCACTAATAAGAACTAAAATATAAATATTACCCGCTCAGGTGGGGGGATCAACCGGTCCACAAATATCTCCATGCACCATCTCGAGAATATTTGTGGCTCTATACTTTTCTTTCTTTGCAAACAACTGCTTTGTTTGTTTTCCAACGATTCAATATTCATAAAGTTGGTCTTGATGTTAGTTGCCGGTACCCTTTTAGGTAGCTTTTGCATCAAGTTTAATGTGGCCAAATCATGCGTGCCATACCCAAGCTTCTTCATTGAATTTGTCTTGTAAGCAATGTGGTTTTCCAACTTTTAACTTTATTTTGTTAAGTCGGTTTACACTTCTCGGGACTTTCATAAACAGTCTTTTGTATCCATCTCACATGGTTAAGAAATCACCTCTCATCCGAAACTCACAACCGATTATTGGAGATTGCCCAAGGCTAATAACACTACTATAAAGTGATAGGATATAATAAATATCCTTAATTAGTTTTTGCTCACCGATTTTTCCTTCGAACAAAATCAAATCTTTTCCTTTAATGCTAACACATGATCTATCTCCAAATCTCACCTTTCCTGTTATGTTCTTATTTAACTCAGAAAAATAAGAGTATTTTTCGACCATGTGGTTTCTCACACCATTTTCTAAGTACCAAATTCTTTCTTCATCGACATTTGCTTCAACTTTTGGAGGGATATATTTGTATTAATTCAAGAACACTATTTTTTGGTTTTTGGTTCGATGTAGACATCAAATAAATAATGTCCCTTCTTCA
Source organism: Lactuca serriola (assembly GCF_051521515.1). Taxonomy (NCBI): domain Eukaryota; kingdom Viridiplantae; phylum Streptophyta; class Magnoliopsida; order Asterales; family Asteraceae; genus Lactuca; species Lactuca serriola. The sequence continues at coordinate 285,069,470 of NC_136411.1, forward strand.
TTATTCATATCTCCTTCGTGTGTCTCATTAAGGTTTTCCTCGTGATTTTTGGTTCGATCCAGACATCTTGAAGCAAAGTTTCCATATTTGTCACACCGATAATATTAGATGTTTGAGAGATTTCTTTGCTCGCATTGTTTTCCCTTTTACATTTGGTCATCATGATTTTTAAAGGATTTTGATTGACCATGAGCTTGTGTGTTACCTCGACCATTTCCACAACTACGTCCTCTTCCTTGATAACTTGAGCCACGACCTCTCCCTCTTGATGATTCATGATTTCTATTCGAATATGCTATTTTGGCATAAAGTAATATGCTTTCAGTCTTGGTTACTTTGTCTTCACCTTTTGGGTGAAGCGACAACAGGAAGCCAAACCAGAAGAAAAAAAAGTTATCTTGTGCAGAAGGAGCTATGTGATAGGAGTTGTGTATCAGAGGCTGAACCTATATCAGAGCAACATCAATAACATTATTGTAAAACCCAGTTTCAAGTATGCATTTAATCAAGTCGAATTTTATAATTTTACCCTTGGACTCGACGAGTTGAAGGCCCAACTCGTCGAGTATGATCGGATCTGTGGCAAGAACTAAGTAAGTCTACTCAACGAGTCGAAAGACCGACTCGGCGAGTAGGCGCTGTCTGATGAAAACCCTAATTTCAAGGGTTTATCCCCCTATTTAAAGAACATAACGCCCCTATGACCTTCCTTATCACTCCCTCAACGTCCAGAAAACCCTAACTCGCCACCTTGAGCCTTGTGAGTGTTTGAGTGCCATTTTTTAGTAAACTTGTGTGGTTTGAAGCTAGTGTGGAGAAGAGGAAGAAGGAGGACTCCGAGAGAAGTTTGTAGATCCAAGAACAACAACAGTTTCTCCTCACTTTCTGGTAATCAAGGTTTATCCTTGACTTGTGGTTTTATAGATTTTCTCCTTTGCCCCTTTATGGAGTTTTGGGGGTCAATAAGCTTGATCCTTAAGACTTGGACGTCCCAAGTCGATTCATCTTCAGATCTAGACTCTAGAACCGAGTTCATGGCATAAAGATGCAAGCTTTATGGCCATATTAGCCCATGCACCCCTTTAGACCTCATTTTGGGTCCTTAATGCTTATACTTCCATGCATTCACGTAAAGTTCATAACTTTACGTACTAGATCGATCTTAGAAGCCTAGATCTACATTCTGATTGAGAGTTGTATGCTAGAAATCGAGTTATAGACTTTGACAATAGGCGACTCAATGAGTTGTTCTTGGAACTCGACGAGTCCGGGGTTTCAGTCCCCAATCTGTTGTGCTTCAAAGGAACCCAGCTGAGTGATATAAAGGATTTAGACAAATCCAGAGGAGTGATTCGAAGTTTTAAGACATAGCCATGATCTGGAAACCATGGGACTCGACGAGTGTTAGAACACACTCGGCGAGTCCAAGGCAATCTCCTTACCACAAGAACATACTCGGCGAGTCATAGTCTGGACGTGTTCATTGATGAAGGAGGACTCGACGAGTTGTTCATGCAAATCGGCGAGTCAGATGAAGGTTGGCTAGATATCATTATAGAAGAGGAACTCGTCGAGTCTTTGCAAAACTCGATGAGTAGAGTCAGATAGAAGGATAAAAGAAAGGATAGGGACTCGACGAGTTGGCGACCCAACTCGATGACTCAGGTCAACTGGAAGTTGACTTTGACCAGGGGTAAAATGGTCATTTTACCCTAAGATTAGTTATCAATGTTTGATTAAGTGTCTTTATGGGAATTGTAGGCGGAGAGTTACCAGAGCAGCAGTCAGATAGTTCCCGATTAGCTTTTCAGCTGTCAGCCTTGCGAGGTGAGTTTCCTCCTAATAGGAACGGGTCTACGACCACAATGTCGACCCGTTTAGATGATAGTAGTTTCGGACTTCGGTCCGATGCTGGGCGGGGCCCGATGCAGTAGTATGTATGCTTGATGTCTTCGTGATTCATGCATGTTTGTGATATGTGTTATATGATCCGGACTTTGGTCTGATGTCGGGCAAGCCCGATGTAGTATGTGATTATGCTATATGTTATGTTCAGTTTATTCCGGATTTCGGTCTGATGTCGGTCGGGGCCCGATGTAGTGGGCGGGGCCCAGATTATGCCAGACTTCGGTCCGATTTCGGGCGGGGCCCGATATAGTGGGCTAGGCCCAATATGTGTTATTTGTGTTATTATATGGTATGTGGTAGTTTGGGGGAGCTCACTAAGCTTCGTGCTTACAATTATCAGTTTTGGTTCAGGTACTCCTACTAGCAAAGGGGAGGACTCGGGATATTCGCATGGCACCCACCACAACTTTCAACCTGGGATTTATTGAGACTCTGATATATTTCCTCATTTGTTTTTGATACAGTATTTGATATGAGATTTTGAGATACATGACACTTTGTTTTCTTATTGGCTATGGATGATTCTAGTTTTTATAATGTTTTTGGGTCACATTTTTGGTATGTTACAAGTTGGTATCAGAGCCTTGGTTTGAGGGATTCGGGCACGCTTTTAGGTGTGTCTCAACTCAAACTAAGGAAATGATAGAAGGTTTTAAAAAAGGAAATCATTTTCGAAAAGAATTTTTGGAAAAAGAAACTTAAAAGAAAAAAGAGTTTGAAAAAGAGAAAAGGGTGTGGTGCATGCAATCAGCCGAGCTCAAGTAAGTAATCCGAATCTACCTATACAAGTTTATGTATGATTATCAGTTTTATTAGAACAACATGCAAGATTAGGGCTAAGGATCTAGGAGGATGCCTTATGTGCCTACTATATGTGTTTTAGCTTTATGAGTATTTCATGCTAGTACATATTAGTCAGGAGGATAGCCTGAGTAGTATATGCTTGATTATGTGCATTCAATGTCTGAATGCTGCTTGCTTTATGCTTTTTGGAGTTCTAGTTGTCTTTCACTAGCAAGTAAAAAAATATGTTAAGTTACATATTGCAAGGACTAAATAATTCCAGAAGGTTAGGTCTAGCCCTATTTCGCAGCTCTTGTTTGAGTCCAACCGTTGTAGGGTAGGATCTCTCATTCGAAGAATTATCTAGTATGAGGTATATGTAATAGTATTTACGAGCTAGTTAGGGGAAGAAAGCAGGGACTTCTTATGCATCTGATGGAGGAGAGTGGGTTGGTGATTACCCTAGGGCAAGCCTAGGAAAAGCGTAGCAGAGATCAGTAGCATTAGAAGGGACTTGGTGGAGTCAAGGCAGTTCTTGAGGAAAGTACGGATATATGTGGAAGGTAGTATGGGCCCATAATACTGAAAACAGAGGATCCGTACTCGAATCAAGGAGGGCTGAGACAAGACCAGGAAACTTGTGGTAGATGTGATCCCTCTAGTTATATCAGTGTTTCTAAGGATTGTCATTGTGTGTTTCAGAATGGTGGTTTTATGCCCTAGACTAGCAGTCGACAGTTTAGGTGCCGGAGAGGGATCAGGTTCAGGCTCGGGAGCCGAGCAATTGGATGAGCAGACCAGAGAGTTCATCTCTTCAAAGGTCACGCATAGTATACTTGAGCAGACTCATGTGATCTTTGGATCAGAAAAGGAGGGTATCCTAGAGCTTCTGGATGAGAAGCTGGACGCGTTCCGTACTGAGTTAGCGGCCATGATGGGATCATGCACATTGATGTTCAAGGAGTTCAGAGCTTGTGGAGCTCCCGACTACCATGGGGATCGGGACCCCATTGCTAGTACTAGGTGGTTAGTCGATGTCACCAATGTGTTCCACACCAACAGATGTCCCGAGGGGGACAAGGTCAGATTAGTATCCTATCTTCTGAAGGACAGGGCTCAAGATTGGTGGGAGGAGGTCGTGAGAGCTATTGGAGATGACACTCTGTTGGATGATATGACCTGGAGTGATTTAATGACCAGGTTCAGAGCCTAGTTCACACCTATTATTAAGGTGCAACAGCTTGCTAGGCAGTTTTAGGACCTCCAGCAGACGACAGAGACTGTGGCGGAGATTACCGCCAAGTTCAGGAGAGGGCCCTTCTCATTCCGTAGTATGTGGCGGACGAGGAGATGAAGAAGTCCTGATTGCGAGAACATGATTGCGAGCTCTCCTGAGAGGGAGATTGATCTAGAGATGGAGAGGAAAAGGAAGCCAGAGGTGACGTCTAGCGCAACAGGTTCGGGCAAAAAGCCCAATGTGTCTGATCACAGGTCGAGGGATAGCAGAGCCACAGTCAATGTGGCAGGTTGCACGATGGGGCGTGCAAGGCGGGGAGTTCCGACTGCTTCAAGTGCGGTCGGACTGGGCATATGAGTAGGGATTGTAAAGCTACTACCACTACCACCACAACATCTGATCTGATTTGCTTTCATTGCAATCAGAGGGGACACAAGAAGTCCCAGTGTCCGAGTCTAGCACCAACAGGGAAGGTGGTGGCACCCACTCCTACTACTTTGAGGATTACAGACGGCCGACATGGTCGTGCTGAGGCGCCGGTGGTGAAGAGTAGAGCTTTCTAGTTGACAGCAGATGAGGTGCGAGCGACTCCTGATGTGGTTGCTGGTACGTCTATTCTCCATTTATCTCTCTATTACTCTTGATTATTACTCATGTTTATATGTTGTTTATAGGGTCGTTCCTAGTGAATGGCATTGCAGCCATGGTATTGTTTGATTTGGGGGCTAGCGATCTTTTGTGTCGCTTGCACTTAGCAAGCGGTTTAGCAGAGCTCCGAGGGAGCTGGATTGTCCAATCGACATTGAGATAGCAAATGATAGGACCGTCAGGGCCGAGAGAGTTCATAGAGAATGTACACTGCGGTTATTTGATGAGCAGTTCCCAGTAGACTTGGTTCATATCCCCCTGCGAGGGAATAAGGTTATAGTAGTGTGGATTGGCTGAGTTCCAATGGAGCAGTGATTGATTGTGAGCTACAGTTGGTGAAGGTTCACACTCCTAGTGGGGGAGAGTTATTGATTCAGGGTGAGAGGCCATAGCGCAGACCGGTTCTTTGTTCAGCAGAAAGGGCGAGACACTATCTCCAGCAAGGTTGTGCGGGATATGTTGCTTATGTCATGGATACCCGGGATAAGGGTAAGATGACAGTCGACGATGTTCCAGTAGTACGAGAGTACCCGGACGTATTCCCAGAGGATTTTCCTGGGATACCTCCGAAGAGACAGGTTGAGTTTCGGATTGACTTGGTCCCCGGTGTGGCTCCGATAGCCAAGGCACCATATCGGTTGGCTCTTCCCGAGATGCAGGAGTTGTCTACGCAGCTGCAAGAGCTGTTAGACAAGGGTTTTATCAGGCCGAGCAGTTCACCATGGGGAGCCCTGATCCTGTTTGTGAAGAAGAAGGACGGGTCGCACTGTATGTGCATAGAGTACAGGGAGCTAAACAAGGTGAGGGTGAAGAATTGTTACCCACTCCCGAGGATAGATGATTTGTTCGACCAGCTTCAGGGAGCATCTTGGTTCTCCAAGATTGATCTACGATTCGGATACCACCAGATGCGGGTCAGAGATGATGATGAGCATGAAGACCGCTTTTAGGACCCACTATGGTCACTATGAGTTTGTGGTGATGCCGTTTGGGCACACCAATGCTCCAGCCGTGTTCAGGAACCGCATGTGCAGGCCGATGTTGGAACGGTCTGTGATAGTATTCATTGATGATATCTTGATTTATTCCAATACTAAGGAGCAGCATGAGGAGCACCTGAGAGAGGTGCTTGAGACCTTGATGAGGGAGAGACTTTTTGCAATGTTCTCCAAGTGCGAGTTCTAGTTGCACGAGGTGCAGTTTCTGGGGCATCTCGTCAACCAGAATGGTATATTAGTCGATCCGGCCAAGATTGAAGTCGTGATGCAGTGGGAAGTCCCGAAGTCTCCATCTGAGATTCAGAGCTTCCTGGGATTGGCAGGGTACTGCATGAGGTTCATCCAGGATTTCTCAAAGATAACAATATCATTGACCCGACTGACCAAGAAGTCGGTGGTGTTTCGCTGGGGACTTGAGCAGCAGACAGCCTTTGAGACACTCAGGCAGCGACTGTGCGAGGCGCCGATTCTTACCCTTCCAGAGGGAGTAGATGACTTTGTAGTCTTCTGTGACGCTTCAATCACATGTATGGGAGCAGTGTTGATGCAGCGGGGGCATGTGATAGCTTATTCCTCGAGACAGTTGAAGCCCCACGAGGCTAACTACCTGACGCATGATTTAGAGCTGGGGCGGTAGTGTTCTCCCTCAAGATTTGGAGGCATTACCTCTATGGAGTTCGGTGTACTATTTACACGGACCACAAGAGTCTGAAGTAACTCATGGATTAGCCGAGCTTGAATATGAGGCAGTGGCGGTGGTCAGATGTGGTAAAGGACTACGATTGTGAGATCCTTTACCATCCGGGCAAGGTCAACTTAGTGGCCGATGCCCTGAGCCTCAAGGTGGTAGCAGCTCTGATACAGGATATATGTCTAAGGATGATGGTGATTACTCCACTACTGGAGCAGATTAGGGCGACGCATGTCGAAGGCCTGAAGGAGGAGTGCCAGAAGTGTGAAAGGATAGTGGTGTTGGGTTATGAGCATTCTAACACTCCTAAGTGTACATGCAACCCAAAATACATTGGATCTATGTTTTCTCTATTATACATGCAAATATGAATATTCCAAGGTATTACCCTAACTAGCATACAATCTTTTGATACTTGAATAATAAACTAGATAGAAATACATACCTTGTTAATGTAGCTTAACTCCATGAAGCTCGAGAGCCTAGTGCCCCAAGTGTGACACCTCAAATGGTTCACACAACATCAAATGCACATGGAATAACTTAGAGAGAAATGATACACTTCATGAAATCGGCTAGCCCTCACCATTCCTTCATAGTCTCTCATGGTCTCCGATTTTGACAAGAATAAGATGTGTATATAGTGTGTCACAATTAGGGTTACACCATGTAAATCCTAATTGTCATGGCCTTTCATTTCCATGATCCATGGGTACAAAAACACCATGGAGCATCCTATGGGTTTTAGCCCAATTTGATAATCCATGAAGCATTAGCCCACTATACAACTATGGATGATTTACACAATCAACACATATATTTAATTAGTATCCTTTTGATCACTTAATTAATTACAAATTAATTCTTGATCAATACGAATTAAAAATTCTTATTAATATATTAGAACTTATAATATATTACCAAACCTTAAGTGTTATTTCTCTCATTTTAGTCTATCCAAATGCATGATGCCATGCAACCCAAATGGACCATGCCGACTCGGTTCAAGTACATACCAATTATAGTTATGGACTTAGACACTAATTCAACAGTCTCCCACTTGGATAAGTCTAAAACTATTATTGCGTATGACTTCATAAACCAACTGGCAATCATAGCTCTCAAAAGCCATTGTGGAACTCTGACCTTGTCGATGAACTCTGACCTTTGTCAATGACTTGTCCATTAGATAAGGGATCATATATTCCTCCATTCTAGATATCATATGGACTGAGACATGGATTATAAATCATTCTCTCTGTCCATCTGTTGTTTCTTGATTTCCGATTCATGATGACTGACTGATTGAACATATCAAATCATTACTTGCTTGGCCAAGCAATCACATGTGTCATCATTAAATCATCGAGGGGCCCACATATATCGCTTTTATCCCGAAGGTAAAAGGAATGGATAAACTTCGACTCATACGGCTTGTTCTACTACTTGTTGAATCATACACAAAGGCACGTTTTATAACATCGAGTTACCAATGCGGTTTCTTGCAATCAATGTATAACCAACTCATATTAACAACTCATATCTCTAGGTTTGAAGAATATAAGATATTATCGTCTCATGATCACTCGTTCTAAAATCCATGAAGTGATTCCAATGAGCGTGGGTTGAATCCAATACTCAAAACTTATGAGCACTCATGAGTGTTGTTGCACCACTTTGTCCAACATCTTAGACCTCTACAAGCCTACCCATGACAGTCTTGATTCATATCTACTTCCAACATATGACCGACTTTGGATGGTTAGAATAACTTAGTCAATCAGGAAGAACGACCTAGTTATTCTGGAAGTCAAAACATGAAAAGTGAAACACAAGAATAAGCGAATCCAATATGGAATCGGAACTTATGAATATAAATAAAACATCTTTTATTTATCACCATATTGATTACCCATCATTCATTGCATACTGTTTCAAACTATCAACTTTATACTTGAATTAAAACAATAGTTGTCCCATGCTCCAAGCATGTACACTATGTTTTCTAAACACTAGTCATGCCGTACACCAAGTATGCACACTATGTTTGTCTAAACATTAGTTATGCCATACTCCAAGTATGTATACTGAGTTTGTCTAAGATCTTTACTTTGTGAAATAGATCGATTGCACATAACTCCAATGATTCTCATTTCATAGTCGCGAATCCTTACCGTAAATGCAGGAATTCCAAATTCATGCCATTTACCGAAATCTTGTTAGTTTCTAAACTTATATGCATTGATCCTCTTGTAATGATTATGCACAAAGTCACAAAGACTTGACAACAAACATTACAGATCAGTTTTCCGGCTTTTTTCGAGCTTCAAAAAGGCTTTAATTATTGTTTCTCCGTTCAGGTTTTCTTCATTTATTGTTCCATTTCATCTATGCGGTGTGATTTCTGGCTTCTGTCTAGCCTAGCTGACAAGGCATGGCATGAATGGCGGGATGCAAGCATTGGGTCGAACTCTTCTTTGGTGTCAAGGTAATCGCGATGAATAAGAATCTTGAGAAAATCTCATTCCAAAGGAGACCAACTCCATGGAACCAAAGTCTCATATTCAAAGTTCATTGCCTTTGAACATTCTTCTTGCATTAAGTTTCCTAATCTTACACAGATTTAATGAATAACTTCCACCTATTGGAACAACTACATATTCCCACTTTGTCTATTACTCTTGAACAAGATTTCCCTCTTTTCAGAATATGTCAATATGGTCTTTCCAAAATTAACATTATACTTCCAACTGTCCCTAAGCAACCACTCTTTGGTAAACCTTAGATTGTCCTCGACAATTGCTTAATCCTTTTAGTCATATCCAATTCTAGACCTTTTCCTTTCTTAATGCCCCAGGCATTTGGAAAAGTTTTAGAAAGGATGAATATTATAGCACATGCAATCGATCCTATATCCGAAGCATATGGGACACGATTCATGATGTCTCACATAAAGACATGATACTAGAACAATCCTTTTGCTACAATATTTCTATTTGCCAAGTTCTCATAATTCAAATTTTGAAAAGGGATACCGTAATCATAATCGAATTTTAGAACGCTAATAATAGACCTATATATAGAATTTCGTTATGTTGAGCCATTCCAACATGAAATTCTTATATATATCCTTGACTAAATATGATTAAAACCTCAATCTATGCTTTTAGAATTGAAGTGAAGTATAATTTCCTCTCCCTTACTTATAGCAAAACAACTTTTCAACCCCTGCAACTCCACAAATTAAAACTTTTGTTTTCTATAATTAACATTGCTAACTTGAAACCTTTATCAGAATTATCATGCTCCCACTAAAATGATGATTATTAGCAATACACTCATGCCCCCACTATTTTTGACATGTACTTAGAAATCAGTTGGACTTCAAGAAATCAATACTTTATTGACTTTCTTACCAAAGTTCAGATTTCTGAGACGAGATTGCCTTGATAAGAATTTATCAAAAAAACATACACCTTATCTTAGATAGCTCACAGGTGTGTCTAAACAATTTTAGAACTATGAAAAGGGATGTCGTAATCATAGTCTCAATTGTTTAGATCTTTGCTATCTGTTTCAAATCTACTTGGTGGAAGTGTTTCCTCACCATCATTTTTAGAAATCGGAGAGAAACCTTATGACCCTTAGATTTTATTGTGTCTGTGTTCTTATCCATGTGAATTGTCAAAACCATAGTCACAAGACAAGGATAATGACAAATCCAAAATCATATGGACTGAACTCAATCTTAATTTCTTGCCACCTGGCAGCTCAAGGGCCTGCCATCGCTTCTAAGTTGTTATGCAACCAATTAATAAGTCTAAGAACTCATATGCAAAGCCAAATTTACCTGGAATGGGCACAGAAATAGAAATATGTCAACACGATAGGTTATAAACCTCACGTCGTGTGCTAGTGTTAACCTATAGGTTTTTATTCTTGATTAGATCTTGAAAGTCTTCTAGGATCTTTAAGACTCCCACTGTCCTCTTGACATATAAGACTATCTTGCAAAATATTCAAGAGATAGTGCAAATTCTTTATCAAGACACACGCTTCACACACTTGGCCTAAGTTGGTCTTTGTTTAATCCAAAACATCACAACTTACCAATTTCAAATGTATAAGAGTAGGACGCTTTTACTCTTACATTTGACAAGTGTTTTAAACCTTTCTTTAAGATATGTCACTCAACTTACAGTATTGGAGTATGACTCTAAGACTTGTTTTGGAATGAAGTGTGGCTCATCTTCTTGATTTAACCATTCCAACAATTCAAGAATCCTCTTCTTAGTCATAGGAATGCACTACCATTTCTTTAGAGGACTAATTGTGATATTATTTCTAAATCATTAAGATGATCACAAAACATGATACTAAAGTACTCTCCCATATTTTTAGATTTGATAAACTTCTATCCTTCTGCCTAATTTGGTTCTTCTCATTCGTTCTTCCATACACTGAAATTTTTCCAATGCTTCAGAATTATACTTAAACTTGTAAGTATAACCATATTTACTAAACTTTAGTAATCATGACGAATAATCTTATCGATATTTTGTGGTGGACTTCACCAGTGCACAAGAATGTGTACTCGATCTCTTAGTCCTTCACTTGACTCACATATACATGTGAACAAGGAACTTGTCTTAATTTTCCAAAGCTGAAAGTTCTCATTCATCATACTGTACAACTTGTATGATTCCAAGTTTCTATCCAACTGAAAACTTGGGTGATGAGAAGCTTTCCTTATTTGGTAAACTTTGACACAACCACAAAAGAAAGAATCAAATTCATATTTCCATTATTGCTAGAAACATACAAACATCAAGTTTTTCATAAATGCCATTGCAAGGAGATATAAAATAAAGTAAAAGAAACTTTTATTTATTTATAAAATGCGGAAAAAACTTTTCCTTACAATGCAACTTTAAATGAAAAATATGCTATTACATGTTTCCTAGCAATCTATCATAACTCCTAAGAGTTTCTCAAGAATCCGATCTTTAATCAAGTGATAGAAATCCATCTTCGCGTTCATATTCAACATACTCTTTCTTTAAGTTCCCTTCACTTTTCCTTTGATTCTTAAAACATCAACATGTGCCCCAGTCACATCATGTAATAAGAATCTCAGAATAGAAACTTAACCAAGTTAGATAGCGGACTTTACGTGAAGTAGAGTCAAACTTATTGACTTTACCAACCTTATGATGTTTCAGGTATATTTGGCAGCTTTGCAACCAATGTCCTTTCCTTTTGGCAGTAGGACCATATGGACCCTTTGGGAATGGTACATGGGATAATCTCCGACTTAGCCTTTCTCTTTACCATTTGGTCAAACGAGTTGACTATGGCCAATCCCTTTCCATTTGGAAGAGAAAGCTTTTACTAGGTATCCAATGCAACCATTGTCAATGTCCATTGAAGGTTTTGAAAGTTGATCTACTAATCAAATTTGCTTTACCAAAGCTACAAATCATTGCTGATTCAGCAGTACCAAGCAAATAGATAAGATCATTAAGGGTCATGTCATAGTTTATTTCATAGTAGTCCCCAAGGTAACTCACTATGTGACTTAGAAAGTGATTGAACATCCAACTTTCTTAAGACTTTGACACCCAACTCTCCCGGCTTGTCAATATGTGACTTCATCTCCAAGATGTGAGCACACATAGACCTTTCTTTCCAATAGGACTAGAGTCACCTTGAACTTGTGGGTTAGGGAGAATAATTGGAGGAGGTGGACGAGGTAAAGTTTCAAGAGATTTGGGAAGATCATAGATGTCTGAACCAGACATATTTTTGGGAGATATTCAAGATAGTTGATTTAAAGTCCTTAATATAACACCCAATATGAAATATTAAGGCTAGGACCCAAAACATTATTTTATAACTTGGAAGAGGGATGCCGTAATCCAAGCTATATAATATTCGAAGGTAGGTGAATGATGATTCACCAATTTCCACCATGAAAAACGAAATAAATTATTATGTTTTTTAATTGGATTTGAAACTCCTAGATCTTTTTAGATTCATTGAACTTTCAATGGCATGTTTCAATCTCGATTGTGCCCTTTAGGTTTTGTGACTAGGATGTCGAGGATCACAAAACAAGATGTGAAGTAACCATGCAAATTACTTGGTACCCTTAATATTACCCCTTAATCGATGTGCCGGTTAACCACATGCGCTCCACCGATACTATGATAAATATTAAGTTACCCTTTGCCTACCTTGTTAAATCCAGCTAGTGTGCCGGTTAACCACACACGCTCCACTAACCGACTTAAGCAAAGTGCAAAGTGAAATTTCATGGATTAGCACCTTATTCACATATTCCAAAAGTAAATAAGATTGGGAATTATAAAAAAAATTTAGGTACTTTATATTTATCATTAATACTTTTAATGAAGGGAGAATTCTAGTCCTTGTCCTACCCGTTCGGCTAACAACCCTCCACCAGTCAAGGAAGCGGTGGTGAGAGTGGACACCCATTAAAATGCCATTTTATAGGCAGTAACCTTATACCCCCCTTGTAGACCGGCTTCGTGAATGAGGCCTACTAATGGTAAGATGACTTGCTCAAACAACTACAAAAGAAAAGAAAATAAAAGGAGGAGACCAAATTTGAGACCAGATTTTGGAAACTACTACTTGTAAAACATGATAATCCATCATATGAAGTCCTTCTCTTGGTAAAGAAAGAAAACTATATGTTGGATGGCAGAACAGGGTTTCAACAATTTCTTTGACATAAATATTGGATCTAGGAGCCAACATGCTCTTTATAGGGAAAAACAAATTTCAAAAATCTACACATACTCTTCAGCTGCTTCATTATGGTAGGAAGACTGTACTTGATGAAACCAGAAAAACACAAGGGGAAAAGAAGAAACAAAGTTATCATAGATCTCTTTTGACAACTTAGCCAACAGCAAGTCCCGAAGGTTGGATGACAAAAGAATCATCATCAAGGCCCTATTTCTATCAACTGAAGAAAACATACAACTTTCTTGACTCACAATACTCCTTGAAAAGTTCAACAGTCTTTTTAATGGCATCCACTCATAGGAATTATCATCAACATCCTTGAGTCTCTCAGATAATGAAAGACATATCAGATAAGATAGCAGTCCAGGCTCCACCTAAAAAATCAAATCTCTCTATTGTTATGCATGAAATCAAGACATATGATCTTCTAATAGTAAAAAACATGATTAGAGTATAAAGCTACATACCTGAGTTTGCAAGAGGTATCGCACGGTGCTACTGACATATATATATATATATATATATATATATATATACATATATATATATATATATATACATATATACACACATATATATATACATATATACACACATATATATATATATATACATATATATATATATATATATATATATCATTGATTTTTTAGGTGAAGTAAATGTCCCAGACTCGGAACCAAGCAACCTTAGGCACTTTTCAAGGACACAAACAATGAAAGGAATGAACTAAGGATAGGGCTGGCAATTCACGACATGACCCGCAACACGACCCGCGACATGACACGAAATAAATGGGTCTGAGTTGAGTTTTTCAACCTGCCAACCTGCCAACCCGTTTATTAAATGGGTCATATATGGGTTTCTCAAAAAATAAACGGGTTGACACGCCAACCCGTTTATATTCTTAATAAAAAAAATTATTTTAGTTTTAAATGTATTTATGTATCAAGTATTAATATTTAATAAGTATTATATAATATATAACATTGATTCATAGATTATTTAACTATTTCGACATTTTGACTCGTGGTGGATGGTCTAAGGTCGTAAGTCGTAACTTGTAAGGCTAAATCTGTAACCTGTTTCTATGAATGTTTTTAACTTTCATTTGGATGTTTAAGACTTAATTGTCTAAAATTCAGACCCACGAACCCAAATTTGACCTACGAACCCGCCAACCTATGAACATGTATAAATAAATGGGTTGGCAGATCATATATGGGTTTATGTTCCAAACCCGCCAACCCGTGACCTGTATATTTAAATGGGTCGTGTTTGGGTTGACATATTTTGACCCGCCAACCTGCCAACCCACGACACGCCAACCTGAACACGACACGATTGCCAGGCCTAACTGAGGATGCACATCTAATAGGAAAAAAAGAAAAAATTATAATACAAGGATTTATAAAAGATATTCGGAATAATAAACAAAATTCAAACCTTTAGTGTTTTCCTATTGGTTGATTTGAGACCTGCAAATATGCCAATATTTGATTAAATTGTTTCCAAGTGTAGATAGAAATGTAGGGCACATAAATGGAGAAGAAGAGAAAAATCTTCTAACCTAATGCCTCCATGAACACATAATCCACATCCACCTACCCATAGTGACAGGTGGTGGTAGGAGGTGTCACACACTGGCGGCTCGGGGATATCGGTGGTGGTTTTATGGTGGTTCACGGTGGTCGACAAAAAGAAAAAAAAATCATGTACACACAAACTTATGGCTTGGAAAATATGAATCTGAATATCATACACATTACAACACCCACACATATAGCCTAGGCTGCCGTCCACGATGGTAGGTGGTGCTTGATAGAGAAAACAAAAAAGAAGGAAAAGAAAAGAATAGGAATCAATACCTTAGGTTGGAGCAAAGTTTTTCATGAGGTCCTCTACCTCCTCCCTCGACGGTGACTCAAAAATCCGACAGAGAATGTAGTTGTAGTTTTCTTGCAGAGAAATCCTGAGTTGTGTTGGACGAACGAATAAGGGTTGGAGGTGCTAGAGGTGGGTGAAGAAGAAGGCCCTGGGGCTTCTTTCTTGCTAATTCAAAGATTAGCGTCGATGGAATAAGGTCAAGGCATCAGTAAAGGGAACAAGGGAAACCGGGAGAGGATCAAACAGGTGGGGGTATTAATTTTAGCCATCCTAGTTTAATTAATTAACATCATTTAAATCATACTAGTAAGTTATCCATTGATTCCTAAATTGATTAAATCCATTTTAATTTCATTAATCCTGTGATTTTTTGTTGTCTACCATCAAAGATACCTCCTCTAGACTCAGTCTATTCTGTCGTATTATGACAAGATTAATTGGTATGATCAATACTGGCAGGGTTAGTGGATACTTCTCATATTGTACAACTTATCGGATCAATCACACATATTAATTTAAATTTATTATATTTAACTTAGGGACATAGTTTTCACTAGTCACCACTACTTACACTCTTGACTTAGTTTTCCAACTTGCGTAAGTTAATAAACAATATGATTCAAGATACATAATCTAAACCTAATCATAAGTCATGCACTCAGTTACATAAACATAACAACATCAATATCAATACATATCGATCTTTAATGAGCAAACATAAAAAATTGAATAACTCACAATACCAAATATCAAATAATAAAACAAAGTAGCGCTTCACAAATAACTAATAATCATAAAGGGTTTAATCCCAAATCTCAACAAGAACATATAGGATATCAAAAGTTCACTAATTACAGACAGAAAAGTGAACAGACTGATAACATAATAATTTCTTCTATTGATCTTTAGATTTTTGTATCTATATCAGCCTGTCGGCTGACATACCCTTTTAGACTCTCAAAACATCCTCTCGAGCTAGTTTGCTTCCCCTCTAGGGTTTCTAGAAATGACCCTACTTATGTGATACATTGTTGTGGATAAATTTAGGTTCTATATATAGTTTTTTGTGTCTGACTTTTTTCTCAGTGCGAAAAACATTTCTCAGTGAGATTTAAATTCATAAAATATCTTCAAAATTTTCAGAATCTTATCCGACTTTATTGGTCTGACATCTTGGCCTCTTTTGGAATAGATAGAATCCAAATTAGCAAAAAGGCCTTCATACGTGAGTCATAGGAAATGTTTTCTATTTTATAGAGCATATTTAATCTTATTAATGGGAGTTGTGAGTAGATAGATATGCCCTAAAAACTACAAAGGGGGTTGTCATCCAATTTAGAGTTTAGCAAGCATTTTCTTGTTTTGATCCAACTCATTAATATAGCTCTACTTTATCTCATTTCGTTCCTTTTCATCAACAGGGACGTTTTACCCGTGTTGGGTGCTTACTTATGTTGAGTTTCCAACAAAATATTTTTAACATTCCACTTTAAGAAGAATGGAAAATGAGGGAAAGATGGTTTAAAAATAGAAGTATTAACCATGTCCCTCCAACATTAAGAGAGACAAACTTTTTAACGGATTCTATTGAATATTGTAAGAGGAGCAAGATCTGACAAAGAATTACAATCAACAAATGACAATGAGGTGGTTCTTTTAAGGAGAAATGTTATCAACTAGTATTGGTAAATGATAAGAGAGAATATACTAAAGAAATTTTTTTTGGGGGCACCAATAATTACCAGTGTTTTTGGTTTGTTACACTTTTGATGACATACAGTTCTGCAAATTAACGTTTACAAATTAACTTGGACATTGGATTTTAAGAGATAGGTAAAAATATATTGAATAATCCTATACACAAGGGTAAAAAAAGTTTCATAAGTTCACCTTTACTAATATTCTAAATCTTTTTATGATTTATGTCAAGTTATGATCATTTGATTTTACACGTGGAATTGTAAAGAACACAATGAACATGGTGACTTGGGTGCTAAAACATGTATTCAATTATAGGAATGAGTTACAAAAAGGGATTTAGATATAGTTCTACATAAATATCTCAACCACTAATCTTAATGAACTACAACTCTCAAACACACTCTACTAGTGGAATGAACCCTACTATTTATGGAGGTGCTCTCTCTCTATCACACACACACACACACATGCCTCAAGGCTCGAACCCATATGTACAAGTGGGTATTCTCTAGTAAATTCATCACAAATTCAATCCATGAATAAGTTTGCACCTTAACATTCTCCCCCTTAAAGTTCATAATGGATTACTCTGCCTAAATCTCCAATAAGAACAACTTTGCGAATGAATCCTCAAGTGTGACAAATGTAGAAGTGAGCATCATTTCTTCAAGTCTTCAATGATTTCCCAATCTGGGTTCTAGAATGTGAGACATGACAATCCAAGCATCAAAAGGTAATTTGGAGTATCCAAATCTCCACGAATCAGTTACCTAACTTTGAGCATAAAGAGACACCGCAAAAAATTTCATTATATCCAAACCCTTCATAAAACCGGGAAAAAGCCAAATCACTTCAGAATTTCCAATTCGAATCACTTCAAAAACTTCTCTTTCTCATGGTCACATCGGTCTTCAAATTTGCCTAATATGGAAAAATTCCAACCTTTTAAATTCTCATTCAAATCTCTCCCTTTTTTTATAATCGAAATATGATTATAAAACCCAAAAAGGAATGAGAAAGCATCCAATTTGGAATTATCCATGCAAAACTCCCATTTCTCATGCAGCTTAAATGTTTCGCTTCAAATCCAGAAAATCCAAAACAATATCACAATTTTCAAATTCTTCACTTCCCGAACCGCCTTTGAACCGAAAATTTACAAAAATGTTCGTGTTGGTGGAAAAATATTGTAAAAATAACAAAATTTTGAAAATCCCAAAAAAATCTTCAATTTTGACAAGATTGTGATTTATGGGTAAAAAGAGTCATTTTACTAAAACATCAGGGACCAATTATCAAATATTGGTTACAAGATACATAACGAAAGCACACAACAATAGTCGAAACCTTAACTTTGGACTCCAAATCATTCACTTCATCTTTCGATCATAACCCAATAAGTTTTAACTCTCAAGATAACAAATTTTGACTATCACCAATCAAAATCACTTTCAATTTCCAATCCCTAGCAAACCAATTTTCCACTTCACAATCAAATTCCCGCTTTCGACTAAGGAACACGAAATTTAACTTTCGTTCCTCATAGAACACATTTCGATTCAAAATTCCAGCTTTGCGAATCGACCAATTTCCATTCAACGATTCTTTCTCAAGATTCAACATCCAAAATTGAAATTAAACAACTTGCACTCAGCCACTTGTAGCATGGTTGTCCAAATCGCGATCCTGATCGTAGGATCGTACGATCCTAGGTATGAAAAACGATCTGAATCAGAAAATGATCGTATTTTGGGTAGGATCATACGTAGGATCGAGATCCGATCCGATCCTACCCTTCCCTTGATTTTTTTTTTGCAAATGAATTTTTTTTACCACTTTATGTCTTTTATCCTTTACCAATCTACCATTTATCATTTTTTATTATGACTTATGACTAATATTTTGAAGTTTTTATAACTTTTAAATGAAAAATTAAATGTTTGAAATTTTTTTCATGATTAAATAATATAAATTAAAAATATATTTTATTTTGTGGGATCTTTCGATCTCGATCCCGATCTTGCAAATCCAAAAATGATCCTAAATAGGATCCCGATCATGACAACCTTGACTTGTAGTTCAACCATTTGATATCAAATCTTGATTCCATCTTCGATTCTCAGTCTGCCATTCGAAATTTTGACTTACGATACTTTACCCTATCAAAATCCTATTCGACATCGACTACGCCAATATTCGCTATGAACCCTTTCGTTATAATGCTCAGATACAAATCAAAATCAGATTTGCCTTCCATAAATTTAGTTCCATTGATTATCAAAATCTAGTAGCCCTTCAACCTTCGGTACTTCCATTCTAGATTCGACAACAACTTCCTACATACTAGCAAAGCTTCATCCAACAAAAAATTACATGAGATATCGAACCCAGAAACATCAAAGTTCAATTTTGACTTTCTTTCCCAAAGCCTTGACCACTTCAATCAATTCGATTCCAAAGTTGATTTTAGTTACAAATTCAATTTCGACTCAAACGATTTCGACACTCAATTTTGATTTTTCATTGCATCCATATAATTTCTATTATCACTATATTGTCCCATCTATCCAAACTACATCAAATGAACACCAATTTTGACTTGAAACTTGACCATTCAATTTCTTCCACAAACATCATATTGAACTATCAATCAATGATTTGCAAATCAAATATTCTTGAAAAAAAATCTCATACACTTCATTTGTTCTTCACTTTTTATTACGAAAAATTTATCATTATCCTCAATTTTCTCAGATGAATCATCTAAACATCATCATCTGATTAGATTCGAAGGAAATTGATTCAAAAATCGAATATAAATGAAACAAGACACACAAATTGTTTTTAGTTTGATAATCAACATAATAACATCAAAGATCAATAGAAACAAAATCAAGACGAAACAAAATCGATTCAGCAAGCTTTACGCAAGTAGATATTTGAATGAAATTGATTAACCAAATATCGATTAAATAATGAATAATAAATAGATGAATAAAATAAGATTGACGCATCTGATTTGAATTCTAACGTCCCAAAAGTTACAAGGTAAAACTGGATTTTTAATTCAACCAAAACATTAATTATCTTTTAGTCAAACATCCATTATCCTTTTACTTTTTATTCAAAAGTACTTCATAAGAAAACAGTTATCAGAGCAAAAATCCCAAAATCATCATACTACGGAA
The DNA here is from genome assembly GCF_051521515.1 of Lactuca serriola. NCBI lineage: Eukaryota > Viridiplantae > Streptophyta > Magnoliopsida > Asterales > Asteraceae > Lactuca > Lactuca serriola. Next base: position 285,089,285 of record NC_136411.1, read on the forward strand.
ATGTGGGTGGATGCGTTGCAATCAAGTCGGGTCCTTCCTTTTCGAACCAGAATACCTGAAAACATAACCATAAAACCATAAGCACGAAGCTTAGAGAGTTCCCCAAAATGCCACATACCATACATAACATTGGGCCTAGCGCTCACATTGGGACCAACCCGCAAATTAGGCCCATCCCACCATAATGGGCCTAACCCTGCCAAAACCAATAGGCCTAGCCCGATCATAACATATAATGGGCCTAGCCCTTCCTGATATATGGGCCCAACCCAACTTACTAATGGGTCTAACCCAATATACCATGCAAGAGTCACAAAGACGACTATAATAACATATCCTATTAGGCTGACATTGGTGCCTTCGACCAACAAGTATAGTGAGAAGACTCACCTGTAGCTGCTGAAACACTCAAATAAATCTCTGACTGTTGGTCTGGAAAAATTCCCCACGCTATCAATATCAATAACATCCAATTGTTAATTGGATTCTGACCCATATCCAAGAGTCTAAGCTATTTGGCCCCTAACCAGCGTAAAATACCATTTTACTCTTTATCTAACTTGGCCCAAAGACAAGGCCCAACCCAACTGTTTAAAAATACCCAACAGCTAATTGGCAACCCAAAGCCTAATATATGGCCCAATCTTCCCAATTGAGCCCAAAACCCATCATGACCTCAAATGCAGGGAAGCCCAACATGCTAGCCCTAAGCCCAAAAAAGAGTTCTAATGGCCCAACCAGGCCCAAACTTACAAACCTAAACTATGGCCCAAAACCAAAATTGTCAAGCACAAAAGTGCATCTACTAAGTACGCGGGGAGTACTTAGCTTGTATGCTTATCATACTCTATTTCGGGCTAGTATGTGCAACGTACCATCTGGGTACACCTTGCGTACTCCCCAGTTTGCCAACCTACTATATTAAGCACTTAATCAGTTGAGACCTCAAGCCAAACTCTCAGATCTTATCCTCAAAGGGAACTTATCATGTAAAGTTAACAATTTTACACCCATGCATGGCTTAAAGGGACTCAAAAGCTCAAAAAGAACTTAATAACGGTCTTAATGCTTGCAAGGACCAAAATCATCCATAAAGTTGATATTTTTATGAACATGGTGACTAAATGGAGCCAAGATCTAGCATCCATGATCCATAGCTTCTAGAGGAGATCAAAAGCTCACCTTTAACTCAAAAGTCTCCAAAAGTTCCCAAAATACACCACAAAATAGATCTGACACCAAATACAATGAAGGTGAGAGCTTTTTACCTCGAAATGCTTGCAATTGAGTATAAGATCCTAGATCTACAAGCTCAAGTTATCCCCTTATTTGCTCATATTCTTCTTTTTCTTCAATAACCACCAAAAAACACTCTTTCAAGCTCAAAACTCATCAAATCACTCCAGGGTTTCAATTTCAGGGTAAAGGGAGATGGAGGCTGGTCTAAAATATCCAAGAGATGAAATAATGATGCTTAAATAGGATGTATACCCTAGAAATTAGTGTTTTTATCTGGCCTGGGTACTCCCCGCGTACTCCTAGTATGTCCAGCGTATTAAAGTGTTTGAGATCCCTTCTGCCTAGTATGCCCAACGTACTCCCTTGTACGCCATGCGTACAAGGCTTGGCCTTTTAAACCACCAACTCTAGAGGCCATAACTTCTTCGTTCTAAGCCCGATTTTGACGATCCTTATGTCCATGGAAAGGTAACAAGAAGTTCTACACTTCTATCAACTCATCCTTTCCTTAAAACGTCCGAAACAAATCCAAAATTCGTAAAAAGTCCAAACTAACACTTTACTGATATACCCATTGGCTCCAAAACAGAAACTGAACTCCCAGATCATCTAAATTACATTACCCACACCCAAATGGGTCTAAATCTTTCATGCCCAAAGGCCCTAAGACTTGTAATAACCGATATTTGGGCCACGACCACGAATTAGGAAAATGTTTGCAACAGGGTGTTACTGTTGGGTTTTGTATACTACAACATCCTGTGGCGCACATACAACCCTAAATGCTTTGGATCTATGTTTTCTCTAATTCTACATGCAATATTGTTTCCAAATCATGAAGCCTACAACTCGCATACAATTGACATAAACAACATAAAAGTGAGTTATAAAATTACCTCATTGATGTAGCTTGTAGTTTTGGCCTTTAAGAACTTAGCACCTAAAATGGGATGCCTCAAATGGTTCACAGACACCATGAACAAAAGGATGACTTGAAAGAGAGGCTACTTAGCACACAAAATCGTTTACCACTCTTCTTAGAATGCATGGGGGCCGATTTTGGCGACTATGGGTTCCTTTTATGGTGTGGCAAAGTGTAGGGTTACATCCATGCAAACCCTAATTCACATGAACCTTCATATTACTTAGGCTACATGGGTTAAACATCCATGGACTATCCATATTAGTTTAGCACATCCTAAATAACCATGGATCATTATCCCACACTATAAGAATCACTGATTTACTTAATCAGTCCCCGTATATTTAATCAGTCTCTTTTGATCACTAAATTAATTCCAAATTAATTATTAATCAATACGAATTAAATAATATAATTTCATATTAATATATTAGAACGTATAATATACTAATAAATCACAAATAACCTCTTCTCAAAAGTCCATCCTATCAAATTACTCTGGTGAAGGCAACCCAATTGGACCTTGCTACTCTCGGGTCAAGTACATACCAATTATAGTTATGGGCTTAGACACCTAATAAAACAGTCTTCCACTTGGATAAGTCTAATAACTATTATTGCAAGTATAAGTCCACAACCTGACTAGCAATCGTAGCTCTTAAAAGCTGCTGTCGAACTCTGACCTAGCCAATGACGCGTCCATTAGATAAAGGATCATATATTCCTATATTCTACAAGATATCGTATGGAGTGAGACATGGATTATAATCATTCTTTCTGTCCATTTGTTGTTTCCCGATTTCCGTTTTATGAAGACTGACTAATTGAACAAATCATATCAGTCCAGGCTTGGCCAAGCGCTTAGGGTGTCATCACTAAATCACTGAGGGGCCCACATATATCGCTTTTATCCCTCTAAGGAAAAAGGAATTTGTCCCAAAAAACTAAATATGATTAAAAAAATTATCAAAGCATTTCTTAAAGAAATGTATTTTCATTATATAACAAAAGCTCAGGATGTAATGTTCCGATATAGACCAAAAGCATAAACAATAGATTATAAGCCTGTCAACAGTTATTTACGTCTACTGGTCTATAATCCTAAAATCCCTCGTCATCATCCTGTTATGCTCTGGGTTCACTACCTGTTATACAGAAAGTTGAGTGGTTCAGGCCTGGGAGCCTGGTGAGCATATAGGGTTTTCAACCCGCAATAAATAAATTTATAATGTTTAAACATCAGACAATCAACCCAATTTTCCCATCCCCATTATCCTCTTTATTATCCAACCTTATCGATACTCACAATGACACGATCTATACTCTCTGATCTAAAATCAACCTCTTTACCTAATCCATTTTCACGGATCTAAAATTTACGTCTTTACCCAATCCATACTCCATGATCTAAAATTTACCTCTTTACCCATACTCCCGGATCGGGTATGTCTGATCCATACTCCCGGATCAATAAATGTGCCCATTCCATACTCTCGGACTAGGGACAGTTAACTATTCCTTAATCCATACTCCCAGATTAATAACAAATAACTATATCTTAATCCATACCTCCGGATTAATAACAAATAACTATGTCTAAATCAATACTCCGGAATTAATAATAAATAACTATGTCTTAATCCATACACCCAGATCAATAACAAATAACTATGTCTTAATCCATACTCTCGGATTAATAACAAATAACTTATGTCCTATCCATACGCTTGAAAAACATCTACATGTTACGAGCCTTTTAACGTTCCAGTGGATTGTCTAGAAAAGTATGTGGTCTTCATCTATATTCCGCTAGATGATTGGAACATCGTCAACATCGAGACCTCTCATCATTTTGTTTCATCACATATCAACTATTTCATCTATCCATGTTATACCCAACATATTTGTAGATAAAAAAAATATATACACAGTTTAAAACAAGTATTAAACATTCATTCATCATCCATTTCAAGTAACAAACAACAAAAATATACGCATAACATGTATTTTATATAAAATACTTCATATCTATGCGTAAGATGAAAGTGACTATACACTCACTTGATTTAATGATGATTGGGCAACACCTCGTCTCTTAAAGCAATCGTTTTTGATAAAACCGGGATGTTTTCTCAAAAACCGGGCTCTACACAGGCAGAGTTTCGACTCGAATAACTCTTTTTCTTTGAGGCTTCGAGGTTTCGGGCTTTCTTTGGGTGTGAGGGTGTTACCGAGGCTTCGGGGGTATTTGTTGTAGCTTAAAAGAAAGTAGAGGGTGCAAAGATATAAAATTTGTAAACAAAAATCGGATGGTCTCGCATGCTATTTATAGTGGCCGAAGCCTGGCATTACGTAACGCGTAATTTCCTGACACACAGGGAGTACTGCCTTTCAAGGCTCTGGACATGTCAAGGGTGTGAGATATGTGTTGCATGTGAGGATAAGGGCGACATGGACAATCTGAGGCCTAGCTTCCGAGTACGCTGGGCATACTCTTGTATGCGGGGCGTACTTTGATTTTTCAAACTTCAAAAATTCGTAACTTTCGCATACAAGCTCCGTTTTTGACGTTCTTTATATTCACGCGTAGGTGAGACCATGCTCTACAACGTTTGTTTAGAATCCATCGGCTAATTTTGAATTCATTTTTAAAGTTATAATTTTAACATGCCGGGATAGGAAAAGTCTGTTAAAAATTCACAACTTCTTCATCTGACATCCGTTTTCGTCTGTCTTTTTACCATTGAACTACTATCTACAAGATCTTCAATTCTTGTTTAGGCTGTGTCGGCTAAAAATCACTCAATCTATAATTCGAATTACGGATTGCATATGCTATACCAAATCTTAGAAAATTCATAACTTCCTCATACGAAGTCAGATTTGGACATTCTTTTTGTGCACACTCTCGGTTTAACGTATACTATGATTTTCATTTAGATCGCCAAGGCTAAAAAGCACTTTATCGTAAACTCGCTTTTTACGTCACACTACGTCGTGCCGGTTCTGTCGCGAAGCTTCGACAGGTCATAACTTCTTCGTTATGCCTCAGATTTAATTATTCTTTATATCTCCGAAATCCTTGTTTCAACAACTATAATTTTCTTCATAGATATCGGGTTTATCTAATATTTATTTTCGATGCCTATTTTTATCCTTAATTTATTAAATCATAATAATTAAGTATAAGCACATAATATTCAAATAATACATCTTTATTACTTCAAAACAAGTTACAAAGGTTGACCTAGAGTATTACATCATCTTTATTGCTTTAGCCAAGAAACACGGGCGTTACAATTCTCCCCCCCCCCCCTTAGAATGATTCTGTCCTCGGAATCATACATCAGCAAACAAATGCGGATAGCGACTCATCATGTCCCTCTCCATTTCCCATGTGAGATTTGGCCCATTCCTATGTTTTCATCTTGCGTAGCAACTTCTTAGTCTTACGGTCAACAATTGCCTCCGGTTCATCAATTAACCTCTTCCTTTCATCCAACCTTAATTCAGAAATTGGAATTATGACGGGAACTTCTCCTGTGAACTTCCTCAAATAACACACGTGGAAAGTGTTATGAATACCATCAAGTTATTCTGGTAGTTCTAGCTTGTAAACTTGGTTCCCAATCCTTTGAAGAACTTTAAATGGTCCAATAAACCTTGTACTCAACTTTCCCCGAACCACGTAACATACTCATCTTAGTTGGACTCGATTCAATATGACCTCTAGGGTCGGAATATCAATCATGTTTTTAGTCATTACCGTAGCGATGGTAACAACTTGAACAAAAACAGAATCAATTACTAGCTTCTTGGTAACCTTGTGACTTTCCCTGATCCAAGTGTGAGTCCTGTGCTTCCAGTAGTATAGACATCTACTACTATTCACACCTACTCATACTCGTCCCAAGTATTGTCTCACAGTTTTTCAAGTCACCATTCAAAATTTTCACATAATCATTTGACACATCAGGTAAAAAAAACGAAGGTTTATATTATTTCTTGAAACAATTAAAAAGACATTGTAGTTTAACCTATACTATGCCTCTTGTAGGATACACCACATGTTACGATGGTTACTTCATATCTTGATTTTCGGATATAAATTCCTCACCCTTGATTCCTCGCATTGTCACCTACTTCTTCGAGGATCATTTGGAATACCCTTGGCTTTGGCTTAGGTGGCTCATTTGGCTTCATTGCCCTTTCCCTATTCGGGCGGTGTTGCTTGAAGTGTCCGTCTCCACCACACTTAAAGCAAACTTCTCTCTGGGTTGTGCATTTATGGTCATAGTGACCAATCCTCCCGCATTTGAAGCATGTCACATCTTTAGGACATCTCCGAATGTGTTTCCTTCTGTATTTGTCACACCACCTTTCTTCATTACTATCCCCATACTTATTGTTGTTGGGATCAGACTTTAGGAACCTATTTTTTTTTTCGGATCTTGAGGATCCCACAAACCTCCTCTTCTCGCCTACCTCAACTCTTTCCAAACCCTTTTCCCTAAGTTGGATCTCCACATTCTTGGCTGCTCTAATGGCTGCCTTCAAGGTAGTTGCCATTTTCACTGTAGCGCCAAAATTTGCTGGCAATCCGTTAGCAAACCTATCTATCTTGGAGAGTTCAGTCGGCACCAAGTAGGGAAATAGCTTCATCTTCTCAGTGAATGTTATGGCATACTCATCTACACTCATCTTCCCTTTCCTCAGGTTCTGAAACTCATTGTTTAGGTCTATCAGATCTATTTCAGTGCAGTATTGCATTTTCAACTGCTCCATGAATACTTCCCCAAACATGCTTAGGGATTCTCGCTATGGCATTGTATCTACCAACAACTTCGACCAACTTAAAACTCAAGTCTTTAGCTGTCTGATTGCAAAATAGTTTTCTGCTTGTTGTTGCAATTGCAACTTTCTAACACCATCTCCATCTCGGAGATCCAGTCCATAATATCTACATGCTTTGGGCTTCCTCAAAGACTTGGTGGTTTTGCACCTAAGAAATTCTTATACATACGTCTATCTCTGTTGATTCTCCCCTCCAGATCATTCCTTTCTGCCACTAGGGGTTCTGCTTGACTGGCAGTCCTATTATCATACCCTTCTTCTGACTGTCTGTCATTCACTTCCTTTTGTTCCACAGGAATTGAGGGTTCATTCCTATTATTCAATAACAGTTGTCTCATCTCTTCCCTTTGTTCGGCCATCATAGCCCGAATCATGGCTTGTACTCCAGCCATTATGACCGGCTCTGGTGCAGATTCTACTATCGGCACCTACTCAATCACTTGGGGTTGAGGTCGTTGATTTCTGTTTTCATTTGTGTTTCTAGCTCCGCTTCGGTTCTTACCATTTTGATCTATACACCATATAAGGCAAATTTAGATCTATATTCACGATAGATATTTAAATTCTCCTTATCATTCCGAAACGTTATATGTTCGTTTTAATATCGTAGTCACACGCTTAAAATCCTGAACACATAAGATTTCTAGATCCGGTTTGCAACAAACCATAGATCCGACCAAATAACATCATATATGGCAAACATATGGCATTTAGCACATAAAAGCATATTAGGCATCTTTCCTAAAATATACTAGTGCTCATGTCTAAAATATGGTAGATACTCATCTCACGATCATCACTACCACTCTAAGTTTAAGTCTAGAAATCCTACAAATTCCAAGTTCGCTTAAACTAATGATCTGATACCAACTGTGACATCCCTTTTTTTTTCACGGCCAGACAAGACCGATTTAGTTTATGCTTTTAAAATAAAATCAAAGTAATCTTCCAAAAGGTGTTGCAGAATTTGTCCCCAAAACAAAATATGATAAAATTTTATCAAAGCATTTCTTAAAGAAATGTATTTTCATTATATAACAAAACATCAGGATGTCATGTTCCGATACAGACCAAAAGCATAGACTGTACTGTTGAGTTTATTTGTGATGCGTCATGGGCTTGTATTTTGTATCCGGATTGGGTCTGTCCATCCGTGATTATCTAGTAAGGTTAAAATATAAATATGCATGCATGTATGCATTAGAAGATAGTTGTTGATTACTTTTATTATTTTGTAACCCAAAACACCTCTACAGTCGAAGTTCTTAATCGAGCTCTTCTGAGGTGTTGAAGTATTAATCATACGACTCATTCAAAGCCATTCTTGTGTTCATAGTTACGTTCTTTGTTGTTTGACTGCATAGAATCTAACCATCCTGATTGAAATTTGTTTCAACAATTGGTATCAGAGCAGGATACTGTGTGATCAATACACATTCCTTCTGTACTCATAATTCTTTAGGGTTTCCGCTTTTATCGTATAAATAGAAGTCGTCTTCTCCATATCGACGGTAACTCTGTTTCTGATAAAACCCTAATCTTAAGTTTATAGGTTTGATTCTAGTAGGTCATCGTGTCTCACTAAGATTCGCAAACAAATCCCATCAACATCTCAAACAACATTAGATCCATTACCAGAATTCCCATTCTATACACTCAAGACTACGAAGTATGGGTGGATCACTTTGAAGATTATGTGGTTGGATCTGAAGACAATGGCTATCTCATCTGGGAAGCTATCACGCTTGGGCCGTTTATCCACTCAAGAATGAACACAACAGTTAAGTCCCAAAAGGAATATAACAAGCTGGTGGTGGATGTAGAGAAGATGCCACAGGATGAGAAAGACAAGTTGCTATGTAATGTGAAAGCAATGAGAATGATCAGATTCGCCTTGCAATCTGACACTTTCCGGTTGGTTGGTTCATGCACGACGGCCAAAGAAATATGGGATACATTGAAAGAACTCTATTCAACCAATGAAGATCTGGAACACTCCACTGAAACCTTGTTGCTATCAGAATTTGGAGTTTTTGAACAGAAACCAAAAGAAAAACTCATACAAACTTTCGATCGGTTCAATCATCTCCTAAGTAAGATGATCAAGCATGAAATAGAAAGAAAGTTGATCGAGCAGAAGGTGACCTTCATGAATGGTCTCGGACCAGAATGGATGGTCGTGGTCTCAACCGTGAAAGCTCATGAACAGTTTAAATCTTACTCACTAGCGAAACATGTGGGAATATTTAAGTCCCATGAAAGTGTAGTGACCAAAGAAGCAAAGGTAGTTTCAGGTGTGGGGTCGCTGGGCCTTGTCTCAAAAGGAAAAAGCATAGCAGAAGAGGAATAAGAGTTTGATATGTCTGAGTGTGACCTTACAAGCGAGAAGTATGCTTTGATGGTTACTAATCCAAAGAAGTTTTCACGAAGAAAATTTCCTGTCAACAAGAACCTAAACTAGAAGGGAAGTTACAGCTCTGAGATGGTGAAGGATGAAGGGAAAAATTCTTCTCAAAAGGATGAAGACAAGAAGGAAAGCAAACTTACGAGAGACTCTAGGTTCGACTGCAATTACTGTCACGGCAAGAATCACTTTGCCAAAGATTGCATGCTAAGGAAAATAGCTGAGAAAAGAGATGGTGAAGATGACGAGGCGTATTATATGCGCGAGTTGGAAGAAATTAAGAAAAAGAAAGCAACTAACAGTTCTATGAATGCCTTGATCGTATAGGAGAATGCATATGAAGATGAGTTCGGTGGCGTTGAAGTTTGGTCTACCGAGTCTGAAAATGAAGAGGTAAGAAAGCCCACTCATGGAAGAGCTTATGTGGCAAAAGAAGTAGGTTCGGCTGGAAGATGTCTAATGGTCACAATTGGATCATCAACCGAAAGTACGTGTGAGGAACTGAACCTGACAGAAAATAAGTGTTTTGCAACCAAGCCTGTGAGTGAGAAGATAAACAACTGCGATCGCTTAGCAAATTCTAACCTAACTGATCAAAAAGGTACAATCTATCCTTAAATCACTTAATGTTCCATTAACAGATTATCAAGATGAATTAAAGGAATTAAAATTCAAAATTTCTAACTTAAGTGGTAGTCTCTTGCAAAATCGCTTAGCGAATTCTAACCTAACTAACCAACTCAGCAGGGTGTCTTCAAAAAGTGAGGGGAGAAGGATGTGGATTGAGCTGAAGGAGGCGGCATTAAATAAAGCTAGGGATGAAAGTATTTTTTTTACAAAGAGACAATTTAAAGTTTTTAAAACAGAGGAATGTTTTTTGTTTAATTGCTAAGCGTTTATATACTAATATTGCTCAATTGCATTTAAGTTGTGAGATTGGGAAGAAGATTCATAAAATGATCTTACCCTTCCTTGAATTTATGGAGGATGAGGTCATTGCTGAGTGTGAATCAATAGTGTTATCAGAAGAGACATCTATGTCTTACAAAATTGGACTAGACAAGATAGAAACCTTCATCGATTCTAAGGAACATAAATGTATGCTCAAAAATCTTTTGGATGAAAATGATAGGTTAAAAATTAAGTCTGAAACCATTCAATCTTTTGACTCGTCAAATGCCAAATTAATTTCAGAAAATAAAATAAACTTAGACAATACGTCTAAATTTGATGAAGAAAGTGAGATGAGCGAAATTTCAGTGGAAGACGAAGTCGATTGCTCTGAGTTTATGAAGAGTGAAACCGAAAATGAGAAACCTCTCATATCTGAAAATTCGGTTGAATTCGATCGATTGTCAAAAGAAAAGCCACAAAAACTCAAAGAAAAAGCCATGATGTATCAAAAGGTTCAAACAGTGTCGAATCAGGTCTATGTAGTTACCGGTGTCACTGCAAAACAAACGGCAGAGTTAAAAATCCTGGTCGACAAAGACAACGCTGAAGGATGTGAAGATTACTTCTGGTCAGCTCCTATAGACAACGAAAAAGAAACCGTAGGCTTATCTGGGCAAAAACGCTTAAGAAATCAAAGATACATGAAGAATCTAAATGAGCGAAAACATCATTGGCAATCTCAAAATCCCAACTATGCTCCTCCAAAGAAAGAATCAAGTGATAAAGGAAAGGAAAAGAAAAGTTCAGCCCAAATTCATATTACTCTGACTCTCAAAACCGAAAGTCTAGTTTCGGTCCTCAAACTAGTTCACATAACCGAAAGTCTAGTTCCGGTCCCCAAACTAGCTTCGGTCCCAAGTCTAGTTTCGGTCCTTCCATCAAATCAAACTTAGTAAAGGATATCAAAGGAAAGGGAAAGCTCAATTCTGAAACTCATAATAAGAAAAAGTCAACTAACCCTAGGATTCAAAAGAAAACACCAAAATTATTTAACAACATACCAACTAATACACCAAAGTTTAAACAAGATAAAATTAAAATCAAGGTGTATACCATCAAAAGAAAAGATCAATTCACTCTAGTAAAAGAAACATATTTAGTTGATATTTCTTCTATAATTCCCTTTTCTGTGGAAGACTCACCATGACCCAAGAAACTTTGGGTTCCTAAATCTGCTTGAATTTGCAGATTATACGTGACGAGTAGTTCAATGATGAATGATATATAGACAGTGGATGCTCGCGTCACATGACAGGAAGGAAGGAAGAGCTGAGGGAGTTTCGGTCCCTAAAGGATGGTGGTTCTATAAATTATGGCAATAACTTGTATGGAACAATCAAAGGATATGGAATGATAACCAACGGAGACTTCTCAATTCGAAAAGTTGCGTATGTGGAAGGATTGCAACATAATCTTATTAGTGTGTCACAATTAGTTGTGGGCACAGGTTTGAAGGTATCATTTGATGATGAGGGCTCTAAGATAATCGACAAACAATCTAAAAGGATTATGTTGAAGTCTGAACGTAAGGGAGAGATGTATCCTTTAAATCTCACTCCAATTCGAGGTAAACCAACAATATGTCTGCTATCAAAGGCAAATACTGATGAAAGCTGGTTGTGGCATCGACGCCTATCGCACCTGAACTTCAAAGATATTAATAAGTTGGTGCTTGGTGATCATGTTCGAGGCCTTACTCTTCTCAAGTTTGATAAGGAACATCTATGTGCAGCGTGTGAGATGGGTAAACAGAGCAGAAAGAGCCATCCTACACGAATCAATACAAAGGTTGTTGAATCTCTCAAACTTCTGCACATTGATTTATGTGGACCTTCAGCTATCGAAAGCTTTTGTGGGAGTAAGTTTATTCTTGTCATTGTAGATGATTTTTCTCGCTTCACCTGGGTTTTCTTTCTTAAACAGAAATCAAATGCTACTCCCAAGTTGAAGGTTTTTATCAAGCAAGTTGAAGTACGACTGAGAAAGACAGTGAGGAATATTATAAGCAACAATGGGCTGGAATTCAAAAATAAAGAATTTGAGGACTTTCTGGCAGACAAGGGAACGACTCACAACTTTTCAGCTCCTTATACACCACAATAGAATGGGGTTATTGAAAGAAGAAACCATTCTTTATGTGAAGCAGCCAGAACCATGCTGAGCTTCGCTTCCCTTCCATTATATTTTTGGGCTGACGCTTTTGCAACCGCGTGATACATTCATAATCGATCCTTGCTCAACAAAAGATTCTTAATCACTCCATATGAGATCTTAAACAATCGGAAGCCTAATGTCAAATTTTTCCACATATTCAGTTCAAGGTGCTTTATTTTCAATTCTAAAGAGAACCGAAACATGTTTGACGTCAAAGCTGATGACATAATTTTTCTGGGTTACTCGCTAACATCAAAAGCATATAGAGTATTGAACAAATGTTCCAAATGAATTAAACAAACCTACTATGTGACCTTTGATGACAATTACATGAAGAAAGTTCAAAGGAGCGAATATGACTTAGGGAAATTTTTCCTGAATCAGGTCAAGTCTCGGTTCCCATATCCAACTTGTTTGAAGAGTACATTCAGTTATTTGATGAACCAGAGAAAGCAGTACACTCAGAAGTGAACGCGGCAGACAACAAAATCGTTAATCTCAAAAAGATTATAGATGAAGCTGCTAAAGAAATAAAAATTGATCCTCGTAAACCGATAGGTGGTCAATCCTCCACTGACTCTCCAAACAGCGGCTCATTGTTCAAGGGGGAGTGTTCATCAGCACCAAAGACAATCGAAATATCTTTCAAGGGGGAGAATCCAATTCCGTCCCCAACTCATAAAGGTCCAGGCGAGGGGGAACATACAGTTCCAAACCCACCTAATAGTAGTCCAATCGAGGGGGAGAATCCGATTCCCACTAAGGATGAAAACTCAAATTCTGACAAAGGTTACACGTCGCCAGTCGAGGGGGAGAAAGAGAATGCAACTGACGAAGGTAATCAATCAGAACTTGAAGAGGAAGTAAATGCAGAGTTGGATCCCGCCTAGGACCTGAATTATCCTCCTTTAGTAAAATGGACCAAGGATCATACCAAACCTTAAATTATTGGAGAATCATCTAAGAAAGTCCTTACTCGTTCGCAGTTGAAAGCGAAACAAACTTCATTATTCTCTAAAGTTAAATTCCCTATGTTTAACTCGTTTGTCTCCAAGGTCGAGCCAAAAACGGTTAATGATGCACTTGATCATTCTGATTGGGGTCAAGCAACGCAAGATGAGCTCCATGAGTTCGAACGCAATCGAGTTTGGAGGCGGATTCCTACACCAAAGGATGCTTCAGTGGTTGGCTTGAAATGGGTCTTTAGGAACAAATTGGACAAAGAGGGAAACGTTATTAGAAACAAGGCTCGATTGGTAGTAAAAGGATATTGCCAAGAGGAAGGAATAGACTATGAGGAAACCTTTGCTCTTTTAGCAAGGTTGGAATCTGTTAGAATCTTTCTAGCATATGCTGCTCATAAAAACTTCGAAGTCTTTCAAATGGATGTGAAATGCGCTTTCCTAAATGGAGAACTAGAAGAAACGGTGTATGTTGAGCAACCTCCCGACTTTGTGAACGAGAAATTTCCTGATCATTGCTATGTGCTGGATAAAGTTGTATATGGTTTAAAGCAACCACTGAGAGCCTGGTATGAAACTTTAACTCTCTTTCTGAAAATGTCGACATTTAAGCAAGGTTCGGTTGACCTAACCTTCTTTCGAAAGAAAGAAGGCGAACATCTCATGATAGTTCAGATTTATGTCAATGACATCATCTTCGGCTCCACGAATCCTAGCTTAACGGCTGATTTCAGGAAGTTGATGGAGACTAAATTTGAAATGAGCGCAATGGGTCCAATTAACTTTTTCCTTGGTTTGAATACTAGACAGGGACCAGAAGGTATCTTTATTAACCAGGAGGCCTATACAAAGAATTTGCGGGCGAAATTCGGTATGACGGGAGATTCGAAAGTGAAGGTTCCTATGGCATTTGGAACTAAGTTAACACCTTCTCTGGAAAAACCTGTTGTTGACACAACACTATATCTACAAATGATATGGTCCCTTATGTATCTAACAGCTAGTAGACCAGGCATAATGTTTTCTGTTTGTTATTGTGCTAGGTTTCAATCTAATCCAAGAGAATCTCACATGGCAGCTGTGAAAAATATTTTTCGTTACCTTAAGCGAACCTCATCTCTCGGTCTCTAGTACCCTGCAAGATCAGGATTCTTCATTCAAGCTTTTTCTGATGCTGATCTTGGAGGATGTGGTCTAGACTGAAAGAGCAGTACAGGTGGATGCCAATTCCTTGACGGTAAACTAGTTAGCTGGCAGTCCAAGAAGCAAACCTGTGTGTCACTTTCAACAGCCGAAGCTGAGTATATAGCTGCTGCATCTTGTACTTCACAAGTAATATGGATTCAAAGTCAACTAAGTGATTACAGGCTGAGTATGAAGAAGATTCCTCTTTATTGTGACTCCGAAAGTGCAACCAGAATATGTCACAATCCAGTGCAACACCCAAAGACAAAGCATATAGCACTAAGAAATCATTTTATCAAGGACCATGTAGAAGATGGGAACGTGGATGTGCATTTTGTTCGGTCCTCTAATCAATTGGCAGATATATTCACTAAAGCCTTACCTGAAGTGAGCTTCAATAAAATATTACAAGGCCTGGGTATGATGGAAGCAGAGTTTGTACCGAATCCCTAAATCTCTCAATAAAATATTAGACAAGCGAAATAGAGCGGATGCTCTGTCTATTTTGGTTCCGGATTTTTCGGGAACCGAAATGAACCGAACGCTCGGTCTATCTCGGTCCCATAAACTTTGGGAACCGAAATGAACCGATCGCTCGGTCCATTTCAGCTCTAAAATTTTACGGACCGAAATGAACCGAACGCTCGGCTTATTTCACTTCAATCTTTTAAGATAAGGTTTCGGTTATACATTTTATTTATACTATTATCTATACTTTTTTTTTGTTTTACGCTACTCTATGTTTTACTTTCTGTTTTTATTATTTTTCAGAAACTTTCAAAACTTCAAAAAAACTCAAAAATATTTTCACTTTCTGTTTTTATTATTTTTTTAATTTTTGGTTTGTTTGTTTCGTTTGTGTGGTGTGTTTGTTTGTTTG
Organism: Lactuca serriola; assembly: GCF_051521515.1. NCBI lineage: Eukaryota > Viridiplantae > Streptophyta > Magnoliopsida > Asterales > Asteraceae > Lactuca > Lactuca serriola. Next base: position 285,104,839 of record NC_136411.1, read on the forward strand.
TTCTTTTACATAAGTCTCAAGTATGTCAGTACAACAACATTTGGAGCTAAGGCAAGTATAGTTTATTTTTATTTGAACTAGTTAAGGGTCCCTAGAAGCATGCTGCTGCATGTTAACCAAAGCCTCTTTGACCAAGATTAAAGCCTTAATGATTCGATGAATACCAATCGTCTCTTCCCAATTGGGCTACTACATTTAACTCAAGTGAAGAGCTACCTTACTCTTCTCATACAAGTTAAGAGTTTTCTGCTTTATCACATTTATATAGCAGAGGTACTTTCGGTTCTTCAAACCATCCTCTTTCTATTTCTCCATCAACTTTCGGTTCACCACTGTAACCCTTGAGACACTCGGTCCTTACCACTGAGGTTGATGGTTGAATAACATATGTGTTTGTGATCTCAGATATGTATACCACGTGCTGAGTGAAACCCAAAATTCAACACCTACAACGTATTAACGGTGAATTATTATATTCAAAATCTTACTGTGTACCTAATGAAATCTATTTTATTTTTGCGTGGTCTTTTATGAAATCGTCTAACACCAAGGCCTTTCTTCCCAAAAAGATCCAGCTTATTTTTTTTGGATTTCTATCCCTTCTTTAGTCATTAAAAATTATATCCAACCTACTTGTTCAACAGACCACATCGGTCTCACAAGTACTTCTACCAATGTTCAATCTTATGTTAAGTATTAATGTTCGGTTGAAGATAAGCTACCCTTAGCCTACAAATTAAAAGAAGCCTTTCAATGTTTCTCTACAAACAATTGATCGTATTTTCTCGGGAAACCACCCAAGCACTTCACGTCTCTCTTGAGTTTGAAGGAAGTGAATCTTGCCCGGAATCTTCTGCTTCATGTCTTCGAATAAGACATGACTCACATCCCATACACATTTTTCTTTATTTCTTTATCTTTTGTCACCCTCTTACACGAAATGTTTTTTTTACTTTCCTACATTCTGGTTGCTGATGGTTCAATTTTTGTTTATTTTTGGAGAAAAGCAGAATTTCAAACGACGCTTGTGGATAAGATTTTAGGCGCGTGAATTTGAACGGTTACTTAAACCACGCGTGCTGATGTATATCTGGGAGAAACCAACCTATCATATCGTGCTTTTTCAGGCGACGTTTCAGTGATCTCATCAATATGATGATGATTCTTTCTCTCTCTTGGCAATGGTATATAAAGGAGTTCTAATTCCATTTGTCTCTTTCACCTGCCACAAAGACGCTATTTCTACATGACGATTTCCAACTGTTCATCTTCTTCATTCAATCAACAATGGCGACTTCTTCATCTGCTCAAGACCAAACTTCTTCATCCCAATTGCTCTCCATCAAGCCAAATCAGAACATGATTATTGAACTCAATCCGTTTCTTTATAATTCGTACATGCTACAAGTGGTTGAGTGTTTGAAATATTCATCTTTGGTTATAACCCTAACTCAGGTGGAAGCCATTCCTATGTCTCTACTATCACAAGTTTACTCTACTGCCTCCTATGACAAGAACAAGGAAAAAATCTACTTTCAAATCCATTCTAAAAAGGCTTCTATTTCAAAAGGGAGATTTTGTTCTCTGTTGCACCTTGTAGTGGACTTATCTGTGATTTCACCAGACTTCATCACCACAACTCAACTGTTCTCGATGCTCTATGAGATGGGATACACTGACATGCTAACCACAGTTACAAAGGTCAAGAAGTCCTTCTTACTGTCCCCATGGAATGGAGTTCTTACTCTTCTCATAAAGAGTTTAGCGGAGAGGAGTGGTGGATCAGATGGCACCAGCAAGGGTTTTCTCACCCTTCTATACGGTCTTTACAATGGCATCAATCTCGACTATGGGTCGATTATCTGGTCTCAAGTGGTGCAAAGCCTCAACACTTCTAAGAGGCATTCTAAAATTTCATGTGGTAGATTTTGGACTCTCATTACACGAAGGGCAATTAATGCTTTGGAAATCATTACACGAAGGGCGATTCATGTGGTAGATTTTGGACTCTCATTACACGAAAGGGAAATCATAATCCCCGATCCTACGAAGCTCCATCACATTGGCTCTATCCCGGAGACAATGTACCAGTGTGTTACAGCCGAGAGTAACGTTATGGCAACTTATCGCAAGCTTCCTCCCAAGGAACCGAGAGTCTTATCTCCTGAAGAGCAGGCTGCCCTGGATGTTGTGGACAAGCCTGGAAACCGAGGGAAACAGAGTACTACCAAGAAAGAGGCAAGCCTGGAAAAAGATGATGATAAGTCCATGAAACGAAAGTCCCAGAAAGGAGAATCTTCTAAACCAAAGAAGATTATGCAGATGGCAAAAAGGTCCAAGAGTCCCACTCCTCCCAATTCAGAAAATGACGAGAATGACGAAGAGGAAATTCATCATGAATCACCGAGAGGTAACACCCCTCCCCGGTCTCCATCTCCAACCCACTCTCTTCATGACAAACTACTTACACCACCTTCATCACCGAAACATACAGTTTCAGTTTCGGTTGCTCCTTTTCCCCCACCTACTATATCTCAAACAACCACTTCACCAACTTCGTTACCCCCACCACCACTAGTTTCTTCTGTTCCTATATCCACAACCCCCTCATCACCTCCCATTATTTCCCAATCAGCTACCACTACCATTCCTGAGCTGACAGTAGAAGTCAACGTATCTGATACGGGGGCAACTACTAGCACTGAACCACCTGTTACTTCAAAACCAGTCTCTCCTACCCACTCAACTGATTCAGGTGCCGCTCTTGGTGGTGCTAATGATTAGTTTGATTCCACATACTATAGTCCTTATAGACTTCCTACCGATGACGATGATGATGCTCCCATCAAAATCCAACACTTGAGAACCATTAATGAGAAACTGGACAAACTTCTTGATGACAACAAGTCCTATAGTGGTGCTGTGCTCAAAGCCTTTTTGGACACTCCTCTTGAGCAATACACAGAGTCCATTGAAAAGTCCACGCAGGCTGTCAATGACTCTTCTTCTGCTTGCAAGAAAGCCACTACTAATGTTGAAGACGTTGTTCGTACAACTCGGATCTTTCTCAACTCAATGAAGGGGCATGCTGATAGAAATGCAACCAAGGTGCAAGCTACTGTGGATTCATTCTCCAAGTCCCTTCAAGAGGAGCAAACAAAGTTTGAGGCTGTTCGTTCTTCCATCCAAGCAAAGAACACTTCACTTCTCACTTCTGTGTCTTCTCGGCTGTAATCCATTCACGCTAATTTAGTAACCGAAACTACTCTGAAGGAAGAACTTGCACGACAAGCATCCACTATTGAAGTTCAAAAGGTTCAGCTTGCTCAAGCTGAGAAGGATATTACTTTGTTGAAAACCGAGCAAGCTATTTTTCGGAGCTGTGCAGGGGATGTCAAGGATATGTTGACCAACATTCTTGGTGCACATGATCTTATCCTCACCTTAACCATAAGAAATCATCTAACCACAAGATTACTTCCTTCCCTTGCATTATTACACAAGATGAAAGGTGTTTCGGAGCCATTCTTACCTCCAAAACAAGGGGGAGATGGTGCTCAACCGAAGGCGAAGGAGATTGTGAAAACTGAATCTGCCCAACTGAATGTCAAAGTCACAACCGAACCCATGGGTAATGAAGCTTCGGGTTCTGGTTCCTAGGATAAGAAGAAGGAGATTGAAGGTGATAGTGATGATGATGTTGAAGAGACTATTGCTGAGGCTCTTAAAAGAAAGAAGAGAGAAAGAGAGTTGAATGAAACTCTAAAGATTATGAAGGATGCTGAGGAGAAAGAAAGGAGGAACAAGGAGGAAGAAGCTGCCTTAAACTGTAAAAAGGCCCTATTCCCTCTTTGGACAAAAGATACATTGATCAATTAGGGTATAGAGTTTCCACATGTTTATTGGTTGGAACCTATTGCTTCATTTGACTGTGACAACTCTAAGGACTCGCAGTTCGACATGTCAATTACAAGAAAGGCATTCACATTTCACTGTTTCGATTCACCTGTTGATGTTCCTTTTCCTCATCCAAAAGTTGATCGTGAGCTAATCGACTTTTAATTAAAGTATGATCAACCGCAGTACTTGACATGGAGCGCACATAAGATTGTCACTGTCAAGGTACTCAAACCTTCGCCTACTGGGAAGTTCGTGAATGATAATTTCAAAATCACACGAGGATCAGCAAACTCTATGTCGATTATTTCCCTTGCAGATCTTCCGAATTTAAATCCTCGTGATTGGATTCTTTTGTTCAGCATTATGCTTACTAATCCGAAAGAATATGAGCCTATATTTGATCACTTGAAGAGGATGTTGGCTTCCTACATCCATGAGGTTGCTGCTATGGATAAGGAGATAGCGAAAGTTATGAACAAGAAACCAACTGCCAAGACCACACCGAAACCAGGAGATGTGAACCATATGAAGATGGGCCAAATAGATTCTACACTTCTCACTGTGATGTTTACAAAGGGTGAAACTCACAGATTTATGTTCCCTCTAGTTGATAAACATTTGTTTTCAACAGATTGCTTGGAGCATATTATCAACATTATTCATCGGTGTAATCATAACTCAGAGGCAGATAAGAAGAACTTTACTGACATGCTATGATGCTACATAACGTTTCGACGTCATCTGTTGGCTGTCATACCGAAGGTGTTAAAAACAATAATGAAGGTCTCTGTAGCTCAACCGAAGTAAGCTTTCGGCTCCATTGACGCAAAGGGGGAGATTGTTGAGTTTATTTGTGTTGCGTCATGGGCTTGTATTTTGTATTCGGATTGGGCCTGTCTATCCGAGATTATCTAGTAGGGTTAAACTATAAATATGCATTCATGTATGCATTAGAAGATAGTTGTTGATTACGTTTAACCCTAAACACCTCTACAGTCGAAGTTCTTAATCGAGCTCTTCTGAGGTGTTGAAGCATTAATCATACGACTCATTCAAAGCCATTCTCGTGTTCATAGTTACGTTCTTTATTGTTTGACTGCATAGAATCTAACGATACTGATTGAAATTTATTTCAAGAAGTACATTATAATCCTTTCAACAGTTATTTGCATCTACTAGCCTATAATCTAAAAATCCATTGTCATCATCCAATTATGCTCTGGGTCCACTAGGTGTAATACATAAAGTTGAGTGGGTCAGGCTTGGGAGCCTGGTGAGCATATAGGATTTTTAAACCACAATAAATAAATTTATTATGTTTAAACATAAGACAATCAACCTAATTTCCCATCCCCGTTATCCTCTTTATTATCCAACCTTATCGATCCTCACAATGACACGATCTATACTCTCAGTTCTAAAATAAACCTCTTTGCCTAATCCATATTCCCGGGTCTAAAATTTACCTCTTTACCTAAGCCATACTCCCGGATCTAAAATTTACCTCTTTACCTAATCCATACTCCCGGATTGGGTATGTCGGATCCATACTCCCTGATCAATAACTGTGCCCATTCCATACTCTCGGACTAGGGACAATTAACTATGCCTTAATCCATACCCCCAGATTAATAACAAATAACTATGCCTTAATCCATACTCCCGGATTAATAACAAATAACTATGTCTTAATCTATACTCCTGGATTAATAACAAATAACTATGTCTTAATCCATACTGTCGGATTAATAACAAATAACTTGTGTCCTATCCATACGCTCGAAAAAAATCTACATGTTACGAGCCTGTTAACGTTCCACTGGACTGTCTAGAAAAGTCTGTGGTTGTCATATATATTCCGCTAGATGACTGGAACATCGTCAACATCAAGACCTCTCATCATTTTGTTTCATCACATATCAACTATTTCATCTACCCATGTTCTAGACAACATATTTGTAGATAAAAAAACATATACATTTTAAAACCTATATAAAACATTCATTTAACATCCATTTCAAATAAACAAACAACATATATACACATAACATGTATTTTATATAAAATACTTGATATCTATGTGTAAGATGAAAGTGACTATACACTTACTTGATTTAATGATGATCGGGCAGCACCTCGTCTCTTAAAACAATTGTTTCTGATAGAACCGAAATGTTTTCTCAAAAACCGGGCTCTGCACGGTCAGAGTTTCGACTCGAATGACTCTTTGTCTTGGAGGCTTCGGGGTTCCCGACTTTCTTTGGGTGTTACGGGTGTTCCTCAGGCTTCGGGGTATTTATTGCAGCTTAAAAGAAATTAGAGGGTGGAAAGGTATAAAATTTGTAAACAAAAATCCGATGGTCTTGCATGTTATTTATAGTGGCCGAAGCCTGGCATTACGTTGGACGTAATTTCTTGATACACAGGGCGCACTGCCTTGCGAGGCTCTACGTTGTGTGTAGACGGAGTACGCTGGGCGTACCATGATACATGGCTCCGAACGTGTCAAGGGTGCGAGATACGTGTTCCATGCGAGGATAAGGGCGACGTGGACATTCCGAGGCCTAGCTTCTGAGTACGCTGGGCATACTCCAAATTTTCAAACTTCAAAAACTCGTAACTTTCGCATACGAGCTCCGTTTTTAACGTTCTTTATATCCACACGTAGGTGAGACCATGCTCTACAAGTTTCATTTAGACTCCGTCGGCTAATTTTTACTTAATTTTTAAAGTTATATTTTTAACAGGTCGGGACAAAAAAAGTCCGTTAAAAATTCACAACTTCTTCATCCGACATCCGTTTTCGTCTGTCTTTTTACCGTTGAACTACTATCAACAAGATCTTCGATTCTCGTTTAGGTTGTGCCGGCTAAAAGTCATTCAATCTATAATTCGAATTCTGGGCTGCATACTGCGATACCAAATCTTAGAAAATTCAAAACTTCCTCATACGAAGTCATATTTGGATATTCTTTTTATGCAAGCTGTCGGTTTAACGTATACTACAACTTTCATTTAGATCGCGAAGGCTAAAAAGCAATTTATCGTAAACTCACTTTTTACGTAGCGACGTGTCGGTTCTGTCGCGAAATTTCGACAGGTCATAACTTCATCGTTATAACTCGGATTCTGGTATTTTTTATAACTCCGAAATCCTTGTTTCAACCGCTACAACTTTCTTCATAGATATCGGGTTTATCTAATGTTTATTTTCGATGCTTATTTTTATCCTTAATTTATTAAATCATAATAATTAAGTATAAGCACATAATATTCAAATAATACATCTTTATTACTTCAAAACAAGTTACAAAGGTTGACCTAGACTATTATATCATCTTTAATGCTTTAGCCCAGAAAGGCGGGCGTTACACCTAGACAATCTACAATCAGATTCGTGACGGTTTTGCCTCAATAACTACTTCCAAAGTATGATCGGCTGTGGATGGTGTTAATAACTTAGTTATCCGGGACGTCAAAACATGCAAAGTGAAACACAAGAATAATCGAATCCAATATGGTCTCAGAACTTATGAATATAAATAAAACACCTTTTACTTAATCACCATATTGATTACACATTATTCATTGTATAATGTTTTGATTAATCAACTTAATACTTGAATTAAAACAACATTTATGCCATGCACCAAGCATGCACACTATGTTTGCCTATGGTCCTTTCTTTGTGAAATAGATCAATTTAAAGCATTTCAATGACACTTATTTCACAATTCCAAATCCTTATCATAAATGTTAGAAAATCAAATTCTTAACATTCTCTATAATCTGTTAGATTTTAAACTTACAGGCAATGATCCTCTTGTAATGACTCTACACAAAATCACAGAGACTTGGAAATAGACATTTCAAAGTATTCCAATGGAGAGCAATTCCATGGAAACGAAGTCTCACATTCAAAGTACATTCCTTTGAACATCCTTCTTGTATTAAAGTTTCCTAATCTTACACAGATTTAAGAATAACTTCCACTTATGGAAACATTTCCATATTCCCATTTTGACTATCACTCCTGAACAAGAGTTACCTTTTCTTAGAGTATTTCAATATGGTCAATTCCCAAATTTACAATATACTTCCAACTGTTCATAAGCAACCCATATTTGGTAAGCCTCAGATTGTCCTCGACAATTTCTTATCCATTTTAGTCATATCTCGTTCTAGTCCCTTTTCCCTCTCAATCTAAGCTTTTAGATTTGAAATGAAGTATGAATTACTCTCCCCTAATTATAGCGAAACAACTTTTCAAACACTACATCTTCGCAAATTGAAACTTTTGTTTTCTATAATTAACATTGCTAACTCGCATAATAATTACATTCTTATTAGCATAACACTTATGCTCCCACTAGCTTTGACATGTATCCAGAAATCAGTTGGACGTCTAGAAATCAAGACTTATTAAGTTTCTTACCAAAGTTCAGATTTATGATATAAGATGCTTCGATAAGATTTTATCTACGCTTCTCAAACTCATACACCATTCCTTAAATAGCTCACATGTTTGTCTAAAATTTTTTAGAACTTACAGCCATAAGTCTGAAATGTTTAGACCTTTTGCCATTTCTCACAATTCAAACTTTGAAGAGGGATGTCGTAATCATATTCGAATTTGAGAATGCAAACATCATAGTTGCTAAATATTTGAAATCTATTTAGTGAAAGCGTTTCCTCAAAATCATTTTCATGAATTAGAGGGAAACCTTATGAAACTTAGATTTTATGGTGTATGTGTTTCTATCCATGTGAATTTTGTCAAAACCATTATCACAAGACAATGTTAGTGACAAATCCAAACTCATATGGACTGAACTTGTTCAATCTTAATTTCTTGCCACCTGGCAGCACAAGGGCCTACCATTGCTTCCTGGTTGTCATGCAAACAATTGAGTACTCATAGAACTCACATACATAGTCAACCAATTGGAATGGCACAGAAACAAGAATATGCCAACATGATAGGTTACAAACCTCAATTCGTGTGCTAGTGATTAAAGCAATTGGTTTACTCTTGATTAGTTCTTGAAACTCTTCAAGATCTTTAAGACTCCCACCGACCTCTTGACATATAAGATTCACTTTGTCAAGGAACATTACTTGACAAACAAATATTCAAGAGTTAGTGCAGTTTCTTATCAAGACAAACACTTCACACAATTGGTCTTTAGTTAGTCTTTGTTTTATTCAAAACATCACAACTTACCAATTTCAAATGTACAAGAGTAAGAAACATTTTACTCTACATTTGATAAGTGTTATAAACCTTTCTTAAGATTATGTCACTCAAGGCTCGATCTTGGAGTGTGACTCTAAGACTCGATTTCGGAAAGAAGTATGATTTATCTTCTTGATTTAACCATTTCAACAGTTTCTAACTCCTTTTCTTGGTCACACAGATGCACCAAGGTGTTCTTAGAGGATCAATTGTGATATGGTTTCATAATCACTAAGATAATCATAAAACAAGATACTCAAGTACTCTCCCTTCTTTTCCAGATTGGAGAAACTTCTATCTTTCTGCCTAATTTTATTCTTCTTATTCGTTCTACTATACATTGAAACTTTTCCAATGGTTTAGAATTGCACTTAATCTTGTAAGTGTAACCATATTTACTAAACTTTAGTAAATCATAACGAATAGTCTTATCGTTCTTTGTGCTGGACCTGACCATCACACAACCAAATATACCCGATCCCTTAGTCCTTCACTTGACTCACATATACATGTGAACAAGGAATTAGTCTTAATTTCCCAAAGATGAAGTTCTCATTCATCACACTATACAACTTGCATGATTCCAAGTTTCTATCCGACTGAAACTTGGGAGATGAGAATCTTTCCTTATTTGGTAAATTTGACACTACCACAAACGAAACAATCAAATCCATTTTCCAATATTTCTATCAATGGAAACATATAAGAAACAATTTTCACAAATGCCATTGTAAGGAAACTTAAAATGAGATAAAAAAAAACTTTTCTTTATTTATAAAAGTGCGGAAAACTTGTCCTTACAATGCAAATACATATGAAAACTATGTTGTTATCTATTCCTATGCAATCTATCATAACTTGTAAGCAGCATCTCAAAATTCAGATCATCGAACCATGCGATTGAAATCCATCTCTCCACGATCAAAATCAGCTTACTCTTCCTTTAATCTTCCTTTCATTTCTTCGATTCTACAAAAGATCAAAATCTAATCTTATCACATTATATATTAAGAATCTACAAATAGGAACTTAATAGTGTTAGATAGTGCACTTACCTGAAGAAGAGTCAAACTTTTTTACCTTACCATCCTTATGATCCTTCAGGTAGATACGGCAGATTCACAATGGTACACGGGACAATCTCAGACTTAGCCTTTCCCTTTCTCTTGGAAAGAGAAAGATTTTCTAGACTTCCAATGTTTCCATTGTCAATGTCCATGGAATTTTGGGAAGTAGATCTTCCAACCAAATTTGCAATACTAATGCGCCAAATCTTTGCTGATTCGACAACAATTAGCAAATAGGTATTATCAATAAGGGTCACGTCACAGTCTGTCATATAGTAGTCTTTAACAAAATGACTATACGATTTAGGAAATGATTGGAGAACCAAGTCAACAACCAACTTCCTTGACACAACGACTCCTAACATTCCCATCTTGTCAGTGTGTGACTTCATCTCCAAGACGTGCACACAGAGACCTTCCATCTTATTGTTGGCTTGCCAATAAGGCTTGAGTGACCTTGAACTTTTCAAGTCTTTGAACTTGTGGGTTAGGGAGAACTACTGGAGGAGGTGGAGGAAGTGAAGTTCCACTACAGCATGAAGAAGGGATTAATCCTTCACCTTGATTGTCTTGTGGAATATCATCTTCATGAGGAAAGCTTTTTCCATAAGATTTGGGAAGACCATAGTTGTTTGACCTAGACATCTATAATGGGAGATATTCAAGTTAGTTGATTTATGTCCTTAATATAACACCCAAATGAAATATTAAGGCTACTATCCAACACAATATTCTATAATTTGGAAGAGGGATGTCGTAATCCAATTGTAAAATATTTAAAGGTAAGTAAATGACGATTTACCAATTTCCACCACGAAAAATGAAAATGAATTTTAGGTTTTAAATGAATTGAAATTCCTAGATCCTATGAGATTCATTAAACTTTTCAATGGCATGTTTAAATCTAGATTGTGCCCTTCAGGTTTTTGACTAGGATGTCGAGGATCACAAACAAGGTGTGAATAACCATGCAAATTAGCTTGGTACACTTAATATTACCGATCACCTAATCAATGTGCCGGTTAACCACACACGCTTGATTGATCTATGATTAACATCAAGCTGCCCTTTTCCACACACTGTCAGTCCCAGATTAGTGTGTTGGTTAACCACACACACTCCACAAACGACTTAACAAGGTGCAAGTTAGAATTTTAATCTTTTAATCAAACTTGACTTTTATTTTAATTAAACTTAAACCATGTTATTATGGATTTATTAAACTTCTCTTTTAATTAAACACTTTAATTAATTTAATAAAGTCCATAAGGTGTAATTGAACTATTTAATGCAAAGCAACTAGGTTATTAAAAATTCAAAATTAAAGTTGTTTAATTAATTTTTAAGTTATAAACCCAAGAGATACATCTTTTGAAAACTTTTCATTTTCATAACTTATGAAAACTCATCAATTTTAATGTCATTTTAATGGATGAGACTTTTCATGTTCCGTAACTTGAGGACAAGTTATGGAAATCATTAAAAAAACATTTAGATCAATTTCAACAAATAAAATTATCACATAATTCATGATTGATGTAACTAAACCCATAAAGCAAGAGAATTCATATCAACAATTTACAAGAACTTTGTTTATCATATAACCAACAATTAACTTAAAATTTTGACAATTATTTTTTAATTCGAAGAGGATTATCATTACCAAATCAGAAAATACATTTTTATGATACAAAACATTTTGTGGTAATGATCATAAACCAATTCTGGCCAAAAACTCGAAATTCTGCAACCAAAGGCATCAACTCGTCGAGTACATAATCATGACTTGTCGAGTTGCCCTTTTACTGAGTGGACTCATCGAGTCAGCTAGTGGACTCGGCGAGTTCATCAGTCAGAGGCTAGAAAATCGATTTTTTTCAACTTTGAAATTAACAAGCATCAAATACAACAGAATAAAAGTCGTAGGCTCTGATACCACTATTGGGTTTTGTATGCTACAACATCCTGTGGTGCACATACAACCCTAAATGCTTTGGATCTATGTTTTGTCTAATTATACAAGCAATATTGTTTCCAAAGCATGAAGCCTACAACTAGCATACAATTGACATAAACAACATAAAAGTGAGTTATAGAATTACCTCATTGATGTAGCTTGTAGTTTTGGCCTTTAAGAACCTAACACCTCAAATGTGATGCCTCAAATGTTTCACAAACACCATGAACGAAAGGATGACTTGAGAGAGAAAGAGAGAGAGAGAGAGAGAGAGAGAGAGAGAGAGAGAGAAGCTACTTAGCACACAAAATTGTTTACCATTCTTCTTAGAATGCATGGGGCCGATTTTGGTGACTATGGGTTCCTTTTATAGTGTGGCAAAGTCTAGGGTTATATCCATGCAAACCCTAATTCACATGAACCTTCAAATTACTTAGGCTCCATGGGTTAAACCTCCAGGGACTATCTATATTGGTTTAGCACATCCTAAATGACCATGGATCATTGGCCCACACTATAAGAATCATTGATTTACTTAATCAGTCCCCATATAATTAATTAGTCTCTTTTGATCACAAAATTAATTCTTGATCAATACTAATTAAATAATATGATTTCATATTAATATATTATAACTTATAATATATAAATAATTCACAAATAACCTCTTTTCAAAAGTCCATCCTATCAAATTGCTCTGGTGAAGGAAACCCAAATGGACCATGCTACTCTCGGGTCAAGTACATACTAATTATAATTATGGGCTTAGACACCTAATCCAACAGTTACAACTCTCCCCTACTTAAATTAGATTTCGTCCTCGAAATCACTCCTTACCACCCTCCTGGGAACCAAAATTCCAAGCAAAACCTTCTAGTTCTAAACAAATCACTGCTCCTTAACATTCGAACCAACACACATTATTGCTAAAATTCCAAAATCCCATAACTCTCCTGAACTCGACACGGGTGGAACCAATCCGAAACACAATCACAACAACCTTTTTCTACTATCAAAACAGAAAACGTCCTTTTGAACCTTAACCCTTTAACTAATACCCTTGGCATACAGATTCCTTAATCCATAACTTGCTGAATTAAAGATCTTGCATATAAACACTAACGATTCCCAACGCAAGTCTCTACCAAAAGCCAACTCGGTACATAACTCATAACCTGAGATACAAGGATTTAAACTTGCATTTCAGCCGAAATATTCTGATTCACGACAACAATTCACTAATCTAGGAGATAAAAATTCCCAATCGACCGCTGAGACTGCCAGTCTCAGACTTGGTCTAGCTAGCAGGTTCTCGAGAGTCCAGCTGATAACGATACCCTAGCCTATGCACCACACTCGTTCGACTCACTGACCACATAGCCATCCCACTATAACCATGATCCAATATTTTGACCCAACCATTCCCTACCAGGTCTCACCTATACTGCCAATACCACACGGGCCTCGCCTACGGTTCCCACCCAATCTATACCAACGGACGAGCCACACCCACAGCTCTCACTTAATCAGGATCTAAACATGCCTAACCTTGCCTTGGACCCCAATGGTCCTCCTCCTATAACATGGATATATTCTTCGATAATACTAACTGCCATGCCGAAGGGACGAGCTAGTCTTTCTCCATACCGAAAATCCCTCCAACGATGGTCTACCTCAATCTGGCGAATACTACAATCCCACCATAGAATTACGACATTTCCACAACTATTTATTATCTTGATGAATGCTACGGCTACTTCGTAGTCTTACAGCACTTCCATGTTGTTATGGCCCCACCCATGGTCTCCCTTCCATCTATTATACCGACCAAAATCATCATAAGTCGATCCTACAACCGACTATACCCTAATCAATTGTTCTGGTCATGCTTCAAACCCAAACCCTTTCATCAGACAAGAACAGGCAGAGAGGCTCTAACACCACCCTCGACCTAGATCCATCTACATACCCACTATGCGTCACTACAGATGTGCAACGAAACCTGAATATCCTTTCTTGTGCAACTCCTTAGAGAAATGGTTCTCCCTACTTGGGTTCGACTGCGCTCTTACAATCGTTAAGATTTGATGGATTTCCAATCCATATCGCAACGTTACGACTCAAATTATCGACAACCTGAGCTTACCAGAACTACTTGTCCATTACTAGGCAATCTCGATGATCACATAAACACCCGAAATCTAGATGAACACTTCCCAAAATCTCAACAATTTCGAAAACCCCAATCGCTCCCCATGATACATCACCAAATCCTTAAGTTCTTATGCTATTTACAAAGGCTATAATCCTTGACTGGAACTGGCGGATCTTCACTCTGACTTCCCATTCTCAGAAGGATCTCTAAATTCTAGCCATCTTCCACCTTTGCGAATAAGAAATTCCCATGGCACTTCCAAAGTCCAAACAAACTCATGTGACCGTCACCTTCACCTTCTTGCTACCACTCTTTCCCTAGAAACGGTAGTGGTTGGACCCAAAGGTCCTTGCATAAACGACTGTCGTTCCTACTTGAACAAATGTAACATGTCTGAACTCTGACTTTTTTTGAAGAACTAATCCTACTAATTCGTGCACAGATCTTCCAAGCGATACCTTTGAATTGACCCCATCAATGAACCGAAAGCACAACCGAACAAACTAAATCCCGCTTAGCAAGATACGACTCACTAATAGCTTTTGGAATGCAAAAATGGAATACAAAGTTTTCGATGTTATAACCCATGAAATAACAAAGAACTAAACAAAAGATGACACTTACACATGCAAAAATGGCCTCCACTGGTTGACACTACACTACTTGGCTCCTCGTTGTTAGGGCTCCTACCTTATCCTCACGACTGTCAATGATCCTCAAAGTAACTTGAGCAGGTGCACTCACTACTCTACCCTCACTATCAGACAGTCGAACTTCTTGTGACCCACCTGGTTGTAGTGAAAACACATTCGAACCTACCCACGGGGGCAATCCCTACTAAAACGATTCATCTGACCACATCTGAAATATCCTTGGTCTATCACCCGACATCATTCCTCATGTGTTCTTCCACACATAACACTACGGCCATGACACTGATGGCCTCTAGAACATGAATCCTGAGTCTTGGGCCTCTTCGCCTTACCCAATACAATATCATTCTGCTCTGAATTCCTCTTCCCGAGGTGCTTCAAATAATTCTCATGCTCCCGGGCTCTAGCAATCATATCATTTAGGGTATCACACCCTGAAAAACTCACAAACTCCCTAATGTCATCCCTCAGCATGTCATGATACCTTACCTTCTTCATCTCCTCGTCTACAACATATTGCGGAACCAACAAAGCTCTCTCCCAAAACTTCGCCAATGATCTCCGCCACAGTCTCAGTCGTTTACCGAAGGTCCTAAAACTCCCTCGCCTACTGTTGCACCTAAATAGATGGTGCAACATCGGCCCTAAACCAGGTCATAAACCCATCGCACGTCATCATCTCTAGGGCTTCACATCCTAAAGCGAAGTCTACCTTCTCTTACCAATCTCGAGCTCTGTCTTTACGAAGATACGAGGCAAATTTGACTTTCGACAAATCGGGGCAAAAACTTGTTCAGAAAGCGTCAACCATATTTGTTGTATAATGTGTCTATGTCCATATCTAATCCTGGTATGTACTTGACCCGGTTTGGCATGGTCCATTTGGGTAGCATGACATCATGCATTTGAATAGACTAAAATGAGAGAAATAACACTTATGGTTTATTAATATATTATAAGTTCTAATATATTAATAATATTATTTAATTAGTATTGATCAAGAATTAATTTGGAATTAATGAAGTAATCAAAACGATACTAACTAAATATATGGGTTGATTGTGTAAATCATCCATACTTATATAGTGGGATAATGGTTCATGGATTATCAAGTTGGGTTAAAACCCATAGGATTCTCCTGATGGGTTTTGGTCCTAAGAACATCCTATGTGCTCATACAAACCCTAATGCTTGGATCTAGGTTTCTTTATTGTACATGCAAGTAATCCAAGACTATAAACCCTAATTCTAGCATACAAGTAATCATATTAACATAAGAATGGGTTTAAGATGTTACCGTGATTGTTATGTAGCAATAACAATCCCAAATCTCCTTGTATTGACTTTAGAAAGCTTAGAGTCACAAATGTCACTCCTCTATTGCTTCACAAACACCATAAGCAAGAGGATGATGAGGAGAGAGGATTGAGGCTGCCCAAAACGTGTTCTAACCCTAGAGGAAGTCATCCCCGTATTTTTGAGCCTTAAGGTTTCTATATATAGGGAGGCTATTAGGGTTATCAAACAAGGAAACCCTAATTTGGATGCTTAAGCCCTAAGCAACCCATGGACTCCTTTAATTAAGGCCTTGGACGATTTCCCCATGGGTTTCCCATAGAATTCGTCCACTCCTTAATTTAAGACAATCCATAGCCCAAATTGCAATTATCTTATAATTACAATTCCAGTCCCTTAATTTTAATTAATCTCTTTTAGTCACAAAACTAATTACTAATTAATTATTGACTAATATTAATTAAACAATATGATTTCTCCTTTAATATATTATTCTCATAATATATTAATAAATCATATTTAATCCTTTCTCTCCATAATTCATCCTATCAATATGCTTTGGTGAAGGCAGCCCAAAAGGATCATGCACCATCGGGTCAAGTACATACCAAAATAGTTATGGACTTAGACACTATTATGCGTATGACTTCAGATCCTGATCTGCAATCGTAGCTTTCCAAAGCCGCTTTCAACTCTGATCCTATCAGATACGCGTGTCCTTTAGATAAGGGATCATATATTCCCCCATTCTAGATATCATATGAGATATGATTTCAAATCATTCTCTTTGTACTATATCTCGAATTCCGATTTACGACGACTGACTAATTGAACAAATCAAATTAGCCCTAGCCCGGCCGAGCATTTACGTTTGTCATCACCAAATCATCGAGGGGCCCAAAGATATCGCTTTTATCCTACTTTGGATAAAAGGAACGGATAAACTTTGATTCAATGCTCGCTTGCACTCACTCACCGAATCACACACAAAAATATGTTTTATGACACCAAGTGACTAGTGCGTTTACATATTATCAATGTGCAACCGATTTGCAAGATACAACTCACACATCTCGGTTTCAAGAATATAAGATGTTATCGTCTCACCAATCACTCGTGATACAATTCATGGAGTGATCCAAGTGAGCGTGGGTTTAATCCAATGCTCAAATTCATATTCATAAGCACTCATGAACCTTGCAGCAAACATTTGCTTATGTCTAATGCTCTTTAGACAATCCACACACCAATTCATGACAGTCTTCTTTCATATCTACTTCCAACATATGAA
The DNA here is from genome assembly GCF_051521515.1 of Lactuca serriola. Classification (NCBI taxonomy): domain Eukaryota; kingdom Viridiplantae; phylum Streptophyta; class Magnoliopsida; order Asterales; family Asteraceae; genus Lactuca; species Lactuca serriola. Next base: position 285,122,394 of record NC_136411.1, read on the forward strand.
CGACTGTGGCCCGTTCGAATAATTTGACTGTTCTTAACCAATTAAATTATTCAGGAAGTCAAAACATGCAAAGTGAAACACAAGAATAATACTAATCCCATATGGCCTCAAACCTTTGAGTATAAATAAAACACCTTTTATTTATCACCATATCGATTACTCATTATTTGTCGTTTCGGGTAATCAACTTCTTACTTGAATTACAACAATTGTCCCATGCTCCTAGCATGCACACAATGTTTACCTATGGTTCTTACTTTATGAAATAGATCACATTAAACACATTTCCAATCATTCTCATTTCACAACTCCAAATCCTTTTTCCATAAGTGAAAGAATATCAAATTCTTGCTACTTATAGAATATGGTAGATTCTAACATTTTATGCAATGATCCTTTCGTAATATCACTGCACCAAAGTCACAAAGACTATTGCCAATGAAATTACAAAGTCCTCTATCGGAGATTGTTACAATACAATTTCTTAGATGTGATGTCTCTCACTCAAAGTACATTCCTTTGAACATCCTTTTGCATAAAAGTTTCTAATCTAGTCATAGATTTTCAATATTCAATTCCCAATATGGATACATTTCCATATTTTCCAACTTATTCTTAACAGAATCTTATCTATTCACAATAATGTCGATATGGTCCATTCAATACCATGCTTCCAACTACTCACAAGCAACCAATCCTCGTCGAACTTTGGATTGTCCTTTGACAGTTGTTTAATTATTTTAGTCAAAACTAATTCTTGTCCTTTTTCCCTCTAAATGCGCTAGACATTTGGAAAATTTTAGAATGGTCAAATATTAAAGCATTGGCAATCGATCCTATACCCGAAGCGTATGGGACACGATGCATAATGTTTTATTTGCTGTGTTCTCAAAATTCGAATTGTGAAGAGGAATGTCGTAGTCATAATCGAAATTTTAAGAACACACTATGTTTCTTTGACTAAGTTATTAACATTCCACAACCTAAGCCTTTAGATTTGAAATGAAGCATAATATTCTCTCCTTTAATTATAGCAAAACAACTTTACAACCCTTACGACTTTGCAAGGTATAACCCTTGTTTTCTATAATTAATATTGCCAACTTGCAATGCGTGCCTTAATAATCATACAATCATAACATTTATGCTCCCATTATCATGATGATTATTATAAAACATAACACTTATGCTCCCACTAGCTTCGACATGTATTCATAAACATCTTAACTTTCAGAAAAAAAATACCTATTGAATTTCTTAAGTCCATGTTTCTAATACTTAGTGCTTTGATAATCTTTTATCAAGGCTTCTTGAACTTATACACCTTTGCCTTCGATAGTTCATATGTGTGTCTAAACAATTAAGACTAATTGCCAAACCTCACAATTCAAATTATGGAAAGGGATACCGTAACCATAATCGAATTCGAGAATGCAGTTTTACAATCACTATCTTCTTAAAATCTTTCTTAGTGAAAGCATTTCCTCACAATCATTTTCATGAAGGAGGAAATCTTATGACACTTAGATTTAAACGGTTTATTTGTTCCTATCCATGTGAATTTGTTAAAAAAACAAAGTTTATGACAAATTCAAACTCATATGGACTGAACTTTCTTAATCTTGATTTCTTGCCTTATGGTAGCACAGCTGCCCACCATGTCTTCCAAGTAGTTAAGTATCTCACCCTTTCCTATCAATGTACCTTTCATTGATTAGGGTGCCTTGCCTTTTATGCGTTCAAAATGAGAACTCATAGGGCTCACATGCATAATTAACTCAATTGCAATGGCACAGAAACAATATAGTGTCAACACGATAGGTTGTAAACCTCAACTCGTGTGCTAGTGATGATCGATAAGGTTTATTTTGATTTGTTCTTGAAACCTTTCAAGACCATTAAGACTCCCACTGACTCCTTGACATATAAGATTCTCTTGTCAATAAACATTTCTTGACAAACAAATATTCAAGAGTTAGTGTAGCTTTTATCAAGACAAAACACTTCATAAAATTGATCCTAGTTGGTCTTTGTCTTATCCAAGACATCACAACTTTCCACATTTGATCAATGTTATAAACCTTCTTAATACTTATCACTCAATTTCACAATCTTAACTCTAAGACTTGTTTTGGAACGAAGTATGATTGACTTCTTGATTTAACCATTTCTTCAATTCTTGATTCCTCTTCTTAGACATACAATTATACTAAGGCTCACTTAGAGGATCGATTGAGATATGGTTCTTAATCATTAAGACCTATAATAAAGCATAAAAGGTACTCTCCCTTCTTCTTAGAATGGAGAACCTTTTATCTTTCTGCCTATTTGATTCTTCTTATTCATTCTGCTATTGATTTAAACTTTTTCAATCAATTCAGAATTACACTTAATCTTATAAGTATATTCGTATTTACTAAACCTTTAGTAAATCATGATGAATGTCTTTGTTACTCTTGTGGTAGACTTGATCAATACACAAATTTGTGTACTCGATCTCTTAGTCCTTCACTTGACACTTTGTCAATGAATTAGTCTAATTTCCAAATATGAAATTTCTCATTCATCGTGCAACCAAGTTGCATGATTCCAAGTTTCTTTCCAATTGAAACTTGGGCGATGAGAAACTCTCCCTATTTGGTAAATTCTCGATATTTCCACAAATAATATAATTAAGAATCAAATCCATTATTGCTAATAATAGAAACATTCAAACATCAATTTTTCATATACGCCATTGTAAGGATAAATATAAAATCAAAATTTATTTTATTGCGGAAAAAAATTTGTCCTTACAATGCAATTCATTGAAAAACTATGTTGATACATCTTTCTTAGCAATCTAATTCTAACTCTAAGTAGTAGATCAAGAATCTAATCTTCGAGAAATATGATCGAAATCCATTCCTTCACGGTTAGACTTTGCTCACTTCTTCCCTTAAGCTTCTTTCTTTTCTTCGATCCTACAAAACATCAATTGTAATCTTATCACATTATGTATTAAGAATCTAGAATGAGGCTTAAAAGAGTTATTCAATGGATTTTACCTAAAGCAAAGCCATATGTTTTGACTCTCCCATCTCTTAGATCTCTTAGGTAAATAGGACAGCTTTGTCTCCAATGCCCCTTCTCTTGGCAATAAAAGCAAATTGACTCTTTTGGAACAGGACACAAAATTAGTTCAAACATTGCCTTTCTCTTATGATCAAACTCTTCGATCATAGCATGTCTTTCGTTGCCATTGTCTATATCCATGGAGGTCTTGAAGGCAGATTCACCAGTCAACTTTGCTTTTCTTTTGCGCCAAACCATTGCTGATTCAGCAGCAATAAGCATATAGGTGAGATCTATAAGGTTCGCGCCGCAGTACATCATATAGTACTCTTTACGAACTCACTATACGAGTTAGGAAGTGACTAAAGAACCCAATCAACAGCCATCTCATCACAGACAACGGATCCCAACATTCTTAACTTATCAATGTGTGACTTCATCCCTAGGACGTGTGCACACACCGAGTTTCCTTCTTTATGTTTACTTGCCAAAAGGGCTTGAGTGAGTTTGAAATTTTCAAGCCTTCGAACTTGTGGGTTAGGGAGAATAATTGGAGGAGGTGGAGGAAGTGAAGCATGATCTCTCGTTCCTCGATCGAACCGTGGAATATCATCTTCATGTGGAAACCTTGTTCCACGGGATTCGGGAAGACCATAGTTGTCGAACTTTGACATCTACAAAAGAGGAGAAAAACGTATTCACGTTAGTTGATAGATTGAGTCCTTAGTAAATCACCCAAATGAGATACTAAGGCTAGGACCCAACATAATATTCTACAACTCGGGAGAGGGATGCCATAACCCTAATTGCAGAATATTTGAAGGTAAGTGAATGACGATTCACTAATTTCCACCATGAAAAACTAAAAAGAAATTTAAGTTTTAAATCTATGAAAACTCCTAGATCCTTTGAGATTCATTGAACTTTCAATTGCATGTTTAAATCTCGATATGCCCCTCTAGTTTGTGACTGGGATGCCAAGGATCACAAAGCGGGTGTGAATAACCATGCAAACTACATGGTGCCCCCACATGTTACAGTCACCTATTCGATGTGTCGGTAAACCACACACGCTCCACCGAACTATGACAAATATTGAGTCACCCTTTGCTACCTTTGCTTAGAACCATTTAGTGTGCCGGTAAACCACACACGCTCCACTAACGTCTTCGTAAGGGCACAAAGTGTAATTTCATGGAATTGCATCAATTCACTTTTGCCTAAGTAACTATGATTGGGAATTTGTAAAACATTTAGTTACTTTTGTACTTCATTATACTTATAATGGAAGGTTTTGTCCTATCCTACCCGTTCGGCTAACGACCCTCCACTAGTCAAGAGTGCGGTGGGTAAGAGTGGATACCCATTCAATCGCCATTTTATAGGCAATTTCCTTAAACACCCCTTATAGACCAGCTTCGTGAATGAGGCCTATTAACGGTAAGACTGACTTTTACTCATACATATATATAATGTTAGACTTTTTATGTTATATATATAGTATACGGTGTATTTTACACTTTTAAAATACTAGGTGGTCTAATTTTACAATTATACTTTTAATTCAATTAAATTGTAAACCTAAACTTTTTATGGATTTATTAAACTTCTTTAATTATACACCTTAATTAATTAATAAAACCATAAGGGTGTGATTTGAACTTTTTCAAAAAAATACTAGAGTTTTAGAATTTAACATTCCTAATTAAACTTTTAATCAACTTTTAAATTCCAAAACTTGAGGGCAAGTTTTTGAAACATTTCAAAACATTAGGGTTTAGAATTTAAATATACATCAAATTAAACTATTAATCCAAAATTTTAAATTCCAAAATTTGAGGGCAAGTTTTGAAACCTTTTTCAAAACATTAGGGTTTTGACTATTTAAATTTCAAAACAACAAAACTTTTGGGTTCAAATTTAAACTATAAAACCTAAAGGGGAAAATATGAAACTTTTCAAAGCACTAGTATCAAATAGCAAATAATCTAAATTAACATTTAATCACATAATTATCCATATTTGATTTATTTAATGATTTCTTGCAAAACAATTTACCAATTTAATCAAAATAATTAATCAATTATCACATAAGGAAACAAATATTTTATTAATTTATAAATATCTTCAATTAGATCAAGAATATAGTCATATATATCAAAAAATCAGATTAATATTGATCTAATATGATAAGGCAACTATCCTTAAGCAAAAACAGCAAGAAATCCCGGTTTTCCCTCCATCTGACCAGCCGACTCGCCGAGTCAGGCATGGACTCGTCGAGTTAGCATGAACTCGGCGAGTTCATCTAAAAAACTCGGCGAGTTCAGCCCTCAGAAACACAAAAATCGAATTTTTTTCAACATACAAAGCATCAATACAATAGAAACCAGTCTAGGCTCTGATACCACTGATGGGTTTTGGTCCTAAGAACATCCTATGTGCTCATACAAACCCTAATGCTTGGATCTAGGTTTCTCTATTGTACATGCAAGTAATCCAAGACTATAAACCCTAATTCTAGCATACAAGTAATCATATTAACATAAGAATGGGTTTAAGATGTTACCTTGATTGTTATGTAGCAATAACAATCCCAAATCTCCTTGTATTGACTTTAGAAAGCTTAGAGTCACAAATGTCACTCCTCTAATGGTTCACAAACACCATAAGCAAGAGGATGATGAGGAGAGAGGATTGAGGCTGCCCAAAACGTGTTCTAACCCTAGAAGAAGTCATCCCCACGTTTTTTAGCCTTAAGGGTTCTATATATAGTGAGGCTATTAGGGTTATCAAACAAGGGAACCCTAATTTGGATGCTTAAGCCCTAAGCAACCCATGTACTCCTTTAATTAAGGCCTTGGACGATTTCCCCATGGGTTTCCCATAGAATTCGTCCACTCCTTAATTTAAGACAATCCATAGCCCAAATTGCAATTATCTTATAATTACAATTCCAGTCCCTTAAGTTTAATTAATCTCTTTTAGTCACAAAACTAATTACTAATTAATTTTTGACTAATATTAATTAAACAATATGATTTCTCCTTTAATATATTATTCTCATAATATATTAATAACTCATATTTAATCCTTTCTCTCGATAATTCATCCTATCAAGTTGCTTTGGTGAAGGCAACACAAAAGGACCATGAACCATCGGGTCAAGTACATACCAAAATAGTTATGGACTTAGAGACTTATCCAACAGCTCCATGGTGGTTATTAAACCCATGGGTCATAGAAACGAAAAGTCATGACAATTAGGGTTTACATGGTGTAGCCCTAATTGTAACAAAGTATATAAGGATCCTTATGTTCACCAAAATCGGACTTAAGCAAGAAAGAAGAGGGCTAGCCAATTTCAAGTAGTGTGACATTTCTCTCAAAGTCATTCCAATAGCATTTGGTGTTGTGTGAGACGTTTGAGGCATCACACTTGGGGTGCTAGGCTCACAAGGTTTTCAAGGAATCCAAACTACTACAAGTTATGTTTTCTAGCTTACTTTTATGTTTAAAAGTTCCCCATGTATGCTAGATAGGATTATGAACCTTGGAAAATCAATTTTGAATGTATCTTAGTCAAACATAGATCCAATGTTTCTAGGGTTGCATGAACAGCTTAGGTGTGTTAAAATGCTCAAAACCCTTATAGTGGTATCAGAGCCTAGGCTTGTTTGTTTGATACTGGATGCAAAATAGCTGAAAAAGTCGAAATTGTTGATGTTGGCACAGGGGACTCGACGAGTCCATGGTGGGACTCGACGAGTCCAATCGTATCTTCAACTAACCTGGCGAGTCAATTCTTGCAATCGACGATTTGGCCATGCAGAGCGCAAATTTTCGATTTTTGCTGCTAGAAATGGACTAGAAACATTACCCTAAACTGTTTTTTGTGTTTTAAAACTTGTTTTAGATGGTGTAATGGTTCTTCTAATCCATTTACAATGGCTAATATCAAAATTCCATGTTTATATGTGTTCATATGTTCTTGAAATTTTGATATTCATATTCATATTCTTATGACCTCTTGCAAGATCATGGGAATTATGTGCTATTGATTGGTACTTAATTCATGATCAGGATGTGTTTTAATGGAGTCCATAACTTGTCCTCAAGTTATGGATAACCAAAATTCACTTTGTAATAAATCCATTAAAAGAACACATAAGTTACAAAAAATGAAGAGCCTTCATTTTTAATAAACAATAACTCATAAGTTATATTGAAAAGTTTTGTAAAGTTACAAAACTTGCCCTCAAGTTTTGGAACGTGTAAAGTCATCTAGTAAACTTTAGTTCCAACCCCTAGAATTTTAAAAGTTCAAATTCAACCCTTATACTCTATAATATTATAAGTTAATATATATATATATATATATATATATATATATATATATATATATATATATAAGATCAAGTCGTTTTACCGTTAGTAGGCCTCATTCACAAAGCCGGTCTATAAGGGGGTATAAGGTTATTGCCTATAAAATGGCAGCTTAATGGGTGTCCACTCTCACCCACCGCTTCCTTGACTGGTGGAGGATCGTTAGCCGAACGGGTAGGACAATGACTTTAAATCCTCATTAAATGTATAATAATAGTAAAGTAACTAAATGTTTTTATAAATTCCTAATCTTAGTTACTTTAGGAAAATGTGAATAAGGTGCTAACCCATGAAATTACACTTTGCACCTTGATTATTTCATTACTTGAGCATGTGTCGTTAACCGGCACACTAACTTGGACTTAACAAGGTAGGCAAAGGGTGACTTAAGGTTTTTCATCGGTCGGTGTAGCATGTGTGGCTAACCGGCACACCGATTTAGTGAAAAACATTAAGGGTACCAAGTATTTTGCATGGTTACTTCACACCTTATTTTGTGATCCTCGGCATCCAGTCACAAAACCTGAAGGGCACACTCAAGATTGAAACATGCCATTGAAAAGTTCAATGAATCTCAAAAGAATCTAGGAGTTTCTAAATACCAATTAAAACCTAATAATTTATATTTAGTTTTTCATGGTGGAAATTGGTGAATTGACATTTACCTACCTTTCAAATATGTTATAGCTTAGATTACGAAATCCCTCTTCTAAGTTATAATATATTGGGATTGGGTCCTAGCCTTAATATTACATTTTGGTGTTTTATTAAGGACTATCTTTATATCTATTCTAAACTTGTTCTCTTCTTTCAGATATCAGCCAACAATGCTGCTTCTAGCTTAAACCCAACTGACTCCTTCTCTCTCATGAACCTTTGTGGGAGAGTCATCTTTGATGGATCCAACTTTATGGATTGGATCAGGAACATCAGGATGGTCACTCAGTATGAAGAAAAGGAATATGTCCTCGACAAGGAGCTTAAGGTACCCGAGCCGTCTGCTTCTCTTGAGGAGGTTGCTGAATATGAGGCACATGAAAGAGATGCTACCAAAGTGGCATGTATCATGTTGGCCACTATGATTGCCGAGCTCCAAAAGTCCAAAGAGGACTACTATCCTTTTGAGATGCACCAAGATTTGATGGACCGCTACCATCAGAGTGCTCTTCAAGAGCGATATGAAATCATCTCCTCTATGATAATAACTCGGATGAAGGATGGTGAACCCATCACGGGCCAAATGTAGAAAATGCAAAGGTATGTGGACCATTTTCTAAAGCTAAATGTAAACTTCCCTGAGGAGTTAGCAATAGACATCATTTTTCACTCCTTACCTTCATGTTATGATCAATTCCGCATGACATACCACATGAACAAGGAGGAAGTTACCCTCAGCAAGCTTCAAGTACTCCTAAAGACCACTGAAATTGGTATTAAAGGTAAGTCGGTTGTTACCACTCCTACTCCTACTCCAAGCTCCGTCCCTGTCCTGGCAATCGGGAAAACTAGAGGGAAAAAGAGGAAGAGCCCTTCAAAGGCTACCAAGGGCAAGACCCTTGATGGCTCCTCTTCAAGTGGAACCAAGAAATGTATCATCACTCCTTCTTCTGACCCAAAAGAGGCTAAATGCTTCTATTGCCATGAAAAGTCGCATTGGAAGCGGAACTGCCTAAAGTACCAGCAAGATATTAAAGATGGGAAAGTGAAACCCACCCATGCAGGTATTTACACAATATTGTCTAATAACTCACCCTATTCTAACTCTTGGGTCCTTGATACATGTTGTGGAATTCACATATGTTCTGATTTGCAGGGACTAAGAAGAACTGAGAATGTGGAGCATGAAAAGATAAACTTGATCATGGGGAATAGCAAAGCTTCACCTTTCACCAAGATTGGAGTTTATTATTTGTTGCTAAGTAGTGGGTTTACATTAGATTTGAATAAATGTTGTTACTCACCTAAAATGGCAAGAAATATTATTTCCTTTCATGCTTTGTACAAACAAGGGTTTACCTTTTCTTTTGATAATGACGTTGGTGGAATAAATGCTTTCTTCAATAATGTTCACTATTTTAAAGCATTACCTTGTGATTGTGTGTATGATGTTGTGTTTGTTGTAAATAACCTAAGAAATAATGTCTTGTGTATTGATTCTAATAATAATAACTTGGATAAAGTATCATTATGGCATTGTCGTCTTGGACATGTAAGCAAGAAATGGGTAGGCCAACTCCAAAAGGATGGAGTCTTGAAGTCATTTGACCTAAAGTCAGATGATAGTTGTCAATCATGCTTACTTGGAAAAATGAGACAGTCACCCTTTACTGGTTCTTGTGCAAGGGGTGAAGGTTTGTTGGATCTACTACACACAGATGTTTGTGGACCCTTTAAAACTGCCACAAGGGATGTTAATCGTTATTATGTGACTTTTTACAGATGATTATAGTAGATATGGTTATGTCTACTTAATCAAGCATAAGTCAGAGACTTTTGAAAGGTTTAAAGAGTTTAAACAAGAAGTCAAGAATCATCGGGCAGGAACATTAAGATGCTTCGATCCGATCGTGGTGGTGAGTATCTCAGTACAAAGTTCCTCGACTATCTTAAGGAATGTGGGATTGTCTCACAATTGACACCTCCCAGGACACCACAATTCAATGGTGTGCCTGAGAGGCGTAATTGACCCTTGTTGGATACGGTTCGTTCCATGATGAGTCGAGCTTCGCTACCAATCTCATTATGGAGGTATGCTTAGAGATTGCCGCCTATATCCTTAATCTAGTCCCTACAAAGAAAGTTGCCAAAACTCCTCATGAGATGTGGACTGGAAAAGTTTCTAATGTAGACCACATCAAGATTTGGGGTTGCGAGGCTTTCATGAGGTGTGAGACTCACGATAAGCTCGAACCTCGAAGTGAGAGATGTATTTTCATCGGCTATCCACAGAAATCCTTTGGTTACCTCTTCTACAGACCCAGTGAGAATGTCGTCTTTGTAGCAAGGAGGGGTGTCTTGAGAGAGAGAGAGAGAGAGAGAGTTCATAAGCCAAGGAAATAGTGGTAGGTAAATTGACCTCGAAGAAATTCAAGACTCAAGTGGTGAAGGAACTTCAAACCCTAGCAGTCAACCTGAGGAGGAAACGCTTGTTGATCCAATTGACGAGTTTGTACCATTGAGGCATTCCACGAGAGTTAGGAATGCACCTGATCATTACTCTGGTTTCCGTATTACTGCGAAGGTGAGAAACTTATTAGTGATGAGACACTGGTAAGTCTGGATGAACCTATCAACTATGCGAAACCCATGACAAGCCCCGAGTTTGCTAAATGGAAAGAGGCTATGGACAACGAGATACAATCCATGTATGACAATCAAGTTTGGAACTTGGTTAAAAATGTACCAGGTCGCAAGACAGTTGTGTGCAAATGGATCTTCAAGAAGAAGACAGACATGGATGGTAATGTACACATGTATAATGCGCAACTGGTTGCAAAGGGATTTTCTCAAACTCCAGGAGTTGATTATGATGAGACCTTTTCACCAGTAGCAAAGATTAAGTCCATTAGAGTCCTGTTAGCCATTGCTGCATTTCATGATTATGAAATATGGCAAATGGATGTCAAAACCGCCTTTCTTAATGGAAGTTTGGCTGAAGATGTTTACATGTGTCAGCCAGAGGGTTTAGTTAGTACAGAGTACCCTAATAGAGTGTATAAGCTTGAGAGATCCATCTATGGATTTAAACAAGCACCTCGCAGATGGAATCTTTGTTTCTATGAGAAAGTCAAAGAGTTTGGCTTATCGAGGAGTGAAGATGAATCTTGTGTATATGACATAGTACTCATAGAAAATGACATTCTAACTCTACAGGAAGCTAAGTCCTAGATTGGGAAGTGTATCGTTATGAAAGACCTAGGAGAAGCTGCCTATATTCTAGGGATAAGGATTATGAGAGACTGGAGTAAAAGACTAATTGGACTTAGTCAGAGTACCTACTTGGATAAGGTGCTGAAGAGTTTAAGCATGCAAGATTCCAAAAAAGGAGAGTTACCCATCCAGAGTAACGCCCGATTGAGTAAGACTTAGAGCCCGAGTACCGAGGCTGAGATAGCAGAAATAAGTCGAGTACCTTAGGCTTCCGCTGTAGGCTCGGTCATGTATGCTATGACTTGTACTCGTCTTGATGTATTCTTTGCTTTGAACATGGTTAGCAGATATTAGGGGAATCCTGGCAAGGCTCACTTGACCGCGGTAAAGAATATCCTCAAGTACCTGCAGAGGACTAAGGACTGGGTCCTTACCCTCAATGGGAGTGATAAATTGAGAGTTGTAGGGTATAGTGATGCTAGCTTCCAAACTGATAGGGATAATTTCCGCTCTCAGTCAGGCTGGGTATTTACCTTAAACGGCAGAGCAATTATTTGGAAAAGTTCCAAGCAGGAGACTGTGGCTGATTCAACTTGTGAATCAGAGTATCTAACAGCAAGCAAGGCAGCAAATGAGGCAATATGGCTGAAGAACTTCACTGGAGACCTTGGAATTATACCAGCTATAAAGGAGCCTATGGAAGTTTTATGTGATAGTGAAAGTGTAGTTGCTTTAGCGAAAGAACCAAGGGATCATGGGAGATCCAGACACATCGATAGAAAATACCATTTAATCAGACATCGAATAGAAGAAGGACTCCTCGTGGCAAAGAGGGTATCATCGGATGAGAACCCAACAGATCCCCTCACGAAGGGACTGGGTAGGGTTAAGCATCTCCAGCATGCGAGGCGCATAGGGCCGAAGAATGATATTAGTTTTACTATTTAGATAGCTCTGAAATTTGTAAAGTGTAATTGACATTTGATGATAAATAAAAGTTGTGTTTATTTATGAGTAAAGTGTTGCTATCTTTTGTCAATCGTTTACTATTATTTCTTTTGCCTGTTTTGACTTCCAGAATAATTATTTTATGGTATTTCATATTATTGAAATTTGTTAAGTCAAAAATATGGTTTATACTTTGCTTTTCTAAGTAGTTATTGTTTTAATTATTTCGGCCAAAAATAGTATAGGATTAATTGTAGCTTGGACCGAAAACCCATGTGTTTTCGGTCTAGCATTGGATTATTTGTATTTTGGGCTTGGCCTTAGGTCCATATATATATATATATATATATATATATATATATATATATATATATATATAAGGTGAGGAGTGCATGTGATGGACCTCGCCAAGGAGCTTAAGTGTGTGTATTCTAAGGTGTGAGAGAAACAAGAGAGAAGAGTGTGTATGGAGCATCAATCATTTCATTAATACATCATAGATTCAACATCATCTTCTTCTTCTTCTCATTCTCTTCTATTTTGATCTGACATCATCCAATTGATTGGGATTCCGCACCATCAATTGGATATGATTGATACACAAGCAGATTTGGGGACTTACAAGTGATATCAGAGTTTGGATTATATCAATCATTTTTTTCAGATCTGGAGCTTATTTGATCTTGTTTTGAAGAGATTCTTGCATTTTTGGATAGATCTTAGCAAAATAAGGGGGTTTGTTCTTCGCATTTTTGATAAAAACGAGTTTATGATCGAGTTTTGGAGCAAAAATGGTGAAAAACGTCATTTTTTTCGCGATCTGAAGTAGTGTTTTCGGTCAGGCGGGTTTTCTGTCCGAGTTTTCGGTCAGGTTTTCAGCCAGTGGCTCGGCGGTTTAGGGCTCGACAGCATCAGGCGCTTCAATAAAAATTCGAAAAGGAGTTGAGGGTGCCGGGGATCGAACCCGGGTCCTCTAGTTGATCAAAGTCGCGTTTTACCTGTTGGACTAGCAAGTCATTTGTTCCCATCCGTCAACCAGCGCCCCTTCTAACTCTTCTAGGCTGCAAGTTGATACAATACTTCCCAATGTAAATCTTAAGGCGTCGCTCTTTCTTGCCAACTTTCGCATTTTTGTCAATTTCATCCCAAAATTAAATTTATTTTATTTTTAAATTCCATTTTCAACCCAAAAAAATTTTAGTTTTTAATTTTTGACTTTTCTTTTTTGACTTTTGACTTTGACCTTCAAGTTTGACCTATGACTTTAAACTTTGACTTTTTCGTTTACCTTTTTAAAATTTCAAATTTAGCCTTTCGGTTTGACTTTTATGTTTGACTTTTTAAGTTTGAATTTGAAGGTTGACTTTCTCGGTTTTTAAGTCAAAGGACAATTAATATATATATATATATATATATATATATATATATAAAATGAGTTCCGCATCAATTCCGGTAAATGAAGTTTCATGTACTCCATCTTGTGAAACTACTATTAAATTTCTCCGAGATCAAATCGATTTATTAAAAATAGAAAATGAGGACCTCAAATACGAAGGCTATATTCTTAGGAAAGGTCAGAAACATCTGAAAGCTCAATTAGAGGCCAAGACTAAGGACTTTAGGAAATTACAAGAAGATTATAGAAACAACTGTGAAAATTACGATCACATTAAGAAAAAACTTGTTGCTATAACTGAAGAACTTGACGCTTTGAAAATTATGTGTGGTAAAATAGATGTTAGTTTCAAAAATTATACCGCATCACGTAAGACAGTCGAGTCCTTATTTGAAAAATAATTAAAATTCAAAGATAATCAAAACAAGGGTCTAGGGTATGATAGTGCTCCTCCCCCTTTCAATCATAAGTATATTTACATCCCTATTACACAAGAAGAAATTGATAGAGAGGAACATCTTCAATATGGGAAACCTGTTGTGGTTGTGCCACAAAAGGTTGAGGTGAACGTTTCTAATGATTCTGTTACATGTGCAGCTAAAGTAGCAGAAGATGAGAACAAGAAGAAAACAATTGAACAATCCAATGACTGCTTGAACTTTGAATCTATTGCTTCGAACTCAGTTGCTTCTGATCAACCTGCTGTTGAGAAATACAGGCCACCAAAACAAGCGAAACTGACGGCTTGTTGCAAGTGTGCCTGTGGGAACAACCTGAGACAAGGTATGGACACGCCACTAGGGGTAGGAAGAAACAACTTCCTAGTGAAGAAAAAGACATGTTTTCACTGTGGAAAACTAGGTCACATTGTCCGAAACTGTCCAAATCACGCATACGTTCCCTACTACGCACAAGGATGGCAGAACGCGTCAAGAGGGAGATACTCCAACAACTACCCCTCAAGGTCACGTTCAGACAATGGTGACTGGAATGCACAGATGGTCAGGAATCAAACCCACAAGGCCAAGAATCTGAATCCCAAGGGCAACAAGGGAATGTCAACCAAGAAGTCCAATCCAAGAGATGCTCATGTGAAGCCAAGACCGGTTAGGTCAAAATCATCTCAGAAGCCGACTTCGAGTTCAAAATCAAGTGCTGAGGCACCCATCAGATCGAAAAAGAAATGGGTTAAACCTAACTACAAATGGGTTCCGAAGGCTCAATCTCCCAAACCTTCTAACGATTCTAATATTTCTACATCTTCTGTTTGTGATAAACAAGATATGTCATGGGAGAGAGTTCCTTGCAAAGATGACAAAAGTCAACCCAGTTTCAAAATGGACTGGGTTCCAAAGACCAAATGATGTCGCTCGGTGTCGGGACAGTTATGGAGGCATATCATCTGACTTCGGTTTATTGATAGTGTCTGTTCCAGGCACTTGATAGGAGGCATCTCTCAACTCTACAACATTCAGAACTTTGTTTGTGAGCATGTGTCCTTTGCGGGAAAGGAATAAGGGAAGAGATCAAACATGGGGTTTGTGCTTAACAACATAAAGAATTTTCGGATCTGTTCTGAGATTATGTGTGTTGTTCTCAGACCTTCTAGATGCAAATGCAATCGGTGACTTACAGTTTGAGTTTTCTTCTATATACTCCTGAGTTTATCTTAATCTGATTCATTTTGAAGATAATTTTTTATTTTCTTATAGTTTTCGTTAGTATTGTTTGGGAAGTGATATCAAGAAAGTGATAACGTGCAGTCTAAAACATGTGTAAGGGACTGAATATGAATTGTCTAGACTCTGTGTTCAATGTGCTGGTAGGCACGAAGGATTTGACGGTGTAGATTTAGATAGAATTGTTTGGACTGAGCATACGACGCTCGGGTAGACTGAGCAGATAGATAAACACGGGAACCCACCAGATACACTAAATTAATACGCTTCTAGAACAATGGCTCAACGTTTCTTCGATGTACGAACTTATGTCCTTAATTCTTGTTCTGATAGGGCGACTGGGGGGTTCTGATAAAGTAGGTTTGTAGAAATTATTTTCTTGCTTTCTATCTGTCAGTCATATGTTGCTTCCTCTGCGTGATTGGAAGAGATCCGACATGGAATGCAACATATTCAACTCTAATTCTACACACCTCCTTATCTGTGAAATTCTTTCTGTCTGTTAGACATATGTTGTCTCCTCTGCATGATTGAAACATTTACGACCTGGAACACAACATATGCACCATTCTACCTCTTAATCCCTCTATCTTTGTTAGCCATATGTTGTCCCCTCTACGTGATTGAAATATATCCGACCTGGGACACAACATATGCACCTATTTCTAAATCTAACTTCCTCCTTAATAATTTTTTACTCACCTAAAGTAAGGAGTCCTTAGGAAGTTCTTGATAACCAGGCTATATCGGGAAATGGGGAACACGTTCTAGTGTAACTAAAATTGAACCATTTCAGAGTTTGTCTGTAGATCTCGCTGCTTAATTTAAGTGGACAACAATACTCATGGTCGTCGTCAGCTAAATGGTTTACTTAGAAAAGTTTGTCGATATCCTTCGTGTTTAAGTGGACCACAATACTGACAATTGACCAGATCTATTAATGAAAGTGAAGGTGCTAATAAACAAGTTCAAGCCGTCGCACAACTTTGATTCCAAATATTTTTCTTTTTGCTAAATTTGTTCATAGTTTTCCTCTATGCACAAATTTAGGGGGAGAATTAAAAAAAATTAAAAAAATTAATTTAAAAAAAATCAGAAAATCCAAAAATATTTTTTTGTTTCTGTTTTATTTTTTTAGAAAATATAAAAAAAAATATTGTGTGCTAAGTTTTCTTTTAGTTTTGTTTTGTCTTGAAAACTGATTTCAGGTATAGATAAGACTCATGGAGACTGAATCCAATATTTTTTAGCCAAAGCTTCATCTGTGATCATCGAAGAATTCTCATTCGAAGGAGCAAGAAATGTAGGTTATTCTTTCGACATTCAATCCTTCAACCCCAGAAGCAAGGTGAAGTTGACTTCAAGATTATGTGACGGATTGCATTAAAGCCTCCTCAATCAGTCTGCTGCTATCTTAAACCTGCTAAAGTCATCAAGATGATTCGTTCTCTCTATTCTCTCTGAGATTCTCAAGCTGAAAGCACCATCATTCAAGAATCTCCACAAGAAGCCTCCTCACCCAATGTGCGCTCAATGTTAAATTATACAGAAATCCCAACTGCTCAAGATGAAATCATTTATTGAAGATTCATATGCTCATCTTGATGTTGTGAAGGAATTTAAAGATAAGAGTTGAAGCCAAGCTCCCAATGAAGATTGACAAGAAGTGCCAGCTACTTTTTAAGGGGAGCTTGTTGGGTCAATTAGAAAAAAAAGCTATAAACCAAGGGGAGACTGTTGGGTCAAAAATATGGTTTATACTTAGCTTTACTAAACATTTATTGTTTTAATTATTTGGGCCAAAAATAGTATAGGATTAATTGTAGCTTGGACCGAAAACCCATGTGTTTTCGGTCTAGAAATGGATTATTTGTATTTTGGGCTTGACCTTAGGTCCATATATATATATATATATATATATATATATATATATATATATATATATATATATATATAGGGTGAGGAATGCATGTGAGGGACATAGCCAAGGAGCTTAAGTGTGTGTATTCTAAGGTGTGAGAGAAACAAGAGAGAAGAGTGTATGTGAACTATGTGTATGGAGCATCAATCATTTCATTAATACATTGTAGATTCATCATCTTCTTCTTCTCCTTCTCTTCTATTTTGATCGACATCATCCAATTGATTGGGATTCCGCACCATCAATTAGATCTGATTGATATACAAGAAGATTTTGGACTAACAAAATTCTCCACAATCGGTCATATGTTGGAAGTAGATTTGAATCACGACTGTCATGGGTTGGCTTGTAGAGGTCTAAGATGTTGGACATAGCTACAACACTCATGAGTGCTCATAAGTTCTGAGTATTGGATTCAACCCACACTCACTGGTATCACTTCATGGAATTTATCTCGAGTGATCGTGAGACGGTAATATCATATAAGTCTTCAAACCTAGATATGACTTGTTGCCTATGAGTTGGTTATGCATTGATTGTACGAAAACGCATTGGTAACTCAATGTTATAAAACGTGCTTTTATGTGTGATTCAACAAGTAGTAGAACAAGCATATGATTCAAAGTTTATCTATTCCTTCTTGGATTAGAAGTGATATCTGGGCCCCTCGATGATTTTGTTTGACATATGTACCGGGCCCGGTCAGAACTAAGTTGATGTTTTCAATTAAGTTCTATGTCAAACAAATCAGGAAATCAAGAAACAAACTGCTGGATAATAAATAAGACATTGTTCCATGTATTTGTCCAGCTGATATCTAGAACAGAGGATTATATGATCACTTATCTTAAATGGCATATCATCATCATCTCAGTTCCGAGAGACCTTGAAAGAGCTACGATTGTGGATTAGTTCCTGAAGTCATACTTGCAGTTATAGTTATTAGACTTATCCAAGTGGGAGACTGTTGGATAAGGTGTCTAAGTCCATAACTATTTCTGGTATGTACTTGACCCAGTTGGGCATGGTCTATTTGGGTTGCATGACATCATGCATTTGGATTGACTAAAATGAGAGAAATAACACTTATGGTTTATTCATATATTATAAGTTCTAATATATTAATAATATTATTTAATTAGTATTGATCAAGAATTAATTTGGAATTAATTAAGTGATCAAAAGGATACTAATTAAATATGTGGCTTGATTGTGTAAACCATCCATAATTATATAGTGGGCTAATGGTTCATGGATTATCAAGTTGGGTTAAAACCCATAGGATTCTATATGGTGTTTGTTGAACCCATGGGTCATGGAAATGAAAAGTCATGACAATTAGGGTTTACATGGTGTAACCCTAATTGTAACACACTATATAACGATCCTTAAGTTGACCAAAATCGGACATAAGCACGAAAGAAGAAGGCTAGCCGATTTCAAGTAGTGTGACATTTCTCTCAAAGTCATTCCAATAGCATTTGGTGTTGTGTGAGACATTTGACACATCACACTTGAGGTGCTAGGCTCAAAAGGTTTTTAAGGAATCCAAACTACTACAAGGTATGTTTTCTAACACCTTAGGAGTGTTAGAATGCTCAAAACCCTTACAATATCCGCTAACCATCCCCTACTAGAAAGGGGGTCCTTCTCCCCAAAGAACCTGAGAGCTTCACAACCATGAAACTCATAGAAGGAAAGTGTGCAAGCTCTAACAGTAGCCATAATCTCGGTACAGAACGCCCCCAAATGTTCATCCAAAATCTCCATAATCCCCACCTTGACCATACCGAAAATCACCAGAATCTGCTCTAAAATACCGTGGGTAATATATAACGAGATGAACTTCCACATCCGCTCATTGATCGACTCTGTACCTGCACCTGAGCTGAAACCAGAACCTAAACCCCCTTCCTGAGTGCTCATCACCATTCTGAAAAAAACATGCAAATGACTAGAACATAACTATGAATCCTCACCCAACATGCTTCCGAGATTCTCCAAGTCTCTCCTCAATTCAAGTATGGATCCTATGCTTTTAGTGGTACGAGCCTAATAATATATTCTGCACCTATCCATACTTTCCTCAAGAATCATCACGAATCCCCTAGGTCACCTTCTCCAAATGATACTCAAATAACTTGAAAAACCGCACAACGAAAACCCAATGACGCACTTCCTAGGCTTTCCTAGGTTTCCAACCTAACCCTGCTATCAGGTGCTAAAGAACTCCCCATAATGTCAGCTAACCACCTCATGAATACCATCACATGAAACAACTTCGGATAATCCTTCGAGTAATAGAATCATACCTACAATGGTTGGACACATAAAAGAGCTACGCAATATGGTCAAATACATCACTCTAAGATAATTCAACCTTTGCCACATGTTATTTATCATATTCACTTAATAGTTCACTCACATCACTTAAGAGTTCCACAAAGCACAAAGCAAGTAACACTCCCATCCAAAGAATAACCAAAGAACATCCAAGCTCACATACCATAACTCATGCTAGGAACTCCAACTTTTACTAATGGTTTCATTATGCATGCAAATTATACACAATACAAGATCAGAGAAAGTTTCGAATAAAAGACTCTACACTAGCACCACAACAAGACAAGGAACAGGAAATAGGGCCAATATCATTCATTCTAAAGCTATATGATCCCAATCGTGTATAAATTTTTAAAGCATACACTTAGCAATAGCTGATAGCATTACATATTCCCAATCTAGCATCCAATGCTTCCTGCACTACAAGGCATAACATATCAGGCCAATCCATCATGAAATTCCTGAAAGTATCCCTAACCTTATCCTAGCAAGCAATAATTCATATCATATAACATATCACCATATTTGGGTATTCTGGGAATCACTTACTTGAGCTCATGCGATTACAAACATCATACTCCCTTTGTCTTTATAAATTTCTTATAAAAATTTATTCCCATTACCAAATCTTTTAAGAAACTCATTTTCTTTCAAAAGATTATCAATTCCTCGATTTGAGTTTAGACATACTCAAGAGTGTGCCTGAATCCCTCAAATCAATGCTCTGATACTAACTTATAACGTGCAAAAAATTACAAGGTAAAAATTTCATTTTTAATTCAAATAAAACACTAGTTATCTTTTAGTCAAACATCCATTATCCTCTTATTTTTATTCAGAAGTACTTCATAAGAAAACAATTATCAGATTATCCCAAAATCATCATAATGCGGAAACATGGGTGTATGCGTTGCGATCAAGCCGGGCCCTTCCCTTTCGAACCGATAGTACCTAAAAACATACCCATAAAACTGTAAGAACAAAGCTTAGTGAGTTCCCCAAGATACCATACATACCATTTGGCCTAGCCCTTACATTGGGCCAACCCACCATAATAGGTCTAGCCCTGGCAAACCAATGGGCCTAGCTCGATTATACGATTGTAAAAGTCATAAAGACAGTTAGCACCTACATAATGTCACACCCCAAAACCGAGAACGGCGGAAACGTTCTGGGGCGGAGGACGTCATGTATAATATCAACAACAATGTAAAGTAGTAAACAAGAAACAACATCATCCATTGCATTAATAAAATAATTATTATACAATTGTATTCTGTCAAATTTTGATAAACACTAAAGCATAAATCAAAATGAAAGATAAGTCTTGAATAAGCTCCATCTTCCTTTCTTCTTGCATCGGTACCTATCTAAGATGACCTGAGGATACAAGAAATTTTGAAAGCGAGTATCAGCTATAAAGCTGGTGAGATCATAAGTATTAATGTGTCTTAATTTGTAAAAACTTATAATTTTTAAGACTTGACATTGTTTTGAAAGAAAGCTCATAAAAGTGTGAAAATGTTTGTAGATCAGCTGTAAATGTTTGAAAACCCTAGAATCCCTATGATTCCTATTAGTAACAAAAGGAGTCTTCTACCAAGACTTAACTGTGCTATTTGTAGTCTTCTACCAAGACCTAATTGTGTTACTATTATTATCATTATAAGAAATTTTATCCTTTGGTACAAGGATACCTAAATATAATTTTACCTCATTGGTTATGTGAATGAGTCACAATTATGGGTAATAATATAACAACCTGAATCATACCCTTTGGTACTATAAACTTTAACTTTAAGCCATCCGTAGACGTGCTCTTTACTTCTGTTGCTAACAGCTGGGTATAGGAATAGTTAATCCTTTAATCGTGCACCTGAAAAGGTACCAACCGTTTGACATCCGTATATGTAGTTTTACCTCTGTAGCTAACAGAGATTCTAGGAATGGTCAATCCCCCAACTCGCATCCTCTGGTACTAGGATAATAATCTATTCTATCTCGTCGATTATGTGATCTTATCACAAGGAAAAGGTAAGAACATGGATTTAATAACGGAGTCGTTACATATAAAATGTAATAGGACTCCTACTGATGTATCTATGCACAAGTAGTCCTATAAGTATAGTAATGTAAATATTATAGTAGTACGGTAAGGTTCTACGTGCTGCTAGCTGTAATGTGTGTTCTCTCTATCTAGCAAGTATAGTAATATAACCGTTCTAGTATAGATGTATATGTTCTCGTCCTAGTATAGTTTGTACATGTAATGTATAGTAATGTTTTAGAAAGTATTGACTCATGAATGAACTGACTCGTTGTATGATATCGCATTCTAGTAATGGTTCTGGTATCTTCCTGAACTACCCATATGGTAGCTTACTAGTAATCTAAGTGGTATGTATGGACGTGGATGTATACCCTTGTTACCCAAGGGCATAAGATGAACTGGAAGGACCTTTTATGACTTTATATGTACACATGATGTATAACTAATAGTTAAACGACCTTCGGACGAGTATCCAATATCCCACCAGACCACATCTCAAGGCGCGAAAAGGAAATAGGGTGGATAGCCTTCCTAAGTCTTTTAAACATTTCTTATATAACTATACATATAGAGGCATGCAATTTATAATATAAAAGCATAAATAAGTTTGGTAAAACATTTGAAACATAAATATTAGTTGAAGGAAAGATCGACTTGATGTCAATCTATAAAACAATTTGAAGGCATAAGTTTGATAAAACAATATAAGTATAAGGAACATTTGTTTGAAACACAGTTGTAAATGAGTTTGAAATATGATAAACAGAGTAAGAGGTACAGTGTAATAAGGAGTTTAAAATATATAAAATGTTTATAAAAATCATTTGAAGGAAACTGTTTGGTACAACGGCTAATGAGTAGCCAAATCTTTTGAATGTTGTATATTAATCACATGTGATTGATGTAATACTAGCATGATTCTACTTGTATCCCCCCATAAAGCATTTAAAAGTAGTTCAAAACATTATTTAAGGGGTATGAACTCACTTGATTGAAGTGGTTGATTTGAAATAGTCGAGAGAAGAATCGAGCATAACTTCGACAGGAAGAGTTGAAAACGCGGGAAAATCTCGGGATTCTCGGGAATCTCGGGAATCTCGAGAACACAAAACCTTCCTTCGGGACTTGAAGGTGAAAACCGAGGCTTTGGGAGGGTCTCGGGGGCTTAAACGCAGAGTTTTGGCGCGAGAAAGAAAGGAACTGAGCAATGGAACTCGGAGCCCTTGAAATCTACTTATAGGGGCATTTTTGGGGTGTGCCACGTCGTGGCAACCTTTTTCCACGTCGTGGGCTTGGTCGTCACTGCATGCGTCATCCCAAGTTGCATCTGGGGGCCTCCCGGAGGTGTCAGGAGATTTTCCACGTCGTGGCACTGCTTGCCACATCATGGTCTCTGACAGCCTCGAATATCGGGTCTCGAACTTGTAAAATCCGTAACTTTCGCATACGAGCTCCGTTTTTGACGTTCTTTATATGCACGCGTAGCTAAAAATATGATCTACAACTCTCGTTTAGACTTCATTGGCAAATTTTGACTTTATTTTTAATTATTTACTTCTAACGGGCCGGGACACGAAAAGTCCGTATAAAATCCATAACTTCTTCATCCGATGTCCGTTTTCGTCAGACTTTTCGCCGTTGTGCTACTATTTTTGAGACCTTAGATTCTCATTTAGGTTGTTTTGGTCAAAAGTCTCTCGAGCTCTATTTCGAGTTTTTTAGCTGTCTACTGCTATATCCGAATCTTGGAAAAATCATAACTTCCTCATACGAAGTCAGATTTGGACGTTCTTTTTATGTACGCTCACAGTTTGAGGTTATTTATAAATTTCATTTAGATACATAAGGCTATAAACTATTGTATTGAAACTTCGCGTTTTTCGTTTAATTGGTGTTGCCGGTTTTGCCGAGAATCTTCGGTTGGTCATAACTTCTTCGTTATAACTCGGATTTTAGGGTTCTTTATATGTACGAAAACCTTGATACGATTCCTACTACTTTATTTAACCCAAATAAGATTTTAGGAAAGTTATATTTTGACCTAAATTTGATTGGTTTTACATTACATTGTCTCGAAATATCGGGTTGTCACATCATCCCCCCGTTAGAGGGAATTTCGTCCCGAAATTAGAATTTAAGCAAGGAAGTATGCACGAATGATCGAGTCGTGAGGAGGAAACTTCCTAATCGTTTGGTTCTAGCGCACCTAAGTGATAACGGGTTCTCGGTTGGCATTCCAACGAACCTTCACTAACTGGCGATGGCGTTTCTTCGTCCGCTTGACCTCTCGGTCGAGGGTCACTACGGCTCTAATACGAAGTTGAGGATCTCGAAGAGTGGACTTGCAAGAGTACTAACGGAAAGATATGGTTTCACGATCGAGATGCGAAGAGTAGAAAGTACGTCACTGAGTTCGCAGAGTAAGTCTAGTTTGTGTGAGGCACAGGACCGATTCTGATAAGAATCTCGGAGGTCCTGTCTAACTTGGATTTAGCTTTCCACGTTTTACGAAGCGTATTGAGCCATTCCCAGAGTGAGTTATCCTAAAGAACTTGGTCACTCACTTGGAATCTCAAAGGTTCCTTTTCTTACGTAACTTCCCAGTCAAAGGCCACCCCTTGTTGGGTCAAAGTCGTACGAGTTTCTGTAGCTTGCGAGGAGTTCTGAATGAACTAAGGCGGTTGGTCGGTAAGACCTAGAATCTGGCGAAAAACTATCGGCGTCTCTGGTGTTGATAAATGCTCAACGGTTTTGACAAATTGAGAGAGTACTCAAAATTTCTCACATTACTATCAGTGTGTCCTAGAAATTTGACTATTCAATTTCAGAACTCGTGCCTAGAGAACTTTGCTAAAAGTTCCTCTGTAGGAATGTTACCATGTGCTTTCTTCTTACTACGAGGGTAGATAAGTAAGTCATTTCATGGGGAAATGATGAATTGATCCAAGTAAGAAAGACGTAACCCTAATCATTTAACTCATGAAAACCATGGGCGTATTGGTCCTATCCGAAAGGTATCACTACGAACTCGAAGTGTCCGTATCGGGTTCGGAAGATAGTCTTCCAGACATCCTTCCCTAACACATCGAACTGGTGATATTCGGATCTCAGGTCCATTTCTGAAAGTAGATTCTTTCCTTACGTCTGCTCAACCATTTAGTCTATGTGAGGCAGAGATAACGATTTCTATGAAAATCTTGACGGATTCCTTGATAACCGAGGCACATACGATGCGATCCATCGATCTCTGGAAGAATCTGACCGGGGTTCTCTAGGGTGAGAAACCTAGTCTTCTAATTCTATTTCTGTGTGGTTCGCCAAGTTGCTCGTGCTATTCTTGTATCTCCGTGGGTGTTTAAACTATAGGGTGATCTGTTTTCGGGAGTTGTGATGGGTTCTAAGTCTATTCACATGACAATGTGATTACTCGTATACTTAGGCAGTTTCTCCGTCCTGAAGTCCATTTTAGAATTCATACAGGGCTTCACGATCACAATTTCGTGTATACGAGTCGTATATAATTAAGATTGAAAAGGTAGTCGAATAACTGATTCTTCTTTACCCTCACATCCCAAGGAGGAAAAGGGTTAAGGCGGAATCATCAATTCTAAACCTGTAGAACCTTGATTATATAACACTCTTATGTATACCTTCCTCAGTGACAGATCATCTGCATGAATCCCTGGATTGAACTTGACGTACTGCATGAGTGGTACTTCAGGATTTCTTTGGGAAGAAAAATAACTAAGAGGTACTCCTGGAATGAGTACTTCGGTGTTCTGATATGACGGCTTCGCTGGATAAACGATCCAGAAGAAAGAGATGTACGTATGAAGCTGTTTTAGCGTCGATCAAATTGAATATGATTGTATGATAATGTCTGAATCATACAGAAACTTTAAAGACATTAGAATTAAACATAGACGATTACAGACAAAACACAACTGTGCAACCATGAACAGAGTTACAGTACTTTAGATTTACCACAAGACTATTGCTGCGAATAGGATATACTACAAAAGACAAGTATACGCAGCACGAGCGTCCCTATACTGACAGGATCTCGCAAAAGGTAAGACTCTAGTTGCACTAATTCTAGATAGTTTATAAGTTTGTTACAACGAACGCCCAAATTACATTTAACGTGGTTCCGGAGTAGGCTCTCCTGCAGCTGTGATCCTGAGAATCTTCCCATCTGCGCCAGAATTCTGCGTTATCGGGCAATCCTTCTGAAGGTGTCCAATTTCACCGCATTGGTGACATATATGGACAGCACCCACATTGGTGGTGGTAGTGAAACGTCGAGTAGGAGTTATGGGGACGCGGGTTCTTTCCTTTTTCGGGCATTCTCTTTTATAGTGACCAAACTCACCACAGTGATGACAAGTCTGGTTTCCCTCGGCGTTGGGTGAGTTATTGGTCGGTCATGATAAGCTCTTGCGGTATCGTTTGGTGTGCCTCTTTTTGTTGCAATTTGAGCACTGCTTCCCCCGACATGGTCCAAGGTGGTGATAATTACATTTGATGCAATTAGGGAGATTTCCAGCATATTGTCGGGCTGGGTTTGGGACAACTGGTGTTTCCGAAGGGATGGTAGTAGGAGGTATAGATGTCGTAGTTGTGAAGGTCGTTACCCGTGGTTGTTTCTTGTTCGTCCCTTTACGCGATTTGTCCTTCTTTCTATCCCAAAACTTCCTTTTGTTACTCTTCGTCTTGGAACTCGGGGTGTCGTGGTAGTTTGCTGCTCGTTGCGGTATTTGATTGTTACTCGGATAGGAATTGTTGCAAACAATCCCGCTAACATTCGCATTGTTAGCGTTAAGGTGCGTCAGAAAAGCTGACACGGCAGCCGAGACTGCAGCTTGAATGGTAGCTGCATCAATCTGGAGGGTTGGTGCTTGGTTGATGGGTTGCTCGTCCTTCTTTGGCGACATGATTCTGTTTTACGGAAAGAAAATGAATTTGTGAGAGAGCATGGTTGAACCTAGACTTAATTTGACTGTTTAAGAAAAGAATAGAAGTATGTTCTCGAGAGTTTGACCTACATCCCTATGATGCAGTCCTAGAACAGATTGGAGGTATGATTACGAAGGTTTGACCTAGATCCCTATGATGCAGTCCTAGTAATGAGTAAAAGTAAGTTCATAGAATGGTCTCAAGACGTTTGATGTTCGAGCTGAGGTATCGGGGTTAGTGAATAACAAGATCCAACCACTGAAAGAGACTTGGAAATGTCTCCGAAGATAAATCACCATAGTCCAATGACTTGACTAAAGCATGATTCCGATATACTCTAATGAAAGTAAGATAAAAGTACTTGAATGAAGAATGACACAGAAGTTAGCCGGCTGTCAATATCTTTGATATTCACGATGTAAGGATTCTAGAAAATGACCTTGTAAAGGTCTCACATCATATCCACAGAAGATATTTCCTGACAGCATAAAGACCTAACTAAAGTACTTAAGGTACAAGATAATTTCATAGAAAATGCCACATCAGGCATAGATAGAAAAATACGATTCCTCTTTATAAGGAAATAAAGTAAAGCGTCTACTACTGGCGATGGTCATCCCTCTGGTGAACGCTTAGTTCAGCCAATTGACGTTCCATGTCACGTAGGTGTCCTTCGCACTCCATCTGGCGTACTTGGAGCCCTATGACTTCGGCTCGTGATTCAGTCAGTGCTTGCAGCAGGGTTTCATGGTTTCTCTCTGATCTCTCGTGAGCATCCTCTAGATGAATGGTGTGGAGGGTATGCATTCTAGCATAGGCGCCTACTTCTGCAATATGATGTAGGGCTGTCCTGCCTTGAATCTCATTTCGGGCCTTTCTGCGGACCAAGATTGGCAAGACTCTATCTTCTGAGCCCCCATTGCTCAGGTCGTAAAAGCTTCGGTCGCCATCAAATATCATAAACTGATCTTGTCCTTGGCTCCCTGTTTCCAAGCGTTCCACTCACTCAGGGTCTGGCCATGAAAAGCCGGAAGAGGGTTAGGAATTGGAAAGGAGCTGCTTGGGGTAGGTTCTCAACCTCCAGTTCGGAGTTAGCATCATACGAAAAGTCTTCATCATGGTGATCATCCAAGGGGATAGGATGATCATTCTCTGGTTCTTCTCCAAACCAACCAGCTATGACTTCATTCGGAAAATACTGGTTGTCAAGGGGATGGAGTCCAACTATGATTTCTATGCGAGAATTTAGGGTAAGTGGATAATTATTAGACGAACTATCTAGATAATTATTTAGAAAACCTTCATTAGTTACATCGCTATTTGTGAAGTGCATACCAGCTATGTGTAATCTAAACAGGATAGACCTTCGAATGAGTGACCTTAGTTCCAAATTCACACAGAATAGGGGTGAGGCAAAATTTTCACAAATTCTAAGTCTATAACATCCTAATTACATATAGCCTCAGTGTATCCACTTAGCAACTATCAACTTAATAATGAAGATCCCGTTTTAATTCTCAAGTATAAAGTACTTATAGTAACACCAAATACTCCTATAGTATTTTAAATTTTAATGTTATGTTCTATTGTTCTCATTGTGGTAGGGTTGGTAAGATTTTAGCATTGTTGCAACCACACACTTAAACTTAGGCACATGCTAGTCAACCCTCGGATAATATAGGCGATCAGGCTATATCTTCCCAGTTTTGACCATATGTCTCTAAGCCCACTTGTGTTGCCCAACAATCGTAATTCTTTTGTACTGTCCTAGTGACACTGATTTTAGTATGAATGCAACACGTATACTTATTGAAATATTTTACTATTTAAAGTATAAACTCTTGGTCAGAGTATTTTTAATCCCTTATGTATTTATAGTTAGTATATCTTTTATGGGTTGATATACTTAATTCACTATAAACAATGCTCTGATACCAATCTGTCACACCCCAAAACCAAGAACGGCGGAAACGTTCTGGGGCGGAGGACGTCATGTATAATATCAACAACAATGTAAAGTAGTAAACAAGAAACAACATCATCCATTGCATTAATAAAATAATTATTATACAATTGTATTCTGTCAAATTTTGATAAACACTAAAGCATAAATCAAAATGAAAGATAAGTCTTGAATAAGCTCCATCTTCCTTTCTTCTTGCATCGGTACCTATCTAAGATGACCTGAGGATACAAGAAATTTTGAAAGCGAGTATCAGCTATAAAGCTGGTGAGATCATAAGTATTAATGTGTCTTAATTTGTAAAAACTTATAATTTTTACTACTTTACATTGTTGTTGATATTATACATGACGTCCTCCGCCCCAGAACGTTTCCGCCGTTCTCGGTTTTGGGGTGTGACACATAACATATAATGAGCTTAGCTCTTCCTGATCCATGGGCCTAGCCCAACATAAAAATAGGCCCAACCCAGCTTACTAATGGGCCTAGCCCAACATACCATGCAAGAGTCACAAAGAAAACTAGCATAACATGACCTAGTAGGCCGACATTGGTGCCTCCGACCCACGAGTATAGTGAGGAGACTTACCTCTAGCTGCTAAAACACTCAAATAAATACCTGCCTGCTGGTCAGAAAAATTCCTCGCGCTATCAATATCAATAGCATCCAGTTATTAATTAGATTCTGATCCATATCCAAGAGTCTAAGCTACTTTCCCCATAACTTGGGTAAAAGACCATCTTACCATTTATCAAACATGGCCCAAAGCCAAGGCCAACCTAACTATTCAAAAAGACCCAAAACCAAAATGGCAACCCAAAGCCCAATATATGGCCTAATCTTCCAAACTGAGCACAAAACCCATCATGGCCTAAAATCCAGGGGAGCCCAACAAGCTAGCCCCAAGACAAAAATAAAGGTCTAATGGCCCAACCAGGCCCAAACTTACAAACCCAAACTAGGGCCCAAAACCGAGGTTGTCAAGCCCAAAAGCCCACTTGCTGAGTACACCAGGCATACATCATACTCCATTTAGGGCTAGTATGTACAACGTCCCATCATGGTACATCCTGCATACTCCCCAGTTTTCCTACCTACTCCATTAAGCACTTAATCAATTGAGACCTGAAGCCAAACTCTCAGATCTGATCCTAAAAGGTAACTTATCATGTAAAGTTGGCAACTTTATACCCATGCAAAAAGATCAAAAAGAGCTTAATAAAGGTCTTAACGCTTGTATGGACCAAAATGTTCCATAAAGTTGACATTTTTATGAACATGGGGACTAAATGGAGCCAGGATCTAGCATCCATAGCTTCTAGAGTATATCAAAAGCTCAACTTTAACTCGAAAGTCCCCAAAAGCGCACAAAATACACCATAAACTAGATCTAACACCAAAGACCATCAAGGTGAGAGCTTTTTACCACAAAATGCTTGCAAATGAGTAGAAGATCCTAGATCTACAAGCTCAAGTTATCCCCTCAAGTGATCCTCTTCTTCTTCTTATTCACAAACCACTAACAAACACTATTTCAAGCTCAAAACTCACCAAATCACTTTAGGGTTTCGATTTTTGTGTAAAGGGAGATGGAGGCTGGTCTAAATATCCAAGATATGATATAATGATTCATAAATAGGGTGTAAACCCTAAAAATTAAGGTTTTCATCTGGCCGGAGTACGCCCAATGTATTCCCTATACGCCTAGCACACTCTATAAAGTGCCCACGATCCGTTCTACCTAGTGCGCCTAATGTAGTCCTTTGTACGCCCTACGTACAAGGCTTAGCCTTTTAAACCAGCTACTTTCAGGGGCCGTAACTTCTTCCTTCTAAGTCCGATTTTGATGATCCTTATATCCACATAAAGGTAACAAAAAGCTCTACACTTCTATCAACTTATCCTTGCCTTAAAACTTCCCGAACTAAAATCCAAAATTCATAAAAAGCCCAAACTAACACTTTATCAATATACCCCTTGTCTTCAAAACACAAGTCGAACTACCGGATCATCTAAATTACATTACCCACACCCAAATGGGTCTAAATATATATTTCAAAATGGCCCTAAGCCTTGTGTGATAACTGATCTTCGGTTCATAGCCCTGAATTAGGAAATGATTAGGAATAGGGTGCTACATGAGTATCGAAAGTTCTTTCTGGTCGGATTGTGAGCTATTAACCATAAATGGTGTCAAATCATTCGGACTCAACGAAACATGTATATAGATCGATGAAAAATATTGAATACAAACAACTAGGCTCAAATCATTTATGAACTGTGACAAATTACCATTTTGAACAAGGAATGGATCAAAATTTAGGCTAAATCAAGAGTGATTGGGCTAAATCAAAGAAAATATGAATTGGATCAACAACAATAGGGATCGAAACGAATATGATCCAATCAAATCAAATGAATCAAAATCACTAATAAAAACACGATTCCAAGAGATTTCAAGAGATTAAGAGAGACTCACCAGATTGATACCAAATGAAGAACCGTTTCTTCAAAAATCAATTCAATCTTCGAAGACCCAAATTGATACCAATTGTAGAGTTATGAGCATTTTATTCGACATGCAGAACTGTAAATAACGCAATGCACACGGTGATTTTGGTGCTAAAAGATGTATTTGTTAATAGCAATGAGTTACAAAAAGGGATCTAGATCTAGTTCTACATAAATATCTCAATCACTAATCTCAATGAACTACATCTTTCAAGCACACTCTACTAGTGGAATGCAACCCACTATATATAGAGGTGCTAACAAATCTATCCCCCTCTCTCTCTGTCTCTCTCTTTCTATCTTATATGTCTCAAAGTTCTAATCCTACATGTACAAGTGGTTCTTCTCAAGTCAGATCATCACAAATTCAATCCATGAATAACTTCGCACCCTAAAAATTTAAGATATGCTAAGTATTGATATTATGATTAACTATTTACATATGATACATTTGCTTGTTAAATTTGTAGGCATACAAGTTTTAGATGATGTCATTGAAAATCATACATTGATAGAGGTAGAAAATATTATGAAGAAAACTGGTAGCAACTTACATAGATTCCCTGAAATTCCATATGTAGTTGATGATACATGATTGCTAAATAAAAATATATTAATCCAGAGTCATGTAATATATGATTGAACAAATTTGGCGATAGAGTATGAAATGTTAATGGCTTAACTCACATGTGAACAAAAAGATGTGTACAATATCATCATAAAAGTTATAGAAAATAACAGTGGATGAATGTGAAACATCCCGAAAATACAACCCAAAAATTTCGTTTTTATAGCATTATTAAAACCATTATATCATTACCAAAGTATAAAAATCATAAACCATGTGTTTCAAAATCTCAGAATATCTATGACATATCAAATCTCATGTAAAATATCGTATGAAAATATCAGAGTAAAACTCCTAGGTTGAAGATTGTGGTGTGTGCCATGCGATCATCCCGAGCTCTTCCCTTTGCTACCGAAAGTACCTGAAAGCAAAACTAAAATTGTAAGCACAAAGCTTAGAGATCTCCCCCAAACTACCACATACCATACAAATAACATATCACAATAACAATACTCTGAGACTACTTTCAACCACATCGGGACGAATCCCGGCATCGGGCTCACCCAGGCATCCGACCGCATCAGGCATCGGGCTCACCCCGACATCGGGCTTACCCCGACATATACACATCATGACATATATCATAATCACATAATAAAATCACATAATCTGCATTGGACCAAATCCTGGAACATATAACATATAGCATTCAAACTAGGATACGCCGGGCTTGCCCCGTAACACATAACTCATAGCATATAACCTAACATACATCGGGTTTGCCCGGACATTAGGTTGAAGCCCGGTACACCTAACACATAAAATATAGCATACAACATACAACATGCATGAATCACAAATACATCACGCATACGTAACTACTTCTCGGGACCGCTCTGTCATCGAACCGAAGTCCGGAAACATTTGAACTGCATCAAGCTAACCTCGACATACTATAAATACTTAAATGGGTCGGCATTGGTGCCTTAGTCCCTTTTCTACTGGAGGAGAACTCACCTCGTAAAGCTGACTGTCTGCTGAAATCCGAACGGGAAATCCCTGTATGCTATTCCGGTGACTCCCCGGCAGAAAAGATGGCCAATGGGGTGTAGTTCCTGGATCTACCCCTTTTCCCTTGAGTGTTCTATCTTACACTTCTTCCACTAGCTTCAAGATACACCAAATAACACTCAAAATAACCAATAAATCGCAAGTTCACTTATGGAGAATTAGGGTTTCGGGATTACTACTTTGGAGGTGATGGAGGCTGGAATGGAGGCCCATAATGTTGCTTACATAGGGTGCAAACCCTAAATATTAGGGTTTCATCCAGCCCGGCCTACTCGCCAAGTATGGGATTCGACTCGTCGAGTAGCCTCATTAAAACCCGCGCTTATCATGTCCTATACTTGATGAGTTAGGGCTACCAACTCGTCGAGTAGCTCCTATAAAAGGAACATTTGATGAATTAAATACGTACCAGGAATGGAGCGTTACAATTATCCCCTGCTTGTCTTAGACTTCATCCTCGAAGTCTGTTGATCCTTAAAACCACTCCGGGTAGTGCTCGCTCTTCTCCTCCTCGGGCTCCCATGTCCACTCTGAACCCTTCTGGTGCTGCTACTACACCTTCATGAATTCTACCCTCTTGTTCCTCAGCTCCTTTGTTTTGAGATCTAAAATCACCACTGGTCTCTTGATGTAGTTTAGGTTGTCGTCAACCTGAATTTCCTCAAGGGGTACCACTGCTGAGTCATCCACCAAGCTCTTCCTCAACTGAGAAATATGGAACGTGCTGTGGATCTGGCTGGGCTCTACTGAAAGATCTAACTGATAAGCAATCCGACCCACCAGGGCCAAAACCCTAAATGGACCAATGAACTTGGGGCCCAACTTGCCCCGCTTCTGAAACCTGATAACACCCTTCGAGAGTGATACTTTCAGGAGGACCATATCTCCCACCTAAAACTCCAAGTCCGAACGTCGCTTGTCGGTGTAACTCTTCTGCCGACTCTGAGCAGTCTGGAGCCTGCTCCGAACTTGTTGTATCCACTCCTTCGTCTTGAGTACTACCTCCGTACTCCCCATGACTCTCTGACTGACCTCGCCCCAACAAATTGGGGTCCTACACTTCCACCCATAGAGCATCTCAAAGGGAGGTCGGTCTATGCAGGCGTGGTAACTGTTGTTATACAAAAATTCCGCTAGCAAAAGGTACGTATCCCAATTGCCACCGAAATCTAACACGTATATGCGTAGCATGTCCTCGAGAGTCTAAATCGTCCTTTCGCTCTGTCCATCCGTCTCAGGGTGGAAAGCGGTGCTGAAAAGGAGACGAGTACCCATCTCTTCGTGAAACCGCTTCCAAAACCTGGAAGTAAACTAGACATCTCGGTCTGAAACCATCGAGACAGGTACTCCATGACGTGCCACTATCTCTTGCACATAAATCTCGGCCAGCTTCTCGACCGATATGCTCTCCTGGATCGGTATGAAATCGACACTCTTGGTCAACCGATCCACGATGACCCATATCGAATCGACCCCACGTGCGGTCCTGGGAAGATTAGTAATGAAATCCATAGTGATATCCTCCTATTTCCACACGGTAATGTCTAATGGCTGCAACTTTTCGTGAGGCCTCTAGTGCTCCGCCTTAACCTTCCTGCAAGCCAGGCATCTCTCCACGTACCAAGCTACGCCCCGCTTCATGTAGGGCCACCAGTAATCGGGTCAAAGATCTATGTACATCTTCGTCACCCCTAGATGGATGGAGAACCGAGACTTGTGGGCCTCATCCATCAACACATGCCGTACTACGTCCCAGTATAGTACCCAGACCCTCCCAGGCAAGGTCAACAATCCTCGACTATCGTAGTCAAACGAAACCACTCAGCCCACTATCCTCTTGCATTTTTGGGTCTCCTCCTTCAGGCCCTCAACCTGCACCTCCCTAATCTGCTCCAGCAGTGGAGTCATCTCTGTCATCCTCAAACAAATATCTCGGATTGGGGCCGCTATCGCCTTGAGGCTCAAGGCATCGGCCACTACGTTGGCCCTGCCCAAGTGGCAAAGGATCTCACAGTCGTAATCCTTAACTACGTCTAACCACCGATGCAGCCTCATGTTCAAATGTGGTTGATCCATGAGGTACCTTAAACTCTTGTGATTCATGTAGATAGTAGACTAGACTGCGTAGAGGTAATGCCGCCAAATGTTGAAGGCGAACACCACTGCCCCCCAGCTCTAAATCATACATCGTGTTGTAATCCTCGTGAGGCTTCAACTGTCGCGAAGCATAAACTATCACACGCACCCGCTGCATCAATACCGCTCCCATACCTGTGATTGAAGCGTCACGGTAGACTACGAAGTCATCTACTCCCTCTGGCAGGGTGAGAATCGGTACTTCACACAGTTGTTGTCTGAGCGTCTCGAAGGCTGACTGCTGCTCAAGACCCCAACAAAACACCATCGACTTCTTGGTCAGTCGGGTCAGTGGAACTGCTATCTTGGAGAAGTCCTAGATAAATCTCTTGTAATACCCTACCAAACCCAGGAAGCTCCAAATCTCGGATGGAGACCTCGGGACCTTCCACTGCATAATGGCCTTTATCTTGGCCGAATCTACTAATATACCCTTCTGGTTGACGAGGTGCCCTAGAAACTGCACCTCGCGCAACCAGAACTCGCACATGGAGAACTTTGCGAAAAGTCTCTCCCTCCTCAAGGTATCTAGCAACTCCCTCAAGTGATCCTCATGCTGCTCCTCAGTCTTGGAATAAACCAAGATGTCATCAATAAATACTATTATAGACCGATTCAGCATCAGTCTGCACACGCGATTTATGAGGTCCATGAACGTGGCTGGAGCATTGGTGAGCCCAAAGGGCATACCCACAAAAGATTAATGAGCATAGCGGGTCCTAAAAGCGGTCTTCTACACATCATCATCTCTGACCCGCATCTGGTGATATCAGGATCGTAGATTAATCTTGGAAAACCAAGATGCTCCCTGAAGCTGGTTCAACAAATCATCTATCCTTGAGAGTGGGTAACGGTTCTTCACCGTTATCATAGTTAGCTCCCGGTAATCTATGCACATACGGTGCGACCCGTCCTTCTTCTTCACAAACGGTATCGGGGCTCCCCACGGCGAACTGCTCAGCCTGATAAAACCCTTGTCTAGCACCTCCTACAACTGCGTAGACAACTCCTGCATCTCGACAGGATCCAACCGATATGGTGCCTTGGCTATCAGAGCCGTAGCAGGGACCAGGTCAATCCGGAACTCAACATGTCTCTCTGGAGGTACCCCAAGCAAATCCTCCGGGAATACGTCCGGGTACTCTCGCACTACTAGTACATCATCAACTGTCGCCTAACCCTTATCCCGGGTATCCACGACATAGGCGACAAATCCTGCATATCCCTGCTGGAAGTAGCGCCTCGCTCTCGCCACTGAACAAAGAATCAGTGCGCGATGTAGCCTCTCGCCCTGAATCAGTAACTCTCGCCCACTAGGAGTCCGAACCTTCACTAACTGTAGCTCACAATCAATCACTGCCCCATTGAGACTCAACCAATCCATACCCACTATAACTTTATTCCCTCAAAGGGAATAGGAACCAGATCCATTGAGAATTGATCATCAAACAACCGTACTGTACATCCTTTATGAACCCTCGCGACCCTAATGGTCCTGTCATCGGCTATCTCAACGTCGAGTGGGCAATCCAGTTCCCGTGGAGCTCTACTAAATCGTTTGCTAAGTACAAGCGACTCAAATGATCGGGTAGCCCTAGAATCAAACAATACCATAGCTAAAATGTCGTTCACTAAGAACGACCCTATAAACAAACATATAAGCATGCGAAACAAAACAATATGAAATACAAAGATAAGAGAAAGATACATACCCATCACCACGTCAGGAATCGCTCATGCATCCTCTGTAGTAAGCTGAAAAGCCCTGCTCCGTGCTGTAAGGCCTTCGCCCAGCCCTAACGGCCATCTGTAATCCTCAAAGTGGCAGGAGAGGGTGCTACCACCTTCCCTCTTGCTGCTAAACTTGGGCACTAGGACCGCTTGTGTCCCCTCTGATTGCACTGAAAGCAAATCAGGTTTGATGCCGATATGGTGGGGTAAGTAGTTGTGCAATCTCGGCTCATGTGACTAGTTCGGCTGCACTTGTAGCATCCCGAACTCTCTGCCTTGCACGTCCCCTCGTGCATCTTGCCGCATTTACCTCAACGATCATGGATCTATTGGCTCCGAGATCTGTGATGTGATACCTTGGGCTTCTTGCCCGAGCCTCCTTACAAAACCCCTTCTGGTTTCCTCTTCTTCTCTATCTCCAAATCCAAGTCCCTCTCCCAAGCCCTATCAATCATGTCCTCCAGCGTCTTGCAGCTGGAACGGATCACAAATGTCTAATGTCACTCCTCAACATCTCATGGTATCAGGCCTTTTTCATCTCCTCGTCCGCCACATACTGCAAAACGAGAAGGGACCTCTCCTTAAACTTGGTGGTAATCTCCGCCACAGTCTTTGTCGTCTGCTGGAGGTCCTGAAACTCCCTAGCAAGTTGTTACACCTCAATGACAGGTGCGAACTCAGCCATGAACCTGGTTGTGAAATCACCCCAGGTCATCGCATCTAGAACTGTGTTATCTCCAACGGCTCTCCGGACCTCCTCCCACCAGTCACATGCCCTGTGCATCAAAAGACAAGATGCAAGCCTTACCTTGTCCCCCTAGGGACACCTGCTTGTGCGGAATGCATTGGCGATGTCTGCCAACCATCTGGTATTAGCAATGGGGTCTTGAGCCCCATGGTAATCGGGAGCTTCACATGCCCTAAACTCCCTGAAGGTTAGCATGCGCGACCCCATCGTGGCTGCCACCTAAGTGTAGAATGTACTTAATCGCTAATCCATAAGCTCCATAATACCCATCTTGATCGACCCGAAGATCACCGGGGTCTGCCCAAGTATAACGCGAGTGATCTCTGAGGAGAGAAACTCCCTAGTCTGCTCATCTAGGTGCTCGACTTTAGAGCTTGAACCCGATCCCTCTCCGGCACCTGAACAGCCGGTTGTTGGTCTAGGGCGTAAAACCACCATTCTAAAAACACATAATGACAAACGTCAAAATACAAATATAACTCGAGGGATCACATACACTACAAGTTCCTTGGTCTCATCTTAGCCTTCCTTGATTCGAGTACGGATCCTCTACTTTTAGTAGTTGTTGCCCATACTACCTTCCACATCTATCCGTACTTTCCTCAAGAACTGCCTCGACTCCACCAAGTCCTTTCTACTACTACTGTTGATCTCATACTAAACTCTTCCTAGGCTTTCCCTAGAGTAATTACCAACCCACGTTCCGCTATCAGCTGCATAAGAAGTCCCTGCTACCTACCCCTAACTAGCTCGTGAATACTATTACATATCACTAAGACTAGATAATTCTTCAAATGAGAGATCCTACACTACAACGGTTGGACTCAAACAAGAGTTGCGCAATAGAGCTATATCTAACCTTCTGAAATTATTTAATCCTTGCAATATCTAATGTAACATATTCATTTACTAGTTAGTAATAGATAACTAAGACTCCTAAAAGCACAAAGCAAGCAGCATTCGAGCAACGAGTACACATAATCAAGCACTTAGTACTCTGGCTATCATACTGACAAATCTGTACTAGCATGCAGTTCTCATAAATCTGAACACATATAACAGGCACATAAAACATCATTCCTAGATCCTTAGTCCTAATCTAGCATGTTGTTCTAATAAAGTTGATAATCATAACATAGCATAAATTTGAATGGGTAATTTGGGAGTACATACTTGAGCTCGGCTAATTGCAGGCACCACACCCTTTTCTCTTTTAAAAATTCTTATACTTTTCAAAAATTGTTTATTTGCTCAAAATTGTAACATCCCGAAACATCAAGAGTAGAGTTGAAGGGCTAAAAGAGTAAGTTGTGGAAGAGTGACTCGGCGAGTCCATGGATGGACTCGGCGAGTAGAGTCGCGACTGGGTCGCGTGTTAAGTAGCCGACTCGGCGAGTCGGTAAGGAGGACTCGGCGAGTAGGCGCTGAGTGGAGAAAACCCTAATTCCCAGGGTTGAGCCCTATATAAAGAACATAACAGCCCACTCTCAGCCTCTCTATTCATCCCCAAGTTCAGAAACCCTTAGCCTTCGTGTGTGAGTGATCATATCTCATTTGGGAGCTTGAAGGAGATGATTATTGAAGGGATTTTGGGAGATTAAAGGCTTGGAGCAAGGGGCTTTGCTTGGATTCGAATTACTTTGCAGTTGGGTCGTCGCTTGGAGGTAATATCTCGTTCTTGGGCTATTGTTATGTTGTTTCTTCATTTTGGGGTTTGTGGGAACTTGCCTATGGATGTAATTGGAAGTCTAGAGGTTAGATCTGAGGTTGCTACCTCAGATCTGGAATGAAGAAGAATCAGAGAGCATGAAAGTCCCTGTGTTAGAGTGTTTAGTGAAGCTTACATGTCCCAAACCCTAAACCAAAGTGAAAAAAGCCTAGATCTCTTTGGATTCACGTAAAGTTTGCCACTTTACGTGATGAAGGGGTTGTAGGAAGATAGATCTATGTTTTGGATCAATTGCATGGCTTGGAGTGCTTCTGTATGGTTTCAGACCGGTGGTACTCGGCGAGTCACATGGGTGTACTCGATGAGTTGTTTGAAGATGAGCTGGGACTCAACGAGTTGGAAGAACAACTCGGCGAGTTGGATGAAGATGGCCTGGAACTCGGCGAGTTGCATGAACAACTCGGCGAGTAGGTTGAAGATAGCCATAGACTCGGCGAGTCTGTTCTTGGACTCGGCGAGTCTTGTCGAAGAGTTCCGATATTCTCTGGTTGAGTCGAGAATAGGTGAGTCAAGGGATGACTCGGTGAGTTGTGTGCGAGAGGACTCAGAAGTTGTGGGACTCGGCGAGTCTCGGGGTGACTCGGCGAGTTAGGTCGCAGATTGAGTGAAGTTCTGAGTATGGGAACTCGGCGAGTCATCGGGTTGACTCGACGAGTAGGGCCAGTCAGGGGTTGACTTTGACCTTGTCTTTGACCAAGGGTTGACCAGTGGTTTCCAGGGGTATTTTGGTAATTGTTGATTATTGTTTGAGTTCAGTGCATTGGTGGCTGTCCA
This sequence comes from Lactuca serriola, assembly GCF_051521515.1. Classification (NCBI taxonomy): domain Eukaryota; kingdom Viridiplantae; phylum Streptophyta; class Magnoliopsida; order Asterales; family Asteraceae; genus Lactuca; species Lactuca serriola. The sequence continues at coordinate 285,162,229 of NC_136411.1, forward strand.
GAGGTGGAGATAGTATCAGTGATCGGAGCAGCTTGGGTTATCTGTTCAGTCGGCAGTTTCGAGGTGAGTTATCCTCACTATATCTACAGGGTCTACGGCACCAAGGCCGACCCTTTATCGGATGGAAATCCGGATAGTTGTTTGTTATGGTATTGCTTGATATGGGGCGGAAGGCATTATATGTTGTGGGCCGGAAGGCATTACATGTTGTGGGCCGGAAGGCATTGTGATGTGGACCGGAAGGTCATGGCCTGGAAAGGCGTATGTGTGTAATTAGTATGTTGACTGATTCGTAGGGCGATGTTATGCTAGTGACTGGTTAGGACGGTATCTTGGTTAGGGTAATGATAGGTTATATGATTTGTTGATGATTATATGTTGTGTGCACAGTTGCTTGGTCTGGGGTTTGACCCGATATGTATGGCTGTTCTATGATCTGTTATGTTATGTGGGCATTTTATGTTATGGGCCGGAAGTCGATATGTTATGGGCCGGAAGGTAATATGTTACGGGCCGGAAGGCGATGTGTTATGGGCCGGAAGGCAATATGTTATGGGCCGGAAGGCGATATGTTTTGGACCGGAAGGTCGTGGCCTGGAAGGGCGTATATGTGGTTGGTATTTTGGGGGTATCTCACTAAGCTTTCGGGCTTATAGTTGTGGTTTTATGTTTTCAGGTTCTCAGGAGTCTGTGGCAAGGCAAAGGCGTGATCGTACCGTTCCCCACGTTGGTGTTTTATGATTTGAACCTGGGAAAAATACTCTGTTAAATAATGTATTAAAAACCTTTTTGTAACAACGTTATTAAAATTGGTGGTTTTTGAAAAGTTTTAATTGTTTTGAAATTTTGGTCGTTACAAGTTGGTATCAGAGCCTTGGTTTGAGTGAATTGGAGGAACACTCGTGTAACTCCAGTCTCAAATCAAGGAAGGTTTTAAAAGAGAAATTAAAATGGTTTTCAAATTAAGTAAAAGGGGGACGCAGAGGTACGATCAGCCGGAGCCAGTAAGTAACCCCAAATTTACCATTCATGACACTTGTTTTATTGAGCTTTGATAGAACAGCATGCTAGAGTTAGGCTAGGGATCTTCAGGATTTCATGATAATGTTGCCTGATTTGTGATGCCTGTAGCCTAGGGTCCCTTATGGGAGATTCTCAGTGTTCCTCTAGTTGTGAGGGTTGATCGTTGTTATGCATGTTCTCTAGGGTATTGTGGTAGTACTTCATACAAATATGGGTAGGTGTGGAAGGTAGTATGGGCCCATACTACTGAAAGCACAGGACCCATATGCGTATTAGGGAAACCATGATCTCTAGGGTTGGGTTGAGACAGTTGGATCCCAGGTTTGTGGGATGAGTCTGAGATTCGGTATGGTGTTTTTCAGTATGGAGATTCCGATGCATGATGAGAGTGTATCCAGATCAGGATCGGGAGCTGGAGAGAGAGTTCCGGGTAGATCAGTGTCGTCTGAGGTTATCGATCAGATGAGCACGAGCGAGTTGGACGCGAGGATTCGTGAGATCCTGCATGATGAGGTTGCTGCATTGTTTCGGGCTGAGTTTCTGGAACTGTTTGGGTCAATCAAGACCGCCATGGTTGAGTATTTTGATGAGCGCTATGCGACTCTTGCGGAGACGGCTGCCGCGGCAGCTACAGTGGTTGTAGCAACGGCAGGGGGAGGAGCTGATAGGGATTGTCAGTATCGGGACTTTGATAATACGGAGCCTCCCACCTTCGATGGAGTTCAGGACCCGACGGTTGCTATGAGGTGGTTAACGGACGTGGAGGGGTGTTTCTTCACGTGTTCATGCCCTGCTGATCTGAGGGTGAGGTGTGCTCTGAACCTGTTGAGGCTCGGGGCGAAGGATTGGTGGAGATTAACCACGGGGTCATACTCGGATGCGCAGAGGGTTGCGGTTTCATGGGATCGGTTCAGAGAGATGTTCAGCACTCGCTATGTTCCGCAGGATGAGAGGGGGAGTTTGGCTCAGAAGTTCCTTGAGCTGGAGCAGGATTCGGAGTCGGTGACTGAGATCACCAGGATGTTCACTGAGAGGGCGATGTTTTGCCCTGAGTTCACTTCGGAGCAATCTTAGATGTCCCGATATCTGAGTATGCTCAAGGGGGATATCAGACAGTTCGTGTCTGCGCAAAGGTGCGAGACCTTGTTGGAGTTGCAGGAGGCCGCCAGGCGGCGTGAGTTAGAGGTTGAGTTGCAGTTGCGTGAGCTGAGGCAGGCTCCGATGCAGTCGCAGCCGGCGCCGAAACGGTCCAGGACCGTTGATGTTAGAGTGGGGGATCGGAGCGGCCACACTTGTGGGAAGTGTGGGAGGGGTCACACCGGAGTTTGTTGGTCCGGTGGTGCATGCCGCAAGTGCGGAAAGGAGGGGCACTATGCGCGGGATTGTCGGCAGTCAGTGCCGATTCGGGATTTGAGGATTTGTTATCATTGTCGTCAGGTTGGACATTTGAGGGTCAACTGTCCACAGCTTTCTGTAGGACCGGTGCAGGCTCCAGCACCAGCCACTTTGAGGATTTCAGGTGGAGGTCAGGGTAGAGCGGAGCCCCTAGGGGCTCACGGTCGTGCTTATCAGCTTGCGGCAGAGGAGGTCAGAGCAGTGCTGGATACAACTGCGGGTATGTTTCTTTCCTGATGTCTTGTTATATTGCGATTATTGCGGTGTATTGTTTGTGCTGGTATCTTTGTGTGGATTTTGATACGGTATTCGTCGTTTTGCGGGTTTGGCATGGTTATGGATTCGTGTTTCGGGTTTTCGTCTTGGTATCCGTTGTTCCCTGAGGGTTTGGTATGATTATAGTTTGGTGTTTTGTGCTATCGTTGGTTATCGTTCGTGAGGGTTATTAGTGGAGATGCGGCATTGGGTTGAATGTCGGGTAGCATCTACATTCGTGGAAGGGATAATTGGAGATCGGATTCTTTTTGAGCAGATTGATCAGTGAGGAGATGTGTTTTGCTTAGGGTTGCTTATGCTTGTGGGAAGCAGTCAGTGTGTAAGTGTTCTCTTTGTGCGGGGTTGTTCTGGAAGGTCGTTAATGGCAACCGGTGGTTGATAGTCAGTGTTTTAAGTGGGGGAGAATTGGAGAATTCTCCGGGAAATCGATGAGTATTTGAGGGTGCTTAGCTGTTGGGATTCAGCAGTGTTCTGTCAGCCCAGAGTATAGGCTGATAGGAGCAAGTGTCGGGCATGCGAGGCGGGATACAGACCTAGGGCATTTGATTGTGGAGGCCTGGAAGCAGGCCGGGATCAAGTTTGAGTAGGCAACCGGGGTTATGTGATCAGAGTATTTGTATGCTTTATGTACGTGATGTGTTGTACTGCATTAATTCTATGGGATTTATGATGTGCATGTTTATAGAGTTGGAACCGGAAGGTTCCCAGAGTTAGAACCTGAGGGTTCACAGAGTTTGGGTGTACGGACCCACAGAGATATAGCCTCGAGTGGCTAATATGTGTTATGTGAGTCGGTCCAGTCATGTTGGAGACTCTGCTGGTATTGTTGGATCAGTTTGAGATTGTGGATTGTGTATGTTGCAGTGTGATTGCATTGGAAGGTCTGGCCCCGGGTAGTGATCTTGTTTAGTTGAGGTAGTGCATGGGCTTGAGAGTCCCTGTGAGGAGAGTCAGAGTAAGTGTGTTGGATGGATAGCGGACACGCTAAGGGTGGTGTAGCGTCGGGCGAGCACCATGGCATTTGTCGGAGTGACATTGTGGCCGGGTGGATTCCTTGGTAAAGGAAGAGAAAGAGGTAAGAGGCGTGTAACTCCGAGAGGGAGTGCAAGTTCACGGAAGTGAAAGTGGCAGAGCAAAGTTATGATTAAAGCAATTCGAGTATGGTTACTGAGCAGCGTGTTGCGGCAGTGGATTAGAAGCTCATCCGGTTTGGAATGTCTGCTGAGGTCGCGGAGGGAAATCCGCAAGTGTAGAGCCAAGAGGCTCGGAAGGGATGCAGGGAGAGAGAAAGTCTTGAACTCTCAGTGTGATTCTGATCAGGGTATGGGGTGTATATTAGTGGTTCATCCTGGGGGATGTTTGAGGGTATTATCAGTGTATCAGGTTTTCCCAACCTGAGGGTGTTAGAGCTAGTTCAACATGTGTATGCGGTTGCAAGGGGAGAACTCGTGAGAGTTGCTCTGAGATTGAGAATGGGTCTCTCAGTTGTCTCGGAATGGATAGAGTGGGATTCAGATCGGGGATCCGATGGTTCATGGTTTTCTAACCTTATGGGATGAGTGATTGTTGAGATTTAGAGCAGAGTTGCATCTTGGGTAATTCACGGTTATTGAGAGTGATGATCAGGGGTACAGTCGGTGCCCGGTTCGAGACGGTGGTCAGGACACCGTGAAGGAGGGGAAAGTGTGTTCGAGTTTCGATAAGTATGCCTTGAGGGACCTGGTCCGGTTAAGGCCAGGTGGAGCGTTGTGGGAGTATCCTTGGAGTTGAGTTGATGTAGGCTTCGAGGGCAAAGCCTAATATAAGTGGGGGAGAATTGTAACATCCCGAAAAATCAAGAATAGAGTTGAAGGGCTAAAAGAGTAAGTTGTGGAAGAGTGACTCGACGAGTCCATGGATGGACTAGGCGAGTAGAGTCACGACTGGGTCGCGTATTAAGTAGCCGACTCGGCGAGTCGGTAAGGAGGACTCGGCGAGTAGGCGCTGAGTGGAGAAAACCCTAATTCCCGGGGTTGAGCCCTATATAAAGAACATAACAGGCCACTCTCAGCCTCTTTATTCATCCCCAAGTCCAGAAACCCTTAGCCTTCGTGTGTGAGTGATCATATCTCATTTGGGAGCTTGAAGGAGATGATTATTGAAGGGATTTTGGGAGATTGAAGGCTTGGAGCAAGGGGCTTTGCTTGGATTCGAATTACTTTGCAGTTGGGTCGTCCCTTGGAGGTAATATCTTGTTCTTGGGCTATTGTTATGTTGTTTCTTCATTTTGGGGTTTGTGGGAACTTGCATATGGATGTAATTGGAAGTCTAGAGGTTAGATCTGAGGTTGCTACCTCAGATCTGGAATGAAGAAGAATCAGAGAGCATGAAAGTCCCTGTGTTAGAGTGTTTAGTGAAGCTTACATGTCCCAAACCCTAAACCAAAGTGCAAAAAGCTTAGATCTCTTTGTATTCACATAAAGTTTGCCACTTTACGTGATGAAGGGGTTGTAGGAAGATAGATCTATGTTTTGGATCAATTGCATGGCTTGGAGTGCTTCTGTATGGTTTCAGACCGGTGGTACTCGGCGAGTCACATGGGTGTACTCGACGAGTTGTTTGAAGATGAGCTGGGACTCGACGAGTTAGAAGAACAACTCGGCGAGTTGGATGAAGATGGCTTGGAACTCGGCGAGTTGTATGAACAACTCGGCGAGTAGGTTGAAGATAGCCATATACTCGGCGAGTGTGTTCTTGGACTCGGCGAGTCTTGTTGAAGAGTTTCGATATTCTCTGGTTGAATCGAGAATCGGTGAGTCAAGGGATGACTCGGTGAGTTGTGTGCGAGAGGACTCAGAAGTTGTGGGACTCGACGAGTCTCGGGGTGACTCGGCGAGTTAGGTCGCGGATTGAGTGAAGTTCTGAGTATGGGAACTCGGCGAGTCATCGGGTTGACTCGGCGAGTAGGGTCAGTCAGGGGTTGACTTTGACCTTGTCTTTGACCAAGGGTTGACCAGTGGTTTCCAGGGGTATTTTGGTAATTGTTGATTATTATTTGAGTTCAGTGCATTGGTGGCTGTCCAGAGGTGGAGATAGTATCAGTGATCGGAGCAGCTTGGGTTATCTGTTCAGTCGGCAGTTTCGAGGTGAGTTATCCTCACTATATCGACAGGGTCTACGGCACCAAGGCCGACCCTTTATCGGATGGAAATCCGGATAGTTGTTTGTTATGGTATTGCTTGATATGGGTCGGAAGGCATTATATGTTGTGGGCCGGAAGGCATTACATGTTGTGGGCCGGAAAGCATTGCGATGTGGACCGGAAGGTCATGGCCTGGAAAGGCGTATGTGTGTAATTAGTATGTTGACTGATTCGTAGGGCGATGTTATGCTAGTGATCGGTTAGGCCGGTATCTTGGTTAGGGTAATGATATGTCATGTGATCTGTTGATGATTATATGTTGTGTGCACAGTTGCTTGGTCTGGGGTTTGACCCGATATGTATGGCTGTTCTATGATCTATTATGTTATTGGGGCATTTTATGTTATGGGCCGGAAGGCAATATGTTATGGGCCGGAAGGAGATATGTTTTGGACCGGAAGGTCGTGGCCTGGAAGGGCATATATGTGGTTGGTATTTTGGGGGTATCTCACTAAGCTTTCGGGCTTATAGTTGTGGTTTTATGTTTTCAGGTTCTCAGGAGTCTGTGGCAAGGCAAAGGCGTGATCGTACCATTCCCCACGTTGGTGTTTTATGATTTGAACCTGGGAAAAATACTCTGTTAAATAATGTATTGAAAACCTTTTTGTAACAACGTTATTAAAATGGGTGGTTTTTGAAAAGTTTTAATTGTTTTGAAATTTTGGTCGTTACAAAAATCCTTTTGTAAACATGGTTTTTCTTTTAAAACTTTATACCACTTCCTTAGTTTGAGTTCAGACACACCCGAAAGAGTGCCCGAATCCCTCAAACCAAGGCTCTGATACAAACTTCAAACATCCCAAAAATACAACCCAAAAATTTCATTTTTAAATCATTATTAAAACCATAATATGATTGCCAAAGTATAAAAATCATAAACCATGTGTTTCGAATTCTCATAATATCTATCACATATTAAATCTCATGTCAAATATCGTATCAAAATATTAGAGTAAAACTCCCAGCCTGAAGACTGTTGTGTGTGCCATGCGATCATCCCGAGCTCTTCCATTTGCTACCAGAAGTACCTGAAACCAAAACTGAAATTGTAACCATGAAGCTTAGAGAGCTCCCTAAACTACCACATACCATGCAAATAACATATCACAATAACAATACTCTGAGACTACTCCCAACTGCATCCGGATGAATCCCGGCATCGAACTCCTGCCCGACATCGGGCTCACCCCAACATCCGACCGCATCAGGCATTGGGCTCACCTCGGCATCAGGCTTACCCTGGCACATACACAGCATCATATATATATATATATATATATATATATCATAAACACATAATAAAATAACATAATCTGCATCGGGCTTGCTCTAACATCGAACCAAAGCCTAGAACATATAACATATAGCATTCAAACTAGCATACGTCGTGCTTGCCCGGTAACACATACTCATAGCATATAAACTAACATACATCGGGCTGAAGCCCGATACACCTAACACATAACATATAACATACAACATATGACATGCATGAATCACAAAGACATCACGCATATGTAACGACTTCTCGGGACTGCTCCGCCATCGGACCGAAGTCCGGAAGCATTTGAAGTGCATCAGGCTAACCCCAACATACTATAACTACTTAAATGGGTCGGCATTGGTGCCTTAGACCCATTCCAACTGGAGGAAAACTCACCTCGTAAAGTTGACTGTCTACTGATATTTGAACGATAAATCCCTGTCTGTTGTTCCTGTGACTCCCCGACAGAAAATATGGTGAATGAGATGTAGTTCCTAGATCTACTCCTTCTCCCTTGAGTCTTCTATCTTCCACTAGTTTCAAGATACACCAAATAACACTCAAAATAACCAAGAAAGCTCAAGTTCACTTATGGAGGATTAAGGTTTCGGGATTAATGCTCTAGAGCTTATGGAGGCTAGAATGGTGGCCCATAATGTTGCTTAAATAGGGTGCGAACCTTAAATATTAGGGTTTCATCTAGCCCAACCTACTCGTCGAGTCTGGGATTCGACTCGTCGAGTAGCCTCATTTAAAAACTCATGCTTAGCCTGGCCTCTACTCGACGAGTTAGGGCTACCAACTTGTTGAGTAGCTCCTATAAAATGAACATTTAATGAATTAAATACGTACCATGAACGGGGCATTACAGAATGATTTTTATTTATGGATATGGTGGAATAGGCAAACATAGGTTGGGTGGAACTTATATGTAAGTATACATTCCCGAGGCCATACTATTCTTATTGTTGCATAAATTGGAATAACATCACTATTTCATACAGGAGAGTGTATAACTCAGTGAAGATTTTGAATTCCAATTAATGTTGATGATGACTCAGTGTGTCCTATTCCTCTTGACAGTGACCTTTTTTCAGTTGCTAAAGGAGACAAAATTAATTATTTGGGTGAGGCTTTGATGGCATTAATGTTCCACCATTTCGTGGAATGTTTGCTGTTTTGGGAGGAGATTTCAATCATATACTACATGTAGTAGCAAAATGAAGCATGAAAGATATTCTAAATGCATCTCTTAATTCTTCAAAACTTTAATGTCATTTTAAGGTATTAAAATTAACTATCAACATATGGTTACAAGTAGGTTGTAATCTGAAACACTCGGGTGAAGTATAAGAAATTATGTAATAGATATTGAACATTGGTGATGGTGTTGTAGGTAAGGATAATAATGGAAAAATAGATGTTGGAATCCTGTAGTACATGTTGATTAAAGACGTTCATGATCCTTCTAAGGTAATTCTTGATTTTGAGTGTCCTTATTTCTCATCACAATTAGAAGGTACTGGAACTACCAACTATTTTAATCAATGTGTTATTTTCGCACCTACAAATCAAGAAGTCGACAAGATAATTGAGTACATTCTTAATAAGATGTCAGGTGATTCACAAACACATCTATGTTTAAAAAATGTGTGCAATTCTATGCAGTATACTTCTGTAATCGAAGCGTTGTACTCACACGATGTTTTAAAATTACTTATAATTGTCAGGAATAGCCAATCATGATCTAAAGTTGAAAGTAGGTTCTTTGGTAATGTTGATGCATAATCTTGATTAATCTCTCGGGCTATATAGTATGACATGAATGGATGTTATCAGCATGTCAACATGTGTGATTGAAGTAGAAATCACTCAAGGAAATAATTTTAGAGCTCGATTGTTCACACCCAGAATCCACTTAAATCCATCGGTAACGGATGTCATTCAAATTTATCAACAAACAAGTCCGCTTTGGTTTTTTATTTTATAATGACAATCAATAAAATCCAAGGTTAATCGCTTTCTAGAGCTGAGTTATTGTTAATTAGACATGGATGAAGAAGGAATTCTATCAAACAAAACGACCTATATGGAACTGAAGAATGCATCGATAAACCATAAAGGTTGTAGTCCCGTGCATTGAGGATGATACAAAAGCATACAATATTCAATGATGTTTATCACAAAAGTAATTCTGAAATGTATACGAATATCAAAACTATACACCAATAATTAATGCTAATAATAAAGTCATTAAGGAGATGCTAACGTGCATAAACCCATCTATATCCATCATGAAAAACAATCTACTCCCCGCTACGCGGAGAACGCAAGTAGAGTTTTGTTTACTATGTTCTAGTCACACAAAAGAAAAGTACTACTATTAATCATTTTATCATTTTATGTGCACTGTTTGCAGGGATCAAACTTTCTAATATAGGAAAGTGTAGGGACCAAACCTACAAATTATCTATTTAGTAGGGATTATGCTTGTAATTTTTTAAACATATGGACCGCTTCTTTAAAGAAAAAACAATGACATTCTATAAATTACATGGCCAAATTTTGTTTTTTAAACATATGGAAAGTTTCTATAAAAAAAATATAGAAGGATAATTTTTTATTAATTACGAGGACAAGTTTTGTAATTTATTTTTTACACAAGAGCCAAACCTGCCAACATACAAAAATATTTGATACATATATTGTTTTAGGTAAAAAAAATCCATTTCTGTAAACTAAATAATTGTAGGGACTAAATCTTGAAAAATGTAAAAACTTTGTTGGATAGAGTAAATTGCAGGGATTAAATTTGACAAATGTAAAACCTTTTGTTTTCGGGACTAAAACTGTCAAAATGTAAAACCTTTGTTGCATACACCAAAACTACCAAAATGTAACTTATTTGTTTACACAGACTAAATCTGTCAGAAAATGTAAAACCTTTGTTGTTGGGATGAAATCTGTCAAAATATAAAATATTTGTGACAAAAGTTCAAAAGTGATAAACATTAATATTCATAAGGAACTTTCTAAATCATCATTATATCATATCATATTATATCATACTATATTATAAAGTAAACATTTTTCCTCTCACCACATTCATTTGAAACTCCCATTCATTTTACTTTCACCACATTCATTTGAAACTCCCATGGCTTTTCAATTTCATTCTAATAATGATTATAAGTTGCTTAATAATATTAAATAAATATCAAACCTAAAGTGTAACCACATATAAACTAAATTTCAATATTAAAAAATATCTTTACTTTTACATATAAAGTTATATTTTTTAATTTTTAATATATTATACATAACTTATTAATTTTAGTATATTGTTGGATGTAAACCATTATCATTTTAAAGCTATAAACTTTGAACAATTTGTATAAAATACTTAAATTGTAAATTTAAATATCATATTACATGGTTGACTTAAATATAAATTTTAGTTTAACTTAAAATCCAAAAAATATTTTGTAAATAATTAAAAGTGATAAATTGTAATGTCTTTCCAATAATGATTATAATTTGGTTAATAAGGTTAATTACTTATCTAACCTAAAGTATAACCATAAATAAACTAAATTTCAATATTAAAATAATATATTTACTTCTACTTATAAAGTTATGACTTTAACTTTTAACATCTTATACTTAATTTATTAAATTTAATATGTTATTGTATGTAAACCATTATCAATTTAAAGCTACAACTTTGAACAGTTTGGACAAAATACTTAAATTGTTAATTTAAATATAACATTACAGTGTCAACTTAAATATAAATTTCAATTCCACTTAAAAAAACTCAATAAATATTTTGTAAATAGTTAAAAGTGATAAATTGTAATGCTAAATGCAAAAACTAAATTGTAAAGTCAATTTAACTAAAATATTTCCTAAAGATATTTTTATAATCATTAAAAGATTTCAAATAAGTAGCTTAAAATAACTTATAATTACAATAGTTAAAAATAAGTCTATTTAAATGATCATATTTTTACCTTTAAAATCAAAAAACAATGTTTGATGTTATAAATAATTATAATGATAGAAATTAAAACGTTAAACAAATTAATAAAATTTAAAAAGTTAATTAAGAATAACAACTACTTTAAATAACATTAAGTCATGTATTATATTTAATTTTATTCATAAGTAAGTCGCAGGTAGAAGTCATTCAAACGCTTGAAATTTTACAGTTATAATAGATGTATATATTCTCATATAATTCAAAATAGTCAATATATATTATATCAATTTAGTATACAAATTATTATATCAAATTTAACAACATTGTGATTGTTATATTTAAAAACATATATTTGTAAAGATTTCAACTATATAGGTTTTTATGTGCAACACGCGGGCATTCGCCTAGTATATAATATAATTGGAAACGGACATCCTTGTCCATGTGTATAGTCAGAGTAAAAAGTTAAAAGGAAAAGCGGCATCTTCAATGAACTTTAACATGAACATATATTTCCCAAGAGAAATTAAATTATTTTTTATTTTTTATGTCTGTAGATGTTCCTACCCAATTAAATTATGACAAATGTCTTTATTCAATATTTTTTCAACTAACTTATTAAGGCTATTTTAGGAATATATCAAATAAAACTAAATTGAGTGATTTATCGATATTCTATTGGATAGCAATAATTGTAGGCATAAAAGATAGGAGGTAAATTAATTTCACATTTCGCAACGTTCGAATCAATAGTTTCTTATATTGTTTATTCTATCAGGAGAAAACTAGATATATATAATATTGAAAAGCTATGAAAGATATATACACTGTAAAGTATTTATGTTGAGACAGTGGCATTTAGAAAAGGGGAAAAACAGCACTAAATAAAATAATTGTTATACCATGCCAACCCTACAAAGTGGGATAAACAAATCTCATAAAAAAACTATAAAAATATCTATAATAGAGATTGAGACGAAGATTAGAAGAGTCAAGTGTCTTAATGATGTGTAAATCACCTTCACACTTGCAAAAGCGACACCACATATTTGTATAAATAAAAATAAATTAATTAATTAACTAGTGTTGAAGTTAGAAACAATCAACCAAATTGGGGTTATTATGGATTTTGATTAAAACTTCTAATACTTTCTCTGAATTATTTCTAAAGTTGCAGCACCTATTATAAGTTTTTAAATTGAACTTTTGTTTATATATAATAACAGGTTGAATTTGTTACTTTAATGTTTGATCTAGCTTCTTTTATTTTATTTGTAAGAAACTTATTTTGGATATTTCACTAATATTTTGTGTTACATGTATTGAAACAAGTAGTGTACAATTGGTTGCAGTTATTTACACTTGTTATTTATTCTACACCATTTGATTTGACAAAACTATCAAATTAAATAGTGTACAATAAATAATTAGAAGGGATGTGTTTAGTAAAATAAACATTAAAAATTAAAATGATATATATATATATATATATATATATATATATATATATATATATATATAATTAATAAGGTGTATGAATAGAGTTATCCATTTCAATAACATATTATAACATATGTAATTTCTCAATTTCTTGGTTGGCAATATATAATATGTTTGAAAACCCGATAAGCTAAAACTAAAATTGTCATGGATTATTAAAAAACATGATATATGCGCTTTTACACAAAACAAAATTGAAACTATAGTGTCCAAAATAACTATGAAATTAATTAATATATGCTTTTATATGAAAAGGCCCTATAATGTTGCTCTTTCAATTGGCTTCATAAAAAGGTCCCTTTAGCGCCTAAAAAATACCCACTAGTTGATATGGAGGAACTCCAAAGACAAAAATTCCATGTCACTTTTACACAAAAAAAATTTCCTGGCTCCTTCACCACATGTATGTATTATAGTGGCAAAATCTTGAGAAAAAGGTCAAAGGGAGATAGGCCACCTTTTTATATAATTTCTTTTACAAGGGTCCATGTTGAAATATTAAATTATTAGATTCATTTTTAATGTGTATTCTTTATTCCTAATCCATTGTTCACTTTAAACTTGAACTTTATGAATTAGTTGCCAACATTGATTGTTCGGACGACTCAATTGTTTAAGTATTTGAATTTTTGTAGTTTTGTGTTGGGGCGACATGTCACTTTTGGGCGTAACGCGCTTGGCACATGTTAGGCACGACACGACATTATTTATGTACGACACGCTCTCGCTGATGGGCCAAACCATAGGCCTTGGGATTTGGGTTTTATTTAAAGGCATTAACCCCTAGTGTTTTGTTATTTCTTAACCCCCATCTCTAGAGAACGTTACACTGAAACCCTGGCTTCCATCCCGTGTGTTCTTGAGCCACTTTGTCCTATTTTGAATCTTGCAGGTGAAGAAAGATTCTATTTGGTGCAAGAAAGATGTTTCAGCTTAGATCCATTTTCTTCATCATATTTTTGGATCATTGTAAGTAAAAAGTTGTTATCTTGATGTTTTGTTCATTAGATCTAGACTTTGAGTGCATTTTGGTCCCTTTTAGTCCATTTGTATGGTGTTATTGGAGTTTATATAACTCCAAAACATTAGGATTGAATCCTATTCGCTTGTAGATGTTTTTGATGCATGAAAGTTAGATGTTTATGGATTTCCTCTGTACAATACACGAGTACCGGAGTTTTTAGAGTTGGGGTAAGAGTTTAAAGGATTTTGAGCGTTGAGAAATGATAAAGTTAGAAACATTATCCGTAAAGTCACTGAGGAGATCAAAATTTGAAGTTTTGAGTTGCTAACTTAAAGTATTAAGTGCTTAATAGAAGGAGGTTGTGAAGCCATAGAGTGTGACTCGCCTTTTTTGTGTCATAGCGTGCTTATTGAGATTTACGACTATTTTGTCATGTAGTGGGGCACATAGTGTCTAGTCTTGGTCACGACGCACCTGTCGTTGACTTCCACTGTTGACTTTTTGACAATGTTGATTTTTGATCAAACTTAGACTATCACCAACCCATCTTTATTTTCCTATCATACATTGAGTAAAAATAGGATAATTAGTGTTTCATCTCCAAACCTACTCTATTTTACTCTAACTTATATAAGAAAACAAAGATATTTCTAGTATTTATTCTATTTCGCAACTTACATATATTTTCAAATACACCCCTTCTACTAGTTACTTTTTAACACACACACACACACACACACACACACACATATATATATATATATATATATATATATATATATATATATATATATATATATTCATTACATTAATATTGAATAAACAAAATTATATTTATAAAATACTTATAGATAAATATTATATGAATTTATTCATTTTTTGTAAAATAGTCTTAAATTTTTAATATATATTTAAAAATTTATTTGAATTTGATACTCAAAAACCAAACTGTATATTTATAATTAGTTAATACAATTAATATATACCAAAACATTATAAATATTAAATATTAAATTAAAATTAGTTGATAAAAATAAAATAGAAATGTATAAAATGAAAAAAGAGGTACTAAAATTGGCAACTAAGACTTCAACTTCATTTGGGAGAAATCAATAGTGTTCCTCCATATTTGGTTGAATAATCATCATATATGTAGGTTCCTTGATCGATATCAGTTAACAGTAAATAAAGAAGACAGAAGAGATATGATAATGGTATTCACTAAGAATATGTTCATACAAAGAGAACTGGCACAAAGCTCTACGGTTTGATGATCAACCAATGATTGACACCCTAATATATAAAGAAAAGGAAATACAATGTGAATCCCTACAAAGCAAAAATATCACTTAATCTAGTCTAATAATATTTGATATCACTAAGATATTGGATATACTAACTAACTACGTATATACTATACATACAAAATATTACATTATATATACATATCATACTTATACGAATTCTCTTCACACTAATGTCTTCAGAGGCTACTGCTAACTAAGTCATTGTGATTATTTTACATCATCAGATGCTAAGGTTTGACCTTACAATCTCTCCCTTGTTGGCATCATCAAAAAATCTTCCCCTCAGTAGAGTGAATTTTTCAGGCAAAATAGTGAAAGGAAAGTTCATTGGTGCAACGCAATAATAACTGATTTGGGTGTATCACACCATTGAGTTGTAGAAATAAATGATCATTTGCCTAGTGTTGTGAAGTCTCATCAGCATATGGTCTTATATACTGAATCATGAATTTCTATTTTTTGAAGAAAATTTGGGAAATAATGGTATGATGCGTGTAATACATTCTGGTACGAAATGCACCCATCGGCATACAATGTCGAATTTTTATCACTGTAGGGCTTTTACAGTGAATCATAAAATTATTTGTTGGATGTTTTGCAAGGCATGAATGGATAAGTGAGTCTAATATACCATGGTACATGATATACCCATCGGCATAGATTTTTCTAGTCCTCATCAGCATCTGGTATCATACACTGAATCATAAGACTTTAAAGAAGAAAAATAGGGTAAGAAGGGGTTGGTGTGTGTGGTGAAATATGATACATAGCTTAATCATTGGCACAAAATTTCAAACTCTTATCGGTGTATGGTATCTTAAAGTGAATCATCAAGTTTTATGATAGAAGACTTGTGTAAGAGAATAATAGGTCTCAATCACATTGCGGTGTGATTAATGTGAATCATAGACAATGTATAACTCATCAATATGAGTGGTTCAACTCCAAGCATCATTAAGTTATATTAAAAGTTGCAGTTTAGAATCATCGATTCACCATCAAATCCGGTTGATATGGTACAATACAAAACAAAAAGAAATAATAAAAGGAAATAGACAAAAGAAAATATGCAGCTTTTTCAGGAGAATCATAAAGATCTGATATGGAGAACCATTTGACATAAATGATCATAAAGCACATCCCTTTTTCAAGAAACATGTCGCACCAACTTCAATGTATAAAAGAGAGACAAATTATCTTTCACTTCACATCTCAAAACTCGTCAATAATTATTTTAAGTAAGAAGATGCGGAAAAAGATATTCTTATCCTTCGATGATGTAGTTATTCTGATGGATTCCAAGCTTTATTATTATCATCTAGAGAAGAGATTTGATGTAGCACAATCTTCGAGATATTGAAGTTAACATCATGATACTCGAATAATTAAAGACTTTTTAACAAAGAGATGGTAGACAAGAATGATTGAGCTAACAACGGATGCTTGCATCCATGACAGACGATGATGGAAAGGAGAGCATTGTCAAAGAGAAGAAGACATGCTATATACTTTTCCTTCACATCACTCATTTGCATTAGATGGAGGGTCCTGATGTGACACCAAGAGCAATTATATCATTATGTTCATATATCTATCCTCCTTATCCTATCTTAAGAACAAAAGTGTGCTCCCTGATTTCACTATTTAATTTCTTCAAATTGAAAGTTTCACCAACTAAATAAGTGATACATAGTCATTTAGACTATTCATATACTTACACTAAATGACAAGATATGTGATGAAACTATTGAAGGAGGCCTTGAATAAGTACATGACTTACCCAAAGACTTGTGCTTTTAAGAGCAAAAAGACAAGAAGAATTACTCACAAGAAAAATAGAAATACACTATATACTCCTTTGGAAGGAACAATTATTTTTGTAATTTTCTAAAAGAGAGTAAAGAAAATATATTTTTGTAGTTTTTCTTAAAGGAACGCAATGAGTAGTAGAAATATATAAAGACAACTGAAATATTTAAAACACTGTCCATGACATTTAATAAATTGAAAAACCTCAGGACATAGAAAGCATGCCAAGTTGATTAGTGAGAAAAGTGATCTTTTGCTCATCCAATGGTTTGGTGAAAATATCAACAAGTTTATCATAAGTAGGAATGTACATTAGCTCAACCTTTCCTTTCTGAACATTGTCCCTACTGAAATGATACGAATCTTAATATCCTTTCTTTGGAATGTTGAACTAGATTTTAAGTAATAAGAATAGCACTAATGTTATCACATCAAATGGGAGTCTTGAGAAACTTAAAACCATAATCAAGAAGTTAATTCTTAATCCAAAAGATTTGAGCAGAGCATCTTCCAATGACAACATATTCAACTTCAACAATAGAACACCCAATGGATGTATGTTTCTTATAAGACCAGCCAATTAATATATTTCACAACGGTTGATAGCCACCAGAAGTAATTTTTCATTCTAAAGAGCACCACAATCCAAGATTTGTAGAATGCTTGAGGTATGTAAAGATTCGTTAGACAACTTTAATATGCGGATCTTTTGGATTGGATTGCTAATGAACACACATGATGGTGGCAAAACATTATGTCAAAACGACTTGATGTAAGATAAAGTAGAGATCCAATAATTCATCAATACAAAGATGCATTATCAACAACATCAGCATCAACAAAAATCTTTGCAAGAGAGGACATAGGAGTTTTAGATGGCTTACAATAAAAAAATGAATTTCTTCAACATGTCATGCACATATTTTTCTCTGAAAAATGAGGATGTCATTAGGAAGTTGTTTGACTTGGAGACCCACAAAGAAGGTTAGTTCATCCATCATGCTCATTTCATACTGTAGAGTCATGATATCAACAAATTTTATACCGATGGCATAAACAGTGGATACAAAAATGATGTCATCAACATACACTAGAGCAAGAATAATATGAGAACCTGATTTTTTGATGAGCAAGGTGTCATCAATAATATCATGTTGAAAACAGTTCTGAATGAGATAATTTGTCAGTGTATCATACCGTGCTCTAGGCGCTTGCATCAACCTATAAATTGCCTTGTCTAGCCTATAAACATGATTAGGAACTTGTCACATTCAAACCTATGAGGTTGTTTGAGAAACACTTCTTCTTGAAGTTCCGCATACAAGAAAGAAGTTTTAACATCCATTTGATATACTATGAAGTTCATATAATATGCATATGCAAGAAAAAGGCGATTAGCTTCAAATCTTGCAATAGGAGCAAAAGTTTCATCATAATCAAGGACTTCCATTTTAGAAAATCCATTAGCAACTAATCAAGCGTTATTTCTAATTATAGCTCCATATTCATCCATCTTATTGTGAAACACTCAACGAGTACCAATGATTGTTTTATTCACAAGACAGGGAACAAAAGTCCACACTTTATGACGTTCAGACTCGTTTAACTTACCTTGCATGGATTTAATCCATTCAACATCGTAAAGAGGATCATTGACCATATTTGGTTCAATAAGTGAAACAAAGTTCACATATAAGCATAAGTTTTTTGTTACTTGACTCCGATTACAAACTCTATCTGAAATGCTTCCAATAATCTTATAAATAGTATGACCTAGAACAATACATAATTTTTTTTTATTGATAATTTAGCTCCATTTAAATTACAAGGATGTTCCCTAGAGTTTGATAAGGGAGTTTCAACAGAAGGAACTTCAGTAGGTTCTTCAACACTGGAATCATTTATTTGAATGACTTATTTTGTAGGAACCCGAACTTTAATAGGTTCTTCAACATAGTCTTGATCAAATGGAATAACAGTTTGAATAAGCTCAAAATCAACAGATCGGTAGTGAGTGAGCTCATATAGAATATACGTTGGATGATCAATAAGATTTTTTGGATAAGAATTATCTTCAAAGATCACATGAATAGATTCTTCAATGATTTTATAATTAACATTGAAGACTCGAAAAGCTTTAGACTCATCTGAATACCCCATAAAGACACCTTCATCAGAGCCGGTGTACCGGGAGCTTTGCCTGGAATTCTTCTCCTTGGTATCTTTTCGTGGGGGGGATGATTACTATCACCCGAAGAGTGTTAGTTTCTGTCTTGGGGGCGAGTCTCATCAGTGCTCCATTGTTGACCTGGCTTGTCGGATGGGTATTTGTGATCGGTCATTGGTGTCGACCGCTATTTTCTGTGCATTTATGGAACACTCTCACAAAGTGTTCCCCAATGGAGTGACGAGCACGGGTTGGTGGAATACGATTGCCAACAAAGTGTATATTACGAAATCAACCCAGAAGGGAAGCATTAGGTCGCCTACACACCGCCTTATCCACCGCTTTATTTCCACCACCATTAACCAAAGGAAGATTGATGACAAGGTTTCTAACCTTGATGTTTTCTACTTATGGAGCATTATCACACCCGATACTTTCTGAAATATTCCTTGGTGTTTAGCTTCATATTTGGCTGAGGGTGCGGTCAAAGACCGCAAGACATCGAAGATTAATGGTGGAATGTTTGTCACACGGCTCGCTAATTCATTTGGGTTGATGACCCGTGGCGCGTGGAACTTGATGACTATGATTCCTACCCCTCCATTCAATCCTATTCTTTTTAGGAGGGCTAGGATCATTGAGGATTATGGTGGAGGTCATTATGCTATCCCGCATGATGATCCTATTGTTGGTCCCGAGGCGCCGGGAAGGAGGGTCCGGTCGAGGCGAGAGCGTGATGTCGAGGAGGAACCGCCGGTGATTCCGGTGGACAATGATGAAGTACCAATGGATTGGTACAATGTTGAGATGAGGCGGTTACAAGATCAAATGGCGCGGGGTATCAACTTTAGCAATCAATCCCATATTCGGTTATTTGACCATTTCAACATACCGCATATTGATGGTGGTAACTTCCCGTATATTCCATCGTGGGAAGAAGTGATCGATGCGAGAAGGAGCGGTGCGAGTGGAAGTGGAACGGTGCCGGATCATGACGCTGATGAGGAGGATTAGTTTTTTTTGTGTTTTTATTGAGCAATTTCAATTTTTATTTTTGTTCTTATTTGGTGTTGTTTGGAATTTGTTAAGACTTTTTACTGCTTTGCTTAATGTGTGATTGCCTTGATTGTTTTTCAGAAATGAATTAGGAGTGCTTGCATAGAAGGGTTAGAGTTATAGAGTCAAAAGGGTTATAAAGAGTGAAAGAGAGTCAAGAAAGGGAAGCGTTAGAGTCAAAGTATTGAGTCCGGTCCTTAGGGACATGAGCGAGTGAGTCCAGAAGTAAGGAGAAGTTTTGAAGATTTATTAGAGGCTGGAACAATTAAAGAATGCTATTTTTTTGTCTAGCGGTCTACTCATCGAGTGCACTAAACTGAGTCGACGAGTCGCCTAGTATTCTCACACATTCGAAGATGTCCGCGCTTATACTCGACGAGTCTACATACTTACTCGACGAGTCATTCATTTCTATACTGAAAGGACTGCTGATTTGATGTTGATGAGCGTACCACTTGACCACTTATTCTTCCATATCGATTCTTGAAGATCTTACACTGTTTCCCCTGCATATTTGGAGCTGCCACACGAGATTTTGATGCCCAAGTCATAGATGAGTTGTTCCCATGGCTAAAGTCAATTGAAGAAGGAGCTGAAGAAGAGAGTATCAACCTATCGACTGCTACCCCAGGGGAGTTTGTCCCAATTCCCTCTATATTTGCATTTTTAGTTTTTGCATAATATGCAATGAGGGCATTGCATAAAATAAGTGTGGGGTAGGGGGTTGGTCACATATTAGAAAATTTAGAATCTTAATTTAGGCTAATTTTGAAAATTTTGCATTAAAAATATTACTTAGGGACTTAATTTAGAAAATTTTGGTAAAGCAAATTAGGATTCCATATTAGAATTGTGTTGATGATTGCATGAAGACCCAAATGTTTAGTTGAGCCTATACACGTTCTAGTGCATTTGTGGCTTCCTTATTCCAGTGAAATCATGGGACAAAAACACGACCCCGCTCAGCCTGAGGGATGCAATATGTTTAGCAGCCTAAACCTGAAATGTATCCAGGAAAATTATTATCGTTAGCCAATAAAGGTTGAGATTGAGCGCCCCTGCTTAAGCATGTAGGTTTTTGAGTGAAAAAAAAGTGAGGTACACATAAAAAAAGAGAGAATTGCATGAAAAGTTGAAGAATTTTGGAGCAAATAAAGTGAAGATCAAAAGATCAAAATTCCAAGAAATTCAAAGAGTTGAAGATACCAAAAATCAATCAATAAAGGTGGTGAATTCAAAGAGATCAAAGATCAAATTATCAAGAAAGTGAAGAATTCGAAAAGCTCCATAGTGGTATCGAAAAATTGTAATTTTAGATTATGTATGCTTGGGTTGCTCAATTAAAAATACCTTGAGGGTAAGAGGTTTTCTGCGGATGGATTCAGAGGGTTGCATAAAATGAGCATAGTTCGGGGTGAGTGGGCGAATGTTTATGAGGATTATGAGTATTTGGAGTATGGGGGTACTTAGGACAAATTTAGACACAAATGTATGCGTTGCGGTCTTGGCATAATGGCTGGGTTAGATTGGAGTTGTCATATGTGATTCTAATGTTTAAAATTTAGTTTTGCTTGGGGGCAAGCAAAAGTCAAGTGTGGGGTATTTTGATATGTGCATATTTAGTTCATATTAAGTATAGATTTTTATTCATTTATTAGCTAAATTATTGCATTTTATGGAAAAAAGGTACTTAAAAGTGTTTGAATTATATTTTCAGTCCAAAAATGAAGCTCGGAAGCAGGAGAAGCGGTTGAGAGATCGAGAAAGGAACAAAGAAGAAAAACACCAAAAATTACACCTACTCGGCAAGTAGGGTCGACTACTCGGCGAGTCCAAGCGAAGATTCGAGAAGATAAATACTCGGGATCCCAGAGACTTATCACAATACGGGGACTGAGAGATGGACTCGACGAGTCGCCACCTGACTCGACGAGTCAATTCGTATATATATGGATAACTTCTCAGAATGATGGGAGGTAATTTTGGGACGATTTAGAAGAGTTTAGTTGCGATGAAGAAGGCAGAAAAACCCTAGAAGACGAAGAGAAAAGCTAGAGTTTAATCCCGAAGGAGAATTGAGGCAAAATTTCATCATCCCACTTAATCTTTTGTTTGGACATTATGGTTAAACAATTAGACTTTATTTGTTTGCTGTTATTTACTTCAGTTATGAGCTAAAACCTTTAGACTTCTATTTAGTGTAACAACGTAAATTTTCAAACAATTTTTTTTCATTTCAAAATAAAGTATTTTCATTCAAAACAAGGCATAAACATTCCAAGTGGCATGTCAGAATACAAATCATATGAATCCCAAGATCACAAAACATCTATCAGTGTGTACAGATCACGCCGGCGCCTTCCCACGGTCCTCGCTAGTACCTGAAACACATACACAACAACTATAAGCATAAATGCTTAGTGAGTTCCCCAAAATACAACTTACGCACATACGCCTTTCCAGGCCCTGACCTCCCGGTCCATGTGTCTCAGGGGACTTCCGTCCCTGCTGGGTAAACCTTCTGGTCCTACCCACGCCAACCTTACGATCCAGATTACATGCCTTCCGGCCTATAACATAATGCCTTCCGGCCCACATAAACATACATAGCACACATAACAATTATCTTATCACATATAGCACATATATCACATATCATATCCGACCTTCCGGTCACACAGTCAAACCCTTCCGGGTACGGTATAGTGAGAAGACTCACCTCGTGAATATCGAAAGCTAGCAAATCCCGAAATCACTCGTGCTCGATCCGCCGAGCTACAATCTCCCTATAACATCATACATCTCTTATTAACACTTTTATCTTCTAAGTTTGACTATCCCTAAGAAGTCAAACATAGGTCAACTCTGGTCAACGGTCAACGGTCAACTTTCAACTTGACCGGACTCGGCGAGCGCTAGGGCGACTCAGCGAGTCTAGACGTCCTCACCAATTCTCTAAGATTCCCTTTCTACACGTCGAGTATCTCCCCTGACTCGACGAGTTCCTCCTGGAAGAATCGCGGGGCCACCCCGACTCAACTCGCCGAGTCTGAAGAACAACTCGGCGAGTCCCAGTTCGACTCAGACCACCTGTTAACCCTCTCTAACTCGCCCTGACTCACCGATCCAACCCATAACCCAGACAGGACCATTCTAAGGCAATCTTCAAGCTAATCGCCGAGTCTGTTCATCGGACTCGGCGAGTCCATGCCATGCAACCGCTCAAACTGCTTTCTAAGGTCAGATTTGCTCCGGCAATTCATAGGTCTGGCCTTCCTAGACTGGTTCACCACGTAAAGTCCTTATTTCGGTGCTCATAATACACCCCATGACTCATAATTGACGTTTTGACCTAAGGCATAAGGATTCCAATCCAAAACCTCCATTGATTCCCGAAAAGCTCAGGCATGGGACACTCTGGACTTCCAAGGGTCCCAATATAGGGTTCCAATCGCTTGGGGGACTACGGAAACACTCAATCTAGCCACAAAAGGGTTCAATAAACCCTAAATCCATATACACATCAACATAGAAGGGATCAACTCGAAAATATTACCTGAATAACGTTGCTCTGTGTCCCCAACCCTCAGAATATGGCTTCTCCTGTTGTTCCCTTAACCAAGCCTCCTCCTCCTTGCAAAATAACACTTCCAAGATCAATAATGGTCTTCTACCTTGCTCCAGATGCTCACAATCGAATTAGGGTTTCACTCAAAGGACTAGGGTGAACAATGACGGCCATAAGGCCCCTTATATATGTCCCAAACCTAGGAAGTTAGGGTTTCGCTAAACAGCGCGGACTCGCCGAGTCCAGTCGCGAACCCGCGACCAGATCCGCGATCCTACTCGGCGAGTCTGAGCTCCAACTCGCCGAGTCCCCTCTTAAAACACCCAAAATCATAAATATAACAATACCTGGAATTCCGGGCTGTTACAACTCTCCCCCACTAAGACTAGACTTCACCCTCGAAGTCTCACTCTAAAAATAGCTCCGGATGCTGCTCCCGCATCTCACGCTCCGGCTCCCAGGTCATTTCCGATCCCTTCCGGTGCTGCCACTGAACTAACACCAGAGGTATCTCCTTATTCCTCAGAACCTTGGTCTTCCGATCTCTGATGGCCACTGGTCTCTCGGCATAATTCAGGCTCGTATCCACCTGAATTTCTTCTAATGGGACCACTGTCAACCCATCGGCTATACACTTTCTCAATTGCGACACATGAAAAGTGTCGTGGATCTGTCGCAATTCCGTTGGCAACTCCAAACGGTAGGCCACCCGGCCTACCCTCGCAATCACACAAAAAGGCCCAATATACCGGGGTCCCAACTTGCCCCTCTTCCTGAATCGAATCACTCCTTTCCAAGGAGATACCTTCAGGAATATGAAATCGCCGACCTGAAACTCAAGCTCGGACCGGCGTCTGTCTGCATAACTTTTCTGTCGGCTCTGGGCGGTCAATAACCTCTGTCTGACCTGCTGAATTTGCTCTGTCGTCTGAATTAAGCTAGGAGTCCCAGACTCCCTTCCTGCATCCCTCCTGTGACTCCTGGCTCTACACCCGCGGAATCCCTTCCGCGTCCTCAGCAGACATCCCAACATGATGTCATTCCATACCACTTTCACAAATACAGTGTTCAATCACCGTACTCCAAATCATCCATTCTCACCACTACTTTCACTTCCGTGAACCACACTTTCCCTAACAAATGAGGGTCCGACACCTCCTCCCATGCAACAGCTCAAATGGTGGCATACCAATGCACTAATGATGGCTGTTGATATAGGATAACTCAACCAAGGATAAATATGTGCCGCAGCTTCCTCCGAAATCTAATACACATGCCCGAAGCATGTCTTCGAGCGTCTGAATCATTCACTCTCTCTAAAGTGTCCTCATACATCATCATGATAAGCTCTAGCTCATTTCTCATATCCCTCTTCGAGACTGAGCACCAGGTCAGCTTTTGGCTCCACAGCTGAGCCCCCAAAGGTCACCCATATCATGATCCAATATCCCACTAACTTCCTCCCCGTGACCACTATCCCGGCCCAGTGACACGCAAGTCACGAAATCCTCTTTTCCTCATGCGAGAAAAATACAATCCAACCGAGGATCGTCTCAACTCTGATCTCTGGTTTCTGTTGCGCCTATTCCTTGCGTATCTCACCACATTTCCCGATAGAGACGGAGACCCCAGTCACGCCCCCGGTTCAACATTCATGCTCCAAAAACTCAATACTAGGGCTACTCAAGCCCAAAACTCTTCCACATAATACACTGTTCGGAAAACATTCCATCATCACATGCTCTTGCCATCTAGTGAGTACTACGGCTCCCCGCAGTATCACAACACTCTCTGACTAGTGAGTACTATGGCTCCCCGCAGTATCACAACTCCCTCTGACTAGTGAGTACTACGGCTCCCCGCAGTATCACAACACCCTCTACCTCCACTAGCTCGTGCTCCGCAGAGTATCATAGGCGGCTACCCATACTCGACTCGAATATTCATCACAGACTCTGGAGGCAATCGACATAACAATGCCCACCCTTGCAAAGATCCACTCTCTCAAATAATTTCCCTGGGTGTCCATACTCGAAGGGCTCCCACTAGATCCATAGATACGTGATATACCACAAGTCGTCTCAATTCAAGATTCATGAGTAACTCCGAAATAAAGATATCGTACCTGGATACCCTGGAATACCCCAACAGGACATCACAAGATCCTACCACAACCACTAATCTCCTGCCCCAAGCATCATATAGACACAATAATACATTTCCTCTGAACCCCATAATTAGATCTACATTTTTCCCACATTGCAACTTCGGTGCATCTAATTTCTCGATTGGAATACGAGAAAACGCTGACGCTACGAAATATGCTGATAATTCTCCGAAACCCTTTTTCCTGCCGCTCAAAATCCAAACAAGGATACGCATACCGACCCCGGGAGTTGGCTGCCCAATCATTCTCTATCTACTTGCCCCAACATTGACCAATACCAGATTCCTAACCAATAAACATCTGCCGTGGAGACATTCATCCTTCTCAAACAAGTACTTCCCGCATTAACTCACTCTGACACCTTTCCTCGATCACCGACATCTCTGGTCTCATGATTTCTTACCGCAGATCTCTATACTCCACTTATAACTGCTCTTGACAATTTTCTGCTTTCTTACATACGGCACCCGGTTCTCCCCCACTTAGGGTTCGAACCATCACCAAATAACACACAACCAACCCATAACTATTTTCACCCACAAAATCGCACCTGCCCCCGGAAAGTGCTACACAACGCCCGATAATCCCCCCTTGAGGAAATCAATCAACCTCGTATACTCTAAACCTCTGATGAACTCCTCAAGAACTTCTTGTCACGACTGCCTCTAGTCGTTCCAAATCTCGTACCAATCTAGTACCAAACAACTCAACTGCTCAATAACATCCCTGGCTCATAGACCGAACCACAAACTCATCGTACCCCTCGCCTCAACTCATCAACCAATGCTCCAACACCGGGATCATTCCAAGAACAGGGACCCACTCCCATATTCAACACCCAACATAGATAGAAAAACTTTCTGCACTGCTAGACTCAACTAAACTCCCCACTGATACCACTGCAATCCATCCTACTATACTCGAATAGATGTAGTGTGGTCCTCGACTATCTCAGTCCCAACTGACTATCTGCTCATGATAAATCACTGCTTCGCGGCACACATGCTACCTGATACTCTGGTGGGAAATCATCGTCAATGACGACCTGCAGGGTTTACCCCCAAACCCATAACTAAAACATCATGCTTCTCATATTTTGCACCCGAACGTAATTAGTACCTCCCAGATCATAGAAGGTGACATCTCCTTTATCGACTGATCGCTCAACCCAGATCGAAATTCTCCCTTCTCGCTGACTCCTTACTAAAATACTCTGAGGGGCTCTCGATCTCCCTCTCAAGGGACGCCTCTTCGAACTTAATCATGACCGGATAACCGGAGAACCACTAGCCTCATTCACTACAAACCATGGTACTCATTCCATGACCTCTCTTCTCAATATGCTCCGGTGTATGGTACCCTAACCATAACATCACTCCCCAATCCGCTCCGATGTATGGTACCCGGACCATAACATCACTCCTCAATCCACTCCGATGTATGGTACTCGAACCATAACATCACTCCTCAATCCGCTCCGATGTATGGTACTCGAACCATAACATCACTCCTCAATCCGCTCCGATGTATGGTACTCGAACCATAGCATCACTCCTCAATCCGCTCCGATGTATGGTACTCGAACCATAGCATCACTCCTCAATCCGCTCCGATGTATGGTACTCGAACCATAACATCACTCCTCAATCCGCTCCTTAGGACCTTCAGAATACTCCCTGTATCAAGTATGGGTCCTCTGCTTTCAGTAGTACAGGCCCATACTACCTGCCACATCTAGCCATACTTTCCACACGGACCATCCCAGAGCTCCTAAGTAGCTGCTCGACCTGCTCTTTCACCAATCCCATCGTGCGTGCTCGCTCCCCAGCGAAATTCTCTACTCTACCAGCGTACTCATCTGGCTAGGTTTACTCCCTAGGCTCTTCCGTTGTCCTCCCACTTCTTTGCTATCAGCTTCTGAAGAGCTCCTAATGATGCCAGCCGTCTACCTCCTGAATATCGTCATATTCACTTGGTAGCTGACTCCCATCATCGAGAGTTCCACAAAGCACAAAGCAAGCAGCATTCGAGCATCGAAGAATACATAGGACTCCCTCTCGGATAACTCCACCTTCTCGGCTCATCCTCGGAAGTACCACTGAACTCTGTAACTCTACCCCTCATGGGTCCTAACTGGATACTCTCACTCATCACCTACTCAAAAGCATAACACATGTAACAACAAGTCCTAGGCTAAGGCATCACAAATCAGGCCACTCTAGTCCTAAGATATGAAATACCTAGCCTGTCTCTAGCATGCAATAATATCTCATAAAGTGCATCATAAATCTCATAACACAAAAGTAAGGGTATTTTGGGGATCTTTACCGTTCGGGCGCTGACTGATCGTACACACTACTTCTTTCTTGTTTACCATAAAATCATTTACAAAAGTTTATGCCTTTATTTTAAAAGTTTTCCTCAAATCCTCGGTTTGAGTTCAGTTACTCCCGAAGGTGCACCCGAATCCCTCAAACAAAGGCTCTGATACCAATTTGTAACAACGTAAATTTTCAAACAATTTTTTTTTCATTTCAAAATAAAGTATTTTCATTCAAAACAAGGCATAAACATTCCAAGTGTCATGTCAGAATACAAATCATATGAATCCCAAGATCACAAAACATCTATCAGTGTGTACAGATCACGCCGACGCCTTCCCACGGTCCTCGCTAGTACCTGAAACACATACACAACAACTGTAAGCATAAATGCTTAGTGAGTTCCCCAAAATACAACTTACGCACATACGCCTTTCCAGGCCCTGACCTCCCTGTCCATTTGTCTCAGGGGACTTCCGTCCCTGCTGGGTAAACCTTCTGGTCCTACCCACGCCAACCTTACGGTCCAGATTACACGCCTTCCGGCCCATAACATAATGCCTTCCGGCCCACATAAACATACATAGCACGCATAATAATTATCTTCTCACATATAGCACATATATCACATATCATATCCGACCTTCCGGTCACACAGTCAAACCCTTCCGGGTACGGTATAGTGAGAAGACTCACCTCGTGAATATCGAAAGCTAGCAAATCCCGAAATCACTCGTGCTAGATCCGCCGAGCTACAATCTCCCTATAACATCATACATCTCTTATTAACACTTTTATCTTCTAAGTTTGACTATCCCTAAGAAGTCAAACATAGGTCAACTCTGGTCAACGGTCAACGGTCAACTTTCAACTTGACCGGACTCGGCGAGCGCTAGGGCGACTCGGCGAGTCTAGACGTCCTCACCAATTCTCTAAGATTCCCTTTCTACACGTCGAGTATCTCCCCTGATTCGACGAGTTCCTCCTGGAAGAATCGCGGGGCCACCCCGACTCAACTCGCCGAGTCTGAAGAACAACTCGGCGAGTCCCAGTTCGACTCAGATCACCTGTTAACCCTCTCCAACTCGCCCTGACTCACCGATCCAACCCATAACCCGGACAGGACCATTCTAAGGCAATCTTCAAGCTACTCGCCGAGTCTGTTCATCGGACTCGGCGAGTCCATGCCATGCAACCGCTCAAACTGCTTTCTAAGGTCGGATCTGCTCCGACAATTCATAGGTCTGCCCTTCCTAGACTGGTTCACCACGTAAAGTCCTTATTTCGGTGCTCATAATACACACCATGAATCATAATTGACGTTTTGACCTAAGGCATAAGGATTCCAATCCAAAATCTCCATTGATTCCCGAAAAGCTCAGGCATGGGACACTCTGGACTTCCAAGGGTCCCAATATAGGGTTCCAATCGCTTGGGGGACTAAGGAAACACTCAATCTAGCCACAAAAGGGTTCAATAAACCCTAAATCCATATACACATCAACATAGAAGGGATCAACTCGAAAATATTACCTGAATAACGTTGCTCTGTGTCCCCAACCCTCAGAATATGGCTTCTCCTGTTGTTCCCTTAACCAAGCCTCCTCCTCCTTGCAAAATAACACTTCCAAGATCAATAATGGTCTTCTACCTTGCTCCAGATGCTCACAATCGAATTAGGGTTTCACTCAAAGGACTAGGGTGAACAATGACGACCATAAGGCCCCTTATATATGTCCCAAACCTAGGAAGTTAGGGTTTCGCTAAACAGCACGGACTCGCCGAGTCCATATCCGGACTCGCCGAGTCCAGTCGCGAACCCGCGACCAGATATGCGATCCTACTCGGCGAGTCTGAGCTCCAACTCGCCGAGTCCCCTCTTAAAACACCCAAAATCATAAATATAACAATACCTGGAATTCCGGGCTGTTACATTTAGGGATACAAAATTGATAATATGGTTTGATTGATTGGTAGGATTAATTCTAAGTTGGTGATTTTTTGTTATTTTAGCTTGCTAAAGAGCCTTGTATGTGAATAATAATTAATTTTCTGTTAATAGGAAGATAATTTATTAGCATGAACATCTATTGATTATCAACCTCGTATGCTATGTGATCACTTTGCCATATGTCTAGGATTAATGAACATGAAACTAGAGTTAATAAGAAAATTAAGTAAATTCATGTGCAAGCTTGTGTGATGACCATCAACAAGAAGTTAATTAAAAGATTAAATTAGTTAAGTATTGCAAGTCTAAATTAACCCGAATAATTAATCTAGTAAATCTAATTAAATTAGACAACTGGCCACTGTTTAAGTTATTTTATTTACTAAGGATTAGTGTAGTGAATGCGAATCTAATCACTTGAATCGGTAACCAACAAAAGAATTAATCCATTGCACCATTACTTTGAAATCAACCATAGAATCTATTGAGTTGAACTAAACAGAAGTTCCCTTGCATTTATTGAATCTAGTTAGTACTTTGTTTTCTAGTATTTTAAATTAGTAATAGTTAACAAATTTCTAGTCTTGTAAAACTAGAGAAAATCCCCCTACTTATTAATTAATTTAGATAGAATTAGTTTTTAGTTTTAATTTGCCGTTCCCTGTGTTCGATACCCTACTTATTCAACTATACCACAATTGATAGGTTCACTGCCTTTGTGTGTTATTTTACAATTAAGAGTAGGTTTAAAACTAAGTGAGTTTGCACACATTAGAACTCACTAAATATCTTATGTTTTGAGTGAAGTTTACCATTGGAAATGTGGAATTTGAGATACATCTTAGTGGTTGGCATCAGAATGTCAATGGCAATGTCTCTATTAGTGGGATCTAAAGTAGTTAGATGGTTGTAACAAACAGTGACACCGTTAATGTTAGTAGTGCAGTGTTTGTCAATGAGATATTGGTTTATGAATGAGTGACTAACAAACCTAGACTTAAAATCTTCCTTGAGATCATGAGTGGAAGTAAAGTATTCTTCAGCTTCACTTTGCTTATAAATGTTGACAGCTTCATCAATATTACCACGAAAAAATTTTCACGCTAATCACGTATTTGGGCATCAGTTATTTTATTGAACTTAAGATGAGAATGAGCCCAATTATTCAAAGTACCTTGAATTTTTTAGCATACATCTCATGTTTTTCTTTCTTAGGATAAAGATCAATCTTGGTGAGAGATAGCTTTATGACTTTGGTGCTTGTTAAAGTAAGAGTATTTTTAATTTCTGACAAATTTTGCATTAGAGTGTCAATCTCTAACCTGAGAGTGTGTTTTTATTGGTTAAATTTTGAGTGATGTTGACATAGGTAATTAAACATGATGGCTTTTTTGTTTTCAGAATAGGTGGTGAAGTTGTTTACCTGATATAAGGATTAAGGATCTCATATTTGTAATTTAGAATCCTTGGCGCCTTTAACAAGATCAACTTCAAAGATACTCAAACTGTTGTTTCTTTCTTCATCAGTGTAAAGTGCCTTTGTGCATGCCATCAAACAATTTTCCTTTTCTTTTCTTACAATAGATGAGTGCCCAATATTTTTCAGATTTTCAACATCTTCCATAGTAAATTAATCAGCTACTCCATACTTTAAGTACTTAGGGCTCTTTATTCTTTCACTAGCAAAATTTCCGCCAGCATCAGTGCTCTCTGACACTAATGTACTTATCCCTGATTGAAACCTTCTAAGTCTAGATGGTTTCTTATCACTCCTGCTAACATATCATTTAACGATCAGAGCTTCACCTTCTAATTCATCAGAGAAATCATTGTCACTATTCTGAAAAGACTTTTTCGAATACATAGCCACATATTTATTCTTGTGAGAGACTCGCATGATCTCCTTTCTCAATATCTTTGTTTCTTCATGATTACAAAAATTAAAAAACAAGGAAGCCAAATCTATGGTTGCGATTTTCTTCACTATTCTTCAAAACATTTACATGATGCTCCAAACTATCGTTTAGTTAATCAAGAAACTTCAGAACCAAGGAGTTTCTTGTTTTATTTATATAATGAAGATGAATATTATTCACCAAGCAATCAAAGTGATTGAATACCTAAGTAAGCTTTTCTTTCTTTTATTGAAAGACATTGTTGTATCGACGATTAAGACTGTTCTTGTTAACAACCTTTACATCATCCATGCCTTCGTAAGAAACAGTCAGCGTATCCATCGTCTTGAATGAAGTGATAGATGTCATATGGAAGAGACTTTTGAATAGCAACATGGTCCCTGACATCATGGGCAACGAGACGTTTCTCTTCATCATCGAATTCTTGAGAATGTTTTTCAACTAGATCACATTCTTTGACATTATCCTTCATGGGCTGATTCGTAGGAACGTGAGGAACGTTTTTTACTATATCAATCATTAAGTAGTCCATGGTTTCAAGAACCATCATTTATGTACATTTCGACAAGGTAAATTTCTTTTCATAAAATTGTAGAATTTTGTTACCGGGGGTGGTTTTTGTAGGCTTAGAAGAAGAAGAGGTAGACATGGTTAATTGATATAGGCAACCTGATCTAATACTAGTTTTAGGTTCCTTGTTCGATATCAATTAATAGTGAATGAAGAAGACAAACAATATATCACAAAGGTATTCGCTAAGAATATGTCGTCAGAAAAAAGAATCGACACAAAGCTCTAGGGTTCAATGATCAACCAATGACCAGAACCTTAGCATATAAAGAAGAGGAAATACGAAGTGAATTCCTACAAACCATGGATTTCACCTAATCTACCATAATAATAGAGTATATTCGATACACTAAGATAACATATCCGCTAACTAACTATGTATATACTATAGATGCAAAAGTTTACATTCTATATACATATCACAATGATATGACTTCTCTTCATATGATGCCTTGACACATTGCATTGATTATCTTGTGATAGTTATACATCATCATATTCTAAGGATTAACCTTACAATATCTCCCATAATAGATATAGAAATGAGGTAGGGTCAGAGAAGAATAAGGGAAGAAATAGGGAAAATGGAGTTTGGGGTTGGGTTGGAGTTGGTCGTAGAAGGTTTAAGTTATAGAATGAGGTTTGTCATCTAGTGGGTATCTAGTTGGTTCATGCGTAGCTGTGAGTCTTCATATTTTCGATTCAAATGAGTCATCTTATTATACTACATGCTATAGTATATATCCTTTGCATAATAGGATATAGATGTACTATAGATTATGCAAGTAGGCTAGTATAGTCTCTTTCTTGTGATTTCTTAATTGTATGATATGTTTACTTGTATGTTTAAGGAGTTAATGGTGGATCGAAACTAGAACCGATAGCATACAATACTTATACTTGATGACTAGACATGCACTAGAGTTGTTGGTCATTTTTGATGGCTAGACATGCACTAGAGCTGCTAGTCGCCGTTGATCAAGTGGATCATCACTAGAGCCAAGAGACATTACTTATATGCTTTGTATATGTATTGAAGTATGTGATATTCTACGGAACTCAATAAACCTTGTGCTTACAGTTCTTGATAAAATGTTTTCACGTGGTTCCCTTAATCGTGGGAAGGCTCCATCTTTATTGTATGGTATATGCATCACATATGATTATGTTTTTATACTTCCAAAATTTGTCATGATTATGATAAATTGCTTTTAGTGATTCATTTTGTGGTTTTAAACAAATTGGTGTCACTATCTTTGATAAGAAATAGATGTTTTACTTATGATTTTAAAAGGAAATTTTTTTTTTTGAAATTTGGTACGTTACATGAGGGCTATCCTAACATATATCAAGAAACCTATAGCTTAAGAGTATTCAAACTGTGAAATTCTCTTTCCTTTATTTGGGATTCAATTTATGCCAGGATTTGTGAGCATACTCACCAGATATCAATCACTATATCTGAACTTTTTGAGAATTTTCTTAACATAATGAAATTTTGTCATTACAATATTCTTGTTAACTCGTTTAATATTTATTCCAAGGATTACATCGACCTCTCCCATGTATTTCATGGAAAACTTACATGACAACAATTTCTTAGTTTCATCTACGTGATTTTCGCTAGTCTCAAAATCAATATGTCATGTTCAAATAGAAGATGATCACTCTTACACAAGTGATAGTTTCATTCTACTATAAGAGCATTTTTCACATTGGTTTAAATTAAAAGCACAAGACAAAATAACCTCATTAAAATTAGGATGCCATTATATGGGGGCTTGTTTCAGCCCATACCATGATTTGACAATTTACACACCTTATGCTCATTACCATGCATAATAAAACGCTCTGATCGTTTCATTTGATCTTAGTCATCAAGATCACTATTAGATGAATAACCATATAGTGAATAACTACCAAAGAGATCAACAATATAATAGTCGAAATACATGATACCAGAGCATCCATGGAAAAATAGTCAGCATCGGGTTCTTGTTAAAACCCTTGAATGACCAGTTAGGTCTTAAATCTATAAATTTTTACAATATTATTCATTTTCTTTTTAAAAATACACTTGCAAACAAGGGGTTTAGAACGAGGAGGAAAATCGTACCCAAGTCTTATACTCAAGAGTCAATGATTTTTCATCATCAATTCCTTCCAAAAGA
Source organism: Lactuca serriola (assembly GCF_051521515.1). NCBI lineage: Eukaryota > Viridiplantae > Streptophyta > Magnoliopsida > Asterales > Asteraceae > Lactuca > Lactuca serriola. The sequence goes on from NC_136411.1 coordinate 285,196,817, forward strand.
CAACATTTCAAGACACCATGACCTATTCTAAAGTCTTTGGATCATCCTCCATTCTAACACTGTAGAGTATAAATGTTGTGATGAAGTATGAAACTAAATATTGTTCCAATGTTCATCATGTACCAAAGTATGTTGTAAAGCTTATAAAACTTATTCGGTCTGTAATTATGTCACACCCCTAATCGAAGGCATAAATGCAAGGCGGTGAGACGAAATCAGGGATCACAATCATTTTCATACATAGAACAATACAACAACATATCACAACAATAGAAATATTATTACTGAAAATGTATTGCATTGATACTCGTTAAGAGTTTTAACAATTTGATGCCTCAAATAGTAGGCTACTTAATAAAAGTGCATCACCGATCTATAGGTGATTGTGACTCCACGACTTAACTTTCATGATTTTAAGCATACATATATTGTACGTTCTCAACCAAAAGTATATTCATTAAAAATGTATCTTCTCAACCGAAAGTATGTTCGTTAAATGTGTACTTTCTTGACCGAAAATATGTTCATTAAATGTGTATTTTCTTGACCGAAAGCATATTCGTAAAAAAATATAAATTTATACCAATAGTAGTGCTTTACTATGTATAGGTACTATTTAAACTTATTGTTAGTCAATAAAACCGAGCACATGATTTGTTATTCCCCTTGTGGAGCTTCATCAGATGTCGAAATATTTAGATAGATACCAACCGGTGTGACTCTCCCATCAAGGTTATAGCTAGCAACCACGGGTGGGGGGTGTCAACCTGTATAGATCTATACATAAATCTCCCACTCACTTAATATTTAACAATTATAGGTCAGTGGTGTTAGTTGATGAATGTGCCTCATAATACAATAACATTTAAATAAAATGTTCTAAAAGTTGTATCCCTAGCTTCTAAATGTTCAAGTCACAAGGCCAATGTTTACATTGTTTAATTATAATAGTGTTTTATAATTATATCGTATAATTCTTTGTGAAATTGTAATGACGTTGTATAAATACTATCACAGTTATGTAGTTAGAGTAACGACAAGACATGATAAATATCCATATATTGTGGGCAAAGTAAAAACAATGTTTATTTAATTCGTTATATAAAAACGATAGTTTTTAACGACGGTTCACTCTAACTATTTAACTCATAATGAACAATGATTTAAGTCAAAATTTTCGAATGAACAAAACCCTCTTATATAATACAATTCGAATTGTACGACACCAAATATCTTTCCAATTGGTGATGAGATTTCTTTTCACTTGGTAAACTATGATAATACCACAAGCGATATTATAAGAATCAAATCCATAATTAATATTGTTATTATTAGACACATGGCCAACATTTTCATTAATGACATTTCAAGGAAATTAGATATGACAACCACGTATACCAAAACTTCGCTTTTATTTAAAATAAAATAAAAACTGGAACTTGTCCTTAAAATGCATGAAATGAAAAACTATGTTTCTAAACACATATGAAGAATAATAGCAATATATTAAATTATCCTAACTCCCTAGTAGTAGAACCAAATTCTCACCATGTTCCCAAAATCCATTTCCCATGATGAGATTTAAAATCAGTTCGCTTAAGCTTCCTTCTTTCTTTTAGATCCTGTAATACCATCAAAATCTGATCATCACATTATGTATCAGGAGTCTAAGCATAGGAAATTATGGAGTTAGATAATAGATGTACCTGAAGTAGAGTCATACTAGTTGACTTCACAATCTCTAAGATCCTTCAGGTACTTTGGGGAGCTTTGTAACCAGCGTCCCTTCAACTAGAAGTTGAAACAAATGGACTCTTTTGGTATAACACATGGAACGATCCCATGGCAAGACTTTCTCTTTACTATACGATCAAACAGTTTGACCTTGGATGACCCCCTTCCATTGGGAAGAGAAATCTTTTAAGACCACCAATTTCACCATTGCCAATTTCCATGGAATCCTTAGAAGCAGACGTTATAAGCATCTCTTCTTTAAATATGTTCTTAAGCATTTCTGCTTCAGCAACGACCAACATTTGGGTCAGATCTATTAGGTTCACGTCGAGGTTCCACATATAAAAGTTCTTAATAAACTGATCATATGACTTTGGAAGTGAACAAAGAACCAAATCAATGGCTTGCTCCCTTGGAAATACGACACCTATCCTATCCAATTTATCAATGTATCACTTCATTTTTAGAATGTACGCACACACATACTTTCCATTTTCATGTTTACATCCCAAAAGGGCTTGAGATGTTTCATGTATTTCAACTCGTGACGTTGGGAGAGTCATAGGAGGAGGTGGAAGAGTTGGAGAAGAACGATCTCCAATTCCATCATTAGCCAAGGAAGGAAGACATTTTCAGCTTAATCAGAATGTGGAAGACCATCTCTAAATGATTGAGAAAAAATATTTTCCAAAGACTGATGAAGATCTTCATTGTATTCATTTGACATCTAATATTGGGAGAAGAGAGATTTCACGTTAGTTGATTTTAATCCTTAATTATTAACCCACAATTTAAATTAAGGCTAGGATCCATATTTTCGATATGAACTTTGTAGAGGGATGACGTAATCAAATTCAAATCTAGTTTAGGTAGGTAAGACTTTTACCAATTTCAATCTTATGAAACTCCTATATATTTTGAGATTCATTGAATATTATCAATGGCATTTTTAATTTCGGATTATGCTCTCACCTTTTGTGACTAGAATGTTGAAGATCATAAACGATATCTTAATAAACATGCAAACTCACTTGACAACCTTGAGGTCATTTATCATCTCAAATTGATATGCCGATAAACCATACACACTTCATCAACAATGATAATTTTTTATTTGTCCATCACCTAACTTTATAGTCCCAAATTAGTGTGTTGGTTAACCACACACGCTCCATTATTGGCATATAAAGAGTGATGTGTGTTTTAATGGATTAGCATACACTTCACATTTATCCTAAAGTAACTAAAGTTGGGATTTATATAAAATGTTCTAGTACTTTATATTATCAAACTTTTAATGAGGTTATGTTCTATCAAATCCGTTCAGTTAACGACCCTCCACCATAAAATTTAGAGGTGGGTAAGAGTGGACACCCAATGACGATTATTTTATAGGTCGTTTACTTATAATATCCTTATAGTATGGCTTCATAAATGAGGCATACTAGGGATTTGACTGACTTGTCTTATATAATATATTAAACATTTAATCATGTATAATATAAGGTGTATATTATAACTTTTCAAAATACTATTGTTTAAAATTAATTTTCGAATTACATTTTTAATAATTAATTAATTTTAAACAATTAATGATTTACCATTTATCCTTTAATTTAAATCATTAAGGATTTAAATAATTATCTTCAATTAAACAATTAATAAAATAATTTAAATTTAAATCATTAGGGATTAAATAATTATCTTAATTTAAACAAATAATAAGGGAATTCAAATTTAAATCATTATGGATTAAATAAATATATTCAATTAAAAATTAATAAATAATTCAAATTTAATCCTTATCCCAATAACCCTTCGAAATTTTGAAAATAAAGGATAATGGCTACTACGTTTTTAATTATCCAAATTTTATGGCATTTAAAATTATAATTAAGGAAACTAGATTCCATAAGGGACCCTATCCATCATAAAAACATTTAAAACCATTAGGGTTTAATTTAGAAGTACCCTAATTTTTATAAATTCACTATTATGCACAATCAAATAGAAAACTAAGGCTCTAATACAACTGATGGGGTTTTAGGTTATAATAGAAAATTCATGTGGTGCAAAAACACTTAAACCCTTAAGTTCACATGTAACCTAGAAAAGATCTATGTTTTCTCTATTGATAACAATAAACTATAAACTTCAAGAAAGCGTAGAGAGAGACTATGAAAATTGAAATTATTAGAAAGATTAGGGTTACATACCTTTTGATTATTATAGAAAATAATCTAGTTAAATCCTCTTGAAGTTCCTTGGAAAGCAAGCACCAACAAAATGATGCCTTTAATACCTCACAACAAAAACTAGAAACCGTAGAATAAGGAGGAGAGATGATATATGAAGAGAATTTTGTTCCTATGTCTTTAGGTAATATAGTGAAACAAAATTACAAGCCAATGGGTTCTATTTATAATTTAGGTAACTTGCAGGCTAAGCAAGATTTGAATTAATTAAATAGTAGATTTAATTCTAATCCAAATCGTTTCCTTTTATGTAACCATGAGACTTCTAGAAATCCTAGAAAGGCTCCCAAAATCGTCGACCCCTAGGATGATTCTAGAATTGCATCAATTGTTTAACTATTGAGCAATTACAATTCACCATTGCACCTTCAATTAATTCCAATTAATCTCGAATTAGATCTGATTGATAAATAATCAATTCTAATTGACTTATTATTAATTTAATAACTATATAAATTAACAAATCAATTATTTAACAACTGATCTCATATTTAATTTATTAATCACATAATAAATTAACAAATCAACTGTCTATTTCCAATTAATATAGTAGTCACATAATATATTAAAAAATCATTTTCCGATAACTACCAATAGGTTGATTAATAATATAATAATATAATAAATTATACTTTTCTCTCCTAAAATCAATCCTATCTATTTCTGGTCATGAGGGTAACCCTAAAGGACTTTACTTCTAATTATAATAATATAACAATTTAGTTACTAGATTAGACACCTTAATCCAACAATCACAACTTTGAATTTGTTTTATGAATATGTTTTCTACTTTCAAATTCCAATTTTTGAAAGTTGGTTGACGATTGTGATCTTGATTTCAAAATCAATGACAAATTTTAATACTACAATGATGATCAATTACACAAATCTTCTCGGATCAACAAGAAAAACAACAATACTATTGTTAGATTACTACAATCAATGGGTAGGTCAAACCGAAGAATATATCACTTGTTTGGAAAAGGATTTATTGCATTCAATCAAAGAATGACCTTTCAATCCCAATGCAACAATTCGTTTTAGACGAGGAGTTTATACTGATTCTATAGCATTTTATTCCAATAACTACCTGTCAAATAATTTCTATAAAGAAAACTAGTTTTGGAAAGTATTGAAGTAAGAATCAGAAGAATTTTATAAATTTACCAAAAAAGTTTTTTTGTTGGGAAGGCTGGTTATAAGATAATGAATAATTTGGAGTCTAATGCTAAAAAGAAGCTAGTTTGTGATTCAAGTTATGATTCTAACCACTACAATGTGATAAACCATCTAGCAAGGGAATACATGAGAAAAAAACAAAAGGATAAGAAAGAGAAAGTGAAGGATGAAGTGTATTATGTGAAGAAAATTAAAGAGATAAAGTCAACAAATAACAATCTATATCTAGTTGTTATCTGTCATGAATATGAGGGGAGTTAATAAGTGTGGTCTTCAGGATCAAATGGATAAAATATTAGACACCTAACTTATGGTTCTTTCATTGTTGTTCATGAACCAATCATGTTTGAGAAAGAGGAAGAAGAGATGAAAGAGAAAGAATAAAAGGAATAAGAAGAAGAGAAGGAAAAAGAAATGCAAAAAGAGCATCAATGTGTTTGTTTGATGGCTCTAGGAACACATCCAACTATTCCAAAAAAGTAACTTCTTTAGTTCAACTTTTTCACATTCATGTTTCAAGCATTGGATATGACATATTGGAAACAGAAAATGACTGTCTTTTCTTAAATTAAATATTTGTTTACGATGATAGTGATGTTAAGAAGGCAAAGGAAGAATAATATAAATTAAAAAATAAGTTAGAGGAGATGAGATCTTTAGTTGATAAGTTTGAAAAGAAATTGGAAATTCTTAGTGATGATAGAAATATGTGAAGATCAAAGAGCAATGTATTACTCAAACGAAGAAAAATATTTTTTTACACTACCAAAAGATTGAATGCATAATTAACTAGACTTCAACATTCTTCTAACATTTTCATAGAATAGCATCGGAAACTTCTTTAATTAAAATAAGTCAATAAATAAAACGTGGATACATGGTCTTATGAATGTGAAAGCATTTTCATTTAAGAAAATATTCCAAATAATACATACGCATATGGAGTTGTTCTTGTTGAGAAATGCTTGGATTCTAATGATCTATTGAAAAATTTCAATGATAAACTTACAATATCTAAACAAACCAAAATTATGAAAAAAATTAAATCTTAATTATGTTAATCAAGAAGAAAGTTAGGCAGACATAGATAATATGAGTGATAGTATGAGTGAAATAAAAAAATAGACAGAAATTGACAGTGTTGATTTATTCTAACTTAAGGTTAGTTCTTTATGTGATAATTCGGGAGTAACAAATTCAGAAGTAAATGATAATTTTGATATGTCTTCAAAAAAATGCAATTCTTCAAAAGTTGACTTTGAAAGTTGTAATTTTCATATTTTTCATGAGAAAAATTAAAATAAAATATATTATAAATAATGAATATGAGTTTTATGAAGATAGTGATTCTAATGAAGAGATTTTTAATGCAACAAAAGTTCTTTAAGATACTTTTATCATTTTTTTTTTCTGAAAATTGTAAAAATAATCTTATTCTTATTGCATGTGTGTATCCATAAGTTCTGACTTTTAAAAAAAATCTAGTGTTGTCAAAAGGGAGAAATTAGTAAAGTTGAAATGAAATAAATTTAATGGTTCAAAAAGATAATTTGAATGTAACAGCAAGAAGGATTTTATTTAAATGAGAACATTGAAGAAAATAATTTTAATATCAAACCAATCTTCGAAATTAATAATTGGAAAAGCAAAAAATTCAAAATATCCAAAAATGATATTTCAAGCGTTTGGGTGGTTAAAGGGTTAATTGTTCCAAAGCATGATTCTTGAGCAAAATCATTTGTTTAAACGAAAATATCATCTCAAAACGAATAAAGGAAGTAACATGCATCATCAAAAGTTGATGAATCATCAGAAACAAAACACAAATAAAAATGTTTTTGTACTTAATCTACCAAAATTTCCAAATTCCAAAATGTTTAAACTAACAAATCAAACAATTACAAATGGAAAAACAATATGGATACTTTTCATGTACGGTTAGATAAAAATATGGCTTTATTCAAAGATCATACACCCGCACTTGAAGATTTTAAAAATCTTATGAATTTGAATGTCACAACAAGACAAATTTTATTTAAATGAGAACATTGAAGAAAGGTTTAATGACCTATAAAGGTAACGAACTTTGGTCTTTGTCCACATTTAGGTAACCATGTTTTTTTGTTCACATTTAACCATTGAACTTGTTTGACCTGTTCAAAAGAGGATAATATGACCAGTAATTAGCATAACATGACCCTATTACGAACAGGTCAAACAAGTTTACTGGTCAAATGTGTACGAAAAAAACATGGTTACCTAAATTTGGACAAAAACCAAAGTTCTTTACCTATTTTGGTAATATTGGGTTCTTTATGTTAAGTCCAAGTAGTCATAAGATCCATTGATGTGAAATGAAATTGGGTTGTCCAGTCTTGTGTATGAGGAGATGGTTATGTTTTGGGCCAACCCAATTTAGGCCCAATTAGTTAGGGGTTAGGTTGTATACGCTTAATAGGCTAGGTTGTATGTGTTTTAAAGACTGAGCAACACAGCTTAGCCCATGACTAGTCGGGACTAAACTGGGTTAGATCAAGCGTAACCAAATTGTTCATTGACTGTCGGAGCCTGATCCCAGGGAACACAATCCTAAGACAGTTCTTGTCCAGTATTACCAAAACGGGTAAGAAACTTTGGTTTTTGTCCATATTTTGGTAACCATGTTTTTTTCGTAAGTATTTGACTAATAAACTTGTTTGACATATTCATAATAGGGTAATATTACCGTAATTATGGGTCATATTACCCTATTTTGAACACGTCAATCAAGTTTAATGGTTGAATGTGAACGAAAAAAACATGGTTACCTAAATGTGGACAAAGACAAAAGTTCGTTACCATTCTAGGTCATTAACCCTTGAAGAAAATAGTTTTAATATCAAACCAATCATTGAATCTAATAATTGGAAAAGTGAAATATTCAAAATACCCAAAAATGATATTTCAAGTGTTTGGGAGGTTAGAGGGTTAATTGTTCCAAAGCATGATTATGGAGCAAAATCATTTCTGTAAAAGAAAATATCATTTCAAAACAAATAAAAGAGGTAACAAGCATCATCAAAGTTGATGAATCATCAAAAACAAAACACAAATAAATATGTTTTGGTACTTGATCTACAAAAATTTCAAAATTCCATGATTTTTAAACCAACAAATCAAACAATTAGAAAAGGAAAAACAATATACTTTTCATGCATGGTTAGATACAACTATGGATTTATTCAAAGATAAATCACCCTCACGTAAATATTTTAAAGAATCTTAATATTTTTTTTGTCTAAATCTTCTCGATGCAGCTCACCATTTGGAATATCAAATATTGTTAAGGAAAAATGGGTTCATAAAGACATGAATAGATCATCTTTTGAAATTTTACATTCTTGGTAACGAAAAAAAAACATTACTCATGCACTTCAAAAAAGTTCCAAAATGGTTACTACAGTAAGAAGTATCATCACTTCTGAAGTTAGTAACCATTTTAAAACAAAATGTTGTTTCTTTCATGCATTTTTTTGCGAATTGGGTACTTAAACCTTCTACTATTACTCACACTCAAGGATCTAAATAGATTTGGGTAACTAAACTCTCTCTCTCTCTCTCTCTCTCCCTCTCTTTCTCTTTCTATATATATATATATATATATATATATATATATATATGTAATTTCGTGTTATTTGTGACGAGTAATATGGTAAGGAATGGTATATCAATAGTACTTGAGAGATTTTAGGAAATTAGATTATAAAGGAGATCTGAAGTTTAAAAACAATAAATGAGCCTTAATCAAATGATATGTCAAAATAACCAATAAATGTTTCACAATCAATACAGTTTCATATATTGAAGTTTTCAAACACAATTTGATCAGTGTTTCACAACTAGTTCTAGGAATAGGTAATCAAATTACATTTGATGAAGATTAGAGTATAATTCCCAAAAAAAAAAATACTAACGAAATGCTTCTAAAGTTATAGCGTAAAGGAAAGATTTACCCTTTAGACTTGCAGCCAATTATTGGTGAACCCTTAATTTCTTTTTATCAAAAGCAACTTCGGATCTGATTTGGTTATGGCATCAAAACTTAATTAGTCTGAACTTCGTAAAATATTAATAGACTTGTATCAAAACATTTGATGCTTCGACTTATGGTTCTTAACATAATGATTCTCTATGTTCTACATGTGAATAGGGAAAGTAGATTTTATAAGGCGAACTAGTTACTATTGATAAGAAGAGAACAAAACTATTGAAGTTATCTCATCCAACACTACTCTTTTTCTTCTATTTGATTAACCAATACCTCTTCTATGCTTCGTTTGGCTAACATTTCCACTAATACTTTTTTTTTCAAATGGTTAAAAGATGAGGATACAAGTTTGCTCCACATGTCTACTTGGCTATTCTACTTTCTCGGAATTTATTTTATTTGAAATATTTTCGAATTCTCGTCAATCGCTTGACCGCGTGTAAGTACCTCTGTATCCGAGTATACTTAGTGGTGTATACTTCTGCCAATTGATTTGTTACTAGCATGGAATTTCCTAATTCTATTATATGTGCTTCCCCTATTGCTTTGGCCACTTGTAGTTATGCTAGTAATGCTTTGTATTCACCTTCTGTAACATCAAGATCTTTGAGGTATGAATTTTAAATTAATTGATAAGTTTTTAAATGGCCACGATGTGGTAGAGGTGTCACCACAGCATGGAATGCCCTACATGAGATGCATATCTCATTTAAATGCCATGACGTGGCATTTAGGCATGGGAAAACCCTAAATTTTTAGTCTTAAGCCCTTATTTAAAGGAAGTGAGAACTAGGGTTTTCTCCACCCTCAACCTCCATCACCTCTTAACCCATTGCAACAAATCCTAATTCCATCTTCTCTATTTTTGAGCTCATTTTGGGGGTTCTTGGTGGCTCTTGAAGGAATAAGAAGGCTTTTGTGGTGTTAAGATCATCTTAGTAAGCTTAGAGATTTCATTTCAATATCTCGTGTACCTTTGTAAGTAATCAAGTTCAAATCTTTATGAATTAGGCTTCTAGATCTATGCTTTTTGTCCTTTTTCTCCATATTAGGGAAAGTTTGGATGGATGGGTTCCACAAAGTTGGCAGCCTTATGGATGTTGGAGGTCCCTTGAAGGTAATATGCTATGGATCTGAAGTTTGGTTGAGTATTGAAATCCATGCATGTGATTTTGGTTCGAATTTCATCACTTTGACCTAACATGAGCTCAAGACATGCATTGGATATGCATGTCTGTAAAACATCAATTTTTAGAATGTTCTTGGAGTAAGAAAGCCCTCTGGAAAGTTAGAATGGATGGCTTAAAAGACTAGGGGCTTAATGCATTAAGCTACCCAAATACAAATTTCACGACATGGTTATATGGATGCCATGTCGTGAAAATGGGGGATCATCAACTGTTTTAGGAGGAATCTGTCATGATGTGGTGGCATGACCATCACAACATGATAGTAGAATTGATTGTGACTGATTCAATTCGTGACTGGGATTCTGTTCGATCATGAGTTCGTTTTCGAAGACTTGACCATGGATTTATCATGAAATAGAAGTCAGCTAATGTTGACCTTGACCATTGACTTTTTGAGCTTGTTGACTTTTGCTTAAATTTCTAGGTCAAGGGTGTAAACTAAGGTGTGACCTTGTGTGTTTCGATAGGTCTGTTGTGGCACCTAATTCGTGAGATTAAGTTGTGGCTTATCTGAATTTGTGAGAGAGTTGAGTCTTATCACTATTCTATGTAGAATTATAGATGTCTTTAGGATACTTGAAAGGAAGACCATGGCACGCCTATGGTAACTATATGAAAGACCATGGGTCTAGTCTATGACACTTTGATATAATACCATGCGGTAAGTCAATGAGATTTCAAGTAAAGACCATGGGGGTAGCCTATGGTACTTGGATATAAGACAATGGAGGTATCCCATGGCATTTCAGGTAAAGACCATGGGGTACCCCATCGCACTTGAATGTAAGACCATAGCGGTAGCCCATGGCATTATCAGAAAATCCCTTGGGGATAGCCCATGACAAATATATCTACGATATATGGTATTTTTGGGAACTTAGTAAGCTTTGTGCTTACAGTTTATGTTTTAAATGCTTTTAGTTACTTCCAGTTCCTAATGAAAGGGCCCAACTTGATTGTACTATATTCCATGGAGGCTTTATATGCATTTATCATCATGATATTATATTGATATTTGAGAGTTACATTTCTCTATGATTGGTTTTTTAACAAATGTTTATGTGACTCCTGATATCTTAGGAGGAAGTGAATGTTATGTGCTACTTGGAATTTAGATGGACAGAGTTAATTGCTAAGTATATGTTTAAAAAATGTATATGATTAGGATCATATAGCCTTAGAATAATTGATTTAGCATCATTTCTTATTCCTTGTTTGATTGTGGCCTTAGGGTAGAATCTTCTATTCCACAATCTATTTGATCTATTATTGTTTATAATTTGCATGAAAAAAACAACCAACGGAGTTCGTAGAGGTTCCTGGTAATACAAAAAAAAGTGAGATGAGGATTCCTAAAAGAGTATAGGGAGCATAGTAGTACGATTGGTATGCTCATTAGCATTGGGTTCATGAGATTATTCATAGAGAAGTGACTTAGAGGATTCAAGAGGACTCTTGAGGAGAGTACGGATAGGTGTGGAAGGTAGTATCAGACCTGTACTATTGGAAGCATAGGATCCGTACTCGAATCAAGGAAAATCACAGAGATCCTAAGGAGCTTGTAGCATGAGTATCCCTCTGGTATGTTCTAATTATTTATATGTTTTCCTTTTTGTATGGTGGTGAGAACTCGAGGAGGAGGTTCTAGTTTAGGTTTTGGTTCAGGATCTGGTGATGAGTCGATTAATGAGAGAATACGTGAATTCATTACGTCAGAGGTCACTCGTGGTATTTTGAATGTGACTCCTATGATGTTTGATACCATCAAGGAGGGGATCATGGAGCTACTAGATGATCGCTTAAGGTCCTTTCATGTAGAGATTACATCTAGTCAATTTGGGGCTCAAACTTTCTCCTTTTGGGAGTTCAAGGCTTGCGGAAGCCCAAAGTTCTTCGGGAAGAAGGATCCTGTTGCCAACAGATGGTGGTTTGCAGATATGTAGACTGCTCATCAGACGAGTTTCTCTCGTAAGGGATCGGAGGTGGGGTTTGAATCTTTCTTTCTGAGGGATAAAGTTAGTGGTTGGTGGGAGGAAGTTGGTCATGCCATGGCGGCCATGACCTGAACTGATTTTGTGACGAGATTCAGTGCAGAGTTCGCACCTATTATTGAGGTAAAACAGTTGACAAAGGAGTTTTAGGACATTCACCAGACGACGGAGATTATGGTAAAGATTACTAACAACTTCAGGGATAGAGCTTTACTAGTTATGTAGCATGTTGCGAATGAGGAGATGAACAAGAATAGGTATGATGTCATGCTCATGGATGACATCCACGAGTTTCTTAGCATGTCGAATTCTAGGACCTTAAAGGATATAATTGTTAGAGCTTGATAACAGGAGATTGAGTTGGAGCTTCGGTTGAAACAGAAATAGATCAAATTTAGACAATAGAGGGCTTAGTAAAGAAGCTCAATACTTTTGACTCGTGATCTATAGGCCAGTAGAGCCAGAGTTGTTGCGGCAAGTGCAAGACACTAGGCGATAAGGTGTGCCGATTGGGTGGTTCGTGTAGCTACAAGTGCGGCAAGATTGGTCATTTTAGCAGGGATTGTTCGTAGGGGCCGAGTCTGATTTGTTTCCATTGGAATCAAACAGGCCATATGAAGACCAAATATCTAATGTTGTCAAGAGCAGTGACAGTATCCACTCGCGCTACATTGAGGATCATTGATGGCAGCCAGGGCAAGGTATAGCCTCCCGTGGTGAGGAGTAATGCTTTTCAGTTGAGTACAATCATTTTTAGTTGAGTCCTTAAGTTAGTCTGAACTTGCAAAATCTGATAATAACCCTTTTTAATTATTGATTGCTTTTAGATTAATTTTTAGTAGTTACTTTAATATACTATAAATTGACTAGGTACACTGACAATGTGTGCATTAGTAGAGATGTAGTAGGGTTTATAAATTTAAAGCCACATAGGTAATACAATTCGCACACATCATCAAATTCTTCAAATTATCAACGATTCCTACGAATAACTATTTCCTTGTACGGAACCGGCGTCTAATTCTTCAGCATAGATGGCATCATCTTATAATAGTATTTTACAAGATGATTGTATACAGCCACACGATTTTTCGTTTTCTTGTAGAGACGCGAATTGTTGTTCCCATAACGTTCCCGATAAATTCAGGTTCCCACAAAGGCAACGTATCCAAGAAAAGTTGAAGATGATGTGAAAACCCGATACTTCTAGTCCACAAAAGTCAATTCTATTAAATAAATTTCGAATTTTATTTGTTCCGTTAAGTTCTTGTGGGTTAGAAAATAATCTAAAATATATAATTAGAGGTTATATAAGCTTTCAGACCCAAAAACGCTCAAAAAATCAAGAATTCCCTTGAAAAATCAGCAAACTCGTCGAGCCACGCGTTTACGGCTGTAAACCCCTGGGACGTAAACCGTTTACAACCGCAAACCCATTCGCGGCTGCAACCTCAACCGATATAAAGGTTGTTACCGGAGAGATTTTTCATTTCTCACCCATTTCACCCGAAAACTCTTTCAAATTACTTCCAAGAACCTCCCAAGAACATTCATATATTTAAGAACAAACCTTCAAATCTTCATATTTTCACCAAAAACACCAAGAACATCTTCAAATCTTCAAGCAACCGCAAACCCGTTTACCACCAAAAACCCATTTACAGCCAGAAACCTAGGTCACGGCCCTAAACAGCCTTGAGCCGAGAACCTAGGCTGAAAACCCTCTTTTTACACTTCAAACAAGTCTCGGTAACATTCCTAACCCACAAGCAAGTGTTTTCTAACACTTTAATTAATGGTTTCACTAATTTAAATACAATTATGTGTTTAATTTTCATTAGGATTCCGTTAATTCCGCATACAACAACTCGATGGTCATATTTCTAGTTGCGCTATTCAGCACATACACATAACCAACTGTGAGTTCATACCCTTACACTTTTACTGTTTTTAAAGTTTTCAGGGGGGAATACAAGCAAAACACAAGGAAATTTTGTGTTCTTATATAAAGGATTTCAACAGAATTAAAACTTATGCAATTGATACAACCAAGCGATCACTACATTTTATAAAATATCTAGATATTTTATCCCTTTTGTAACATGTTGAGCATAAGGGAAGTTTTTATCATACAACTATAATTGCAAAGTTTTTAGTACAATACGTGAATCAAACACATAACATACATGTAAACTATAATAGGTATACTTTGGGATTCAACACATGGTTTTATCAACTCTAGAGCTTACGCATTAACAAACACATAAACTATGATAGATATAGTTTATGGCATACAATACTATATTCTAAACACAAGAGTATAATACTAATTAATTATTTAAGTAAAATTATTTTTACTCTACAAGTATACATACAGTTTCTAGTACAAGAGAACACTACAACACTACACGTAAACTAGTTAATACAGGGTTGTGAGGCACTACTTCAATTGTACACTTCGGGGTGCGTACCACAGTATAACCAGAGTCTCCTGGAGGGAGAGCATGAGATTTGTGAATAGATCTATTTGGGACTGACAATCCCACACCTAAATTGCTAGCTACAGTTAGGCAGGCATGTCTGGGACGACAAATATCATACTATTTCGACGCGTCAAGAACATCGTAGAGGTCACTAGGTCATATCAAGTATGGTTATACCAAACTCACAATAGTATAGACTAACTATATGTTTACGATATTTCATTCTTCATTAGTTTTATTTTAAATAATAGAACTACTACGCACTACACTGGAGGATTCCAGGGAATACAAATACATGGTTTTATTTTCAGTAATAAAACTATTATACATACTGGTGGTAGACACAGTTTTCATACAAAACACATTATACAATACTGGTGGTAACTAGGGTTTTCATAAAAAGGTTTTCGTACAAAACAACACTATACAATACAACTGGTGGAACTAAGCATACAAACTAATAATTTCATACACTACTACAGGATACAGTAACGAACATACCTTTCGGGTCTTAGGGTTTAAGACTAGTTTATAGTACTAAAGAAAATATTGGATTTTTCTTGAGAAAACATACAAATATTTTCACAGATTCAAAGACAGGTTTTCATTACAAAAACATTCTTATGAACTCACCAACTAAGATGTTGATACACTTTCAAAATCGCTTGTATTCTCAAGGAACCAATAGATAGGTACACCCCAGGCTTTTGAGAAGACGGAGCATATAGAGTCGCGTTTTTATACTTTTGGTACACTTTTGCTGTTATACAAACTATGTATCGAACGGATGTAAATACATTAATATATTTAATGTAATGGTTGTGTTTACTTTGATTACTATGATGCAATTGTTGTGATACTATACATGAAGTCCTCCACCTCCGAATGTTTCCGCCGACTCGGCTTGGGGGTGTGATAGATTGGTATCAGAGCCATTGTTTATAGTGTAGGAAGTAATTCAAACCTTACATTGTATACAACTATACACACTAAGGGGCCGAAGAGCTCTGAACTAAAAGTATACTTTTAAGAATGTAAGTATTTTATAAGAAGTATACAAGTATACCTACATACCATAAACAGTATCACAAGAGGAACAAAACAAAAGTATTTAGATTTTGGTCACTGCTGTTAAACCTGGACAATTATGTAATCATATCTGGAATAAGTATAGCCTGATCTACTATATTTATTTGAGATACGACCAACATGTGTCTGGGAGTGATAGTTGTATACGAAAAGTCTAAAACTTACCAAACTCCATACAAAAAGGGAACAACATAACATAACATAGAACCTAAAATACTATAGGAGTATTTTATCTAGAGCCAAACACATTGTAAACATTTCATTCCAAGTGTTGCTGTTTATTTTCTAGCAATTGTTTACTTGTATTAATAGACTTCCTCTGTAAAATCGCTTAGTAGAACACTTTATCTATCAGAGAAAGATGCCTCCAAAGAAGAAGTCCAATAGAAAGAACAACAATCCTCCAACAAATCTGCCGCCGCCACCTCCTCAGTACGATCCTGCTGTGTTCCAGGAAGTGGTGACAGCCGATGTGGATGCCGCCATGTCGTAGATCAATGCGAGTGGCACTAGCGGGTCGGGTAGTGGTGCCAACCCCTCTAACCTTGGTGATAATCATAGGCACACAAAGGAGTGTTCATAGGAGGACTTCACCAACACCAAACCTCGATCCTTCAGCGACACTGGAGGAGTCATCGCACTAACTCGTTGGTTCGAGAAGATCAAATCAATCTTCAAGATCCATGCTTGCCCCAAGACAAGCAAAGTGAAGTTTGTAGCCTGCACCATCATCGACAGAGAGCTAACTTTGTGGAACAGCCTAGTCAAGTTGCTGACTCTTCTAGTGGATAATGCCATGAGTTGGGACGATTTGAAGTAGCTGATGCTAGATAAATATTGCCCGCGAGGCGAGATGTAATAGTTGGAGCAAGAGCTGTGGAATCTAAATATGAAAGGTTCTGACATAGCTGCATACACCGCTAGATTCAGCGACCTGGCTCTTCTGTGTCCCAAGATGGTCACCCCGGAGAGCAAGAAAGTTGAGAGATAGATATGGGGATTGACACCCCTAACTCAGGGGAACGTCTTGGCTATAAACCCCTCACGTTCGACAGTGCCAAGCGTCTGGCACGGACTTTGATAGATTACGGCGATAGCAATGGACCCGTAGTAGCCGCTCCCGAACCACTAAAGAGAGTGGTTGCAAGAAAAAGTTCTTGAACAAGCACAAGGGCCAGCCTTCGCAAGAGCCCTCTAAGAAACAACAGATAGTGGCAGTTCACGTTGCTACCATTCCTGCTGATGTTTCCACAACTCAAGAACCTACCGTAGATATGTTGGAACCCTCCCAATGTGCAACAAGTGTAACTTCCATCATCACGGACCATGTCGTGACATGCAATGCAACAACTATGGCACAAAGGGGCATATAGCCCGTTTTTGCAAAGCACAAGTCCAACCAACCAATTAGGCTCCTGGAGCTGGAGTAAGCCAAGCCTTCTATGGTTGTGTTGAAACTGGGCACTTCAAGAGTAATTGCCCTAAAGCAATGACAACTGGCAACACAGGGAGAGTGCTAACTATGGGCCAGGAGGAGGCAGTCACTGATCCCACTGTAGTTACGGGTACGTTCCTTCTCGACAACTCTTATGCATGCATTCTTTTTTATAGTGGCGCGGAGAGGAGTTTTGTCATTCATGAATTTATACACTTTCTCAAACACAAATCCCAACCTCTAAACAAAACGTTCACCGTCGAGATGGCTAACGGATAGAAAGAGGACACTAACGATGTATTCTTAGGCTGTACCCTTATCATAAAAAATTATTCATTTCCCATCGATCTGATGTTGATATCCATTAAGAGCTTCGATGTCATCATCGGCATGGACTGGTTAAGTCTTCATCATGCAACTATTCCTTGTTTCGAAAAAGCCATTCGCCTCAATCTGCCAAATGGCGAAGCCCTCATCATCTATGGCGATAAACTCAGCACAAACCTTTCATATAATTTCATGCATCAAATCCCAAAAATATATTTGAAAAAAATGTCATGCATTCCTAGCCCATGTCATATATGAAATGCAGGAAGTTAGAGACCTCGAGAGCATCCCTGAAGTCTGCAACTTTCCTGATGTCTTCCCCGAACATCTTCATGGAGTTCCTCCCGAACTCCAAGTCGAGTTCTGAATCAACTTAATCCCGGGGCTACCCCCGTAGGCAAATCCCTTTACCGTCTAGCACTGACAGATATACAAGAGTTATCCAACCAACTCAACGAACTGCTCAACAAGGGATTCATTAGACTAAGTTCCTCACCCTAGGGAGCACCAGTCTTGTTCATGAAGAAGAAGGATGGATCATTCCGGGTGTGCATAGAGTATCATGAGCTCAACAAACTCACCATTAAAAATCGCTATCATCTACCCCGAATCGATGACCTTTTCGATCAACTCCAAGGAGCCAGCTATTTGTCAAAGATAGAGCTGAGATCAGCGTACCATCAATTACGAGTCCATGAGGGCTATATGAGGGGTTTTAGCCATAAGAACATCCTATGTGCTCATGCAAACCCTAATGCTTGGATTTAGGTTTCTCTAGTGTGCATGCATTCATCCAAGACTTTAAACCCTAGATCTAGCATGTGATAATCGATATTAACATAAGAATAGGGTTTAGATCTTACCTTGATTGCTATGTAGCAATAACAATCTCAAATCCTCCTTGTAATTGGCTTCTGAAAGCTTAAAGTCACAAGTGTCACTCCTCTAATGGCTCACAGACACCAAGAGCAAGAGGATGAAGAAGGAGAAGAGAGGAGGCACCCAAAAACGTCTAGAAACCCTAAGGAATTAGTTAGCCACGTTTTTGGTGCCCTAGGGGTCCTTAAATATGTGAGGCTATTAGGGTTGTCTAACAAGGAAACCCTAATTTGATTGCTTAGGCCCTAAGCAGCCCATGGACACCCTCCTCAGAGGCCTTGGATGACTTCTAATGGGTTTCCCCATATAATTTGTCCACTCCTCTAATATGTAGTCCATTATCCCAATATTCAACTATCACACAATTGATAGTTCTAGTTCCCCAAGTTTAATTAATCTCTTTTAGCCACAAAATTAATTCTTAATTAATTATTGACTAATATTAATTAAACAATATGATTTCTCCTTTAATATGTTATTCTTATAATATATTAATAAATCACAATTAATCCTATATCTCCATAATTCATCCTATCGAGTTGCTTTGGTGAAGGCAACCCAAAAGGACCATGCACCATCGGGTCAAGTATATACCAAAATAGTTATGGACTTAGACACTAATCCAACAGTCTCCCACTTGGATAAGTCTAATAACTATTCTGCGTATGACCTTAGATCCTAATCTGCAATTGTAGCTTTCAAAATCCGTTGTCAACTCTGGTCTTATCAAAAGCATGTCCTTTAGATTAGAGATCATATATTCCTCCATTCTCGGTATCGTATAGACTGAGACGTGGAGTTAAATCATTCTCTCAGTTTACATATTGTTTCCCGACTTCTGATTTATGACGACTGACAACAGACTACAATTGAACACATCAACTTAGTCTCGACTTGGCCAAGCGCTTAGGGTGTTATCACTAAATCATCGAGGGGCCCACATATATCGCTTTTATCCCACTTTGGGTAAAAGGAACGGATAAACTTCGACTCAATGCTCGCTTGTACTTACTCACCAAATCACACACAACAATACATTTTATAACATCAAGTTACTGGTGTGCTTACATATTATCAGTGTGTAACCGGCTCATAAGATACAAATTACACATCTCAGTTTCAATAATATAAAATATTTTCGTCTCACCAATCACTCGTGATAAAATCCATGAAGCGATCCAAATGAGCGTGGGTTTAATCCAATGCTCAAATCATATCATATGCACTCATGAACGTTTTAGTAAACATATGATATGCCTAATACACATTAGACAATCTATAAACCAATTCATGACAATCTTCTTTCACACCTACTCCCAAAGTATGAGTGACTATGGAACGTTCAAATAATCTTATTATTCAGGAAGTTAAAACATGCAGTGTGAAACACAAGAATAATCGAACCCAATATGGCCCCAAACTTTTGAGTATAAATAGAACTCCTTTTATTTAATCACCATATTGATTACACATTATTCATTGTATAATGTTTCGGGTAATCAACTTATTACTTGAATTATAATAACAATTGTCCCATGCTCTTAGCATGCACACTATGTTTACTTATGGTCCTTACTTTGTGAAATAGTATAATTGAATAACATTTTCAATCACACTCATTTCACAATTCCTAATCCATTAGTATAAGAATACAAAATTCTCACCACTACTAAAATATGTTAGATTCTAACATTTTATGCAGCAGTCCTTTCGTAATCTCACGGCACAAAAGTCACCAAGACTTGGCCAATGAAATTACAAAATACTCTATTGGAGATTGTTACATGACAATTCCATAGTCATGAAGTCTCATATTCAAAGTACATTCCTTTGAACATCCTTCTTGCATAAAAGTTTCTAATCTAGACATTTATTCTCGATATCTAATTCCCAATATGGAAATATTTCCATATTTTCCATATGACAACTTATTCTAAATAGAATCTTATCTATTCATAATAATGTCAATATGGTCCATCCATGACTATACTTTCAACTGTCCACAAGCGACCAATCCTTGGCGAACTTTAGATTGTCCTTAACAGTTGTTTAATTATTTTAGTCAAAACCGGTTCTATTTCCTTCTTCCCTCTAAATGCCCTAGGCATTTGGAAATCTTAGAACGGTCAAATATTACAGCATATGCAATTGATCCTATACCCGAAGCGTATGGGATACAATTCATAATGAAAAACGTGATACTTTACCAGTTTCTTACTATAATATTGTCATAATATTTCTATTTGCCGTGTTCTCAAAATTCGAACTATGAAGAGGGATGCCATAATCATAATCGAACTTTGAGAATGCAAATAATAAATATACTCTTGACTAAATTCAAGAAAGAACATTACACACATTTGGTCTTAGTTGGTCCTTGTCTTCTCCAAGACATCACAACTTACCAATTTCAAACGTGTAAGAGTAAGAAAAACAATTTTCTTCTTCACATTTAATGAGTGTGTGTCACTCAATTCACAATCTTGGAGTACGATTCTAAGACTTGATTTTGGAACGAAGTATGGCTTATCCTTTTGATTTAACCATTTCAGCAATTTTCAATTCGTCTTCTTAGCCATACTAGTGCACTAAGATGTCCTTAGAGGATCATTTATGATATGGTTCTTAATCATTAAGATGATCATAAAATCTGATACAAAAGTACTATCCCTTCTTCTTAGATTGGAGAAACTTGTATCTTTTTGCCTAATTGATTCTTCTTATTCATTCTGCTACTCATTGAAACTTTTCAATGATTCAGAATTACACTTAATCTTGTAAGTATAACCACATTTACTAGACCTTTTGGCAAATTATGACGAATAGTCTTATTATATTTGTGGTGGACTTGACTAGTGCACAACATTGTGTTCTAGTCCTTTAGTCCTTCACTTGACTCACATACTTGTGTGATCAAGGAATCTTAAATATTATTAAAAGAGAAACCTTATGACAACATCTTAAATAATCTGGACCCTTGATTGTATTTCAATCTTATTTTTTCCACCCTTAGATCAAATTGCTGACATTATCTTCCCTATATGGAATGTATTTAATTCCAATAAATGCTTTCCAATCGTCAATCAATAACTTATATTTTTTGAAATGGAATGTATTTAATTCCAATAACAAATTTCTATATTTTAAATCTTGAATTTCAGGTTATAAAGATTTTTTATATGGTCAATTTTAAAAGGATATTACTAGCAAACCATTTCAATCAAGACATTAATATAAACCATTAATATAAATCCGTTTATATTAGTAAAACATTAATATAAAATCTATTTTTATTAGGAAATCATTAATAACGAAAAATCATATTGAAATTATAACACGCATATACGATTCATCCTTGAATCCGCGACTCACATTTATTTTCAATCGTTTTTTTCTTCAAAACTTCTCCTACAACATCGTTATTATTGCTTATAACTTCCATCATCATTCTCTGCTACAAACATTCGTTCTTGTGCACTAGAAGGTCAGTACCTTCTTTCGCTTTTTATAGTTTCTTCGATTATTTTTTTTGTTGCTATATCAAATATATGTATTCATATATTTCAATTTTCTTTGTCACAAATTATACGAAATTAGTTAACTATTTTTTCGAAACAATTGAAATGAACAGGAAAAAATATTACGTACTTTTAACAAAACAGAAATTAACTATCTTGGGAACTGACATTAATTAGAAAAATGTTAATTTTATATATTAGAGATGATTATGATTTTTTTTTTAATTTTTATGTCATAAGAATCCAATTAATTTTGGCATGATTTTAAAATATCATGGAAATTATTATGTTTTTGTATATCATATCAACCTACTTTTTTATCTTTATATAGTAACAATAAAATTTATATATTTACACAACAAATATACATATTTTGAATTTTGTAATATTATTAAACCTTACAAAATACAACTCCCTCCAAAATAATTTTCACCAGAAATTTCAACAAATTTAAATTTGTATTTTCTTTATATAAATTTTTTTAATGATCCTTATTTTTTTCCTCCAAAAGTGTATCAAACATTTACGTCTTAGATAATACTTCCCTATTATAATTATTACTTTCCCAAAATATATTCATTTAATGAGGAATTTGATATAATAAAGGAAGTAAATGTTAACTAAAATGAGATATATATTCCATAAATATTACACGGGTTTATTAAAAAAAATTAATATCAAGGTGTAAACATTAAGCATTTTAAAAGTAAATTTTAGAATACATACAAATGATGATGTTGTACGATGAAATATAAAATTGAATAGACTGAAAAAAAACCTTTAAAGAGGTGCCATGTATTTATAATAACTCAAGCCACTCTTTTGGTAATTTCTTGAAAATGTACACGCCCACAACCAACTAATCTTAAATATTATTAAAAGAGAAACCTTATGACATCATCTTAAATAATTTTGACCCTTGATTGTATTTCAATCTTATTTTTTCCACTCATACATCAAATTGCTGACATCATCTTCCTCATATGGAATGTATTTAATTCCAATAAATTCTTTCCAATCGTAAATCAATAACTTACATTTTTTGAAATGGAATGTATTTAATTCCAATAACAGCTTTCTATATTTTAAATCTTGAATTTCCGGTTATAAAGATTTTTTATATGGTCAATTTTAAAAGCATATTACTAACAAACCATTTCAATCAAAACATTAATATAAACCATTAATATAAATCCGTTTATATTAGTAAATCATTAATATAAAATCTATTTTTATTAGGAAATCATTAATAACGAAAAATCATATTGAAATTATCACATACATATACGATTCATCCTTGAATCCGCGACTCACATTTATTTTCAATTGTTTTTTTCTTCAAAACTTCTCCTACAACATCGTTATTACTGCTTATAACTTTCATCATCATTCTTTGCTACAAACATTCGTACCTTCTTTCGCTTTTTATATTTTTTTCGATTATTTTTTTTGTTGCTATATCAAATATATGTATTCATATATTTCGATTTTCTTTGTTACAAATTATATGAAATTAGTTAACTACTTTTCCGAAACATTTCAAATGAACAGGAAAAAATATTACGTACTTATAACAAAACAGAAATTAACTATCTTGGGAACTGACATTAATTACGAAAATGTTACTTTTATATATTAGAGATGATTATGATTTTTTTTAAATTTTTATGTCATAAGAATCCGGTTAATTTTGGCATGATTTTAAAATATCATGGAAATTATTATGTTTTTGTATATCATATCAACCTACTTTTTTATCTTTATATAGTAACAATAAAATTTATATATTTACAAAACAAATATACATACTTCGAATTTTGTAATATTATTAAACCTTACAAAATACAACTCCCTCCAAAATAATTTTCGCCAGTAATTTTATAAATTTAAATTTGTATTTTCTTTATATAAATTTTTTTAATGATCCTGATTTTTTTCCTCCAAAAATATATCAAACATTTACGTCTTAGATAATACTGCCCTATTATAATTATTACTTTCCCAAAATATATTCATTTAATGAGGAATTTGATATAATAAAGGAAGTAAATGTTAACTAAAATGAGATATATATTCTATAAATATTACACGGGTTTATTAAAAAAAATAATATCAAGGTGTAAATACTAAGCATTTTAAAAGTAAATTTTAGAATACATACCAATGATGATGTTGTACAATGAAATATAAATTTGAATAGACTGAAAAAAAAACTATGAAGACAGTCAATCTTGAAAATAACATAGTTATGAAAAATTATAAAGTAAGATAAAAATTATAAGATATTATGATATTTGTAAAAAGTACAATTAGTAAAAGCGTTACGATTATTAGAAAAAAATAAAACCGTTAAGATTAGTAAAAATATAATATATAAACTAAATTATTACAATAGTAATGAAATGTCATCATTTGATATTTCATACAATTGAAATATATACCAAATTATGTTGATGATATACTAAAATTATTCAAAGTTGCGCCAAAACTAATGCAAAGTTCTTACGAATACCAAATAAATAAGAACAAACATAAAAGCTGACATTTATATTCACAATCAATTGAACATAAACCAATTCTAATTTAGAAAATAATCTCCATTGATGATATACTAAAATTAAATACATATAACATTTAACATTGTATAAATTATATTATATAACTTTATTTGAATAAATGAAATAGTTGCCAATGTTTAATGGAATAGAAAAAAAATGTTATATTGGTTGTCAATATATGTTTAAATTAGGTAACCTTATTATGCAACGAAAGTCTAATTAAAATGCTTATAATTATATAATAATATCATAACTATATGAGATGAGGAAGGTCATTCAACTAATAAAACAAATAATGATGTCCACAAAGAGATCCTTCAATGATTATAGATATTTACCGTTTTCAATGTATTATCTACACATTTTAATAATACCAATAACCATATATTTTTTTATAATCATTTTGCAATACCTGTAAATGATTATATGTTATTTTATGCGTTTCCCGCGTTAAATGCGGGCTATAATCTAGTTAGTCTTAGTTTCCTAAGTACCAAGATTTCCATACATCACATGATTCAAATTATATGATTCCAAGTTTCTGTACAATTGAAACTTGGGTGATGGAAATCTTTCCTTACTTAGAAAAATGTGACATTACCATAAATAACATAACTAAAAATCACATCCATTTATAGAAATACACAAACATCAATTTTTCACAACGATTTCATTGCAAGGATATATATGTATAAATAAGACAAATCAAAATTTGATTTTATTCATAAAAGCAGCGGAAAACATGTCGTTACAATGCAAAATCAACTGAAAAACTATGTAATTAAATATTCCTAACAACTCTATCATAACGTTCTAAGCTCAAAATCTGATCTTCGAATCCATGCGATCGTGATCCATTTCTTCGTGAACAGACTCATCTTGCTCTTCCATCAAGCTTCCTCTCTTTTCTCTGATTCTGCAAAACATTCAAATGTAATCTTATCACATTATGTATTAAGAATCAATGAATAGTAACTTAAAGGAGTTAGATAGTGGATTTTTACCTAAAGTAGAGCCATACTTCTTGATTCTCCCATCTCTTAGATTCTTCAAGTCCTCTGGACAGCTTCGTAGCCAACGCCCGTTCTCTTGGCAGCATAAATAGGTGGCTTCTCCCGGAGCGACCACAGAAGCATGGTTGGTTGAATTACCAGACAAATATGCTTCATTACTCACCTACGCGTGGATATAAAGAATGTCGAAAACTGAGTTCGTATGAGGAACTTATGAATTTCGGAAGTTTTATAAATAATTATAATATATATTTAATTAAGAATTCCGGATATTATCCGAAGGAGTCACTGATCCTATCCGAATTACGCCCAGCGTAGAGCTGTACACCCAGCGTACAGCGAAGCATGACCCGCCTCGCACTCGAGTACTCCGAAGTACGTAAGCAGTGACGATCCGAAGCATACGCCCCGCGTACTGAGCATTACACCCAGCATAATGCGAGGCTTCTGCCCCTATATAAAGGATGTGAGGGCAGCCGGCCATTTTGCTCCTTTTCTCTTCTCTCTCTCTCTCTCTCTCTCTCCCGTTTTACCTCGTTTTTCGTGCAAGAATTATCCTGAAGCCCCGATATCATTCCCGAGACCCGAAGCAAGTCCCGAAGCCCCAAAGATCCCGAAAGTAAAATTCCCGAGCCGAAGCTCTGCCCGCCAGGAGCCCGGTTTTTGTGAAGATCTTCCAGATCTACCGAAAAATACTACTTCTACAAGTAGTAGTGTTGTCCGAACATCTTCTGATCAAGTGAGTGTGTAGACACTTTCTTCTAACGCATGATTATGAAGTATTTTATAATAAATATATGTTATATGCATATTTTGTTGTTATATGTGTGAATGTATATTCACGTTCTTCTATCTCATAGATATGATTTATTCACTATGAAATATGTGTTATGTGTATGTGTCTCATATATTGTTTGAAATATGTATTGAATAAGAATGCTATAAAGGTTTTAAACCTATGTTTAAAAATATATATTTTTATCTACTAATATGTTGGGTAGAACATAGGTAGATAGTTGACGTGTGATAAACATATGAGAGTCCTCGATGTTGTTTTTGATTCAGTCATCTAGCGGAGTTTAGATGACGACCGTAAACTTTTCTAGACAGTCCTGTGGAACGCTAGCAGGCTCGCCACCTGTAGGTGTTAATGAACATGGGTGTTCATTCGTTGTACTCCATCCCCTCATGGTTGCCTTATTTGACATATATTGTCGGGAAACCCCCGAATGCATGTGTTGTCGCCCCGATGAAATATTCTAAGACTAGGTCCCTTGTGTTAGTTGTTCTAGGAACGTAAAGTGAGAACAACGAGAATGGATAATTGGGTTATTATTGGTCGATGAAAATCAATTTAATTATTTACCGTGGGTTGAAAACCGTATATGCTCACCAGGCTCCCAAGCCTGACCCACTCAGTTTTCTTTGTATTACAGGTAGTGGCACCAGAGCTTAAGTTGGGTGACTTGTCAAGTTATTTTTGGATTATAGACCTGTTGTTGTAAATAACTGTTGCAAGGCCTGTATTGAAGTGTTTATGGTTTTGGTCTGTTTATCGGAACATGACATCCTGAGTATTGTAATATAATGAAAAATACATTTCTTTAAGAAATGCTTTGGTAAATCTTATTTTTTTTATCATATTTTGTTTTGGGAACAAATTTTGCAACTGTTTTAATCAAATGATTACTCTGAAATCATTTTAAAAGCATAAATTAAACCGGTCTTTTCTGGCCATGATTTTGGGGATCTCACAGTTGGTATCAGAGCATTAGTTTAAGCGAACTAGGAATTTGTAGGATTTCTAGACTTAAACTTAGAATGCTAAGTGAAATTTTGAGATGTCTGTCTGTTATATTTTAGACACGAGCACTAGTTTATTTTAGGAAAATTGCCTAAAATGCTTTTATGTGCTAAATGTTATATGTTTGCCATATATGATCTTATTTGTTCGGATCTATAGTCTGTTGCCGACCGGATCTGGAAACCTTATGTGTGTAGGATTATAAGCGTACGTCTACAATATTAGAACTAGCATGTAAACGTTTTAGAGTGATAAGGATGATTTGAATAGCTATCATGAATGAGGATCTAATTTAACCTTATTCGGTGTATAGATCAAAAATGGTGAGAACGAGCAGTGGAGTTGGAAATGCTGATGACAACCGGAATCAACCACCAGTGATTGAGCAACTACATGTTGTAGCAGCAACACCTGAGCCAATGACAATGGCTGGTGTACAAATAATGATTCAAACAATGTTGGATCGTCAAATGGAGGAGACTAGCCGGTTACTTCAACAGAATCGTGAAGAACTGTCAATTCAAGTGGAAGAACCTGAATTAAATGAAGGGCACTCGGAAGGAGGAAACTTCAGTGGATCTGTTGGTCAAGCCAACCCACCGATAGTTAGGCAAAACAACCAGGATAAAAGGAATAATGGAATGGGATGCAAGTATAACGATTTTCTGACTTGTAAACCATCAACCTTCACTGGAAAGGAGGATCCGATCGGAGTCATGGATTGGATATTGGAAATGGAGCTAGCCTTCATGACGTGTGGTTGTAGAGGCAATTTACAGACCACTTTCGCAGTACATCAGTTCAGGGGTGGAGTTGTTCATTTGTGGAACACTTTAGGGAACACCCTAATCCCAAAGGAACCACTGCAATTGACATGGGCAGAGTTCTTGGTGCAATTCAAGCGCAAGTTCTGCTCGGCTCAAAATCTGTTGGAGTTGGAAAACAAGTTTCTGACATTGACAAAGGGCAGCATGTCAGTCGACGAATATACTAATAACTTCACAGACAGGATGGAGTTTTCTTTGCGCATCGTCCCAGACGAGCTGAATAAAGTTGACCGGTACGCAAAGGGACTCCCATGGGAGTACGCAGTGCCAGTGCGTCAAGCACCTACTCTAGAGGCAGATATTTAGGCTGCCAAGTCTGTTGAAGACATGATCAAGGGAAGAACTGCCAACGAGGTTGAAGTTGGCAAGAAAAGAAAGTTTGAAGGAACTTCAGGTTGCAATAAGAAAAGTAAATTTTCGAAGTCTGATTCGAAAAAGTTTGGAGTAAAAGGTGGCGAAGCGAAATGGTGTGAGAAGTGCAAGAAAAAGCACTTTGGAAAATGTAGTGAGGATGTAACTTGCTACAAGTGTGGAAAAATTAGGCATTTTGCCAATGAGTGTAAGTCCAACAAAAGGATGTGTTTTGTTTGTAATGAAGAGGGGCACATTTTGAAAGAATGTCCGAAGAAGAAGGAGGTAGCTAAGCCCAACATTCCACCAAAGCCGAAATCAAGAGCCTTCCATATGACACTTGACGCTGCGAAAGATGAAGCTGATGTCGCTTCTGGTAGGTTTCTCGTAAACGAATTACCTGCTCAAATTTTGTTTGATTCTGGAGCCAATTACTCCTTTATTTCGCATGAGTTTGGTAGAAAACTAGCTTTGCCTGTTGATAGATTAGATAATGCTTTATTAGTCGAAGTTGCTAGTGGCAAGTTTGTACCTGTTAGCCATCGTATGAAAAACATCTTGATCGACTTGAATGGGAATAAGTTTCACGAGGAATTATTGCCTATCGAACTAAATGGTTTCGACATCGTGTTGGGAATGGATTGGCTTAGCGCCAATGATGTAGATATTTTATGCAATAAGAAGATAGTAAAGAAAAACCTGCCAGGGAAAGAGTCGTTTATGGTGTATGGGGACAAACGCAGAGTGAATTCTGGAATCATTTACCTAATGAAAGCCAGAAAGTGTTCGACCAAGGGATGTACATCATATTTAGCATCCGTGATCGCTGCTAAGAAGGAAAAGAAGGTGATGCAGAATATTCCAGTGGTGTGTGATTATCCGAAAGTATTTCCCAAAAATCTTCCTGGATTACCACCTAATAGACAAGTAGAGTTTAGAATAGACTTGTTACCAGGAACCACGCCAATAGCAAAAGCACCATACCGATTAGCACCAACGGAGATGAAGGAACTGATGCTGCAACTTCAGGAGTTATTGGACAAAGGTTTCATTAGACCTAGTTCCTCACCCTGGGGAGCTCCGGTGTTATTCGTAAAGAAGAAAGACGGGAGCATGAGAATGTGCATTGATTACAGAGAGCTGAATAAGCAACGACAAAGAATAGATACCCATTGCCAAGGATTGATGACCTGTTTGATCAATTGCAAGGTTCGATCTATTTTTTTGAAGATCGATCTAAGGTCAGGATATCATCATCTAAAAGTAAGAGAGTAGGATATCGAGAAGACTGCATTCAAAACAAGGTATGGACAATATGAATTCTTGGCTATGTCGTTTGGACTAACTAATGCTCCAGCAGCATTCATGGATTTGATGAATAGGGTTTGTAATCTGTTAATCGATAAATTTGTGATAGTGTTCATAGATGACATTCTGATTTATTCGAAAAGCCAAGAGGAGCATGGTAGACACTTGCGAGAAGTGTTAGAAGTCTTGAAGAAGGAGAAGCAATATGCTAAGTTCTCCAAATGTGATTTTTGGATTCGTGAAGTCCAATTCTTGAGTCACGTGGTCAACCAAGAAGGGATAATGGTTGATCCAGCAAAGATTGAAGATGTGATGAAGTGGGAACAACCGAAAAGTCCCATGGAGATCTGAAGCTTTCTTGGATTAGCTGGATATTACCGAAGGTTTATCCAAGACTTTTCATCGATTGCTACACCATTAACAGCTTTGACCCACAAAGGAGCGAGAAGCATAAGGAAGCATTTGAGAAGCTAAAGAAGAAGCTATGTGAGGCACCGATACTTTCTCTACCCGATTGAGTCGAAGACTTCACTGTTTATAGCGATGCGTCTGGTGTTGGGTTGGGTTGTGTTTTGACCCAAAGAGAAATGGTGATAGCATATGTGTCTCGACAGTTGAAGGAGCATGAAAAGAGCTACCCTACTCACGATTTGGAGCTAGCAGCGGTAGTTTTCGCTCTGAAAATATGGAGGCATTACCTCTACGAGACAAAGTGCAAACTTCTCACTGATCATAAGAGTCTCCACTATCTCTTTAATCAGAAATAATTGAATATGAGGCAACGACGCTGGCTAGAGTTACTCAAGGACTACAACTGTGAGATACTTTACTAACCCGGTAAAGCTAATGTTGTCGCTGATGCTCTCAGTCGGAAAGTTAATGTTTAGAGAAAAAGGCCAAGAGTATTGAGAATAGAAGTTGTCTCGACAATTGTGGAGAGTATAAAGAAAGCTCAAGGAGAAGCTTTAGAGAAGAATGACCGAAAGGAGGAACGTTTGGGTAAAACGTTAGTGTTCGGTATAAACAGTCACAGACTAAAGGTGTTCCAAGATCGGATTTGGGTGCCTAAGACAGGAGGAATAAGAGATCTTCTAATGGAAGAAGCTCACAAAACCATGTACTCGATTCATCCTGGTAGTACTAAAATGTATAGGGACCTGAAACCCTACTACTGGTGGCCAACGCTGAAGCTTGATGTTGCAAAGTATGTGGCCGAGTGTGAGACTTGTGCGAGAGTCAAGACACAACATCAGAAACCATATGGGAGTTTAGAACCTTTACCTGTGTCTATGGGTAAATGGGAAGACATTTCTATGGATTTTGTCACTAAACTACCCAGAACAAATAATGGTCACGACATGATTTGGGTGGTCGTTGATCGATTCATTAAGAGTGTGCATTTCATAGCAGCCAAGGAGAAATGGTCTATTGATAAGCTTACGAATTCTTACGTGATGGAAATTGTGAGGCTTCACCGTGTTCCGTTAACGATTGTATCGGATCGTGATAGCCGTTTCACCTCAAGGTTTTGGAAAAGTCTACAACAGGAAATGGGTACCAAGTTTTGTCTAATTAGAGCTTACCATCCGCAGACTGATGGTCAGAGTGAAAGAACAATACAAACACTTGAAGATATGCTGAGAGCATGTACCCTAGAATTCCTAGGTAACTGGGATGAACATTTACCTTTGGTAGAATTTTCCTACAATAATAGTTTCCACTCGAGCATAAAGATGGAACTTTATCAAGCTTTGTACGGACAGAAGTGTTGTACGCTGTCATATTGGCTTGAGACTGGGGAAAAGCAGTTTATGGGGCCCGAGATGGTCCATCAAACCGCTGAAAAGTTAAAAATAATTAGAGAAAGAATGTTCACAGCTCAGGATCGTCAAAAGAGCTATGCTGACAATAAGTGAAGGCCGATGACTTTTGAAGTTGGATATTCGGTTTTGCTTAAAGTCTTGCCATGGAAGGGACTTATAAGATTTGATAAAGGGGGAAAGTTGAGTCCAAGGTTTATTGGACCGTTTAAAGTTCTTCAGAGGATTGGGAACCAAGCTTACAAGCTAGAACTACCAGAAGAATAGAATGGTATTCATAACACTTTCCATGTGTGTTATTTGAGGAAGTTCATGGGAGAAGTTCCTGATATAATTCCAATTTCTGAATTGAGAATTGATGAAAACAAGAGGTTAATTGAAGAACAAGAGGAAATTGTTGACCGAAAGACTAAGAAGCTTCGACGCAAGATGGTTGAATTAGTGCTTGTCCGTTGGAAACATTCGAATGGGCCAAATCTCACCTGGGAAACGAAGAGTGACATGTTGAGTCGCTATCCGCATTTGTTTGTTGATGTGTGATTCTGGGGACGGAATCACCCTAAGGGGGAGAGAATTGTAACTCATGCGTTTCCAGGCTAGGCATTATTGTTGATGTAATAGTCTAGGTTAACCCTTGTAACTCTTTTTGAATTATTAATGATGAAATATTTGAGTATTATGTGAATTATGTGTTTATTTTCTTAATTATTATAATTTAATGAATTAAGAATAAAATGAGCGTCAAAATTCAAATGTGAGATAAGCCCGATATCATTGCTTGAAGATGTAGTGGTTGAAACAAGGATTCCGGAGATATAAAGAATGCGGAAATCCGAGTTATAACGAAGAAGTTATACATGTCGAAGTTTCACGACAGAACCGACAACGCTGAATGGCGTAAAAAGTTAAATTTACATTAGAGTGATATTTATCCTTAGTGATCTAAACAAAAATCGTAGAGTTCTTTAAACCAAGAGCGTGCATAAAAAGAACGCCCAAATATGACTTCGTATGAAGAAGTTATGATTTTTTGAAGTTTCGACTTTGCAGTATGCCTGAATACTCGATTTGAGATCGAGCAGTTTGTAGCTGAAACAATCTAAACGAGAATCGAAGATCTCGTTAATAGTAGTGAAACGATAAAAATAGGCGAAAACGGACGTCAGATGAAGAAGTTATGAATTTATAACGGAGTTTTCCTGTCCCGGCCTGGTAAAAATATATAATAAAAATGAAGTCAAAATTAGCCGACGGAGTCAAAACGAAAGTTGTAGAGTGTAGTCTCACCTACGCATGGATATAAAGAACGTCGAAAATGGAGTTCGTATAAGGAACATATGAATTTTGGAAGTTTTATAAATAATTAAAATATATATTTAATTCAGAATTTCGGATATTATCCGAAGGAGTCACTGATCCTATCCGAATAACGCCCATCGTAGAGCTGTACGCTGAAGCATGACTCGCCTCGCACTCGAGTACTCTGAAGTACGTAAGCAGTGACGATCTGAAGCGTACGCCCCGTGTACTGAGCATTATGCCCAACGTAATGCGAGACTTCTGCTCCTATATAAATGATGCGAGGGCAGCCGGCCATTTTGCTCCTTTTCTCTTCTCTCTCTCTCGTTTTACCTCGTTTTTCGTGCAAGAATTATCCCGAAGCCCCGGTATCATTCCCGAGACCCGAAGCAAGTTCCAAAGCCTCGAATATCCCGAGAAGTAAAATTCCCGAGCTGAAGCTCTGCCCGCGAGGAGCCCGGTGTTTGTGAAGATCTTCCAGATCTACCGAACAATACTACTTCTACAAGCAGTAGTGCTATCCGATCATCTTCTGATCAAGTGAGTGTGTAGTCACTTTCTTCTAACGCATAATTATGAAGTATTTTATAATAAATACATGTTATGTGTATATTTTGTTGTTATATGTGTGAATGTATATATTCACTTTCTTCTATCTCATAGATATGATTTATTCTCTATGAAATATGTGTTATGTGTATATGTCTCATCTATTGTTTGAAATATGTATTGAATGAGAATGTTATACAGGTTTCAAAACTATGTATAAAATTATATATTTTTATCTACTAATATGTTGGGTAGAACATGGGTAGATAGTTGACGTGTGATAAACAGATGAGAAGCATCAATGTTGTTTTTGATTCAGTCATCTAGCGGAGTTTAGATGACGACCGCAAACTTTTCTAGACAGTCCTGTGGAACGCTAGCAGGCTCTCCACCTGTAGGTGTTAATGAACTTGGGTGTTCATTCGCTGCACTCCATCCCCCTCATGGTTGCCTTATTTGACATATATTGTCGGGAAACCCCCGAATTCATGTGTTGTCACCTCGATGAAATATTTAAGACTAGGTCCCTTATGTTAGTTGTTCTAGGGACGTAAAGTGAGAATAACGGGAATGGATAATTGGGTTATTGTTGGTTGATGATAATTAATTTATTTATTTATTGTGGGTTGAAAACCCTATATGCTCACCAGGCTCCCAAGCCTAACCCACTTAGTTTTCTTTGTATTACAGGTAGTGGTGTCTGAGCTTAAGTTGGATGACTTGTCAAGTTATTTTTGGATTATAGACTTGTTGTTGTAAATAACTGTTGCAAGGTCTGTATTGAAATGTTTATGCTTTTGGTCTGTTTATCGGAACATGACATCCCGAGTATTGTAATATAATGAAAAATACGTTTCTTTAAGAAATGCTTTGGTAAATCTTATTTTTATCATATTTTATTTTGGGAACGAATTCCGCAACTGATTTAATCAAAGGATTACTCTGAAATCATTTTAAAAGCATAAATTAAACCACTCTTTTCTTGCCGTGATTTTGGGGATGTCACACTTACGAACTTATCATATGATTCAGGGAGTGACTAAAGAACCTAGTCTACAACCAACTTCTTTGGAAAAGATGCATCCAACATTGTCAACCTATCGATGTGTGATTCCATCCCTAGGATGTGAGCACACACGGATTTTCCATCTTCATGTTTCATTGCCAACAGGGCTTGAGTGATGTTAAACTTTTCAATTCTTCGACCTTGTGGGTTTGGTAGAACAACAAGAGGAGGTGGAGGAAATGAAACCAAGCTAGTCCACAATGTAGGGATCAATCTTTCACCTTCATTGTGTAACAAACTTTCACCTTGAGTAGGAAAACTTTTTCCATGGGATTCGGGAAGACCACATTTAGATTCAGACATCTACAAAACGGGAGAAAAATTAACTTAGTTGATTGATTGAGTCCTTAATAAATAACCCAAATGAGATATTAAGGCTAGGACCCAACATAATATTCTACAACTTGGGAGAGGGATGCCATAACCCAAATTACAGAACATTTGAAGGTAAGTGAATGACAATTCACTAATTTTCCACCATGAAAAACGAAAAAGATATTAGGTTTTAAATGTATTGAAAACTCCTAGATCCTTTGAGATTCATTGAACTCTTCAGTGACATGTTTCATTCTCGATATGCCCCTAGATTTGTGACTGGGATGTCGAGGATCACAAAACAGGGTGTGAATGACCATGCAAACTTACATGGTGACCCCAATGTTACAGTCGCTTATTCGATGTGCCGGTTAACCACACACGCTCCACTAAACTATGACAAACATGGAGTCACCCTTTGCAACCTTTGTTTAGAACCATTTAGTGTGTCGGTTAACCAAACACGCTCGACTAACGTCTTCGCAAGGGTACAAAGTGTAATTTCATGGAATTGCATCAAATTCACTTTTGCCTAATGTAACTAAGATTGGTAATTTTGTAAAAACATTTAGTTACTTTATAATTCATTATACTTTTAATGGAAAAGGTTTACCCTATCCTACCCGTTCGGCTAACGACCCTCCACCAATCGAGGAAGTGGTAGGTGAGA
Organism: Lactuca serriola; assembly: GCF_051521515.1. Classification (NCBI taxonomy): domain Eukaryota; kingdom Viridiplantae; phylum Streptophyta; class Magnoliopsida; order Asterales; family Asteraceae; genus Lactuca; species Lactuca serriola. Next base: position 285,232,504 of record NC_136411.1, read on the forward strand.
GTGGACACCCATTAAACAACCATTTTATAGGCCATAACCTTATACCCCCCTTGCAGACCGGCTTCGTGAATGAGGCCTACTAACGATAAGACTAGTAGTTTAAGTTATACATATATAATATTAGACTTTTAATGTCATATATAGTATAAGGGTGTATTTTACACTTTTAAAATACTAGGTGGTCTAATTTAATAAACTACACTTTTAATTTAATTAAATGTAAACCATATCAATATGGATTTATTAACTCTCTTTTAATTATACACTTAATTAATTAAATAAAACCATAAGGGTGCAATTTGAACTTTTTCAAAATATTGGGTTTTAGAATTTAACATTTCAAAATTAAAATTTTAATTAAAATTTAAATTCCCAAACTTGAGGCCAAGTATTGAAACATTTGAAATCATTAAGGTTTAGAATTTAAATATTTCAAAATTAAACCTTTTAATCAAAATTTAAATTCCAAAACTTGAGGGCAAGTTTTGAAACCTTTCAAAACTATTAGATCAAAATACAAATAAGACAATTAAATAATTATTTGGTGATTATCTAATTATGACCTAATTCAATTTCATGCAAGATAATGATCACATAATCCAAAAAATTAACATTTATCATATAAGGAAGTAAACATTTGACTAATTTGAAATTATCTTTTATTTTGGAAAGGATAGTCATCTAATATCAATAAAATTTGTAATTTATCAATAAAAAACGATTTGGCAATTATCCCACAGCAAAATAGGCATGAAATCCCAAGAATCCCTCTTTCTGGCAGCATGAATCGCCGAGTTCATCCTACTCGACGAGTTCACTTTGGGACTCGATGATTTTTTCAGTCAGAGGAGCAAAAAATCGATTTTCTAAGCATAAACGAAACACAAAGCATCAATACAATAGAAACCAATCAATGTTCTGATACCACTGATGGGTTTTATCCATAAGAACATCCTATGTGCTCATGCAAACCCTAATGCTTGGATCTAGGTTTCTCTATTATACATGCAGTCATCCAAGACTTTAAACCCTAGATCTAGCATGTGATAATTGATATTAACATAAGAATAGGGTTTAGATCTTACCTTGATTGTTATGTAGCAATAACAATCTCAAATCCTCCTTGTAATTGGCTTCTGAAAGCTTAGAGTCACAAGTGTCACTCCTCTAATGGCCCACAAACACCAAGAGCAAGAGGATGAAGAAGGAGAAGAGAGGAGGCGCCCAAAAACATCAAGAAACCCTAAGGAATTAGTTATCCACGTTTTTGGTGCCCTAGGGGTCCTTAAATATGTGAGGCTATTAGGGTTATCTAACAAGGAAACCCTAATTTGACTGCTTAGGCCCTAAGCAGCCCATGGACTCCCTCCTTAGAGGCCTTGGACGATTTCTAATGGGTTTCCCCATAGAATTCGTCCACTCCTCTAATATGGAGTCCATTAGCCTAATACTTAACTATCACACAATTGATAGTTCTAGTCCCCCAAGTTTAATTAATCTCTTTTAGCAACAAAATTAATTCTTAATTAATTATTCACTAATATTAATTAAACAATATGACTTCTCCTTTAATATATTATTCTCATAATATATTAATAAATCATAATTAATCCTATCTCTCCATAATTCATCCTATCAAGTTGCTTTGGTGAAGGCAACTTAAAAGGACCATGCACCATTGGGTCAAGTACATACACAAATAGTTATGGACTTAGACACTAATCCAACATGATATTCCTAAGACAATGTTTCAGACTCAATATGGTCACTACCAGTTTGTGGTGATGCCCTTTGGTCTAACCAACGAACCTGCGGTATTCATGGATCTAATGAACCAGGTGTACCGCCCCTTCCTAGACAAGTTCGTGATAGTATTCATAGATGATATACTTCTCTACTCCCGGTGTAAGGAAGATCATAGACAACACTTGAGGCAAGTGTTAGGAACTTTAATGGCGGTGAAACTATACGCAAAATTCTCAAAGTGTGAATTTTGGATTAGAAAGGTTAGCGAAGAAGGCATACATGTTGACCTTTCCAAAATTAAGGGAATCGAGAATTTGTCAGCACCGAAGATGCCCACAGAAATCCGTCAATTCTTAGGTCTTGCTGACTACTATCGTAGGTTCATCCAAAACTTCTCTTGGATTTCTAAGTCTCTTACGGTCCTGACTCAGAAGGGTGTAACCTTTAGTTAGGGAGAGAAGCAAGACATTGTGTTCCAAAAATTGAAGTAGGCCCTCTGTAGGGCATCTATCTTGTCTCTTCTAGAAGGGACGGAGGACTTCTTTGTCTACTGCGATGCATCCAATCAAGGGCTGGGTTGTGTGCTCATGCAGTGAGGAAACGTTATTGCTTATGCCTCGAGACATATGAAGGCACATGAAGTTAATTATACAACTCACGATCTGGAGTTATGAGAAGTGGTCATCGCATTAAAGATTTAGAGGCATTACCTCTACGGAACCAAGTGCACTGTCTTCACCGACCACAAAAGCCTCCAACATACTTTTGATCAAAAGGGGCTTAACATGAGGCAGTGGCGATGGGTAGAGCTACTCAACTATTATGAGTGTGAAATACGCTATCATCCCGACAAGGCCAATGTGGTAGCGGATGCCCTCAGCCGGAAAGAATGCCCTGGTCGCAGAGTGAAGGCACCGTCGATGACAATCCATTCTCCTATGTCTGCTCAAATAAGAGACACTCAGTTGGAAGCCTTAAAACCAGAGAACATGACGAATGAAGCCTTTAGGGGAATAGAGAAGAACTTACAGATCATGGGAGATGGAGTTTACTATTTCATGAACCTGATCTAGACTCCAAAGTTCGGTGGTTACAGGGAGGTTGTCATGAACGAAGCTCACAAAACTCGATACTCCGTTCACCCAGGTTCAGATAAGATGTATCTAGATCTCAAAAAGATTTATTGGTGGCCAAACATGAAAGCATAAATTGCTACCTTTGTGGGCAAGTGCCTAACTTCCGCAAAAGTGAAGGTGCAATATCAAAAGCCCTCAGGTTTACTTCAAGAGCCAGAAATACCTTAGTGGAAGTGGGAAAGAATTATAATGGACTTCATCACCAAATTTCCCAAAACCCCGAGTGGCCATGACACTATTTGAGTAATTGTTGACAGATTGACCAAGTTTTCCCACTTCCTGACAATCAAAGAAACATATAAAATGGAGAAACTGACTAGAACCTACATCCAAGAGATAATAAAACTACACGGTGTGCCCGTATCCATTATCTCTATTCGGGATACTTCCTAGAGTCTGTATTTTATTCTTTTTGACCCTCTGAGGCGTGTTGTTCATTCAATACCACCCTGGGGTCTGTATTTGATCCTTTTAGACTTTGCTAAGCGTGTTGTTCATTCAATACCACCTGGAGCCTGTATTTATTTACCCTTTTTTTAGACTTTGTGAGGTGTCCCGCCTGGAGTCTATGTTTTGTTTACCTTTAGACTTTGCTAAGCGTGTTGTTCATTCAATACTGCCCGAAGTCTATGTTTTATTTACTTCTAGCCAGCGGCGTTACTACTGAGGTAAAAATATTATTTTCCCTATTACTTGTGATTATGATTTTCTCACATATTCTTTAAAGTATAAATCATATTTTGATAATGATAGTACCTTGAAGGGAGAAAATGTTTCTTAAACATAAAACAGATGGGTCTTGGTAGAAGACTACTTCTATTAGAAAATATAGGATTTTCTGGAAGGAATTCTAATATCTGTAAATTTTAAACCATCATCTTTTATGAGATTATTTTGAAGATAACATGTATTTATATCAATGTCATTAAATACTCACTTTCAAAATAACTTGTATTCTTAGGTCATCGGTAGACAGGTACACTCCGGGAGCGTTTGCGAAGTAAGCCTAGTACCAAACTGCAGCTTATGTTATTTCCTATATCTACTTTGATGTTATTGTTAAATGTAACCTACGTAAAGTTATTCCTATTAATGCAATGGTTGTTGTATTTTGGTTACTATTATGCATATGTTGTGATACTTGACATGACGTCATCCACCCCAGAACGTTTCCGCTGCTCTGGTTTTGGGGTGTGACAGATTGGTATCAGAGCATTATTTATACTGAGCTCAGTATATCTAATCATAAAAGATATACAGCCTATAGATACATTGGGATAAAACACTCTGACCAAGAATTATACTTTAAAATATAACCATATTTTACAAAAGTATAAGAACATCCAGAATCTAAACACCCGAACAAAGTATCACAAGAAGAATAAGAATAAAAGTCTTTGGATGTTGACCACTACCGTCAAACCTGGGCAGTTATGTAATCGTAATCAGGAATAAATATAACCTGATCAACTATATTTATTTGAGATGCGACTAACGTGTGCTTGGGAGTGATGATGGTGTTGCAACAAGTCTGAAACTTACCAAATAGGAATGCTAGAGCCAAACATAAAGTTTAAAATACTATAGGAGTATTCTATGATACCAAGAGATTCACAATAAACCCAAAAGCATGTTCAGAAAATAAGAATCAAGCAAGTAATTAAAATACTATTGGAGTATTTTAGGAACCATAAATAACCATGTGTGAAAAACTAAAAGAGATCCTTATTGGATTGACAGACCTATGATTACAAAGTGTATACTTCCAAGATTATATATAGTAAGGATCTCATAGGCTAAGAATGTGTGGTTTCGCTCTACTTCCTTTTCCTTGTTTGGATGTGGATATAGAGTAGTATCATATATTCGAAGGCCTATCAGATCTAAGTTATGTATGATTTGTATACACTATGAAATTGTAGCAGGACTTAATATGGATCACACAGTGAAAATGATTTTAATAATCTCTTAGGATTCTTTAGACATTTCCATTCTCTCACGAAACCCTTTAGAAAGCCTTATCCACTTCAGTGATCGTCAGAAGAGTCGATACAGACCCAAAAGAGGTTCGTTGAGAAGGTTTCCAATTAGGAAATAAATGAACAGGGACGAGACTGTTAAAACCACCATGTGCCTATACCTTTTAGGGACAGCAGTGGGAAAATTCACCTGAACTTCCGAGTTTCCAGTCATCCATCATGAAGTGATGACACTCAGAGTCAGAATCGGAAGTAAGATGGAGTAGAAATTCAATATGTCTAGAAGAGAAAAAACCTTAGATAAATACCCAAAGAAAGCCAACGCCTGTTCCAGTCAGGGATAAGAGGTGGACAGAGGGAGCCAATGCGTGGAACCCAAGAAGTGTCTTTTCCTCCTTATCGTCACGCTAGTAAATCCATGAAATAATACAATTTAGTGAGTTAGTGATTACACTACTCACACTATGTGCTAGGAAAATCGTATTTCCTGTCGCGATTAAATACGAATAGATCGGATCTCAAAACCTTGATTTAGAGGGTTTAGCCATAAGTTTTCATGGGCCTCTTCTTTCGTGGCCTTCATATCGAACTTCTCTCAAATCTTTTCAAAGCCGGAGAGTGAACCTTTCCAATGTAAAGATAACTTAGTAGGAACGACCCCCATCTTATGGATTTTCGATACACTCACTCCTACCCGGTTACCCAGACTGCATCATAGGGATGTAGGTCGACGCTCAGATAATCATAAATCAAGGCGCGGGAAAATTTATGCCTGTCATAGTAAAGAAATATACGTCTAGGGTTAACCATCGTCTTTCATCATGTTGTATTCCTTTTCGTGTAGGAAAAACCATGCCTCCGAAAAAGCGTAACCAACCCGTTAGTAGGACACCGGTCCTTCAATTCGATGAAGCTACATTCCGAGCTGCAATTTTAGCAGCCGTAGCAGCTGTCATGGCTCGCCGGAATGCTAACAACGCCAATGTTATCAGGAGCCCTATCGGGAATCATGATCAAAGCCATGGACAGCAACAACCAACACCGGTGTGTACAGCCACCCAAGAACCCCAATCAAACCCACTGAAGAGAAAGTTTAAGAATGAGGAGGGAAGTACCTCGACTCAAGGACCTTCCGAAGGGCAACGAGCTGAAGTGGTCAATGTCTCTATCAACCCTTCCGTCCCGACTCTAAAAAGACCATACCTAGGAAACCTCCCCCACTGCAACAAGTGTAACTACCATCATCATGGTATCTGTCGGGAACTCTTTTGCGTTACGTGCAACATGAAGGGGCATACCGCTCACTTTTGTAGAACCCCGGTTAAGTTCATTACATCAACCACCAATGTGGGGACCAGTCCAGTATGCCACCTATGTAGTGAAATTGGGCACTTCAAGTGGGACTGCCCAACTGAAAGAAATGACAAAGGCGCAGGAGGAGGTTGGCCCTAATGCCTAAAGGAACATCAAAGAACTCGGTAGAAATTTTGGTACGTCTCTTAATCCTGAGTAGTTAATTGAAATCATTAAATGATTAATTCTAATTGTAATTACTCCTTCGTTAAGGCGAAATTCGCAGCACTGTTGTGACACCCAAAAACCCATCAGGTTAAGCTATGATGGCTTAGTATATACGTTAAGGACATTTATAATTAAGATTGATAGACCTCGAGTGAGTGATGCTGCCTCATATCCTGTTCCTCGTTGGGCTGTGGTTTTAGGGCGGAGTCGCTCAGTCAATAGTCCTTGTAATCTTAATTATGCTTGACTAGTGTATACTAGATGATTATGGAGAGACCTTGTGAGAAATCCATTCTTGAAAAGTACATTATTCCGAAACATTAGCACCCCCTAGAGTTCCGCGTCAATTCCATCGGTCCAAGTATCCGCGGTAGTGATACCATGGACGAAACCCGAGACGCTAAGAACTTGTCTGCCCTGTTCAGCACATGGTCCTATCGATCTCCTTTCCATATCATGTTGATGTTTGTTAAATTTGACACTGCCATCAATCATGGTTCGACTTCGTGCGACCATGTGAGAATTCCTAGTGCTGTGTAAAGAGAACTTTCACCATAGCCTGTGCGTCAAATAAAGATTCTTTCGAAACTAATAAGAAAACCTAATGCGAACCATCAGACGTCTCTCTTATCCAAATCTTCCGAAGTACCCATGAGAAGGGTACCACGCGCTGTTAACCAATCCCTCCTTAGACAGATAGAACCCGATGTGAAAGGCATTGCAGCTATCCCAGAAGACAATAACCACGCGAGGCCTACTCACTAGATCCTCCAGAAAGACCCTTAGCACCTCACAATCAGGTTTGTGAATCAAGAGAAAGAACTCATGGGATTAACTTACTACTCTAAGTATATGCATTAGAGTGGTATATAATTTAGATCAATAATATTTAAGGTGTGTGCTTCCTCCCTACTCCCTGTTCCTCGTTGGATTGTGGATCTGGGGCGGGCCACACAACTGATCATCCCATCGATCTCAATTATATACAACTTGCATACACCGAGTATTAGTGATTAAGTCGAGTATGAGCTCTACCACGAACCTTATAATACGACCCTTCATCCTGTCCCATAGAAAAGGAGTTGGAGTCAAGAAAACCACTACGGGTCGAGCTACTAAAATGACTACAAATTCGAAATTTGTTGTTATCCCCGTTAAGCCAACATAATAGCTAACGCCCTCAACTAGGAAAGTAACCCAAGTCGTAAGAGTTAAAGCATTGACTACGACCATCCATTCGCGCTTAATCCCATGAATTAAGCAATTCAGTAGAGATCCCGAAAACCTGGGAGCTGTAATAGGTTAAACCCTGAGGAGAGTGGATGAGGAAATTGGAAGTTTCGAGTGACGGAACCCTATACTCTCTAGATTTGATCTAGATAGAGAAAACTCAGAAAATACCAGAGTGGTAGTTGCAAGTAATACTCGCACTACTCAAGCACTTTGTCCATCCCGTTATAGACAAGTAGTGCCTAGGACTCACTGCCGCCCCATGTGAGAAAAGTCACTGTTGCCCTATAGATGATGGACTGCATTCTCCGAAGTTAATGCTAGGATGCCAAGAACCACATGACCACCTCCGCAACCAAGAATACTTGAATAAAGTAAAATAGTATATTGCGTTAAGCCTTACAACCCAGATCATAAAGAGATTTTAGACTCGACATCAGTCTAGGTGTTAGTCGATGGGTTATACAAGAACACGCGCTTCCTACTAACTGGAGGGAGCCAACTCAATTGACATGTCTTAGAGATTCGTTGGGCTATTAGGTGTTCCAAAGAATACTATCTCAAAAGAAATAATAGAACCACCTCCTGAAATAGTCCAGCTCTTCAGAAAATCTCTAAGGGCTAGGTTAGCCCTGATCAGAGACTGATATCCAAGAAACAACGAAGCAAGTAAGAGCATGATTCTTTCCAATTAGGAATCATGTTTTGAAACCATCTGTTAGATGATAATGAAAACTTAAATTTTCTAAGCATCGTCTGGGAAAACCCCCTATCATACTGACTTTGAGAGTTTTCGTTAGAGACACCTCAAAAGTTAGAAGTGCGGGTCCATTTTGCACTAGGTCGGGATAGATGCCACGTAACCAATAGATATCTGTATATAGCCAATACATCCAATGATCCAGAAAACCTCTAAAAGCAAACTATTAGGAAGTACGAATCCGAAGACAACCTGAGCCTTCAAAGAACCAACTCGGGGAAACATACCCCAATAAGAGAGAACTTTTTGAACTTCAAAATCGCGATCACGCCAAGTGATGATCTAACCATGGAAGTACATTATGTTCTAAGTACTGAAAAGCTCTATCTTCCCAAGAGCTTAGTACCATCCGAGATTCTTGACAAGAATCGGTCCAGCTTCCGTCAGACCTCGACTACCTCTGGAATTCCATAAATTCCACCCAAATCTATCCACGTTTTAGATTTGAAAAAGTGCTTGTCCGATGTCACTCTCGAAATCCCACTTGTCAAGATCGAAAATCAATGAGAGCCCAACTTCGTGTAAGAGCCCATAGGGATCATGGACCGAGAGGTCAAGCGACTGAAACAAATCCGCATCTTGTTATAAAGGTTCGCTGGAACGCCAAGCGAAGACCTAAATTCACTAGGAGCAAGAAGAATTGTTGAGTCTAAAGCATCCTTATCTTTGGCTTCGCTCAATTTCATCTATGTGTGTGTGCTTGAACTCTAATTTCGGGACGAAATTCCCTCTAACAGGGGGATGATATGACAACCCGAAATTTTCATTTGTATAAACTCCACAATCAAGCACATCAAAAATTTGCCAAATTCATCTCAAAACATCTTTGGCCGGATTTAAGCCCGTTCGAGTATTTTATTTTATAAAGAAGTATACTTTAGAGTTTGTCGTATATCATGTAAGTCGCGAAACTCCAAAAGTTTGGAGTTTACGGACGTAAACATGGAGTTTATGGTCGTAAACCCCAAAGAGTATAAATATGACACTTAGTCATTTTTAGCTCATTTTCACTTCCAACTTCAAGAACACCAAGAATTCTCTCTCAACTATCATAAAACCATTCCGTCAAATCCGCCAAAATGTAACTGTTTTCTTCCTAGCTTCGTTCATATAACACTTAATCTAGTGTTTTTACACGATTTCATCCATGAAATCTTGTCTTTTTCTTAGATCTTCAAGTGTTCATCAAGAACACCAAGAACACACACTAGTGTTGTTGGCCAAAATCGATCATTCAAGCTCCTAGATCGTAAGTATACTTGCCCTAGCTTCTTGTATGCTTAATATGAACTTGTTTACACTCGAAAATCATCAAAATCCCCATGTTCATATGTTTTTACGGTTTAGGAAGACCTCCCAAAACCGTAAACAGCTTCAAAGGGTGTTTAAGTGCCCTTAACACCTTCCAATGCTTGTATAAGTGACTAGAACCTTGCATGCTTAACCTAGAAACACCAAAACTCGAAACGAATGGACAAACATGAGTTTAAGGCCATAATCCCATGTATTTACGACCGTAAACTCCCAAGGAGTGGTCCAAGAACCGTAAACTCCACCAAGTGTTCATTTCAAGCCCCAATCACTTCCTAAGACCTTGATTCGAGTCTAGCATAATTCCTTGAGTGGTATAAGACCTTCGAACCCCCAATGGCACCACTTCCATGAGTTTATGGTCGTAAACTCATGGGGGAAGTGGTCTAGAAACCGTAAACATCCCTAAGGGCCACCATTTGAGGAGTAAAGTCCATTGTGAACCCATACTCTCTTTATATGCAACCCTTGGTACTCCTAACACTTGTAGCAAAGTTTTTTCATGCTTTAGGATGTACTAACTTGCATAATTAGTTGTTAAATGACTAATTTGATACTTAAATGTATCATTACATGTTAAATAGGATTCGCGTGTGTGTTCAAGTCCTCACTTGACACTTAGCATCCTATACCTTCCGTTCATCCGAGTCACCCACGTCAAGTGAGTTTATACCCTTGAAATAACCTTTTAAATGATTTTAAATGCTTTTATAGGGGGGAATACAAGTTGAACTGTAGAGTTATTATATCAATCACATGTGATTAATAACTGTATAGCAAATAGATTTCTGCATGTTAAACTGTTTTATCCAGCTAAAGGTTTTCAAAGCTTGTTTTATAAACTAACATCAAGTCATAAATCCTTATTTATAAGTTTTTCGAAAGGTTTTACCAAAACTTCTTTTTATACTCTTGTATTGTTAAATGCATGCCTGTATATGTATATTTATATGAGTAATGTTTAAAGGACTTAGGAAGGCTAACTCGCTTTAATTCCTTTTCCTTATTTGGATGTGGCTTTAGGGTATCGGTTATCCGTCCGAAGGTCATTTAAATAGTAGTTATATATCATGTATACATATATAGTCATAAAGCTGGTGGTAACCATGCATACAAACTAATATTTTCATACACTATTATAGGATACAGTAACGAACATACCTTTCGGGTCTTAGTGTTTAATACTACTTTACAATACTAAAGAAACTATTGGATTTTTCTTGAGAAAACATACAAATATTTTCATAGATTCAAAGACATGTTTTCATTACAAAAACATTCTTATGAACCCACCAACTTAAATGTTGATAAACTTTCAAAATTGCTTGTATTCTCAGGGAACCAATAGAAAGATACACCCCCAGACTTTTGAGAAGACCGAACATATAGAATCGTGTCTTTTATACTTTTGTTACACTTTTGCTGTTATACAAACTATGTATCGAACAGATGTAAATACCTTATATATTTAATGTAATGGTTGTGTTTTCTTTGATTACTATGATACAATTGTTGTGATACTATACATGACGTCCTCCACCCCCGTATGTTTCTGCGGTCTCGGTTTGGGGGTGTGACAGACGATTAAGAATTTTTCAATTTTTATATAGAGAAAATACTGACATGTTTTGTATTTGTTTTTTGACTTGAAAAGTGAATTATGTGTGTATTTATAGTAGAGAAAATATATTTAGCCTTTAACAGCTTTCACAAGTGGAAAGAGATGTGGCAAAACTATGTTTCACTTGGACACTCACCACAACACCGCACACCAGGGGGTGTGGTGTTCACCGCACCACCACAATATGGAGTTAGGATACTCCGACCTACCTAATAATAAAGTTATTAATGACATGTTAAAGTGCATAAACCCATTTAATTGCATTTCTATTATAATAAATAAATGTTTTATTTCCACATGTCATACTCTTATTAAATTTGTCAAATGTCATTACATGTCATTTTATTAGTTTTTATATTTTATTAAATTCAACATAATATTTTAATATAATAATTGCAATAAATATAGTAATCAATTTCATTAATGAACTTATATTTTAATTTCAAAATTCTCAAATTAAAGTTAATTAGTTTTTTTTTCTATTTATTTAAATTTTTTGTTTAAATTTATAAGATAAAAAACATTTTAATTATAATAATTAATTATTTTTCTTATTTTCTTATAAATTCGAAGTTCTCAAATATTTTGATATTTATATTAAATTTTTTTTTTTAAATTAAACCACATAATAGTTGAGTTTAACAACTAGTGATAAAATGAGTCCCACAAAACCCGTCTTATGGGAGTAGCTCTCAAAGTTTTCCACTTCACACATTTGTCATGTACAAATGAAGGCTTTTATCTTCCAACGTGACAATGCATTAGTGCATAAAAGTTCGGAATCACACATATTTCTTAATGCCGTACAAAAATCGTCAAAGGTCGGTCTACCCATTGCGTTTTCAAAAGTAAATGTAATACAGATCTATACCCTGTAGCCGACACCCCAGGTTTTCCTTACATCGACCCCACTTCACGACTAGGCCTGACAATGGAACGGGTTTTGACTCTGATCCGATCAAAACTCTTAACGATTATATGGGTTTGGATCATAGTTTTTGATCCGTTTACCCGTTAACGACCCGTACCCGCTAACCCTTTTATTAAAAGGGTCGGGTATGGATCAGCACCGATCCGCTCCGTTTATAACCCGCCACATATAAATTTTAGAAATATAAATTTATATTTTATATTGTCTAAAGTTTACATTAAATTCTAATCAGAAATCCAAAGAGAAAAGACCAAAGACTAAATTGTTTTTACATACGAGTCAAGAACTCAACTTCTAGACTTCCAGTCTTTTACTCTTCTCCCAAGATTCTTGATTTCATTTCCTCTATATTTTATCATGTAATCACCAATTTCATATATAAATCAATAAGGTTATTTATCAACCGGAAGAAAGTTTGTAACTTCTATTCTCTATCAATGCAATCGACGGTCAAAAACCAATCGAAAGTAACTAAAATAAGGATTTTAATTCCAATAGAAAGTCATCGGGTACATAATGTGTTTTCTAAATCAAAATTAAGTTTTATTTAATAAATGTGATTTTATGATTTAAGTAAAATGTGTTTTATTATTCAAAAAATTTACGGGTTACGGGGCGGGTTTGGATATCTGCTGATTCGGTGGATAAGGGTATGGGTTTGATTATTCAAAACCCTGCGGGTTACGGAGCGGGTTTGGATCGGATTTTGAAATTTGTTAAAAAGGTTTGGATCAAGGTCGATTCGCTCCAAACCCGCCCCATTGCCAGATCTATTCACGACCCGGTTGTCCAGTCTTAAATCAATATCGCATGCATGGGTTACTTTTTTCTGTGGATATTTTTTTCTATTTTAAATTTAGCAATTGAATAATACTCGATTGGTGTTAGATTGAGACTTTTGATTTCCTTCATTAATTTGTGGGTCGAAGACCTTTTTATTGATGTTTTGCTAGCTGGAATCGTTGATGAATGTTGATAAATATACTTGGAACCCATTTTGAGTTCTTCCTTTACATGATTTCTCTCCATTTGCTGTGTTAGCCTTCATCAAGATCCCCATTAAAATGTTGACTTCTTTATTTCACGTCATCATTTGAATTTCTTAGTGCTTTTGTTTTTATTCAATTTGGTTATCCATAAATTGTAAATCAAATCAAGTAATAACCTGAAATCATAAAGCCATTATTTTAACAGCAAAGTGAACACAACTTGCATTAATTATGTAAAGATATGATTTTGGAGATGTAGACTAATCATCTAGATACTCCGTACATTAATATAGTTGTCTCAAGTTAGTTGAGCTTTTAAATAAAAGTTGTCTGAGATTTCAAATATTTATATAAGAAAGGTTTTGAAAAGCAACATAAGTGCAACCATTATCTATCTTTAATTTAAAGTTGTGGTTGTGGATGAACCTTCTTTTCTAGACATTGATGTTTATCTAGCAATACTGAAAACTTATAGTCAGGACATGATGGGTGTAAGGCAATATTGATGCATGAAAATACCACAATAATAGAGAATCGATCAAACGTTGAGGTATGTGTTTCATATAATTTTGTTAAAATAAAACTGTTTTAATGTAAGATATTTGTTTCTTAATATAGTAATAGCATGAAGAAGAAAATAAGAAGTTATAATGTTTGTCGATGTGTCAAAATATATGTGGAAATACCGAAATACTCTATTATATGCATATATTAAATCCTAACATCGTATGGTTTATATAAAAAACTATAACCCCACTATAACTATTAAATCAAAAGTGAGAAAACAATTACGGTGATTATGCACAGAAAATAAAAAATAAAAATTTATAACATCTTTAATTTAATTAAGAAACTAAATTTTATTAACTCGTCATAAGAAAATAAAAAAGATTTTAAACGGCACTTTTTTGGTCAACCGTGGAGGATTTGTGTCCGTAATGTTTAATTTTATTAATAGCAAATTTTTTTATTAATTAGAGCTAGCAAGATAGGAAACTCATTTGAAGATCGTTACACCATTTTGACAAAATATAGTTTTCATTTCTCTACCTCAAATCATAATCCAATTGAACGCTCTGGCTTGAATGTTACCCGCTAATTCTTTGTTGCTCAAAAAGTTCTCACTCGTTTTTCAGCCTTTATAAAAGCAAATTAATAGTAACTATTTTTTAGAGCAGTGGGTATTGAGAACTAGTTATAAAACTATTTTGGTTGGTATCATTTCATACCATACCATCAATGATATTATAACACCAAGTGCTGAAATGATCACCAGAACAAATTAGGGAAAATGACTCTGGAGAGTAATTAACTTTTGCGTTTGTACTCATTTGGTCTTTTTTTTTTGTATTCAATATACCATCGAACTTGTTGTTGGTGTTTACCATAGCCCTTTTGACTGGCTTTTGACTTGTGATAGCCGGTCAAAGGGTTATGATGAACACAAAGAAGTTCGATGGTATATTGAGTACAAAAAAAAGGAAAGGGATCAAATGAGAACAAACGCAACAGTTGGTTACCCTCCTGATTCATTTTCTCTTTACTCATTTACAGCAAATCCCACGTCATCTCCTACTGAAATTAATGACTATGAGATTCATTATTGTTTCTCTTCAAAACATAACTCACGAAAGGACATTATTCATGCATGTACAACTTTGTAATGCACTTGAATATTTATTAGGGGAATCTTGACTAAGCAGGCGCATTTCATGACTACATTTACATTTGCAATCAAATAATTTATCGTATCATGGATTCTAGACAAGTATACAAACGAGTGGAATCACAAGTGCTGTGATTTTTGAGTTTACTTAGCTTTAAGATCGAACTCATGGGATAAGATACAACATCAATATGTACAATATCATGCTGCTTTTGTAGACACGTCACCATAATATTGTACATATTGATGTTGTATCTTATCCCATAAGTTCGATCTTAAAGCTAAGTAAACTCAAAAATCACAACACTTGTGAATCCACTCGTTTGTAGACTTGTCTAGAATCCATGATACAATAAATTATTTATTTGGAAATGTAAATGTAGTCATGAAATGCGCCTGCTTACTCAAGATTCCCCTAATAAATATTCAAGTGCATTACAAAGTTGTACATGTATGAGTAATGTCCTTTCGAAGGTTATGTTTTGAAGATAAGCAAGAATGAATCTCACAAAGTCATTAATATCAGTAGGAGATGATGTGGGATTTGTTGTAAATGAGTAACGGGAAAATGAATCAGGAGGGTAACCAACTGTTGCGTTTGTTCTCATTTGGTCCCTTTCCTTTTTTTTGTACTCAATATACCATCGAACTTGTTGTTTGTGTTCATCATAACCCTTTGACCGGCTATCACAGGTCAAAAGCCGGTCAAAATGGCTATGGTAAACACTAACAACAAGTTCAATGATATATTGAATACAAAAAAAAAAAAAAAAACGGGACCAAATAAGTACAAACGCAAAAGTTAATTACCCTCAAGAGTCATTTTCCCAACAAATTATAACATCTAACTTTTTTCCATTTTCTAATTTCTTTTTTATTTTTTTTTCCGCATTTCTTTCAGTTTTTATTAAAACAAATATATTTTAAATAAAACATAATACCTAAATAAAATATTAATATTTAAAAAATAAAAATAACATAGCATTTAAATTACATATAACATCCAATCTAAAAAAAACATTACAATAAAAAAACATATTTTATTTTTCCTAAACAACGCTATTCGTTATCGTTACTGTCGAAGATATAATCCGCCTGGTCCCCTCGAAGTTGTTTGTGCTTATTTGCGTCCTGAATGTCAACGACACTATGCAAATATTATGCACTATGATATATGCATACATGATATATCGTAGAGTTTCTAAGTGTAGTGGTAGTGCCGCATGTTCATTTATAAGCCACTTTGCCTTTAACACTCAAAAAACACATTCCACATCCTTATGTGATCCTTCTTGTCTTCTCTTGAATAATTTATCTCTTTCTTCAAACAGGTGTTGGAATACCTTCATGAATGTGGAATACGGAGGATATATTCCATCTGTAAGGTAATACCCAAATTTGTATTTGTTTCCATTCACTGTGAGATGAGCATCCGAGGCCTTTCTATTCAAAAGATCATCAAATATTGGTGACTGATCAAGAACGTTGATGTCATTGTTGGAACCCACAACCCCAAAAAATGTTTGCCAAATCCATAAATTTTGGGAAGTAGCAACCTCTAAAACCAACGAAGGCGATCCATGATGACCACTTGTATGCTGCCCTTTCCAACGACTCTATGATAATATTAAACAACACCTTTTGACAATCTTTACAAACTTTCTCATGCAGTTCTTTTGGACATTCTCATATAGTCGTACATGGTGTTGCGCCTCCCCCATAGCCATCAAACGAATGGCCGCAACACATTTATGCAACGTTGTAAATCCTCTCCTACCTCTAGCATCATGTCTCAACTGGAAAATGTATACCTAAACATATATTAACTATGGTTTAAAAATGTAGTACATTTGTATTAAAACTAAAGAAACATGTAGTACATTTGTATTTAAGATTAAAGAAACGACATCGACTTTCCAAGGCATTGGCAATCCGTAGGAACACATTCCTACTCAAACGAAATCTGTTTTTGAAGTCCTTCGTATACACAATTATCCGCAAAATAATAACATCGCACGTCTTGTTAGCAGCAGAGCTAGATCTGATTGTAGCATCTTGTTAGTGTAATAATGGTACATCATAGTGAAGAATATATCGTCACTGTCATCATCGGACGAGTCGAAAGGATCCATAATTTTTTTGAAGATAATTAAAATTGTAAAGAGAAAGATAGGAATTGTGTGAAAAGTTTGTAAATAGATAGTAGGTATTTATAGGTAAATATAATTAATTTTTTGAATGTTATTTTTTTATTATTAAATTAGGCCGTTGTCAAACGGTTCAAACTATCAAAATTTGCTTGTTTCATCCGGTCATGACGACAACGAGATGCATCGCGATGAGATACAACGAGAAGGGGTGCATTCATCTCGTTATGACGCCGTTGAGGCCATTTCCACATCGGGCATAACACCGGTTTGGTGGCCTTACCGCATCGTCTTAGTTGAGATTGCCAATGACCATTTATGAGATTGCATTTAAGAACTCCCCCCTCCCCATGTGGATTTGAGATATCACACTTGAGGTACTAAGCTCTTGGAAGACTAAGTTCTAAATGCTACAACAAAGAGGTATTCATCTAACTTGTATTATGTGGCAAATCTCTAAATTTTATGCTAGTTAGGGTTCATGCTTTGGAAAAACGAAAATTACATATATAACTTGAGAAAACTTAGATCCAAAGCATTAGGGTTGTATGTACACCATAGGATTGTTATAGTGCTCAAAACCCATCTGTTTTAGTTTTGTATTGATCTGGTTCTTGGTGAAGCTCCGACAGCTAAGGCACCATATTGGTTAGCACCGCCAGAGATGCAGGAGTTGTATACATGCTGTAGGAGCTATTAGAAAATAGGTTTATTATTTCGAGTAGTTCACCATGGGGAGCACCGATACTGCTTGTGATGTAGAACTATTGCTCCTATAGGATGTGCATCGACTACAAGGAGATGAACAAGTTAATGGTGAAGAACTGATATCTTCTCCCGAGACTGTTGAGGTAATGACTTGGGATGATTTTGTGTCGAGATTTGATATGTGCATAATTAGTCATATATTTTTCGTTAAATCTTAATACTTTTGGCTATTTTATTTCAAATTATGAACAAACGGTACATAAATATTTTTAAAATGTATTTTGTAGCCTAAAAGATGAGCTCAGAAGCAAAAGGAAGCAGAAAAGCGATAGGAAGCTCGGGAATTGAAGAAAGAAAAAAAGAAAGAAAAAACCTGAAGAACTCGGCGAGTTGGGTGCCTACTCGCCGAGTAGGTTCGAAGATTCACAAACAAATAAGATTCCTTACCGCATACGGATTTCAAGTGGGGGACTCGCCGAGTTGGTCTATGGACTTGACGAATAGCCCATGTTTTCAGAAACTATATAAAGGGCTTTAATTCATGAATTTTGGACTTCTCTCTAGAACCCTTGAAGGTTAATTTGCAATTCAAGTTGCCTTTGGAGATCTGGAACTTGAAGATCAAGTCTAAGCATTCGATTTTGGGGAGATCAAGACAATTCAAGTGTACTCTTTATTTAATCTTTTGTTTAAACTATGTTTGCATCAATTGATTTCGTTTTTGAGTTGTTTTCTACTTTAATTATGAGCTAAAAACACATAACTATATTTTGTTAATTAACCAGCATATTAAGTTGCATGAACATCTCTTAATTGCTAATCTCATTTGATTTGTGTGAAAACATTGTTATATGCCTAGGAATAGCGAACGTGAAATGAGGCTTAATTAGAAAATAGTTAAATTAATGTGTGACCTTGTGTGACGAACCATCAACAAGAGGTTAATTGAATTAGCAATTTGATTAGCTACTACAAGTCTTACTTAACCCGAATCAATAAACTAGGAAATCTATTAGTTTAATCACTTGGTCACTATTTAAATTAATCTGTTTTCTAAGGATTAGTAATAGCGAACGTGAACCTAATCACACTAATCGGTAGCCAATGCAAATTCATCCATTACACTTGTCATAAAATCAACCATAGGAATAAATGATTCAAAACCTAAACATAAGTCTTTTCCATTATTGAATTTAGTTGATTTTCGTTTTCTTAGCTGTTAGTTGCTTAGTTCAGTATCAGTTAAGTACTTAAGTTTCTAGTCGTGCAAAACTAGAGAAAACCCTTTCTTTATATTACTTGTTTTATTTAGATAATATTAGCATTTATTTTAATTGTTTACCGTTCCCTGTGTTCGATAACCTACTTGCTTGAACTATATTACTAATCGATAGGTACACTGCCTTTCGTGTGTTTATTTTGTTTCTAAGTTAGTAGGATTAAAATTGGGGCATTTCACACACATCAAGTTTTTGGCGTTGTCGCCGGGGAACGGTTCTAAATAGTTAATTTTTTTTTTCTAATTTTTATCGTTTTTATTTTATTTGTTGATTAAAATTTTTTAGATAGTATGATTTTTATTTTTAATTTTATTATGTATTTTCCAAATCTCAATGCTTTTGATTCTTTTCTTAAGGAAGTAGTACAAAAAATTGAGCAAGAAGATGAGGAGTATGACTCAGATGAAGATTTGATGAAATTAGGAAGATGGTTAGATAACATCTTGTCTAACTAACAAGAAAAATCTTAGTCACATGAGCTAAAGTTACTAGATGAAGAATTTAATCCACAAAAAGACATGGAGGAGCTGGAAAGATTGCTGGCAGAGGGGTCAGACGAAGAACAAGAACAAGTTGGGTTGCAGGAACCAAGCCGTGGATTGACCATTACCACAATGTGGCTCCCTGTATTTCAAGTTTGTGTTTTGAAGCATGGGGTGACGATTCCAACTTTGGAGAAAGTTCTGAAGCACGATCCATTTCTGATTAGTACTGGACTGGTTCCAACCTTTGTCAAGATTCTTGGGTTATATGAAGTAAAGATTGTTTGGCCAATTTTTGAAGCAAAGAGACAAATTTTACGAATTGGTCTAAAAACGATATTTAATGCAATGGATGGATTGACATTGAGTTTATTGGAAGTTTATAAAGTTGGGAGTCCAGCTCAAGACTCGTACAAACAGAAGCGCTTTCGGGAGGCAACCCGATATCTAGAGTTTACTTTCTTTTTATTTTTCGTTTTGCTTGATTTAATTTTATTATGATATATTTGGTTAAAGATAATTTTTATTTTTGTTTGTTTTGTTTGTTTTATTTTGAAATTACGGTAGCTAGGATTATGAAGGATGTTTTTGTTTTCTATCACTTGTGTTTGCTTTGATGTTTTCAGTTTGAGGCTTAGGATTGCATGCAAGGGTATAGAGTCAAGGCTAACCAAGCAAGAAGTCGAGTCTAGGCAAGAGAGAAAACGAGGTTTTGATTCAAGTTATGAGCACGATTGATAGAAGAGTTATAGAGTATTTATTTACTGAAGAAAAATAAAGGGAAAGTATTAATTTATATTACCCCTATACATCAGAAACGGACATGGGCATAATACAATTTGTTTCCACAGCGCTCTACTCGCTGGGTGCATCTTTTGAACTCAACGAGTCCATATGAAATTTCGCGACTTTTCTGCCAGTCACGCTACAACTCGGTGAGTTAGCATATCTACTCGACGAGTCACTCGTTAATTCTATTTTCAAGTTCACAATTTGACTACATTTGATACGGGCATTGGTTCTTTTCTTTGGAGATCATTTTCCGATCATTTCCAAGAGTTTTTCCCTTATAATTGGAGTTGTAGCACACGAGATTTTGATACCAAAGACATAGATGAGCTGTTCCCATGTCTAAAGTCAATTGAAGATGGAGCTTAAAGACGAAATATCAACTTCGCACTACTATCCCATGGGAGTTTGTTCCAATTCTCTCTTTAATTTATTATTCTTTATCAGGCATAATATGTAATGGGGACATTGCATAAATTAAGTGTGGGGTAGGGGATTGGTTACATTAGTTGAAATTGTAGTTAAATTTTAAAAAATTTGCATAAAAATTTCTAGGGTTAATTCAGAAAATTATGGTAAAACCAATTAGGATTCAATGCGATTACTGTGTTTGATGATTCTTTGAAGACCCAAATGTTTACTTGAGCCAACATACGTTCTAGTGCACTTGTGGCCCCCTTTATTCTTATGAAATCGTGGGACACAAACACAACCTCGTTGAGTTTGAGGGACACAATATGTTATCGTGTACTTGAAATGTATCTAGGAAAACTAGTACTATAACCAATAAAGGTTGAAGTTGAGTGCCCTTGCTTAAGCATGTAGGGTTTGAGTGAAAAAACAGTGAGTTAGATGTGAAAAAAAAAGAGAGAATTAGAAGAAAAGTTGTAAGAATTTTGGAGCAATGAAATTGAAGATCAAAAGATCAAAGTTCTAAAAAAATTTAAAAAGTTGAAGATACCAAAATCAACCAACAAAGTAGTGAATTCAAAGCAATCAAATATCAAATATCAAAGAAGTGAAGAATTCCAAATAAGCTCTATAGTGGTATCAAAAAGTTGTAATTTTCTAGATTATCTATGCTTGGGTTGCTTGATCAATAATACCTTGAGGTTAGGAAGTTTTATGCGGATGGTCCAATTTTATGATTGGATTAATTTAATTTGGTAATTTTGTTTTGTCAATCTTGTTAAAGAACCTTATATGTTAATTACAACTATATTCAGTTAATTAACCATCATATTAAGTTTCATGAACATCTCATAATTGCTAATCTCATATGATTTGTGTGAAAACATTGTTATATGCCTAGGAATAGCGAACGTGAAACGAGGGTTAATTAGAAAATAGCTAAATTAATGTGTGGGCTTGTGTGATGAACCATCAAAAAGAGGTTAACTGAATTAGCAATTTGATTAGCTACTACAAGTCTTACTTAACCCGAATTAATAAACTAGGAAATCTATTAGTTTAATCACTTGGTCACTGTTTAAATTAATATGTTTTCTAAGGACTAGTAATAGCGAACATGAACCTAATCACACTAATCGGTAGCTAATGCCAACTAATCCATTGCACTTGTCATAAAATCAACCATAGGAATAAATTATTCAAAACCTAAACATAAGTCTTTTCCATTATTGAATGACCCAAACTTTCATACTAAAGACATTGTTACTCCAAGTTACTCCGAAACATGCTACATGCATATTCATAAACAATATTTTACATTGATAGTTTAATTACAAAAGACTGGATACAAATTGTCTAAGTTTTAGTAAATTACATAATTCCCAGGAATTTATACACTAAATGAAAAAGTTATAATATTATCTATTCTAGATCTTTTAACAGTACATAACTATATTGGACGCATATCACCTGCAATAATTAAACATTGAGATGGATAAGCGGTGACGCTTAGTGAGTCAAAAATAGATACAATATAACGTTATGCCATATATATACCAATATGACAGAAGCAAAGAGGAACAATGTGACAAACTTTTCATATCAATCAATGATTTGATTAAAAGATATATAATCAATGAGCCATAACAATTTCAATACTTGATATATACATCAATAAATCTTTGGCCCAAATGGCACAAAAGACATACACTTTCTAATTAAACATTTTGGTAGATTTCAGGCTTTCAACCCTATCTAAGCTTCTACCAATGCCATAGAATAGAAGTAAATCTCTTATGAGACATGCTCTACATGGCCAGAGGCTACATACTAGTACCACAATGAATCTAAATCCTTTCACTGATCACATGGTCAAAGTTATAGCTTTGCTATCATAAATAGCAGAACTAATAACAACGGAAAAGCACATAAGAGATTTCTGAATTCTGATGAAATTACACCATCCTCAGGCCTCTAAAACCTTCAGTTATACCCCTGGAGTTCATATTTCAGATTTCATAAGAAATTATTCCACTAATCTCAAGTTATGTTGTTTTCAATTTAGAAATTTTAGTTTTTGTTCTTTGTATAGTTGTCACTTGCAGATCTGCTTTACCTTTCTTAAATATCAAAATAACTAACAAATTCTAAATATTAAAATAGACAATTATATCTCTATAATGCCACTGACCTCACATTTTTATGATTTATCTATAATTTACTATGAATTTTACAACACAGCATCCCAAAGCTGTGAAAATTCAGCTTTACTGCTTTGAACATATAGCTGTTTTCACCCATCTTAAGTCCTGAATTATATTTTGGTTTTGAAACAAAAATAAAGTACACATTCTCAACTTTCCAGGGATATAGAGCACATATCCATACGATTTTTCTACAACTTTTGGTGATTTTTACAAAAACAGGACAATTATACCCTTTATGATTTCATTTTACCCTTTACATGATCAAACCTCATGATCAATATCACTAAGTTCTTGTTTTACCATGATAACACTGAATATTTTAGTAATTCATACTAATTCAAGAATAAACCATGAGTTCCATTACTAATTTTCAATAATTACTCTTAAACCATGATTAATTCTCAAGTTTACATGTAGCTACTTGATTTCCATTTAAGATTCTAGGTTAATATCATAAACTCATGCCTAATTTCATGAAATAAGTGGTAAACCCACTTTGATTAAACCCTAATCTCTTAATAAATCACTAATTACAAGGGTTAATCCAAAAATTAAGAGTTCATACCTTGATTACTAGACATGATACTTCAAGAACATTCAAAATCTTGATTTAATCTTCAAAACTTGTTCAAGATTGATCATGTGTGTGAAAATCTCCCATACGGATGTTGAGGAACTGAAAATGGCAGAAAAATGACCCAAAATCGTGTTTTAATGGTTAAAAATCCGAGTTGGGCCGGGTTTGACCCGGTTTGGGTACCCATTCTACCACTAAACACTAAAAATTGCATAACTTTTCGCTCGGAACTCTGTTTTCGATGAGGTTTTCGCCTATACGTTTATAACGAGATAATTTACAACTTCCAATAAAAATATCCCAGAAAAGATCTTCTAAAAAATCAGTTTTACATATTTCCAACTTAGACGTTATACTTTCGTTAATTCTGATAGTTGACTTTTTGATCGGAATCACATAAGACATCCCCATCACTTCCAATACCTTCCAAATGATTCTAAACTTAGTTTGAATTCAAATCTTATAAAACTATTTCTTTATAACTTGACGCTCAAAAACATATCGAAAAATGGTGTTTATAACACATATAATTTTATTCCATTATAACTACCTACTTTAAACGTTTAAAACCACATAATATCTAATAATATTCATTTTTAAACTAATATGTATATGAAACATGATAATTGAACAAGTTTAGTCAAGTGTATGTTACAAATACCTCCTCCTTTGAGGATTTCGTCGTCGAAATCACATAGATTTAAATAACTGGGGATATTTCGCTCTTATCTTATTCTTACTTTCCCATGTATAATTTGGGTCTCGATGATGTTTCCTCTGAATAAACACTAACTCTACTTCTTTATTACATAAATCAACCATTTTCTCGTTTATAATCTCTTCGGGCTCTTTTACATATCTTACTTTATTATCCAATTTCACCTCGGATAACGCGACCGTTTCATCATATATGCTTGAACATTTACGCATATAACTTACATGAAACGCATCATGAATACCTGCCAAATCTTCCAGCAATTCCAAGTGGTATGCTTGCTTACCAATTCTTTGGATAATTTTGAAAGGTCCAACAATTTTAGCTTTCTTCCCAAATTGCATAATGCCTTTCCATGGGAATACCTTCAGCATTACGAATTCATCCACCTAGAGTTCTATAGGTCGTCTTCTCTTTACTGCATATGAATTTTGTCGATCCTATGCTGCTTTTATTCTTTCTCGAACAATTTGAATCTTATCAGTGGTGTGTTCAATCATTTTAGGACCACTAAGGACTTTCTCGTCCTGCATCATGCCAACATAGTATGAAATTTACGTCTATATAATGCTTTATATACCTTCAGTGTATTTTCTTATGTTTGGATTGTTCTTTTCTTCTGACCATCGGTTTGGGATGATAGGTTGTGCTAAGAGTAACATGAGATCCCATTTCACATTGTATACTTGCTCAAAAATGAAAAGTGAAGCAAGTATCATGATTGGAAATAATATTTAGTGGCACACCATGTCTCGCATCAGTTTCATCCAAGTATACTTGTGCGTATTTCTCCATTGAAGCTGTTTCGTGCATGCCAAGAAAATGTGCACTCTTAGTTAGTTAGTCGATAAATACCCAAATGCTATCATTCTGTCTAGCAAACATTGGCAATTGGAGCAAAACTAGACATAAAGCCAGTATAGAATTCTATTTGCCTATCGGGGGAAGACCAGGCAAATCATCGGGGAAAAATATCAAGACTTCCATTATTAACGGGAACATCATTTCTAGTTTTCTTCCCCTCTTTTGAGATATCAACTGAATAAACCGGATAAGTAGAATATCCTTTCGATATAAACTTATGAGTTTTTATGAAAAAAATTATTATTTTCACCGTAGACATAAATAGAATCCTCCCCTTCGATAGGGATGCATACCATCTTTTGATGGGTTTTTGGCCATATGAACATTCCTATGTGCACATGCAAACCCTAATGCTTGGATCTAGGTTTCTCTAATTAAACATGCTTTGAATCCAAGACTTATAATGACTAATTAGGTATAAGAACAATACAAAATCAGATCTAGAAGTTTACCTTTGAATCTCTTGTGTAATCTTGTTGTCTTGGAGCTCTAGAGTCACAATTGTCACTCCTCTAATGGCTTACAAACACCAACTACCAAGGAGGATGATTTGAGAGAGAGGAGAGGGATTAGAAATCGGCCAGGGTTTCTTTGCATTAGCAGAGATGCCGATTTCTCATGCCCTAGGGGTCTATTTATACTTGTAAGGCTCCTAGGGTTTCACCCTTAAACCCTAATTGGATAACTTAAGCTCTAAGTAATCCTAATCCTTACCAAGGATAAGCCTTGGATGAATTTGAGGCTATCCCAAGCCCTAGAATTCATCCAACCTCTATCCCTTAAGGATTTACAGCCTAAAGTGCAACTATCAAACAATTGATAGTTTATACCCTCTTATTTAATTAATCTTTTTAAGTCACAAAATTAATACTAATTAATCTATGACTTATATTAATCAAATAACAATATTATTATTCCTTACATTATTCTCATAATATATTAATAATATCTATTCTCTCATAATAAATCATCCTATCAAGTTGCTATGGTGAAGGCAACCCAAAAGGCCATGCACAATCGGGTCAAATACTTGCATAATATAGTTGCAATCTTAGACACTATTCCAACAGTCTCCCACTTGGATAAGTCTAGTAACTATATGCACAAGTACAATCCGATTCGAAATCGTAGCTCTTAAAGACGCCGTCAAACTCTGATCTAATCAATCTTGTCCTTTAGATAAGGGATCGTACAGTCCTCTGTTAGATATCATGCTGACAATTCTATGGAATAATTTGTCTAGCATTTTGGTTTCTCGATCTCCGATTTATTTGACATAGAACTTAATCGAACACATCAATTCAGTTCTGACCGGACCCGGCACATAAGTCAAATCAAATCATCGAGCGGCCGGGATATCGCTTTTACCCTCTTGGGATAAAAGTTACAGATAAACTTCGACTTATATGCATTTACTTATTCATTAATCAACTATACACAACAATGTGTTTTATAACATCGAGTTACCAATGCGTTTTCGCATTATCAATATACAATCAGTTAACAAATAACAAACCATATATCTAGGTTTTAAGACTATATGATATTATCGTCTTGCGATCACCCTTTTATATCATATTCCATAAGGTGATTCCAGCAAGCGCGGGTTTGTTCCAATGCTCAAAACCAGTTCATAAGCACTCATGAACGTCGCAGCAATCGTTTGCTATGTCTAATACCATTTAGACAATCTACGCACCAATTCACGACAATCTTCATTCATATCTACTTCCAACATATGAACGATTGTGGACAATTTGAATAATTCGATTATTCTTAATAAATTCAATTATTCTGGAAGTCAAAACATGCAAAGAGAAACAATAGTTAAACAATTAACATAAGACAGTAACATTACTCATAAATAAACTCCTTTCTTTAATCATCACATGTTAATTTCATTTATCTATTACACGTTTCTAATACTATCTAATCTATGCTGATATCATCCTTCAGCCCAATACTCCTAGCATGCTGCAAGTGCTTAACCCTACTCAGTCCCTTCGTAAGCGGATCTGCTGGGTTATCTTCTGATGATATCCTCTTCACTACGAGTTATCCTTCTTCTACACGATGTCTAATAAAGTGATATTTTCTATCGATGTGTCATGATCTACCATGATCTCTCGGTTCCTTGGTCAAGGCAACCGCTCCTTCATTATCACAGAAAATCTCCATGGGCTCCTTTATGGCAGGTACAACTCCAAGGTCACCAATGAAGTTCTTCAACCATATTGCCTCCTTCGACGCTTCGCTTGCTGCAATGTACTCTGATTCGCACGTTGAATCAGCTACGGTTTCTTGTTTGGAACTTTTCCAAGTCACTACTCCTCCATTTAGGGTAAAGACCCAGCCCGACTGCGAACGGTAATTGTCCCTGTCGGTCTAAAAGTTGGCGTCACTATACCCTCGCACCTTCAAGTCATCACTCCCTCCGAGGACTAAAAACCATTCCTTTGTCCTTCGAAGCTACTTAAGGATATTCTTCACCGCAATCCAATGGGCTCTGCCAGGGTTCCCTTGATATCTACTAACCATGCTCAAGGCAAAGGCTACATCAGGGCGAGTACAAGTCATAGCGTACATGATTGAGCCAACTGCGGAAGCGTATGGAACTCGGCTCATTTCAGGTATCTCAGCTTCGGTACTCGGACTTTGAGTCTTACTCAACTTGGCATTACTTTGTATCGGTAATTCTCCCTTCTTCGAGTTTTCCATACTAAAACGTTTTAGTGCCTTCTCTAAGTAAGTGTTCTGACTATGTCCTATTAGTCTCTTACTTCTTTCTCTCACTATCCTTATTCCCAAAATGTAAGAAGCCTCTCCGAGGTCCTTCATAGCGAAGCACTTCCTGAGCCAGGACTTAACCTCCTGCAGAGTCGGGATGTCGTTTCCTATGAGTAGTATGTCATCGACATACAAAACGAGAAAGCTAACTATGCTCCCACTGGCTTTGACATATACACACGATTCATCTTCGCTTCGTACAAATCCAAACTCTTTGACTTTCTCATCGAAGCAAAGATTCCATCTACGAGATGCTTGCTTAAGTCCATAAATAGACTTCTCAAGCTTACACACTCTATTCGGATGCTTCGGATCCACAAACCCCTCTGGCTGAGCCATGTAAACATCCTCAGCCAACTTTCCGTTAAGGAAAGAGGTCTTGACATCCATTTGCCAAATCTCATAATCATGAAATGTGGCAATGGCTAGCATCACTCTAATAGATTTTATCTTCGCAACTGGTGAGAAGGTCTCGTCATAGTCAACTCTAGGAGTTTGAGTAAATCCCTTCGCAACCAATCGCGCTTTATATGTGTGTACGTTTCCATCCACGTCGGTCTTCTTCTTGAAGATCCATTTGCACCCCACGGTCGTACGTCCGGGCACATTATCAACCAAATTCCAAACTTGGTTATCATACATGGATTGGATCTTGCTATCCATTGCCTCTTTCCATTTTGCAGACTCGGGGCCTGCCATGGCTTCCTTATAGCTATTAGGTTCATCAAGGTTTGTTAGTGTACCATCACTAATATACGTGTCCCCTTCGGTAGTAATATGAAAACCATAAAGCTGGGGTTGAACTCTAACTCTTTTGGAACGTCTAAGAGGTAAGGACTCGTCAATCGGTTCAACCGAAGTTTCCTCCTCGGGTTGAGTGCCAGCGGTAGAGGTTCCTTCATCTATCGACTCTTGAATCTCTTCAAGCTCGATTTGCCTCCCACTGTCTCCTTGGCCTATGAGTTCTCGCTCTTGGAAAACTCCTCTCCTCGCAACAAAGACAACATTGTCCTTCAGTCTATAGAAGAGATATCCAAAGGATTTCTGCGAGTAGCCGATGAAAATACATCGCTCACTATGAGGTTCGAGCTTGTCGTGAGTATCTCGTCTTACGAAAGCCTCGCAACCCTAAACCTTGATATGTGCTAACGAGGGAGCTTTCCCTGTCCACATTTCGTGAGGTGTTTTGGCAACCTTCTTAGTAGGGACTCGGTTAAGGATATGGGCAGTAGTCTCTAAGGCATACCCCCAAAAAGAGATTGATAGTGAAGCACGACTCATCATAGAGCGAACCATATCCAATAAGGTTCGATTACGCCTTTCTGCCACACCATTCAACTGTGGTGTCCTAGGAGGCGTCAATTGTGAAACTATTCCACACACCTTGAGATAATCGTGGAATTCAAGACTTAGGTACTCTCCTCCTCGATCGGATCAAAACATCTTGATTTTCCTGCCCAATTGACTCTCCACTTCATTCTTGAACTCTTTGAACTTTTCAAAAGTTTCTGACTTTTGCTCGATTAAATAGATATACCCATATCTACTATAGTAATCGGTAAAAGTTACATAGAAGCGGTTCCCATCCTTCGTGGTTGATCTAAACGGTCCACATACATCGGTATGTATTAGGTCCAATAGACCCTCACCCCTTTCGCAAGAACCAGCGAAGGGTGACTTAGTCATCTTTCCAAGCAAACAGGATTCGCATGTGTCATCTTCCCTAAGGTCGAATGACTCCAATACTCCATCCTTTTGGAGTTGGGCTATGGGTTTCTTGTTGACATGTCCAAGACGACAATGGCACAAGGATGCTCTATCCATACTATTGGAAGAATCCATGCATAAAACATCATTTCCTAAGTTATCTACAATCATAACGGTTTCATAAATTCCATTACATGGTATAACTTCAAAATAAAAGACACCATTTAGATAAGCCAAAATAGAACCATTCTCATTATTAAAAGAAAATCTAAAACCTTGTCTAAACAAACCATGAAATGAAATGATGTTTCTAGCCATTTCTGGTGAATAGCAACAATTGTTCAAATCTAAAGATAAACCATTCCTAAGCACTAAAGAATACACTCCAATCTTGGTCACAAGCGACGATCTTCTATTCCCCATGATTAGATTTATTCTTCCATGCTCCACGTCTCTATTTCTTCTTAGTCCCTACACATTAGAACAAATGTGGTAACCACAACCGGTGTCAAGAACCCAAGAAATATCATGAGATGAATCGTTAGATTTAATTGTGTATATACCTGCGAAAGACGGCTTGATCTTTCCTTCCTTGATGGCTTGTAGGTACTCTGGGCAGCTTCTCTTCCAATTTCCTATCTTGTGGCAGTGGTGGCACTCTGCCTCCTTTGGGTTAGGGCAGGGTTTAGCAGGATCAACTTTGGTCCCACTAGAAGAGGCACCATCTCGGGGCTTAACTTTGCGATGGTTCTCAGACGAAGCCTTCCTCTTCTTTCCCCTTCCTTGTCCAATAGCCAACACAGGAGCAGCGGGTGGATTGGGAGTTGGTGCAACAGACTTATCCTTGAAGTTGCTCTCAGCGGCCCTCACGAGACCTTGGAGTTTGCTTAGGGTGACCTCTTCTTTGTTCATGTGATAGGTCATCCTAAATTGATTGTAACTTGGAGGCAAAGAGTGAAGCACCATGTCGATCGCCAAGTCTTCCCCAAAGTCAACATTTAACTTGCGAAGACGATCGACATACCTTTGCATCTTTTGCAGGTGCACGGTAAGAGACTCTCCATGACCCATTTTAGCGGAAATCATGTTAGTGAAAATCTCATAACGCTCTTGTCTCGCGTTTTGGTGGTATCTATCCAATAAGTCTTGGTGTATCTCGTACGGGTACATGTCCTCATAGGACTTTTGGAATACGGAGTTCATAGTGGCTATCATGATGCAATGAACCTCATTGCATCATGCTCGTGAGTTTCAAAAGTGGTCATTTCAGCAGGAGTAGCGATTTCAGGGTTGATTTTCTCGAGCTTCTCATCGAGGACATACTCCTTATCCTTATAGCGAGCAATAGTGCGAATGTATCTTATCCATTCGCTAAAGTTCGTCCCATCGAAGGTGACCTTTTGACAAAGGCTCATCAATGTGAATGAACTAGCAGCAGCGTTGTTCGCGTTCGACATCTACAAATAGAAAGGACTAAGATAGATTAGAATATGAATCCCTAATTATCACCCAATAAGAAAAATTAGGGCTAGCATCCAACAATAATATTTACATATTAGAAAAAGGATGCCGTAATCTAACATGCAAACAATTTGAAGGTAAGTGAATGATGATTCACTAATTCTCCACCACAAAACATAACTTTAAGTTCTAAATGTGTTGAGAATTCCTAGGTTTAGATGAGATTCATTGAAACTTTTCAATGGCATGTTTAAATCTCGATATGCCCATCTTGTTTGTGACTGGGATACCAAGGATCATAAAGCGGGTGTGAATTACCATGCAAATTCACATGGTGCCTTCATTGTAACGATCACCTATTCGATGTGCCGGTAAACCACACACGCTCCATCGAACTATGACAAACAATGAATCACCCTTTGCCACCTTTTCTTAGAACCAATTAGTGTGCCGGTAAACCACACACGCTCCACTAACTTCTTAGCAAAGGTGCAAAGTGTAATTTCATGGGATTGCATCAATTCACTTTTCCTAAAGTAACTAAGATTGGGAAATTTTTGAAAAACATGTAGTTACTTTGTATTTCATATTATACTTTTAATGAGAAGATGAGGTTGCCCTATCCTACCCGTTCGGCTAACGACCCTCCACCGATCAAGCAAGCGGTGGGTGTGAGTGTACACCCATTAAGCATCATTTTATAGGCCGCAACCTTATACCCACCTTATAGATCGGCTTCGTGAATGAGGCCTACTAACGGTAAGACTAATATTTTAGTTATACATATACATATATATATATATATATATATATATACATATATATATATATATATATATATATTATATATATATATATATATATATATGTATATATATATTAATCTTGTAATATTATATTAGTATAGGGTTGTATTTTAAACTTGTAAAATTCTAGGGTTTGAAATTTAAATTTTCCAAATTAAAACTTTTAATCACAAAACGTAAATTTCAAAACTTGAGGGCAAGTTTTAAACATTTAAAAACATGGAGGATCAAATAACAAATAATCTTAATTAACAATTAATTCCATAATTATCCATATTTGATTTATTTAAGGATTTCTTGCAAAATAATTTACCAATTTAATCAAAATAATTAATCAATTATCACATAAGGAAATTAAATATTTTATTAATTGATAAATATCTTTAATTAGATCAAGATTATAGTCATATATATCAAAAAATCGGATTAGGGTTGATCTAATATGATAAAGGCAAGTTTCCATAAGATAAATATCAAAAAATCCCGAATTTGGCCTTTCCTGACGCTCGGACTCGCCGAGTGCCCACTCTGGACTCGCCGAGTCAGGTGAACTCGCCGAGTCTACTATGGGACTCGCCGAGTCCATGACTCAGAAACACAAATTTCGAATTTTGCAAGTAATATTCA
Organism: Lactuca serriola; assembly: GCF_051521515.1. NCBI lineage: Eukaryota > Viridiplantae > Streptophyta > Magnoliopsida > Asterales > Asteraceae > Lactuca > Lactuca serriola. The sequence goes on from NC_136411.1 coordinate 285,264,962, forward strand.
AACAAACAAGCAACAATTTAATAGAAACCAATCTAGGCTCTGATACCACTGATGGGTTTTTGGCCATATGAACATTCCTATGTGCACATGCAAACCCTAATGCTTGGATCTAGGTTTCTCTAATTAAACATGCTTTGAATCCAAGACTTCTAATGACTAATTAGGTATAAGAACAATACAAAATCAGATCTAAAAGTTTACCTTTGAATCTCTTGTTTTATCTTGTTGTCTTGGAGCTCTAGAATCACAATTGTCACTCCTCTAATGGCTTACAAACACCAACTAGCAAGGAGGATGATTTGAGAGAGAGGAGAGGGATTATAAATCGGCCAGGGTTTCTTTGCATTAGCAGAGATGCCGATTTCTCATGCCCTAGGGGTCTATTTATACTTGTAAGGCTCCTAGGGTTTCACCCTTAAACCCTAATTGGATAACTTAAGCTCTAAGTAATCCTAATCCTTACCAAAGATAAGCCTTGGACGAATTTGAGGTTATCCCAAGCCCTAGAATTCGTCCAACCTCTATCCCTTAAGGATTTACAACCTAAAGTGCAACTATCAAAAAATTGATAGTTTATACCCTCTTATTTAATTAATCTCTTTATGTCACCAAATTAATACTAATTAATCTATGACTTATATTAATCAAATAACAATATTATTATTCCTTACATTATTCTCATAATATATTAATAATATCTATTCTCTCATAATAAATCATCCTATCAAGTTGCTATGGTGAAGGCAACCCAAAAGCACCATGCACAATCGGGTCAAATACTTGCCTAATATAGTTGCAGCCTTAGACACTATTCCAACATCTTTTCATAGTACAAGAGTTCTGCATGGTTCTTTGACAACCAATCCTTGCCAAGAATAATTTCAAAGTTGGGCAAAGAGATAGGAATCAAGAAAACTATAACCTTCAATTTCTATGACACAATCTCTATAGACTTCATCAACAAGTAATGATATACTTCCTATGGTATCTACATGAGATGATTGGACTAATGCGTAACAAGTAATTTGAAAAGAATACGTGAATTCTCGAGACATAACAGAATCTAAGGCATCGGAATCAAATAAGATGTGAGCAGGTCTAGAATTTGACGAGAAAAATACCGGTCACAACATTCGGGTCCTCGCGTGGCTCCTCTACGATAATGTGACATCCCCAATTTCACGGCCAGAAAAGACTGAATTGTTTATGCTTTATTTTATAAAAAGAGAGTAATCCTTTGATTAAAAGAGTTGCGGAATTTGTTCCCAAAACAAAATGTGATAAGAATTTATCAAATCATTTCTTTAAAGAAATGTATTTTCAATAAATGACAAAATCTTGGGATGTCATGTTCCGATACAGACCAAAAGCATAAACAATATAAAATTGACCTTACAACAGTTATTTATAACTACTGATCTATAATCCAAAATCTCTCGTCAAGTCGACCAACTTATACTCTCGTGCCATTACCTGTAATGCAACGAAAATTGAGTGGGTCAGGCTTGGGAGCCTGGTGAGCATATAGGGTTTTCAATCCACAATAATATAATTATAATATTCAATCAAACAATCAACCCAATTACCCATCCCCATTATCTCCTTTCATTTATTAAATCATTACCCTAAGAATAAATTATCCTCCATTCATTTATTCCTAAGAAATGACTTAAGGAATTGACACAAAGTCCCTTGCTGGCCGAGGTCCATACGTCTAGTGAATACGTAATTCAAATATCCGATGAACACCTAGTTCTAAAATACCTAGTGAACACACTCAGTTCAACAACACCAAGTGAACACATCTAGTTCCAAAATACCTAACGAACACATTGAGTTCTAAAATACTTAATGAACACATATAGTTCAAAATACCTAATGAACACATTGAGTTCAAGGACACCAAGTGAACACATATAGTTCAAAATACCTAATGAACACATTAAGTTCAAAACACCTAGTGAACACATAGATTTAAAAAATACCTGATGAATACATTGAGTTCAAAACACTTATTGAACACATATAGTTCAAAATACCTAATGAACACATTGAGTTCAAGGACACGAAGTGAACACATATAGTTCAAAATACCTAATGAACACATTGAGTTCAAAACACCTACATGTTACAATCATGTTAACTTTTCATTGGATTGTCTAGAACATTCTGTGGTCACCATCTCTATTCCACTAGTTGACTAGAACATCAATATCATCCAAACTCCTTATCATTTCGTCTTATATCAACTATTTCATCTACCCAGGTTCTACCCAACATATTTGTAGATATAAATTACATATACAGTTTTAATCATTTAAAAACTTGTATGAAACATTCATTCAGCACCCGTCTCAAGTAAACAAACAATATATAAACACATAGCACGTATTTCATAGCAAATACTTCATATCTATGTGTTAGAAGAAAGTAACTACACACTCACTTGATTAGAAAATGATCGGGTAACACTACGACTCTAAGAGTAGTATTTCTTCGTTGAAACCGGGAGATCTTCACAAAAACCAAGCTTTTCGTGGGCAGAGTTTTCGGCTCGGGAACTCTGTTTCTTGGGATCTTCGGGGGCTTCGGGAGTTGCTTCTGGTCTCGGGATGATACCGGGGCTTCGGGAGTATGCCTTGCACGTAAAACGATGAAATACGAGAGAGAGAGAGAGAAAAGAAATGGGCAACCAAATTGAGCTACCCAAATGATCTATTTAGAGGGTTGGAGTCTGGCCGCGAACGCGGTGCGTTCCCTCAACGAACGCAGGGCGTTCCCCGAACACGGTGCGTTCCCTCAATGAACGCGGGGCGTTCCCCGAATGCGGTACGTTCCCTCAACAAATGCAAGGCGTTCCCACATGCGTCATTGCTTACGAACTTTGGACTCGACAGGTGATGGGACTAGCTCTGATGCTCCGAACGCAGTGCGTTCCCTGAAGGAATTCATCGCGTTCCCCTTCAGCCAACTTCAGAGTTTGTGCTTCGATCTTTGAACTTCCGTAACTTTCGTGTAGGAGCTCCATTTTCGACGTTCTTTATATCCATGCGTAGGTGAGATTATGCTATACAACTATCGTTTAGACTCCCTTGGCTAATTTTGAGTTTATTTTTATTATATTATTTTTAACTGGCCGGGACTGGAAAAGTCCATTAAAAATCCATAACTTCTTCACCTGAAGTCCATTTTCGTCTGTCTTTCTTCCATTGCACTACTATTTACGAGATGTTCGATTCTCGTTTAGATTGTTTTAGCCAAATATCACTTGATCTCTATTTTGAGATTTGGGTTGCATACTGCTAAGTCGAAACTTCGGAAATTCATAACTTCCTCTTACAAAGTCAGATTTGTATGTTCTTTTTATGAACGGTCTCGGTTTAACGTATTCTATGACTTTTATTTAGATCGCTAAGGCTAAATATCGCTCTAACGTAAATTCACTTTTTACGTCGCGCTATGTCATGCCGACTCTGTCGAGAAACTTCGACAGGTCATAACTTCTTCGTTATAACTTGGATTTCGACATTCTTCATATATCCGGAACCATTGTCATGACCACTACAACTTAGTGAAGATTATTCATTCTAAATAATCTTTTATCAGAAAGTCACTTTTGATACTTATCGTCTCCAAATTGACTAGTCTGGATCTACGGGCGTTACAACTATCTACCCCTTAGGATGAATACGTCCTGGAATCATCAACGAAAATAGGACTTGTATAATGATTCCATACATTATCTTTCGATCCTAGGTATTAATCTTAACTTCTATGTTTCTTCGAATGAGTATCTAACTCTTGGACTTCTTGACCGCAGGCGATGCTCAATCTTGCACCTGCCCTTCGTACTATGTTGGAATTTCAATCGTAACCTAAGAGTTACAAAATAAATCCTTATTGAGGACTCCTTATTCTTCTTAGAATAAGTACTTTCCTTCATTTATTGTAACAGACCGATGGGTCATGTTCTAAAGACCTCTCATCGTATGATGCAACGTTTAGACTCAAGTCTCTTAGAGTTAAATTCCAGAACAAAATATACCTTCCTTCATATTCTAATGTGATATAATGACATTTTTAGCATGTAGCATTTCTAGCTACTAACTTCTTTAACAACGAGCACGACGCTATTGGTCGCATTGATTTCAATCTTCTGACTTAAGTCAGATGTTACATCGAAATTGGTTCTTTGAACCATGTAACAAACTCGTCGTAGTCGGACTCAATTTGATATGACCACTAGGTTCAGAATATCAATCGTCTTTTTAGTCATTACCGAAACAACGGTAACGGTATACTTGAAAAAAAACGTAATCAATCACTAGCTTCTTGGTAACCTTGTGACTTTCCCTGATCCAAACGTGAGTCCTGTGCTTCCAGTAGTATAGATCTCTACTACAATTCACACCTACTCATACTCGTCCCAAGTATTGTCTCGCAGTCCCCAAGTCCTAAAATCACAAACCAATTTAACACTTACGAATGTGTCCAATTAATCATAAAAATTTTCCTAGACTCTATTAGGACTTCTTCCATACGTATCTTCAATCATCAATTCTACTTCAACTCGGTTGGTGATGGAAATTCCAGACGATGAGACAACTTCAAGAATTACACCAACCGTTCCATCATCCTGTCAATCGAAGGTGTACTTCAGACGTATCGTACCCCTTTAAACGTTCTGTAATTTTATCAGACATATTCTAAAGGCAAGATACCACTCTTACGATATCTTCTGACACGTGTCATTCACTATCATAAGCCTTTCACTTCCTCCATTTACTCAATTCTCTATGATTTTTCTCCATAACGTTTTGTACATCCAAGCAGACGTTCGGTGTATCGGGTGAGAATTTAAGATAAGAAAGCTTTATTTATGACAGACGTATAAATTTCCTTATCACTTTTACATGCTAGTTCTAATACCGTATTCGTACGCTTAGAATCCTAAACACATAAGGTTTCTAGACCCAGTCGTCAACAGACCATAGATCCGAACAAATAATATCATATATGGCAAACATATACCATTTAGCACTTAAAAGCATTTTAGGCATCTTTCTTAAAATATACTAGTGCCTGTGTCTTAAAATATGGTAGCCACTCATCTCACAATCATTGCTTAGCATTCTAAGTTAAATTCTAGAAATCCTACAAATTTCTAGTTCGCTTAAACTGATGCTCTGATACCAACTGTGACATCCCTAATTTCACAGCCAGAAAAAAAAAAGATTTGTTTATGCTTTGTTTTATAAAATCAGAGTAATCCTTTGATTAAAAGCATTGTGGAATTTGTTCCCAAAACAAAACGTGATAAGAATTTATCAAATCATTTATTTAAAGAAATGTATTTTCATTAAATAACAAAATCTCGGGATGTCATGTTCCGATACAGACCAAAAGCATAAACAATATAAAATAGACCTTATAACAGTTATTTATAACTACTGATCTATAATACAAATCTCTCGTCATGTCCAGCAACTTATACTCTCGTGCCATTACCTGTAATGCAAAGAAAACTGAGTGGGTCAGGCTTGGGAGCCTAGTGAGCATATAAGGTTTTCAACTCAAAATAATATAATTATTATATCCAATCAAACAATCAACCCAAATACCCATCCCCATTATCTCCTTTCATTTCTTAAAACTTTACCCTAAGAATAAATTATCATTCATTCATTTATTCCTAAGAATTGACCTAAGGATTTGACACAAAGTCCCTTGCTGCCCGAGGTCCATACATCTGGTGAATACGTAATTCAAACATCCGATGAACACCTAGTTCTAAAATACCTAGTGAACACACTCAGTTCAACAACACCAAGTGAACACATCTAGTTCAAAAATACCTAACGAACACATTGAGTTCTAAAATACTTAATGAACACATATAGTTCAAAATACCTAATGAACACATTGAGTTCAAGGACACCAAGTGAACACATATAGTTCAAAATACCTAATGAACACATTAAGTTCAAAACATCTAGTGAACACATAGAGTTCAAAAATACCTGATGAACACATTGAGTTCAAAACACTTGTTGAACACATATAGTTCAAAATACCTAATGAACACATTGAGTTCAAGGACATGAAGTGAACACATATAGTTCAAAATACCTAATGAACACATTGAGTTCAAAACACCTACAGGTTACAATCATGTTAACTTTTCATTGGATTGTCTAGAACAGTCTGTTACTAGAAAAAAGGCCTTTTACGACGCTCATTGCGTGTCATAAAATGCTCAAACGACGCGCAAACGCGCGTCAAGGAAGGCCCTATCATAAACAGAGACGACGCACATTTACGACGCGCATTTACGACGCGCGGTTATGACACGCAATGCGTATCAAGGAAGGCCCTGTCATAAAGGAATACGACACGCATTTGCGTGTCGTAACCTTATGATGCACGTGTTTATAACACGCATTGCGTATCAAGGAATCCCCTGTCAAGAAAGGCCATGTCATAAATGAAGATGACACACATTTTTGCGTATCATAATTTTAAATATTCTAAAAAAATATATTTATATCTTTATTAATTTTTAAACTAAATTTGCATTTAATGTCTCATAATAGAAATAAAATATCATATACAAAAAATACAATCCATTGCATAAAATTTAATGTCATACAATTCTATTGTTTACAATATCTAAATTTGCATCTAATCTACTCTGTACATCAAATTCCAACTAAGTAAAGTTGCATCTTGCCTTTCTTAATTCTTTAAGACTAATACTCCAAGCAGCTGATTATATGGATAAGCAGTTGTACATTGGCCCATCTCACTCAATAATGACTTAGCCAAATTCAACTCCAAGTCTTTACTGCATCTTGCTGATAATGCTGCAAGATTTAAATCAAGTGACTTCATATTCCTTTCTTCCATCAACTTTACCTGATGCGCAAAATACATAGAAACAAAAAAAAAACATTGGGAAAATGTGAGGGGTATCCTCTACAAAACAAAATAAAAAATATCATTTGCAAGATTTGCTCTTTAGTATCCTCTGCAAAACAAAACAAAAAATATATATCAAAAACACATACCAATCAGAAAATTCACCCCAAAAGAACTCGTATATTTCCCGTGCAACATCATTATAGAAATATTTGTCATAACTTGGTCTTGTTGTCACCGCATCAATAAGCACATGCAGTTTTGAAACCTAAATTTTAAAATTAAATTAGTCACCAAACATAATAATAATAATAATAATAATAATAATAATTTAATAACAATAATATAAAAGAATCTGTCTTGCCACCCAACACTCTGGTAAAGGCAGCGTGAGAAGCTACTCTTCTTTATCAAGAACATCACTCAACACTTCTAGTGCAAGATCTAGATTTTTGAATAATACTGTTTATAAAATAAAAAGATGGTAAAAAAATATCTATACATAGAAAATTACTATTTTACCCCTATACATACCTAGAACCAGGAACAGCTTGTGTGACAGTGGGTAGAGCACTCCTATCATGTCCATTGATCACAACTTCACTGTTACTTGAATTACTATTACTGTTGTCTGAAGCTCTTGAATTGTAAAAGAAAACACACATCAATAAAAATCTAACTAATGTATAAATAACAACAATAAAAATTTAACTAATGTGCAAATAATAACAGTATAAATGATACATCAAGTTATTTCTTCATAATTAGGGAAAAATGTGCAGGAAGGAAAAAGATGATGAACAACAAAAAATGAAAAAAAAACTATTTTACCTCATCTACACATAGAAAGTTAAATCCCCGTTCTGTAGCTTCTTGTCGCATACTGGCCAAGTATATAGAAGCATCACATAAAGTAGTTTCAAATGGCTCTAATCATATTAAGTATCAAAGATACAACCCTTTAATACAAAATAAGAGAAAAGGCTTTACCTCCAAATTTGGAAGTGCAAGTGATGTCAGTGAGGTGATTTGATTCCCAGCAAAGAAACGTTGCTAAAAGAATTGAAAGAAAAAAAATTAGTTCAAATAAGTTCATTATTAATGATCATATCAGTAATTTTCTACACCTTCTTGTCCACCAAAATATGTTTTTAAGGGAACCACAACTTTGGCCTCACAACAATCAGGATTTACAAGTTTGACACCTATAGGATCAACAGGAGCAATAGGATACTCAGGCTTCCTTTAACTCCATCTACTCGTACATGTGTATAAAGAGGCTCCACACAATTAACACAATTACAATTTTAACTTGGAATAAATTACAAGTTTGGTCCTTATGATTTGATTTTGTTTTTTTTATGTCTAAAAGTGAATATTACTGCAATTTTGGTCCTTGGTCCAATGGTCCACTTACTAGATTTTGAACCAAAAATGTGGATGAGTTTATTGAGGGTTATTCATGGAAATGAAATATTGAAAGCTGTTGTTTACTTACTAGTTTTTGGTCCTTGCAGAATTGCCCCTCCAACGAAGGAAACGACATAGAAGTCTATCTTCATTTCTGATGACAAGATCCAACATTAAAATTCTCCCAAGGGCAGCTGCTGTCTTTTCTGCAGCTTCTTGGGTTTTAAATGCACTTGAGCTTTCTAATAGAGGACATCCATGCACATAACTGTGAAATGTGTAAAAGGGTAAATCGTAATGTTTATTTACAAGAATTTTTAAGGGCACATTGCTAGAAATAGCAACATTTCATTACCAATAATAGCACTATGTAACAAATTCTGATGTGTTCGTTCTTCATAGCAACATCAGTGAAAATAATATGGTCTAAATTACAACTTTCAAACTATAATGTCTTAATTAAAAGTACAAGGTTATAAATGGGTATAGTTTAATATAATAAGTGGTTTAAAAATGACATACAGGAACGAAGTCTCATTTCACCAGCAGCTGGGAACCTGAGAAGCCAAAGGGCACTATTGGGAACACGCTTTAAAATATTGCACCTGAAACAAACAATCAACAAACATTATGTCAATGTTACTATAATATATAATGTGTGTCAACAAAAATTGAGATTATATCTTTAATGTTACCAAGTGATAAAAATTTCAGGATCCATCTTGTAAAGGTGATTAAAACAAGCAAATATGAACTTGTTTTCAGGTAATCCGTAAGCTGAACGCTTGAGCTGGCAGTTTACATCCATCACATCAAGGTTTTTCTGCACCCAACCATTAACAAAAAAGAGCAGATGTTACTTTAAAAAATCTAACAAATTAGAATTTAGGAGATTATGTAGAGTATGAAAAATCTAGTCAATTACAACAATAGCAAATTAATCAAACTTCATTTACACCTTTACCTGCTTGTAATCATTCATAAAGAGAGATAAAAAGAAAATATGAGGAAACCGAGTTTGGGAGACAAACTGTAAGATACCAATCAATTTTAACATTTAAGCATCTAGTAAAAATGAGATTTAAAAAAAATAAAAAAAATAAAAAGAGATAAAAAGAATGTAACATCCACATAATTCCCCTGTTTGTTCAATCATCAATCAACTCTTTTTATCACACCGAAATGCAAAAATAACAACCTTTCCAACATCCTTAAGTGCATTTCCCTAGTGAAAAGTATATTGTCAAAAGCATGAACACACAAAAAATTGATTATAGAAGAGAATGAAAAACTCACGAGATTATTATATGCCCCCAAAAATGTAGCATCACGAGCTATAGCCTGCTTATAATGGTTAATTGCCATCTCCAAGTTACCTTGCTCATAATATATGCTAGTCAAATTCCTTGAACAATGTAAAAGTCAACTTAGTAAAATTCAAATAGTTGGTTCATGTAAAAGATAGAAACAAAACATGATACTATTACTATTACTAACCAAAAGCCATGGCATAGTCTGGTTTAGACTGAAGAGCATGCTCATAACATACAATAGCTTCTGTAGCCATTCCCAAAGCCTATAAAATGCAAAGAAAAAACAATTTTAGAAAGAAAAAAAATCTCCTTGTGTTAATATCTACCAAGAATTATCAGAAAAACAATGGAGTATTCACCTTGTATACATTTCCCAAGTTTAAATAGGCATCAGAAAATGTTGGCTTAAGTTTGACTACCTCCTGCAATAAACAAGATCCACAATGAGAGTAAATTCATCCGAATAATACAAGACATATATAGAGAGACAAAACTTAAGTCCACCTTTTCCCCTAGAGCATTGTATTGTAAGCCACTGAAGTTCAAATGACAAAGTGGGAAAGTGATCAGGAACTGTCTGAGACTAATTAACACCAGACACATAACAGTTAGAAAAATCATTACCAAACAGGACCTTCAACACTTCTTGGAAAGTCAAAACTATGCATTATTTAGAGGAAGGGGATGCATGACATGTTCATGTAAGTGTCAATGGAACAAAGGGAAATGTGATAACTAAACATATGCATCAAGTTTTCTTACTTCTTGAACCAATCCTTGAGCCTTCATCAAGTTCCCAAGGTTGCTGTGAGCATCAACCTACATAAATATATACCAAATGTATATATATATAATTAGAAACCAAATAAGCAATAAATCAGAAAATAAAGATGACTAGAGTTCATAACAAGACCAAACGGCTAAAAATGGAACATTGTCAAAACCTTGATTTGTCTTCTGAGTATATTTTCATCCTTAATAAACATTCTTTTCCTGTCATCCCAGTCACATACACACTGGGAAAACAAAAGTGTTAAATCATGTGATAATATCCATGGATTTAATCATATAATATCGCCTCCAGATCATAACACTTACCATGTTTGCGAAAGCCGCCTCCAGTTGTTGATTAATTGATGATCTTATGTATGCCTCTGCAAATAAGACGTATCTTCACCAACAATCATCTCCGAGAAACTAGAAGTGGAAAGCGACCATACAGGCATAACACCCCCATCTCTTTCCCTCGAACTTGAACTCAAACTGTTGGAAGAATTTGCCGGCAAATCATCCGAAATTCTCCATGCCCTCGTGATATCAATCGGTGGTTGCATATTACCCGTTCTCACCGTTTGACCATCTCCATCTCCATCTCCATCTGCGCCTTGATTAATCGGAACTTCCACCCTGCTATCTTCCCTAAAATTTCCAATTTTTGAAGACGATTCCTCTTCCCCTCCCCTAAACAACGATGTCATCATACTCGAAACCATTTGGTCTTCATAATGACAGATCGTGGTGGTCGTGGGGTTTGTCCTCAGCGTATTCTCGTCCATCTCCATCTCCATATCTTGAGGGAAAACATTCGGAGCAGTTTATGACGAGTCTCCAAGCCCTTCTTCTATCCCGTTTTCTAGAATCCCTCGAGAAGACGCTTCATGCTGCCATATTTGAGTAAGCGCTTCTTGTAATCAGGCTTTTGCCTCATATATTTTCACAATCGGGTGAGGGTAGTTGGATCCGAGCTCGATTCCGGCGGCTTGAAGGACGTATTCCGGTGTTATGAAGCAGAGGTTGTTGGTTCCTGGAATCAGCAAAAGTTAGGAATTCGTGATGGGGAAGAGAGTTGGTGATGGTGTGAGTTTGCTGTGGGAGAAAAGTGGAGTGATTAGAATATTAGGGTTTTTTTGGGTATTTGACTAAGAGAGACGAACAGTGGAAAAAAGGGAATAACATGGCGGGCCTTTCAAAGTTTTGGGAATTTCATTTCCCCAAAAAAAGAGACTCGCGTTTCATTAAAAAATATAAAGCGACATACTTAGAGGACGCACATCTAATGTTATGTGCCCTCCGTGTTTTTTGTTCAATGTGACACTTATTTTAGGGCACGTAGAAATGTGTGCCGTAAATTCTTCAAATTTTTGAACAGCTGACATTATTTTTAGGTCACACACTATTGCGTATTATAAAACAGCGCATGTCATTGTTCGCGCGTCATAAAAGGCTATTTTTCTAGTAGTGACGTGGTCACCATCTCTATTCCACTAGTTGACTAGAACATCAATATCATCCAAACTTCTTATCATTTCGTCTTATATCAACTATTTCATCTACCCAGGTTCTACCCAACATATTTGTAGATATAAATTACATATATAGTTTTAATCATTTAAAAAACTTGTATGAAACATTCATTCAGCATCCGTCTCAAGTAAACAAACAATATATAAACACATAGCATGTATTTCATAGCAAATACTTCATATCTATGTGTTAGAAGAAAGTAACTACACACTCACTTGATCAGATAATGATCGGGCAGCACTATGACTCTAAGAGTAGTGTTTCTTCGGTGAAACCGGGAGATCTTCACAAAAACCGGGCTTTTTGTGGGCAGAGTTTTCGGCTCGAGAACTCTATTTATTGGAATCTTCGGGGGCTTCGGGAGTTGCTTCGGGTCTTGGGATGATTCCGGGCCTTCGGGAGTATACCTTGCACATAAAACGATAAAATACGGGAGAGAGAGAAGAAATGGGCAACCAAATTGGGCTACCCAAATGATCTATTTATAGGGTTGGAGTCTGGCCGCGAACGCGGTGCGTTCCCTCAACGAACGCAGGGCGTTCCCCGAATGCAGTGCGTTCCCTCAACGAATGCAGGGCGTTCCCACATGTGTCATTTCTTACAAAATTTGGACGCGACAGGTGACGGGACTGACTCTGATGCTCCGATCGCGGTGTGTTCCCTGATGGAACGCATGATGTTCCCCTTCAGCTAGCCTCGAAGTTTTGCCTCAATCTTTGAACTTCTGTAACTTTCACATACGAGCTCTGTTTTTGACATTTTTTATATCCACGTATAGGTGAGATTATGTTCTATAACTATCGTTTAGACTCCATTGGCTAAGTTTGAGTTTATTTTTATTATGTTATTTTTAACTGGCCGGGACTAGAAAAGTCCGTTAAAAATCCATAACTTCTTCATTCGACGTCCGTTTTCACATGTCTTTCTTCCATTGCACTACTATTGATGAGATCTTCGATTCTCGTTTAGATTGTTTCGGCCAAATATCACTCGATCTCTATTTCGAGATTTGGGCTGCATACTGCTAAGTTGAAACTTCGGAAATTCATAACTTCCTCATACGAAGTCAGATTTTGACGTTGTTTTTATGCACGCTCTCGGTTTAACGTATTCTATGACTTTTATTTAGATCGCTAAGGCTAAATATCGCTCTAACGTAAATTCACTTTTTACGCCGCGCTGTGTCGTGTTGGCTCTGTCGCGAAACTTCGACAGATCATAACTTCATCTTTATAGCTCGGATTTCGGCATTCTTCATATATACGGAACCATTTTCACGGCCACTATAACATAGTTAAGATTATTCATTCTAAACAATCTTTTATCAAAAAGTCACTTTTGATGCTTATCGTCTCTAAATTGACTAGCCCCGATCTACAGGCGTTATAGATAATATGGTGTGCATGGCCTTTAGCTTTTGGAACCTCCTCTTTTTTGGTTAAAGTACTCATCGGTTGTTGAATGGAAGCTTGAATTCCCACCATCTGGCTAAAAAGAGTAGGGCAAAAACAGTTTTTGTGGCCATTAGCACCACAAGCATAGCATATAACATTCTTCCTCGGGCAAACGGGCTTCACATGACCCTTTCCTCCGCATCCATAGAAAATCATTGGTCCTTTTCTGTCCTTCATTGACCCTGGTGATTCTTTCCAAATTTTCGACACGATGGTGACTGTAGAGAAAAAGATTGTGACCTACCGCGGTCACAAAAGGTATTATGAGATTGTACTTGTCTGCTAGAATTTGATCGAGCTGATCGAGCTGATGGAATAAAGAAAACAGAGATAGTTTGATCAACATGTGGATGCTTCGGAACAGAAAGAGTGGCACCACATATTTCTAAGTCATGATCATGCTTTCGTACATACTCAACAATTTTGTCGAATGATAGAATATTTTGATTAATTATTAATTCACAGATTTCATACCGTAATCCTTCCATGAATAAGTAAATTTTCATTGTCTTCATAACAGGAAGCATCTCTAACTAATGGTTGCTCGATCCTTTAATGAAGATCATTATATTTCTATTGACTACCTTATCCATCTCTTTCTTCAATTCTCTGACTGAAATTTCATTACTAAACGAGATATGGTTCTTTGAACCAATGAATTCACTTCGCAGATTTATTTTGATCAGATTCGATTCTTTATGACCACTAAAGTCTGAACAAATATCGTCTTCTTGGTCATCATCGAATCGAAGGTAATGACGGAAACAAACAAAACAATATCAACTACGAGTACCTTAGTAACCTTGTGACTTTTCCTGATTCAAGCGTGAGTCCTATGCTTCCGGTAGTATAGGCCTCTACTACCATTCACACCTACTCATTCTCGTTCTAAGAATTGTCTCGCAGTCCCCAGGTCACCATACCAAGAGTTTTACAAAGGAACTTATCACACATGAATGTGTTCAAACAAGAACATACGACAATTTCTCCTAGACTCAACTGGGGATTTCACATTTCTATCAAACATATCTTGGATTTCTTATACTCGCCTTCTAGAATCCTTTTCATGCATATGCTAGATTTAGCGTATTCTAATACTTTTTCATAGGTCGATAGAAATTTTACTTCCAATTCTTCATATAAATTCTTTCTCAGGTAGTGTCTACTCTACAAGACACACTATACCCAAATTTACTCTAGCAGCATGGAGACAAACGGTCTCCAACTACCTGCATCATCTTCTAACTCATTCAAACCATCATGCACATTTTTTTGTTTCATTATCCTTTCATGACATCCTCATTTCTGTATATGAGTAAGTTTTCTTCTGATGTTTGTATCTTTTAAGTATACTTCATAGGAGTCTATCCTAAGAAGTCTACATTATAGCTGCATCTCAACTTGTTCTACTACCTTCGACTCGGTTCTCTGTCATTTCTAACAACAACATCTCTTCTCATGAAATAATATGGGTATATATCTTCTTCTTTTAATTTTTCTAAATCTTAAACAACATTAATTTCGATACTGTCGAAGTATTTATCATCCTCTTTGGTTCTTCCGATTCTATAAGCAATCACCGCTTCAATCTGGATAGCGGTGGAATAACTTCATGGATTACACCAAAACATTCATTTCGTCCAAATGTGTTTCAAACGTACATCATTCTTCTAAAGATGTTATTATCTCATCAATTATTCTTTGAATGCACAATACCACTCTATAGGTATTAATACACTATTTACGATATCACTTGATAAATATTATTTTATGATATCCCTCGATCGTTTATTGATAAAACTATTGATGTAACTATCATAAGTCTCTTTATCACTTCGAAAAAAAATTCTTATTAGTTATAACACGGAAATTTTAGAATCTGAAATACATAAAATTTACTCTTCCAGACCAAGGTCGGAAACAGACCTTAAACTTTCTCAAATAATAGCAATATAAGCAAGCAACCAAAGGCATGCTATATTCATTTATCATTTAGCACATATTAGAATATAAGGCATATCTCCTCTAATATTCTAGTGATTTTGTCCATTTAGGTATTCAACCTAAAGTATACTAGATACATATCGTATCATCATCCCTTCTCAATCCATGTTTAAGTCTAGAAATTCTCAAAATTCCTAGTTCACTCAAACTAATTTTCTGAAAATTTTCAAGTAACTTAATATTTTAGAATACTAGGGTTTATCACTACCCAATACCCCACTTAAATCTTTTCTATGGTTTGTATCCATATACTTACAAATGACTCTGATCATATATTGAACGCTAGATAGTTTAAGTCTAAATACCAATCCGTGATATTTAGTTCACTTAAACTAGTGCTTTGATACCATGATTGAAAGACCCAAACTTTCACACTAAAGACATTGTTACTCCAAAACATGCTACATGCATATTCACAAACAATATTTTACATTGATAGTTTAATTACAAAAGACTGCATACAAACCGACTAAGTTTTAGTATATTACATAATTTCCTAGGAATTTATACACTAAATACAAAAGTAATAATATTATCTATTCTACATCTTCTAACAGTACATAACTATATTGGACGCATATCACCTACAATAATCATACACTGAGAGGGATAAGCGGTGACACTTAGTGAGTTCAAAAATAGATACAATATAACGTTATGCCATATATATACCAATATAACAGAAGCAAAGAGGAACAAAGAACAACAAAGGCATATGTGAATCATGTGACAAACTTTCCATATCAATCAATGATTTAGTTCAAAGATATATAATCAATGATACATAGAAATTTCGATACTTGATATACATCAATAAAGCTTCGGCCCAAACGGCACAGAAGACATACACTTTCTAATTAAACATTTTGGTAGATTTCAGGCTTTCAGCTCTGTCTAACCTTCTGCTAATGCCATAGAATAGAAGTCATTCTCTTACGAGACATGCTCTACATGAGTAGAGGCAACATACCAGTACAACCGTGAATCTAAATGCTTTCACTGATCACATGGTCAAAGTTATAGCTTTGCTACCATAAATAGCAGAAATAATAACAACATAAAAGCACATAGCACATATAACACATAACATACAATTGTTCCCATATATTGAACTCATCGTGCTGTAACCAAATGTTGCGATAGAATTCTGAATTCTGATGAAAATACACCATCCTGAGGCCTCTAAAACCTTCAATTATACCCCTGGAGTTCATATTTCATATTTCATAAGCAATTACTCCACTAATCTCAAGTTATGTTGTTTTCAATTTAGAAATTTTAGTTTTTGTTCTTTGTATAGCTGTCACTTGCAGATCTATTTTACCCTTCTTAAATATCAAAATCACTAACAAATTCTAAATATTAACAAAATAGACTACTATATCTCTCCAATTCCACTGACCTCATATTTTTATGATTTATCTATAATTTACTATGAATTTTACAACACAACATCCCAAAGTTGTAAAAGTGTCCCAAAGCTGTCAAAATTCAGCCTTACTACTATGAACATATAGCTGTTTTTGCCAATCTTATGTCCGGAATTAGATTTTGGTTTTAAAACAAAAAAAAAAGTACACATACTCAACTTTCAAGGGATATAGAGCACATATCCATACGATTTTTCTACAATTTTTGGTGATTTTTACAAAAACAAGACTATTATACCCTTTATGATTTCATTTTACCCTTTACATGATCAAACCTCATGATCAATATCACTAAGTTCTTGTTTTACAATGATAATACTGAATATTTTAGTAATTCAAGCTAATTCAAGTATAAACCATGAGCTCTATTACTAATTTTCACTAATTACTCTTAAAACGTGATTAATTCTCAAGTTTACATGTAGTTACTTGATTTCCATTTAAGATTCTAGGTTAATAACATAAACTCATGCCTAATTTCATGAAATAAGTGGTAAACACACTTTGGTCAAACCCTAATCTCTTAATAACTCACTAATTACAAGGGTTAATCCAAAAATTAAGAGTTCATACCTTGATTACTAGACTTGATACTTCAAGAACACTCAAGATTAATCATGTGTGTCAAAATCTCCCATACGGATGGTGAGGAACTGAAAATGGCAGAAAAATGACCCAAAATCGTGTTTTAATTGGTAAAAATCCGAGTTGGGTCGAGTTTGACCCAGTTTGGGTATCCATTTTACCCCTAAACACTAAAACTTGCATAACTTTTCGCTCGGAACTCCATTTTTGATGAGGTTTTCGCCTATACGTTTCTAACGAGATAATTTACAACTTCCAATAAAAATATCCCAGAAAAGATCTTCTATAAAAATCAGTTTTACATATTTCCAACTTAGATGTTATACTTTCGTTAATTCCGATAGTTGACTTTTTGATCGGAATCACATAAGACATCCCCATCACTTCCAATACCTTCCAAATGATTCTAAACTTTGTTTAACTTCAAATCTTATAAAAATATTTCGTTATAACTCGACGCTTTAAACCATATCGAAAAATAGTGTTTATATAACATATAATTTTATTTTTAACTACCTACTTTAAACGTTTAAAACCACATAATATCTAATAATATTCATTTTTAAACCAACATGCATATGAAACATAATAATTGAACAAGTTTAGTCAAGTGTATGTTACAATTATTGAATTTAGTTGATTTTCATTTTCTTAGCTGTTAGTTGCTTAGTTGAGTATTAGTTAAGTACTTAAGTCTGTTGTCGTGCAAAACTAGAGAAAATTCTTTCTTTCTATTAATTGTTTTATTTAGATAATATTAGCATTTATATTAATTGTTTACCATTCCCTGTGTTCAATAACCTACTTGCTTGAACTATATTACTAATCGATAGGTACACTGCCTTCTGTACGTTTATTTTGTGTCTAAGTTATTAGGATTAAAACTGGTGCATTTCACACACATCAAGTTTTTGGCGTCGTTGCCGGGGAATGATTCTAAATAGTTAATTTTATTTGCTAATAGTTATCGTTTTTATTTTATTTGTTTATCAAACTTTTTTATATAGTTTAATTTTTATTTTTAATTTTATTATGTTTTTCCAAATCTCAATGCTTTTGATGCTTTTCTTGAGGAAGTAGTATAGAAAATAGAGCAAGAAGATAAGGAGTATGACTTAGATGAAGATTTGATGAAATTAGGAAGATGTTTAGATAACATCTTGTCTAATTAACAAGAAAAATCAGAGTCACAACAACTGAAGTTACTAGATGGAGAATTTAATCCAGAAAAAGACTTGGAGGAGTTTGAAAGATTGCTGTCAGAGGGGTCAGACGAACAACAAGAGCAAGCTGAATTGCAGGAACCAAGTCGTGGATTGATCATTACCACAACGTGGCCCCCTGTATTTCATGTTTGTGTTTTGAAGCATGGGGTGAACTTTGCAGAAAGTTCTGAAGCACCATCCATTTCTGATTAGTACTCGACCGGTTCCAACCCTAGTCAAAATTCTTGGGTTACATGAATTAAAGATTGTTTGGCCAATTTTTGAAGCAATGAGACAAAGTTTACGAATTGGTCTAAAAACGATATTTAATGCAATGGAAGGATTGACATTGAGTTTATTGGACGTTTATTAAGTTTGGAGTCCAAATCAAGACTCGCACAAAAATAAGCGCTTTCGGGAGGCAACCCGATATCTAGAGTTTGCTTTCTTTTTATTTTTCGTTTTGCTTGATTTAATTTTATTTTGATATGTTCAGTTAAAGATAACTTTTTTTTTTGTTTTGAGTGTTTTATTTTGAAATTATGGTAGCTATGATTATGTAGGATGTTTTTGTTTTCTATCACTTGTGTTTGCTTTGATCTTTTAAGTTCGAGGCTTAGGATTGCATGCGAGGGTATAGAGTCAAGGCTAACCAAGCAAGAAGTCGAGTCTAGGAAAGAGAGAAAACGAAGTTTTGATTCAAGTTATGAGTACGATTTATAGAAGAGTTATAGAGTATTTATTTACTGAAGAAAAATGAGGGAAAGTATTAATTTATATTACCCCTATACATCAGAAACGGACATGGGCATAATACAATTTGTTTCCACAGCGGTCTACTCGCCGAGTGCATCTTATGAACTCGATGAGTCCATGTGAAATCTCGCGACTTTTCTGCCAGTCACACTACAACTCGGCGAGTTAGCATATCTACTCGACGAGTCACTCATTAATTCTTTTTTCAAGTTCACAATTTGACTACATTTGATATAGGCATTGGTTCTTTTCTTTGGAGATCATTTTCCGAGCATTTCCAAAAGTTTTTCCCTTATAATTGGACCGGTACCACACGAGATTTTGACACCCAAGACATGGATGAGATGTTCCCATGTCTAAAGTCAATTGAAGATGGAGCTTAAAGACGAAATATCAACTTCGCACTATTGTCCTAGGGGAGTTTGTTCCAATTCTCTTTTTATTTTATTATTCTTTATCATGCATAATATGTAATGGGGACAGTGCATAAATCAAGTGTGGGGTAGGGCTTGGTTACGTTAGTTGAAATTTTAGTTAAATTTTAAAAAATTTGAATAAAAACTTCTAGGGTTAATCCAGAAAATTATGGTAAAACCAATTAGGGTTCCATGCTAGTATTGTGCTAGATGATTCTTTGAAGACCCAAATGTTTAGTTGAGCCAACATACGTTCTAGTGCACTTGTGGCCCCCTTTATTCTAGTGAAATAATGGGAAAAAAACACAACCTCGCTTAGTTTGAGGGATGCAATATGTTTAGCATCGTGTACTTGAAATGTATCCAGGAAAACTAATATTTTAACCAATAAAGGTTGAAGTTGACTACCCTTGCTTAAGCATGTAGGTTTGAGTGAAAAAAAAAGTGAGTTACATGTGAAAAAAAGAGAGAGAATTACAAGAAAAGTTGTAAGAATTTTGGAGCAATCAAAGTGAAGATCAAAAGATCAAAGTTCAGATGAAATTAAAAAAGTTGAAGATACCAAAATCAAACAACAAGGTCATGAATTCAAAGAAATCAAAGATCAAATATCAAAGAAGTGAAGAATTCCAAATAAGCTCCATAGTAGTATCAAAAAGTTGTAATTTTCTAGATTATGTATGCTTGGGTTGCTTGATCAAAAATACCTTGAGGTTAGGAAGTTTTCTGCGGATGGATTCAGAGGGATGCATAAAATGAGCGTTGTTCAAAAGAAGTGGGCGAGTGTTTATAAGGATTGTGAGTATTTAGAATTATCGGGGGGGGGGGGAGGGGGTGGGGGGGGGTCCTTAGGAAAAATGTTAGACATAAATGCATGAGTTGTGGTCTTGGCATAATGGTTGGGTTTGATTGGAATTATTTTATGTGATGCTAGTATGTTAAAATTCAGTTTTGCTTGGGGGCAAGCAAAAGTCAAGTGTGGGGTATTTTTATATGTGCATAATTAGTCACATATTTTGTGTTAAATCTTAATACTTTTTGGCTATTTTATTGAAAATAATGAACAAAATGTGCTTAAATGTGTTTAAAATGTATTTGTAGCCTAAAAGAATAGCTCGGAAGCAAAAGGAAGCATAAAAAGCGATAGGAAGGTCGGGAATTGAAGAAAGAAAAAAGAAAGAAAAAACCCTGAAGAACTCGACGAGTTGGGTGCCTACTCGCCGAGTAGGTTCGATGATTCGTGAACAAATAAGATTCCTTGCCGCATACGGATTTCAAGTGGGGGACTCGTCAAGTCGGTCTATCGACTCGACGAGTAGCCCCTGTTTTCAAAACCTATATAAAGGGCTTTAATTCACGAATTTGGGACTTCTCCCTGGAACCCTTGAAGGTCAATTTGCAATTCAAGTTGTTGTTGGAGCTCTGGAACTTGAAGATCAAGTCTAAACATTCGATTTTAGGGAGATCAAGGCAATTCAAGTGTACTCTTTACTTAATCTTTTGTTTAAACTATGTTTGCATCAATTGATTTCGTTTTTGAGTTGTTTTCTGCTTTAATTATGAGCTAGAAACTCATAACTTCTGCTTAGGATAGATTACATTATGAATATGGTCTAATTTTCTGATCGGATCAATTTAATTTGGTAATTTTGTTTTGTTAAGCTTGTTAAAGAACCTTCTATGTTAATTACAACTATTTTCAGTTAATTAACCAACATATTAAGTTTCATGAACATCTCATGATTGCTAATCTCATATGATTTGTGTGAAAACATTGTTATATGCCTAGGAATAGTGAATGTGAAACTAGGGTTAATTAGAAAATAGGTAAATTATTGTGTGAGCTTGTGTGACGAACTATCGACAAGAGGTTAATTGAATTAGCAATTTGATTAGCTACTACAAGTCTTACTTAACCCGAATCAATAAACTAGGAAATTAATTAGTTTAATCACTTGACCACTATTTGAATTAATTTGTTTTCTAAGGATTAGTAATAGCGAACATGAACCTGATCACACTAATCGGTAGCCAATGCCAATTAATCCATTGCACTTGTCATAAAATCAACTATAGGAATAAATGATTCAAAACCTACACAAAAGTCTTTTCCATTATTGAATTTAGTTGATTTTCGTTTGTTTAGCTGTTAGTTGCTTAGTTGAGTATTAGTTAAGTACTTAATTTTTTAATCTTGGAAAACTAGAGAAAACCCTTTCTTTCTATCACTTGTTTTATTTATATAATATTAGCGTTTATTTTAATTGTTTACCGTTCCCTGTGTTCGATACCCTACTTGCTTGAACTATATTACTAATTGTTTAGCGTTTATTTTAATTACTAACCGCTATGTTTCGAGAGAGGGATTTTCTAGTTTCGCAGTATGTGGCAGATGAGAAGATGAAGAAGGTCAAATACCACGACATGTTGAACGATGAGATTCATGAGATTGTGAGCATGTCCAGACCTTGGAGGACATGACAACAAGGGACCGGGAACAGGAGATTGATTCGGAGACTATGAGGAAGAGGTAGTCTGTTGAGGATCAGGTGATAGACGGCTCAGTGAAGAAGCCTAAGGGTTTTGATTCTCGATTGAAGGACTAGCAGGGTCGGGGCCACTGTGGCATGTGAGGCAAGATACACGTTGGAGTTTACACGACGGGTGGTTCTGGGTGTTATAAGTGTGGCAGAACGGGTAATTTTAGCAGGGACTGCACTCTAGGATTAGGTCTGATTTGCATCCATTTCACTCAAAAAGGCCACAAGAAGGCTGATTGTCCAAGGTTGGCAGGAGGAGGGTTTGCAGCCCCTGGTCCAGCGACACTGGGATCACTGACGGCCACGAAGGCAAGGCGGATGTGCTAGTCGTGAGGAGTCGAGCTTTCCAGCTAATAGCAGAGGTGCCTCGTATAGCACTAGATGTGGTTATTGGTATATATCATTCTCTTATTTCATTTATTTCTTTGATGTTTACACTTATTCTATTTATGATGTTATATAGGGACGTTCGTAGTGAACGATGTTCTGGCTTTATTTCTTTTCTATGTGGGCACCATCGGATTGTTTGTATCTCTTGCGCTCAACAAGAGATTTAGTGATGCTCAAGGGGAGCTTGAGTATCCATTAGAGGTGGAGATCGCTAACGATCATCTAGTGCGAGTGCCGAGGGTTCATCAAGGTCGTGTGCTTGAGTTATTTAGTGAGGAGTATCAGATTATTTTGGTTCGTATCCCTTTACGTGAGAGCAAGGTTATCATGGGGATGGATTGCTTGAGCCCTAATGGGGTTGTGATTGATTATGAACACCATTTAGTTCAGGTTTGAACCCTAAGTGGGGGTGAACTCGTCATCTGTGGTGAGGGTGCTTTGAAAGGGTAAGCTCTCTATTGAGCTACGAGAGCTAGGAGGTATCTTCAGCCGGGTTGTTACCGTTTTTTAGCTTGTTAGGGCTGCTCCTAAGGAATTAAGTATCCTCAAATGTCGAGGACGATCCAGAAAAAGGGCCCTTATCGTTATTAGTGATTTTATTTCTAATATATATATATATATATATATATATATATATATATATATATATATATATATAATATACCAAGAAAAATTGGGCCCAAAGAAGCTACCCACTTTGCCGCCTTACCCCCAACTTCAACGACCCCTATGTGGCTTATGTATTGGATACCAAAGAGGACAATTGATGATGTGCCGATTGTTTGAGATTATTCTGATGCATTCCCAGAGCATTTACCCGTGGTGCCTTCGAAGAGGCTGTTTGAGTTATGTATTGATTTGGTTCCTGGTGCACCTCCGATAGGCAAGGCACCTTATCGGTCTGCACAGTCGGAGATGCAGGAGTTGTCTGCATAGTTGTAGGAGCTGTTAGAAAATGTCTTTATTAGTCTGAGTAGTTCACCATGGGGAGCACCGATACTGTTCGTGAAGAAGAAATACGGCTCCCACAAGATGTGTATCTACTACAAGGAGCTAAACAAGTTAACGGTGAAGACCAGGTTGACGAAGAAGCCGATTCTTTTTGTTGGGGGCCTGAGCAACATGCATTTTTTAAGACTTTTAGGCATATGTTATGTGAGGCTCCGATCTTGACCTTACTAGAGGGTGTGGATGAGTTTATGGTAGTTTGCGGTGCCTTGATTTTGGGATTGGGTGCGGTATGGATGCAAAGGGGTAATTTGATAGATTATGCTTCAAGCCAGCTAAAACCCGATTAGGAAAACTATCCCACCCATGATTTGGAGCTAGGGGTGGTGGTTTTTGCCCTCAAGATTTGGTGCCATTTCTCTTATGGGGTTCATTGTATCATTTACACGGACCACAAGAATTTTAGGTATTTGATGGATCATGCAAATCTGAATATGAGGTAGCATAGGTGACTTCATGTGTTATAGGATTATGATCGGGAGATCCTTCATCACCCTAGGAAGGCCAACATAGTGGCTGATGCTCTTAGCCACAAGACGTCAGGTACCCCTATCAAGGATTTGTGATTGAGGATGATAGAAATTCAAAATAACATTTTAGCCGCTCTCCTCATTGCATGTTCATACAAGCATCCCCAATTCTCATTCATATAAATCATTATTCAGAACAATCAAAAATATCAAATACCAAATGTTACCAAGATATTCAAAAAATCAAATACCAAAGGTTAACTTCATATTACCTCTAATTTTCAATTTCCCATCATATTTTGCAAGACTGCATACATCTTCTCCATTGCTTCATATTTTTGCATCAATGTACTGTTGTGTGGCATCTATTGTTGCACCTTTGGCATCCATTTCCTCACGCATTTGTCGATGGTAAGCTTTCCTTTTTGCAGCTTTAGCATCCATTTCTCCATGCATTTCGTTTCTTACACGTTCATAGACACCCTAAAGTACAATACCATGATAGGAAACTTTGTATGTATAATGCCATGATAGGAAACTTTGTAAGTTCAATGCCATGATAGGAAACTTTGTAAGTACAATGGCATAATAGGAAACTTAGTAAGTACAATACCATGATAAGAACCTTTGTAAGTATAATGCCACGATAGGAAAGTTTGTGATAGAAAATTTTAATAAAGTAGAAAATTAAACAAACCTCTTCGTATGTTATTGTACAAGATGCTCTTTGTAACACCCCGAATTCAGGAGGTATAGGAAGGAAAGAACACCTCAATTAAGGAAGGGACTCGTCAAGTAGATGGAGTGACTCGACGAGTAGGAGCGCGGATAGGGTCGCGAGTTAAGTGACCTACTCGACGAGTCATAGGACTGACTCGGCGAGTTGGCCAGGTTTGGGGAAAACCCTAAATCCAGGCCTTGCACCCTATTTAAGGAACATTATAACCCTTCATCAGCCTCCTTGATCCTCTCTCAACTCCAGAACGAAGCCCTAGTGCCTCCCATGAGTTTGTGAGCGTTTGTGAATATTCTTGAGTGTCGTGAAGCTTAAAGAAGAAGGTGAAGCCTTGGGGGTTCAAGAATTGACTAGTAGATCCACAAATCTCTTGCATTCTCCTCCATTTTCTGGTAAGAAAGTTTCTACCTTGATCATAATGCATGTAGATCTCTCTTCTTTCTCATTTTGGGGGTTTTTAGTCCAAGGACCCTAGCATGAGAGGAATGGACGTCCCAAGAGCTTGTGTTTTCAGATCTAGCACTATTAAGGGTTGTTATAGCATATAGGTGCAAGTTGTATGCCATAGGAATCCCCATGCAAGCATATAAAGTGTTATTTTGGCCATTTTAGCTCAAAAGGCCATGAATGGAGGAAAAAGGCGGTGGCTTTGCATGGTTAGGAGATGGTTGGGTCCAGATCTATGTTTTGGGTGCCTTGAGACCCTCAAAAATCATCTGAATAGTGATGAACATAGAGGAACTCGGCGAGTCAGTTATGGGACTCGGCCAGTTCTTGCCCCAAAACCCTTCTGTTAAGGGTATGAGTTGAGTTTGGAAAGGGACTCAGTCGGCCCGAGACTATGATGGTCATGAAGTTCATCGTAGTCGACGAGTTCTAGCAAGAACTCGGCGAGTCTAAGGCAATCTCCTTAGTTTATGAATATGGACTCGACGAGTTGTTCATACAACTCGGCAAGTCACAGAATAGACACATTCATATGTGGATGATGAACTCGACGAGTTCAATGGTGAACTCGACGAGTCGGTTGTAGATGGTCCCAATGGCATGATTGAAGGAGAAGCCACCAAGTTCTTGCTAGGCTTGACGAGTAGAGTCGTGGTTGTTTTGGGATTGAGGAGTATGGACTCGACGAGTTGGTAGACCAACTCGGCGAGTCAGATCAACTGGATGTTGACTTTGACCAAGTTTGACCAGGGTTGACTTTTGGATTATTGTGGTCTAAATGTTATTTTGGGTATTGATAGTTCGGGAAGCTAAAGGGTCAGCGGTTCAGAAGTTGTCCATTAGCAGTCAGAAGTGTTCAACGAGTTTTCTGTAGTGCGAGGTGAGTCTCCTCACTGTGTATGGGTCTACGACCACAATATCGGCCCATTATGTTCATGTTCATGTTTATGCTTATGTATAGAAGGACGACCCGGGGGTTAGCCCTAGGCACTTATTGATATATGTTCCGGGTTACGACCTGATGTCGGGCGAGGCCCGAGGAATGTTAGGATGCTAGAGGTATTTGTGATTCTTGCATGTGTCGGTGTGATAGGATCCGGACCGAGGGTCCGATGTCGGGTAAGCCCGAAGTACGTTAGATAATAGTATGTTTCCGGGCCGGTGTATTCCCGAGGAAGATTCTTATGTAGTGCGTTAGATTATACGTGTTGTCTTCGTGATACTTGTATGTGCCTGATAGGGAGGTGAGTGTGGGCGAGGTCCCGTATCTCATCACTAGCTGAGTATGGATGGCGTTCCATATCTCGATATTAGCAGAACATGGGCGAGGCCCATGATAGGAAGGATGTGAGTGTGGGCGAGGGCCCGTATCTCACTACTAGTAGGAGTGTGGACAGGGTTCCACTACTTCGGTAGCAGACCAGGGGCAGGCCCAAGTTAGACGAGGCCATTATGAGGAGTGTAAACTATATGAACTATAAATAACAATACATGCAACCGATTACTAAGTGACATTGAGGGAAATTATCTCATAAAAACTGAAGTAGATACCGTTGAAATTATTGCAAAAGTTTGGCCGATCGCAGGTTTTGCCAAACAAGATTATAATGTATGTATTGTAACTTCAAAATTTTGTAAATTTAAACAACTCTCTGAACATCATAAACTGCAACCTAAACCGTATTAACTGTCTGCACGACACCGTAAACCCCTCTACTTTACAAAGCTAATATATCGTTAAATTACAGCCACATATGAATTGTAATCTACGTCTATGAGAGGTTTATAGGTTCTCACATAATTTGAGGTTCTCCTTAATTAAACATATGTATTCATTCAACTATTAAATTAAAAACGTTTCATGAAACAGGAGAAAAAACGGTGCTTATCAAATAAGTTACCGAAGCATCAACCATACTTCAATGGTAAAAAAGAAGAAGACAATAGATACTAATTTTATATTTTATTTTAACGGCATCACACATAGCATTATTTGGCTTGCAGAACGTTCGTGGGACCAATATAAATAGAGAAACCATTTATTAAATAATTACACTTTTACACATACCTTAGTGGAAGATCTAAATGGTGGAGATCATATAAATTACAAAGACAATAGATAAATCCCACATGCTGGCTCAAATACTATACTAATATACTCTTCTTTTTGGAGATTATATTTATTACAAAAGCGTCGAGATAAAATCCCAGATGGTGGCTCAAATCCTATACTACATACTCTCTTTTTTTATTATTAAAATACACAACGCGGGACCCTACTCTAATCACCCCTCTATATATACCTAAATGTTGGTCATACATGGAATTCTCATCTAAACAAACCTTGATCATTACTCACAAACAATTTAACATGTCAAGACTATCTACTGAGCTCTTTGAGAATGAAATGAAGCATTTTATTTCAAGAAAACTTCTACTTGACACTTATTCATACCAACAACCAACGACTGCTGTGAGAGCTCCATCACCGTCAAGCCCACATACAGAACATAGCAACTTTGATGCGAATGTGGTGATGGTGCTGTCGGTGCTGCTATGCGCTCTGATTTGTTCACTAGCGTTGAACTCCATCATCAGGTGCGTATTAAGATGCACGGGCTTATTTAGTTCAGAAAGCAGCGGTAGCCAGGAAAGTACTTTAGTTAAAGCCAACACTGGAATCAAGAAAAAGGCATTAAAGACTTTCCCAACAGTCAGCTATTGGGAAGGACTGAAGCTACCAGGATTGGACAAGGAATGTGTGATATGCTTGGGTGATTTTTCAACAGGAGAGCTAGTAAAAATCCTGCCCAAGTGCAACCATGGATTTCATGTGCGTTGCATTGATAAATGGTTGAGTTCACATTCATCTTGTCCAACTTGCAGGAACTCCTTACTTGAAACATGTCAAAAGATCGTCACAGGCGGGAACTATAGCGGCATTGCCTCTTTGCAACCCCTAGAGCAAGGCCCAAGAAATACTACTATTCTAACCATATTGCCTGTACCACATGAAGGTCTTGTACGAAATTATGAGACGTAACTATAGATCTTCACAAAATGAACACATCAAATGTAATTACTGTAATACTCATAGAGGTAGATAGGTAGAAATTTTCCATTGAGTAATTTAAAGTATCATTGACAGCAATAGTTCTTTCCCAAGAACAAATTATATGTAATGTTGCAACTTTGCAATTGTTTAATTTAAAACTCTTTTTTGCTAATTAAACTATATATCAAAAAAAATACAATTCGTTATCATTTTACTGTAATGTATTTTTCTTTACATAAAGTATGTTAACATTTGTATTAAAAGAAAAGACTTGTTTTACTAAATAATTAATAATAATATAATATCACTGCTAGAAACATGGGTTTTAGAGAGGGACGAATCTGTCATTAATCCGCCGCTACTTGTTTGCGATGGATCAGCGACAGATACACTCCATAGATAATTAAAACGTGACTAATAACACAGCAAGGGTTTTAGCGATGGATCCGTTTTTCCATCAAATGGTCACTCAATGCAATTAGTCAGGAGATTGGCGACAAAATTTGTTAACAACATTCCATTGATGTTCTGTCGCAAATCTCCGTTTGTTTTTTTATTCTATCGCTGAAGCCGTTGCAAATATTCAATCATGTTTTTTCGTTTTCCCGAGCTGAACCCTTCAAAACTTTATACATTATTTTTTCCATTGCTAATCCGTCACAAAATTCATATATAATTTTTTTTCCATCGTTGATCCATCGCAAACATATAATATCATGTTTTTTTCTATTATGATTCTAAAACAAAAATACTACGATGATCAAATTATTCTATATATATATATATATATATATATATATATATATATATATATATATATATATATATATATATATATATATATATATATATATATATACCAAATAATGATACAACCAAACATTACAATGCCAAAAACTATGAAAACATCCAAAAACATTAACGTTACAATGCCAAAACTATCAATGTTTACCAAAAACATCAAATATCATTCAAAAACAAAAAACAGTTTGTAAATGTTTTGTCGAGACATTAAAAAACATCCAAAAACAAACTGTCCACATAACATCAAACTCCTAACAGTTGAAAACATTTTAGTAGCAAGAAATCGAAAGTATGCAAACGATGTACAAATAGAAAAAGTTTAACCTTCCAATATGCATCAAAAATTAATTTTCACAAAATAGAACTTTAAATAAAATTTTAGCTGCTCTATTCATTTCATGTTCATCCAAGCATCTCTAGTTCTCATTTATATAGAACATTATTCATAATAATCAAAAACATAAAATACCAAATGTTACCAAGATATTCAAAAAATCAATACCAAAGGTCTACATCATATTAACTCTAATTTTCAATTTCCCATCATATTTTGCATCAATTTGTTATTGTGTGGCATCTATTGTTGCAACTTTGGCATCCATTTCCTCACGCATTTGTTGATGGTTAGCTTCCATTTTTGCAGCTTTAGCATCCATTTCCCAATGTATCTCATTTCGTACATGTTTATAGACACCCTAAAGTACAATACCATGATAGGAAACTTTGTGAGTATAATGTCATGAGAGGAAACTTTGTAAGTACAATGCCATGATAGGCAACTTTGTAAGTACAATGCCATAATAGGAAACTTAGTAAGTACAATACCATGATATGAAACTTTATAAGTATAATGACATGATAGGAAATTTGTGATAGGAAATATTTATAAAGTAGAAAATTATCACAAACATCTTGTGATGTTATCGTACTAGATGTTCCATCCAAAAAGCTCGCTAGATCAAACGCATATCCGAATCCATGTAGTGTTCCTTTCTGGACTCCTCTAGAATCATCACACCGTGTTTCAATATTCAAGAGGGAGTGGCAACTAGTTTCATCATAATACATAGCTACCATAGCACTTTCATAAGCCTACTATTATAGCAAAAAAAACACGAAAAACAAAAACATTATTCAATTTGCAATCAAATATCCGAAGGAATAGAATGGTTCATTCCATTCTATTACAATCATAACTGAGGAATGAGATGAACCGTTTCATAAGCCTCCTATTAGCTAATACTATTTTATTCAGTAGATAAAGACTCAAATTATCATCTTCTTTAAATAATCATATTTTGGTATTTGTTTTTATAAATAATCAATGATAACCCATTTTCTTGATTCTTATCTAATGAAACCTTGCATAAAGTTGATCACTACTTACAAAATACTTAATTACAATTAGAAATAATATATTTTTTTCTTTTTCTTTACTATTCTTCCTAGTTATAATAAATGAAAGTAAATTGTTGTTCTAGAAAGCAATGTACACAAGATTTGTTTTCTATCGGGTTGTAGCTTTAAGCAAGTGATTCACCCGAGTGGTGGAAGGTTTTAAATGTAAAAGTTCTCTTAGGAATTGTGTGAAATAGAATAGAAATTTGTAATTTGATGAAGACTGATGATCAAGTGAAGAACTTAGGAGTTTGAAGTTCTATGATGTTCTAGGTGGCATGAAGAGTTGGTGGCTGATTGATTGCCAAATTTGAAAAGTCTCTGTTTTTACATAGCATGTCTTGTCTTTCCTTTATGGCTCATAGGGAGACATATAGGATCTATGATGATGGAGTTGTTATTTGCACTTGATATGTGTGCGATTACATGTTTCCTATTTAGATGTTAATTTAAATTCGAAATTGATGCTTCCAACATAATCTTTTGCTTTGAAGTTGCTGATGTTAATTACTTCTTGTTCTTTTGGTATAATTTCTAGAGGTAGTTTCTTGCTATAAACAATCTCAGCAAGCAACATAATCAGGTGGTAAGATTTTAGGGTCCAAGGGGGAAGTAACAATTGTTTTCACAAAGGGCTTGATGTAGAACTTTCATAAGCCATGGATGGTGTGTGATTTTGCTTCAAGTTGATGTATTCCTACTTTTCCTACAGAAATATTTTACTTAGATGACACTCGGACTATAGTGAAGTCAACTGTAACATGTTTAGTTACTTTCCGGATGAGATATGTCAATGTGAATGGTCGTAAGATTTTCTCCAATTAGCCGTATTCAATGACTTGATACCCCTTAAACGGGCCTCTAGGATATCGTAATCAATCTTTCCACAATCCTAATACTTTTCAGAAGCAATATATATATATATATATATATATATATATATATATATATATATATATATATATATATATATATATCATTGTTGTAAAAAATCCCGATTAATCTCTGATTAATCCCTAGGCGCTACCCGATCGATTAGAGGGCAGCTAGCGATTAATGCCTGCCTACAAAGTGAGTGAAATATTAGAAAACAGTGAAATTTTAACACTTTGCGAAGTTCTATCTCAATAGAAACCATTTGATGAATGATTAATGGTGTATTAATCATATTAACCTATTTTATTAAGATATTGGTGATATTTACGAACATTGTTATGATATTAGTCATATTTAATTTTTTAAAATTTAACGAGTTAGCAATTAACAGTCCCCGATTAATCCCCTGATTAATCTCTGCCTAACCAATTAATCTCTTAACCCTAATCCACCGACTAGCTAACGTCGGGCGTTTTTTACAACCTTGATATATATATATATATATATATATATATATATATATATATATATATATATATATATATATATATATGTATGTATAACGTATGTTGCACACCCACCATCAAGGTAGACCATGTTGGTTGTCATGTTGGCACTTTGTCTACTTATTACTATGGGCTCTATTCCAAAGTGTTTTGCGGGTGTGGAGACCATATCTGAGAATTCGAGTTGATCTTTACCACGCTCGTCATACTTCGGAACTCTAGGTAACTGTGATGTTAGGTCGATCATTACATGATTTTTCGGACCGTAAATATGCCTATGCAATTGTTCTCAAGGAACTCAATGTGGTGGTTGTGGTGGCTATGGTTTCTTGTCTCTAGACTTGATGATTTTGATAATGTTAAACACTTTTCCTCTATTATAGCTGTTGTTCTAAGTCTTTTTTTGAATACTCCATGATTTTTTGTGCCTTGTCCTTACATTTCATGATATTCACAATACTTCGTATTATCTCGTGCAAGGGGTTTCTTAGTTGATCTGATAACAAACTAAGTTTTGTCGGTTACCGCAAGGATTCTACCCTTGATATTCGTTTCTCGATCAGTATGTTATGATTTATCGATATTCTTTTGATAAATTTATGCTTGTTAAGGGAACATTGAAAAGCAACAAGAAAAACATATGAAATTAAGGGAAAAAAAATTTGATGATCAAAATGAGAAACACATTCACACAAAAAATGAGAAAGGCATCCGCAATGCAAATTTTATTTACATAATTGCATAAAAATTCATAATATGCTTGAAAAAAATTAGAAGGTGTTTCATGTTACTTTATAATGTACTATCAATTGTCTTGTTACATGATTACGAATTAGTCAGCTAATCGTATCTCGTTAATGATAGGGTCATTTATTTCAATTTATAATAGAAAAAATTATGGTAATCGTCCCTGTGGTTTGTTAAAAATTACGCATTTGGTCCCTAAAGTTTTTTTTGCACTCTGACCGTCCCTATAGTTTGTTTTTGTTGCTTTTTTCGTCATTGACAGACATAAAAGGACTATTATACCCTTATAACTTTTTAAATTATTCCAGAATTTCTTTTAATTATAATTGAAACACTTGGTCCTACATACCCCCGTCTAGTCAAACTATTCGCTTTTAGACATGATCCCCTTTTCTTCCCCTTTCTCCATTTTCTCTGACCAGTAAACAAGGCATCGTCACCTCTTCCTCCGGCAAGCTCAAATACAGAAAAAGAATTCAATTCACAAAATCATATACAAGTTATAAAAAAACAGATCCAAATATCGAATCACCCACTAAATTCCTTAATGGAATCAAACCCCCATACAAAATCCCCCACTAAGGGTCAACGGAATCGTCCCCGTCCTTCCCGCTACCCGCCAAACCCTTTGTGGAGGGACTCGAACCCGCCTAAACCACATCCCTCCCAACCCATCTTCCCCATATTCCTTCTCTTCCAGCGGTTTGAGGAACCTTCAATACCCTCTCTTTCTCTCTTGCCCTCCTCCTGCTCATCCCTCTCCTCCTACTTGGTCAAACCCACTCACTCCAACCCTCTACGATTCCCTCCTCCCTAACAATGAATATCGTGTTTTGTTTTTTCAACCTAATCTCGTTAGTTCAAGGTGAATCCCCATAAAGACGATGGTTATAGTGTGTAGAACGGTAATTAATGGAAACTTTGAGAGTTTTTTTGGCCGAGTAGAGAAGTGGTGATGGATGATCAGCAATCAATGGCGACTTCAAAGGTTGTCGCCGATGTTTTTTTAGTTAATCTCCATTTTGGGGTGGTTCGTGGTATGGTTTCGTTTGAGGCAATTTTGGAAGGTAATATCGTCAAAATCCCCCGACCACCACCATCTCTCCTTCACTGAGTTCCCCTTTAACCCCACTCTTTTGGAAATTGTATTTCATTTATGGGGTTTCATTAGTTTTTTCTTTCATCATCGATTTCATGTTAGGTTTTGCGTTTTAGGTTTTGATTTCCATATCTGTTTTTCATTTCAACTTAGGTTTTGATTTGATCGATTTGATCTCATTATGGTTTTGATTTTTGTTTTTAAGTTTGATTTATAGGATTTGATATTGGGTTGTGACCTGATGAAATCAGTTATGTAGTTGTAGTGGAGCTAGAATCAGTGGATGGTGGTGATTTTAGGATCGATGGGTAGTGGTTGTCGATGGCCGGTGGTGGTTATCAGTGGTCGGTGGTGGTATTCAGTGCAATGTGGTGGTTATCGATAGCATG
The DNA here is from genome assembly GCF_051521515.1 of Lactuca serriola. Taxonomy (NCBI): domain Eukaryota; kingdom Viridiplantae; phylum Streptophyta; class Magnoliopsida; order Asterales; family Asteraceae; genus Lactuca; species Lactuca serriola. Next base: position 285,299,222 of record NC_136411.1, read on the forward strand.
TGGTGTTTGTGGTGCAAGTGAGAGAACGAGTGGGTCCCACATCTCTATAAATTGATTTTCTTTAATTAATGAATAGTAAAGAAAATAATTAAAAAAATGTAAAAAAGAATACAAAGGGACGATTTTAGTAATTTGTTCTTTATAATATTAAAGATGTACCCTTTGCGATAGGGTGTTCATTAAATTGCATAAACTACTCAAAACATATAATGCGATTTATAACATTTTGGTACGGTTTGAAATTTAATTAACCATATAATGCATTGCGATTTTATGGTGTATAGTGACAAACTTTTGATTCAAACCGCAATGCATGGATTTTATTGATCTAACAAGATGCTACAAGAAAGAATTACATCAAAATAGAAGCTAAAGCTGGGTTATGAAGCCAAACGGTCAAAGCTATTTTAGATTTGCTACATCTATCAGAAATCCAAAAGAAAGCTTTATCTACTACATCATCAAATAAAAAAAGACCTTTTTGGGATAGTCGTTCCAAAGATGACAAAATTTATGAAATTTCAATACTCCAAATTGTAGTCAATATGCATGAAAAACCTTTCGTTGACCCCTCATCAACTTGACAACATTAGACCAAGAGAGTATAGACTGCACACTGACGCACTAGATATCAATACGGCTCTAAATATCAATCAACTACGGACATCCTGCAAAAAGATGCTCAATGGTCTCCATTGCACAAGAACAAATCGGGCACATAATCTACGCCACCATAATACCTCTCGAAGAAAGTATCTCCCTCGTAGGGATACTTCGAAGCTGCATCCTCCAAATGAGAATATTGAGTTTAATAGGAACCCAACCATACGGTGCGAGGTAATCAACTTAATATCTAGAAAAATATGAGCTGAAGAAACTGAAAAAATGTCCGTAGTATCTAAAGTCCACCCCAACCTATATGGTATTGAAGTAAGTTGCATAGCCTGAATCAATATCAAGAACGTGTCCCATTGAGACTGCTTAATACCTCCCCTAGGGATATGTCTAATAGTAGCCATATCCCATCCAAGCACGATATCGTCTCGAACATTACAAGTACGATGGATATCCCCATGGCATGGAAAGTTAATATTATATATTAAAGATATCTTTTAATATTATATTATTAGTAAAAGAGAAATTAAATTACCCCCTACCTTTTATGCCTACAAATGTTCCTACCCAATAAAATTATGACAAGTGTCATCATTCCATATTTTTTTAACTAACTCATTAAGGCTATATTAAGAATATATCAAATACAATTAAATTGAATGATGATTTTTCATAATTTTAGTGGGTAGGAATAATTGTAGATATAAAATGTAGGAGGTAATTTAATTTATCTTAGTAAAAATAATACATATTTCTAAGGTGTACATTTTATAAACTATGTTTGTTTTGGAACCGGCGAAAATATTATTAAAACCTTTGCCTACATCAAGTGACAAGGCATGGCAAAAAAACAAACATATTACAAAATGTTTAAAGGGTAACATCACCAATTTACGCAATTACAATTCTCAAAGCTCCCTCTATTTTTAATCCAACTAAACACCCTTGAGATAATTATATCCTCCAGCTTATAATGGGAAATGCACGAAAGGTACTTATAAAAAATGCATGTCTTATTAAGGACTATATCATTTCTAGTCCAGCAAATACACCAAAGGTACCTATAAAAAATAGCAAGCAAGATCTTATGTTTTTAGGGCAATTCCTCCAAGATGCCGCATATAAGATGAGCCCTCCAACTGAATCGAATTGCTGAAAGGGCAGGTTGCACTAGTTGAAGATCCAACCCAAAACGAATTTGGCGAAGGGACACCCGACGAGAAAATGGTCAGCCTCATCAATGTCTGAAACGCAAAATTGACAGGAGGTGGATGGGAGCCTAATACCCCTTCGAGAAAGCGCACCAGCAGAGGGAATACGGTCAATGCAAGCAAGACAAACGAAAACGTGACCTTAAGTGGCACCAACCGAATCCATTTCGTCGGGTTGCACATCGGATTAGTCACCTTAGAGTCAATTAGAGATCTAAAATTATGCACATAGAAGGATCCGTCAGCCGAATGCTTGGATTTCCAAAAATCACTCCCATCAGAAAACGAGTAAGACACGACTATTTCCTTTAGAGATTCCAACTCCGAGGTCTACTGGACAATTTTTTCCAAGCCCACTCCATATTATGAGGGCCGCATCATTCGGAAACTAGACAAGATTTCTTTCTATCAAGTTCGAATGAAATAAAAAGTAAAAGTTGGATATTGAAAGACACGATAACAATAAATAAGATCTAAAAGACATTAACAAATTGCTCTTTAGATAAAAAATAAAATAAAAATTAATTACATTTTTTTGGAACCGACAAATATATTAAAAGTCCCGCCACCTCCCGCCTAGCAAGTCACCAGACGGCAAGGAAAACAGGAGAAAATACAAAATTTTACTAAATACATTTTTAATGACGTGAAAGTTAAGGTGGCACGAGCTACACTGTAATTATGAGGAGTGTAAACTATATGAACTATAAATAACAACACATGCAATCGATTACTAAGTGACATTGAGGGAAATTATCTCATAAAAACTGAAGTCGATACCGTTGAAATCATTGACAAAAGTTTGGCCGATCGCAGGTTTGCAAACAAGATTATAATGTATGTATTGTAACTTCATTAAATTTAAAAATACCTTAAAAAGGATTATGATATATTACGTACATATAAAAGTTTGTAAATTTAAACAACTCTCTGAACATCAAAAACTGCAACCTAAACCGTATTAACTGTCTGCACCACACCGTAAACCCCTCTATTTCACACAGCTAATCAGTTAAATTACAGCCACATATGAATTGTAATCTACGTCTATGAGAGGTTTATAGGTTCTCACATAATTTGAGGTTCTCCTTAATTAAACATATGTATTCATTCAACTATTAAATTAAAAACGTTTCATGAAACAGGAGAAAAAACGGTGCTTATCAAATAAGTTACCGAAGCATCAACCATACTTCAATGGTAAAAAAGAAGACAATGGATATTAATTTTATATTTTATTTTCAACGGCATCACACACACATAGCATTATTTGGCTTGCAGGAAGTGCGTGGGACCAATATAAATAGAGAAACCATTTACTAAATAATATATTACACATTTACACATACCTTAGTGGAAGATCTAAATGGTGGAGATCATATAAATTACAAAGACAATAGATAAATCCCACATGGTGGCTCAGATACTATACTAATATCCTCTTTTTCTTGGAGATTATATTTATTACAAAAGCGTCGAGATAAAATCCCAGATGGTGGCTCAAATCCTATACTATATACTCTCTTTTTTGTATTATTAAAATACACTAAGCGGGACCCTACTCTAATCACCCCTCTATATATACCTAAATGTTGAATTCTCATCTAAATAAACCTTGATCATTACTCACAAACAACTTAACATGTCAAGACTATCTACTGAGCTCTTTGAGAATGAAATGAAGCATTTTATTTCAAGAAAACTTCTACTTGACACTTATTCATACCAACAACCAACGACTGCTGTGAGAGCTCCATCACCGTCAAGCCCACATACAGAACATAGCAACTTTGATGCGAATGTGGTGATGGTGCTGTCGGTGCTGATATGCGCTCTGATTTGCTCACTAGCATTGAACTCCATCATCAGGTGTGTATTAAGATGTACGGGTAGTTCAGAAAGCAGCGATAGCCAGGAAAGTACTTTAGTTAAAGCCAACACTGGAATCAAGAAGAAAGCATTGAAGACCTTCCCAACAGTCAGCTATTGGGAAGGACTGAAGCTACCAGGATTGGACAAGGAATGTGTGATATGCTTGGGTGATTTTTCAACAGGAGAGCTAGTAAAAATACTGCCCAAGTGTAACCATGGATTTCATGTGCGTTGCATCGATAAATGGCTGAGTTCACATTCATCTTGTCCAACTTGCAGGAACTCCTTACTTGAAACCTGTCAAAAGATCGTCACAGGTGGGAATTATAGTGGCATTGCCTCTTCGCAACCCCTAGAGCAAGGCCCAAGAAATACTACTATTCTAACCATATTGCCTGTACCACATGAAGGTCTTGTACGAAATTATGAGACGTAACTATAGATCTTCACAAAATGAACAAATCAAATGTAATTACAGGAATACTCATAGGTAGATAGGTAGAAATTGTCCATTGAGTAATTTAAAGTATCATTGACAGGAAAAGTTCTTTCCCTGGAACAAATTATATGTAATGTTGCAACTTTGCAATTGTTTTAGAAGTCTTTTTTGCTAAACTATATATCAACAAAATACAATTGGTTATCATTTTACTGTATTATATTTTTTTCTACATATAAGTACGTTAAAATTTGTATTAAAATAAAAAACTTGTTTTACTAAAGGTTAATAAATAATATAATATCACTACTAGAAACATGGGTTTTAGAGAGGGACGAATCCGTCGCTATTCCATCGCTAAATGTTGTTTGTGATGGATAGCGACAGATACACTCCATAGGTAATTAAAACATGGCAAATGACACAGTGCGGGTGTTACGATGGATTTGTTTTTCCTTGCGACAAATTTAGCGACAGAACATCCATCGCCAATGGTCACTCAATACAATTAGTCAAGACATGGCGACAAAATTTGTTAACAACATTCCGTAGATGTTATGTCGCAAATCTCCGTTTGTTTTTGTATTCTGTTGTCGAACCCGTTGCAAATATTCGGTCATGTTTTTTCGTTTTCGGTCGCTGATCCCTTGCAAACTTTATACATGATTTTTTGTCCATTCACTACAAGAAAACAGCCCTTTAATGACGCGTAAACATTGACATTCGCTGATAGACGACGCGCATTTGTAAGTGCCTTAAAAGATAATGTCAGTTTTGTAAAATTTGAAGGATAGAGGGCATGCATTTGTGCACGCCGTAAAATTAGTGTCAGAAAAGAAAAAAAAAATGCGGAGGGCGCCTTTCATAAAATGTGCGTCATGTAAATGTGTCGCTTTATAATTTTTAAGTGAAACACGCGTTTTAGGCGGGAAATGAAATTGATGAAAATTACCCCCGCCGATTGAATCCCAAAAATTAATCCTCCCGCCTCTTCTACTTAGCAAGAAAAAGCCCTAGGTCCCTCATCTTCATCTTTAGTATCATCAAACATCACGTTCATCGGGGCTCTACTCGATCTCCTTCTTATCAATATCATCAAACATCTCGTTCATCCTCTGTATTATTTCCATCATTCTTCCCTCTCCTCACTGATCAATACCCAAAAAACCCTAATATCATAACCACTCCTTTTTTCTCGCACAACAAAATCCCAAAACATCACCAAATACTAAATTCCACAAAATCGTTGTGACCATTTTAGCTTTGGCTTTTTTCAAGAACGAAAACACTCTCACATCTCTCTTAGCTCTGAAACAATGGACGATTCACCTTGCTTCGCCTTTGGTCACTTCTCCTCCGGCGACGTCAGGCCTTCCTCATTACAAATCGACCAACGATAAGCTAATACTTATAACAGAATCGTTTCACTCTCAATTGGGTGTGCGTCTCCTCCATCGCACTGATGACTACGAATGTGACTCTTCCACCACACTTGTGATTGTGTCCTGTCTCACCTTCCTGGCCGCTACCGTAATAGGTTTATCTATTCAATTAGATTTTTCTTTTTATTTAGAAATCGATTTTGTCCCCTCCCCAGCTCTTCATCTCTTCACTAAAATCGTTGTTCATCTATCCACTAAAATCTTCACGGTTTCTTTAATTTCACTCCAAGGGTTATTTGATAGCACTTGTACGGTTTATTCCCTATACTGAATCGAGAGTCAAAACCATTGTGGTGGTTGTGGCAGAATCAAAATGCGGGATTGAACCATTGTAGCAGAGAGATCTGGAAACTTTTGATTAATACTTCTCAAATCATCTCCAAGGTAATGTGAACCTCTTGATACTTCTCATGTTGACTCTCTTTTTTTAGTATAGCTATCGGCTTTTAAAATTAGGGCTTCTGTTTGAATCATTTCATTGAACGACAGGTGAATCAGACCGTCTTCTCAATTTATTTGACATTGAAGAACAGTGCGTTGAATTTCTTTGTCATGTCCAATTTATCTTGACCAGATCTCAAGCAGGTTTCGATCTTCATCTCTATTGATGCTCTAACTTTTTTCCTTCAATTGAACTGTGGATTTTTATAAACCCTAGCTTCTACATAAACCCCTCTGTTAACTGAGCTTGGAAAGACCACGTGGATTTCCACATTTAAGAGTTATTCCTGAAGATGTATTATTATTATTATTATTATTAAATATTACTCTCTTCATAATCAAATCATGCAAGAAAATGAAATTCCTTTTATTAATTTATTTGTTTCTAATAACAGGGTGTTGCAATGCTTGGTATTTCTAATTATGGACAAAGAGTTGATCATCATAGAGATATGTGTATGGATATCGATCATATGTGTTATGAGGTATACAAAGATTGGTTTCTTTTTTAGTCAAATTACGAAAATGACCTTTTGTGTATATGCAGGAGCTTCTTGCATTAAGTGAGTAGATTGGGAATGCTGGATCGGGGTTATCAGAGGATTTTATTTTAGGTTATTTGAAAACAAGGGTATTTATGTCTTCTAAGTTGGAAGTTGTTTCATCTACTGATCAAGAATTTAGTTTCTGCACAATGTGCCAGGTAAGGGCAAATTCGTAAAAAGTTAGTTTCTGCACAATTTGTTAGGTAAGGGTACAATTTGTGAAGCAATTGGTCATTTTAAGCTTGGATCAAACACATCACCGAGAGACTTACCCTTACCTGACCTTTTCAAGTTGGACGATTTTGACCCTGCATATGAAGTAGTCAAGTTTTACTTGTTTCTGGAGAGCTGGTTTCATGGTGATATCGACAAAACTGTTATGATAGTTGAATTAATTAAGGTAGAATTAGTTAGTGATTCATATAACAATTTTGATTCTTTCCATACATATATATCGTCTTTATTTTTTTTCTGATTAAAAAAACTTGTTGTTTCAAAGAAGGATTGCTGGTCTTCATCAAATTACATCTATTGGTTCTGCTGATATAACAGATATGTGGGAACCACTAGAAGAACGTCTTCTCCCGTAAGAACATTTTTTTATTTTTTCTTGATGTTATAATGACGTGGAAATAACTTTTTTTTTCTTGAATTTAGTCTTGAAACTACCCGCCACGTGTCAGTGATTACGATTACCTTGTCAAGAAAAGAGCTTGACACATCATCCATCGAGTAAACTTCCCTAAACTTTCTTCTCATAATTTCACCATCAAATATTTTATTTCTTTAATAGTGATGAAAAATAATGCCATAATCAGTTAATAGGATTTTTTTTCCTATATGGATAGAGTGGTTGAATGGGTAAATAATGTTTGTCCGGATAACATAAAAGTTGGTTTTTTTTTTATAAGTGAACGAGGTTAAATGACTATTTTATCCTTACACTCCAACAAACATTTATCGAGACAAAGACTACATGGAAAAAAGAAACAAGGCCTTACATGAAATTTTGGTCAACAAGGTGGTTTTTTGAAATTCTGTTTTTTTGCCCTAACTACAAGTATCAACAACCTATTCCAGATGATCTAGTGAAACCATTAGTAGAATACGATCATGAAGGAGGTAAACTTTTTATTTTTTCATAACATATTTCTTTTTGTTATGTAAATTTTACTACTAGAAAATTTATAAACTTTTGCATATTTAATTATTTATCATAATGCGTTAGATGGCTCACCTAACATGTGTGGAAGAGGCCGTGCTCGTGGAAGGGGTAGAGGTAGAGGTAAATAATCATATCTATAAATTTTATTTTATTTTTCTTAAAAATTTACACATTTCCTGTTCTCACATATTTTATAGAATTGTACTTTTTTGCAGGAAATTATAACAATCGAGGGATTGAGTACAATGGAGACGGTGGGAGGGAAGATGGGCAAGGATATGGTGGTGGATGGGATGACGGACGTGGTTTTGGTGGAAGAGGGCGGGGACGAGGAAGAGGTAGTGGAGGTTACCGTGGACGTGGTGGTGGTGGTGGTTATCGTGGTGGTGCCAAGAGAATAAATTCACATCAGGGTTTTTTGAGGGCATTGAGAGTAATTTTGTTGTTGATGCTTATGAATTGAAGGTAAAAATATCAGCATTTCCATATTAACAAGAAGCATCTGAATTATTATTATTAACTTTGTTTGTGCAACTTACAACTCAGGCTTGAGCATATTCTTGAGAGGATATCATTAATATCTGATGCTGGAAACACAGAAAAACCTTCACCGATCACAAATAACCTATTCTTTGGAGGGGCACTAGCTGCAAGATCTGTTTAAACACTGCAACATTTAGGGATTACACACATATATTGTGTTTGTGTTCTAATGAAATCGGGCAGGCTGAATCTCAACGGGCAGATTTGTTTGATTATCAAAATTTTTCTGTAAGTGATTAATTAATCTTTCCTTTTTTATTTAATAAAAAATGGGTCGTGATGATGAACATGAACATATAGGTGATGAAGAAGAAGCAGACATCAGTCAGATCTTTGAAGAAGCTCATCAATTTATTGAAGTTGTTGAACAAAAAGGTGAGCTCTATTTCATTTTATTTTGTTTTATTATTTTTTATTATTTAATATGTTAAGATTTAATACATTATTAAACAAATCTTTTTCGAAGGGTAAGAAGGTCATTTATGTTTCCATTTGTATTCCTTGCTTCTTACTCTTCCCTCGCAAGCATGTCTTATTCGTTGGTTACACATTTAGACATTATATATGACAATGCTTATTATTGGTTAGGTGTCTAAGCTGGAATCTCAAATCGAGGTTGGATAATGATGAATTGAGCCAATGGCCCCGAAGTTCTGGCACCTTCAATCTTTACTTCCTATGTATATATACAGGTTAATCTACTCGTATTCATGTCTCAAAGTGTGTATTCCAATATCAAGTATCATGATTTGTGTATTTACAAAATTTTGAAATATCTCTCATTTATTAAATTCAGAAAAAATGTGGTGTTATGGTCCACCTGGCCTCGTTAACGTAACAACATATCTGTTGTTCAAACTTCAAAACCCTACTTAACATATGTCTCTTTAAATCTCATATATTAGTTTTTTTGTAGCTCTCAATCTGATCTAGAAGCTAAATCGTTACGAGATGATGACAAGGTATTTCCCAACTCCCCTTTTGTCCCCTTTTATAAATTCTTAATTTAGTAATTAAATCTTTCTTTTGTATTTACAAGATGATGACAAGTTATTCTTGTATGTGGCACGACATGTGTTGGAAAGTCAACAATTGCTACCCAGCTTGGTCAAAGGCTAAACTTGCCAAATGTTTTACAGGTGAATCTTGATGTCCCTTTCTTTTTCTATATTTCAAATACCCCTTTGACTTTTCTCAGTGCATCTAAAATTATGTTCAGGTTTGGCTGTTGATTTTTTATGGCAATTCATTCATTCTCATGTAGATACACATGTTCTTATCTAAATACAAACTACCATATAATATAGTAATATACCACTTTGACTTTTCTTTTTGGGTTTTGCAAGACTTACTGTAGGTTTGAAAAACTAGATTCGTGTAACTTTTGCTGCATACCCATCTTCTCTTGAAGAAGCTCTTGGTAGAGTGAAGTCTTTTTGCCAAAAGCATTCTCATCAGCAAAAGTCTATTTTTCTAGTAGTCCGTTTTGTCTTACAATTGTTATATTGAATGTTCAAGATGATTTAGATAACATAACTCGTTTTCTAATACTAGCAAGAGAACATATTATCCCAGGAATTGACAAGCCCTAGAAGGTAACAAAAAAGATAATTTATTTTATTATATTTTAAATCTAATTATCAAATCATATATAAACTACACAAACAATATTCAAATTTTATTTTATCGCCTCAATTTTGCAGTGTTTACATTAGAAGAAGGCCCTAGGGTCTTGTTCAATGCTTTAGCAGTGTTTGCTCTAAGGGAGATCAACTTATGAAAAGTAAGTTATTTTTTTCACCATTTGATTTAATATTTTTGTGATTGAATGAAATTCTTAATAAAAGTAATTGACAACCCTTTTTCTGTAACTGATGTTGTGATTGTGGGAGAGGTGTTGTGTTTTTCTCTGTTGCTAGGTAACCTTCTCAATAACAACATTCTACTTAAGTAGGTGAGTAATCAAGATTAAGGGAGACTTGTAATCATGTTTGGCATTCCTTTCCAATAAGAAACAGAGTTGTGTGATTATTTGTTAGTTTTATAGGAATGTATAACCCGTGTTAGCAATGTATTATTTTTTTTAACATTTGAATGATTCTTTGTATGAAATTATAATTTGTGCAATTTATCTTATTTTTTGAGTATGAAATTTTATTTTATATTATGCAATGGATTGTATTTTTTGTATATGGTATTTTATTTCTATTATGAGAAATTAAATGCAAATTTAATTTAAAAATTAATAAATATATAAATTTATTTTTTTTAAACATTTAAATTTACGATACGCAAATATGTGTGTCATCTTTATTTATGACATGACCTTTCTTGACAGGGGCTTCCTTGATACGCATTGCGTGTCGTAAATGCGCATCGTAATTGCGCGTCGTAAATGAGCGTCATAAATGCGCGTCGTCTATAGACGACGTACATAAGCGCGTTGTCTCTCTTTATGACAGAGCCTTCCTTGACGCGCATTTGCGCGTCGTCTGAGCCTTTTACGACGCGCAACGAGCATCGTAAAAGGCTATTTTTGTAGTAGTGATTGCTAATCCGTCACAAAATTCATATATAATTTTTTTCCATCGTTAATCCGTTGCAAACATATAATATCATGTTTTTCTCTATTATGATTCTAAAACAAAAATACTACGATCATCAAATTATTATACAAAAAAAACATCAAATAATGATACAACCACACATTACAATGACAAAACTATCAAAACATCCAAAAACATTAACATTACAAAGCCAAAACTATCAAAGGTTACCAAAAACATCAACTATCATTCAAAAACAAAAAAACGATTTGTAAATGTTTTACCAAGAAAATCAAAATATCCAAAAACTAAACTGTCCACGTAACATCAAACTCCCAACAATTGAGAACATTTTAGCAGCAAGAAATCGAAAGTATGCAAAAGAGGTACAAATAAAAAAAAAGTTTAACCTTCACAATACGCATTAAAAATTAATTTTCATAAAAAAGAAATTCAAAATAACATTTTAGCTGCTCTCCTCATTTCATGTTCATACAAGCATCCCCAATTCTCATTCATATAAAACATTATTCAAAAGAATCAAAATTATCAAATACCAAATGTTACCAAGATATTCAAAAACTTCAATTATGAAAGGTTAACTTCATATTACCTCTAATTTTCAATTTACCATCATATTTGCATGATTGCATACATCTTCCCCATTGCTTCATATTTTTGCATCAGTTTTTTGTTGTGTGACATCTATTTTTGCAACTTTGGCATCCATTTCTTCACGTATTTGTCAATCGTAAGCTTTCATTTTTGCAACTTTAGCATCCATTTCTCCATGCATCTCGTTTCTTACACGTTCATAACAACCTAACGTACACTACTATGATACGAAACTTTATATGTATAATGCCATGATAGGAAACTTTGTAAGTATAATGCCATGATAGGAAACTTTGTAAGTATAATGCCATGATAAGAAACTTTGTAAGTATAATGCCATGATAGGAAACTTTTTGATAGAAAATTTTTATTAAGTAGAAAATTAAACAAACCTCTTCGGATGTTATTGTACTAGATGTTCCTTCCAAAAAGCTCACTGAATCAGACACAAATCTGAATCCATGTATTCTTCCTTTCTTGACCCCTCTAGAAACATCACACCATGTTTCATTATCCAAGAGGGGGTGACAGTTAGTATCATCATCATACTTGTAACATCACAATTTTCAAGGCCAAAAATTTTGTTTTTTATTAAGTAACATATAAAATAGCTTACTGAAAAACATCTTAGATTCATATCATTTCATAAAACATAGACACATGTCTCAAACCATAACATAAAATAGTAATCATGTCAGAGTACAGTCCAAGAATCCCATAAAGAGGAAATCCTGTGTGTGTGAGTGATGCGTTGCTACCGTGCCGACTCCTTCCCCTTCGAAGAAGAGGTACCTGAAACAAAACTAAAAACTGTAAGCACGAAGCTTAGTGAGTTCCCCTATCATACCACATACCATATAACAAACATACTGACTGACAATTTTGGGGTGCCCGACCTACCCTGTCTGGCATTTCTGGGGTGCCAACCTACATTTTCTGGTAATTCTGGGGCGCCGACCTACCCTGTCTGGGAATTCTGGGGCGCTGACCTACCCTCCGGTTTATCTCAACCGGTTACGGGGACTATTTCACCCATACCACTACCATATAATAACAGAGTATAAACATATTGTCAGGCATATCTGGGGTGCCTGACCTATCCTTCGGTCCTTACAACTATAACATGCAGACTATTCCCCCTACTATCTACTACCACATAACATCATTTCATGCTAGCACATAATCATAACAGAGCACAACATACCAGATAATTATCACAAAGACAATTATCTCTACTATAACTCTTACTAGTGGGTCGACCTTGGTGCCTTAGGCCCACTTCTACTGGAAGGTAACTCACCTCAATGTCGTGAAGTGTCTGAACTGTCCTCGGTGTTGGGATCAACTCCTCTCAAACTGCTACAAATAATAACCTCCCATAATTACCATTTCATGCTCTTAACCCTTTCAAGGGTCAACTCAGATCAAAGTCAATGTCAAGGTCAACACTTTAGTCAAAGTCAACTTTTTGGTCAAAGTCAACATCTAGTTGACTCAACTCGCCGAGTTGAGCCAGCAACTCGTCGAGTTCCAAAACCAATAACATCCTGGAACTTCGATCTTACTCGTTGAGTCTTTCAAGAACTCATCGAGTTCTCCTTTATACAAAATCAAGAACTTATGCTTATGACTCGCCAAGCTCATCCTTGAACTCGTCGAGTCCTGCTTCATACATGTTGAAGTGTTTAGTCCTTGACTCGCCAAGTTCTTCCTTCAACTCGTCGAGTTCTTCTTCATATAGTTGGGAGATTGCCTTGAACTCACCGAGTTCAACCTTGAACTCGCCGAGTTCAACCTTGAACTCGTTGAGTTCTTTGATCTTCACGTCCATTTTCACATCCATCTTGTTGAGTCCTCTTCTAAACCCAATCAGTTCGATCAAAAACAGAAAAGGTTGGGGAACCATAGCCTGACTCACCGAGTACTATGAGTGACTTGCCGAGTCCCCCAAACTCCAAGTCTACCAGTCGATTTTAGTCGGGCTCATTGCATCCATAACATAGATCTGACCTCCTAGAAGCGATATAGCATGTAAAGTTATAAACTTTATGTGCATGCATGGGTTGACTAACTCATAAGGACCCAAAATGAAGTCTACAAGGTGCATGAGACTCCCATGGCCATAAAGCTGGCACCTTTATGCCATGGGGACCCTTAAAGGTTCAAGATCTGAATGTACAACCCCAAAGATGCACAAAATCCCGAAAATGGTTTCACTATGACTTAGAAAAGGTAGAAACTAGCCCTAAATAGAGATCTAAGAAATGAATAGTCAAGGTATCATCTTTATACCTCAAATGAGCTAGAAGTGTGCCAAATACTCTGGATCTACTTGCTTTCTCTTGATCTCCCAAGCCTCCTCTTCCTTCTCAAGCTTCAAAGACAAACAAATGGGACATAAAGCTCAAGAACACTCAATAATCAATTAGGGTTTCGTGAAAAGAGTCTGAGAGTGATGGGGGCTGGAGTGGAGGCCCTATAAGTTGCTTAAATAGGGTGCAAACCCTCAAATTTAGGGTTTCATCCAGATATGTCTACTCGTCAATTCGAGGCTTCCGACTCGACGAGTAGATTCTTCCACCCGCGTCCAAATTTAGCCTCCACTTGACGAGTTGGGGCCTCCAACTCGTCGAGTCCTGGAGTAAAAGTGAAAAAATTCTTATTTAAAATACACTAGGAACCGGGCGTTACAAATCTCCCTCGCTTATTTTAGACTTCTTCCTTAAAGTCTGCTACTGCATCTACAAAAAGCTCGGGGTAGTGCTCTCTCATATCTTCCTCCGGCCCCCAAGTCCATTCTGAGCCCTTGCGGTGCTACCATTGCATCTTCTCTAGATCGGTCCTCTTGTTCCTCAGATCCTTCGACTTCCTGTAGTGGATAGCTATTGGTCGCTGAATGCAGTTCAGGTTGTCATCCACCTGAATATCCTCTAAAGGCACCACTGCAGAGTCGTCTACCAGACACTTCCGCAGCCGGGAGACATGAAAGGTACTGTGATCTGGCTAACCTCGGCTGGTAGATCCAGTATATACGCCACCTTGCCCACCCAGGCTGCAACCCTGAAAGGACCAATATACCTGGGGCCTAACTTGCCCCGCTTCCTGAATCTGATGACACCTTTCCAAGGTGACACCTTCAGGAGGACCATATCCCAGACCTGGAACTATAGGTCTGAACGACGCTTGTCGGCATAACTTTTCTACTGACTCTAAGCAATATGAAGCCTGCTTTGGACTTGCTGGATCCTTTCCGTTATCTTGAGTACCACTTCGGTACTCCCCATGACTTTCTGCCCAAACTCACCCCAGCATATTGGGGTCCTACACTTCCTCCCGTACAACATCTCGAAGGGAGGACGATCGATACTCACGTGGTAGCTATTGTTGTAGGAAAACTCAGCCAATGGAAGATAAGGATCCGAGATACCACCGAAGTGCAGACAGGTACCCAACTCACCGTGAAAACTTCTTCCAGAACCTGGAAGCGAACCGTACATCTCGATCTAAAATCATGGAAACTAGCACTCTGTGTCAAACTACTACCTCTTAGATGTAGATATCGGCCAACTTCTCGGCCTAGATGCTCTCCTGGATCGATATGAAATGGGAACTCTTGGTCAACTAATCCATGATGACCCAAATCGCATCCACTCCCCGTGCGGTCCTAGGAAGCTTTATGATGAAATCCATACTAATATCTTCCCATTTACACATAGGGATATCCAACGGTTGTGTCTTGCCGTGAGGCCTCTGGTGCTCAGCCTTGACCTTCCTGAAGGTCAGGCATTTCTCAACGTATTGGCTACATCCTGCTTCATGTAGGACCACCAATAACTAGGACGAAGATCTCTATACAACTTCGTCGCCCTGGGATGAATAGAAAACCTAGATTTATGTGCCTCCTCCATCAACACTTAGCGCACACCTCTAGGATACGGAACCCACACCCTACAGTGTAGTGTCAACAACCCACAACTATCATAGTTGAAAGAGGAAACCTACCCCATAATACGCTCGCTCTTCCGATGTTCCTCCTATAACTACTGTCTTCCGCAAGCAAATATATTTGATCGGGGCTGCCTTGCGGCTAAGAGCATCGACCACCACATTGGTCTTCCTCGGGTGGTAGAGGATCTCACAGTCACAATCCTTTACCACATCTAACCACTGACGCTGCCTCATGTGAATTCATATTTGGCTGATCCATGAGGTACCTCAAACTCTTGTCGTCCGTGTAAATGGTACATCGGACCCCATAGAGGTAGTGTCGCAAAATCTTGAGGGCGAAGACAACCGCCCCCAACTCCAAATCATGTGTTGGGTAGTTCGCCTCATGAGGCTTCAGCTGCCTCAAGGCGTAGGCGAAAACATGCCCTCTCTGCATTAATATCACACCTAACCCTGAGATGGACGCATTGCAGTAGACCACAAAATCCTCCATGCCCTCTGGAAGGGCGAGGATCGGCGCCTCACATAGTCTCTGTCTCAATGTGTCAAACGCTGCTTGCTGCTCAGGCCCCCAGCGAAAAACCACGCCTTTCTTTGTTAATCGGTTCAAGGGTACAACTATCTTGGATAAGTCCTGAATGAATCTTTGATAATAGCCTGCCAATCCCAGGAAACTCCGAATCTCAGATGGAGACAACATGAAAATTAATTGGGTCTCATGGAGAAAAATTACCACTACAAAAGAAAATAGTGGGCTTGGTGTTGGATTAATTGATGATCTAAAAATTGCCTTTATATGCAAATGGTGGTGGAGACAAAAAGTGGATAAAGATTCATTATGGAATAAAGTAATTACCAATATACACAACTTGGATATTAGAACTGCATATCAATTATCAAACAAATCCAAACCTGGGGTACAGAACAACATTGTTAGAATACAAGGAGAATTAGTCAAGCGAGACATCCCGATGAGTAAGATTATCAAGAAAAAAATAAATTCCGTTACTGACACACTATTCTGGAGCGTTAGTCAAGCGAGACATCCCGATTAGTAAGATTATACAAGGAGGATTGGTAATGGCCCTCTGAAGCTCACTTTCCTTGAATTGTTTTCAGTGGAATTGCATAAACGGTGCAAAATTTCAGATTGAATATATGAAGGTGGTTACTCATGGTCCTGGTCAAGACAACCCTCTCCAACCAGGTGAGACAATTGGTTCAGAAGATTGATACGTTTAGTCTCAACTCAAACAAAGATGAATGGATGTGTGGTCTTGATTCGAACATCTTATTCACGGTTGAAGCATGTAGGCGTTTTTTGAGTTCATCAAATCCTGATCCAACATCGCGTTCCTTTGCATGGATATCATAAAACCCTATAAAGATAATATGTTTTGTTTAGAGAGCCAGACAAAATCGCATTCCTTCTACGATGGCACTTCAACAAAGGGGAGTGAATCCCCTTTCGGTGACTTGTAGTGTTTACAACATGGATGATGAGTCAACTAACCATCTATTATGGACTTGTGCATTTGAAAAGGTCACATGGGAGTGGATATTCAGATAGTGTGGTATATCAGTATTTCAATATGATAATATAAATGGAGTATTGGATTTCACTGCAACCTAGGGAAACTGTCGCAAAAAGAGGAGAATAATATTAGGAATTAGCTATGGTACGATTTGAAGTTTATGGAAAGCACGGAATGATAGAATTTTCAGAAAAAAGATGCCAACTCCTGCAAGGTAACTGATATCGTAAAGGCATCGGTATTTATGTGGTTCAAACGTAGGAGTAACGGTGGTAGCAACAATTTCAATTTGACTAAGTGGTGCATTAATCCCTTTGCGGATTAACTTTTCATCTTAGAGTTTAATTTGTTTATATTGAACTCTAAAAGGAGGTCTTTTGTATTATTTATCTGTAAATGTAACTGTCTCTGTTTCCGTCCTCCTGCATTGATACATGCTTGGGGTTTGGGTTATTCTTCTTAATAAAATTTTCTAGATAAAAAAAAATAACTATGAAGAGCATAAACTCACAACACATGCAACCGATTACTAGGTGAATAAGAGAAATTATCTCATAAAAAACTAAAGTACTTAGTGTTGAAATCATTACAAAAGTTTGGCTGAGTGTAGGTTTTGGCAAACAATAGTGTATTATATCTTCAACAATTTTAAAAACACCTTAAAACCAGATTATAATGTAGGGTAAATTACACCAATCGTCTCTCGTGCATATGTCAGAAAGCGTGTTTAGTCCCTATTTTCAAAAATTAACTCGGACAGTCCCTCGTTTGCTTAAAACTTGCACGTTTCGTCCCTCCGGGCATAAAAAGACCCTTTTGCCCTTACTTATTTCTTTTTTATATGTTTATTAATTATTAGTTATTAATCTATTAAAAAAATGTTTAATTAAATATAAACACCATCGCAACTATTGATTAAATGTCAAATTTCTTCCCAGTTCTTTCTCAACTTCAGCTACCACCACCTATCACCACCTATGACTACCATCAACCACCACCTAGCACCACTAGAAATCGCCACTTTTCACTCCTATTTCTCTCAAACCACCTATTTTGGAAGATATGCCTTATATCCGAACACCATTGAACATATCTCGCATTTTTCCTTCCCAAAAATCCGGCAACCCCCTAAATTTAAGAAACAAGAAGCTGAAATCAAATCTAACTAAACCCTAAACCTGAAAATCAAATTATAAACCTGTAAATAGAAACCCACGAGTTGCAGTATAAGAAAGAGGATTCAAAATAAAATGCATTGGTGGTCACCCCAAATCTCGCTGCTATCGAAGAACCTCATATCGATGATGCTGACCACCAACAAACATGGAGAATCGGACCTCCGACAACCACCCCTTCATCTTTCGCACTTTATTTCTTCTGTTACTGATCCCCAAACAGGCAATGAAGCTCGATCATAAACCCTAGGTGGTGTTTCGAAACTTTAGGCGGCGGCAATGTCTCCATCTCTATGTAGAACCCGTCGGAAACCACCTCTCCCCCTCTACGATGCCATTGATCTGGAGTTAACTCTTTTTTTTCGACAACATCTCCATCAATCGTTTGGATTCAAAGAAAGGTGACATATGTGACGGAGTTGGAGAGGGGACTGCCGAGAGTCTTGGTCTATATGAAGAAAGGTTTGCCGAAGGTGGAGACGATGGTGGTGGCCGACGATTGTGGTCTCTACTTTCCCTCTCATTGAATCTGTGTTTATTTCCGATTAAAAGCGTGGGGAAAGTGAAGGGGCTTTATTAAAAAAGTTATAATAATAATAAGGGTAAAAACTTTAACTTAATTATAAAATAAAACACGAGGGCATTATCGTCATTTCAAATCTGGAACGGACTAAGTTAGCAATAAAATCACCTTTGACGGATGAAGCATGCAAGTTTTAAGCAAACGAAGGAATGTCCGAGTTAATTTTTGAAAATAGGGACTAAACATGTTTTCTGACATATGCACAAGAGACGATTAGTGTAATTTACCCTATAATGTATTACATACAAAAGTTGTAAACTTAAACAACTCTTCAAACATCATAAACTGCAACCTAAACCATATAAACCACCTGCACCACCTCCCAAAACACCTTTACATCCACATATAAATTGCAATCTACCGCAATGAGAGGTTTCTAGGATCTCACATAGTTTGAGGTTCTCATTTGAACAAAAGTCAATATATTTTTAATCCATTTACTTGTACAAAATGAAGATCAAATAAGAATGGAATATTTTTTAGGAAATGTTAGAAATACATCATTTGCATGTTTTTTGACGACCAAACAAAATAATCATTAGATAATACAAAAACAACAAAATTTGCAAAAAAACAATCTTGAAAAAAAACTATCGTTGATTCAGTTTTTTACCGAATCAAATTTTGATTTATTTTTCGGAAAACTTTAGTGAATCATCCCAAAAATGAATCATTGATGCGTTTTTTTTTTTCGGATCTTTTGCGAATCATATTATTTTTGTATTATCTAATGATTAAGTTTGTTTAATTCCCCAAAAATCATGCAAATAATGTATTTCTTACCATTCCTGTCAAATCCACATCCAATAAATGAAACAGGAGACATAACGTACGGTGGTTATCAAATAGTTATCCGAAGCATCAACCATACTTCAATGGCAAAAAAGAACTGATTGGCGACGGAGAAAAGCTCCACACATAGCATTATTTTTTTTAACGGCATCACACAGCATAGTGCGTCGGACCCATATAAGTAGAGAAACCATTTATTAAATAATTACACATTTACACATAGCTTAGTGGAAGATCTAAATGGTGGAGATCATATAAATTACAAAGACAATAGATAATTAATCCC
Organism: Lactuca serriola; assembly: GCF_051521515.1. Classification (NCBI taxonomy): domain Eukaryota; kingdom Viridiplantae; phylum Streptophyta; class Magnoliopsida; order Asterales; family Asteraceae; genus Lactuca; species Lactuca serriola. The sequence goes on from NC_136411.1 coordinate 285,318,975, forward strand.
ACATAGTGGCTCAAATATTATACTAATATCCTCTTTTTTTGGAGATTATATTTATTACAAAAGCGTCGAGATAAAATCCCACATGGTGGCTCAAATCCTATACTGTATACTCTTTTTGTTGTTATAATACACTAAGCGGGACCCTACTCTAATCACCCCTCTATATATACCATTATGTTGGTCTTACATGGAAATCTCATCAAAACACACCTTGATCATTACTCACAAACAACTTAACATGTCAAGACTGTCCACTGAGCTATTTGAGAATGAAATGAAGCATTTTATTTCAAGAAAACTTCTACTTGACACTTATTCATACCAACAACCAGCGGCTGCTGTGACAGCTCCATCACCGTCAACCCCACATACAGAACATAGCAACTTTGATGCGAATGTGGTGATGGTGCTGTCGGTGCTGATATGCGCTCTGATTTGCTCACTAGCATTGAACTCCATCATCAGGTGTGTATTAAGATGTACGGGTAGTTCAGAAAGCAGCGATAGCCAGGAAAGTACTTTAGTTAAAGCCAACACTGGAATCAAGAAGAAAGCATTGAAGACTTTCCCAACAGTCAGCTATTGGGAAGGACTGAAGCTACCAGGATTGGACAAGGAATGTGTGATATGCTTGGGTGATTTTTCAACAGGAGAGTTAGTAAAAATCCTGCCCAAGTGCAACCATGGATTTCATGTGCGTTGCATCGATAAATGGCTGAGTTCACATTCATCTTGTCCAACTTGCAGGAACTCCTTACTCGAAACATGTCAAAAGATCGTCACAGGTGGGAACTGTAACATCATTATATCTTCGCAACCCCAAGAGGAAAGTCCAAGAAATATTACCACTCTTACCATATTGCCTCTACCACATGAAGGTCTTGTACGAAATTATGAGACTTAACTAGCTAACAAATCAAATGAACAAATCAAATGTAATTACTTTAACACTCATAGGTAGATAGGTAGGAATTGTCCATTGTGTAATTTAAAGTATTATTGACACCAAAAGTTCTTTCCCTAGAATAAATTACATGTGATGTTGCAACTTTGCAATTGTTTTACAAGTAATTTTACAAAAGATATCAGCAAATTATAATTGGCTAGCATTTTACTCTAATATATTTTCTTATACTTAAAAAAGTATGTTAACACTTGTATTAAAATAAAAAGCAAACTGTTAATAAAGTTTTAATAAATAATATACATAACTTTTCTCCATAAAATTGTATAATACGCAATTTCAGGTGGTGGTTTGATGTCTAAGTAGAGTTGCACAAACCGGACTGGTTTTTCAAAAAAATAAAAATAAATAAATAATAAACAAACAGGTTTTTTTATATTACAAGTTGTCATATATCTGGTTAGGATTTAACACAACCGTGGGTTAGGCATCGGTTACGAGAAAAATGGCGGACCAACTTATTGGGTTAATGAACTAGAAAGTAACGAACTTTGGTCTTTATTCACATTAAGGTAATTATGTTTTTTTTCGTACACAATTAACCATTGAACTTATTCGACTTGTTCAAAATAAGGTACTATGGCTGGTAACTAACGGTAACATTACCTTATTATGAACATGTCAAACACGTTTACTGGTCACATATGTACGCAAAAAACATGGTTACCTAAATATGGACAAAAACCAAAGTTCCTTACCCATTTTGGTAATATTGGGTTCTTTATGTTAAGTGCAACTAATCAGGTTGTCCCGTCTATATGTATGAGGAGATGGTCAAGTCTGGGCCAATCGAGTTTAGGCCCAACTAGTTAGGGATGAGGTTGTATACGCTTAACGAGTTAGGCTGTATGTGCTTTAAAGACCTAGCAACCCAGCCTAACCTAGGCGTGTGCAAAAAAACTAGTTCAGGAACCGAACCGGTCGCTGAACCGAAAACCGGTTTAGCCTTGAACCGGTTCACGTAATAACTGAATCAATGCTGAACCAAACCACCAGATTGGACCAATTCACACTTTGTACCCTTGAGACTGGTTTGGAACCGATTTTTTCTGAACCCGTTTGTTGAATCGGTTTGCAATTATTACCGTTGGTGAACCGGTTTTGAACCGATTTTCGAGTATTACCATGTTTTTGTCTTTTCCTAACGGCTATATAGCCGTTTGAGCCTGTTGAATACCCGATTTTGGCTCCTTTTTGACCATATTAACCATTCCTTAATATATATATATATATATATATATATATATATATATATATATATTAGATGTTTAGGTCTCAACATTACCTTAACTAAACCTCAAAAAGCCTCTCTTAGTTCAAAAAACGCTCATAATTCAAACAATGGATTCGGCTTCCGTTGGTGTTAGAGATTCATCAAACAATCTTACCGTTGTAAGCATTAAAGAAACAAATAGAAATTCGGCTATTTGGTGCAACTATGATTTGTGTGTAATGTCGAATGGTATAAAAAAGCGCGATGCAAGGAATGTGGTGCTTTTTTTTAATGAAGACAGAAATTCAACATTGAAAACTCATATGACCAATAGATGCCCCGCGGTGAAATTTGGGTCGGGACATAATCAAACAATGCTTGCCTTTTGACCACTTCGACAATAAACAATTGACTTGACTCATCCAAGATACTCTCTAACCACGATATTGCCATGTGTATCGTACTTCTATTAGACGTGATTGTATTGAAATGTGGAAATTTGCAAAAAATGAATTGATTTTAGGATTTCAATCTTTAGAAATCAGTGTGAATTTAACTTGTGATGTTTGGACGGCTCCTCACGGTTCACTGAATGCATACCTTTGTGTTACCGCTCACTGGATTAATCCAATTAATTGGGTAATGATGAAGCGTACAATTACGTTTGAATTGTTTGAGTACCCTCACACCGGTAGAAATTTATTTAAAATTTTAGATTGTGTGATCAAAATTTATAAACTTGAAGGAAAGATTTTTTCTATATCTTTAGATAATGCTTCAAACAACAGCGTCGTCGTTGGACAACTAAAACTAAAATATAAACTGATTTGCGATGGTGTTTCTTTTTCATAGTCGATGTGTTGCACATATCATTAATTTCGTTGTGCAAGATGGATCAACTAGAATTGAAACTATAAAAGATGGTTTCAAATACATGCTAAAAGATATTTTTAGTTCTAGTAACCCTCGATATCATAATTATATGCAATTTTGTGTCGATGTGAATGCCCTCTTTTTAGGTCGGAATTGGGAAAAAAAATACCCGATGGAACTTCACTTGCAAAATGTTTGAATGTGTCTTACGTCAAAAAGATACTTTAAAAATGTTCCATGACAACCCTGTGGACCGTAATAAGGTTACGACTTATCCGAAATCAAGTTGAGATACTATCAAACTTGTCACGGACGTGCTTGATGTTTTTAAAAAACAACTACTTTTTTTATCGGGGGTTTATTATCTTACAAGTTGTTTAGTTTTAAACAAAAATTTTTGAATGTTTGCGAAAATAAATGAGTTTGAAATGAGGAGCACAATGTTTGCTAATATGATGAAACCGATGAAAGCAAAGTTAAAAAAATCTTTTCAAGAAATACCTCTCATTATTACTTGTTCCGCCGCTTTGAATCCGACTCTAAATGTTGGGGGGGGGGGGGGGGGGGCGGTTTGAGACTTTAATTCAAAATATTTGTTACGATTTGGGTTTATTGGATGATGACATGGATTATGCATCAAAGGATGTTTCAAAATTTAACAACGTTTTTCAAATTTTATTTGAAGTTTATTTAATAAAATATGGTTCAACAAACATTTATGACATGAAAAATACGGGGACATCGCGATCCACTTCTCACCAAAATAACGAAACAATTAGACTTTATAATACTTTGAGGATTGAAAATTCCAAACGAGCCCAGTCTAAGCGAGCTCGGAAGGTATATTGGTTCCGATTTCTTGTCTCAAATGAGTATTCAAGAGTTTGAAAATTTTTATATTTTGGCTTGGTGGAAAGGAAAGGAAACCCAATTTCCAATTCTAGCCAATATGGCCAGTGATCTACTAATATGTGTGTATATTATTAAACAAGAAACAAAAGAAAAAAATGAAAAAAAAAAAAAAACTTTTGGCATATATATGGACGTGTATATGTAATACGTGTGTGTATTACCATAAGGCTTTATGCCTTCCCAATTCATTTAACCCCCAAAAACCTACCGTGGAGCCTAATTTTTTTATGGTTAAACACAATCAAAAGCAATATAATCTAAACAAAAAAACATTCTTATTTCACACTTATTAACCAAAAACAAAAAAAAAAATTAAAAAACCTTATATGCGCCGAACCGGTTTTGAACCGGTTTCGATAAAAACCGAACCGGTTTACATATGTTCGTATTTTTTTGGAGTTGGACCGGTTTGGAACCGAACTGGTTTCCGAGTGAACCGGTTTTGACTACGTTGTTCATAAAAAAATCGGTTTGTGCATCATGACTAGCCGGGACTGAACTGGGTTAGACCAAGCCTAACCTAATTCTTCATTGAGTGTCGGAGCCTAATCCCAGGGCACAATCCCTGAGACGGTTAATTGGTCCTTGATTAATAATGGTTATCTATTAAACTTTTCTCTCTCTCTCTCTCTCACTCTCTCTCTCTCTCTCTCTCTATATATATATATATATATATATATATATATATATATATATATATATATATATAAAGATTTATCAGTGATGCCATGTAAAAATACTAATTGATTGAATTACGGGGATAATGTCTAGGTTGGATTTAGTAAGGTGTTTAAAGTGGGATTTCCAAACAATATAATTTATATACCAAATAGACCCTATCATCGATATGATCATACCTGGTTATTTCTTACTTGATAGATCTTAATGTAGACATTAGGATTAGTGAGGAATCTAGACTATCATTAGTCACCAAGAACATTACACTAGAACTTAGTATTAATCATACTTAGGTCACGTCAAAAAAAGGCTAAGGTGTTAGGGGAAGCGCTCCCAAATTCTCTAGTAACCCACCTAAGTCTGGTGAGTGCATAGTCATTTTCATGAACATGATTTTAATATAAGTATTAAATAAAGTATTAAATATATGTGAAAGAGTTTATATGTGAGCTATATGCCTATTGTCTGAAATATGTGTTAAAAAAGTTATTGATAATATACGATATGTGAACCAGTTATGGTTCTATATATGTTAAGATATATATATATATATATATATATATATATATATATATATATATATATATATATACCTATTGTTATGTGGCATTAATAGTAGAAGTAGTAGTAGAGTGAAAGATAAAAGTATATTAAATACTTGGTGTCAATAAAAACATTAAGGTAGGATAATGTGGCCTAAGTAGAGTTGGTATTAGAAATTGAGCATTTTAGACTAACGGAGAGATAAGATAAGACTTGTAAAGCAGCCTTAAGTTTAATTACATTGGATATTGGGTAGCATCTTCTTAAGAGTACGTGTGAGATATGAACACGGGATAGAACTCATATATTAGTATTTGGAAAGGTATTAAGTATTCCCTTTCTATCCAAATATGTTTTGTAAGTCATGTGGTAGAGTATAGATGACCACCCTTGATGAGACAATGTCTTGTGGTATTAATGAATCACTGACCCAAGAGTATGGATTAAGCATAGTTATTTATCACTAATCCGAGACTATGGATTAGGCATAATTATCCATCATTGATCTGAGAGTATGCATTGGGTATACTCATGCAACATTGGTCCGAGAGTATGGATTAAGCTTAGTCATTCATCACTGATCCGAGAGTATGGATTAGGTAAAGTCACTTATCACTGATTCTAAGAGAATGGACTTGGTATAATAAATCGATTGTTGCATTATCTCCCCTATTGTCTCTATTGATCCTCTTATACTGCTAAGGAATCCTCGAAGCAGTGTAGTCAAATTATTGTTCACATGAATCCTTCTAGTTAAAATTCGTAAAGTCGTTGTATAAGATCAATATGTGAGGATCGACGGGATAGGGTATATTGTTTATATGCGATATATCTGAGATAATGATAAAAGTTGATCTTGTAGATTTTTAAAATATATTTCATTAAAACATTATGGGACTGAAACCCTATGTACTCACCAGGTTTCCCAACCTGACCCACTAAGTGTTTTTGTGTCACAGGTAGCGGTACTACTATACAATCCACTGAGAGATTCAAGGAGATTAGCTCATTAGTACAATAAGCTCATGTAATGCCCATAATGTTTATGCTTATATTTTTTTTATCAGTTATGACATCCCAAGTTTTAATAATTCCAATAAAAAGATTTCATTATAAATACTTTTTACAAGATAAATTATGATGTATAAAGAATACTTGGTTTTTAAAATAAGCATAAATAAAAAGGTCTTTTCTGACCGTGAAAATGGGGATGTCGTACTGTAACACTAGGTTCATTTTGCATTTTGGTTTATACCCTTTAGGGGTGTATTGTTTGTAGAATAGGTCCTTAGGGGGTTGAATTGCCAATTTTGGGAAAGTTGGAGTACGTTGTGTGTACTCCTTGTACGATGGGCATACTAAGGGAAGTCTGGTCGCAGAGCTCATCCATGTACATGGGGCATACATGGAGTATGCTTAGCGTACGTTAGCATATTAGAAACCCTAGTTTAGGGGCTTGTACCCTATATAGACCATAAGATAGCATCTTTTATCCTTGTTCAACCAGCCTCTATAACCTTGAAAACCCTAATATGCTCCATAGCCTTTATGTGGTGCTTTTAAGCTCTTCTGAAGCTTTTGTCGGGGATTTTGTGCATCTTAAGGGGAAGGGAAGAAGATTGACAACTCATTATTTAAAGGAGGGCCTTGAGATCCAGCTTTAACACATTCTTTTGTTGGCTTTTGAGGTATACAGTTCAAATCTTGTCATGTGATTTCATAGATCTACTCTTTAGCTTGTTATGGTAATTTTTGTCCTTTTTTCATTGGTTTTGTGAGCTAAAGACGTTTTTGGAGTTTATCCTTGTAGAGCTGGACACATGAAGGGTTTCTTGACCATAAAAGTGCAAAATTAATGCTTGTTTTGTCTGATGCATGTATGAAGTCATTTATTAAGCTCTAGAGCCCCATTTATAACTCAAAACATCAGCGAAAAACTATTATTCTTAAAATCTCATATCAAGAGTCTGTGACAAGGACCCAATCTTGAACCGTGCCAGTGTAAAGTCAAGTTAACCCTCATTCCTACCTGATGTACCTGTACTAATTATTTTATAAAGGAAAGGGTAAGCACGAAGCTTAGTGAATTTCAACATAACATAACAATAGAAGTATTACACCCTACTCCTACAATCCATGCCATCAACAAATATGCAGACATCCATATAACATATAAACATCAAGATCATACGCCTCGTTTCTATTTGGGAACACAACCCAAACAACACCCAAATAAAGACTCGGTATTCAGTCGTCGAGTCCACGGACTTGGAGTTTCTGCCTTTGGTCCCCCTGACTTAGCACAATGGCCTTCAATCAGTCGGCTCAATATTCAGTCCTCAAGCCCAAGAATTTCATGCATATACATTCCACATACTAAATAAGAATATCAAACATAGCTCATGCAACAAGTATTACATTAACTATCAAGCATATACTTCCTAGTCACACCCGACCTAACAATAGGCATATAATACCCTAAGGTTATGAAGTGAGGAACTCACATTCGATAGCAAAACACTCTCCAAAGTAGCCTGAGACACCCTTTACACAAGGTCAACCTTCAAACTTCCTAATAATAGCAAATAGAGTTAAGTTATGGCTATTTGGTACCCCAAAATACAAATGGTTCATGGGTTAATTTTCCAAATTTTTATATAGAGGTTATGGTTTGGTCGAGACATGTTTTTCCCTTCTTAAACACCTTATTTTTCAAAACTGTTTTTCATTCATAAAGCTCAATTCCTTAGATTTAAACATAGTATTCAAAAATCTTTCTATGATTTTTCTACTATTTTTGATGATTTTTACAAAACTCCCACACAAAACAGTTCATTACAGACCGGTCTGGGTAAATGGTCGATTTCACCCTAGATAGAGGCATTTATGGCCTTCGGTCAAAACAAATGAATTGTAGAGGACTCAAAACGGAACTCTCGGCTTTGGTTTTGACTAAAAAGTGTTTTCCACGACCGAGATATGACCTCTCAATTTTTTAGACAGATTAGGTTATTTCCATAAATTCACAGCTTGATATTTTTAGGTTAATTAGCTTCTTAACCCATTAAGACCTAATCCCAAATGAGTTATAACCTAAAAAGGAATTCCATAGCAGTAGACATATAGTCTTGAGTCAAAATGACAATTGCCACTTCAAATCCAACACAAAGCACACTGGTTTTATATGGAAAACGAAAGTATAATGTTATACGATAAATTATGGACTTAGGGTTTTTAGCTCACAACATTTCAATACCCGAGCCATACTAAGGACATAATAACCTTGCTGGAAACATCAAACCACTACCATCATGACAATGGTGGTCAGAGGTGGCTGCCACCAATTAAACGGTGGTGGTGGTGGTGGGTTTTACCGAAAGAAAGGGAGAAAAGGAGATTGTGATGAATATTTACCTTGAAACAATAACACGCTAGCAATCAAACTTCAACTCTTCATTTGATTGCATCCCTATCTCCTTCCCTTCTGCCCTTTCGATCTCATTCTTCCTCCCCTTCTCAGTTCTCGGTTCTCTTTTCTTTTCCGCTCCCTCGGCCGTAACTCAAAATCACGCACACACACTTCACGATTTGGATTTTTAAGCTTCTAGGTATAGAATGTAATATATTAAAATATTTGATCAATGGGCTAGCAAGAAGTGGCCGATCATGAGGCCACAATCCCATCAAAATAAGACTTAATTTAAGACATTTCATTATTTTACCCTCAACTATGTTGTAATGACCAAAACACCCCCTTTTAACAAAATCCTTAACATCCTAGGTTTCCTAACTTGTCATTTTCAACCCGTAACCCTCACTTTATACACATTTAAGGTTTTAGAAACAATTTATAAATATTCATTCTTTTTATTAACTTACCACCTTTAATTTAAAATCCAAAAATAACTAAATTAATTTAATAAGACATAGGATAAATTATATACCGGAAATCAGGATGTTACAACTCTACCCCGCTTAAAAAAACATAATCCTCAGAGTCACTGGTAGCAAATAAATCTGAATAGTATACATATATCCTTGTATTCGACTCCGAGTTCTACTTAGATCCATCCCGATACTACTACTACTGAAGTTCTACTAACTCGATATCTTTGTTCTGCCGAATCTTTGCCTCTTTCTCGTTGATAGAAACTGTCTGTTGAACATAGTTAAGCCACATGGATATGTGTAATCCTTCAAGTGTGGACACTATTTTTTGATTCTCCATACCATTTTTGAAGTTGAGACACATAACAAAGGTCATTTATCCACCATAACTCATCTGTTAGTTCTAATCAATACACAACCTTCCCAACTCAAACAATAATCTTGAATGGTATTATGCATCGAGATCCTAAGTTCCTCTCTTACGAATCTTATCAACTCCTACTAAGGTAAAACTACTAACATGTTATAATCTTTCACCTGTAACTCCAAATCTAAACATTTCATGCCAACGTGGCCCTTTTGTCGACTTTATATGGTTACCATTCTCTTAAATGATATATGGCTCAACTCATTCACCTTAAGGACCATGTCCGTATTCCCAAATAATCGATGAACAACTCACCCAACACATAAATGTCCTACAATTCTTGTCACACAACAAAATAAATGACAACATGTCAATACAAGCTTGGAAGTTGTGCTAAATCGCAACCGACTATCCATTTTACTCCTGAAACCTTTCCTAAAACCGAGACGTGAACTTTATGTCCCTATTAGGGAGCATATAATTTGGAATCGGATGCTTGGTTACCCTCCCTAGCGCAGATATCTTCTTATTACCTCCAGAACAAAAACCTGACCATAACAGGTCAAATAACCTCATTTTAACAAGTAATCTCTATTACTCCCAAATGAAACAATATCTTGATCAACACCTCCCCAACATTTTGTTAGGGGTAATTTTTCTAACACTCATCTATACAACTCTAGCCCTCTAGTTGTCTTCCTAGCGTATCAATACTTTTAACTACATAAGAAAAACATATCCTACCCACTGGATAGTGATCTTCCATCGATATGCCCAACTCATACTCTTACATTATTCCACTTTGCACCCAAGGTATCGTACTTCGTATCGATCTGTACACCATGGTATCCTCATCAATCAATTACGAACAATAAAGCTAACTAATTTAAACCTTCATACAATACCTACAAATTGTAAGCTCTTAACTAATCATTATCGGTCTATAGGCGTGTAACCATCATCACACAAACTTGTATTTTTTTCAATTACCATTCTTTAGCTCACGAAAACTTGTTGGTCTTGCTATCATCCCATAATAGAAGTAGCTAAGAACAAAATAAAGTATCGAACCTTATGAAGCTAGACAATACTATTTGAAGATCATACCATGCCTCGAATATCCAAGAGTTTATCAAAGACGAACAGGGAAGGGGACTCTTGCCCCCAATCCTAAACTAGGGCTTAACCGAACACCTAACATGTGAATCAATGCAGATGATGCAGAACGCCTAACAATCACTTACCCAAAACAAGTTGCACCTGCTATAACGATCTAGTGCACGATATTGTTGAATATATAACAGACCGCAATGATACCCAATTCATCAACCGAATCATCCATCTCAGATGGTTGCCTGCTTTTCCTTTATCCTTTGCGAAAAATAGAGAGAATAAGGATTTCAAAATCTACAACAGCTGCCTCAAGTCTTCCCTACCATACCAAGGTTTTTGTAGTCTTCAAACCCTTATTGTGGTGAGTAACTCTCCCACTTGGAACTCCAACACATCTATTGATACTCCCTTGATGGATCAAGTTCCCATCTATCTTAAACGATCCATGTAATTCAGATTCGAAGGGATCAATCATATTACAAAACTAAGTGGACCTTCTTATTCACGTAGCACTTGTATGCAACACCCAAAGTAAAGCTAATATGAAACCGTACTTAATGCTCAGATGGTATCCTGACAAATCTTCAAGGTACACATCCTCGAAGCTCTCTGACAACCTGCTCTTCTATCACCTCCTATTCTTTGTCTCTATACATACTCTTCACAAATGCTAAATACTATATATTGTAATGCAACGGGTAACTTCGAGCCTTGTGGCAACACATATAGCCCTGATCTGACTAAGGTATTGACCTTAATCAAATGTTCTTCCCCTATTGGTTTCGAACCCACATCTATTGTGATGACAAAACAATTCCCACATTAACATACTCATCAATCTATTTTCGTTATCGTACATAGTTCTTGCATCACCATTGAAATAAATTGATCGGTAACCTCCCACCAAGGACCTATAAGGTGCAAACTTAGTAATTATAGGTAACTATTACTATCCTAGAATCGACGATCTCAAACGGAAGAGAATGGAATATGATCAACATATATCATGAATTTGCTGATCCCAGAAGCATGTGGTATAATTGAGTAGCAGTCCCACCGTCAACAATCACTAAGGCAATAGAGTAACAAATTCCATGGCTACGTCGACCTACTCATGAAACTTCTTAAACATGTTTTCACTATAAACTATATAAAATAAGCTATACATACCCGAACGTATGTAACAAGGATATAATCAGAAGAACATGAAGAACATGTAGAAACTATGTCATGAGGCCCTGCCTCCAATTCCTGCGAACAAGAAGTACCGAGACCTATGCCACCCCTACTGATAAAGACGCATATTTGGCTCGAATAAAATCATTCCATAATTCGACCTTTAGTGAGCAATCCTGGAAATCATGCCCTTTTCATTCGTACTTGCTGCATTTGAACTTGCAGTATATTGGAAAAGAGGGTCCTTCAACCTAACCACATATGTCGTGGTTCTTCTGACCTACAGCTCTTGGTACAACAGTGTCAACTTCTTGATACTTGCCAATGATTCAGGCTCTGTGCCCGCTTCCTCTTCTCAACTGCATCTTCAAGCTAAGGTCTCTCTTTCCGAGTCGTCCCAACACTCATATCAATAATATGTGCAGCTGCAAATCCGCTCCTCAAACATGATGACCCTCCTATCAAATCAACTTATTAGCTTATCAATGATCTACATAATGATTTCTTGTAACTCATCTAGTACAGCCTACAACACCTCGAATGCAATCCAATCAAACCATGATGTGCTATCCGAACATGCCCCAGTGCCATCTACTCCAATTCGCATAATTGACATTATATTTAATCAAGGTTGTAAAAATCGCTTGACGGAAGCTCGACGATCGACTGATGTTAAGGGATTAATCGATCTTGGAATGGATTAATCGAGGATTAATCAGGGACCATATATTATTAATAAAATATTAAAATTTATTAAATATTAATATATCTTAAGAAAAACAAGTACTTCAAAATTAGAAAATAAGAAAAATTGGTATAATATTTGAAAATTTTGGAGTAAAAAAGGAAAGTTGGTTTTTTGAAATTTTTTGACCTTTTTTTGACTTTTTTTGACATTTTTTTATTATTTATTTTGACTTTTGTTGACCGATTAATCCCGCCAAGGCCGATTAATCCCGCCAAACCTGATTAATCCTAAATTTCCGATTAATGCCTTAATCCTCGACGGTTGGAGAACGCCAAGCGATTAATCCACGATTAATCGCCTATTAATCCTGATTTCTGCAACCATGTATTTAATAACAACTGACCTCATCATTATCCAACCAAACGGTTATCACTACTCCACCTTCTGTCCGTTCGTTCACTAGTACCTCCTACCACCATTCCTAGTAGCATATGACACTACTGTCATAATCATCGCTAGTACCTCATTGGCACTTAGCATAGTAACTTATCCCATCGTATGGATCTTGTAGTTACCATCCTTACTCGAATATAAAGACTTATGATTACTAAAATTTATTAATACACCAATAATCATAACAATATTACCACTCTCAACTCCTTGGGCCTTCCGTGACTTCTCCCGGCCTAAACACGAATCATATGCTTCAGATAGATGGAGCTCTACTACTATCTTTCACACCTATACATATTTGTTTTGAGATCCATTCTAGACTGTCCAATTCGCTCCCCGTCGTTAATTTCTATTATATATAATCTCTACACTAACAATGTATATCCTTTCGTAGTGTAATGGTTTCATTTTAATTCCTTAACTCTAATCTGCAAGGAAGCTCCTCTGACACTGACATGTCGCAAAATGAATGCACAGTCATACACAACATGAAGCCAAATAGTCATTCAAATATCGAATTCCATGCCAGAAGGGTTGAACTCAAACAAGAGCTGCACAACAGGATAAATCAAGCATTCTAAGTCTATTTAGCTCCTATTGCATAAAACAAAAAGAATTCACTACAATGAATAAAATACGTTTCTTCGAAAATGTTTTGATAACGTATTTATCATGTTTTTCTGGGAACAAATTCTGCAACATTTTTATGAAAAGAAGTACTATGATTTTTACAAAGTATAAACAAAACCGTTTTTTTTTTGCCGTGAAAAATTGGGGATGTCACACTTTAAGCCTACCACAGAAGGTGAGTAGTGTATTCACCAACTCACTAGGTCGTATTGGGCTCTTAATTATTAATGCGACGCATATGGTTTTCTGCCACCTCGCATGACTCGCGAGTGGTATCCTCTGTTCTCTGTCCTATTCCTGACGAAAGCAATCTAATGTCCACTTATGTCCCTTTGGTATCTTCTGGCATCCCACTAGCTTCATACTCTTTGTCTAATCCCTTCTCGAAGTTCTCTCTGTTGACTATTTTAGTGAGGCGGTGTCTCTAGTCAGGTTGTCGGTGCGACAATGGGAATGTCTAGAGAATCTATGAAAATACTCAATCTATTTATAGTAATAATTTTAACTTGAGACCCTTATTGAATCTTTCTATAATCACATAGGGTATACAAGTTATATATATCTCGGATCTAATAGTCATTCGAATATGTGATACTACTCCAAATCCACATCTAGACAAGGAAAAGGAAGTGAAGTGAAACCACACATTCTAAGTCTATGAGATCTTTATTATATATCACTCTAGGATGTATACACTTTGCCATTATAGACTGATCAGTAAGGGTCTTTTAATTCTCATATAATTATTTACAATTATTGAAGATACTCCTATAGTATCTCTGTTTTGGGTTTGGTTCTTAGGTTTCTTGTTACTGTACATTCTTAGTATTGTTAATTGGTAGTATCTCAAAATACTCAGATAGTATTTTACTTTATGTTTTGTTCAAAAGGCTCCTTTGGACCTAGTATTTGTTAAGTTTTAAGTTTGTCGCAACACCACTATCATCCCCGAACACACGTTCACCATATCTCAAATAAATATAGTTGATCAGGCTATATTCCTTCCAGATACGATTACATAACTACCCAGTTTTGAATTTTGTGCCCAACAATTAAATACTTTTGTTATGTTCTAGAATGATACCGTTCTATAGTAACTATGTAGGTATGTAGATATGTATACTTTTAGTTAAGCATTTTAGTATTTAAAGGTATAAACTCTTAGTCAGAGTATTTTATTCCCATTGTATTTATGGTCTGTATATCTTTTATGGGTTGATATACATAATTCATTATAAACAATGTTCTGATACCAATCTGTCACACCCCAAAACCAAGAACGGCGAAAACATTCAGGGGCGGAGGACGTCATGTAAAGTATCACAACAATGCAAAGTTGTAAAAAAGTAACAACATCTTCCGTTGCATTAATAGTATAATTTTAAATACAAGTGTGTTCTTTCATAGAATAAAACAATATAATGAATATTCAAAATAAAAGACGAGCCTTGACTGCTCCGTTTTCACAAAACCTGGTCATTGTACCTGTCTATTGGTGACCTAAGAATACAAGTTATTTTGAAATCGACGATCAGCATAAAGCTAGTGAATTCATAAGTATTTAATGTCATTATTGGTAAATAAAACTTGTAATAAAAGACTTGAATTGTTTTGAGGAAAAGTTTGTATAAGTATGAAAACCCAACAAATCCCATATTTCCTACTAGTATAAAAAGTAGTCTTCTACCAAGACTCGAATGTAAGTAAGTAAATAGTATTCTAATGAGACCCGCTGAAAGTAAGTAAGTAGTCTTCTCACGAGACCCGCTGTAAATAAGTAAGTAGTCTTCACACGAGACCTGCTGAAAGTAAGTAATAATGTGATTTATAGTCCCCATACTAAAAGTTCTCCATAGAAGTTTTTCTGGGAAACTAATGGTGACATCCGCAACGAATTGCTAGGTCAAAATCCACATTTATGTTACAAAATCATATATATACCCAAAACTATACCTATAATAGCTTACTAGAAATTATATATATATATATATATATATATATATATATATATATATATATATATATATGAATATATGAACATATACCTTTGCTACCCAAAGGTACTAAACTGACCGATTAGAACCTTTATATCTACATATGTATACATAATATATAAGTAAGATTTGGACAACCTTCGGAGAGCTAACCGATACCTTAAGTACACATCCAAATAAGGAAAAGGAAATAAGGTGAGTTAGTTGTTCTAAGTCCTTCGAAGATTATTTATATAACTATACATATCTAGACATGCTTTTAACAATTGTACTAGGAATAGTAAATAGTATCTCCTAACTATACCTATTATAGTTACTAGTAATGTATGTGAATAACCGAAAGTATGCCTTTGCTACCCAAAGGCACTAAATTGACTGGTAGCACTTTTATGTCTATATATGTATACATAATATATAACTAATATTTAGACGACATTCGGACAAATAACCGATACCCGAAGGCCACATCCAAACAACGAAAAGGAATTAAAGCGAGCTAGCAATCCTAAGTCCTTTAAACATTACTTATATAACTATACATCTATAGGCATGCAATTGACAATATAAATGTATAAAAGAAGTTTTGGTAAAACCTTTGAAAAGTTTAATAAATAAGAGTTGATAACTTAATGTCAGTTTATAAAACGATTTGAAAGCAGTTTGTTTGATAAAAACATTTTAAAGCATAAGAAATCATTTGTTTGAAACATAATTGTAACAAAGTTTGAAAGGAAAGATATAGTATGAAATATAGTTTAATAAAGAGCTTAGTATGAAAAGTTGTTTTGAGAAATCATTTGTAAGTAGTATACTTGGTAAAACTGCTAAAAGTGTAGTAAATCCATAGTTTGATAGTTATTAATCACATCTGATTGATATAGTAACTATGATGATTGAACTTGTATCCCCCCCATAAAAGCATTTATAAACATTTAAAAACATTTAAAAGGTTAATTAAGGGGTATAAACTCACCTGTTGTGAGTGGATTGTAGGGAAGTGTTGGACAAGGTGCTAGGTGTCAAGTGGAGACTTGAACACACACAATGGTCCTGGTTAACATATAATGAAACATATATGTATCCAATTAGTCATTTTAACAACTAATTAACCAATTTAAGACACCCTAGGACGTGGAAACATTTTGATTCAAGTGTTATAGTGTAACAACCGAAAAATACAACCAATTTTAAATTTTTCAAAAACATCTCGATTCCATTAATTCTTTACAAAAAGGGTTTTCAATACAAAACATTTAACGTGTTCCCAGAATCACACACTACAAAATCATGAGGAGCGGTACGATCACACCTTCGCCTTGCCACGATCTCCTGAATAACCTGAAAAACATGAAACCACAACTGTAAGCCCGAAAGCTTAGTGAGATATCCCCAAAATACCAACCACAAATACCATACACGCATAACATGCCATAACATATCCGATCACAGAACAACCATGCACTTCGGGTCTACTGTGTGATTGGTCTGCCCGCTACCGGGCCTTCAATCCACCTGGTTCACTCTCTGAGTCTACAGTATGACTGGTCCGCCCGCACCGGGCCTTCAGTCTATCTGGTCCACTCTCTGAGCCTCCGGGACGTCTGGTCCGCCCTTTTGGGGCCTACAGCCTATCCGGACCGCTCGCTGGGCCTTCGGGACAACCGGTCCGCCCTGGGTATCTTGGCCTACAGCACACAACAGGACCCGCCTCAACCTAACTCCAGTCCAAACAATCATGTGCACATATACATACAATCATATAGCAATTCACAGTCAACAAGCAGATCAAACAAATCACATAGCATATCATCATCCTAATCAGGATACCGACCTAACAGGTCACTAGCATAGCATCTCCCTATCTCTCAGGGTACCGATCTCAAACGGGTCTCTAACATATACCATCCTAGCTCTCAGGATGCAACATATCATAGCAACAACATAACAACAACTACCCGGATCTCAATCCGATAAGGGCCGGCCTTGGTGCCTTAGACCCTATTGATATAATCAGGATAAGGGCCGATCTCTACCACTGGACAACTGCCAATGCACTGAACTCAAAACAACAATCAAAAATTACCAAAATGCCCCTGGAAACCACTGGTCAACCCTTGGTCAATGACAAGGTCAAAGTCAACTCCTGACTGACCCTACTCGCCGAGTCAACCCTATGACTCTCCGAGTTCCCATAATCAGAACTTCACTCAATCCACGACCTAACTCGCCGAGTCACCCCGAGACTCATCGAGTTCAACAACTCTGAGTCCACTCATATACAACTCACCGAGTCATCCCTTGACTCGCCGATTCTCGACTCGACCAGAAAATATTGGGACTCTTCGACAAGACTCGCCGAGCCCAAGAACAGACTCGCCGAGTCTAAGGCTATCTTTAACTTACTCGCCGAGTTGTTCATACAACTCGCCGAGTTCCAGGCCATCTTCATCCAAATCGCCGAGTTGTTCTTCCAACTCGTCGAGTACGCCCATGTGACTCGCCGAGTACCACCGGTCTGAATCCAATCATAAGCATTCCAGGCCATGCAATTGCTCCAAAACATAGATCTAGCCTCCTACAACTCATCCATCACGTAAAGTGGCAAACTTTACGTGAATCCGAAGAGATCTATGCATATTACACATTAGGGCTAAGGTTTGGGACAAGATAGCTTCATCCAACACTCAACACAGGAACTTTTATGCATTCTAACTCTTCTCCATCCCATATCTGAGGTAGCAACCTCAGATCTAGCCTCTAAACTCCAATACATCCAAAGGATATGATCTCAACACCCCCAAGATGAAGAATCTACACAATAGCAGCTCAAACAATGGAAAGATACCTCAAAAGGAAGCTCCAGGAGAAGATTTTCCCGAATCCTTGCAAAGCCCTTTGATCTAAGCCTCTTCTTCTTTGGGATCTCTTCAACAACCACCTCTTCAAGCTCCAATTTGCTCAACAATGGTGCTTCTCCATGATTTTAGGGTTTCTGGAACTTATGGGGGAACAAAGAGGTTAGGAGTAAAACATTATGATCTTTATGTAGGGCTCAACCCCGAGAATTAGGGTTTTCTCCACTCAGCGCCTACTCGCCGAGTCTATCATGCTGACTCGCCGAGTCGGCTACTTAACACGCGACCAAGTCGCGACTCTACTCGCCGAGTCCATCCATGGACTCGCCGAGTCACTCTTTCCCAAATTACACTTTTAGACCTTCAACCCTACTCTTGCTATTTCGGGATGTTACAATTCTCCCCCACTTAAATTAGGCTTCGCCCTCGAAGCTTACAGCAATTCAATCCCGAAGATACTTCCACAGCACGCCACCTGGTCTTAACCGGGCCAAGTCCCTTAAGGCATACTCATCGAAACTCAAACACACTTTCTCTTTCCTTATGGTGTCCTGACCACCATCTCAAGCCGAGCACCGGCTGTACCCCTGATCATCACTCTCGATAACCGAGAATTACTCAAGATGCAACTCTGCTCGAAATCTTAACAATCACCCGACCCATAAGGGTTAGCAAAACCATGAACCATTGAATCCCCGATCCGAATCCCACTCCATCCATTCCGTGACGACGGAAAGACCCATTCTCGCTCTTAGAGCAACTCTCACGAGTTCCCCTCTTGCAACCGCATACATATGTTGAACTAGCTCTAACACCCTCAGGTTGGGAAAACCTGACACACTGATAATATCCTCCAACATCCCCCAGGATGAACCACTTATACATATCCAATATCCTGATCAGAATCACACTGAGAGCCCAAGACTCTCTCCCTGCATCCCCTCCGAGTCTCTTGGCTCTACATCTGCGGAATTCCTCCGCAACCTTAGCAGACATCCCAAACCGGATGAGCTTCTAATCCACTGCCGCAAACACGTTGCTCAAAACCATACTCGAATTACTCTAATCATAACTCTGCTCTGCCGCTTTCACTTCCGTGAACTTGCACTCCCTCTCGGAGTTACACACCTGTCTCGCTTCCTTTTCCATGGAATCCACTTGGCCATAATGCCACTCCAACAAGTGTCGCGGTGCTCGCCCGATGCTACACCACCCTTAGCGTGTCCGCTATCCTTCCAACACACTTACTTTGACTCTCCTCGCAGGGACTCTCAAGCCCATGCACTACCTCAACTAAACAAGATCACTACCCGGGGCCAGACCTTCCAATGCAATCACACTGCAACATACACAATCAGCAATCTCAAACTGATCTAACAATACCTGCAGAATCTTCAGCATGACTGGACCGCCTCATCAGGCCTTCAGCCCATCTGGACCACTCTCTCAGAACCTTCAGCCAATCTGGACCGCTCTCAGTGCCTTCAGTTTGGCTGGACCATTCTCCGAGCCTTCAGTCTGACTGGTACGCCTTCCGGCCTTCAGTCTATCCGGACCGTTTAACTATCAATCAACATTCCGAGCTATCCCCCCTCGGAATTCCTCCCATGCATACCGTTCTAGCCCTCTAGGGGTTCTGAACTCTAACTCCATCATACATACTCGATCCCGGCCTGCTCCCAGGCCCTCCACAATACTATGCCCTAGGTCTGTATCCCGCCCCGCATGCCCGACACTCACTCCTATCAGCCTATACTCTGGGCTGACAGAACACTGCTGAATCCCAACAGCTAAGCACCCTCAAATACTCATTGATCTCTCGGAGAATTCTCCAATTCTCCCCCACTTAAAGCACTGACTAACAACCACCGGTCGCCATTAACGACCTTCCAGAACAATCCACACAAAGAGAACACTTACACACTGACTGTTTCCCACAATCATAAACAACCCTCAGCAAAACACATCTCCTCACTAATCAATCCGCTCAAAGAGAATCCGATCTCCAATTATCCTCTCCACGACTG
Organism: Lactuca serriola; assembly: GCF_051521515.1. Lineage (NCBI taxonomy): Eukaryota > Viridiplantae > Streptophyta > Magnoliopsida > Asterales > Asteraceae > Lactuca > Lactuca serriola. The sequence continues at coordinate 285,339,349 of NC_136411.1, forward strand.
CAGATGCTACCCGTCATTCAACCCAATGCCGTATCTCCACTAATAACCCTCACGAAAGATAACCAATGACAGCACAAACATCAAACTATAACCATACCAAACCCTCCGGGAACAACGGATACCAAAACGAAAACCCGAAACCCAAACCATAACCAGAAACTCCAACCCGCAAAACGACGAATATCACAACGAAAACCAAACAAAATACCGGCTCATAAACATTACACCACAATAATCACAAGATAACAAAATATCAAGAAAGAAACATACCCGCAGCTGCATCCGGTACTGCTCTGACCTCCTCTGCCGCAAGTTGATAAGCACGACCCTGAGCCCTCGGGGGCTCTGCTCCACCCTGACCTCTACCTGTGATCCTCAAAGTGGCCGGTGCTGGAGCCTGCACCGATCCTGCAGCAAACTGTGGACAGTTGGCCCTCAAATGTCCAACCTGATGACAATGATAGCAGATCCTCAAATCCCGAACTGGCGCTGACTGCCGACAATCCCTCGCATAGTGCCTATCCCTTCCGCACTTGCGGCATGTACCACCGGTCCTACAAACCCCGGTGTGACCCTTCCCACACTTCCCACAAGTGTGGCTGCTCAAATCCCCCACTCTAACATCAACGGTCTTGGACCGTTTTGGCGCCGGCTGCGACTGCACCGGAGCCTGCCTCAATTCACGCATCTGCAACTCCATCTCTAACTCACGCCGCCTAGCGGCCTCCTGCAACTCCAACAAGGTCTCACACCTCTGCGCAGACACAAACTGTCTGATGTCCCTCTTGAGCATGCTCAGATATCGGGACATCTGGGCCTTCTCTGAAGCGAACTCTGGGCAAAACATCGCCCTCTCAGTGAACATCCTGGTGATCTCAGTCACCGACTCCGAATTCTACTTCAGCTCAAGGAACTCCTGAGCCAATCTTTCCCTCTCAACTTGCGGAACATAACGAGTATTGAACATTTCTCTGAACTGATCCCACGAAACCGCAGCCCTCTGCGCATCCGAATATGACCCCGTGGTCAATCTCCACCAATCCTTCGCCCTGAGCCTCAACAGGTTCAGAGCACACCTCACCCTATGATCAGCAGGGCATGAACACGTGAAGAAACACCCCTCCACGTCTGACAACCACCTCATAGCAACAATCGGGTCCTGAACTCCATCGAATGTGGGAGGCTTCGTCTTATGGAAGTCCCGATACTGAAAACCCCGACTAGCTCCTCCCCCTGCCGCTGCTACAGTTGTTGTAGCCGCCGCGGCAGCCGTCTCAGTGAGAGCCGCATAACGCTCATCAAAATACTCAACCATGGCGGTCTTAATCGACCTAAACAGCTCTGGCAACTCAGCCTGGAACAACTCAGCAATCTCATCACACAGGATCTCACGAATCCTCGCATCCAACTCGCTCGTGCTCATCTGACCGATAACCTCGGGCGGCACCGATTCGTCTGGAACTCTCTCTCCAGCTCCCAATCCTGACCCGGATCCACTCTCATCATGCCTCGGAATCTCCATACTGAAAAGAAACACCACGCAAAATCTCAGACTCTTCCCACACCCTGGGATCCAACTCTCTCTCAACCCACCCTAGAGATCATGGTTTCCCTGATACGCGTATGGGTCCTGTGCTTTCAGTAGTACGGGCCCATACTACCTTCCACACCTACCCACATTTGTATGAAGTACTACCACAATTCCCAAGAGAACATGCATAACAACGATCAACCCTCACCATTAGAGGAACACTGAGAATCTCGCATAAGGGTCCCTAGGCTATAGGCATCACAAATCAGGCAACATATCATGAAATCCTGAAGATCCCTAGCCTAACACTAGCATGCTGTTCTATCAAAGCTCAAAAACAAATAACATGCATGGTATTTTGGGGTTACTTACTGGCTCCAGCTGATCATACCTCCGCGTCCTCCTTTACTTTGAAAACCATTTTTAAATACTCTTTTGAAAACTCTCCTCGATTTGAGACTGGAGTCACACGAGTGTTTCTCCAATTCACTCAAACCAAGGCTCTGATACCAACTTGTAACAACCGAAAAATACAACCAATTTTAAATTTTTCAAAAACATCTCGATTCCATTAATTCTTTACAAAAAGGGTTTTCAATACAAAACATTTAACGTGTTCCCAGAATCACACACTACAAAATCATGAGGAGCGGTACGATCATGCCTTCGCCTTGCCACGATCTCCTGAAGAACCTGAAAAACATGAAACCACAACTGTAAGCCCGAAAGCTTAGTGAGATATCCCCAAAATACCAACCACAAATACCATACACGCATAACATGCCATAACATATCCGATCACAGAACAGCCATGCACATCGGATCTACTGTGTGATTGGTCCGCCCGCTACCAGGCCTTCAATCCACCTGGTTCACTCTCTGAGTCTACAGTATGACTGGTCCGCCCGCATCGGGCCTTCAGTCTATCTGGTCCACTCTCCGAGCCTTCGGGACGTCTGGTCCGCCCTTTTGGGGCCTACAGCCTATCCGAACCGCTCGCTGGGCCTTCGGGACAACCGGTCCGCCCTGGGTATCTTGGCCTACAGCATGCAGCAGGACCCGCCTCAACCCAACTCCAGTCCAAACAACCATGTGCACATATACATACAATCATATAACAATTCACAGTCAACAAGCAGATCAAACAAATCACATAGCATATCATCATCCTAATCAAGATACCGACCTAACAGGTCACTAGCATAGCATCTCCCTATCTCTCAGGGTACCGATCTCAAACAGGTCTCTAACATATACCATCCTATTTCTCAGGATGCAACATATCATAGCAACAACATAACAACAACTACCCGGATCTCAATCTGATAAGGGCCGGCCTTGGTGCCTTAGACCCTGTTGATATAGTGAGGATAACTCACCTCGAAACTGCCGACTGAACAGATAACCCGAACTGCTCTGATCACTGATCCGATCTCTACCACTGGACAACCGCCAATGCACTGAACTCAAAACAACAATCAACAATTACCAAATGCCCCTGGAAACCACTGGTCAACCCTTGGTCAAGGACAAGGTCAAAGTCAACTCTTGACTGACCCTACTCGCCGAGTCAACCCTATGTCTCTCCGAGTTCCCATAATCAGAACTTCACTCAATCCACGACCTAACTCGCCGAGTCACCCCGAGACTCGTCGAGTTCAACAACTCTGAGTCCACTCGTATACAACTCACCGAGTCATCCCTTGACTCGCCGATTCTCGACTCGACCAAAAAATATTGGGACTCTTCGACAAGACTCGCCGAGCCCAAGAACAGACTCGCTGAGTCTAAGGCTATCTTTAACTTACTCGCCGAGTTGTTCATACAACTCGCCGAGTTCCAGGCCATCTTCATCCAACTCGCCGAGTTGTTCTTCCAACTCGTCGATTTCCAGCTCATATTCAAGCAACTCGTCGAGTACACCCATGTGACTCGCCGAGTACCACCGGTCTGAATCCAATCATAAGCATTCCAGGCCATGCAATTGCTCCAAAACATAGATCTAGCCTCCTACAACTCATCCATCACGTAAAGTGGCAAACTTTACGTGAATCCGAAGAGATCTATGCATATTACACATTAGGGCTAAGGTTTGGGACAAGATAGCTTCATCCAACACTCAACACATGAACTTTTATGCATTCTAACTCTTCTCCATCCCAGATCTGAGGTAGCAACCTCAGATCTAGCCTCTAAACTCCAATACATCCAAAGGGTATGATCTCAACACCCCCAAGATGAAGAATCTACACAATAGCAGCTCAAACAATGGAAAGATACCTCAAAAGGAAGCTCCAGGAGAAGATTTTCCCAAATCCTTGCAAAGCCCTTTGATCCAAGCCTCTTCTTCTTTGGGATCTCTTCAACAACCACCTCTTCAAGCTCCAATTTGCTCAACAATGGTGCTTCTCCATGATTTTAGGGTTTTTGAAACTTAAGGGGGAACAAAGAGGCTAGGAGGAAAACATAATGATCTTTATATAGGGCTCAACCCCGAGAATTAGGGTTTTCTCCACTCAGCGCCTACTCGCCGAGTCCATCATGCTGACTCGCCGAGTCGGCTACTTAACACGCGACCAAGTCGCGACTCTACTCGCCGAGTCCATCCATGGACTCGCCAAGTCACTCTTTCCCAAATTACACTTTTAGCCCTTCAACCCTACTCTTGCTATTTCGGGATGTTAGATATAGGTACCGAAGGGTTTCATCTAAAAGTTGTATGGCATGGAATTGGAGTTTATAACCGAAGGACCACTCCTTATGGAGTTTACGGCCTAAGGTCAATTCCCCCATGAGTTTACGGCCATAAACTCATGGTACTAAGTGCCATTGGATGATTTAAGGTCTTATAAGTCATGAGGAAGCATTCAATGATTAAATCCAAGCCTTAGGAAGCATTAAGGGCACAATATCACCCCTTTATAGAGTTTACGGCCTAAGGACCATTTCCTTATGAGTTTACGGCCATAAACTCTAAGTGGATATGGTTTCTTTAATGTTTAAGGTCCTTAACACTTCAAGGATGTGATCTAGGCTAGTTTCCAAGGCCAAAGAAGGGACTAGGGTGCATTTTGCGCCACTTATAAAGGTTTACGGCCCAAGAACATGTCTTGGTTGTAAACACCGTTGATCTTGTTTTCCTAGTGATTTCTAAGTGTAACCAAGTCCAACTCAAGAGTATAACAAGCTAGAATAAGTGTACTTACAATCTAGAAGCTTGATTGGGTGTTTAAGGTCGAAGAACACTAGTGTGTGTTCTTGGTGTTCTTGAAAAACCCTTGATTATCTATCAAATGAAGAGATTTCATGGATGAAATCATTCACAAACACTAGATAATGAAGTAAATCAACTAATCAAGGAAGGAAAACTTACTAAGTTTGAAGATCTAGTGATGATACTTGAGAGGATTTTGATGTTTTAGTTCTTGAAAGTGAGAAAAAGTGATAAATAGGACTAAGTGTCATATTTATACCCCTTGGGGTTTACGGCCGTAAACGTCATGTTTAGTCCATAAAATCCAAACTCTTGGAGTTTTGAGACCCTATTGTTTCACAATAAACCCTAGGGCATCCTCTCTCCTGTTATCTGTTGACGTACTAGGATTTAGAACACTCAAACTGACTCCAAAATTGCTAAAATTTAGAAATTAAGGGTATGACTTTGATTGAATGCATGGATTTTTATCAGATAGAAATTTCGTGTTGTCACATCATCCCTCCGTTAGAGGGAATTTCGGGACGAAATTCCCTCTAACGGGGGGATGATGTGACAACTCGAAATTTCTATCTTATAATAATCCCTACATTCAATCAAAGTCAAACCCTCAATTTCTAAATTTTAGTAGTTTTGGATCATGAAAAGAATAGGTACTTCTGTTCCATCTGCATCTCCTGTCCTGATTGATGGGAAGTTCTAAGTTTGGCCTCTAAGTTTATTTGTATGGTAGTACAATCACTCGTTGTTTGGAGACAGTCTCCGTCCTGAAATTCATATTAGAACTCATACATGGTTCATCAATCACCGTCTCGGGTATACGAGTCGTATATAATTAAGATTGAAAAGGTAGTCGAATAAATGATTCTTCTCTAAACTCACATCCAAACAAGGAAAAGGAGTCAAAGTGGAATCATCAATTCTAAACCTGTAGAACCTTGATTATATACCACCCTTGTGTATATATTCTTCAGTGATAGATCAACCGTAAGGGTGTTTGGTTTGAACTTGACGTACTGTATAAGTGGTAGTCCAGGAAGGTTTGTTGAGGTTTCTTCGGAAAGTATACGAAACAGGAGGTACTCTGTGCATGAGTACCTCGGAGTTCTAGAATGACGGCTTCGCTAGAAAGACGTTTACGGAGAAAGAGATTTACGCACGAAACTGGTATTGTGAGGATCAAATTGACCCAAGTTGTATGATAATAACGGAATCACTTGGAAATAGAGGCATTAGTTTATGAGTCTGACATAAACGCTACTGAACGAAATAGATTTTTAAGTTGGCCCCCAAGTAGTTTTTCCTATGGCAGTGATCCTTAGTATCTTCCCGTCTGCGTCGGAGTTCTTTGTTATTGGACAATCCCTTTTGAGGTGTCCTATTTCGCCGCATTGGTGACATATTTGGCTTGCACCAGCATCGGTGGTGGAAGTGATGTGTCGGGTCGGAGTTATGTGGACGCGGGCGCTTTTGTTTTTCATCCTTTTTCGACAATTCCTTTTATAGTGTCCAGTCTCACCACAATTATAGCAACCCTGGCTGGCTCCGATGGTGGAGGTGGTTCCACAGAAACGAGCAATGTTCCCCATTTTGTTGCAATTGATACATTGCAAAACCCGGCAGGCTCCATTATGATGATAGATACACTTGTTACACTTCGGGAGTATTCCCTCATATCGCTTGTGTTCCTTTTGGGCTCGACGCTTTCGTTTCTTAAACTCTGAGTTGTGGCTTTAGGTGTTTGCGACTGTTATTATTTGTTGATTTCTCGAATCGGTACAACATTCGGAATTGTCAATTTCTTTGTCAGTCTTATTCGCGTTGCCAGAGATGAGGTTTGCAAGGACAGCTATCACGACAGCTGTTACTGCAGCTTGGAATGTAGCGGCGTCGATATGAAGGATAGGAGTTTCATTGTTCGGCTGACTATTTCTGGATGATGACATGATTATGTTATACGAAAGAAAAGGAGTTCGTGAGTGATTATGTTTGAACCTAGATGTATTTCGATCATTCATGTTAAGAGTAGAAGTATGTTCTTGAGGGTTTGACCAACATCCCTATGATGCAGTCCTAGTACAAAGTAGAAGTAAGTTCATGGAATGGTCATAAGACATGTGCCGTCCACACTAGGGTGCCATTGGTTGGTGGATAACATGATCCAACCTTTGAAATAAAATTGGAAATGATTCTGGAGTTAAATTACTATAGTCCAATAACTTGACTAGAGTGAGTTTCAGAGACTCCAACGATAGTATAAATGGTATAGGGTTCTAATGATAGCCGAATGAAAGTATTTAGACAACGGTTTTTGGGAACCAATCCAACTGTCAATGACATTGATATTCAAGATGTAATTATAAAGACTTTATGTAACGCCCGTAGATCTAGGCTAGTCAATTTAGAGATAATAAGGGTCGAAAATGACTTTTTGACAAATGGTTATTTAGAATAAATAATCTTAACCAAGTCGTAGAATATGTCTAAAGGGTTCCGTACATATAAAGAACGCCGAAATCCGAGTTACAACGAAGAAGTTATGGCTCGTCGAAGTTTTTCGGCAAAACCGGCACGACACCGGGAGACGTAAATAGTGAAGTTATGATAGAGGACTTTTAGCCTTAGTGATCTAAACCAAAGTTGTAGCATACGTTAAACTGATAAGATACAAAAAAAAAAAAAGAACACCCAAATCTAACTTCGTGTGTGGAAGTTATGATTTTTCTAAGATTTGGCATAGTAGTGCACGACTCGAAACTCGAATTTTAGTTCGAGCGGTTTTTGGCTTACGCAACCTAAATGAGATTTGAAGATCTCATTAATAGGAACTCAACGGTAAAAATACAGACGAAAACGGAGTCTGTATGAAGGAGTTACGAATTCTTCGCGGTCATTTAACAGTCTATACGCCTCCTACTGTTAAATTTAAGATTGGTCGAGAATTAGCCGACGGAGTCTAAATGAAAGTAGTAGATCTTGTTTTTACCTATGCGTGGCTATAAAGAACATCAAAAACGGAGCTCGTATGTGGAAGTTATGAATTTTTGAAAATCGGTTGATTTCCACCCTTTGTGCGATGCCACGTGTCAGCACCAGGGTGCGCCTGGCTGTAGCCAGCCAGGCTCACGACGTGAATATTAAAAATTCACGACGTGAACCTTCCTCCAGCCCCTATAAATAAGTGGTGAGGCCTCTATTCATTCCTCACACCTCCCATAACTTCCCTCTCTCTCTCTAGAACTTCTCTCTAGCCCCCGAAAGCCCCCGAAAAGGCTGGGGAACCTCCCTAGCACAAGGCGGAAGCCACAGACCTCCCGACGACTCCAAGAAGAAGAGCCTTTCAGCTCAGGAATGCTGCTCCAGCGGAGCCCGGTTTCCAAGGAAACCCGTTGTAAGTGAGCTGTACCTAACCTATCTTTAGTAGAGCTTATGTTTTAATATAGTAACATTATTAGGACCTTAAAATAATTATTTGGGCTATTATTATGAGTTATATAGAGTGTTGTTTAACGCTTATATAATAATAATAATAATAATAATAATAATAATAATAATAATAATAATAATAATAATAATAATAATAATAATAATAATAATAGCTACACTATTAATTAGTCACGGTTAACGTTAGACTAAACCCTAGTGATAATGATACTAAGTTTTATCGAGGGATAATTGTTTTGAGATAATGAAGCGCTGTTCGAAGGCAGAATCACCACCTTTTCAGGTGAGTGCACAGTCCCTTTCATCTTACACATAGATATGAAGTATTTTAATATAAATTACGTGCTTTGTGTGAATATTGTCTGAATACTTGTTGTCTATGTTGGGTGAAAGATTTTTATACATGTTTTAAATGATTTAAACTATATATGTATTTTATATCTACAAAATGTGTTGGGTAAAACATGGGTAGATGAAATAGTTGTTGTGTGATAACACAATGAAAGCCATCAATGTTGACAGTGATCCAGTCATCTAGTGGAGTATAGATGACGACCATGGACGATACTAGACAGTCTAGTGGAACGCTAGCAGGCTCGTAACCTGTACGTGTTTTTGAACTAGGTGCTCATTAGGTATTTTTGAACTGAGTGTATTCACTAGGTATTTTTGAACTGAGTGTGTTCACTAGGTACTTTGAACTGAGTGTGTTCACTAGGTATTTTTGAACTGAATGTGTTCACTAGGTATTTTGAACTAAGTGTGTTCACTAGTTACTTTTGAACTAAGTGTTTACCAGATGTTTTGGACTATGTGTTCACCAGTTATAATCTATAAGCCTTGGTAACGATAGACTTCGTGCCGATTCCTTAGGATGATCCTTAGGAATAAATAAACGAGGAATAGCTTATTGTTAGGGTAGATCCTTAAGACTAAAGAAGATAATGGGGATGGGTAATTGGGTTGATTGTTTGATTGTTTAAACATAATAATTATATTATTGTGGGTTGAAAACTCTATGTACTCACCAGCTTTCCCAACCTGACCCACTCAATTTATTTATATCACAGGTGTTGATATGAAGTCACATTACACTGAGAGATTAAAGAGATGTAGATCACTAGTGCAAATAAATGTAAGTTCCGTTTATGCTTATGTTTCTATATTGACGATGATATCCCAAACGTTTTAAAATGAATAAAATACGTTTCTTCGAAAATGTTTTGATAACGTATTTATCGTGTTTTTCTGGGAACAAATTCCGCAACATTTTTATGAAAAGAAGTACTCTGATTTTTACAAAGCATAAACAAAACCGTTTTTTTTTGGCCGTGAAAAATTGGGGATGTCACACTTTAAGCCTACCACAGAAGGTGAGTAGTGTATTCACCAACTCAATAGGTTGTATTGGGCTCTTAATTATTAATGTGACACTTATGGTTTTCTGCCACCACACATGACTCGCGAGTGGTATCCTCTGTTCTCTATCCTATTCCTGACGAAAGCAATCTGATGTCCACTTATGTGACATCCCCATTTTCACGGCCAGAAAAGTCCGATTTTGTTTATGCTTTATAAAAATCATAGTACCTCTATTAATAAAAATGTTGCGGAATTTGTTCACAGTAAAACATGATAAATACGTTATCAAAGCATTTCCGAAGAAAAGTATTTTTATTCATTTTAAAACATTTGGGATGTCATCATTAATACAGAAACATAAGCATAAACAGAACTTACATTCATTATCACTAGTGATCTACATCTCTTTTAAGTCTCTCAGTGTAATGTGACTTCATATCAACACCTGTGATATAAATAAACTGAGTGGGTCAGGTTGGGAAACCTGGTGAGTACATAGGGTTTTCAATCCCACAATGTTATACATATATATATATATATATATATTCACACAATATACGATTTCCCCATATCTATATAACCAACTCTTACCCCACCCCGTCAGTCCTCACAACGAGACTATCCATACTCACGGACCTAAAATTTTACCTCTTACTCCGGATCTAATCCATGCTATCAAGTCCTTGATTGTACCTATTCCTTACTCTCGGATGAGGGATAATTGGTCTGTGTCTAAATCCATACAGCCGGATTAATCACAAATGACTATGTCCTGTCCATACTCCCGGACTAGGGACAACTGACTATGTCTTCATCCATACTCCCGGATTAAGGACAACTGACTATGTCTTAATCCATACTCCCGGATTAACGATAGTTGACTGAGTCCAATCCATACTCTCGAACTAGGGACAAATGACTATGTCTAATCCGTGCTTCTGGATCGATGACATGTTTAAGGGTTCTATTCCCCGTATATATCTCAGTCGTACTCACAAGGAGATACTACCCAATGACCTTCATAACAAATTTTAGGTTTACTCATTAACCTAAATCATTATAAATAACCGGGTATGTTCTTTAACATGTAATTCAGACAACATCAAATAATTCGCACATAAACATATATTTAATACGTTCAATCAATACTTGTATTAAAATAATGTTCATGAAAGGGACTATGCACTCACTTGATTAGGTGGTGACTTCGCACACGGACAGCACTTCGTTACTCTTAAAATAATTTTCCTCGACAAAACCTAGTATCAATATCACTAGGGTTTAGTCTAGCGTTAACCGCGACCAATTAATAGTCTAGCTAGTATTACTATTTTATAACCATTAAACAATACTTATATAGCCCATAATAATAGCCCAAGTATTTATTATAAGTTCCTAATAACGTTACTATAATTAAATAAAAGATATATTAAAAATAGCGTAGGCGTAGCTCACTTACAGCAGGTTTTTCTTAAAACCGGCCGCCGCTGGAGCAGCATTCCCGAGCCGAAAGGCTCTTATTCTCGAAGCCGCCAGGCACTCTGGGGCTTCCGCCTCATGCTAGGGAGGTTCCCTAGGCTTTTTGGGGGGTTTCGGGGCTAGAGAGAAGTTCTAGAGAGAGAGGGAAGTGAGGGGAGGTGTGAGGAATGAATGGAGGCCTCACCACTTATTTATAGGGGCTGGAGGAAGGTTCATGTCGTGAATTTCTAATATTCACGTCGTGAGCCAGGCTGGCTACAGCCAGGCGCAGCCTGGTGCTGACACGTGGCATCGCACATTAGGTGGAAATCAGCCAATTTTCAAAAATTCATAAATTTCACATACGAGCTCCGTTTGCGACGTTCTTTATATCCACGCGTAGGTAAAAACAAGATCTACAACTTTCATTTAGACTCTGTCGGCTAATTCCCGACTGATTTTAAATTTAACAGTAGGAGGAGTTTAGATTGCTAAATGACCGCGAAGAATTCTTAACTCCTTCATATGGAATCCGTTTTCGTCTATCTTTTTACCGTTGAGTTCCTATTAATGAGATCTTCAACTCTCGTTTAGGTCACGTAAGCCAAAAACCGCTCAAATTAAAATTCGAGTTTCGGGTCGTGCATTGCTATGCAAAATCTTAGAAAATTCATAACTTCCTCATACGAAGTCAGATTTGGGCGTTCTTTTTATGGATGTTCTCGGTTTAACATATTCTACAACTTTTATTCAGCTTGCTAACTCTAAAAATCACTCTATCATAAATTCACTATTTACGTCTCCCAGTGTTGTGCCGGTTTTGCCGTAAAACTTTGACGAGCCATAACTTCTTCGTTATAACTCGGATTTTGACATTCTTTATATGTACGGAAACCTTGAGACATATTCTACAACTATGTTAAGATTATTTATTCTAAATAATCTTTTGTCGAAAAGTCATTTTCGACCCCTATTATCTTTAAATTGACTAGCTTGGATCTACGGGCGTTACAATTATCTCCCCCTTAGGATGATTACATTCCGGAATCATCAACGAAACAGGGTTATATAATGACTTCATACATTATCTTTTCGTCCTAGGTAATAATTGTAACTCATATGCTCCTTTAAATTAAGTTTTTTAACTACAGGCGGTGCTTGATCTTGCACCTGCTCCCTATTTCACATAAGACTCCAATATTTGACCTTTAAGTCACAATCTCGATCCTTACTAGAGACTCCTTCTTATTCTTAAGAAACTATTTTATTTCCACGATAGACCAATGGGTCATGTTCTAATGACCTCTCATCGTATGTTGCAACGCTTAGACTCAGGTCTCTTAGAGTTAAATTCCAGGACAGATTATACCTTCCTTCATGTTCTAATGTGATATAATCACATCTTAAAGTAGGAGTTCTATCAACAAACTTCTTTAACAACTATTTCGATACTTCTACTGATCCCTTTGATTATCTTTATTTCAATCTTCCATCTTACGTCAGATGCTACATCGAAATTGGCTCTCTGAACCACGTAACATACTCATCGTAGTCAGACTCAATTTGATATGACCACTAGGGTCGGAATAACAATCATCTTCTTAGTCTGTACGAAAACAATGGTAACGAGATCTTCAACTCTCATTTAGGTCACATGAGCCAAAACCGCTCAAATTAAAATTCAAGTTTCGGGTCGTGCACTTCAATGCAAAATCTTAGAAAATTCATAACTTCCTCATACGAAGTCAGATTTGGGCGTTCTTTTTATGGATGTTCTCGGTTTAACATATTCTACAACTTTCTTTGAGATCGTTAATTCTAAAAATCACTCTATCGTAAATTCACTATTTACGTCTCCCGGTGTTGTGCCGGTTTTGCCGTAAAACTTCGACGAGCCATAACTTCTTCGTTATAACTCGGATTTAGACGTTCTTTAAATGTACGGAAACCTTGATACATATTCTACAACTAAGTTAAGATTATTTATTCTAAATAATCTTTTGTCGAAAAGTCATTTTCGACCCCTATTATCTTTAAATTGACTAGCCCGGATCTACGGGCGTTACAATTATCTCCCCCTTAGGATGATTACGTCCCGGAATCATCAACGAAACAGGGTTATATAATGACTTCATACATTATCCTTTCATCCTAGGTAATAACTGTAACTCATATGTTCTTTTGAATTAACTTCTTTAACTATAGGCGGTGCTCAATCTTGCACCTGCTCCCTATTTCACATTAGACTCCAATATATGACCTTTAAGTCACAATCTCGATCCTTAATAGAGACTCCTTATTCTTCTTAAGAAACTATTTTATTTCCACAATAGACCGATGGGTCATGTTCTAATGACCTCTCATTGTATGTTGCAACGCTTAGACTCAGGTCTCTTGGTGTCAAATTCCATGACAGATTATACCTTCCTTCATGTTCTAATGTGATATAATCACATCTTACAGTAGAATTTCTATCAACAAACTTCTTTAACAGCTATTGCGATACTTCTACTGATCCCTTTGATTATCTTTATTCCAATCTTCCATCTTACGTCAGATGCTACATCGAAATTGGCTCTCTGAACCACGTAACATACTCATCGTAGTCGGACTCAATTTGATATGACCACTAGGGTCGAAATAACAATCATCTTCTTAGTCTGTACCGAAACAATGGTAACGACATACTTGAATAAAACGAATTCAATTACTAGCTTATTGGTAACCTTGTGACTTTCCCTGATCCAAGTGTGAGTCCTGTGCTTCCGGTAGTATAAGCCTCTACTACCATTCACACCTACTCATACTCGTCCCAAGTATTGTCTCGCAGTTTTCCAAGTCACCATACAAGAAATCACATAACAACTTAACACATCAAATATCAAAACGAAGGTTTTATATTATTCCTTAAAATGATTACATAGGTGTTCAAGTTCACCCTAGACTATGCCTCTAACAGGCTACATCACCTGGTACTATCTACACGACTACTTCATAACTCGATCTTTGGATGTCAAGCCTTCACTCCTGAATCCTTGCATTGTCATCTACTTTGTCAAGGATCATCTTAAATGCTCTTGCTTTGGGCTTTGGCAGCACATTTGGCTTGGTAGCCCCTTCTCTCTTTGGGCAGTCTTGCCTGAAGTGTCCCTCTTCGCCACACTTAAAGCAAACTTATTTGTTGGTTGTGCATTTGCTGGCGTAATGAACAGTCTTCCCGCATTTAAAGCAGGTCATCTCTTTAGAGCATTTCCCGATGTGCTTCTTTCTGCACTTGTCACACCATTGCGCTCCTTCTTCGAACTTCTTTGAACCAGACTTTGAGAATTTTCCCTTCTCGTCAAACCTTGAAGATCCTTCAAACTTTCTCTTCTCGCCAACCTCCATCTTGCTGGCGGGTCTTCCCTTGATCATATCTTCAACAGACTTGGCAGCCCAGATCGCTGCCTCCAGAGTAGGTGCTTGACGTACTGGCACCGCATACTCCCAAGGAAGTCCCTTTGCATACTTGTCAACTTTTGTCAGCTCGTCTCGGACAAGGCGCAAAGCAAAGTCTATTTTGTCCGTGAAGTTGTTGGTGTATTCATCGATGGACATGCTTCCTTTCTTCAAAGTTAGGAACTAGTTCTCTAGCTTAAGCAGGTTTTGGGCTGAGCAGTACTTACGTTTGAATTGCACCAAAAACTCTGCCCAAGTCAATTGCAGGGGCTCATTGGGGCTTAGAGTCTTCCCCAGGGTGTTCCACCAGCGAACAGCGCCTCCTCTGAATTGACATACTGCAAACGTGGTTTGTAGCTTGCCTTTGCAAGCACATGTCATGAAGGCTAATTCGATCTCTAAGATCCAATCCATGACTCCGATCGGATCTTCCTTCCCAGTGAAAGTTGATGGCTTGCAAGTTAGAAATTTTTGTACTTGCATCCATTCCTCTCGACTTCGTCATCTTAATTGTTCCTCCTAATCACCGGTGGATCGGCTTGACAAACGGTCCCGCTATCGTTCCCTTCCTCAGACTACCCGTTATTCAGCTCGGGCTGTTCAATAGGCATCGTAAGTTCCTCTTGAGTTTGTTGAAGTAAACGCCTTGTTTCCTCCATTTGACGATCCAACATCATCTGGATCAACGCTTGAAATCCGTCCATCGTGATTGGCTCAGGAGCGGCTACTAGAATAGGTAGTTGCTCAATCACTGGGGGCTGATCTCGGTTCCCATTTGCATTCACGTTTCCGCTATGGGTCCTTGCCATCCTGATCTATGCACCGAATAAGGTGAATCCATATCTTTATTTAGGATTGAAGTTTAAATCATCCTTATCACTACGAAACGTTTATATGCTAGTTCTAATATCATAGTTAAACGCTTAGAATCCTAAACACATAAGGTTTCCAGATCCGGTCGGCAATAGACCATAGATCCAAAAAAATAACAGCATATCAGGCACAAACATTTAGCACAGAAAAGCATTTTGGGCATAATTCCTAAAATAAGCTAGTGCTTACACCTCACAATCATCGCTGAGCATTCTAAGTTTTAGTCTAGAAATAAATCCATATTCCTAGTTCGCTTAAACTAATGCTCTGATACCAACTGTGACATCCCCATTTTAACGGCCAGAAAAGACCGATTTTGTTTATGCTTTATAAAAATCAGAGTACCTCTTTTAATAAAAATCTTGCGGAATTTGTTCCTAGTAAAACATGATAAATACGTTATCAAAGCATTTCTAAAGAAAAGTATTTGTATTCATTTTAAAAAATTTAGGATGTCATCGTCAATACAGAAACATAAGTATAAACAGAACTTACATTCGTTATAACTAGTGATCTACATCTCTTTTAAATCTCTCGGTGTAATGTGACTTCATATCAACACCTGTGATATAAATAAACTGAGTGGGTTAGCTTGGGAAACCTGGTGAGTACATAGGGATTTCAATCCCACAATGTTATACATATATATATATATATATATATATATATATATATATATATATAAATTCACACAATATACGATTTCCCCATATATATAATCAACTCTTACCCCACCCCGTCAGTCCTCACAACGAGACTATCCATACTCACGGACCTTAAATTTTACCTCTTACTCTGGATCTAATCCATGCTCTCGAGTCCTTGATTGTACCTATTCCTTACTCTCGGATGAGGGATAATTGGCCTGTGTCTAAATCCATACTCCCGGATTAATGACAGATGACGATGTCCTGTCCATACTCCCGGACTAAGGACAACTGACTATGTCTTCATCCATACTCCCGGATTAAGGACAACTGACTATGTCTTAATCTATACTCCTGGATTAACGACAGTTGACTGAGTCCAATCCATACTCTCGGACTAAGGACAAATGACTATGTCTAATCTGTGCTTCTGGATCAATAACATGTTTAAGGGTTCTATTCCCCATATATATCTCACTCGTACTCATAAGGAGATACTACCCAATGACCCTCATAACAAATTTTAGGTTTACTCATTAACCTAAATCATTATAAATAACCAGGTATGTTCTTTAACATGTATTTCAGACAACATCAAATAATTCGCACATAAACATATATTTAATACGTTCAATCAATACTTGTATTAAAATAATGTTCATGAAAGAGACTATGCACTCACTTGATAAGGTGTTGACTCGGCACTCGGACAACACTTCGTTACTCTTAAAATAATTTTCCTCGACAAAACCTAGTATCAATATCACTAGGGTTTAATATAATGTTAACCGCGACTAATTAATAGTCTAGCTAGTATTACTATTATATAAGCATTAAACAATACTTATATAGCCCATAATAATAGCCCAAGTATTTATTATAAGTTCCTAATAACATTACTATAATTAAATAAAATCTATATTAAAAATAGCATAGGTGTAGCTCACTTACAGTGGGTTTTTCTCAAAACCGGGTGCCGCTGGAGCAGCATTCCCGAGCCGAAAGGCTCTTCTTCTCGAAGTCGTCGGGCACTCTGCGGCTTCCGCCTCGAGCTAGAGAGAAGTTCTAGAGAGAGTGAGAGGGTAGTGAGGGGAGGTGTGAGGAATGAATGGAGGCCTCACCACTTATTTATAGGGGCTGGAGGAAGGTTCATGTCGTGAATTTCTAATATTCACGTCGTGGAAATCAGTCGATTTTCAAAAATTCATAACTTTTTCATACGAACTCCGTTTGCGACGTTCTTTATATCCACGCATAGGTAAAAGTAAGATCTACAACTTTCATTTAGACTCCGTCGGCTAATTCGCGACTGATTTTAAATTTAACAGTAGGAGGAGTTTAGACTGCTAAATGACTGCGAAGAATTCGTAACTCCTTCATACGGAATCCGTTTTCGTATATCATTTTACCATTGAGTTCTTATTAATGAGATCTTCAACTCTCATTTAGGTCACATAAGCCAAAAACCGCTCAAATTAAAATTTGAGTTTCGGATCGTGCACTGCTATGCAAAATGTTAGAAAATTCATAACTTACTCATACGAAGTCAGATTTGGGCATTCTTTTTATGGATGTTATCGGTATAACATATTCTACAACTTTCTTTCAGATTGGTAATTCTAAAAATCACTCTATCATAAATTCCCTATGTACGTCTCCCGGTGTTGTGCCGGTTTTGCCGTAAAACTTCGACGAGCCATAACTTCTTCGTTATAACTCGGATTTCGACATTCTTTATATGTACGGAATCCTTGAGACATAATCTAAAACTAATTTAAGATTATTTATTCTGAATAATCTTTTGTCGAAAAGTCGTTTTCGACGCCTATTATCTTTAAATTGACTAGCCTAGATCTACGGGCGTTACAACTTATATCCCTTTGATATCTTCTGGCATCCCAGTAGCTTCGTACTATTTTTCTGATCCCTTCTCGAAGTTCTCTCTGTTGACTATTTTAGTGAGGCGGTGTCTCTAGTCAGGTTGTCAGTGCGAGAATAGGAATGTCTAGAGAATCTATGAAAATACTCAATCTATTTCTAGTACTAATTTTAACTTGAGACCCTTATTGAATCTTTCTATAATCACATAGGGTATACAAATTATATATATATATATATATATATATATATATATATATATATATATATATATCGGATCTAATAGTCATTCGAATATGTGATACTACTCCAAATCCACATCCAGACAAGGAAAAGGAAGTGAAGAGAAACCACACATTCTAAGTCTATGAGATCTTTATTATATATAACTCTAGGATGTATACACTTTGCCATTATAGACCAATCAGTAAGGGTCTTTTAATTCTCATATAATTATTTACAATTATTGAAGATACTCCTATAGTATCTCTGTTTTGGGTTTGGTTCTTAGGTTTCTTGTTACTGTACATTCTTAGTATTTTTAATTGGTAGTATCTCAAAATACTCAGATAGTATTTTACTTTATGTTTTGTTCTAAAGACTCCTTTGGACCTAGTATTTGGTAAGTCTTAGGTTTGTCGCAACACCACTATCATCCCCAAAAATACGTTCACCATATCTCAAATAAATATAGTTGATCAGCCTATATTCATTCCAAATATGATTACATAACTGCCCAGTTTTGACTGTTGTGCCCAACAATTAAATACTTTTGTTATGTTCTAGAATGATACTGTTGTATAGTAACTATGTAGGTACGTAGATATGTATACTTTTAGTTAAGCATTTTAGTACTTAAAGGTATAAACTCTTGGTCAGAGTATTTTAATCCCATTGTATTTACAGTCTGTATATCTTTTATGGGTTGATATACATAATTCATTATAAACAATGCTCTGATACCAATCTGTCACACCCCAAAACCAAGAATGGCGAAAACATTCTGGGGCGGAGGACGTCATGTAAAGTATCACAACAATGCAAAGTTGTAAAAAAGTAACAACATCTTCCGTTGCATTAATAGTATAATTTTAAATACAAGTGTGTTCTTTCATAGAATAAAACAATATAATGAATATTCAAAATAAAAGACGAGTCTTGACTGCTCCGTTTTCACAAAACCTGGTCATTTACATGTCTATTGGTGACCTGAGAATACAAGTTATTTTGAAAGCGAGTATCATCATAGAGTTGGTGAATTCATAAGTATTTATTGTCATTATTGGTAAATAAAACTTGTAATAAAAGACTTGAATTGTTTTGAGGAAAACTTTGTATAAGTATGAAAAGCCTAGAAAATCCCATATTTCCTACTAGTATAAAAAGTAGTCTTCTACCAAGACCCGAATGAAAGTAAGTAAATAGTCTTCTAACAAGACCCGATGAAAGTAAGTAAGTAGTCTTCTCACAGGACCCGCTATAAGTAAGTAAGTAGTCTTCTCACCAGACCCACTGTACGTAAGTAAGTAGTCTTCTCACGAGACCCGCTGAAAGTAAGTAACAATGTGATTGATAGTCCCCATACTAAATGTTATCAATAAAAGAGTCTCTAGGAAACTAAAGGTGACATCCACAATGAATTTCTAGGTCAAAATCCACATTTATGTTACGAAATCATATATATACCTAAAACTATACCTATAATAGCTTACTAGAAATATATATATATATATATATATATATATATATATATATATATATATTTATGAATATATGAACGTATACCTTTGCTACCCAAAGGTACTAAACTGACTGATTAGAACCTTTATATCTACATATGTATACATAATATATAAGTAAGATTTAGATGACCTTCGGACAACTAACTGATACCTTAAGTACACATCCAAACAAGGAAAAGGAAATAAGGCGAGTTAGCAGTTCTAAGTCCTTAAAACATTATTTATATAAGTATACATATCTAGACATGCTTTTAACAATTGTACTAGGAATAGTAAATAGTATCTCCTATCTATGCCTATTATAGTTACTAGTAATGTATGTGAATAACCGAAAGTATGCCTTTGATACCCAAAGGTACTGAATTGATTGATAGAACTTTTATGTCTATATATGTATGCATAATATATAACTAATATTTAGACGATATTCAGACAAATAACCGATACCCTAAGGCCACATCCAAACAAGGAAAATGAATTAAAGCGAGCTAGCAGTCCTAAGTCCTTTAAACATTACTTATACAACTATACATATATAGGTATGCAACTGACAATATAAAAGTATAAAAGAAGTTTTGGTAAAACCTTTGAAAAGCTTAATAAATAAGAGTTGATTTCTTAATGTCAGTTTATAAAACGATTTGAAAGCAGTTTGTTTGATAAAAACATTTTAAAGCATAAGAAATCCTTTGTTTGAAACATAATTGTGAAAGAGTTTGAAAGGAAAGATATAGTATGAAATACAGTTTGATAAAGAGTTTAGTATGAAAAGATGTTTTGAGAAATCATTTTGAAGTAGTATACTTGGTAAAACAGCTAAAAGTGTAGTAAATTCATAGTTAGATAGTTATTAATCACATGTGATTGATATAGTAACTATCATGATTGAACTTGTATTCCCCCCCCCCATAAAAGCATTCATAAACATTTAAAAACATTTAAAACGTTAATTAAGGGGTATGAACTCACCTGTTGTGAGTGGATTGTACGGAGGTGTTGGACAAGGTGGTAGGTGTCA
This sequence comes from Lactuca serriola, assembly GCF_051521515.1. Taxonomy (NCBI): domain Eukaryota; kingdom Viridiplantae; phylum Streptophyta; class Magnoliopsida; order Asterales; family Asteraceae; genus Lactuca; species Lactuca serriola. The sequence goes on from NC_136411.1 coordinate 285,359,954, forward strand.
AGTGGAGACTTGAACACACACAATGGTCCTAGTTAACATATAATGAAACATATATGTATCCAATTAGTCATTTTAACAACTAATTAACCAAGTTAAGACACCCTAGGACGTGGAAACACTTTGATTCAAGTGCTATGGGTACCGCAGGGTTGCATCTAAAGGTTGTATGGCATGACATTAGAGTTTATGGCCTAAGGACCACTCCTAATGGAGTTTACGGCCTAAGGTCAATTCCCCCATGCGTTTACGGCCTTAAACTCATGGTACTAAGTGACATGGGGTGATTTAAGGTCTTATAAGTCATTAGTGAGCATTCAATGATCAAGTCCAAGCCTTAGGAAGCATTAGGGGCACAATATCACCCCTTTATAGAGTTTACGGCCTAAGGACCATTTCCTTATGAGTTTACGGCTTTAAACTCTATGTGGACACGGTTTATTTGATGTTTAAGGTCCTTAACACTTCAAGGATGTGATCTAGGCTAGTTTCCAAGGCCAAAGAAGGGACTAGGGTGCATTTTGCCCCACTTATAAGGGTTTACGACCCAAGAACATGTCTTGGGCGTAAACACCTTTGATCTTTTTTTCTTTGTGATTTCTAAGTGTAATCAAGTCCAAATTAAGAGTATAACAATCTAGGATAAGTTTACTTACAGTCTAGAAGCTTGATTGGGTGTTTAGGGTCCAAGAATACTAGTGTGTGTTCTTGGTGTTTTTGAAGAACACTTGATTATCTATCAAATGAAGAGATTTCATGGATGAAATCATTCACAAACAGTAAATAATGAAGTAAATCAACTAATCAAGGAAGGAAAACTTACTAAGTTTGAAGATCTAGTGATGATACTTGAGAGGATTTTGATGTTCTAGTTCTTGAAAGTAAGAAAAGGTGATAAATATGACTAAGTGTCATATTTATACCCCTTGGAGTTTACGGCCGTAAACACCATGTTTAGGCTTTAAACTCCAAACTCTTGGAGTTTTGAGACCTTATTATTGCACAATTAACCCTAGGGCATCCTCTCTCCTGTTATCTCTTGAAGTACTAGGCTTTAGAACACTCAAACTGACTCCAAAACTGCTAAAATTTAGAAATTGAGGGTTTGAATTTGATTGAATGCTGGGATTGTTATAAGATAGAAATTTCGAGTTGTCACAAAACTTCCTTGGATCATCTTACAAATAGGAATAAATGGTTTGATATGCGTAAACGATTGAACTTGAACGAAACAATTGATATAGTTCAATACGAGCAATTCAAGAAAGAAAGAGATTACTGGATACAAGTCCTTTTGAGAATCATTGCAGTAGTGAAGTTTCTTGCTAAACATAATTTAGCATTCCGTGGATCAAATGAAAAGTTGTATGATAAAGGTAATTATAAATTGTATATTTTTTTATCCAATTCCACCAAATACCTTTTTGTTAATTATTATGACTGATTCCACTTTTTATTTGTTTGTTGTACTTAACAGGTAATGGAATTTTTTTTCGTGTCATTGAAATGTTGGAAGAGTTTGATCCGGTAATCAAAGAGCATGTGTGGCGGATCACAAGTGAAGAACTTCATGTGCATTATCTTGGGCACACGATCCAAAATGAACTAATACATTTGATAGCTCAATGAAAAAAGAACTTATCAAGAAGATAAAGGAAGGAAAGTACTACTCAATCATACTTGATTGTACTCTCGATTCAAGTCACCAAGAACAGATGACGATAATAGTGAGATATTTAAAGTTATCATATAAATTTGTTACTGTGGAGGAGTCCTTTTTAGGTTTTTTGAATGTTGATGATACCACCGGAAAAGGACTATTTGATATTACACTTGAGGAGTTAAAGTCTCTTGGTCTTGAAATTGATGATATGCGTGGTCAAGGCTATGATAATGGAGCAAACATGAAAGGAAAGCACCAAGGAGTGCAAAAGAGATTTTTTGGATCTAAATCCTAGAGCATTTTACACTCCTTGTGGTTGCCATTCTCTTCATCTTACATTATGTGATATGGCTAACAAGTGCGTTAAAGGAAAGAACTATTTTGGACTCATCCAACGTATTTATACTATCTTTGCAAATTCTACTAAGAGGTGGGAAATTTTGAAAGATAATGTTAAAGCTTCGAGTCTTAAGTCATTGTGTCAAACTCGTTAGGAATGTCGGGTTGAGAGTGTAAAGGCCATTAAAATGCAACTTGTTGATGTATGAGAAACTTTACTTGAAGTTGGAGAAAGGGATAATGATGCTGTAGTTGCAAGTGAAGCAACTTCATTGGTAGAAAAAGAACTTGGTGACTTTGAATTTTTGGTATCACTAGTCATTTGGTATCAAGTATTAAACCATGTGAATATTATGAGTAAAAAGTTACAGTTAAAGGATATGCATGTTGATAATGCTATTAAAGAAATAAATAAATTGATTGAGTACTTCAAAGATTATAGAGAAACTTGTTTTTCAAAAGCGATTATTGAAGCTAAGGAGATTGATATTGAATTGGGTATTGATACAATATTGCCACAAAAACGTTTTATTCAAAGGAAAAGGATGTTTGATGAGAGTTCAAGTAGCGAAGAAGTTTCATTTACAGCCGAAGAGAATTTCAGAGTCAATTATTTCTTATACATTATTGATCAAGCTAGTTCTTCTCGTGAGACAAGATTTGAACAATTCAAAGAGTATGACAAATTATTTGGTGTTGTATTTCCACATAATTTGAAGGGAATGGAAGATAAAGATCTTATGTCATCTTGTAAAACACTCAAGTTTGAAGAAAGATCGGATATTGATGTTGAGGAAGTTTATACAGAGTTGAAATTATTTGAGACATTGGACACCAATGAATTTAGCAACCCTATAGATGTTTTGAAGTTTTTGAAAGAACTTGATTATTTCTCAAATGCAAGCATTGCATATAGAATATTGTTGACTATTCCAGTAATAGTGGCATCTGCAGAAATTTTTTTTTCGAAATTGAAGTTGTTGAAATCTTACTTACACTCAACAATGAACCAACAAAGACTTAGCGATTTGTCCATGATATCTACCGAGAACGAAATCTTAGAGACTATAGAGTATGATGAGTTAATCAACCAATTTGCTATCGAGAATGCTAGGAGAGCTTCACGGATCGTCGGTTAGTTGTTACAATATGTAATTACTCATTAAAATACTATGTTTTTGCTTTGTTTATTGCTATAAAGTTTATAGTAGGTTTTAAAAAATAGTTTATTTATTCTTAGTCGTTTCACGTTAGGGCTTAAGGCCTTTTTTCCGGTTCGTCATGGGCATTTGAATCCTCAGGACCGGCCCTGATGGAATCTAGTAACTTTGGTGACTATAATGCTAAGGTTCGGGATGTATCTGTACTTTTAGGTAGTCTTGGTGACTGTAATATCTCGAATGTTAATTATCAGATTTAGTGGTAGTCTTGGTGACCACAATACCACTGTATTGAAAATGGTTGATTATGGTAGTCTTAGTGACTATAATACCATTGACTAGTGTGATGTAGTATTGGTGACTGTAATACCATCACTAAAGGAAAATACAAGTCAATGACGAACTTGGTGTCTGTAATACTATACTTGTAAGATCGATATTGGAGAGTATTGGTAGATTACGTAATTATATGATAATATAGAAAGGTTATATAGACGTAGTAGTAGCTTGCGTAACTGTAAGTCTACTATGGATAGTTAATGGTTTGATTAAAAATTTAATTAGCTATAATCTTGATAATTGTTGAATTTATGTAATAACATCGACTACAAGTGTAACTTGAATTGTTTGAAAGGCATTGTAAGTATGTATTGATTTATAATTGATATATTTAGTCGTCTAATTAGTCTATATTATGTTTGTAAGGTTACTCGGTAAGCTCCATTTAGCTTACCTTTTTGTTGTTGTGTGCCTTTCAAGTTCATGTAAATTGGGTAGAAAAATATGAAGTATGTACTACCCGGCTCAAATCGTCGTGTCAGTAATAAATATGATCCTTATGGTAATTACTTGTACTTATTTGTTAATATGAATGTACACCTTATTTGTTAATATGAATGTACACCGATTTTACCATGATTTTTGATTTGAAAACGATTTTTTTTGGTGTACATTGTATTAAAAAAGTTGGATGTTACACAAATCCAACTATATTCGGTGAGTATTAATAACAAATAAGGATGTTTACCTTGATTCAAGGGAAAGTGAACTAATTCTTGTAATCTTTTCTAGATTCTCGCCACTTTGGTTCAATTAAGTGATAAGAACACTCCAAAATCGTTTCTTCTATGCTAAAGAGCTTCTAGAATGTGTTATAAGTGTTACTAAGAAGCTAGGAACTGCCATACCACCTTTATACATACTATTCGGAGTTCGAGCCCAAAACACAACCCATGTTTTGGTCAAAATGACACAAAATAGTAACCTACTTCATTAAAAGTCACTTTCACATACGGTTTTTGTAAACCACGTGTATAAAATTTGTATTATAAGTGAACCGAGTTTATGATATTTTAAGGTTTTTTTCTAAATTTAACTTTTTGTAAATGAATAAACCCAAAAATTAAAAAAGAAAGAGACCATAATATACATTATGTACGGTTGGTGTAGGAATGATAGTGTTACATTTTTTTTTTATTTGTTAAAAAGATATAACGACTAAACTATGACGACAATATATTGTTTCTAAAAAGGAACCTATGGCGACGACAAAATGTATCTATAAAGACGAGATTTTGGCGATAAAGGTTATGCGACAATATGTTGTCGCAGACACCTACAGAGACTTACACCTATAGCGACAAAATTTGTCGTCACCACATATCCTTTTTCCTGTAGTGTTATGAGTATGATGTATAAGCGGATCATCCCGGTGAGACATTGGTGCTCCAATGGGTATTGTAGATCGTCTAGTGGCTTTTACATAGTAGTCCGCTAAAGATTTTTAATATGAACAAATTTGTTGCCCTTAATTAAGTTGAAGGATGTTGTGCAAGTCAAGGATAGAAGTAAAATGAAAAGGATTGAAATCAGTTTATAGTTTATGAGATAGAACATTTCCCAGAGAATGGATCGATTATGAAATGCACAACGTTAGAAAAGATTAATTCAAATTCAATAGAGATGAAATTGAGACAAATTGACCTTTCATTTATTTTCATTCATTGATAATGATACACAAGCCTACAATATCCAAGGATATTGATCATAAAGGTAATTTTGAAATGTATACAAATTTCGAAACTATACACCAAAAATTTCAAATGTTAACAATAAAATCATTCAGGACATGTTAATGTTCACAAACCCATCTACATCCATCATATAAAGCAACCTAAACTGGGAGCGAAATTTTGTTACTTGATTTATTATATTCCTTTACAAGCATAACAAAAATCTATAAAAAAAATCAAACGATATAATCTCATGATGTAATGAGTCAGTCAAAACCCGTCCTATGTGTGTAGCTCTAAAAGTTCTTTTCCATTTCACACATTTGTCATCTACAATGAAATGAAGACACTACAATGAATACATTAATGAAGACACTACAATGAATACACTATATAATGAAGGCGTTTATTCCGTTTTAATGTCGCAAGGCTTAAAAGTTCGGAGTCGCACATATTTGATTTTATGAATGACAATCTAGTCTACTCCTAAACTACTCATTAATTTCTATTACGTCCACAAAACCTAGGGATGACAACACATAATACCGCTGAGTAAGAAGCCATTTGATACATATAAAAGTGGTCAATGTCTAACCATTGCATTTTCAGAAGTAAAGATTGACTTCTTTATTTTGCTGTCAAAATTAGAATTTCTTACCATTTTTCTTTTAGAAATTAAATATCTTAATCCTATTTATTCTTCTTATCCATATTTTATTAAAATATAAACCAAATCAAGGAATAATCTGTAAACACAAAGCCACTATTTTAATTGAATAATGAATACAACTTGCATTAGTTTTAGTAAAGATTTGATTTTGGTGATATAGAATAATCATGAAAATCAGATACTCCGTACATAAATATAGTTGTGTCATGTTAATCTCATACTTTTTAGTTGAGCTTTTAAGCAAAAGTTGTCAAGATTTCAAATATTTATATAAGAAAGGTTTTGATAAGCGAAATAAATGCAACCATTATCTATCTTTAATATAAAGATATAAAGATGTGGTTGTAGATCACCCTTCTTTTCTAGACATTGACGTTTATCTAGCATACTGAAAACATATAGTCAGGTTTGCTTGTTGTGGGTGCGACAATATTGACGAAAATACTACAATAATACAGAGAATTGATCAAACGTTGAGGTATGTCTTTGATATAATTTTGTTATAGTGAAAGTGTTTTATTATACCATATTTGTTTCCCAATATAACACACTCGATCATCAACTGTTCTTCGAGAGCGATTGACTCAACAAGACCCTAAAAATTATCTTGGTGAGCTTTTCGAAACTTGTAGTAATGTAGTAGTAGTAGTATGAAAGAAGAAAATATGAAGCCACAACTTTTTTTCCATGCGTCAAAATATCATTGAAAATAATGTGGCGTGAGTTGTGAGTAAAGTAAAATTAAGGGGAATAAATGGAGTACACCCCCGGTCTTAACGGATTAAACATTCACATTTATTTATTTTCATCTATTTACTTGATCAATTTTTTCAAAAAGAAAACGCATTTCGAAAATATATATTTTCACCGTCGTGTTCTAACATTATTGTTGTACACATGATACATACTTTCATGTTGTGATCTCACAATTGGACACTGACATCCTTGGCCATTTGTATTGATCGGGTAAAAGGTTAAGAGAAAAACGCTTTTTACGACGTTTCCCACTATAGAAAATTTAAAACGATAAATTCCATTATTGAATCAATTGGTTCATATATTTTGTTTATTGGTAAAGTATTTATGTTGAGACAGCAGTACATAGAAAAGGGGAAAAAATAACACGAGATAAAATAACTGCTAAACAAGGCCAACCCAATAAAGTGGGATAACAAATTTCCATTAGAAACTATAAAAATATCTATAATATAGTAATAGAGATTGAGATAAAGATTAGAAGAGTGAAGTGTATTGATGTGTAAATCACCTTCCCACTTGCAAAAGCGTAACCACATATTTGTAATATTTAATTAGTTTTAAAGATAGAAACAACAAACCAAACTAGGGTTATTATGGATTTTCACTAAAACTTCTTTTTAAAGATAATAACATGTCTAATTTGATACTTAAACAATCAACGTATATTGAAACAAATTCATATTTCCTTCAAGATGAAGAGTGTACGGAATTAAAGCTATTCCTTCAAAGACTTCGTAAAGGCTCCTGTGCTTTAATTTAATTTTTCTATCTAAGTTGGTACTGTTATTTGTGCACCATTTTATTTATCGTACACATTTATTTGACAAAATTAGAAAATCAAAGAGTGTATAATAATTAATTTGAAGAGGTGTGTTACATAAAGTATATATTTAAAAATAAAAATAAAAATGTATATTTTGTAGGGTGGTATTTAAATAAAATCACCCATCCCAACAACATATATCATAACAAGAGTTCTTGTAATTTGTTGATCCTTCTTCGGCGATCTATGATATTTCAAAAATCAACAATAAGTTCAAATTAAAATTGTCATTTATTATTAAGCAATTAAATCATATGATATAAGACGCTTTTATAAAAAAAACAAAATTGAAACTATAGTGGCCAAGGTAACTATCAAAATTAATTAATATATGGTTTTCTCCTTCAATTGGCTTCATAAAAAGCCTCTTTAGTGCGTAAAATTGCCCACTAATTGATATCGAGGCACTCCATAGGCAAAAATTCCATGTCACTTTTACATATAGGATTTTTCCTTGCTCCTTCACCACATGTTTGTATCGTAGTGGCAAACTCTTATGAAAAAGGTCAAAGGAAGATAAGGCAGTTTTTTTATATGGTTGCTCTTTACAAGAGTCCACGTTGAAATATCAAGTTATTATATTCAATGTTGAAATATCACCACATGTTTGTATTCTTTATTCGTTATCTCTAAAGCAATTTTTTCGATAAAATGCCATTTTTCTCAAATAAAGACAATGTTGTGTTTAAATTGTTTACTATAATAATATAATCCGTTATATACTTATTATGGCACAACAATATTTTCAATATATTTTTCCAAATAGAATCAAAACCAAGGTTTTCAAGATCAGGATACTACGTAGGATCGTTTTTGGGTTCGCAAGATCGGGATCGACATTTTAAGACCCCACAAAATAAAGGATAATTTTTAATTTATAATTTTAAAACATGAATAATATTTGAAACATTCAATTTTTCGTTCAAAAATTATTAAAACTTTACAATATTAGTTATAAAGCACAACACAAAATGTTAAACGGTAAACTGGTAAAAGGTAAAAGACATAAAATCGTAAAAAAAAAAAATTTAAAAATTCATTTGAAAAAAAAAAGGAAGTTAGGATTGGATCGGATCCCAATCCTTCGATTCTACCTACAATCTTATGATCTTACATGCGGTCCTAATCCAAATACGGTCCACTCGTTTTTTATACCTATGATCGCAGGATCATACGATCCTACGATCATAATCGCGATTTTGACAACCATGATCAAAACTACTAAAATAAATGGTGATCACTACAACAAATTAAGGTAAATACATTTTCAAGGAACACAATACATTTATACAAAGTATATGCCACCTCAACTGATCATTTTTTATAAATAATTAAGAATACTCGGAGAAAACAAGAATTTTTGTGATTACACCAATAAAGGTCCATTTATAGACTTTGTGAGTCAATTTAATTCAAATTATATTTCGTGTTATGAGAATAGAGGGGAATTAGGTATCTCATTGTTAAGCAATTAAATGGGTTATAAACCCATCCCCATCACCGACTTGTGCATTACGTCCCGAGCCAAAACCTTTTTTCAAATAGTTTGTCAAATTTTGTTGCGAACTTACAAACTCAACCTAAATTATAAATTATAACAGTAATGATTATGTCTGTAATGATGTTATATCTAACGTACAAATGTTTACCATTATACATTTGGCTATACCCCTTAGCTAAAGTGGCAACACTTTCACAATGAATAAAAGCAATTCCTTATCCGTTACGACTCTTTACCTATCGTGGTTAAAGGAACAAGTTCAAATTCTACTGTTGTGTTTGTTATGCAAGTTTGCTTTTTATAAGTTCATGAAATAACGCTCCCGCAAGTAAAATACCAAAACACTTGTAGAAGAATGATCTTCAACATTGGATATCCAACTTGCATATGAATACCCTTTTAACACGGAAGGATACCCAAGATAACATAAATTATAATCCATGGTTAACTTTAACCTTGAACTTAATGAATTGTTTGCCAATCTTGAGTACTTGGATTACTAGTATACCGACTCAACCTTCCAACTGCATAAACAATATCAGGTCGAGTGCTTTTCATGACATTACCAAGCAACTTATAGCTTAAGAGTATTGCAACTATGAAATTCATTTTTCTTTATTTGGTATTAACTTAATGCCAAGATCCATGGAAGTACTTCTAAGTGAACAATCAACATAATGACATTGTGTCGTTACAATACTATTGTTAATATGTTTAATCCTTATTCGAAGTAGTACATCAACCTTTCCCATATCTTTCATGCAGTACCCACATGATAACAATTTCTTAGTTTCATCTACTTGATTATGTCCGGTCCCAAAAATCAACATGGCATATACATACAACGGATGATCATTCCTGCACCGATAACATCATCAACTATATACAAATTTATCACATAAGTTTAAATTAAAATCATAAGTAAATATAACCTCATCAAACTTGTGATTTCATTATTTTGGTGCTTGTTCTAACACATATAATGATTTGACAAGTTTACACGCCTTATGCTCATTACTAGGAACAAGAAAACCTTCAGATTTTTATGTGTCATCATTTTATTTTTGTAGTCCCACATTAGTGTGTTGGTTAACCACACATGCTCCAGTAACGACTTGCAATGAAATGATGTGCGCATTCATGGATAAGCATCCAATTTCATATTTTTCCTAAAGTAAGTAGAGTGGGATATATTGAATGTTCTAGTACTTCATACATTATACTTTTAATGTGATTAGTGTCCTATCAAACCTACGCCCATCCACCACACAAAGAAGCGATTGATGAAAATGACACTCATTCAATGGTCCTTGTGTAAATCATTTCCTTATACATCTCTTATACTGTGGCTTCATGATTGAGGCTTGCTAATGATGCGACCGAATTTTAGTGATACATATAATATTATACTCTTATACATATGTATATATTGTATTTTAAAACTTTTTGAAAAACACAATGTTTAAGTTTTATTATCTAAATTAATAATTTATTAAGGATAATTCACATTTATCTTTTAATTATACTATTAATTAAATATTATATTAAAATCCATTAAGATAATTCCATTTAATTATCTTATAATTAAATATTTTGTTTCCTTATTATTTCCTCAAAATTCATATTAGGGTTTCAAAATTATCTACCATTAATTGGTTCGTATTATATCAAACAATACAACAAATAATGATTATATCAAAATTATCTACCATTAATTGGTTCAGATTATTTCAAAATTATCTACCGTTTGTTTTTCGAAAGACACATCGCGGCCTACAATTAAGGGTTTTTTTTTCTGGTTTCGTCATTTATGGTAGATTGCAGAACAAATTAATTTTGATCAATTCTTAATTAATTATTACCAGTTTTAATTAATATATTAATTATATAATATATTAACAAATCCTTTATCTCTCTTACAATTAATCCAAGTCATTTCCTGATTATGAGGGCAACCTAAAAATAACTTACTTTTATTCTTCAACATTATACCAATTTAGTTAGGACCTTAGACACGTTGATCCAACACTTTATACATATGAAATTATGATGGTATAGCTATAATTAACACTACTAGAAAATATCCCTTTAATGACACATGGACAATGAGACACACTGATTTACGATACACTTTTTTGCGTGTCCTAAAAATGATGTCAGCTTTCCATAATTTGAAGGATAGGGGACATGCATTTGTGCGTGCCCTAAAATTAGTGTCCAACAAAAAAAAAGTTACAAACACGAAGGGAACTTAGCTTAAATGTGTGTCATGTAAAGGCGTCGTTTTATAATTTTTTTTCATGAACGCGCGTAATGTTTTTAATAGCCAACGTGGGAAATGAAATCCCAAAAATATTAAAAAACCCGCCTTGTTCTATATCCCCTTTTAAAGCAACCTCTCTACCCTCTACGAATGGAGGCAACCCCTCAACCCTGTACCTTCTTCACAAAGTCGACAATGCCTTTAGACTTACCCCACATCTAACCCTCAAAAACCCTAGAAAAACTTCGTCAGATGTTTCACAAATCATTCCACACGAACTCCACACAAAAGCTTAGAGACATCGGTGACCTTAAGACCTCACAAAATCTCCCACTTCAAATCAATCCTCCCAAATTTTAGGGTTTTTTATTTAGGCCCTCATAAAAGCAAACCAAACAAGAGAATGATTGGGCGATTCACACAATTGACTATTTGCTCTCCCTTCTTGTGTCTCTATTCTGTTATCCCATATCTCCACTTCCTAACATGCCTTCGTCTCCACCCTGCATCTACTTCCACCTCCTTTAATCCTAATAGATTCAACTCTCACTCTCAATCTCTCTTAAATCTTAATCTTTCTAAGGTTTTGAATTTTTTTTTTGCTATAATCGGAGTTAAGGTGCACATTGTAGGGCTATACATAAACCATAAAACCATGGATAAATTAGAAACAGGGAAAAAGACGAACGTCTCAGATCCAAGACGATTATTTTGTATTTCATTTTATTTGTCAAGGTAAATCTCAATTTTCTTATGTGAACTTTTTTGACAAACACAGCAGATCATTCTAGTCAGAGACATCGACAGAAAAGCCTTCTGGCATGCCTTGAACGGTGCGATTTCACCCTGAATCAAATCAATAAACGCCGTCGATGAAACCTGCCACTCTTATTTGCATGGTATCTTTCAAGAATGACCATTGAAGAAAAGAACCTTCATCTTCTTAACCTGGCTCGATTGCTCCAAAATTCTTGTTGGTTTCTACTTTAATTTGAAGGAAAATCACTAATATGGATTTACTTGATTACTTCTCCTATTCAAAGAAAATGATCATCTTCTTTTGATTTTTTATTTTAGTCAATTTAAACTATACTAAAGCTTTTTTTAGGGGTTTTCTAATCCTCATGCTTCCTAATTGAGTGAAAGTTGCTTGAAAGTTGAAGCTTTTCTGATCCTTTCTTTCATTCGTGAACTAAGGTTTGAGGTTGCTACATACATTTCTTTTTTATTGTGATATCTAAGTAAGGATCAAATGTTAGGATGCTTTTTGAGCTGACTCTTTTTGATAAGAGTGGCAGCAAGAGGCATAAGGTTCAATCATTATGGGAAAGCATTAGAGAATGATATACATACCCTTAAACACATTGATATCATTTGGTAAGCTAAACTCTATTTTTGCTAATTGTGTTTGCCTTTCTTACTATGTGAAATATGACTATGCTCCCACTTGATTCCAATCCATAATCAGCAGTCCAAATTTAGGGTAAAAAGACCATTTTACCCTTACCAAGCTAGGTCCAAGACTAAGCCCCAACGCTACAATCTACAAGGCCAAATTCCAAATCAATCACCCAAGGCCTAATTTTCCCAATTAGGGCTAAATCCCTTTATGGGCCTTCACCAAGAAAACCTAGAATAAGCATTAGCCTAAAAATCTAATGGCCCAACAAGGCCCTAAACATCAAAGTCCATAGATGGTCCAAACCGAAGGCCTAAGAGTTTGAAGCCTAACCTGCTGAGTACGCAGGGCGAACTCAGCTCGTACATGCAGCAAACTCGCTTTAGGGCTTGTACGCTAAGCGTATCTACTTGTACGCCCAACATACTCCCCTATTTAGACAACTTCCATTTTCTAGCTCTTAACCGATTAAGACTTAACCCAAAATCAGATCTGAATTCCTTTAGATGGTTTATCAGGTAAAATTGAAAACTTTACCTGCATGTATGGCTTAAGGAGGCTCTAGAGCTCAAAAGTGGTTAATGAATGACTTAATACAGGCATTAGACCATAAGCACCATAAAGTTTGCACCTTTATGCTTAAGGAACCCTCCAAACATCCTGATCGACAAGATTTAGCTTCTAAAATGGTCTTAACTCATCGAGACCAACCGAAAGGGACCAACAAGGACCATAACAAGCTAAATAGTAGATCAAATCAAAGTGTAGACAAGGTATGAACTTTATACCTAAAAAGTCACCAAAAGATGGAGGTAAATATAGGTCTCTAAGCTTCCATCCAATGAATGAGTCTTCCAAGTTCATCGTCTATTACATCATGGAGCACAAACCACCAAAATCAAGACCAAGGCTCAAGAGCACTCAAAGATGCTATGAGGGTTCGAGATTATGGTTTTAGGAAAGTGGAGGCTGATAGAGGGGCCACATCTTGGGACTTTTGGTGAATATATAGGGTGTAACAACCAAAAATTACGGTTTCAATAAACCCATCGTACACCCTACATAACCCTTGTACGCCTAGCATAAGAGTCTCGAACCCGCGATTAACATCTGCCATAATACGCTAAGCGTAAAATTTTCACAAATGTCATTATAAGGATATTTTAAAATAAATAAAATCAAAATGTTTTCTTTTATTTTAAAAAATTTTCGGAAAAACTATCCTTACAGTGCAAAAGCACATGAAAACTTTTTTGTTATCTATTCCTAAGCAATATATCATAACTCCTAAGAAGTAGCTCAAGAATCCGATCTTTAAAATATGCGATATAAATCCATCTACATGATTAGATTCAGCATATTCTTTCTTTAAGTTTCTTCACTTTTATTTGATTCTTAAAACATCAACATGCGATCTAGTCACATCATGTATCAAGAAGCTCAAAATAGAAACTTAGCAGAGTTAGATAGTGAACTTTACCTAAAGTTGAGTCAAACTTATTAACTTTAACATCCTCAGGTAAATTTGGCAGCTTCGCAACCAATGCCCCTTCCTTTGGCAATATAAACATATGGACCCTTTGGTGATGGTATGCAGGACTATCGCAGACTTAGCTTTTCTCTTTACCATTTGGTCAACCGAGTTGACTACAGCCGATCCCTTTGCATTGGGAAGAGAGAGCTTTACTGGATATCTAATGTCATCATTGTCAATTTCCATAAACTTTTAGGAAGTTGATCTTAGCAAATAGATAAGATCATTAAGGTTCTTGTCACAGTGTGTTTCATAGGAGTCCCAAAGGAACTCACTATGTGACTTAGAAAGTAGTTGGGCCACTAACTTTCTCTAGACTTTGACACCTAACTCTCTCGGCTTGTCAATATGTGACTACATCTCCAAGATGTGATCACACATATACCTTTGCTTGCCATTAGCGCTTGAGTGACCTTAAACATTTCAAGAACTTGTGGATTAGGGAGAATAATTGCAGGAGATGACAGAAGTATGATTTCCATGGGACATCACCTTCATTTAGGGAAGCTTGTTTCAAGAGATTTGGGAAGATCCTAAATATCTAAACCAGACATCTTTTGGGAGATATTCAAGATAATTGATGTAAAGTCCTTAATATAACACCCAATATGAAATATTAAGGCTAGGACCCAACAAACTATTTTATAAATTAGAAGAGGGATGACGTAATCCAAGTTATAAAATATTTGAAGGTAGGTGAATGACGATTCACCAATTTCCACCAAGATAACAAAATGTATTATTAGGTTTTAATTGGATTTGAAACTCCTATATCTTTTGAGATTCATTGAACTTTTCAATGGCATGTTTCAATCTCAAGTGTGCCCTTCAGGTTTTTTGACTGGGATGTCGAGGATCACAAAACAGGGTGTGAAGTAACCATGCAAATTACTTGGTACCCTTAAGTGTTTACCCCTCAATCGATGTGCCGGTTAACCACACACACTCCATCGATACTATGATAAACATTAAGTTACCCTTTGCCTACCATGTTAAATATGAGTTAGTGTGCCGGTTAACCACACACACTCCACTAACCGACTTAAACAAAGTGCAAAGTGTAATTTCATGGATTAGCACCTTATTCATATCTTCCTAAGTAACTAAGATTGGGTATTTATAATAGGTTTAGTTACTTAGTATTTATCATTAATACTTTTAATGAAGGGAGAATTATAGTTCTTGTCCTACCCGTTCGGCTAACGACCCTCCACCAGTCAAGGAAGCGGTGGGTGAGAGTGGACACCCGTTAAACTGCCTTTTTATAGGCAGTAACCTTATACCCCCCTTATAGACCGGCTTCGTGAATGAGGCCTATTAACGGTAAGACTGACTTTACTCTTATACATATATATATATATATATATATATATATATATATTATTAACTTGTAATATTATAAAGTATATGGGTTGAATTTTAACTTTTAAAATTCTAAGAGCTAACATGGAATTAAAGTACCCATAAGAGAAAACTTTTTTGAAATTCCAAAACTTGAGGGAAAGTTTTGAAAATATTCAAAACTAATTAATTCCATAACTTATGTGTTTAAAGTAGTTTTAATTAAAAAAACTCTTCAACTTCCATAACTTGAGGACAAGTTATGGAAGACTTTCAACTAATAAAAGAATGTAACTTTTCTTTATTTTGTAACTTATGGAATTAATTAAGGTTACACATTTTATTACTTAATGAAGTGACTCTTGAACCTTCATAACTTGAGGACAAGACTCTTCATTTTTGTAACCATTGCCAACTTTTATGAGTTTTATGAAACTTAAATGTGACTTTTCATATAACTTGAGGACCAGTTACAAAAACACATTTTAGAATCAACTCTAAGATTAAAATGGATGGAAAACACATAATCAATTAACTTATCTATTAATCTAAGTAACTCATATGAACAAAGATAATTCATATCAATCTTTTTCATGTAATTAGCATAACTTTTAAACTAACACAAAACATGAATCTATTGAAAATTATCTTTGAAATTGGATTAGCATGAACATTACCACATCAAAAAAAAAAGTTTGTAAGTCCAAAAACAGCTTAGGGTAATATTCCTAGTCCATTTCTAGCCAAAAAAAATCGAAAATATGTTGTCTGGGGCTCCTACTCGTCGAGTGTATCAACCTACTCAACGAGTATGATGATTTTCTTCATGGACTCAGCGAGTTCATCAGTGGACTCGGCGAGTCCAGTGCCCAGAAAGCCAGAAAATCGATTTTTTCAACATTTTTCAGCAATTTGCATCAAGTATAATTGAAAACATACATGGATCTGATACCACTGATGGGTTTTGAGCATTCTAACACTCCTAAGTGTACATGAAACCCTAAATAGCTTGGATCTATGTTTTCTCTGTTATACATGCAAATATGAACTTTCCAAGGTATTCATCCTAACTAGCATAATAACATTGATTCATATGACTATATCAAGTTAGAATTACATACCTCTTTGATGTAGAATTTCTTCACCAAGCTTGAGTGCCTAGTGCCCTAAGTGTGACACCTCAAATGGTTCATACAACACCAAATACACTTGTAATAACTTGAGAGAATATACACATTTCATGAAAATCGGCTAGCCCTTTCACATATACTCTAGTGCCGATTTTGTCAACAATAAGATGCTTATAAAGTTAGTGACAATTAGGGTAAACCCTAAATGTCATGGCTTTCCATTTCCTTGGATCCATGGGGTCAAATATACCATGGAGCATCTTATGGGTTTTAGCCCAACTTGATAATCCATGGAGCATTAGCCCACTATACAAGTATGGATGATTTACACAATCAACCCATGTATTTAATTAGTCTTCTTTTGATCACTTAATTAATTCTATATTATTCCTGATCAATACTAATTAAAAAATCTTATTAATATATTAAAACTTATAATATATTACCAAACTTTAAGTGTTATTTCTCTCATTTTATTCTATCCAAATGCATGATGCCATGCAACCCAAATGGACCATCCCGGGTTGGGTCAAGTCTTACCAATTATAGTTATGGACTTAGATATTAATCCAACACTCATGGCTATGATCGGATCATGAAATCAATAAAATACTCGGGCCTTTGTATTGTCGAAGTCCCGATACTGGAAGGCTCTCCTAGCGCCAATCCCTACAGCAAGAACGGTTGTGGTGGCCTCAACAACATCAGTCTCCAAAAGTGCAGCTTATCGCTCATCAAAGTACTCCACTGTAGCGGTCTTAATAGACGCAAACATTTTTGGTAAGCATTCCTGAAAGAGGGAAACAACCTCCTCTTGAATGATCTCCATAACTCGGTCCTTAGTCAATGGTGGCCAATCCTCGCCACCAAGGTCCTGATCCTGATCTAGATTCCGCCTTAAATTGTCTTCTAATCGCTATAATGAAAATAAACTAGGGATATATCAGATAAACTGCATATAATACCATGGGGACCAATTCCCAAAAAAAGTGTATGGGTTGTGACTTCCCTTCTACGTGTATGGGTCATGTGCTTCCAGTAGTACGGGCCCATACTACCTTCCACACCTACCCGTATTTGTCTCAAAGTATCATCACAACAACCCTAACAATACTCAATAGAATAACCGTGCACTCTATCCTCACTTCCAAGAGGAAGGTTATACATTACATAGTGGCCAGCTGTTCCCACACAACTCAACCATGCAACTTCCACGAACTCCGTAACACTCGTGTATGCTAATCATACATAATAATGAACCCTATAGATAGTCGAATACCTGATTCTACACTAAGCTCTTCATCAAACAAGAATAGTAAATAAGGCTAAACCAAACATTCTTAGGCAATAGAATCATAGTTACGTATAATTTTGATGCATACACTAAGCAACTACGCAATAATGTCAATTCCATATAGGGAAAACCCCAGTCTATCAGACATCATATAATTAGACAATTCTATCATGCAATTCTTGTAGATCCCTAGCCTATCACTAGCATGATGTTCTAGCATATCACAATATCAAACAATAGTGTGGTAATTTGGGTTCTGCTTACTAGCTCCGGCTGAACATATGCATTGCATCCTCTCTTATTTATTTTGAAAATAGTTTTGAAAATCATTTTTAAAACACTTTTCATTTCCTTAGTTTGAGATTGGATTCACATGTGTGTTCCTCTAATTCACTCAAACCAAGGCTCTGATACCAAATTGTAACATCCATAAAAATCACAACAAATTTAAACTTTTTAAAACAACCCCAAATCATAGAACGTTTACAAGATCATTGTTTTCAAAGTATTGTTCCATATCAAAGTCTCCCATAGATCAAAAGTACATAAAATAGAGGATGTGTATGGTCATGCCTTCGCCTTCCCACGATCATCAGAAGTACCTAAAACAATAACTAAAAACCGTAAGCCGAAGCTAATTAGTGAGTTCCCCTAAGTACCAACACCTAAACAGAGAACATATACAACCATGCATGTCGAGTCCAATCAACCATCGGGTTGGAATACACTAGGTCGAGTCAACCTCTGGGTCTAGTCATCCTCAGGATGGAATACCCCAGGTTGAATGACAATATAGAACAATTCCAATCAACCACTGGGTTGGAATACCCCAGGCCCAGTCAGCCTCTTACTCCAATCATCCTCCGGATGGAATACCCCAGTTTGAAATGCCAATATACAACAGGTCCAGTAATCCTTGGGATGCAATACCCTTGGGCCGAATCAACCATCGGGTTGGAATGCCCTGGTCTATTGGCTCATGCACATAGCAATAAAGCCTCGACCACCAACCAAAATATGTGCACATATAACAGATAAACATATATAAGTCAACAAACAATCGGGCAGATCTACAAATCACTACATCAGGATAACATACTATCACATAAAAGGATATCTAATCCAATGGGATGGCCTCGGTGCCTTAGACCCATAAGTACAGTGAGGATAACTCTACTAATAGTTCGGACAAAAGATGATGAGGCCTTGACTCCGAATCTCAGCTCTAACCGTAACTTATCTAACCAAATGACCAATCCTCAATCACAATCCCAAAATACCTAAAATACCCTTAAGTCATAGTTAGTCAAAGTCAAAGTCAATTGGCTGAATTCCATAAGTCAATTGATTCAGCCCAATCGTGTGAACTCAGGCGAGTCGACTTAGAAGACGTACGTGGGGAGTACTCCCAGGGTATGATGGGCGTACCCACCTTGACCGCCATCATGAGGGTCGACTGTGTACGTGCTGCATTCTCATGTTATGCAAGGTGTACGCCCAAAATTTTCAAACTTCAATTAGTCCTTAATGATTTAAGCCCTTACGCCCACTTACAGATCCGAGGCTAAAATACCCTCAATAGTAATAAAGTTTCCAACTTTATGGCTTTGCATGTCCTTTTAAGTGCTTAACTCAACTTCTTAATAATTTAAGACCTTCTAAAGAATGCATGGAGCAAATCCAACCATTTAGACCCTATTTTTATGATATAATACACTTCCTAAGGTCTTTAAGGACAACTTAATGGTTCTAGAACATGCTATGTTCATGAATCTTCACATTTGGGACAGAAAGGACCAAAAATCAACCTAACACAAGATCTAAATGAATCTTCACCAAGTTTAAGACTTTATACCTCCAAACGGTAGCAAAAGGTGGTGTAATTCTGGATCTAAAGAGCTTCATTCCTCCAAGATGGTGTCTATTTCATTCCTTCTTCTTCAAAAGAAGGAATGGTTCACAAGGTGGATTAGAGTTGCATAAATGTTTTAAGAGGATTGAGGTTGATGAACTGAGGGGGAATAAGGCTATAATGGGGTTTAAATATGAGCCAAACCCTAAAAATTAGGGTTTTTATGAATGACATGTACGCCCTGTGTACAAATGTACCCGCAACGTACTAGGGCGCACCCTAGTACGCTCATCATACACACGTACGCATTGCGTGCTCCCATAAAACCCATTTTACGAAAATGCCACAAGGGCCCTCATTGCACTCTTTCTTTTACTTAGGTCCAAATTGCAATATAATTTAATTATAAGATCAAAATTAGAAGTACCTCATCATCGGGATGTTACATTACATTTATTGTATGCAAATCTATAAAACATATATATACTTTAAAAAATATATATTTTTTAAACATTTAAAATTATGATACGCAATGAGTGTCGTAAATGTGCGTCATAAGTTTACGACACACAATTGCATATCCTCTTCCTTTATGATAGGGGCTTCCTTGATACACATTCAGTGTCATCTATGTGTGTCGTAAATGTGTGTCGTAAGGTTACGACACATAGATGCATTTCGTCTTCGTTTATGATAGGGCCTTCCTTGACACACATTTTCCTGTCATATGTGGCTTTTATGACACACAATGCATCTCATTAGAGGGTTTTTTTTTAGTAGTGTAAACAATCAATGAAATTACACTATTATTACTAATTATATGGTAATTAATAGTACTTATGGCTTTGATACTTACCTATATCCGACATCTTTAAAGAGAATTCTCATATATGATGCATCTCCTAGACTATTTATCTACAAATGAAAAACACTTTCTTTTCAAGTGATTTGGGCTTCATCTGATGAAATTTCAAAGAAAGATATTGGTTTTTCTAGGGTTGATAAACCATCCTGATATATATGAAATTGCGAAATCAATTACAAATTTTTATTGTATTTACTTTATAAAACAAAAAACTCACCTGTGCTGGAAAATATTAGCCACAATGCAAGGCTAAGATTGGGAGAACCTTCTACAATGTATTTAGATGTTAAGTATCTCTTACAACCCATCCTCTCAGCATGTTTAAGAACTAAAGTTGCTGTTTTCAAAGGATTCCTTAAAAGGAAAGTTGATCGGTTGCTATGTTAAGAGGAAGAACATTTAACAAGTAAGCATATTGAATATCAATCCCTATATTAAATTCCCTAATATTAAACGAAATAAATTATAGATCCCATTATAATTTAAGAGATACCTTTAGAGTGGACTGTTCGCGTAGAAGAATCATCGATTGAGGCATGTATGGTAGGCAATGGCCCTTTTATGATTTTATGAATATGGAATTGAAGGTAATCACCATAATGTTAATCCATCAGTAGTAGAGGAGTACCATAACATCCCATCATTAACCATGAACGAGTCAGGCATAAAGGGAAGGTGTTAAAACTCGATCTAATGTATCAATCAAAGTCACTAGAATTGGTGAGGAATCCCAATCTAATGATTAATGCAAAAAAACTATAATGAATTAAGAACACAATACCGAATCTTCAATGCACACTATATTCATCAATAGTCTAGTACATAGGATCTCTATGTCTCTCGGTTCTCCCTTTCCCTCTAAACTAGAAATTAGCTAATTTGAATCACTAACCCTAAACAAAACTGAAATAACACTATATATATATATATATATATATATATATATATATATATATATATATACCTAATTACAAAGGTCCAGCTCAAAAGCCTAAACGAAAGCATCATTAAGCCCATCGAAATCATATGGTGATTTCAATCCAAACATCTCCGAAATCATGGTGTTTTCGGTCCTAGACCGAGAACTCTAAAAGCTATCAAAAGTAAAATATAAACCACAAATCATGTCCTAACAATCTCCCCCTTGGTTTATAGCTTTCTTTTCTTTTCAATCTCTTCTTTGATCTTGATTTTCAACTTTTGTCTTTGATTTTTTTACGAATTCAAGATGAACATATGAATTTCTACATGAATGACTTCATCATGAAGTTGGACTTCCTTTAAATATTTGACTTTGAACGCACATTTGGTATAGAGGCTTCTTGAATAGGATCTTGAAAATCAGCACTTTTAGCATTGAAATACTTCAGAGATAAGTACAGAGAGACCAATTCTTCTGGATCACTTCAGGAATTTCATAGATAGCAACAAATTTATTGAGGATGCTTCAATGCAATCCGTCACATAACTTCAAATACAACTTCACCTTGCTTCTGGGGTTGAAAGGTTGTGTATTCAATAATAATCTTGACTTCTTGTTCCTTCGAATGAATATTCTTCGCCGATCACAGAGGCTTCTTTAAAGGTAACCATGATTAAAAAGTCCTTGTGGATCACAAAGTCATAAAGAACCTTATCACCATAGTTGTTCAAGGACCCAACTGTTGGGTTTTGAGCATTCTAACACTCCTAAGTGTACATGCAACCCTAAATACCTTGGATCTATGTTTTCTCTATTATACATACAAATATGAATATCCAAGGTATTATCCTAATCTAGCATACAAAACAATGAATATAACAAGATAGAATACATACCTCTTTGATGTAGAATGTCTTCATGAAGCTTGAGTGCCTAGTGCCTCAAGTGTGACACCTCAAATGGTTCGCACAACACCAAATACACTTGGAATGACTTAAGAGAAATCCACAACTCATGAAATCGGCTAGCCCTTCTTTTACACACACTAGTGGCCGATTTTGGTGAATGATATGATGCTTTTATAGTGTGTTACAATTAGGGTTACACCATGTAAACCCTAATTGTCATGACCATTCATTTCCATGACCCATGGGTTATGTAACCTCCATGGAGCATCCATGGAGCATCCTATGGGTTTAACCCAACTTGATTATCCATGGAGCTTTGGCCCACTATGTAAGTTATGTATGATTTGCACAATCAACCCATATATTTAATTAGTCTTCTTTTGATCACATAATTAATTCTAAATTAATTCTTGATCAATACTAATTAAATATTATTATTCTTATTATTAATATACTAGAACTTATAATATATTAATAACCATAAGTGTCTTTTTTCTCTCATTAAGTCTATCCAAGTGCATGATGCCATGCAACCTAAATGGACCATGTTGTGTCGGGTCAAGTCTTACCAATTATAGTTATGGACTTAGACATTAATCCAACAGTCTCCCACTTGGATAAGTCTAAAACTATTATTGCGTATGACTTCAAGAACCGACTGGCAATCGTAGCTCTCAAAAGCTTCTGTCAAACTCTGACCTTTGTCAATGACTTGTCCATTAGATAAGGGATCATATATTCCTCCATTCTAGATATCATATGGAATGAGACATGGATTATAATCATTCTCTCTGTCAATTTGTTGTTTCCTGATTTCCGATTTATGACGACGAACTAATTGAACAACTTAAATCTGTCCTGGCCCGGCCGAGCACTTCCATTTGTCATTATCAAATCATCTAGGGGCCCACATATATTGCTTTTATCCTGAAGGTAAAAGGAATGGATAAACTTCGACTCATATGGATTGTTCTACTACTTATTGAATCATACACAAAGGCACCTTTTATAACATCGAGTTACCAATGTGTTTTCGTGCAATCAATGTATAACCAACTCATAGTAACAACTCATATCTCTAATTTTGAAGAATATAAGGTATTATCAACTCATGATCACTCGTGATAAAATCCATGAAGTGATTCCAATGAGCGCGGGTATGAGCACTCATGAGTGTTGTAGCACCACCTTGTCCAACATCTTAGACCTTTACAAGCCCAACCCATGACAGTCTTGATTCATATCTACTTCCAACATATGACCGAATGTGGACGGTTTAAATAACTTAGTCAATCAGAACAATGACCTAGTTATTCTGGAAGTCAAAACATGCAAAGTGAAACACAATAATAATCGAATCCAATATGGTCTCAGAACTTATGAATATAAATAAAACACCTTTTATTTATTACCATATGATTACACATTATTCATTGGATACTGTTTCAGCTATCAACTTTATTCTTGAATTAAAACAATATTTGTCCCATGCTCCAAGCATGTACACTATGTTTTTCTAAACACTAGTCATGCCACACACCAAGTATGCATACTATGTTTGTCTATGATCTTTACTTTGTGAAATAGATCAATTGAACATAACTCCAATGATTCTCATTTCACAGTCCCAAATCTTTACTACAAATGCAAGAATTCCAAATTCATGCCATTTACCGAAATCTGTTAGATTCTAAACTTATATGCATTGATCTTCTTGTAATAATTATGCACAAAGTCAGAAAGACTTGACAACAAAAATTACAGAGCATTCCAAAGGAGATCGGCTCCTTGGAAACATCCATTCTTGCATTAAGTTTCCTAATCTTACATAGATTGAATAATTTTTAATTTTGAAACATTTCCAAATTCCATTTTGACTATCACTTCTGAACAAGAGTTGCCTCCTTACAGATTATGTCAATATGGTCCTTCCAGAATTATCGCTATACTTCCAACTGTCCTTGAGCAACCAATATTTGGTGAACCTTAGATTGTCCTCGACAATTGATTAATCCTTTTAGTCATATCCAATTCTAGACCTTTTCTCTTCTTAATGCCCCAGTCATTTGGAAAATATTAGAAAGGATGAATATATCACATGTAACCGATCCTATATCCGAAGCATATGGGACACGATTCATGATGTCTCACATAAAGACTAAACCAGTCTTTTGCTATACTATTTCCATTTCAATTTGCCAAGTTCTCATAATTCAGATTATGAAAAGGGATGTCGTAATCATAATCAAATTTTAGAACGCAAATAATGGACCCATGTACAAAATTTCCTTTTGTTGAGCCATTCCAACATGAAATATATATATATATATATATATATATATATATATATATATCATTGACTAAATACGATTAAAACCTCAATCTAAGCTTTTAGATTTGAGATGAAGTATAATTTCCTCTCGCTTCATTATAGCAAAACAACTCTTTCCCAATTGAAACTTTTTGTGTTATATAATTAACATTGCTAACGTGCAATACTTATCATAATTATCATGCTCCCACTAACATGATGATTATTAGCATAACACTTATGCTCCCACTAGCTTTGACATGTACTCAGAAATCAGTACTTTATTGACTTTCTTACCAAAGTTCAGATTTCAGATACTAGATTGCTTTGATAAAACTTTATCATAATCATACACCTTATCTTAGATAGCCCTTAGGTGTGTCTAATCAATTTTAAGAACTATGAAAAGGGATGTCGTAATCATAGTCTTGATTGTTTAGACCTTTGCCACTTCTCACAAGTCCCTGTTAGTGTGCCGGTTAACCACACACGCTCCACTAAGTACTTTGAGAATGCAAATATCACAATTGCTATCTAGCTAAAATCTACTTAGTGAAAGTGTTTCCTCACCATCATTTTCATGACTCGGAGAGAAACCTTATGACACTTAGATTTAATGGTGTATGTGTTCTTATACATGTGAATTGTCAAAACCATAGTCAGAAGACAAGGATAATGACAAATCCAAACTCATTTGGACTGAACTCAATCTTAAATTCTTGCCACCTGACAGCTTAAGGGCCTGCCATTGCTTCCAAGTTGTTGTGCAACCATTTGGGTTGCATGATGCCATGCAACCCAAATGGACCATGCCGGGTTGGGTCAAGTCTTACCAATTATAGTTATGGACTTAGACATTAATCCAACACCAACCTTGGCTCAAATGGAAACTACTCGTAGTATCTATGTGAACACGGAGGAACACACTGCGATTTGTTGAGTATCGGAGAACTACTCATGGCTATTTTTTGATGTTAACCCCTGCATATCCTTGATCAAAGATCTGAATACAATTTTTAAAATTAACAAGTTAACTTGGCCTTTGGTGAAACGTTCAATGGTTTCTGAATCTCAATTAAGTGTACCATTCTAGTTCCAGTAAGAGTTAATTAGGAATAACTCATAAAACCATTATGTAAAATAAATATTCAAGGACATGTTTCCACAGTTTAGCATGACACGAGGTCATGGCCCTTTGGCGGTACATTCAACGATAATCGTGCCTTGCAAGGTGCATCGCCCTAGTAGCAATAACCATTAATTCTTTACGTTAGAGAACGTATTCGAGAGTACATTTGAATCTCCACAGTTTTGCATGAGATAAAGAATGTCAAGACC
This sequence comes from Lactuca serriola, assembly GCF_051521515.1. Lineage (NCBI taxonomy): Eukaryota > Viridiplantae > Streptophyta > Magnoliopsida > Asterales > Asteraceae > Lactuca > Lactuca serriola. Next base: position 285,386,035 of record NC_136411.1, read on the forward strand.
CTGGGCGGGATGCTCAACGATATCTATTTCCAGGTTGGGTGAATCGCCTAGGTGCCATGACTGTTCTTAGGTAAAGATAACTAACAAGACCAGTTTTAAAAATTTGTACAGTTTTAAACTTTCAATTCCTTAAATACAACAGTTCTTAAAAAGATATTGCCTAACTGACAGATTATACATTTTCATGCCTTCAATTCTGCGAATATGACAATTCTTAGAAAGAAACTGCCCGACTGACAATTTGTATGGTGTCATGCCTTCAATTCCCTATGAAAGTAGTATGAAGTGTAATTCCGACAATTCCTTTCAACATCTCTTTTTGCACAAAAAATTTCGACACAACCTCCTTGAGTTTCTTCTTCTTTTGAATTAACGTTTTAAGACTAATGAAAATTTTGAGATAAAAAATAAAAACAAAATAAACTTAGCACATAAAAATAACTAAGAAATAAAATAAAATGAAAATACTCTCAAAGGAAATAAAAATATTTTTGGATTTTTGATTTTTCTGAAGAATAAATAAAAATAGAAATAAACATATTTTTTGATTTTTGAATTTTATGATTTTTTTGTTATAATTCTCCCCCTAAATTTGTGCATGGAGGAAAAAATATGAACGAACTTAACGAAAAAGTAAAATAAAATAAAATACAAAATGTAAAAAACAAAAAAATACTTTTAGTCTTCAAAACGAATCATTTTAAGAAAACTCACAAGCACATCAAAACTAGCTTTTCCAAAATGTTTTGTAAACAAATCGGCCATATTATTATCAGTGTGGATTTGATCCAATGAATAAGTTTACGCTCAAAACAATCTTATATAAAATGAACTTTAATATCTATGTGCTTGGTTTTAGAATGTTGAACTGGATATTTAACAATTTGAATAGTAGCATCATTAAAAGAAAATTTAAACCATAATCATGCAGTTGATATTGCATCCAGATGACCTGAGAGCATAAGAAGATGCATCAACGTATTCAGCCTCAACAGTAGAAGTGGACACATATTCTTGTTTCTTGCACTGCTATGAGATCATTCTGTCTCCCAATAATTGACATCCAACTCTTGTATATTTCTTGTCAATGTCACAACCTCCATAGATGCTGTCAGTAAAAACATAAAGATCAAAGTCACATTTTTAGGATACCAGAGACCCCATTTAAGGTACCTAAAAATTCATTTGACAGCAATTAAATGACAATGTTTAGGATTAGCCTGATGGCGTGCACATTGATAGACTGCAAAGAGTATATCTAGTGTGCTAGCGGTTAGATACATCAGAGAGCCAATAATAGATCGATATAAAGTTTGATCAACTAATTCTCCATTTGGAACTGATGTCAACAATGGTCGTTCAGCCATGGGAGTAAAAGCAATTTTAGCATCCTTGAACCCGAATTTCTCCAACATGTCATCAACATATTTTCCTTGATGCAGTAGAATGCCTGAAGAATCCTGACGCACTTGCAATCCTATTTCACCTAAAGAACTCATATCAAACCTCATCTTCATGACCTTTTCAAAATCTTTGCATAATTCTGTTGGAATACTGTTTAAGGATACAACTATATTAGGCTAGTATTTGACCTGGTTGTGCGTGGTCCTTTTGGGTTGCCTTCACCATAGCAACTTGACAGGATGATTTATTATGAGAGAAGAAATATTATTAATATATTATGAGAATAATATAAAGAGTAATAATATTATTATTTGATTAATATGAGTCATAAATTAATTAGGAATTAATTTGGTGAGTTAAAGAGATTAATTAAATAAAGGGGTATAAACTGTCAATTGTATGATAGTTGTATTTTGGGCTATAAATCCCTTATGGATAATGCTGGACGATTTCTAAGGCTTAGTATAGGCTTAGATTTCATCCAAGGGCTTATCTATTAGGGTATTGGATTGCATAGGGCCTAAGTTATCCAATTAGGGTTTAAGGTTGAAACCCTAGGAGCCTTACAAGTATAAAAGGACCCCAAGGGTTAAGGAAATCGGCACTTGTGCTTTAGAAAGAAACCCTAGCCGATTTCTATTCCCTCTCCTCTCTCTCAAATCATCCTCTTGCTAGTTGGTGTTTGTAAGCCATTAGAGGACTGACAATTATGACTCTAAAGCCTCAAGGACAAGAAGATCAAGCAAGTGATTCAAGGTAAACTTCTAATCTTTGATTTCATATTGTTATTATACTCTATTAGCCATTAGAAGTCTTGGATTCAATGTATGTTTAATTAGAGAAACCTAGATCCAAGCATTAGGGTTGCATGTGCACATAGGAATGTTCATATGCCTAAAACCCACTAGGTTTTTTGACAACCCGAAATTTTCATTTGTACGGACATTATCTATTCAATAGAAGTTAGTCCAGTTTCAGTGATTTTCATACTTTTCCGAACAAGTTTGTGTACATTAGGGTTTACGTTTAAGAAGATATCAGGAGAGTGGATGCTCCTGGTTTTGTGAAATTTGAGCATTCTAAGTTTCATAATGTTACAGTCCAATATCCAGAATAAAAATATTTTCTGCCAAAATATTTCAGGACTATAAATAGATTTCTGAATTAAATTAATTCATTATTCACAATTCCAAATAGAGAAAAGCCACTTTCTCTCTCACGGATCTTCGGGTTTTCATCCCAGATTGTGAGTCTACTTTCCTAAATATGTTTTAATGCTTGTTATATGCTTTATAACATTGATTACTTGTCAAAAATGCAAGATCCGAGAGTTTACCGCCCAAGAACGTTCTTGGGGAGTAAAATCCAAAATCGAGCTTTAAGGCTACCTAGTCCCATTTTCTTGTTAAGAAACTAGTTAAGGACTTAGTGTATGATCATTAGAGGCTAGAAATCAATCAAGAACCATTAGTTATAGGAGTTTACGGCCAAGGATATTTCTTGTGCCGTAAACCCCTTTTTAAGGGCTATAAGTGCCCTAAACCACCCCTAAAGCCTAAAGACAATTACCCTCTAATGCTTGTAGCTAATTTGGACACCAAAACACTTCAATCTCATTAAGTTTTAGGAGTTTACGGCCAAGATATGCTCTTGGTCCGTAAACCCCTTTTTCAAAGGCTAAATGTACCCTAAATACCCCTAAGGCCTTAAGGCTATTACCCTTGAATACATAGGACTTGAATGGGGATTAAACTACATAAGAATCATCCCTAAAAGGGAGTTTATGGCCAAGGAACATCACTTGAGCCGTAAACTCCAAGTGAAGGCACAAATGTGTGCCTCTTGTCCCCTTTAGCCTTAGATAAAAACATGGAAGCTATCCTACATGTGCAAGGGACTTAAATGAATTAAAACCAACACCCCATAGGAGTTTACGGCCGGAAACTCTAGGGGATATGGTCTTTAGGCCGTAAACTCCTCTATGGAGCATTCTAGGGCCTTAAACTACTTCAAGGATTATTCCAACCAAGCTAGGCTTATTCTAGGATCAAGTTAGCACCTTAAAACACCCAAAACCACCAAGTGAGGAGTTCACGGCCATAAACTCATGAGTTTACGGCCGTAAACTCCAAAGGTGGGGTTTGTTGGGTGGTGAACTCTTATACAAAGTCATTTGGTGCTTCAAACCCTTTTGCCTTGTCCCGTAGCAACTTAGATGCAACCATTAGGACCTTTAACACTTATGAAAAGTGTTTACATGTTCCTAAGTGTTCTAACTTATTTTATTAAGTTATTAATTGGCTAATTAGTTATATATATGCTTATTATATGATAACTAGGCTCGTGCGTGTAAACAAGTCTCCGTTTGCCACCTAGCACGATATCCGACACTGTAATTCAAACAGCTCATCACAAGTGAGTTCATACCCCTTTAATCAACCTTTGAAATGATTTTAAATGTTTTAAATACTTTATGGGGGGGGGGAATACAAGTCAAACACTTATAGTTATTGCTTCAATCACATGTGATTGCATTTAATCACATGTGATTAATAACTAGGAAACCAATGATTTTACCACTGTTCAAACTGTTTATCAAACTGCTTTACTTTGAAATGTTTTACAAACTCTTTTACTTTCCAAACTTATTTACAAACTGTGATTCAACATATATTCCTTATACTTAAAGTATATTGTCAACTTATGCCTTCAAATTGTTTTATAGATTGACATCAAGTCGATCTTTTCTTGAAATAATATTTATGTTTCAAATGTCTTATGAAAACTTATTTATGCCTTTATCTTATCAATTGCATGCCCATATATGTATAGATGTATAAATAATGTTTAAAGGGCTTAGGAAGGCCATCCGCCCTATTTCCTTTTTCTCGATTTGGATGTGGTCTGGTGGGATTTCGGGTGACCATCCGAAGGTCGTTTCAATATTAGTTATATATCATATATACATATATAGACATAAAAGTACTTCCATATTCATACTTATCAGTACCTCAATAGTTAGTTACCATCGGGGTAACACAGGAACATATACAACTATACTAGAAACATGAACATATACAGCTATACTAGAAACATGAACATATACAACTATACTAGAAACAGAACATATACAATTATACTAGAAACATGAACATATACAGCTATACTAGAAACATGAACATATACATCTATACTAGAAACAGGACATATACATCTATACTAGAAGGAGAACATATACAATTATACTAGAACGAGAAACATTACATATACATGAATACGTTAACAATTGTGATCCACTGTGTCGGAGCATGCCTTAAATGTCATGGCCCGAGTTGTAGCCAGAATTCTCTTGGAGGGAGAGCGTGAGTTTGCGTATAGATCTATACTGGATTGACTATCCTACAGCTTGCTGCTAGCTACAGCCGGACCTGCAGGTCTGCGGGTGCCAAACGTCATTTCGTTATTACGACCATTCATTATGTCGTTGTTACCAGTCGAAAGCATGGTGCAATTTATCACATTTTACCTTAATATAAATCCAGTTTAAGGTAGTTAGTACAACAGTAGTTCCTATTATACAAAACTACAGTACTACAATGATTTACCCATTGCATATTTTAGTGATAACCTCACTTAAGCATTAATGTACAAAATATATTTTATTAAATGACAGTTACACTTGGGAAATTACACACTTTTACAACAAACGAGTATACAAAACAGTTAAGCCTTGGTAGAAGGTTACTTTAATAGAAAATATAGGTTTTTCTGAGAGATTCAAACTTTTACAAACACTTTCAAACACTTACTTACATTTTTACAAACTTATACATTGAGACAGGTTCAAAAGTTTTTTACAACAAACATTGACACTAAAATACTTATGAACTCACCAGCTTAATGCTGATAAACTCTTTCAAAATAACTTGTATTCTCAGGTCATCAGTAGACAGGTACCAAGGCCAGCTTTTGAGAAGATGGAGCGCATTCAAGACTCATCTCATTTTATTTTTGTGTTACATTATTTTGGTGTCTATAACTGTACAGAACACACTTGTATTAAAATTATATATTTTATGCAATGGATGATGTTGTTTGCTTATTTACATTTACTGTGTTGTGATACTATACATGACGTCCTCCGCCCCAGAACGTTTCCGCCGTTCTTGGTTTTGGGGTGTGACCGATTGTTATCAGAGCATTGTTTATAGTGAATCAAGTATATCAACCCATAAAAGATATACTAAACTATAAACCCAATAGGGATTAAAGCACTCTGACCAAGAGTCTATACTTTAAATATTAAAATATTTAATTAAGTATACTAGTCTGCATTCATACTAAAATCAGTGTCACAATGACAAGAACAAAAGTATTACGATTGTTAAATATCACAAGTGAGCTCGGGGATGTATGGTCAGTCCTGGGAATGGCATAGCCTGATCAACTATGCTGGTCCTAGGAGTGATTAGCATATGCCCTAGAATGGTTGTGATATGTTAACAAGTCTAAAAACTTACCAACAATACCACAAGAAGATCAGTAGAACTTAAACTTCAAATACAATAGGTGCATTTTGTACTACTAGTTACACGTATACTATATTCTTATACCTCTCTTCTCGCGTAGATCTAAATGGCTGGATTCCATCATGGCGACCCGTACTTTCCAAATGAAGGCAATGCAGGGTGGATCGATGAAGAGCCCGAAGATGAGCATCCAATCCCTTTGGATGATCACCTCGCAGAAGGCTTTTCTGATGGATCTGACTCCGAGCCTGAAGTCAACAACCTACCGCTTGTAGGTCAAGCCCCGAACAACAACCCTCGACCAGCTTTTCCAGGTCCTACTCCCATGTGGGCATCCAACTTGAATCGCTGGAGTGATGAACAGGGTCAACCTTTACCATACTTTGGGGACCGAAGCTTTTACAACATCAGCGATGGTGGCTCTGCTGACAGAGCTCTGCCTGTCATTATCCGCAGAATAGCTCGTAATGTTGAGCAAGGTCGAGCAGCCATCGACCGGGTCATGGAGATTGATGCCAATTCAGGTGTCAACACAGTCCGCATCCGCCGTCTTGAAGAAGACATGGAACGAACCCGGAGAACCAATGAAACCCTGCAGCAACAGCTGGCTGCCTCCCGTGCTGAAGTCTTGGAACTTCGAGCTCGTCAGAGAGCTCAGGATCGACACCTTCAAGAGGTGTTTCGCCAAGTGTCTGACCTCAGGGCTCGCCCGAGGAATTCCCATCGCCATTAGATGATGTCTAGTACATCTCTGTCTTTTGATTAGGGATTAGCCTTTAAAAATCTGTGCTCTAAGTAGCACTTGTCTATAAAATATTCCTAACTTTCGGTACTCTAATTAGGAATCTAAGAACTGTCAAACTTTCTGTATGGTATGACGTAAGACCTACTGTTAGGTCGATTTTCCTTGAATTTATTACATCTGTAATACCAGTATGATTGACATCTATCTAATATGTGGGAAAAATCTGTACACTTGTGTATTCCTACTAATATTCCTTATTGTGATTTCAAACACTCATCAAACTGTTGGGTTATGGGTAGTTAGTCCATGTGTCACTCTCACGTTGCTTACAAATTGATTCTTACCATTTTTCTTATCTTTATAAACTTATAGCTGAAAGATGCCTCCTCGCAAATCTCCCAGGAATAGGAATAACCCTGCACCTCCACCGCCTCCACCGCCTCCGGTCATCGATATTGCAGCCCTGAATGCTGCCGTAGCTGCAGCAGTGGCAACTGCCATGGCTCAGTATCACTCATCCGATGCCAGCAGAGGTGGAACCCCTGTTGAATCTATTCCGATCGAAATCCCTGTGCGCTCGAGAGAGTGCTCCTACAAGGATTTCACAAACTGCAAGCCGAAGCCTTTCTATGGCACCGGCGGAGTCATTGCTCTCTCACAATGGTTCGAGAAGACTGAATCAGTCTTCGAAATCTGTTCATGCCCTGCTGCGTGCAAAGTTAAATATGCCGCATGCACCTTTGAGGGAAAAGCCCTAACGTGGTGGAACGGCCACGTTAAAGCCCTAACACACGTCGTGGCTAACGACATTGGCTGGGAAACGATGAAGGACCTCATGACTGAGGAATACTGCCCGAGGGGCGAAGTCCAGAAGTTGGAAAATGAACTCTGGAACCCTGACCATGAAGGGCACCAATGTGATCGCTTACACTGCCCGATTTAGCGAACTGCTGGCCCTCTGCCCCAATATGGTTCCCACTGAGGGGAAAAAGATCGAACGATACATATGGGGGCTAGTGCCTCCGTATCAGGGGAATGTCTTAGCATCAAACCCCGCTACCTTCGACGGTGCCAAGCGTTTGGCACAAAGACTCATTGACCATGGAGTCAAAACCCCTGAAACCACAACCACCCTAGCCATTCCAGAATCCTCCAAACCTGCTGACACTAAGCGGAAATTCTGGGATGAGAAGAAAAAACAGCGAGCTGCCAAGAAACAACAAATCGTGGCAGTGCATGCTGCGGTAACCCTTACTGCTGCTACTGCTCCGGGGAAGCAGTATGCTGGAAGTTTGCCGAAGTGCAACAAATGCAGCTTCCAACACAACGGTGCCTGCCGTGAAATGCAGTGTTCTAACTGCAACAGAAAAGGACACACCGTCCATTTCTGTAAGTTCCCGGCACAACCGATCTCCCAAGTTCCTGGCTCAGGCGCGAGCCCAACTTGCTATGGATGTGGCGAAACAGGCCACTTTAAAAGGGACTGCCCCAAAGCGAGGAATGTTGGAGGAGCAGGGAGGGTACTAGCAATAGGCCACGGAGAAGCAGTTGCTGACCCGACAGTGGTGACCGGTACGTTCCTCCTTGATAACTCCTATGCATGCATTCTGTTCGATAGTGGAGCGGAGCGAAGCTTCGTAAACTATAAATTTGCTCGCATGCTTAAGCAACAACCACACGCACTTAATGAACAATTCACAGAAGAAATGGCCAATGGGAAAACTGAAAGTACAAATAGCATATACTTAGGTTGTACCCTAACTTTAGATAACCATTCATTCCCAATCGACCTTATGCCGGTCTCAATAAAAAGTTTCGACGTTATTATCAGCATGGATTAGTTAAGTCTTCATCGCACCGACATCATGTGCTACGAGAAAGCAATCCGTCTAAACCTCCCATCTAATGAAACTCTTATAGTCTACGGCGACAAACCTGGTGCGAGTCTTCGCATTATATCAAGTATTCAAGCACAGAAATATCTGCGCAAAGAATACCACGCATTTCTTGCTCACGTCGTCGACACGAACCTCGAAACGAAAGAACTAAAGAACATCCCAGTAGTGAGCGACTTTCCCGACATTTTCCCAGAAGAACTACCCGGGATACCTCCGCAACGACAAGTCGAGTTCAGAATCGACTTAGTCCCAGGAGCTACCCCAGTAGCCAAGTCGCCCTACCGCTTAGCACCAGCTGAGATGCAGGAACTCTCTGGTCAACTTAACGAACTGCTCAGCAAGGGCTTCATAAGACCGAGTTTCTCACCTTGGGGAGCACCGGTCTTGTTCGTTAAGAAGAAGGACGGATCATTCCGTATGTGTATTGACTACAGAGAACTCAACAAACTGACGGTCAAGAATCGTTACCCTCTGCCTCGCATAGATGATCTATTCGACCAACTGCAAGGGGCGAACTATTTTTCTAAGATTGATCTGAGATCCGGATATCACCAGTTACGAGTGCTAGAAGAGGATGTGCCGAAGACAGCCTTCCGAACTCGTTACGGACATTACGAATTCGTGGTGATGCCATTCGGATTGACCAATGCGCCCGCAATCTTCATGGATCTGATGAATAGAGTATGCCAACCTTACTTGGATCAGTTCGTCATCGTTTTCATTGACGACATCCTGATCTACTCCCGAAGTAAGAAAGAGCATGGCGATCATCTGCAATAAGTTCTAGGGACTTTACGAAAGGAGAAAATTTATGCGAAGTTCTCGAAATGTGAATTTTGGATCCGAAGAGTCGGATTCTTAGGACACGTGGTAAGCGAAGAGGGAATCCACGTGGACCCATCCAAAATTAAAGCCATTGAGAACTGGTCAGCACCCAAGACGCCTACTGAAATTCGTCAATTTCTAGGTCTCACTAGCTACTACCGCAGGTTCATTCAGAACTTCTCCCGAATAGCGAAACCTCTTACGACCCTGACCCAGAAAGGCATGGCCTTTGACTGGGAAGAGAAACAAGAGAGAGCGTTACAAACGCTCAAGAGAGCCTTGTGCACCGCACCAATACTATCCCTTCCCGAAGGAATAGAAGACTTCGTAGTCTATTGCGATGCATCCAATCAAGGACTCGGATGTGTTCTGATGCATCGAGGTAAGGTCATCGCCTACGCCTCGAGACAGTTGAAGACACACGAGGTTAACTACACGACACACGATCTTGAACTAGGAGCAGTAGTGTTTGCTCTGAAGATCTGGAGACATTACTTGTATGGAACGAAGAGCACTATCTTTACCGACCACAAGAGTTTACAACATATTTTCGATCAGAAGGAGCTCAACATGAGACAACGACGGTGGGTCGAGCTACTCAGTGACTACGAATGAGATATTCGTTATCATCCGGGTAAAGCCAACGTAGTAGCAGACGCCCTAAGTCGGAAGGAATATTCTGGTCGCAAAGTCAAGTCATTGTCAATAACCATCCATTCACATTTGTCTAAGCAAATTCAGGCGGCTCAACTTGAAGCCATGAAGCCTGAAAATGTGACGAGTGAATCCCTTAGGGGAATGGACAAGAATTTAGAAGCCAAGGGTGACGGAGCATTATATTTCATGAACCGGATCTGGACCCCGAAACACGGTGGTTTCCGAGACTTGGTCATGACCGAGGCGCACAACACTCGGTATTCCGTCCACCCAGGTTCAGATAAGATGTATCTAGATCTTAAAAAGCTATACTGGTGGCCTAATATGAAAGCAAAGATTGCTACCTTCGTAAGTAAATGGCTTACTTGCGCAAAGGTTAAGGTCGAGTCCCAGAAACCCTCTGGTTTACTGCAACAACCAGAGATTCCATAATGGAAGTGAGAGCAGATCACTATGGATTTCATAACCAAGTTGCCCAAGACAACGGGTGGACTTAACACCATATGGGTCATCGTTGATAGATTGACCAAGTCTGCACACTTCCTGCCTATCAAAGAAACCGACAAGATGGAGAAACTTACGAGAACATACATTAGGGAAATTGTACGGCTACATGGTGTACCTATGTCCATTATCTCCGATAGAGATAGTAGGTTCACCTCAAGATTTTGGCAATCACAACAACATTCCCTAGGAACCAGGCTGGACATGAGCACAGCCTACCATCCACAGACCGACGGACAAAGTGAGCGGACCATCCAAACACTGGAAGATATGTTGCGAGCCTGTGTGATTGATTTTGGGAAAGCATGGGATACTCATTTACCCCTTGTTGAATTTTCCTATAATAACAGTCATCACACGAGCATTAAGGCTGCTCCATTCGAAGCTCTCTACGGCCGAAAGTGCAGATCCCCTCTGTGCTGGGCTGAGGTGGGTGATACCCAATTAGCCAGGGGGCAAGCTTCCAACAGTACTCTCACCGGTCCGGAAATCATTTGGGAAACGACAGAGAAAATCGTTCAGATCCGTGAACGATTGAAAGCCTCTAGAGACCGACAGAAGAGCTACGCCGATAAACGAAGAAAACCTTTGGAATTTCAGGTGGGAGACCGAGTCCTTCTCAAAGTCTCACCTTGGAAAGGCTTGATACGCTTCGGCAAGCGTAGGAAGCTTAATCCGAGGTACATAGGACCTTTCGAGATTCTTGCCAGAGTCGGCCCCGTAGCTTACAAACTCAACCTACCCGACACACTTCGTAACGTACATTCTACATTCCACGTATCTAACTTGAAAAAGTGTCTGTCCGACGAGACTCTTGTAATCCCACTCGACAAGATCGAGATCAACGAGAGCCTCAACTTCGTGGAAGAACCAGTAGAGATCATGGACCGTGAGGTCAAGCAGACGAAGCAAAGTCGTATCCCTATCGTGAAGGTTCGCTGGAACGCCAAGCGAGGACCGGAATTCACTTGGGAACGCGAGGATCAGATGAAGCTGAAATACCCTCATCTTTTCGCTTAATTGTTGTAACTTCATATTTGCTTAAATTCTAATTTCGGGATGAAATTCCTTCTAACGGGGGGATGATGTGACAACCCAAAATTTCCATTTGTACGAACAATATCTATTCAATAGAAGTTAGTCCAGTTTCAGTGATTTTCATACTTTTCCGAACAAGTTTGTGTACATTAGGGTTTACGTTTAAGAAGATATCAGGAGAGTGGATGCTCCTGGTTTTGTGAAATTTGAGCATTCTAAGTTTCATAATGTTACAGTCCAATATCCAGAATAAAAATATTTTCTGCCAAAATATTTCAGGACTATAAATAGATTTCTAAATTAAATTAATTCATTATTCACAATTCCAAATAGAGAAAAGCCACTTTCTCTCTCACGGATCTTCGGGTTATCATCCCAGATTGTGAGTCTACTTTCCTAAATGTGTTTTAATGCTTGTTATATGCTTTATAACATTGATTACTTGTCAAAAATGCAAGATCCGGGAGTTTACCGCCCAAGAACGTTCTTGGGGAGTAAACTCCAAAATGGAGCTTTAAGGCTACCTAGTCCCATTTTCTTGTTAAGCAACTAATTAAGGACTTAGTGTATGATCATTAGAGGCTAGAAATCAATCAAGAACCATTAGTTATAGGAGTTTACGGCCAAGGATATTTCTTGGGCCGTAAACCCCTTTGTAAGGGATATAAGTGCCCTAAACCACCCCTAAAGCTTAAAGACAATTACCCTCTAATACTTGTAGCTAATTTGGACACCAAAACACTTCAATATCATTAAGTTTTAGGAGTTTACGGCCAAGATATGCTCTTGGGCCGTAAACCCCTTTTTCAAAAGCTAAATGTACCCTAAACACCCCTAAGGCCTTAAGGCTATTACCCTTGAATACATAGGACTTGAATGGGGATTAAACTGCATAAGGATCATCCCTAAAAGGGAGTTTACGGCCAAGGAACATCACTTGAGCCGTAAACTCCAAGTGAAGGCACAAATGTGTGCCTCTTGTCCCCTTTAGCCTTAGATAAAAACATGGAAGCTATCCTACATGTGCAAGGGACTTAAATGAATTAAAACCAACACCCCATAGGAGTTTACGGCCGTAAACTCTAGGGGATATGGTCTTTAGGCCGTAAACTCCTCTATGGAGCATTCTAGGGCCTTAAACTACTTCAAGGATTATTCCAACCAAGCTAGGCTTATTCTAGGATCAAGTTAGCACCTTAAAACACCCAAAACCACCAAGTGAGGAGTTCACGGCCATAAACTCATGAGTTTACGGCCGTAAACTCCAAAGGTGGGGTTTGTTGGGTGGTGAACTCTTATACAAAGTCATTTGGTGCTTCAAACCCTTTTGCCTTGTCCCGTAGCAACTTAGATGCAACCATTAGGACCTTTAACACTTATGACAAGTGTTTACATGTTCCTAAGTGTTCTAACTTATTTTATTAAGTTATTAATTGGCCAATGAGTTATATATATGCTTATTATATGATAACTAGGCTCGTGCGTGTAAACAAGTCTCCGTTTGCCACCTAGCACGGTATCCGACACTACAATTCAAACAGCTCACCACAAGTGAGTTCATACCCCTTTAATCAACCTTTGAAATGATTTTAAATGTTTTAAATACTTTATGGGGGGAATACAAGTCAAACACTTATAGTTATTGCTTCAATCACATGTGATTGCATTTAATCACATGTGATTAATAACTAGGAAACCAATGATTTTACCACTGTTCAAACTGTTTATCAAACTGCTTTACTTTGAAATGTTTTACAAACTCTTTTACTTTCCAAACTTATTTACAAACTGTGATTCAACATATATTCCTTATACTTAAACTGTATTATCAACTTATGCCTTCAAATTGTTTTATAGATTGACATCAAGTCGATCTTTTCTTGAAATAATATTTATGTTTCAAATGTCTTATGAAAACTTATTTATGCCTTTATCTTATCAATTGCATGCCCATATATGTATAGATGTATAAATAATGTTTAAAGGGCTTAGGAAGGCCATCCGCCCTATTTCCTTTTTCTCGATTTGGATGTGGTCTGGTGGGATTTCGGGTGACCATCCGAAGGTCGTTTCAATATTAGTTATATATCATATATACATATATAGACATAAAAGTACTTCCATATTCATACTTATCAGTACCTCAATAGTTAGTTACCATCGGGGTAACACAGGAACATATACAGCTATACTAGAAACATGAACATATACAGCTATACTAGAAACATGAACATATACAGCTATACTAGAAACAGAACATATACAATTATACTAGAAACATGAACATATACAGCTATACTAGAAACATGAACATATACATCTATACTAGAAACAGGGCATATACATCTATACTAGAAGGAGAACATATACAATTATACTAGAACGAGAAACATTACATATACATGAATACGTTAACAATTGTGATCCACTGTGTCGGAGCATGCCTTAAATGTCATGGCTCGAGTTGTAGCCAGAATTCTATTAGAGGGAGAGCGTGAGTTTGCGTATAGATCTATACTGGATTGACTATCCTACACCTTGCTGCTAGCTACAGCCGGACCTGCAGGTCTGCGGGTGCCAAACGTCATTTCGTTATTACGACCATTCATTATGTCGTTGTTACCAGTCGATAGCATGGTGCAATTTATCACATTTTACCTTAATATAAATTCGGTTTAAGGTAGTTAGTACTACAATGATTTACCCATTACATATTTTAGTGATAACCTCACTTAAGCATTAATGTACAAACTATATTTTATTAAATGATAGTTACACTTGGGAAATTACACACTTTTACAGCAAACGAGTATACAAAACAGTTAAGCCTTGGTAGAAGGTTACTTTAATAGAAAATATAGGTTTTTCTGAGAGATTCAAACTTTTACAAACACTTTCAAACACTTACTTACATTTTTACAAACTTATACATTGAGACAGGTTCAAACGTTTTTGACAACAAACATTGACACTAAAATACTTATGAACTCACCAGCTTAATGCTGATAAACTCTTTCAAAATAACTTGTATTCTCAGGTCTTCAGTAGACAGGTATCGAGGCCAGCTTTTGAGAAGATGGAGCGCATTCAAGACTCATCTCATTTTATTTTGTATTACATTATTTTGGTGTCTATAACTGTACAGAACACACTTGTATTAAAATTATATATTTAATGCAATGGATGATGCTGATTACTTATTTACATTTACTGTGTTGTGATACTATACATGACGTCCTCTGCCCCAGAACGTTTCCGCCGTTCTTGGTTTTGGGGTGTGACAGGTTTCTATTGAATTGATGCATTGATTGCTTGTTTGTTGCTTGAAAAATCGTTTTTTGTCCTCCGCCTGATGAACTCGGCGACTCCCATGGTGGTACTCGGCGAGTCCATCTGGGTACTCGGCGAGTTCGAGCGTCAGAAAGAGGAAACTTCAGGATTTCTTGTTGTTTATCTTTGAGATACTTGCCTTAATCATATTAGATCAATATAAATCTGATTTTATGATATATATATATATATATATATATATATATATACATACATATATATATATATATATATATATATATATATATATATATGAGTATATTCTTGACCTAATTGAAGATATTTATCAATTAATAAAATATTTATTTCCTTATGTGATAATTGATTAATTATTTTAATTTAATTGGTAAATTGTTTTTCAAGAAATCATTAAATAAATCAAATATGGATAATTATGTGATTAATTGTTAATTTGGATTATTTGTTATTTGATCCCCTATGTTTTAAAAAGTTTAAAACTTGCCCTCAAGTTTTGAAATTTATGTATTGTCATTAAAAGTTTAATTTGGGCAATTTAAATTTCAAACCCTAAATTTTTACAAGTTTGAAATTCAACCATATACTAATATAATATTACAAGATTAATGTGTGTGTGTGATATATATATATATATACATATATATATATATATATATATATATATATATATATATATATATATATATATATATATATATATTTATAATTAAAATGCTAGTCTTACGTTAGTAGGCCTCATTCACAAAGTCGGTCTATAAGGTGGGTATAAGGTTGCTGCCTATAAAATGGCACTTAATGGGTGTGCACTCACACCTACCGCTTGCTTGATCGGTGGAGGGTCGTTAGACGAACGAGTAGGATAGGGCAACCTCATCTCTTCATTAAAAGTATAATATCAAATACAACATAACTACATGTTTTTCCAAAATTTCCCAATCTTAGTTACTTTAGGAAAAGTGAATTGATGCAATCCCATGAAATTACACTTTGCACCCTTACTAAGAAGTTAGTGGAGCGCGTCTGGTTTACCGGCACACTAATTGGTTCTAAGCAAAGGTGGCAAAGGGTGATTCATTGTTTATCATAGTTCGATGGAGCGTGTGTGGTTTACCGGCACATCGAATAGGTGATTGTTACAATGAAGGCACCATGTGAATTTGCATGGTAATTCACACCCACTTTGTGATCCTCGGTATCCCAGTCACAAACGAGAGGGGCATATCGAGATTTAAACAGGCCATTGAAAAGTTTCAATGAATCTCATCCAAACCTAGGAATTCTCAATACATTTAGAACTTAAAGTTATGTTTTTGTGGTGGAGAATTAGTGAATCGTCATTCACTTACCTTCAAATTGTTTGCATGTTAGATTACGACATCCCTTTTCTAATATGTAAATATTGTTGCTGGATACTAGCCCTAATTTTCTTATTGGGTGATAATTAGGGATTCATATTCTAATCTATCTTTATCCTTTCTATTTGTAGATGTCGAACGCAAACAACGTTGCTGCTAGTTCATTCACATTGATGAGCCTTTGTCAAAAGGTGACTTTTGATGGGACGAACTTTAGCGAATGGATAAGATACATTCGCACAATTGCTCGCTATGAGGACAAGGAGTATGTCCTCGATGAGAAGCTCGAGAAGATCAACCCAGAAATCACTACTCCGACTGAAATGTCTGCTTTTGAGACTCATGAACGTGATGCAACGAAGGTACATTGCATCATGATAGCCACCATGAATGCCGAATTCCAAAAGTCCTATGAGGACATGTATCCGTACGAAATGCACCAAGACTTGTTGGAGAGATACCACCAAAATACGAGGAAAGAGCGTTACGATATTTTCACTAACATGATTTCCGCCAAAATGGGTCATGGAGAATCTCTTACCGTGCACCTGCAAAAGATGCAAAGGTATGTCGATCGTCTTCGCAAGTTGAATGTTGACTTTGGGGAAGACTTGGCGATCAACATGGTGCTTCACTCTTTACCTATGTATTACAATCAATTTAGGATGACCTACCACATGAACAAAGAATAGGTCACCCTAAGCAAGCTCCAAGGTCTCCTTAGGGTTGCTGAAAGCAACCTAAAGGACAAGTCTGTTACACGCACTCCCAATCCACCCATTGCTCCTATTTTGGCCATTGGGCAAGGGAGAGGCAAGAAGAGGAAGGCTCCATCTAAGAGCTACCGCAAGGGAAAGTCCCGAGATGGTTCCTCCTTTAGTGGGACCAAATTTGATCCCGCTAAGTCTAACCCTAACCCAAAAGAAGGCAGAGTGCCATCATTGCCATAAAATAGGGCATTGGAAGAGAAGCTGCCCAGACTACCTGCAAGCCATAAGGGAAGGAAAGATCAAGCCATCTTTCGCAGGTATATACACAATTAAATCTAATGATTCATCTCATGCTATTTCTTGGGTCGTTGATACCGGTTGTGGTTACCACATTTGTTCTGAATTACAGGGACTAAGAAGAAATAGGGATGTGGAGCATGGAAGAATAAATCCAATCATGGGGAACAGAAGATCGTCGCCTGTGACCAAGATTGGAGTGTATTCTTTAGTGCTTAGGAATGGTTTATCTTTAGATTTGAACAATTGTTGCTATTCGCCAAAAATGGCTAGAAACATCATTTCATTTCATGGTTTGTTTAGACAAGGTTTTAGATTTTCTTTTAATAATGAGAATGGCTCTATTCTTGCTTATCTAAATGGTGTCTTATATTTTGAAGCAATACCATGTAATGGAATTTATGAAACTTTTATGATTGTAGATAACTTAGGAAATGATGTTTTATGCATGGATTCTTCCAATGGTATGGATAGAGCATCTTTGTGGCATTATCGTCTTGGACATGTCAACAAGAAGCCCATAGCCCAACTCCAAAAGGATGGAGTGTTGGAGTCATTCGACCTTAGGGAAGATGACACATGCGAGTCTTGTTTGCTTGGAAAGATGACTAAGTCACCCTTCACTAGTACATGTGAAAGGGGTGAGGGTCTATTCGACCTAATACATACCGATGTATGTGGACCGTTTAGATCAACCACGAAGGATGGGAACCGCTTCAATGTGACTTTTACCGATGACTATAGTAGATATGGGTATATCTACCTAATCAAGCAAAAGTCAGAAACGTTTGAAAAGTTCAAAGAGTTCAAGAATGAAGTGGAGAATCAATTGGGCAGGAGAATCAAGATGCTTCGATCCGATCGAGGAGGAGAGTACCTAAGTCTTGAATTCCACGACTATCTCAAGGAGTGTGGAATAGTTTCACAATTGACGCCACCTAGGACACCGCAGTTGAATGGTGTGGCAGAAAGGCGTAATCAAACTTTGTTGGACATGGTTCGCTCTATGATGAGTCGTGCTTCACTACCTATCTCTTTTTGGGGGTATGCCTTAGAGACTGCCGCCCATATCCTTAACCGAGTCCCTACTAAGAAGGTTGCCAAAACACCTCACGAGATGTGGATAGAGAAAGCTCCCTCGTTGGCACATATCAAGGTTTGGGGTTGCGAGGCTTTCGTAAGACGAGATACTAACGACAAGCTCGAACCTCGTAGTGAGCGATGTATTTTCATCGGCTACCCGCAAAAATCCTTTGGATATCTCTTCTATAGACTGAAGGACAATGTTGTCTTTGTTGTGAGGAGAGGAGTTTTTCGAGAGCAAGAACTCATAAGCCAAGGAGACAGTGGGAGGCAAATCGAGATTCAAGAGATTCAAGAGTCGATAGATGAAGGAACCTCTACCGCTGGCACTCAACGCAAGGAGGAAACTCCGGTTGAACCGATTGACGAGTCCTTACCTCTTAGACGTTCCGAAAGATTTAGAGTTCAACCCCAGTTTTATGGTTTTCATATTACTACCAAAGGGGATACGTATATTAGTGATGGTACACTAATAAATCTAGATGAACCTAATAGCTATAAGGAAGCCATGGCAGGCCCGGAGTCTGCGAAATGGAAAGAGGCAATGGACAGCGAGATCCAGTCCATGTATGACAACCAAGTTTGGAATTTGGTTGATAATGTGCCCGGACGTAAGACCGTTGGGTGCAAATGGATCTTCAAAAAGAAGACCGACGCGGATGGAAACGTACACACATATAAAGCGCGATTGGTTGCGAAGGGCTTTACTCAAACTCCAGGAGTTGACTATGATGAGACCTTCTCACCAGTTGCGAAGATAAAGTCTACTAGAGTGATGCTAGCCATTTCCGCATTTCATGATTATGAGATTTGGCAGATAGATGTCAAAACCGCTTTCCTTAATGGGAAGTTGGCTGAGGATGTTTACATGGCTCAGCCAGAGGGTTTTGTCGATTCGAAGCATCCAAATGGAGTGTGTAAGCTTGAGAAGTCCATTTATGGACTTAAGCAAGCATCTCGCAGATGGAATCTTTGCTTCGATGAGAAAGTCAAAGAGTTTGGATTTGTACGAAGCGAAGATGAATCATGTGTATATGTAAAAGCCAGTGGGAGTATAGTAAGCATCCTCGTTCTGTATGTCGATGACATACTACTCATAGGAAACGACGACCCGACTCTGCAGGAGGTTAAGTCCTGGCTCGGGAAGTGCTTCACTATGAAGGACCTCGGAGAAGCTTCCTATATTTTGGGAATAAGGATAACGAGAGAAAGAAGTAAGATACTAATAGGACTTAGTCAGAACACTTAGTTGGATAAGGTACTAAAACGTTTTAGTATGGAAAACTCGAAGAAGGGAGAATTACTGATACAAAGTAATGCCAAGTTGAGTCAGACTCAAAGTCCGAGTACCGAAGCTAAGATAGCAGAAATGAGTCAAGTACCATACGCTTCCGCAGTTGGCTCAATAATGAATGCTATGACTTGTACTCGCCCTGATGTAGCCTCTGCTTTGAGCATGGTTAGCAGATATCAAGGGAATCCTGGCAGAGCCCATTGGATTGCGGTCAAGAATATCCTTAAGTACCTTCGGAGGACGAAGGAATGGTTCTTAGTCCTCAGAGGGAGTGATGACTTGAAGGTGCGAGGGTATAGTGACGCCAGCTTTCAGACCGACAGGGACAACTACCGTTCGCAGTCGGGCTGGGTCTTTACCCTGAATGAGGAGCAGTGACTTGGAAAGGTTCCAAGCAGGAAACCGTAGCTGATTCAACATGTGAATCAGAGTACATTGCAGCGAGCGAAGCGTCGAAGGAGGCAATATGGTTAAAGAACTTCATCGGTGATCTTGGAGTTGTACCTGCCATAAAGGAGCCCATCGAGATTTTCTGTGATAATGAAGGAGCGGTTGCCTTGATCAAGGAACCGAGGGATCATGGTAGATCTCGACATATCGACAAAAAATATCACTATATTAGACATCGTGTAGAAGAAGGACAACTCGTAGTGAAGAGGATATCATCAGAAGATAACCTAGCAGATCCGCTTATGAAGGGACTGAGTAGGGTTAAGCACTTGCAGCATGCTAGGAGTATTGAGCTGAAGGATGATATTAGTATAGATTAGATAATAGTAGAAACGTGTAATAGATAAATGTAATTAACATTTGATGAGTAAATAAAAGAGTATTATTTATGAGTAATGTTACTGTCTTATGTTAATTGTTTAACTATTGTTTCATTTTGCATGTTTTAACTTCCAAAATAATTGAGTTTATTAAGAATAATCGAATTGTTCAAATTGTCCACAATCGTTCATATGTTGGAAGTAGATATGAATGAAGATTGTCATGAATTGGTGTGTAGATTGTATAAACGGTATTAGACATAGCAAAAGTTTGCTGCAACGTTCATGAGTGCTTATGAACTAGTTTTGAGCATTGGAATAAACCCGTGCTTGTTGGAATCACCTTATGGAATGTGATAAAAAGGGTGATTGCAAGACGATAATATCATATGGTCTTAAAACCTAGATATTTGGTTTGTTATTTGTTAATTGGTTGTACATTGATAATGCGAAACCGCATCAGTAACTTGATGTTATAAAACACATTGTTGTGTATAGTTGATTAATGAATAAGTAAATGCATATAACTCGAAGTTTATCTGTTACTTTTACCCTAAGAGGGTAAAAGCGATATTTCGGCCGCTCGATGATTCGATTTGACTTATGTGCCGGGCCTGGTCAGAACTGAATTGATGTGTTCGATTAAGTTCTATGTCAAATAAATAGTAGATCGAGAAACCAAATGCTAGACAAATTAGTTCCATAGAATTGTCAGCATGATATCTAAATAGAGGACTATATGATCCCTTATCTGAAGGACAAGATTGATAAGATCAGAGTTTTGACAGCGTCTTTGAGAGCTACGATTGCTAATCGGAATATACTTGTATATATAATTAATAGACTTATCCAAGTGGGAGACTGTTGGAATAGTGTCTAAGGCTACAACTATATTAGGGAAGTATTTGACCCGGTTGTGCGTGGTCCTTTTGGGTTGCCTTCACCATAGCAACTTGACAGGATGATTTATTATGAGAGAAGAAATATTATTAATATATTATGAGAATAATATAAAGAGTAATAATATTATTCTTTGATTAATATAAGTCATAAATTAATTAGGAATTAATTTGGTGACTTAAAGAGATTAAATAAAGGGGTATAAACTGTCAATTGTATGATAGTTGTATTTTTTGGGTATAAATCCTTTATGGATAATAGTGGATGATTTCTAAGGCTTAGGATAGGCTTAGATTTCATCCAAGGGCTTATCTATTAGGGTATTGGATTGCTTAGGGCCTAAGTTATCCAATTAGGGTTTAAGGGTGAAACCCTAGGAGCCTTACAAGTATAAAAGGACCCAAAGGGTTAAGGAAATCGGCACTTGTGCTTTAGAAAGAAACCCTGGCCGATTTCTATTCCCTCTCCTCTCTCTCAAATCATCCTCTTTCTAGTTGGTGTTTGTAAGCCATTAGAGGAGTGACAATTGTGACTCTAAAGCCTCAAGGACAAGAAGATAAAGCAGGTGATTCAAGGTAAACTTCTAATCTTTGATATCATATTGTTATTATACTCTATTAGCCATTAGAAGTCTTGGATTCAATTTATGTTCAACTAGAGAAACCTAGATCCAAGCATTAGGGTTGCATGTGCACATAGGAATGTTCATATGGCTAAAACCCATCAAATTCATAGTTTGTTGACCCAAAACCGTATCATCCACGTAGATTCGAACAAAAATGAGCTCTTTCTTCACTTTTTTTGATGAACAACGTGTAATCAATCGTGCCTCTTGTGTACCCATGATTTAAATAGATTTTCGGTTAAAGTGGCGTACTAAGCTCGAGGGGCTTGATGAAGACCGTAAAGTTCCTTGTCCAGCTTGTACACATGATTTGGAAATTTTGTGTTGAAAACATTTGTAGGTTGATCAATGTAGATTTCCTCTTTTACTTCTCCATACAAGAAGGCAGTCTTGACATCCATCTGATATACAATGAAGCCTATATAGAGGCGTATGCTAAGAAGATATGAATTTCTTCTAGTTGAGCCACGGGAACATATACCTCTATGTAATCAAGACCTTCTATTTGCATGAAAGCACAAACAACCAAACGCACCTCGTTTCACACAATCACCCTGCTATCATCTTGCTTATTGCGAAAAACCCGTCCTTTGTCAAGGGAATTCTTTCCTTCAGAAAGTTCTATCAGTTGCCAAACCTTCAGCTTCTCAAATTGATTAAGCTTTTCATGCATGGCATCCACCAAACTCGGTTCATTAAGAGCCATCTCAACGTTCTTTGGCTTGATTGGGATATGAAGCACGAGTATAGACATTCGTTAATATATACGTTCTAGCTTCTGGTTTTGATTCCATCCGCTTCGGAACCTATGAAATTTTCAAAGAGATGGTAGTATTGAACCCTTGAAGAAAGTTCATGATCCCCCGCTTGTGAAGAGACTGGAAGACTTTTGATGTTCTCTACCCTGCCTGTGGTTGAATCACTTGTATTCGATGATCGGAAGTCGTACAAAGTACTCGCCACATGCTCATCAAGAATTCTCTCAAGAAAGAGAAAATCCATAAAATTAGAATCAAAAGTTTCTGCAAATTCAAAGGTGACATTTTCAATAGATGCGACATTTTCTTCCAGAATTGGTAAATTGTCAACACTTTTTGAAGATTCAGCAGGTGAGTCATCAACTACTGGTTGGGGTTTCGGAGTGCCACCATTCAAGCTTGTACATTCATCTTGTAGTACCAATGGCTTAATAGGTTCAAGAATGATCACTTCTTCTTAATAATCCCTACTTGATCCACACCAATTTGGATGGGAACCTGAAACATTATCAGAAAACACATAAAATGGTTTAAACAATTCAGCATAATCAAATAACCAATTAGGGCCGACTCGAGCATTTGTCTCATTTTCCTCTATCCAGCGGACATCAAAGGACTCCACGATCTGCTTGGTAGCTTTATTGTAGACCCGATAGGTAGTGCGTCCAGCATACCCAACATAGTAGCAGCCGTCAACCTTTGAATTGAACTTTGGAGTGCCTCCAAGATGAAGAAGAGTGCATGGGCATCCAAAAGTGCGGAAATAAGCAACCATTGGTTTGTGACTGTAGAGGATTTGATATAGAGTCTTCATTTGATGTTTGTTGATTAGAATCCGGTTCAGAACATAACATGCCGTATTGATAGTCTCAGTCTAGAAGAACACTGGTAATTTTGAATCACACAACATTGTTCTAGCAAAGTCAACTAGGGTGCTATTCCTTCTATCAGCAACACCGCTTTGTTAAGGTGTGCGAGTAGCACTATATTGGCGTTGTATCCCTTTTTCAGCACAAAAATGGTCTAGAATAGCATTCTTGAATTCTGTCCCATTTTCACATCGGATTTCGTTCACATTTTCATTGGTCTGATTCTCAATCAGGTCGATGAATCTCTTGATCAGCTCTACTGTTTCATTCTCATTCTTCAGAAAGAATACCCAGGTAAAACGTAAGCAATCATCTATTATAACTAGATAGTACGAGCTTTTGTTGATACTAAGAACATTGAATGGCCAAAGAGATCCATATGAAGCAATTGAAGAAGTGTACCTATTGAGTTGACCAATTTTTTGGCTTGTGTAATTTTCGATGAAGCTTTCCCTATTTACAGGCCAAATACTTCTCGAAGGTGAAAAAATCTTTAATAGGCAACCCTTGAACATGATCATTTTTGGGAAGACAATTTAGATTCTTTGCATTTGCGTGACCTAGACGACGATGCCAGAGTAAAGCATTATGTTCAGAAGTCTTTGAGAACAGGCAAGTAACATTCTCCTAGATGTTGTGATTCATGTCGATGATATAGACGTTGTTTTAATGTTCCGATCTCACGAAATCCATTCTTATGGTATGTCAATGCCAAGCTTTAGAATTAAGCACTCCTTCTTGGTGAAATGAGTTGAGAATTCTCTATGGCAGAATTGAGAGACACTCAGCAAACTATGCTTTAATTCAGGGACGATGTTTACATTTTCAAAATTCAACACACTATATGTAACGGTCCCTATTTGAGTGATCTTTCCCTATTCTCCTCCCGCAAAGTAGACATAACCACCATTATTGTTTTGAATGTTGTGTAGTTGAGATATGTCTCCTGTCATGTGCCTGGAGCAACCATTATCAACATACCAAGATTTGATGATATTCCTCGATAGCTATTCCTGCACAAGTTGCGGGATTGATTAGTTTTGGGAACCTGGTCCATCTTGAAACTGGGTTGACCATTACTATTAACTTGGGATACTCTTTCCCATACCATATCTTGTTTATCAAATAATGATTTTAAAGAATCTAAAGACTTTTTGGACTAATTGATGATTTGGAAGAAAGGACTTTGGGTACCAATGGGTAATTTGGTTTGTGTACTTTCTTGTTAGACCAAATGGGACCATTTTCACTTGCCTTTAGGGTGGTACTACCTTTCGATTTAAGCCTGTATTGTAAGTGTGAACTAGAGGACAACCCTTGAGATAACTTTGACCTCACCTGATTTAGATTTGTTGAGCCATCTCTTGAGTCGTCTTTTGTTTTGTCCTTGAAGGCCTGATTCTTGGCCTTTTAATCATTCCAGTTGTTATTAAGGGGACGTGACCTCGAAGGATTTCTTTTGGAAGATCTCCCCCTTGGCACGTTCATCCACCCAAATTCAGAGAAGAGAGCATGTGAATGATGTGGACAGTTTCTAGTAATGTGACCTGGAGTCCCACAATTAAAACAAGTCTGTCTTTTCAAGAAAATGTTATTGGAGCTTGGTCCTGGCACAAAAGAGTGTTTTTTTAAGAATTTCCACACACACACTTACATTTATCATACTTTTTCACAAATTTACGTGGCTTAA
Source organism: Lactuca serriola (assembly GCF_051521515.1). Lineage (NCBI taxonomy): Eukaryota > Viridiplantae > Streptophyta > Magnoliopsida > Asterales > Asteraceae > Lactuca > Lactuca serriola. Next base: position 285,411,295 of record NC_136411.1, read on the forward strand.
ATTTTTCGAAAGCAGGACTGTTTGAATTTCAATCAAATGCAACATCACCACAATTTTCAAAAGAATCCAAGACAACAGTTTTAATATCTTTGTTCACACAATTATTTGAAACAGAAGAAAAATAAACATTAGTCTTTGAAAGATTTTCAACAGAGCTAGCATTGTTAATGTCCTCATTGTCCTCATATTCCACTAATACTTGATCCACACATGAGGTTGATATGTCAGTATCGTTCACCTCAGTACTTTTAATGGGGCCAGATTGATCATTCCTAAATGAAGTTGATGCACGGGGTGGCCATATTGAGTAGGTTTTTCTATTTCTATAGTCTCACAGGTAGAAACATAATTATCAGTAAAAGGAGGTGGAACACTATGATACCCTAAGCTAATTTTCTGGTTATCTTTCCATTTTAATTTTTTTTCTATCATATATTCAACTCTCTCACTGGAGACATTAAATTTCTTAAAGTTAAATTTAGCATCTTTAAATTTAGCTTTTAACGCATTCAACAGTTAATTTGGCAATTTCCTCTTTGGCATAACGATGGTGAACACATTTAATGCTATATTCCTCCCTAATACTAATAAAATCTTTATTTTGAGCATCTATTTTTTCTTTAGGAGGCTTGTTTACTTTCTTAATTTCATAGATTTTCATTTTTAAGGTCCAAAACATCTCTAACTAACAACTCATTGTGCTCACGATATTTATTAACTTTTTCTACGCAAGATTTAGAGCATGAAACTTCACTAACCTGTTTTGTGGTAGGAGTGGTGGAGACCATGACAGAAAACTGTAACTCCATTATAATTATATGACCATATATACCCAATATAACTACCACCTTTTGTTGAAAACAATACGTTAGTGATTCATTGGTATAGTTAGATCCTGTAATAGTGGCATGCTATAGCAAATTAGTGTGTTCGTTCTGTTTTGGTTTTTTAGTATCTTCTCATGTTATAGTATCTCAGTATGTTCTTTCTGTTATCGTGTATTGTATATAGTATGAACTGAACCCTTAAACTATACCCATTATATTTTACTAGTATTCTACTTGAACTATTATTGAAAAGACTCATTTAACTACCAAGTTATACTTGTACTTTAAAAATAGAGTTTTGTTAAACTGTAAAGTAACATAGCTATAAAATAGTTTTTGAAATGTTTTGACTACTTATAGAAGACATGAGCAACATTTTTAAATATGTTTATAACAAAAAATTACACAATTATGATTAGGGTCAACTTGTATCCCCCCTTAAAAGCATTTAAAACAGTTAAAAGATTCATTACGGGGCATGAATTCACCTGATGTGGGTGATTCAACGAATACGCGTGTAAGGATGAGAAGTTGCACGAATGAAGTCCCGAGATACAATAAGTCCTAAATGACATATATTGGCATGAATATAGTGTTTATAAGCAACTATATGAAAGGAAACACCTTCCGGGACTAGGAAACACTTTGACCAAGTGTTGGAATCACATGAGTTTACTACCATGAGTTTATGGCCCAAAGAAGTTTACGGCCGTAAACTCATGGTCAAACATGCATAAGTTTCGGGACTAGGAAACACTTTGACCAAGTTTGGGGCCGTAAACTCACTAAATGATGAGTTTGGTGATGATTTAAGATCTTACAAAGCACAAGGGAGTGTTCTAGCCTCAATTCCAAGCCTTAGGAAAAGATTATGGCCAAAATAGCCCCTTTAAAGGGGTTTACGACTATGGGAAATGGCTTTGCCGTAAACTCCTTTTTTCCTTGTGTTTTTTATGTTTTCAAGGCTCTGAGCATGAGTCATAACAAGATATCAAGTGTAGGGAAGAGTACTTATGATGTAGAGGCTTGAAATGGTCGATCTTGGCCAAGAACACTAGTGTGTGTTCTTGGTGTTCTTGGTGAAACTTGAAGATCTATGAAAAACATGATTTTCGTGGATGAAATCACAAAAGGATGCTAGATTAAGAGGTGAATCAACAAGACAAGGAAGAATACTTACCACTTTTGAAGATTTAGGATGAAGAACGGGATGATAGTTGAGAGATAAATGGGGTGTTCTTGAGCTGGAAATGAACTAATGAGGTAAGTTGAAGAATATGAGTGTATATAGGGCAGTTTACGGCCGTAAACTCAAGTGCTTAAGGTCGTGAACTCCTCTTGATGAGGTTAAGGCTGGATTAGTTCAACGGAGGCTCTAGCAGGCACATCCTAACACTAATTCTTTAAGTGCATTGGGCTCAGAACACTAAAACATACTCCAAATTGTGCTAAATGATAGCAGGAGTGAGTCTGACATTGAGTTGAGTTGGCTGACTGAGATATCAAAGTAAAAAAAAAAAAATTCAGGTTGTCACAGCATCTGATCTTCCCACGAAAATTGATGTGCCAGCATAACATTCTCATTATTTAGAGGCGCTTGTCTGTTGTTTCTAGTTGGAACCAAACACCTCTCAACATTATTTTCCACTCTTGGCTTGGTGCACTCACGAGCAAAACGACCTACCTCGTGACAGTTTTAACACCTCAGCTTACTTTTGTCGAAGCCCACTTTCAACATCCTCAGGGTGAGTTTAATTGACTTCTCCAATCATAACTGGAGGAATTAATTCACCAGAAACAAAAGCATTCTAGCAGTTCATGAATCCAATCATCATAGCCATGTTTTCTTCAGCTCCTTTGGCAGCGGCTGGAGTTTACGAGGTGGATCGAGTGGTGGACCTGGATGCGTAAGAGTTTGGAGATGTCATTGATAGACGAAAAGATGGAGGAGCATGATGCAATGCTACATCAGAAAATGCATTGTTATTGGATGCTCCTAAGCTTGCAGTTGAGTAGGAATTGACAAGATTAATTGCAACAATGCTCGGGTCCTTTGTGTTTGCTCAGGTCCTTTGTGTTTTTTAATCACAAACACATTCATATCCCAATTCTTGGGATTTGAATTAAGCAGCTTCTTATTTATCTCAAAGCAAGACAACACAATTCCAACAATGCTCATTTCTATGTTCAGAGTAATAAAACGCTGCAACAGAACTTCCAAAGTCTCCCTAAGAACATGATTGAACATGTTGAACCTTTGACGAAGCATAACATGTCTGGTTTGCTTCATATCCTCATTCCCTTCATACACCTCAATAAAAGCTTCCCACAAAGCCTTAGAAAATTTATACCCTCGAAAACCTAGAGCAATATCAGTGTACAAAGCCATGGTAAGAATAGCCAATGCTTTCTCATCATCTTCAATCTTTTTGAAATCCTCGTTAGTGTAGTCCTTGATTGACTTGTCAACCATTGTTTTAGCTTTATCATCTAGGGTGGTTGTGATCTTGCGTGGACCTCTCAGGAAGCTTATCCAAACTTTGCTATCCTCCATCTTGACATAATTTTCAAATCTGAACTTCCACCCAGGAAATCAATCATCAGTCAGCAGCCAGGGAATTCGAGTTGTTGTCCTCCTAACTAAATCAAGATCACTTTGCATTGATGAAAAAATAGGTGTTATATTAGTCCTTTGAAAACCGAAAAGTATATGATTTAACCGAAAACTACTAGGTTTTACCGAAAACCCGTTGACCAAAACCGTTCACCAAGATCATTTACTCGAAAACTCGATCTGAAATCATGTCTGGCCAAAAACTGGATGTTTGACCTAGTTGCTGACCGAGAACTCCAGTTGCCACCGAAAACACTTGACCTAGTCGAGAACCTGAAGTTTGCCGCCGAAAACGGATAGACTTGACCGAAAAACTCCCAAAAATACGGGAAACGCGAAATTAGTAATTTATCAAAGCCAATTTCGATCAAAGTTTCCTATGTAGTGAAGAACACGAAGATTACGACAACAATTTTTCGTCTAAAGAACTCAAAAACACAAAAAAAAACACCAAGAAAAATTCTAAGATGTAAAAACCAGATTCAAAAGTTTAGAAGTTATGACCTGTCAAAGTTTCGCGACAAAACTGGCACGACACCCGAAATCATAAAAAGTGAGTTTACGATAAATTACTTTTTAGCCTCAATGATCTAAATGAATTTTGTACAATATATGTGCACCTACGTGTGGATATAAAGAACGTCAAAAATGGAGCTCGTATGCAAAACTTATGACCTTCCACAGATATAGCAGTCTAAGAGAGTGACACATGGCAGAAACGCTAGTTTAGTCGTGTTCCACGACGTCGAAGTGATCTAAAACACCTCTCAAAGCTAGTATGGAAATGGAAATTCTATGGGAGTAAGGTGTTGAATCTCCATGACATGGAAATAAAACCCACGACGTGGAAATAAAACCCACGACATGGAATCTGTATCGTGACACCTTCCGAAGCTAGGACACAAATGGAAAGTCTACGAGGTGATGCAACTCTATTTCCACAACGTGGACATCAAACCGACGACATGGAATTGACTTAGACAAATTATAAATAGCAAGTTCGATTCAAAGCATCCTTACACCTAAATCTCTCTCTCCCTCTCTCGTTTGTTGAAGCCATTTCGATTCCCGAACCCGACAATCACAAACCGCTGACCATTTGTAGTTAGACTCTAACTGCAGTCACACTCAAGGGGAGTTCATACCCCCTATGTTTTCATGATTTTTCATTGTTTTAAGCGGGGGGAGGGGGGTGGAATGCAAGTAAAACACGAGAATATTTGTGTAATAAACAAACCATTACTTATGTTTTCTTACCTTTTATATGCATTTTACGTGAAATTACTAAATATGCGAAACAACGTTACTACCAAATTTACAAACATTTACATGCAAAAAAATTTTAAAACGCAACGGTTTTCATTTCAGCAGAACATACAATATAAGCTATAATAGGTATCGTTTATGGGTCATTTTAGAATAATTATACACCTAGAAATCTCTATGGAAAAGTGACATTTTCATTCATTAAATGGTATTACATTTAATTTACTAAAGGGTATTATATTTTCATTTACTAAAAGCGTTTTCAGTTCATTATGTTGGATTATTGTTTAAGCCGGTAACTATATTTGGTATGTACTTGACCCGGTTGTGCATGGTCCTTTTGGGTTGCCTTCACCAAAGCAACTAGATAGGATGATTTATGAAGAAATGGGATTAATTATGATTCATTAATATATTATATGAATAATATATTAAAGGAGAAATCATATTGTTTAATTAATATTAGTCAAGAATTAATTGTGAATTAGTTTTGTGACTAAAAGACATTAATTAAACTTAGGGGACTGAAATTGTAACCATAAGATAATTGCAATTGGGCTATAGATCACCCTGGAACATAGGTTGGAGGAATTCTATGGGAAGCCCATAAGGAATTCGTCCAAGGGGTGTTCTGAAGGGAGTCCATGGGCTGCTTGGAGCCTAAGCAGTCAAATTAGGGTTTCCTTCTTTGATAACCCTAATGGCCTCACTATATAAAGACACCTATGGCCCCAAAAACGTGGTGAACTCTTCTGGAAGAACCCTAGGACGTTTTTGGTGCTCCTCCACCTTCTCATTAGTAATTCTCTTGCTCTTGGTGTTTGTAAACCATTAGAGGAGAGACATTTGTGAGTCTAAGCTCCAAGGAAAGAAGATTGAAAAAATTCATACCATTCTAAAAGAGGTAATCATCTACATCTATTCTTATGTGTGAATTTTGAAATTAGTATGCCAGATCTTGGGTTTATAAGTCTCGTATTAATTGCATGTACAATAGAGAAACCTAGATCCAAGCTTTAGGGTTTGTATGAGCACATATGATGTTCTTTTGTATGAAACCCATCAGTGGTATCAGATCCTTTATTGGTTTCAGTTGTATTTCATGCTTACATTTTGCTGTAGGACAACTACCAAAAACATTTTTCATCAATAAAATTCGATGTTTATCAATTAAGATAGTTACTTGTTTTATAGGATAAATATTAATTATTTGTAATTTTGTTTTGAATTATCTAGTAAGAAATTGAATTAGGTCAAATTCAGATAATTACCAATTATTTGATTAATTATAATTACTTGTAATTTGATCTTGATAGTTTTGAAAAGTTTCAAAACTTGCCCTCAAGTTTTGGAATTTAAATTTAAATTAAAAGTTTAATTTTAAAATGTTAAAATCTAAAACCCTAATTTTTTAAAAAGTTCAAATTGCAACCTTATGGTTTTATTAAATTAATTAAGTGTATAATTAAAACAGAGTTAATAAATCCATAATGATATGGTTTACATTAAATTAAATTAAAAGTATAATTTGTTAAATTAGACCACATAGTATTTTAAATGTGTAAAAAACACCCTTATACTATATATAAAATTAAAAGTCTAATATTATATATGTATAACTTAAATGTTAGTCTTACCATTAGTAGGTCTCATTCACGAAGCTAGTCTATAAGGGGTGTTTAAGGAATCAGCCTGTAAAATGACCGCCACTGGTATCCACTCTTACCCACCGCACTATTGACTAGTCGAGGGTCATTAGCCGAAGGGGTAGGATAGGGAAATCCCTTTCCATTAAAAGTATAATGAAGTATAAAGTACCTAAATGTTTTTACAAAATTCTCAATCTTTGTTACTTTAGGTAAAAGTGAATTTGATGCAATTCCATGAAATTACAATTTGTACCCTTGCTAAGACGTTAGTGAAGCGTGTGTGGTTAACCGGCACACTAAATGGGTTCTAAGAAAAGGTAGAGAAGGGTGACTTGATGTATGTCATAGTTCGGTCGAGCGTGTGTGGTTAACCGGCACATCGAATAGGTGATTGTGACATTGGGGGAACCATGTAAGTTTGCAAGGTTATTCACACCCTGTTTTGTGATCCTCAGCATCCCAGTCACAAATCGAGGGGCATATCGAGATTTAAACATGTAATTGAAAAGTTCAATGAATCTCAAAGGATCTAAGACTTTTCAATACATTTAAAACTTAATCTCTTTTTTGTTTTGAGTAAATCGTCATTCACTTACCTTTAAATGTTATGCAATTTGGGTTACGGCATCCCTCTCCCAAGTTGTAGAGTATTGTGTTGGGTCCTAGCCTTAATATCTCATTTAGGTGTTTTATTAAGGACTCAATCAATTAACTAACTTCAATTTTCTCCCATTTTGTAGATGTCAAAGTACGACGACTATGGTCTTCCCAAATCCCTTGGAAGAAGCTTTCCACATGAAGATGATATTCCACGATTCGATCGAGGAGCAAGAGATCATGTTTCACTTCCTACACCTCCTCCTATTGTTCTCCCTAACCCACAAGTTCAAAGGCTTCAAAAGTTCAAGCTCACTCAAGCCCAGTTGGCGATGTGTCACACCCCCGAACCAGACGGCGGAAACGTCCGGGGGCTGTCGTGACTCAATTGAATACCATAACATTGAATATATATGAAACATAACAAAATTCGTCACCATTCATTAATATAGTACAACCAGTAGCGTTTACATGAAATACATTGTTTAAACATTACATTCCCAAAAATAAATTGTTCGATTCGTACATAAATAAACTGCAAGCCATCACTGAATATGATTTCCTTTGATTCACTGGTTCCCTGAGAATACAAGTATTTTGAAAAACGTCAACATATGAAATGTTGGTGATTTCATAAGTAGTTTTTGAAATCCAATGTTTTGTATTGTTTGAAAACCACCAGAAAATCCGATATTTTCTGAAAATAGTATAGTAAAAAAAAAGGTGTGAAGATCCATAGGTATGCTTGTTTGTTTCTATACTTGTAAAAATTGTTCATTAAAATTGTATGCATTTCGAATCCGTATGTATTGAAAACCCTAGGAAAACCCGATGTTTTCCTAATTTCTTAAATTACATGAAGTTACATTGAAACCATTGCATAGCGTATAGTGTCAGTCCCAGGCGACGTTGGATTATTTTTGAGCATGATTAATTACTACAAACCCGCATTACACAAACGCCCAGTTTATAGCTATACTAACGACCCCGAAGGCGTCGTCCGTACTAATCACGTTATCCAATCGCCCTGACTAGGTGTAGTCCCACATCCGAAGAGAAAGAGGACACGAAGGCCTCGATGACTCCATTAACCGGTTGGGGATAAAAATGTACGAGGGGTCCCAGACCCGCCTCGCATGAAATGTAGACTTTACTAGCAATACCAAAGGACCCTTGGGGACCAGTAGTATACAAGCCATTGAAAGTCCCTCTACGTTGTGCCAAGTCGGTGAAACCCAACACTTCGTAGAAAAAAAAATGTCTTCGGGCCTTAAGATCAGGTCATTGGGCTAGCTAGGCTCAACGAACAAGATTTTACACTTTTGGGGCCCAAAGATGGTGCGTAGACGTCTGTGCACACTCGCATGTATATTGAATTCCCAAACGTTATTTGTATGAATCGTAGTGTCGTTGTGTTAGTAGTTTCGGATTTTCATTGGTTCGAGACCGAACCAATTCGTTTCACAACGATTTTGGTATTGTAGTGTATTGTATTTCGTCGATAGTCGCGGTGTCATTGTTTGATCAAATTGCGTATTGAATTTGCCTTGAAATTTTCCTGTTTTCAGCCCCTCATTGTTTGTAAAATTTACATTTTCAACCCTTTTATTGAATACTTCCCGGTTTGGTCCTTAAATTAATTTTCTTGACATTTTAACACCAAAAATTATTCAAATTAATATTTTTCAGCATATTTTTCAATGAAAACAGTTTAAGTCCCTGAAAATGCAGTTTTCTCGGTTTTAACCCTTCTTTTTCGCAACTTTGACAATTTTGGCCCAAATTGTAAAATTTTTGCAACTTTGGTCCTTTTTAAATTCAAAAAGCATTTTAAACCTTTGAAAAGGACTTGGAACACTTATAGTCCACTGTTTTACAGAAAAACACAGTTTTGGCCCTCCAAAACAGAAAATCTCGCATAATGGGCCTCATTGGGCCGAAAATGTCATTTTTAGCCCATTAAGCTTGAAATTTATGTTTTTAATCCTCTAAATGAGTATATTTCCAGAAATTGTTTTATTGAAACTGTTTTGACACACCTCATCCATCAGAATTCGTGATATGTCAATTTGGGCCCTTAATTTTGTATTTTTCACATTTTAGGCCCAAAATTTGTGTTTTTAACCCAAAGAAAATTGTTACTAGACCACTTAACCATTTTTCTTGAAACACTTTGTATTTAGAAATATATTTGAAGCTAAAATCATTTAACACAAGATATATCTCGGTTTTGAGGGGTTTTATGGCTAGATCCAACATTATAACACACAAATGCATACATATAAGCATGGAAATCATACAAGGCATACAAAACACATATAGATCTACACTTTCACTTGTATTCCCCCCCCCCCCCCCCCCGCAAAACTCATAAAAACAGAAAATAGGGGGTATGAAGCTCACCTTGGGTGTGGGGGCTCGGTTTTGCAAAGAAAATGGAAGGAAAATGAAGTGATTTTTGGCCTTAGCTCCCTATGATGAAGATCTCGAGTTTGAGATGGTTCTAGGATGCAAGATCACGATTTTTGCATAGATTAGGAAAGGATTTTTGATAACAACAAGAATCTAAATCGTAGATCCAAGCATAATCTTACCTTAGATGATGATTAACTTGCAAGATCCTCTTGAAAGCCCCTAATTTTCGAGATTTTTGGAGAGGAGAGGGAGGGATGTTCTTGAGTGTTCTTGAGAGGGTTTTGAGAGATTTTTGTGGTGTGTATGTGTGCTTGTGGCCGAGAGTGAGAGAGAAGAGAAGAAGAAATGACTTTTGAAGTGATATGCATGGAGATATGGACTAAGGTGCATGGAAACATGTTGGGTAATAATGAGGTGGCAAGCAAATAGTTAACTCTTCCATTTCTCCTTGGGCTTGGGCCTTGGGCCGAGAATTTGGAAGGGAAAAGAAAATTTTGGCCCTTTTTCCCCTTAAGCTCAAAATTAGAGTTAGTTAGGGTGTGTTTTATACCTAAAAGAATGTGGTAGGATTTTCATATTTTTATTGGACTAGTTTAGGTTATTCATGTATCAAGGCTTTTAGTTCATTTCATTCTAGGTCCAACATGATCTAAAATGTTGAATAAAATAAATGTGGGTCCAATTTGAATCCAATTAGGGTTCTAAACCCAAGATAGTCAAATTGGAAGCTTATTGGTCCATTAGGTCCAATAAGGAAGTTCTAGTCCAAAATGGACCTAATTAAGAACTTCTAGTGTTCCCAATTGTTTGATGACTATTTGTAGTATTTGCATGATGTATTTGATTGAAGTTTTTGATTCACATTAGCTTGAATGTATAGATTACATGACACAAAATTTCCAGTTGTGACACGATGAAACACGAAGATGGAAAACCCGTATGTGCGCACGTCTTAGGGATGAAACCACACATCGATAGGTTGATAATGTTGGGTGCAACTTTCCCAAAGAAGTTGGCTATAGACTGGGTTCTTCAGTCACTCCCTAAATCATATAATAAGTTCATAAGAGCGTATTATATGATGGATCTTGATGCGACCCACATTGACCTAACTTACATGCTTATTGCTACTGAATCAGAAATGATTTGACAAAGTAACGGAGCATATTTGTCTGGTAATTCAACCATCCATGCTTATGTGGTCGCTCCAGAAGAAGCCATAAGTTTATGCTGCCAAGAGAAGGGGCGTTAGATACGAAGCTGCCCCGATGACCTAAGGAATCTAAGAGAAGGGAGAGTCAAGGAGTATGGCTCTACTTCAGGTAAAATCCACTATCTACCTCTATTAAGTCCCTATTCATTGATTCTTAATACATGATGTGATAAGATTACATTTGGATGCTTTTGCAGGATCAGAGTAAAGAGAGGAAGCTTGATGCAAGAGCAAGATGCATCTGATCACCAAGAAATGGATTACTATCACATGGATTCAAAGATCAAATTTTGAGCTTTGGAAGTTCTGATAGATTTGTTAGGAATATTTGATTACATGGTTTTTCAATTGATTTTGCATTGCAAGGACATGTTTTCCGTGTCTTTATGAATAAAATAAAAAAAAATTGTTTGTCTTATATATATATATATATATATATATATATATATATATTCTTGCAATAAAATCGTTGTGAAAAATTAATGTTTGTGTATTTCTATAAATGGATGTGATTCTTAGTTATGTTATTTATGGAACTTTCGAATTTCTCTAAGTAAGGAAAGATTCCCATCGCCCAAATTTCAATTGGACAGAAGCTTGGAATCATATGATTTAAGTCATGTGATGTATGGAAATCTTAGTACTTAGAAAACTTAAGTCTTAGAAAACTTAAGTCTAATTCCTTGACAAAGAGTCAAGTGAAGGACTAGAAGATTGGGTTCACAATGTTGTGCACTAGTTAAGTCCATCATAAATATCAACAAGATGGTTCATCATATTTATTAAAAGATTAGTGAATATGATCATGATTATAGGATTAAGCATGGTTCTAAATCATTGAAAATGTTAATGAATGAAAGACCGAATAAGATGAATCAATGAAGGCAGAAAGATAAAAGTTATCTCCAATATTAGAAGAATGGAGAGTACTTTTGTATCATATTGATGATCGTCTTAATGATTAAGAACAATATCACAATTGATCCTCTAATAATATCTTAGTGCCCTAGTATAGCTAAGAAGAGGAATCGGAAATTGTTAAAAAGGTTAACTCAAAAGGATGAGTCATACTTCGTTCGAAAAATCAAGTCTTACAATCATACTCCAAGATTGTGAATTGAGTGACACATATTAAGAATGTCTAACAAACTCATCAAATGTGAAGTAGAAAATTCTTTTTCTTACTCTTGCATGTTTGAAATTAGTAAGTTGTGATATCTTGGAGATGATAGAGACCAACTAAGACCAACTGTGTGTAGTGGTTTGTCTTGATATAGACGCACACTAATTCTTGAATATTTATTTTATCAAGACATGTTTCTTGATAAGAGAATCTAATATCTCAAGATGTTAGTGGGAGTCTAAATGATCTTGAAAAGTTTCAAGAACTAATCCAGAGTAAACCTATTAAACACTAGCATACGACTTGAGGATTGTAGCCTACCATGTTAACGTATTCTTGTTTCTGTGGCAATCTAGTTGAGTTGATTATGCATATGAGTTCTACGAGTTCTCAATAGACTTCATAAGGCAAGCACCTTGTTCAATGAAAGTACATTGACTGGTATAAGTGAGCTGCTAAATAACATGGAAACAATAGTGGGACCCTTGATGGCAAAAAATTAAGTATGAACAAGTTCTGTCCATAAGAGTTTGGATTTGTCACAAAAGTTATCTTAAGATTATGGTTCTGAGAAATTTGCATGGATAGGAACACATGCACCATAAAATCAAAGTGTAATAAGGTTTCTATCCGTCATGAAAATGATTGTGAGGAAACGCTTTCACTAAGAGAGATTTTAAGGAGATAGTGATTATGTAAATTGCATTCTCAAACTCGATTATGATTACGACATCCCTCTTCATAGTTTGAATTGTGAGATTTGGCAATTAGCTTAAACATTTAAGACTTATTCCTATAGGTGCTGAAATTGTTTAGACACACGTATAAGTTATCTAGGGAAAGGTGTATGAGGTTGAGAAGCTTAGATAAAGGCTTATAGAATCATATTGTATTAGAAATATGAACTTTGGAAGCCAATAAGTATTGTTTTCTAGAAGTCCAAATGTTTTCTGAATATGTGTCAAAATTAGTGGGAGCATAAATGTTATGCTGGTATGGAGATAATTAACATGTTAGTGAGAGCATGATTATTGTTTTAAGTGTTGCAAGTTGGCAATATTAATTATAGAAAAAAAAAAGTTTCACCTTGCAAAGTTGCAGGGGTTAATTTTTTTTTTGCTATAATTAAGGGAGAGAATGTTATACTTCGCTTCCAATCTAAAAGCTTAGATCAAGAAATTTTAATTGAATTTAGTCAAGGATATATTTATTAATTACATTCTCAAAGTTCGATTATGATGACAGCATCCCTCTTCATAGTTTGAATTTTGAAAACACGACAAATAGAAATATTATGGCAATATTATAGCAAGAAACTGGTAAAGTATCACGTTTTCATTATAAATGTATCCCATACGCTTCGGGTATAGGATCAATTGCATATGTTGTAACATTCGACCGTTCTAAAATTTTCCAAATTCCTGGGGCATTTAGAGAAAAAAAGGGAATAGAACCGGATTCGACTAAAATAATTAAACAACTGTCAAAGACAATCTAAGGTTGGCTAATGATAGGTCGCTTATGACTAGATATGATTCTATTAATAATGAGTTGTCGTATGGCAAATATGGAAATGTTTCCATATTGGGAGTTGGATATCGAAAATCTATGTCTAGATTTGAAACTTTCATGCATGAAGAATGTTTAAAGGAATGTACTTTGAATGTGAGACTTCACATCTATGGAATTGTCTTGTTAAAATCTCCAATAGAGCACTTTGTAATTTCATTTGCAAAGCTTTGGTGACATTGGCGTTGTGATATTACGAAAGGACCATTGCATAAAATGTTAGAATCTAACATATTCGAGTAGTGGCGAGAATTTTTATTCTTACACTAATTGATTAAAATTAGGAATTGTGAAATGAGCGTCATTGGAAATGTGTTCATTTGATCTATTTCACAAAGTAAAGACCATAGGTAAACCTAGTGTGCATGCTTGGTGCATGGGACAACTGTTGTTATAATTCAAGTAAGAAGTTGATTACCCGAAACAACAAATAATGAGTAATCAATATGGTGATTAAATAAAAGGTGTTTTATTTATACTCAAAAGGTTGGGGCCATATAGGATTAGTATTAATCTTGTGTTTCACTTTGCATGTTTTGACTTCCTGAATAATAAGATTATTCAACCCCTTCACAGTCGCTCATACTTTGGAAGTAGGTATGAAAGAAGACTGTCATGAATCCGTCTGTAGATTGACTAAAGCGTTTAGACATTGCACAAGTTTGTTGTAGAGTTAATGAGTGTTACTATAAGATTAGAGTATTGGATTAAACCCACGCTCACTTCGATCGCTTCATGGATTTTATCACGAGTGATTGGTGAGACGATAGTATCTTGTATTCTTGAAACCGAGATGTGTGAGTTGTACTATGCAAATCGGATGCATATTGATAATATGTAAACGCACCAGTAACTTGTTGTTATAAAACATATTGTTGTGTATGATTTTATGAGTAGGTACAGGCGAGCATTTGAGTCGAAGTTTATCAGTTCCTTTTACCCAAAGTGGGATAAAAGCGATATATGTGGGCCCTCGATGATTTAGTGATGAAACCCTAAGTGCTTGGTCAAGCTGAGACTACGTTGATGTGTTCAATTGTAGTCTGTTGTTAGTCGTCATAAATCGGAAATCGGGAAACAACACATTAACAGAGAGTATGATTAAAATCCACGTCTCAGTTCATACGATATCTAGAATGGACGAATATATGATCCCGTATCTAAAGGACAAGTTGCTGATAAGATCAGAGTTCAACAGAGTCTTTGAGAGCTACGATTGCTAATTGGATTCTACTTACATTATAGTTACTAGACTTATCCAAGTGGGAGACAGTTGGATTAGTGTCTAAGCCCGTAACTATATTTGGTATGTACTTGACCCGGTTGTGCATGGTCCTTTTGGGTTGCCTTCACCAAAACAACTTGATAGGATGATTTATGGAGAAAGATGATTAATTATGATTTATTAATATATTATATGAATAATATATTAAAGGAGAAATCATATTGTTTAATTAATATTAGTCAAGAATTAATTGTGAATTAGTTTTGTAACTAAAAGACATTAATTAAACTTAGGAGACAGAAATTGTAATTATAAGATATTTGTAATTGGGCTATGGATCACCTTGGAACATAGGTTGGACGAATTCTATGGGAAGCCCATAAGGAATTCATCCAAGGGGTGTTCTAAAGGGAGTCCATGGGCTGCTTGGAGCCTAAGCAGTCAAATTAGGGTTTCCTTGTTTGATAACCCTGATGATCGCACTATATAAAGACCCCTATGGCCACAAAAACGTGGTGAACTCTTTTGGAAGAACCCTAGGACGTTTTTGGTGCTCCTCCTCCTTATCATTAGTCATTCTCTTGCTCTTGGTGTTTGTAAACCATTAGAGGAGTGACATTTGTGACTCTAAGCTCCAAGGAAAGAAGATTGAAGAAATTCAAGCCTTTCTACAAGAGGTAATCATCTAGATCTGTTCTTACATGTCAATTTCGAAATTAGTATGCTAGATCTAGGGTTTATAAGTCTCGGAAGAATTTCATGTACAATAGAGAAACCTAGATCCAAGTTTTAGGGTTTTCATGACCACATAGGATGTTCTTTTGTATGTAACCCATCACATTACTCGTAAACTCTTTGAAGCAATAAATTTGTGAGACGTCTTTATGTACTTACTTAAGTACCAGCCAAAGTCCTGACTTATAACTAGAGTCTCTTGTAGGGAGAGCAAGATATTTGTGTATAAATCTATATGGGACTAATAATCCCACACCCAGACTGTTAGCTACAGTTGGACCGGCAGGTTTGGGGTGACAAATGTCGTTAACGTTTCCGACGCCTGAAGAACATCATGTTCATGCCATCTGAGATTACAATACGGTTATAAGAACACACATGGAGAAAACAATGACACATTTACATAGTAATATATTTTCAAACAATCTTAATAGGTATTAAGTCTATGATTACTTAGGGTGTACGTTAGGGCTATGTACAATGAATATCTGATAGGAAGTTGAATGTGTGAATTTCGCTTTACTTCATGTTCCTTGTTTGGTTGTGGGCTTATGGCAGATCCACCCATTCGACTGTTCGTTCAATCTTGATTATATATAACTTGTATAAACTAAGTGATCATAGTAGGGTCTTAACTTTACATTTAGTTTACGGGGAAAACACATCTTCAGCTTGTTTTACTTAATAATAAAACTACATTACATGATTTTCCAGTACAACGCAGGTTATAACTTCTAGAAACATACGTTTACAAAAGATTACATACAAATACAATTATAATATACTATTTTCTAGTACAGTGCAACTTATATTTTTGAAAGGACCATTATTGTTAACTCTATGATTACTTAGGGTATACGTTAGGGTTATATACAATTAAGATCCAATAGGCAGTCGAATGTGTGATTTCTGCTTTACTTCCTGTTCCTTGTTTGGTTATGGGCTTAGGGCAGATCCACCCATTTGGTTGTCCGTCCGATCTTGATTACATATAACTTGTATACACTAAATAATCATACGAGGAAACAGTATGGGTCACACCACTTACATAAACTAGAACTTCGTATTAAAGATTTTAGACAAAACTTCAAAAATGGTCCCTATGGTTTTCGAGAATATCAAGTTTAGTCCTTAAGTTCAAAAAACCTCACAGATGGTCCCTATGGTTTCAAAACTTTTAACAAATGGTCCTCTTCGCTAACACTGTTAGCTTTTGGCCGTTAAGTGAAGGGCATTTCTGTCTTTTCACTACCACAGGGACCATTTATGAAGTTTTGACTTTATTTTAAAAAACATAATTATCTAATATTAAAGGTCTCCCTCTCTTTATCTCTCTCTCTCTCTCTCTCTCTCTCTCAACCCCTGAATACTCTTTCAAGACTCCATCGACTCAATTTCCAATCAAATTTGTTGTTTCAGGTTACAAATTTCCAACATTATTTTGTTAGTATATGATGTAAAGAAGTGGGAATTTATTGTTTTCAAATTTGTTGTTTTAGGCATCCACATCCTCATGTTGGGTTCCTTTACCGATTTTGGATACGGATTTGACCAATACGATAGTTAGAGCCTAATGTGAAGAAGGTTAACTAGAGTAAAACACCATGGCTGGTTGTGATTATTCATGCTCCATTGTCTGATCGATATGAGGGTATCGATGGAGGGATTACTGAAGCAGACATTACTGAAGAGAAGCAGAACAAATGCAAGAGTCAATGATCAATTTCCCCAAATCGACATTATAGGAGATAAAAAATTACATAAATCATTGAAAATCAAGAAAAAACACCATGGGGGACCAGACCGATATTTGAAGGTCAAGAACAAATTGGGGGAATCTGAATCTATCAAAATGCCTCAATAATTTGTCAATTTATGGGTTTAGATGCACAGTTCTTTTATGGCTTCTCGACCAACTTCTGAAGCTTTTCCCAGTTACCAGATCCAAAGACTCTCTGTGCTCAAAGAAAGATTCAAATCCACCAAGAACAACCCTCAAGGATTATCCGATATACCTGGGATTGATATCTTCGTTTCAATTGCCAATGTAGAGATAGACCACCTATCTTCACTGCAAACACCATCCTTTCAATTTTAGCAGTTGATTATCTGGTTGATAAGGTCGCATGTTTCAAGCATCTGGTTCTATTTTCCGGCGAATTGCGCTTTACGGTTTTAGCACACCTCGTGCCACTGAACATCATAGATGGTTCGGTGGGAAGAAGATCAAGTTTTCATTGAGAAGAATGAAGAAGAAAGAATTCAATAGTGATGCTCTGATGATCTTGCCAATTGTAGATAATCGGAACAATGAAGAAGATGATGAACTCAAAAAAGCCTTGATTCCAGAGCGATTCGTAGATTCCACCTATTTGATTGACTCGATTGTTGTTGCTGAATTTGAAGGAAGATTGATTCATGGATTAAGAGGAAAGGGCAGCAATGATAGACTGTCACACCCCAAAACCAGGAATGGCGGAAACGTTCTCGGGCGGAGGACGTCATGTACAGTATCACAACAATGAATAGTAGTAAACAAGCAACAACATCATCCATTGGATTAATAATATAATTTTAATACAAGTGTGTTCTGTCAAATTATAATAGACACTAAAGTATAAATCAAAATGAAAGATGAGTCTTGAACGAACTCCATCTTCTCTAAACCTTGCACCGGTACCTGTCTACTGTTGACCTGAGGATACAAGTTATTTTGAAAGAGAGTATCAGCTTTAAAGCTGGTGAGATCATAAGTATTTTAGTGTCTGAATTTGTATGTAAGTATTTGTATGTATGTGAAGTGTAAGTATGTAAGAGTTTTGAAACTCCTAGAAAACCCTATGTATCCTACTAAAAGTAGCCTTCTACCAAGGCATCTAATATCTGTGTGTGTCTCTTGTAAGAGTGTGTATTTTCCAAAATCCGACTATCATTAACCAAACACATAGTTTTTACATTACCGTGCATTGTGTGAATGTTCACGAAGTGAACGTTATGGGAAAATATTATATTACTGTAGTAATTCAATAAGTAACTACCAAGACTTAATTGTTTTGAAAGTAGTCTTCTACCAAGACCCGACTGTTTTGAAAGTAGTCTTCTACCAAGACCCGACTGTACGACTACTATTATTATTCTAATCTACCTCATCGATCATGTGAATATGCCACATAGTAAAGGTATTAATAATATATTAACTGGAGCTTTATATCCTATTGTAATTGTCGTAAGTACTGTAGTATTTGTAATGAGTGACTACATTTGTACTATTTTGCCTTAATTGAGGGATAAGGCATAATGTGATGGCTAGATCCCACGCTAGACGCTCCCCTGTCAAAGAGATTTTGGGTCCCACACGCGACCCTTACATGTCTGCAAGCCGCGAACATCCACATTACTATGATCATGTACCCCCAATATAACTATCACAATGCGTTGTGATTCATTTGTATAGTTAGATTGTGAAATCGTTCCATGCTATAGAACCTAGTTATGTTTGCCCTATTATCGTATATGTAAACGCACTCATCTAAGCGTATCTATGTAACCGTACTCATGTAAGCGTATCTATGTAAACGTACTCATGGAAGCGTAATCATGTAAACGTACTAATGTAAGCATAATCATGTAAACGTACTCATGTAAGCATAATCATGTAAACGTATCTATGTAGTAGTATCGACTCACGAATGAACTGACTCTTGTGTGATTCCTTATACTTGGAATGGTAAGAAATATCTCCTAACTATACCTATAATAGTTACTAACAATGAACGTGTATAACCTGAAGTATGCCTTTGCTACCCAAAGGTACTTAACTGACTGAGGAGAACTTTTATGTCTACATATGTATACATGATATATAACTAATGGATAGACGACATTCGGACAGATAACCGATACCCTAAACCCACATCCCAACGAGGAAAAGGAGATAAAGCGAGCTAGCCTTCCTAAGCCCTTTAAACATTATTTAGATAACTATACATACATAGACATGCATTTGACAATATAAAAGTATAAAAGAAGTTTTGTAAAACCTTTGAAAAAGATTAATTTCTAAGAAAAGATCGACTTGATGTCGGCTTATGAAGCGGTTTGGAAGTATTTGCTTTGATAAAACAGTTTAAGTATAAAGAAACCTTTGGTTGAAACACAATTGTAAAAGAGTTTGAAATGAAACCTACAGTGCATAATAAACAGTTAAATCAAGAGTTTTAACCATATAAAAATGTTTAAGATAAACATTTGAAGAAATCTGTTTGGTAAAACAGTTACCGTATAGTAAATCCATTTGCATTCTACTTATTAATCACATGTGACTGATATACTAACTAGCATGAATCAACTTGTATACCCCCCATAAAAGCATTTAAAACATTTTAAAATATTTATTAAGGGGTATGAACTCACTTGAAGCAAGTGGATGGGATTGAACGGACTGTATAGGACACTAGGTGTCAAGTGAAGACTTGTACACACTCTATGATCCTAGTTAAAATATAATATCACATATATGTAACCAATTAGCATTTAAACAATACAATAACAAATTTAAGACATCCTAAGACATGTTAAACACTTTATATAAGTGTTATAAGTGCTGAGGATTGCATCTAAGTGTTGTAGGACAAAGCTATTGAGCTTAGGGTTCAAGGGAACCCCTAATATGAATTTACTCCCTAAAGACCATAACCCATTGAGTTTATGGTCATAAACCCTTGATTTTACGGCCATAAGCTCATAAGATTTTGACCAATTGTTGATTTGAAGCTTTCTAAGTCATTTCATGCATTCCTACTTCATGTTTAAGCCTTTGGAAGTGTTTGTGGCATCATTACACTCCTAAATGGAGTTTACGGACCATGGTCCATTTCTCCACGTGTTTATTGCCGTAAAATCCTATGGAACATGGTATTTTGATGTTTTAAAGTCTTAAAAACTTCAAGGTAAAGGTCTAGGGTATATTCTAGGCATAAGGAAGGAATATGGGTCATTTATACACACTTTGGGGTGTTTACGGTTTTGGGAGATTCCCAAACCGTAAACCCATATTCAAGGGGGTCTTATGGTGTTTTTCATGTGCTAAAACCATCAAGGAAGGGTTCCATACTAATTTCTAAGCATAAGGGAAGAGTTGGGAGCACTTTGGCACCGAAAATAGAGTTTACGGTCCAAGAAGATCTTGGACCATATGTAACACCCAAAGTCTGGAAGGCCAAGAAAGGAAAGATAACCCTAATTTTAAGGGACGACTCGGCGAGTCCAAGGAGGAACTCGGCCAGTCCGAGCGGGATCCGGGTTGAGGAGTAAGTGACCGACTCGGCGAGTCTGGTCTGTGCGAGGAAAACCCTAAATTTGGGACTTGGAGCCTATTTAAGCACCTCATTCTCTTCCCTAGGGTTCCTTTACTGCCTCTCTAACCCAGGACACCAAAACCTAGCCGCCATATCCATTGATTGAGCCATTGGTTGCCTTGAAGAGTGAATTAAAGCTTGGAGAAGGAAGAAGGATCTTGGAGGTGCAAGAAAGGGCTATAGATCTAGGATTTGGAAGATATTTATGAACATTTAGAGGTAATAAACTAGGTCTTGGACTCTTTTGCACCTAGATCTATGTGTGAGTTTTGGGGCTTTTTAGCCATGATGGTATCCATTGAGTTAGAAGCCAGATCTGAAGTCGCTACTTCGGATCTAAGCATATTATGGTCTTGAGAAGCATAAACTATCTGCCATTGAGTAGATTATGGAGCCTCGTTTCCTTAAACCCTAGTTTATGGTGTATTTTGCCTAGATCTCCTTATCTACACGTAAATTTTGCAACTTTACATGAGGAATAGGCTTGGGAAGGGTAGATCTACAGTTTGGAGTCCATGCATGAATCAAAAGTCCTCTGCATGTATAGAGATCTGAATGGACTCGGCGAGTAGCATGATGATTTGGAGGAACTCGATGAGTGGGATGAACAGCTCGTCAAGTCAGATGAAGTTGGGCAGAACTCGGCGAGTTTGTTGAAGGTTGTCTTGGACTCGGCGAGTCAGGTCGCGAAACCCTAAACCCTTCGAGTTGAGACTCGAATCAGTGAGTCGAGTGGAGACTCGGTGAGTTGGACAGGTCAGGACTCGGAAATCAGTAGACTCGGCGAGTCATGGACTGACTCGACGAGTCGAGTCGCGAATGGAAGGACTCTGAACATATAAACTCGGCGAGTCATTAGGGTGACTCGGCAAGTAGCGTTGACCTGGAAGGTTGACTTTGACCAGGACTTTGAATTTGACCAGAGTTGACTTGGTTGTCTTTCGGGGGTCAATTAGACTCAGTGTTGCATTGAAATTGGTAGCTCGGGGAGCAAGTGGAGCAGGAGTTCAGAGAGTTGCCGGGCAGTGGCTAGTGGGGTCATCAGCAAGTTCAACCAGTGCAGGTGAGTTTCCCTTTGTGTGAATGGGTCTAAGGCCACAATGATGACCCATGTAGTTATGAGTAGAAGACCCGGGGGTTAGCCATAGGCACAGTATGCTAGTGTGATATTCAGGACGAGATCCAGTGGTAGCGGGCGGGAGCCCAAGGAATGGTTTATGTGATAGTTTATACTTGTTGTGTATGTGATGCTTGTATGTGCCTGGTAGGGAGGTGAGTATGGGCGAGGTCCCGTAACTCACCAATAGCATACTGTGGATGGTGTTGCACATCTCATTAGTGGTAGATCAGGGGCGAGTCCCGAGTTAGGGAAAGAGTGAGTGTGGGCTGGGCCCATATCTCACAATCAGTAGGAGCATGGGCGGGGTTCCATGACTCATCAGTAGCAGGGCAGGGGCGAGGCCCAGGATAGGCGAGGCCTTAGCACAGGATCAGTTCGTATGTGTTTAGCTTATGTGTTGTGGTATGTTTACGTGTTATTTTTTGTTGGCGGGCCAGGCCCTGTGACAGGTGAGGCCTAAGTGAAACAGATCTGTATCCGAGTGGGGCTCGAAGCCAGGCGGGGCCTGGAGCAGCAGGGCTGTTGTAGCGGGCGAGGCCCGAGGTTGGGGGTGAGACCCAAGATAGCGGGCGTGGCCCAGTATGTGCAGTATGTGGTTATGCATGGTATGTGATAGGGTGGGGAACTCACTAAGCTTCGTGCTTACGATTTTCAGTTTTGGTTTCAGGTACTTCCGGTAGCGGAGGGAAGAGCTCGGGGTGATCACATGTCACACACCATAGATTAGACAGCCTGGGAATGTGTACTCTGATAACGAACATGTGTTTTGGAAATTAATACTCAGTTTATGTTTTGGATTGATGAACTTGCTTAATGTAATGTTTTATTAAAAGAAATTTTTAGTGTTGAATTTTGGGACGTGACAAGTTGGTATCTGAGCCTTGGTTTGAGGGATTCGGACGTACCCTTGGGTGTGTCTGAACTCAAACTAAGGGATTGGGATAAAAGTTTTCAAAATGAAAAGGCATGTTTTGTAAAAAGAGTTTTAGAAATGAAACAGCTTTTCGAAAAGCGAAAAGAATTCAGAAAGAAAAGAATTTTGATAAGAGACAAGGGTGTGGTGCATGCAATCAGCCGAGCTCAAGTAAGTATTCCAAAATACCCATACAAGTTTATGTTATGATTATCAGTTAATAGAACAGCATGCTAGATTAGGACTAAGGATCTAGGGATGATGCCTTATGTGCCTATTATATGTGCTTTGAGCTGCATGATAGTGCTGATTAGACAGTAGTAGGATAGCATGTTAAGGTTATGCCTGAGTTTATGAGTTTGTGTGAGTCTATGAGTTTGTGTTGCATGCTATTTCGGTTTCTTGCTATGTGGATATGATTGCTTGAGTATGTTGTGGTTAGATTTTCCCTTGTCTGAATGCTGCTTGCTTTGTGCATTGTGGGATTCTGAGTTATGGGAGTTAGCCATTAGGTGAATACGTCACGTCACATGTGATTAGGGTCGAATAATCTCAGAGTGCTGGATTTGGCCCTATTGCGCAGCTCTCGTTTCAGTCTAACCGTTGTAAGGAAGAGTCTTTTACTCGAAGGATTATCTAAGCCTCGTCACATGTGATGGTATCCAGGTAATGGCTAATTGGCATCACAAGGAGACCTTCAGCAGCTGAGGACTGGTTTAGCTGAGTCAGAGGTTTCCCTAGGGTAAGCCTAGGATGAGATAGTGCTGGGAGCAGCAGTAGTGGATAAGGGACCTGGTGGAGTCGAAGCAATTCCTGAGGAAAGTACGGATAGATGTGGAAGGTAGTATGGGACCGTACTACTGAAAGCAGAGGATCCGTACTCGATTCGGGAAAGGCCGAGACAAGACCGGGAACCTGGTAGGGTGTGTTTGGTCTCGCATCAATGATCAGTATTCTGATAGTGGTTGTGGTATATTTTCAGCATGGTGACGTTGCGAGAGAGACCAGTGGGCGGATCAGGCACCGGAGGGGGATCAGGCTTGGGTTCAGGGGCCGAGCAGCTCGAGGAGCGAATGAGGGAGTTGATATCCGCCGAGGTTACGCGCAGTATTCTAGCTCAGACTCCTGTGATCTTTGGCACGGTCAAGGAGGGTATATTGGAGATTCTGGATGAGAGGCTGGGAGCCTTCCATACCGAGATGATGGCTTTGATGGGAGTGCGTACCTTGACATTTCGAGAGTTTAGGGCTTGCGGGGCACCAAATTATCATGGGGCTAGGGACCCCATCGCTAGCAGTAGATGGTTGGCTGATGTTGCCAACGCGTTCCGTTCGAGCTGGTGTCCTGAGGAGGACAAGGTCAGACTCGCTTCCTGTCTTCTGAAGGACAGAGCGAGGGATTGGTGGGAGGAGTTTGGTCATGCTCTGGGGGATGATTCCGCGTTGGACGTGATGACTTGGAGCAAATTCTCGGCCAGGTTCAGGGCGGAGTTTTCGCCAATTATTGAGGTGCAGCAGTTGGCACGAGAGTTTCAAGATTTGACGTAGACCACTGAGACTGTGGCGGAGATCACTGCCAAGTTCAGGGAGAGGGCTCTTCGTGTACCGCAGTATGTCGCAGATGAGGAGATAAAGAAGGCCCGATATCACGAGATGTTGAGGGCGGACATCAGGGAGTTCGTGAGCAGGTCTGGCTATAAGATGCTGGAAGATATGATTTCTCGGGCCAGAGAGAGGGAAATTGATTTGGAGCAGATCAGGAAGAGGAAGCCAGATGTGGTTCAGGTAGCCGCAAGTTCAGGCAAAAGGCCTAAGGGATCGGATTCGAGATCGAGGGATTTTCAGGACCGTAGCCGATGCGGGAAGTGTGGCAGGGCGCATGGGGGTGCGTGCTGGAGTGGTCGCGGAGGTGAGTTTGGATGCTTCAAGTGCGGTCGGACTGGTTATTTCAGCAGGGATTGTACTGCTACCACCACACAGGGATACGAATTGATATGTTTTCACTAAAATTAGCTGGGCCAGAAGAAGGCCCAGTGCCCTAGTTTGTTTTCAGCAGGACAGGTGATGGCACCTGCCCCTACAACTTTAAGGATCACAGACGGCCGTTAAGGCCGTGCATAGGCGCCTGCGGTAGGAGGCAGGGCTTTTCAGATGACTACCTTGGAGGCGCGAGCAGCATCGGACGTTGCAGGTATGCGATTTCCATTTTCAGTTCTTTTATTCGTGCATGATTATATTTTTATGGTTATGCATCATTATCGGTATGAGTATTTAATTTTGTGCGGTTCGATCGTGATCGAGTTATATGCCATCTGCATACCTTGGATATTTGAATGGTAGTTAAGGGATGTGCTCTACTGGGGAAGGTTGCTTAGGATGCAGTAACTGTAGCATGCCTGGGAGGGACTTGGTATGTCTCGCTAATTCGGAGCCGTATGATTTTAGAAATGGATTGGTTAGATCCCTAGCTATGGTAAGCTTGGGGATTCCTCAACAGGTTGTTTATGGAATGGTAGCAAGGATGGGGATTTCTTTTCGAGCATTGAGCGGCAACGGTTAAGCAGGATGGAAGTGGGGGAGAATCCTTTGAGCGGGCAAAGGTAAGAGCACGCAGATCTAGAATGAGTGCCCGACCTCCGAGAAGGAAAAGAAGTGGTACAACATTGATGGATTGAGAAGTCTAGGGTTAGGAGCTCGAGAAACTCCCCCTCAGCCAGTGCGTGTACTGGTGATGGTTAGGATGTGGTTGGAAATTCAGGAAGGGGGATCGCCTGTAGGGCTCGAGTGAGTCAGAAGGAGTATCTTGAGAACTGATAGCGTGGGGTGCTTTCGCTTTAGCAGTCAGTGGTGGAAATTGTTGTAAGACTATGGGGCAGCCGTAGCATTCACCAGCAGTCAGTGGTGGAAAGTATTGTAAGACTACGGGGCAGCCGTAGCATTCACCAGCAGTCAGTGGTGGAAATTATTGTATGACTACGGGGCAGCCATAGCATTCACCAGCAGTCAGTGGTGGAAAGTGTTGTAAGACTACGGGGTAGCCGTAGCATTCACTAGCAGTCAGTGGTGGGAAGTGTTGTCAGACTACGGGGTAGCCGTAGCATTCACTAGCAGACGGTGATAGAAGGTGGTGTAAGACTGTGGGTACACCATAGCATTTCATAGTAGCTTCGTTAGCGGAGTTGGGGCGAGGCCCTTATCTCCTAGTGATCTGATAGGGATCAGGAATGGGTAGTGGATGAGAATGATAGGGAGTTTGCCTGTACAGCCCTAGAGAGGTGAGACCTTGGGAGAGGCCGTTCCAAGATATAGTTGGGTGAGACCCGTGGGCGAGGCCCGTATGAGAATAGCAGTATAGGTGAGACCTGAGAGCAGGGTTGCTCAGTAGTATGGTTGGGTGAGACCCGTGGGCGAGGCCCGAGCGAGAATGGCTAGACAAGTAGGACTAGAGGGATAGAGGCGGGTGAGACCCGTGGGTGAGGCCCGTGAGTTTTAGCAGCACAAGTGGGACCTGGTAAGGACCTTAGTTTCAAGATAGGGGATCGGGGATCCCAGGAATTCTAGTTCCTGTATGGCAGAATAGATTGCGCAGTTATAGGTGGTCGAAGTTTCTTCGAAAGTCGTTGGGAGCGACTAGTAGTTGTGTTGGGACAGCGATCGGTGGGAGCCGGTAATCCAGATATTGATAGGTTGGTAGGGACCAGGGTGGTCTCAGTTCATCTGGAAGTCAGATGAGGAATAGCAGGATTTCTAGTCAGTAGCAGTGCGCGTATGCAGCGTATGGTGGAATTCAGTTAGTTGATCGTGGGGTGCTCGACACCAAATTATAGTAGAAAGAATTGCCCAGTGGATACTGGCGATAATGACCCGAAATGGAGGTAGCGGGAGTAATGGATTGGTGAAGATAGGATCTTCACAGTGACAGAGGAAATAGTTGGTTATGGAGCATTGCCTTGGGGAGGCAAGGAAAATCGTGCAAGGAAAGAAGGGGCGAACCGCTATGGGTTTAGTGCAGTACTCGGTGAGTACCAGAAGGATTGTCAGTTGAGTAAGTTGCGTTTCCAGAATGTTCAGGGTCAGGGTTGAACCGAGATGATTATCCGCAAGAATTAATGTTAGTCGGAATGACCGAGCGAAAGGCCAACGAAGGTAGGCAGCTGGTGTTGCAATAATTGGTGGGGTATTGGAGGCAGAACGCAGGCGGCTGGCCATAGCAAACTTCGAGGACGAAGTTTAGTTTAAGTGGGGGAGAGTTGTAACACCCAAAGTCTGGAAGCCAAGAAAGGAAAGAAAACCCTAATTTTAAGGGATGACTCGGCGAGTCCAAGGAGGAACTCGGCGAGTCCGAGCGGGATCCGGGTCGAGGAGTAAGTAACCGACTCGGCGAGTCGGCCAAGGAGACTCGGCGAGTCTGGTCTGTGCGAGGAAAACCCTAAATTCGGGAATTGGAGCCTATTTAAACGCCTCATTCTCTTCCCTAGGGTTCCTTTACTACCTCTCTAACCCAGGACACCAAACCCTAGCCGCCATATCCATTGATTGAGCCATTTATTGCCTTGAAGAGTGCATTAAAGCTTTGAGAAGGAAGAAGGATCTTGGAGGGGCAAGAAGGGGCTGTAGATCTGGGATTGGGGAGATCTTTATGAATATTTGGAGGTAATAAACTAGTTCTTGGACTCTTTTGCACCTAGATCTATGTGTGAGTTTTGGGGCATTTTAGCCATGATGGTATCCATTGAGTTAGAAGCCAAATCTGAAGTTGCTACTTCGGATCTAAGCATATTATGGTCTTGAGAAGCATAAAGTATCTGCCCTTGAGTTGATTATGGAACCTCTTTACCTTAAAACCTAGTTTATGGTGTATTTTTCCTAGATCTCCTTCTCTACACGTAAAGTTTGCAACTTTACGTGAGGAATAGGCTTGGGAAGGGTAGATCTACAGTTTGGAGTCCATGCATGACTCAAAAGTCCTCTGTATATATGGAGATCTAAATGGACTCGGCGAGTCCTTTGACTGGACTCGGCGAGTAGCATGAAGATTTGGAGGAACTCGATGAGTGGGATGAACAGCTCGTCAAGTCAGATGAAGTTGGGCAGAACTCGGCGAGTTGCATGAACAACTCGGCGAGTTTGTTGAAGGTTTTCTTGGACTCGGCGAGTTTGTTCTTGGACTCGGCGAGTCAGGTCGCGAAACCCTAAACCCTTCGAGTTGAGACTCGAATCAGTGAGTCGAGTGGAGACTCGGTGAGTTGGACAGGTCAGGACTCTGAAATCGGTAGACTCGACGAGTCATGGACTGACTCGGCGAGTAGGGTTGACTCTGACCAGGACTTTGACTTTGACCAGAGTTGACTTGGTTGTCTTTCGCGGGTCAGTTAGAATCAGTGTTGCATTGATATTGGTAGCTCAGGGAGCGAGTGGAGCAGAAGTTCAAAGAGTTGTCGGGCAGCGGCTAATGGGATCAACAGCAAGTTCAGCCAGTGCAGGTGCGTTTCCCTTTGTGTGAATGGGTCTAAGGCCACAATGCCGACCCATGTAGTTATGAGTAGAAGACCCGGGGGTTAGCCCTAGGCACAGTATGGTAGTATGATATTCAGGTCGAGGTCCAGTGGTAGCGGGCGGGAGCCCAAGGAATTGTTTATGTGATGGTTTATACTTGTTGTCTGTGTGATGCTTGTATGTGCATGGTAGGGAGGTGAGTGTGGGCGATGTCCCATAACTCACCAATAGTAGAGTGTGGATGGTGTTCGACATCTCATTAGCAGTAGATCAGGGGCGAGGCCCGAGTTAGGGAAAGAGTGAGTGTGGGCTGGGCTCGTATCTCACAATCAGTAGGAGGGTGGGCGGGGTTCCATGACTCATCAGTAGCAGGGCAGGGGCGAGGCCCAGGATAGGTGAGGCCTTAGGACAGGATCAGTTCGTATGTGTTTAGCTTATGTGTTGTGATATGTTTATGTGTTATTATTTGTTGTCGGGCAAGGCCCTGTGACAGTCTAGGTATAAGTGAAATAGATATGTATCCGAGCGGGGCTCGAAGCCAGGAGGGGCCTGGAGCGGCAGGGCCGTTGTAGCGGGCGAGGCCCGAGGTAACAGGGAGGCCCAGGGTAGGGGCGAGACCCTAGATAGCAGGCGTGGCCCAGTATGTGCAGTATGTGGTTATGCATGGTATGTGGTAGGGTGGGGAACTCACTAAGCTTCGTGCTTACGGTTTTCAGTTTTGGTTTCAGGTACTTCCAGTAGCAAAGGGAAGAGCTCGGGGTGATCACATGGCACACACCATAGATTAGACAGCCTGGGAATGTTTACTCTGATAACGAACATGTGTTTTGGAAATTAATACTATGTTTATGTTTTGGATTGATGACCCTACTTTAAGTAATGTTTTAATAAAAGAAATTTTTAGTCTTGAATTTTGGGACGTCACACCATAAGCTCCTTTTTCTTGTTATTCTTGAGTTATTTCTATGATATCTAAACATGGTGTAAGCTTTAAAACACTCTAGGGTAGAAGTGCTTACAATTTGGGGCAAAAGATTGAAGATCCTTGGGAGAGAATTCGGGCTTTTCTCTAGTTGAAATGGAAGAAATGAACTAAAATGTCTAAGTGCCCTTTATATAGTCCATGGAGTTTTTGGTCCAAAAATATCATTTGAGCCGTAAAATCCAAACTCTTGGAGTTTTGAAACTTATAAGATGCACAAAATACTCTAGGGCATCCTCTCCCCTGATATCTCCTTAAGTGTAAATCCTGAAATACTCAAACTTATTCTAAAAAGTCTGAAAATTAACAACAACTGCTCTGACTTCTATTTACTTACATTTTTGTACAGAATACAAATTTCGGTTTGTCACATCATCCCCCTGTTAGAAGGAATTTTGTCCCGAAATTAGAATTTACGTAAGGAAGTAGGCATGAATAATCAAGCCAAGAAGTGAGGATACTTCCTAAATGATTGATTCTCGCGCTCCCTAGTGAAATCGGGTCCTTGGTTGGCATCCCAGCGGACCTTCACTAAAGGGAAACGACTATGAATCATTCACATGACCTCTCGGTCCATGGTCACTACGGTTCTTCCATGTAGGCGAGGCTCTTGTGGGACTCGATATCTTCGAGTTAGATTTCAAGAGTCTCGTCGGATCGATACTTTTTACAAATTCGAGACGTGAAGTGTAGAATGTACGTTACTAAGCTCGCGGAGTAGGTCTAGTCTATGAGATACAGGACTAATTCTGGTAAGAATCTCGGAGGTCCTAACTATATTGGATTTAGCTCTCCATGCTTTCCGAAGCGTAGCAAGCCATTCCCAGAGTGAGACTTCCTAAAGAATTTGGTCTCTCACTTGGAATTCCAAGGTTTCTTTTCCTTGCTTATCTTCCCAGTCAAGGGCCACCCCCTGCTGGGTCAAAGTCGTAAGGGTTTCTGTAATTCGCGAGGAGTTCTGTATGGACTCCTGACAGTAAGTCTGCGAGACCTAAAATTTGGCGAATTTCATAAGCGTCTTCAGTGCCAACAATTTCTCAACGGTTTTGATAAATTGACAGAGTACTCAAGAATTTTCACATCACTAATAGTGTGTCTTAGGAATTTGATTCATCAATTCCAAAACTCGTGTTTAGAGAACTTCGCGAAGAGTTTCTCTCGGGGTAGCGTTTCCATGGCTTTTTGTACATGCTCTTTATGATTTCCTTCTTACTACGAGAGTAAATAAGTAAGTCATTTACAAAGAGAATGACGAACTGATCCAAGTAAGAATGGCGTACCCTATTCCTTAAGCTCATGAATACTATGGGCGTATTGGTCCTATTTGAGGGGTATCACTACGGACTCGCAGTGTCCGTATCGAGTTTGGAAGATTGTCCTTGGGACATCCTTCACTGACACTCGTATCTGGTGATATTCGAATCTTAGGTCTATTTCGTAAAGGTAAATAGTTCCTTGCGGTTGGTCAACCGACTCATTTATGCGAGGCAGAGGGTGATGATTTCTAATGGGAATCTTGTCGAGGTCTCAGAAGATCAGGGACTTACGAAGCAATCTGTCTATCTTCTTGATGAATAAGACCGAAGCTCTCTAGGATGAGAAGCTTGGTCTTTCCATTATAGTGTTGAGTAGTCTTTAAACTGTCCGGACGGTTCTTGTATCTCCATGGGCGTTAGACCGTAGGGCGATCTGTTTACAGAAGTCGTACTGGGTTCTAAGTTTGTTCGCATGACGATGCGATCACTCGTAGTCTTGGGCAGTCTCCGTCCTGAAGTTCATATTAGAAGTCATACATGGTTCATCAATCACAGTCTCGCGTATACGAGTTGTATATAATTAAGATTGAAAAGGTAGTCGAATAACTGGTTCTTCTTTAAGCTCACATCCCAACGAGGAAAAGAAGTTAAAGTGGAATCATCAATTCTAAACCTGTAGAACCTTGATTATATATCACCCCTATGTATACATTCTTCAGCGATAGATCAACCGTATGGATCTTTGGATTGAACTTGACGTACTGTACGAGTGGTATTTCAGGGAGGTTTGCTAAGTTTTCTTCAAAAAGGATAAGAAACATGAGGTACTCCATGCATGAGTACTTCTGAGTTCTGAAATGACGGCTTCGCTAAAAAGACGTTTACGGAGAAAGAGATGTACGTATGAAGCTGGTATCATGCGGATCAAATTGAATCTAGTCGTATGGTAATATCGGACTAACTTTGGAAAAATAAAGACATTAGACTTGATCATAAAGGTGTTACAGACAAAACCAACAATGCAATCTTTAACAGAGTTACAGTACTTTACACCTACTACAAGACTATTGCTGCAAACAAGGTATACTACAAAAGCCAAGTATACGCAGCACGAGCATCCCTTTACTGACGGGATCTCGCAAAAGATAAGACTCTAGTTGCATGGGATTTAAATAGTTTATAAGTCTGTTACAACGAACGCCTTAGATAATCTAATGAGGGTCCGACATAGTTTCTCCTGCAGCTGTGATCCTGAGAATCTTCCTGTATGTGCCCGAGTTCTTTGTTATTGGACAGTCCTTCTTGAGATGTCCCATCTCTCCATATAAATGACATATCTGGTTAATGCCAGCATCGGTAGTGGAAGTGAAGTGTTGAGTAGGAGTTAAGGGGACGGGGGTGCTTTCCTTGTTCTCCCTTTTCGGGCAATTTATTTTATAGTGCCCAGTCTCACCACAATAATAGCAAACCTGGCTGGCTCTAGTGGCAGTGGTTCCACAGAAACTGGCAATGTGTCCCAGTCTGTTGTAATTGATACATTGCAATACCCGGCAGGCTCCATTATGATGATAGCTACACTTGCTACACTTCGGGAGCGTTCCCTCATATTGCTTGAATCCCTTTTGGGCTTGACGTTTCTGTTTCTTGAATTCTGAGTTGTGGCTTCGCGAGCCTACAACTGTTATCGTTTGTTGGATTCCTGGAATGATACTACGATCGGGATTTTCAACCCCTTCGTCAGCATTCATTGCGCTGATAACACTATGATGTGCAAGGACAACTGTCACGACAGCCATCACGGCAGCTGTAACTGCGGTTTGAAAAGTAGCAGCGTCCATAGGAAAAGCAGGGGTTTCGTTGTTCAGCTGACTGTTTCCGGATGACGACATCATTCTGTTAACACGAAACACAAGGATTTTGTGAGCGATTTTGGTTGACCCTAGATGTACTTCGATTGCTCAAGTAAAGAGTAAGAGTATGTTCTTGAAAGTTTGACCTACATCCCTATGATGCAGTCCTAGCACGGATTGGAAGTATGTTTGCAAAGGTTCGACCTACATCCCTATGATGCAGTCCTAGAATAGAATAGAAGTAAGTTCGTAGTATGGTCTTATGACGCTTGACGTCTAAAACAGGGTACCATCGGTCGGTAAATAACATGGTCCAACCCTTGAAGAAGAATTGGGAATTATCCCTGAGCTAGAATATCCTAGTTCAATAATCCGACTAGAGTAGGTTTCAGATAGAATCCCATGATAGCACAATGAAAGTATTTGAATAAAGAATGACACAGAAGTTAGCCGACTGCCAATATCTTTGATATTCATAACGCATAAGTTTAGGAAGAATTGACCTTATAGAAGGTCTTACATCATATCCAGAGTAGAAAGTCCTTGACAGCATAAAGACCTAGCCAAAAGTACTTACAATACAAGATAGTATCATAGAAAATGCCACATAGGGCGTAGACAGAAAAACAATTCCTTTTAACAAGGAAAATAAAGTAAGGCATCTACTATTGGCGACGGTCGTCCCTCTGGTGAACTCTCAGCTCAGCCAGTTGACGTTCCATATCGAGTAGGGGTCTTTCATACACCCCCTGGCGTACTCGGAGTTCTATGACTTCGGCTCTTGATTCAGCCAGTGCTTGCAGCAGGGTTTCATGGTCTCTCTCAGATCTCTCACGAGCATCTTCCAGACGAATGGTGCGGAGGGTATGCATTCTCGCATTGACGACAACTTCTGTGATCTGATGTAGGGTTGTCCTGCCTTGAATCTCATTTCGAGCCACTCTGCGGACCAGGATTGGCAAGATTTTGTCTGCTGAGCCCCCATTGCTCAGGTCATAAAAGCTTTGGTCACCATTAAATGGCATGGGCTGATCTTGTCCTTGGCTCCATGTTTCCAAGCATTCCACCCATGGAGGCGTCGGGCCATGAAAAGTCGGACGAGGGTTAGGATTTGGAAAGGGAGCTGCCTGGGGTAGGCTCTCAACCTTGGGTTCAGAGTTAGCACCATCCGAAAGGTTTTCACCATGGTGATCATTCAAAGGGATCAGATGATCATTCTCTGGTTCTTCTTAAAACCATCCAGCAATGACTTCGTTCGGAAGGTACGGATTGCCGTGGGGATGGAGTCCAGCCATGTTATCTACGCGAGAATTGGGGTAAAAAAATAATTATTAGACGAACTATCTAGATAATTATTTAGAAAATCTTCATTAGTTACATCACTATTTGTGAAGTGCATACCATTTATATGTAATCAAAATAGGATAGGCCTTCGAATAAGTGACCTTAACTCCAAATTCACAAAGAATAGGGGTAAAGCAAAATTTTCACAGATTCTAAGTCTATAACATCCTAGTTACATATAGTCTTAGTGTATCCACTAAGCAACTATCGATTTAGTAATGAAGATCCTTTTTAGTTCTCAAGTATGAAGTACTTATAGTAACACCAAATACCCCTATAGTATCTTAGGTTTATGTTCTATTGTCCTCATTGTGGTATTGTTGGTAAGATTTTAGACTTGTTGCAACCTCACAACTACACTTAGGCACATGCTAGTCAACACTCGGATAATATAGTTGATCAGGCTATATCTTCCCAGTTTTGACTATATGTCTCTAAGTCTACTTGTGATGCCCAACAATCGTAATTCTTTTGTACTGTCATAGTGACACTGATTTTAGTATGAATGCAGGCACGTATACTTAATTAAATATTTTATTATTTAAAGTATAAAATCTTGGTCGGAGTATTTTAATCCCATTGTATTTACAGTCTGTATATCGTTTATGGGTTGATATACTTAATTCACTATAAACAATGCTCTGATACCAATCTGTCACACCCCAAAACCATGAACGGCGGAAACATTCTGGGCGGAGGACGTCATGTACAGTATCACAACAATGAATAGTAGTAAAAAAGCAACAACATCATCCATTACATTAATTATATAATTTTAATACAAGTGTGTTCTGTCAAATTATAATAGACACTAAAGTATAAATCAAAATGATAGATGAGTCTTGAACGAGCTCCATCTTCTCTAAACCTTGCACCGGTACCTGTCTACTGTTGACCTGAGGATACAAGTTATTTTCAAAGATAGTATCAGCTTTAAAGCTGGTGAGATCATAAGTATTTTAGTGTCTGAATTTGTATGTAAGTATTTGTAAGTATGTGAAGTGTAAGTATGTAAAAGTTTTGAAACTCCTAGAAAACCCTATGTTTCCAACTAAAAGTAGCCTTCTACCAAGGCATCTATTATCTGTGTGTGTCTCTTGTATGAGTGTGTATTTTCCCAAATCCGACTATCATTAACCAAAAACATAGTTTTTACATTACCGTGCATCGTGTGAATGTTCACGAAGTGAATGTTACGGGAAAATATTATATTACTGTAGTAATTTAATAAGTAACTACCCTGACTTAATTGTTTTGAAAGTAGTCTTCTACCAAGGCCCGACTATTTTGAAAGTAGTCTTCTACCAAGACCCAACTGTACGACTATTATTATTATTCTAATCTACCTCATCGATCATGTGAATATGCCACATAGTAAAGGTATTAATGATATATTAACTGGAGCTTTATATCCTATTGTAATTGTCGTAAGTACTGTAGTATTTGTAATAAGTGACTACTTTTGTACTATTTTGCCTTAATTGAGGGATAAGGCATAATGTGATGGCTAGATCCCAGGCTAGACGCTCCCCTGTCAAAGAGATTTTAGGACCCACACGCGACCCCTAGATGTCTACATGCCACGAAAATCCACATTACTATGATCATGTACAGCCAATATAACTATCACAATGCATTGTGATTCATTGGTATAGTTAGATCCTGAAATCGTTCCATGCTATACCACCTAGTTTTGTATGTCCTATTATCGTATATGTAAACGTACTCATGTAAGCGTATCAATGTAAACGTACTTATGTAAGCGTAATCATGTAAACGTACTCATGTAAGCGTAATCATGTAAACGTACTCATGTAAGCGTAATCATGTAAACGTATCTATGTAGTAGTATAGGTTCATGAATGAACTGACTCTTGTTTGATTCCTTATACTTGCAATGGTAAGTAATATCTCCTAACTATACCTATAATAGTTACTAACAACGAACGTGTATAACTTGAAGTATGCCTTTTCTACCCAAAGGTACTGAACTGACTGAGGAGAACTTTTATGTCTACAAATGTATACATGATATATAACTAATGGATAGACGGCATTCGGACGGATAACCGATACTCTAAAGCCACATCCCAACGAGGAAAAGGAGATAAAGCGAGCTAGCCTTCCTAAGCCCTTTAAACATTATTTATATAACTATACATACATAGACATGCATTTGACAATGTAAAAGTATAAAAGAAGTTTTGTAAAACCTTCGAAAAAGATTAATTTCTAAGAAAAGATCGACTTGATGTCGGCTTATAAAGCGGTTTGGAAGTATTTGCTTTGATAAAACAGTTTAAGTATAAAGAAACCTTTGTTTGAAACACAATTGTAAAAGAGTTTGAAATGAAACCTACAGTGCATAATAAACAGTTTAATCAAGAGTTTTAAACATATAAAAACGTTTAAGATAAACATTTGAAGAAATCTGCTTGGTAAAACAGTTACCGTATAGTAAATCCATTTGCATGCTACTTATTAATCACATGTGATTGATATAATAACTAACATGAATCAACTTGTATCCCCCCCCCCATAAAAGCATTTAAAATCATTTTAAAATATTGATTAAGGGGTACGAACTCATATGTAGCAAGTGGTTGGGATTGAATGAACTGTATAGGATGCTAGGGGTCAAGTGAAGACTTGTACACACTCTATGATCCTAGTTAACATATAATATCACATATATGTAACCAATTATCCTTTAAATATTTTAATAACAAAGTTAAGACATCCTAACACACGTTAAACACTTTATATAAGTGTTATAAGTACTAAGGATTGCATCTAAGTGTTGTAGGACAAAGCTATTAAGCTTATGGTTCAAGGGAACCCCTAATATGAGTTTACTCCCTAAAGACCATAATCCATTGATTTTACGGTCGTAAACCCCTAAATTTACGGCCGTAAGCTCATAACCTTTTGACTAATTGTTGATTTGAAGCTTTCTAAGTCATTTCATGCATTCCTACTTCATGTTTAAGCCTTTGGAAGTGTTTATGGCATGAATACACTCTTAAATGGAGTTTACAGCCCATGGACCATTTCTCCATGTGTTTGCTGCCGTAAAATCCTATGGAACAAGGTATTTTGATGTTTTCAAGTCTTAAACACTTCAAGGTAAAAGTCTAGGCTAGATTCTAGGCATAAGGAAGGAATATGGGTCATTTATACACACTTTGGGGTGTTTACGGTTTTGGGAAATTGCCAAACCGTAAACCCATATTCAAGGCGGTCTTATGGTGTTTTTCATGTGCTAAAACCATCAGGGAAGGGTTCCATACTAGTTTCTAAGCATAAGGGAAGAGTTCGGAGCACTTTGGCGCAAAAAATAGAGTTTACGGTCCAAGAAGATCTTGGACCGTAAGCTCCTTTTTCTTGTGATTCTTGACTGATTTCTATGATATCTAAACATTTAGTAAGATTTAAAACACTCTAGGGTAGAAGTACTTACAATTTAGGGAAAAAGATTGAAGATCCTTGGGAGAGAATTCGGGCTTTTCTCTAGTTGAAATGGAAGAAATGAACTAAAAATGGCTAAGTGCCCTTTATATAGTCCATGGAGTTTTTGGTCCAAAAATATCATTTGAGCTGTAAACTTCAAACTCTTGGAGTTTTGTAACTTATAAGATGCACAAAATACTCTAGGGCATCCTCTCTCCTAATATCTCCTAAAGTATAAATCCTGAAATACTCAAAATTATTCTAAAAAGTCTGAAAATTAACAGCAACTACTCTGACTTCTATTGACTTGACATGTTTGTACAGAATAGAAATTTCGGGTTGTCACATAGACCTTCAAGGCCTCATGCAATCGAACGCAAACCTATTGATCGAGCAGCCATTGGAGAAGCGATTAACGTTGTGACGTGTTTCTATAAATGCAATGGGGTAAACGAGTCGGGTGGATGTACGACTCAATTTTGAGAGAGAAAGAGAGAGAGAGAGAGGTGGGGCCCTTTAATATTAAAAAATTATATATATATATATATATATATATATATATATATATATATTTTAAAATAAGGAAAAACTTCATAAATGGTCCCTGTGGTGGTGAAATGACTGAAATGCCCTTGACTTAACGGTCAAATGTTAACGGTCTTAGCGAAAAGGACCATTTGTTAAAAGTTTTGAAACCACAGGGACCATCTGTGATGTTTTTTGAACTTAGGGACTAAACTTGATATATTCGAAAACCACCGGGACCATTTTTGATGTTTTGTCTAGATTTTAAGCATAAGAAACTTATACATTTTGGTCTAAAGGTACTAAGAATACAACTCATTTTATAGAAAATGTTGGATTTTCTAGAAGGACACACTAACGTTTTCAAGGAGCAAAGAACATACTTTTACAAAAAAAATGCTTATGAACTCATCAACTTAAATGTTGACACTTTTTCAAACCACTTGTACAGGAAATTAGTAGACAGGTACCACACAAGTTTCAAGAAGATGGAGCATAGTAGCGTCACATCTTAGTTTTTGCTATAGTTTTGGTGTCAAACAAACAATTATTTGAACAAAAATGTAAATTATATATTTTCAATATGATGGTTGTGTTTCTATGATTACTATTATTCAATTGTTATGATACTGTACATGACGTCATCCGCCCCCGAACGTTTCTGCCGTTCCGGTTTGGGGGTGTGGCAGATTGGTATCAGACCATTGTTTATAGTGAACTAAGTATATCAACCCATATAAGATATACAACCTTAAATACAATGGGATAAAAACACTCTGACCAAGATTTATACTTTTAAATATAATAATATTTTATAAAAGTATACATTCATACATACATACTAGAACAGTGTTATCACAAAAACAATACAAAAATATTTAGAAAGTTGAACAGCACGAGTAGGCCTTGGAATATATAATCAGGTCTAGGAAGAATATAGCCTGATCAACTATATTTGTCTGAGAGATGATTAGCATATGCCTTGGAAGGATCGTGGTATTGCAACAAGTCTAAAACTTACCAACTATACATACAAAGGAACTCTAGAATCAAACATAAAGTTAAAATACCATAGAAGTATTTTATTATATTATAAAAGAACAAGTATAAAAACTTATCATATTCATATACCAAGAAACTCTAGTATCAAACATAAAGTTCAAATATTATAGGAGTATTTTAAGGTACTATAAATAACCTATGTGAACACTAAAACACCCTTACTGGTAGGTCTATATTTGTTGGGTGTATACGCTAAGGTTATATATAATTGAGATTTTATAGACTTAGAATTTGTGACTTTTGCTCTACTTCCTGTTCCTTGTTTGGTTGTGGTCTTAGAGTAGGATCACTTATTTGAAAGCCTATTCGATCTTAGTTATATATAACTGGTATGAACTATGTAATTATAGGAGGACCCGGTAAGGATCACACCATCAAAATTTCATTTGAAATTCTTCTTTTAATCTTATATATCCCTATTCTCGTGCAAACGACATATCTAGACATCGCAACCCCACTACCACATCCAACAGAGGAGTCGAGGAAGAACCCGAAGGGATTCATGAGGAGGATTCTGAGAAGGGATCAGATGAATAGAAAGGCGCTGGGGAGATCGTTAATAAACCTTACCCTATCAGGAGGAGACATAAGAGGCCCACTCAGACATGCAGGTTCAAGATCTCCACCACGAAGTAATGGAGATCAGTAGCAAATCCGGAAACATGGCGATGCAAATCTAACAAATCTACAGAGAACAAAGAACACCATATGGATACCATGCCTACAAGTAGATCAGGAAAACGATACAGACTACCTACACTCTTTAGAGGAAGAAATAGCCACCAAGGGACAGCCAATGCAAGAGCCCTCAAAGAAACAATGGATTGTTATTGTTCATGCTGCCACAGCCTCTGCTACTACAGCACCCACCAATCGATATGCTGTAACACTTCCAAAATGTAACAAGGGTAACTTCCATCACACTAGAATTTGTCGGGAGATGCATTGCAAAAATTGCAACAGGAAGGGGCACACTACCTGTTTCTATAAGGCACTGGCACAACCCATCACCCAAGTCCCTGAATTTGGAGTAAGCCCGGCTTGTTACGAGTATGGTGAAACTCGACACTTCAAGAGAGATTGTCCAAGAGCAAGGAGTGTTGGTGGTGATGGAAGGGTACTTATGATCACTGCAGGAGAGAGTCTCCCGGAACCACCTGTGAATATCGATACGTTCCATAACAATAATGTTTAGGCCTAGAAATTTTCAAAAACTAGTTCCAATTAAGTTAAAATCATGATGGATTAGTGTAAACGTCACGGTCATATACAATGAAGATTCTAAAGGCTTAGAATGTGTGATTCCGCCTTATTTGTTGTTCCTTGTTTGGTTGTGGACTTTGGGCAGAGTCACTTAATTGACTGTCTTCTCAATTTTAATTATATACGAATTGTGTACACCGAGAGATTATAGTGGGACCTGGTATGGATCATACTACGAGATTTCATCACTATTTATCAGAGAACTTGTACTGCTAGTACTCGCAAAATGCGTTACAAAATTTTCGTAGTAGAAGTAATAAGAATAAAACTGAAAGCACTACAAACAGTTACAAAGAATACACTATTGCTCTAAACAAACATCCTTTCCAAATTGACTTAACACCTATTACAATAAGAAGTTTTGATGTCATCATTTGACCTGGTTTGGCTTGGTCCTCACCATACCAATATCATATGCTACAAAAAAGTAGTTCGCCTTAACCTACCAACTAATGAAAACACTTGTAATCTAAATGAAAAACTCAACACAAACCCCCAAATCATCTCTCGCTTCAAAGCTCATAAACACCCACACGAAGGGTGCCATGGATTCCTGGCCCATGCGGTAGAGGAGAAACAAGAGGCAAAAAGCATCAAGGATGTTACGGAAGTCCATAACCTCCCCGAAGTATCCCAACTGACCTCTTGGGAAGACCACTCATATAACAAGTCAAGTTCAACAATGGACACTAAGGACCCATACGGTTCACCTATCACTACTAGGTGTATACGTGAGGGTTGTATATAATTAAGATTCTATAGACTTAGAATGTGTGATTCTGCCTTACTTCTTGTTCCTTGTTTGGTTGTGGGCTTAGGGCAGAATCACCTATTCGACTTTCTTTTAAATCTTAAATATATAGGACTTGTTTACACAAAGAAATGATAGACAAACCAGGTATGAATCCTACCACGAACTCTAGAACAAAGCTGCTCAGGACTATGAGTGGACATGCTACCATTTGAGTGAGGAACGCATACCCACACACTTCCTACCGATCGAAGTTGCAGATGAAATATAAAAGCTGACAGGAACATACCACCAGGAAGTTGTACGACTGTACAGTATACCGCTATCAAATATCATATATAAGAGACAATCGACTCGCCTCTCATTCTTGACATTCGTTACAGGAGTCTTTTAAGACCCAACTCCTCTTGAGCACTGCTTACCATCCTTAAGCAAATAGTCAGAATAAATGAAACGAAGTCGGATACCAATAGTAAACGTCCGCTGGAACGCCAAGGTAGGACCTGAATTCACTTGGGAATGGGAAGATCAGATGAAACAAAAGTACCCACATTTTTTCTCTAGTTCATGAGTACTAATTTAGAAATAATTTTAGGATGAAATTCCCTCTAACAGGGGGATAATGTAACAACTAGTTATTTAAAGCAAATAAAAGTCAAACAAGTCAACTATGTCAAACATAAGTCATAATATTCAAAAGTTAAGAAGTTATGACCTGTTGAAGTTTTGCGACAAAACTGGCACGACACTAGGAATCATAAAAAGTGAGTTTTCAACAGATTACTTTTTAGCCATAGTGATCTAAGTGAAAGTTGTAGAGTACGTCTCCACCTACGCTTGGATATAAAGAAAGTCAAAAACGAAGCTCGGATGCAAAAGCTATGACCTTCCGAAGATGTAGCAATCTTAGAGTGTGACACGTGGCAGAAACCCTAGTTTACCCGTGCTCCACGATGTGGACATGAGTTCCACAATGCGGAAGTGATCTAAAACACCTCTCAATGCTAGTATGCAGATGGAAAGTCTACAGGAGTGAGGTGTTGAATCTCCACGATGTGGAAAGAAAACTCATGATGTGGAATCAGCATCGTGACACATTCCAAAGCTTGGACCCAAACAGAATGTCTACGAGGTGATCTAGCTCTATTTCCACGATGTGGACATTAAAACCATAATGTGGACCTGACTTACACAGCCCATAAATAGCATGTTTGACTGTAAGCTTCCTTACACCTAAATCTCTTTTTTCTCTCTCTTTTTTGTTAAAGCCGTTTCGCTTCCTAAGCCCGACAATCATGAACCACTGACCGTTTCTAGTTACATTCTAACCACAAACACACTCAAGGTGAGTTCATACCCCTACGTTTTCATCATTTTTCATTGTTTTAGGGGGGAGGTGGAAATCCAAGTAAAACACAAGAATATTTGAGTAAATAAACAAACCACTACATATGTTTTCTTACCTTTTATATTTATTTTACATGAAATTACTAAATATGTGAAACAATCTTACTACCAAATTTACAAATATTTACATGCAAAAACATGCTAAAATGCAACAGTTTTCATTTTAGTAGAGCGTACGGTATAAACAATAATATGTATAGTTTATGGTTCGTTTTACAATAATTATACACTTATAAATCTCTATGGAAAAGTTATGTTTTCATTCACTAAAGGGTATTATGTTTCATTTACTAAAGGGTACTACATTTTCATTTACTAAAAGGGTTTTCAGTTCATTACTCGTAAACTCGTTAAAGCAATAAATTTGTGAAACATCTTCAAGTACTTACTTAAGTACTAGCGAAATTCCTGACTTATAACCAGAGTCTCTTGTAGGGAGAGCGAGATATTTATGTATAGATCTATATTGGACTGACAATCCCACACCCATACGGTTAGCTACAATTTGACCAGGAGGTCTGGGGTGACAAATGTTGTTAACGTTTCCGATGCCTGAAGAACATCGTGTTCAAAACATTTACGTAGTAGTATATTTTTAAACAGTCTTAACAGGTATTAACTCTATGATTACTTAGGGTATACGTTAGGGTTATATACAATGAAGATCCGACAGGTAGTCGAATGTGTGAATTCTGCTTTACTTCCTGTTCCTTGTTTGCTTGT
Source organism: Lactuca serriola (assembly GCF_051521515.1). NCBI lineage: Eukaryota > Viridiplantae > Streptophyta > Magnoliopsida > Asterales > Asteraceae > Lactuca > Lactuca serriola. The sequence goes on from NC_136411.1 coordinate 285,454,026, forward strand.
GGGCTTAGGGAATATCCACCCATTTGACTGTTCGTTCGATCTTATATATATATATATATATATATATATATATATATATATATATATATATATATATATATATATCTTGTATATACTAAGTGATTGTACAAGGTTATTAACTTTACATTTAGTTTGGAGGCAAACACATCTTCAACTGGTTTTACTTAATAATAAAACTACATTACATGATTTTCTAGTACAAACATAGGTTACAACTTCTAGAAACATACATTTAGAAAAGGATTACATACAAATACAACTATAGTATACTATTTTCTAGTACAGTGCAACTTACATTTTTTAAAGGACCACTATTGTTAACTCTATCATTACATAGGGTATATGTTAGCGTTATATACATTTAAGATCTGATAGGAAGTCGAATATGTTATATCATTACATAGGGTATAAGTCTGTCTGATCTTGATTATATATAACTTGTATACACCAAGTAATCACAGGAGGGACCAGTATGGGTCACACCACTTACATAAATTAGAACTTCGTATTACAGATTTTAAGCATAAGAAACCTATACATTTTGGTCTTAAGGTACTAAGAATACAACTCATTTTATAGAAAATATTGGATTTTCAGGAAAGACACACTAACGTTTTCAAGGAGCAAAGAACATACTTTTACATACAAAATGCTTATCAACTCACCAACTTAAATGTTGACAGTTTTCCAAACCACTTGTATTTTCAGGAAATTAGTAGACAGGTACCCACACAAGTTTCAAGAAGACGGAGCATAGTAGCGTCACGTCTTAGTTTTTGCTATAGTTTTGATGTCAGACAAATAATGATTTGAACACAATGTAAATTATATATTCTCAATATGATGGTTGTGTTTCTTTGATTCGTATTATTCAATTATTATGATACTTTACATGACGTCATCCACCCCTGAACGTTTCTGCCGTTCCGGTTTGGGGGAGTGACACAAGAAACATTTAATATCTTGCCAATTCGATTGATACAAAACTAGGCTTTTATACCAATTGTAAAATCTGATCTAATGTATCAATCGAAGCCACTAGAATTGGTGCGGAATTCCAATCTAATGATTAATGCAAAACAGTTATAATGAATTAAGAACACGATACTGAATCTTCAATGCACACTATATTGATCAATAGTCTAGTACATAAGATCTCTATGTTTCTCGGTTCTCTCTTTCTCTCTAAACTTCAAATCAGCTAACTATAATCACCAAACCTAAAAATGGCTGAAATAACACTATATATATATATATATATATATATATATATATATATATACTAAAACCTAATTACAAAGGCCTAGCCCAAAAACCCAACCAAAAGAATCATTAAGCCCACAGAAATCACATGGTGATTTCGGTCCAAACACCACCGATATCATGGTGTTTTCGGTCCTATACCGAGAACTCTAAACGCTATCAAAAGTAAAGTATAAAACGCAAATCATGTTCTAATAGAAGGTCTAACTGATTATGACTAGTTTCAACATAACAGTGACCATGATGTTAACCCACTAACTTCCCAATGTCTGAATCTTGGATTTTCTTAATGCTGCAATAACTTTTTCTAGGTCTATTTGGGACAAAGGCCTAGACACCGCCAAAATAAATACAAAGATTCATTTTTTACATAAACCCATCACAATGAGAGAAAGAAGAATAATTTAAAACCTTGAGGGTGATGATTATGTACTCATAGTATAACATCCTATTTCTCTTTATTTCTTATTTCAGGGCTGTGGGCTAAAATTCGATTGTATAAAGGCTTTGGGCCTTAAGGAGGTAATTTTTATACGTTTTGGAAGGAAGCAACGATGGTTATGAGATCTAAACCTTTGAATTGTGTTTTGGGTCGAAGGGTAGAACGGGAATAGTCATAGGATGGGTTCTTACCTGAAATATGGATATTTTCGAGACTTTTTTAGTCCAATATATTTAGATAGGGATTCAGAGCTCCTCGATACATTTCAGTGGATATAAAGAAAGCCTAAAACGTAGTTGGAATGAAGAAGTTACGGCCGTTTGAAGTTAGGAGGATTTTTGGGTTACCCGCATACGCTGTGCGTACGAGGAGTACGATGGGTGTACTAGGGCAACCCTAGTACACTGGGCGTAAATTAAGCATATTACACATACGCGATCAGTGACCAAACCTTATTTTCATTGTTTGATCCCTATTTAAGCTCCTTAACTTCCCCAAACCCATTCCATTCTTAGCCTCCACCTCTACAACAGCCTCCCTTGAAAACCTAACCCTAGTTTGAGCTTTGTGAACAAAAAAAAAAGTTGTTTTTAAGTTCTTTGGAGTGTTCTTGGTGCACCTTGGAGAATAAGGAACTCGTCAACGAATCGATGGTTGCATTGGAGCTGGTAGATCCAGACCTTGTTAACTTGAATTTTCTTTTAGAGGTATAAAGTTTGAATCTTGATGATGAAATTGTTAGATCTAGCTAGTTTTTGGTGTTATGAGGTTTTGGTCACTTTAAGTTCATAAAGTTTAGATCTTGAAAGTTTGTGACCTTGTTATGGATAAAGTTGGAAACTTTATCCATCTAAACATCATATTGATTCAGATCAGAAGGTTGGAGACTTGGATTTCACGGATTAAGTTGATAAAAGATTCATTTTAGGTCCCTTTGAGACTTAAAGACTAGGTATTGTTTGTTGGGACCATTCTAATGGATAAAGATGGAAACTTTATCCATTATGGAGCTATTAGGAACCATAAAATATGATCTTGGTCCTTGTATCCCTTCCATGCAAGACTTGTGATGTCTTAATGGATTAATACGTTAGAGTTTTAGCTTTTAGACCTTACCTAGCCATGGAAACTCATAAAAGTGGAAACTTTATGACTTATGACAATGTTTTGAGGCTAGATCTTAGTTTCAGTGAAGATTCCTTAAGGGATTAAGTGCTTAACTCCCATGGAATTTCACTTTTGTTGACTTCCGTTGTCCGTTGTCCTTTTAAACAAGTTTGACCTTGTGTCAAAGTTGAGGATTTTGGGCCATTGATTAAGATTTTATCTGGTTCTAGTGTTAGTTCGATTTAGGTGAGTTTCACTTCACTGTACCCATGGGTCGAAGGCACCAATGTCGGCCCACTAGTTTTGGTTATCTTTATTAGAAGGATGACATAGGGACTGTATATAGTCACTTAGGATAGACTGATGACTTTTGATCTAGGCTCTTTTACCTGTTCCTCGTTTGGTTGTTGTTCCAGGGTAGGATCATCTATTTAGGTGTCTATCTCACATCTGAGTATATACGGTTATGCATTCCTTAGATTATTGGTATTTGGTATGTTGGTATGTTGTAATGATCTTTTAGATGTGTATACTGATAGTTGGTATGTTGTTATATTGTAGTGACCTGTTAGATCTGAAACCTGGTAATTGGTATGTTGCTATGTTGTAGTGATCTGTTAGATTTGTATCCTGATATTTAGGATGTTACTATGTGGTAGTGATATGTAGATCTTTTTTTCTAGGTGTCCTTGCTAGTTATCATCTAGTGGAGTGCCCTAGGGACTGTATGTGGTCATGTAGGATAACATGAGAACTCTTGATCTAGATTTTCTTTCCTATTCCTCGTTTGGTTGTGGTTGTTGAGTAGGATCATCTATTCTAGTGGCTATCTCACCTCTGGCTACTTATGGTTACGCATTCCATGGAGGTTATCTGGTAGCAAGACTGTGTGATGTGAGAAAACTAGTAGGAAGTACTGAGTTGTATGATTGTTGTTTGCTTGTATTATATGCCTACTTGATCATGATTGTTTATATGTCGACATATGTGATAGTGGGTTGAGGGGGTGCTACTTTGTCTTATAGGCTAAGATACCCGGTGTGGGCCAGCTATAAGCCGAAGGCATAGAGGCTCAGGAGGAGTGGTTGGGTTGAGGCGGTAGGCCAAGAAACCTTAGATACTCAAGCCCAATGGTTGAGTGGACCCGATGCTTTCTTGTATGTTTATCGTATGGGGTATTTTGGGTGAAACTCACTGATCTTTGTGCTTACTCAGTTGTTTATTATTTCAGGTATCATCAGTCGTCATGGGAAGGTGAAGGCGTGACTGTATACATTCATCAACAACAATGAAGATTCGTGTTGTAATATTACTCTGACTTTCAATAAATGTATTTGGAATATATGGTTTTCTTTAAAATGGATTAATGAATGAGAAGCTTTACTTAAATAAAATGAAAATTTTTTGTTGTGAAAATGGGACGTTAAATATAGAAGATTGTCTCCTATTCTTTTTGTCTTTCAAAAACTCCATGACAGTAAAATATCTTGCTTGTTAACACACCTGGAAAGTATCAGAACTATTGAAACCAACACATAAACCAACTACATGATCAAGGTCAATATTCTCATCTATATTATCTCCTTTTAAAGTCACTTTCAAAATCTTTTCTCACTAACTATTTCTAGGTTTTCCAATTTGAAAAGCCTTTGGAAAATATCAAACTATTACTTCATCAAGATTTGTAGGCTGATTCGTTGCTTCATATACCATTAGTCGAGCATTCTCTAAAACAAAAAATATATATGTATTTCAAGCTTCGTGAAAGTTAGATTTCACATGAAGTAAACAATTACTATAAGAAGAATTATAATTTGTATTGAACCCATCCCACAAGGCTGAGTACTATGTTTACATATTGGTTAAAACTTCATTGTCTCATAAACTAGGCTGAAAACAACTGAAAGTGATAGAAAATCATTTACCTTTTCCCCATAGTATTACATATTTTTTTTCTCGTAAGTAACACGTCTTCAATGAAAAAGACATGATTTTTGTTTTCTACGAGGAAAAAGCAACACAAATCGCATAAATGGGACAACATGACTCATGATCATGTCTCACTGAAGAAGTGGATGCTAAATTCAATGACTTCGTTATTTAGTAGATTTTTGCATTCATGAATTTATTATTTATCTATAAAAGAAGCACATGTTATTATGGAATTTGAAGGATATTAATAACTTAAATGAAAAACCGAATCTTACAAAAGTTCGTGCTAACTCAGATAGGGGTGGGAAGCAATTTGCTGATACAACAATATGTGAATTCCATGAATCCTACCTTAATACTCCTCCACAACTTTTGAATCGGAATTACATTCTGGTCGCCAAAATATAATTACAAGTGAACCTTATGTCAAGATTTCGGTGCCTCAAGCAACAGCGGTGTGCACGCATGTGTTGAAGTACTCAAAAACCCCTAAATGAGATGAACGATTTATAATTTTGTTAGCCCATTCCCTTGGCCAATGGAGTTTCAAGCGAAAGAAGATGGTGTGTTTGATGCTAATGTGTTGGGGAGTATTAAGAATCCGACGGAGAAGATCGTCATCGGCAAGACTATTTGTGGTTGGTTCGTGATGGAGATTGCAAGTAAGAAGAACTCGGAACAAGGAAACAATGGGTTTGGAGTAAGAGTTTCTAATTTTTGGGGATTTAGGTTTCCCGATAGTTATTAAAGAGGAAGAGGAGCGTTGTTAAAAAATTATAAAACGATAGCCAATTGTAAGACACAGAAAAGTGCATGTCGTAAATTCTTCAAATTTAATAAGCCATGCCTTCTTTAGGACACCTACTGTTGCGTGACATAAAGCTTGTGGCTAGCATTAAAGGACATGTAATTATTCGCATATCATTAAATTCCTTTATTCTAGTCGTGACAATAACAGAATGTAAGACCTAAAAAAATCAACAGATTCCGCAATCGATAAAAAATAGCATAATTAGTTCTTTCTTTTAGTGACATGAAGGTTAGACTAGCAGGAGTACATACTGTAATTATGAAGAGTGTAAATTATATATGAACTATATATAATAAGCCATGAAACTGATCTCTAAGTGACAATAAATGAAATTATTCCATAAAAACTAAAGTACAAGGTTGAAATAATTGCAAAATTTTGGCCTATCATAGGTTTTGGCATACAAGATTATAATGAATTCTATAATCGACAAATTTAAAAATACCATAAAACAAGATTATAATGTATTACAAAAGTCGTGAATTTGAATAGTATAAAGGGGTACCCTATTTTTTTAAAGGTAACCCAATTTTTTTTCAAGGTATCATTGCAACATAAAACGAAATTTTCCAAATAGGCATTGAGATTAATTAGTAATGTTGATTTTTCTAAGCATATCAACACGTAATTAGCTTATGAAATGATATACGATCATCAACACCATCATTTTTATGATGTTTTTGGTTAGGATCTTTGATCGTCTTCTCAATAGTTCGTCTTTCAGTAATGACTCATGATGGATTGATACTAATTTAAATGAGCAGTCTAAGGGTAGGATTGAACCCTAATTTATAAGAGGTTAAGTTTGGGATCAACTCATAGTTTGGGTAAGGTTAATAAACCTTATCATTATTCATTTAGAAATTAGAGTCAACTGCAATACTTGAATTTCTAAAAGTGTTTCATTGCCCTTTCCCATTGAAGTCAACAATTCATAGTATAACTTAATAATGCACTAAATAGGCTAGGCCATTTTATGTATAAACCCTAACATTCAATTCTACATCTAATCCCTTACACCATCAGGATGATTCAGTTAATGAACTATATGAAGCAATTGTTCTATATTAATTATAATTCATTTAATTTCACTATGAAGTTCAAATTTAGTTAATTAGTTCACATCAAAATTTAAATTTTAGTACTTCATCTTTGATAGAGTGATTATTGTGTGTAAATAAATCAATATGATTCAAAAGAAAAGAAAATTTTAGAACTATCCCAAGGATGTGCCTGGAATGGAGATCTAACAGCCATGATAGTATTTGTTTGGTTTTGATAAGAGATAAGCAAGAAAGAGTGTATAATTAGGGCAATGTATGGTTTTTTCACCTCTCATTTCAAAAAGTGAACATGTTACCAATAAAGGGTAGAGTTGACAAGAGAAAATGGTTGTACCTACACTTGAAGTATATGTAACTCTAAGCAAAATCCGCTTTGGCTTGAACATGCTTGACCAAGCCATTGTTGGCTGTAACACCGTAATTTTTCATAACAATTTTTTACATTTTTAAAAGCATACTTTCATTCATAATATTATAAAAATCTCATTGTATCACATATCAATCCATAGAAACACAACCCAAGATCATAATGTATAAAAAAAACTCCTCATGTATGTGTACTGATCTTGCCGGCGCCTTCCTGCGATCCTCACTGGTACCAGAAACACATAACACAACACTGTAAGCATAAATGCTTAGTCAGTTCCCCAAAATACCACATATAACACATATTAGCCACTCGAGGCTGTAACTCTGTATGACCCTCTAGTCAAAGTGTCTCAGTGGGACCGTCCAATCCCATAACTCTGTGGACCCTCTGGTTCTAACTCTGTAAACTCTTAATCATGTATAGCACAGAATCACATAGATATCACATCATCTAATTGTTGGATAAGGTGTCTATGTTCATAACTATTTCTGGTATGTACTTGACCCGACCCGGCGTGGTCCGTTTGGGTTGCATGGCATCATGCATTTGGATAGACTAAATGAGAGAAATAATACATGTGGTTTATTAATATATTATAAGTTCTAATATATTATAAGTATTATTTAATTAGTATTGATCAAGAATTAATTTGGAATTAATTAAGTGACCAAAAGATAACTAATTAAATATATGGGTTGATTACGTAAATCATCCATAACTTGTATAGTGGGCTAAAAGGCTCCATGGATTATCAAGTTGGGTTAAACTCATAGGATGCTCCATAGGAGTTACAAACCCATGGGTCATGGAAATGAAGAGTCATGACACATTAGGGTTTACATGGTGTAACCCTAGATGTGTCACACTATATAAGGAACATGCTATCTAGCAAAATCAGACACACTAAGAACAAAAGAGGGCTACGCTGATTTTACAAGTGTGTGCATTCATTCCAAAGGCATTTGGTGTTGTGTGAAGCATTTGAGGCATCACACTTGGGGTGCTAGGCTCACAAGTTTTTCAAGGAATCAAATCAACTACTAGGTATGTAATTCTAGCCATCCTTTCAGGATAAAGCTACCCATGTATGCTAGATAGGATTATGAACCTTAGAAATCATATTTTGCATGTATTTTAGACAAATATAGATCCAAGGTTTATTAGTGTTACATGTACACTTAGGAAGTGTTAGAATGCTCAAAACCCATCAGTGGTATTAGATCCTAGGCTTGTTTGTGAATACTTGATGCAAAATAGTGTTGAAAATTGATTTTTTGCTATCTGCACAGGGGACTCGACGAGTCCGTGGGTAGGACTCGACGAGTCCAAGTGAAAATGCAACCAACTCAGCGAGTTAGTTCATGTACTCGACGAGTTGGTCATGCAGAATGCAGAAATTCGATTTGTGCTGCTGGAAATGGACTAGAAACATTATCCTAAATTGTTTTGGTGTTATAAAACTTGTTGTAGATTGTTGCCGGTCTATAAGGGGGGTATAAGATTGTTGCCAATAAAACGGCAACTTAATGGGTGTCCACTCTCACCCACCGCTTCCTTGATCGGTGGAGGTTGTTAGCCGAACGGGTAGGACAAGGACTTATAAATTCTCATTAAAATTATGATGAATATTATAAAGTAACTAAAATGTTTTATTATATTCCCAATCTTAATTACTTTAGGAAAATGTGAATAAGGTGCTAATCCATGAAATTACACTCTACACTTTGTTTATGTAGTTGGTGGAACGTATGTGGTTAACCGGCATACTAACTTGCACTTAACAAGGTAGGTAAAAGGTGACTTAAGGTTTATCATAGTATCGGTGGAGCATGTGTGGTTAACCGGCACATCGATTGAGTGATGAACTTTAAGGGTACCAAGTGATTTGCATGGTTTCTTCACACCTCGTTTTGTGATCCTCGGTATCCCAGTCACAAAACTTGGAGGGCACACTCGAGATTGAAACATGCCTTTGAAAAATTCATTGAATCTCAAAAGAATCTAGGAATTTGTAAGAACCAATTAAAAACCTAATATTTATATTTCGTTTTTCATGGTGGAAATTGGTGAATCGTCATTCACCTACCTTTCAAATATGTTATAGCTTGGATTACGGCATACCTCTTCTAAGTTATAAAATATTGTGCTTGGATCCTAGCCTTAATATTACATTTGGGTGTTTTATTAACGACTCTCTTAATATCTAAACTAATCTTGTCGTCTTCTTTCAGATGTCTTCAAACAATGTTGTTTCTCGCTCTAATCCTAATTGCTCCTTTACCCTTATGAACTTGTGTGGGAAAGTCACTTTTGATGGATCCAACTTCAATGAATGGATCAGAAACATCAGGATGATTACCCGCTACAAGGACAAAGAATATGTCCTCTATAAGGAGCTTAAGGAGATTGATGAGACCACTGCAACTCCCCAGGAGATCGTTGACTTTCGGGAACATGAAAGGGATGCTACCACAGTGGCATGCATCATGTTGGCGACCATGACAGCAGAACTCCAAAAGTCCTATTAGGACTTTTACCCTTTTGAAATGCACCAAGATCTGATGGAACGATACCATCAAAGTGCACGAAAAAAGAGGTATGAAATCATCTGCTCCATGATAACAACCATGATAAAGGACGGAGACTCCGTCACGAGCCACATGCAGAAAATGCAAAGGTATGTGGATTTTTTGCTGAAGCTTAATGTGAACTTCCCTGAGGAGCTTGCAATAGATATCATTTTCACTCCTTACCCTCGTGCTATGATCAATTCTGCATGACATACCACATGAATAAGGAAGAAGTCACACTCAGCAAACTTCAGGGACTCATCAAGACCGTAGAAACAGGTCTTAAAGGTAAGTCAGTTGTTAACACTCCTACTCCTTCTCCAAACTCCTCCCCTGTCTTGGCAATCGGGAAAGGTAGAGGGAAGAAGAAGAAGAGCTCTTCGAAGGGTACCAAGGCTAAGACCCTTGATGGCTCTTCTTCAAGTGGAACCAAGAAAGTTTTCGTCGCTCCTTCTTCTAACCCAAAAGAGGCTGAATGCTTCTATTGCAAGATGTGAAGGATGGGAAAGTTAAACCCAACCATGCAGGAATTTACACTATCTTATCTAATAACTCACCCTATTCTAACTCTTGGGTCCTTGATACCGATTGTGGTATTCATATTTGTTCTGATTTGCAGGGACTAAGAAGAAGTGAGAATGTGGAGCATGGAAGAATAAACTTAATCTGCGGAATAGGAAAGCTTTACCTGTCACCAAGATTGGAGTTTATACTTTATCGCTAAGTAGTGGGTTTAGTTTAGATTTGAATAGATGTTGTAAATCGCCAGAAATGGCAAGAAATATTATTTCCTTTCATGCATTGTATAAACAAGGTTTCACCTTTTCATTTGATAATGAAGTTGGTTTGATTAATGCTTTCTTTAATAATGTTCTTTATTTTAAAGCATTACCTTGTGATGGTGTGTATGAAACTGTATCTGTGGTTAATAACTTAGGAAATAATGTATTGTGTATTGATTATGTTAATGATAATAACTTGGATAAAGCATCACTATGGCATTGTATTCTTGGACATGTAAGCAAGAAACGCATATGCCAACTCCAAAATGATGGATTCTTGGAATCATTTGACCTAAAGTCAGATAATAGTTGCAAATCATGCTTACTTGGAAAAATGACAAAGTCACCCTTCACAGGTTCTTGTGAAAGGGGTGAAGGTTTGTTGGATCTTTTACACACGGATGTGTGTGGACACTTCAAACATGCCACAAGGGATGTTAATCGTTATTATTTGACTTTTACTGATGATTACAGTAGATATGGATATGTTACTTAATCAAGCATAAGTCAGAGACTTTTGAAAGGTTTAAAGAATTTAAACAGGAAGTCGAGAATCAATTGGGCAGGAACATTAAGATGCTTCGATCCGATCGAGGTGGTGAGTATCTTAGTTCAGAGTTCCTTGACTATCTTAGGGAATGTGGGATTGGCTCACAATTGACACCTCCAAGGACACCGCAGTTGAATGGTGTAGCTGAGAGGCGTAATCGAACCTTGTTGGATATGGTTCATTCCATGATGAGTCGAGCTTCGCTACCAATCTCATTTTGGGGGTATGCCTTAGAGACTGCCGTCTATATCCTTAATCTGGTCCCTGCAAAGAAAGTTTGCCAAACTAGATCACATCAAGATTTGAGGTTGCAAGGCTTTCGTGGGACGCGAGACTCATGATAAGCTCGATCCTCGAAGTGAGAGGTGTATTTTCATCGTCTACCCACAGAAATCCTTTGGTTACCTCTTTTATAGACCTAGTGAAAATCTGGTCTTTGTAGCTAGGAGGGCTGTCTTGAGAGAGAGAGAGAGAGAGAGAGAGAGAGTTCATAAGCCAAGGAAACAGTGGGAGGCAATTTGACCTTGAAGAAATTCAAGAGTCAAGTGGTCAAGGAACTTCAAACCCTAGCAATCAACTTGAGGACGAAACTCCTGTTGAGCCAATTGACAAGTCTGTACCTCTGAGGCGTTCCACAAGAGTTAGGAATGCACCTGAGCATTACTATGGATTTAATATTACTGCGGAAGGTGATACACTTATCAGTGATGAGAAACTGATAGGTCTGGATGAACCTAACAGTTACGCGGAAGCCATAGCAAGCCCTGAGTTAGCCAAGTGGAAAGAGGCAATGGACAACGAGATATAGTCCATGTATGACAATCATGTTTCGAACTTGGTTGACAATGTACCAGGTCGTAAGACTGTAGGGTGCAAATAGATCTTCAGGAAGAAGACCGGCATGGATGGTAATGTACACGCTTATAAGTCACGACTGGTTGCAAAGGGTTTCTCTCAAACTCCGGGAGTTGATTATGATGAGACCTTTTCTCCAGTAGCCAAGATTAAGTCTATTAGGGTTCTGTTAGCCATAGCTGCATTTCATGGCTATGAAATATGGCAAATGGATGTCAAAACCGCTTTCCTTAATGGAAAGTTGGTTGAGGATGTTTACATAAGTCAGCCAGAGGGTTTTGTCAATACAGAGTACCCTAATAGAGTGTGTAAGCTTGAGAAATCCATTTACGGATTAAAGCAAGCACCTCGCAGATGGAATCTTTGCTTTGATGAGAAAGTCAAAAAATTTGGCTTGTCTAGGAGTGAAGATGAATCTTGTGTATATGTCAAGGCTAGTGGGAGTATAGTAAGCTTTTTCGTACTGTATGTGGATGACATACTACTCATAGGAAATGACATCCCAACTCTGTAGGAAGTTAATTCCTGGCTTGGGAAGTGTTTCTCTATGAAGGACCTAGGAGAAGCTGCCTATATTCTAGGGATAAGGATCTTGAGAAACCGAAGTAAAAGACAAATTGGACTTAGTCAGAGTAATTACTTGGATAAGGTGCTGAAAAGGTTCAACATGTAGGACTCCAAGAAAAGAGAGTTACCCATCCAGAGTAACGCCAGATTGAGTAAGACACAAAGCCCGAGTACTGAGGCTGAGTTAGCAGAAATGAGTCGAGTACCTTATGCTTCGGTTGTAGGATTGATCATGTATGCTATGACATGTACTCAACCTGACGTAGCTTTTGCTTTAAGCATGGTTATCAGGTATCAGGGGAACCCTGGCAAGGCACACTGGACTGCGGTAAAGAATATCCTCAAGTACCTACGGAGGACTAAGGACTGGGTCCTTACCCTCGGTGGGAGTGATGACTTGAGAGTTTTAGGGTATAGTGATGCTAGCTTTCAGACTGATAGGGATAATTTTTGCTCTCAGTCAGGCTGGGTCTTTAAATTAAACGGAGGAGCAAATTCTTGGATGAGTTCCAAGCAAGAGAAAGTGGTTGATTCAACTTGCAAGTCAGAGTATATAGCAGCAAGCGAGGCAGAAAAGGAGGAAATATGGCCGAAGAACTTCATTGGAGACCTTGGATTTGTGTCATCTATCAAGGAGCCAATGGAAATATTCTGTGATAGTGAAAGTGCAGTTGCCTAAGCCAAGGAACCAAGGTTTCACGGGAGATCTAGATACATCGACAGAAAATACCATTTCATCAGACATTGAATAGAAGAAGGACTCATCGTGGCAAAGAGGGTATCATCGGATGAGAATCTAGCAGATCCCCTCATGAAGGGACTGACTCGGGTTAAGCATCGTTAGCATGATCGGAGCATAGGGCTGAAGGATGATATTAGTTTTGGTAGTTAGATAATTTTCAAAATTTGTAAAGTGTAATTGACATTAGATGATGAATAAAGGGTGTGTTTATTTATGAGTAAAGTGTTGCTATCTCTTGTCAAATCGTTTACTATATTTCTTTTTCATGTTTTGACTTCCAAAATAATTATGTTTGGTATATCATATTATTCGAACCTCCATAGTCGGTCATATGTAAGAAGTAGGTATGAATCAAGACTGTCATGATTGGTTGCAGAGGTCTAAGTTGTTGGACATGGCTACAACACTCATGAGTGCTCATAAGTTCTGAGCATTGGACTCAACCCACGCTCACTGGTATCACTTCATGGAATTTATATCGAGTGATCATGAGACGGTAATATCATATAAGTCTTCAAACCTAGAGATATAATTAGTTGCCTATGAGTTGGTTATGCATTGATTGTACGAAAACGCATTGGTAACTCGATGCTATAAAGCGTGCTTTTGTGTATAATTCAACAAGTAGTAGAGCAAACATATGAGTCGAAGTTTATATGTTCCTTCTTGGATTAGAAGTTGATATCTGGGCCCCTCGATGATTTTGTTTTGACCTATGTATCGGGCCCGGTCAAAACGAAGTTGATGTGTTGAATTAAATTCTATGTCAAACAAATCGGAAATCAAGAAACAAACTGCTAGACAACAAGTAAGACATTGTTCCATGTATTTGTCTGGCAGGATTATATGATCACTTATCTTAAATGGCGTATCATCATCTTCTCAGTTCCGAGAGACCTTAAAAGAGCTACGATTGCCGATCGGTTCCTGAAGTCATACTTGCAGTTATAGTTATTAGACTTATCCAAGTGGGAGACTGTTCGATAAGGTGTCTGAGTCCATAACTATTTCTGGTATGTACTTGACCCGACCAGGCATGGTCCATTTGGGTTGCATCGCATCATGAATTTGGATAGACTAAATGAGAGAAATAACACTTGTGGTTTATTAATATATTATAAGTTCTAATATATTAATACTATTATTTAATTAGTATTGATCAAGAATTAATTTGGAATTAATTAAGTGATAAAAAGATAACTGATTAAAAATATGGGTTGATTATGTAAATCATCCATAACTTGTATAGTGGACTAAAAGGCTCCATGGATTATCAAGTTGGGTTAAACCCATAGGATGCTCTGTGGATGCTCCATGGGAGTTACAAACCCATGGGTCATGGAAATGAAGAGTCATGACACATTAAGGTTTACATGGTGTAACCCTAGATGTGTCACACTATATAAGGAACATGCTATCTACCAAAATCAGACACACTAAGAACATAAGAGGGCTAGGCCGATTTTACAAGTGTGTGCATTCTCTCAAAAGTCATTCCAAAGGCATTTGGTGTTGTGTGAAGCATTTAAGGCATCACACTTGGGGTGCTAGGCTCACATGGTTTTCAAGGAATCAAATCAACTAGAAGGTATGTAATTCTAGCCATCCGTTTAGGATAAAGCTACCCATGTATGCTAGATAGGATTATGAACCTTGGAAATCATATTTTGCATGTATTTTAGACAAACATAGATCCATGGTTTATTAGGGTTGCATGTACACTTAGGAAGTGTTAGAATGCTCAAAACCCATCAATAATAACATACAACATACTCTATCACATAACTCTAATTACCACTCTAGGTAAAGTATAGTGAGAAGACTCACCTCGGATAACTCGGTAAACCTCGAACTCTGAAATACTACACTAGCCTCCGCCTAAGCACATAAAGAATTACTCTAATTAATACAACTTCTAAAGGCTAGGTTAGACCCCTCTCTATAACCCCTCTCTATAAGTTCTCTAAGAAGGGTAAAAGACCATTCTATCCCTCTAATGGCTCATAAGTCCAAACACTGACTAAACCATAAAAGTCAACAAAAGTCAATGGTCAAGCTTTGACCAGACTCGTTGAGTGCACTTGTGTGACTCGACGAGTACATGTGTGTCCTCTTCGCCCCTGGTCCTCACTCGACTTGCTGAGTCAACCCTTCACTCAACGGGTTATCACAGGTCGCGAATCGCGGGGCGACCTGACTCGACTCGTCGGGTCCCTTATGGGCTCGGCGAGTTCCTCCCATGAAAACACTCATCTGATCTCCTGAGGTCAGATCTGCCTCTCTAATCTATAGATCTGACTTCCCCATGACCAATAAACACGTAAAGGTCGAATCTTGTTACACACGCAAGGCACTCTAGGCTTATTTTGGTGAAATCCCTTCTAACATGGCAACCTAGGTCCCTTTCCTCCATAGAACCACAAAAAGCAAGGTGGTTCAAGCTCTTTGGACCTCAAAAGGTCCGGATCCAAAGTTTATTACTCAATGGGACACTAAATTTCAACCCAACAAGCCATAAAAGATATTGAAAACCCTAAATTCAATGCTCTTAAGCAGAAACAGAAGAATAAGATCGAATAACTACCTCAAAATGAAGATCCAAGTTGAAAACCCACTGAAATGCAATTCTCTTGACCTCCCCTTGCTGGAAACACTTTCTCCTTTGCAAAATCACACCAAAAATGATCAAAATCGCTCAACCTCTCTTACAACTCGCTCAAGCTCTCTAGGGTTTCTCTCTTCGGACTGGTAGCCGCAAATGGAGACCATAATGGCCTTTAAATAGGGAACATACCCCGAGAATTAGGGTTTCAATCCACACCGCGGACTCGTCGAGTCCACCCTTTCCGACTCAACGAGTTCGTTCATAAATCCAGTCAGCAATCGCGGTCCTACTCGACGAGTCTACGACTCAACTCGTCGAGTCCTTATCTTTTCTCAAAAATAAATGATAAAATATAATACCTAGAATTCCAGATGTTACATTGGCACAGGTCCTTAACAAAAAATACATACTACTTAAATATGTATCTGTATACTTGCTGGGAGAAAGCTTCTGAATTTAATGAAAAATAGAGGTACAAAACAAAGGAAATAAGACACCTATTTATACTAAACATGCACATGCACATCTCATGATCTCCTATAAACTTGGTCAAGCTAGACCTTTTCTGTTGTGTATATTCTAAAATATGGGTATAATCTTGTTATTTCAGCATGGCTCAATCAAACACTCATGGATCATTAACTAGATCTGACCCATGACCCGTTGAACCAACTGATTAACCCAACAATCACCTCCTTAATCGGTTGTTCAAACCATTTGTTCATAATAGCCTTTAATCACCCTCTTTTCATCTCGATTCAAGACCTTTCCCTGACACCCGACTTCCAGCTCGGTCACGTCCAAAGTCTTTATCCAATCCCGACTTTTCCCGGACACCCGACCTTCACCTCGGTCACATCCAAAGTCGTCCATACCCGGCTGTTGTTTGTCACCACATAGAATTCGTTTTCACCTAACACTTCTGTGAAACGAGAGCCTTTGTGTCAACTAGAACCTCCAAGAAGCCAATGCCAAACACCCAGCTTTCGCCACAATGGCAATCATGAATCCGAAGGCCCCTTCCCTTCGAAAGTCAACTCTCAAAACGACGTTGTACCTCTTCACGAGCCCTAAGCTCTGATACCAATTGTTGGCACAGGTCCTTAACAAAAAAACACACACTACTCACATAGGTATTTGTATATTTGGTGGGAGAGCTTCTAAATTCAATGAAAAATAGAGGTACAAAAAAAAGGAAATAAGACACCTATTTATATTAAACATGCACATGTACATCTCGTGATCTCCTATAAACTTGGTCAAACTTGACTTTTTCTGTTGTGCACATTCTAAAACATGGGTATAATCCCGTTCTTTCAGCATGACTCAATCAAACACTCCTGGATCATTAACTAGATCCGACCCATGACTCGTTGAACCAACCGATTAACCCAACAACCACAAAGTAAAATTATGTCAATGGCATATATTTAAGTCATTTGCAAATTCAACGAGTTCACAACATTACATACAATATTTTTCTGAAATACAATATACAAAACGTTTAGAATTGAATACAATATGGTCAGTACGTCTTGCAGGCTACTAAGCATATCTGGTTATTTTTCTCACTACATACAATTGATAATTGAAACTACTAACCATATCTAAAACCAACTCTGCCGCCAAATAATCAGTCCAGATTTAATTAACGTGCTTTCTTATCAATTTTTAGATACGGAAAACATCATGTCTGGGAATATCTATAATCGATAGTAGGTAAGAGAGACTATCAACGATCAACCATTGAAACAACCATTAACGTCAAAAAAAAAAAATACTAGAATAGCGTATCAAAAATCAAATGAAGACATGGCATCATCAAACACCTAACCTTCGAACCCTAATGGAGCGGAAGACACCGACAAGACACAACGTCTCTTTCGTCTCTTGTACCAAACAGTGAAGACACCAATGAACACAAGCATAATCGCACCGCCAATTCCTTTTTAGATTCCAAGCACAGCCAATGCACTGTTACTACTAGATCAATTTTGAGGGGTATCCGGGCTACCCCAGGCTCCAATGTGGATCCGCCCCTGGCGGGCACAACACCGTAAACACCTCTACTTTTATATATATATATATATATATATATATATATATATATATATATATATATATATACACACACACATCAGTTCAGTCAAAATTTAAGGTTCTCATTTGAGCAAAAAGTCATATATGATCCATTTACTTGTATGTTTGAGCGTATTGTGAATTAAAAGTATATATTCATTCAGTTATTTAATTAAAAACGTTTCACGAAACAGGAGAAGAAATGGTGGTTATCCAAAGCTAGAACCGTAGTAGAAGATCCAAATGGTGGAGATCATACATACTATGAACATGGACAAAAAGCTCCACGCGTAAAAGGCAAAACATATCATTATTTGACTTGCAGAGAGTGCGTCGGACCCATATAGGTAGAGAAACCATTTACTAAGTAATTACACATACCATAGTGTGGAAGATCCAAATTAATGGTGGAGATCATATATATTAAAAAGACGAATAGATAAATGCCACATGGTGGCTCAAATCTTATACTAATATCCTCTCTTTTTTATTAAAATACACAAATGGCGACCCTACACTAATCACCTCTCTGTATACTACTATATCTAAGCGTCGGTCTTTCATTGAATTCTCATCTAAACAAACAGTGATCATTATTCCCAAACAACTTAACATGTCAAGACTATCTACTGAGCTCTTTGAGAATGAAATGAAGCATTTTATTTCAAGAAAACTTCTACTTGACACTTATTCATACCAACAACCAGCGGCTGCTGTGACAGCTCCATCACCGTCAAGCCCACATACAGAACATAGCAACTTTGATGCGAATGTGGTGATGGTGCTGTCAGTGCTGGTTTGCGCTCTGATTTGCTCACTTGCATTGAACTCCATCATCAGGTGCGTATTAAGATGCACGAGATCATCTAGTTCAGAAAGCAGCGGTAGCCAGGAAACAAATTTAGTTAAAGCCAACACTGGAATCAAGAAAAAAGCATTAAAGAGTTTCCCAACAGTCAGCTATTGGGAAGGACTGAAGCTAACAGGATTGAACAAAGAATGTGTGATATCCTTAGGTGACTTTTCAACAGGAGATCGAGTAAAAATACTGCCCAAGTGCAACCATGGATTTCATGTGCGTTGCATCGATAAATGGCTGAGTTCACATTCATCTTGTCCAACTTGCAGGAACTCCTTACTTGAAACATGTCAAAAGTTTGTCACAGGTGGGAAATGTAGCAGCAGTATGTCTTCACAACTGCAAGAGCAAGATCCAAGAAATACAACTATTTTAACCATATTGCCTCTGTCGCATGAAGGTCTTGTACGAAATTATGAGACGTGACTAGCACAAAATGAACAAATCAAATGTAATTACTGTAATACTCATACGTAGATAGGTAGAAATTGTCCATTGAGTAATTTAAAATATTATTGACACCAAAAATTCTTTCCCTACAATAAGTTACACGTAATGTTGCTACTTTGCAATTGTTTTACAGGACTTTTTTTTTCTAAAGTATATATGATCAAATTAAATTCGTTAAAACTTTATACTTATAAGTTTGTTAATACATTGTATATAAATAAAAAGAGTACTTTTAATAAATAATATAATATGAGTATCCTTATTCATTCTTTATACATAATATACAAATTTGGGTGGTGGCGTGATGACTACTTAGAGGTGCACAAACGAAAAATAATAACCTACGGTTTCTTTATATTGCAAGTTGTCATATAACAGGTTAAGATTTAACCCAATTGCCCGTTCGATAATGGCGGAACAAAATTTTTTGCCTGGTCAAACCATTGAGCTTGACTTTACTATGTAAAAACGTCATAGGACTGTTAATGTAGCCGTTCGGAGTGCCAAAATTACCATCTTGCCCCTCTAATGTTAGTATAAGTAGGTATTGGTTCAATTGGTTACCATACACCGCAAACAACGCTCTCCATTCTTGAATTTATTTGCATTTTTTTTGTTGACTTCAGAACTCAAAGTCACATCCTAAAATGCTTCCTGTTCCGTATCCATCTTTTATAAAATTTTAAAACTTCAAAAAATGCCACCATTTGCAATAATCTCCTTGCATTTTATAAAATTTGGTCAAAACAAAAACAATTTGGACTAAAATTCACAAATGGGGTTACAACCAATACAACAATCTTAGTAAAACATATTAATATTACAAATGCTAAGATCAAAATAAGTAGTTGTCTAATTAAGCTTCAGTTTTTGTTCACTTCCAACAGTCCATCGTCAACAAAGTGCCCAGAAGTGCACATATATACACATTGTACATTTAATCTTGCAATAGAACCTAGAATATATGGAAATATAAAACCGATGTAAGACAATAAGGTCTCATAAGTTGTGAAGGTGTTAGACACACATGTCATTTTAAAAATATAGTAAGAAAGTTTCATATTTATTAATATCTTGCAACAAGTATAATACATGACCACATTCCATATGAAACAATGGGGAGTTAATGCCCCAATGTTTGGCTTCCCTAACTTCATTTTTTTTTTCCACTCTTTGACAAATCGATTCCTATTCACTTCGGCTACATACCGACTCTTATTTTAATTTTTATAGATAGAGTAATCACAATTGTGACATTCCATGTCTACTTGTCACTAATAGAAAATCAGATCAATCTACAATAACATTATATTTATATGCCATCTACCTTGCAAAAACGAGGTACCACATCACACTCTCCAACCGAAGACAGAAACGTGAGTTTGTGCGACGTAATAATGGATTATAGTTATTTGCATACATAGAAAAATATGATAACATAATTATAAACTTTTATTAAGACAAAATGGAAATTACATTGTGTTTACCATGAGAGTACCTTATAATATCACAATACAGCGTATGCCTTACCAGATATGCAACAATAAAAATACAACAATGTAAGAGATGAATAGTGATCCCATGTTTGTTCTAAGTGTGATTAACATCTAGCTTCTTATATCGTTAAAAATAAATATGTTTTGAAACAATATCAACATAAAGTTAGTGAGTTTCATAGGTTTGTATCAAAGTACTTTGATACGAAAAAGTATGTGTATATTGTATATAATTGCTTCGTCGCCTTTATATATATATATATATATATATATATATATATATATATATATATATGCGTGTGTGTGTATGTGTGAGTGTGTAAACACACACACACACACACATATATATATATATATATACATAAATACATACATGCATGCATGCATGCATACATACATACATACAACCCAAAATCATACGTTTACGTTGTATCTAAGTACTATTCAAAGTTAGATGATTGCATTTAGAGTATTCTCAATGATAACAATAAGTCCCTACAACCTATAAGTTTGATGAGTGGTTGCACCTCACGATGCTGTTGTTTTATGTTGTAGAATTGTTCTTCTGGACGCTTCACCGGACGTCAAGGATGTGTAGACAGTTATCACTCAGTGTAACTCTTCCGTCAAGATTGTAACTAGCAACCATGGGTAGGGGTGTCAACCCATATAGATCAATACATAAATCTTCTGCTTACTTAATAATTATCGTTTATAGGTCAGTGGTCTTACTAAGCATTACACTTAGGTGATGACATGTCTCATGTAAATCATCGAGTGAACCGAGCTAAACGTTCATGTGCCTTAACATTAATTGTCAACGCTAAAAAGAAATAGCTTAATTACGTAAATGTTTTAAATGTTTATAATTATTATACCAGTTATGTAAACCAAACGAAGCTTCAAGAATTATAATTGATGCAACTTCAAAGACATTGTTTATATTGGAAATGACACAAATGCCTTATGAATTTTCTAGGATTGGTCGTTTTAGTCCCTAAACTATTTTTGTGGCTTTATGTGGGAACCAACTCATGAGCAACATTTATTTTTAGTACCCTTTACTTATTATAAATGGTTTGAGTGACACAGACAAAACTTTGGGGCCTATTTTGCTACTGTTCATCATATTCCTCTATGTTAAACACTTGCATTATAATTTTGGTACTGAGCTCATTCTTACATTCTACAATCCCCATACACCTATAACCTCATGTTTAGTGATTCACTAGCAAAACTCATTGGTATCTTAATCATCAGGCTCTTCCAGATTCAAAACGCACATCGTGCTGCTAATTGTTGTCATTTGCTATTAGTAATAAAGGTTATTAGCCATGGACTTCGGCCTGCCACCTTTGAAATATCCGCCAGCACTGATGGCACCGCCATTACCATTCATTCTGGCACCAGCTAGAAGTCCTTGAACAACTTGCATATTCTCCTGATTTTTGTTATTTCCACCACCGCTACCACCTATGTTCTGGATCTATTTTCATGGTCTAAACTCCTACTAATCAAAGTAAAATTAAAACAACAAAAACATCAAATAATAAAAATTTTGATTAAACCTAGAAACTGAATGTGTCTGAGTCTCTTCCCTTGACGTCCATGGAATAGACTTGATTATGATTGTTTCCAATCCCCATTATTAAATGTTGAAAGATTCAGAAATGCATCACATAACCACTTGTCCTCAGCATCTCAGTAGTACATGAATTTTCCAGTTGTTTCTCTATTATATAAAAAAACCCTCATGTCAAAATCAAATTTATCATCCCAAAATAAAATTAACATATTCTACTTGGAACTTGAACTTAAACTCAACGTAAAGCTACCGTGAGGAAAATTTTTTGAATTCAACCAAGTAAAGTTACGATAGCAGGTGTTGGGAGTCTATTTACGAATTAAACAAATTTATCACTAAAAAACCCTAAGATCCCAAACTCCCTACACAAAATCGCTAAGAAGCCCCGTGCAATTTTGAGAAATCTAAATGAAACTAGGAAGAAATCATTGAATTAGGTAAATAGTAAGGTTGAAATAGAACTAGATGAAAGAGAGTACCTGTATGAAGCTAACAAATTTACAGGGAAAAGAGGATCCCTAGCGAAGCCTTATTACGATTTTCAATACCATATTTTTGAAAAAGAAAAGAGAAGGGATGTTTTGCTTAAATGGAATACAAAAGATTGTAAACATTTCAAACATGGAAAATCCAAAGACCAAAGTAACAAGTGGTCATAACATTTCAACTCATTGTCAGATACAGGTTTATTATGTACTATCTATCAAACTAGATATATGAATGTGTATTAGGTAATATGATTGAGGGATATCAAATGGGGAAGAAGACGAATAGTATTAGGTTAAGGAAGAATTGGTCAACAAATGTCTATTATGGCAAAGGGGTAACTAGAAGACCCCTTCATTTTGCCCAAAATGATGTAATTGACCCCAAAAAAGTGACTTGGTTCCGTCATAAAGCCACGAAAGTAATTTTTTGACTAAATAGACCAACCCTAAAAAATTCGTAAAGTATTTGTGTCATTTGTCCTTTTTTATATATGATGCAACTCCAAGACTATTTGTCTAGAAATGAAAAAAAAAAAAAAAAAAAAAAAAAAAAAAAAAAAAAAAAACTTTATTCTCTAGTGATTTAGGTTTTATCTGTTGAAATTTCAAGGAAAGATACTAGTTTTTATGGGGTTGATAGACCATCCCTACAAATAAGAAATTGTAAAATCAATTACAGATTTTTATTATATTTAGACAAAACTTCAAAAATGGTCCCTGTGGTTTTCGAAAATATCAAGTTTAGTCCCTAAGTTCAAAAAACCTCACAGATTGTCTCAGTGGTTTCAAAACTTTTAACAAATGGTCCTTTTCGCTAACGCCGTTAGTTTTTGTCCATTGAGTGAAGGGCATTTCTGTCTTTTCACTATCACAGAGACTATTTATGAAGTTGTCTTATTTTTTTTTTAAAAAAAAAAAAGAAAATTAATAATTATTTAATATTCTCTCTCTCTCTCTCTCTCTCTATATATATATATATATATATATATATATATATATATATCTACTCTAATAAATGAAAATGACGTTGCCACATGTCCTTCTCTCATAAGATTAGCCACATGTCATTTTGTCATAATTTGAAATATATTTATTTTCCACTTGTCATTATTTTAATTTTCATTTTCAATATATCATTAATTTACTTTCCATAAATTAAACCTACCATAATGACTATCAAATTTTAAATTTCAAATTCAATTCCAAATAAATTTACAGTTTAAACCTTTATGTTTAATATTGTGTTATAATTAACCCGTTTAGTACACACTAAACACATAATTTTAATTAATTTATTCTTTTCATGTTTTTTTCTCATAATTTTCACTTATTTCAATTTCAAATTCAAATAAAATTTCTATTTAATCGTGCGTACTTAATATTTTGTTTTAATCAACCTGTATATTATACGGGTCTCACAACTAGTATATATATATATATATATATATATATATATATATATATATATATATATAAAACACACATCACAATTCTTCAAGAATAATGTCTTGATCGAGGCTATGGAGGGAATGAATTAGATGCACTCTCAGTGACGCCGAACCTTTTGCCAAGAAGGCCCTCAACCCGCCACCAGATCTCGATTGGTCTGATCCGAATCCATGCCAATGGACCCGTGTCGTTTGCTTAGATGAGAAGCGGGTAACCCGTATTCAAATCGGGCATCAAAATCTTCAAGGAACACTTTCTGCAAGCCTCTCGAATCTCTCTCAACTTGAGCATTTGGAGCTCCAGTGGAACAATATCTCGGGTCCTTTACCTAGCTTAAACGGGTTAAGCTCATTACAAGTGTTAATGCTTAGTAAAAACTTGTTTACTTCGATTCCTGTTGATTTCTTCACTGGTATGTCTTCTCTACAATCTGTTGAAATGAAAGAAATTTAATCTCTCTCTCTTACGAAGCACCACCCACTTATCCTCTCCAACCTGTTATTCTTCTTCATCAGAAGTTCCACCTTCCAAACACAACACCCTTAAAACAGCAACTCTCCTAGCAGAAGAAGAAGAAGGATGCGATATAGTCAGATCAATCTCTACAGCACTATTAGTTGATAGATTATCCAAATGAACAATAGTAGTAGCAATCGCTCTTTGTGAAGAACTAGAAGAAACATGGATAACAGGATTTAGATTTGGATTCGTATTCATCTCTGCATTCTGAGCAGTTGAAATTGAATATCACCGCCATTTGGAAGATAAGTGTTGTGTTCTTGATTACCTGGTAGAATCTGTGAAACATTTGTACTTCTCAAAAGTCGATCATTGATGTATGTTTCAAGATCTTCAATCAAATTTTTTGCGTTGTTTAGGGCAGATGAAATGGAGGAAAGAGAAGCAGCACTTTCCGATATTAACCTTTAGAATGGGCGTGAACGGTGTCTTCGATTACCCCTTGCCGCTTCAGAAGAATGTAAGAATGATGGGTTTGTTTTAGAAGTAGGGCCTCCTCCGACACTGTTGAGACCTTGAAGAAGAGGGTTTTCCCCAATTGAACCGATTCTAATTCTGATTCTTCTTAGTGCTTCTACTGGAATATGAGAGATTCCCCGAATTACCCTTTGCTTACGTATACTCTCTACTTTGCGTGCTCGAGATTTTGGAGGGATTTTCACCCCGGATTAGATGGATAAGTAAATGAGGAATAAAGAAAAAGAAGAAGCTCTAGCCATGTTTTTTACAGTAGAATTTACCAACACAACAAATGCAGATAGAGAAAAATGAAAGGGAAAAAGGAGAGAAGAATTACACACACTAGAGTTACAGAAGCATACAGCTCATGTGTGTGAGTGAGAGAGAGAGAGAGAGAGAGAGAGACTTTTATATTAAATATTTATATTTTATTTTATTATTATTTTTTAAAGGGAGAAAACATCATAAATGGTCCCTGGGTATTCAAATGACGAGAATACCTCTCAATTAACGGTGAAATGTTAACGAAGTGAGACAGAAGTACCAAATGTTAAAACTTTTGAAACCACAGGGACCATCTGTGAGGTTTTTAGAACATAGGGATTAAACTTGATATTTTTGAAAACCACAGGGACCATTTTTGAAGTTTTGTCTTATATTTATTTTATACAAGAAAAAACTCACATGTGATGGAAAATATGAAACACAATGCAAGGTTATGATTTGGAGAACCTTCTACAATGTCTTAAAGATGTTAAATATCTCTGACAACCTGTCCTCTAAACATGTTTAAGAACTAAATTTTCTCTTTTTTAAAGGATTTCTGACAATGAAAATTGATGGATTGCTATGTTAGGTGGAAGAATATTTAAGAGGTAAGCATAAGCCTCTCCATCCTATACAAATTGAATATTGACCCCCATATTAAACTCCCAAATATTAAATGAAATAGATTATAGACCCCATTATAATTTGAGAGACACATTTAGAGTGGATTTTCCATCTAGACTAGTCGACAGTGGAGGCGCAAATGGCAGGGGCATGCACTTTTTCGATTTTGTGAGGACAGTATTGAATGTATTCACCACAATGTTAACACATCAACACTACAAGAATACCATAGCATCCCATCATTTTCGTTAAACAACTCAGACATCAAGAGAAGGTCTACCTGGTTCTGACCAATTTCAACATAGCATTGACCATGATGTTAAACCACCATCTTCACAATGTCGACATCTTGACTTTTATTGATGTTGCAACAACTTTTTATAGGTTCATCTGGGACAAAGGCCTCGATGCTTAGAAATTATAAAAAGGATTCACTTTTTATATAAACCCATCTGAGTAAAAGAAAGAATAAAAATTTAATACCCTAAGGGTGACCATAATGTACTCATAAAAGATTGTTTCCCAATCTTTTTTTTTTCTCAAAAACTCAATGAAAGGAAAATACACGGTTTAATTGTACACCTGAAAGATATCAGAACCACTTAAACCACCACATAAACCAAATGGTCACAGTCAATATTTTCATCTATTCTTTCTCCCTTTAAGGTCACTTTGAGAATTTTTTTTTCTCTATAATTGTTTCTAGGCTTTCCAATTTCAACAGCCTTTAAAAGATATAAACTACTAATATATCAAGATCTGAGACCGATCAGTTGCTTCAGGAACCATTACTCATGCATTCTCTGAAACAAAAAAAGTTTATGTACTTCAAGGTCCATGAAAGTAAGATTTCACATGAAGTAAACAACTATTATAAGAATACTCACAATTTGTAGTGAACCCATCCTACAAGGCCATGAACTTTGTTTTCATATTTCTTAAAACTCCATTCTCTATTCATCGTATATGCCAAAGGTTGTAACTTATAAACTAGGTTGAAAACAGTTGTAACCGATAGAAAATCATTTACCTTTTCCCCATAATACTACATATATTATTTTTTTTTCTTGTAAGTAACACGTATTCAATGAAATAGACATGATGACGATTTCTACTTGGAAAAAGGAACATACATCACATAAATACTCTCTATCTCTCCTCCATTATCACATAACCCTAGTTGAGTTTCCGTTTGTTTTCATTGTCAATGGGACAAGAAGACTCATGATCATGTCTCACCAAAGAAGGGGATACTAAATTCATCGATTCCCTTGAAGAATCCCCCCTCTCAGAGGCTTCCAACTCCATTGATTCTCAATACATAAGATTTTGATGGTTTAGTAGATTTTTACGTTCCTAAATCTATTATTTGTATGAGAAAGAAGCACATGTTATGGAATTTGAAGGATATTGAAAATTTGAATATCAAATTGAATCATACTAAAGTTCATGCTTTCACAGACAGCATTGGGAAGCGATTTGCTGATGCAACATGTGTGAATTCCATGAATACTAGCTTAATCCTCCTGAAATTGCTATTAGAAAGTTGTGTTCTTGTCGCCGGAAGATAATTAATAGTGATCCTTACGTCAATCTTTCAGTGCCTCAAGTAGTGGACTGCTCGCACAAATGTGTTGAAGAACTCCAA
Source organism: Lactuca serriola (assembly GCF_051521515.1). Classification (NCBI taxonomy): domain Eukaryota; kingdom Viridiplantae; phylum Streptophyta; class Magnoliopsida; order Asterales; family Asteraceae; genus Lactuca; species Lactuca serriola. The sequence continues at coordinate 285,481,630 of NC_136411.1, forward strand.
AAATTCTAAATGGGACGAACAGTTTATATTTTCATTAGCTGACGCCATTGGAGACTTGGAGTTTCAACTGAAAGATGATGAATTTTCTGAAGTTGATGTGTTGGGGAGTGTTAAATTTTTGGCGGAGTAGATCATCACCAACGAGACTATTTCTGATTCGTTCACGATGGAGAATTCAAGTAAGAAGAAGTCGAAACAAAGCAACAAGGTGATTCGAGAATGAGTTTTCTAATTTTTGGGGATCTTCGTTTCCCACTACTTATGAAGGAAGACGAGCTTTAAATAAAAATTATTAAACGATGGATACTTTAATGACATGCAAATATATGTGTCATATATGCTTCAAATTCAATAAGATATGGCATTTTTTATGACTACTACTTTGACGTGTCATAAATCCAATGCCTGTCAATAATGGTCGTGTCTTTATCTGCTTGTAAAGAACCCGGTAAAAAAAGCCTAATATAACCCAATTTTCAACTTGGTTTCTTATGGGCGAGTCTTATGTTGAAAACCGAATAGGACCCGGTTTTATTAGCATAATATAGTCAGATTCCCATATACAAAACCGGTTCTTTTCTTCCAAAATAAAGACGTTGTATGTATGACCGGAAAGGCATAATTAATTATTTTCTAATGACATTAAAGTTAGAGTGCCAGGATTTACACTATAATTATGAGGAGTGTAAACTATATTTATGAACTATAAATATCAACGCATGAAACCGATTGCTAAGTGACAATGAAGGAAATTCTATGATAAAAACTAAAATACGCAATGTTGAAGTCGTTGAAAATATTTGGCGTGGCGTAGGTTTTGGCAAACAAGATTATACTGAATTGTATCTTCAATAAATTTAAAAATACCTTAAAACAAGATTATATTGTATTACATACAAAAGTTGTAAATTTGAACAAATCTTCAATCCGCATAAATTCCTACTAAAGCGAATAAACTGAACACTTCCACTTTAAACGTATATATTCATTCTGTTATTAAATTAAAAACGTTTCCTGAAGCAGGAGAGAAAAAGGTGGTTATATATATCCAAATCAACAACATTAGTAGAAGATCCAAATGGTGGAATCATATGTATTTGGAAGACGGAAAAAAGCTCCACGCATAGGCAGAGCATTTTTATTTTTTTTGGACGGCAACACATATCATTATTTGACTTGGAGAGAGTGCGTCGGACCCATGTAAATAGAGAAACCCTTTACTAAATAATTACACATATCATATATAGTGGAAGTTCCAAATTAATGGTCGAGATCATATAATATTACAAAGACGAATAGATAAATGCCACATGGTGTCTCAAATACTACACTAATTATTTGAGATTATATTTGATACAAAGGTAAAGAGATAAAATCCCAAAGGGTGGCTCAAATCCTATTCTAATATCCTCTCTTTTTCTTAAAATACACAAAGTGCGACCATATTGTAATCACCCTAGCGAAGGATTATACGGAAAATATGGCAACAACTATTTAACCAATGAAAACATGTATTTTACAAATGGTCCGTATTGTTTGGTATAATTTGCGTAGATGATTCCTAACTTCTATTTTAAAAAATATGGTTGTTTCACTTGTAATTGTTGTTTTAAACCCACGTTCAAAGAAATTATGGTTACCTTTGATGATTAAAAACTAACATCAAGAATTTGTAATTTCCAACTTCCGTTCAAATGAAAGTTACATAAATGTTAATTTAAAGAATTAATGGAAGTTAACATACACTTCCATTTTAAACTCATGAATTTTGATTGATATTTTTTTTTTGAACCGACAAATCTAATCTACTCCCAAGCTAACAACACCTATTCCACCTATGTCCACAACAGGACTTGAACCTTCGACCTCAAAGAGGGAGGGCACCACCTGATACCGTTGGGCTACAAACCCTATCTCAAAAGATTGTAATTTATGACTTCCCTTTTAATTCAATTTGCTTAATTAATAATATCAAGCATTAATGGAAGTTATATTATCCTTCATCCTAAAAGTCGTAGTAAATTATAGGATGCTAACCTTGTAACGCCCAAGTTTTCAAATAATTTTTCATATTTTAAAAATGCACTTTCATTCATAATTGTTATTAAAATATCATTATATTACATAATCAATTCATAACATCACATCCCAAGATCAAAATATGTAAAAAGCTCCTCAAGTGTGTAATGATCAAGTCAGTGCGTTCCCGCGATCCTCACTGGTACCTGAAACACATAACATAACACTGTAAGCATAAATGTTTACTGAGTTCCCCAAAATACCACACACAACACATATTAGCCACTCGAGGCTATAACTCTGTTTGACCCTCTGGTCAGTATGTCTCAGTGGGACCCTCCGGTCCCATAATTTTGTGGGCCCTTTAGCCCTAACTCTGTGGACCTTACAGTCCTAACTCTGTAAACTGTGTAACATACATAACATAAATCACATAGGAATCTCATCATGCAAAAACATACAAATACACTCTCACATAACTCTAGTTAAAGTATAGTGAGAAGACTCACCTCGGGTAACACGGTAATCTCGAATTCTATAAAATCGGATCTAGCCTCCGCCTAATTGAAATAAACACTCTAAATCAATACATCTTTCAAGGCTAGACTATTCCCTCTCCTAGTACTCTCAGAAAGGTAAAAGACCATTTTAACCCTCTCATGGCTCAAAGACCCTAAAGTTGACTAAACCCTAAAAGTCAACAAAAGTCAATTCTCCGGGTTACGCTGCGCGTACCAAACATGTACGCTGGGCGTACCCGGTGTCTTCACAGAGACGGGGTGCACGACCCCTTACGCCGCACGTACTGGGATTACGCCCCGCGTAACTCCCAGTTTCAGACTCTAAGCTTTTGGGGTCTTAAACAGTTAAGACCCACGTCCAACTTCTAGATCTAACCATTTCTAAACCTCTTAATCCATAAAGTTGGTGACTTTAAGCCTTTGCATGGCTGGGCAAGTCACTAACACCCATAATATTCCATTTCCCAACTCTAGAAAGCTCATAACTCAAGCATGACCTCATATCAACGACCAAGATGGAAACTTTACGGATCTATAACACAAATACCATGGAAATGGGACAGATCTAGGTCCATTGAGCACATTACACTCATAAAGTCTCCACCTTTGGGACTTTTAACCCTAGAAATGGTCCATGCAACATCAAACCAAATAAAGAGGAAAGTTTTGAACTTTATGCCTCTAGATGAAGCTTCTTTCTCTGAAGATCTTAGATCCAACCTTGCACTTCAAGCCCTAGCCTCCTCAAGCTCTTCTCCTTATTCGTCACTAACACTTTAAGACACTTTTAGCTCCAAAACAAACACACTCAAGCTATGGACGATGGAAGGCTCTCTTTTATGGTTTCACTCTCTGGATGGAGGCTGGGAAATGAGTCTTAGCATGCTTTAAATAGTGCACAAGCCAAACATTTAGGGTTTGCATCTGGGTATCATGAATCTGGCTCAACTCCACAGGTAGCTCCAATCGATATGCTACCCTGCCCACCCTCATGATCACCCTGAACGGTCCAATGTACCAGGGCCCCAACTTGCTTAATTTCCTGAATCGGATCACTCCTTTCCAAGGAGACACTTTCAGGAGTACAAAATCCCCCACCTGTAACTCAAGCTCGGGCCTACGCCTATCTGCGTAACTCTTCTGGGCCGTCAGCAACCTCTGTCTAACCTGATGTATCCGATCTATCGTCTGAAGCACTAACTCAGTGCTTCCCATCACTAGTCGCCCTACCTCTCCCCAAGAGATGGGAGTCCAACACTTCCTCCCATACAACAGCTCAAAGTGAGGCATACCAATTTTCGAATGGTGGTTGTTGTTATGAGAAAACTCAGCCAGAGGCAGATACGTGTCCCAACTCCCTCCGAAGTCCAACACACATGCCCGAAGCATGTCCTCGAGCGTTTGAATCGTCCGCTCACTCTATCCGTCCATCTGTGGGTGGTAAGCGGTACTGAAATGCAACCTAGTACCCAACTCTTCATGGAACTTCTTCCAGAACCTGGAAGTGAAACGCACATCTCGATATGACACAATCGAGATCGGTACACTGTGCCGCGATACCACCTCCCTCACATACATCTCTGCCAGCCTCTCTGCGAAAGAGCTCTCACTGATAGCAAGAAAATGAGCGCTCTTTGTCAGCCGGTCTACGATCACCCAAATTGCATCAACGCCTCTCGCAGTCTTCGGCAATTTGGTGATGAAATCCATGGAAATATGTTCCCAATTCCACTAGGGAACGTCAAGTGGCTGTAACTTGCCTTGTGGACATTGATGCTCGGGCTTAACCCTGCAACATGTCAAGCACCTCTCTACAAACCACGCCACATCCATCTTCATACAGGGCCACCAATAGTCTCTTTTCAGGTCCAAATACATCTTAGTGGCCCCTGGATGGATCGAAAACCTCGACCTGTGCGCCTCCTCCATCAGAATGGCTCGTGCCCCGCCCTCAAATGGCACCCAAATCTGGCCCTGGAAGGTCATAAGCCCCTGGCTATCGGCAATGAACTCAGATACCTGTCCGATCACCCGCTCTCGCTTGCGGTTTTCCGGCCTCATGGCCTCTACCTGGGCCTCCTGAATGGTGTCTAACATCGGAGTCATCACTGTCAACCTCAGAAAAACATCTCGCAAAGGGGCACTCTCTACCCTGCGACTCAGGGCATCGACTACCACATTAGCCTTGCCCGGGTGGTATAGGATCTCACACTCATAATCTTTTACCACGTCCAACCATCTCCTCTAACGCATGTTCAGGTTGGGTTGATCCATCAGATACTTCAAGATCTTGTGGTCCGTGTATATGGTATACCGAACCCCATATAAATAGTGGCGCCAGATCTTGAGGGCGAACACCACAGCTCCCAACTCTAGATTGTGAGTAGGATACCTCGTCTCATGAGGCTTCAGCTGCCTCGATATCGACGCGTCACAATATACCACAAGGTTCTCCATTCCCTTCGGAAGGGCCAACATTGGGGCTTCGCACAATCTCTGGTGAAGTGTCTCAAATGAGGCCTGCAGCTATGGGCCCCAATTGAAAGCCATGACCTTCCGGGTCAGTCTGGTGAGAGGAACTGCAATCCTGGAGAAATCCTGGATGAATCTCCGATAATAACCAAACAACCCCAGGAAACTACTGATCTCCGAAGGGGATTTCAGCCCTTCCCAACTCATCACCGCCTCAATCTTGGCCGGATCGACCAATATTCCATTCTGGTTGACGAGGTGTCCCAAAAACTGGACCTCTCATAACTAGAAATCGCACTTGGAGAATTTGGCGTAAAGCCTCTCTGATCTCAGAACTCTGAGGGTCTCCCTCAAATGCTCCTCATGCTGCTCTCTGGATCTCGAATACACCAATATATCATCAATGAACACGATCACCGAACAATCCAACATCGGCCTGCACACCCTGTTCATGAGATCCATGAACGCTGCCGGTGCATTGGTGAGCCCGAAAGGCATCACCACGAACTCGTAATGCTCGTAACGAGTCCTGAACGCTGTTTTCTGGATATCCTCATCACGCACCCTCATCTGATGATATCCAGACCTAAAATCAATCTTGGAGAACCAAGAGGCTCGCTGCAACTGATGGAACAAATCGTCGATCCTTGGTAAGGGGTAACGGTTATTGACCGTCAGCTTGTTTAACTCCCGGTAATCAATGCACATTCGGTGTGAACCATTTTTTTTCTTGACAAAAAGGATCGGCGCTCCCCACAGCGAGCTACTCGGCCGTATAAACCCCTTTCCCAACAGCTCCTGAACCTACGAGGATAACTCCTGCATCTCTGGAGGTGCAAGGTGATAGGGTGCCTTGGCGATAGGCGCAACCCCCGGAACCAAATCGATACGGAACCCCACCTGCTTCTCGGGAGGCACACCCGAAAACTCCTCGGGGAAAACATCTGGGAACTCACTCACTATCGGGACCTCATCGACCGACCTCGGTCTCTCTGCACCTACCCTCATATCCACCACATAAGCCACAAACCCACTACAACCCTGCTGTAGACTCTGCATCACTCTCGCGGCTGAACAAAATGTCGACCCAGAACAGGTACCTTCGCCATAAACCGTAAGAACTCCCCCACTAGGGTCTCGTATGGTCACCAGCTATCGCTCGCAATCAATAACCGCTCCAAATATGCTCAACCAATCCATGCCTACGATAACACAAGCATCTCCCATAGCAATCGGGACCAAATCAATCGGAAACTCAACGCCGAAGATCTCGAGTACACATCCTCAAATCACATCAGTGGCATACACTGCTCTCTCGTCAGCTATGGAAACTCGCAAAGGTCGACTCAACACCTCTCGATGACTACGGATGTCCTGACTAAAGGCTAACGACACAAAAGACTGACTCGCACCCGAGTCAACTAACACCAAAGCAGGCACAGAACCCACAAGAAATGTACCTACGCATAACACCACAAACTCAAAATAAACAGATGAATGAATACATACCAGCCACAACATCGAGTGTTGCATGGACCTCGTCCGCTGTCAACTGGAAGGCTTTCCCGCAAGCCTTCGGCGCCTCGGCCTTCACCGACCGACTCTCCGTAGCTCGAATCGCAGCAGGGACAGATCCCTAAGAAGCTCCCTGACCTGACCCTCGCAACTATAGACACTCGGCCTTCCGGTGTCTGGTCTGGTTGCAGTGAAAACAAACTGCAAACCCATTGGGGCAATCGTTGGCCATGTGCCCCTCCTTTCCACACTTGTAGCAAGACCCTGCTCTGCATACCCCCTCATGACTCTTGCCTTACTTGCCACAAGTGCGGCCCTTCTGGTTCACTGATCTCGAATCGGCGAGCTTAGCCTGCTTGCCAGCCGGCTGGGACTGTGTTGCTCGCCGATCCCTCTCCTGAGACTCCGCCTCCTCCCTCGCCTGAGTCTCGAGCTCAATCTCCCTCTTCCGGGCATTTGCCTGAAGCTCAACAAAAGTCCGGTATGTCGAGTTCGCCACGAACTCTCGTATATCCCTCCACAGAATACTCAGATACTGGCTCATACGTGCCTGCTCGGTAGACACATGCTCAGGGCAGAACATCGCTCTCTCATGGAACATCCTGGTGATCACAGTAATAGACTTAGTACCCTGCTTTAGGGTCAGAAGCTCCTTGGACAAACGTTCCCTCACCACTGGGGGAACGTACTCATCATGAAACATAGCGATGAACCTCTCGCAGGTCACCGCATCAAGCTCAGCAGAAGAAAAGTGCGTCGTCACAAACTTCCACCAGTCCTTCGCTCCCAAGCGAAGCTGGTTCAGCACGAACCGGACCCTCAGATGCTCTGGACATGAACATGTGTAGAAGCACCCCTCAATGTCAGAGATCCACCTCATCGTGGCTATCGGATCCTAAGTCCCATCAAGCTCTGGTGGCTTCGTGTTGCTGAACTCCCGGTACAGTAACGCGTCACCCCCTGCGGCCTGGTAGCAGCAACAGCTGCAGTAGCTGCAGCAACAGCAACATCAGTAAGAGCAATATACCGCTCATCAAAAGTCTCAATCAGTGTGGTCTTGATAGACCCGAACATCTCTGGAATCTCAGCGCGGATGGCAGCAACCACCTCATCATGAATCATCTAGCGGACCTCATCAATGCTCACACCCCCCTCATTAGTCCCTAGCCTGTGTCGCGTCCCAACCATGATGTCTCTCTGAAATACAACAGAAGATGCCAGAGACTCGCTCGAGTGTACACACACTCGATATGCCATTCCTACTTGATCCCTGGTACCCTAAGGATTCTTACGTGGGTTGCGCACTGATCCGGTGCCTTCGGTAGTATGGGCCCAATACTACCGTCCACACCGCATCAATATTCACCCCAAGTCCTGCTCCTAGGATCCCACGTCCCAAGTTCTTTACTCTCTCTATACATAGTCTACTCTCTAGCAGATATCTCATAAGCTACTCGCTGCTATCTATTCACTCTCAAGCATCTCCTAGATGCAAAATCCCTAGGCTAAGGCATCACATATCAGGCCACTCTAGTCCTAATAAGAATAGCTAGCCTACTCTAGCATGCATATGATATCATAACATATCTCATAACTCGTAATGTAAGGGTAATTTGGGAAATCACCGTCCGGGCGCTGGCTGATCGTACACACTGCTCTGCTCTGCTCTTTCAAAAACTTTTTACTCTAATTTTGTGAATTTTATTTTGAAAATCTCTCAAATCCTCGGTTTCAGTTCAAATACGCCCGAAGGTGCACCTGAATCACTCAAACCAAGGCTCTAATACCAACTTGTAACGCCCAAGTTTTCAAATAATTTTTCACATTTTAAAAACACACTTTCATTCATAATTTTTATAAAAATATCATTGTATCACATAATCAATTCATAACATCAAATCCCAAGATCATAATATGTAAAAGCTCCTCAAGTGTGTACTGATCAAGCCAGCGTCTTCCCACGATCCTCACTGGTACCTGAAACACATCACATAACACTGTAAGCATAAATGCTTAGTGAGTTCCCCAAAATACCATACACAACACATATTAGCCACTCGAGGCTATAAATCTGTTTGACCCTCTAGTCAATGTGTCTCAGTAGGACCATCCGGTCCCATAACTCTGCAAGCCCTCTGGCCCTAACTCTGTGGACCTTACAGTTCTAACTCTATACACTCTGTAACATACATAGCATAAATCACATAGGAATCTCATAATGCAAAAACATACGAATACTCTGTCACATAACTCTAATTACCACTCCAGTTAAAGTATAGTGAGAAGACTCACCTCGGGTAACGCGGTAATCTCGAATTCTGTAAAATCTGGTCTAGCCTCTGCCTAATCATATGAAATAAGCACTCTAAATCATTACATCTCTCAAGGCTAGACTATTCCCTCTCTTAGTACTCTCAGAAGGGTAAAAGACCATTTTCCCCCTCTGATGGCTCAAAGACCCTAAAGTTGACCTAACCCTAAAAGTCAACAAACATCAACTCTCCGGGTTACGCAGCGCGTACCAAACGTGTACGCTGGGCGTACCCGGTGTCTTCACAGAGACGGGGTGCGCGACCCCTTACGCCGCGCGTACTGCGATTACGCCCCGTGTAACTCCCAGTTTCAGACTCTAAGCTTTTGGGGTCTTAAACAGTTAAGACCCACGTCCAACTTCTACATCTAACCATTTCTAAACCTCTTAATCCATAAAGTTGGTGACTTTAAGCCTTTGCATGGCTGGGCAAGTCACTAACACCCATAATATTCCATTTCCCAACTCTAGAAAGCTCATAACTCAAGCATGACCAAATATCAACGACCAAGATGGAAACTTTCCGGATCTATAACACAAATACCATGGAAATGGGACAGATCTAGGTCCATGGAGCACATTACACTCATAAAGTCTCCACCTTTGGGACTTTTAACCCTAGAAATGGTCCATGCAACATCAAACCAAATAAAGAGGAAAGTTTTGAACTTTATACCTCTAGATGAAGCTTCTTTCTCTGAAGATCTTAGATCCAACCTTGCACTTCAAGCCCTAGCCTCCTCAAGCTCTTCTCCTTCTTCTTCACTAACACACCAAGACACTTTTAGCTCCAAAACACACACACTCAAGCTATGGACGGTGGAAGGCTCTCTCTTAGGGTTTCACTCTCTGGATGGAGGCTGGGAAATGAGCCTTAGCATCCTTTAAATAGTGAACAGGCCAAACATTTAGGGTTTGCATCTGGATCCATTACGCCCAGCGTAACCCTGGGTACGCCTAGTGTACCCAGGCGAGTCCGCGTCCAAAATAAGTGCATGAGTACGCGCAACATACTCCCAAGTACGCCCAACATACTCATTTTCTACAAGAACTCTCTCAAAGGACCAATTTTGACAACTTGATAAAATGGAAGTGTTAAATAGCTTAACCTGGATTTAGGGATGTTACAAACCTTATGCAGATCGGTTTCGAAGGCAAATGGACAATATGGATCAAAGGGTGCCTTCATTCATCTCATACATTGGTCCCTATTAACGGAAATCCCACAGATGAGTTTAAAATCTTGAAAGGAGTCTGACAGGTAGACCCTCTCTCCTCCTTCCTCTTCATCACGGCCATGGAAGGTTTTAGTGTCACAATGAGAGCAGCCTGCCAAACTTGTGTTTTCCAAGGCATCCAACTGCCTCATAGGGAGCCGCTAATCTCACACCTCCTATATGCGGACGACTCACTATTTCTAGGTGAATGGTCCAAACACAACATAAAAAACCTTGCAAGAATCATATGTTGTTTTCACGTGGCTTCGAGACTTAAAGTCAACTTCAACAAGTCAAAGGTGTTCGGAGTGGGAGCTTGTCCGCAAGTGGTGTCTCGTTGGGAAACACCCTTAGGGTGTGAACCATCAATATTGCCATTCATGTATCTTGGAGTCCCCGTGGGATGCTGACATGAGGCTCAAAAAATATTGGAATCCAATTGTTGATAAGTTTAAAAAAAATGTCTCCATGGAAGGCGAAAACGCTCTCATTTGGTGGGCACTTGACAGTAATTAAATATGTCATTGGAAATATTCCAAATTATTTCCTATCTCTCTTTGTCGCACCTACTGGTGTACTAGAAAAACTTGAAAAACATAGAAGGAGGTTTTATGCGGTGGATCCAAGTGCAACCAGAAGATTCATTAAGTTACATCGGAGAAAGTGACAGCTAGCAAGGATGTTGGTGGTCTGGGTGTGGAATCTATAAAATCTCTCAACACATCCTTAATTGTTAAATGGTAGTGGCGGGTTCGAAATGAGCCCGGTTTACTATGGCCCAAAGATCTCAAGCATACATAACCTTGCTAATAAACCTGATAATCAATACTCCATGAAATCAATTGCAGGGGCCTGGAACAATATTGCAAGTATCAAAAAGGAACTAGTCAAAATGGGCATCCCTCTCACCGATGTCATAAAGAAACATGAGGTGTCAAACGGATACTCATGGACCTGCAGCCTTATGGATGATGTGAATTACCTGGTGCACGCTCTTAGAAAGGTTTTGGAAGTTAACAATAGTGTAGATGCAAGCAAATTATGTAGGATTAAAGAAGTACCAATCAAAGTGACATGCATTATGTGGAGGGAGAAGTTAGGACGAATCCACACTGCCTCAGCTCTATCCAGTCAGGGCATCAGTCTTCCCTCTACATCTTGCTACCAATGTGGACATAATGATGGAACAAACATCCATGCATTGGTATAATGCCCATTCGCAAAAACTATTCTGAAAGGGGTCTTTCACTAGTGTCAAATTGCATTGGTAGACTTTCAGTCGGTAAATGAGGTTCTAGATTATGCTTCAAATCGTGGAAATTGCACTAAAAAGGAAGAGGAGACTAGTGGCCATCTGCTATGGGACTTATGGTCTATATGGAAGACAAGGAATGAAAGACTATTCAACAACAAATAGTTGTGTTCTATGAAAGTTGTTGATATCCCTATATCATCGACTTTCTTATGGATTAAGCATAGAAATGAAAAAAAAATGGTGGCAAATGGCCAAATTGGATTTCATATCCATTCAATTGTATGTAATGGTCATTGTTTTACTTTCTTAAACTTGTACTCTGTTGTATGTAATGGTCATTGTTTTACTTTCTTAAAATTATGAACATGGACTAAAAGCTCCATGCATAGCATTTTTTTTAACGGCAACACATATCAATATTTGACTTGTAGAGAGTGCGTTGGACCCACATAAATAGAGAAACCATTTAGGAAGCGATTTGTCGATTTAACATGAGTGAATTCCAGATATCCTAGCTTTATGTACCATTACTCGTGCATTCTATGAAACAAAAAAAATGTATATGTACTTCAAGGTCCATGAAAGTAAGATTTCACATGAAGTAAACAACTATTATAAGAATACTCACAATTTGTAGTCATGAACCCATCCCACAAGTTCATGAACTTTGTTTTCATATTTGTTAGAACTTCATTGTCTATTCAACATCTTTGCCCAAGGTTGTACCTTATAGACTAGGTTGAAAACAACTAAAGCCGATAGAAAATCATTTACCTCTTCCGATAATATTACATATTTTTTTCTTGAGAGTAACATGTCTTCAATGAAAGAGACATGAATTTTGTTTTCTACTTGGAAAAAGGAACATACATCACCTAAATAATCTCGGTCTCTCATCCATTATCACATACCCCTAGTTGATTTTCCCTGTCTTTTCATTTTCAATGGGACAAGAAGAATTAAAAAAAATCCTAAATGGGATGAACGATTTATAATTTCATTAGCCCACACCCTTGACAACTTGGAGTTTCAAGTTAAAGATAATTAAGTTTTCAATGTTGATTTGTTAGGAAGTTTTAAGATTCCGGTGGAGAAGATCGTCACCGGCGATACTATTTCTGATTCGTTCATGATGGAGAATTCAAGTAAGAAGAACTCGGAACAAGGCAACAAGGCTATTGGAGAACGCGTTTTCTAATTTTTGGGGATTTAGGTTTCCCGATGGTTATGAAAGAGGAATACGAGCATTATTAAAATATTATAAACCGACGGCTAATTTAAGGACATGCAAAAATGTGTGTTGTAAATGCTTCAGATTCGATAAGATATGCCATATTTTGTGACAACTACTTTTGCATGTCATAAATCCAGTGCCTATCATTAAAGTTCGTATCATTATTAGCTTGTAAATAAATGCCTCATTCTAGTTATGATGATAACAAAATATAAGATTTAAAAAAATCAACAAGTTGCTCTTTTGATAAAGAAAATGCATAATTAATTACTTTTTTAGTCATATGAATGTTAGAGTGGGATGACTTACACTATAATTACAAGGAGTGTAAACTATATTTATGAACTATAAATATCTTTTTTTGGAAGCGAAAAATATATTAAAACACCTCACATCAAGACGATATCAGGGGAAAAAGTATAAAACAGGAAAACGAAAACACAAGAGAAATTATAAACAAAGAAAAGTACATAAATTCCCAACTCTCATGTCAATGTTTTTGAATGACCCCCTATGTTTGCGCCAAATGAAAGTTATTGACTTTATTCTTTCCACTATATTCACCGGAACAAAGGGAATGTTTTAAAAAACCCTTTTATTTCTATCTATCCATATACACCACAAAACCCCACATAAGATCACATTCAACAAAACTCTTTTCTTTTTGCACCTAGACCATCGCGATATGAAAAGTAACATATCGCTCACCGATTTAAAACCACCGCACGAGATTTCACACCAAGATACGATCGAGTCCATAACAGCCTTCGTCAATGGGCATACGAGCAAAATGTGATTGCTCGACTCTCCGCAGGGTTACACAAGCCACACATAATTGATGTTATTGTGACCCCCCCCTAAATTTTAGCGCAATTGATGATGGGATTCTACACCAATCGAGTGATCCATCGCTAACAATGTGACTTGGCAATTCGATCTGTTTACATAACAAGCTCACAGAGAAGCTATTGTTGATCGCGAAATCAGAAACCCAACAACATTCAGTTGAGTTCCAGTATACGATCTCTTTGGGGTCGATATTGAAATTCTTTAGAGAATGCTAGATTTTGATTATATTCTTCAAAACACTAGTGCTAGATCTATTGGCAAAAATAGACCGATGGCTTCCATCTAAGCCATGAATCCACCAAATGACTTTCGGCTACAGGGCAGAGTAATCCGATTTCAAGTGCCACATCCACTTGGCTAACAAATAAATGTTATGGCTTTTGATGGAGCCTAGCCCGATACCACCCACCCTTTTGGAGCGCTAAGCGTTTCCCATGCAACCCAACTAATAATTTTCATTTCGAATTCAAGCCCAAATAAATCTCCTTCTAATTTTCTCAAGGGTATCAATGACTCCTTTTGGAGCAGAAAAGATGGACACAAAAAAGGTAGGAATATTGTCAAGAACCTCATTTTCTAGAGTTACTCTACCTCTAAAGCTCAGCAATTTTGTTTTCCAAGAAGATAGTTTGGAATGGAACTTTTCAATAATTGGCCTCCATGCATTCTTCAAGTACATGTTTTCTCCCACCAGAATGCCAAGGTAAATGAATGGGAGAGATGATGGCTCACAACCAAGAGGAGTGGACCAATTCGATACTACACTAAGGGATGCTCCAACTCCAAACACTTTAGACTTTCTAAAGTTAACTCTCAACCTAGACAAAACATAAAAGCATCTCATGATCCTTGCAAAATTAGAAATGTTATGCATCGACCATTCTCCAATGAATAATGCATCTTATTTGTAAAATAGATGAGACAAACAAGTGTTGGAGTTTGGGAAATTTATCACATCAAAAACGCCTTTTTCAACCACCGTCTTCATCTCAGAGTTTAACCCTTCCATCGCAATGATGAGGAGTAAGGGTGTAAGCGGGTCTCCTTGTCTCACCCCTGTCGCCATTGAGAATTCATTTGTTGGGCTTCCATTGATAATCACTGATGCTCTTCACGATTCCAAACAATCACGAACCCAATGTCTCCATTTATTCCCAAAGCACATTTGGTCTATAATTGACTCAAGAAATACCTATGCTATGAACCAAGAAATATCCAATTCATCTAATCAAAAGCTTTGTTAAAATCCTCCTTGAAAAGGAGCATCTTTCTTCCTTTAGCTTTTGCCCAATAGCAAAGCTCATTAACCACCATCGGACCCTCGAGAATATTCCTTCCCTCGACGTAAGCAGATTGAACCTCAATAATAACACTACCATTGACCTTCTTTAGTCTAAGTGCTAACAACGTTGCAACAATTTTATATAGGGATCCAATCAAGCTTATAGGTCTAAAATCCCCAAAGTGAATTGGGTCTTTACACTTGGTGGCAAGAGAAATAAACAAGGAAATGTAGCCTCTAGTAAGCTTGTTTCACATTTCAAAGTACTTAACTAACCCCACGATAACATCTTTTAACAAATCTGAGTAGCTTTCGAGAAATTCAAAAGTGAAACTGATGAGATTAAAACTTAATCTTGAAGATCGATTAGCTCTTAAACAGGTAAATAAAGATCAAACAGCAAGAACGTAAAAGTAATGAACAACTCAAGTATGAATCAAACGAGTCGAATGATTATAAAATAACCCTCAGAAGAGCTCGATCAAGAACATCAACTGTAGAGGGTTGGAGGTTTACAAGAACGATAAAGAAATCTGTAATGCTATCGTTATTCTCTAGATCGTTAACCTAATATGCATGCAAGCATATACTTATATAATAACCTAGCAAGTTCACGGTATGGACAGGCCCAAAACCGGAGTACAAAATAAATGGACTAACAGCCGAGCCCATTGACGCAATCTTCAAACGAATCTTCAACCCAACAATCTCCCCCTTTGCGTCAATTGGAGCGAGATCTTTACTTGTTACTTGGGCCAGCAGCGGAGGCAGGTACCTTCTTCTTCACAGTGTTAAACAGACGCGTGATGAGAGCAAGTATCGTCTGTCTAAACCTGATGTACCACTGGATCATGTCGTTGAAGTACTTGACATCATCCGCTGCATTCTCTTTACACCTTCGGATGATTGATAACACATGCTCTAGACAAGCAGTGGTGTAAAGATGTTTGTCAGCTAAAGCAAAGAGACATTTATGTCCTTCTGCTCTAGTGGACATAACCGAATTGTGTCTCGGGTCGATCTTGCCCATTTGCAGTTGATTGAGATCACTGGCCGATCCCACAGGAGCTATCTTCGGTTTCTTCTTGAAGACTGTGGCAACCTCCTGATCCATAAGGGCAACCTCCATGATGTAACAGACTAACATCCTTTTGAGATGGTCTATAATAGGACCATATTCGGCTTCATCAGTCAAAAGGATATTATGCAAGACGATCCAATCATGAGGATTTAAGTTCGGTAAGTCTGCCAAAGATATAAGGTGTTCAGTTCTTGTAGACCCTCGAATCACCTTGAACCGAACGTTGATGAATCTTCCTTCGGTGTAAGGCTTTAAGACCCGAACGTTAACTATCTTCTGGGCGCTCCATGTTTGATACTGAGGACGAGCAGCCTTCAGATAGAATTCGATCAACTCCCTATCCACCTCAGGGTTCGGATGAGGGACTTCAAAAATATTTGAGAAGGCGTGGAAGATAAACGCCTTTCGAGTCAACGGCATGTCGAACTGCGAATCGACAGAATTATAGCAGTCGAATGAGATAACCGGCTCGAGCCATAAGATGATAGGAGTATCTATGGCCTCCTTAATCATTCGCTCCCGAGTCCAGGCAGGGAAGAGAGTCTTCCTGCTCTCGAGGAGATCGTGGGCTTCCTTCTTCTTGCGTTCGGCTTCTTCAGCCTCTCGCGCCACACGATTGACATCATCATCAACATTGCGACTGTTTTTGCATTTCAACAAGTCCGCAATGGTTTCATCATCTTCATCTTCATCTTCTTCCTCAGCTATGTTTTTCCCTTTATCCTTCACACCCGAACCCGAAGCTTGACCAGTTGGAGTTGGTTCGGTTGTGTGAGTAGCTTTGGAGGAAGGAGGTGGTTTCGATCCGGACTTCACTTCTCCCCCTTGTTTCGGATCGGACACGAAACTAGGTAAGCCTTCAATTTTGCTGAGAAGGTCCATGGCAGGAGCAAGTTTTTCAGCAAGGGTTCGCCGCACCGAATGATTGAGAATCGGATCGTGTGCTTCCAGGATGTTAGATAGGGCAGCGTGTACATCCGAAACACATGTTTTTATTACCTCCCGTTCGGATCGAAGAGCTTCAAGCTGTTGCTGTGAGTTTGAAAGCTGAGTGCTCTTGACCTTAAGGGCGGTGGTTTTGCTTGCCAGAACGTCCATTGGTGAGTTTTCAGCTGCGAGATCCTCTTGAAGCTTAGCGAGGCGCTCATCAATGGAGGCACGAAGGGCCGAGTTGTCATCGCTGATGGATTGGCGAAGAGTAGCGAATGACTGTAACTCCGTTGAGACGAACTTGGCCAACTGCTGAACGATTGGTTCCAAAGTTGTCTTTGTGGCATCAGCGCTCTCCTGTAAGGACTTCAACAGGGAAGAGGCGTCTGAGAATAGTTTATCGACTTTTGCGGTCGCAGCCTCACATGCTTTTGTGGAGGTGTCTATGGCGGCAGTGGCGGAAGCTACAGAATCATGCTGAGCCCTGGAGAAGGCATCAACAATCTTCTGAAGAGCGGCTTCAGATAGAGAGGATTGAGAGTTCGTGGATGACGCAAGAAGCAGATCAACCTTCTCGTTTAGCTCCTTCAGATGTTTCTTTGTCACTGGAGCATCATCCTCTTCGTGACTTTGAACCTGAAATGGACTAAAGTAGACCGAATCGAAGGTCATGTTTTCACCGCCAAGGAACGGGTTATCTCCATCAGAAGCATGATCTGGAGATGGTGGAGGTGGTGAAGCTAGGGGTGTGGTGGTTTGGGTAGGTTCAGGTTGAGTGGTTGTGGGGGTAGTTTCGGGTGGTGGTTGAGTATGGGTAGGTTCGGTTGTATGCTGGGTTTCGGTTTGAGGTGGTTCGGTTACGAGTGGTGTTTCGGTTGCAGTGGTATGAACCCCCGTATCAGATACGTTGGTTGTAACCTTTGCAATGGTTGTTGTTGTATCTATGAAAATGGGTGGTGGTATAGGGAAAGAGGTTGGAGGAATAGTGGTAGTGGGGGTTATGGTGGGAATGGAAGTAGGGATGGTTTGAGGAGGTGAAGGAACTGGTGAATTATGGATTTCCATATCTGGGGTAGGTGATCGGGGTGGGGTGTTGCCTCTTGGAGGGGATTCGCCTTGTTGAGAGTCGTCCGAACCCGAACGCTCGTCTTCTGATTCACTCGAAGAAGAAGGGATAAGAAGTTTTCGCTTCGGTTGAGTCTTCCTTCTCTTCGGCTGCGGTGATTGGGCAGGTTTCGTTTGTTTCCTCTTCCTGGGAGAAGGACCTTTAGCAGCTTTGATCACTTGCTTCCCTTTGTCCGCCTTTTTGCCCCTGTTCACCGGTTTGTCAGCATCATGGATGGACTTGAGCATTTCCGGTGTGAGTTCCCTCGGTCCTGACTGTTTGAACTCCTTAATCGTCCTGATGATCCTGCTGTCAGAAGGAACATCACCGTACATTGTCTCCGGAATAGAGCAAATGAAGGAGAACTTGGATGCATCAGAGACGATGATCTTCGTGGTATGAAACGTACCGATCGAAGACATCGATGCACCATCAGCAGTGGGGACGTCGAACTTATCCATTGCCCACTTTGTGATGAGAGTCCAGAACCGGGCATACGACACCTCAGAATGTCGTGATGAAGAAGAAAGGCTCTGGATGAGCTGTTGCTAGATGACCAACCCAAAATCTAAGTTGACCCCGTTGTAAACTGCATACATGATCGACAAGAACAGTCGACTAGCGCCATCGGATCCTGAGCTCCGTTCAGATAAGCCCTTGAAGAGGACTGTGAACATGCCGTTCCACTGCGGCGGCAAGCAGGATTTCTTGAACTTTGCGACGGAGATGAGCACCTCCGTGTACCCCATATTGTAGAACATGTTGTAAAGATGGCCCACCGGAATCGTCTCCGGATTGATTCTTGAAGAGTCAGCAGCAAACCCTAGCAGAGTGCAGAATCTCTACCTTGAAATCGAGGTCTTGTGATCAGACACCTCGAAGAACACCCTGTCGACTGCTTTATCGTAATGAGCAGTCGCATACACCTGCGATAGGAGCACCATGGGCACAGACTCAACCCGAGATAGCGCAGGAGCGATTTGCGAGTACTTCAGGCACTCGATGATCGGAAACATGTATGAATCATACGCTTGAGGTGTTAGGTCAATCACCAAGCACAGCTGAGGACGAATGGGAAGGATGTGTGAGGTGGCATGGACGGATGATGATTCTGCCATTGTTGAAGGTAGGAAGAAGAAGATGAACAGTAAAGCTTTTGGGAGTTTTTGCTCTCTAGAAAATCCGGAAGCAGTAAAAAGGTAAATGAGAGTATAGACTGCCTTTTATAGTGGGTGAAAGGAGAGAGAAAAATCGTTTCAAATCTTCTATGCGATGATCACGTAGGAGAGAGAGTGTCAGATTCCTAGGATCACGCCACCCAACAAGCGCCGTTTCAGAACAAAACCGTTTCAAATCCTCACGCGCCTTTAAGTGCCAGAGAGAAATCCCTTGAAATTCCCACACGCGTCCATGATGTCAGTAAAAGAGTGGGCGTTTCAAATTCACACGCGCCCCTTTTTACCGTCGTTTGAAATTCAATCCTTTTAACTCCCGCCTGAGTCAGCAACCTTTTGTCTTATCTTTTAAATGGCATCTTTTGAATTAAATACCCACGTGGATGAATTTTGACCACAGCTTGATAATTAACTACCAAAGCAATAATACAACCTGTAATAATTAGTAACGGAATTTTGGAAAATCAAAGATTTTCGTGCTAAGAGGGTAAAAAAAAGGAAAAAAGCAACTCTTTTGAGGAATAAATGTGATGTCAATAATGACACGGAACAAGTGATCCCGGGCACGAATCTCTTCCTTCAAGATCAAGAGAGACCTTAAAGTGTTTATGTGGATTCCCGTTGATTGACGATCAAACATTTATTAATAAATGTTGAAAGGCTTCTTTTAATTAGGCTAAGTAAGGGTGGCTTTCGCTTTGATTCAGCAATTCTAATCTTGAAATAAGAAAGAAAGTGAACAAAGTACTTGTGAGACCGGTGTAGTCTGTTGAACAAGTAGGTAGGAATTAATTTTAACTTGGCTTGGAAAATATAAAATCTCAAAAAAAAATTAAAAACTGGATCCCAAGGGAAGAAATTTTATGGTGTTTAACAATTTCATAGGAATCACAAAAAAATAAAATTTGAGATTTCAGTAGGATACATCCGTCAATTCGTTGGTGAAAACTTGAGCAAATTAATTGTTCACCGTCAATTCTTTAGGTGTTGAATTTTGGGTTTCACTCAGCTCGTAGTGGCACGAAACTAAGATCATAAACACAGATGTTGTGTAACCATAAACCTCAGTGGTAATTTCTGAGAGTCTCAAGGGTTACGTTGATGAAATGAATGTAATGGAGAAATGTAATGGAGATGGTGTAAGAAATTAAAGTACCTCTGCTGCGAAAATAAGGACCAAGCAGAAAAAACTCTTAACTCATGTGAGAAAAGAGTGAGGTAGCTCACGATTAGAATAAATGTAGTAGCCTTATTGGGAAGACAAGGTTTGTTTATACCAGGTCATGAAGGCTATTATTCAAAATCTTATGAGGCTTGGGACACATACAGCAGCATGCTTCTAGGGACACTTAAGTAATCCAACAATTATATTCCCATAAACGAACAAACATAAACAAAAATAAAAGAGAAAAATATTTTTGGAGTTTTTGAAATAGATAAAAAAATAAAAGAAAAGAAAAAATAAGCAAGAAAAATAGACTTAGAAAGAGTAAAAAAACTTTTGAAAAATTTGGTAACCGAACCCGAACGTTCAGTTGGTTTCGGTTGGGAAAAAGTTTGAAAAACCGAACCCGAGCGTTCGGTTGGTTTCGGTTCAAGAAAATTTTGAAAAAAAACTGAACCCGAGCGTTCGGTTGGTTTCGGTTGAAGAAAATTTTGAAAAACCGAACCCGAGCGTTCGGTTGGTTTCGGTTGAAGAAAATTTTGAAAAACCGAACCCGAGCGTTCGGTTGGTTTCGGTTGAAGAAAATTTTGAAAAACCGAACCCAAGCATTCGGTTGGTTTCGGTTTTGGAAAATTTTGAGAAACCGAACCCGAACCTTCGGTAGGTTTCGGTTTTGGAAAATTTTAGAAAACCAAGGAATTTAGACATGTAATTAAAAAATACTTTTAACAATAAGATAAACAACTTTATACAAGAAATATACAACCAAGAAAACTACCTTTGTGGTGATGAGCGAGTCAGATGATTTAACCGAACCTGAACGTTCGGTCGGTTTTGCTTATTACGTTTGAGGTTGAGAGGTAGTTTGAGGTACTGACTCTGATTCCATCATACCTAGCCCTTGCAATATTCTGTTGAATGACGCTTCAGGAAGAGCTTTGGTAAAGACGTCAGCCAGTTGATCAGTGGTTCTTACGAAGTGAACTTCGACGTTTCCATCTTCCACGTGATCTTTGATGAAGTGATACCTCAGTGCTATGTGTTTGGTTTTAGAGTGTTGCACTGGGTTATGACAGATCCTAATTGCACTTTCAGAGTCACAATATAGTGGGATCTTCTTCATATTGAGTCCATCGTCTCGAAGTTGACTCTGGATCCAAATCACTTGAGAGGTGCATGATGCAGCGGCTATGTATTCCGCTTCGGCAGTAGACAACGACACGCACGTTTGTTTCTTGGATTGCCAGCTAACCAACTTCCCATCAAGGAATTGACAGCCGCCAGTGGTACTTTTTCTGTCGAGTCCACATCCTCCAAGGTCTGCATCTGAATAGGCTTGAACGAAAAAGCCTGAGTTGGAAGGATACCATAGACCTAAGGAGGCAGTTCGCTTCAGATAGCGTAGAATGTTCTTCACCGCAAGCATGTGAGGTTCACGTGGGTTTGCCTGAAATCTAGCACAGTAACATATAGAGAACATGATGTCAGGCATGCTAGCAGTTAGATACATTAGTGAGCCTATCATTTGACGATAGAGCGTGATATCAACAACTGGTTTGTCTAGGGATGGAGTGAGCTTGGTGCCGAATGCCATTGGGACTTTGACTTTGGAGTCTCCCATCATACCAAACTTTGCTAGGAGAGTCTTCGTGTAAGCTTCCTGATTGATAAAGTTGCCTTCGGGTCCCTGTCTAATATTTAAACCAAGGAAAAAGTTAATAGGACCCATTGAGCTCATTTCAAATTTAGTCTCCATCAGCTTTCTGAATTCAGCTGTTAGGCTGGGATTCGTTGAGCCAAAGATGATGTCATCGACATAAATTTGAACTATCATAAGGTGGTTACCTTCCTTTTTGCGAAAGAAGGTTGGGTCAACCGAACCTTGTTTGAATTTAGACATCTTTAAGAATTTAGTTAGCGTTTCATACCAGGATCTCGGAGCTTGTTTGAGGCCATACACAGCTTTATCCAAAATGTAGCAATGATTTGGATATTTTTCGTTCACGAACCCAGGAGGTTGCTCCACATACACGGTTTCTTCGAGTTCTCCATTAAGAAATGCACACTTGACGTCCATTTGGAAAACTTCAAAGTTTTTGTGGGCAGCGTAAGCAAGAAATATTCTTACAGATTCCAGCCTAGCCACAGGAGCGAAAGTCTCTTCATAATCAATGCCTTCCTCCTAACAATATCCCTTTACCACCAGACGAGCCTTGTTCCTTATAACATTCCCTTCCTTGTCCATTTTATTCCTAAAGACCCATTTGAGACCAACAACCAAGGCATCTGGAGGAGTTGGAATGAGGCGCCAGAATTTGTTCCGTTCAAATTCGTTCAGTTTGTCTTGCATTGCTTGAACCCAATCGGAGTGATCGAGAGCAGTGTTAACTGTCTTCGGTTCAACTTTTGATACGAATGAGTTAAACATACAAAACTCAGCTTTGGAAAATAAGGATGTCTGTTTTGCCTTGAGGTATGATCGGGTCAGGACCTTTTCAGAGACGTCACCAACCACTTGAGAGATAAGATGATCTCTGGTCCATTTGACAAGAGGAGAGTAGTTTGGATCAAAGGTGGGCTCTAGTTCAGCGTTGATCATTTCTTCTGGCTCAAATTGGCTTTCGTAGTCGAGCGTTATATCAGCTTGCTCCCCCTCGATAGATGTGCTTTCTGGAATGTTTGGAGAAACTTGAGGTCCAGAGGTTTCTTGTGGTGCTTGGTATTCAGGCGTTGATGCACCTTCGGTTGGTGAAGCACTTTCGGTTGGGGAAGTGCTTTCGGTTGCAGTTGTAGAGCTTGGCTCCCCCTCAACATGTGAGCTTGGCTCCCCCTCGACTGAAGCAACGTTGGATGGAGGTTCATCAGAATTCGATCCTGCTTCGTTCATTCTCCTGGCAGCTTCTTCGACAATTTGCTTCATATGGTCTACCTTGTTGTCTGCTGCGCCTGCTTCTGAGAGAGTAGCTTTCTCTGGTTCGTTAAATAGCTCCATAAACTTCTCAAATAGATTAGCGATCGAGACTGTGACCTGGCCAGTTTAAGGAAAGATTTCCCCAGCGGTGTCTTCTTTGGCCTGTAGCTTTTTGACATAGCTATCGTCAAAAGTCACGTAATAGGTTTCTTCGATTTTTCTCGAACGCTTGTTTAGGACTCTGTATGCTTTGGATGTGAGAGAGTAGCCCAGAAAGATTCCCTCGTTGGCTTTGACATCGAACTTGTTGCGGTGTTCTTTAGAGTTAAAGATGAAACACCGTGAGCCGAATACGTGGAAAAATTTCACATTGGGCTTCCTGTTGTTGAGAATCTCATAAGGTGTGAGCGTGAATCGCTTGTTGAGATAGGACCTGTTCTGTGTAAAACAAGCAGCAGAAATAGCATCAGCCCAAAAATAAAGAGGAAAGGAAGCGAAACTTAGCATAGTTCGGGCAGCTTCACATAAAGATCGGTTTCGTCTTTCGACAATTCCGTTCTGTTGAGGTGTGTAGGGAGCGGAGAAGTTGTGACTTATTCCCTTTTCTGCTAGAAATTCTTCAAATTCCCTGTTATTGAATTCCAGACCATTGTCGCTCCTGATGTTGCGAACGACCTTCTTGAGCTGTACTTCAATCTGCTTGATGAACACTTTCAGCTTATGAGTCGCTTCAGATTTGAGCTTTAGAAAGAACACCCATGTAAATCGTGAAAAGTCATCAACAATAACAAGAATATACTTGCTACCACCGATGCTTTCGATAGATGATGGACCACACAAATCAATATGAAGTAATTCGAGTGGTTCAACAACTTTTGTGTTAATTATAGATGGATGACTTTGACAACTCTGCTTCCCCATTTCGCATGCAGCACACAAATGATCTCTGTCGAACTTGAGTAGTGGAAGGCCTCGAACATGACCTCCAGTGACAAGTTTGTTAATATCTTTAAAGTTGAGATAAGAGAGTCTTCGGTGCCACAACCAGCTTTCGTCAGATTGAGCTTTTGATAACAGGCATATAGCTGGGTTTCCTTTGATGGGTTTAAGATTTAGAGGAAACATTTCACCCTTACGCTCCGACTTGAGAATTACTTTCTTTGTCTTCTTCTCAATAATTTCAGAACCTTCATCGTCGAATGAGCCTTTGAGACCTGTACCTCCAACAAGCTGAGATACACTGATGAGGTTGTGTTGTAGTCCTTCCACATATGCCACCTTCCTTATAGTAAAATCACCATTAGTTATCATTCCGTATCCCTTTATGGTGCCGAAAGAATTGTTTCCAAACTTGACGTTGCCACCATTTGAAAGAGACCTGTATTCCCTGAGCTCTTCTTTCCTCCCTGTCATGTGACGTGAGCAGCCACTATCGATGTACCATTCTTCGTCGAACTAATCGTCACTTATAACCTGCAAAAGTTAAGCAGATTTAGGAACCCAAAGTTTCTTGGGTCCTCGTGAGCTTTTCATAAGAACAGGAATAGTAAGAGAGATGTCAACAAGATATGTTCGTTTTATAAGTGTTGTTTCATTTTTCTTTTTGATGGTAAAAACTTTGATTTTATTAGGATTAGGTGCGTTCGGTTTAGACTCTGGTTTGGATGCATTAACCTTCTGTTTGCCTTTTTGTTCTGCTGACGAATGAGATTTTTGAGAACGAACAGAATGAGCTTTAGAGCAAGATGGAGATGAATTGGAAGAATTAGAAGGATTAGATGAATGAGAAGGAGTGGGCTTAGATTGAGATGACTTCTTGCCTGGAGACTCTAGGTAACCCTTTTGCTTTTGATCATTGGTGGGACTGACCTTAGAGTTTTGATCTCTTTTGACTTTAGAACCGAACCTTTGCTTTCGGTTGGAGCAGTTCTCTGAACCGAACCTATGCTTTCGCTTGGAGTCATTCTCAGAACCGAACCTTTGCTTTCGGTTGGTATTCTCTTCTGAACCGAACCTTGGATTTCGGTTGTTGTGGCTCTCATGCTTTTTGATAGGATTGTTCTCAAACTTCAGATTCTTGTCTTGATGTGAGAAATATGCATTCTGGGATTGCCAGAATTGTTTCCTTTCAGAGAGATTCTTCCTGTATCTCTGGTTCCTTTCACGTTTCTTATTCCTCATCTGCTTCGGTTGATGATGAATATTGGCTTTCATTTTCGGTTTCTCCTTAGCTGGTTCACTTTGAACTGTGGGAGTTTCACTTTGAACTGAGGAACTAGAAGGAATGTCTTCTTTTGCCGAACTTCCATTCTCTTGAGGAATGTCTTTCGTACCACTAGTACTTGGCACATCGAAATTATCTGGCTTGTTCAGAGGTTCTGGTATGTATCTACCTTTACTCATCCATGAGGTTCTTTCTGACAAGCCTAACGTTTCATTTGCATTATCGATTGGAGTTGACCAGAAGAACTCATCACATCCATCAGCATTGTCTTCGTTTACAATAGCTGTGAGTTCAGCGGTCTGATGTTCGGTTACTCCAGTGACCTTGTACACTTGATTTGGAGTGGTCTGGACCTTTTGATATACAACCGCTTTCTCTACTAAGATTGGGGACTTTTGTTGGGACAATCGAGCGAACTCTACTGAATTTTCAGAAATTAGATTCTTGTGGTTTTCAGGTTCGCTTTTTACAAATTCTGAGCAATCAACCGTGTCCTCTACAGAAATTTCACTCATGTTGTCGTCCTCATTAAGCTCAGATGCATTTTCAACATCAATTTTGTTTTCTGAACTCAAGTTGTCGTTTAAAGAGTCAAATTTTTGTATGGTTTCGGTTCTCAGTTTAAGTCTATCATTTTCATCCAAAAGGTTTTTAAGCATGTTCTTGTGGTCCTTGGATTTAATGAAAGATTCTATTTTGTCCAGTCCATACATGTAGGTCGGATTGACGTCATCAGATGATATCACACTCTCACAATTATAAGCTTCGGCATCAATTTCATCCTCCTTAAACTCAAGGAAGGGCAAAATCATGCGATGGATCTTTTGGCCTATTTCACAGTCCAAGTGAAGCTGAGTAATATTAGAATAAAGACGTTTTGCAATTAAACAAAAAACATTCCGCTGTTTTAACAACTTTAAATTGTCTCTTTGTAAATAAATGTTTTCGTCTCTTATTTTAACTAATTCAGACTCCTTCAACTCGATGCACATGCGCCGCTCCTCACTCTTCGAACGACACCCTGCTTAATTGATCAGTTAGATTAGAATTGGTGACTCGAGTTTGAGTTAAACTACTATCTAGATGAGAAATTCTTGTATTAACATTTTTTATTTCTTTCTCATATGTGGATTGTGGTACTTTAAATGAAACGAAAACCGATTGTACCTTCTTGATTAGTTCATCGAGCTTGTTGAACTGTACGCTGAGCGGTTTGGCCGTAAAGCACATATCTTGCTGCTCCTTCGGTTCATCGCTTCCACCATCAGTGTTGTATCCCCTCATCTGAGATACATCGGACACCATGAAGCACCTTCCTCCACTGTTCTCCTCCTTTGCCACACAAGCCTTTCCATGAGAAGGCTTCCTCACTTCGTCGTCTTCAGAGTCGGTTGACCAAACTTCCACTCCACCGAACTCGTCATCAGCAACCGAACCCTGCACAATAAGAGCATTCATGGAAGGGTTAGCGGTAGATTTCTTCTTCCTCATCTCATCAAGCTTTTTCTGTAGCAAAGCTTCCTCATCCTTTTCCTCATCTTTTTCAGCCATCTTTTTGAGGACACAATCCTTAGCATAGTGATTTTTCCCTCCACAGTAGTAACAGCTTACTCCAGAATCACCATCTGCTTTCGGTTCCTTCTTGGGCTCTTCAACCTTCGGTTCATTGTTAACCTTTTCTGAACTATAACTCCCCTGCCAGTTTCAGTTTTTGTTGCTGGGGAATCTCTTCTTAATGAACCTCTTGGGGTTAGACACCATCATAGCATAATCCTCAGACGTGAGGTCATACTCCTCCAAGTTGAAGTCTTCATCCTCCATTACAGCTTTACTTTTTGGCAGGAGGGCCAGCGAACCTAGGCTTGAAACCACATTCTTTTCCTGCAGCACAATCTTCTCCTGAGACTTGAGAATACCCACTAGTTTCGCCAAAGAGTATGATTTAAACTGCTCATGGGCTTTAACTGTTGACACCACTGCTCTCCATTCTGACCTCAGATCATTTAAGAACGTAACCTTCTGCTCGATAAGCTTCCTTTTGATGTCATGTTTGATCATCCTGCTGAGAAGATGATTGAAGCGATCGAACGTCTGGGTCACAGTTTCTTCGGCTCCTTGCCTGAATTCTCCAAACTCAGATAAGAGCAAGGTTTGGATAGAATGTTCAAGATCCTCGTCTGTAGAGTACAGTTCGCGAAGTCTATCCCAAACTTCCTTTGTCGTCGTGCATGAGCTGACCAACCTGAAGGTGTCGGACTGAAGGGCGAATCTTATCAATCTTAACGCCTTGATATTACACTGGAATTTATCCTTTTCATCTTGTGCAATATCTTTGACATCCTTCAGCAGATCATTATACTCCTTTTGAGTTTTAACAATTCTTGACGTTGCAGAATGAGAAAAAGGTCCATTAATGATTGCTTCCCATATGAGGTATCCATTATCCTCAGATCCTATGACGTAGTCTTCGAAGTGATGCGCCCAGACTTCATAATCATGGGTATATAGGATTGGAATCTTCGTGGTTGAACCGATGCTGTTGGAAATATTGATGGGATTTGATTGCGACTCATCCATTATGATCGAAAAACCTGTTCAAAGATCAGACTTGTACTAAATCAGATTAGGGCAAAACAATAAATATCAAGATTCGTCAATAATGAGATGACGGCTCAATAAATATCAGTAATTTCGGAAGAACCCTAATTGAAACCTTTTCACAGAAAAGAAGTGTATCGATTACACAGCCTCCTGCTCTGATACCAATTGATGAGATTAAAACTTAATCTTGAAGATCGATTAGATCTTAAACAGGTAAATAAAGATCAAACAGCAAGAACGTAAAAGTAATGAACAACTCAAGTATGAATCAAACGAGTCGAATGATTATAAAATAACCCTCAGAAGAGCTTGATCAAGAACATCAACTGTAGAGGGTTGGAGGTTTACAAGAACGATAAAGAAATCTGTAATGCTATCGTTATTCTCTAGATCGTTAACCTAATATGCATGCAAGCATATACTTATATAATAACCTAGCAAGCTCACGGTATGGACAGGCCCAAAACCGGAGTACAAAATAAATGGACTAACAGCCGAGCCCATTGACGCAATCTTCAAACGAATCTTCAACCCAACAGAAACCGTCCGGATCGGGAGACTTATCCCCACCACACGACAAAAATTGCATTTTTTTTATTTCTTCAATGGAAAACTCTCCTTTGAAAAAACAAGCATCAATTTCAGAAAGCTTGTGAAAGCCAATACTAGGAAATAAGGGTCAGTTCGGCCAACCTTCTCTGTATTTCTCATCAAAGAATTTGGCTGCCTCATGTTTTATCTCAGACAGATCAGTGGTCCAAACTCCATTTGCCATGATCCCAAGAATATGATTTTTTCGATTCCTGTGATTAACATAACCATGGAAAAAATGTGTAATTTCCTCGCTCTCAACTTCCCATTTTAGTTTAGCTCTTTGCTTCAGGTCCAAAGCAATGGTTCCAGCTTGTACAACAATATTAACTCCTCCAATTGATCTTTCTTTAATTTCCGATGTAGTTAAAGGCATGGATTCCCTCGCCAATTCAATCTCAACCATTCTTTTTTTTTTTTAAAGTATCTAACTCTTTGTTATCATCCATCACTACATTTCTTTTCCAACATCTGGTAGCTTTTTTATGTGTTTTAATTTATTCAGGAGGTACGCATCAGAGTGCCATACCCCACAAACTCAAAGCAAGCCTTCCTAACGACCGCCTCAAAACGATCCTTAAGAATCCATGAGTTATACAATTTGAATTTGGGGGGGGGGGAGGGGAGAGACCAAAATCATCGCACCAAGCCCTCAAGATAATAGGAGAATGATTAGAGAGATCTTTGTCCATCACAAAGCAGTAGCAAGGGGATACACGGACAAGAAATGATTACTCACCAAAAATCAATCTAACTTACTCAATTTCGCTCCCTGATTTTTAAAAAAGGTGAATCTTTGACCTCCCATCTTCAAATCAATGAGTTCACCATTGCCAATGAATTGATTAAAAGCATTTGCACTAAGAGGGCAAAAGACAGAACTTATCCACTCTTCCGGCCGGCGAACGACACTAAAGTCACCCATAAAAATCCAAGTAGCAGATCTAGAGATTTTCAAAGCTAACAACTCATCCCATAATTTTGATTTTTGGATATGTCGATTGAGTACCATAGATGTTTAATATGCCAGTACTATTAATGCCAACAAAATTACCTAGTGCCCCAATGAAGTACCTGGATTTAATAGTCTCAACTAACGAAAAGATTTTACTGTCCCATATAGACACAAGACCGCCAGATCTTCCCGTAGTGAAATCCTGCTCAAATCTACAATCAGTATTACCCCAACAACTTGCAGCATTGAGAGGCGGGGAAGACTCGCCCAATTTGGACTCTTGAATACCAATCATACATAAATTATGGTCACTCCGAAGCCTGCGAACCCAGTCAACCATGAGTTTCTCTCCTAAACCTCTAAAGAGTCATAATATTCATTGGATGATTTGATTCTCGCCATCATCACCAAAGACTTCCTTGAGAACCGGGGTATCAACATCAACCTCAAAGCCTAACATGTTGTGTAACACCTCGTTATAAAATAAATAAATAAATGTATAGAATCCCTAAAATCAAGAACAAATGAGCAAGGCGTTAGTTCGATGAGTTAAAAGTTATAATTATAGATGTTGGGGGAAGAATTGTAATTTACGGATTAGTTTGTAAAGAATGTTGGAAGTTGAGAGTGATTTGGTAATTATGGTTTTAATTTGAAATAAAATCATGAAGGATGGGGCTAAATTGTAAGTATTGGATTCAATTTGAGAATAAATTATGGAGGAGGGGCTGTTTAGTAATTTTGGGGTTTATTATGAAAAGAATTTTTGAAGTCGAGTCCTAAAGGGTAATTATTGGATTAGATTTGAAAAGATCCCAAGGGGAGGGACCAGAATTGTAATTATGGGAAAGATGTATATGGATCGGGTATATAACTCCTTTAGTCATCAAACCATAACCTTAATATGAGAGACAGCCGTCACCCACCCTTATGCCTCCCTCCAGCCGCCATTCACCTCCTTTTTCATCTCTGACCCAGCACTGCCATCTCCCCTCTGCTGTCAACGATCAGTGTACCGGCAAAGAGAAGATCCATGCATCGAGGTCGTGTTATTCGGGAGGAGCGGGAGAGTGTGGATCGTGGAGGTTGTGATTGCTGTCGGTGTCACGTCAGTCGGTGACAGAGGAGCAGTTCATCTCCATCGCACCTGCTTCACTTCACTCTTTCTTCTCCCTCGGTTCATTGAGGTTCCATAGTCCCTCCATGCCTCATTCTTCTTACCCTGCCTGTTATCGCTGCTTTATCTCATCACCACCAGCCTCCATGGGTGGTGGCTGCGAGTTTGGGTGGATGTGTGATGTTGCTTCAAGATTTTGTGACTATTGGCTTGTTGTCACCGGTAGCGAGCTCCTGAAGACCACCCTTCGTGTGTGCTGCTGCCTAACGCCGTCAACACCGCTGCTGCCACCTCTTTATGGTGTTGTCGTCACCAACCACCACCAGGAGGGTGGCTGGACTCATTTGCAAAAAAAAAAAAAAGAAAGAGTATGGGTTTGGTATGGGTGTATGTTCGTGTGTAATCGCTGCTACCGGTTTCGATGGGGTTGGAAGTGTGTTTGTGTGGCCGGAGAGTCAACAGCCACCACTCACCATCGCCGGCAACCAAGGTGGTTATGTGTGTATGTTTAGGTTAGTTAGTGGGTGTGTTACTTTGGTATTTTCGTTGTAATTGTAACAAAAAAATGGAATAATGAAAATAAATTGAAAACCACCACCTTAGGGTGGTGGCCGCCGCCACCGGCCGTCGTGTCGGGTGGCGGTGTGCTTATCTTGTGAGTTTGATTCGTTTGGGGTGCTTGAAACCCTAATGGGCCCAGTGAAGCCTAATGGGCTAAGTGAAAACCCTAATAGGCTTATTGATATTCTAGTGGGCGTAATAGGCCTAATAAATCCCTAATTGACTTAAAAGCCCAATAAATTGATAAATGGGCTAGTATTTGGGTTGGAAATCCTAATTAGGGTTTGGAAAACCCTAATGCGATGAAACCCTAATTTGGGGAATTAATCGGGACACATGGGAATTATTTGATAACTTGAAATATTAAGTAGTAAATCAATGGCAAAAATTAATCTAAGCAATATTGGACTTAATGGATTAAGTCCTTAGTGGATTAAGCCCTTAATGGGTTAAGTAGGAAACTTAACCCTAATCATCATTTTATGAGAAACCCTAATTTCACTTGGGTTTATTGTTGGGCCTTGATGGTTGGGTTATTAATGGGCCATCCAAAGTCAAGCAATTGGACTAGAATAATTTAATGGGCCTAAGGTAATGCCCATGTAAGGGGCTTGGGCCTAATTTGGAAAATTAGGCCATAAATTGGCCATAGTTTGGCCCTTAATGATTATATGATGTTGGGACTCATAATAAGACCATGTATAGGCTTGGGCCCAATTTGGAAAATTAGGCCATATGTTGGGCATTGATTCCTAGATGGACTTTGGGCCTATGGATTGGGCCTTGGGCTTGAATAAAGTCAACCTTGGGGGTAATATAGTAATTATCCAAGTATGTATTTATGGATATGCATTGTGAACCAATTATTAATTGGATGTTATTTTTGTGTTGATAGTTCGGGAATCTGTCATCCAGCAGCTGGGGTTGAGTCTGCGGGACTTCAGCAGTGTGGGATTGTGTCTACGGGACTTCAGCAGTGTGAGGTGAGTTACCTTCCAGTAGCGGTGGGTCTACGACCACAATGTCGGATTACCCGTAGGAGTTGTATGTTAGATGATTGTTTTTGTGATATCATCTAGGTTTGCTACTACCTGATATGTTATATGCTAGCATGATATGTTATATTTGATAGTAGTAAAGTTCAGTTGTTAGAACCGAAGGGTAGGTCAGGCAGCCCAGATATGTCTGACAGTATGTGATGATATCTTTATATGCTGGCATGATATGTTATATGTGATAGTGGTAGTACGAGGAGAATAGTCACCAAGTTCGGTTGTTAGGACCGAAGGGTAGTTCGGACACCCCAGATATGTCTGATAGTATGTTTATGTTATGATATATGTGATAGTAGCAGTAAGGTGTGGAATAGTCCCTGAGGGTCGGTTGTTAGGACCGACGGGTAGGTCAGCACCCCAGAATGGCTTGACACGGGTAGTTCAGCACCCCAGAATTGACACGGGTAGGTCGGCACCCCAGAATGGGCGTACCGGGTAGGTCGGGCACCCCAGAATTGTCCGACAATATGTATTCTTTGTGATTGTATGGTATGTGGTATGATGGGGGAACTCACTAAGCTTCGTGCTTACGGTTTTTAGTTTTGGTTTCAGGTACTTCCTGTTTAAAGGAAAGGAGTCGGCTTGATCGCAGTGCATTACACTATGTTTTCCGCACATAAGATCTCTAGGATTACACTTTGATATGGTTTTATGATAATATGTTTTGATTACTGACACTTTGGTTTGACACGAGATATTATTATGAATGTTTTTATACTGATGGTTTTATGTAATAACTTATTTAAAAATGAAATTTTTGGCCTTGAAAATTGTGATGTTACATGTTGTCTACCTCAACCGTGTTTCTAATTTCCGACAAGGAGGATGGAGAATCAACCTTTATGTCCGAGAGAGGAACTTGGGAAGGGATCAGGAATCTATTGAGATCAATGGAAGCTTGAGGCGCAGGAGACTCCGAGAAATCAATTGGGGCAACAATGACATTCCTCAATACTCTTCTTTTATCCTGGGCACTATCGAAGTTCATATCTGCCCACGCATGGCGAGATTAGATCCACTATTGTTGAAGCGGTCAAGGAATCAAGCTTGGAGGACTCGACATCAAATACATCCGACAAAGCTAGCTCCCTGGGTCCCTCCCTGGAGGTGACATCTTCACCAGCAGACGTAGTAATGGATGATGATGATCGGGGAAACCGAAGTGACATACATGGGAAACATAAAGGGTCAATTGCTTGAATTGATGCGCATGGGAAATCGCAGGCGGAGATTGAAATTTTTGACAATAATGAAGGTATTATTGTTGTGGCATATGTAGACCTTATTAATGAACTATAAATATCAATGCATGAAACCGATTGCTATGTGACAATGAAGGAAATTCTTGACACAGGGTGGAAATCATTGCAAAAGTTTGGCCTACCGTAAGTTTTATGGTAACCAAGATTATAATGAATTGTATCTTCAATAAATTTTAAAATACCTTGAAACAAGATTATAACGTGGTACATACAAAATTTGTGAATTTGAACAAATCTTGAAACCGTATAAATTGCTACTAAAGCGCATAAACCATCTGCATCACCGGAAACACCTCTACTTTACACATTTAATATATCGGTTCTGACATAATTTAAGGTTTTCGTTTGAACAAAAGTCATATATTTTTAATCCATTTACTTGTATGTTTGAGCGTATTATTAATTAAACGTATATAGTCATTCAGTTATTAAATTAAAAACGTTTCCTGAAAACAGGAGAAAAAAAGGTGGTTATCCAAAGCATACGAAGATGGACAAAAGCTCCACGCAAAAAAAAAAATTTTTTTTTGGACGACAACTCATATCATTATTTGACTTCCAGAGAGTGCGTCGTACCCTTATAAATAGAGAAACCCTTTACTAAATAATTGCACATACCATATATAGTGGAAGATCCAAATTAATGGTGGAGATCATATAGATTACAAAGACGAATAGATATATGCCACATGGTTGCTCAAATACTAATTTGATACAAAGGTGTCGAAATAAAATCCCACATGGTGGCTCAAATCCTATTCAAATATCCTCTCTTTTTTCTTAAAATACACAAAGTGCGACCCTATTCTAATCACCCCTCTATATATATCTAAGCGTTGGTCTTCCATTGAATTCTCATCTAAACAAACCTTGATCATTATTCACAAACAACTTAACATGTCAACACTGTCTACTGAGCACTTTGAGAATTAAATGAGGCATTTTAAATGAAGAAAACTTCTACTTGACACTTATTCATACCAACAACCAGCGGCTGCTGTGACTGCTCCATCACAGTCAAGCCCATATACACAACGTAGCAACTTTGATGCGAATGTGGTGATGGTGCTGTCAGTGCTGATATGCGCTCTGATTTGCTCACTTGCATTGAACTCCATCATCAGGTGTGTATTAAGATGCACCGGATTATCTAGTTCAGAAAGCAGCGATAGCCAGGAAACAAATTTAGTTAAAGCCAGCACTGGAATCAAGAAAAAAGCATTAAAGAGTTTCCCAACAGTCAGCTATTGGGAAGGACTGAAGCTAACAGGATTGAACAAAGAATGTGTGATATGCTTGGGTGACTTTTCAACAGGAGAGCGAGTAAAAATACAGCCAAAGTGCAACCACGGATTTCATGTGGGTTGCATCGATAAATGGCTGAGTTCACATTCATCTTGTCCAACATGCAGGAACTACTTACTTGAAACATGTCAAAAGATAGGTAGGAATTTTCCATTGAGTAATTTAAATTATTATTGACACCAAAAGTTCTTTCCCTAGAATAAGTTACATGCTTTGCAATTGTTTTACAAGTCTTTTTTTCTAAAGTATATATCATCAAATTAAATTCATTAAAACTTTACTGTAATTTGTTAATACTTGTATATAAGTAAAAAGGGTACTTTTAATAAATAATATAATCTGATTTAAAATAATATAATCTGAGTATCATAATTCATTCGTTATACATAATACACAAATTTGGATGATGGCGTGATGTCTATTTAGAGGTGCACAAACCGGAACTGTTTCTTCATATTAAGAGTTGTCATCTAACCGGTTAGGATTTAACCCAATCGCCAGTTAGGAATCACTTCACTAAAAGAAACTATAGTATTACCGGCGACAAGCGTCGCCACTAAAAGACCACTGATGATGCTTTGTTGCTGATAATCAAAGTGTCACCGCTAATGCCATATGTCGCCACTAAAAGAGTGTCGCCGCTAATAATTTGGCGTCGCCGCTAATAACCGACTGTCGCCACTAAAGGCATCGCTGGTACTGGTATTTTTTTTTTCAATTTTACATCAAAATTGAAAAAAAAATTATATAAAAAGTATAAAAACTGCTATGATATTAATTAAGCTAATCTTACATCCTTCCATTCCAAAATATTAATCCAACACCCATTTAAAATACTCATCCAATTTAACGTAATACAAAGTATCGAAAATATTAGTATAAAATACTTACAGAAACAAAACATACAAAAATCCTACAACTAGCTACTCGTCATCATCGGATCTTTTAACATGCCGGATCTTTTAACATTGTTTGAAGCATTTCCAGCTACAAATAAAACCATGTATACTCTTATAAGTTAAACCAACATTATAACATTCTATATACAAAATATACATTCTACATACAAACAAAGTACAAAATATAGCATTGTACAATAACTAACAATTACCAAATTAACTACAAATACCATTATAACATTGTACTTTATATAGTAAGAATTACCAAATTACATATATTGCATATAACATATTATAGCATTGTACTATAACTAACAATTACCAACCGACAAAATACCATCATAGCATTGTACTTTCTATACAAACAATTACCAAATTACACATATTGCATATAACATATTATAGCATAGTACTATAACTAACAATTACCAAATTACAAAATACCATTATAGCATTGTACTTTCATAAACTAATAATTACCAAACTACACATATTGCATATAACATATTATAGCATTGTACTTTTTTCATTTTTTCCATTATAGCATTGTACTTTCATAAATTAACAATTACCAAACTAAAAAATACCAATATATCAAACTATAACCAAACTAACAATTACCAACATTTGAAACAATTACCAAAATGAAATAGTTTTGTCGCCTGTGATTGTGGTTGTTGTTGTGTCAATGGTTGTTCCTAATTTATACATCGACACAACCATAGAAGGTTTACACCCGATGCCTCTAATATGGCCCCGTTGAACACCCAATATTTTTTGAAAACAATTTTGTGTATCCTTTGGTGTTAGACCGCTGGCTTCAGATGAAGCTTGAGTTTGTTGACTGATCTAAAGGAGTAAAGCATTCTGTATTTTCAAAAAATGATAAATATCATAAAAATTAGATCACTAAATACACCTTGACGATATAAACACTTATATGAAAATACAAATTAACCACTTACGTATTGTTGCTCGACTGCATGACTACCAAATACCCCTTGAAGATGAGTATTAGCCTTACGAAATATTTCGATATGAGTGATGTCCTATTTAACATTAAAATTTAGATTAATTCTAATTCAAATAAACAATTAAATATATCATAGCTTACTTCTTTGGAACATGCATTGCCATACAATCACAATCCCCCTCTATTTACAACTTGTTGTGCATGGACTCCTTTGTTTGATGTCGAACGCTTTAAAAATTCAGGAGTTTGAAAATGTTCTACTGCTTGCGCCCAATTTTCATGTGACATATCATCGGGAGGGGGGGTGGGGTTAGTTAATGCCCTTGTGATATCTGTAACCCCCCCCCCCCCCCCCGACATTCTGAAAAATAAGTATGCACATTATTTTTTTCAGCCTTTATAAACTCTTTGTAAAGTTGCATGAATGCTCTACTACAATTGAGCATGCTCAGGATCCAAGTTAACCTTATGTAAATCAAACTTATTTTACAAATACAAAAAGTTTATTAAATCTCAATCACAACTAAACTTAAAATATTATCCAAGTTACCTTTAAATGCACGACTGTGGCATTCCTTAAAGCGGGGGAAACATTTTCCCACCCAGATACGTTTCATAGGGATGTTCATCCATATATACCTCCAAATCTCACGGGTAAACCAATTACCACAATTCCCAACAGAGAAATATGTAAGCTCTCTATTAAAATCCAAATCTATGGGCTTTCCCTTGTTTGCCCATATCAGCTTTGATAGCTGAATGTTTTTTGCTAGGCCTCTTCTTTTTTGGGAAGCTCAGCTGAAAAATATAATTAAAAATATTAGTCATGATAGCTTATAACAAATGGATAAAAATAGCTAATAAATATATCAAAATAAGACTTACCATCATGTTCATGTTGTCCATGACCAAAGCCTACTGGAGGTGGTGGATCCTCGGCTCCATCACCTCAATGTCCTAGGCTCATAACAGTTGCCATCACATAGAAGAGTATCGCCAAACTAAACCCCATATATAGCCTGTAAAATTACAATATAAATAAAAGTTACACATATTGCATATACAAAAATAATACACTTTCTATTATAGCATCCTACTTTGTTTTTTTTTTCATCTATAACATTATAGTTTCCATATGGAATATAAATACACAAAGTACATATATATTTTTTTCATTATAGCACTATAGTTTAGTTCCCAAGTTGCATACAATACAAACATACATATATATATATATATATATATATATACAAATATACATATTATATATACATACAAATATATTTTCCTTTATAGCATTATACTTTCGAAATTGCATACAAATACACAAGTTAGGTGATCATACATATATATACACTTATACATAAATAAATATAAACATATAGACTTGTACATAATACACATCTATATATAAAAATTAACATATTAAAATACCATTATACATACATTACAATCACAAATAGTAAACAAATCTATATATATATATATATATACATATAAACATATACATTATACATACAAATACATATACACATATGGCAAACAAACATACATATATAAACATACATAATTTTTCTATTTTCACCATAAATACATGCATTACACATACATTACACATATACATACATTATACATACTTACAAAAACACATACAAATACCTATGTACAAACACATAATATAAATACACAAATACATATGTTATAAAAGAACCTGGTTATGTAATCTAGGGGAGAAGGGTGGTGGTGGCGGTATTCCGACCACGGTTCCATAGTTCCGGCAGAAATGTGATTTTCCGACAACACACCTTAAATCATTAAATTAAAGCTTAAAATCACTTGAATAACAACAAAAAAAAGATAAATATAAAATAAGGGAGGATTCGTATCTTTTCCATTCGTTTTGAGTCGCCCCTCCTACCACTATCACATAATATCATAGCATACTAGCACATAAACCATAATAGATATGACATACCAGAAAATTATCACAAATACAATCATATCTACTATAATCAGCTACCAGTGGGCCGACATTGGTGCCTTTAACCCGCTTCTACAGGAAGGTAACTCACCTCACACTGCTGAAGTCCCACGGGTAAAACCCTGGCTGCTGGATGAAGGATTCCCAAACTGTCGACATCAAAACAAAACACAATGAATAATTGGGTTTGATGTGTGTTAAACCAACTACTTTTATTCCTACTTCTAAATTGTAAATTAATCACACAAAAGGCAGTGGACCTATCAATTGGTGGTATAGATCTAGTAAGCAGGGTATCGAACTCAAGGAACGTGAATTAAACTAACTACTAAAATTATCTAAAAAAACATCAAATAATAAAAGAGGGGTTTTCTCTAGTTTTACAAAACTAGAAACTTACTAACAGTTAAACAAAATAACTAACTAACAACACAACAAGCAAAGACCAACTAAATTCAATATCTAAAGGGACTTTTGTTCAGCTTCGACTCAATTGATCCTATGGTTGATTTAATGGTAATAGTGCAATGGATTAACCTTCTATTGGCTACCGATTCAGGTGATTAGGTTCACATTCGCTATCGCTAATCCTTAGAAAATAAACTAATTCAAGTAGTGGCCAATTGTCTAAATTAATTAATTCTCTAGGTTATTTATTCGGGTTAAATAAGACTTGTAATGGTTAATGAAATTAATAATTCAATTAGCCTCTTGTTGTTGGTTTATCAAACAAGGTCACACATTAACTTACCCATTCTCTAATTAATCCTAGATTCACATTCGCTAATCCTAGGCACATAATAAAGTGTTCACATAAATCACATGAGGTAAACAATTAAGAGATGTTCATGCAGCCTAATTGCCTTCCTATTAAGAGAAAATAGTTATGGTTAATGCATAAGGATCTTCAACAAGCTTAATTTAACAAAATCACCAATTTAAAGTTAATCCTATCATTAATCAGACCATAGTCTCAAAAGTGTCTTACCAAAACCAAATCTAAAAAATTTAGCTCATGATTAAGGCAATAGGAAACTAAAAAACGAAATTCAATGACATAAACATGGTGTAGGTACAAAATCTAGTTAAGAGAAATCGAATTATGCCTTAGTTATCCTTCAATATTGGAATTGGGTTGGATCTTCACTCTTCCAGATGCCTCTCTTCGTTCTGAATCGCAGCTCCTCTCTCTAGGGTTCTCCGAATTCTTCGTGTATCGATCTGGAAGGCTCCTTTTATAGATTCGACTCGACTTGTCGAGTCTCAGACCAACTCGTAGAGTCCCTCATTAAATCCCCGTGTATGGTAAGTCAAGGACTCTTCTGCTTCGCGAATCTTCGTGGGAACTCATCGAGTCAACGCCAGACTCGCCAAGTCCTTTGTGGTTTTTGGTCCTTTCTTCTTTTGTTCACTCCGAAGTTTCCCGATAGCTGCTCTTGCTTCCTTTTGCTTGCGAGCATTTCTTTCGGACTGAAAATATAATTCAAACATTATTAAGTACCTTTTGTACATAATATGCAATTAATTAGCTAATAAATGATAAAAAAAAGTCTACACTAAATATAGGGCAAAACATGCACATATCAAAATACCCCACACTTGACTTTTGCTTGCCCCCAATGAAAACTGAATTTTAAAATACTAGCATCACATCAGACAATCCCAATTGAACCCTGCCATTATGCCAAGACCGCAACGCATGAATTTGTGTCTAAAATTTTCCTAAGGATCCCCTTAAATTCTAAATACTAACAATCCTCATAAACACTCGTCCACTTTTTTCAAACAATGCTCATTTTATGCATCCCTCCGAATCCATCCACAGAAAACCTCCTAACCTCAAGGTATTTTTGGTTGAGCAACCCAAGCATACATAAACTAGAAAATTAGAATTCTTGATACCCTCATACAACATTTTGGAATTCTTCACTCTTGATAATTTGACTTTAGTTTCCTTGAATTCACTGTCTTTTGATTTTTCAGTATCCTCAACTTTTTTTCTTCTTTAGAATCTTGATCTTTTGATCTTCACTTTGATTGCTTCAAAATTCTACAACTTTTCTTGTAATTCTCTCCTTTTTTCATGTACTCACTTTTTTCCACTCAAAACCCTACATGCTTAAGCAGGGGCGCTCAACTTCAACCTTTACGGGTTAAAAATAATAATTTTCCTGGATACATTTCAAGTACACGATGCTAAACATACCGCATCCCTCAAACTAAGCGAGGTTGTGTTTTTGTCCCATGATTTCACTAGAATAAGGGAGGCCACAAATGCATTATCACGTATATTGGCTCAACTAAACATTTGCTTCTTCATAAAATCATCAAACATAATACTAGCATGAACCCTAATTGCTTTGACCAAACTTTTCTAATTTAGCCATAGCAATTTTAATGCAAAATTTTCAAGATTTTGAAAATTTAACTAAAATTTTAACTAATGTAACCAACCCCCTACCCCATACTTAATTTATGCACTGTCCCCATTGCATATTATGCATGATAAAGAACAATAAAATAAAGAGGGAATTGGAACAAACTCCCCTGGGATAGTAGTTGCGAGGTTGATATTCTTCAATTTAGCTCCATCTTCAATTGAATTTAAACATGGGACCAGCTCATCCATGTTTTGGTGTCAAATCTTGTGTGGTTAGCTCCAAATATGCAGGAAACATTCTCGTAAATTTTCGGGAATTGATCTCAAAGAAAATGCAGTCAAGTAGTGTATAAAATGTCATCAAATCAGCAGCTCTAGAGGTGTTATGTGGAACGACTCATCGAGTCCAATAGGTGTCTCGCCAAGTATTAGCGTGAAAAGACAGAAATCGTGAAATCATATTGGAACTCATCGAGTCTGGTAAATGCACTCGGTGAGTCCATCGCTGGGTGTCAAAAACAGATTATGCTATAAATCCAGCTCTTGGAAAACTTCAAAAATATATTCTTCTGTTCTTCAGTAATTACTCACTCCTTAATCTCTCTATAACCAGACTCGATACTTAGACTCAATACTTCACCCTCTCTCACCAAGACTTGACTCTTCATTTTGACCCCTTGCAAGCATTCCCTAACTCAAATTCTGAAAAGAACCAAAACAAATATGAAATCAAAAAAAATAATTCAAATCCTACATAAAAGTTTAAACACACCAAGCAAACAAAATAGAAATTGTCTTAAAACAGCCAAACATATAAAAGGATAAAACTTCAATCTTCATCTTCTATGTCTTCTTGCGCATCTTCCTCTCTAACTCCACTTCCACCAGTGTCACGTCTGCGTGCATTCATCTTCTCCTCCCAAGCTGATGTATAAGGAAATTGGTCCCCATTCACATGTTGGATGTTGAAGTAGTTAAACATTTGGATGAAGGACCGGTTGGAAAACTTCACGCCTCTTCCTAAATCATCTTGATATTGTCTTCCTTCAACATTAAACCACTCCGGGGATATTTCATCTTCCACTGGAATAACCGGTGAATCTATAGGTGTTTGCCCGCATCTTTTCCTCACTCTCCTACCCAGCTCCTCGGGTCCGATCACGGCATCATCATGTGGAATATCATAGTGTCCCCTTCCACAATCCTCAATAATTCTAGCCCTTCGAAAAAGAATGGGATTAAAGGGAGGGATCGGGACCATTGTCATCAAGTTCCAAGCTCCCTGTTCCATCAACCCATATGATTTGGCTAGGTGGGTCACGAACATCCCGCCATTTATCTTTGAAGTTTTGCGATCTTTCACCGCCCCGTCAGCTAAGTAAGATGCCATGCAGTAGGGAAGATTGTAGAAAATATTCAGAGTAATATTACTCCACAAGTAGAAAACATCAAGGTTTGGAACCTTGTAATCATCCTTCCGCATGTTTATTGTGTTTGCAACAAGGCAGTGGATCAATCTATCGGTGGGTGATCTAATACTCCCCTCTTGAGCGGATTTAGGGATATATACTTTGTTAGCAATGGTATTCCACCAATTGGAACCCACAACACCTTCCAGGAACTCCTTGTGACATTGCTAAAGAAAGGTGCAAAACTCTGCAGTGGTGACCAATTTTTGGTCATAAATACCAAGTCTGCAAGCCAGTTCGACCATACTGCATTTATGAAATTCACCACCAAGGCAAAAAGTGACCACTCCGGGGTTATATTAGTCGTCCCCTCCACGGAAACTGATAGTTGAGAAAAACTCCCAACATAGCTCCATGAACACCATCTCTTGTATGCGGAATACCCGGCTCCAGCATCACATGTAATAGACATTCCATCATGTATGTATATTTTGACAAGATACGGGGCCAACTCCTCTTCGTAACAAACTCTCCCCATCCATTCCCAATCAATTGCATTTGGGACACAAATATCCTTCTTCTTAACTTCAACAAGCTTCTTCCATCTTTTCATTGTAGACTCCGACTCAATTCTTGGAAAATTTAACCAAGGATGGTTTCCTTGGTTACACCTAGAACTTTGTCCACCTCTTGGAAACATTTTCTGCACAATAGTAAAGACATACAAACCAGAAAACATGTAAACATAAAAATTAAATTTTTGGGACTGCCTCAGGGGCCGACTCGTCGAGTCCATGAACAGACTAGGCGAGTCGTAGGAACTGTTCGAGTCGCAATTCCAAATATGGACAAATCATCCATTAAAACTCATAATTTCTTCCAGGGGTTTGTCTCGGAGTGCATACTAAATATAAATCAACAACCTATTCCATTTATAACATCCTAATTAGACAAAAGTTAAAACCCCGAGAAGTCTATTGTAGTCAAAATCGGAGTTACAACCAAAATTGGTCCATTATCCTGCAAAATTCAAAGTTATGAAGATTAATAACAAAAGAAATGCATACCTTTTTAGCAGAAAGTGGAAGAAATCAAAGAAGATTTGATGATGCTTGAGAGAATTTTTTGGCACGTTGAGCAAGGGCCTGGTGGCCAGTTGAAGTGAAAATGTTTTACAATTAGGTTAAAAACCCTAATTTTACAGAATTGTAAAAAAAATCCAGTAAATCGAACTGACTCGTCAAGTCATGGTATGGACTCGGCGAGTCGTGACGCGAATTCTATTCATCTCTGCGTAAGGACTCGTCGAGTCTGCGAGTAGACTCGCCGAGTCTACTAATATGTGCAAAACACTTCTTTTTCCAAAATTTTCTTTATTTAATAATCACACCACCCCACACTTAGGCCTTAATTACGCTCAAGAAGTCATTTATGGATAAATATGAAAATTAAAATAGGAAAATCCTAAATAAAACCTAAAATGTAACACCCGGATTTCCAGGTATGAGATTTTGTTCCTTTACTTTTGGGTTTTGTGGGGGAACTTGGCGAGTTGGCGTCTAGACTCGCCGAGTATGGTCGCGGATTCGTATGTGAGTTCACAGCTGGACTCGGCGAGTTCATGAGTGATGTTTAATGAAACCCTAATTTCCAGGGTTTAAGACCTATTTAAAGGCCCTTATGGCCGTCCATTGCGGCTATCACACCCCAGAGAGAGTCCTAGATCGCTTGTGAGGTGAAGAGAGGACATTGTTGATCATTTGTTGGTGAAATTTGAAGGAGAAGGTGACCAAGGCAAAAGAAGGCTGAAGGAAGTGCAAATCTAGTGTCTTCAGAGATCAAAGGCTTCATATTAAGGTATTCCTTCGGACCTTCTCCAGTTTTGGGTGTTGATTCATAGAGTTAGGGTTTTTAAACCCTTTAGAAGAAGAATATGTAGAGTATTTAGTCCCCTCTCAAGTTTGTGCTTTGGATCTGGACTCAAAGAGGTCCAGTGACTTTATCCCATGGAGCTTTATGAGTCATTTTGGGATTATTGGACTTAGGTTGCCATTTTTAGGACTAAATCACCACTGGATTCCATTATGTTGATATGTAAGCATCAAGTTTCGAGCTTTACATGACTGTCGTGCTTGGGAAGGCCAGATCTGTGGATTAGGGGTACAGATCTGACCCCAGGAGGTCAATAGAGATGGTGCATGGCATGAACTCGCCGAGTTGTTCTTGAGACTCGCCGAGTAGGGTTAGGGTTTCACATGAATAGCTCTGTGAGTAGACTTGCCGAGTTGGGGGATAACTCAGTGAGTCAGAAAGGGATTAGAGGATTGGGGTTCAAGGCGGTACTCACCGAGTTGTTCTTGAGACTCGGCGAGTTGAGTCGGGGTGGCCCCGCGATTCATGCCAGGTGTGACTCGTCGAGTAAAGAGAAGGAATCGACGTGACAAGAAAGGGACTAAGAGGGTCAGTGGACACGTGTAGACTCGTCGAGTCGCCCAAGTGCACTTGACGAGTCGGGTCAAAGTTTGACAGTT
Organism: Lactuca serriola; assembly: GCF_051521515.1. NCBI lineage: Eukaryota > Viridiplantae > Streptophyta > Magnoliopsida > Asterales > Asteraceae > Lactuca > Lactuca serriola. The sequence continues at coordinate 285,526,516 of NC_136411.1, forward strand.
GACTTTTGTTGACTTTAGGGTTTGATCAACAGTAAGGCCTTTGAGCCAGGAAAGGGGTAAAATGGTCTTTTACCCTTCTGAGGATGTTAAGAAAGTTTGGATTATAGTTACATTTATGGGAGTATTTGCTTTATGTGATTAGGTGGAGGCTAGATCACGTTTCTACCGAGACAGAGACTTACCGAGATATCAGAGGTGAGTCTTCTCACTATACTATACCTGGAAAGGTACCTATGTGTGACCAGAAGGTCTTGTATGTTATGAGTTGCATGTTTTGCGTTGCATGTTCTGTATGCATTATGTATGTGATATGTATGTTATGTATGATATGAGCCAGGAAGACATTATGACATGGACCGGAAGATCAGGGAGTCATGGACCGGAAGGACGATACGAGTAGGACCAGAAGGTCTGCTGGGACTGGGACGGAAGTCCCCTGAGACACATGGACTGGAAGGTCATGTTGAGTATGGCCTGGAAAGGCGTATGTGTGTAAGGGTATTTTGGGGAACTCACTAAGCATTTGTGCTTACAGTTGTTTTGTTATGTGTTTCAGGTACTAGCGAGGACCGTGGAAAGGCGTCGGCGTGACTCGTACACACTAAAGAGAGGATTTGATTTTTGTGATCTTGGGATACGATCTGTTCTGATAACTATTACTGGATATTTTATAAAACATCTTATGTGAAAATGGTTGTGAAAAAAATGAAATTTTTGTTTTGAAATTCACGTTGTTACATAAAAAAACGAAAACTAAAACGGAAAAAGAAAAGAAAACTCTTTTGTCGGGTTGCCTCCCGCAAGTCATTAGTTGGACTCCTTCCCGCTCTACGTTTCTTCGTTTTCCTTCATCAGGAATTCACGCTTAATCTTTTGTTGTTTATACTTTTTCTTGTAAGCGTGTATTTTTCTCTTATATGCCCTTCGCAATTCTTCTTTCCATTTCCTTGTGACATCTTCTTCAATTGCATACTTGATCTGTTTCCCAACCTTCTTCTTCTTCACCCTGTTCTTTGGACCCATCTTTTGTACTTCTTCTTTGCCAATCTCGATTTCCCGTACAGTTGCCACTTCATCATCACTTGATATTAAGGATTCTTCCTCACTTCCGTCACCTACTAAAGAATCCGATAGTTCAAATGTAAATACTTCATAATTAGTAGAAACTCGGGCTCGAGGTTTGGTTCCTTTGATTGTAGTTGACTCGAAGCCATATGTGACTCAATGGGTGAGTTATTCATGTCATCATTCCAGGCCTTTGCATTCTCCTTTTCTCCCAAGCTTACCGTCTTGTCAAGTTGAATTGCTTCCTCTTTTTGCATCATCGTGTCAAGGTAAGCCAATTGTGCGTGTTGGAAGTCACAAAATTTTCAACAATTTCACTATCTTCTATTGGACTTTCCAAAGGATCAGGAAAATTGTGCCCGTCAAGGCTAGAAAGGGGATTTGTAAGTAGCAGGACAAGATCTTCATCATTTTTGAAGTTCTCGTTTGGACTCGTCGAGTCATTCGATGCTACTTGGCGAGTTGGTGAGGTTTCCACAATTTTTATTGTTTCTTTGGAATCAACTTCCTCTAGCAACCTTTCTATCTCTTTTAAATCTTTTTCAGCATCGAAATGTCCTCCAGAAGGTAATAGAAATTGATTTGGATTTTCTTCTTGTAAAAGCGCAAACTCTCTTTCTAACACTTCATCATCCAAATCTATTGAGGAAACTTTTCCATCTTTTGTCCTTTCATGCTTTTTCTCTTGTTCTGCTCTAAACACCACTGAATCGCTCCCCATCCTTAGTGTTAGAGTAGATTCGCACACATCGACCAATGCACAAGCGGTATTCAAAAATGTTCTCCCAAGAATGATTGGATCCTTAGGGTCTTCTTCCATGTCAAACACTACAAAGTCCATGGGGAAAACAAATTTATCGGCTTTGATGAGAAGATCTTCGCACACTCCTTTTGGATGTATTATTGTCCTATCGGCAAGATGGATCTTCATATGAATCGGCCTTGGCTCTGGTAAATTTAGCTTCTTTAAGAAAGAATATGGCATTATATTAATACTTGCACCTAAATCGGTCAACGCATGAGTAGCAATTATGTTCCCAAACTGACAAGGTATGGAGATGCTTCCCGGATCACCCCTTTTTCTGGCAGCTCATTCAACACTAGTTCAGCTACTTCTGCCATATCTTTTCTAGACACAAAGAGAGTCTTCAACAAGCTTGCATATTTAAGCGTTTGAAGTATCGTTTCAACAAACGGAATGTTGACTTGAAGGGCCTTTACATGCTCCAAAAACTTTCTATACTCTTTAACTTGATCATCAGGAAATGGCAAAGGTGGCCTAGAAGGCTTTAAAGAATAAACAATTTTGTCATCAGGCCTTGGACTCCTCGAGTCCATAACTGGGACTTGTCCAGTCGAGTTGGGTTTTGCTGAATTCGAGTTTCCTGTTTCTTCTGCTTGCACCTTTATTGAGGCATTCTGGGTAGGGGTCAGAGCAAGGTTCTAAAAAGCTCGTCATGGCTCCGCCATGGCTCTAAGGCTTGTATGTGCCGCCAAGCTTTACCAAAATGCCGCCTTGACTTATATATGTGTATAAAAATAAATAATAGTTGAAAATACATATAAAAATATGAATTATATACAAAATTGTCGCCTTAAGTCACGCCTTACAAACGACGTGGCTCGCCAAGGCTCGGAAAAGCTTGAGGCTTGACATTACCGCCAAGTCACGCTTTACGTTATTTAGAACCTTTGGTCAAAGGAGTCAATTTTTTTTTCATAACTAGTTATTATAGCATTCAAATGCTCCATTTGTGGATTCTTTTCGGTTTTGCTTGGAAGATCACCCAATTGTCTTTGATTGATTTCTTGCGCCAGCTACCCTAGTTGTTTCTCAATGTTATGAATAGATGCTTGCTGATTCCTTGGTATTGTTCCTGTATCTTGTATTGTAGCATCATGGTCATTGTGTCTTTTCTCAGATGCAACTACAAATTTAGTGAGCATTTCTTCCAAGTTTAGTTTCCTTTCTTGCACCAGCTCGTCCTTTTGGTAAAAGCCCCTTGCTTGTTTTCTAAACTTTTCCTCCTTCGCCTTTTTGTACTCATCATATGGTAGCCATTCTTTCTTCGGTTTTCACCAATTATTATCAAATCTATCTTCGCTTAAGTAGAATACTTGAGCTTTCTTGTTTCCATTCTCATCCAAGTCACAAACTCTATTAAGATGAGGTCCGTTACAATTCTCACATCCAACCCGAATAGCATGGATTGTTTGATCCATCTTATCCATCCTCCTATCCATGGTTTTCAACATTTCCATCATTGCCTCCATGTCCATAGAAACAGAATTCACCTCCCCTCTAATTGGATTATTCCTAGGATTATGATATTCTCTAGAATGCTTAGAGAATTCTTCAATTAAGTCCTTGATTTCCGGGGGTGGCTTCTTTGTGAAAGGTCCTTTCGAATCAAGAAATTTCCTTGTGGTTACATTCAATCCATCATAGAAAATGGAGACTTCTTGTTGACTATTTAGATAATGATCCGGGCAGTTTCTTAGCAAGCCTTTGTATCTCTCCCACGCCTCGTACAAGGATTCTCCAACTTGTTGTTCAAAGTTGGCGATAGCTTTCTTTAATTTGGCTATCTTTGAGGGAGGGAAAAATTGATCAATAAATTCTTTTTTCATCTTAGCCCATGTAGTGATGGATCCGGGAGGGAGTGACTTGAGCCAATCCTTTGCAACACGTTTGAACGTGACGGGAAGCATACGAAGCAAAACGGGATCGCGGGCCACATTAGGAAAATTAAAGTAGTCGGTTATGTCGCTGACCTCTTCTAGGTGCTTCTACGCGTCTTTGTGATCTTTTCCATAGAATGGAATCTCCTTAAGATAGGCGAGTATGTGGCCTTTAAGTTCACAATTGGTGTTTGCGGGAATCGCGGGTTGCACGAGCCCTGGACCGGTGTCTTCACGCATCTTCTTCTTCCATTCGCCCATGGGAACTTCATCGATGTTAGCCATGGCAGTGTCGAATCTGCCTTCTAAATCGCTTCCTTCAAATTCGCTTTCTTCTCGTTCGGATTCATACTCGTTGTCCTCCTTGATTGGGTTTTGTTCACCAAGGAAATGCTGGATCCTCCTGATTTACTGCTCTTCTTCTTGCTGAAAACAGATCTGATATTCTTCAAAGGTGAATTCCTTGAAGATGCGGATTCTCCAACGGTTTTGCCTTTGTTCTTCTTTAAAGTAGCTTCCGGGTCTTCAAGTGGTGGAATCAAAGGTGTATTTCCTCCTCTAGTCATAAACGTACTGCAAATAAACAGAAAGATACGCGTAAAAGGAACAAAAAAGAACTAAAAACGAAAATAGTTGTTCAACGATGGACTCATCGAGTCTGGTCGTAGGGACTCGGCGAGTTCAATGCAAAATAGCAAAAATTGTAAACAAACATCCTAAAATCTAAAGACTGAAATTCAATTCTAATCCTAAATCTACTAAGCAGTAACTTTATGCAAGAGAAATCTCACACAAAGGATCGATAACAATAGTAATCAATTTAAATTTAGAACCGTTCTCGGGCAACGGCGCCAAAAACTTGATGTGTGTTAAATCAACTAGTTTTATTCCTACTTCTAAATTGGAAATTAATCACACAAAAGGCAGTGGACTTTTCAATTGGTGGTATAGATCTAGTAAGCAGGGTATCGAACTCAGGGAATGGCAATTAAACTAATTACTAAAATTATCTAAAAAATAGAGTAAATTGCACGAATGGTCCCTATGGTTTAGGGTAATTTGCGGGTTTGGTCCCTAACTTATTTTTTTAACTCGGAAGGTCCCTGCTGTTTGTTTTTTTTACGCGCTTGGTCCCTGTTTTACCTAAAAAACTTATTTTGCCCTTGATTTTTTAATTTATTTAAATACACACACCACCAACCTCATCTCCCTCACCTTACCTTACCTACCCCACCATTTTTCTCTATTTAAATAATAGTATTTTTAGGTAAGATAGGGACCAAACACGTAACAAAAACAAATAATAGGGACCAATGGTGTAACAAAAACAAACAGTAGAGACTTTCCGAGTTAAAAAAATAAGTTAGGGACCAAACCCGCAAATCACCCCAAACCATAGGGACCATTCGTGTAATTTACTCAAAAAAATATCAAATAATAAAAGAGGGGTTTTCTCTAGTTTACAAGACTAGAAACTTACTAACAGGTAAATTAAATAACTAACAACTAAGCAAGCAAAGACCAACTAAATTCAATTTCTAAAGGGACTTCTGTTCAGGTTTGACTCAATTAATCCTATGGTTGATTTAATGGTAATAGTGCAATGGATTAACCTTTTATTGGCTACTGATTTAGGTGATTAGGTTCACATTCGCTATCGCTAATCCTTAGAAAATAAACTAATTCAAGCAATGGCCAGTTGTCTAAATTACTGAATTCTCTAGGTTATTTATTCAGAATAAATAAGACTTGTAATGGTTAATCAAATTAATAATTCAATTAGCCTCTTGTTGTTGGTTTATCAAACAAGGTCACACATTAACTTACCCATTCTCTAATTAATCCTAGATTCACATTCGCTAAGCCTAGGCACATAATAAAGTGTTCACATAAATCACATGAGGTAAACAATTAAGAGATGCTCATGCAGCCTAATTGCCTTCCTATTAACAGAAAATAGTTATGGTTAATGCATAAGGATCTTCGACAAGCTTAATTTAACAAAACACCAATTTCAAGTTAATCCTATCATTAATCAGACCATAGTCTCAAAATTGTCTTACCGAAACCGAAGCTAAAAAGTTTAGCTCATGATTAAGGCAATAGGAAACTCAAAAACAAAATTCAATGACATAAACATGGTTTAGGTACAAAATCTAGTTAAGAGAAATCGAATTATGCCTTAGTTATCCTTCAAAATTGGAATTGGGTTGGATCTTTACTCTTCCAGATGCCTCTCTTCGTTCTGAATCGCACCTCTTCTCTCTAGGGTTCTCCGAATTCTTGGTGTATCGATCTGGAAGGCTCCTTTTATAGATTCGAATCGACTCGTTGAGTCCCATACCAACTCGTCGATTCCCTCATTAAATCCTCGTGTACGGAAAGACAATGACTCTTATGCTTCGCGAATCTTCGTGGGAACTCGTCGAGTCAACGCCAGACTCGCCGAGTCCTTTGTGGTTTTTGGTCCTTTCTTCTTTTGTTCACTCCAAAGTTTCCCGATAGCTGCTCCTGCTTCCTTTTGCTTCCGAGCACTTCTTTTGGACTAAAAATATAATTCAAACATATTTAAGTACATTTTGTCCATAATATGCAATTAATTAGCTAATAAATGATAAAAATCTATACTAAATATAGGGCTAAACATGCACATATCAGGGTTCCAATACATAACCATAAGTCCATACTAGGGTTAAAAAGGCTACATTACCCCCAACCTAGCTTGACTCAAATCCAAAGCCCAAACTCACACTCCAAAGGCCCAAAAGTCAAACAGTGAACCAAAGCCCAACATATGGCCTAATTTTCCAAATTAGGCTTAAACCCTTAACATGGGCCTTACCCTAAGCCCATCCAAATTTCTTAGTCCATATACTTGTTATTAGTTGGCCCATCAAGAATCCAAACATCTAGGCCCAACTCAAAACCCAACACAATTAGGGTTTTCACATAAAATGACAATTAGGGTTAATTAGAAACACTTAACCCATTAAAGACTTACTCCATTAAGTCCACCATTCTACTAGCTCAATCGAATAATGTGATCGGGCTTAATTCATAATTCCAATCCACTGGTCCAAAATGCGGGTCCCGATAATCCCAAAATTAACATATCCAAAATTAGGGTTTTCTAAACCCTAATTAGGGTTTCCAACCTAATCGCATGCCCATTAGTCAATTGGTTAGGTTTTTAGGTCAATTAGAGCTTCATTAGGTCAATTAGGGTTTCATTAGGTTGGGCACCACCCACTGCCACATCGGGCGGCGGTGGTCGACAGCGGCTGGCGGCAGCAGCTACCACCTCGCGGTGGCGGTTATGATTCTAGTCCAAATCATGTCTAAGCATCCCAAGTAGCAATCAAATCACATATAAATGCACACCGCCACCCAACACGACAGCTGGTGGCGGTAGAAGGCGGTAGCCACCACCTCACGGTGGTGGTGGGTTTTGTTCAGATTTTTCCGACCATTCAATACATTATACAACATAATATCCCAAAAAAATACACATACATGCTCAACCACCCTTGTGGCGGCAGGCGATGGTCGAAGGTGATAGCCACTTCCTCACGGTGGTGGTGATGGCTTTTCTTTTTAAAATTTTCGGTAAAAAAAAACACACACACACGATATCCACACTAGCAGTAGAAGCAAACACACACATCTTTTGCTTGAAGAATGAACCCAACCACCCAGCTGGTGGTGTAAGACGATGGCAATGGGTGGAACAACCGTTGAAGCGGCGACAGCGGTCGTGGCTCAGGCGTAGCAAAAGGATAACGGGGGAAGGGAATGAACATAAACCACAACATATAATAGTAGCATTAGCAATCGGCAGCGATGCGAGTGTGGAAGTATGGTGACGCGTCTTCAACCGAGAACAATAGAGGCTCCACCACGGTTTCATTTCTCCGACCTCCTTAACGCAACAGCGATAGCTCGCAAGTCATCAACATCATCAGTGGCAGCAGAAAGAGCGGCGATGTCAGCTCAACGGTTCACAAGGGCGGCAAGGGTATGGCAGTGTCCTTCCTCAGTCTTGATGGATCATCCTGACACCCCCCACTTAATACGACGTGGGGTTCAAGGTATTTAGTCTTCACCGGCGGCAGAGGCAGCACTGCGATGTCCAGTTGCCCATGGTGGCGATGCAATCGACAGTGGCGGTTGGAAATGAGAGTACTGAGGGTGGCGGTTGATGTATATACGATTAAGGTTAGGGTTATAGGACGCATCGGTGATGATTTTATATGCCCGTTCATATATAACTTCCCCCATATTTACACTTCCAGCCCCTCCATGTCAATTCCTTTCAACATAAATCCAACATTTACCAATTTAGCCCTCAACATTCCAAAATCCTTTGAATTTAGGTCCAATATTTACTAAACACCCTCTGCCTTCAGAAATCTTTTACAAAATCACTCCTAAATTACATTAACCCCCAAAATCTCAATTATGATGTATTCAACCCTTCCTTCTCTAATCATTACCATTTAAATCCCCATTTTACTCTTTAGCCTTTGGTTCCCACAATTTATTACAATTCAAGTCCAAATATTACAATAAAGATCCCAATTTCCAGAAATTATGTGACTTAACTCCTTATAACTAGCAGTGATAACTTATTACAAATTTAGGGCTACTATTCGTTTATTAATGTTATCCATTTATTTATTTAATAAACAGAATGTTACAACTCTCCCCTACTAAAATTAGATTTCATCATCGAAATCATTCTTATAAAATACCGGCAAATTAGACCACCTAGCAACATAGCCACGATCCTAAGCATACCACATCCTTCCTAAGCCAACTTAAAGTAACACTCACATGGAACTACAACCTAAAGATGAACGAATTCCTTGCAGAATAAACTCATTTACTCAATCTGAAATATGTAGTCTTGAGATGGTGTGACTCCCAGACAGACCGCCCATACTTAATCATATTGTTGAATCCAGTCCACTAATCTCCCAACTAACTGTTCAACTTCTGATAACTGGAGCTTCCCACTAGAAAACAGAATTACAGACCAAGTATCCCCTGCAGAACACTTATACTTGATAGAAGGCTCATATAATCCTTCGAGTAGGTGACTCATCCCTACAATGGTTAGACTCAGACGAGAGATGCACAATAGGGTCAAATCAAATACTCTGAGATTATTTAATCCAACTGCAAGTGACTTAGCATCTTCCTGTCCACAAGGTACTCTATGCAGAATCCCAAACCACTGCCGCTATCCGGAATACCTGATTCCTAACCGGTTGCTGACCCAAAGAGCAACCTCACAGTCGCTCCACGCGACTTACGAAGAGAACTTTGGCTTTCGAAATCTGATCTAACCATATTGCCACTCATAGCTCCATTATTCCTTTGATCCATCTGATCATGATAGGCCGGCAAACTATCGCCGTCGAATCTAATACAAAAAGTGAACACTACCAGAATAACTGTAGTCTTACATCATGCCCGGTCTCCAAAGACCTATCGTTTCCTAATTCGAATCATGTTATGGTCTACCCATTATCTTACGAAATGGCCTACCCTAGCCTAATCATCTAAAAGAATCCGTGAATGCTACGGGTTATCTTGCAGTCTCACAACACTTCCCACACTATTTGACAGCTTGTGAATGCTAAGGCTACCCCCGCAGTCTTACAATACTTTCCACACCATCTGGCCACTTGTGAATGCTATGGCTACCCCTGCAGTCTTACAACACTTTCCACACCATCTGGCCACTTGTGAATGCCACAGCTACCCCCACAGTCTTACAACACTTTCCATACCATTTGGCCGCTTCTGAATGCTGCAGCTACCCCTGTAGTCTTGCCACACTTTCGCCCTATCACAACCGCAAACCGATGCCTTACCCCTTATCTATGAATTCAAAAGAAAAACAGTGCTAAATGCAAAAAGTAAACTGTAATCTCAATTTAATTAAAATATTTCCTAAAGATATTTTTATACAACCACGAGTTTCAATGGATTTATTGAGCATGCCGATTTGACAGATATTCCATTAAGATGTACTCAGTTTACGTGGAGTGATAAGTGGGGTTCTAGATTCAATAAGCAAAATCATTTTTTGGTGTCAGATGGTCTTTTGGATTTGTTTCCTCATCTTTTTGGTATGGATTTGGAGAAATACATTCTAGATCATAGTCCTATTCTCTTATTGGAACATCGGGTTGATTATGGTCCAGTTCCATTCCGTATGTTTCATTCCTGATTTACTTTAGTGGGTTCTGATGAGGTTGTTCGCAATTATTGGTGCCAAGATCAGTTAGGAATGATGGTTTTTCATCCTTGGGTTAAATTTAAGAAGGAACTCCAACTTCTTAAATCTAACTTGTGGTTATGGAATGCTAGCACTCGGGTGAAGATGGTTAACAAACGTAAGGAGACTCATAAGCTTTTGGATTCTATTAATTCCAGGCTTATGGAAGATGGGTGTACGACTGAGCTACGTGAGAAACCGGTCACAGTTCTTAAGGAACGTACGAATTTGAATCACATTACTCATTTGGATTTAGCCCAAAAGGCTAAGATTTAATGGGGTATTAAGGGAGATGAAAACTCGGGTTACCTTCATGGTACCATTAACACAAAAGGCGTCAAATGGCTATTCGTGGCGTGTTATTAAATGGGGTGTGGGTTGATGATCCGATTACTGTGAAGGATGAATTTCGAGATTATTATCAATTTCTTTTTTCGAAACAAACAAGGTCTAGACCACTCTCATATTATCTTCATTTTTCTACTTTGTCTGACTCTTAAATTCTTTTTATCCATGCTCCTTTTACTCGTGAGGAAATAAAAAAAAATTTGTATGGGTTTGTGGCTCGGCAAAAGCTTGTGGGCTTGATGGGATTTTGTTTGGTTTTATGAAGCATTATTGGGATATTTTGGTGGATGATGTCATGGATTCTCCTGATCATTTCCATTCTCATTCTTTGATTCCAAAGGAGTGCAATGCCTCGGTGTTTACCTTGATTCCAAAATTTAGATATCTGAAGAATGTGATTGATTTTAGACATATGATTATAATTGGTTTCAATATAAGATTATTCGTAGACTTTTAGCTAATGGATTGGCGGAGGTTGTCGGGGGTGTGGTGAGTCTGGAACAATTTGCTTGTATTAAAGGCTGAAAAATTCTTGATGGCCCATTTCTTCTTAATGAGATCGTAGCTTGGGGTAAGGCTTCAAAGAATCCTCTTTTGGTCTTCAGAGTGGATTATAAGAAAGTGTATGATTATATTTCTTGGGAGTAGCTCATGGAGATTATGCAGATTATGGGTTTTGGTTCTTTGTGGTGTGGTTGGATTATGGAGATGTTGTCTTCGGCTACTACTTCTGTTCTCGTGAATGGCTCTCCTTCTCGATAATTCCATATGTATAAAGGGTTGAGACATGGTGATCCATTATTTTCGTTCCATTTTGTTTTGGTCATGGAAGGTTTGCACGTTGTTTTGATTTGGGCATAGATGGATGATATGTATAAGGGTATTTATATTGGGGGTAGTGATATGTCTCACCTCTTTTATGTTGATGATAGTTTTCTATTTGCTCTGTGCGATCAGAAAAATGTGCTTCATATGGTACGGATCCTCAAATGTTTCTTTATAGCTTCAGAGTTAAAAATTAACTTACTCAAGAGTAAGTAATATGGCAAGGGAGTTAGTGTGGATTAGGTTTCTTTTATGGCTTACCATATGGGTTGTGTTTTAGACAATCTTCCATTTTTTCATTTGGGAGTACAAGTTGGTTATAATATGATTAGATTTGTGGCTTGGTCTTCCATTATTGAGCGTTTTAGAAGTAAATTGGTGGGTTGGAAGGCTAAATGTCTTTCTATATGCGGGGAGAAGGAGGGAGGGCTTACTCTGGTTAAAGCTCTTTTGGGAGCTTTAGTAGTTACTTGAGGTAGGTTTTTCCTTTCCCAATCATGGTTCTTCATATCCTAGAGAGGATGAGAACTTTTTTTGGGATGCATATTTGGATGATTGTTGGATGCATTGCATTCAGTGGGATTGGGTTCTAGCTACTCGGGCTGATGGGAAATTACGAGTTGGTTGTCTTTTAGCTTATAATAGAGATTGCCTTTTACGTTGGTGGTGGTGTTTCTTTCATTAACTAAATTTGTTATTGGTCAGGATGGTGAAATTCTTGTATGATTTGGAAGGTCATATTTCTCCTTTGATCTAGAGAAGAATTTGCATTGGTCCCTGTAATGGTATCACTTGTATGCTAGCCAATCTTAAGGATCGAGGATTTTATTTTTAGACTCTTTGTCTTATTCGGATAGGAGATGGGGCTTATACTTTGTTTGGAATGATGTTTGGTTAGGAGACCTTCCTCTTGTTACTTTTTTTCATAGGTTGTATGCTTTGGATATTCATCGTACTTCTACAGTCAGAGACTAGATTAATATTGGATAGGAGATTTGCCATTTCCGACGTTATCTAGAGGGGGTATGAGCAGACTCAATGGAATAATTTGCCAGGTTGATGCAGGATGTCCAGCTTGACAATGTTCCTAATAGATTAGGGTAGTCTCTTGATATTTCTGATACTTTTTTAGTCTTTTCGGCTCATTCTTTTCTTGATAATGGGTTGAGTACTTCGAGTAATACAGTTACCAGATGGAATAATTGGGTTCCTATTATACTCAATATTCTAATCTGGAGGGTAAAAGAACAAGTATTCCCACGAGAGCAAGACTTTCTTCTAGAGGTATTTCAGTGGCATCAATCATGTGTCCAGTTTTTTCATGTTCGGTGGAGACTATTGATTATTATTTTGTAGGATGTTCCAATTATATGGTTATATGGAGACACATTTCTCTTTAGTGGGGCCTACGTCTTCCTGATCAGATGTTTGTACACTCTCTTATCGTCTGGTCTGGTGTTTCGTCTGGTCCGGTGTTGTCACGTTAAGGGCAGGTCAATTTAAACTTTTTGATGATGTTATTTTGACAACGTTTTGGTGCAGTTGGAATTTCAGAAATGCTACCATATTTCGAATGGTCATTCTTAAAAAGGCCTTAATTTTTGATGATGTAGTTGATAAGGCCTTTCATTTGGATTTCGAATAGATGTAACAAAGCTAAGTTAGGTTTGTCTACTTGGCTTTATAATCCTTCTTCTATTATTATGTAATTGTTTGTTCTAGCTTCTTGCTAGTCTAATAAAATTCAGCCCTTCAAAAAAATGGTTGATATACGATGAATAACACAATCATAATTGGAAGCAAGGATTAATTCCATCAATTATGGATTTATGACTTAAATAGGTTGTATTCTTTGTCAGTAAAGAAGGTAAAGCATAAATGGAATAAACCTTGATCAATTTTACTAAATTCATGGGATAAAGGAATGTTGAAAATATTTTTACCAAATGATGCGAATAAATTATAAAAAGTAACCATTTGAAAGAAGGTTGCTATAATTGGAAACTTCATTAACACAGTGTGTTGAAACTAAAAAGAAAAGGGTATGGGATGATGACAACGGTGTTTTATATGTCAACTATATGTAACTGACATATAATGGGAAATATATTATATATAGCCAAAAGTGTGTAGTAGGCTAGAGTGGTTAACAAGAAAAATATAACTTTGAATACTCAATACATACATTATATATTGATGTCAAATATGTTATGATATTTCTTAGATGTGTGAAACCAATAAGGAATGTTGTGGCCTTGAAAGCATCAACTAAGTTCGTTAAGTTGAGCAACCATACTCATATTCTAGATAAATGTTACCTACGTGTATGTTTATTATTATATTATGTAATAAATACAATATTATGGTCATTGTGAAATAATATGTTATAGGTTACAAATTTGTAGAATTATATATGGTTAAGAGTTACGTTAAACTAGTATGATTGGGTTTGCTAGTAGTTTTTTGCTACGTGAGGCAATGAACAAAATTAGTTAAATTATAGATAAACTATGATATGCAAGATAAATAGATAGTTTAGTTGTAATTTTTATGAGAAAACTTGTCGTATCTTTAGGATATGATCTATGTATGATTGATTGAATTTGAATTTAGTGTATTGTTCTACATATTATGAATTATGATGGAGGATGGAACCTAGCAGCTATGGTGACTATAATGCTAAGGTTCAGGATGGATCTATACTTTCAGGTAGTCTTGGTGACTGTAATATCTTGAATGTGAGTTATCAGATTTAGTGGTAGTCTTGGTGACCATAATACGACTATATTGGAAACTGTTGGTTATGGTAATCTTGGTGACTATAATACCATTAACCAGTGTGATGGTAGTCTTACTGACCGTAAGACTATCACTAGAGGAAAATACAAGTTAATGGCGGACTTTGTGTTTGTAACGCTACACGTGTAGATTGTTGTCAGAGAATTACAAGTCAATGAAGGACTTGGTGTCTGTAACACTATACTTGTATGACCGATATTGGAGAGTACTGGTAGATTACGTAATTATATGATAATACTTAAGAAATGTTATATAAATGTAGTAGTAGCTTGCTTAACTTTAATTATGCTATAGATAGGTAATGGTTGGATTAAAATTTTAATTATCTATAATCTTGATTTTTATGGAATTTATGTAATAACATCGACTACAAGTATAACTTGAATTGTTTGAAAGGCATTGTAAGAATAATATTGATTTATAATTAATATACTTAGTCGTGTAATTAGTTTATGTTATGTTTTCAGGGTTACTCGGTAAGCTCGTTTTATCTTACCTTTTTGTTGTTGTGCGCCTTTCAGGTTTATGTAAATTATGTAGATTGATGTGAAGTTGGTACTACCTGACTCAAATCGTCGTGTCAGTAATAAATACGATCCTTATGGTAACTACTTGTAGTTATTTGTTAATACGAATGTACACCGATTTGACCATGATTTATGATTTGAAAACAAATTTTTATTGGGTGTACTTTGTATTAAAAGTCGGGTGTTACACAAATCCAACTATATTCGGTGAGTATTAATAACAGATAAGGAAGTTTGCCTTGATTTAAAGGAAAGTGAACTAATTCTTGTAATCTTCTATAGGTTCTCACCACTTTGGTTCAATTAGGTGATAAGAACACTCCAAAATCGTTTCTTCTATGCTAAAGAGCTTCTAGAAGGTGTTATAAGTGTTACTAAGAAGCTAGGACCTGCCATACTGCCTTTATAAATACTATTGAGAGTTCGAGCCCAAAACATAACCCGTTTTTTGGTCAAAATTACACAAAATAGTAACCTACTTCATTAAAAGTCATTTTTTGGATTAGGTGTCTAAGCCTATAACTATAATTGGTATGTACTAGAATTGATAGAAGCATAGTCCTTTTGGGTTACCTTTATACTAGCAACTAATTAGGACGACCTATTAAGAAAGAGAAAGAACTTATTATTTGGAATGATAAATTAATATATAAAATGATTTATTAATGTATTATGGAAATAATATATTAATTAGAAATCATATTATATAATTAATATTTAATTAGAAATTAATTTTGAATTAATTTGTGGATTAAATAAATTAATTAAAAGTGCAGGGGTAATTTTTGCAATGTATTGATAGTTGTGAAATTAGGCTCTTGGACCTCCCTAAATAGGGTTGGACGAAAAATTCTAAAGAGGCCCTAGAA
This sequence comes from Lactuca serriola, assembly GCF_051521515.1. Lineage (NCBI taxonomy): Eukaryota > Viridiplantae > Streptophyta > Magnoliopsida > Asterales > Asteraceae > Lactuca > Lactuca serriola. Next base: position 285,541,917 of record NC_136411.1, read on the forward strand.
TTTTCATCCAAGGCCTTATGGATGAGGGTTCATAGGTTGCTTAGGCCTTAAGCTAAGGAATTAGGGTTTCCTCCTTAAAACTCTAGCTTTGGCTTTATGCTACCAATAGCTATATAAAGGGCCGTAACCCCTCTTGATTTCGGCCATGCCATTCTAACCCTAAGAAGAGTCGAAATTTTGAAGTGTCTTTCTCCTCTCTCTCCTCTCATCCTTTTGCTAAGTGTGTTTGTGAGCCATTAGAGGTGTTACATTTGTGACACTTGCTCTCAAGTCCAAGATCTTCAAGGATTTCATTGTTATTACAATATAACAATCAAGGTATGTATCCAAACCCTAGTTTATTGCTAGTTTCGAAAATTATAGATGACTCCTAGGGTTTCTTGTTTTGTGTTTTATACTTGCATGTCCAATAGTGAAAACATAGATCTTACAAATTAGAGTTGCAACATATGAATTGTTTGTCATGCTCAAAACCCATCAATTTTCACATATGGTTTTCGTAAACGTGTATAAAATTTGTATATAAGTGAACTGAGTTTATATGATATTTTAAAATTTTTTTTTTCTAAATTTACCTTTTTGTAAATGAAGAAAACCCAAAAAAATAAAAAAATAAAGTGGACCATAATATACATTATGTACGGTTGTTATAGGAATGACATGTCAGTGTTACATTTTTTTTTTAATTTCTTAAAAAGATACATGGACTAAAGTATGACGACAGTATCTTGTTTCTAAAAAGGAACCTATGGCGACGACAAAAGGTGTCTATAAAGATGAGGATGTGGCGATAAAGGTTTTGCGACATGTCGTCGGAGACACCTATATAGACTTACATCTATAGCGACAAAAGTTGTCGTCACCACATATCCTTTTTCGTGTAGTGTTACGAGTATGATGTGTAAGTGGGTATTGTAGTCCGCTAAAGATTTTTAATCTGAACAGAAATGTTGCCCTTAATTAAGTTGAAGGATGATGTGCAAGTCAAGGATAGAAGCAAAATGAAACAAATTAAAATCAATTTATAGTTTATGAAATAGAATATTTTCCGGAGAATGGATCGATCATGAGATGCAAAACGTTAGAAAAGATTAATTCAAAGATGAAATTGGAACAAATTAATGATACACAAGCATACAATATCCGAGGATACTGATCAGAAATGTAATTCTAAAATGTATACAAATATCGAAACTATATACCAAAAATTTCAAATGTTAATAATAAAATCATTAGTGACATGTTAATTTTCACAAACCCATCTAAATCCATCATGTAAAGCAAACTAAACAAGGAGTGAAATTTTGTTACTTGATTTATTATATTCATTTACAAGCATAACAAAAATTATAAAAAAATAAAACGATATAATCTCATGATGTAACGAGACAGTGAAAATCCGTCCAATGTGAGTAGCTCTAAAAGTTATTTTCCATTTCACACAATTGTCATGTACAATGAAGACACTACAATGAATACACACCGTACAATGAAGACGTTTATTTCATTTTAATGTCGCAATGCATAAAAGTTCGGAGTTGCACATACTTGATTTTTTAAATAACAATCTAGTCTACTCCTAAACTACTCATTAATTTCATATATATCCATCAAAACTCTCAACCTCTAGAATGGATGATAACATCTGATACCGCTAAGCAAAAAGTCATTTGGTAAATATAAAAATGGTCAAATGTCTAGCCATTGCATTTTCAAAAGTAGTGATTGACTTCTTTATTTTGCGTCAAAATTTGAATTTCTTAGTATTTTTCTTTCAGAAATTAAATATCTTCCTATTTACTCTTCTTATCCATCTTTTATTTATTCAATTTGGTTATCCGTAAAATATAAACCAAATCAAGGAATAATCTGTAATCGCAAAGCAACTATTTTAATTGAATAATGAGTACAACTTGCATTAATTTTAGTAAAGATTTGATTTTAGTGACAGAGAATAATCATGAAAATCAGATACTCCGTACATAAATACAGTTGTGTCATGTTAATCTCATACTTTTTAGTTGTGCATTTAAACAAAAGTTGTCAAGATTTCAAATATTTATATAAGAAAGGTTTTGATAAGCTAAATAAATGCAACCATTATCTATCTTTAATATAAACATATAAAGATGTGGTTGTGGATCACCCTTCTTTTCTAGACATTGACGTTTATGTAGCATTCTGAAAACATATAGTCAGGTTTACTTGTTATCGGTGGGACAATATTGATAAAAATACTATAATAATATAATAATACAGAGAATTGGTCAAAAGTTGAGGTATGTCTTTGATATAATTTTGTTAAAGTAAAAGTGTTTTATTATACGATATTTGTTTCGCAATATAACACACTCATCAACTGTTCTTCGATAGCGACCGCCTCAACAAGACCCTGAAAATTATCTTGGTGAGCGTTTCAAAACTTGTAGTAATGTAGTAGTAGTAGTATGAAAGAAGAAAATTTGAAGTCACAACTTTTTTTTTCCATCCGTCAAAATATCATTGAAAATAATGTGGCGTGAGTTCCGAGTAAAGTAAAATTAAGGGGAATAAATGGAATACACCCCCGGTCTTAAGGAACCGGAACCCCCGGCCTTAAGGGATTGAACATTCGCATTTATTTATTTTCAACTATTTACTTGATCAAATTTTTTCAAAAAGAAAACGCATTTCTAAAATATCTATTTTCATCGTCGTGTTATAACATTATTATTGTACAAATGATACATATTTTCATGTTGTACGATAGCCTTGTGATCTCGCAATTGGACGCTGACATCCTTGGCCATTTGTATTGATCGGGTAAAAGGTTAACGGAAGAACGCTTTTCACGACGTTTCCCACTATAGAAAATTTAAAACGATAAATTCGATTATTGAATCAGTTGGTTCTTATATTTTGTTTATTCGTAATAAAGTATTTATGTTGAGACAGTGCTACACAGAAAAGAGGAAAATACAACACGAGATTAAATTACTGCTAAACAATGCCAACCCAATAAAGTGGGATAACAAATTTCCATAAGAAACTATAAAATTATCTATTATCTATAATATAATAATTAATAGAGATTGAGATAAAGATTAGAAGAGTCAAGTGTCTTGATGTGTAAATCACCTTCCCACTTGCAAAAGCGTAACCACATATTTCTAATATTTAATTAGTGTTAAAGATACAAACAATAAACCAAATTGGGGTTATTACGGATTTCACTATAACTTCTTTTTATAGATAATAACATGTCTAATTTGATACATAAACAATCAATGTATATTGAAACAAATGTCATATTTTCTTCAAGACGAAGAGCGTACGGAATTAAAGCTATTCCTTCAAAGACTTCGTAAAGGCTCCTGTGCTTTACTTTAATTTTTCTATTTAACTTGGTAAGATATTTGTGCACCATTTTATTTATCGTACACTTTTATTTGACAAAATTAGAAAATCATAGTGTATAATAAATAATTAGTGAAAAACACAATGATTTGGCTTGAAAATTACGGATATATATATATATATATATATATATATATATATATATATATATATATATATATATATATATATATATATATATATATATATATATATATGGATTACAAGATATAGATTACAACATATTTAAATCATTACTGATCAAATCTAATCTATACATTTGAATCTATCACCTCCGGCTTTTCTGGCTTCTTATCTAACTTCTCTTTACATCCCCCCCCCTCAATCTTAACCGAGACTAGGTTTAGATTGTGCTTCAGTTTATCTAACATGTAGCGAGTGGATGGCTTTGTGAAGCCATCAACTATCTGATCATCTGATGATATAAACCGAAAATCGCTCCCATAGCTACCTTTTCTCAAACAAAATGAGTCCACTTCTATATGTTTTGTCCTTGTATGAAATACTGGATTTGCTGTTAGATAAGTGGCTCCTAAGTTGTCACATCACAGAACTGGTGGTCAACGCTGTTGAACCCCCAACTCTCTTAGTAATGATTGAATCCATGTTGCCTCAACAGTGCCATTTGTCGGAGCTTTATATTCTGCCTCAGAACTCGATCTAGATATTGTTGGCTGCTTGCGTAAGCTCCAATAAATTAAGTTTGGACCTAGAAAGATTGAAAATCCTCCGGTAGATCTTCGATAGTCCAAACGTCCAACCCAATCAGCATCGGTAAACACACTTAACAGTGTGGAAGTGGATTTTCAAATGCAAAGACATGTGTTGACTGTTCCTTTTATGTATCTCAAAATACGTTTGACTACATCCCAATGAACATTCGTTGGCTTTGAGAGATATTGACAAACTTTGTTTATAGCAAAGGAGATGTCTGGTCGAGTAAGTGTTAGATATTGTAAGCCACCTACCATACTTCTATATTTGAAAATATCATTTTCACCAAGTGCTCTCCCACTAGCTTGCGAGAGTTTATCTGATACCGACATGGGTGTTGAAATAGGCTTACAATTCTCCATATGAGTTGTATGAAGCAGATCAGTGCATATTTATGTTGGGATAATGTGATTCCCCCTGAATTGTGAACTACTTCAATGCCCAAGAAATAGTGCAAAGGGCCAAGGTCTTTAATTGGAAAGGAAGATGTGGGGTTGTTGCATATAAACCTCTTCATTTAAGAAGCCATGAAGAAACGCATTGCTTACATCGATTTGACGCAAGGTCCATCCTTTAGAAACAGCGAGAGAGAGAACCAAACGGATAGTGGCTGGTTTAACAACAGGACTAAAAGTGTCCTGGTAATCCACACCATATTGCTGAGTAAACCCACGAGCAACTAATCGTGCCTTATGTTTATCAATTTTACCATCTACATGTTGCTTAAGTTTAAAGACCCACTTACATCCAACAACATTGACACCAGGTGGTCTGGGAACCAAACGTCATGTATGATGGTGTTGTAATGTTGCAAACTCAGCCTCCATAGAAACCTTCCACTTAGGATCAGTCAAGGCCTGCTTATAAGAAGCGGGGGCAGCAAAGAAAGCACTTCTATGAGCATACTAGGTCCAGGTGTGAGCATACCAGGTGGAGATGGTAAATTTGAGTCTGAGGAAGTACTGGATGGAGACGGTGATGCTGGTGGAATCTCACTGGATGTAGCAGAAGATACTAGAATATCAGCACTGTAATTGTTATTATTGGCGTCAGTAGGAGCATTATGGGTTGGCGGTGTTGGAGGCGTTTCTTGTGCTTGAGGTACAGCTGGTACCACATTAGGTAGAGGTTAACCTATGGCATTATGGAGAATGAAATCGGACTCTACAACTGAATTAGAAGGGTTAGCTAATAAATAAGACTTGTCGTAAATTCCCAAATGGTCATTGACAAGGGTTGGTTCGTTTGGAGGAAAAGACACGACTGCACATGGAGAAGAGGGTGTAGTTGATTTGAAATGATCGGCAAAGGGAAATCGAGAGTCATCAAAGATTACATCTCGTGAAATATAAATTCGACCAGTAGTTTGATCTCTTATACAATTTTGTGTATGGAACTGTATCCTATAAAAACACCCATTTTAGATCTAAACTCAAGTTTTTGTGAGTTATGTTTATGAGAACTGGGCCAACACGCACACCTAAAATTCCGAAGAAAAGACTATTCGGGTGTGAGATTGTGTCACAACTAGGAATTTTGATCCCTTTTCATTACAACACTTATATCAATTAGGAATCAACAATATGAAAGCATGTATGATGTTTATTCAATAACAACAAAACTTCATCAAATACTTCATTCAAGAACTACAAATAGTCAACAAAGAATTGGAAACCTTTGAAATCCCGGTTTAAGTCCATTTTGGACTAGGATTTCCTTATTGGACCTAATGGACCAATGAGCTTCCAATTTAACTATCTTGAACCTAGAACTCTCAAATGGGCCCTAATTGGACCCATATACATGAAACTTAATATTTTTGGGCCTTATGAGCCCAAAATAAACTAGGTTAACTTTAATGGGTCTTATTGGGTCACAACCAAATTAGATTAGTCCTAATGAGTCATAAAATTATACTTTCATTTATTTGGGCCAAGCATCATCTAAATTAAGTAAAATACGGGCTTAAGCATGCAAGGCCTAATTTTTGCTCCTTTCCCCTCTCCATTCTCGGCCCAAACCACAAAAGAAAGGAAGGGTTGACTTTTCCTATGCCACCTCATTTTTACATATTGGATCTCCATGCGAAGGTCTCATATTTCCATGCCACTATCCCATCACCTTCTCTCTTCCTCTCTCTTTTGCTCTCGACCGAAACAAGACACACACAGACTCGCAATATTCATCTCCACTCTCTCCAAATCCTCTCAAGAACACTTAGACTCATTCATCAAATTTTTGAGATTAAGGAAGCTTTCAAAAAGATTTTTCCACAAATACATCATCTAAGCCTCTGAATTCAAGATCCTTCAAGAAAGCTTACTAGGATCGAAATTTTCTTCATTCCTCTCTTCAAAACCGAAACCACAACTCAAGGTGAGCTTCATATCTCTCTCTTTTCGGTTTTCATGTGTTTTATGGGGGAGAATACAAGAAAATGTGTAGATCTATGTGTATGTGTATGCTATGTGTGATTTTATGCATGTATGTGTATTTTTATGTGTTTTTGTGATGAACATGTAACTAAAAAGGGGTGATACTCGATATCTATGATATGAGAAAGGAAACAAACATAATCTAAGTTATTTTACACTAAACAAGTCAAGAATAATAACTTATAAGATTATGATAAACATATTTCAACATAAAAACCCATTTTTGGGCTTAAAATGTCAAATATACAAAACTAGGGTTAAAATGGCCAAGTCATGGTTTTTTTAGGGCCAAAAGAGTCAAAATAGTTTCCATAATTGTTTTTCTGAATAATAAAATTTCAAAGGACTTGAAATGTAAATTTTTAGCTTAATGGGCTAATTTTTGGCTTTTTGGCCCAGTAAGCCTAAAATTGCGAAAAATGACAATTTAAGGGGCTGAAAAACTTTCTGCAAAACAGGGGATAAATAGCATAATAAAACTATTTCAAGGGTCAAAAATGCTTTTCACTATCAAAAAGGACCAAAAATGTAAAGTTTTTAGATTTTGGGCCAAAACTGTAAGAGTCGCAAAAAAATGGGGTATTAACCGAGAAATACCATTCTGTAAGGGCTGAATCTGTTAACAAAATAAATTTTGGGTTAAAACTATCTTTTCAACAAGTTTATGATGCAAAGGCGTCAAGAAAATGTTTTAAGGACTAAAAATGAAATTCTTTTATATAAAGGACTAAAATTGTTATCATTATAAAAAGAAAAGTAGTGAAAAGGTCAAACTTCTACTTTTAAACAAATTAATTTATTAAGTCAAAATACAAAATCCACGACTACCGACAAAATGGAAATCAAATACATGTTCAACCCCAGATATCGTTATAAATGAATTTATTCGGTCTCGAATCAATACAAAAACAACAACCGTTAAATCAAACACTTCAATAGATACGCGGTAACTACGATGATTAAACTTACAAACTTTGGGCTTGAGAGTTTCAAATCATGCTTGATGGATCTTACAAGTCCATCAAAATGATCTTTGGGCCCAAAGGGATAACGCTTATGTGTTATTGGGCCTCCTATGACCCAATTTCGTGTAAAAGGACTTTCAATAACTTTTTGTGCTTTTGGGCCCTAGTGGCCCATTAGTAAGGCTAGTAAGGTCAAAGTAATCAAATGCGAGTTGGACCATCATGTCTTTCGCATCCCTGACAGCCTAAAGTACATACGATAGTAGCAGGACATAGTGCTCATCTCCTCTTCGTTCGCTAAGGCTTATGAGAAATCAAAGTAGACGTAATTAGGACGATATTCAATGTGGAGTAATCAATATTCATTCGATATGATGATACAAAAACTAGTAATCACGAATACATTTCGACATCGGAAAACATCGGGTTTTCCGGGAAATTCAATACTACTCGCTCGAAATTTCTATAACTATAATACAAAATACCCTTCATATATATGTTTTTTGAAATCAATCATGCATCAACTTATGGATCTTCACACTTTGATAAACAAAAGTCTTTTTAGAAAATATCAGATTTTCTGGGTTTTACAAACTATACAAAAATCATTTTATCACAACATTGCTAATGAACTCACCAACATTTCATATGTTGACGTTTTTCCAAAATAACTTGTATTCTCAGGTAACAGGTAAGCGGAAGGGTAATATGAAGTAATGTTAGAATGTTATGTTGTTGAAATACTCAAACAATTTATGTTATGAATGTTTAATGTTAAAACAATGTACTTGATGTGAACAATTCCAGTTGTAATATATTAATGCATGGTGACGTTTATGTTATGATTCATGTATATTCATTGTGATGATATTCAATTAAAGTCACGCGAGCCCTCGGACGTTTCGGCCGTCTGGTTCGGGGGTGTGACAGATTGAGAAGTCGTGTCACAGGTGTGGAGTTACATATGGTGCGACTAGGCATTCGATTGATTAAGTAACATGCGGTCAGAAAAGCTTCATCCCAAAAACGAAGTGGTAGTGAAGAATGAGCTAAGAGAGCCAATCTGGTTTCTACAATATGGCGATGCTTGCGTTCAACAATGCCATTTTGTTGTGACGTGTGGGGACAAGACACACGATGAAAGATGCCTGCTTGTTGAAAATATTTATGTAATTTGTGGTATTCACCACCCGAATCAGATTGTATAGCATGAATTTTAACATTCAAAAGACGCTGAACATGATTTTGAAAATTATAAAAGACCTGTTTAACATTTGACTTATTTTTGATAAGATAAATCCAAGTATACCGATTAAAATCATCCAAAAAACTAACATAATATCGAAAACCACCACTAGATTTTTGAGCGGGTCTCCAAACATCAATATGAACAAGTTTAAGAGGAAAAGAAGTGACACGAACTTATTTATTATAAGAAAGTTGATGACTCTTTGCACGTTGACATGCATCACAAACAGATGACACATTGTGAAAAAGACACTCTAATTTATTTGACTTTAAAATAGATCTAACAACTGCTGAAGTAGGGTGCCCGAGACGCCGATGCCATTGAGACGAAGAAAATTTGACACAAGATGCAACATAGTAAGGTGGTTTGGACTTGGATGAGTGACTGAGTGGCATCGGGAAGAGACTTCCTTTGCTTTTACCGAAGATAAGCGTTTTCTTCGTGACCTTGTCCTTAACAAAGAAAATATTTCGGTGAATTTCAATAAATACATTGTTATCTGAGACAAGTTTATAAGCAAAAAGCAAATGCTTATTAATATTTGGAACGTGCAAGATATTTTTAAGAACAAGGGGTCGTCCTAAAGTGGGAATTTTTGAATGACCAATATGGGAAATATGCAAACCTGTTACATTTACCACTTGAACCTGATCTTTACTATGGTAGCGCTCCGGAATGGATAAACGATCAATATCACTTGTGAGATGGTCAGTCGCCCTTGTATCAAAGTACCAATTCTGGTCGATGTAGTGATTAATGGTAGCACTATTACCCCCGCGATACTCTTTCGCTTGGTAAGCATGGTTGAACCAGTTTCGACAATTCAAAGCCATGTGACCTGGGATTTTGCATGCCTGGCATCGTGGGCCAGTCCCACCATTGTACCTGCCACGACTATGGCTGCGACCACAAGAATTTCCTCGAACACGAAAATTGCCTTGACAATAGTCATTATTATTATTATTGTAGTTGCGGCGGGTTCCACTTGATTCTTGAAGTATTGCATTATTGGCTGATGATTCAAAGTCAGTTGATCCACTCATGGCAGTGGACTATGCTTCATGTGCTATGAGATAGGAATAGAATTTCGGTAATGTTACTGCTCGCTGATTACCAAGGACAGTAATGGCTGTGAAATGATCACCATGACCCGGGCCTAAGCCAGCTAGTATAGAACCTATGACTTCTTCATCAGTTATAGGTTGCCCAATGTTTGCCATAGTATCGACAAAACTAGCCATCTTCTGGTAGTACTCGGATACGTTCATCTCTCCCTTCTTTGTTGTTGAGAGCTGCGTTCGGATCTAAATAGCATTCCCTCTATGTTGGGCTGAAAACATCGTTTGAAGAAAAGTCCAATTGATTTGATGTGTTGCTGCACCGCATGAGTTGTGATAACACATCTTCTGTCATAGATGACAGCAAGCCTCCAAGAACAACTTGATATTGTACAACCCACGTCACATATTTTTGATTATCAACTTGTTGTGCCTCAGCGTCTGTACCTATGGTTATCTTGGCTGCCGGAGGTGGGATGGTTCCGTCTAGGTATCCATAAAGCTGGACACCTTTCAAGATGGGAACAACATGCGCTTTCCACAATAAGTAATTTGTACGGCTCAATTTGCAAGTAATGGCAGTGGCAATTGGAGGAGTTAACAAGTGTAGAAGCAGCCATGAGAAATAGCAATCTGGAAAGAAAGCCAGAAGCCAGAAAGATGAAGAAGAATTTGGGAAATCAGAAACCCTAGGGATGAAGGCTTTGATACCATGAAAAACACAATGATTTGGCTTGATAAATCATGGTTGTTTATTATCATACATACATATATATATATATATATATATATATATATATATATATATATATATATATATATATATATATATGGATTACAAGATATAGATTTCAACATATTTAAATCATAACTGATCAAATCAAATCTATACATTTGAATCTACCATCTCCGAATTTTCTAGCTTCTTATCTAACTTCTCTTTACAATTAGAAGATGTGTGTTTCGTAAAGTAAATATTAAAAAATAAAAATATAAATGTATATTTTGTAGGGTGGTATATAAATAAAATCACCCATCCCAATAACATATATCATAACACTAGTTCTTGTAATTTGTCAAACCTTCTTTGGTGATATATGATATTTCAAAAATCAAACATAAGTTCAAATTAAAATTATCATTTATTATTAAGTAATTAAATCATATGATATAGACGTTTTTACAAAAAAAAAAAACAAAAAACAAAAACAAAAAAAAATTGAAACTATAATGGCCAAGATAACTATCAAAATTAATTAATATATGGTTTTCACCTTCAATTGGCTTCATAAAAAGCCTCTTTAGTGCTTAAAATTGCCCACTAATTGATATAGAGGAACTCCATAGACAAAAATTCCATGTCACTTTTACATATAGGGATTTTTCCTGGCTCCTTCACCACATGTATGTATCGTAGTGGCAAAATCTTGAGAAAAGGTCAAAGGAAGATAAGGCACTTTTTTATATGATTGCTCTTTACAAGAGTCCATTTTGAAATATTAAATTATTATATTCAGTTTTAATGTGTATTCTTCATTCGTTATCTGTAAAGCAATTTTTTCGATAGAAAGCCATTTTTCTCAAATAAAGACAATTTTGTGTTTAAATTATTTACTAAGATGTTATAATCTGTTTTATACTTATTACGGCACCACAATACTTTTATACAGAGTACATGCCACTCTACTGATCATTTATACAAATAATTAAGAATACTTAGAGAAAATAAGAATTTTCGTGATTACAACAATAAAGGTCAATTTCTAGTCTTTGTGAGAGTCAATTTAATTCAATTATATGTTGTGTTACGAGAATAAAAGGGAATTAGGTATCTCATTGTTAAGCAATTAAATGAGTTTTAAACCCATCCCCATCACCGACTTGTGGATTATGTCCCGAGCCAAACCTTTTGTCAAATGGTCTGTCGAATTTTGTTGCGACCTTACAAACCTCACCTAAATTATATCTAAATTATATCAGTAATGATTAAATCTATAATGATGTTATATCTAACATCCAAATGTTTAGACTTTCCGGTATACATTTGGATATACCCCTTAGCCAAAGTGGCAACACTTTCACAATGAATAGATATATGTGCAATTGGCATCGACCAAAATGAAATCTCATAAAACCAATTTCTTATCCATTATGACTCTTTACCCATCGTGGTTAAAGGAACAAATTCAGATTCCACTGTTCCGTTTGTTATGCAAGTTTGCTTTTTATATGTTCATGAAATAATCCTCCCGCAAGTAAAATACCAAACCACCGTAGAAGGATGGTTTACAACATTAAATATTCAACTTGCATATGAATACCCTTCTAACACGGAAGGATACCCATGATAAAATCAACTATAATCCATGGTTCACTTTAAACTTGAACTCAATGAATTGTTTGCCAATGTTGAGTACTTGGATTACTAGTATACCGACTCAACCTCCCAACCACATAAACAATATCATGTCGAGTACTTGTCATGACATTACCAAACAACTTATAGCTTAAGAGTATTCCAACTGTGAAATTCACTTTCCTTTATTTGGTATTAACTTGATGCTAAGATCCATGGAACTACTTGTTAGAGAACAATCATTATAATTGAAGTTGTTATGAATTTTCTCAACATAATGACATTGCATCGTTACAATACTCTTGTTAATATGTTTAATCCTTATTCCAAGGAGTACATCAGCCTTTCCCATATCTTTCATGTAGTACCCACATGATAACAATTTCTTAGTTTCATCTACTTGAATATGTCCGGTCCAAAAAATCAACATGTCATATACATACAACAGATGATCATTCTTGCACCGACAACATCATCATATCTACTATAAACACATTTGTCACGGTACTTTAAAATAAACTTGTGATGTCATTATTTTGGTGTCTGTTCTAACACATATAAAGATTTGACAAGTTAACACACCTTATGCTCATTATCAGACATAAGAAAACCTTAAGATTTTTATGTGCCATCATTTCATCTTTGTAGTCTCACATTAATATGTTGGTTAACCATACATGTTCCACTAACGATTTGAAAAGAAATGATATGCGTACTCATGGATTAGCATCCAATTTCACATTTTTCCTAAGGTAGATAGAGTGGGATTTATTGAATGTTCTAGTACTTCATATACTATACTTTTAATGTGATTAGTATCCTATCAAAGCTATTCGGGTAACGACCATCCACCACACAAACAAGGTGGTTGAAAAGGACACCCATTCAACGGTCATTTTATAGATCATTTCCTTATACATCTCTTATCGTGATACATATAGTATTATACTCTTATACATATGTATATGTTGTATTTTAAAACTTTTTCAAAAACACAATGTTTAAGTTTAATTATCCGAATTAATAATTAATTAATTACTCTTTTAAACAAATAATGGATTTAATATTTATCTTTTAGTTAGACTATTAATTAAATATTATATTTAAATCCAATAAAGATAATTCCATTTAATTATCTTATAATTACATATTTTGTTTCCTTATGACTTCCTCAAAATTCAAATTAGAGTTTCAAAATTATCTAGCATTAATTGGTTCATATTTTATCAGATAAAATAACAAATAATGATTAACAACTAACATAATAATCTAATTAGCCAAGCAAAATCAGGAAAAACCGTGTTTTTTCTAAAGACACGTCGCGCCCTACGATGAAGGGTTTTTTTTGGTTTCATCTTTTTTGGTAGCTTGGAGAATGAGTTCATTTTGATCAATTCTTAATTAATTATTACTATTAATAATTAATATATTAATCATATAATGTATTAACAAATCATTTGTCTCACTCTTGCAATTAATCAAAACCATTTTCTGATTATGAGGCAACCTAAAGGACTTTACTTTTATTCTTCAACATTATACCAATTTAGTTAGGACCTTAGATATCTTAATCCAACACTTCATACATATGAAAGTATGATGGTATTACTATAATAAACACTACTAGAAAACAACCCTTCAACATGATACCAATTTTAGGGATTTTTGTTTAGGACCTCACAAAAGCAAACCAACACAAGAGCATGAGTGGACGATTCACACAATCAACTCTCTGCTCTCCTTTCTTGTCTCTCTATTCTGTTATCCCATATATCTACTTCCTAACACGCCGTCGTGTTCACCCTTCATCTACTTCCACTGCCTCCAACCCACATAGATTTAACTCTCGCTCTCAATCTCTCTTAAATCTTAATCTTTCTAGGGTTTCGAGAAAAGATTTTTGCTATAATCAAAGTTAAGGTGTACGTCATAGTGCTATCCATAAAACATAAAACCATGGATAAATTAGAAACATGGAAATGATGTATAACGTCTCAGATGCAAGACGATTCTTCTATATTCAACTTAATCTGTCAAGGTAAATCTCAATTTTGTTATGTGAACTTTTGTGAAAATCGCTGCAGATCATTCTAGTTAGAGACGTCAAGCAAAAGCCTTATGGGACGCCTTGAAAGATGCAATTTCGCCCATAATCAAATCATTAAACGCCATCGTTGAAAGCTCTCTCTCTGATTTCCATGGTGTCTTTAAAGAAAGATCATTGAAGAAAGAAACCTTCATCTTCTTAACCGGGCTCGATTCGTCGAAAATTCTGGTTCATTTCTACTTTTATTTGATGGAAAATCACTATCATGGATTTACTTGATTACTTCTCCAATTCAAAGAAACCAAGCATCTTCTTCTGATTTTTTGTTTTAGCCGATTTAAACTATTCTAAAGCCTTTTTTTTTCATTTTTCTATTCATTCTGCTTCCTGATTGAGTGAAAGTCACTTGAAAGTTCAGGATTTTTTGATTCTTTCTTTCATTCGTGAACTAAGTTTTGAGGTGGCTACATATGTTTCTTTTTTATTGTGTTATCTAACCAAGGATCAAATGTTAGGGTGCTTTTTGAGCTGACTCTTTTTTATTAGATTGGCAGTGAGAGGCATAACGTTCAATCATTACGGGAAACCATTAGAGAATGATACACACACACACACACACACATATATATATATATATATATATATATATATACGTGTGTGTAGATGAATTATATAAGAGAAATCGATTAAGAACAAGATTAATCAATGTAATGAACTCATAAAGTAAATAAGACTTTGAAGTTTCTATTACTCTTTGTAAGCTTGATTACATAAATAGACTTCGAAATCTAGTAAAACTTGTTAGTCTAAACCAAAGCTCAGTCCCTATTTATAGAAAACATGAGAGTACAAAAAGACTAAGTTTGGAACCATTACGCTTCGTACAAAAGTGACCTAGTAAATACATTACATACGAAAATAGACTAAACACTATTCGACTCTTTACAAGACTTCGACCCTTACAATCTCCCCCTTTGTAAACGAGTCGAACTACTCAATTCGTGAGAATCTGAGCAGCTAAGTGCATCATCCTTCGTATATCGGAATACCACGTTAAAACCTTCTTTAACTCCTTCTTGTCACCATCATTGTTCTTCGAGCACTTATTCATACGAACAATTAAGTTCGTATATTGTGACGTTGTATATCTTTCAATCTCTACAACTTGAAAGAGAAATCTCTTAGCATTCCCTTTAGTGTCTTTACCAGCAAACACTAAACCAAATGGTTTTAAACATATTTCCCCATCAGCATACTCTTTCAACTTAGCCTTTGTCTTCGAAAGTTCCATTGCAACAGATACTTTCCTATCCATACCCGAAGCCAACTCTTCGTCAGTCAGAGCAAGACAATCATAATAATTATCAATGAAGATTTTTATGTGAGCAAGACCTAGTCTGAACACTTCTTTGTCTGTACCCTTGAGTTGTGATGCCTCCATTTCTTTTAAAAGTAATGCAGCTTGAATAAGATCATTCAAGTTCATTACAGGGAAGTCTACAACACTAAAATCAATTGCTTGATTGTTTGCAAGAACCATATGATACCTTAAATTTTTTATCATGTTTTCAAACAAGACATCTTTCTTGATAGCAACTACTTTCTTGATCTTGATCAAAGAGCACACTTCATCTTGCTCTTTTCCAAGTACAACATGAAAAAGAATTTTCATGTGTGTATAATCATCTGGGTTTTCGAATTTCTCACTAACCTTGTATTGAGCATTGATAAATGACATTTCGTTTATCGGAAAGTCCAACTGAAAAAATCAGTGTTAGCAATCGAATATCTTTTCCTTGGCTTCTTTTCGAAATCATACATATGATTGAATGCAACTCTCGATTCAATTGATTCATACGAATACAAATTTTTGGGATCACCTTTTTCCATACCAGGCGGGTCACTTTCTCTCAACCTCAGAATACTTTGTATATGCCTTTGAAGTTTGACTTCAGCCTCCACCTCTGCTTTCTTTTCTTCTTTAGTCTTTTCGACTAGCACACCCTTCCCTTTTTCTTTCGAATCTTGATTTGGTTTTAAGGAACTTGAAGTACTCCCTTCTATAGCCAAACCAATCACAATTCCTTTTGGTTTTGTAAAAGTTTTTGTGGTAACTTTGTTGTTGAGATAGTATCAGACTTCATCGGAATTGTAACAGGAATTTGTGTAGAAAACACCTTTCCATCAACTTTAGAATCTGCAGTTGTTGTCTTCTGTCCTTTTCCCTTCTTATTCACATTTGCTCCTTTGCTCACTTTTGTTTCTCCCCCTTGCACCCCTGAGACAACAGGTGGGGCATTTTGTGGCAACATTTGAGCAAATTTGGAAATAGGAGCAACCGCCTTCTGAATAACCTGATCAAGTAAATTCAACTTCTGAGTAAGGAACTCAGGAGTTAAAAATGAAGTTGGAGTAGGCTTCGAAACAATTGGTTTTAACTCCACAAGAAGAGTCTGCAATTTCGCAAGTTGATTAGTGTCTTCAGTTGCTTTTCTTTCTAACTTCAGCATTGTATCTTGAAAGGTTTTGACAAAATTTGTAACTGCCCCAACAATTATATCAACCTTTTATTGAATGGAATTGTACTGAGAATTCATATTCATAATTTCCTGAGATACTTCCTTCTTCAACTCTTCGAGTTTCAAGTTGACATCTTCACGAACCTTTTTGACATATGTACGAAGAGAATATGACGTTCCTTCGCAACAGCCTTCAAATCTTTTAAGGCCCCTTCAAAATTCCCTGCCTGAGTCTTGATACAAAGCTCACTATTTTGATCAGAAATATCTATCTGCTCATGAAGTCTTCATTCAGCTATCTTTATCATTAATTCAACTTCAAGACCCGAAACCGAATGTTTTGCCCCTGAATCAGCTTGTTCCTGAAGAAGTAAGTTTAACTTCCTGTTCAAGATTTTGAACTGCTTCCCTGACATTAACATATAATCAGGAATATCCTCCCCTTTCGAATCAAAATGTAGTTCGTCAAATGTTCCTCTAAAACCTCCTCCTTCGGTTTCATCATCAGAATGAGGTTTGGGTGTGTCTGTGGATTGTGATGGAAAAAGAGTTGTAATTGGTTGTTGAAGGATAGTTTCAAACAGTGAAGATGAAGTAGAAGTGGAGATGGGTGGTGGTAATGAAACAAATGGAGTTGAAGTGATAGGTGGTAATGAAGAAGAAAGAATAATAGGTTGTGAAATGTCGACACTCATGGTAACATTTGCCCCCGTATCAGATACGTTAGCATTGATGTTTGAAATAGGAACCACCTCAGTAAATGACTTGGTTACCAATATTTTGAGTGGAATAGTTGAAGTAGGAGAAATAGTAGAAACATTCGAAATTGAAGAGATGATAAGTGTTGAAGTTACCACAGGAGAACTCGAAGCAACAGGAGTATCAGGAATAACTTCATTGTCTGAGGAATCATCTCTTCTGATAATATTTCGTTTGTACCTTTTTTCTGTGATGTGCTTCGCAATATCATGAGCACGCCTCTTTTTGGATAATGGTGAAACAGGAGCAGGTATATCACGAACTACCACTCCTTTGCTGCTAGCCTGAGTCTTACAAACCACCGGAGAGTTATCAGACGAAGTTTGTTTAGATGATTTCCTATGAATTCGTTTAAGAACTCTGGATTTTGATGGAACAACTTCTTTCGAAGGCTGAGCTTCACCCTCAACGTTCTTCGTATCATCACCCTCAATGTTCTTGGGTGAAGATTTCGACTTTGTAGCTTTCACAGTGTCCTGATCAGACTTCGTTTTCTTGGATGGCTTAGAAGAACCATCTTCGATTTCAAGCAACACCCTAGTTTTGACATTCGGGTTTACCGTCTGCAAATACTTAACAAAAATCTTGTGCGTAAGATTCACCTTCTTTAGCATTGCATCTGGAATTCGTGCAACACTTATAAAAATGTGCTCATCATCTTTAACATTCTTTGGGAATTGATACTTTGTAAATTAAGCAATGTCTTCACCCTGAGGAACTTGAATTCCCTCTTTCTCATACACCTTCTCCGAAATCAAACTCTAGTATCTAGCACAAGAAATTCCCTTAGCTACACTTGTACTTTCCAAGCTTTTCGTAAATTCTTTCCACAACTGAGTGGCATAATCCACACTAAGTCGTAATACAAACCCATGACCGTAGCATATACTTCTTGTCTTCCCTTGTCAAGACCCACTTTTCTTCCTGTTAGGCACCATAGAAAAATCCCAAACAAGAAATTTCGTATGCGGGGAAGCCCAAACTTTTTGAAATCACTTATCTTTTCGAGTGGTGGCTGGTGACCCATCTCGTTGAACATATGCATAATCTGAGGGTTAGAAGGTTTGAAAAAGGGTAGTGCATTGGGTAACCCCAAGAACTGTGAGAACATATTTTTGGTGAGACGAATTCGTTTTTCATTCACTAAGTTGAAAGTGAGAATATATGTTCCTTTATTGAATGAAGCAGTAGACGCAACCATAGACAATCAAGTTAGTGGCACAGCGAAGGATTTGAACATGGCGGTGGCTAGAACATATCTTTTCAATGTGACTATCAACATCTTGAGATAATCTGAATACAACGAGACATTTGATTCAACTTGATAGTTGTTGCTTTGTATCTTCATCAGAGGTTGGGATGCAATTTCTTTAGTAGTGGAATTCTGAACAGCAGCCATTTACAGTTGATTGCAAGCTTTCTGGGAAAAAAATTAGGGCTTTTTGATCTTCTGTGAGTTCTTGAACGCGTAATTTCAAAAGGAAAGAAGATTTTCCTTTTATAAGTAACCCAAAATATTTTGAACTGTTTGTCATTAAGAAGAAGATCACGTCATCCCTTGAAACGCGCACTAGTAGCCGTTATTGTAGCTATGTCAGATAAAGTTCCTGGAAACTAGGGCCAAGTTACCAAATGGTTACTTTGAGACTGTTCGTGAGTACTTGTAAATAAGATCAAGCGTTTCGGATTTGAGGTTGGGCTCCTTCGTTTTTGGGATTTGAAACGAAGTCAT
This sequence comes from Lactuca serriola, assembly GCF_051521515.1. Classification (NCBI taxonomy): domain Eukaryota; kingdom Viridiplantae; phylum Streptophyta; class Magnoliopsida; order Asterales; family Asteraceae; genus Lactuca; species Lactuca serriola. The sequence goes on from NC_136411.1 coordinate 285,561,147, forward strand.
TTGCCAGTCTTGTGAAATCATCAGCCTAAGTTGGTATTACTTAGAGCCTCAAGGATTTCATGAGTGCAGTGATTCAAAGGAAAAAGGATAAGAAGAAAATTAAAAAAAATTTGGATCTGTGATGTCAAAAATGTTTACACGAAAGCAGTTAAACCCCAGGAAAAGGTTGCTTCGTTAATTATCAAGAGAGATAACTAACAACTTTTGCATTTTCCTGTGAATTACAATTGAATACTTTTAAGGAAGTATCAAAGGGCTTCTTTTTCAAGGCTTCAATGGGTGGCTTACGAATTTCGTTACATATCATCCTAAATGTACGGTGATTAATTGTAAACGAAATTACTTGTTTGACCAGTGTAGTCAGTGACAAGTGGCTTTGTAAAATTTGTGAAAGTGACTAGAGAAAAGAATTTATAATCACATTGAAATCACATTCATGTAAAAATAGTTAAGTTGGATTTCGTTGGAAAACAAATGTCGTGGGTTTCGAACATTTAATCAAAATCACTCATATGAAAGAACGTGATTTGGAGTATACGAAACTTTGGTATAGAAACAAGTGTTTCATAAGAATCTGGAACAAAGTTCCTCGTCAATTCCTTATTAAGTTCGGATATTTGGGTTTCACTTGCATCATGGTCTCATGATTTAAGATAATTAACACAGATTTTTGACATGTTTAAGTCACAGTTGGTTTAATCAATGACCTCTTGAACATGTGTCTTTGTGTATGAAATGTGTTAAGAAATTTTTTGATGAAAAAGATTGGTTAAGATTCGAATGTACCTCTGCTATATATGGACCAAACAGACAACTCTTAACTCATTTGAGAAGAGTAAGGTAGTTCATTGGACTAATGCGAATGTAAGAATAATTTGGAAGAAACATTCGTATGAAAAATTTCATTAAGGCTTTCGTAACACACATAGAGTCAGTTGAGGCTTGAGTCGACATGCAACAATATGCTTCTAGGGACATCTTAACTAGTACAAAGATTTAAGAGAATTACCTTCACATAGAAACACAAGCATGACTGTTTGAAGAATAGTTGTGAAAACGTTCTTGAAAACCTAAAAAAATAACAAAATAACCAAAAATCTTTTTGTATTTTCTATTTTTGAATTTTTTTTTTGTTATTTTGAATTTTTTCGAGAAATAAAACATGAAACAAAAGAAAATGTTTTTGATATTTTTGATTTTTTGAAAATTAATGCAAATAGATAAAAATATATTTGGCTTTTCAGTTGAACAAAATATTAAACAAATGAAAAAAATGATAGTTCCAAACACGTAAATTTTTTAGTATCAAGATACGAAAACGAAGCGTGTCGAAGCCTCTTAACGCACAGTAACCTCTGAATGGTTCAATCAGCAAGCCTCTGAATCGACACCTTTTTCACCAACAACATTTCGTTAATTTTGAGTATTTGATACTAGTACCGAATTTGCATCTAACATTCCCAAACCTGCTAAAATTCTCACAAAAGATTTTTCATCAAGTGGTTTAGTGCAAATATCAGCAAGTTGATTAGTAGTTTTCATAAAATGAACTTCAATGTTTCCATCTTCCACATGATCTTTTATAAAATGATAACAAAGAGCAATGTGTTTCGTTTTTGAATGTTGTACTAGATTATGAAAAATGCGAATATCACTTTGTGAATCACAATACAAAAGAATCTTTTTCATATTAATTGCATAATCACGCAATTGGATTTGAATCCAAATGACTTGAGAAGTGCAAGCAACAGCAGAAATGTATTCAGCTTCAGCAGTAGAAATAGCTACACAAGTTTCTTTCTTTGACTGCCAACTTACCAACTTCCCGTCAAAAAATTGATATCCTCCACTTGTACTTTTTCTATTGAGAATACATCCACCAAGGTCTGAATCCGAAAAATCTTGAATGAAAAATCCAGATTTTGAAGGATACCACAATCCCAACGAAACTGTTCCCTTGAGATAACGAACAATATTCTTCACAACAGTTAAATGTGGTTCTCTTGGATTTTCTTGATACCTTGCACAATTGCACACAGAAAACATGATATCAGGTCTACTTGCAGTTAAATAAAGTAAAGAACCTATCATGCTTCGAAACATGGTAAGATCAATAGTAGGTGAATCTAACAAAGGTGTTAACTTGGTTCCTACTGCCATTGGTACTCTTAGCTTCGTGCTATTAGTCATTCCAAACTTTTCAAGAAAATTTTTCGTGTATTTTCCTTGGTTAATGAAAATTCCTTCTCTGCTTTGACGTATATTTAACCCAAGAAAATTGTTGATTTTACCCATCATGCTCATTTCAAATTTACTCTTCATCAAATTCTCAAATTCACTAGACAAAGTTGGGTGTAGAGCCAAAAATAATATCGTCAACATAAATTTGAACAATCATTAGATGATCCCCAACTTTCTTACGAAATAATGTGGGTTCAACTGATCCTTGTTTAAATTTTGACTGTTTTAAGAAATTGGTAAGAGTTACATACCATGCTCTTGGTGCTTGTTTTAACCCATTCACAGCCTTATCTAAAATGTAAACATGATTAGGATATTCTTCATTAATGAAACCTGGTGGTTGTTCAACATATATTGTTTCTTCGAGCTCTCCATTCAAGAATGCACATTTGACATCCATTTGATAAACATCAAAGACTTTGTGTGCTGCATAGGCTAAAAATATTCAAACAGCCTCGAATCTAGCTACAGGGGCAAAGGTTTCTTAATAGTCGATACCTTCTTGTTGCGAATAACCTTTAACTACAAGCCTAGCTTTGTTTCGAATAATATTGCCCTCTTTTTCGGTTTTATTTCTGAAAATCCATTTTAGCTCCACAATTAAAACATCATTAGGTTTTGGAACAAGCCTCCATACCTTGTGTGACAACCCGAAATTTCCATTTTGAACAAACCATATCAAACCAATAGAAGTTAGAACAGTTAAAGAGAAATTCCAGACTTTGGGTATAAGTTTGAGTATTTCAGGTTTAACACTTAAGGAGATATCAAGAGAGTGGATGCACTAGGGTTTTGTGCAACACTGTTATTCCAATACTCTATTATATTAGAGTTCATTCCGGGAATAAAATATTTTCTGCCAAAAATCTCAGGACTATATATAGAAATCTGAGCCATATTCATTCATTAGTTACATTTCCATCTAGAGAAAAGCCATTTTCTCTCTCATGGATCTTTGGGTTTTTATCCCAAATCGTGAGTACTCTCTCTAGTTCTATTATATAACTTAGATTGTGCTTAATAATATCAAAATCAAGACAGAACAGTAAGATTTGTGAGTTGACCGCCCAAGAACACCTTGGGGAGTAAACTCCTTTTCAATAGCCAAATGGTGCCTAGTCCTTCCTTAAGCCATGAAACTGGTTTGGACTTGTACACAAATGAGTTTAGGGACAGCAAACAACCTCAAAACACTAAGATCTATGAGTTTACCGCCCAAGAACACCTTGGGGAATAAACTCCTTTTTAAGGGCCAAAGTGTGCCCAATGTCCCTCCAAACCTTGGAAATGAACGTTGAGACTACCCAGGACAGGTTTAGACATCCAAAACAAATAGAATCAAGGGTTGAAAGTGAGCTCACGGCCAAGGAAGTTCTTGGGTCGTGAACTCCATATTAGGGTGCCAAAATGCCCTAAAGACCTTCATTAAGCCAAGAGACAAACATAGCACCTTACCTTGATGTGTCTAGGACCCAAAACAATAAAAATATCAACACCCATGAGTGTTTACGGCCGCAAACACATGACCAAATGGTCCATGGGACATGAACTCAAGTTACGGGTGTTTTGATGCCACAAACACTTCCAAAGGCTTAGGCTTGAAATTAGATTGCTTCCTTATGACCTTTAGGACCCTCATAAACAAAAATGGCCATGACTTTATGGTAGTAAACTCATTTGGGCCGTGAACTCCTTAGAACTTCAAAGAAAGTGGGTTTTCTTCATCCTAAATTAGAGCTAATGTCCCTAAATCATTCCCTAGCCTTCTAATTTGCATTCCCACATGAGTAGCCATGAGTTTACGGCCGTAAACTCCCTTGGGCCGTGAACTCATGGTAGTAAACTCATGTGAGTGCCTTTATACCTTCCTATGTTGAATCACATGTGATTCCAACACTTGGTCAAGGTGTTACCTAGTCCTGGAAGGTGTTTCCTTTCATATAGATGTTATAAACACTATATTCATGTCAATATGTGTCCTTATATGTCATTTACGACTTATAGTGTCTCGGGACTTCATTCGTGGAACCTCTCATCCATACACGCGTACCCGCTAGAACCACTCACAACAGGTGAGTTCATACCCCTTAATCAATGTTTTAAATGTTTTTAAATGCTTTAATGGGGGGAATACAAGAAGAAAACAATATGTTATTAAATCACTCTTATGTATTTTATAACTGTGTTTTCACCCAGTAGATTTCACATACTTCAAAATGTGATACATGAAATGGTTTTCTATCTTAAAATACCTTGATAACAAAAGTATTAGTTTTGAAATGTTTATTAAAATGACATCAAGTCACTCTTAATTATTGTTCAAACCTCTTAGATATCTTACAAAACCATTATTTTTACCTTCTTGAACAAAACTATACTTATACACTTATGTTCATATAAATGTTTTGAGATTATAGTTTTCATCCTTCATTCAGTTTCCCACACTCTTGTGTAGCAAGGGTGTATAAACCTACTTGAACAATCAAGTACCTTTCAGTTAAATATCATAGGGATAGTTAGAAGAGACAAAACATTATTCCTATTACAAGGAATCACACAAGAGTCAGTTCATTCATGAGTCTATACCAGTACATTACCTGATACATGAGTACACTTACATATGCTTACATGATACATGAGTACATTTACCTAGGCTTACATGATACATGAGTACGTTTACATAGATACATTTACCTGAATACGATTACATGAATACCATACATGAGTACCATTACATAGATACATTTTCCTGTATACACTTACATGGATACTTGTACCTACAGTTAGGAGGAAGATATATTAGTACCTTATGTGCAAATTTTCCTGCCTATCCTAGTTCAACAGGATGTCTAGACGGGACTAACCATTCCGACGCCCAGCTGTTACCACCAGTGGGTGATGAACATCTACAGATGCCTACGGTTACTACTTATATTAGGATTCAGCTACGGGACAAACCATTCCTCAAGCCTACTGTTCGCTACAGAGGTTGATGACCATCTACAGAGGTCTACGGTTGATACTTATATTAGGATTTGTTTACGGGACTAACCCTTCCTCCCTCCTGCTGCTGCTACAGAGGACAATTGGAAAATCTTTGGATGTTCATTAGGTTATACATTTTGATTACCGCGATGTAGTGTTAGTCCTGGTACCAAAGGATAACACTTATATCATATATTTTTCCTATTTTACTTTATTTTGTGACACATTCACATAAACGATGAGTTAGACTAATTACTATTTGTAATAGTCAAAAAGGAGGAAAAACTATCATTTTTATAACAGAACATTCAGGTCTTGGTAGAAGACTATCATATTCTTTTGTAGTGTTAGTCCTTGTACCAAAGGATAACACTTATATTATATTCTTTTCCTAGTTATTTTATTTTGTGACACATTCACATAAACGATGAGTTTGAGTAATTACTGTTTGTAATAGTAAAAAAGAAGGAAAAACTATCATTTTTATAACAGAACATTCAGGTATTGGTAGAAGACTATCATATCTTTTTCCTATTTTACTTTATTTTGTGATACATTCACATAAACGATGAGTTAGACTAAGTACTATTTGTAATAGTCAAAGAAGGAAAAGCTATCATTTTTATAATAGAACATTCATGTCTCGGTAGAAGACTATCATATCTTTTTCCTATTTTACTTTATTTTGTGATACATTCACATAAACGATGAGTTAGACTAAGTGCTGTTTGTAATAGTCGAAGAAGGAAAAACCATCATTTTCATAGCAAAATATTCGGGTCTTGGTAGAAGACTACATTTCATACTAGTAGGAAATAAGGGATTTTGTAGGGTTTTCAAACTTATATCAATGGTTTCTTTTAAAGATTTGCAAGACATTCATAAGAGTTTTCCGAAACAAGACAATGACACTTAAATACTTATGAATTCACCAGCTTTAGGCTGATACCCGCTTTCAAAATAACTTGTATTCTCATGTCACCAGTTAGACAGGTACGGTGGTCAGGTTTTGAGAAGATGGAGCACAGTCCAGACTCATCTTATTTTGATTATTCATGTTATTGTTGTACATTATGAAAGAACACACATGTATTAAAACTTTACTTTTAATGCAATGGATGATGCTGTTGCTTGTTTACTACTTTACACTGTTATGATACTTCACATGACGTCCTCCACCCCAAAACGTTACCACCGTTCTTGGTTTTGGGGTGTGACAGATTGGTATCAGAGCGTTGTTTATAGTGAATTAAGTATATCAACCAATAAAAGATATACTAACTATAAATACATTGGGATTAAAACACTCTGTCTAGGAGTTTATACTTTTAAATAATAAAACATTTAAAAAATTATACGTGCCTGCATTCATACTAAAATCCGTGTCACAATAACAAGAACAAAAGTATTACGATTGTTGAATATCACAGGTAAGCTCGGGGATGTATGGTCAGTCTTGGGAGTGGCATAGCCTGATCAACTATGCTGTTCCAAGGAGTGATTAGCACATGCCCAAGAATGGTTGTGATATGACAATAAGTCTAAAAACTTACCAACATTACCACAAAGAGAACATTATAACATAACCTAAGTCGAAAATACCATATGGGTGTTTTGTGTTACTATAAGTACTTTATACTTGAGAACTAAAGCGGGATCTTCATTTCCAAGTTGATAGTTGCTAAGTGGATACACTAAAGTTATATGTAACTAGGATGTTATAGACTTAGAATCGGTGAAATTTTTGCTTTACCCCTATTCCTTGTGAATTTGGAGTTAAGGTCACTTATTCGAAGGCCTATCCTGTGTTGATTACATATAACTGGTATGCACTTTACAAATAGCGATGTAACTAATGAAGATTTCCTAAATAATTATCTAGATAGTTCGTCTAATAATTGCTTTCTTACCCCAAATTCTCGCGTAGATAACATGGCTGGATTCCATCCCCACGACAACTTGTTCCTTCTGAAGGCGGTTATTGCTGGATGGTTTGGAGAAGAACCAGATAATGATCATCCGATCCCTCTGAATGATCACCATGCTGAAGACCTATCAGACGGTACTATCTCCGAACCTGAGGTTGAGAACCTACCCCAGGCAGCTCCCGTTCCAATTCCTAACCCTCGTCCGACTTTTCATGGCACGACGCCTCCATGGGTGGAATTTCTGGAAACATGGAGCGAAGGTCAAGATCAACCTATGCTGTTCAATGGAGACCAAAGTTTCTACAACGTAAGTGAAGGGAGATCAGCAGACAGAGTTCTACCAATTCTGATCTGTAGAGTTGCCCGAAACGAAATTCTGGGCATGACAGCTCTACAACGTATCACATAAGTGGATACAAATGGATGAATACATATGCTTCACACCAGTCATCTTGAACATGCTCGTGAGAGGTCTGAGAGAGACCATGAAACCCTACTGCAAGCACTGGCTTTATCACGAGCCGATGTCATAGTACTTCGAGTACGCCAGAGAGTGTACGAAAGACACCTACTTGATGTGGAACGCCAACTGGCTGAACTGAGAGTTCACCAGAGGGATGACCGTCGCTAGTAGTAGATACTTTACTTTATATTCCTTGCTAGAAAGGAATCGTGTTTCTGTCTATGCCCAACGTGGCATTTTCTATGAAACTATCTTGTACTGTAAGTACTTTTGGTTAGGTCTTTATGCTGTCAAGAACTATCTTCGCTGGATATGATGTAAGACCTTTTTACAAGGTCATTTTCCCGAACTTGTACGTCCTGAATATCAAAGATATTGACAGTCGGCTAACTTCTGTGTCATTCTTTATTCAAATACCCTTATCACACTTTCATCAGAGTCTATTTGAAACATGCTCTAGTCAAGTCATTGGACTATAGCAATGTGACTCCGGAGACATCTCCAAGTCTCTTTTAATGGTTGGATCATGTTATTCACCAACCAACAATACCTCGGCTCGAACGACAAACATCTTGAGACCACTGTATGAGCTTACTTCTGATCTTTGCTAGGACTGCATCATAGGGATGTAGGTCAAACCTTCGTGAACACACTTCCATTCCATACTAGGACTGCATCATAGGGATGTAGGTCGAACCTTAGAGAACATACTTCTATTCTTTTCATGAGCGATCGAACTACATCTAGGTTCAACCATTTTCGCTCACAAATTCAATTTCTTTCGGTGTAACAGAGTCATGTCACCCAAGAAAGATGATCAGCCCATCAACCAAACACTAACTCTTCAGATTGATACAACTACCTTTCAAGCTGCAGTCTCGGCTGCCGTGTCTGCTTTTCTGACCCACATGAACGCTAACAATGCAAGTGTTAGCGGGATTGTTAACAACAATTCCAATCCAAGTAACAATCAAACACCTCAACGAGCAACAAACTACCATGATACCCCGAGTCCTAAGACCAAGAGTAACAAACAGAAGTCTTGGACTAAATCTAAGGAAAAGTCGCTTCGAAGGGCGAACAGGAAACAACCACCAGTAACCACCTTCACAGCCACGACATCAGTACCTCCTACTACTATCCCTTTGGGCATCCCAATTGCCCTAACCTAGCAAGACTGTATGACGGGCATACTACCTGCTACTGCATAACTCGGATCCAACACATTACTTCGACCACCAATGTCGAAAACTCACAGATATGCCATCTATGTGGCAAGATAAGGAACTTCAAGAGAGACTGCCCATCAGGGCAGATCAACGATGGAACAAGAAGAGTTTGACCTCAAAATGCAAAGAGGCAGCGAAGGAACCTATTATAGTATCGGTTCACTTCCAATCGTCAGTATTTTATATGCTTTTAAAGCATGTCTAAAAACTAATGCAACCAGAGTCTTATCTTTTGCGGGATCCCGTCCGTTTAGGGATGCTCGTGCTGCGTATACTTGTCTTTGTAGTATACCTTGTTCGCAGCAATAGTCTTGTAGTAAATCCTAAGTATAGTAACTCTGTTAAAAGTTGCATTGTTGTGTTTTGTCTATAACGCCTTATGTTCAAATCTAATGTCTTTAGTTTCCTTACGATTCCGACTTTATCTTAAGACTCGAGTAAATTTGATCCTCGCAATACCAGCTTCATACGTACATCTCTTTCTCAGTAATCGTCTTTTAAGCGAAGCCTTCATATCCGAACACCGAAGTACTCATACAAGGAGTACCTTATAGTTCTTTTCCTTTCCAAAGGAATCCCCACAGTATCACTCGTACAGTACGTCAAGTTCAATTCAAGGATTCATATGGTTGATCTATCATTGAAGAATGTATACATGAGAGTGACATATAATCAATGTTCTACAGGTTTAGAATTGATGATTCCACCTTAACTTCTTTTCCCTCGATGGGATGTGAGATTAAGGAAGAATCAGTTATTCGACTACCTTTTCAATCTTAATTATATACGACTCGTATACACGAAATTGTGATCAATGAACCTTGTATGAATTTTAATATGAACTTCAGGACGGAGACTGTCTAAGAGTACGAGTAATTGCATTGGCATAGGAACAAACTTAGAACCCAGTATGACTCTTATAACCAGATCGCCTTACAGTCTAAACACCTACGGAAGATACAAGAACAGCCCGGACAACACAGCGAACTACTCAACAATACAATTAGAAGACCAGGCTTCTCACCCTTGATAACTCCGGTCTTATTCTTACCAGAAGTCGATGGAGTGCATCATATGTACCTTGACGACTGGAGACTTCATTAAGATTTCCTTTAGAAATCGTTGTCTCTGCCTCGCATAGACGTGTTGATTGAGCAAACACAGGGAAAGAGTTACTTTCAGAAATGGACCCGAGATCCAAATATCACCAGTTTGAGTGATAGGGAAGGATGTCCTGAAGACTACCCTCGTAACTTGATGTGGACATTTCAAGTCCGTAGTGATACCCCTCGGATAGGACTAATACGCCGATAGTATTCATGAGCTAAATGAGTGGGGTACGCCTTTCTTACTAGGATCAGTTCGTCGTTTCTCCATGTAATGACTTACTTATGTACCCTCATAGTAAGAAAGAACCCATAGAAACATTACCCTCGGAGATACTTTTCACAAAGTTCTCTGAACATGAGTTTTGGAATTATAGAGTCAAATTTCCTGAGACACACTATAAGTGATGTGGAAATTCTGGAGTACTCTAGCAAATTATCCAAAACCGTTGGGAATTTGTCGGCACCGTAGTCACCGACGGAAAAATTCGCCAAATACTAGGTCTTACAGACCTACTATCATAGTCCATTCAGAACTCCTTGCAAATTTCAGAAACCCTTTCGACTTTGACCCAACAAGGGGTGGCCCTTTACTAGGAAGTTAGCGAGAGAAAGAACCTTTGGAATTCCAAGTGAGAGACCAAATTCTTTAAGAAACCTCACTCTAGGAATGGCTTATTACACTTCGTAAAGCGTGGACAGCTAAATCCAATATAGTTAGGACCTCTGTGATTATTACCAGAATCTGTCCTGTATCTCACAAACTAGACCTACTCAGCGAACTCAGTAACATACATTTTATCCTTCGCGTCTCGAACTCGAAACAGTACCTATCCATTAGGACTTTCGTAAGCCCTATTGACGAGATCGAGATTTACGAGATCTTCACCTTCGTATTAGAACCGTTGTGACCCTCAACCGTGATGTCAAGCGGACGAAGCAACGCCATCGCCGTTAGTGAAGGTTCGTTGGGATACCAACCGAGAACCCGATTTCACTTGGGAGCGCGAGAACCAATCGATTAGGATGTTCATCTAACGACTCGATCACTTCTACTTACTTCCTTGCCTAAATCCTAATTTCGAGACAAAATTCCCTTTAACAGGGGGATGATATGACAACCCGGAATTTCCATTATGAACAAACCATATCAAGCCAATAGAAGTTAGAACAGTTAAAGAGAAATTCCAGACTTTGGGTATAAGTTTGAGTATTTCAGGTTTAACACTTAAGGAGATATCAAGAGAGTGGATGCACTAGGGTTTTGTACAACACTGTTATTCCAATACTCTATTATATTAGAGTTCATTCCGGGAATAAAATATTTTCTGCCAAAAACCTCAGGACTATATATAGAAATCTGAGCCATATTCATTCATTAGTTACATTTCCATATAGAGAAAAGCCATTTTCTCTCTCATGGATCTTTGGGTTTTTATCCCAAATCGTGAGTACCTCTCTCTAGTTGTATTATATAACTTAGATTGTGCTTAATAACATCAAAATCATGACAGAACAGCAAGATTTGTGAGTTTACCGCCCAAGAACACCTTGGGGAGTAAACTCCTTTTCAATAGCCAAATGGTGCCTAGTCCTTCCTTAAGCCATGAAAATAGTTTGAACTTGTACACAAATGAGTTTAGGGACAGAAAACAACCTCAAAACACTAAGATCTGTGAGTTTACCACCCAAGAACAACTTGGGGAGTAAAATCCTTTTTAAGGGCCAAAAGTGTGCCCAATGTCGCTCCAAAGCTTGGAAATGAACCTTGAGACTACCCAAGATAGGTTTAGACATCCAAAACAAATAGATTCAAGGGTTCAAAGTGAGTTCACGGACAAGGAAGTTGTAACATCCCAAAATATAAAGAGTAGAGTTGAAGGGCTAAAAGAGTAAATTGGGAAAGAGTGACTCGGTGAGTCCATGTGCGGACTCGGCGAGTAGAGTCGCGACTTGGTCGCGTGTTAAGTGGCCGACTCGGCGAGTCAGTGTAATGGACTCGGAGAGTAGGCGCTGAGTGGAGAAAACCCTAATTCTCGGGGTTGAGCCCTATATAAAGAACATAACATCCATTCCCCCAGCCTCCTTACTCATCCTCAAGTCCAGAAACCCTAACCTTCGTGTGTGAGTGGATCAAGTGCATTTGGAAGCTTGGAGAAGCAATTGTTGAGGAAATCTTGAAGGGTAAGAGACTTGGAGCAAGGGGCTTTGCTTGGATTCGAGTTTCATTGCAGTTGGGGCGTTCTTTTGAGGTAATATCTTGTTTTTGAGCTGCTATTTCTTAGATGCATCATTTTGGGGGTGTTAGAGATCATACCTTTGGATGTATTGGGGTTTAGAGGTTAGATCTGAGGTTGCTACCTCAGATCTGGAATGGAGAAGGGTTGGAATGCATGAAAGTCCCTGTTTGTGAGTGGTTGATGGAGCTATTTTGTCCCAAACCCAAACCCTAGAGTGAAAATGCATAGATCTCTTTGGATTCACGTAAAGTTTGCCACTTTACGTGATGGATGAGTTGTAGGAGGCTAGATCTATGTTTTGGATCAATTGCATGGCCTGGAATGCTTCTGTATGGATTCAGACTGGTGGTACTCGGCGAGTCACAAGGGTTGAATCGACGAGTTACTTGAAGATAAGCTGGAACTCAATGAGTTGGAAGAACAACTCGGCGAGTTGGATGAAGATGGCCTGGAACTCGGCGAGTTGTATGAACAACTCGGCGAGTAGGTTGAAGATAGCCTTAGACTCGGCGAGTCTGTTATTGGACTCGGCGAGTCTTGTCGAAGAGTCCCAATATTTTCTGGTTGAGTCGAGAATCGGCGAGTCAAGGGATGACTCAGTGAGTTGTGTGCGAGTGGACTCAGAGTTGTGGGACTCGGCGAGTCTCGGGGTGACTCGGCGAGTTGAGTCGTGGATTGGGGAAGTTCTGAGCATGGGGACTCGACGAGTCGACGGGTTGACTCGGCGAGCAGGGTCAACCAGGAGGGTTGACTTTGACTGACGACTTTGACTTGGACCAAGAGTTGACCGTTGACTTTTTGGTCCTGGTCAGCGATGTGGCCTTTGGGCCAAGAGAGGTGTAAAATAGTCTTTTACCCTTAAGAGGGTGCCATGAGAGGGTTGATTCTAGTCTCGAGAGTTATATTCATGAGAGTATTTGCCTTACGTGTTAGGCGGTGGTGAGTTCGAGATTCAAGTGTGGGGATATCTGCTTTCTGCTTGCCAGGTGAGTCTTCTCACTATACTTTATCTTTAGTAGGTAACCAGAGTTATGTGATAGAGTATTTGTATGCTATGTATGTTATGTGTTGTACTGCATTATTTCTATGTGATTTATGTTGTGCATGTTTACAGAGTTGGAACCGGAGGGTTCCTAGAGTTAGAACCGGAAGGTTCACAGAGTTAGAACCAGAGGGTTCACAGAGCAGGGTCCACGGACCCACAGAGTGATAGCCTCGAGTGGCTAATATGTGTTATGTGTGGTATTTTGGGGAACTCACTAAGCTTCGTGCTTATAGTGTTTTGTGTTATGTGTTTCAGGTTTCTCTCAGGATCATGGGACGACACCGACTCGATTGTACACACCAGAGAAAGAGTCATGTTTTGAGGATCCTGGTTTACTATGCGAGTGAAAATGGAGTTATTTTTTGTAATTCGAATATGAATGAGATTTTAAACAAGTGTTTCTAAGAATTAAACGATTATTTTTAAATGAAAATTTGCTTTGAAATTTTCAGTGTTACAAGTTGGTATCAGAGCCTTGGTTTGAGGGATTCGGATGCGCCTTCGGGTAAATCTGGACTCAAGCTGAGGAAGTAAGAAAAGTTTTCAAAAGAAATGAATTTCTAAAAGTGAATAAGAGCTCAAAGAGAAAGCGAGAAAGAGCAGTGTGTACAATCAGCCAGAGCCCGAACGGTGATTTCCCAAAATACCTTTAGTTTTGTGTTATGAGATATTTATGATGCACTTTATGAGATATTATTGCATGCTAGAGACAGGCTAGGTATTTCATATCTTAGGACTAGAGTGGCCTGATTTGTGATGCCTTAGCCTAGGACTTGTTGTTATATGTGTTATGCTTTTGAGTATGTGATGAGTGAGAGTATCCAGTTAGAACCCATGAGGGGTAGAGTTACAGAGTTCGGTGGTACTTTCGAGGATGAGCCGAGAAAGTGGAGTTATCACCGAGAGTGAGTTCTATGTATTCTTCGATGCTCAAATGTTGTTTGCTTTGTGCTTTGTGGAACTCTCGATGATGGGAGTCAGCTACCAAGTGAATATGACGATATTCAGGAGGTAGATGGCTGGCATCATTAGGAGCTCTTCAGCAGCTGATAGCAAAGAAGTAGGAGGACCAAGGAAGAGCCTAGGGAGTAACCTTAGCCAGATGAGTGCGCTGGTTGGGTAGAGAATTTCGCTGGGGAGCGAGCACGCGCGATGGGATTGCTGAAGGAGCAGGTCGAGCAGCTACTTAGGAGCTCTGGGATGGTTCGTGTGGAAAGTATGGGTAGATGTGGCAGGTAGTATGGGCCCGTACTACTGAAAGCAGAGGACCTATACTTGATACAGGGAGTATTCTAGAGGTTCTAAGGAGCGGATTGAGGAGTGATTTTATGGTTCGAGTACCATACATCGGAGCGGATTGAGGAGTGATGTTATGGTTCGAGTACCATACATCGGAGCGGATTGAGGAGTGATGTTATGGTTCGAGTACCATACATCGGAGCGGATTGAGGAGTGATGTTATGGTTCGAGTACCATACATCGGAGCGGATTGAGGAGTGATGTTATGGTTCGAGTACCATACATCGGAGCGGTTTGAGGAGTGATGTTATGGTTCGGGTACCATACATCGGAGCGGATTGAGGAGTGATGTTATGGTTAGGGTACCATACACCGGAGCATATTGAGAAGAGATTTCATGGAATGAGTACCATGGTTCGTAGTGAATGATGCTTGTGGTTCTCCAGTTATTCGGTCATGATTAAGTTCGAAGAGGCGTCCCTTGAGAGGGAGATTGAGAGCCTCTCATAGTATTTTAGTAAGGGTCAGAGAGAGGGGAGAATTTCGATCTGAGTTGAGCGATCAGTCGATAGAGGAGATGTCACCTTCTATGATCTGGGTGGTACTGATTATGTTCATGTGCAAAACATGAGAAACATGATGTTTAAGTTTTGGGTTTGGGAGTAAACCCTGCAGGTTGTCATTGATGATGATTTTCACTAGAGTATCAGGTAGCATATGTGCCGCGAGGCAGTGATTTATCATGATCAGATAGTCAGTTGGGACTGAGATAGCCGAGGACCACACTACACCTATTTGAGTATAGTAGGATATATTGAAGTGGTATCAGTGGGGAGTTCAGTCGAGTTTAGCAGTGCAAAGAGTTTTCTATCTATGTTGGGTATTGAATATAGGAGTGGGTCCCTGTTCTTGGGATGATCCGGGTGTTGGAACGTTGGTTGATGAGTTGAGGTGAGGGGTACGATGATTTTGTGGTTCAGTCTATGAGCCAGGGATGTCATTGAGCAGTTGAGTTGTTTGGTACTAGATTGGTAAGAGATTTGGAATGACTAGAGGCAGTCGTGGCGAGAAGTTCTTGAGGAGTTCATTAGAGGTTCAGAGTATATGAGGTCGAATGATTTCCTTAAAGGGGATTATCGGGCATTGTGTAGCACTTTCTAGGGGGCAGGTGCGATTTTGCGGGTGAAAATAGTTGTGGGTTGGTTGTGTGCTAATTGGTGATGGTTCGAACCCTAAGTGGGGGAGAACCGGGTACCGTATGTAAGGAAGCAGAGATTTGTCAAAAGCAGTTATAAGTGGAGTATAGAGATCTGCGGTAAGAAATCATGAGACCAGAGATTTCGGTGATCGAGGAAAAGGGTCAGAGTGAGTTAATGCGGGAAGTACTCGTTTGAGAAGGATGAATGTCTCCACGGCAATTGTTAATGGTCAGGAACCTGGTAGTGGTCAGTGTTGTTGCAAGTAGATATAGAATGATTGGGCAGCCAACTCCCGGGTCGGTATGCGTATCCTTGCTTGGATTTTGAGCGGTGGAAAAAGGGTTTCGGAGAATTATCAGCGTATTTCGTAGCGTTAGCATTTTCTCGTATTCCAAATTGAGAAATTGGATACACCGAAGTTGCAATTTGGGAAAAATGAAGATCTAATTATGGGGTTCAGAGGGAATGTATTATTGCATCTATATGGTGCTTGGGGCAGGAGATCAGTGGTTGTGGCAGGATTTTGTGATGTTCGGTGGGGGTGTTCCGAGGTATCCGGGTATTGATATCTTTATTTCGAAGTTATTCGTGAATCTTGAGTTGAGATGACTTGTGGTATATCAGGTATCTATGGATCTAGTGGGAGCCCTTCGAGTATGGGTATCCAGGGAGATTATTTAAGAGAGTGGATCTTCGCAAGGGTGGGCATTTTGATATGTCGATTGCCTCCAGAGTCTGTGATGCATATTCGAGTCAAGTATGGGTAGCTGCCTATGATAGTCTGCGGAGCATGAGCTAGTGGGGTCAGAGAGTGTTGTGATACTACGGGGAGCCGTAGTACTCACTAGTCAGAGGGTGTTGTGATACTGCGGGGAGCCATAGTACTCACTAGTCAGAGGGTGTTGTGATACTGCGGAGAGCCGTAGTACTCACTAGTCAGAGGGTGTTGTGATACTACGGGGAGCCGTAGTACTCACTAGTCAGAGGGTGTTGTGATACTGCGGGGAGCCGTAGTACTCACTAGATGGCAAGAGAATGTGATGATGGAATGTTCTCCGATCAGTGTATGATGTGGAAGAGTTTTGGGCTTGAGTAGTCCTAGTATTGAGTTTTTGGAGCCTGGGTGTTGAACCGGGGGCAAGACTGGGGTCTCCGTCTCTGTCGGGAGATGCGGCGAGATGCGCAAGGGATATGCGCAGCAGAAACCAGAGATCAGAGTTGAGACGATCCTTAGTTGGATGGTATTTTTCTCGCATGAGGAAAAGAGAATTTCGTGACTTGCGTGTCACTGGGCCGGGATGGTGGTCTCGGGGAGGAAGTTAGTGGGATATTTGGATCATGATATGGGTGACCTTTGGAGGCTTAGCTGTGGAGTCAAAAGCTGACCTGGTGCTCAGTCTCGATGAGGGATATGAGAAATGAGCTAGAGCTTATCATGATGATGTCTGGGGACACTTCAGAGCGAGCGAACGATTCAGACGCTCGAAGACATGCTTCGGGCATGTGTATTAGATTTCGGAGGGAGTTGCGGCATGTATTTATCCTTGGTTGAGTTATCCTATATCAACAGCCATCATTAGTGCATTGGTATGCCACCCTTTAAGCTGTTGTATGGGAGGAAGTGTCGGACTCTCATTTGCTGGGGAGAGGTAGCGCATGGACCCAAGAGTCCTTGCGAGCAGATCCAGAGCATGTGCGATACATGGAGTAGTGGCAAGGTTGACAAGTGAATTTCCCTGGGTAAGGGAAGGGAAAGGTATTTAACCCCCGGGGGGGGGGGGAGTGTTGATTCGCGAAAGTGAAAGTAGTAGTGAGAATGGATGATTTGGAGTATGGTGGTTGAACACTGTGTCTGTGACAGTGGTATGGAATGACATCATGATGGGATGTCTGCTGAGGACGCGAAAGGGATTCCGCGGGTGTAGAGCCAAGAGTCTCAGGATGGATGCAGGGATGGAGTCTGGGACTCCCAGCTTGATTTTGATCAAGGGTTGTGTGCGTAGTGGTGGTTCCTCCTGGGGATGTTAGAGATGTCGTCAGTGTGTCGGGTTTCCTAACCCGAGGGTGCGAAGGTTGGTGCAACATGTGTGTGTGATTACAAGAAGAGGACCTGTGGGAGTTGCTCTGAGATTGAAGAGTGGGTCTTTCTGTCAGCATGGAGTGGATAGAGTGGGTTTCGGATCGGGGATCCGGTGGTTTTTGATTATTTCTAGCTCGCGGGGGGTCGAGCGATTGTTGATTTTTGGAGCAGGAATGCATCTCGGGTAATTCTCGATTGTTGAGTGTGATTATCAGAGGGTACCGCCGGTGCCTGGTTTGAGAAAAACCTAATTCTCGGGGTTGAGCCCTATATAAAGAACATAACATCCATTCCCCCAGCCTCCTTACTCATCCTCAAGTCCAAAAACCCTAACCTTCGTGTGTGAGTGGATCAAGTGCATTTAGAAGCTTGGAGAAGCAATTGTTGAGGAAATCTTGAAGGGTAAGAGACTTGGAGCAAGGGGCTTTGCTTGGATTCGAGTTTCATTGCAGTTGGGGCGTTCTTTTGAGGTAATATCTTGTTTTTGAGCTGCTATTTCTTAGATGCATCATTTTGGGGGTGTTAGAGGTCATACCTTTGGATGTATTGGGGTTTAGAGGTTAGATCTGAGGTTGCTACTTCAGATCTGGAATGGAGAAGGGTTGGAATGCATGAAAGTCCCTGTTTGTGAGTGGTTGATGGAGCTATTTTGTCCCAAACCCAAACCCTAGAGTGAAAATGCATAGATCTCTTTGGATTCACGTAAAGTTTGCCACTTTACGTGATGGATGAGTTGTAGGAGGCTAGATCTATGTTTTGGATCAATCGCATGGCCTGGAATGCTTCTGTATTGATTCAGACCGGTGGTACTCGGCGAGTCACATGGGTGGACTCGACGAGTTACTTGAAGATAAGCTGGAACTCGACGAGTTGGAAGAACAACTCGGCGAGTTGGATGAAGATGGCCTGGAACTCGGCGAGTTGTATGAACAACTCGGCGAGTAGGTTGAAGATAGCCTTAGACTCGGCAAGTCTGTTATTGGACTCGGCGAGTCTTGTCGAAGAGTCCCAATATTTTCTGGTTGAGTCGAGAATCGGCGAGTCAAGGGATGACTCAGTGAGTTGTGTGCGAGTGAACTTAGAGTTGTGGGACTCGGCGAGTCTCGGGGTGACTCGACGAGTTGAGTCGCGGATTGGGGAAGTTCTGAGCATGGGCACTCGACGAGTCGACGGGTTGACTCGGCAAGCAGGGTCAACCAGGAGGGTTGACTTTGACTGAGGACTTTGACTTGGACCAAGAGTTGACCGTTGACTTTTTGGGCCTGGTCAGCGATGTGGCCTTTGGGCCAAGAGAGGGGTAAAATAGTCTTTTACCGTTAAGAGGGTGCCATGAGAGGGTTGATTCTAGTCTCGAGAGTTATATTCATGAGAGTATTTGCCTTACGTGTTAGGCGGTGGCGAGTTCGAGATTCAAGTGTGAGGATATCTGCTTTCTGCTTGCCAGGTGAGTCTTCTCACTATACTTTACCTTGAGTAGGTAACCAGAGTTATGTGACAGAGTATTTGTATGCTATGTATGTTATGTGTTGTACTGCATTATTTCTATGTGATTTATGTTGTGCATGTTTACAGAGTTGGAACCGAAGGGTTCTTAGAGTTAGAACCGGAAGGTTCACAGAGTTAGAACCAGAGGGTTCACAGAGCAGGGTCCACGGACCCACAGAGTTATAGCCTCGAGTGGCTAATATGTGTTATGTGTGGTATTTTGGGGAACTCACTAAGCTTCGTGCTTATAGTGTTTTGTGTTATGTGTTTTAGGTTTCTCTCAGGATCACGGGACGGCACCGGCTCGATTGTACACACCAGAGAAAGAGTCATGTTTTGAGGATCCTGGTTTACTATGCGAGTGACAATGGAGTTATGTTTTGTAATTCGAATATGAATGAGATTTTAAATAAGTGTTTCTAAGAATTAAACGATTATTTTTAAATGAAAAATTGTTTTGAAATTTTCGGTGTTACAGAAGTTCTTGGGCCGTGAACTCCATATTAGGGTGCCAAAATGCCCTAAAGACCTTCATTAAGCCTAGAGACAAACATAGCACCTTACCTTGATGTGTCTAGGACCCAGAACAATAAAAATATCAACACCCATGAGTGTTTACGGCCACAAACACATGACCAAATGGTCCATGGGCCATGAACTCAAGTTACGGGTGTTTTGATGCCACAAACACTTCCAAAGGCTTAGGCTTGAAATTAGATTTCTTGCTTATGACCTTTAGGACCCTCATAAACATAAATGGCCATGACTTTATGGTAGTAAACTCATTTGGTCCGTGAACTCCTTAGAACTTCATAGAAAGTGGGTTTTCTTCATCCTAAATTAGAACTAATGTCCCTAAATCATTCCCTAGCCTTCTAATTTGCATTCCCACATGAGTAGCCATGAGTTTACGGCCGTAAACTCCCTTGGGCCGTGAACTTATGGTAGTAAACTCATGTGAGTGCCTTTATACCTTCCTATGTTGAATCACATGTGATTCCAACACTTGGTCAAGTCCCGGAAGGTGTTTCCTTTCATATAGATGTTATAAACACTATATTCATGTCAATATGTGTCCTTATATGTCATTTACGACTTATAGTGTCTCGGGACTTCATTCGTGGAACCTCTCATCCATACACGCGTACCCGCTAGAACCACTCACAACAGGTGAGTTCATACCCCTTAATCAATGTTTTAAATGTTTTTAAATGCTTTAATGGGGGGAATACAAGAAGAAAACAGTATGTTATTAAATCACTCTTATGTATTTTATAACTGTGTTTTCACCCAGTAGATTTCACATACTTCAAAATGTGATACATGAAATGGTTTTCTATCTTAAAATAACTTGATAACAAAAGTATTAGTTTTGAAATGTTTATTAAAATGACATCAAGTCACTCTTAATTATTGTTCAAACCTCTTAGATATCTTACAAAACCATTATTTTTACCTTCTTGAACAAAACTATACTTATACACTTATGTTCATATAAATGTTTTGAGATTATAGTTTTCATCCTTCATTCAGTTTCCCACACTCTTGTGTAGCAAGGGTGTATAAACCTACTTGAACAATCAATTACCTTTCAGTTAAATATCATAGGGATAGTTAGAAGAGACAAAACATTATTCCTATTACAAGGAATCACACAAGAGTCAGTTCATTC
Source organism: Lactuca serriola (assembly GCF_051521515.1). Taxonomy (NCBI): domain Eukaryota; kingdom Viridiplantae; phylum Streptophyta; class Magnoliopsida; order Asterales; family Asteraceae; genus Lactuca; species Lactuca serriola. Next base: position 285,582,059 of record NC_136411.1, read on the forward strand.
ATGAGTCTATACCAGTACATTACCTGATACATGAGTACACTTACATATGCTTACATGATACATGAGTACATTTACCTAGGCTTACATGATACATGAGTACGTTTACATAGATACATTTACCTAAATATGATTACATGAATACCATACATGAGTACCATTACATAGATACCTTTTCCTGTATACACTTACATGGATACTTGTACGTAGAGTTAGGAGGAAGATTTATTATTACCTTCTGTGTAAATTTTCCTGCCTATCCTAGTTCAACGGGATGTCTAGACGGGACTAACCATTCCGGCGCCCAGCTGTTACCACCAGTGGGTGATGAACATCTACGGATGCCTACGGTTACTACTTATATTAGGAGTCCGCTACAGGACTAACCATTCCTCGAGCCTACTGTTCGCTACAGAGGTTGATGACCATCTACAGAGGTCTATGGTTAATACTTATATTAGGATTCGTTTACGGGACTAACCCTTCCTCCCCCTGCTGCTGCTACAGGGGACAATTGGACAATCTTCGGATGCTCATTAGGTTATACATTTCGCTTACCGCGATGTAGTGTTAGTCCTGGTACCAAAGGATAACACTTATATCATATCTTTTTCCTATTTTACTTTATTTTGTGACACATTCACATAAACGATGAGTTAGACTAATTACTGTTTGTAATTGTCAAAAAGGAGGAAAAAATATCATTTTTATAATACAACATTCAGGTCTTGGTAGAAGACTATCATATTCTTTTGTAGTGTTAGTCCTAGTACCAAAGGATAACACTTATATTATATTCTTTTCCTATTTTACTTTATTTTGTGACACATTCACATAAACGATGAGTTAGACTAATTACTGTTTGTAATAGTCAAAAAGAAGGAAAAACTATCATTTTTATAAAAGAACATTCAGGTCTCGGTAGAAGACTATCATATCTTTTTCCTATTTTACTTTATTTTGTGATACATTCACATAAACGATGAGTTAGACTAAATACTGTTTGTAATAGTCAAAGAAGGAAAAACTATCATTTTTATAACAGAACATTCAGGTCACGATAGAAGACTATCATATCTTTTTCCTATTTTACTTTATTTTGTGATACATTCACATAAATGATGAGTTAGACTAAGTACTGTTTGTAATAGTCAAAGAAGGAAAAACCACCATTTTCATAGCAAAACATTCGGGTCTTGGTAGAACACTACATTTCATACTAGTAGGAAATTAGGGATTTTCTAGGGTTTTCAAACTTATATCAATGGTTTCATTTAAAGATTTGCAAGACATTCATAACAGTTTTCCAAAACAAGACAATGACACTTAAATACTTATGAATTCACCAGCTTTAGGCTGATACTCGCTTTCAAAATAATTTGTATTCTCAGGTCACCAGTTAGACAGGTACGGTGGCCAGGTTTTGAGAAGACGGAGCACAATCAAGGCTCATCTTATTTTGATTATTCATGTTATTGTTGTACATTATGAAAGAACACACATGTATTAAAACTTTACTTTTAATGCAATGGATGATGTTGTTGCTTGTTTACTACTTTACACTGTTATGATACTTCACATGACGTCCTCCACCCGGAACCTTTCCGCCGTTCTTGGTTTTGGGGTGTGACACCTTGTTTTGTTCGAATTCAGCAAGTTCAGATTGCATAGCAACAACCCAATCTGAGTGTTCCATAGCAATCTCAACTGTTTTTGGCTCTATATTCGAAATAAAAACAATAAACATGCAAAATTCTTGATTCGTATTGAGTACCTCATTTTTCGCACGAATTTGAGCTCTTGTTAAAACTCCATCTTGTGGATTTCCTATAACTTGCTCTTTTGGATGATTCTTCGTCCATTTCATAAGTGGTGGATATGAATGATCAAATTCCAATGGTGCTTCTTCATACATTTCTTCATTTTTAGTACCTACCACAAAAATATTATCATCAAATTCATGAAATTCATCATTTTGATCAATATTAATTTCATCTGTATCATCATGCTTCCCCTCAACATGATTATCATTTTGATGCTCCACCTCAAATTCATGATTCATACTACTCTTCGCCCCCTCGAAAGGATGCTCCCCCTCAACTTTCAGAGGAATGGATGTACGTTCCCCTTCCATACGAACATCTAGCATACTTTCGCCATTTTCAGTAGTATCTGAAGTGAGTGTTGAATCATCAGTATGTTTTGATGATTCTGGTGTTTGATTATTATCAACATGAACTTTAGCATCAATTGCCCTATCTAGAACACGAAAAATGAGATCATAATCAAAATTAATTGAATTATCATTTTTAGTTTGATTGTTTGATTCAATAAGAATTGATTTTTTTCAAACATTCTTTCTACTTGTTTAACATAGTAATCATTAAAGGTATGATTAAAAGTTTCTTCAACTTTGCGAATATCCCAAGAATATGCCTTCATCATCTTTAGCTGCAAACTTTGAAAGATTGTCTTTAAGACTCATGATGAAACATATGCAACCAAAAACGTGGAAAAATTTGACATTAGGTTTCCGATTTTTTATTATTTCATAAGGAGTGATATTAAATATTTTATGAATAAAAGAGAAATTCTGAGTAAAACGTGCTATTCAAACGGCTTCAGCCCATAGATATTGAGGAAGATTCGCATATGTCAACATTGCTCTTGCTGCCTCACATAATGATCTGTTTCTTCTTTCAACAACACCATTTTGTTGTGGTGTATATGGTGATGAGAAATTATGCAAAATTCCTTTTTTAGTTAAGAACAAATCCAACATCTTATTTTTAAACTCAGACCCATTATCACTCTTTATTCTATGAACATTCTTTTTCAGACTCATCTCTATCTTTTTGATAAAATCAATCATTGTTTGAGCTACTTCATATTTTAACCTGAGAAAAAATACCCATGTGAAACGTGAAAAATCATCAACTATCACCAAAATGTACCGTTTCTTGTTAATTGTTTCAATAGTCGAAGGTCCATAAAGGTCAATATGAAGAAGTTCCAATGGTTCAACAATTTTTGAGTCTATCACGATAGGATGTCCTTTGCGATGTTGTTTTCCTTGTTCGCAAGCTGCACAAAGAGTATTATTATCAAATTTGAACATAGGAAGACCACAAACAAAATCTTCTGTAACTAGCTTGTTTGGATTTCGAAAGTTTAAATGTGATAAACATCTATGCCATAACCAACTGACTTCACTTGAAGTTTTCGAAAGTAGACAAACATATGGTTTGCCCACTATTGGTTTAATATCCAATGTGAACATATTGCCATATCGTTTCGATTTTAGCAATATTTCATTCCTCTCAACTTTTGAGATTATACTCCCTTCTTCATTAAACACCACTTGATTTCCAGTGCCCACAACTAATTGTGAAGCACTAATCAAGTTATATTGAAGACCTTCCACATATGCAACTCGATTTACTATGAATTGCCCATTTTTTACTTTGCCATATCCTTTCATTTGACATTTTTGATTGTTACCAAACTTCACTACTCCAGCATTTTCAATGCTTCGAAGATCTCTTAACTTCTCCTTCCTTCCAGTCATGTGATGTGGCCAACCACTATCAGTATACCACTTCGTATCATATTGCTTGTCACAACGTACCTGCATTTAAATAAAGAGTTTAGGTACCCAAGGTTTTTTGGGTCCTTGGTTATTAGTTTGAAACAAGGAGTGAATTTAAGAACTAAAAGCCCAAGTTCGAATTTTTGCAGTTATACTATCAATTAAATCAACATCATTATCTAAAGATATTAAAACATAATTTTTTGTTAGTTTTGGATTATCATTAGATTGCTACTTAGGCTTCTCAATTCTTGTTAATTTGTTGATTGGTTTCCATCTATGTATCGAAATATCTGAATCTTGAGAAGATAAACTTCTAGTGGTTGACTCATTCAAATATTTTTCATAAGCTGTTTTGATCTGAACTTGAGAAAACCTCCCAGACTGATACCTTTTGCCTTGTTGTTCAAGCCAATTATTCATAGAATGAATTTCTGATTTTTCATTTGAACACGAAACTTTTGTTGGTTTTGTGATTGAACGATTTGGAAAATTTGGCTTTTGTGGAGTAAATGTAACTTTTGATTTGAAAGTTTTGTTTGGAACCTGTTGACTATTCGTTGATTTTCGAACATTGTTAAGTTTTTGATCATTCACAACCTGTTGTGATTTCTCATACTTTCGAATGTTATCAAATTTCTGAATATGTTCAACCTTTTGGTTTATTGGAAATTTGTCTATTACACTCATTGGATGATGAAAAGATGTGTCTTTTTGTTTTTCTGTGACAATTGTTTTTTGAGAACTCTTAGTTTTTAAAAAATTTGAGAATTTAGACTTTGAAACACTGACTGTCTCATACGAAACTTTGGATTTAGTCAGAGTGGGTTTTTCGTTAGACACCACTTGCCAAAAAATTACTTTTCGTGCCTTTCTTTTTTAACCTTTGTGTTCTTTTGAAAAGTCGTTAACAAGCACTTTGAATTCTTTTGAATTGAGTTTCACAATTGGAGTTGAATAAACAACTTCTTTTGTAACAACATCTTTTTCTTTTTCTGATTTAACAACCAATTTTTGTTTTGAGTTTTGTTTTTGAAAAACATACGAATTCTTAGTGAGATTGTTTTCAACTGTGTTTTGATTTGAAAAGAATCCTTCATCAGTTGAACACATATTGTCTTCTTCAACCAATTTATTGAATTCGGGCTTGACGTTCTCAACATTACCAGTTGTGACAAATACTTGATTTGGAAAAACTACATCATCCGTGCATGTAAAATTCGGATACACGATAGTATGAGTTTCCAAATAATGAGCACCTTTTTCATTCATCACCTTGTCAAATTTTTTAGTTTCTCCGTAAACTTGTTCAAAAACAACTCTTGGAATTGAAGTTTCAGTTGAAACTTTCTTTTCTATTTTAGGAACATTCGAAGCTTTAATTTCATCCTCCTCATCATCGCTAATATCTGTCTGACTATCTCGAACTTCCACATCATCAAAGTAAAAAAATATCAAAGTAGAGGGTTTTCCAATGTCATACTCAACCATCGAATCATTAACATTTTCTTTACCTTTGGCCTTATATGTGATGTTAATGATAGACAACTGAGAACAATCAGTACTTTCTTCTTCTTCAGTTTCACTAATTTCACTGATATTATCCGAATTCTCATCGACATCAGCAAAATTGAGTTGTGAATCAAGTCTCGAATGTTCAGTTCTTTTCAAAATTTTCACTTGTTAATCTTTTGTTAAACTTTCATTAACAATATTAACCAATTCATCAACATTTAAAAACACTTCTATCTTAACAACACCATATGCAAACCTATCGTCTAGCACTTAATTAAAATCAACTATTGTGTTTTCACAATCATATGACATTACATCAACTTTTTCTCTTTCGAATGCAAGAAATGGCAATAGTTTACGATGTTGTTCTTTGCTAATTTCAGAAGAATGATGTAATGGTGTTAACTTTGCATACAACCGTTTTGCATAATTACAATAGATGTTACGTTGAGCCAACAGCATTCTTACATTTTTATCTAGTTTCACTCTATCACGATTGACATTTCCTAATTGAAACTCTAGATACTCTACCCTGCATTGTTTCGTGTCTAGCAACTTTTGAGTCTCTAGCAATTGATTATTAAGTTTCTTTGCCTCATTACTAGCAGACACAACAATAGCATCAAAGTAAGAAACAGTATCATCAAAAGCAATTATTTCAGAATCATATGCATGTAAAGGAATATTAAAAAGATTCAAGTATAGAGCGTACCTTTGTTGTCATTAGAGATTTTTCACTTCACTTCGAAATGAAGCAATGTCCAGATATCTCTTCTTCTTCTTCATCCCCGAATTCTGCAAACATGACACCATGTGTAGGATGTCTCATCTCCTCATCATCAGACCCGGATGACCAAATCTGATAAGTACCACTTTCTTCATCTTTATTCTCTCCTCTTGCTACAAGAGACAAACCCTTGGCCTTCTCACAAACTTCCTCCAGTTTTTCAACATAGTATGCTTTTTCCTTCACTCTATTCTTCTTCTCATCTTTCTTTCGAAGCATACAATCAATTGCAAAGTGATTCACACCATTACAATAATGACAATCTATAACAGAATCTCCTTTCAATTTCTTTTCTACCTTCAACTCTTTCACCTTGTCATCATTCTTCTCAGGCTTTTCGAATTTCTTTTTCTCTTCCACTCCAAACTTCGTAAGATTTCCTTTCATCTCACTCTGCTTTCGAATAAAAAGCAATTGCTTCATCATCCGAATTCAAGAGGAAACCTTTTTCATCTGAATTCTCCTTTTCAGCAAATTCTACTTCAGACACTTTCGAAACCAGAGCTAGTGGTCCTCCTAAACTCTTTTCGGTTCTTCCGTTATCTCAGACACTTCACTTTCATGCGTCTTCAGCTGATTGTAAACATCATTTAAAGAAGAAATAACAAAGCTCTATTGATTTTTGATCATCATACGAACACTCCTCCGTTCCTTCCTAAGTCCAATAACAAAAGTAAGAATATACTCCATTAGAGACCTTGTGATTCCATAGCGATTGCGTTTGTAGATCAACACATACAGACGATCATAGTAAACCTCAATTGTTTCAGTTTCCTTCTATTTCAACTCTTTTAGCTCAACCAAACATTGCTTAACAAAATTGATCTTAGTCTTCTCGCTTCCTTGATACTTTTCCTTGAAAGTATTCCAGATATCATTAGCAGTTTTACAACCACAGATGTAGTTATAAACAACAGGTGGCAAAGCACCTCTCAATTCCCTCATACAACGCTTTTCATGTTTCTCGAGTCTTGTTTGTTGATCTTCAACAGCAGAAGTAGTTCCAGATGAACCAATATTTTGAACATTTGATGGAGGTTGAATTGTTCCTTTGATGCAATTCCACAACTCTTCATCTAGACAGAACAAGTAGTTTTCCATACGATCAGCCCACTGATCGTAGTATTCTGGAATCAGCATTGGAATTTTGGTTGATAATCCGAGCAGATGAGAATACGAAGTCATTGTGTTCATGTTGAAGTTAGCCATTGATGAACACATGAGAAAAAATTCAGAAATCACAGAAAACTTGATGAATTAGAGATTGATCAAACGAATTGATCAGAAACTTATAATCGATCACTCGAAAATACAATATGAATACATAATCTAATCAAATCTGTAGATCCGACGTGATTTTCAGAACCAAAAGCGCGAAAACTTTTGAGACAAAAAAAATGACTCAAAAAACAGATGATTCAGAAAAAAAATCAGATCAACGCAGTTTGATTCCTTCTCTGATATCAATTGTAGATGAATTGTATATGAGAAATCGATTAAGAACAAGATTAATCAATGTAATGAACTCAGAAAGTAAATAAGACTTTGAAGTTTCTATTACTCACTGTAAGCTAGATTACAAAAATAGACTCCGAAATCTAGTAAAACTTCTTAGTCTAAACCAAAGCTTAGTCCCTATTTATAGGGAACATGAGAGTACAAAAAATACTAAGTCTGGAACCATTATGCTTCGTACAAAAGTGACTTAGTAAATACATTACATACGAAAATAGAGTAAACACTATTCGACTCTTTACAAGACTTCGACCCTTACAATATATATATATATATATATATATATATATATATATATATATACACTAGTTTATAACCCGTGAGAACTACGGCTATAAAATTAATTAAACTTTCATAGTAAAAAATTAAAATTATTAATCAATTATTTCAAATAAATTATCTTAAACAAATTATTAATTAAGAGATATTTTTTAATTATATGAAATTATAATCGTTGATTTAAATAAATACATGAAATTATATTACCATATAATATATATTAATTTTATTTTATTTTTTATTCAAATGTTCTTAATTTAATGTAATTAAAGTGTGAAATTTAAAACTTGAAATTTGAAATGAATAATCAATTATCAGTTGTTAATTTAATGTTATTAGAGTGAGAAATGTAAAGTTTAAAATTTAAAATGAAGAATTAATAGGTTGACATGTGGCATATAATATTAATAAATATTTCTAATATTATGACACATGTCGATAGGATAATAAACTTATTCATTTATTAGAATAAGGAGATATTCCGTTAAACAAAGGGATAGCATTACGAAGGTAAAGTCTATTTTTGCTAATCGTGTTTGCCTTTCTTCCTAGCTGAAATATGATTAAATAAGTAATTCGATTTTAGGAAATGTTGACTTGTGTTTCTAGGTTGGTTGTCACCAAAAATAAAAGAATTGGGATAAGATAACTAGATGATTAAAATTAGGATAGTTAAGTAATTTCACATTTGTCTCACTATTAGTTTTCCCGCCTGACATATCGTTCAAATGAATTTTTCAGCTAATTTTTGATTAAAAACTGTTGTTTTACGAACATAATTTTCCAGAATGTGATTACTCCCTATCAAAGAGTTTTTAGAGTGTAATACTTGCATAAAATTATTGAATTCTGATAAGGAAGGAGGATCTGGTAAGCCATCCTTTATGCCTTTCAAACTGTTTAACTTTCATAAGTGTTTATTTAAGATTTTGTATTGCTAATCATAAGTCACTTAAACATATCATACTATTATTACATGTGAGCTTGATGTTAATGTTGATAAAAGGAAGTGACGTGATGAAATTGGGATGTTAACTATAGATCTAGTTTTCAAATTCTAAACTTGTATGGAAGTCTCAGTTTTATCATTTTATTATATAAGAACATTATTTTCCTTGCACAAAATTGCTTGTTACTAACATGAGGTTCAAACTAGCTAACTAAAATCTAAAGCACAAAAAGGGTTTATGCTCACCTGATGAAGATAAAAAGTTCAAAGATTAAATTATTAACCATGGTCTTGGCTGATGAACATGTTTCCCCATTAATGTCGTTAAGTTGATTAATGTCATAAGTTATAAGTCATAATAAATTGTTTCTTGACTTTTAGAGTTTACTTTATGGTATTATCAATATCACATGTTCATCACTTTAGTAATTTGGTTGTTTATTAATTTTTACTGTTGTATTCCTTTCAGGTCCTAGTGGACTCTTTGAAGTTAAGGAACACCATTGATGCTATTTACATAGCTAAAATGTCCCCCACGATTACAAGAAAAACAAACCTCAAGTAGTGATAAGTCCATAAACCATTGACATAATGAAACAGAAAATAAAAGGGCAATAAAGTAATTTCAAGACATCCCCTACATAAAGCAATTACTCCTTGGTCCTTCTTGCTCTTCTATTGTAAACCAGGAATTCTTAGGGCTTATCAGATACCCTAATTGAGAGATTATAGAAGGAATTTAGAAATCAGAATAACAATCTTGATGTTGTTTTATTGTGTTTACTTGTTGAAAGATAAAACCTTAATTGTTGGGTTGTATAGTGTTGCGTCATGGGCTCGGTCCTTCGCCCAATTTTGTAGCTGGTTTGGGTCTGTCCAACCGTGCATTATTTTATTCTACGGTTTTAGTATTTAAGGTGCATGCATGCTTCCTAAGTATAAAACGCTTTTAATTTTTCTGATCAAAGTATTGTAAACCCTAGCTCGCCTCTACAGTGGAAGTTCTTTGTCGAGCTCTGCTGAGGCGTGACTACATTTGAATCATAAGCTTCATATTGATTCCATACTGTGGCCTTAATCGTATTGTGATTGAATTGTGTGTTCTTTATCAATATACCTGTGAAAGATCTAAACGATCTAGAGATTTATTCTCATCAATTGGTATCAGAGCATGAGGCTGTGTAATTCATACACATCTCTTCTGTTGAAGAAATTATTAGGGTTTTTTTTGCATTGATTGATATTAATTGAGCTGTCATTCCAAATTGGCGTATCTCATTAATTGTCGATCTCACTCTAACGATAAATTACAAGTCAGATCTTAAATAGGTTATCGATCAAACACCATCACAATGTCTATGGATGATTTGCAAACTAATCCAATCAACATCTCCAACAGTATTGGATCAACAACAAGGATTCCAATCTTATACACTCAGAACTATGAAGTTTGGACACACCACTTCGAAGATTATGTAATCGGCTCAGAGGATAATGGGTACTTGATCTGGGAAGCAATCACAGTTGGTCTGTTTGCTCACTCAAGCACTTCAAAGATTGTCAAAACTCAAAAGGAGTACAATCAACTCGTGAATGATGTGAAAGACATTCCTCAAGACGAGAAAGAAAAGTTTCAGTGCAACATTAAAGCCTTAAGAATGATTAGGTTTTCTTTACATTCAGATATGTTTTGATTGGTGAGTTCATGTGCTACAGCAAAAGAAATATGGGATAGCTTAAAAGAATTATATTCTACTGATGAAGATCTGGAACATTCGATTCAAACCTTGCTGCTTTCTGAATTTGGTGATTTCAAATAGAAGCCTGAAGAGAAAATCATTCAGGTCTTTGATCGGTTTAATCATCTTCTCAGTAAGATGATAAAGCACGAGATCGAAAGGAAGGTTATTGAGTAGAAGGTTACCTTCATGAACGGTATTAGACCTGAATGGAAGGCAGTTGTGTCCACAGTGAAGGCACACGAACAGTTGAAATCATATTCTTTGGCGAAACTGGTGGGAATTCTGAAGTCCCATGAAAGTGCGGTGTCAAAGGAAATGAACGTGGTTTCTAGTTTGGGGTCGTTAGCTCTTATTTCAAAAAGAAAATTTTGAAGAAGAAGAATTGGATCTTGCTGAATATGATCTAACTGGTGAAGAGTATGCCCTGATGGTTTCCAATCCAAGAAAGTTTATCAAAAGATAGTTCCCAGCCAACAAGAACCGAAACTGGCAGGGAAGTTATAGTTCTGAAAAAGTAAAGGAGGAACCGAAGATGGGTTCAAAGTCAGAAGAATTCAAGAAGGAGTCAAAGATTGTTGGTGACTCAGGTTTTGATTGCCATTATTGTGGAGGCAAGAATCACTTTGTCAAAGACTGCATGCTGAAGAAAAAGGCTGAAAAGGTTGATGAAGATGATGAGGAAGCGAACCTCCTAAGACGATTGGAGGAAATCAAGAAAAAGAAATCAGCAACTAACAATAACACCATGAATGCTTTGATTGTACAGGATACAAGTGATAATGATGAATTTGGTGGAGTGTAGGTGTGGTCCACAGATTCAGAAGACGAAGAAGTGAGGAAACCCACTCATGGCAAGGTTCTGCTGGTGAAAGAAGAAAAGGTCGAGGGAAGATGTTTGATCGTGACAGAAGGTGTATCACAGATGCGAGGATACACAACAGATGGTGGGGTGGAAGATGAGAAGGAGCGAGAGGACACGTGTTTTGCTGCGAAACCTGTCAGTGCACAGATCAACGAATGTGACTAGTTGATCAAGAAGGTACAAAATATTCTAACTTCTCTGAAATTTCCTATTACTAACTATGAAAAGGAACTGAATAGCTTAAAATCTAAATTTTCTAGTTTAAGTAGTAGTCTTACCCAAACAGGTATCACAAACTCTAACCTGACTGATCAAATTAGCAAGATATCGTAGAAGAATGAGGAGAGGAGGATCTGGATTGAGCAGAAGGAGAAAGAATTAATTAGGTCTAGGGATGAGTCAATCTATTTGCAACGATACAATATTAAGCTTTTAAAACAACGAAACGTTTTTTGTTTGATTGAGAAAAGACTATATTTTAATATCACTCAGTTACATCTCGATTGTGAAATAGGAAAGAAGATACATCGCATGATTTTACCCTTCCTTGAGTTAAAGGAGGATGAAGTCGATGTCGAAGCTTACAACTGTGAAAATGTTGTATCTTCTGACGAAATCTCTTTTGCCTACACAATTGGTCTTGACAAAATAAATTCATACATAAAGTCAAATGACCATAAGGACATGCTCAAAAATATGTTAGATGAAAATGATAAATTGAAACTAAGAACCAAAACTGTACAGAAATTTGACTCGTTGAATGCCAAATTAAGTTCAGAAAATAAAATTGATGTTGAAAATGCATCTGAACTTAATGAGGATGAGGACATGAGTGAAATCTTTCTAGAGGACGTGGTGGACTGTTCTGAATTTGTCAAAAGCGAACCTGAACCTAATAAAAATCTAATCTCTGAAAACTCCATTGAGTTCGCTCTGTCATCGACAGACAAAACCAAAATCCTCAAGGCAAAATCTGTTGTATATCAAAAGGTTCAAACCACTCCAAATCAAGTCTACACAGTTCAGGGAGTCACACCTCAACAAACAGCAGAACTGACAACAATGGTAGAAGAAGATAATGTAAATGGATGTGAGGAGTTCTTCTGTTCAGCACCAATAGATAACGCTGATGAAAGAAAAGGCCTATCTCAGAAAACCTCATGGAGAGTGAAGGGTAGGTATGTGCCGGAACCACTTAATGAACCTACAAGATATGAGGTACCAAGAACAAGTGGTACCAAAACATCTTCGAGCGAACCAGTGATAACGTCTAGTGAGACGTGTTTGTCAAAGAGCGAAAGCCATGCTCAAGTACCGAAGAAAAAGGCCAATATTCATAAAAATCCAAAACAGGTGGCAGAACGAAAACACCAACGTAATATGAGATACAAGAAGAATCTCTCAGAAAGAAAACAGTTTTGGTGATCTCAGAATCCTCATTACGTAAGGTATGAAAAGACACATAAGTCACGAGGAGAACCAAGAAGCAACCGAAAGGAAAGCTTCGGTCCTCGGCTTGAAAGCAACTGAAAGGAAAGCTTCGGTCCTCGGCATGAAAGCAACCGAAAGGAGGGTTTCGGTACTCAGCAGGTAAGCAACCGAAAGAAAGGTTTCGTTCCTCATCATAATAGCAAACGAAAGGATAGGTTCAGTACCAGGTTCAATAAGGAGAACCGAAGAGAAGAATGTTCCCGTTCTCAACCAAGGAAGAGCAATAATCGACGATCTAATATTGCTTCTAAACCTTATTCTTCTCATTTTCATTCTAATTCTTATTCTTCAAAAGATTTAAAGGGGAAAGGAAAACTCTTTTCAGAAGACAACAGGCGCTCGAAAGAGATCCAAAAGCATGCAGACGTCAAAATTTCAAATCCTACGTCTAAATCAAATGAATCGAAGTCAAACAAAATCAAAGTTTTCAAAATGAAAAGAAAAGATGAAACAACTCTAATAAAAAGAACTTATGTGGTTGATGTTTCTCTTAATATTCCCTGTCGTGTAAAAGGCTCACAAGGACCCAAGAAACTTTGGGTTCCTTAATCTGCCTGATATTTTGCAGGTTATACGTGACGAGCAGTTTGACAAAGAATGGTACATTGATAGTGGATGCTCGCGTCACATGATAGGACGAAGGGAAGAACTGAGGGAGTTTTGGTCTCTCAAGGATGGTGGAACAGTGAAGTACAGCAACAATTCGTTTGGAACAATCAAAGGCTATGGAATGATTACGAATGGTGATTTCTTAATCAGAAAGGTTGCATACGTTGAAGGATTGCAGCACAACCTCATAAGTGTATCACAGCTAGTAGTTGGGACCGGATTAAAGGTACCCTTTGCTGAAGAAGGCTCAGAGATTGTCGAAAAGAAGTCAAATAATATTCTGCTGAAGTCGAAGCGAAAGGGGGAAATGTACCCTTTAAATCTCAATCCAATTCGAGGGAAACCGGCAGTTTGCTTGCCAACGAAGGCACACTCAGATGAAAGCTCGTTATGGCATCGAAGGCTATCTCATCTTAATTTCAAAGACATCAACAAGCTGGTACTTGGGGATCATGTTCGAAGTCTTCCAGTTCTTAAATTCGACAAATAACATCTATGTGCAGCTTGTGAAAAGGGAAAGCAAAGTCAACAAAGTCATCCTTCTATTATCAACACAAAGGTGATAGAATCATTGGAGTTGTTACATATCGATATATGTGCTCCCTCCTCTATTGAAAGCATTGGTGGGAACATGTACATTCTTTTCATAGTTGACGAATTCTCTCGCTTCACATGGGTATTTTTCTTGAAGCAAAAATCAGAGGCAACTCCTAAGCTCAAGCTCTTCATAAAGCAAGTAGAGGTTCAACTGCGAAAAATGGTTCGTAACATAAGAAGCGATAATGGATTGGAATTCAAGAACAAGGATTTCGAAGATTTTCTGGCTGAGAAGGGAACGACTCACAATTTCTCTGCTCCGTATACTCCACAACAGAATGGAATCATCGAAAAGCGAAACTGATCTCTATGCGAAGCAACTCGAACAATGCTAAGCTTCGCTTCCTTGCCTTTATATTTCTGGGCTGATGCTATTGCTGCTGAATGTTACACTCAGAATAGATCATATCTAAACAAGTGATTCTCTCTCACTCCTTACGGGATCTTTAACAACCGCAAGCCTAATGTGAAGTTCTTTCACGTGTTCGGTTCAAGATGCTTCGTCTTCAACTCAAAGGAGAATCGAAACAAGTTTGATGCTAAGGCCGATAAAGGGATCTTTTTTGGCTACTCCTTGCACTCTAAGGCATATAGAGTTCTGAATAAACGCTCAAAGAAGATTGAAGAGACATACTACGTCACTTGTGATGACAGTTATGTCAAGAAGTTGAAGACACTTGAAGGTGCAATGCATGAAATCTTTCCAAAGTCTAGTCATGTCACTATGCCTATCTCAAATCTTTTTGAGCAATATATGCTTCTCATTGATGAAACTGAAAAAGATATCGATTCTGAATCCAAGGCTGAAGATAACAAAGTCGACAGTTTGAAGCAAATTATTGACGATGCTGCACAAAAGATGGCAGCTGAACAACCAAAGGTAAGAGAAAGGCCTGACTCAAGCGAACCTTCTGGTGAATATTCTTCTATCCAGGGGGAGGGTTCGTCTCTACCAAATGATCAGGATTCATCAATCCAGGGGGATAATTCATCATCACAATCATCTAGCTCAACCGAAAATCCAAACGAAAGGGAACGTTCTAATCCAGAAATTGAAATAGTGTCATCATTCAGGGGGAGAATACAAATGTCAATGATGGTGATACACAATCAGAATTGGAAGAAGTTAGTGCAGAAATGGAACCCTCTTGTGATTCAAATTACCCTCCTCTCATTAAATGGACCAAAGACCATTCTAAAAGTCAAATCATTGGGGAATCTTTAGAAAAGGTATTAACTCGATCACAGATCAAAGCGAAACAAGATTTTGGGACTAAAATTACACCATCTTTGGAAAAGCCAGCTGCTGACATGACACTTTATCGCAGATGATTGGGTCACTGATGTATCTCACAGCCAGCATGCCAGACATCATGTTCTTAGTCTGCTATTGTGCCCGATTCCAAGCTAACCCACGTGAACCTCACATGCTAGCCATGAAAAACATCTTTCGTTATCTGAAGCGAACTTCCTCTCTCGGTCTATGGTATCCAGCCAACTCAGGTTTCTTTGTCCAAGCATTTTTAGATGCTGACTTAGGTGGTTGTGGATTGGATCGTAAAAGCACTACTGGAGGATGCCAATTTCTTGATGGTAAATTGGTTAGCTAGCAATCAAAGAAACAAACCTGTGTTTCTCTCTCCATGGCTGAAGCTGAATACATAGGTGCTGCCTCATGCACATATCAGGTTGTGTTTGGATACAAAGTCAGCTTAGGGACTATGGGCTGAACATGAAGAAAATCCCACTATATTGCGACTCTAAAAGTGCAATTAGGATTTGTCATAACCCAGTGCAACACTCAAAGACAAAGCACATAGCACTACGGTATCACTTCATCAAAGATCATGTGGAAGATGGTAATGTGGAGATTCACTTCGTTAGGACTACTGATCAATTAGTAGATATATTCACTAAGGCTTTACCGGAAACAAGTTTTAATAAGATCTTACAAGGCCTAGGAATGATGGAAGTGGAATCAGTATCAAAATCGCCTTCGTTTCATTAAAGGTAAGAAGCGAAATAAAGCAAACGCTCGGTCTATTTCGGGTTCGGTTCAACCGAGAACCGAAACGAACCGAACGCTCGGTCTATTTCAGGTTCAGGCCTTCTGAACTCGTTCGCTTCCTTTTCAATTAAATGGAATTTTGGTTGTATTCTTTTGTACACTCTTTTACATACTCATTTTTATGTTTTTCGTTTCAATTTTTTTTATTTTATTTTCATAAAATCCAAAAATATTTTTTTTGTTTTAATAGAAATTTTTCACAAAATACAAAAATATTTTTCATTTTATTTCATTGCTCTCATATTTTTCTTTGTATAAATGCTACACCCGATGGTGAAGCTCAAGCAGGTATAAATTCTTTTCTATGAATTAGTCAAGTGTCCCTAGATGCATGCTGCTGCATGTTGACCAAAGCCTCTATAGATTTTGAGTGAAGCCTTAATAATGTGATATATACAAATCATGTTTTTCCAAACTAGGCTGTTACATTCACTCTAATCGTGAGCTACCTTACTCTTCTCATATTGAGTTTAGAGTTTTCCGTTTGGTCCTTTTATAGCAGAGGTACATCCGCTTCTTACACCTCCTATATCATTTTTCTTCATTACACTTCATCTCACTAACGTAACCCTTGAGACTCTCAGCACTTACTACTGAGGTTTATGGTTACACAAAATCTATGTTAATGATCTTAGTTTCGTCCACCACGAATTAAGTGAAACCCATAATCCAACTCCCATAATGAATTAACGGTGAACTCTTCAAAGTTCTAGCTATTATTTGTCACCTTAGGAAATCTCCACTTTTCTGTTTGCGAGATCTTTATGAAATTGTTTTTCACCAAGACTCTTTCTTCCAAAATGATCCAGGTTTTAATTTTTTTTTTGAGATTTCCTGTCAAAATTTGTCAACAAGTCACGGAATATGTTTCCCACCTACTTGTTTAACAATCCTCATTGGCCTCACAAGTACTTCGTTTTGTTTCGGTCTTATATCAAGTACCGAAATCATGAATTGAAGCGAAAGCCACCCTTCATAGCTTTAATGAAAAAGATGCCTTTCAATGCTTCTTAACAAGTACTTGATAGTTATTTAACGGGAAGCCACACAAGCACTTTGAAGTCTCTATTGAATTTAAAGGCAGAGATTCGTGGCCGGGATCAATCGCTTTATGTCTTAACAGACATCACAAGTTCCCACAAAGTCTTTGCTTTATTTCTTTCTCATTTACACCCTTATGCACACACATTATGTATTCTCAAAGAGGTCTTGTTTAGTTCTTAACAAGTTACTGCAGATGGTTTCAAAATTTAAAGCGATGGTTTGGTGTAACATCTTTACGTTATTATGGTAATCACACTTTAATGAAGATTCATCTGATGACTCAGCAGGCAGTTTAAACGATTGACGATTTGAATTATGGATATGTTTTGAAGGCGCCATAATTTGAATTGGTGATCATGCGTCATCTCTACTTTATTAGGGTTGCAAGCTGTCAAAATCACGCCTTTTCAGTAGTTGTTTCCAAGATTTGAGAAATCATCACGTATGATTTTTCTCTCTCCATGATCATATATAAGGGCTTGTTAGGTCACAGTTTTGTGGTTTAAGCTAGGAATTCATCTTGTATAGGTCTTGGTAGGGTCTTGGGGTTTGCTATGTTGGTTGTAGTATGTTAGCGAGTGTGTGCGACCATACACGCGTGTGTGGCAGCACACTCTGTGTGCGGCCATACACGTGTGTGCGGCTACACACTCTGTGCGCGGCCATACACATGTGTGTGGCTGCACACTCGTGTGCTATTGGGTGTGCTATAAATAGGCTGTGTCAGTGTGTCAGTGGTACGCACGGACTAGCAAATAGTGATGTATGTGTGTGTACTTTCAAGGTGTACCCGACATTTATGAGCTATAGATGTTTGCATGCTTGATGTTATTTTTCTTCTACTCCTTCTACACTGTATTTAGATTGTTATTGCTTCACTGATTACTGATTTGGATCTAAACTTTAGATCCAAATCAGTAATCAATGAAGCAATAACAATCAAAATAAAGTGTAGAAGGAATAGAAGAAAAATAACATCAAGCATGCACACATCTATAACTCATAAATGTCTGGTACATCTTGAAGTTACACACACATACGTCACTGTTTGCTACTCCATGCGTACCACGAACACACTGACACAACCTATTTATAGCACACCCAACAACACACGAGTGTGCAGCCACACACACGTGTATGGCCGCACACAGAGTGTGCAGCCGCACACACGTGTATGGCCGCACATAGAGTGTGCAGCCACACACTCGTGTATGGCGGCACACACTCGCTAATATACTACAACCAACATAGCAAACCCCAAGACCTTTACAAGATGAATGCCTTGCTCAAACCAAAAAATTGTGACCTAACAATCTCCCCCTTGGTTTGAGCTAGCATGGACTCAGGTCTTCTTCGATCAGAAGCAGTTAAAAATACAGATAGATGCCTAGCCCAAACCAACAAATTATAGACCATCAATCTCCCCCTTGGTTTGTGGCTAGCATAGACTCAGTCTTTCTAATCAGCATCACCAAGGTGTGTATGTCTCGCTTCCTGAACTGCAGAAGATCTTTAGCATCAACAGAACGAATCGCGCAATTGCTATCTTGAAACTTGATCACTGCAGTAGCATAAGGCTCTTCTACTATGGTCTTGAACTTGTCACCAAATTCTGCAATAAGCTTGTTCTTTAAGTCAAAGTAGCCTACTGATAGGGCACCAAGATTAAGCTAAAGATCGGAGATCTGTTTAGACTTCTGAAAAGTTTTCTTTTTCAAGCTTGGAAACTCGAATATTGAGGTTTCAGATCAGAATGTCTTTCTTGATGATTTTCTATTAAGAGTAGTGATCTCCTCCTTGAGCTCTAAGATAGATGGTTCTGCTCCCCCTGAACTTCCTTCACCTATTGATATTCATTTTCCATGAGGTAAAGGATCCGAATCTTGTAGAGCAAGAAACCTGGCAAGCCTCACAAAGGCAACATCATGCACAAGTTGTGTAGGAGAAAAACCCCAGGAGCAGAAGAACTCCCGACGTCAAACGAAGATCTAACATTACTTGGTCCTTTTAGGGTCGATTGATTTGGTGTAGCAGCTATGGAGGGTTGTTGGACTAGTGGTGCTTGTTCTTCGATAAGTGCTCCCTGCCTCGGATCAAGTCGTCTTCATTTCACAGGAGGCTGGGAGGTTTGTGTCAGTATATGATCACTCATCGATGGCATAAATGTTGGAATAGCACTAACAAGGGGAGGAATCCCTGAAGTCGTATCCATATCGGTTGAAAGGTATTGGCCATCTGATCAAAAGTTGGAGACGTCATTTTGAGAACACTACTAACTCCTTCTATCTAGGTTGCACAAGATCATGGACAGTGTCAAAGAAAGCATCGAGGTCTTCACTGCTTAACCTTATATCATTATCCGTAGTCCATAAGCTGATATGTGAGACACTCAACAAGCTACACTTTAACTCAGGAGCATAGATGACGTTCCCAAAACTTTGCACTCCATTTATAAGTATTCCCTTTTGAGTGATCTTCCCTCCATCTCCTCCCGCAAAGGAAACATAGCCCCCATTAATAGTCTGAATGACGTGCAGTTGGGAGATGTCTCCTGTCATGTGCCTGGAACAACCGTTGTCGACGTACCAAGGTCTGGCGACATTCTTCCGCAGTTATTCATGTACAATGAGCGGGATTATTTAGATTTGGGGACCCAGGTCATTACAAGCCTAGGTTCCAACAACTGATAGGGTTTACGACCGCACAAGGGATTACAGCCGTACACTTCATTACAGTTGTACACGGGGATTATGACCGTACAAGGATCACAACTGTACACGAGTGTGCAGTTGGGTGTGCTATAAATAGGCTGTGTCAGTGTGTCAGTGGTATGCATGGACTAGAAAATAGTGACGTATGTGTGTCTACTTTCAAGGTGTACCTGACATTTATGAGCTATAGATGTGTGCATGCTTGATGTTATTTTTCTTCTACTCCTTCTACACTCTATTTTGATTGTTATTGCTTCACTGATTACTGATTTGGATCTAAAGTTTAGGGATTAACAGGGATAATTTCAGTGTGACTGTTGCTTGCCACACTTCTATTCACTAGAGCAAAAGCAGGCGATCAATTTCTCACTGTTCATCTTCTTCCTCGACAAGCTTCATCAATGGCATAATCATCCTCAGTTCAAGAAACTACTGCTCGCTCCACGCTTCTTGCAATCAAACCTAATAAAAACCTATTGATCGATGTCTCCCCTTTCCTCTATGATACGTACGTGTATCAAGTGGTGGAATGTCTGAAATATCCCCCACTCGCCAAAGCCCTAACCACAGTCGAAGTTCTTCCAATGTCCTGTCTCTCTCAAATCTACTCCACTGCAATGTATAACAAAGGGGCAGATAAAATTTTCTTCGATATTCTTAACCAAAATGCCTCAATCTCCAAGACTCGTTTTTTTCTCTCTTCTAGGGCTTTCATATGAAGACTCCATGGTTAATCCCGATTCTATTGCGACATGTCAACTCTTCTCAATGTTCTACAACATGGGTTATACTGAAAACCTTACCACTGTGACAAAGTTCAAGAAGTTCTACCTTCCTCCTCAATGGAATGGCCTCTTCACTCTACTCTTCAAAGGGCTTTCTGAACGAAGTGCTGGATCTGACGGTGCAAGCAGGTCCTTCATGACTCTGCTTTATGGTGTGTATCACTGTCTTAATCTGGATTATGGAATGGTTTTATGGCTCCAACTTATTCAGAGTTTATCATGTTCTTCTTGCCACACCGAAATCTTGTGTGCTCGGTTCTGGACTATTATGACTCAGTGGATAATGGATCGTTTTCATGTTCCTATCATGGCCGACTCCATGCTTTCTTCCATTGCTACGTTTCACACTACCAACATTATTGTGACTCATCCTTCAAAATTTGTATTTTTTGGGTCCATTCCTGAGTCAATGTCTGCCTTTGTGCCTCCTTCGAGCAAGATTATTCAGGAATACAAGAAGCTTCCGTCCTCTGGTCCAAGGGAACTCACTGCCAACATGGTGAAATCAATTGAAGACGCAGACAAAGCTGCCAAAAGAGGCAAAAAGCAAGAAGTGAAAAAGGGGGATAAGGGGGGCCAAGTCTCAAAAGTTCAAACCCCTATGAAGTGAAAGTCGGAAAAGGCAGCACCGGCTCGACCTAAGCCGAAGAAAGGCAAGAAACCTGCTCGCCGACTAATTCTTCTATCCTCAAGTAATTCTGACTTAGAATATGTGCCGCCTAATCAACCCACAATTCTTCCCAGTGAATCTGATAGCGAAAGCTCAGAGGATGAAAGTTCGGTTCGTGGTGATACAGCACCTCACTCGCCTACACCATAGGTACCTGTTTGGTCCCAAGCACCTTCTCCTCCACCTGTTTCTGTACCTGTCTCCATCGCTCCTATTTTTCTTGTCATTACATCTCAACCATCCTCTACCATTCCTATTTTTGCACCCATCTTTACTGAGGCTACTACCACCACTACTGGAGTTCGAACTAACGTATCTGATACGTGGGCTCGTTCTTCAGCACCCTAACCCCCAGTCACTACCGAACCTCCAGTTACCACCACACCACCATCTCCTACCCAATCCAATGAAACCAACACTGTTCTTCGAGGTAAGGACTTGGAGTTTGATTCAACTTGCTTCAGTCACTACCGCGTCCAAAGTGATGATGACGACGATGCTCCAGTTACCAAGCGCCACCTCAAGGCTGTTACTGATAAGCTTGATCAGCTACTTTCTTCCTCCTCCATTGGTCCTTACTCCGAAGCTACTCTTAAGGCCTTGTTCTCTTCGGTTGTTCATGAGCATGATGCCTCTCTCTCTGCCGCAGCAAAGGCTATCGATGCCTCTACATCTCAATGTCAGAAGGCCTCGCTTGTTGTTGAGGCTTCGACGAAAGAATGCAAAGATGGGACCGCAAAAGTCGAAAAACTAATTTCTGAGGCTCAATTATACCTAGATTCTTTGCAAGCTGCCGCTTAAAAGAACTCTGTCACACCCCCAAACCAGAACGGCAGAAACATTCGGGGGTGGAGGACATCATGAACAGTATCACAACAATTGTAAAATAGTAATCAAAGCAACAACAACCATTGTATTGATAATAAAGTGTTTACATTGAATACATAAAGTAGATAATATGATTTCTAAAGTAGATAACCAAAACAAAGATTTGAAGCTACTATCCTCCAACTTCTTGACACTTGCACGAGTACCTGCTTATTAGTTTCCTGAGAATGCAAGTGATTTCAAAGAAAAAGTGTATCAACATTTAAGTGGTGAGTTCATAAAAAATTGATTTAGAAAGAATGTTTATTGTTCCTTTTGAAAATGTGTGTATGATATTACAAAAAATCCTATATTTTCTTAATAGTTTGAAGTGTAACCCTTAGCCTTGATGGTAAATATATTTGATTCTTACGTTAAAAGAGTGATAAATGATACTTTGAATTTGTATATGAAAAGTAACCAAATCTAGTTCCTACCATGATTACTTAGTGCATATAAGTTATATAAAATCAAACATCGAACTAACAGTTGAATGAGTGGATCTGCCCTAAGTCCACAACCAAAAAAGGAATAGGAAATGAGACGGAAACCACGCATTCCACAATCTATCAAGTGTTTATTTTATATAACCCAAACATATCCAATAAGTGATCACATCAATATGAAAATACTTGTTTATGTTTCCAGATAATCCGATATTTTCTAATGAAAAGTGTTATGATTTGTTGAGTTGTAAAATGAACGTATTAGGTCCAGAAAATCCCATATTTTCCTAATAAAATAGTTTTGATTCGTTGTGTTTAAAGTAAACGTATTAGATCTAGAAAATTCCATATTTTCCCTCATAAAATAGATGTGATTCGTTGTGATTCTACCCTAAATCCACAACCAAACAAGGAACAGGAAATGAGGCTGAAATCATACATCCCACTGTTTATCAAATGAAAACCATATATAACCTTGATATAAATACTAAGTGATCATATAGTTATTATCCCCCAGTATGATAGAATATTACATTAGTTCGTGTATGACTTATTGTTTCTGCATGGCGAGTTCCTATTACTATACTAATATGACGAATATTCTTCCAGTAAATGACATTTGTAACCCCAGAAGTTTCGTTCCAACTGTAGCTAACAGTCAGGGCATGGATTGTTTGTCCCATATAGATCTATACACACACTCACGCTCTCTGAACGGGAGATTCTGGTTAAGGGAAGGACTCTCATTTAATACTAAACAAAGCCCCTGTCTCACAAATTGTATGCTAACAATAAGATCATTAAAATCGTTGATACATCCCTTTTAGTAAAATAAAAAAAATGATCTTTATTTATAACTTTGTGCGATATAAAATTGTATTTGATTTTTTAATTATAACCAATATAATATATATGATTTTGTATGAAAATATTATCCTTTTGACGGTATTGATAATGGCATTAATAAAGTTGTGTTTACTTGGATACACAAATTGTTGTAGTTGAAATAGCTAGCATAGATATAACGTGATTTCTAAACGTATAAATAAAACAGATTTCTATTTATAACCCATATAGCATTCAGATAGGGTAAAGTAGTGTTGTGAGGTGTTTTGCATGTTAACAGTTTCATAAAATGGTTGTATCAATAGCAAGAAAAGATTATCAAAAGATTCATGTTTTCACTCGGGATTAACTGGGTGTTTACTTGTATTCCCCCTATAAAACATATAAAAAGTTTGGAAAATGTGTAGGGGTATGAACTCACTTGGTTGAAGTAGTTGCTTGTGTTGGATTAGTGTCTAAGTCCATAACGACTTTGGTATGTACTTGACCCGATGGTGCATGGTCCTTTTGGGTTGCCTTCACCAAAGCAACTTGATTGGAGAAATAAATAGAGAGAGAGGTTATTATGATTTATTAATATGTTATAAGAATAATATATTAAAGGAGAAATCATATTTGTTTAATTAATATTGGTCAATAATTAATTAAGAATTAATTTTGTGATCAAGTGTAATTAATTAAACTAGAGGGGCTGAATTGTAATTATGTGATAGTTACAAAATAAGGTAAGGATTATCTTAAATATAGGGTGAACGAATTTAAGGAGATAATGCCTTAGAATTCGACTAGGATAAGGGTTTCTAAGACTTATCTTATGGTTGCTTGGTGGGCAAGCAACTAGATAAGGATAAGGACTAAAACCCTAATTTTCACACCTATATAAACCCCCTAAGGCTCATGAATTCGTCTAAGCCTTCCCAAGAAGTCCTAAGGACGAATTCCTACCTCTCTGCTCTCTCTTTATACCTTCTCCATTTGCTCTTGGTGTTTGTAAGCCATTAGAGGAGCGACACTTGTGACTCTAAGCCTTCCAAAGTCAATTCAAGGAGGAATTGGGATTGTTATTGCTACATAACAATCAAGGTAATATCATAAACCTAATTATATGTTAATATTGATTTCCATATGCTAGAATTAGGGTTTATAGTCTTGGATTCAAAGCATGTACAATAGAGAAACCTAGATCCAAGCATTAGGGTTTGTATGAGCACATAGGATGTCTTATGACCAAAACCCATTAGTGGTATCAAAGCCTTGATTGGTTTCTATTGTATTGATGCTTGATAAGTTTGAAATTTTCGAATTTTGTGTTTCTAGAGGCTGCACTTGCCGAGTCCATAGATGAACTCGCCGAGTCCAAGGTGACTCGACGAGTCCATGCCTGACTCGACGAGTCGGCTCGTCAGATGGAGGGTACTTCGGGATTTCTTGCTGTTTTTGCTTATGGATAGTTACCTTATCATGATAGATCAATAGTAATCCGATTATATGATATATTTGACTATAATTTTGATCTAATTGAAGATATTTATCAATTAATAAGATAATTGTTTCCTTATGTGATAATTGATTAATTATTTTGAGTAAATTGATAAATTGTTTTGCAAGAAATCATTAAATAAATCAAATATTGATAATTATGTGATTAAATGTTAATTTGAATTATTTGTTATTTGATCCTTGTTGTTATGAAAAGTTTCATATTTTGCCCTTTAGGTTTTATAGTTTAAATTTGAACCCTAAAGTTTTGTTGTTTTGAAATTTAAATAGTTGAAACCCTAATGTTTTGAAAAAGGTTTCAAAACTTGCCCTCAAGTTTTGGAATTTAAATTTTGATAAAATGATTTAATTTTGATGTATATTTAAATTCTAAACCCTAATGTTTGAAATGCTTCAAAACTTGCCCTCAAGTTTTGGAATTTAAAAGTTGATTAAAGGTTTAATTAGGAATGTTAAATTCTAAAACCCTAGTAATGTTTTGAAAAAGTTCAAATCACAACCTTATGGTTTTATTAATTAATTAAGGTGTATAATTAAAAGAAGCTTAATAAATCCATAAAAAGTTTAGGTTTACAATTTAATTGAATTAAAAGTATAATTGTTAAATTAGACCACCTAATATTTTAAAAGTGTAAAATACACCCTATACTATATATATAATGTAACAGCTCAAATTTTGAAATAAAATTTTCATTTAAAATAAAACAATTTCACTCAACAATAGTATTTATTCCAAATTTCATTTCAAAATACGATTTAAAGGATCCCCAAGATCTCCAACAATGGCAGTGTGTACGCGTCACGCCGGCGCCTTCCCACGGTCCTCGCTAGTACCTGAAACACATACATACAACTTGTAAGCATAAATGCTTAGTGAGTTCCCCAGTATACAACTTACACACATACGCCTTTCCAGGCCCTGACCTTCCGGTTCACAATACATTGCCTTCCGGCCCGTAACATAACTGCCTTCCGGCCCATGACATATCGCCTTCCGGCCCGTATCATATTGCCTTCCGGCCCACAGTATATTGCCTTCCGGCCCATAACATTTACAACACATAATACATATAACTTAACACACATAGCACGTAGCACATACATCATACCTGACCTTTCTGCCACATAATATATCGCCTTCCGGCCCACATAAACATACATATCATGCATAGCATCTATCTTTCTATTTATAACATAAATAACACTTATCATATATGACCTTCCGGTCTCACAGTCAAACCCTTCCGGGTGGAGTATAGTGAGAAAACTCACCTCGTAGTATGTAGGCTAGAACTCTTGAAACTACTCGCACTCAATCCGCCAAACTACAGACTCCCTATAATACCACATACCCTTATTAATAATCTTATCAAACAAGACAACTGACCCTACGAAATTACATGCAGGTCAACTCTGGTCAACGGTCAACTTGACCGGACTCGTCGAGTGCAAAGGCGACTCGGCGAGTCTAGACGTCCTCCCCAACTTCCCTGTTGTTCACCTTTCTACCCGTCGAGTATCCCTCCTGACTCGACGAGATCCTCGTGGAAGAATCGCGGGGCCACCCCGACTCCACTCGCCGAGTCTAAAGAACAACTCGGCGAGTCCCAGTGAACCTTCAAGATACTCGCCGAGTCTGAAGAACAACTCGGTGAGTCCCAGTGAGCCTTCAAGCTACTCGCCGAGTCTGATCATTGGACTCGGCGAGTCCATGCCATGCAGTCGATCAACTGCGTCCTGTAATCCGCATGGTTCCGATATATACATATACATGGGACTTCCTGGACCTCTAAACATACTATTACTGGGATTTAAACACTTGGTAACAACATTATAATCTATCTAATCACTAAATGGGTTTCATAAACCCTAGATTCGTGCTCACCATCAAAACAACAGAAATGGGCCGAGCGTTACCTGAAGAACGTGATCTCTGTGTCCCCAACCTTCAGAACTCAATCCTCTTGATCTTCCTTTGACCAAAACCTTGCCTCTTCTTGCCTAACAATCTCCTCAAGGTCCCCAATAGCCTTCCCTTCTCCTCTAATCGTCCACAGATGCTAGGTGCTTCACAATCGGCCAAAAAAACGTACAGTGACGGCCTAAGAGGCATTATATATGTTCCAAACTAAACGGCTAGGGTTTCTGCTGAACAGCGTCGACTCGCCGAGTCCATATCTGGACTCGTCGAGTCTAGTCGCGCATCCGCGACCGAGCTTGTGGTCCTACTCGGCGAGTCAGGCACCAACTCGCCGAGTCCCTTCCTAAAATGTCCCCAAAAATAGTTTTAAAACAATACCTAAAATACCGGGCTGTTACAACTCTCCCCCACTAGAACTAGACTTCGCCCTCGAAGTCTCACTCTGCGAATAACTCCGGATGTTGCTCCCGCATTTCACGCTCTAGCTCCCAAGTCATCTCTGATCCCCTCCGATGTTGCCACTGAACCAACACCAGAGGTATCTCCTTGTTCCGCAGAACCTTGATCTTCCAATCCCTGATAGCTACTGGTCTCTCGGCGTAATTTAGGCTCGCATCCACCTGAATATCCTCGAACGGAACCACTGCCGATTCATCGGCTATACACTTCCTCAACTGTGATACGTGAAAGGTATTGTGAATCTGACCCAACTCTGCTGGCAACTCCAACCGATAAGCTACCCGACCTACCCTTGCAATTACACGAAATGGACCTATGAACCGGGGCCCCAACTTGCCCCTCTTTCTGAACCGGATCACTCCTTTCCAAGGAGAAACCTTTAGGAGGACGAAGTCGCCAACCTGGAATTCGAGCTCGGACCGGCGTCTGTCTGCATACATCTTCTGTCGGCTCTGGGCGGTCAATAACCTCTGCCTAACCTGCTGAATCTGCTCGGTCGTCTGAAGTACGATCTCTGTACTGCCCATCACTCTCTGTCCCACCTCTCCCCAACAAATGGGAGTCCGACACCTCCTACCATACAACAATTCAAAAGGTGGCATACCAATGCTCGAATGATGGCTGTTGTTGTAGGAAAACTCAGCCAAAGGCAAATGCGCATCCCAGCTACCCCCGAAATCTAACACACACGCTCTAAGCATGTCTTCTAATGTCTGAATCGTCCGCTCGCTCTGACCGTCTGTCTGGGGATGGTATGCGGTACTAAAATGCAGTTTAGTACCCAGCTCCTCATGGAATTTCTTCCAGAACCTGGAAGTGAAACGTACATCGCGGTCCGAAACAATCGAGATCGGCACTCCATGACGAGATACTATCTCTCTCACGTATAACCTGCCAACTTCTCTGCTGATGAACTTTCGCTAATGGCAAGGAAGTGTGCACTCTTTGTCAACCTATCCACAATCACCCAAATTGCATCGACTCCTCTGGCAGTTCTCGGTAATTTGGTGATGAAATCCATCGTAATCTGCTCCCACTTCCACTCAGGAATCTCCAAGGGCTGCAACTTACCATGCGGTCTCTGGTGCTTGGCTTTAACCCTACGGCAGGTCAAACACCTCTCAACGAACCAAGCAACGTCTCTCTTCATGCAAGGCCACCAATATTCCTTTCTCAGATCCAAATACATCTTCGTAGCACCGGGATGGATCGAGAATTTCGATCTATGAGCCTCCTCCATCAAAGTAGCACGCGTACCTCCCACGAATGGTACCCAAATCCGACCCTGAAACGTCAGAAGTCCTCGTCCATCGTTAACGAACTCTGAAATTAACCCGACGACCCGCTCCTTCTTCTGCATCTCGGATCTCACAACCTCGGCCTGTGCCCCACGAATAGCATCTAATACCGGAGTCATCACCGTCAACCTCAGACATACGTCCCGCAATGGAGTGCTCTCCGCCCGACGACTCAATGCATCGGCTACCACATTAGCCTTGCCTGGGTGGTATAGGATCTCACAGTCATAATCCTTAACCACGTCCAACCATCTCCTCTGTCGCATATTTAGGTTGGGTTGATCCATCAAATACTTCAAACTCTTATGGTCCGTGTATATAGTACAACGAACCCCGTACAGGTAGTGACGCCAAATTTTGAGAGCGAACACTACTGCCCCCAACTCTAAGTCATGCGTGGGATACCTCGCCTCGTTAGGCTTCAGCTGCCTCGATGCATAAGCTATCACATGGCCCCTCTGCATCAACACTGCACCCAGTCCCGAAATTGATGCGTCGCAATATACGACAAAGTCCTCCATCCCCTCCGGGAGAGCTAATACCGGGGCTTCGCACAGTCTCTGACGAAGTGTCTCGAAGGAAGTCTGCTGCTCGGGTCCCCATGAGAATGTAACACCCTTCCGGGTCAATCTAGTGAGCGGTACCGCGATCTTGGAGAAGTCTCTAATAAACCTCCGATAGTACCCCGCCAACCCAAGGAAACTCCTGATCTCGGAAGGTGACTTCGGTGCCTCCCAACTCATCACTGCTTCCACCTTGGCCGGATCAACCAATATCCCTGCCTGATTAACAACATGTCCCAGAAATTGGACCTCCCGCAACCAGAAGTCACATTTGGAGAATTTCGCATATAGCTTCTCCGACCTTAGTACCTTAAGGACCTCCCTCAAATGCCTCTCATGCTGCTCTCTAGACCGCGAATACACCAGGATGTCGTCGATAAATACAATCACTGACCGATCCAGCATCGGCCTGCATACCCTGTTCATGAGGTCCATGAACACTGCCGGGGCATTGGTGAGCCCAAAAGGCATCACCACGAACTCGTAATGCCCATACCGCGTCCTAAATGCTGTCTTCTGGACGTCCTCATCCCGCACTCTTACCTGATGGTACCCTGATCTCAAATCGATCTTGGAAAACCAAGATGCCCCTTGCAACTGATCGAATAGATCATCGATTCTCGGTAACGGATAGCGGTTCTTGACCGTCACCTTGTTCAACTCCCGGTAATCGATACACATCCGGTGTGAACCATCCTTCTTCCTGACGAACATAATCGGTGCTCCCCACGGCGAGCTACTCGGCCGAATAAATCGCTTTCCCAGCAACTCCTGGAGTTGCGAGGACAACTCTTGCATCTCTGGAGGTGCAAGACGATAAGGCACCTTCGCAATAGGCGCAGCCCCCGGAACCAGATCGATACCAAACTCTACCTGTCTCGCAGGAGGTACTCCCGACAAATCCTCGGGAAAAACATCTGGAAACTCGCGCACCACTGGAACCTCCTCCACTGTCTTCGGTCTCTCGGAAGTCTCCCGCGTATCCATCACATACGCCACAAAACCTTTACATCCCTGCTGTAGGCATTGCCTCGCCCTAGCAGCCGAACAAAAAGCTGATCCCGAACGGGTACCCTCGCCGTAAACCGTAAGAACTCCCCCACTAGGGTCTCGTATAGTCACCAGCTGACGCTCGCAGTCAATGACGGCGCTGAATCGGCTCAACCAGTCCATGCCTACGATGACACAAACATCTCCCATCGCAATAGGAATTAGGTCAATCGGAAACGCAACCCCGAAAATCTCTAGCACGCATCCCCGAAGAACCTCCGTAGCACAAACCACCCTCTCGGCCGCAATAGAAACGCCCAAAGGCCGACTTAACGACTCACGACTAATGCCGATATGCTGACTAAAAGCTAACGATACAAAAGATCTACTCGCACCCGAATCAAATAACACTAGAGCAGGCATAGAGTTCACAAGAAAAGTACCTACACAGACATTAATATAAGCATAGCATTTCGACTTTAAAGTAAATACATGAATGATAGCATACCTGCCACAACATCGGGCGCAGCGCGGACCTCCTCCGCAGTCAGCTGAAAGGCTCTCCCGCGAGCCCTCGGGGCCTCGACCTTCGCCGGTCGGGTCTCAGTAGTCCTGGTAGTGGGTGTAGCTCCCTGACGAAGCTGCGTGCACTCGGCCTTCCGATGGCCTGTCTGGTTGCAGTGAAAGCAAACCATAAACCCCTTAGGGCAATCCCTGGCAATGTGTCCCTCCTTGCCACACTTGTAGCAACCACCAGCTCGACACGCCCCCTCATGACCCTTGCCGCACTTCGCGCAAGTGCGGCCCTTCGGACCTCCCATCCTCGAATCAGCGGACTTGATCCGCTTGGCTGCCGGCTGAGACTGAGCCGGCCGCCGATCCACCTGCCGAGACTCGGCCTCCTCCCTCACCTGAGTCTCCAACTCGATCTCGCGCTTCCTGGCGTTCGCCTGAAGCTCAGTGAAAGTACGATAGGTGGAGTTTGACACAAACTCGCGGATATCCCTCCTCAGCACGCCCAAATACCGGCTCATCCGTGACTGCTCTGTAGATACCAGCTCGGGGCAGAACATCGCCCTCTCATGAAACTTCCGTGTGACCACTGCAACGGAATCAGTACCCTGTTTAAGGGTCAAGAACTCCTGAATCAATCGTTCCCTCTCCACCGGGGGAACGTACTCGTCCCTGAACATCTCGGTAAACCTCTCCCACGTCACCGCTGTAATCTCCGCCAGAGTGAAGTTCGCCGTCACAAACTTCCACCAATCCTTCGCTCCCAGTCGGAGCTGGTTCAGGGCGAACCGTACCCTCAGGTGCTCCGGGCATGAGCAAGTATAGAAGCACCCCTCAACGTCGGCGATCCACCTCATCGCCGCAATCGGATCCTGTGTCCCATCGAACTCAGGGGGTTTCGTGTTGCTAAATTCTCGGAACAGCAACGAATCGCCCCCTTGCGGCCTGGCAGCGGCCACGGCTGCGGTAGCGGCAGCAGCTGTAGCCTCAGTCAGTGCGGCGTACCGCTCCTGGAATGTCTCCATCAGTGTGGTCTTAGTAGACCCAAACATCTCCGGGATCTTGGCCCGGATCGCTGCAGCCACCTCCTCCTAGATCATCTGACGAATATCCTCGTCACTCACAGTGCTCGAACTCGCCCCATTGCGTGTGATAACCATGATGTCTCTGAAATACAACATAAAATATCAGAGACTCCACCAAGTACAATTGTACTCGATAACGCACCCTACTCAGTCTCCGATATCCAGGGATTCTTACTTGGGTCTTCCACCGACCCGGTGTCTTTGGTAGTACGGGCCCAATACTACCGACCACACCGTATCAGTATTCGTCCCAAATCTTCCTCCCCAAACCCCGAATAATGAGTACTCTACTTCCAGTATGCACTATCTACTTGCACGCTACCAAATATCTCATATAAGCAATCTCCCTAGACTAAGGCATCACAAAACAGGCCATTCTAGTCCTATCATGTATACCTAGTCTCCTAGCATGCATAACAATTCATAATTCAGTGCATAACATAACATTGTAAGGTATTCTGGGGATCTTTACCGTTCGGGCGCTGGCTGATCGTACACACTGCTCCGTTCTTGTTTACCGCTTTACCATTTATAAAATTGTATGTTTTTACTACTTTTAAAAGATTTTTCCTCAAATCCTTGGTTTGAGTTCAATTACACCCGAAGGTACACCCGAATCCCTCAAACCAAGGCTCTGATACCAATTGTAACAACTCAAATTTTGAAATAAATTTTTCATTTAAAATAAAACAATTTCACTCAACAATAGTATTTATTCCAAATTTCATTTCAAAATACGATTTAAAGGATCCCCAAGATCTCCAACAATGGCAGTGTGTACGCGTCACGCCGGCGCCTTCCCACGGTCCTCGCTAGTACCTGAAACACATACATACAACTTGTAAGCATAAATGCTTAGTGAGTTCCCCAGTATACAAATTACACACATACGCCTTTCCAGGCCCTGACCTTCCGGTTCACAATACATTGCCTTCCGGCCCGTAACATAACTGCCTTCCGACCCATGACATATCGCCTTCCGGCCCGTATCATATTGCCTTCCGGCCCACAGTATATTGCCTTCCGGCCCATAACATTTACAACACATAATACATATAACTTAACACACATAGCACGTAGCACATACATCATACCTGACCTTTCTGCCACATAATATATCGCCTTCCGGCCCACATAAACATACATATCATGCATAGCATCTATCTTTCTATTTATAACATAAATAACACTTATCATATACGACCTTCCGGTCTCACAGTCAAACCCTTCCGGGTGGAGTATAGTGAGAAAACTCACCTCGTAGTATGTAGGCTAGAACTCTTGAAACTACTCGCACTCAATCCGCCAAACTGCAGACTCCCTATAATACCACATACCCTTATTAATAATCTTATCAAACAAGACAACTGACCCTACGAAATTACATGCAGGTCAACTCTGATCAACGGTCAACTTGACCGGACTCGTCGAGTGCAAAGGCGACTCGGCGAGTCTAGACGTCCTCCCCAACTTCCCTGTTGTTCCCCTTTCTACCCGTCGAGTATCCCTCCTGACTCGACGAGATCCTCGTGGAAGAATCGCGGGGCCACCCCGACTCCACTCGCCGAGTCTAAAGAACAACTCGGCGAGTCCCAGTGAACCTTCAAGATACTCGCCGAGTCTGAAGAACAACTCGGTGAGTCCCAGTGAGCCTTCAAGCTACTCGCCGAGTCTGATCATTGGACTCGGCGAGTCCATGCCATGCAGTCGATCAACTGCGTCCTGTAATCCGCATGGTTCCGATATATACATATACATGGGACTTCCTGGACCTCTAAACATACTATTACTGGGATTTAAACACTTGGTAACAACATTATAATCTATCTAATCACTAAATGGGTTTCATAAACCCTAGATTCGTGCTCACCATCAAAACAACAGAAATGGGCCGAGCGTTACCTGAAGAACGTGATCTCTGTGTCCCCAACCTTCAGAACTCAATCCTCTTGATCTTCCTTTGACCAAAACCTTGCCTCTTCTTGCCTAACAATCTCCTCAAGGTCCCCAATAGCCTTCCCTTCTCCTCTAATCGTCCACAGATGCTAGGTGCTTCACAATCGGCCAAAAAAACGTACAGTGACGGCCTAAGAGGCATTATATATGTTCCAAACTAAACGGCTAGGGTTTCTGCTAAACAGCGTCGACTCGCCGAGTCCATATCTGGACGCGTCGAGTCCAGTCGCGCATCCGCGACCAAGCCTGTGGTCCTACTCGGCGAGTCAGGCACCAACTCGCCGAGTCCCTTCCTAAAATGTCCCCAAAATAGTTTTAAAATAATACCTGAAATACCGGGCTGTTACATATAACATTAAAAGTCTAACATTATATATATGTATGAGTAAAAGTTAGTCTTACCGTTAGTAGGCCTCATTCACGAAGCTGGTCTATAAGGGGTGTTTAAGGAAATTGCCTATAGAATGGCGATTGAATGGGTATCCACTCTTACCCACCACACTCTTGACTAGTGGAGGGTCGTTAGCCGAACGGGTAGGATAGGATGAAACCTTCCATTATAAGTATAATGAAGTATAAAAGTAACTAAATGTTTTCATAAAATTCCCAATCTTAGTTACTTAGGCAAAAGTGAATTGATGCAATTCCATGAAATTACACTTTGTGCCCTTGCGAAGACGTTAGTGGAGCGTGTGTGGTTTACCGGCACACTAAATGGTTCTAAGCAAAGGTAGCAAAGGGTGATTCAATGTTTGTCATAGTTTGGTGGAGCATGTGTGGTTTACCGGCACATCGAATAGTTGACTGTAACATGTGAGGGCACCATGTAAGTTTGCATGGTTATTCACACCCGCTTTGTGATCTTCGGCATCCCAGTCACAAACAAGAGGGGCATATCGAGATTTAAACATGCCATTGAAAGTTCAATGAATCTCAAAGGATCTAGGAGTTTTCATAGATTTAAAACTTAAATTTCTTTTTTCGTTTTTTTATGGTGGAAATTAGTGAATCGTCATTCACTTACCTTCAAATGTTCTGCAATTTGGGTTACGACATCCCTCTCCCAAGTTGTAGAATATTGTGTTGGGTCGTAGCCTAAGTATTTCATTTGGGTGATTTACTAAGGACTCAATCTATCAACTAACTTGAATTTCGTTTTCTCCCGTTTTGTAGATGTCAAAGTTCGACAACTATGGTCTTCCCAAATCCCGTGGAACAAGCTTTCCACATGAAGATGATATTCCATGATTCGATCGAGGAACAAGAAATCATGCTTCACTTCCTCCACCTCCTCCAATTATTCTCCCTAACCCACAAGTTCGAAGGCTTGAAAAGTTCAAGCTCACTCAAGCCCTTTTGGCAAGTATACATGAAGAAGGAAAGTCAGTGTGTGCACACGTCCTAAGGATGAAGTCACACATTGATAGGTTAAGAATGTTGGGATCCGTTGTCTGTGAGGAGATGGCTGTTGATTGGGTTCTTCAGTCACTTCCTAACTCATATAGTGAGTTCGTAAGAGAGTACTATATGATGAACTGCGACGTGACCCTTATAGATCTCACCTATATGCTTATTGCTGCTGAATCAACAATGGTTTGGCGCAATAGAAAAGCAAAGTTGATTGGTGAATCCGCCTTCAAGACCTCTATAGATATAAACAATGGCAATGAAAGACATGATATGATCGAAAAGTTTGATCATAAGAGAAAGGCAATGTTTGAAGTAGTTCCATGTTCCGTTCCAAAAGAGTCAATTTGCTTTTACTGCCAAGAGAAGGGGCATTGGAGACGAAGCTGCCTTGTTTACCTAAGAGATCTAAGAGATGGGAGAGTCAAAACGTATGACTTTGCGTTAGGTAAAATCCATTGACTAACTATATTAAGCTTCATTCTAGATTCTGAATACATAATGTGATAAGATCACAATTGATGTTTTTGTAGGATCGAAGAAAAGAAAGGAAGCTTAAGGGAAAAAGTGAGCAGAATCTAACCGTGAAGGAATGGATTTCGATCGCGTTTCTCGAAGATTAGATTCTCGAGCTACTACTTAGAGTTAGAATTAGATTGCTAAGAAAGATGTATTAGCATAAGTTTTTCAATGAGTTGCATTGTAAGGACAAATTTTTCCGCAATAAAATAAATTTTGACTTTAAAATTTTATTTATTTATCCTTATAATGGTGTGTATGAAAAATTGATGTTAAAATGTTTCTATTATTAGAAATAATGGATTTGGTTCTTATTATGTTATTTATGGAAAGTCGAGAATTTACCAAATAGGGAGAGTTTCTCATCGCCCAAGTTTCAATTGGACAGAAACTTGGAATCATGCAACGTGGATGCATGATGAATGAGAAATTTCATATTTGGAAATTAGACTAATTCATTGACAAAGTGTCAAGTGAAGGACTAGGAGATCGAGTACACAAAGTTGTGTGTTGATCAAAGTCCACCATAAGAGTAACGAGGTATTCGTCATGATTTACTAAAGGTTTAGTAAATATGATTATACATATAAGATTAAGTGTAATTCTGAATTGATTGAAAAAGTTTAAATCAATAGTAGAACGAATAACAAGAATCAAGTAGGCAGAGAGATAAAAGTTTCTCCATTCTAAGAAGAAGGGAGAGTACCTTTTATGCTTTATGATAGGTCTTAATGATTAAGAACCATATCTTAATTGATCCTCTAAGTGAATCTTAGTACAATTGTATGTTTAAGAAGAGGAATCAAGAATTGAAGAAATGGTTAAAATCAAAAGGTCAATCATACTTCGTTCCAAAACAAGTCTTAGAGTTAAGATTATGACAATGGGTGACAAGTATTAAGAAGGTTTATAACATTCATCAATTGTGGAAAGTTGTGATGTCTTGGATAAGACAAAGACCAACTAGGACCAAAGTTATGAAGTGTTTTGTCAAGATAAAAGATACACTTACTCTTGAATATTTATTTGTCAAGAAATGTTTTGACAAGAGAATTTTATATGTCAAGGAGTCAGTGGGAGTCTTAATGGTCTTGAAAGGTTTCAAGAACAAATCAAATAAACCTTATCGATCATCACTAGCACACGAGTTGAGGTTTACAACCTATCGTGATGACAATATTTGGTTTATGTGCCAATCCAATCGAGTTAATTATGCATGTGAGTTCTATGAGTTCTCATTTTGAACGCATAAAAGGGAAAGCACCTTAATCAATGAAAGGCACATTGATAGGAAAGGGTGAGCTACTTAACTACTTGGAAGACATGGTGGGCAGCTGTGCTACCATAAGGCAAGAAATCAAGATTAAGAAAGTTCGGTCCATATGAGTTTGAATTTGTCGTAAACTTTAGTTTTAACAAATTCACATGGATAGGAACACATACACCATTTAAATCTAAGTGTCATAAGATTTCCTCCTTCATGAAAATGATTGTGAGGAAATTCTTTCACTAAGAAAGATTTTAAGAAGTTAGTGATTGTAAAAATTACATTCTCGAATTCGATTATGGTTATGGTATCCCTTTCCATAATTTGAATTGTGAGGTTTGGCAATTAGTCTTAAGTGTTTAGACACACATATGAACTATCGAAGGCAAAGGTGTATAAGTTCAAGAAACCTTGACAAAAGATTATCAAAGCACTAAGTATTAGAAACATGAACTTAAGAAATTCAATAAGCATTGTTTTCTAAAAGTTAAGATGTTTATGAATACATGTCGAAGCTAATGGGAGCATAAGTTTTATGTTTTATAATAATCATCATGATAGTGGGAGCATAAATGTTATGATTGTATGATTATTAAGGCACGCATTGCAAGTTGGCAATATTAATTATAGAAAACAAGAGTTATACCTTGCAAAGTAGTAAGGGTTATAAAGTTGTTTTGCTATAATTAAGGGAGAGAATATTATGCTTCATTTCAAATCTAAAGGTTTAGGTTGAGAAATGTTAATAAATTTAGTCAAAGGTACATACTGTGTTCTTAAAATTTCGATTATGATTACGGCATTCCTCTTCACAATTCGAATTTTGTGAACATAGCAAATAAAACATTATGCGTCGTGTCCCATACGCTTCGGGTATAGGATCGATTGCAAATGCTTTAATGTTTGACCATTTTAAAATTTCCAAATGTCTAGCGCATTTAGAGGGAAAAAGGACTAGAATCGGTTTTGACTAAAATGATTAAACAACTATCAAAGGACAATCCAAAGTTCGACGAGGATTGGTCGCTTGTGAGTAGTTGGAAGTATAATATTGGAAAATATGGAAATGTTTCCATATTGGATGGACCATATCGACATCATTACGAATAGATAAGATTCTATTAATAATGAGTTGTCATATGGAAAATATGGAAGCGTGTCCATATTGGGAATTGAATATTGAAAATCTATGACTAGATTAGAAACTTTTATGCAAAAGGATGTTCAAAGGAATGTACTTTGAGTGAGAGACATCATATCTAAGGAATTGTCTTGCAACAATCTCCGATAGAAGACTTTGTAATATCGTTGGCAATAGTCTTTGTGACTTTGGTGTAGTGACATTACGAAAGGATACTTGCATAGAATGTTAGAATCTAGCATATTCTATAAGTAACAAGAATTTGATATTCTTTAACTTATGAAAAACGGATTTGGAGTTGTGAAATGAGAAGGATTGGAAATGTGTTCAATGTGATCTATTTCACAAAGTAATAACCATAGGTAAACATTGTGTGCATGCTAGGAGCATGGGACAAGTGTTGGAATTCAAGTAAGAAGTTGATTACCCGAAACGACAAATAATGAGTAATCGATATGGTGATAAATAAAAGGTGTTTTATTTATACTCAAAGGTTTGAGGCCATATGGGATTAGTATTATTCTTGTGTTTCACTTTGCATGTTTTGACTCCAGAATAATTGAGTTTATTAAGAATATTCGAATTATTCGAACGGGTCACAATTGTTCATATGTTGGAAGTAGATATGAATGAAGACTGTCGTGAATTGGTGTGTGGATTGTCTAAAGAGCATTAGACATAAGCAAATGTTTGCTGCAACGTTCATGAGTGCCTATGAATATGATTTGAGCATTGGATTAAACCCACGCTCACTTGGATCACTCCATGAATTGTATCACGAGTGATTGGTGAGACGATAACATCTTATATTCTTGAAACCGAGATGTGTGAGTTGTATCTTGCGAATCGGTTGCACATTGATAATATGTAAACGCACTAGTAACTTGGTGTTATAAAACATATTGTTGTGTGTGATTCGGTGCATGAGTGCAAGCGAGCATTGTATCAAAGTTTATCCATTCCTTTTATTCAAAGTAGGATAAAGGCGATATCTTTGGGCCCCTCGATGATTTAGTGATGAAAAACGTAAATGCTTGGCCGGGCTAGGGCTAATTTGATTTGTTCAATGAGTCAATCGTCATAAATCGGGAATCGAGATATAGTATGAAGAGAATGATTTGAAATCATATCTCATATGATATCTAGAATGGAGGAATATATGATCCCTTATCTAAGGACACGCGTATCTGATAGGATCAGAGTTGACAACGGCTTTGGAAAGCTACGATTGCAGATCAGGATCTGAAGTCATACGCATAATAGTTATTAGACTTATCCAAGTGGGAGACTGTTGGATTAGTGTCTAAGTCCATAAATATTTTGGTATGTACTTGACCCGATGGTGCATGGTCCTTTTGGGTTGCCTTCACCAAAGCAACTTGATTGGAGAAATAAATAGAGAGAGAGGTTATTATGATTTATTAATATGTTATAAGAATAATATATTAAAGGAGAAATCATATTTGTTTAATTAATATTGGTCAATAATTAATTAAGAATTAATTTTGTGACCAAGTGTAATTAATTAAACTAGAGGGGCTGAATTGTAATTATGTGATAGTTACAAAATAAGGTAAGGATTATCTTAAATATAGGGTGAACGAATTTAAGGAGATAATGCCTTAGAATTCGACTAGGATAAGGGTTTCTAAGACTTATCTTACGGTTGCTTGGTGGGCAAGCAACTAGATAAGGATAAGGACTAAAACCCTAATCTTTACACCTATATAAACCCCATAAGGCTCATGAATTCGTCTAAGCCTTCCCAAGAAGTCCTAAGGACGAATTCCTACCTCTCTCCTCTCTCTTTATACTTTCTCCATTTGCTCTTGGTGTTTGTAAGCCATTAGAGGAGCGACACTTGTGACTCTAAGCCTTCCAAAGTCAATTCAAGGAGGAATTGGGATTGTTATTGCTACATAACAATCAAGGTAATATCATAAACCTAATTTTATGTTAATATTGATTTCCATATGCTAGAATTAGGGTTTATAGTCTTGGATTCAAAGCATGTACAATAGAGAAACCTAGATCCAAGCAATAGGGTTTGTATGAGCACATAAGATGTCTTATGACCAAAACCCATTAGTGGTATCAAAACCCTTCATTAAGAAGGTGTATATTTTCCATATATATCAAAACCTCGGGATGTCATGTTCCAATACAGATCAAAAGCATAAACAAGACATTATAAGCTTTTCAACAGTTATTTTCAACTACTGGCCTATAATCCAAAAATCTCTTGTCGTCCTCCAACTATGCTCGGGGTCCACAACCTATAATCATAAAAACTGAGTGGGTCAGGCTTGGGAGCCTGATGAGCATATAGGGTTTTCAACCCACAATAATAATATACTTATTAAGTTCACCAATCAACAATAACCCTGATTACCCATTCCCGTTGTCCTCACTTTACGTCCCTAAACACCTATCACAAGGGACCTAGCCTAAGGATTATCATCGGGATGGACACTACTGCTAAGGGGTTTCCTCAGCCGTACATTTCCTAAAGGCAACCATGAGGGGGATGGATTACGCCAATGACCATTTAATTCATGAACACCTACAAGTTGCGAACCTGCTAGTGTTCCACTAGACTGTCTAGAAAAGTCTGTGGTCGTCATCTATACTCCGCTAGATGACTACAACAACAACAACAACAATAACAACAACAACAACATCGAGGCCTCTCACCATTTTAACACACATCAACTATTTCATCTACCCATGTTCTACCCAAAATATTTTGTAGATAAAAAGCATATACAGTTTAAAACTTGTATAAAACATCAATTCAACAGTCACCTCAAATAAACAATTAACATATTTACACATAACACTTATTTCAAGGTAAATACTTCATATCTATGTATAAATTGAAAGTAACTACACACTCACATGATTTGATGATAATCGGGCAGCAATTCGTTTCCTAAAACAATCGTTTCTAATAAAATCGGAAGTTTTATTGAGAAACCGGGCTTTGCAAAAGTCGGGCTTTAAAACCGAAAAGATAAATTTTCCGGGCTTCTCGGGCACTTCGTGGAGTATTCCGGGCTTCACAATCGATACCGGGGCTTTGCGGGATGTTAAGATGAAGAAAATATGGGTTTATGGGTTAAAACTGAAAAAATTTCAAAGTTACTCGGGAGGTCTCGCACCCTTCTATTTATAGGGGCGAGGCTTCTGATCGGATGGTCAGGAGGAAGACACGCGTCGCAGATCCGAAGCTCGCAGAGCAGGTGGCTCGCACGTGGCTGCGCATGGCTCACACATGGGTCGCACTTGCGAGGGCTCGCTGGTGGCTTCTAAGTGCACCAGAGTCTAGGTTCGAGGTTTGGACCTGAAGCAGGAGGGAAGGGAGACAGCTGGTGCGAAGGTCGGACACGCGGCAGGCATTGCGAGGCTCGGACTAGGCTGCATACGCGTCGCTCCTCAGATGTGCGCCGGCTTCGGATGACTCAGCAGCTCGGTGACTCAGCAACTTGGTCACTCAGCAGGACACGTGGCACTTTTTCAGCGAGGGTGACGTGGCAACTCGTGACTATGCGAATTTTCTCGATTTCCGCGCCAAAATATCTAAAATCCATAACTTTCGCATACGATCTCCGTTTTTGGCGTTCTGTATATGCACACGTAGCTAAAATTACGCTCTACAACTTCCGTTTAGACTTCGTCGACTAATTTTGAATTTAAATTTTATATTATTATTTTTAACAGACCGGGACAGGAAATCCGTTAAAAATTCATAACTTCTTCATCTGACGTCCGTTTTCGTCAAACTTTTTACCGTTGTGATCCTAATGACGAGACCTTCAATTCTCGTTTAGGTTGTGTCGGCTAAAAATCGCTCGATCTAAAATTCGAGTTTTTAGCTGTCTACTTCTGATGTTGTTCCTTAACCCTAGCACAAGTTACACACTCGGCCACTTACTTAGCAACATCGAGCTTCATTGTCGGCCACCAATAATAAGGTTTTAAATCCCTATACATTTTTGTACTGCCGGGATGAATTGAGTACATGGTCTTGTGAGCTTCTTCCATCAGAATATATCTTACTCCGCCCGTCTTAGGTACCCAAATCGTATCTTGGAATACCTTCAACCCTTGGTTGTTTGTACCGAACACTAATGTTTTGCCCAAACGTTCTTCCTTTCGGTCACTTTTCTCTAAAGCTTCCTCTTGAGCTTTCTTTATACTTTCCACAATTGTCGAGACAACTTCAATTCTCAATGCTCTTGGCCTTTTCTTTTCAAGGTTTACCTTCCGGCTGAGAGCATCAGCAACAACATTTGCTTTACCAGGGTGGTAAAGTATCTCACAGTCGTAGTCCTTGAGTAACTCTAGCCAGCATCGTTGCTTCATGTTCAATTCCTTCTGATTAAAGAGATATTGGAGACTCTTATGATCAGTGAAAAGTTTACACTTTGTGCCATAAAGATAATGCTCCATATCTTTAGGGCGAATACTACCGCTGCCAAATCTAAATCGTGAGTGGGGTAGTTCTTTTCATGCTCCTTCAATTGCCTCGATGCATACGTGATCACTTTATCCCTTTGGGTCAGAACACAACCTAACCCAACTCCAGATGCATCGCTATAAACTGCGAAGTCATCAACCCCTTCAGGCAGCGAAAGAATCGGTGCTTCACACAATCTCTTCTTCAACTTCTCAAAGGCTTCCTTATGCTTCTCATTCCAAGAATAAGTAGCTCCTTTATGGGTCAAAGTTGTTAATGGAGTAGCAATCGAAGAAAAACCTTGGATAAACCTTCGGTAATATCCAGCTAATCCTAAAAAGCTTCGAATCTCCGTAGGACTTTTTGGTTGTTCCCACTTCATTACAACTTCAATCTTTGCTGGGTCAACCATTATTCCTTCTTGGTTAACCACATGACCTAAAAATTGGACTTCTTGAATCCAAAATTCACAATTGGAGAACTTTGCATACAGCTTCTCCTTTTTCAGGACTTCTAGCACTTCACGTAGATGCTTTTCATGTTCCTGCTTGCTTTTCGAATAAATCAAGATATCGTCTATGAATACCATAACGGATTTATCTAAGAGTGGTTTACAAACCCTATTCATCAAATCCATGAAAGTTGCTGGGGTATTGGTTAGTGCGAACGACATAACCAAAAATTCATAGTGTCCATATCTCGTTCTAAAGACAGTCTTTTTGATATCCTGCTCTCTCACCTTTAGTTGATGGTATCCCGACCTAAGATCGATCTTCTAGAAATAGCTCGAACCCTGCAACTGGTTGAACAAGTCATCGATCCTTGGCAACGGGTACTTGTTCTTTATCGTCACTTTGTTTAGCTCTGTGTAATCGATGCACATTCTCATGCTTCCGTCTTTCTTCTTTACAAATAACACAGGGGCTCCCCAGGGCGATGAAGTGGGGCGAATGAAACCTTTGTCCATTAACTCCTGAAGTTGTGTCATCAGTTCTTTCATTTCGGTTGGCGCTAATCGATAAGGTGCTTTTGCTATCGGCGTCGTTCCTGGTAACAAGTTGATATGAAATTCTACTTGTCGATCAGGGGCAATCGGGGAAGATCTTCGAGAAAGACTTCCGGATACTCACACACCACCAGAATATGTTGTACCTCCTTCTTTTCCATCTTAGCATCGATCACGAACGCTAGATATGATGTACATCCCTTGGCCAAACACTTTCTGGCTTTCATTAGGGAAATGATTCCAGAATTTACTCTGCATTTGTCTCCATACACCATAAACGACTCTTTCCCTGGCGGGTTTACTTTTACTATCTTCTTGTAATTTATTCCCATCCAAGTCAATGAGGATGTTTTTCATACGATGGCTAACAGGTACAAACTTGCCACTAGCAATCTCGACTATTATAGCATTAACTAGCATATCTATAGGCAAAGCTAGCTTTCTACCAAATTCAAGCGATATAAAGGAGTAATTAGCTCCAGAATCAAACAAAATTTGGGCAGGCAATTCGTTTACGAGAAAGGTACCTGAAGCAACATCGGCTTCTTCTTTTGTACCTTAGAGCATCATCTGAAAGGCTCTTGCCTTCGGCTTTGTTGGTAGATTGGGTTTTGTTGTGTCCTTCTTCTTCGGGCAGTCCCTCAAAATATGCCCTTCTTCATTGCACCCAAAACATACGCTATTATTAAAGGTGCATTCATTGGCATAATGCCCAGGCTTTCCACATTTGTAACAAGTGACTTCCACGCTGCACTTCCCAGCATGTTTCTTCTTACACTTGTTACACCACTTGGCTTCGGCTCCTCCTCCAAACTTTCTCGAACCAGTCTTTGAGAATTTGTTCTTTTTATTGGAACCTGAAGTTCCTTCAAACATTCTCTTTTCGCTAACTTCAACCTTGCTGGCGGCTCTCCCTTTTATCATATCTTCAACAGACTTGGCAGCCCAGATAGCTGCCTCCAAAGTAAGTGCCTGACGTACTAGCACCGCGTACTCCCATGGTAGTCCCTTTGCGTACCTGTCAATTTTTGCCAACTCATCTGGGACAATACACAAAGCAAAATCCATTTTGTCTGTGAAGTTATTCGTATATTCATCAACGGTCATACTCCCCTTCTGCAACGTTAGAAATTGGTTTTCGAACTGAAGTACGTTTTGGGCCGAGCAGTACTTGCGCTTGAAGTGCACTAAGAACTTTGCCCAAGTTAATTGCAGTGGCTCATTAGCGCTTAGGGTTTTCCCCAAAGCGCTCCACCAATGAGCAGCACTACCCCTAAACTGACGTACTGCAAAGGTAGTTTGTAACTTGCCTTGGCAATCACAAGTCATGAAAGCCAACTCCATTTCCGAGATCCAATCCATTACTCCGACAGGATCTTCTTTTCCATT
Source organism: Lactuca serriola (assembly GCF_051521515.1). Taxonomy (NCBI): domain Eukaryota; kingdom Viridiplantae; phylum Streptophyta; class Magnoliopsida; order Asterales; family Asteraceae; genus Lactuca; species Lactuca serriola. The sequence goes on from NC_136411.1 coordinate 285,626,901, forward strand.
GAAGGTCGATGGCTTGCAAGTCATAAAGTCCTTATACTTGCACCCATTTCTCACCATCCTACCCTCGTGGTTATTCCTCCCAACCACAAGTGGTTCACTATGACCAATCGATCTACTGTTGTTCCCTTCTTCAGATCGATCGTCATTTAGTTCACGTTGTTCAACAGGAACTGAAGGTTCATCCCTGTCGTTCAGCAACATTTGCCTCAATTCTTCCTTCTGTTCATCCAACATGGTCTGAATCATAGTTCGTACTCCAGCTATGGTGATGGGTTCGTGTGCAGCTCCTACAATAGGCACCTGTTCCACCACTTGGGGTTGAGGTTGTTGGTTTCTGTTTGTATTTCCAGCTCCACTCCGATTTCTTGCCATTACAATCTATATGCCGAATAAGGTGAATTTAGGTCTTTATTCTTGTTAGACATATTAATTCCCTTATCACTCTGAAACGTTTACATGTTAGTTCTAATCTCGTATTCATACGCTTAGAATCCTACACACATAAGGTTTCCAGATTCGGTCGGCAACAGACCATAGATCCAAACAAATAATGGCACACATGGCAAACATATAGCATTTAGCACATAAGGGCATTTTAGGCATCTTTCCAAAAATAAACTAGTGCTCGTGTCTAAAATATGGTAGACACTCATCTCACAATCATCACTTAACATTCTAAGTTCAAGTCTAGAAATTCTACAATTTCTTAGTTCGCTCAAACTAATGTTCTGATACCAACTGCGACATCCCCTAATTTCTCGGCAAGAAAAGACCGATTTAATTTATGCTTTTTAAAATAAAATCAGAGAAATCTTTTTAAAAGATGTTGCAGAATTGGTCCCCAAACAACATATGATAAAAGTTTATCAAAACCCTTCATTAAGAAGGTATATATTTTCCATATATATCAAAACCTCGGGATGTCATGTTCCAATACAGATCAAAAGCATAAACAAGACATTATAAGCTTTTGAACAGTTATTTACAACTACTGGCCTATAATCCAAAAATCTCTCGTCGTCCTCCGACTATGATCGGGGCCCACTACCTCTATTCATAAAAACTGAGTGGGTCAGGCTTGGGATCTTGATAAGCATATAAGGTTTTCAACCCACAATAATAATATACTTATTAAGTTCACCAATCAACAATAACCCTGATTACCCATTCCCATTGTCCTCACTTTACGTCCCTAAACACCTATCACAAGGGACCTAGCCTAAGGAGTATCATCGGGATGGACACTACTGTTAAGGGGTTTCCTCAGCCATACATGTCCTAAAGGCAACCATGAGGGGGATGGAGTACGCTAATGAACATTTAGTTCATGAACACCTACAAGTTGCAAACCTGCTAGTGTTCCACTAGACTGTCTAGAAAAGTCTGTGGTCATCATCTATACTCCGCCAGATGACTGCAACAACAACAACAACATCGAGGCCTCTCACCATTTTAACACACATCAACTATTTCATCTACCCATGTTCTACCCAACATGTTTTGTAGATAAAAAGCATATACAGTTTAAAACTTGTATAAAATATCAATTCAACAGTCACCTCAAATAAACAATTAACATATTTACACATAACACGTATTTCAAGGTAAATAGTTCATATCTATGTGTAAATTGAAAGTAACTACACACTCACATGATTTGATGATAATCGGGTAGCAATTCGTTTCCTAAAACGATCGTTTCTAATAAAACCGGGAGTTGTATTGAGAAACCGGGCTTTGCAAAAGTCGGGCTTCGAAACCGAAAAGATAAATTTTCCGGGCTTCTCGGGCACTTCGTGGAGTATTCCGAGTTTGACAATCGATATCGGGGCTTTGCGGGATGTTAAGATGAAGAAAATATGGGTTTATGGGTTAAAACTGAAAAATTTTCAAAGTTACCCGGGAGGTCTCGCACCCTTCTATTTATAGGGGCGAGGCTTCTGATTGGATGGTCAGGAGGAAGACACGCGTCGCAGATCCGAAGCTCGCAGAGGAGGTGGTTCGCACGTGGTTGCACATGGCTCACACATGGGTCGTACCTGCGAGGGCTCTCTAGCAGCTTCTAAGTGGACCGGAGTCTAGGTCCGAGGTTCGGACCCGAAGCAGGAGGGAAGGGAGACAGCTGGTGCGAAGGTCGGACACGCGGCAGGCATTGCGAGGCTCGGACTAGGCTTCACACGCGTCGCTTCTCGGATGTGCCACGACTTCGGATGACTTAGCAGCTCGGTGAATCAGCAGCTTGGTGACTCAGCAGCTTGGTGACTTAGCGGGACACGTGGCACTTTTTCAGCGAAGGTGACGTGGCAACTCGTGACTATGCGAATTTTCTCGATTTTCGCGCCAAAACCTCTAAAATCCATAACTTTTGCATACGAGCTCCATTTTTGGCGTTCTTTATATACACGCGTAGCTAAAATTACGCTTTACAACTTTTGTTAAGACAATGTCGGCTAATTTTGAATTTAAATTTTATATTATTATTTTTAACAGACCGGGACAAGAAATCTATTAAAAATTCATAACTTCTTCATCCAATGTCCGTTTTCGTTAGACTTTTTACCGTTGTGCTCCTAATGACGAGACCTTCAATTCTCGTTTAGGTTGTGTCGGCTAAAAATCGCTCGATCTAAAATTCGAGTTTTTAGCTGTCTACTTCTAAGCTGAAACTTTGAAAAATCATAACTTCCTCAAACGAAGTCAGATTTGGGCGTTCTTTTTATCGAACTTCTTGATTTAATGAATACTACGACTTTCATTTAGATTACTAAGGCTAAAAAGTAGTTTATCGAAAACTCACTTTTTACGACATTCAGCACCTTGCCGGTTTTGTCACGAAACTTCGACAGGTCATAACTTCTTCGTTATAACTCGGATTTTGGTATTCTTTATATCCCCGAAATCCTTGTTTCGAACACTACAAATTTATGTAAAGATATCGGGCTTATCTCACACTTTAATTTTGACACTTATTTTTATTCTTACTTATTTAAGCCCTAATAATTAAGCATAAAACACATAATTCACATAATTTCTTTTCATTTCTTTAGAATGATTTACAAAGGTTAACCTAGACTATCAACTCAATATAAATGCCTAGGATAGAAACACGAGTGTTACATTTATATCAACGCAAAGCTGAGATTATGCTCTACAACTCTCGTTTAGACTCCGTCGGCTAGTTTTCACTTTATTTTTTATATTATATTTTTAACAGGACGTGACTGGAAAAGTTTGTTAAAAATCCATAACTTCTTCATTTGATGTCTGTTTTCGTCTGTCTTTTTACCGTTGCACTAGTATTTATTAGACCTTCGGTTCTCGTTTAGGTTATGTTGGCTAAAAATCGCTCGATCTCTATTTCGAGTTTTTAGCTGTCTACCGCTATACCAAAACATCAAAAAATCATAACTTCCTCATACGAAGTCGGATTTGGGCATTCTTTTAATGTATGCTCACGGTTTAATGATATCTACGACTTTCATTTAGATACTTAAGGCTAAAAAGTATTTTATTGGAATTTCGCATTTTACGCCTAACAGTGTTTAACCGGTATTCTCGCGGATCTTCGATTGGTCATAACTTCTTTGTTATAACTTGGATTTATTGTTCTTTATATTTTCGGAAACCTCTTAACGATATCTACCACTTGGTATATCCTAATTACGGTTTCATAAACGTTTAAGCTTTGACCTAAATTTTGCTGTTGTTACAAACTCTCAGACTGTGAACCCTTTAGTTGATAATCTTCAACGTCCGCTCGAAGCTGAAAGGACTAATCTTGAAGTCGCTCTTCAATCCATTGAAGTTGCCAACGGAAACCTTCATAATAATGTAAATGATCGTTTGACTCAGCTGGAAGCCAAACTTGCCGTTGAAAATCGGATTATGTATGAGTTAGACAAGCATACATCTCAGCTGACAATGCAAAACCTCAAGCTTCGCACTGCCACAAAAGAGCTTGATGATTTAAAGTATGAAATAGAGGTTATTCAAAGCTCCGTGAATGACGTTCACTCCATTCTGCTACACCTTTGTCGACCATCATGACTCTATTCTAACTATATCCATTACACGTCATTTAGCTAAAAAACTTAGACCTGCGTTGGATATCTTGAGTCAGATAGAGGGTGTTTCGGTGAGTTCTGTCAAGCCGCAAGAAGGAGGAGAAAAAGTTACTCAAGCTGGCAAGGATGATACTCAACCTCCTCCCGAATCCAAATCAACAGCTACACCGAAGGATAATGTAGCTTCGGGCAGCAAAAGGGATAAAAAGAAGAAGAAGATCGAAGAAGATGATGAAGATGATGATGATTTTGAAGATACCTTGGGTGAAAATCCCTCTAAGCCTTTCCAGAAAACCAAGCCTACTGATTAGGAGTTTGAGAAAAAGATTGAGAAGGAAACAGTTGAGCTCGAGAAAAAGATAAAAGAAAAAGAGTTCTTGGAGAAAAAGAAGTCCATTTTTCCAGAATGGACCGTTGATTCTCTCCAGAGAGAAGCTATAGATGAACCGAGTACTCATTGGCTCGAACCTGTTATGTCGTTCGGCCTTGAAAACTTGAAGGACGATTAATTTGATATGCTAATCACACGAAAGGAATTTATATTTCATTGCTTCAACTTAACTGTAACGCCCAGGTTTCAGGGCTAAGCATTTTTGTCAATGTAATAGTCTAGGTCAACTCTTGTAACTCTTTTTGAAGTAATAAAGATGAAATATTTGAGTATTATGTGAATTATGTGTATTTATGTGCTTATAATTTAATTATAAATGTATAATTAATAAATAATAAAAATAAGCATCAAAATTAAATTATAATATAATCCCGATATCTCTACATAAAGTTGTAGAATATGTCTCAAGGTTTCCGTACATATAAAGAATGCCGAAATCCGAGTTATAACGAAGAAGTTATGACCCGTCGAAGTTTTACGGTAAAACCGGCACGGCACCGGGAAGCGTAAATAGTGAATTTACGATAGAGCAAGATTTAGCCTTAAACGAAAGTCGTAGAATATATTAAAATAAGAACATCGATAAAAAGAACGCCCAAATCTGACTTCGTATGAAGAAGTTATGATTTTTCGAAGTTTCGGAATAGCAGTGTACAGCCCGAAATTCGAATATTAGATCAAGCGGTTTTTAGCCGACACGACCCGAACGAGAATCGAAGATCTCGTTAAGGGTAGCGTAACGAGAAAAAGATGGGTGAAAACGGATGTCGGATGAAGAAGTTATGAGGATTTAACGGACCAATCGTGTCCCGGCCCGTTAATAATATAACATTTAAAATCGAGCCAAAATTAGCCGACAAAGTCTAAACGAAAGTTGTAGAGTACGTTCCCACCTTCGCGTGGATATAAAGAATGTCAAAAACGGAGTTCGTATGAGAAAGTGACGAATTTTTAAAGTTGGAAAGTAAACTTGCGAAACTGATGCATGAAAGGATGACGTGGCCGAACTCCCAGCCGTCGGATGAAATCGCTTCGGATGGTGACACCTGGTGCGAGGGTTACGCCCAGCGTAGCGAGGATACGCCTAGCGTCCGAAGAACGCCCCGCGTCCGAGGCCAAGTACGCCCCGCATACTTCGGTTCTTATCCGTCCGATGCAGTGCAAGACAGCTGGTCCGAGGCTGGCAATCTTATCCGAGGAGTACCCCCAACGTACCCTCGGTACGCCCAGCGTAATGTCCGAAGCCAGATCCTATAAATTGAGGTGCGAGGCTGCCATTTCTCTTCACCCCAAAACCTCTTCTTTCTCTCACTAGTTTCTCTCTCTAGCTCATCTAAACCCTCCTAAGCCCTAGGTAAAACCCTTAGCACCCTAGGGAAGCCCCGAGGCTCCCGGAGTCCCAAGAAAAAGGAGTTTTTCGGTTTCGAAACGCTGCTCCAATCAAGTCCCGGTTCTCGATAAAATTCGCTGTAAGTGTGCTACGCTTACGCAATTTTTAATATAACTTTCAAATAATTATAGGAATGTTATTAGGTCCTTAAAATAATTATTTGGGCTATTATTATGAGTTATATCGAGTATTATTAACGCTTAATAATACTCGGACTAATTAATTTGTCGCGGTTATCGTTAAACTAAACCCTAGTGGTATCGATACTAGGTTTTATCGAAGGAATTTCGTTTTGAGAGTATCGAAGCGCTGTCCGAGTGCTGAGTCACCACCTAACCAGGTGAGTGCATAGTTACTTTCAGCTTACACATAGATATGAAGTATTTTATATAAATTACATGCTATGTGTGCATATTATCTGAGTACTTGCTATCTATGCTGGATGAACATTGTTATACATGTTTTCAATGATTTAAATTGTATATGTATTTTATATCTAGAAAAATGTTGGGGTAAAACATGGGTAGATGTAATAGCTGATGTGTGATAAAATGATGAGAGGCCTCGATGTTGATGTTGTTGTTTCTGTCATCTAGCGGAGTATGGATGACGACCACGGACTCTTCTAGACAGTCCAGTGGAACACTAGCAGGCTCGCAACCTGTAGGTGTTTGTGAACGATGTGTTCACCGGTGTACTCCATCCCCCACATGGTTGCCTTTAGGACATTTATTGCTGAGGAATCCCCTTAGTAGTAGTGTCCGTCCCGATGATGATCCTTAGGCTAGGTCCCTTATAATAGGTGTTTAGGGACGTAAAGTGAGGATAACGGGAACGGGTAATCGGGTTATTGTTGATTGATGAAATTAATAAACTTATTTATTGTGGGTTGAAAACCCTATGTGCTCACCAGGCTCCCAAGCCTGACCCACTCAGTTTTATGTATTACAGGTAGTGGCGCATGAGCATAGATGTGATGTTTTGGACGAGGGATTACGGATATAGGCCTGTAGATATGAAATAATGTAGTAAGGCTTATATCGTACTATTTATGCTTTTGATCTGTACGAACATGACATCCCAAGTCTTTTAATGAAATACATTTCTATGGAAATGCTTTTGATAAATCTTTATCATATCTTGTTTTGGGACAAATTCCGCAACACTTTCATTTAAAATGTAACTCTGATTTTTAAACAAAGCATAAACAAACCGGTCTTTTCTGGCCGTGATTTTGGGGATGTCACAGTTGGTATCAGAGCATTAGTTTAAGCGAACTAGGAATTTGTAGGATTTCTAGACTTAAACTTAGAATGCTAAGCGGCGATTGTGAGGTGTGAGCACTAGCTTATTTTAGGAATTGTGCCTAAAATGCTTTTATGTGCTAAATGCTTTGTGCATGATATGCTGTTATTTGTTCGGATCTATGGTCTGTTGCCGACCGGATCTGGAAACCTTATGTGTTTAGGATTCTAAACGTACGACTACGATATTAGAACTAGCATGTAAACGTTTCGGAGTGACAAGGACAATTCAAACGTCTCTCCTAAATAAAGATCTGAATTCGCCTTATTCGGTGTAAAGATCAAGATGGTAAGGACCCGTAGCGGAAACGTGAACGCAAATGGAGGTAGGAACCAACCCCCAGTGGTTCAGCAAATACCTGTTGTTGAAGAAGTTGCACCTGAGCCAGTCACCATGGCTGGAGTTCAAGCCATGATTCAGGCTATGCTAGCTGAACAAAGGGAAGAAATGAGACGGATGCTCCACGAAAATAGGGACGAACCTACCATACATGTTGAACCGACGGAGCCAGTTCCCGAGCCATCTAAGGAAGGGAACTATAGCCGCCAAGTGAGTCAAGTAGGGACTCAAGGTGAGCAAAAGGATGGCCCAGAAGGGAGAAACAACAAGGATGGGCGGATGTACAAAAATTTATTGGGTGCGAAACCACCAAGTCTCTCAGGAAGCCCAAAGCCTGTTGAGATTATGGACTGGATCTCCGAGATGGAGATGGTGTTTGAGAGCTGCGACTGCAGCGAGAAGCAGAAGACTGTCTTCACTGTGAGACAATTGAAAACTGGAGTCTTGAGCTGGTGGAAGCTATTGGCAGATACAATGCCACGGGGAGAAGCTCTGAAAATGTCATGGGATGAGTTCTTGGAACAACTGAAGGCGCAGTACTGTTCAGAGATAGACCTGATTGATCTGAACAATAAGTTCCAAAATTTGAAGAAGGGGAGAATGAGCATCGATGACTATGCTGCTGCATTTACGGAAAAGATGAAGTTGTTTCCATACCTAGTGCCAACCGAACTTTCCAAAATTGAGAAATTCGCAAACGGACTGCCGGCTGACTTTGGCCCAACAGTCAAGATGGCAACCACTCTGAAATCAGCTGTTCGAGCAGCTAAGAACGTGGAGACCCAACAAAAGGAAAGAGGTCTGGAGAGGGCTGAGGTTGGTGAGAAACGAAAGTTCAACGGATCCTTGAAGTCCAACAAGAAGAGTAGATTCTTGAAGTCTGGTTCGAGGGGAGGAGGATCAGAAGCGAAGTGGTGTGACAAGTGCAAGAAGAAGCACTCTGGGAAGTGTGACGGAGGGGTCACTTGTTACAAGTGCGGAAAGCCTGGGCACTACGCCAATGAATGCACCCTCAACCAGAAAGCCTGTTATGGGTGCAATGAAGAAGGGCACATTTTGAAGGACTGCCCGAAGAAGAAGGAGACAGGAAGACCCAACATACCACCGAAGCCGAAGGCAAGAGCCTTCCAGATGACGCTCGAGGCTGCAAAGGAGGCAGCAGACGTCGCTTCAGGTACCTTTCTTGTAAATGGTTTGCCTGCAAATATACTATTTGATTCCGGAGCCAACTACTCCTTTGTGTCGCATAAATTTGGTGGGAAATTAGCATTGCCTGTAGAAAAACTAGATAATACCCTAATTGTAGAAGTTGCCAGTGGCAAATTCGTACCTGTTAGTAATCATATTAGGAACATCGTCATTGACCTAAACGAAAACGAATTCCACGAAGAGCTATTACCCATAGAGTTAAACGGTTTCGACATCGTTTTGGGTATGGATTGGCTTAGCGCTAACGATGCTGAGATTCAATGCCGAAAGAAGAAAGTAAAGGTAAACCCACCCGGAAAAGAATCATTTATGGTGTACGGGGACAAATGCAGAGTGAATTCTGGAATCATCTCCCTGATGAAAGCCAGGAAATGTTTGTCAAAGGGATGTGCATCATACTTGGATTCGTAATCGATGCCAAGAAGGAGAAGAAAGAGGTGCAGAATATACCGGTTGTGTGCGATTATCCGGAAGTCTTTCCCGAAGATCTTCCCGGATTACCACCTGATAGACAAGTGGAGTTTCGTATAGACTTGTTACCAGGAACGACACCGATAGCAAAAGCACCTTACCGATTAGCACCGACGGAGATGAAGGAGCTCATGACGCAACTTCAGGAGCTGTTGGACAACGGTTTTATTCGACCTAGTTCATCACCCTGGGGAGCTCCGGTGTTATTCGTAAAGAAGAAGGACGGAAGCATGAGGATGTGCATAGACTACCCAGAGCTGAATAAGGCAACGGTAAAGAACAAGTATCCATTGCCGAGGATTGATGACCTATTCGATCAGCTGCAAGGTTCGAGCTACTTCTCAAAGATCGATCTTAGGTCAGGATATCATCAGCTGAAGGTGAGGGAGCAGGATATTGAAAAGACTGCATTCAGAACAAGATATGGACACTACGAGTTCTTGGTTATGTCATTCGGACTAACCAATGCTCCCGCAGCATTCATGGATTTAATGAATAGGGTTTGTAAACCATTCCTCGATAAATCTGTGATAGTGTTCATCGACGACATTCTCATCTACTCGAAAAGCCAAGAGGAGCATGGCAAGCATCTACGGGAAGTAATAGAAGTGTTGAAGAAGGAGAAGCTTTTTGCAAAGTTCTCCAAATGCGACTTTTGGATACGGGAAGTCCAATTCTTGGGTCATGTTGTTAACCAGGAGGGAATAATGGTTGACCCCGCAAAGATCGAGGCTGTAATAAAGTGGGAACGTCCAAAGAGTCCCACGGAGATTCAAAGCTTTCTAGGATTAGCCGGATATTATCGACGATTTATCCAAGGCTTTTCTTCGATACCTGCTCCATTAACAGCTTTGACTCATAAAGGAGCTACGTATACATGGAGTGAGAAACACGATGAGGCATTCGAGAAGTTAAAGAAGAAGTTATGTGAAGCACCGATACTTTCTCTACCCGATGGAGTCGAAGATTTCGCGGTTTACAGTGACGCATCTGGAGTCGGGTTGGGTTATGTTCTGACCCAAAGAGAAAAGGTGATAGCATACGCATCTCGACAATTGAAAGAGCACGAAAAGAACTACCCCACTCATGATCTGGAGTAGGCAGCAATAGTTTTTGCGTTAAACATATGGAGGCATTACCTCTACGGCACGAAGTGCAAGCTCTTCACTGATCATAAGAGTCTCCAGTATCTCTTTAATCAGAAGGAGTTGAACATGAGGCAACGACGCTGGCTAGAACTTCTCAAGGACTACAACTGTGAGATACTTTACCACCCAGGTAAAGAAAATATTGTTGCTGATGCTCTCAGTCGGAAAGTCAATCTGGAAAGGAAAAGGCCAAGAGCGTTAAGAATTGAAGTCGTTTCAACGATTGTCGAAAGTATCAGGAAAGCTCAAGAAGAAGCTTTAGAGAAAAATGACCGAAAGGAAGAACGTTTGGGAAGAACGTTAGTGTTCGGTACAAACAGTCGAGGACTGAAGGTATTCCAAGATCGAATTTGGGTACCTAAGACGGGAGGAATAAGAGATCTTCTGATGGAAGAAGCACACAAGACCATGTACTCGATTCATCCCGGTAGCACTAAAATGTATAGGGACCTAAAACCCTACTACTGGTGGCCGACGATGAAGCCTGATGTTGCGAAGTATGTGGCCGAGTGCGTAACATGTGCGAGGGTTAAGGCACAACATCAGAAACCGTATGGGAGTTTAGAACCTTTACCTGTACCCATGGGTAAATGGGAAGACATCACCATGGATTTTGTGACTAAACTGCCCAGGACGAAGAACGGTCACGACATGATTTGGGTAGTCGTGGATCGTTTCACCAAGAGCGCACACTTCATAGCAGCCAACGAGAAGTGGTCTATGGATAAGCTCACAAATGCTTACGTGAAGGAAATTGTAAGACTTCACGGTGTTCCTCTTACGATTGTATCAGATCGTGATAATCGTTTCACGTCAAGGTTTTGGAGGAGTCTACAAGAGGAGTTGGGTACAAAGTTATGTTTGAGTACTGCTTACCATCCGCAAACTGATGGCCAGAGCGAAAGAAAGATTCAGACACTGGAAGATATGCTGAGAGCATGTACCCTCGAATTCCAAGGAAATTGGGACGAGCACTTACCTCTGGTAGAATACTCCTACAACAATAGTTTTCACTCGAGCATCAAGATGGCACCTTACCAAGCCTTGTATGGACAAAAGTGTCGTACGCCGTCTTGTTGGCTTGAAGCCGGAGAGAAGCAGTTTATGGGCCCCGAGATAGTCCATGAGACTGCCGAGAAGTTGAAGGTGATTAGGGAAAGAATGTTAGCAGCTCAAGATCGTCAGAAGAGCTATGCTGACAAGAAAAGACGACCGATAACCTTCGAGGTTGGGGATTCCGTTCTGCTTAAAGTCTCACCATGGAAGGGACTTATACGATTTGGGAAACGAGGAAAGTTGAGTCCAAGGTTTATTGGACCGTTCAAAGTTCTTCAGAAGATTGGGAACCAAGCTTACAAGCTGGAATTGCCCGAAGAACTCAATGGTATTCATAACACTTTCCATGTGTGTTATTTGAGGAAATTCACGGGAGATGTTTCCGACATAATTCCAATCTCAGAGTTAAGGATGGATGAGAATAAAAGGCTGATCGAAGAGCCTGAGGCAATTGTTGACCGTAAGACTAAGAAGTTACGACGCAAGATGGTCGACTTGGTGCTAGTCCGATGGAAACATTCGAATGGGCCGAATCTCACTTGGGAAACAGAGGATGACATGATGAGTCGCTATCCACATCTGTTTGCTGATGCATGATTCCGGGACGGAATCATCCTAAGGGGGAGAGAATTGTAACGCCCAGGTTTCAGGGCTAAGCATTTTTGTCAATGTAATAGTCTAGGTCAACTCTTGTAACTCTTTTTGAAGTAATAAAGATGAAATATTTGAGTATTATGTGAATTATGTGTATTTATGTGCTTATAATTTAATTATAAATGTATAATTAATAAATAATAAAAATAAGCGTCAAAATTAAAGTATAAGATAATCCCTATATCTCTACATAAAGTTGTAGAATATGTCTCAAGGTTTCCGTACATATAAAGAATGCCGAAATCCGAGTTATAACGAAGAAGTTATGACCCGTCGAAGTTTTACGGTAAAACCGGCACGGCACCGGGAAGCGTAAATAGTGAATTTACGATAGAGCAAGATTTAGCCTTAAACGAAAGTCGTAGAATATGTTAAAATAAGAACATCGATAAAAAGAACGCCCAAATCTGACTTCGTATGAAGAAGTTATGATTTTTCGAAATTTCGGAATAGCAGTGTACAGCCCGAAATTCGAATATTAGATCGAGCGGTTTTTAGCCGACACGACCCGAACGAGAATCGAAGATCTCGTTAAGGGTAGCGTAACGAGAAAAAGATGGGTGAAAACGGATGTCGGATGAAGAAGTTATGAGGATTTAACGGACCAATCGTGTCCCGGCCCGTTAATAATATAAAATTTAAAATCGAGCCAAAATTAGCCGACAAAGTCTAAACGAAAGTTGTAGAGTACGTTCCCACCTTCGCGTGGATATAAAGAACGTCAAAAACGGAGTTCGTATGAGAAAGTTACGAATTTTTAAAGTTGGAAAGTAAACTTGCGAAACTGATGCATGAAAGGATGACGTGGCCGAACTCCCAGCCGTCGGATGAAATCGCTTCGGATGGTGACACCTGGTGCGAGGGTTACGCCCAGCGTAGCGAGGATACGCCTAGCGTCCGAAGAACGCCCCGCGTCCGAGGCCAAGTACGCCCCGCGTACTTCGGTTCTTATCCGTCCGATGCAGTGCAAAACAGCTGGTCCGAGGCTGGCAATCTTATCCGAGGAGTACGCCCAGCGTAACCTCGGTACGCCCAGCGTAATGTCCGAAGCCAGACCCTATAAATTGAGGTGCGAGGCTGCCATTTCTCTTCACCCCAAAACCTCTTCTTTCTCTCACTAGTTTCTCTCTCTAGCTCATCTAAACCCTCCTAAGCCCTAGGTAAAACCCTTAGCACCCTAGGGAAGCCCCGAGGCTCCCGGAGTCCCGAGAAAAAGGAGTTTTTCGGTTTCGAAACGCTGCTCCAATCAAGTCCCGGTTCTCGATAAAATTCGCTGTAAGTGTGCTACGCTTACGCAATTTTTAATATAACTTTCAAATAATTATAGGAATGTTATTAGGTCCTTAAAATAATTATTTGGGCTATTATTATGAGTTATATCGAGTATTATTAACGCTTAATAATACTCAGACTAATTAATTTTTCGCGGTTATCGTTAAACTAAACCCTAGTGGTATCGATACTAGGTTTTATCGAAGGAATATCGTTTTGAGAGTATCGAAGCGCTGTCCGAGTGCTGAGTCACCACCTAACCAGGTGAGTGCATAGTTACTTTCAGCTTACACATAGATATGAAGTATTTTATATAAATTACGTGCTATGTGTGCATATTATCTGAGTACTTGCTATCTATGCTGGATGAACATTGTTATACATGTTTTTAATGATTTAAACTGTATATGTATTTTATATCTACGAAAATGTTGGGGTAAAACATGGGTAGATGTAATAGCTGATGTGTGATAAAATGATGAGAGGCCTTGATGTTGATGTTGTTGTTTCTGTCATCTAGCGGAGTATGGATGACGACCACGGACTCTTCTAGACAGTCCAGTGGAACACTAGCAGGCTCGCAACCTGTAGGTGTTTGTGAACGATGTGTTCACCGGTGTACTCCATCCCCCACATGGTTGCCTTTAGGACATTTATTGCTGAGGAATCCCCTTAGTAGTAGTGTCCGTCCCGATGATGATCCTTAGGCTAGGTCCCTTATGATAGGTGTTTAGGGACGTAAAGTGAGGATAACGGGAACGGGTAATCGGGTTATTGTTGATTGATGAAATTAATAAACTTATTTATTGTGGGTTGAAAACCCTATGTGCTCACCAGGCTCCCAAGCCTGACCCACTCAGTTTTATGTATTACAGGTAGTGGCGCATGAGCATAGATGTGATGTTTTGGACGAGGGATTACGGATATAGGCCTGTAGATATGAAATAATGTAGTAAGGCTTATATCGTACTATTTATGCTTTTGATCTGTACGAACATGACATCCCAAGTCTTTTAATGAAATACATTTCTATGGAAATGCTTTTGATAAATCTTTATCATATCTTGTTTTGGGACAAATTCCGCAACACTTTCATTTAAAATGTAACTCTGATTTTTAAACAAAGCATAAACAAACCGGTCTTTTCTGGCCGTGATTTTGGGGATGTCACATTAACTGCTGTCATTCCCTCTCCGGACCCAGAGGTAGATCGGCATCTGTTGGAATTTTATCTGGAATTCACTCAGCCACAGTACTCAACCTCCAATCGTGCATTATTTTATTCTAGGGTTTTAGTATTTAAGGTGCATGCATGCATCCTAAGTAAAAAACGCTTTTAATTTTTCTTATCAAAGTATTGTACACCCTAGCTCGCCTCTATAGTGGAAGTTCTTTATCGAGCTCTGCTGAGGCGTGACTACATTTGAATCATAAGCTTCATATTGATTCCATACTATGGTCTTAATCGTATTGTGATTGAATTGTTTGTTCTTTTGTCAATATACATGTGAAAGATCTAAACGATCTAGAGATTTATTCTCATCATTAATGAAGCCATTGTTAGTGAAAACCATGCAAAAGATCATTCATATTTTCTTTTTTAATGTAGAAAGATCATTCTTTCTACTGGCCTAATTGGTTTTCATGTACCTAATAATGGTGTCAAGTTGTTCGATATTGATCATTTATTTTAATTTTTGTTTATAATTGCATATTTAACTGCTTTTTTCCATCCCTATTCTGCTCCACATGGACTCTATTTTAAATAAATAAGGGAGTCCTACCAATAACCCAAATGTAGACTATCAAACTGCCCACTCTGACATGTAGTAGAGAAAACAAGATCATTTGGCATGTCTAATGAAGTGTGAGGTAGTTGTTTGCTATGAAATAATCAGGTAATTGTTATACCATATTCATTAATAAGGTTATATTTATACTCCTTATATTTGCTTGTGTATCTTTTGTGCCATTATGGTCAGCTAAAAGAAGGTATTGAGATGTCAAGAAAGCTTCACTTATTTAAATATCAGATACACAAGGTTGGATTACTATCTTATGCTCTTTCTAGGTTGCAAAGAGGAATTAAGGAAATGGTTTCTTTTGATGATACATTTATTGTATGAAATAGAATTTTTGTATGAAACAAAAAGTAGATTAGATGAATGAATGTTGGTACATTTATTATATGAAATAGTTTTTTTTCTTACATAATGTATTTTATGTTGTGATATGAGAAATTAATTTCAATTTAATTTGAAAATTATATATATATATATATATATATATATATATATATATATATATATATATATATATATGCATATATATATATAAAACATCCAATTTTATGACACACAATGAGTGTCGTAAATACGCGTCGGAAGTTTACGACACACAAATGCGTACCCTCTTCCTTTATGATGGGGGCTTCCTTGATACACATTGAGTGTCATCTATGTGTGTTCTAAATGCGCATCATAAGGTTACGACACGTAAATGTGTTTCATTTTCCTATATGACAGAGCCTTCCTTGACACACGTTTACATGTGATCTGTGGCTTTTATGACACGCAATGTGTGTCATTAAAGGGTTTTTTTGCAGTAGTGTAAACAGTCAATAAAATTACACTGTTATTACTAATTATATGGTAGTTAATAATACTTATAGAATTGATACTTACTTATATCCGACATCGTCAAAGACAATTTTTATATAAGATGCATCTCATTGACTATTTATCTAGAAATGAAAAAGCACTTTCTTCTCTAGTGATGCGGGCATCATGTGGTGAAATTTCAAGGAAAGATATTGGTTTTTCTAGGGTTGATTGACCATCCTTAAAAATATGAAATTGCAAAAAATCAATTACAGAATTTTATTTTATTTATTTTATAAAACAAAAACTCACCTGTGTTGGACAATATTAGCCACAATGCAAGGTAATGATTAGATCTTTTTTGTTGGGACCATTCTAGTAGATAAAGTTGGAATCTTTATCCCTTATGGAGCTATTAGGAACCATAAAAATCTGATCTTAGTCCTTCTATCCCTTTCATGCAAGAGTTGTGATGTCTTAATGGATTAATAAGTTAGGGATTTAGCTATTGGAACTTCCCTAGCCATGGAAAGTCATAAAACTGGAAACTTTATGACTTAAGACAATGTTTTAAGGCCAGATCTGAGTTTCGGTGAAAAGTCCTTAAGGGATTAAGTGCTTAATGAAGGAGTGGGGTCAGGCTATGTACGCTTGGCGTACGTTGAGTACGTTGGGCATACTCAATTGCCTTGGAATTTGACTTTTATCCACTACCGTTAACCATTGAATTTTTGACCACGTTTGACCTTGGGTCAAATTTGAGGATTTTGGCCACTGATTAAGATTTTATTTGGTTTTGGTGTTAGTGGATTCGCGGGAGAAAGCAATGTTGAAGGGAGCATATCACAGTCTTTGAAGTTTCTTCGATTCAGGTGGCATTCTCTTCACTGTACCCATGGGTCGAAGACACCAATGTTGGCCCACTAGTTTTGGTTATCTTTTGTAGAAGGATGCTATAGGGACTGTATATATATAGTCATGTAGGATAGAATGATAACTCTTGATCTAGGGTCTTTTACATGTTCCTCGTTTGGTGGTGGTTCTAGAGTAGGATCACCTGTCTAGGCATCTATCTCACATTTGAGTTTATCCACTTATGTATTCCTTAGAGTGTTGGTATTTGGTATGTTGCTATGCTGTAGTGACCTACTAGATCTGTATCCTGGTAGTGCGTATGTTGCTATGATGTAGTGACCTGTTAGATCTGTATCCTGGTAGCTAGTATGTTGCTATGCTGTTATGATATGTTAGATTTGTATCCTAATATTTATGATGTTGCTATGTGGTAGTGATCTATAGATCTATATTTCTACATGTACTTGTTGGTTATCATCTAGTTGAGTCCCCTAAGGACTATAGGTAGTCATGTAGGATAGCGCGAGAACTCTTGATCTAGGCTTTCTTGCCTATTCCTCGTTTGGTTGTGGCTCTAGAGTAGGATCATCTGTTCGGGTGGCTATCTCACCTCTGGGTACTTATGGTTACACATTCCATGGAGGTTACTGGTAGCGGGACTATGTGCTGTGTGACAACCAGATATTTCAAGTCAATGTAATGACCTAAGTCAAGTATTGTAATCTATTTTGAATTAATAAATAAATAAATAAATAAATATAGCATCAGAAATGAAATGTTCAAAAGTCTCAATTGGGATACATAAAACAATAAATATCGTAGCAAGATTTTCAAAAATATAAAGAACACAAAAATCCGAGTTTTAACAAAGAAGTTATGACCAATCGAAAATCTGCAGCAAAAACGGTAAAACACAATTAAGCCTAAAACGCGAAATTTCAATAAAATAATTTTTAGCCTTAGGCATCTAAACGAAAGTTGTAGATATCATTAAACCTTGAACATACATAAAAAGAATGTCCAAATCTGACTTCGTATGAGGAAGTTATGATTTTTCTAAGTTTCAGAGTAGCGGTAAACAACTAAAAACTCGAAATAGAGATCAAGCGATATTTAGCCGACACGACCTAAACGAGAATTGGAGATCTCGACAATAGTAGTACAACGGTACAAAGATAGACGAAAACAGACATCGGATGAAGAAGTTATGAATTTTTAACGGACTTTTCCAGTCCCGCCCTGTTAAAAATATATAATTAAAAATAAATTAAAAATTTGCCAACAAAGTCTAAATGAAAGTTGTAGATTATAGTCTCACCTATGTGTGGATATAAAGAACGTAAAAAACAGAGCTCATATGCGAAAGTTACGCATTTTAGAAGATCGGGGCACACAAACCGAAGGGGTACGCTATAGCATACGTAGGTGCGCCCAACGTACCCAATGCAAGGCCTCAGATCGACCACGTCTCCCCTATGCACTCTAGTCCATCCCATCCGAAGTCCGGCGTCCGAGGGTGGCGTCATCGCTGACGTACGCCCAGCATACGAGGGCCAGGTTCTCCTCCTATAAATAGGATGCGAGGGTTCCGACTTTTGTTGCCAATTTACAATCTTTCTCCCATATTTTCTCATTCTCGAGCCTCCCGAAACTATCTCGACGCCCCAGTTACGTATCCAAGCTATGACGAAGGTTCAAAGGTCCAGAAATCCCGAGAAATTTCCCATTTCCCGGTCGAAGTGCTGCCCGAGAAAAGTCTCGTTTTCTCCAAATCGTCACACTTACCAGGTGAGTTCATACCCCTATATTTTCACGTTTTAACTATATTTTTGGGGGCGAAATACAAGTGAAATGCAAGAAAAACTTATGTTAAAATGCACATCATTACATAGAGTTTCAAATACTTATTCTACAATTTGTGTATAAATGCTAAATACGTAAAATAACATTATTACAAATGTTATACTTTACATGCAAGGTTAGTAACGCACTAAGGTTTATAATTCAAATGAAACACACTTTTGAAAAGCTATAATAGGTATAGTTTATGATATATTCATGATACTTTACACTCTATAAACACTATAGGAAGGAAATACTTACACTTACAAGAACAATGGACTTTTCATACGTAAATCTATTTGCTACAAACTTTGTGAGACATTTGACTTCACGTATGCATTTTAAGTCTTGTATTATATACCATAATCTCTTGTAGGGAGAGTGTGATACTTTTGTATAGATCTATACGGGATTGACAATCTCGCACCTAAACTGTTAGCTACAGTTGGACCGACAGGTCTGGGGTGACAAACGTCGTATCATTCCAATGCCTAAAGTACGTTGTGACAGACAGTCTCAGTCAATAGTACGGTTATTAAACTCACATGAAGTATTAAAACATTTGATTTACGAGGCTATCTAATGTCTTAGTGATTATATATATATATATATACATATATATATATATATATATATATATATATATATATATATATATATATATACTTACGCTATTTTAGGTATGGAAAATACTTATGCATTCCAGTTTTTGGGACTTTTAAAAGTACTATTCATTTATCAAAAATATTGGATTTTCTAGAAACAAACTCAGTTACTTTATTCAAAAAGGGATACAATTCTTATACAAAAACGCTTATGAACTCACCAACTTAATTGTTGACACTTTTTCAAAATTACTTGTATTTCTCAGGGATTTAGTAATATAGGTAACAACTGTTTTTGGGGAAGGGACGTTAAGGCATCAATTTCAAACATATTTTATCATCATAATGTAATTTCTTTTGAAACATGTAATACAATCAACACTGTAACTTTTTAAATTATATTTATGATGGTTGTGTTTGCTTTCTTTATTGTTCATTCAACTGTTATGATATTACATGAAGTCATCCGCCTTCGAACGATTCCGCTGTTCTGGTTTGGGGGTGTGACAGATTGGTATCAGATTATTGTTTATAGTGAACTAAGTATATCAAACCACGTAGGATATACAAACTATAAATGCAAAGGGACTAAAACTCTCTGACAAAACACTTTCACGCCTACCATACCTTATTAAATTAAAATGTTAGTTTTCGTAAATGTACAAATTCATGCATGCAACAGTTTAATGTCATTGTTAGAACGATACAAAAGTATTAAGACAAGTTGGACACTATGACTAAGCCTCGGAATATGTAATCAGATCTTGGATGAATATAGCCTGATCAACTATATTTATCCAAGATGTGACCAACGTATGTCGGGAAATAGTCGTAGTGAGCAACAAGTCAAAAACTTACCAAAGTAACACTTGAATTAAAATTTCAAATTTAAATGCTATAGGAGTATTTATGACACAATAAAAACTATAACAAGCAAGTAAACCCCGACGTTTAGTTAGGACTAGGATCGTCAAATAAGATAAAAATTAAACTTATAAAAAACTAAAAGACTTCACTGACAGGGCTATAATTGCAAAATGCATACTTTAAGGTTACACATGAGTGAGGTTGCATGGGCTTAGGATTTATGTTTTCACTTTAAGCTCTTTTCCTTGTTTGGATGTGGGCTTGGAGTGAAACTACTTATCCAACGGTCCATTCAATCTCAATTGTATTTAATTCTTATACACTAGGTAATTATAGGAGGACTCACTGTAGGTCTTATCATAAAATTTTCTCTTTACACTTAAATTCTATATATAACTTTCATATCTCTATTCTCGATCAGACAAAATGGCAGGAATTCATATCCCCGGGGATCCCTACTACCCAAACCAAGGCAATGGAGGTTGGGTTGAGGAGGATCCAAAAGAGGATCCCGAAGAGGTTTCTGAGGAAGATCCAGAGGAGGATCCCGAAGAAGAGGAAGAGGATGCTGATGATGAGGGCACTGACTCAGAACCCGAGGTTTACAATCCTCCCCAGGTAGTACCGAAACTTCAAGGGGACTTTCAGGGCTCGACGCCCCTCTGGGCTATAGATCTGAAATGATGAAGCTGGGAGCAAGGACAACGTCCACCTTACACCATGAAACAAGGCTTTTATGAGCTCCATAATGGGAGTTCGGCAGATAGAGCACTCCCTATCATAGTTCATCACATCGCCAATCAAGGCGAGCAAACAAGGATAAACGCCAACCAAATCCTGGACTTTGGTGCCACCGCCCAAATCACTGCGGTACGTCTTCGTCGCCTGGATGAAGAACATGATCGAACAATAGAGCATACCTTTTCCCTTCAGAAAGAAATTACCGCTGCTAGAGCCGAGGTAAGAGAGTTACGGAAAAACCAAGCCGCAATGGAGAGGCGTGTCATCGAGGTTGAACGTTAAGTAGCTCGGTCTCGAACTTCCACGACAACATACCGTGGTCCGCATCATACCACCCGCTCGGAATAGAACACGTACTTCTTGCGCTGTGTATATATTTATTGAGTGAGCGTTGGTGCCACTCTTCCCTTTATGTATGTAAACCCGACGGATTGTGAGTACACAATTTGGGGGCCTGAATGCGATCAAATTTTCCCATTTTCATTGATGTAGTCTAGACCTGTGCTAAGGTCAAATTTTCCCGATCAATGTTTCGAATATTAATATCAATGAGATTGACACGCATTTATTATTTCATTGGGTATTTAATTAAATTCTTAAAATACTAAGAAAAATCAGACACTTATTATTATAAGTTTCCATTTCACAATTAACTTACAAATTCGGTAATGTCCGGAACGTAAAACATATAATACTAAGACTTTCCATAATCATTTATGTAGACTTATCAAGAATTTTTCTTTTAACTTATGGCAGAATCATGCCACCAAGAAGGAATCCCCGACGCTTCAATACTACAGGTACACCAACACCACCTCCACCACCACCCCCATCAATGGACAACGCAGTTTTCCAGGCAGCCGTAACAGTTGCTGTCACAGCAGCAATGGCACAAATGAGTAACAATGGGTAAGGAGGAGGAATAAATAGCTCTACAAATGGCCAACACCAAGGTCGTTCTGGAGAATGCACTTACAAGGACTTCATCAACAGCAAACCAATATCCTTTAATGGGACTGGAGGAGTTACGACTCTGTCCCAATGGATAGAGAAGACGGAGGTAGTATTCGAGATCTGCTCGTACCAAGAAGGGAGCAAAGTAAAATTTGCTGCCTGTACTTTCTCTGAATGAGCCCTAATATGGTGGAATGGCCATGTTAAGTCACTAACTTTGGTAATGGCTAACTCCATAGGATGGAAAAAACTGAAACAAATGCTCATGCAAGAGTACTGCCTGAGAGGCGAAGTAAAAAAAGCTTGAACAAGAGCCTTGGGGCCTTACAATGGTAGATTCAGACATCACAACCTATACCAATAGGTTAAGTGACTTGGCAATAATTTCCCCAGGAATGGTTGCTCTAGAGAGAAAGAAGATCGAGAGATATATCTGGGGACTGTCACACCAGATTCAAGGAAGTGTACTAGCTTCAAATCCAGTCACTTTCGATAGTGCTAAATGGCTGGTACAATCCCTCGTTGACCATGACATCTACCAAGTATTCATGACTACAATTCCGAAGCAAAACATAGAGAGCAACAACAACAACAACAACAACAACAACAACAACAACAACAACAACAATAACAAGTTTTGGAACAAAAGGAAGGGTCAACCTTCGCAAGAACCTTCCAAGAAACAGCAACTAGTGACAGTTCATGCCGCTACTACTCCCAACGTTGTTCCTGTTTCCCCTACACCAGCAAAGTAATATGCTGGAAACCTACCGAAGTGCAGCAAATGCAATTACCATCACAACAGAAATTATAGGGTAATGCACTGTAATAACTGGAACAGGAAAGGCACACTGCCCGTTTCTGTAAGGCACCAGCACAACCAATCACCCAAGTTCCTGGAGTCAGTGTGGGCCAGGCATGTTATGGGTGAGGCGAAGCTGGGCACTACAAGAGAGATTGCCCTAAGTTAAGGAATGTTGGTGGTGTAGGAATGGTTCTGGAAATAGGGTAGAACAAAGCAATAGTAGATCACACGGTGGTTATGGGTACGTTTCTCATCAATAACGCTTATTCATGCATTCTTTTTTTATTGTGGTGCGGTGAGGAGTTTCGTGAGCCATAAATTCGAACACTTACTTACGCAAAACCCCCAATCACTTAATAAGATATTTACAGTAGAAATGGAAAACGGTAAAACAGAATGCACAAACGATATGTACATAGGCTGCACGCTAGATTTAAATGAACACTCGTTCCAAATAGATCTAATGTCGATCACTATAAGAAGCTTTGATGTCATTGTCGGTATGGATTGGTTAAGCCTTCACCATGTCGATATACTTTGTCACGAAAGGGCCGTTCGCCTTAATCTGCCAAATGGCGAAACTCTTATCATTTATGGTGATAAACTCAGTACTAATTTACAATCATCTCTTGCGTCAAAGCCTAAAAATACCTACGCAAAGAATACCATGCTTTCCTAGCCCATGTGGTAGATAAGGAAAAAGAAACAAAAGATACCAAAGACATTCCAGAATTCTGCAATTTCCCGGCATTTTCCTTGAGGATCTTCCAGGAGTTCCACCAGAACGTCCAATCGAGTTCAGAATCGACTTGATTCCCGGAGCTACTCAGTAGCAAAATCGTCGTACCGTCTAGCCATGACAAAGATGCAGGAGTTATCCAGACAACTAAACGAGCTACTCAATAATGGATTCATCAGGCCGAGCTTCTCACCTTGGGGAGCACCAGTCCTATTCGTAAAGAAGAAGGATGGATCCTTTCGCATGTGCATCGACTACCGAGAACTAAACATGCTCACAATAAACAACCAATATCCTCTACCACGCATAGACGATCTGTTCGATCAACTCCAAGGAGCAATCTATTTTTCAAAGATCGATTTGAGATCCGGGTATCATCAGCTGCGAGTCCTGGAAGTAGATGTCCCCAAGACAGCCTTCCGAACTCGTTATGGTCACTACGAGTTTGTAGTGATGCCCATTGGATTGTTAAATGCACCGGTGGTGTTCATGGACTTAATGAATAGAGTATGTCATTCTTTCCTAGACAAATTTGTGATTGTGTTCATAGATGATATACTTATCTGTTCGAAGAGCAAAAAGGAATATACTCAGCACCTCCAGCAGATCTTGGAAACACTAAGGAAAGAGAAGTTATACAAAAAATTCTCAAATTGCAAATTTTGGATTCCGAAAGTAGATTTCCTGGGTCACGTGGTCAGCAAAGAAGGATACATGTGGACCTTTGCAAAATGAAGGCAATCAAGAAATGAAGGCAATCAAGAACTGGTCAACTCCAAGAACTCCGACGGAAATCTGACAATTCTTGGGACTTGCTGGCTATTACCGAAGATGCATACAAAACATGTCAAAGATTGCCAAATCACTTACCGCCCTAACTTAGAAGGGTGTAACCTACAATTGGGGAGCAAAGCAAGACGTTACGTTCCAAACACAGAAACAAG
Source organism: Lactuca serriola (assembly GCF_051521515.1). Taxonomy (NCBI): domain Eukaryota; kingdom Viridiplantae; phylum Streptophyta; class Magnoliopsida; order Asterales; family Asteraceae; genus Lactuca; species Lactuca serriola. The sequence goes on from NC_136411.1 coordinate 285,651,152, forward strand.
CCCTATGCAGCGCACCTATACTAGCCCTGTCAGAAGGAACAGAAGACTTTGTGGTCTATTGTGATGCATCAAACCAAGGTTTGTGATGTGTTCTAATGCAACGAAGAAAGGTCATCGCATACGCCTCGAGACAACTCAAGACGCACAAAGTCAACTACACTACCCACGACCTAGAACTAGGAGCAGTCATTTTCACCCTAAAGATCTGGAGGCACTATCTCTACGGAATGAAATACACAATCTTCACCGATCACAAGAGCCTTTAGCACATTCTTCACCAAAAAGAACTCAACATGAGACAGAGACGATGGGTTGACCTACTGAGCGATTACGAATGTGAAATTCGTTATCATCCGGGAAAAGCTAATGTAGTAGCTGATGCTCTTAGTCGAAAGGAATACTCGGGCCGCCGAGTGAAGTCCTTAACCAAGACGATCCATTCACAGATGTCCACGCAAATCAAGGAAACTCAAAAGGAAGCCTTGAAAACAGAAAACATGGTTGGCGAAGCCTTAAGAGGAATGGGGCACGAAGTTCATTACTTCATGAATCGAATTTGGACAGCGAAGCTTTGTGTATTCCGAGATGTTGTCATGAATGAGGTTCATAAGACTCGATACTCCGTGCATCCCGGTTCAGTCAAATGTATCTAGACCTCAAGTAATTGTATTGGTGGCCGAACATGAAAGCCGAGAGTGCTGCCTATGTAGGCAAATGTCTGACTTGCGCCAAAGTCAAGGTAGAGTACCAAAATCCCTCGGGATTGTTACAACAACATGAAATACCCGAGGTGATCCGCCCACTTCCTACTAATAAAGGAAACTCACAAAATGGAGAAGCTAGCTCGAACATACGTCAGAGAGATTATGCGACTGCATGGTGTACCAATATCCATTATCTCCGACAGAGATAGTAGATTCACCTCACAGTTTTGGCATTCACTATAAAAATCTCAAGGAACGAGACTAGACATCAGTACCGTTTACCATCCACAAACTGACGGTCAGAGTGAGAGGACCATTCAAACCTTGGAAGATATGCTAAGAGCTTATGTGATCGATTTTGGAAAGGCATGGGATACCCATTTACGACTAGTCGAGTTCTCATACAACAATAGTTATCACACTAGTATCAAGGTTGCTCCATTCGAAGCCCTCTACGGTCGCAAATGCAGATCACCTCTGTGTTGGGCTGAAGTGGGTGACATGCAACTAGCTAAATAAAAAGTACCTGCCAGCACTCTCACCGGCCCGAAAATCATAAGAGAAACGACCGAGAGGACTGTCCAAATACAACAACGACTAAAAGCTTCAAAAGACAGACAAAAGAGTTATGCGGACAAAAGACGGAAGCTATTGGAATTTCAGGTTGGGGACCGAGTGCTATTGAAGGTCTCACCCTGGAAAGGATTAATATTTTTTGGTAAATATGGTAAACTAAATCGAAGGTATATCATACCATTTGAGATCCTTGCCAGGATCGGCCCGGTAGCATACAAGCTTCGATTATTGCAAGAACTCAACAACGTACATTCTACATTTCATGTGTCAAACTTAAGGAAGTGTTTGTCGGATGAGACCCTCTTCGTCCCTCTGGACGAAATCGAAATCTACGAGAGACTTAAATTTGTAGAGGAACTAGCAGAAATCATGGATAGGGAAATTAAAAGAACAAAACAACGTCGCATACCCATTGTGAAGATTCGCTAGAATGCAAAGCGAGGACCTGAGTACACCTGGGAGCACGAAGATCAGATGAAATTAAAATACTCGCATCTTTTCCCTAGTCCATAAATACTTATCTTAGAAAAAAAATTCGGACGAAATTCTCTCTAACGAGGGGATGGTGTGACAACCCGATATTTCAAATCAATGTAATGACCCAAGTCAAGTATTGTAATCTATTTTGAATTAATATATATATATATATATATATATATATATATATATATATATATATATATATAGCATCAGAAATGAAATGTTCAAAAGTGTCAATTGGGATACATAAAGTAATAGATATCGTAACAAGATTTTCAAAAATGTAAAGAACACAAAAATCCGAGTTTTAATGAAAAAGTTATGACCAATCGAAAATCCACAGCAAAACCGGTAATACATTATTAAGCGTAAAACGCGAAATTTCAATAAAATACTTTTTAGCCGTAGGTATCTAAACAAAAGTAATAGATATCATTAAACCGTGAACGTACATAAAAAGAACGTCCAAATCTGACTTCGTATGAGGAAGTTATAATTTTTCTAAGTTTCGGAGTAGCGGTAGACAGCTAAAAACTCGAAATAGAGATCGAGCGATATTTAGCCGACACGACCTAAATAAGAATTGGAGATCTTGATAATAGTAGTACAACGGTAAAAAGACAGACGAAAACGGACATCGGATGAAGAAGTTATGAATTTTTAACGGACTTTTCTAATCCCGTCCTGTTAAAAATATATAATTAAAAATAAATTAAAATTTTGCCAACGAAGTCTAAAAAAAAGTTGTAGATTATTTTCTCACCTACGCGTGGATATATAGAACGTCAAAAATAGAGCGCGTATGCGAAAGTTACGCATTTTAGAAAATCGGGGCACACAAACTGAGGGGGTACACTATAGCGTACGTAGGTACGCCCAACGTACCCGATGCAAGGCCTCAGATTGACCATGTCTCCCCTATGCACTCTAGCCGTCCCATCCGAAGTCCGGCGTCCGAGGGTGGCGTCGTCACTGATGTACACCCAACGTACGGATGTACGCCCAACGTACGAGGGCCTGGTTCCCCTCCTATAAATAGGATGTGAGGGTTCCGACTATTCATGCCAATTTACAACCTTTCTCCCATCTTTCTTCACTCTCGAGCCTCCTGAAACTATCCTGACGCCCCGGTTACGTATCCAAGCTATCACGAAGGTCCAGAAATCCCGAGAAATTTCCCACCTCCCGGTCAAAGTGCTGCCTGAGAAAAGTCTCGTTTTCTTCAAATCATCACACTTACCAGGTGAGTTCATACCCCTATATTTTCACGTTTTACTATATTTTAGGGGAGAAATACAAGTGAATCGCAAGAAAAACTTATGTTAAAATGCAAATCATTACATACAGTTTCAAATACTTATTCTACATTTTGTGTATATATGTTAAATACGTAAATAACATTATTACAAATGTTATACTTTACATGCAAGGTTAGTAACCCACTAAGGTTTATCATTCAAAGGAAACACACTTTTGAAAAGCTATAATATGTATAGTTTACGAGATATTCATGATATTTTACACTCTATAAACACTATAGGAAGGAAATACTTACACTTACAAGAACAATGGACTTTTCATATGTAAATCTATTTGCTACAAACTTTGTGAGACATTTGACTTCACCTACTTTCATGTACGCATTTTAAGTCCTGTATTATACAACATAATCTCTTGGAGGAGAGCGTGATACTTGTGTATAGATCTATACGGGATTCACAATCCAGCAGCTAAACTGTTAGCTATAGTTGGACCGGCATGTCTGTGGTGACAAACATCATATCATTCCAACGCCTGAAGAACGTTGTGACGGACATTCTGGGTCAATAGTACGTTTATAAAATCACATGAAGTATTTAAACAATTGATTTATGAGGCTATTAAACACCTTAGTCATTATATATACATATATAAGTCTACTTACAGTATTTAAGGTATGGAAAATACTTATGCATTCCAATTTTTGGGACTGTTAAAACTACTATTCATTTATGGAAAATATTGGATTTTCTAGAAGCAAACTCAGTTACTTTATACAAAAAGGCATAAAAATCTTACACAAAAACGCTTATGAACTCACCAACTTAAATGTTGACACTTTTTCAAAATTACTTGTATTTCTCAGGGATTCAGTAATACAGGTAACAACAGCTTTTGGGGAAGGGACGCTAAGGCATCAATTTCAAACTTATTTTATCATCATAATGTAATTTCTTTTGAAACATGTAATACAATCAACAATGTAACTTTTTAAATTTTATTTATGATGGTTGTGTTTTCTTTCTTTACAGTTTATTCAACTGTTATGATACTACATGAAGTCATCCGCCCTCGAACGATTATGCCGTTCTGGTTTGGGGGTGTGACATGTTGTAAGAGCACTACTAGGCGGTAATGAGTTGTATGATTGTTGTTTGGATGTATTATGTGCCTACTTGATCCTGATTGTTTATATGTCGACGTATGGTGGTAGTGAGTTCAGCCTGTCCTGCTCTGTGTTGTAGACCAAGATACCCGGTGCGGGTCGACTTTATGATGAAGGTAGGAAGGATCGGGAGTAGTGGTTAGATTGAGGCGGTAGGCCAACAAACCCTATGTATTCCAGCCCGATGGTTGAGTGGACCCGATGCTTTCTTGTATGTTTATTGTTGGGATATTTTGGGGGGAAACTCACTAAGCTTTGTGCTTACTCAGTTGTTTATTGTTTTAGGTATCATCGATCGTCATGGGAAGGCGAAGGTGTGACCGTACACATTCGTCAGGAACAATGAAGATTTCGCACTTTAACATTACTCTGATTTTCAATAAATGTATTCAGAATAAATGGTTTTATTCAAAATGGATTAATGAATGGGAAGCTTTACTTAAATAACATGAAACTTTTTTGTTGTGAAAATTGGACGTTACACAAAGAATATTGTTTCCCATTCTTTTTGTCTTTCAAAAACTCCATAAGAGGAAAATATGCAGCTTGTTTGCATACATGGATATCAGAATCATTGAAACCACCGCATAAACTGAAGAAAATTGTTATCGAGAATTTAGAAAAGAAAAGATAGATTTGAACGATTAAAGATGAAGAACACAAAGAGTAAATATTAATCAGATCTCATATTGATTAAGACTGATTACAGAATAAACAGAAGAGAGATTTTGTGTTTCGCTATCGTGTCCTCTACTTCTAGCCTCAATCCCTATTTATAGGGAACATACAAAAAATATACTAAGTCTATACATTTTCACTTCGCATACAAAATGACTTAGTAAAATAACATAAAAATGCGAAACATTACAATACACAATATTCGACGTTTTACAATTTACATCTACATTCTCCCCCTTTGTAAACAGTCGATGCAATTCAACTCAAAAGCTTTTGAATTGCAGAGTGAATTGTTCTTCGCACTTCTCCATACCAGGAGATCACCTTCTTCAAATCTTTCTTGTCTCCTTCGTTATTCTTCTTGCAGTTGTTCATACGTACAATGAAGTGTGTATATTGCGAAGAATTATATCTTTCAATCTCTGAGACTTTGAACAAAAATTTCTTCAGTTTTCCTTTTGTATCTCTTCCCGAAAACACCATGCCAAATGGTTTAAGGCATATCTCACCAACAACATACTTCGCCAAAGCAGATTGTGTCAAAGTATCTTCCCATGGAACTTTTACTTCTCTTCCCAGCACATTCGCTAATTCTTCATCTGTAAGAGCCAAACAATCAAAATAGTTATCGATGAATGTCTTCACATGTGCGAATCCAACCTTCAACACATCTGTCTCAGAGCCTTTGAGATTATTTTCTTCCATATGCTTCAGGATTAGAGCTACTTGAATTAAATCGTTGCAGTTCATCAATGGAAAATCAGCAACTGTGAAGTCATATTGTTTGTTGTCAGCTCTGATAACAAAATACCGAAAATTTTGAAGCATGTCTTCAAACAAAACATCCTTCTTTATTGTCAGCACCTTTTTGATCTTCATCAAAGACCAAACTTCATCTGGATTCTTCCCTAGAACAACATGAAATCTGATTTTCATATAAGTATAATAATCCGGATTATCAAATTTCTCACTGATCTTGTATTGAGCTGTGATGAACAACATTTTGTTTATTAGGAAGTCCAATTGACAATGATCTGAGTTCGCAATATCATAACTTCTTTTAGGCTTCTTCTCGAACTCATACATCTCCCTACCCACAACTTTCGACTCTATTGTTTCATAAGAGTAAAGTTTCGCAGGATCTCCTTTGTTCATGGAGGGAGGATCACTTGCCCTTTGTCTCATGATGCTCTGAACTTGTCTCATCCTCTCCAATTCAGCCTCAGCATCAGCTTTCAACTCTTCCTTCGACTTTTCATATAGTATTCCTTTTCCTTTTCCCATAACATCTTTTTGAGATTTTGAGCTTGAACCTCCTTCGTTTTCTCCAATAACAATACCTTTGGTAACTGTTTTTGTGGTGATTGTAGTTGAAGAAATTGGTTTTGTAGGAATGGGAAGAGTAGCTACAAGTTGAGTCGACATCACTCTTCCAACTGTTTTTGCCTCGTCTTCTTTACTTCGACTTTTCTCTCCCTCTTGCACCCCTGTGAAGACAGGTGGAGCACTCTTCGGAAGTAAAGAAGTGAAATTCATAAGCGGAGCAAGAGCTTTTTGAATAGGTTGTTCTAAAGTATTAATCTTTAGAGATAAGAATTCAGGAGTAAGAATTTGTGATGATGAAGAATGCGAAACTGCTGATTTAAGCTCAGTGACCAACTTAATCAGGTGACCAAACTTCTCCATTGATGCGGCTTTATGAGCTTCAATAACAAAAATATTATTGAGCTTTTGGAGTTGAGAAGAAATCTCCACAATTTGCTTTTGAAGATCTGCGTGTGTCGTATGAACATCCTGAAGATCCTTCGCAAGTTCAGACTTCAACTCCTGAATCTTGAAGTTGACATCCTCACGAACTTTCTTGACGTCTTGTACAAAAAGAATATGTCGTTCTTTTGTAGCAGCTTTAAGATTTTGAACAGCAGAAGTAAAATTATTCCCTTGTGCTTTAACTCTGAGCTCATTATTTTTATTGGATTGATCAACCTTCTCCATGATCCTTTTCTCAGCTCCTTTTATCATAACATCAACCTCCATGGCTGATATTGAAGACATTCTTCCAGAATCGGCTTGCGATTGGATAATGGTCTTTAACTTCTGATTTAGAATTTTAAACTGTTTTCCTGTCATCAGCATATGATCAGGAATATCTTCTTCGTCTGAATAAAAAGGAATGTCATCAAGTATCTCTCCAAAGGCACCTCCTTCGACTTCAGTATCAGACAATTGTTGCGAAGGCTGAGGATTTTCAGGTGATCGGGATGGAAAAAGTGTTGTGAATGGGTTTTAAAGGGCATGATCAAATATGGATGAAGTGGTGGATAAAGTGGTAATAGGTAAAGATGTTTGGATTGTTGATGCAACACTCAGGATAGGTGCCCCCGTATCAGATACGTTGACAACCATATCAGAAATAGGTACCTCCTCAGAAACTGATTTGGTAAGAACTATTTCGAGTGGTTTGGTTTGTGGAATGGTAGTAGAAATTTGCGAAGTTTGAATTATTGGTAAAGAAACATTTACCATAGATGTGACAGGTGGAGTTTCCGGAACTACTTCTTCATCTGATGATTCATTGCGAATCACCATCTTTCTCCGTTTGACAAGCGTGCGTTGCATGTTTTTGGCAACATCTTCAGCCCGTTGTCGTTTCTTTCATGGAGACACCGGTGCGGGAATATTGCGAATAGTAACTCCTTTACTATTCACTTCCGCTTTGCGAATTTGCTTCAGGACCCCAGACTTGGAAGGTAAAAGTTCCTTCTTCGATTTGGATAAAGTTTCTTCGGTTGGAATAACTTCATCTTGTACTGTTGGTGAGGATGAACCCTTCGTAATTTTCTTGCTAACCTTCTTTTTCTTCAATGGAGTAGCAACGTCTGGTAATACGCCAGTCTGATCAGCTGTATCAATGTTTCGCAAATATCTCACCAAAACTTTGTGAGTTGGAGAAACTTTGCAAAGCATCGCATCCGGAATACGAGCCACACGAGAAAAAATAGCCTCATCATCTTCTACAACTTTTGGAAATTGGTAGAAGAAAAATTCAGCAACTTCTATATCTGTCATTATTGGAATTGCTTCTTTCTCATAGACTTTCTCCAGGATTAAACTCCAGTATCTTGCACAAGAGATTCCCTTCTCCGAATTTGTATTTTCCAGGCTTTTAACAAATTCTTTCCATAGCTGAGTTGCGTAATCGACATTGATATCATAGTATATGCCCATTACCATAGCATAGACTTCGACTCTTCCTCTATCCAAGCCGACTGATCTTCCTGTAAGACACCAGAGAAAAATACCAAAAAGGGAATTCCAGATACATGGCAATCCAGACTTCCTGAAGTCACTTATTTTCTCCAACTCTGGTTGATGCCCCATCTCATTGAACATATGAATGATCTGCGAGTTGACAGGTTTGACAAATGGAGGGTTGTTTGGAATCTGCAAGATTTCCACAAACAAGTTCTTAGACAGTTTGACCCGTTTGTTGTTGGTTAGATTGAAAGTAATCACATCCGCCGTGTGATTGTATGAAGTCGTTGAAGCTGCACGAGATAGCACACCATTAGAACTGAGAATGATCTGAACATGGCAGTTGATAACGGTGATCGTTTCAAAGCAACGATAAGCACCTTCAATTCTTCTGGATACGCAGAAACGTTTGGATCAACTTGGTAATTGGTGCTTTGAATCTTCATCAGTGATTGAGAAAGAACCTCATCAGTGCTGGAATTTGTGGCTGCCATTGTTAGGGTTTAGAGAAAGAAATTTGAAGTTTGGATCAAGGTGTAAGCTTTGAAGTTTTGTGAGAATTCTTGTTTGCGTAACCGCACATAGTGTTCTTGATCCCCCTTTTATAGGTTACTCAAAATTGATTTGAAATTAAAGCGGGATACATTTAATGTTATCCGATGTGGCACCTTGAAACTCAGATCATGACTGTAAAAGATAACTATGTTTCAAAAAGTAACTGTCACATCTCCTCGAAAACCGGATAGAATACCAACCATTTTGTGTATACAGCCTGTCAAGTATCCGTTATAGAATTCGAACCGGTAAAACCCTTCGCATGGAAGCAAGGCTCTTTCACTTTTGGGATTTAAAGTGAAGTCATATGCCAGACTTGCGAAATCATCAGTCTGAGTTGGTTTTACTCAGAAGCTCAAGGATTTCGTGTGTGCATTATGCCAATGGAATAAGATAAGAATCAAGAAAATTTGTAATTTTGTGATGTCAAAAAGTTAATTTGACATGAATGCAGTAAAACCCCAGGCAAAGGTTGCTTTGTTAATCATCAAGAGAGATAATCAACAGCTTGTGTAGTTTCCCGTGAATTACAATCGAATACTTGTAAAGAAGTATCAAAGGGTTTCTTTTAAAAGTCATTTTGGGTTGGTTTGAAATTTCATTACATATCAGCCTTAACATAAGGTGAGAAATTGTAAATGAAATTACTTGTTTGACCAGTGTAGTCAGTGACAAGTTGGCTTGTGAAAATATTTATCATGACAAGGATTTGCGAATAAAACTTACACTGAAATCATATTCAAAAGAAAATTTGTTTTGGATCTTGTTGGGTAACAAACATTCTTGGTTGTGAATATTTGATCAAGACCACACATGCGATTTGAATATGATTTGAAGTTTCGAAATTTTTGATACTGAAACAAAGGTTTCGTAAAAATCTGGAACAAAGTTCCCCGTCAATTCCTTAAGGTGTATGATTTTTGGGTTTCACTTTCATCATGGACTCATGATGTTAGATCTTAAACACAGAGTTGTGATTTGTCTAGGTTTTGATTGGTTTGATCAAAGACCTCAAGGAAAAATCTCTTCAAAAAAAATTTTGGAGTGTAAGAACTGTTTGGTTTAAAAAGATTGGATAAGAATCGAAGTGTACTTCTGTTATAATGACCAAGACAGAAAACTCTTAACTCATTTGTGAAGAGTAAGGTAGCTCGTTTTGACTTATGCGAATATAAGCCTTTTTAGGAAGAAATTTTCATGAGAGAATTTCATTAAGGCTCTCTTTTCAAACATAGAGTCGAGTTGAGGCTTTTGGTCTACATACAGCAGCATGCTTCTAGGGACATCCTAACTAGTTTGTAAAAGAGATTTAATACCTTCCCACAAAAACACAAATGTATGACCTCTTCGCATTGTAGCCCTGTATTAAATTCTCAGCACACACAGTTTAAAGAACAAAGAAAACAAAAATATTTTTGTGATTTTTGAATTTTTCAAAATTAAAGAACAAAAAAAATAAAATCTTTTTGTATTTTTGATTTTTCAAAAGTAAAAACAACAAAAAAAATAAAATCTTTTTGGATATTTGATTTTTCAAAAATAAAACTAAAAAAAAATTATTCGTAAAGCTTACCGTAGTGGTTATGAGCTCAGATGCGAAAAGATGTAGTTGCGAAGCCATGCGAAGCCTCTGAATGAACAGTAACCTCTGAATGATGTTGACTCTTATCTGCTGAACAAAACTTTTATTCTTGTGTTGATGAAATTGAATTCGCATTAATCATCCCCAAACCTGCTAAAATTCGAACAAATGATTTTTCATCAAGAGGTTTTGTAAAAATATCAGCAAGTTGTTCAGTTGTTTTGACAAAATGAATTTCAATATTCCCATCTTCCACATGAACTTTAATAAAATGATATCGAAGAGCAATGTGTTTTGTCTTTGAATGTTGCACTGGATTGTGACAAATGCGAATTGCACTTTGTGAATCACAATACAAAGAAATCTTTTTCATGTTTATTGCATAATCACGAAGTTGACTCTGAATCCAAATAATTTGCGAAGTGCAAGCAGCCGCAGATATGTATTCTGCCTCAGCGGTTGATATAGCCACACAAGTCTGTTTCTTTGATTGCCAGCTCACCAACTTTCCATCCAATAGTAGACATCCACCAGTCGTACTTTTTCTATCCAAAGTACATCCTCCTAGATCGGAATCTGAAAAAGCTTGAATGAAAAATCCTGTTTTCGCAGGATACCAAAGTCCTAAAGAAACGGTTCCCTTTAAATAGCGAAAAATATTTTTCACTGCAGTCAAATGAGGTTCTCTTGGATTAGCTTGATATCTAGCACAACAACAAACCGAAAACATAATATCAGGTCTACTTGCACTTAAGTACAATAAAGACCCTATCATGCTACGATACAATGTTAGATCAACAGCAGGAGCATTTAACGAAGGAGTTACTCTTGTTCCTACTGCCATAGGTACTCTGAGCTTTGTGCTATTAAGCATTCCAAACTTTTCAAGCAAGTTCTTCGTATATTTTTCTTGATTGATTAAGATTCCTTCCCTGTTCTGTCTTATATTTAAACCAAGAAAATTATTAATTTTCCCATCATGCTCATTTCAAACTGACTTTTCATTAAATTTTCAAATTCAATTGACAATGCTGGATCAGTTGAACCAAAGATAATATCATCAACATAAATTTGAACAAGCATGAGATGACACCCAACTTTCTTGCGAAATAATGTGGGGTCAACTGATCCTTGTTTAAATTTAGATTGTTTCAAGAAATTTGTAAGTGTTGCGTACCAGGCCCTTGGTGCTTGTTTTAACCCATATACAGCTTTGTCAAGGATATACACATGATCAGGATGCTCATTGTTTACAAATCCTGGTGGTTGTTCAACATACACTGTTTCTTCGAGTTTTCCATTTAAGAATGCACATTTAACATCCATTTGATAAACATCAAAGTCTTTGTGAGCTGCATAGGCTAAAAATATGCAAACTGCTTCAAGTCTTGCAACAGGTGCAAATGTTTCTTCATAGTCAATGCCTTATTGTTGCGAATAACCTTTAACCACTAGTCTTGCTTTATTTCGAATAATATTCCCATCTTTGTCTGTTTTGTTTTTAAAAATCCATTTTAATCCAACAATTGAAACATCAGAAGGTTTAGAAACTAATCTCCAAACCTTGTTTCGTTCAAATTCAGCCAATTCAGATTGCATAGCAACAACCCAATCTGAGTGTTCCATAGCATTCTTTACAGTTTTTGGCTCTATTTTCAAAATAAAGACATTAAACATACAAAGTTCTTGGTTTGCATTCAGTACCTCATTTTTCGCACGAATTTGAGCTCTAGTCAACCCACCTTCTTGTGGATTACCAATTACCTGTTCTTTTGGATGATTTCTTGTTCATTTCTCGAGTGGTGGAAAATTTGGATCAAATTCTAATGGTGCATCTTCATACATATCTTCATTTTTAGATCCTGCAACAGAAAAGTTATCATTAACTTCATGAAATTCTTCATTTTTATCAAGATTAATTGTCTCTGTTTCATCATGCTCCCCCTCAACATGATCTGCATCTTGATACTCCCCCTCAAAATGATATTCCTGCTGATTTTGTGAATGCTCCCCCTCAACTTGATGTTCTTGTTGATTTTGCGAATGCTCCCCCTCAACTTGATGTTCCTCCTCCATACGAACATCTGGTGTGCTTTCATCCGTATGTTTTGAGGATTCTGATGTTCGATTATCAGGAGCATTATTTTCTGCATCAATTGCCTTGTCAGGAATTCCAAAAATTAAGTCATAATCAAAATCATTGATTTCAGAATTATCAATTTGCGTATTTGAATCGACTAGTATTGGTTTATTATCGAATTTACTATCAATTTGTTTAAGATAGTAATCATCAAATGTTAAATTGAAAGTTTCTTCAAATTTCTTGTTCGTTTATTTAGCACTCTGTATGCAACTGAATTCTGTAAATATCCTAAGAAGATGCCTTCATCAGCTTTAGCTTGAAACTTGGACAAATTATCTTTGAGATTCATGATAAAGCACCTACAACCAAAAACATGAAAGAATTTTACATTAGGTTTCCGATTATTGATTATTTCATATGGAGTAACATTAAATCTTCGATGAATGTATGATCGATTCTGAGTAAAACATGCTGTGGACACAGATTCTGCCCAAAGATATTGAGGTAGATTCGCATATGTTAACATGGTTCTGGCAGCTTCGCATAGAGATCGATTTCTTCTTTCAACTACACCATTTTGTTGTGGAGTATATGGTGATGAAAAATTATGCGAAATGCCTTTGCTTGTGAGAAAAATGTCAAGAGTTTAATTTTTAAACTCAGAACCATTATCACTTTTAATTTTTCGTACATTCTTCTTCAAACTAATTTCAATCTTTTTGATAAAATCAATCATCGTCTGAGCAACTTCAGATTTCAACCTGAGAAAAAACACCCACGTAAATCTAGAGAAATCATTTACAACAACTAAAATATACCGCTTTTTGTTTATTGTTGCAACAGTTGATGGTCCACATAGAGCAATGTGAAGAAGTTCCAATGGATCTACTATTTTTGAATCTATCACAATCGGATGACCCTTTCGATGTTTTTTTCCTTGTTCGCAAGCTGCACACAAAGAATCATTGTCAAATTTTGGTATTGGTAACCCTCGAACTAAATCTTCAGTTACAAGTTTTTTTATATTTCGAAAGTTCAAATGTGACAATCTTCTATGCCAAAGCCAGCTTAGATCATTAGATGCTTTTGATAGTAAACACACAGCTGGTTTTCCCACAATTGGTTTGATGTCCAGTGTAAACATATCACCATATCTTTTGGATTTGAGGAGTATTTCATTTGTCTTTGCATTTGAAATAATACTTCCTCCTTCATTAAATATAACTTGATATTCAGTACCCACAACAAGTTGTGATACACTTATCAAATTATGTTGAAGTCCTTCAACATAGGCCACTCTGTTTACTATGAAGTTTCCATTTGTGACTTTCCCATATCCTTTCACTTGACACTTGTGATTATTTCTAAATTTTACTACTCCAGCATTTTCCAAGCTTCTGTAATCTCGCAAATTTTCCTTTCTTCCAGTCATATGACGAGAGCAACCACTATCAATATACCATTTCATATCATATTGCTCGTCACATATTACCTGCATTTATTGAAAAAATTTAGGAACCCAAGACTTATTGGGTCCATCATTAGTAGAATGAAACAAATTTTTGGAATTTAAAAACCATGTTTTCACTTTGTTTGTAACAGAATCCATTATATCAACATCATCAGTTCTAGATATCGAGATATAGTCATTCAATAATTTTGGATTCTCATTGATTGTAATCTTATCCTTCACAACATTCGCATTTTTGATAACTGGTTTCCATTTTTTAACTGGAACTTGCGAATTATGAGATGATGCACTAGCAATTGAAGAATTATTTGTGAACTTATCAAATGCACTTTTGATTTGTTCTTTTGAAAACTTCCCACTTTGATATTTCTTTCCTTTCCCTTCAAACCAATGATTGATCGTACTTACATCAGATTTTCCTTTTGTGTATGAAACTTTGGTTGGTTTTGATATTGAAGGGTTTGGAAAATTTGGTTGTTTTGGTGAAAATTTCATTTTGGCTTGAGTTGAGTTCTTTAAACTTGATGAAGTATTCTTGAATTTGCCAACATTTTGAAACTTTTGATTATTTGCAAATTTTTGCGAATTCTCAAATTTTCGATTGTTCTCATATTTGCGAATATATGGAACCTTGTCAACAGAGTTTATTTGTTTATGAAAACTTGAATATGTTTGTGTGTTTATATTTTGAAATTTTGATGATGTTTTTGAAATTTGTTCTTTTTCATCTCTTGATTTTTCATTAGACACAACTTGCCAGAATATTGCTTTTCTTGCTTTTCTTTTTGAAACATTATTTTCTGTTGAATAATTTCCAACCATCAATTTGAATTCATGAGAATTTAGTTTCACTTCAACCTTTGGGTTTTCAACTTTTTCAAAAATTTTGTTTGATTTTTCACCTTTATCCACCCATTTTTGTACTGATTTTTGTTTTTGAAACACATAAGGATTTTGGGTTAAATTGTTTTCTTCTGTGTTCTGATTTGCGAAAAAACCTTCAATCGTGGAATTTTGATTATATTTTTCAATCATTTTATTGAACTCATGATGAACTTTGTCAGCATTTCCAGTAGTGACAAAAACTTGATTTGGAAAAATGGTTTTATCAGTACATACAAAATTTGGATATACCACAGTGTTGGTTTCCAAATAATGTGCGCCTTTATCATTAAAAATTTTGTCAAATTCTTTTGTATTTTCAAACACTTGATCAACCACAATCCTTTGAGGTGTTTCAGTTGAAACTTTCTTTTCTTCTTTATTTACATCTGTGTCATCAGATTTCCAGCTTTCAACTTCCACATTATCAAACTTACAATGTTGCGAAGTTGAAGGTTTATCAATTTCATCCTCTACTATTGAATCAACTATTATTTCTTTACCTTTGATCTTAGATGTGATATTAATGATTGACAATTGAGAACAATCAACCTCTTCTTCTTCTTCTATCTCACTGATTTCACTCACATTATCAGAATTGTCATCAATATCAGCATAATTAAATTGTGAGGCAAGAGTTGAATTTTCAGTTTTCTTTATGATTTTCACTTGTTCACTCTTTGTCAAAATTTCATTGACAATGTTAACCAACTCATCAGCATTTAGAAATTCATCAATTTTGACAATACCATATGAATATCTATCATCAGGTATTTTGTCAAATTGAGCAATTTTTCTTTCGCAATCATAAGAAACAACATCAACTTTTTCACGTTCATACTCAAGAAAAGGTAAAAGTTTCCTACATTGTTCTTTGCTAATATCAGAAGAATGATGTAAAGCTGTTAATTTTGCATACAGTCGTTTTGCAGATTTACAATATATGTTTTTTTATGCTAGTAATAACCTAATATCATTAGTAAGATTATTCCTATCACAATCTATATTTTTGACTTGCATTTCCAATTTTTCAACTCTGCTCTTCTTTATTTCTAAATCTATTCGTGTCTCACTAAGTTGCACATTTAATTTCTTAGCTTCATTACTAGCAGACACAATAACAGAATCAAAATAAGCCACATTATCATCAAATGAAACAATTTCAGCATCATAAGCAGATAAAGGAATATTAAAAGATTCAAGAATTACACGTACCATGGTTGTCATGGGTGACTTGTCAGTGGATTTAGACACAAAACATCTCCCTGAAATGTTCTCTTCGCAATCCTCAAAACTTGCGAACATTGCTCCATGTGTGGGATGCCTCATTTCCTCATCATCAGATCCTGAAGACCAAATCTGATAAGTTCCACTTTCTTCTTCAGCAGCTTCTCCCTTAGCAACTAATGACACTTCTTTGGTCTTAGCACGTAATTCTTCAATCTTTTCGGAGTAGTAAGCTTCATCTTTAACTTTTTCTTTCTTCTCTTCTTTCTTTCGCAACATGCAATCAGCTGCGAAATGATTCGCACCATTGCAATAGTGACAATATATTCCTGAATCACCCTTCAACTTTTTCTCTTCATTCACATTTTTCTGTTTTTCATCTATTTTCTCCATTTTCTTCCTCTCCTCCCCTCTAGTTCTTGTGACAGCATTTTTCGCATCACTATTCTTTCCTTTTGGATTAAAAGGCTTTTTGAAAAATTTCTTAACTCTGTTGTTTGAATAGAATGCTACAGCTTCATCATCGAAGTTCATCAAAAATCCTTCTTCATCTGAATCATCTTTTTCATCAGTTTCTGATACCTTTGAAACAAGAGCCAAAGGACCACCAATAGCTAGTTTTGATTCTTCATACATTTTTGAGACCTCACATTCATGTGTTTTTAGTTGATTGTAGAGATCATTCAATGTAGTTGTATCAAAACTTTGTTGATTCTTAATCATCATGCTCACACTTCGCCATTCCTTGCGAAGACCCATAATGAAAGTTAAATTGAATTCCATGAGAGATCTAGTGATACCATACCTATTGCAGCGAAACATAAGCTCATTCAGACGATCATAGTAATTTTCAAGAGTTTCTGCATCCTGTTGTCTGAATTCCTTCAGTTCAACTAGACATTGCTTCACATAGTGGATCTTCGTTTTTTCGCTACCTTGATACTTTTCTTTTAGATTATTCCAGATGTCTTTGGCTGTTTTACAACTACGAATGTAATTGTAAACTACAGGAGGTAGAGCACCTCTTAGTTCCCTCATGCACCTCTTTTCATTATTGTTCAGTCGTTTTCGTTGATCTTCAACATCAGGAGATGCAGTGGATGATCCAATTTGTTGAACATTAGCAGGAGCTTGTACTGTTCCATCGATACAATTCCAAAGTTCTTCATCAATTCCATTTAAGTAATCTTCCATTCTATCAGCCCACTGATCATAGTATTCTGGAATCAACATCGGAATTTTGGTTGAGGAACCAAGCAAGTGAGAGAAAGAAGTCATTGTAATCATGTTGAAGTTCGCCATTGATGAACACAGAAAATATCTGAAAACTTGAAAACTTGATGAATTTCAGAATTTGATCAAATGAATAGATCACAAATCACTAATCGATTACTCGACCTAACAATTCAAATACAGAATCAATTCAAATCTAAAGATCAAAAGTGATTTTCAAAACCAAAAATGCGCGGAAAATTTTGAGTAAATTTTGTAACTCAAAAAGCAAATGATTCTTATACGAAAATCAGATCTAAGCAGTTTGAATCCTTCTCTGATATCAATTGAAGAGAATTGTTATCGAGAATTTAGAAAAGAAAAGATAGATTTGAACGATTAAAGATGAAGAACACAAAGAGTAAATATTAATCAGATCTCATATTGATTAAGACTGATTACAGAATAAGCAGAAGAGAGATTTTGTGTTTCGCTATCGTGTCCTCTACTTCTGGCCTCAGTCCCTATTTATAGGGAACATACAAAAAATATACTAAGTCTATACGTTTTCACTTCGCATACAAAATGACTTAGTAAAATAACATAAAAATGTGAAACATTACAATACACAATATTCGAATTTTTACAATTTACATCTACATAAACCAACTATATGATCAAACTCAATATTCTCATCTATTTTTCTCCCTTTAATGTCACTTTCTAAATCTTTGCTCACTAACTATTTCTAGGTTTTCCAATCTCAAAAGTCTTTGGAAGACATCAAACTATTTCATCAAGATCTGTAGGCCGATTCGTTGCTTCATGTACCATTTGTCGATCATTCTCTGAAACAAAAAATATATAGTATGCCAAGCTCCATGAAAGTAAAATTTCACATGAAGTAAACAATTACTATAAGAATACTCATAATTTGTAGTGAACCCATCCCGCAAGGCCAAGAACTATGTTTTCATATTGGTTAAAACTTCATTGTCTGATCAACGTCGCTGCCCAATATCGTAGCTTATAAACTAGGCTGAAAACAACTGAAAGCGATAAAAAAACATTTATGTTTTCCACATAGTATTACATATATTTTTTTTCTAGTAACTAACACATCTTCAATGAAAAAGACATGATTTTCGTTTGCTACCAGGAAAAAGCAACATAAATCACATAAATCATCTTTGAGTCTCCTCTGTTATCACATAACCCTAGTTGAGTTTCCCTATCTTTTCGTTTTCAATCGGACAACAACACTCATGATCATGTCTCACTGAAGACGTGGATGCTAAATTCAGTGACTCCGTTGAAGAATTCTCCCTCTTAGAGGCTTCCAACTCCATTGAGTTTGAATACAATAGATTTGGATGGTTTAGTAGATTTTTGCGTTCATGAATTTATTATTTGTCTAAAAATGAAGCACATTTTGTTATGGAATTTGAAGGATACTAAGAATTTGAATGGCAAACATAATCTTACTAAAGTTCGTGCTAACTCAGATAGCATTAGGAAGCAATTTGCTGATGCGACTAACGTGAATTCCATGAATCCTAGCTTAATACTCCTCCACAACTGTTGAAGCGAAGTTACGTTCCGGTCACCGGAAGATAATTACTAGTGAACCTTACATCAAGGTTTCGGTGCCTCAAGCAACAATGGCGTGTATGCATGTGGTGAAGAACTCGAAAAACCCTAAATGAGACAAACGATTATAATTTTGTTAGCCCACGCCCTTGGCCAGATGGGGTTTCAAGCGAAATACAATGAGGTGCTCAATGTTGATGTGTTAGGTAGTGTTAAGATTCCGACGGAGAAGATCGTCATCGGCAAGAGTATCTCTGGTTGGTTCACGATGGAAAATTTAGGTAAGAAGAACTCAAAACAAGGCACCAATGTGTTTGGATAACGAGTTTCTAACTTTTGGGGATTTAGGTTTCCCGCTAGTTATTAAAGAGGAAAACGAACGACGGCCAATTGCAAGACACACGAAAGTGCATGTAGTAAATTCTTCAAATTTTATAAGGCATGCCTTTTTTATGACACCTATTTTTGCGAGACATAAAGCTTGTGCCTTTCATTAAAGGACATGTCATTATTCACGTGTCATTGAATGCTTTTATTCTAGTTGTGACAATAACAAAATGTAAGAACTAAAAAGAATCAACCATGTTGCCCAATTGATTAAAAAAAAGCATAATTAGTTATTTCTTTAACTGACATGAAGGTTAGATTGACAGGAATACTCTCACTGTAATTAGTTATTTCTTTTACTCGCTGTAATTATGGGGAGTGTAAACTAAATATATGAACCATAAATAATAATCCATGAGACCGATTTCTACGTGAGAATAAATGAAATTATCTCATAAAAACTAAAGTACAGGTTTGAAATCATTGCAAAAATTTGGCCTATCGTAGGTTTTGGCAAACAAGATTATAATGAATTCTATCTTCGATAAATTTAAAAATACCTTAAAACAAGATTATAATGTATTACAAAAGTTGTGAATTTGAACACATCATGAGACCGCATAAATTGCTACTAAAGCGTATAAACCGCCGTCACAGTACCGTAAACTATCCATATCTAATATATCGGTTCCGACAAAATTTAAGGTTCTCATTTGAGCAAAAGTCATATATTTTAAATCCATTTACTTGTATGTTTGAGCGTATTGTTGATTAAATCGTATATATTTATTCAGTTATTAAATTAAAGACGTTTCACGAAACAGGAGAAAAAAAGGTGGTTATCCAAAGTTACAACCGTAGTAGAAGATCCAAATGGCGGAGATCATACAAATTACGAACATGGACAAAAAGCTCCACGAATCGCATTTTTTTTAACGGCAACACATATCATTATTTGACTTGCAGAGAGTGCGTCGGACCCATACAAATAGAGAAACCATTTACTAAATAATTACACATATCGTAGTGGAAGATCCAAATTAATGGTGGAGATCATATATATTAAAAAGACGAATAGATAAATGCCACATGGTGGCTCAAATCATATACTAATATCCTCTTTTTTTAATTAAAATAAACAAATTGCGACCCTACTCTAATCACCTATCTATATATATCTAAGCGTCGGTCTTTCATTGAATTCTCATCTAAACAAACATTGATCATTATTCACAAACAACTTAACATGTCAAGACTGTCTACTGAGCTCTTTGAGAATGAAATGAAGCATTTTATTTCAAGAAAACTTCTACTTGACACGTACTCATACCAACAACCAGCGGCTGCTGTGACAGCTCCATCATCGTCAAGCCCACATACAGAACATAACAACTTTGATGCGAATGTGGTGATGGTGCTGTCGGTGCTGATATGCGCTCTGATTTGCTCACTAGCATTGAACTCCATCATCAGGTGCGTATTAAGATGCACGGGATTATCTACTTCAGAGAGTAGCGGTAGCCAGGAAACAACTTTAGTTAAAGCCAACACTGGAATCAAGAAAAAAGCATTAAAGAGTTTCCCAACAGTCAGCTATTGGGAAGGACTGAAGCTAACAGGATTGAACAAAGAATGTGTGATATCCTTAGGTGACTTTTCAACAGGAGATCGAGTAAAAATACTGCCCAAGTGCAACCATGGATTTCATGTGCGTTGCATCGATAAATGGCTGAGTTCACATTCATCTTGTCCAACTTGCAGGAACTCCTTACTTGAAACATGTCAAAAGTTTGTCACAGGTGGGAAATGTAGCAGCAGTATGTCTTCACAACTGCAAGAGCAAGATCCAAGAAATACAACTATTTTAACCATATTGCCTCTGTCGCATGAAGGTCTTGTACGAAATTATGAGACGTGACTAGCACAAAATGAACAAATCAAATGTAATTACTGTAATACTCATACGTAGATAGGTAGAAATTGTCCATTGAGTAATTTAAAATATTATTGACACCAAAAATTCTTTCCCTACAATAAGTTACACGTAATGTTGCTACTTTGCAATTGTTTTACAGGACTTTTTTTTTCTAAAGTATATATGATCAAATTAAATTCGTTAAAACTTTATACTTATAAGTTTGTTAATACATTGTATATAAATAAAAAGAGTACTTTTAATAAATAATATAATATGAGTATCCTTATTCATTCTTTATACATAATATACAAATTTGGGTGGTGGCGTGATGACTACTTAGAGGTGCACAAACGAAAAATAATAACCTACGGTTTCTTTATATTGCAAGTTGTCATATAACAGGTTAAGATTTAACCCAATTGCCCGTTCGATAATGGCGGATCAAAATATTTTGCCTGGTTTTAAGCGATTCTCAGAAAAACTGGATTTTCTTTCCGAAAAGGAAAAAAAGGTTTTCCGGGTCAAACCATTGAGCTTGACTTTATTATGTAATAACGTCATAGGACTTTAATGTAGCCGTTCGGAGTGCCAAAATTACCATTTTGCGCCTCTAATGTTAGTATAAGTAGGTATTGGTTCAATTTGTTACCATCTATGCTATCAATAGCGCGTTATAGCGGTGCTATAGCAACGCTATAACGTTTTGCGGTGTTACTGAACCGCTATTTTGAAATAGCGTTTACGAATAGCGGTGACGTTATTAGCGGCACTTTTGACCGCTATTTACTGCGAACCTCATCACTGTTATAGCGACGCTACGCCCACTTTTACAACTTTGTACACATTGGACTACTTTGACAAAGAAAAAACGATTGTGTGTTATTTCAATATTAAATCTTTATGTTTTAGTTAGTCCACTACTCTTTTTGTCTTATTAATTCCAAATAATAAATATAATTAATTACAAACAACAAAGCAACAAATTGACAACTTCTCTTTCTCGTCACTTTCAGTATTAAGAAACCACGAACAACTTGAGCTACGATGACAGTTTGACACTTTTTAGTTTCCATATTACTATATTAAAATATTATATATAAATTATGCTATGTTTTTATATGACCTTTTATAATATTAATTCTATATAGTATTAATAATCTAATATATAAATTTTGTATAAATAGATGATATAAATTATACATAATATTAAAAAACCGCTATACCACTGCTATACCACCGCGATAACCGCGATTTCAAATAGCGGCATGTGACCGCTATTGAAATTTCAACCGCGATAACTGCTTAGGTTACCAAACACCCCAAACAACACTCTCCATTCTCGAATTTATTTGCATTTTTTTTGTTGACTTCAGAACTCAAAATCACATCCTAAAATGCTTCCTGTTCCGTATCCATCTTTTATAAAATTTTAAAACTTCAAAAAATGCCACCATTTGCAATAATATCCTTGCATTCACTACAAGAATAATAGGCAATAGCAGTGACACCTTTAACAGCGACAGACACTTTTAGCGGCGACATCAAACAAAAGCGTCCATCGCCGCTAAAAGCTTATGTTGGCGATCCGCGCCATTTCAACCCTAACCGTTGATTTAGGCGATGATCCAACGACTAGGAGGACGTAGAAAACCCCATGTTATTTTCCCTCCGGTGTGTCGCCGCTATTGCCTGGTGATCTGCGTCATTTCAACCTCAACCGTCGATTTAAGCGATGATCCAACGATGTAGAAAACCCCGGATTGTTTTCCCTCCGATGTGCCGCCGCTAAAGGCTGCCCGTCGCCGCTAATGACGTCGCCGCTAATGACGTCGCCGCTAAAGAGTGTCGACAATAAAATCTGCTTCGTCTTCACTTTCTTCCCTGATCTACTTCTGTGTTTTCCCTTCTTCTCTATTGTCTCTGCTCACCATCTTCGACCCCATCAAAATTTCACCAAAATCTTCGATATTTCACCAGTCTTCCTCTCCATTTCCCCACTTTTTCTTTTCCTTTTCTTTTTCCCTACTAAATTTGTGTTGGTTGTCGGAATTTTGAGACCCCCCACCATTCTCGCCGGAGTATACCGCCACTACTACTGTTCATGACGAAATTTTGATAATTTTGATATTTTAGATGTGTATTTGTATTTGTATTTTTTGTTTGTAGATGTTGATATGTATTTGTATTTGCATTTGTATGTATATGTGTATCTTGAGAGTATTTTATGTATGTATATGTGTTTTATGTATATGTATATGTTTTATGTATGTAAATTCTGTATGTGTATGTGTTTTTGTATGTATATGTGTATTTATATGTATACAAATACATACAAATAGCGGCGACACCTTTAATGGCGACAGATAGTATTAGCAGCGACACGCCTTTAATGGCGACAGAAGGAAATAGCGGCGACCAGTGGAGCATTAGCGACGAACCAACAGGATCGACCATTTAGCGGTGACGTGTTGCCGCTAATACCTTTAGCGGCGACGCCCGTCGCCGGTAATACTTTAGTTTTTTGTAGTGATTTTATAAAATTTTGTCAAAACAAAAACAATTTGGACTAAAATGCACAAATGGGGTTACAACGCATACAACAATGTTAGTAAAACATATTAATATTACAAATGCTAAGATCAAAATAAGTAGTTGTCTTATTAAGCTTCACTTTTTGTTCACTTCGGCTACGTACCGACTCTTATTTTAATTTTTATAGATAGAGTCTAATCACAACTGTGACATTCCATGTCTACTTCTCACTAATAGAAAACCAGATCAATCTACAATAACATTATATTTATATGCCATCTACCTCACAAAAGGAGGTACCACGTCACACTCCCCAACCGAAGACAGAAACGTGAGATTGTGCGACGTAATAATGAATTATAGTCATTTGCATACATAGAACAATATGATAACATAATTATGAACTTTTATTAAGACAAAATGGAAATTACATTGTGTTTACCATGAGAGTATGTTATAATATCACAATACATCGTATGCCTTAACAGATATGCAACGATAAAAACACAACAATGTAAGAGATAAATAGTGATCCCATGTTTGTTCTGAGTGTGACTAACATCTAGCTTCTTATATCCCTAAGAATAAATGTGTTTTGAAAGAATATCAACATAAAGTTAGTGAGTTTCATAGGTTTGACTCAAATTACTTTTATACGAAAAAGTACGTGTATATTGTATATAATTGCTTCGTCACCTTTATATATATATATATATATATATATATATATATATATATATGTGTGTGTGTGTGTGTGTGTGTGTGTTTATATATCATACACACTGACATATAAACACACACACACACACACACATATATATATATATATATATATATACATACATACATACATACAACCCAAAATCATACGTTTACGTTGTATCTAACTACTATTCAGAGTTAGATGATTGCATTTAGAGTATTCTCAATGATTCAGTAAGTCCCTACAACCGAACAGTTTGATGAGTGGTGGCACCTCACGATGCTTGTGTACGCTTCACCAGACGTCAAGGATGTGTAGAAAATTATCACTCAGTGTAACTTTTCCGTCAAAGTTGTAGCTAGCAACCATAGGTGGGGGTGTCAACCCATATAGATCTATACATAAATCTTCTGCTTACTTAATAATTATCGTTTATAGGTGAGTGGTTTTGCTAAGCATTACACTTAGGTGATGACATGTCTCATGTAAATCATCGAGTGAACGAGCTAAACGTGCATGTGCCTTAACATTAATTGTCAACGTTAAAAAGAAATAGCTTGATTACGTAAACGTTTTAAATGTTTATAATTATTATACACGTTATGTAAACCAAGCTTCAAGAGTTATAATTGATGCAACTTCAAAGACATTGTTTATATGGGAAATGACACAAATACCCTATGAATTTTTTAGGATTCTTCCTTTTAGTCCCTAAACAATTTTTGTGGCTTTATGTGGGAACCAACTCACGAGCAACATTTATTTTTAGTACCCTTTACTTATTATAAACGGTTTGAGTGACACAGACAAAACTTGGGGCCTATTTTGCTACTGTTCATCATATTCCTCTGTGTTAAACTCTTGCATTATAATTTTGGTATTGAGCTCATTCTTACATTCTACAATCCCCACACACCTATAACCTCATGTTTAGTGATTCAATAGCAAAACTCATTGGTATCTTCATCATCAGGTTCATCCAGATTCAAAACGAACACCGTGCTGCTAATTGTTGTCATTTACGATTAGTAATAAAGGTTATTAGCCATGGACTCCGACCTGCCACCTTCGAAATATCCACCAGCACCACCGACGGCACCGCCACTACCATTCATTCTGGCACCAGCTAGAAGTCCTTGAACAACTTGCATATTCCCCTAGTTTTTGCTATTTCCACAACCGCTACCGGCATTCCTCTGTTCTAGATCTATTTTCATGGTCTAAACTCCTGTGCATCAAAGTAAAATTAAAACAACAAAAACATCAAATAATAAATTTTTTGATTAAACCTTGAAACTGAATATTTCTGAGTCTCTTCCCCTGACATCCATGGAATAGACTTGATTATGATTGTTTCCAATCCCCATTATTAAACACTGAAAGATTCAAAAAGGCATCACATAACCACTTTTCCTCAGCATCTCAGTAGTACATGAATTTTCCAGTTGTTTCTCGATTATATAAAAAACCCCTCATGTCGAAATCCAATTTATCATCCCAAAATAAAATTAACATATGCTACATCGAACTTGAACTTAAACTCAACGTCAAGCTACCGTGAGGAAAAAATTTTGAATTCAACCAAGTAAAGTTACGATAGCAGGTTTTGGGAGTCTATTCAACGAATTAAACAAATTTATCATTAAAAAACCCTAAGATCCCAAACTCCCTGCATAGAATCGCTAAGAAACCCCATGCAATTTAAGACTACCTATAATGAATGTAAACCAGAAATGAAAGAATTTTGAGAAATCCAAATGAAACTAGAGAGAAATTGTTGAATTGGGTTAATAGTAAGGTTGAAGTAGAACTAGATGGAGAGTACCTGTATGAAGCTAACAAAGTTACAGGGAATAGAGGATCCCTAGCGAAGGCTTATTACGATTTTCATTACCATATTTTTGAAAAATAAAAGAGAAGGGATGTTTTGATTAATTGGAATACAAAAGATTGTAAATGTTTCAAACATGGAAAATCCAAAGACCAAAGTAACAAGTGGACATAACATTTCAACTCATTGTCAGATAAAGGTTTATTATGTACGATTTATCAAACTAGATATATGAATGTGTATTAAGTAATATGATTGAGGGATATCAAATGGGGAAGAAGATGAATAGTATTCGGTTAAGGAATAATTAGTCAACAAACGTCTATTATGGAAAAGGGATAACTAGAAGACACCTTCATTTTGCCAAAAAGGAAGTAATTGACCCAAAAAAGTGACTTCATTCCCTCATAAAGCCACAAAAACAATTTTGGGACTAAATAGACCAACCCTAAAAAATTCGTAGGGTATTTGTGTGACACCATAAAATTCGAGAAAATTTAAAACTTTTTAAATCATCTGTAACCATTCAATTGTTACAATTTGTTTTCAAAATATTTTATACATCAGAGTTCCCAAAAATCATAATCATCAATCGAGAAAGTGTACGGTCACGCCTTTGCCTACCCGCGGCCATTCGCTGACCCTGAAACAATAAACTGAAACTGTAAGCCCGAAAGCTTAGTGAGTTATCCCCCAAAATACCCATACACACAACCATACACATACCGCAATGAACAACATACTATGGGTCCAGTCAACCATCGGGTTGAAATACCAACATACCGTAACACATATACAAATAATCAACATCTACCGTGTCCACAATTTTATAGACTAGATTACCCTTGGGCCCACAGTGTGAGTCTGGATTGCCTTCTGGGCCCACATCTCACATCCGGATTGCCATTGAGCCCACAGTACGAGTCTCCCTCAGCTCGTATCTGGAATGCTCCCGAGCCCACAGTATGAGTCTCCCTTAGCTCGTATCTAGAATGCTCCAGGGTTTGTTGGTTACCGCACGGAGCAGTTTCACCTCAACTCATCCCACATAATATGTCGACATATAACACAACTAATACGCATACAAATAATTACATCAGACTACAGGTAGTCCTACAGATCTACCTAACTGGCATAACAACTAGCATGCAGACAGTCAGACCAACTATAGGTCCCTAAGCATAACCACATTCGATCTACCAGGATACCGATCTAACAGATCATACTAGCATATAACCATCCTATCTACCAGGATGCCGAGCTAACATATCACAATAGTAACTATCTCAATTAACAAATCAAAGGGCCGGCCTTGGTGCCTTAGACCCTTGAGTATAGTGAGGATAACTCACCTTGCAATGCCGGACAGAACCACAAAATCACTCTCCCGAAACACTGCCCCAAACTCCAAAACTGATAACCATCAATGATCCAATTCATAAATATCCGCTTACCAATTACTCTTAAAAGTCAAACTGGTCAACCCTTGGTTCGAGGTCAAAGTCAACTGTCAAGGTCAACATTCCATGTTGACCTCAATTTGTCGAGTACCCTCAGCTACTCGCTGAGTCACCATGCCACTCACTGAATCCAAGCCAATCTTCATCAGACTTACTGAGTTTTTCATCTAACCCGTCGAGTTCATGACCATCTTCATATGACTCACCGAGTCTACCATGCGAATTGCCGAGTCCCTTCAGTCCTTCATCCATACAGATGCTTTTTAGGCCATGCCAAGGCTCCATACTACAGATCCAAGCTCCCAAGGCATGCTTATCACATAAAGTTGCAAAATTTATGTGCATGTAAGGCTCTGATAACTCAAAATGCCAAAACCAAGCTTGAAATGGGGTTTTACACTTAAGGAGGGGTTCATGCTTGCCAAAGCTGATAGCTTTATGGACTTATAAATCAAAGAGAGTTAAGATCTAAAGTTACAACTTCAGATCTGAGCTCATACCCAAGAATAGCTTCATAAACAAGCCAAGAAGCCGTTACTTCATCCAATGATATCTAGAAAGGAATGAGGCCAAGATCATGAATTGATACCTCAAATGAATCTAGATGAGATAGACTTCAGACCCACAAACATTCTTGCCTCCAACTTGTTGATCTTCAAGCTTCTTGCATCAAGGTCTTCCTTCGAAGCTTTAAATTTACACTAATATGGAGCACACACACGAATTAGGGTTCCTGGACTGTCAAGAGGCTGCAAAGGAACTAAGGGAGGCTAATGTTCCCTTAAATAGGGTGCCAAAACCCGGAAGTTAGGGTTTCACCCTCCAGCTCCAACTCGCCGAGTCACTCTTCCGACTCGGTGAGTTGGTCACTTAAACACGTGGCCCAAACCCGCTGCTACTCGACGAGTCAGGCAACCAAATCGTCGAGTAGATCTTGAATTCATGAGAATTCATAATCATAAATTGGTATTCGAGAATCGGGGAATTACAATTCTCCCCCACCTGAACTACACTTCGTCCTCGAAGTTTGCTGCGGTGAACATCCTCGGATAGTGCTCCCGCACTCTACTTTCAGCTCCCATGTCCACTCGGACCCTCTTTGGTGCTCCCAATGTACCCTTACCAAAGGTACCTCCTTGTCCCACAGAACCTTCACCCCTTTGTCCAGAATGGCCACATGCCTCACCACATAATCCAGCCGCTCACCATCCTGAATGTCATCCTGCGATACTACCGCCTCCTGATCCATGATGCACTTTTGCAAGTGCGAATCATGAAAGGTGATGCAAGTCCCGAATGAACCTTTTAAAAAGGCCTAACCTACAAGCCATTTTGCTAATTGACAACATCCTCATTATCCAATGTCACACCCCAAAACCGGAACGGCGGAAACGTTCTAGGGTGGATGACGTCATGTCAAGTATCACAACACATGCATTATAGTAATCAAAGTACAACAAAACATTGCATTAATAATAATAGTGTTACATGGTTTACTTTACAATACATCAAGGTAATACAAGTAAATATATAGGTGCAGCTTGGCACAAAATAGTCTTCAACAGAAGCTCCTGGATTGTACCTGTCTAATGCTGACCTGAGAATACAAGTTATTTGAAAAGCGGGTATCAGCATTTTTACAAATGCTGGTGAGTTCATAAGCATTTAGTGACATTTAAATCAAATACTTTATATAAGTGGTAGTTTTCAAGAATACAGTGAAATAGAGTCCTTTCCAGAAAATCCTGTATTTTCTAATTAAAAAGCAGTCTTTTACCAAGACTGGTTAGAGTTATGTGGTAAAAAGTAGTTTTCCCTTAAACACTTTCATTATCAAAATACAGGATTTGCTTTTTAAGAAAGTCGGAGAATATCAGGGAAAATAACATATGCCTCAGCGGTGAGGATTGCTGACTAAGGCAAAAGAATCATAGACACCATGAGGGTATCGAATGAACAACACGCCTGGCTCATTCTAACAAAAAGAGACACAGACCCCAGAGGGTACCAAATGAAACGTACAACTAGTAAGGTCTAAAAACAGTGAATACAGACCCCAGATAATATCAAATGAAAGATACTGCTAGCAAGGTCTAAAACAGTGAATACAGACCCCATACAGTATCAAATGAAAGATACAGCTAACAAGGTCTAAAAACAGTGTGACTCTGAGAGTGGGTTTCCAGCATACAGTGTAAATTGCTGGTGAATTACCATTACCTTAAGGCCATGAATTATAAGGTAACCTGGGATACTCGTAACCATACTAACCAACACTAGAGTACCTAACGCCCTATAAGCGTCTAGAGAATATGACATTTGTCACCCATTGGCTTGGTAGGCCGTGGACCGTAGTTAGCAGTCAGGGTGCAGGGGTGTCAATCCCGTATAGATCTATACACACAATATCCGCTCTCCCTACAGGAGACTCTGGTTACCAACTAGATGACGGAGAAGGCCGTGTCCCGAAGATGCATCCCAAATAGTGGGTAGTGTGTTTACAATACAGTGTTGAACTAGAGGTAGAGACTCATAACTGAACTAACTAAAGTAACCCTATATGTCTATGCTTGTGTACATAATATATAACTACTGAATCAAATGACCTTTGGATGCACATCCGATCCCACCAGACCACATCTCAACGAAGAAAAGGAAATAGGGCGGACAAGCCTTTCTAAGTCCTTCAATCATTACTTATATGCATCTAAACAAGCACAGACATACATCTAACTACACTTGAGTGTGTAACAAGTGGAATCGTATCGTGAAGTATAACCGAATCGTGATGTATAACCGAATCATGTGGAATATCCGAATCGTGAAGTATAAGCGTACAGTGTGGATTAACCGAATCGTGAAGTATAAGCATACAATGTGGATTAACCGAATCGTGAAGTATAAGCGTACAGTGTGGATTAACCGAATCGTGAAGTATAAGCGTACAGTGTGGATTAACCGTATCGTGATGAATAACCGAACATTGTGAATAACCGAATCGTGATGAATAACCGAACAGTGTGGAATAACCGGATCGTGAAGTATAAGCGTTAACTGATATAAGTGTATCACGAAGTGGAAACATTATCAAGTAGGAGTTTAAACTAAGTAAAAGCGAAGCAGTGGTATCTAACAAGTAAGAAAATATGGCATGAAAGAGAACCTTGAATAAAACCTTGGAAAACCTTTTTGCTTTAAGAAAATCAAAACTTGGTGTTCTTTGGTAAAATAAGTTTGAAAACCTTTAGAAATTCTTTAGAAACTTTCCATAAACCAGTTTAAAATGAACTTTGATAAAGCAGTATAAGTAAGAGTTTTGAATAATTGAAAACCTTTTTGGAAAACCATTTATAGTATCCTACTTGGTAAAACAGTTTACAGTGTGGTAAATCCTTGTGCATGCGGGTTATCAATCACATGTGATTGATATGATAACTGTCATGTTTAACTTGTATTCCCCCTATAAAACATGTAAAAACATTTAAAAGGTTCATTCAGGGGTATGAACTCACCTGGTGTAAGTGGATCCGACGAAGGCGCCGGTTGGGTGCTCGGTGTCAAGTAGGGACTTGGACACACTTAGAGACCTATTTAACATATGATAACATATGTTCACATACAATTAGTATATTATATACTAATTAAACAAGTATACGCACTCTAAGGAGCGGAAAACACTTTGGTTAAGTGTTTGGGGTGTCCCGGGTAACATTTAAGGGCTTGAATAACTTAGGAATGGAGTTTACTCTCCAAGAGTAAACTCACCATAGGGTGTTTACGGCCCTGGGACTACTCCCCATGAGTTTACGGCCGTAAACTCATGGTGAGGGTGTTCTAGGATGCTAAACTGTCTCATATCAATTGTGGGATTTTCCTAGGTCCAAATATAAAAGGTGTGAATGGATTTATGGCATCATTTGGACCATTTGAGGAGTTTACGGCCCTAAGAAAGGGAGTTTACGGCCGTAAGTTCCTATACACTCTTTCTTTTGGTGTTTTAATGGCTTAAGTGGTAGAGGGTAAAATCCTAAGCATTTTTCCAAGTCAAATGGGGAGTTTAGGGTACCAATTGGGCATTCAATGGGAGTTTACGGCCCATGAACCACCCCTATGGGAGTTCAAGGCCGTGAACTCCTACTCCCCTAGTTTTATTGAAGTTTAAGGCTTCTACAATGGTGGTATTGCTTCAAGGTATTTTTCCAAGGCCATTGGTGTGTTTAAGGGCATTTTTAACACAAAAATATGAGTTTACTCCCCATGAAGAGGAGTTTACGGCCCAAGCATGTTCTTGGGCAGTAAACTCATGTTTACTCCCCAAAATGCTAGTTCAAGGTGTTCTAAGTCCGATTCCATAAGCCTACATGTCATATCTAAGCCTTAGGGACAATTTAGAGGTGTTTTAGGGCTTAAAAACCCCATTAAATGGTGTTCACGGCCCAAGAGTGTTCTTGGGCCGCAAACACATGATTATGTCCCTATTTTATGTTTTAAACTCGAATTTGCAGGCTAGATAAGTTATAAAACGAGTTAGGATAGTTTACCTACTCGTTTGGGGCTCGAAACGGACGATTTTTGGCTCGAATTTAAATTGTAGAGAGAGAGAGAGAGAGAGTGGGGAGAGTGTAAAAAGTCTCCAATGGACTCCACTCACCCTTATATAGGGGTTGGAGTTGGGGCTCAGTGGAAATTACGACTATAACGACATAATATAAATAAATAAATAAAACATTTATTTATTTTGCGACCCCTAGTTAACGGAACTTTTATAAAATGGAATATTCCGTTAACGGTAACGGGGTGATGTAACGGAATAAACTTTGGGTTGTCACATCATCCCCCCATTAGAGGGAATTTTTTCCCGAAATTCAGGTCTAGGCAAGGAATTAGGTATGAATGACCGAGTAGAGGCAGGAGGGTACTTCCTATTCTGTTTGTCCTCGCATTCCCCTGTGAATCTTTGGTCTGTGTTTGTCATTCCAACAAACCTTCACCTACGGGATGCGGATTCCATCTCGTGTAGTTAGTGGGTTCTGACTGGTGTATCTACGAGGTTATGGTTCTCAATGGTATCTATCAAGATGAGTGGGATACGAAGAGTGACGTCGGGTAAACACTGATCAAGTCTAAGAAGTGGATCATTCGGGTGTGAAACTTGTGGAATATCCGAAAGTAGTAGTGGTCTAACGAGGGTTGGACCAAATCTCTGTGAGGATTCTCAGATGGTCCTAAGCTCTCGGAAGGGTAGAGCTTTTCAGTACTTAGAACATAGTATACTCCTATGGCAAGATCATCACTGGCGTGATCGCCATTCCGAAGTTCCTAACGTTCTCTCTCGTACTGGTAGTGTAGTCCTTCAGGTTGGTTCTTAGGAAGCTCGGGTTGTCCTTGGGTTCGCGTTTTCCTGTTAATTGGATTTTAGAGGCTTTCTAGATCCTCGAATGGGTTGCGTGACTTTGGTTATCTGTCTGCTATAGAGTGTCTATCTCAAGCTCGTGCAAAATGAACCTGCACTAATGATTCTTGAGATACGGAAACCCTCAGGGTCGGGGAGATAGGGTTTCACCAGACGAGTGTTGGACTATCTTCGGAGGTGGTTCTACTATTTCTGCGTGAGATAGTATTCGTGGAACACCTGATAGTCCGATGAATCTTGCGAGACGTGCCCTAATTTCCAAGGCGTTGGTTTATTCTAGTGCGGAAAGAGGTTGCTCTTGCATAACCCCTCGACTAACACCAAGGCTGATGTCAAGTCTATAATCTCTTCGGGATCTGGGTCATGAGGCTTAACGCAACTACTTCCGCACTTTGATCAAGTATTCTTAGCTGCGGAGGTTATCCTGTGGTTCTCGGTATTCTAGTGTTCACTTCGGAGAATGAAGTCTATCGTCTACAGGGCGACGACAATTTCCTCCATGCGAGGGGGTGGAGGATCCTAGGCACTATTTGTCTGTAACGGGGTGGATGAAGTGCCTGAGTAGTGCGAACATCTTCAGCAACTACTCTTCTGAAGGTTCTGAGTTTTCTCGGTCCAGACCAAATCTAGTGAGTATAGGGTTTCATCACTCGGAATTTTAATCTCCTCATCCATTCTTCTCAGAGTTCAACCCATCGCAGCTTTCGGATTTCCGGGATATCCGCTGCGATGCTTAATTCAGGGGATTAAGCGTGAATGGATGGTCGTAGTCAATGTCCTTGACTCTTACGACTCGGACTTTTTTACCAACCGAGGGTGTTAGCTACTATGTTGGCTCAAGCGGAATGACAACAACTTTGGATTTGTGGTCATTATAGTAGCTCAATCTATAGGGGTTCTCTTGACTCTAGCTCCCGTTCCATGGGGTAGGATGAAGGGTCTTTCTAGGGAATCTACTAGGTATGCTTCGGTTGGTTATCGTCTTCTGGAATGCATGCAGTGCCTTTCGCTTCGGTTCTTATCTGTCTAAGGAGGGTTGGTTAATAACGCGCGGTACCCCTCTCCTGGGTACTTCGGAAAGTTTGAAATAAAAGTGACGACTGACGGATCGCATTGATCATTATTACTTTTATTTTTTTTAGGTTCGGAAGAACCTTTATTTGCCGAAAGGGCTATGGAGAAAGTTATTTTTACACAACACTAAGGATTTACACATGGCTAAACGAAGTCAAACCATGATCGATAGAGTCGTCGAAGTTGGCATACCTCGACATGATATAAAATGAAGATCGATAGAGTCATGCGCCGAATAGGCACACCAGTTCTAGGCATCTCGAGTTTAGTCCTATGGATCACTACCGTCGATACTTGGACCGATAGAGTCGACGCGGAACTATAGAGAGTCCTAAGTGTTCTGAATAGAGTACCTTTTTCATGAATGGATTTTCACGAGGCATTTCTATAATCGCCTAACATATACTAGTCATGTATAATTAAGGTGGGGAGAACTGTTGACTGAGCAACTCCGCCCTAAATCCACAACCAAACGAGGAACAGGAAATGAGGTGGCATTCACTCACTCTAGGTCTATCAATCTTAACTATACATGGCCGTAACGTATATGTTTAGCCATTATAGTTTTACCTGATGAATTTTAAATTTTATAACAGTGTTGCAACTTTCGCCTTAATGGGGAAGTATTTACATTTTGAATTAGTCTTTTAATGTTTTCAGTTTAGTTATCTGAGATCGTAAGACGTACCAAAAATCTACCAGGTTCCTTGATGATTCTCCCTAAGCAGTAGAGTTAGACTCCTCCTGTGTCCTTGTCTTTCCCTTCGGTTGGCCGTCCTTCTTGAAGTGTCCCATTTCACCACATCGGTGGAAAACTGTATGGATCGCCACATTGGTGGTTGACGTAATGAACTCAACCGGGGTTCTGCAGACGCGAGCAGTATGCCCCAACATGTGGCACCTAGCACAATAGAGCTCCCGACAGACACCATGATGATGGTAGCTGCACTTGCTGCAATGGGGAAGGTTTCCTAAGTATGGTCTCCTAGGTGTAGGGATGGAAGGGTTACTAGGGAATTTGACCATCTTAGCTCGTTGCCCTTCGGAAGGTCCTTCAGCCGAGGTACTTCCCTCCTCGATCTTGATCTTTCTCTTCAGTGGATTTGAGTGAGGTTCTTGGGCGGTGGGGTATGCAGAGGTTGGTTGCTGCTGTCCACTACTAGGATCGGAATTCTCGATAGGGCCCTTGCTAACATTGGCGTTGTTAGCATTCAAGTGAGCCATGACAACTTCTACGGCTGCCGAGACTGCAGCTTGGAATGTAGCTTCATCGAATAAGAGAGTAGGTTTCTTGCTTGCGTACTGGTTGCGCGTCTTCGATGGCATGGTTTTTCCTACACGGAAAGGAATACAAGATGATAAGAGACGATGGCTAGCCCTGGACATATCTGCCCTGACTGTATTAGGCATAAACTTTCCCGTGCCTTGGATGTTGGTTGTCTGAGTGTCGACCTACATCCTTACGATGTAGTCCTGGTATGCAATGTAGGAGTATGAGCATCGGAAAGGCCATAAGATGCGAGTCGTTCCTACTACGTTACCTTTATACTGGGAAGGTTTCACTCTCTGGCCTGGAAAGATTTGAGAACAGTTCGGAACGAACACCGCGGAAAGAGAGGCTTATAAAGACTTATGGCTAAATATCCTCAATAAATGTGCGGGGATCCGCTCTTATCGTGTAACTGGCAACGGGAAACGACGATTTACCTAACACATAGCGTGAGTAGTGTAATCACTAACTCACTATATTGTATTATTTTAAGGGTGTATTAGCGTGACGAACATGAGGGTAAGGCACTTCTTGGGTTCCATGTACTGGCTCCCTCTGTCTGCCTCGTATCTTTGATTGGAATCGGCGTTGGTTTACTTCGGGTAGTTACCTAGGGTTCTCTCCTCATATGGACATATTGAATCTCTACTCCGCCTTACTTCCGAATTCCGACTCTGGGTGTCATCACTTCATGATGGACGACTGGAAATCTCGGAAGTTTAGGTGAATTCCTCACCGATGTCCCTAAAAGGTATAGGAACTTGGTGAATTCAATAGTCTCGACCTAGTTCATTCGTTTCCGAGCTAGAAATCTTCTCAATGAACTTCTTCGGGGTCGGACTCAACTCTTCTGTTAAGCACTGAAGTGGATAGGGTTTTCTACAGGGTTCGTGCGAGAATTGAAATGTCTAAAGAATCCTAAGAGATTATTAACATTTCACTGGATGATCCATATCGAGTCCTGCTACGATTACACAGGGTATACAAATCATATATATCTTAGATCTGATAGGCCTTCGAATATGTGATACTACTCTGTATCCACATCCCAACGAGGAAAAGGAAGTAGAGCGAAACCACACATTCATAGCTTATGGGATCCTTATTATATATAACCTTGGGAGTATACCCTCTGTAGTTGTAGGTATATCAATAAGGATCTTTTTAGTTCTTCACACAAGGTTATCTATGTATCCTAAAATACCGCTATGGTATTTTTATTTCTTGTTTGGTTCTTATCTTCTGATTATGATTCTGGGATTATTGTTAGTCTTTTAGTATTCCGAAATGCTCCTATATTATTTTAACTTTATGTTTGGCTCTAGCATTCCTAGTTGGTAAGTTTTAGACCTGTTGCAACACCACTATCACTCCCAAGCACATGTTCATCGCATCTCGAATAAATGTAGTAGATCAGGTTACATTTATTCCAGCTTACGATTACATAACTGCCCAGGTTTGACGACAATGCTCAACATCCGAAGACTTTTATTATCGTTCTTCTTGTGATACTTGTGTTCGAGTGTTTAGATTCTGGATGTTATTATACTTTGGTAAAATATGGTTATATTTTAACGTATAATTCTTGGTCAGAGTGTTTTATTCCCATGTATTTATAGGCTGTACATCTTTTATGAATTGATATACTTAGCTCACTATAAACAATGCTCTGATACCAATCTGTCACACCCCAAAAACGGAACGGCGGAAACGTTCTGGGGTGGATGACGTCATGTCAAGTATCACAACACATGCATTATAGTAATCGAAGTACTACAAAACATTGCATTAATAGTAATAGTTTTACATGGTTTACTTTACAATACATCAAGGTAATACAAGTAAATATATAGGTGCAGCTTGGCACACAATAGTCTTCAACGGAAGCTCCTGGATTGTACCTGTCTAATGCTGACCTGAGAATACAAGTTATTTGAAAAGTGAGTATCAGCATTTTTACAAATGCTGC
Organism: Lactuca serriola; assembly: GCF_051521515.1. NCBI lineage: Eukaryota > Viridiplantae > Streptophyta > Magnoliopsida > Asterales > Asteraceae > Lactuca > Lactuca serriola. Next base: position 285,688,369 of record NC_136411.1, read on the forward strand.
TGAGTTCATAAGCATTTAGTGACATTTTAATCAAATACTTTATATAAGTGGTAGTTTTCAAGAATACAGTGAAATAGAGTCCTTTTCAGAAAATCCTATATTTTCTAATTAAAAAGCAGTCTTCTACCAAGACTGGTCAAAGTTATGTGGTAAAAAGTAGTTTTCCCTTAAACACTTTCATTATCAAAATACGGGATTAGCTTTTTAAGAAAGTCAGAGAATATCAGGGAAAATAACATATGCCTCAACAGTGAGGACTGCTGACTAAGGCAACAGAATCATAGACACCAGGAGGGTATCGAATGAACGACACCGTTGACTCAGTCTAACAAAAAGAGACACAGACCCCAGACGGTACCAAATGAAAGGTACAACTAGTAAGGTCTAAAAACAGTGAATATAGACCCCAGACAGTATCAAATGAAAGATACAACTAGCAAGGTCTAAAACAGGGAATACAGACCCCAGACAATATCAAATGAAAGATACAACTAACAAGGTCTAAAAACAGTGTGACTCTGAGAGTGGGTTTCCAGCATACAGTGTAAATTGCTGGTGAATTACCATTACCTTATGGCCATGAATTATAAGGTAACCTGGGATACTCGTAACCATACTAACCGACACTAGAGTACCTGACGCCCTACAAGCGTCTAGAGAATATGACATTTGTCACCCATTGGCTTGGTAGGCTGTGGACTGTAGCTAGCAGTCAGGGTGCGAGGGTGTCAATCCCGTATAGATCTATACACACAATGTCCGCTCTCCCTACAGGAGACTCTGGTTAACAACTAGACGACGGAGAAGGCCGTGTCCCGAAGATGCATCCCAAATAGTGGGTAGTGTGTTTCCAATACAGTGTTGAACTAGAGGTAGAGACTCATAATTGAACTAACTAAAGTAACCCTATATGTCTATGCTTGTGTACATAATATATAACTAATGAATCAAAAGACCTTCGGATGCACATCCGATCCCACCAAACCACATCTCAACGAAGAAAAGGAAATAGGGCGGACAAGCCTTCCTAAGTCCTTCAATCATTACTTATATGCATCTAAACAAGCACATACATACATCTAACTACGCTTGAGTGTGTAAAAAGTGGAATCATATCCTGAAGTATAACCGAATCGTGATGTATAACTGAATCGTGTGGAATAACCGAATCGTGAAGTATAAGCGCACAGTGTGGATTAACCGAATCGTGAAGTATAAGCGTACAGTGTGGATTAACCGAATTGTGAAGTATAAGCGTACAGTGTGGATTAACCGAATCGTGAAGTATAAGCGTATAGTGTTGATTAACCGAATCGTGAAGTATAAGCATACAGTGTGGATTAACCGAATCGTGAAGTATAAGCGTACAGTGTGGGTTAACCGTATCGTGATGAATAACCGAACATTATGAATAACCGAATCGTGATGAATAACCGAACAATGTGGAATAACCGGATCGTGAAGTATAAGCGTTAACTGATATAAGTGTATCAGGAAGTGGAAACGTTATCAAGTAGGAGTTTAAACTAAGTAAAAGTGAAGCAGTGGTATCTAACAAGTAATCAAATACGGCATGAAAGAGAAGCTTGAAGAAAACCTTGGAAAACCTTTATGCTTTAAGAAAATCACAACTTGGTGTTCTTTGGTAAAATAAGTTTGAAAACCTTTAGAAATTCTTTAGAAACTTTTCATAAACCAGTTTAAAATGAACTTTGATAAAGCAGTATAAGTAAGAGTTTTGAATAATTGAAAACCTTTTTGGAAAACCTTTTATAGTATCCTACTTGGTAAAATAGTTTACAGTGTGGTAAATCCTTGTGCATGCGGGTTATCAATCACATGTGATTGATATGATAACTGTCATGTTTAACTTGTATTCCCCCTATAAAACATGTAAAAACATTTAAAAGGTTCATTCAGGGGTATGAACTCTCCTGGTGTAAGTGGATCCGAAGAAGGCGCCGGTTGGGTGCCCGGTGTCAAGTAGGGACTTGGACACACTTAGAGACCTATTTAACATATGATAACATATGTTCACATACAATTAGTATATTATATACAAATTAAACAAGTATATACACTCTAAGGAGCAAAAAACACTTTGGCTAAGTGTTTGGGGTGTCCCGGGTAACATTTAAGGGCTTGAATGACTTAGGAATGGAGTTTACTCTCCAAGAGTAAACTCACCATAGGGTGTTTACGGCCCTGGGACTACTCCCCATGAGTTTACGGCCGTAAACTCATGGTGAGGGAGTTCTAGGATGCTAAAATGTCTCATATCAATTGTGGGATTTTCCTAGGTCCAAATATAAAAGGTGTGAATGGATTTATGGCATCATTTGGACCATTTGAGGAGTTTATGGCCCTAAGCAACAGAGTTTATGGCCGTAAGCTCCTATACACTCTTTCTTTTGGTGTTTTAAGGGCTTAAGTGGTAGAGGGTAAATTCCTAAGCATTTTTCCAAGTCAAATGGGGAGTTTAGGGTACCAATTGGGCGTTAAATGGGAGTTTACGGCCCATGAAGCACCCCTATGGGAGTTCACGGCCGTGAACTCCTACTCCCCTAGTTTTATTGAAGTTTAAGGCTTCTACAATGGTGGTATTGCTTCAAGGTATTTTTCCAAGGCCATTGGTGTGTTTAAGGGCATTTTTAACACACAAATATAAGTTTACTCCCCATGAAGAGGAGTTTACGGCCCAAGCATGTTCTTGGGCAGTAAACTCATGTTTACTCCCCAAAATGCTAGTTCAAGGTGTTCTAAGTCCGATTCCATAAGCCTACAAGTCATATCTAAGCCTTAGGGACAATTTGGAGGGGTTTTGGGGCTTAAAAACCCCATTAAATGGTGTTCACGGACCAAGAGTGTTCTTGGGCCGTAAACACATGATTATGTCCCTATTTTATGTTTTAAACTCGAATTTGCAGGCTAGATAAGTTATAAAACGAGTTAGGATAGTTTACCTACTCGTTTGGGGCTCGAAACGGACGATTTTTGGCTCGAATTTAAGTTGTATAGAGAGAGAGAGAGAGAGAGTGAGGAGAGTGTAAAAAGTCTCCAATGGACTCCACTCATCCTTATATAGGGGTTGGAGTTGGGGCTCAGTACAAATTACCCGATACTGCCGTTATACGGGGCTTTTGGTCGCACCCGATTTAGTGGTCGTAATAATAAAAACTAACTTTTTTCAATTAAATGGAAATGCAACTTAAGTGTTTTTATTTACCTTATTACGACTATAACGACATAATATAAATAAATAAATAAAACATTTATTTATTTTGCGACCCCTAGTTAACGGAACTTTTATAAAATGGAATATTCCTTTAACGGTAACGGGGTGATGTAACGAAATAAACTTTGGGTTGTCTCATCCAACGTATCGGAAACCCAACTTTCCCTCTTCCCGAGGTGAAGCCTTTGTGCTGATAGGACAATTGTCCCTCAATATCATACAAAATCAATCCACTAATACACGAACACTCACGCCTGGCCCAATCAGCCTCGAGCTAGAATGCCAGGCATGCCTACGATGGGTCCAGTCATCCCTAGGATGGAATACCCTCGCATCCCGCACATGTTTGGCCCAGTCAACCCACAGGTTGGAATACCAAATATATCAGGTCTAATTAATCACAGGGTCTGGTCATCTCTATGATGGAATACCCTAGATTGGAATACCTCTATGAACATAACTTGGGTCTACTCATACTTGAGATCAAAGGATCTATCCATGCGTCTCATCCATGATTCTCTGATTCGTCACAACCGAGCGCATCTCCCCAAATCTTCAACAGTACATCCAATCTGAACGCGCTCCTACAACAGACATAACCAACATAATCTCTATGCCCACAGCCTATGACCGGAATACCCTTATGTTGTCCTCAACATAGATCTGGATTGCCTCTGAGCCCACAGCATGAGTCTGATATGCCCTCCTCGGCCCTCAGCTCATGACTGGAATGCTTCCGATGACCGATCGACACTACTGTTGTCACTTCAGTTGCCCAACACTCCGACCTAGCGGATATCCATTTTCCTCCGCCACTCGAAGGTCCTAATCGACGCTCCTCTCATCAACGAGCAACCTAACGATACAAAAACTACTACCACACATGAATCCCAAGCCATAACCCACTTCAACTCTTCCTCCAACCATATGACGTTTCTCAAACGAAGTCGAACCTCCTTGGTCCTAACCTGTCTGCCCACAACCCGAACATCGGACACCTCACCCATTACTGAACCAAAACACACACACACACACACAAATGGCAGTCCCACGTGTCTTCCCGAAAAGAAACCGACTGGATGGACCTGCTTCCACGCCCTGCCACCAACTCCTGCCAACATAATGAATGTTACATGACCCACGTCAGCCTCACACCCTACCTGGTCTTTAGTGACCCATCTTCTCCTTACTTTAGACACGCTATAGCTCTATCACAGATGAAACCAACCCAAGACACATCACAATAACTCAAACCATCATCAACATACCTACCATTACCGGCCAACCATCACGACACTCATATCTAACCCATATCACCCCTTCGGGTTAGAATACCAACATGTCTAATCAATTAAACTATCGAGTAGAAATTCTCAGTGTTTCTTGGCCTACCGCCTCAACCCTACCGCTCCCTTCGAGCCTTCGTGCCTACGACTTACAGTTGGCCCGCACCCGGTATCTTAGCCTACTGCATAGAGCAGGACCGCCTAAACCCTATCCAAATGCCATAGATGATCATGAGAAAGGTCTAACCCAGTTCCCAGAACCTGAATGATAGGATATTCTAATCCCAAACCTTCCCAAAACTGACTAATACCCATTCGGATCCACCTCCGGTCCCCAACTGGAGTATTACCTGATCCAAGAAGATAAAACCTCAGAGACACTCCGAACTGCTGGGATCACCAAGATCCTTAGAACTCTATCTGATCTCTAACAACAAGTTCCGATCAAACTAAAATACACTGGAGTCTTCAGCCTATTCCAGCAACATGTTCAATACTTGGGGAAAAACCTACTGATTGATATAGCATAGTAGTATACCCAATACCCGCACATAGTCTACAAACACATATAGAGTCTTTAGCATGACTGGACCGCCTTACTAGGCTTTTAGTCTATCCGGGGTGCTCTAAACTATTGAGCACCTCCTTGGACCCCCTTTCTGATGCTCTCTCCCATGCATCATGTTCTCACCCACTTGGGGCTTCGAACTCCAGATCTACTCCGTGGACTATATCCCTAGCCTAACCCTAGGCCTCATGTCAATCGTCCACCCTCTCGGAAATCCATGGTCTGATCCCTGACTCGCGTGACCACCACATATGCTAAATAACCTGAACTCCCATGCTATATGCACTGCTAAGCCCTGGCAGCTAACAAAACCCTCAATCTATCAATCCAAAAACCCTTAGAGTTGAGCATGCCCTCGACTGAATACTCAAACTGAACTTGATTCTTGACTAGAACTCCAACTTGGGTTCCCAACTTCTGCTATCAAGCACCCAAAAGACGTGTTCATATGTTGGGGATTTTTGTCAAACCCCCAATCAACACAACCCTCAACCCAAGCAGCCACTAGGGCATCCATTCTCCTTATCGGGTTGTGAAACTTATCCCTGTAATATCTGGTTTCGGATTATCCATGGTTAGGGTTCATGGGCCGCGAGTCGGGGGCTAGGAGTTCTCGGGTGGAGGCGAGTTGCTACAAGCGTAGGGCATCTCATTACCTTTCCGTAGGGATGAGGATTTTCGATATTCGAGTCATTTTGAAGATGCTATGTAAGTTTGGGAGAGTTGGCAAGATAAGTCCCTAAGTGAGGTTTTTGGCAGAAAAGTACGCTGGGCGTACGTATACCTACGCTTAGCGAACAGATACGCATGTTTCTTAAGCAAGAGCCACCTAGTACGTTGGGCGTACCAGGGGAGGTACCCTGGGCGTACTAGGCACAGAAGGAAACCATAATTAAATGAAGTGCCCCTATATAAAGAAAGAGATGGTCTCATTTTTGGCCACCTTCCTCAGTTAATAAACCCTCTTAAAGCCTAATATCCGTTTTTGAGCTTGTGAGTGGCCATGACGAGCTTCTTTGTGTTCTTATGGGCTTTTGGGAGTTCTGAAGGAGCATGGAAGGGAGTGAAGTTGAAGAACCGGCTGCGGGTATGAGATTTTTTGGGGCTAAAGCACCATTTGAAGGTATAAAGCTCCAAGCTTTTCCTCTCTTTTTGTTTTGTGCATATTAGGGTCCATTTAAGGGTTTTTAGTCCCAAACTTGAGACTTTATGAGTTGATGCACTCCAAAACTGAATAACCTATCCTCTAAAGTGTTTCAAGTGGTGGAAAACCATAAAAATAAGGCATTGATCGTGTGAATCTACCCATGCATGAGTTATGAGAAATTTGGGTTAAGAAAGTAAGAGTTTTTATGTGTTGTGACCTTACCATCGATTCAAAGGCTTAAAGTTGTTAACTTTATGGAGTAAGAGATGTTAGGAAGTCCAGATCCAAGAGTTGAGCTAAGGTCTTAACGGGTTAAGACCTAGAAAATGGATTAAGCAAGTCTGAGGGTACGCGCCGCGTAATCCTAGTACGCCCCGCGTACTGGGTTGAGGTCCCCGATCAATTTCTTGAGTGTTTGGGTACGCTAAGCGTACCAGGAGGTACGCCCCGCGTAACTCCTTCTAGGGGTTTTTGGGCTAAGCATTTTGTCGGGACATGAGTGTGTGGCCGGGAGTTTGGACCTCATGTAATAGAGTCTTGGACTAGAGAAGTGTATGTATGTGCTTTGGGCCTTTGGTTTGGACTTGCCTTTTTGGTTGGTAATTGGGCCGCGTGAGGGCCCATTTATTATTTGGTTTGGTGGGCCCAATGGGCTTAGGGCATTAATGGACTATAAGGTGGTCTATCTTTAGACCCAATAAGTGAGAGGTTGGACTTAGCTCCTAATTGAGATTATCGTGGGTTTGGCACAGAGTTAGAGTCTGGTGCGTAGCAGTAGTGTTTATAGGAGCTGTTCTTCATCCGAGGTGAGTGTTCTCACTATACTTTACCTAGAGTGGTAACTATAGTTATGTGACAGAGTATTTTGTATGCTATTTATATGATGTGATACACTGTATTATTTCTATGTTATCTATGCTATGTATGTTTTAGAGTTTACAGAGTTAGGACCGGAAGGTCCATAGAGTTAGGACCAGAGGGTCCACAGAGTTATGGGACTGGAGGGTCCCACTGAGACACATTGACCAGAGGTTAAAACAGAGTTAATGCCTCGAGTGGCTAATATGTGTTGTATGTGGTATTTTGGCGAACTCAGTAAGCTTCGTGCTTACCGTGTTATGTGTTATGTGTTTCAGGTTGTTTTTTCTTATCTGGATCGCGGGACGGCACCTGTTTGACTGTTCACACCACAAAAAGAGTTAAGAGGATCTTGGATTAATAATGGAGTTGTGATTTGTAACTAAATAAAAGAGATTTTTATAAGATATGTTATGAAGAGTATGCATCTTAAAAATGAAAAATTATTTTAAATTTTCACGGTGTTACAAGTTGGTATCAGAGCCTTGGTTTAAGGGATTCAGATGTACCTTCAGGTATATCTGGACTCAAACTGAGGAAATGAGGAATGTTTTCAAAATAAATGATTTTTCTATAACGAGTAAGAGTTCCTAAGAGAAAGCGGAAGGAGCAATGTGTACAATCAGCCAGAGCCCGAACGGTGATTTCCCAAAATACCATTAACTTTGTGTTATGAAATATGTTATGAGATATTATGCATGCTAGAGATAGACTAGGTATTTCATGTTTTAGGACTAGAGTGGGCTGATTTGTGATGCCTTAGCCTAGGAGTTGTTGTTATTAGTGATGCACTTTCGAGTATGTGCTGAGGAAAAGTATCCAGCAGGAATCCTATGTAGAGATGGATTTGGGTAGAGTTGCAGAGTTCGGTGATATCTTTTGAGTATGAGTAGAGCTAGTGGAGTTATCACCTAGAGCGAGTTAAATGTGTTTATTTGACGCCCGAATGCTACTTGCTTCGTGCTTTGTGGAACTTCCGATGATGGGAGTCGGCTACCAAGTGAATGTGATGATATTCAGGAGGTAGATGACTAGCATCATAAGGAGTTTCTCAGCAGCTAATGGCGGAGAGGTGTGAGAACCTGGAAAGAGTCTAGGATGTGACCTTAGTCAGATAAGTACGCTGATAGAGTAGAGCATTGGTGATGAGAAGGTCGAGCAGCTACTTAGGGAATCCGGGATGGTTCGTGCAGAGAGTATGGGTAGATGTGGCAGGTAGTATGGGCCCGTACTACTGAAAGCAGAGAACCCACACTCGACGCAGGGAGTATTCTAGGGGTTCTGAGTAGAAGATCGAGAGGTGATGTCATGGTTCAAGTACCATGATTGGTAGCAGATTGAGAGGTGATGTCATGGTTCAATTACCACGATTGGTAGCAGATCGAGAGGTGATATCATGGTTTGAGTACCATGATTAGTAGCAGATCGAGGGGCGATGTCATGGTTCGAGTACCATGATTGGTGACAGATCGAGAGGTGATGTCATGGTTCGAGTACCATGATATGTGGCGGTTAGTACTTCTGGTTTTGCTGGTTATTCCGCAATGATTATCTACACCAAGGTCGAATGTGAAGGAGTATGGGCCCAGAAGGCCAGGGTGAACGAGTTTTAGTGGAGAATCCCTTGATAGGGAAAATGAGTTAGCTCCAAGGGATTGTTGGTGATATGCCTGTGGAGTCGCAAGACTCAGAGATGAGTAGGGACGGTGCGTTATGGAGGGGTACGGTCTGAGCTGGGGGACCGGCCGATGGTAGATATGTCACTTTCCGTGACCCGAGTGGTGCTATTTCCGTTTCTTGTGGGAGACGTAAGGGGAGTTGAGATTTCGGTTTCTGAGTTGAGGTGAGCCCTGTGGGATTGCACTGATGGTGATTTTTCAATCAGAGTATCTGGCAGTAGGTCTATCACGAGGGAATAATATAGCTTGATCAGGTTGACAGTGGGGACTGAAATGGATAAGGACCAGGATACACCTTATTTGACTATAATAGGTCATGTGTTAGCTACAGTGTTGGGCGATCAAGAGGAGTGTATCAGGGCAGTGACTCTTATTGTTCTTGACAGGTATAGGGAGTGGAAATGTGGTTTCTGCTCTTATGATAAGGTACATGTTGGAGCATTGGGAAAGGAGTTAAGGATGAGGAGTATGATGGTTCATTATTTCTAGATCCATAGTTAGTGTTAACACTGGATAGTTGGGAGGTCCGATGAGGGTATAGTGTGAGATCTTGAATGACTAGAGGCAGTCACGATGGTAAGTATTGAAGGTTGCATACAAGATTCTGGTATTTGGATTTGTTTGATCCTTGTCAGAGAGATCATCGAGCGTTGCATAGCACCTTGCGGAATTAGGTGCGATGTTACTATTGGAGACAGTCTGTGGGATAGAGTGTTGGTGCACCAATTGGTGATGGTTCGAACCCTAAGTGGGGGAGGACCGAGTATTTGGTTGAGAGGATTAGAGAGTTGTTCGAAATCGGTTAGAGATCGGGATATAGGGACCTACAGTGTGGTTTCAAGTGATCAGGGTTATTGGTAATTAAAGCAAGGTACAGAGTGAGATAATGCATGTGGTATATGTTTGGTAAAGGCTAAATGTCTCCACGGCAAGTGGCCATCAGTCGGAGACCGTGATGAATAGGAATTCTTCGGGGTGGTTGGCTCGTAGGGTTGGTTCGGCGATGGAAGAATCCTGGTTCAAATGTTTGGGCTCTTATGCAGTTTGGGAAGGAGTTTCGGATTGCCAACAACATGTTTTGGGTCATTGATGATCCCTCCATATTTCAAGGTGAGAATTTGAAATATTCTGAATGTCGGGTTGTATATCAGGAAGATCAGTGGCTGAGGCGAGATATCGTGAGGTTCTAGGGTGGTGTATCCAGGTATTCGAATTTAATGTCTTGAATTTCGGATAATTTTGGGGTCGTGAGTTGAGATGGCAAGTGGATTATTTAAGACAATGGATTGTAGCAAGGGAAGGTGTTTTGTTATGACGATTTTCGTAAGTTATCGTGGTGTATAATTCGGGTAGGTGCGTGCACCTATCTATGGATCGTCTGCAGAGCATGAGTAATGATCATTGTGTGGTGTCGATCTGAGGATGAGATTGTGAAGCGGTAAGAGTTAGTGGGGTGAAACTGCGAAGAGCTATAATTCAATGAGTTAGTGAAAAGGGGTGTTGTGATGCTACGGGGAGCCGTACTACTCACTAGTCAGAGAGAGGGTGTTGTGATGTTACGGGGAGCCGTATTACTCACTAGTCAGAGAGAGGGTGTTGTGATGCTACGGGGAGCCGTAGTACTCACTAGTTATAGAGAGGGTGTTGAGATGCTACGGGGAGCCATAGTACTCACTAGTCAGAGAGAGGCTGTTGTGATGCTATGGGGAGCCGTAGTACTCACTAGTCAGAGGGAGGGTGTCGTGATGCTATGGGGAGCTGTAATACTCACGAGTCAGAGGGAGGGTGTTGTGATGCTATGGGGAGCCGTAGTACTCACTAGTCAGAGAGGAGGGTGTCGTGATGCTAGGGGGAGCCGTAGCACGCACTAGCCAGCGAAAGGTTGTTATGATGAAGCAATTTTGTTTAGAGCATAAAGAAGAAGAGATTTAGTCTTGAATAGCCCAAATTTATGTGTTCTTGAGAGCCTGGTGGTCGGACCAGGGGCGAGACCGGGTCTCCTCAATGATCGAGAATCATTATATTCTAAGTAAGGTGTGGACATCGCAATCCAGAGGAATTGGACAAGTGAAGTAAGAATGGGTTATGGGTCACGAGCCATGAGTTGAATGGGTTGTTGGGATGAGTGGTTCCAACTGCGGGTCAGACCAAACTCTCGAGTTGAGTTCAGTCCTGGTGAAGTGTTGGATATACGAGATGAGATTCTGGAATCGGAAGTGGGTTCCATGTGAGGGGTATTGTTTGTTATATGATGTCTTAGACCTGTGTAGGTCAGGACCTTGATTCAGGAGGTGCAACGGGATGCACGAAACTGTGGAGCAGTATTCGACAGAGTTCAAGGGTGATCCGATCTTCAAGAGAGTGTAGTGTTCGCTTAAGGGAAAGCGAACTACATGACTTATGTGTCACTAAGAGTTGAGACAGGTATTATAAGATGGGAATCGGTGAAACCTTTTTGGGTTATAGTGTGGGTGAGCTCGAGGTTCACCTACTAGGTTTATAGAGGTCAGAGAATATTCCCAGGCGAGCATGATCTTTTCGTTGTGTCCGAGATTCAAGTTTTGGGTTGATCCTCTCTAATGGATCCTAATGATTGCCCTTGCAGTGGGTCCCGGAGGGAGAGGAAGATTATGACTCTTCCGTCCTTTGGAGTTGCGATTGGGATTGACCAGGGAATCAGGGTTGGTAGGGTGTTCTTAGAGTCTATTAGTCGGTGGGTGATTAACAGGATAATGTTTCGAGGATGTTTTGGAAAGGAATTAGACCGCAAGAGTTTTCATGTTATGAAGGTTCAGATTGAGTACCGTAGCGGCAGTTGGGTCGGCCCCTTTTTGGTCAGGAGTTCATGGTGGGATCGAGTATCCTTAGAAGTGATTGTTGTTTGGTTTGAGGACCTTCGGTAGTGCTTCCCAACTAGTAGGGTTTGATCTATGTGGGGTTGCGGAGTGATTTCGAGGGCGAAATCTAATTAAAGTGGGGGAGAATTCAAACATCCGGTTTCGGATTATCCATGATTAGGGTTCATGGGCCGTGAGTCGGGGGCTAGTACATCTAGAGTGGAGGTGAGTTGCTAGAAGCATAGGGCATCTCATTACCATTCCGTAGGTATGAGGATTGTTGATATTCGAGTCATTTCGAAGATGCTATGGAAGTTTAGGAGAGTTGGCAAGATAAGTCCCTAAGTGAGGTTTTTGGCAGCGAAGTACGATGGGCGTACGTATACCTACGCTTAGCGTACATATACGCGTGTTTCTTAAGCAAGAGCCACCTAGTACGCTGGGTGTACCAGGGGAGGTATACTGGGCGTACTAGGCACAGAAGGAAACCGTAATTGAATGAAGTGCCCCTATATAAAGAAAGAGATGGTCTCATTTCTGGCCACTTCCTTAGTTAATAAACCCTATCAAACCCTAATATCCGTTCTTGAGCTTGTGAGTGGCCATGATGAGCTTGTTTTTTTTCTTATGGGCTTTTGGGAGTTAAGAAGGAGCATGGAAAGGAGTGAAGTTGAAGAACCGGCTATGGATCTGAGCTTTCTTGGGGCTAGAGCACCATTTGTAGGTATAAAGCTCCAAGGTTTCCCTCCTTTTTTGTTTTGTGCATATTAGGGTACATTTTAGGGATTTTGGTCCCCAAGCTTGAGGCTTTATGAGTTGATGCACTCCAGAGCTGAATAACCTGTCCTTTTAAGTGTTTCTAGTGGTGGAGAACCATAAAAATAATGCCTTGATCGTGTGAATCTACCCATGCATGAGTTATGAGGATTTTGGGTTAACAAAGTAAGAGTTTTTATGTGTGGTGACCTTATCAGCCATGCAAAGGCTTAAAGTTGTTAACTTTATGGAGTAACAGATGTTACGAAGTCCAGATCCAAGAGTTGAGCTAAGGTCTTAATGGGTCAAGACCTAGAAAATGGATTAAGCAAGTCTGAGGGCACGCTCCGCATAATCCCAGTAAGCCCTGCATACTGGGTTGAGGTCCCCGATCAATTTCTTGAGTGTTTGGGTACGCTAAGCGTACCAGGGGGTACGCCCCGCGTAACTCCTTCTAGGGGTGTTTGGGATAAGCATTTTGTTGGGACTTGAGTGTTGGGACGGGAGTTTGGACCTCATGTAATAGAGTCTTGGACTAGAGAAGTGTATGTATGTGCTTTGGGCCTTTGGTGTGGACTTGCCTTTTTGGTTGGGAATTGGGCCGCGTGAGGGCCCATTTATTATTGGGCTTTGGTGGGCCCAATGGGCTTAGGGCATTAATGGACTATAAGGTGGTCTATCTTTAGACCCAATAAGTGAGAGGTTGGACTTAGCTCCTAATTGAGATTATTATGGGTTTGGCACAGAGTTAAAGTCTGGTGCGTAGCAGTAGTGTTTATAGGAGCTGTTCTTCATCCGAGGTGAGTCTTCTCACTATACTTTACCTAGAGTGGTAACTATAGTTATGTGACAGAGTATTTTGTATGCTATTTATATGATGTGATACACTGCATTATTTCTATGTGATTTATGTTATGTATGTTTTAGAGTTTACAGAGTTAGGACCAGAAGGTCCATAGAGTTAGGACCAGAGGGTCCACAGAGTTATGGGACTGGAGGGTCCCACTGAGACACATTGACCAGAGGGTCAAACAGAGTTATAGCCTCGAATGGCTAATATGTGTTGTATGTGGTATTTTGCGGAACTCACTAAGCTTCGTGCTTACCTTGTTATGTGTTATGTGTTTTAGGTTTTTTTTTCTTATCTGGATCGCGGGACGGCACCAATTTGATTGTACACACCAGAGAAAGAGTTAAGAGGATCCTGGATTAATAATGGACTTGTGGTTTATAACTAAATAACAGAGATTTTTATAAGATATGTTATGATGAGTATGCATCTTAAAAATGAAAAATTGTTTTAAATTTTCACGGTGTTACAATCGCCGTTTCAAAAGCTGTCCCACTTCCGCATCTCGGGGTAACACTCCCCCACTTAGATTTGACTAAGCCTTCATAATACATGAAAATTGGAGGATTCTCAATCCTTCTCACTTCCTAACGATCGATCCGATGACAACCAACTCTTTCCTACTAGTGCTCCATTGCTAGATAATCCCAATTGATCACATACTTCTAAGAACCAGATGAGCACTTCTTGAATCCTAGTGAAACCATCAGCCACTAAAGCTTGAACGACCCCACATTCATGTTCTGAAGATCAACAAATAAATGCTCCAACTAATACCTCAGCAACGAACCCCTTCCATTGGTGCTTCAGTTCGTCAATCACTAACGGTTGCTAACCACTAAATACTAACAATGCTGAATAACCCTTCTATGGGACCCTATCCGTTGGCCACCCACATTATACCTCCTTTTCCAAAGTTGTCCCAAACAAGCTTCCCACTCTCGGGCTCTAGAAATAATTCTCTTCAGGGTTCACACCCTGACTCTCATACCAGCTCCAACACCAACAGCTAAACTGCAGCAGCTGACACAACCTCTGGCCTAAATCGGGCTACAAACTACTCCCAAGACAGAGTCTACAAATCCTAAAAGTACAATATATTACACAACCAATCCTTTCCATCCAATACAAGAGATCCAAGGCAAACCGGTCCTCACAAATACTTATGCCACGTTGACCGTCCTGTGCTCACCGACGCTGAATAATGTTGCCTATTCCTACAACCAACTGGCCTCGAGCTGGAATATAACCTGATCCTGGTGTCACAAGTATGCTCACCCCTTCAAGCTCGAAAGACTGAGAGGGCACAATCCTTGCCCTACAAAATGACAATCCAATCCATCAATTAACTATTCCACTTCCAGCTGCAAAATCCCAGCAGAAGATAATCACTATTCGCATCTAGAGTCCCCGCGACTCGTAATCCGGCCTCGAGCAAACCCCCGAGCCTCAAATCTAGAACTCATGAGCTAGACTCCACCGCTCAACCCATGGAAATATTACGAGTACAGATCATCTTCCTGATCCCAGATAACTACAGTCGTCTCTCATCAGAATATGTACCAATAACAAGTCCCGGTACTGGAAAGCTCCTCCAGATCCTCTCCCTGCCGTCGTTACAACTGTTTAAGCTGTTGCGGCAACCGTCTCTGCAATAGTTCCATAGCGTTCGCCAAAATACTCAGCCATGGCGGTCATAATAGACCCAACAGCTCCGGAAACTGCCCCCGGATAATCTTGATCACCTACTCCTAGATGATCTCACTAACACGATCCCATGAAAATGCTGGCCTATCACGGTTGCCCGCTCCCAATCCTAACCTGGATCTGGTCTCAAGACGTCACGAATATTTCATACCATAACTGGGAACCGACTCCCAACCCAACCCTAGGGGTTCTGACTTCCTTGATACATGTATGGGTCCTGTGCTTTCAGTAGTACGAGCCCATACTACCTTGCACACCTACCCATATTTGTCTCAAGTATCACCATAACACCCTACAATATACATATACATAACAAGCGATAAATCCTCACTCCTAGAGGAATGCTAAATATCTTATAACTGGCCTCCTGGCCTCTCACTACCCACCCATCCATGAAACTTCCACCAACCCCTGCAACAGTAGTGTATGCTAGCCATATATAGCGCTGGACCCTATAGACTTCCAAATATCCAATCCTACCCTAATCCTTAATCAATAAGAACAAAACATAAGGCCAGATCAAACATTCTCAGGATATAAGATCTTAATTATATACAACTGTGATGCATACATAAGTAACTATAGTAATGTTGTCAGTCTCGTATAAGGAAAACCTTAGGCTAACAGACATCATGAAATCAGGCAATTCTATAATGCGATTCCTGAAGATCCCTAGCCTAGTACTAGCATGCTGTTCAAACCTATCACAATATCAAATAACCATATGGTATTTTGGGGTCTACTAATGGCTCCAGCTGATCATACACTTCGTATCCTCTTTTACTTATTTTGAAAACCATTTAAAAATCATTTTGAAAATCTTTCCTTGATTTGAGACTGGATTCACACGAGTGTTCCTCCAATTCACTCAAACCAAGGCTCTGATACCAACTTGTAACACCATAAAATTCGAGCAAATTTAAAACTTCTTAAATCATTTGAAACCATTTAATTATTACAATTTGTTTTCAAAATATTTTATACATCAGAGTTCCTAGAAATCATAATCGTCAATCAAGGAAGTGTACGGTCATGCCTTCGCCTACCCGTGGCCATCAGCTGGACCAGAAACAATAAACTGAAACTGTAAGCCCAAAAGCTTAGTGAGTTATCCCCCAAAATACCCATACACATACAACAATGAACACCATACTATGGGTCCAGTCAACCATCAGGTTGGAATGCCATCATACTGTAACACATATACAAATAATCATCATGTACTGGGTCCACAATTTTATAGACTGGATTACCCCTGGGCCCACAGTGTGAGTCTGGATTGCCTTCTGCGCCCACATCTCACATCCGGATTGCCATCGAGCCCACAGTACAAGTCTCCCTCAGCTCGTATCTAGAATGCTCCCGAGCCTACAGTACGAGTATCCCTTAGCTCGTATCTAAAATGCTCCCGGGTTTGTTGGTTACCGCACGGAGCAGTTTCACCTCAACCCATCCTACATAATATGTCGACATATAACATAACTAATACGCATACATATAATCACATCATACTACAGGTAGTCCTACAGATCTACCTACCTGGCATAACAACTAGCATGCAGAGAGTCAGACCAACTATAGGTCCTTAAGCATAACCACATCCGATCTACCAGGATACCGATCTAACATATCATACTAGCATATAACCATCCTATCTACCAGGATGCTGAGCTAACATATCATAATAGTAACTGTCTCAAATAACAAATCAAAGGGCCGGCCTTGGTGCCTTGGACCCTTGAGTATAGTGAGGATAACTCACATTGCAATGCAGGACGGAACCACAAAATGAATCTCCCGAAACACTTCCCCAAACTCCAACACTTATAACCATCAGTGATCTAATTCATAAATATCCGCTTACAAATTACTCTCAAAAGTCAAACTGGTCAACCCTTGGTTCGAGGTCAAAGTCAACTGTCAAGGTCAAGATTCCATGTTGACCTCAACTTGTCGAGTACCCTCAGCTACTCTCTGGGTTCCTTGCATAGCTTGCCAACTCGCCGAGTCACCATGGCACTCACCGAGTCCAAGGGAATCTTCATTAGACTCGTTGATTTTTTCATCTAACCCGTCGAGTTCATGACCATCTTCATATGACTCACCGAGTCTACCATGCGAATTGCCAAGTCCCTTCAGTCCTTCATCCATACAGATGCTTTATAAGCCATGCCAAGGCTCCATACTGCAGATCCAAGCTCCCAAGGCATGCTTATCACATAAAGTTGCAAAATTTACGTGCATGTAAGGCTCTGATGACTCAAAATGCCAAAAGCAAGCTTCAAATGGGGTTTTACACTTAAGGAGGGGTTCATGCTTGCTAAAGCTGATAGCTTTATGGACTTATAAATCAAAGAGAGTTCAGATCTAAAGTTACAACTTCAGATTTGAGCTCATACCTAAGAATAGCTTCATAACCAAGCCAAGAAGCCCTAACTTCATCCAAAGAGATCTAGAAAGGAATGAGGCCAACATCATGAATTGATACCTCAAATGAAGCTAGCTGAGATAGACTTCAGACCCACAAACATTCTTGCCTCCAACTTGTTGATCTTCAACCTTCTTGCATCAAGGTCTTCTTTCGAAGCTTTAAATTTACACTAATATGGAGCACACACATGATTTAGGGTTCCTGGACTGTCAAGAGGCTGCAAAGGAACTAAGGGAGGTTAATGATCCCTTAAATAGGGTGCCAAAACCCGAAAGTTAGGGTTTCACCCTCTAGCTCCAACTCGGCGAGTTGGTCACTTAAACACGTGGCCCAAACCCGCTGCTACTCGACGAGTCAGGCAACCAACTCGTCAAGTAGATCTTGAATTCATGAGAATTCATAACCATAAATTGGTATTCGAGAATCAGGGCGTTACAATTTGTGTCATTTCCCCTTTTTATATATGATGCAACTCCAAGACTATTTATCTAGAAATGGAAAAAACTTAATTCTCTAGTGATTTAGGTTTTATTTGTTGAAATTTCAAAGGAAATATACTAGTTTTTATGGGGTTGATAGACCATCCCTACAAAATAAGAAATTGTAAAATCAATTACAAATTTTTATTATATTTATTTTATACAAGAAAAAACTTACATGTGATGGAAAATATGAAACACTATGCAAGGTTATGATTTGGAGAACCATCTACAATGTATTTAGATGTTAAATATCTCTAACAAACTGTCCTCTAAACATGTTTAAAAACTAATTTTTCTCTTTTTAATGGATTTCTGACAATGAAAGTTGATGGATTACTATGTTAGGTGGAAGAATATTTAAGAGGTAAGCATAAGCCTCTCCATCCTATACAAATTGAATACTGACCCCCACATTAAACTCCCTAATATTAATAAATTATAGACCCCATTATAATTTAAGAGACACATTTAAAGTGGATTTTCCATCTAGATTAGTCGACGGTCGAGGCGTGGATGGCAGGGGCATGCCCTTTTTCGATTTTGTGAAGACGGTATTGAATGTATTGACCACAATGTTAATACATCAATAGTACAAGAATACCATAGCATCCCATCATTTTCATTAAACAAGTCGACATAAAGAGAAGGTCTACCTTATTCTGACGAATTTCAACATAGCGTTGACCATGATGTTAAACCACCATCTTCACAATGTCGAAATCTTGACTTTTATTGATGTTGCAACAAATTTTTATAGGTTCATCCGGTACAAAGGCCTCGATGCTTAGAAAATATAAAAAGGATTCGCTTTTTACATAAACCTATCTGAGTAAAAGAAAGAATAACAATTTAAAACCCTAAGGGTGAACATTATGTACTCATACAATATTGTTTCCCAATCTTTTCTTTTATCAAAAACCCAATGAGAGGAAAATACACGGTTTGATTGTACACCTGAAAGATATCAGAATCACTGAAACCACCACATAAACCAACTGGTCACAGTCAATATTTTCATCTATTCTTTCTCCCTTTAAAGTCACTTTGAGAATTTTTTTTCTCTATAATCGTTTCTAGGTTTTCCAATTTCAAAAGCCTTTAAAAGATATAAACTATTAATTTATCAAAATATGAGATCGATCACTTGCTTCAGCTACCGTTACTCATGCATTCTCTGAAACAAAAAAAGTATATGTACTTCAAGGTCCATGAAAGTAAGATTTCACATGAATTAAACAACTATTATAAGAATACTCACAATTTGTAGTGAACCCATCCCATAAGACCATGAACTTTGGTTTCATATTACTTAAAACACCATTATGTATTCAACATCTATGCCCAAGGCTGTAACTTATAACCTAGGTTGAAAACAGCCGAAAAAGATAGAAAATCATTTACCTTTTCCCCATAGTACTACATATATTATTATTTTTTCTTGTAAGTAACATGTATTCAATGAAATAGACATGATTGTGTTTTCTACATGGAAAAAGGAACATACATCACATAAATACTCTCTGTCTCTCCTCCATTATCACATAACCCTAGTTGAGTTTCTGTGTGTTTTCATTGTCAATGGGACAAGAAGACTCATGATCATGTCTCACCAAAGAAGACGATTCTAAATTCATCGATTGCCTTGAAGAATTCCCCCTCTTAGAGGCTTCCAACTCCATTGAGTCTTAATACAATAGATTTTGATGGTTTAGTAGATTTTTACATTCCTAAATCTATTATTTGTATGAGAAAGAAGCACATGTTATGGAATTTGAAGGATATTGAAAATTTGAATAACAAATTGAATCATACTAAAGTTCATGCTATCACATACAACGTTGGGAAGCGATTTGCTGATGCAACATGTGTGAATTCCATGAACACTAGCTTAATCCTCCTAAAATTGTTGACACAAAGCTGTCTTCTTGTCGCCGGAAGATAATTAATAGTGATCCTTACGTCAAGGCTTCAGTGCCTCAAGCAGTGGCATGCACAAATGTGTTGAAGAACTCCAAAAATCCTGAATGGGACGAACGATTTATATTTTCATTAGCTGACGCCATTGGCGACTTGGAGTTTCATGTGAAAGATGATGAATTTTCCGAAGTTGATGTGTTGGGGAGTGTTATGTTTTTGGTGGAGTAGATCGTCACCAACGAGACTATTTCTGATTCGTTCATGATGGAGAATTCATTTAAGAAGAAGTCGGAACAAAGCAACAAGGTGATTTGAGAATGAGTTTTCTAATTTTTTGGGATTTACGTTTCCCGCTACTTATGAAGGAGGACGAGCTTTAATAAAAAAATTATTAAACGATGGATACTTTTATGACATGCAAAAATACGTGTCGTATGTATTTCAAATTCAATAAGATATGGCATTTTTTATGACTCATACTTTAACGTGTCATAAATCCAATGTTTGTCAATAATGGTCGTGTCTTTATCTGCTTGTAAAGAACCCGGTAAAAAAGCCTAATATAACCCAGTTTTCAACCTGCTTTCTTACGGGCGAGTTCTATGTTGAAAACCGAATAGGACCCGCTTTTATTAGCATAATATAGTCCGGTTCCCATATACAAAACCGGTTCTTTTCTTCCAAAATAACGACCGTGGATGTATGACGTGAAAGGCATAATTAATTATTTTTTAATGACATTAAAGTTAGAGTGCCAGGATTTACACTATAATTATGAGGAGTGTAAACTATATTTATGAACTATAAATATCAACGCATGAAACCGATTGCTAAGTGACAATGAAGGAAATTCTATCATAAAAACTAAAATACGCAATGTTGAAATCGTTGAAAATATTTGGCCTGGCGTAGGTTTTGGCAAACAAGATTATAATGAATTGTATCTTCAATAAATTTAAAAATACCTTAAAACAAGATTATATTGTATTACATACAAAAGTTGTAAATTTGAATATTGTATTACATACAAAAGTTGTAAATTTGAACAAATCTTCAATCTGCATAAATTCCTACTAAAGCGAATAAACTGAACACTTCCACTTTAAACATATATATTCATTCAGTTATTAAATTAAAAACGTTTCCTGAAGCAGGAGAGAAAAAGGTGGTTATATATATCCAAATCAACAACAATAGTAGAAGATCCAAATGGTGGAATCATATGTATTTGGAAGATGGAAAAAAGCTCCACGCATAGGCAGAGCATTTTTATTTTTTTTGGACGGCAACACATATCATTATTTGACTTCCACGCATAAATAATTGCACATACCATATATAGTGGAAGATCCAAATTAATGGTGGAGATCATATAGATTACAAATACGAATAGATAAATGCCACATGGTGTCTCAAATACTGCACTAATTATTTGAGATTATATTTGATACAAAGGTAAAGAGATAAAATCCCAAAGGCACTACAAGGGAAAAGGCCATTACCGGCGACAAAAGTCGCCGGTAAAAGTCCCAAAAGTCGCCGGTAATACTAATAGTGGCGACGCGTCACCGGTACTGAGTCGCCGCTACTGCCTCATCGCTATTGATCAGTTTGTCGCCGCTAATGATAAAAGTCGCCGCTATTGACTCTGTCGCCGCTAATAAGCTAGTCGCCGATAATGACTTCTGTCGCCGGTAAAAGTGTCGCCAGTAATAACATCTGTTGCCGATAAAAGCGTCGCCGGTAATTTTTTTTTCAATTCTTTAATTTTTTTTCATTAATGATTTTGGTTGCCGGTGATAATATCGCAGGTAAAAGTGTCGCCGATAATAACAATATTCGATTAAATATCAAAACCAATAGTGTCGACGCTAATTACAAAACAAACATACTATTAAATATCAAACATAATAGTGTCAATGCAAATTACAAACAAACATCCAAATACAATTGAATATCAAAAGTCATAATATCCGAGTAGCAAAACAACAAAATTTTTACAATCTACCAAGTAGCAAAACGTGACAACATATGCAAATAAAACCCATCCTTACATACCATCATCGTCGTCCCCATCGTTTCCTTGATTATTTTGAGATTGAAAAAACGAATAAAGTTCATCCCTACATGCCGGGTCGGCGAGCATTGCACGAAAATTTTCCAACTACATAATTAATAACAATATATATAAACTTATAAGTTAGATCGTCAAACATAAACAAAAACTATCAAAATACATTGTTATTTTTAAACTACGATAGAAAACTAAAGTACATTGCTATTTCTTGCACTTGGGAAAAAAACCAAATTACCAAACTTTTTAGCAAATAATCACCACAAAACCAAAACTACCAAATCAACATGCATTTTAGGATGCTAAAGTAGATTGCTGTTTTTAAACAAAGATAGAAAACCAAAGTACAATGCTATTTCTTGCACTTGGGACAAAAACTCAATTACCAAACTTTTTAGCAAATAATCACCACAAAACCAAAACTACCAATTCAACATGCATTTTACAATGCTAAAGTAGATTGCTATTTTTAAACTAAGATAGAAAACCAAAGTACATTGCTATATTTTGCACTTACGACAAAAACCAAATTACCAAACTTTTTAGCAAATAATCACCACAAAACCAAAACTACCAAATCAACATGCATTTTACGATGCTAAAGTAGATTGCTATTTTACCTGTGATGGTTGTGATGGTGGTTGTGATGGTTGCGAAGGCCGTGGAATCGTCGGGAGACCAGAAGGTTTGCGGCCAATGCCTCTAATGTGGTCACGTTGCTCTCCTAATACTTTCTTGAATGTAGCTCTTTCTTGAGCGGGCGTTAACTCACTTTCACCTTGAGTTTGTTCTAACAGATCTTCAACTAATCGATTATGTAACTCCCAAAAGTGAGTAACAATTAAGTATAAATAAACATTTAAATATATGATAAAATTATAATTAAATACTTACATATTGTTGTTCCGATTCAGCAGTAACAAATACACCATTCTTATCGGTATGAGCTTTGCGAAATGTTTCCACTCTCTTAAGGTTCTGTTTAACTATAAAAATTAGATTATATTTTAAATAAATAATTACATGTATCGTACGCTACCTTCTTATAGCAAGTACTACTATACGAGCTCGAACCCCCACGATTCACATCTGTTTGCTTTTCATGGATTTTTTTGTTCCTTTCTGAAGCAATTATGTGTTCGGCAGTTTGAAAATACTCAACTGTCTTCGCTTAGTTATCAACAAGCATACCATCCGGAGGAGTGGCCAATGCTCTCGGGATATCTTCATACCCTTCGACCATCTTGAAATATTCTTTTGCGTCGGCTTTACGCTCTCGATAACCTTTTAACAAGGCTGCTTGAAAACTCTCTGTCAATAGATTAGCTTGTGCATCCTGGTACATTTGATTGAGATCAAACTTTGTCTATAAAAAAAGTTAACCAAGTAAAAAACAATTATAGTTAACCCTATAAAATATATTTAAATAAATAATTACCGCTAAATGTTGTAATACACTGTCCTTTATATTAGGGGAAACTCTTTTCCAACTCCATTTGTCAAAAGGGACCATATGCCCCATTGTTTTTCCAACTTCTCGAGAAAACATGTCTCCCGCCTCTCCTACGGGATTAAATGTGATATCCGTATCATATTGCATGCCAAAGGGTTTCCCCTGGTTCTGTAAGATTGCTTTTTCAATCTTTATATTTTTAGCTTTTCCTTGAACTTTCTTTCGGGCACGATCCTCAACTACAAATGTAATTAAAAATTATTAGAAACGATATTTAATTTATGATAATTGAACAAAAACAGTAAATAAAAATTCATGATAAGACTTACTGTCCTGCTCGTGCTGGCCAGGACCTCTACCACCTGGGAAAGGTGGGTCCTCAGCTCTGTCTCCCCCATGTCCACGACCCATGACAGCAGCCACGGTAAACATAAAAAAAAAAGCCACACTCTCATCATTTCCTGAAAAATTATAAGATATTCAAATACAATTTTTATTACAGATACACATTACATAGAAATAAACATTTAGATAGGAATAAACATTTCAATTTAAACTAGAAATCCAAATAAAGTTTATATTACAAACACATATTACAAACACACATTACATAAGAACTATTCTAATTAGAATCTTCCACATATCCTTAAGTGTCTTCTTCGGTATCATAATCAGAATCGGTGTCATCGTAATCAGTCTCGCAATCAGAAACATCATTGACTCTACCAGTTGGCGGAGGAAATTCAAAAACATTTGTGTTTTTTTTTTCCAATTATAACAATAATTTATTTTTATTTTTTTCAATTATAGCATCCTTTAACCTATTTTTATGGTAACCGATTATTATTGGTTATAGAAATATAACCTTATAAATTAATTTGAAGATTATAAGTTAACTATATAAGTTGTTGGTTAATTAATTTGGAGTTAGCTTGGGTAAAAACTAGAAACTTTCTAGTTTTTGTATATAAGTTTTTAAAAAAATTATAATTTTTTTTTCAAATTATAACAATAATTTTTTTTTCAATTATAGCATCCTACTTATACCCAAACCACATACTTTTACATAATACATAAGAGGATGAAATTCACATACTTTTACATACATATACGACATATACACCAAATGCAAATACATACACATACACACAAAATAACATCCTACTTAAACCAAATACATATAATTTCACATATAGATAATAACATCCTATTTATACCAAATACAAAAGTTTCACAATCATATACCACATTTACAACAACCATACATACATTCATATACACACAATAACATCCTACTTATAACAAATACATATCATTTTTACCAAATACTCATATACCACATAAACATCAAATACACATACATTGGCATATATACAACAAATTCACATATATTCAAATTAAAAGTGAAATTAGCAAATGAACTTACCTTTGTTGAAGAAATGGAGTTAGAAATTGGTCCCAAAAGCTTTAACCACACCTAATCCAAAACAACACCACCAAAAACAAATATATGAACAATTTATTACCATTCAATCACTAGATGAAGCTAAAAATCGAAATTAACATACAAATTGAAAAGGAAATTACAAAATCAACTAACCTTGTTGAAGAAATGGAGTTAGAAATTGGTCCCAAAACTTTAACCACACCTAGATTCTTAATAGGACACAATGTGGGAAGAAATTTTCTTGGAACAAGCAAATAGAGGTTGAAAATCGGATGAAGCTGGAGATGGGGAAGGAAAGAAGCGCAACAAACAGAAAGCAAATTGAGAAATGAGGCTTCGTCGTGCATTTTTTTATCTGCGAGAGGCAATAGCGGCGACACCTTTAGTGGCGACAGGTAGACCTTTACCGGCGACTTTTAGCAATAGCGGCGACAAACTGGAGGGAAGGGTATCGCGTGGTTTTTCGTTAACTATTAGCGGCGACTATTTTAACTCTTTAGAGGCGATAAATATCACACCGGTATTAGGTTAGATACGATAATACATCCCACCCGTTGGATTAGATATCTCATCGAACGGTTCAGATGTAACAGAGGGGGAAAGTGCTGATCCGGGTGCCAATCCTTTACCGACGACACTATTACCGGCGACAAAGGGTATATTTCTTGTAGTGAGGGTGGCTAAAATCCTATTCTAATATCCTCTCTTTTTTCTTAAAATACACAAAGTGCGACCTTATTGTAATCACCCTAGCGAAGGATTATACGGAAAATAGGGCAACAACTATTTAACCAATGAAAACATGAATTACACAAATGGTCCATCTGGTTTGGTATAATTTGTGTAGATGATTCCTAACTTCTATTTTAAAAAATATGGTTGTTTCAATTGTAAATATTTTTTTAAACCCACGGTCAAAGAAATTATGGTTACCTGTGATGATTAAAAACTAACAACAAGAATTTGTAATTTCCAACTTCCGTTCAGATGAAAGTTACATAAATGTTAATTTAGAGAATTAATGGAAGTTAACATACACTTCCATTTTAAACCCATGAATTTCGATTGACATATTTAAGAATATATACAAATCTCAAGAGTTTGTAATTTATGACTTCCCTTTTAATTTAATTTGCTTAATTGATAATATCAAGCATTAATGGAAGTTATATTATCCTTCATCCTAAAAACCATAGTAAATTATAGGATGCTAACCTAATGCAGATCGGTTTCGGAGGCAAATGGACAATGTGGATTAAAGGGTACCTTCATTCATCTCATACATCGATCCTTATTACCAAAAATCCCATAGATGAGTTCAAAATCTCGAAAGGAGTCCGATAGGGAGACCCTCTCTCCTCCTTCCTCTTCATCACAGCCATGGAAGGTCATAGTGTCACAATGAGAGCAGCCTGCCAAACTGGTGTTTTCCAAGGCATCCAACTGCCTCATAGGGAGCCGCTAATCTCACGCCTCATATATGCGGATGACGCACTGTTTGTAGGTGAATGGTCTAAACACAACATAAAAACCTTGGAAGAATCATATGTTGTTTTCATGTGGCTACGGGACTTAAAGTCAACTTCAACAAGTCAAAGGTGTTCGAAGTGGGAGCTTGTCCGCAAGAGGTGTATCGTTGGGAAACACCCTTAGGGTGTGAACCATCGATATTGCCATTCATGTATCTTGGAGTCCCTATGGGTGCTAACATGAGGCTCAAAAAATATTGGAATCCAATTGTTGATAAGTTTAAAGAAAATGTCTTCATGGAAGGCGAAAACACTCTCATTTGGTGGGCGCTTGACACTAATTAAATATGTCAATGGAAATCTTCCAAATTATTTACTGTCTCTCTTTGTCGCACCTACTGGTGTACTAGGAAAACATGAAAAACTTAGAAGGAGGTTTTTATAGGGTGGATCCAAGTGTAACAATAAGACTCATTAAGTCACATGGGAGAAAGTGACAGTTATCAAGGATGTTGGTGGTCTGGGTGTGGAATCTATAAAATCTCTCAACACATCCTTAATTGTTAAATGGTGGTGGCGGCTTCAAAATGGGCCTGGTTTACTATGGGCCAAAGTCATCTCAAGCATACATAACCTTGATAATAAACCCGATAATCAATATTCCATGAAATCAATTGTCGGGGCCTGGAACAATATTGCAAGTATTGAAAAGGAACTAGTCAAAATGGGCATCCTTCTCACCGATGTCATAAAGAAGCGTCAGGTGTCAAATGGATACTCATGGACCTGCAGCTTTATGGATGATGGGAATTACCAGGTGCACGCTCTTAGAAAGGTTTTGGAAGTTAACAATAGTGTAGATGCAAGCAAATTATGGTGGATTAAACTAGTACCAATCAAAGTGACATGCTTTGTGTGGAGGGCAAAGTTAGGACGAATCCCCACTGACTCAGCTCCATCCAGTCAGGGCATCAGTCTTCCCTCTACATCTTGCTGCTAATGTGGACATAATGATGAAACAAACATCCATGCATTGGTACAATGCCCATTTGCAAAAACTGTTCTGAAAGGGGTCTTTCACTAGAGTCAAATTGCATTGGTAGACTTTCAGTCTGTAAATGAGGTTCTAGATTATGCTTCAAATCGAGGAAATTGCACTAAAACAGAATAGGAGACTAATGGCCATCTGCTATGGGACTTATGGTCTATATGGAAGACAAGGAATGAAAGAGTATTCAACAAAAATAGGTGTGTGCTATGAATGTTGTTGATATCTCTATATCATCGACTTTCTTACGGATTAAGCATAGAAATGAAAAAAATGGTTTCAAATGGCAAAATTGGATTTCATATTCATTCAGTTGTATGTAATGGTCATTGTTTTACATTCTTAAACTTGTACTCTGTTGTATGTAATGGTCATTTTTTTACTTTCTTAAAATTAGGAACATGGACTAAAAGCTCCACGCATAACATTTTTTTAATGGCAACACATATCATTAGTTGAATTGTAGAGAGTGCGTTGGACCCATATAAATAGAGAAACCATTTAGGAAGCGATTTGTCGATTTAACATGAGTGAATTCCAGAAATCCTAGCTTTATGTACCATTACTCGTGCATTCTATGAAAGAAAAAAAAGTATATGTACTTCAAGGTCCATGAAAGTAAGATTTCACATGAAGTAAACAACTATTATAAGAATACTCATAATTTGTAGTGAACCCATCCCACAAGGTCATGAACTTTGTTTTCATATTTTTTAAAACTTCATTGTCTATTCAACATCTTGGCCCAAGGTTGTAACTTATAAACTAGGTTGAAAACAACTAAAGTCGATAGAAAATCATTTACCTCTTTCCCATGATATTACATATTTTTTTCTTGGGAGTAACATGTCATCAATGAAAGAGACATGAATTTTTTTCTACTTGGAAAAAGGATCACACATCACATAAATCATCTCTATCTCTCATCCATTATCAAATACCCCTAGTTGATTTTCCCTGTCTTTTCATTTTCAATGGGACAAGAACTAAAAAAAATCCTAAATGGGATGAACGATTTATAATTTCATTAGCCCACACCCTTGGCAACTTGGAGTTTCAAGTTAAAGATAATGAAGTTTTAGATGTTGATTTGTTAGGAAGGTTTAGGATTCCGGTGGAGAACATCGTCACCAACGACACTATTTCTGATTCGTTCATGATGGGGAATTCAAGTATGAAGAACTCAGAACAAGGCAACAAGGCAATTGGAGAACGCGTTTTCTAATTTTTGGGGATTTAGGTTTCCCGATGGTTATGAAAGAGGAATACAAGCATTATTAAAATATTATAAAACGACGGTTAATTTGAAGACATGCAAAAACATGTGTCATAAATGCTTCTAATTCTATAAGATATGCCATTTTTTGTGACAGCTACTTTTGCATGTCATAAATCCAGTGCCTGTCATTAAAGGTCATATCATTATCCACTTGTAAATAAATGCCTTATTCTAGTTGTGATGAGAACAAAATATAAGAGTTAAAAAAAATCAACAAGTTGCTCTTTTGATAAAGAAATGTATAATTAATTACTTTTTAAGTCATATGAATGTTAGAGTGGAATGACTTACACTATAATTACAAGGAGTGTAAACTATATTTATGAACTACAAATATCTTTTTTGGATGCGGAAAATATATTAAAACACCTCACATCAAGACGATATGAGGGGAAAAAGTAGAAAACATGAAAAGGAAAACACGAGAGAAATTATAAACAAAGAAAAGGACATAAATTCCAAACTCTCCAGTAAATGTTTTTCAATGACCCCCTATGTTTGCGCCAAATGACAATTATCGACTTTATTATTTCCACTATATTCACCGGAACAAAGGGAATGTTTTTAAAAACGCTTTTATTTCTATCAATCCATATACACCACAATAACCCACATAAGATCACATTCAATAAAATTATTTTCTTTTTGCACCTAGACCATCGCGATATAAAAAGTAACATATCGCTCACCGATTTAAAACCACCGCACGAGATTTCACACCAAGATAGGATCGAGTCCATCATAGCCTTCGTCGATACGCTTGAGCAAAATGTGATCGCTCGAATCTCCTCAAGGTTACACAAGCCACACATAATTGATGTTATCGTGACCCCCCCCCCCCAAAGTTTTAGCGCAATTGATGATGGGATTCTACAGCAATCGAGTGATCCATTGCTAACAACGTGACTTGGCAATTCGATTCCTTTACGTAACAAGCTTACAGAGAAGCGATTGTTGATTGCAAAATAAGAAACCCAACGACATTCAGTTGAGTTCTAGTATACGATCTCTTTCGGGTCGATATTGAAATTCTTTAGAGAAGGCTAGATTTTGACTATATTCTTCAAAACACTAGTGCTAGATCTATTGGGAAAAATAGACCGATGGCTTCCATCTAATCCATGAATCCACCAAATGACTTTCGCCTACAGGGCAGAGTAATCCGATTTCAAGTGCCACATCCACTTGGCTAACAAAGATAAAGAGAATTGTTATCAAGATTTAGAAAGAAATCATCATTGAATGAATGAAAAGTATGAACACAAAGAGTAAATATTAATCAGATCTTATATTGATGAAGAACTGATTACAATGTTTAAGCAGAATGAATACTCGTCTAAAAAGCTTTTTCTACTTCTAACCTCAGTCCCTATTTATAGGCAACCTAAGTGTACAAAAAATATACTAAGTCTAGAGCAATACGCTTCGCACAAAATATGACTTAGTAAAATAACTAACATGCGAAAACAAAGAAACAAACACTTCGACTTTTACAAAACATAGAATCTACATTCTCCCCCTTTGTAAAAAGTCGAAACTATTCAGTTTGTGAGTCTCTAAACAGCTGAGTGTATTGTCTTTCGTATTTCAGCATACCAGTTAATAATCTTTTTAAGCTCCTTCTTGTCTCCTTCATTGTTCTTCTTGCAGTTATTCATATGAACAATGAAATTTGTATATTGCGAAGAAGTATATCTTTCAATCTCTGAGACTTTAAAGAAAAACTTCTTGGGCTTCCCGTTCGTATCTTTCCCTGCAAACACCATGCCGAAGGGTTTAAGGCATATCTCTCCATCAGCATACTTTGACAATGTTGATTGGGTCAAAGTAGTTTCCCTAGGAACATTCACTTCCCTTCCTAAGTCCGTTGCAAGTTCTTCATCAGTTAACGCCAAGCAATCATAGTAGTTATCTATGAATATCTTGATATGTGCGAAACCAAGTCTGAACACTTCAGTCTTAGATCCTTTCAGCTTGTTGTCTTGCATGTGTTTCAAAATCAAGGAAACTTGAATGAGATCATTGCAATTCATCAAGGGAAAGTCGGCTATAGTGAAGTCATAGTGCTTGTCATCAGCTCGAATCACAAAATATCTGAAATTTTGAAGCATGTTCTCGAACATCTTATCCTTCTTGATTGTTAACACCTTCTTAATCTTCATTAAGGACCAGACTTCATCTTGATTCTTTGCTAATACAACATGAAATCTGATTTTCATGTGTATATAATCATCAACATTTTCAAATTTCTCACTAATCCTGTACTGAGCCATAATAAACAACATTTCGTTGATTGGAAAATCCAATTGGCATTTGTCTGAATTTGCGATATCATAGCTCCTCTTCGGCTTCTTCTCAAACTCATACATTTCACTCCCCACCACTTTAGATTCAATTGTTTCATAAGAGTATAGCTTCGTAGGATCACCCTTTTTCATTGTTGGTGGATCACTTGCCCTTTGCCTCATGATACTCTGCACTTACCTCAATCTCTCCATTTCTGCTTCTGCTTCTGCTTTCTTTTCCTCCGTTGGTTTTTCATATGCAATCCCTTTCCCTTTACCAATATCGTCTGTTAGAGGTTTCTCACTTGAGCTTCCTCCTTCTTTTGACCCAATTGAAATTCCTTTGGCAATTGGTCTTGTTGTCATTACAGTCGAGGAAATCGGCATTGTGAACATTGGTAGAGTGGTTTTAAGTTGAGTAGAAATCACCTTTCCCACTGTTTTCGCATCATCATCTTTACTTCCTTTTCTCTCTCCCCCTTGCACCACTGTGAAAGTAGGTGGGGCATTTTTCGGTAATAGAGAAGTAAAGTTCGTAATCGGGGCCAATGCCTTCTGAATAGCTTGCTCCAAGGTATTGACTTTGAGAGACAAGAATTCAGGAGTCAAAATTGTCTGATGAGAAGTTTGCGAAAGCAATGTTTTTAATTCAGTCACCAACTGAATTAATTTATCAAATTGTTCCTTGTTTTCCTTTTCATTGGCTTCAAGAATTGGAGCAGGAGATTGAGAATCAGTGAGAATTTTATTAAGATCAGTTGCAACCACATCACCCTTCTTTTGTACCTCCAAATGTTGAGAATTAATATCTTGAAGCTCTTTCGCAATTTCCTTCTTTAACTCTTCCACCTTCAGGTTAACATTTTCCCGGACCTTCTTGACATCCTATACAAAAAGAACATGTTGTTCTTTTGTAACAGTTTTCAACTAAGAAACAACTCCATTGAATGATTTTCCATGAGCTTGAATGCGAACCTCATTGTTCTTGTCAGATTGATCAACTTTCTCCAGTATTCTCTTCTCAGCTTCTTTGATCAGATATTCCACCTCCAAGCCCGACAAGGATGACTTTGTACTAGAATCAGCTTGTGACTGAATAATGGCATTCAATTTTCTATTCAGGATTTTAAATTGCTTACCTGACATAAGCATATGATCAGGTATCTCCTCCACCTCTGAATCAAAATGTAGGGCCTCAAAATTCCCTCCAAAACCTCCTCCTTCAGTTTCATCATCGGACATTGGTTGCGAAGGTTGAGGAGTTTCGGGTGATTGTGATGGAAATAAGGTGGTAAATGGATGTTGTAGAGGATGATCAAAAATTGATGAAGTAGTGGTTGGAAGAGAAAATGGTGGTAATGAAGTAGAGACATTCGCAGAAGAGATGGGTAATGAAGAAGATAGGATGATAGGTAGGGTAGTTACGACACTTGTGATAGGTGCCCCCGTATCAGATACGTTGAGAACCATATCGGAAGTAGGTACCTCCTCAGAAACTGATTTGGTAGTGACTACTTCAAGTGGAATAGATGTTTTGGTAGAAATTTGCTAAGTAAGAGGAATGGAAACAGGTGGAAGTGAAACAGTTACCACAATTAGAATTGAAACAGGTGGAGTCTCCGGAACAACCTCTTCATCGGAGGATTCGTTGCGAATGATCAGCTTTAGTTTCTTGTAGAGCTTGTGTGTGATATGCTTCGCAACCTCCTGAGCTCGTTTTTGCTTTGAACCAGGAGAAACAGGAGCTGGAACATCTCTAAACGCTGCCCCCTTACTACTCACCTCCGTCTTGTGAATAGTAGAAGAAGAAGTCGTTGGCTGCGAAGAGGAGCGAAGTTTCTTTAATACCCCAGATTTTGTGGGTATTATCTCCTTCTTCGTTTTTGCAGAAATCTCTTCTTTCGCAACCTCTTTAGCTTGTGAGACTTTGGAAGATTGGATTTTTTCTTCCTTGTGAGTTTTCTTCTTCTTGTTCGACGATTCGATACTAGCTTCCAGTAACACTCCAGTCTACACAGCTGGATCAAACGTTTTCATGTATCTAACCAGAACTTTGTGAGTTGAGTGCACTTTGCGAAGCATCGCATCCGAAATGCGAGCTACACTGGTGAAGATACTTTCATCATCTACAACAACTTTTGGGAATTCATACAATGAAAATTCTGCAACTTCTCCACCTTCTGGAACTTGAATACCATCCTTTTCATACACCTTTTCATGAATTAAACTCCAGTACCGGCCACACGAAATACCCTTCTCAGCATTTGTGTTTTCAAGACTTTTGACAAACTCCTTCCACAATTGAGTTCCGTAATCAACACTAATATCATAGTACATACCCATCACCATTGTATATACTTCCATGCGACCCCTGTCGTGACCAACAGTACTCCCTGTTAAACACATTAGAAAAATACCAAAGAGAAAGTTCCACATGCACGGTAACCCAGATTTCCTAAAATCACTGATCTTTTCAAGAGATGGCTGATGTCCCATCTCATTGAACATGAAAATAATTTGGGAATTGATGGGTTTAAAGAACGGAGGGTTATTGGGAATGTTCAAGAAGTCAATGAACATCTTCTTGTTAAGACGAATCCTCTTGTTGTTCATCATGTTGAAGTTGATAACATCAGTGGCATAGTTGTAGGATGCAGATGATGCCGCCATGGACAACCATGTCATCGGAACTGGAAAAGAACTAAACATTGCGGTTGATAATGGAGACCTTTTGAGTGCAACGATCAACATTTTCACTGCTTTAGGGTAGCATGAGACATTTGGATCGACTTGGTAGTTTGTGCTTTGAATCTTCATGAGAGCCTGTGAGAGAAGTTCTTCGATGTTGGATTGAGTAGCAGCCATTGTTAGGGTTTGAAGAAGATGAAAAATCAGAGAATTTAGGAGTTTGTGTGTTTGTTCGCGTAACCGTATTCAACACTCTTGAATCCCCTTTTATAGGTAATCCGAATTGATTTGAATTTGAAGCGGGATGCATTTAATAAGATCCGACGTGGCACCTTAAAAATCAGACCATTACTGCGAAAAGGTAGCCATGCGTCAAAAAGCAACAGTCACTTCACGTTGAAAATCGGGAAGAAATCCATACGTCACGTATACATAGCCTGTCAATATCCCCTTTAGGAAATTGTAACCGTTACGACCCTTCGCATGGAGGCTGGGCTCTTTCACTTTTGGGATGAAAAGCGAAGTCATATGCCAGATGTTTGAAATCATCAGCCTGAGTTGGTATCACTCAGAACCTCAAGGATTTCGTGAGTGCAGTGTTAATCAAAGAAATAAGATAAGAAGCAAGTTAATTTTTTTTTTGGAAATCTGTGATGTCAAATATGTAATTTGACACGAAGGCAGTAAAACCCCGGGCAAAGGTTGCTTCGTTAATCATCAAGAGAGATGATCAACTGCTTGTGTATGTCCCCGTGAATTACAATCGAATACTTTTTGATAAGTATCAAAGGGTTTCTTTTGAAAAGTGAGTGTTGGGTTGGTTTAAAAATTCATTACATATCAACCTTAACATAAGGTGAGAAATTGTAACTGAAATTACTTGTATGACCAGTGTAGTCAGTGACAAGTCGGCTTTTGAAAATGTTTATCATGACTAGGATATGCGAATGAAACATATGCATAAATCATATTCAAGAAAAAAATTGTTGTACTGGATCTTGTTGGGTAACAAACATCATGGGTTTCGAATGTTTGATCAAGACCACGCGTGCGAATTGAATATGATTTGGAGTTTCGAATTTTGGTACTGAAACAAAAGTTTTGTCAATTTCTGGAACAATGTTCCCCGTCAATTCCTTAATATGTAAGATGTTTGGGTTTGACTTTCATCACGGACTCATAATGTCAGATCATAAACACAGAATTTTGGTATATCTAAGTCTCGATGGGTTTGATCAGAGACCTCTTGGACATACGTCTTTGTGTGTGATTTCTGTGAAGAATTTTGTGATGAAAAAGATTGGTTGTAAGATCGAATGTACCTCTATTATTTGTGGACCAAATAGAAAACTCTTAACTCATATGAGAAGAGTAAGGTAGCTCTTTTGACTAATGCGAATACAAGCCTTATTGGGAAGAAATTTTCATGTGATAATTTCATTAAGGCTTTCGTTTCTCACACATAGTCATACGAGGCTTGAGTCAACATGCTGCAGCATGCTTCTAGGGACATCCTAACTAGTACAAAGTTGAAAGAAATGATACCTTCCCATAGAAACATACAAGCATGACCTCTTCGCATTAAGCTCTAGAATAAACTAAAAACATACGGTACTTAAAGAACAAAGTTAATTAAAACAAAAAAAATTGTGATTTTTGAATTTTTCGAAAATAAAAACATAACAAAATAAAATCTTTTTGGATTTTTGTATTTTTGAAAATGAAAACAACACAAAAAAAATATTTTTGATTTTCAAGGTTTTTTTTTTATTTTTTTTATTTTAACCTTAGTTACCAGTTGTATGGATGCGAAGCCTCTGAATGCACAGTAACTTCTGAACGATTCCGACGCAGAGCTGCTGAATGGACCTTTCATTCTTGAATTATTGATTTTGAAACTGAATTCACATCGATCATCCCCAAACCTGCTAAAATTCTTACAAATGATTTTTCATCAAGAGGTTTAGTAAAAATATCAGCAAGTTGTTCAGTGGTTTTGACAAAATGAATTTCAATATTCCCATCTTCCACATGATCTTTGATAAAATGATATCGAAGAGCTATGTGTTTTGTCTTTGAGTGTTGTACTGGATTATGACAAATGTGAATTGCAATTTGAGAATCACAATACAAGGGAATCTTTTTCATATTGATAGCATAATCACGAAGTTGACTCTGAATCTAAATGATTTGCGAAGTGCAAGCAGTAGCTGAAATTTATTCAGCCTCAGCAGTTGATATAGCAACACAAGTTTCCTTCTTCGATTGCCAAATCACCAATTTCCCATCCAATAGTTGACATCCACCACTTGTACTTTTTCTATCCAAAGTACATCCTCCTAGATCAGAATCTGAAAAAGCTTGAATGAAGAATCCCGATTTTGAAGGATACCAAAGTCCTAACGAAACTGTCCCCTTAAGATAGCGAAAAATATTTTTCACTGCAGTTAAATGAGGTTCTCTGGGATTAGCTTGATACCTAGCACAATTACATACCAAAACCATAATATCAGGCCTGCTTGCAGTTA
Source organism: Lactuca serriola (assembly GCF_051521515.1). Classification (NCBI taxonomy): domain Eukaryota; kingdom Viridiplantae; phylum Streptophyta; class Magnoliopsida; order Asterales; family Asteraceae; genus Lactuca; species Lactuca serriola. Next base: position 285,724,393 of record NC_136411.1, read on the forward strand.
AGTACAATTAAGACCCTATCATGCTTCGACAAAGTTTTAAATCAACAGCTGGGGTATCTAATGAAGGAGTTAGTCTTGTTCCCACTGCCATAGGTACTCTCAGCTTTGTGCTGTAGGTCATTCCAAACTTTTCAAGCAAGTTTTTTGTGTATTTTTCTTGATTGATTAAAATTCCATCCCTGTTCTATCTTATATTCAAACCAAGAAAATTATTGATTTTTCCCATCATACTCATTTCAAATTGACTCTTCATTAGATTTTCAAATTCAATTAACAATGCTGGGTCAGTTGAGCCAAAAATAATATCATCAACATAAATTTGAACAAGAATAAGATGATTCCCAACTTTCTTGCGAAACGAAGTGGGGTCAACTGATCCTTGTTTAAATTTAGATTGTTTTAAGAAATTTGTAAGTGTTGCGTACCAGGCTCTTGGTGCTTGTTTTAACCCATAAACTGCTTTGTCTAGAATGTAGACATGATCATGATGTTCCTCATTTATAAATCCTGGTGGTTGTTCAACATAAACTATTTCTTCAAGTTCTCCATTTAAGAATGCACACATAACATCCATTTGAAAAACGTCAAAGTCTTTGTGAGCTGCAAAAGCTAAAAATATGCGAACTGCTTCGAGTCTTGCAACAGGAGCAAATATTTCTTCATAGTCTATTCCTTCTTGTTGCGAATAGCCTTTAACAACTAGTCTAGCTTTATTTCGAATAATATTGCCATCTTTGTCAGTTTTATTTTTAAAGATCCATTTTAATCCGACAATTGAAACATCAGAAGGTTTAGGAATTAATCTCCAAACCTTGTTTCGTTCAAATTCGGCCAGTTCAGATTGCATAGCAACAACCCAATCTGAGTGTTCCATAGCATCCTTTACTATCTTTGGCTCTATTTTCGAAACAAAAACATTAAACATACACAATTCTTGGTTCACATTCAGTACCTCATTTTTCGCATGAATTTGAGCTCTTGTCAACACACCATCTTGTGGATTCCCAATCACCTGTTCTTTGGGATGATTCCTTGTCCATTTCTCAAGTGGTGGAAAATCAGGATCAAATTCCAATGGTGCATCTTCATATATTTTCAGATCCTGCAATAGAAAAATTATTATTCAATTCATGAAATTCATCATTTTCACCAAGATTAATTTGCTCTGTTGCATCATGTTGCTCCTCTACATGATGTTAATCTTGATGTTCCCCCTCAAAATGATGTTCCTGTTGTATTTACAAATGCTCCCCCTCAACTTGATGATTTTGTTGATATTGCGAATGCTCCCCCTCAACTTGATGATTCATATTCTCATTCTCCCCCTCGAAAGTTTGTTGTCTTTGTTCATTGATGATCGTATGCTCCCCCTCCATACGAACTTCAGGCACACTTTCACAAGATATTGACCTTGTAGTGATTGTTGAATCATCAGTATGTTTTGAGGATTCTGATGTTTGATTATCAGGAGCGTTAACTTCCGCATCAATTGCCCTGTCAGGAATTCCGAAAATTAAGTCATAATCAAAATCATTTATTTCAGAATTATCAATTTGAGTATCTGAATCAACAAGAATTGATTTATTTTCGAATTTACTATCCGTTTGTCTAAGATAGCAATCATCGAAGGTTAAGTTGAAAGTTTCTTCAACTTTTCTTGTTCGCTTGTTTAACACCCTGTATGCAACTGAATTTTGCGAATATTCTAAGAAGATGCCTTCATCAGCTTTAGCTTGGAACTTTGTCATATTATCTTTTAGATTCATTATAAAACACCTGCAACCAAAAACAAGGAAAAAATTGACATTAGGTTTTCGATTGTTGAGATTTCATATGGAGTGACATTGAATCTACGATGAATGAATCACCGATTCTGAGTAAAACATGCACTTGATACAGCCTCAACCCAAAGATATTGAGGTAAGTTCGCATAAAGATCTATTTCTTCTTTCAACAACACCATTTTGTTGTGGAGTATATGGTGATGAGAAATTATGCGAAATGCCTTTGCCTGTGAGAAAAGAGTCCAGTGTTTGATTTTTAAACTCAGAACCATTATCACTTTTAATTTTGCGAACACTCTTTTTAAGACTAATCTTAATCTTTTTGATAAAATCAATCATCGTCTGAGCAACTTCAGATTTTAACCTGAGAAAAATACCCATGTGAACCGAGAAAAATCATCAACAACAACTAAAATGTACCGCATTTTATTGATTGTAGCAACAGTCGACGGTCCACATAAGTCAATGTGAAGAAGTTCCAATGGTTCCACGATTTTTGAATCTATCACAATCGGATGACCTTTTCTATGTTGTTTTCCTTGTTCGCAAGCTGCACACAAAGTATCATTGTCAAATTTTAGCATAGGTAAACCTCGAACTAAATCTTCAGTGACAAGTTTGTTAGTGTTACAAAAGTTCAAATGCGACAATCTTCGATGCCAAAGCCAGCTAACATCATTAGATGCCTTTGATAGTAAACACACAGCAGGTTTGCGCACGATTGGTTTGATGTCCAGTGTAAACATATCACCATATGTTTTGGATTTGAGAAGTACTTCATTTGTCTTCACATTTGAAATGATACTTCCTTCTTCGTTAAACATAACCTGATTTCCAGTACCCACAACAAGTTGTGAAACACTAATCAAGTTATGTTGAAGACCTTCAACATAAGCAACCCCGTTAACTGTGAATTGTCCATTTGTGACATTTCCATAACCTTTTAGTTGACACTTGTGATTATTTCCGAATTTTACTACTCCTGCGTTTTCCAAGCTTCGATAATCTCGCATGTTTTCCTTTCTTCCAGTCATGTGACGAGAGCAACCACTATCAATATACCATTTCGCATCATATTGCTCGTCACACATCACCTGCATTCATTGAAAAAATTTAGGAACCCAAGATTTATTGGGTCCTTCATTAGTAGTTTTGAACAAATGCTTTGAATTTAAAAATGATGTTTTCACTTTGTCTATTACACTTTCCATTATATCAACATCATCAGATCTAGATATTGAAATATAGTTGTTCAATAGTTTTAGATTTCCATTGACTTTCATCTCATTGTTCACAACATTTTCAACTTTGATAACTGGTTTCCATTTTTGTACCAGAACTTGTGAATCATGAGATGATGAACTACCAGTAGAAGAGTTATTCACGAACTTGTCAAATGCAGGCTTTATCTGTTGTTCTGAAAACTTCCCATTTTGATATTGTCTTCCTTTCCCTTCAAGCCAATGGTTGATCGTACATACATCAGATTTTCCTTTTGTATACGAAACTTTGGTCGGTTTTGAGACCGAAGGATTTGGAAAATTTGGTTGTTTAGGTGAAAATATCATTTTTTCTTTAGTTTTGACATTCATAGTTGATGAATTATTCGTGAATTTGCCAACGTTGTGAAACTTATGATCATTCACAAATTTTTGCGAAGTCTCATATTTTCTAATGATGTCATATTTCCGAACAAATTTATCATTATTTTTCATTGGAATTTTGTCAACAGAATTTATTGGTTTATGAAAAATTGTATCCTTTTGTTTATATATTCTTTGAAAGTTTGATTAATTTGACTTTGAAATCTATGCATTTTCAACTTTTGGTTTATCATTGGACACAACTTGCCAAAAGAGTGCTTTTCTTGCTTTTCTTATTGAAACATTATTTTCTGTTGAATAATTTCCAACCATCAATTTAAATTCATGAGAATTTAATTTCACTTCAATCGTTGGTCTTTCAACTTTTTCAAAAACTTTGATTTCTTTTTCACCTTTAACCACCCATTTTTGTGATGATTTTCGTCCTTGAAAAACATAAGAATTGTGAGTTAAATTGTTTTCTACTGTATTTTGATTTGCACAGAAACCTTCAGTAGCAACCTTTTATTATCATTTTCAACCATTTTGTTAAATTCAGGTTTAATTTTCTCAACATTTCCACTTGTGACAAAAACTTGATTTGGAAAAATGGTGTTATTTATACATATAAAATTTGGATAAACCACAGTGTTACTTTCTAAATAATGTGCACCTTTGTCATTAAGAATTTTGTCGAATTCTTTTATATCACCAAACACTTCATCAACTACAACTCGTTGAGGTGTCTCATTTGAAACCTTCACATTTTCTTTGTCTTCATCAGTGTCATCAGTCCTCCAGCTTTCAACTTCCACATTATCAAAATTACAATGTTGCGAAGTAGAGGGTTTATCAATTTCATCTTTTACTATCGAATCAACTATAATTTCTTTACCTTTGATCTTAGATGTGATATTAATGATTGACAATTGAGAACAATCAACCTCTTCTTCCTCTTCGATCTCACTGATTTCACTCACATTATCTGAATTGTCATTGACATCAGCATAATTGAGTTGAGAATCAAGAGTTGAAGTTTCGATTTTCTTTAAGATTTTCACTTGTTCATTCTTTGTCAAACTTTCATTGACAATACTAACCAACTCATCAGCATTCAAGAATTCATCAATTTTGACAATACCTTAGACGAATCTATCATCACGTATTTTGTCAAATTGTACAATTGTGTTTTCGCAATCATAAGAAACAACATCAACTTTTTCACGTTGATATTCAAGAAAAGGTAAAAGTTTCCTATGTTGTTCTTTGCTAATTTCAAATGAATGATGTAAAGCAGTTAATTTTTCATACAAATACTTAGCAGAGTTACAGTAGATATTTCTTTGTGCTAGTAACAACCTAACTTCATTTCCAAGATTGTCCCTATCACAATTTACATTTTTGATCTTCAATTCAAGTTTGTCTACTCTGCTTCGTTTTATTTCTAATTCTCTCTGTGTCTAAACTAGTTGCATATTTAAATTTTGAGCATCAGTACTAGCAGACACAATACAGAATCAAAATAAGCCACGGTATCATCAAATAAAGTAATTTCAGCATCATAAGCAGATACATGAATATTAAAAGATTCAAGAATAGCACGTACCTTGGTGGTCATTGGAGATTTGTCTGTGGATTTGGACACAAAGCATCCTCCTGCAACATTCTCTTCATAATTGTCTTCAAAGCTTGCGAACATTGCACCGTGAGTTGGATGCGTCATTTCTTCAACATCAGATCCTGAACACCAGATCTGATATGTTCCACTCTCTTCTTCATCAGACTCTCCTTTTGCAACTAATGACATTCCTTTCGCCTTCGCACGCATATCTTCAAGCTTTTCGGAATAGTAGGCTTCATCTTTAATTTTGCTCTTCTTCTCCTCTTTCTTTTTAAGCATGCAATCAGCTGCGAAGTGATTTGCACCATTGCAGTAGTGACAATAAATTCCCGAATCACCTTTTAACTTCTTCACATCCTTCGCATCTTTTTTCTTTTCATCAATCTTTTCCAAATTCTTCTTCTCCTCACCTCCAGCTTTTGCAACACCACTCTTCGCATCATTTGACTTTCCTTTTGGATTGAAAGGCTTTTTGAAAAATTTCTTAACTTTGTTGTTTGAGTAGAATACAACAGCTTCATCATCAGAGTTCATTAAGAAGCGTTCATTGTCTGAACCATCTGTTTCATTAGTATCAACCTCTGAAACCTTTGAAACAAAAGCCAAAGGACCTCCTAGACTTTGTTTTGATTCTTCAAACATTTCTGAAACTTCACTTTCGTGTGTTTTCAGCTGGTTGTAGAGATCATTCAACCTGGTTGTATCAAAACTTTGTTGATTCTTTATCATCATACTCACACTTCGCCATTCCTTACGAAGGCCCATGATTAATGTTAGATTGAATTCCATGAGAGACCTTGTGATTCCATACCTATTGCAGCGATAAATAAGCTCATTCAGACGATCATAGTAGTTTTCGAGAGTTTCAACATCCTTTTGTCTGAATCCCTTAAGTTCAACAAGACATTGCTTCACAGAGTTGATCTTCGTCTTTTTGCTACCTTGATACTTCTCTTTCAAAGTGATCCAAATTTCCTTTTTTGTTTTACAACTACGAATGTAATTGTAAACCACAGGAGGCAGAGCACATCTTAGTTCCCTCATGCATCTCTTTTCGTTCTTCTTCAAGCGGTTTTGTTGTTCAACAAATTCAGCTGTTGTAGCAGATTGTCCAATTGGTTGAATATTTGCAGGAGCTTGAACTGGTCCATGGATACAATTCCAAAGTTCTTCATCTATTCCATTTAAGTACCCCTCCATTCTATCAGCCCACTGATCATAGTATTCAGGGATTAACATCAGAATTTTGGTTGAAGAACCAAGTAAGTGAGAGAAAGAAGCCATGGTATTCATGTTGAAGTTCGCCATTGATGAACATGAGAATTTTAGAAAGCTTGAAAAACTTGATGAATTTGAGAATTGATCAAATGAAATGCTCATAGATTGCTAATCGATCACTCGACTAAACAATTCAAAAGCAGAATCGATTCAAATCTGAAGATCAAGAGTGATTTTCAAAACCAAAATGCGCGGAAAGTTTTGAGTAAAGTTACTACTCAAAAAGCAAATGATTCTAAAACGAAAATCAGATCAATGCAGTTTGAGTCCTGCTCTGATACCATTTAAATTTAGAAAGCAATCATGATTGAATGATTGAAAAGTATGAACATAGAGAGTAAATATTAATTAGATCTTATATTGAGGAAGAACTGATTACAATGTTTAAGCAGAATGAATACTCGTCTAAAAAGCTTTTTCTACTTCTAACCTCAGTCCCTATTTATAGGCAACCTGAGTGTACAAAAAATATACTAAGTCTAGAGCAATACGCTTCGGACAAAATATGACTTAGTAAAATAACTAACATGCGAAAACAAAGAAACAAACACTTCGACTTTTACAATACATAGATTCTACAAAAGAAATGTTAAGTCTTTTAATTGAGCCTAGCCCGATACCACCCACCCTTTTGGAGCTATAAGCGTTTCCCATGCAACCCAACTAATACTTTTCCTTTCGAATTCACTGCTCCAAATAAATCTCCTTCTAATTTTCTCAAGGTTATCAATGACTCCTTTTGGAGCAGCAAAGATGGACATAAAAAAGGTGGGAAGATTATCAAGAACCACATTTTCTAGTGTTACTCTACCTCTAAAGCTAAGCAAATTTGTTTTCCAAGAAGAGAGCTTGGAATGGAACTTTTCAATAATCAGCCTCCATGCATTCTTCAAGTTCATGTTTTCTTCCACCAGAATGCGAAGGTAAATGAATGGGAGAGATGATGGCTCACAACCAAGAGGAGTGGACCAATTCGATACTTCACTAAGGGATGCTCCAACTCCAAATATTTTAGACTTGCTAAAGTTAACTTTCAACCTAGACGAAACATAAAAGCATCTCATGATCCTTGCAAAATTAGCAATGCTATGCCTCGACCATTCTCCAATGAATAATGCATCTTATTCGTAAAATAGATGAGACAAACAAGTGTTAGACTTTGGGAAATTTATCGCATCAAAAACGCCTTTTTCAACTGTCGTCTTCATCTCCATGTTTAAACCTTCCCTCGCAATGATGAGGAGTAAAGGTGTAAGCGGGTCTCGTTGTCTCACCCCTTTCGCCATTGAGAATTCATTTGTTGGGCTTCCATTGATAATCACTGATGCTCTTCACGATTCCAAACAATTATGAACCCAATGTCTCCATTTATTCCTAAAGCACATTTGGTCCATAATTAACTCAAGAAATACCTATGAACCAAGAAATACCCAATTCATATAATCAAAAGCTTTGTTAAAATCACCCTTGAAAAGGAGCATCTTTCTTCCTTTAGCTTTTGCCCAATAGCAAAGCTCATTAACCACCATCGGACCCTCAAGAATATTCCTTCCCTCGGCGTAAGCAGATTGAACCTCAATAATAACACTACCATTGACCTTCTTTAGTCTAAGTGCTAACAACGTTGCGATGATTTTATATAGGGATCCGATCAAGCTTATAGGTATAAAATCCCCAAAGTGAATTGGGTCTTTAGACTTGGCGGCAAGAGAAATAAACAAGGAAATGTAGCCTCTAGTAAGCTTGTTTCACATTTCAAAGTACTTAACTAACCCCACGATAACATCTTTTAACAAATCCGATTAGCTTTTGAGAAATTCAAAAGTGAAAACATGCCCAGGAGACTCATCCCCACCACACGACAAAAACTGCATTTTTTATTGCTTCAATGGAAAACTCTCCTTCGAAAAAACAAGCATCAGTTTTAGAAAGCTTGTGAGAGCCAATACTACGAAATAAGGGTCTGTTCGGCTAACCTTCTCCATATTTCTCATCAAAGAATTTGGCTGCCTCCTGTTTTATCTCAGACAGATCAGTGGTCCAAACTCCATTTTTCCATGATCCCATGAATGTGATTTTTTTGATTCTTGTTATTAACATAACCATGGAAAAAATGTGTATTTTCCTTGCTCTCACCTTCCCATTTTAGTTTAGCTCTTTGCTTCATGTCCAAAGCAACGGTTCCGACTTGTTCAACAATCTTAACTCCTCCAATTGATCTTTCTTCAATTTCCGTTGTAGTTAAAGGCTTGGATTCCCTCGCCAATTCAATCTCAACCATTATTTTTTTTCAAAGTGTCTAACTCTTTGTTATCATCCTTCGCTGCATTTCTTTTCCAACATCTGGTAGCTTTTTTATGTGTTTTAATTTATTCAGGAGGTATGCATCAGAGTACCATATCCCACAAACTCAAAGCATGCCTTCCTAACGACCGCCTCAAAACGATCCTTAAGAATCCATGAGTTATACAATTTGAATGTGTGTGTGTGTGTGGGGGGAGGGGAGGGGAGAGACCAAAATCATCACACCAAGCCCTCAAGATAATAGGAGAATGATTAGAGAGATCTCTGTCCATCACAAAGCAGGAGGCAAGGGGATACACGAACAAGAAATGATTACACTCCAAAATTCAATCCAACTTACTCAATTTCGCTCCCTGAGTTTTAAAAAAAGTGAACCTTTGACCTCCCATCTTCAAATCAGTGAGTTCACCATTGCGAATGAATTGATTAAAAGCATTTGAACTAAGTGGGCAAAAGACAGAATTTATCCGCTCTTCCAGTCGGCGAACGACATTAAATTCACCAATAAAATCCAATTAGCAAATCTAGATATTTTCAAAGCTAACAACTCATCCCATAATTTTGATTTCTTATATGTCGGTTGAGGACCATAGATGTTTAATATGCTAGTACCATTAATGCCAAAAAAATTACATAGTGCCCCAATGAAGTACCAGGATTTAATAGTCTTAACTAACGAAAACATTTTACTGTCCCATATAGACACAAGACCGTTGGATCTTCCCGTGGTGAAAACCTGCTCAAATCTACAATTAGTATCATGCCCAACAACTTGCAGCATTGAGAGGCGGGGAAGACTCACCCAATTTGGACTCTTGAATACCAATCATACATAAATTATGGTCATTCTGAAGCCTGCGAACCCAGTCAAACTTGAGTTTCTCTCCTAAACCTCTAAAGAGTCATAATAGTCATTGGATGATTTGATTCTTGCCATCATCGCCAAAGACTTCCTTAAGAACCGGGTTATCAACATCAACCTCAAAGCCTAACATGTTGTGTAACACCTCGTTATAAAATAAATAAATAAATGTATAGAAGCCCTAAAAGCAAGAACAAATGAGCAAGGCGTTAGCTCGAGGAGTTAAAAGTTATAATTATAGAAGTTGGGGGATGAATTGTAATTCACGGATTAGTTTGTAAAGAATGTTGGAAGTTGAGAGTGATTTGGTAATTCCGGGTTTAATTTGAAATAAAATCATGAAGAAAGGGGTTAAAGTGTAAGTATTGGATTCAGTTTGAGAATAAATTATGGAGGAGGGGTTGTTTAGTAATTTTGGGGTTTATTATGAAAATAATTTTTGAAGTCGGGGTCTAAAGGGTAATTATTGGATTAGATGTGAAAAGATCCCAAGGGGAGGGACCAGAATTGTAATTATGGGAAAGATGTATATGGATCGGGTATATAACTCCTTTAGTCATCAAACCCTAACCCTAATATGAGAGGCAGTCGTCACCCACCCTTATGCCTCCCTCCAGCCGCCATTCACCTCCTTGTTCATCTCCGACCCAGCACTGCCATCTCCCCTCCGCTGTCAACGATCAGTGTACCGACGAAGAGAAGATCCATGCACCAACGTCGTGTTATTCGGGAGGAGCGGGAGAGTGTGGATCGTGGAGGTCGTGATTGCTGCCGGCGTCGCGTCAGTCGGTGACGGAGGAGCAGTTCATCTTCGTCGCACCTACTTCACTCCACTCTTTCATCTCCCTCAGTTCGCTGAGGTTCCATAGTCCCTCCATGCCTCCTTCTTCTTACCCTGCCTATTGTCACTGCTTTATCTCGTCACCACCAGCCGCCATGGGTGGTGGCTGCGAGTTTGGGTGGATGTGTGATGTTGCTTCGATATTCGTGTGACTATTGGCTTGCTGTCACCGGGAGCGAGCTCTTGAAGACCATCGTTCATGTGTATTGCTGCCTAACACCGTCAAGACCACCACTGCCACCTCTCTATGGTGTTCCCGTTGCCAACCGCACCAGGAGGGTGGCTGGACTCATTTGCAAAAAAAAAAAGAGTATATGTGTGGTATGGGTGTATGGTCGTGTGTAATTGTTGCTACCGGTTTCGATGGGGTTGGATGTGTGTTTGTGTGGCCGGAGAGTCCACCACCACCACCGTGAGGTGGTGGCTGCCGCCACTCACCACCACCGGCAACCAAGGTGGTTATGTGTGTGTGTGTGTGTGTTTAGCTTAGTTAGTGGGTGTGTTACTTTGGTAATTTCATTGTAATTGTAACAAAAAAATGGAATAATGAAAAGAACTTGAAAACCACCACCTTAGGGTGGTGGCTGCCGCCACCGGCCGCCGTGTCAGGTGGCGGTGTACTTATCTTGTGAGTTTGATTCGTTTGGGTGCTTGAAACCCTAATGGGCCCAGTGAAGCCTAATGGGCTAAGTGAAAACCCTAATAAGCTTAATGATATTCTATTGGGCCTAATTGGCCCAATAAAGCCCTAATTGACCTAAAAGCCCAATAAATTGATAAATAGGCTACTATTTGGTTTGGAAACCCTAAATAGGGTTTGGAAACCCTTATGCAATGAAACCCTAATTTGGGGAATTAATCGGGACACACGGGAATTATATGATAAGTTGAAATATTAAGTAGTAATCTATAGAAGAATTATACACGAGAAATCAATTAGCAACAAGCAAGATTGAATTGATGAACTCATAAACTAAATAAGTCGTTGTAGTATTATTACTCTCTGTATGCTCAAATACAAAACTAGACTCTGAAAGTTTTTGAAAAACTCATAAGTCTAAAATAAAGCTCAGTCCCTATATATAAGGAACAAGAGAGTACAAAAAATACTAAGTCTGATACAATTACGCTTCGTATAAAATTGACTTAGTAAATACACATACGAAAATAGACTAAACTCTATTCGACTCTTTACAAGACTTCGACCCTTACAATTTCCCCTTTTGTAAACGAGTCAAACTACTCAATTCGTAAGAATCTGAGCAGCAAAGTGCATCATTCTTCGTATCTCAGAATACCACGTCAAGATCTTCTTTAACTCCTTGTCACCATCATTGTTTTTCTTGCAATTATTCATACGAACAATAAAGTTCGTATATTGTGATGTTGTATATCTTTCGATCTCAGCAACTTGAAAAAAAACTATTTTAGCTTTTCCTTTTGTGTCCTTACCAACAAAAACCAAACCAAATGGTTTTAAACAAATTTCTCCATCAGCATACTTTTTCAACTCAGCTTGTGTCTTTGAAAGTTCCATTGCAACAGATACTTTCCTATCCATACTCGAAGCCAGCTCTTCGTCAGTGGGGGCAAGACAATCATAATAATTGTCAATGAAGATTTTTATGTGTGCAAGACCTAGTCTGAACAATTCTTTATCATTACCCTTGAGTTGTGATGCCTCCATTTTCTTTCAAAAGTAATGCAACTTGAATAAGATCATTCAAGTTCATTAGAGGGAAGTCTGCAACACTGAAATCAACAGTTTGATTGTTTGCATGAATTACATGATATTGGAAATTTTGTATCATGTTTTCAAACAATACATCTTTCTTGATGGCAACAACTTTCTTGATCTTGATCAGAGACCACACTTCGCCCTGCTCCTTTCCAAGTACAGCATGAAAACGAATTTTCATGTGTGTATAATCATCTAGGTTTTCGAATTTCTCACTAACCTTGTATTGAGCAGTGATAAACATCATTTCGTTTATTGGAAAGTCCAACTGACAGAAGTCATTATTAGCAATCAAATAGCTTTTCCTTGGCTTCTTTTCGAAAGCATACATGTGATTGAATGCATCTCTTGATTCAATTGGTTCATATGAATACAGATTTCTGGGATCACCTTTTTCCATACCAGCTGGATCACATTCTCTCAGCCTTGTAATGCTTCGAATATGCCTTTCAAGTTCGATTTCAGCCTCCACTTCTGCTTTCTTTTCTTCTTTAGTCTTTTCGACTAACACACCCTTTCCTTTGTCTTTTGAATCTTGACTTGGTTTCACTGAACTTGAACTACCCCCTTCTTTATCCGAGCCAATTACTATCCCTTTCGTAAATGGTTTTGTAGTAATAACAGTTGTAGAGATAGTATCAGATCTCATCGGAATTGTAACCGGAATTTGTGTAGAAAACACTTTTCCAACAATGTTCGAATCTCCTTTGCTCACCTTCGATTCTCCCCCTTGCACCCCTGTAACAATAGGTGGGGCATTTTGTGGTAACATCTGAGCAAATATTGAAATAGGAGCAACCACCTTCTGAATAACTTGATCAAGTAAATTCAACTTCTGAGTAAGAAACTCAGGAGTTAAAAGCGAAGTTGGAGTAGGTTTCCAAACAACAGCTTTGAGCTCCTCCAGAAGAATCTGTAATTTAGCAAGCTAATTAGTGTCTTCAGTTGCTCGCATTTCGAATTTTGGTGTCACACACCAAAACCAAGAATGGCGGAAACGTTCTGGGGCAGAGGACGTCATGTAAAGTATCACAACACAGTATAACAGTAAATAAGCAAACAACATCATCCATTGAATTAAATATATATAATTTTAATACAAGTGTGTTCAGTACAGTTATAGACACCAAAAAGTAAATCAAAATAATAAGATGAGTCTTGGATGCGCTCCATCTTCTCAAAAACTGGCCTCGGTACCTGTCTATTGGCGACCTGACAATACAAGTTATTTTGAAAGAGTTTATCAGCATTAAGCCGGTGAGTTAATAAGTATTTTAGTGTCAGTGTTTGTATCAAAATGTTTGAACATAGTTTTAAACATGAGTTTGTAAAACGTTGGTGATAAAAGTATGTGAATGTTTGTAAAAGTTTGAATCTCTCAGAAAAACCTATATTTTATATTAATAGTAGCCTTCTACCAAGGCTTAACTGTGTTGTATGTTCGTGTATTGTAAAAGTTTGTAATTTTTCAAGTGTAACGATCATTTAATCAAATATAGTTTGTACATAAGTGTTTAAGTGAAATAATCACTAAATATATCTAAAGGGTAAATTATTGTAGTACTGTAGTGTTGTATTATAGGAACTACTACAGTACTAACTACCTTAAACCGGATTTATATTAAGGCATCATGCGATTAATTGTACAATACTATCGACTAATATTAACGACAAGGGTAAGGTCGTAAAAATAGAAATGACTTTTGGCACCCGCAGACCTGCAGGTCCGGCCGTAGCTAGCAGCAAGGTGTAGGATTGTCAATCCAGTATAGATCTATACGCAAACTCACACTCTCCCTCCAAGAGAATTCTGGCTACAACTCGGGCCATGGCAATTAAGGCATGCTCCGATACAGTGGATCACAATTTGTTAACGTATTCATGTATATGTAATGTAATGTTTTTCGTTGTAGTATTGTTGTATATGTTCTCTTTGTAGTATAGTTGTATATGTTCTTCTTCTAGTATAGTTGTATATGTTCTCCTTCTAGTATAGTTGTATATGTTCTCCTTCTAGTATAGTTGTATATGTTTTCATAGTAATAAGTATTGATCCTATGCTACCCCGATGGAAGCTTATTAATGATGTAATCTAGTACGCATGAATATGGAAGCACTTTTATGTTTATATATGTACACATGATATATAATCAACATTGAAACGGCCTTCGGACGACTACCCGATATCCCACCGGACCACATCCAAATCGAGGAAAAGGAAACAGGGCGGATGGCCTTCCTAAGCCTTTTAAACATTGCTTATATAACTATACATATAAGGGCATGCAATTTATAATAAGTGTAACAAAGTTTAAGTAACAGTATTTGATAAGTACAAGAGTTTGTAAAGGAGTTTGAAGTGAAACAGTTTGACAAACAGTTTGAACGGTAATAAAATCATTGGTTTTGTAGTTATTAATCACATGTGATTGATGTAATAACTATAAGTATTCAACTTGTATTCCCCCCATAAAAGCATTTAAAACATTTAAAAGTATTTCAAAGGTTAATTAAAGGGGTATGATCCTAGTTATCATATAATGAACATATATATAGCTAATTTACCAAGTTATAACATAGAAAATAAGTTGAGACTCTCTAGAACATGAAAACATTTTGATTAAAGTGTTAAAGCTCACAAGGATTGCATCCAAGTGTTGGTAGAGCAAAGCGAGGGTGTTTAGGGTTCAAGGGTAAACTCCCTTGGAGTTTACGGTTTTGATGTCACAACTCAAAGAGTTTACGGCAGTAAACTCTAGAGTTTACGGTTGTAAACTCTAGTCCTAATGATTAGGTGTTGTTTTGTGGTTTAGCAAGCCATTGAAGCAATTCTACTAAGTGGTTTGGCCTTTGGAATGGACTAGGGCAACAAAACACCTCCTTTGAGGAGTTTACAGCCTCATGGCATTTTCCTTTTGGGTTTACTACCCTAAACCCTCATGGGGAAGGATATTGCCATGTTTTCAAGTCCTTAACACCATTAGGTAAGTGTATGTGCTAGTTTCTAAGCCTAAGGAAAGAAAATGACCAACTTTATCATACTTTAGGGTGTTTACAGTTTTTGGGAGATCCCTAGACCGTAAACACCTATAATTGTGGGTTTTTGATGTTTTTCAAGGCTTAGACACATCAAAGGAAGGTTTAATCAATTCAAGGAAGGCTTAAACATCAAACTAGAGCTTAGATAAGGACTTAAGCACACTTTGGTTCTCTTTATGGTGTTTACAGCCCAAGTATCTCCTTGGACCATGAACACCTCTAGCCTTGTGTTCTTGACACATTTTCTTGATGTTTAAATGTAATACTAGATTACAATCACTCAAGGATGGAAGTACTTACTATAATGAAGCTTGATTTTAGCTAAAAGGCCAAGAACACTTAGTGTGTGTTCTTGGTGTTCTTGGTGTTTTGGAAAATCTAGACAAACTACATAAATGATTGGATGAATAGATGTACAAACACTAGATTAAGTGTTTTACTAACTTGAAATGGTTAGAACACTTACAAGATTGAAGATTTGGAATTAAATCTTGGATGATACTTGAGAGAGTTTTGGAGTTTATTCTTTTGACTATTTGGGGAGTAAACACAATAACTAGACTTTTGGGGAGTAAACTTATACATAGGCATGAGTTCACGGTTTTGGGTGATTCCTAAACCCAAAACAAAAAAGTTTGGTCGGGTGTTTCTAATACGCGAAGTGTTTGCGGTTTTTAAAATTTAAAACCCGAGACGACACTTTCTAACACCCGTTCGTTTAAAAATAATATTAAAATAATCAAACGAACTTTATATTTCATAAAAACGAGGAGTAATGTCATTAACTTATGACATGAAGTGGTTGACTTTTAGGGTTTGACCAAATGAAAATTTCAATTTGTCACATCATCTCCCTATTAAAGGGAATTTCATCCCGAAATTAAAGTCTAAACAAATAAAGTAGTTACACATAACTAAGCAAAAAGATGAGGGTATTTCAGTTTCATCTGATCCTCACGCTCCCAAGTGTATTCCAGTCCTCGCTTGGCGTTCCAGCGAACCTTCACAATCGGGATACGGCTTTGCTTTGTCCGCTTGACCTCTCGGTCCATGATCTCCACTGGTTCTTCCACGAAGTTGAGGCTCTCGTTGATCTCGATCTCGTCGAGTGGGATTACAAGAGTCTCGTCAGACAAACACTTTTTCAAGTTAGATACGTGGAATGTAGAATGTACGTTACAGAGTTCGTCAGGTAGATTGAGTTTGTAAGCTATAGGGTCGATTCTTGCGAGAATCTCGAAGGGTCCTATATATCTCGGATTAAGCTTTCCACACTCACCGAAGCGTATCAAGCCCTTCCAGGGTGAGACTTTAAGAAGGACTCGGTCTCCCACCTAGAATTCCAAAGGTTTCTGTAACAACCCGAAACTCATATCCCTAAATGTAACCCTTCTCGTGACTCGTTCCGATCATCCAATCGCCGTTTCCGATTTCGTTTCCGTTTCCGGCCATTTATTAAGTCGTTATTGTGGGTTTTATTTTATGACTTAATAAGTGTCTTAATACCCTTAGAACTCATTATAACGCCTCGTATTAATGATCGGAACATTCCTAAAATCAACCATATCGGGTTATGGCAAATTGGCTGGGTGCGACCAAAAGCCCCGTCTAACGCGGGTATCGGGTAGAATTCTACCGTGTCCCGAACTTGGACACTATTTAAAGTGATCCAAGTCTTCATTTTGAAGCTTTTGCTCCATTCTACAACTTTCACTCCAACCTCTCTGCTCAAACTAGAATTTAAGGTTCAAATCTCAAGTTTAAGGTCTCAAATCTTCAAGGTACCTTCCCAAATTTGTTATGCAACCTCTCTAGCCAACAAATTCGAGTTTAAACCATGGATTAGGACCATTATCATGAGTTTACGGTCCTAGAACAGTCCTAGGCCGTAAACTCATATAAATGGGGTTTTTGGAGCAACAAAACCCTTCCAAACCACAATTAGACCTTGAATATGGCTAGATGACTTTATGAAATGGAACTAGAATGCCTCAAACCATGATTTAAAGCCTTATATATGAGTTTACGGCCCTGGAAGGTGCCTAGGCCGTAAACACATATTTAAAGGGTTTTTAAGCCATTTAACCCTTCCAAGACACAAACAAGACTTAGATACGACTTTTAGAATATTGGTTATGTACCTAGAACACCTTAGACATGAATTTTGAGGGGTTTGTGTGAGTTTACGGACAAGGCATGTGCTTGGGCCGTAAACTCCTTAAACATGGGTGTAAACTCATTTTCAAGGTGTTAGAAAGCCATCCAACACCACCAAAAACCTTGGAATAAATCATAGGACCAACCAAAAATAGTTTAAGGGCTTTAAACACATCAAAACTCTTCATTTGAGAGTTTACGGCCGTAGAAGGTGCTCCATGGCCGTAAACTCCTAAAAGTATGTCTTTTAGTGTCCAAAAATCATTTCAAGGCTTGTAGGAATTTTTAGAATCACATGTGATTAACTTTGGGACCTTAAAAACACTTATTCAAGGGGATATGAGAGTTTACGGCCATAGGCTCCATGACAAGGCCGTAAACTCCCTTAAGTGTTGTATTTGGTGATTTTAATTCATTCCAAGCCTTAGGTAAAATTATTCCAAGCATTTCCAAGTGTCAATAGCCATTTGTGACCCATTAAGAACCATAAAACACCCGGACATGAGTTCACGGTCGTGAACTCATGTGGTTATGTGTTTAGAGGCTGAAAACTCATTAGGAAGTTTACTCTTGGAGAGTAAAATCAAATCCCAAGTCCCTCGCTTCAATTCCCGTCCGTATATGTCACCCGGGTCACTCCAAACACCTGTTTTGAGGTGTTTTTGTTAGTTGGAGTGTAACTTCATATCTAATTAGAGTTTGTAAATCTAATTAGATATATTTGTATGCCATTTCATTTTACATAGGAACCTCGCGTGTTATCAGGCCTCGATTCGACGTTTAGCATCCAAAATCGACACATTTCCGCGTCCGATGAGTTCATACCCCTACCTTTTTTCAATGTTTTTTTTCAATGTTTTCAGGGGGGAATACAAGCAAAAGTACAAGAATATCTTGTACTTAAACTCATGATTTCAGTTAAATGGTTTCATAATTGTACATTTTTAAGAATTTAAAACCTTCTAACAAACTATTTTAACTTGCAGAGTTATTTGTTTTAAACCGATTTTCAATTCTTATTACACACTGTTATATCGTATTCTTTACGTTTGATTGTTCACATTTAAAACTGATAGAACATATAAACCATTGTAATGTCTGTAATAAAACACTAAGGTTCGAGTGTAAAAGACAGACACCATCAGAAAATATAAAACATCTGTATGTCCTTAACAATACATCTAGGCTCGAGTGTGAAAGATAAACACCATCATGACACACAAATCAATTGTAATGTCCTTAATAATACACCTAGGATCGAGTGTAAAGGACAATCATCATAAAATAACACATATATATCATTTGAAATGTCCTTAATAATACACCTAGGGTTGAGTGTAAAGGACAGTCATCATTAGATAACACCTAGGCTCGAGTGTGATGTCCTTAATAAAATACCTAGGCTTGCGTGTAAAGGACAGGTACGTAGATCATAGCTAGTCGTAAATACTACTTTCCTAGTCGAAAAGTAAAGAGAAATCTTAAAGATTGGAGACACGTCCTTGTAACACTTCCATGGCACGAGATAGTGGAGGAATAACCCTATAACCAGAATCTCCGAACATAGGAGAGCGTGGCTTGAGTGTATAGATCTATACGGGACTGACAATCCCACACTTGGCTGCTAGCTACAGCCGAACCGAAAGGTTCAAGGGTGACGAAATTCATAGAAAGGATATTGACCACGACTCGAGTCATATCAGTCTGAGTATGGTTAAGGACTCGCAATCTAGATTATTAACGCTTTAGACTCATTTAATAGCTTTATGTACGTAGTAAAGCTAATGTACGTTCAAGGATGACAGGCACACCTACACACACACAGTCAGGAAAAACATGGGGTTTTTCCTGAGGAGAACACTGAACATAACCAGAACCGGTAATGATACACACACACAAAGTCAGGGAAACATGGGGTTTTCCTGGGGAGAACACTGAACATAACCAGAACTGGTAAAGGTACACACACACAGTCAGGGAAACATGGGGTTTTCCTGGGGAGAACACTGAACATAACCAGAACCGGTAAAGATACACACACAGTCAGGGAAACATGGGGTTTTCCTGGGAAGGACACCGAACATAATCAGAATTGGTAATAGTTCACACACACACAGTTAGGAGAACATGGGGTTCTTCCTGAGTAACAGTAGTACGTAACTAGAAAAGTGTAACAAGTTAAACAACTGAACTACAATTCACTAGAACAATCATGTTTTCATTGTACATCGTTTACTTTACTTTCGGATTTGGAAACTAACATTACATAAGAAAATATGAGATTTTCTTGGATAACCACTTTTTCAGGAAACCAAAGGAACTCGTACATTTTCAGAAAAACTAACCGCTTATGAACTCACCAGCTTTATGCTGATTTTCAAATCGCTTGTATTCTCAGGTCCGTGTTAGACAGGTACCCAAAGATCCTTTTGTGCGAAGACGGAGTTCTCAGAAGACTCGTTTCGTGTTGTTCATATATACTATGTATCACATGTATAACTTTAGCTTTTGAAACAAATGTAAAACTTTTCTATATGTAATGTAATGGTTGTTTACTTTACTTACTATGTACATTGGATTTGATACTCAACGTGGAGTCAACCCCGGAAATGTTTCCGCCTTCGGTTTTCGGGGTGTGACAGTTTCCTTCGCTTATCCGCGTAGCTCTTTTGTTGGTCTCTAGAGGCTTTCAATCGTTCACGGATCTGAACGATCTTCTCTGTCGTTTCCCGAATGATTTTCGGACCGGTGAGAGTATTGTCAGAACCTTGCCCCCTAACTAATTGGATATCACCCACTTCAGCCCAGCACAGAGGGGATCTGCACTTTCGGCCGTAGAGGGCTTCAAATGGAGCAGCCTTGATGCTCGTGTGATAACTGTTATTGTAGGAAAATTCGACAAGGGGTCAATGAGTATCCCATGCCTTTCCAAAATCAATCACACAGGCTCTCAACATATCTTCCAGTGTTTGGATGGTCCTCTCACTCTGTCCGTCTGTCTATGGATGGTAGGCTGTGCTCATGTCCAGCCTTGCTCCTAGGGAATGTTGTAGTGATTGCCAGAATCTCGAGGTGAACCTACTATCTCTATCAGAGATAATGGATATAGGTACACCATGTAGTCGTACGATTTCCCTAATGTATGTTCTCGTGAGCTTCTCCATTTTTTCAGTTTCTTTAATAGGCAGGAAGTGTGCAAACTTGGTCAATCTATCGACGATGACCCATATGGTATCAAGTCCACCCGTCGTCTTGTGCAACTTGGTTATGAAATCCATAGTGATCCGGTCCCACTTCCATTCTGGAATCTCTGGTCGTTGTAATAAACCGGAGGGCTTCTGGTAATCGACCTTAACCTTTGTGCAAGTAAGGCATTTACTTACGAAGGTAGCAATTTCTGCTCTCATATTAGGCCACCAGTATAACTTTTTAAGATCCAGATACATCTTATTTGAACTTGGATGGATGGAATACCGAGAGTTGTGCACCTCGGTCATGACCAAGTCTCGGAAACCACCGTGTTTCGGTGTCCAGATCCGATTCATGAAATATAAGGCTCCGCCACCCTTGGCTTCTATATTTTTATCCATTCCTTTAAGGGATTCACTCGTCACGTTTTCAGGTTTCATAGCTTCAAGCTGGGCCGCCTGAATTTGCTTAGACAAGTGTGAATGGATAGTCATTGTCAATGACTTGACTCTTCGACCAGAATATTCCTTTCGACTCAGGGCGTCTGCTGCTATGTTGGCTTTACCCGGATGATAACGAATATCGCATTCGTAGTCACTGAGTACCTCAACCCACCGTCGTTGTGTCATGTTGAGCTCCTTCTGATCGAATATGTGTTGTAAACTATTGTGGTCGGTAAAGATAGTGCTTTTCGTTCCGTACAAGTAATGTCTCCAAATCTTCAGAGCAAACACAACTGCTCCTAGTTCAAGATCGTGGGTCGTGTAGTTAACTTCGTGTGTCTTCAACTGCCTCGAGGCGTAGGCGATGACCTTTCCTCGCTGCATCAGAACACACCCGAGCCCTTGATTCGATGCATCGCAATAGACTACGAGGTTTTCTATCCCTTCGGGGAGGGATAGTATTGGTGCGGTGCACAAGGCTCGCTTGAGTGTTTGGAACGCTCTTTCCTGTTTCTCTTCCCAGTCGAAGGCCACGCCTTTCTGGGTCAGTGTTGTAAGAGGTTTCGCTATTCGGGAGAAGTTTTGTATGAACCTGCGGTAGTATCCAGCGAGACCTAGAAATTGACGAATTTCTGTAGGCGTCTTCGGTGCTGACCAGTTCTCAATAGCTTTAATTTTGGATGGGTCCACGTGGATTCCCTCTTTGCTTACCATGTTTCCTAAGAATTCGACTCTTCAGATCCAAAATTCACATTTAGAGAACTTTGCATAGAGCTTCTCCTTTCGTAAAGTTCCTAGAACTTTCCGCAGATGATTGTCATGCTCTTCCATACTCCGGGAGTAGATTAGGATGCCATCGATGAAGACAATGATGAACTGATCCAAGTAAGGTCGGCATACTCTATTCATCAGATCCATAAAAACTGCGGGCACATTGGTCAATCCGAATGGCATCACCACGAACTCGTAGTATCCGTAACCAGTTCGGAAGGATGTCTTCAGTACATCCTCCTCTAACACTCGTAACTGGTGATATCTGGATCTTAGATCAATTTTGGAAAAGTAGTTTTCCCCTTGCAGTTGGTCAAATAGATCGTCTATGCGAGGCAGAGGGCAACGATTCTTGATCATCAATTTGTTCAGTTCCCTATAATGAAGCTTGATTTTAGCTAAAAGGCCAAGAACACTTAGTGTGTGTTCTTGGTGTTCTTGGTGTTTTGGAAAATCTAGACATAATACATAAATGATTAGATGAATAGATGTACAAACACTAGGTTAAGTGTTTTACTAACTTGAAATGGTTAGAACACTTACAAGATTGAATATTTGGAATTAAATCTTGGATGATACATGAAAGAGTTTTTGGAGTTTACTCTTTTGACTATTTGGGGAGTAAACACAATAACTAGACATTTGGGGAGTAAACTCATACATAGGCATGACTTCATGGTTTTGGGTGATTCCTAAACCCAAAACATAAAAGTTTGGTCGGGAGTTTCTAATACGCGTAGTGTTTGCGGTTTTTAAAATTCAAAACCCGAGACGGCACTTTCTAACACCCGTTCATTTAAAAATAATATTAAAATAATCAAACGAACTTTATATTTCTTAAAAACGAGAAATAATGTCATTAACTTATGACATGAAGTGGT
Source organism: Lactuca serriola (assembly GCF_051521515.1). Lineage (NCBI taxonomy): Eukaryota > Viridiplantae > Streptophyta > Magnoliopsida > Asterales > Asteraceae > Lactuca > Lactuca serriola. The sequence goes on from NC_136411.1 coordinate 285,746,884, forward strand.
TGACTTTTAGGGTTTGACCAAATGAAAATTTCGGGTTGTCACATTTGGCATTGTGTCTTGAAATGTTTTGACAAAATTTGTAACCGCCCCAGCAATTATATCAACCTTATCCTGAATTGAATTGTACTGAGAATTCATATTCTCAATCTCCTGAGATACTTCCTTCTTTAATTCTTCCAACTTCAGGTTAACATCCTCTCGAACCTTTTTGACATCTTATATGAAGAGAATATGACATTCCTTCACTACAGCCTTCAAATCTTTTAAGGCCCCTTCAAAATTTCCTTCCTGATTCTTGATATGAATCTCACTATTTTGATCAGACAAATCTATCTTTTCATGAAGTCTTCTTTCAGCTACCTTGATCATTAACTCAACTTCAAGACCCGAAACTGAATGTTTTACTCCTGAATCAGCTTGTGATTGAAGAAGTGAATTTAGTTTCCTGTTCAAAATTTTGAATTGTTTTCCTGACATTAACATATGATCAGGAATCTCCTCCTCTTCCGAATCAAATTGCAAATCTTCAAAAGTGCCTCCAAAACCTCCTCCTTCGGTTTCATCATCAGAATGAGGTTTGGGTGTGTCAATGGATTGTGAAGGAAAAAGAGTAGTAATGGGTTGTTGAAGAATAGTCTCAAACAATGGAGATGAAGTAAAAGTTGAGAATGGTGGTGGTAGTGAAACAAATGGAGTGGAAATGATAGGTGGTAATGAAGAAGAAAGAACAATCGGTTGTGGAACGTCGACACTCATTGTAACATTTGCTCCCGTATCAGATACGTTAGCAGTGATGTTAGAAATAGGAACGTTCTCAGTAACTGATTTGGTAACCACTATTTCGAGTGGAATGGTTAAAGTAGGAGAAATAGTTGAGACATGCGAAATCGAAGAAACAATAGGTAAAGAAGTTACCATAGGAGACGTTGACGCAATAGGAGTATCAGGCACAACTTCATTGTCAGAAGAATCTTCTCTGATGATAAGCATTCGTTTGTACTTTTTTTATGTGATGTGCTTCGCAACATCATGAGCACGCCTTTTCTTGGATAACGGTGAAACAGGAGCAGGGATTTCACGAACTACTACTCCTTTGCTGCTAAGCTGAGTCTTACAAACCATGGGAGAATCATCAGACAAATTTCGTTTAGATGATTTCCTGTGAATTCGTTTAAGAATTCTAGATTTTGATGGACCAACCTCTTTCGAAGGCTGATCATCACCCTCAACATTCATTGTATCACCACCTTCAACATTCTTAGGTGAGGATTTCGACTTTGCAGTTTTCTCATGATCCCCAACAGACTTCTTTTTCTTGGACGGCTTGGAAAAACTAGATTCGATTTCAAGTAACACCCCACTTTCAACATTAGGGTTTACGGTCTGCAAATACTTAACAAGAATCTTGTGCGTTGAATTCACCTTCTTTGGCATGGCATCTGGAATTCCTGCTACACTTGTAAAAATTTGCTCATTGTCTTTAATATTCTTTGGAAATTGATACTTCGTAAATTCAGCAATTTCTTCTCCCTGAGGAACTTGAATTCCTTCTTTCTCATACACCTACTCCAAAATCAGACTCCAGTATTTAGCACAAGAAATTCCCTTAGCTACACTTGTGCTTGTCAAACTTTTCGTAAATTCGTTCCACAACTGAGTGTTGGGTCATAATTATCAGTTTATACTTTGCTTTTCTAGGAAAATATATTTTTATGTAATGTTTGTATGTGTTTGCGGTTTGTGTGTACGGCTGTACACAGGTGTGCGGCTGTACACATGTGTATGGCTAGAGGTCCATATAAATAGAGGAGTGCATGTGGGAGTGTACGGTTAGAAGAAGAGAGCATCTTGTAGAGGTAAGAAGGCTAGAGAAGAGAGAGAAAGCTAGAGAGAAGAAGCGTGTGTGAGAGAGAATCTATTGTAAGGAGCATCATTAGATTCTTCATCTTCTTCTTCTCCTTCTCTTCTATATGATATGACATCATCCAATTGATTGGGATTCCGCACCATCAATTGGATCTGATTGATACACAAGCAGTTTTGGGGACTTACAATTGGTATCAAAGCATGGTTGTATCAATCAATTTTGTCAGATCCGGAGCTTATTTGATATGATTTTGAAAACAGAATACCGTTTTTGGATAGATCTCGCAAAAATAAGGGGGGTTTCTTCTTTGCATTTTTCATAAAAACGAGTTTTTGATCGAGTTCTGGAGCAAAAAGGGGTGAAAAATGTCGTTTTTTTTCGCAAATCTGTTGAAGGAGTGCAGCCACTTGAAGGTGTACGGCTCAGTAGCCTCGGTGTGCGGCCTCGGTGTGTGTGGCTCAACAGCCTCGGTGTGCAGCTCGGACGTGTGCGGTCCGGATGTGTGCGGTCTCGTGTACGGTCCAGCACCTTCGCTTCGTTCTCGCATCTGCTTCCTCGCTTCGCAGCTCTAGTCTTCGCAGCAGCCCTTTCATAAAAAAAATCGACGCGTTTTGAGGTTGCCAGGGATCGATACCGGGGCCTTAAAGTGTTCAACCAAACACCTTACCAACTCGACTTGCACACCCTTTGTTTCATCCCTTCGAAACATAAATCATAAGCAGTCATTCTCGGTTTATAATTTCGCAAATTGACAATTTCAACCCAAAAATCAATTTTCCTTATTTCTAAATTCTATTTCAACCCAATTTTTTTTGTTATTAATTTTTGATTTTATTTTTATCTTTGACCTTAAATTTTTGACATTGACTTTTAAAATTTGACCTTTGACTTTCTCGTTTGACTTTTAAATTTTCAAATTTAGCTTTTCGGTTTGACTTTTCAAGTTTGACTTTTGAGTTTGGCTTTTTAAATTTGACTTTTAAGGTTGACTTTCTTGGTTTTTAAGTCAAAGAGCAATTAAAAATATAAATAAAAAATTTTAAAAATAATAAAAAATAAAAATAAATAAAAAAAAAGGAAAATGAGTTCCACATCAATTCCGGTAAATGAAGTTTCATGTACTCCATCTTGTAAAGCTACGATTAAATTTCTTCTTGAACAAATTGATTTGTTAAAAAAGGAAAATGAGGACCTCAAATACGAAGGCTATACTCTTAGGAAAGGACATAAACCATTAAAAGCTCAATTAGAAACCAAAATCAAGGATTTTCGAAAACTCAAAGAAGATTACAGCAACAAGTGTGAAAATTATGATCACATTAAGAAAAAACTTGCTGCTGTAACTGAAGAACTTGACGCTTTGAAAATAAAGTGTGGAAAAACAGATGTTAGTTTCAAAAATTACACTGCGTCAAGTAAGACAGTCGAGTCCTTATTTGAAAATCAATTGAAATTCAAAGATAATCAAAACAAGGGTGTAGGGTATGATTGTGTTCCTCCACCTTTCAATCACAACTATAACCCACCCCTTGAGACCAATAAGGAAGAAATGCCTGCTCAGTATGGCCAAAACCCTGCTCTAGCTTCAATTAAGACTGAACAATCAGGGCCAACTGAGGATGTTGAGATGAACGATACTAATGATTCTACTTCTTGTGCAGGTAAAGTAGCAGAAGATGAGAACAAGGAGAAAACTGTTGAACAGTCCAATGACTCCTTGAACTTTGAATCTGTTGCTTCGAACTCATTTACTTCTGATCAACCTGCTGTTGGTAAATACAGGCCACCAAATCAAGTGAAACAACCGACTTGCTGCAAATGTGTATGTGAGAATAATCAGAAATGAGGCAAGGATACGCCACCAGGGGCAGGAAGAAACAACTTCCTAGTGAAGAAAAAGATATGCTTTTACTGTGGAACACCTGGACACATTGCCAGAAATTGAATAATCGAGCATATGTTCCCTACTATGCACAAGGGTGGCAGAACATGCCAAGAGGGAGATACTTCAAAAGAAACCCCTCAAGATCATGTTCAGACAATGGCGATTGGAATGCCACGAAGGGCAAGAGTTCAACTCCCAAGGCCAAGAAATCAAATCCCAAGGTCAAGAAGGGAAAGTCGGCCATGAAGTCAAAATCAAAGTCATCTCAACGGCCGACATCAAGTTCAAAAGCATGTACTGAGCCACCCATCAGATCGAAAAAGAAATGGGTTAAAACCAACTACAAATGGGTTCCAAAGGCTCACTCTTCCAAATCTTCTAACGATTCTAATATTTCTACATCTTCAGTTTGTGATAAGCAGGATATGTCATGCGAGAGAGTACCAGGCAAGGATGAAAAAGGTCAACCTAGTTTCAAAATGAACTGGGTTCCAAAGACCAACTGATCCCGCTCTGTGCTGGAGCAGCAATGGAGGCATATCATCAGACTTCGATTTGTTGATAGTGGTTGCTCTAGGCATATGATAAGAGGCATTTCTCAACTGTACAACACTCAGAATTTTGTTTGAGAGTATGTGTCCTTTGCGGGAAGGGAAGAAAGGAAGGGATCACATGGGGTCTGTGCTTAATGACATGAAGAATTTTCGGATCTGTTCTGAGATTACGCGTGTTGTTCTCAGACCTTCTGGATGCAAATTCAATCGGTGACTTACGGTTTGTGTCACACCCCAAAACCGATAACGGCGGAATACGTTATGGGGTGGAGGACGTCATGTACAATATCATAACAATTGCATATTAGTAAAAACAAGAGACAACAACCATTTCATTTACATAGTGAGTTTAATTACAAGCGTGTTCTGTAAAGTTTCAATAGACACCAAAAGTATATCAAAAATAAGAGAGGGGTCTTGTATGCTCCATCTTCTCCAAAAGGATGCACTTGTACCTGTCTATCTTTGACCTGAGGATACAAGTTAAGTTGAAAACGAGTATCAGCATAAAGCTGGTGAGTTCATAAGAATTTGGTGTCGTTGTTGTACAAATGTGTTTTGCAAACTTATAGTATAAAATCTGAAATTTATGTTTACAAGTAGTAGAAATCCCTAGAAAATCCTATATTTTCCAGAAAAGTACAATGTAATATAATTCCTTTGAGTTGTGTGTAAGTATTATCATTGAAAACCTTCAGTTGCAAAAGTATGGTATTAAATCCCAGGTAGTTAACATAGAAGAAGAGCAGTTACGCCTGTTGAAAGTAGTAGCGGTGCAAACTTCCATTGGTAATAGATACGTATTTACTTCGGGATGTTAGCTTAAACTTTAGTCTTAGTGTATTTGTTTGAATGTAGGTTTAACCCATCATATGACCAATTTTATGGTAGCAGAGAACCCGATGACCTTCCCGGTCATACGTAGTGTAGTGAAGTAGTGCCACCCCGGGCCTGGTTAGCTCGGACTATAGTTAACAGTCGGATGTAGTAGTGTCTGACCCGTATAGATCTATACGCGTAGTGTTGCCTTCCTTCCGGAAAGCCCTAGTCACATGGTATAAGCGCAGTAGGGTGTCTTATAGAGAGATAGTGTGTTATACTCTGGATTAGCGTATTCTCTTGTATTATAGTGTAGTAATCTTTTGTATAGTTCATAGAGTGTTCTCTTATACGAGTATTAACTTGTAATCATAGTCGTTACAGTGGGTATAATAGTAGTGGAGATAACGAGTAGTGGTCTTAGCTATACCTATTATAGCTAACTAGAGTGTATGATTTCATGCCTTTGAATAACAAAGGTATTGAGTATGATGCAGACTTTCATATCTAACACAAATACATGTGATATATAACTAAGAAATCAATGACAGTCGGACGGATAACCGATACCCTAAGACCACATCAAACAAGAACAGGAAATAAGGCGAGCTATCGGTCCTAAGTCCTTCAAGCCTTACTTATATAAATATATTAGTGTAGATATATATTTTAAAAAGAAAAGTAAATTTAAACACAGTTTTAAAAGCAATTTAAGAACAATTTTATTTTAAAATGCATTTGACAATCAAGTAAGACAGTTTTATTGGAAGACAATTAAAGTGTAGAGAAATTCCTTTTTGATGATAATTGGTGAAGCACATATGATTCAGTAATAAATCTTGTAGCATTATACTTGTACCCCCCCCCCCCCTAAAACATGTAAAAACAGTTGAAAAGGTTCGTTAAGGGGTATGAACTCACTGTTTAATGTAGGGTTCGAGTATGCGATTCGTATAAGTGTTGAGTGTCAACATATGCTCTGAACGCAAGTATTCCCTATTAATTATATGATGACACATATAAGTTAGAGCCAAGGTGTTTCACAACTAAACATGATGGGAAATCCCTCCAAAGAGCTTGGAATTGCTAAGACTATGTGTCCTATGTTCTGTACTCAATGATCTATGCAAGTTTAAGCCCAAATATAGGTATTAGGGTGTGTGTATGGCCATAAAGGTGAGTGTGAGGCTGCGGTATGTGGCCAGACTTGTGTCTGAGGCTTCACACTAGAGTGTGCGGTCGTATAGGGTGTGTGTGCGGCCGTACACTCCGTGTTTGAGTCCCATGTGTCGATTGTGTGGCCTTACACCCACTTTGGAGGGTATTATGAGTGTGTGCGGCCACCTGATGAAGGTGTGCGGCCGCACAACTTCATAGGATGAAGAACATGAAGAAAATTATGAGTTTGAGGTTAAGATTCAAGTGTTTTACCTCTATGAAAAGCTAAATGATGATGTTCTTCACGTTTTGGAGGCCTTCTAGGTGTTCTTGGGTGGCTTTGTAGAGAGAGAAAGTATAGAGAGAGAAATGATGCAGCCAAAAGTGAATGGAAAGGGGGTCCTCCACTTTATATAAGGTTGAGTGTGAGGCTGGAGGGGTTTGCTGTTGGGTGTGCAGCTGGCTTGGCCGCACACACCTCTCTTGGTGTGTTTGGCTGGATTTTGTGATGCAACACCCTTCCTAATCCTTCCTAAGGTCCATATCGATGATATATTAAGCCTAAAACACTAGCGCGGGCTCAATATACTATTAAAAGATGCTAAATTCAAGTGGATCATAGATATATGGATCGATTTGCTTAGTGCAAAAGTGTCGGGTTGTCACATCCTTCCCCCGTTAGGGGAATTTCGTCCCGAAATTATAGTTCAAGCAACTAAGCTATTGCATATTAACTAAGAAAAAAGATGAGGATATTTATGTTTCATTTGATCCTCGCGCTCCCACGTGAACTCCGGTCCTCGCTTTGCATTCCAGCGAACCTTTACAATTGGGATCTAGCTTTGCTTCGTTCGCTTGACTTCTCGATCCATAATTTGCCCAGGTTCTTCCACGAAGTTGAGGCTCTCGTTGATCTTGATTTCGTCGAGTGGGATTACAAGAGTCTCGCCAGATAGGCACTTTTTCAAGTTCGAGACGTGGAAGGCAGGATGTATGTTACTTAGCTCGTGGGGTAGTTTGAGTTTGTAAGCTACGGGGCCGATTCTAGCGAGAATCTCAAAAGGCCCTATGTACCTTGGGTTTAGCTTTCCACGCTTTCTGAAGCGTATCGTGCCCTTCTAGGGTGAGACTTTCAAAAGGACTCGGTCTCCCACCTGGAATTCCAAAGGTTTTCTTCGTTTGACTGCGTAGCTTTTCTGTCGATCCCTGGTGGCTTTTAATCATTCGTGAATCTGTATAATCTTCTCGGTCGTTTCTCGAATGATCTCCGGACCCGTGAGAGTGCTGTCAGGAACTGGTCCTTTAGCTAATTGAGTGTCACCCACCTCAGCCCAGCATAGAGGGGATCTGCACTTCCGACCATAGAGGGCTTCAAATGGAGCTGCCTTGATGCTCGTATGATAACATTGTTGTAGGAAAACTCCACCAGGGGTAAGTGTATATCCCATGCTTTACCAAAGTCAATCACACAGGCTCGCAGCATATCCTCTAAGGTTTGTATCGTTCTCTCACCTTTCCCGTCAGTCTGCGGGTGATAGGTTCTACTCATGTCCAGCCTCGTCCCTAATGCTTTTTGCAGTGATTGCCAAAATCTTGAAGTAAACCTACTATCTCTATCCGAGATAATAGATTCAGGGAGACCATGCAGTCTTATTATCTCCTTAATGTATGTTCTTTTGAGTTTCTCCATCTTGTCTGTTTCTTTGATGTGTAGGAAGTGTGCGGACTTGGTCAATCTGTCGACGATGACCCATATAGTATCCAGACCACCCGTTGTCTTGGGTAACTTAGTTATGAAATCCATAGTGATCCGCTCCCACTTCCATTCCGGTATTTTCGGTTGTTGGAGGAAACCTGATGGCTTCTGGTATTCGACTTTGACCTTTGCACAAGTAAGGCACTTACTCACGAAGGTAGCAATCTCTGCTTTGATGTTAGGCCACCAGTATGGCTTTTTGAGATCCAAATACATCTTATCTGAACCTGGGTGAACGGAGTATCAAGTGTTGTGAGCTTCCTTCATGACTAAGTCTCTGAGACCACTGTGGCGCGGAGTCCAGATTCGGTCCATGAGATAATAGGCTCCGTCACTCTTGACCTCCAAGCTCTTATCCATTCCACGTAAGGATTCTCCCACCACATTCTCAGGCTTTAAGGCTTCTAGTTGAGCCTCCCTAATCTGTGCGGATAGATGCGAATGGATAGTCATTGTTAATGATTTGGTTCTTCGACCAGAATACTCTTTTCTACTCAGGGCGTCTGCTACCACATTGGCTTTCCCCGGGTGGTAACGAATCTCACAGTCATAATCATTGAGTAGTTTGACCCATCGTCGTTGTCTCATGTTGAGTTCTTTCTGGTTCAGTATGTGTTGGAGGCTTTTATGGTCGGTGTATATTAGGCTCTTCGTTCCATACAAGTAATGTCTCCAGATCTTTAGAGCGAAGACGACCGCCCCTAACTCAAGGTCATGGGTAGTGTAGTTAACCTCATGTGTCTTCAGCTGTCTTGAGGCATAGGCGATGACCTTACCTCGTTGCATCAAGACACAACCGAGCCCTTGATTCGATGCATTGCAGTATACCACAAAATCTTATGTCCCTTCGGGAAGGGATAATACCGGTGCGGTGCATAGAGCTCGCTTCAGGGTCTCGAATGCCTTCTCTTGTTTCTCTTCCCAGTCAAATGTTACGCCCTTCTGTGTCAACATGGTAAGAGGTTTCGCAATCCGGGAGAAGTTTTGAATGAATCTGCGGTAGTTGCCAGCGAGGCCTAGAAATCGACGAATTTATGTAGGCGTCTTCGGTGCTGACCAGTTCTCGATAGCTTTAATCTTGGATGGGTCCACGTGGATTCCTTCTTCACTAACCATGTGTCCTAAGAGTTCAACTCTTCGGATCCAAAATTCGCACTTAGAGAAATTCACGTATAACTTCTCCGATCGCAGGGTTTCTAGGACTCGTCGTAGATGATTCCTGTGTTCTTCCTCGCTTCAAGAGTAGACGAGTATATCGTCAATAAAGACGATGACGAACTGATCTAAGTATGGACGACACACTCTATCCATCAAGTCCATGAACACTGCGGGTGCGTTAGTCAGTCCAAAGGGCATCACTATACACTCGTAGTGTCTGTAACCTGTTCGGAAGGCTGTCTTCGGAACATCTTCCTCAAGCACTCGTAACTGGTGATACCCGGACCTAAGATCAATCTTGGAGAAGTAACTCGCCCCTTGCAGTTGGTCGAATAAGTCGTCGATGCGGGGAAGAGGGTAGCGATTTTTGACCGTGAGTTTGTTGAGTTCCCTGTAATCGATGCACATACGGAACGATCCGTCCTTCTTCTTCACGAACAAGACTGGAGCTCCCCAAGGTGAGAAGCTCGGTCTTATAAAGCCCTTGTTAAGCAGCTCATTAAGTTGACCGGATAGTTCTTGCATCTCGGCAGGCGCTAAACGATAGGGCGACTTAGCTACGGGGGTAGCTCCTGGGACTAGGTCGATTCTGAATTCAACCTGACGCTTGGGAGGTTAACCTGGAAGGTCCTCTGGGAAGACGTCAGGGAAATCGCATACAACGGGGATGTCTTTTGGATCTCTCGCTTTCTGGTTTGTGTCGATGACATGTGCAAGGAAGGCGCGATATTATTTACGCAAGTATTTCTGGGCTTGAATACTTGAGATGATACGAAGGCTCGTACCGGGTTTGTCTCCATAGATCAACAATGTTTCGTGATTCAGTGGATTAAGGCGGCCGGCTTTATCGAAGCACAAGATGTCGGCTCGATGAACACTCAACCAGTCCATGCCAACAATGACATCGAAACTCTTGATCGAGACTGGTATGAGGTCGATTGGGAACGAATAATCGTCTAACATGATGTCACTGTTGGGTTTTGAGCATTCTAACACTCCTAAGTGTACATGCAACCCTAAATACCTTGGATCTATGTTTTCTCTATTATACATGCAAATAAGAACTTCCAAGGTATTATCCTAATCTAGCATACAAAACAATAACTATAGCAAGATAGAATACATACCTCTTAATGTAGGAAGTCTTCATGAAGCTTTAGTGCCTAGTGCCCCAAGTGTGACACCTCAAATGGAATCACAATCACCAAAACACTTAGAATAGCTTGAGAGAATTCTACACTTCATGAAATCGGCTAGCCCTCTCTAGAATAATACTAGTGCCCGATTTTGCCAAGAATAATATCTTTATATAGTGTTACAATTAGGGTAAACTCTTAATTGTCATGGCTTTCCATTTCCTTGGATCCATGGGTACAAATACACCATGGAGCATCCATGGACCATCCTATGGGTTTTAGCCCAACTTGATTATCCATGGAGCATTAGCCCACTATACAAGTATGGATGATTTACACAATCAACCCATATATTTAATTAGTCTTCTTTTGATCACTTAATTAATCCTAGATTAATTCTTGATCAATACTAATTAAATAATCTTATTATTCTTATTATTAATATACTAGAACTTATAATATATTAATAACCATAAGTGTCTTATTTCTCTCATTATAGTCTATCCAAGTGCATGATGGTATGCAACCCAAATAGACCATGCCGGGTCGGGTCAAGTCTTACCAATTATAGTTATGGACTTAGACATTAATCCAACAGTCTCCCACTTGGATAAGTCTAAAACTATTATTGCGTATGACTTCAAGAACCAACTGGCAATCGTAGCTCTCAAAAGCTTCTGTCGAACTCTGACCTTGTAGATGAACTCTGACCTTTGTCAATGACTTGTCCATTAGATAAGGGATCATATATTCCTCCATTCTAGATATCATATGGACTGAGACATGGATTATAATCATTCTCTCTGTCCATTTGTTGTTTCCCGATTTGCGATTTATGACGACTGACTAATTGAACAAATCAAATCAGTCCTGGCCCGGCCGAGCACTTCCATTTGTCATCATCAAATCATCGAGGGGCCCACAGATATCACTTTTATCCCGAAGGTAAAAGGAATGGATAAACTTCGACTCATATGGCTTGTTCTACTACTTGTTGAATCATACACAAAGGCACGTTTTATAGCACCGAGTTACCAAATGCGTTTTCGTGCTATCAATGTACTATCAACTCATAGTAACAACTCATATCTCTAGGTTTGAAGAATATAAGATATTATCGTCTCATGATCACTCGTGATAAAATCCATGAAGTGATTCCAATGAGCGCGGGTTGAATCCAATACTCAGAACTTATGAGCACTCATGAGTGTTGTAGTCCTTTGTCCAACACCTTAGACCTCTACAAGCCAACCCATGACAGTCTTAATTCATATCTACTTCCAACATATGACCGACTGTGGATAGTTTGAATAACTTAGTCATTCCAGAAGAATAACCCAGTTTATTCGGGAAGTCAAAACATGCAAAGTGAAACACAATAATAATAGAATCCAATATGGCCTCGGAACTTATGAATATAAATAAAACACCTTTTATTTATCACCATATGATTACACATTATTCATTGTATACTGTTTCAGCTATCAACTTTATTCTTGAATTTAAAATAATAGTTGTCCCATGCTCCAAGCATGTACACTATATTTTTCTTAAACACTAGTCATGCCATACACCAAGTATGCATACTATGTTTGTCTATGGTCTTTACTTTGTGAACTAGATCAATTAAACATAACTTCAATGATTCTCTTTTCACACTCCCAAATCCTTACCGCAAATGCAAGAATTCCAAATTCATGCCATTTACTGAAATCTGTTAGATTCTAAACTTATATGCATTGATCCTCTTGTAACGATTATGCACAAACTCACAAAGACTTGGCAACAATCATTACAGAGTATTCCAAAGGAGATCAACTCCTTGGAAACATCCTTCTTGCATTAAGTTTCCTTAATCTTACACAGATTGAAAATTTTAACTTTGAAACATTTCCAGATTCCATTTTTGACTATCACTTCTGAACAAGAGGTACCTCCTTACAGATTATGTCAATATGGTCCTTCCAGAATTATCACTATACTTCCAATTGTCCTTGAGTAACCAATCTTTGGTAAACCTTAGATTGTCCTCGACAATTGTTTAATCCTTTTAGTCATATCCAGTTCTAAACCTTTTCCCTTCTTAATGCCCCAGGCATTTGGAAAATTTTAGAACGGATGATTATAGCACATGTAATTGATCCTATATCCGAAGCATATGGGACACGATTCATGATGTCTCACATAAAGACTAAACCAGTCTTTTGCTATAATATTTCCATTTCAATTTGCCAAGTTCTCATAATTCAGATTATGAAAAGGGATGCCGTAATCATAATCGAATTTTAGAACGCAAATAATGGACCCATATACAGAATTTCCTTATGTTGAGCCATTCCAACATGAAATCCATATATATAACCTTGACTAAATGATTAAAACCTCACGATCTAAGCTTATAGATTTGAGATGAAGTATAATTTCCTCTCCCTTAATTATAGCAAAACAACTTTTTCCCAATTGAAACTTTTGTTTTCTATAATTAACATTGCTAACTTGCAATACTTATCATAATTATCATGCTCCCACTAACATGATGATTATTAGCATATCACTTATGCTCCCACTAGCTTTGACATGTACTCAGAAATCAGCTGGACTTCTAGAAATCAATACTTCATTGACTTTCTTACCAAAGTTCAGATTTCTGATGCTAGATTGTTTTGATAAAACTTTATCAAAATAATACACCTTCCCTTAGATAGCACACTTGTGTGTCTAAACAATTATGAAGAGGTATGCCGTAATCATAATGGTTAGACCTTTTTGCCACTTCTCACAAGTCCAGGTTAGTGTGCCGGTAAACCACACACGCTCCACTAACGACTTTGAGAATGCAAATATCACAATTGCTATCTAGCTAAAATCTACTTAGTGAAAGTGTTTCCTCACCATCATTTTCATGAATCGGAGAGAAACCTTATGACACTTAGATTTACTGGTGTATGTGTTCTTATCCATGTGAATTGTCAAAATCATAGTCACAAGACAAGGATAATGACAAATCCAAACTCATATGGACTGAACTCAATCTTAATTTCTTGCCACCTGGCAGCTCAAGGGCCTACCATTGCTTCCAAGTTGTTGTGCAACCAATTGAGAACTCTAAGAACTCATATGCAAAGCCAACTTTAACTGGAATGGGCACAGAATAAGTCAACACGATAGGTTATAAACCTCAAGTCGTGTGCTAGTGAAGAACTTCAGGTTTTATTCTTGATTAGTTCTTGAGACTTTCAAGACCTTTAAGACTCCCACTGTCCTCTTGACCTATAAGACTCCCTTGTCAAATATCCAAGAGATAGTGTGGATTCTAATCAGGACAAACACTTCACACAATTGGCCTTAGTTGGTCTTTGTTTTATCCAAAACATCACAACTTACCAATTTCAAATGTACAAGAGTAGACAACTTTTACTCTTACATTTGACAAGTGTTTTAAACCTTCTTTAAGACATGTCACTCAAGTTACAATCTTGGAGTAGGACTCTAAGACTTGTATTGGAACAAAGTATGACTCATCTTCTTGATTTAACCATTTCAACAATTCAAGTTCCTTTTCTTAGTCATAAAAATGCACTAAGATTTTCCTTAGAGAACTAATTGTGCTATGGTTTCTTAATCATTAAGATGATCACAAAACTGATACTAAAGTACTCTCCCATCTTTTCAGATTTGAGAAACTTTTATCCTTCTGCCTAATTTGATTCTTCTTATTCGCTCTGCCATACATTGGAACCTTATCCAATGTCTCAGAGTTACACTTAAGCTTGTAAGTATAATCATATTTACTGTGCTTTAGTAAACTATGACGAATAGTTTTATCAATCCTTTTGTGGTGGACTTGACCAGTGCACAAGAATGTGTACTCGATCCCTTAGTCCATTACTTGACTCACACATCCATGTGAACGAGTAATTAGTCTTAATTTTCCAAAACTTGAAAGTTCTCATTCATCATGCTATACAACTTGCATGATTCCAAGTTCCGGTCCAATTGAAACTTGGGTGATGAGAATCTTTCCTTATTTGGTAAATCTAGACATTACCACAAATGAAAGAATCAATTTCATATTTCCACTCTTGCTCTTAATGGAATCATATAAGCAACAATTTTTCCTCAAATGCCATTGTAAGGATATTTTAAAATAAATAAAATCAAAAATTTTCTTTTATTTTAAAACTTTGCGGAAAAAAACTTATCCTTACAATCCATATGAAAACTTGTTGTTATCTATTCCTAAGCAATATCTCATAACTCCTGAGAAGTAGCTCAAGAATCCGATCTTCAAACTATGCAATAGAAATCCATCTACGCCATCAGATTCAGCATATTCTTTCTTTAAGTTTCTTCACTTTTCTTTCATTCTTAAAACATCACCATGTGACCCAGTCACATCATGTATCAAGAATCTCAGAATAGAAACTTAACAGAGTTAGATAGTGGAATTTACCTGAAGTAGAGTCAAACTTATTGACTTTAACATCCTTAGGTAAATTTTGGCAGCTTCGCAACCAATGCCCCTTTCTTTGGCAATACAAACATATGGACCCTTTGATAATGGTACACGAGACTATCACAAACTTAGCTCTTCTCTTTACCATTTGGTCAACCGAGTTGACTATGGCCGATCCCTTTCCACTGGGAAGAGAGAGCTTTACTAGATATCGAATGTCATCGTTGTCAATGTCCATAAAGTTTTAAGGAGGTTGATCTTAACAAATAGATAAGATCATTAAGGGTCTTGTCATAGTCTGTTTCATAGGTGTCCCAAAGGAACTCACTATGCGACTTAGAAAGTGATTGACCCACCAACTTTCTCAAGACTTTGACACCCAACTCTCCCGGCTTGTCAATATGTGACTACATCTCCAAGATGTGATCACACCTAGACCTTGCCTTGCTAATAGGGCTTGAGTAACCTTAAACTTTTCAAGAACTTGTGGGTTGGGGAGAATAATTGGAGGAGGTGAAAGAAGTATGGTTTCCAAAGGACATCATCTTCATTTAGGAAACCATGTTTCAAGAGATTTGGGAAGATCATAAAAGTCTAAACCAGACATCTTTTGGGAGATATTCAAGATAGTTGATCTTAAGTCCTTAATATGACACCCAATATGAAATATTAAGGCTAGGACCCAACAAACTATTTTATAACTTAGAAGAGGTATGCCGTAATCCAAGCTATAAAATATTTGAAGGTAGGTGAATGACGATTCACCAATTTCCACCAAGATAAACGAAATGTATTATTAGGTTTTAATTGGTTTTGAAACTCCTAGATCTTTGAGATTCATTGAACTTTTCAAAGGCATGTTTCAATCTCGAGTGTGCCCTCCAAGTTTTGTGACTGGGATGCCGAGGATCACAAAACGAGGTGTGAAGTAACCATGCAAATCACTTGGTACCCTTAATAAATTACCCCTCAATCGATGTGCCGGTTAACCACACACGCTCCATCGATACTATGATAAATATTAAGTCACCCTTTACCTACCTTGTTAAGTCCCAGTTAGTGTGCCGGTTAACCACACACGCTCCACTAACGACTTTGACAAAGTGTAAAGTGTAATTTCATGGATTAGCACCTTATTCACATTTTCCTAACTAACTAAGATTGGGTATTATTATGAGTTTAGTTACTTAGTATTATCATTAATACTTTTAATGAAGGGAGAATTCTAGTCCTGTCAAACCCGTTCGGCTAACGACCCTCCACCAGTCAAGCAAGCGGTGGGTGAGAGTGGACACCCATTAAGTTGCCATTTTATAGGCAACAACCTTATACCCACCTTATAGACCGGCTTCGTGAATGAGGCGTACTAGCGGTAAGACTGACTTTACTCTTATACATATATATATATATATTATTAACTTATAATATTATAAAGTATAAGGGTTGAATTTTAACTTTTAAAATTCTAAGGGCTAACTTGGAATTAAAGTATTCATAAGGAACACTTTTCAAATTCCAAAACTTGAGGGCAAGTTTTGAAACTATTCAAAACTAATTAATTCCATAATTTATGTGTTTAAAGTAGTTTTAATCCAAAAACTCTTCAAGTTCCATAACTTGAGGACAAGTTATGGAAGACTTTAAACTAATAAAAGAACTAACTTTTTCTTTATATTATAACTTATGGATTTAATTATGGTTACATATTTTTCTTTAATGAAGTGACTCTTGAACTTCCATAACTTGAGGACAAGTTATGGAGTCATAAAAAGTTATTCAATGACACAAGACTCTTCATTTTGTAACCATTGCCAACTATTATGAGTTTTATGAGTCTTTAATGTGACTCTTCATGTAACTTGAGGACAAGTTACACAAACACATTTTATACTCAACTCTTAGATTAAAATGGATTGAAAACAACTATTTCACTCAACATTTCTATTAATCTAAGCAACTCATAAGAACAAGATAATTCAAATCAAACTTTTTCATGTAATTAGTCTAAACCTTAAACTAATACAAAACATGAATCTATTGACAGTTATCTTTGAAAATGGATTAGCATGAACATTACCACATCAAAAACAAGTTTATAAGATCAAAAACAACTTAGGGTAATGTTCCTAGTCCATTTCTAGCCAAAAAACTCGAAAATATGCTGTCTGGGGGTCCAACTCGTCGAGTGCATGAACCAACTCGGCGAGTTGGATCGAATTCATCACTTTTTAGGCATGGACTCGCCGAGTCTCCTGATGGACTCGCCGAGTCTGATGGCCAGACAGCACCAGATTCGTTTTTTCAGCTTCTATTGCAGGTATAACAAGAAAACAAGCCTAGGCTCTGATACCACTGTTGGGTTTTGAGCATTCTAACACTCCTAAGTGTACATGCAACCCTAAATACCTTGGATCTATGTTTTCTCTATTATACATGCAAATAAGAACTTCCAAGGTATTATCCTAATCTAGCATACAAAACAATAACTATAGCAAGATAGAATACATACCTCTTAATGTAGGAAGTCTTCATGAATCTTGAGTGCCTAGTGCCCCAAGTGTGACACCTCAAATGGAATCACAATCACCAAAACACTTAGAATAGCTTGAGAGAATTCTACACTTCATGAAATCGGCTAGCCCTCTCTAGAATAATACTAGTGCCCGATTTTGCCAAGAATAATATCTTTATATAGTGTTACAATTAGGGTAAACTCTTAATTGTCATGGCTTTCCATTTCCTTGGATCCATGGGTACAAATACACCATGGAGCATCCATGGACCATCCTATGGGTTTTAGCCCAACTTGATTATCCATGGAGCATTAGCCCACTATACAAGTATGGATGATTTACACAATCAACCCATATATTTAATTAGTCTTCTTTTGATCACTTAATTAATCCTAGATTAATTCTTGATCAATACTAATTAAATAATCTTATTATTCTTATTATTAATATACTAGAACTTATAATATATTAATAACCATAAGTGTCTTATTTCTCTCATTATAGTCTATCCAAGTGCATGATGGTATGCAACCCAAATGGACCATGCCGGGTCGGGTCAAGTCTTACCAATTATAGTTATGGACTTAGACATTAATCCAACAGTCACAACTAGAAATTTTGTGTCATGTAATCTCTACAATCAAGTTAAATGTAGAATCAAAAACTCAAAGAGCATGTATGATGCTTACTCTATGACACCTAATTTTCAAACAAGTACACCATACAAGTGCTACAAATAGTCAACAAGCAATTGGAAACCCTAGAAGTTCTTGTTAGGTCCATTTTGGGACTAGGACTTCCTTATTGGACTCATTGGGCCAATAAGCCTCCAATTTGACTATCATGGGATTAGAACCTTTAAATGGGCTCTAATTGGACCCGCATCCATTTATTTCAACATTTTGGGCCATATTGGGCCTAGAATGAAATAAATTAATAATTTTGAACCATGATTAACCTAAACTAGCCCTCCAAAGTGTAAAAATCATATTATATTTTTTTAGGTAAAAAATCATCCAACTTAACTTCTATATGGGCATGAGGGCAATAAAGCCCAAAAACCCTTTTTCCTTCCAAATTCTCGGCCCAATGCCCAAATCCAAGAAGAAAAGGGGGGGGGTTGACTTCTTCATGCCACCTCACTTTTGTATGGGGGATATCCAAGCCTTTACACCCCAAACATCCATGCAAGTCTCATTTCTCCATGCAAACCACCCTCTTCTTCTCTCCCTCTCTCACTCTCGGCCGATTACACACACACACACAATTCTCTCACAACTCTCTCTCAAGAAAACTCCCTCCATTCTTCATCAAGATCTCGAAAATTAGAAGGTTTTCAAGGGGATATTTCCACAAACTCTTCATCTAAGGTAAGGTTATGCTTGGATCTATGATCTAGATTCTTTGTTTTATCAAAAATCACTTCCTAATCCATGCAAAAATCATGATCTTGCATCCTAGAATCACCTCAAACTTCTTCCAATCCTCTCCAAAACCGAAACCACACCCAAGGTGAGCTTCATACCCCCTTATTTTCGGTTTTTATAAGTTTTGTGGGGGGAGAATACAAGAAAATGTGTAGATCTATCATTATGTGTATGCCTTGTATGATTTCTATGTTTATTTACATACTTTTGTGTGTTTATGGTGTTGAAACTAGTCAAAAGGATCTAAAAATCCAGATTTGTATTATGATGCATGAATCAAGTGCTAAAACATATCATTATACATAAGTCATTACTAGAAAAATAACCAAGTGGGTTTAGATGAACATCTTGGGCTAAAAATCACATTTTTGGACTTAAAAGGCTAAAAATATGAAATTTAAGGGCTCAAAATGTCAAAATACAAATTCTGGAGGTTAATATGTGTCAAAACAGTTTCATAAAGGAATTTTCCAGAAATTTACACTTTAGAATGATTAAAATGTAAATTTTTAAACTTAATGGGCTAAAAGAGAACTTTTCGGCCCAATAAGGCCCAATATGCGAAAATTTCAAAGTTTAGGGGCTGAAAATGCAATTTTCTATAAAACAGGGGACTACTAGTGTCCCAAGTCCATTTCAAAGGTTAAAAATGCTTTTTACATTTAAAAGGGACCAAAAATGCAAAAATTCTCTATTTTGGGCCAAAAGTGTAAAATTTACGAAAATGAAGGTTCCAGCCGAAAAATTTCATTTTGAGGGACTAAAACTGTTTTTCAAAAAGCTTTGAGCTGAAAAATACTTTTTCTACAAGTTTTGATACTAAAGTGCCAAGAAAAATGGCTTAGGGACTAAAATATAAATTATTTTATATAAGGGTGAAAAAGTGTAAATTCATTTTAAAAAGAAGGTTCTGAAAAATGTAAAAGACTAATGTCTTAAGCAATGAACTCGACACGATGAAATGCTAGTACCTCGAGTATCGGCAAATTACAATACACCTACAACACCAAAAATCGTTACCAAACGAATCGATTCGGTCTCGAATCAATAACAAATCCGAATCTACTAACGCGACGATACTTCAATACACACATGGAAATCTCGGAAACTCGATACACACGCGGGAATACACCAGACGTCGATACACCGTCCTTGGGCCCAAAAGTTTCAAATCATGCTTGTTGGGCCTAGCTAGCCTAATGACATGATCTTTAGGCCCGAAGGAAATTTGCTTACATGTAGTTGGGTCTAATACGACTTAATTCCGTGTAAAAGGACTTTCAATGGCAAACGTGCTGCTGGTCCCCAAGGGTCCTTCGGTACTGCTAGCGAAGTCGAGAATTCACCAATGCGAGTTGGGCTAAGGGCCCTTCGCATTCACGATAGCCTTGAACGACGTAGGGAATTACCGGGGGCTTCGCACCCTCTTTTTCCCCTCGGTCGTGGGGCTACATGAGTCCGGGTGGTTGGGTTAAGTGAATTAGTGCAAGCGACGCCTAAGGGATCGTTTGTACGGTTGTCAACTGGTCATTTTCATTAATGTACGTTACAACAATTCACAATCCACAATTAATCCAACGTATCCGGAGCTCAACGAATACACCTGTCGTAACGAAATAACAACACATAAACTAATTAAGGCGAAGTGATAGGAAAACGTCGGGTTTTCCTAGGGTTTTCAATTATTACACCTACGAACTACATATCGAGTTTTACAAATCGTACACTTACATTTATAGAAACAAACAAGCATACTTATGGATCTTCACACCTTTTATACTATACTATTTTCAGAAAATATCGTATTTTCTGGTGGTTTTCAAAACAATACAAAACATTGGATTTCAAACATTACTTATGAACTCACCAACATTTCATATGTTGACGTTTTTCAAAATACTTGTATTCTCAGGTAACAGATAAAGTGAAGGAAGAATTGTACTCTATGACGTTTTGCTGTTGTTTAATTAGTAATGAACAATTTACTTTTGGGCATGTAATATTATGGAACAATGTAATGGATGTAAACACTATCAGTTGTAATATTCAAATGCTTGGTGATGAATGATGTTATGTTTCATGTATATTCATTGTGATGGTATTCAATTGAGTCACAACAGCCCCCAGACGTTTCCGCCGTCTGGTTCGGGGGTGTGACACATGAGGGTACAACCTATGTAAATTTCGTTAGAGCTTTCGGTCCTTCCGTTAGCCATTTCTAGGACGAATGCTTCTTTTAGTGGTTGTGGGGATTGTTTAAGTAAGTGTTTAAAGTTTTGGTTTATGAAGCTTCTTTCTGCACCACTATCGAATAGGACAAAAGCATAAAAGTTGTTGAGAAGGAACGTACCCATGACTACTGCGGGATCCGCTACTACTTCGTTGTGGCCAATAGCAAGTAGTCTTCCTGTTCCTCCCGCATTCCCAGCCTTCGGACAGTTTTTCTTAAATGGCCCGCTTCACCGTAGCCATAACAGGTCTGGGTCACTCCCGAACTGGGGACTTGTGAGATAGGTTTGGGTGGGGCTCTTCAAAACCGGACAATAAGGCCCTTCTGACCGCAGTTGGTGCATTGCAATTCACGGCAGGGGCCATTATGGTGGAAGGGGCACTTGGGACACTTGGGCAGATTCCAAACATAAGCTTTTGCCGGTGCAGGAGTAGCAGGAGTGGTGGCAGCATGGACAGCCACAATTTGTTGATCCTTGGAGGAGGTTTGAGTTTTCTTGCCCTTCTTATCCCAATGCTTCCTCTTTTTGTCAATTGATTTGGGTGATGCGTTGGCAGTTGTAGTTGTTGTTGCTGGAGTGGAAGAAACCTCATGATTGATTAAACTCTGGGCCAATTCCTTGGCGCTGTCAAAGGTCGTAGGGCGTGAGGCTAGAATGTTTCCTTGATACGGTGGCATTAAACCCCAAATGTATCGTTCAATCTTCTTGCTCTCCGAAGGGATCATGTTGGGACACATAGCCGCCAAGTCGCAGAACCTAGCTGTGTAAGATGTTATGTCGGTCCCTTTCGTCTTGAGGTTC
This sequence comes from Lactuca serriola, assembly GCF_051521515.1. Taxonomy (NCBI): domain Eukaryota; kingdom Viridiplantae; phylum Streptophyta; class Magnoliopsida; order Asterales; family Asteraceae; genus Lactuca; species Lactuca serriola. Next base: position 285,768,645 of record NC_136411.1, read on the forward strand.
CAGAGTTCCTCCTCAAGTTTCTGAACTTCGCCCCAAGGGTAATACTCCCCTCTCATGAGGTCCTTCAGTGTGTCCCAGCCCATGGCGTTGGCTATTACCAAAAAGAGTTCACTGACATGGCCGTTCCACCATGTCAGCGCCCTGTTATTGAGGGTGGCAGTAGCGTACATAATTTTGCTCTCCTCGGGGCATGAGCACATTTCAAAGACACCCTCAGTTCTTTCGAACCACTGAGAGAATGCTAGGATTCCTCTGATACGATCGAAGAAGGTAGGTTTGTAGTTCATGAAGTCCTTATAAGTACATCCCTGCACTCTTTGATGGACTTCACCAAATCTAGAGTTGCCACCGCTCGCATCACCAGAGTTCATTTGAGCCATGGCTGCCGTCACAGCTGTTTGAAACAGCACTGCATTGAACTGCGGAGGAGGAGGTGGTGGGGGAGGGGTTTGATTTGTTGGTCTGCCTCTATTTGGACGTTTGCGAGGAGGCATCTTTTACTGAATGTTCATAGAAATGATAGCAATAGTAAGAGTCTATTGCTAATATGATAGGAATGTTTTTACGGACTAAATCAACATAGTCCAAAGACCAGAAACAAAGTCATAGCAATAGAGTAGTTAACTGCCAATTTACTGGCATTAATGATGTAATACAAGTTCATGAAAAGTGACCTAACAGTAGGTCTTACATCAAACCATAAAGAAAATTGTTGGCAGTCTAGAGGCCTAATTAGAGTATTTTCAAAGCTAGGAATGTTCACAGACAAGTGCTCCATTGAGCTTAGAAAGAAAAGGCTAGTCCTTTAATAAAACAGTGAGATGATTTGACATCTTCTACGGGCGACGGGCACCCGTTGGGCGAACCCTCAGATCAGCTAGTTGACGCATAACTTCCTGAAGATGTCGCTCATGGGTCCTTTGATGTGCTCGGAGTTCCCGAACTTCGGCTTGGGATGCAGCTAGCTGTTGCTGCAGAGCCTCGTTGGTCCTCCTTGTCCTATCCATAGTTTCTTTAAGTTGGCGGATGCGAACAGTGTTGAGATTCGAGTCGGCATCCACTTCTACAACTCGGCCTGTGGCTGCTTAACCCTACTCGACATTCCTGGCAATCCTTCGGACCATGATGGGCAAAACTCGGTCCGCTGATCCTCCCTCGCTTATGTTGTAGAAGCTTCGGTCTCCATTGTAAGGTAAAGGCTGGCCCTGCTCCTCGCTCCATCGGTTCAAGGATATGGCCCACATAAGAGTGGGACCCTGAAATTCCGGACGGGGGTTGGGGTTCGGAGCTTCAGGGGGCAGGTTAATAACTTCTGGCTCGGAGCTGGAGCTATCTGAGAAGCCTTCAGCATGATGATCATCTAAAGGGATCGGGTGATCATCGTCTGACTCCTCATCGAGCCATCCCCCATTGCCCTGGTTTGGATAATACGGATCGCTGGGATGGTGGAAGCCAACCATGCTATCTACGCGAGAAAGGGGGAAGGAAAGTTAATAGACGTAATAATCTAGGATACTTATAAGATGAATCTTTATTAGTCGACCCAATACTTGCGTAGTGCATACCAATTACATGTAACCGAAGCAAGATAGTCCTTCGAATAAGCAACCCTAACTTCAGATCCCCAATCAAACACGAACAGGAAATGAAGTAAAGGCCACAGATTTTGAGTCTATAGTGCCCTAGTCACATGTAACCGTGGTGTATCCACTTAGCAACTATTGTCCTACCAGTAACGACCCTTTTAGTTATCACATATGTAGTTAGTAGTATACAGAATACTCCTACAGTATTCTTGTTCTGACGTTCTTGTGGTAGTGTTGGTATGTTTTTAGACTTGTTGCAACACCACAATCACCCTTAGGCACATGCTAGTCACTCCTGGATAAATGTAGTTGATTAGGCTACATCCCCCTAGGTGTGAATATATGTCTCTAAGCTTAATCGTGTTGTTCAACAATCTTAATACTTTTGTTTTGTTCTAGTATGATACTGGCCCTTCTGTAGTGGTGAGTGTTTATATATACTTAATTAAATATTTTAGTATTTAGAAGTATATATTCTTGGTCAGAGTGTTTTAGTCCCGAAGCGTTTATAGTTCGTATATCTTTTATAGGTTGATATACTTGATTCACTATAAACAATGCTCTGATACCAATCTGTCACACCCCAAAACCGATAACGGCGGAATACGTTATGGGGTGGAGGACGTCATGTACAATATCATAACAATTGCATATTAGTAAAAACAAGAGACAACAACCATTTCATTTACATAGTGAGTTTAATTACAAGCGTGTTCTGTAAAGTTTCAAGAGACACCAAAAGTATATCAAAAATAAGAGAGGGGTCTTGTATGCTCCATCTTCTCCAAAAGGATGCACCTGTACCTGTCTATCATAAGAATTTGGTGTCGTTGTTGTACAAATGTGTTTTGCAAACTTATAGTATAAAATCTGAAATTTATGTTTACAAGTAGTAGAAATCCCTAGAAAATCCTATATTTTCCAGAAAAGTACAATGTAATATAATTCCTTTGAGTCGTGTGTAAGTATTATCATTGAAAACCTTCAGTTGCAAAAGTATGGTATTAAATCCCAGGTAGGTAACATAGAAGAAGAGCAGTTACGCCTGTTGACAGTAGTAGCGGTGCAAACTTCCATTGGTAATAGATATGTATTTACTTAGGGATGTTAGCTTAAACTTTAGTCTTAGTGTATTTGTTTGAATATAGGTTTAACCCTTCATATGACCAATTTTATGGTAGCAGAGAACCCGATGACCTTCCCAGTCATACGTAGTGTAGTGAAGTAGTGCCACCCCCGGGCCTGGTCAGCTCGGACTGTAGTTAACAGTCGGGATGTAGTAGTGTCTGCCCCATATAGATCTATACGCGTAGTGTTGCTTTCCTTCCGGAAAGCCCTGGTCACATGGTATAAGCGCAGTAGGGTGTCTTATAGAGAGATAGTGTGTTATACTCGGGATTAGCGTATTCTCTTGTGTTATAGTGCAGTAATCTTTTGTATAGTTCATAGAGTGTTCTCTTATACGAGTATTAACTTGTAATGATAGTCGTTACAGTGAGTATAGTAGTAGTGGAGATAACGAGTAATGGTCTTAGCTATACCTATTATAGCTAACTAGAGTGTATGATTTCTTGCCTTTGAATAACAAAGGTATTGGGTATGATGTAGACTTTCATATCTAACACAAATACATGCGATATATAACTAAGAAATCAACGACAGTCGGACGGATAAACGATACCCTAAGACCACATCAAACAAGAATAGGAAATAAGGCGAGTTATCGGTCCTAAGTCCTTCAAGCCTTACTTATATAAATATATTAGTGTAGATATATATTTTAAAAAGAAAAGTAAATTTAAACACATTTTTAAAAGCAGTTTAATAACAATTTTATTTTAAAATGCATTTGACAATCAACTAAGACAGTTTTATTGGAAGACAGTTAAAGTGTAGAGAAATTCCTTTTTGATGATAATTGGTGAATCACATATGATTCAATAATAAATCTTGTAGCATTATACTTGTACCCCTCCCCCCCCCCCCCCCACTAAAACATGTAAACACAGTTGAAAAGGTTCGTTAAGGGGTATGAACTCACTGTTTATTGTAGGTTTCGAGTATGCGATCCGTATAAGTGCTGAGTGTCAACGGATGCTCTGAACGCAAGTAGTCCCTATTAATTATATGATGACACATATATAAGTTAGAGCTAAGGTGTTTCATGACTAAACATGATGGGAAATCCCTCCAAAAAGCTTGGAATTGCTAAGACTAAGTGTCCCATGTTCTATACTCAATGATCTATGCAAGTTTAAGGCCAAATATAGGTATTAGGGTGTGTGTATGGCCATAAAGGTGAGTGTGCGGCCGGGGTATGCGGCCAGACTTGTGTGTGAGGCTTCACACTGGAGTGTGCGGCCGTACACAGGGGTGTGCGGCCGTACACTCCTTGTTTGAGTCCCATTTGTCGATTGTGTGGCCTTACTCCCACTTTGGAGGGTATTATGAGTGTGTGCGGCCACCTGATGAAGGTGTGCGGCCGCACTCCTTCATAGGATGAAGAACATGAAGAACATTATGAGTTTGAGGTTTAGATTCAAGCGTTTTACCTCTATGACAAGTTAAATGATGATGTTCTTCACGTTTTGGAGGCCTTCTAGGTGTTCTTGGGTGGCTTTCTAGAGAGAGAAAGTATAGAGAGAGAAAGGATGCAGCCAAAAGTGAATGGAAAGGGGGTCCTCTACTTTATATAAGGTTGAGTGTGAGGCTGGAGGGGTTTGCTGCTGGGTATGCGGCTGGCTTGGCCACACACACTAGTGTGCGGCCGCACACACCTCTCTTGGCGTGTTTGGCTGGATTTTGTGATGCAACACCCTTCCTAATCCTTCCTAAGGTCCATATCTATGATATATTAAGCCTAAAACACTAGCGTGGGCTCAATATACTATTAAAAGATGCTAAATTCAAGTGGATCATAGATATATGGATCGATTTGCTTAGTGTAAAAGTGTCGGGTTGTCACAGTTTGAGTTTTCTTCTCTATACTCCTGAGTTTTTCTAAAGTTGATTCGCTTTAAAGACAAATTTTTGTTTTAGGATAGTTTAAATTTGCGTATTTACTTTCATTTCTCTCGTATGCACAAATTTAGGGGGAGAAATAAAACCAAAACAAAAATTAGAAATTAAAAAATCAAAAAAAAAAAAAAATTAATATGCTGGTTATGGGATGTGCTTGTGGGAGATGTTTTGGGAAGTGATATTATTAAGTGATAACAGGCAATCTGAGTCTGCGTAACGTACCCAAAGTTGAATGGTCTATCTTCTCTCTTAATGATTGACTGCTCACCCGATGTAAGGAGTACTCTGGAAGTCTTTGATTATTGGGGCATATTACGAAGTAGGAAACATGTTCCAGTACAATTAAAATTGAACGCTCAAAGATTGTCTATAGATCTCGCTGCTCAATTTAGGTGGACAACAATATCCCTGGTCATCGTCAGCTGAATGGTCCTTAAGATATAGTATCTAGAAACTTAGGATCAGATATAATATCTAGGAACTTAGGATCACATTGTCTTGTCACTTATAGTATGTCCTAATTTTGTCACAATTTTTCGTGTTTAAGTGGACAACAATACCGGCGATCGACCAAACAAAGACGTGAAGATAGAAGGTACCGACAAGAGGATAAAGGTTGTCTAAATACCTTTGATCCCAAATCGTTCTTAAAGTTAGATATCATTTTATTTTTGTTAAATTTGTTCATAGTTTTCCTCTATGCACAAATTTAGGGGGAGAATTAAAAAAAAATTCAAAAATTAAAAAAAAAATAGAAAATTTAAAAAAAAAACATAGTGTTATTTCTGTTTTATTTTTTAGAAAATATCAAAAATCCAAAAATATTTTTGTGTGCTAATTTTTCTTTTAGTTTTGTTTTGTCTTCAAAAATGATTTCAGGCGTAGATGAGACTCGTGGAAACTATATCGAGATTTTTGAGCCTAAGCTTCATTCGTGAGCATCGAAGAATTCGCATTCAAAGGAGCAAGAAATTCAAGATTATGTGACGGATTGCATTGAAGGCTCCTCAATCAATTTGCTGCTATCCATGAACCTGCTGAAGTGATCCAGAAGATTATTTCTCTCCGTTGTTCTCTCTGAAGATTCTCAAGCTGAAAGTGCTATCTTTCAAGAATCTTTTCATCATGCCTCCTCACCCAATGTGCGTTTAGAGTCAAATCTTGAAGAAAAGCCCAACCGCTTGAGATGAATTCATTCATGATGATTCATCAAGTTCATCTTGAAGCTGTGAAGAAATCAAAGATTAAAGCTGAAGCCAAAGCTCCCATTGAAGATTGACAAGAAAAGACAATTACTTTTTAGGGGGAGCTTGTTGGGTCATTTAGAAAAGAAAGCTATAAACCAAGGGGGAGATTGTTGGGTCATAATTATTGGTTTATACTTTGCTTTTCTAGGAAAATATATTTTTATGTAATGTTGTATGTGTTTGCGGTTTGTGTGTACGGCCGTACATGTGTGTACGGCCGCACACCCTATGTACGACCGTACACAGGGTGTGCGGCTGTACACATGTGTATGGTTGGAGGTCCATATAAATAGAGGAGTGCATGTGGGAGTGTACGGTTAGAAGAAGAGAGCATCTTGTAGAGGTAAGAAGGCTAGAGAAGAGAGAGAAAGTTAGAGAGAAGAAGTGTGTGTGAGAGAGAATCTATTGTAACGAGCATCATTCATATTGAATACATCATTAGTGTTGGGTCAAAATATGGTTTATACTTACTTTTCTGGGCAATTATATTTTTGTGTAATATTTATGAATTTTCGGTCTAGTTTACGGCTGAGTTTACGGTCGTAAACACCTTACGGCCGTAAACTCATTTATGGCCCATTTGTTTCCGGCCCATATCCAACATGTATAAATAGAGGTGTTAGGGTGAGGAGTAGATTTTGATGAACCCTAGAGAGTTGACGGCCAGAGAGAAACAAGAGTTTTTATGTGTGTGTGAATCTTTTGTGTAAGGAACTTAATTCATATTATCAATATATAGAAAGATTCATATTATTCTTCTTCTACTTCTCTTTTTATTTTTGATCTTACATCATCCGTTTGATTGGGATTCCGCGCCATCAAACGGATCTGACTGATACACAGGCAGATTAGGGACTTACAATTGGTATCAGAGCCAAGTTGTATCAGTCAAAAGGATTTATTGTTTCATCCAAAAATCGAATATTCTGTGTTTACAGTCCAAGCTTACGGCCGTAAACACCGAGTTCTTGGACCGTAAAATCTATTTGGAGCAATATTTGATCTTATTTTCGAAATATTTTTGCGTTTTTGGATAGATCTCGCAAAAATAAGGGGGGTTTGTTCTTTGTGTTTTTCATAAAAAAGGGTTTTTGATTGAGTTTTGAAGCTTCAAAGTCAAAAAATCGCTGTTTTTCACGTAATTGTTGAAGGGTTTTCGACCGGAGCTTATTGCCGGAAACAGTTCACGGCCGACGGCGGATTCGTGTTTGCAGCTAGGGTTTCCGAGCTTGCGGCTCGGAGTTTGCGGCTCAGTTGGAAGTTCTCGGCTCGGAGGCTTAGCGGCTTGAAGAATCGGCTCGGCTCGGCAGCTTAATTGGACTACAGGCGCGCTTTAATAAAAAGGGGGGGGGGGGGCGCGAAGTTGTGGGTTGCAGGGATCAAACCTGCGACCACTAGGTCATTGACACAACGCTCTTAGCCAACTCGACCAACTGATCACTTGTTCCTTTCCTCCGAAGTTTTAAATATAACCCGCCATTTTCGGTTCCAATTTCACATTTTTTACACTTTTAACCCCAAAACTAAATTCTTTTTAATTTTAAATTCCTTTTCATCCAAAATTAAAATAATAATAATAATAAAAGTATATATAATAATAATAATAATAATAATAATAATAATAATAAATTATTTTTATTTTTTTCCTTATTTTTGACTTTTTATTTCAAATTTTGATTTTGACTTTCAGGTTTGATCTTTGATTTTAAACTTTGACTTTTTCGTTTAATTTTTAAATTTTCAAATTTAGCTTTTCGGTTTGACTTTTAAGTTTGACTTTTCAAGTTCGACTTTTGAGTTTGATTTTTTTAAAAATTTGACTTTTAAGGTTGATTTAAAAAAAAGGGCATTTTAAATTTGACGTTTAATTTTTATCTTAGCTTCTAGTTGTACTTTTTAATTGACTTTAAGGTCTACGAGCGAATTCAAAACATGAAAGAGAGTCGTCAGGATATCTTAAGACAAAATTTCAACATTTTCGATTATATCCCTGGAGAAACGCTCGAAACTCAGTTGCAGCGATTTACTACACTCACTACTGAGATGAATATAGTCGGGATCTTCTTGACTAAGTCCGAGATAAACAAAAAGTTGCTAAATTCACTTTTGAAATCGTGGGATATGAACGTGGTCATCATCAAGAAGACAAAAGATCTCAATCATCTTAGTCTTGCTGATGTTATTCAAGAACTTGATGCTTTGAAGTGTAGAGAAACAATGAGTTCTGAAAACATTCCGGTCACTGAAGTTACATGTTCTCCAGCTTGTGAAGCCACGATTAAATTTCTTCGGGAACAAACTAATTTATTAAAAAGAGAAGTTGAGGACCTGAGATATGAAGGATATCAACTCAGGAAAGGACAGAAACCCCTGAAGGCTGAATTAGAAGCTAAAACAAAGGACTTTAGAAAACTTCAGGAAGACTACAGTAACAAATGTGAAAACTATGATTATGTAGTCAAACAAAATGTTGAGCTAGTTGCTGAAGTTGAATCTTTGAAAGGATATTTTGAAACCGCAAAACTTGATGTTAGAAAATACGATTTCTCAAGTGAGGTGGTTGCAAATATGATAGACCAAAGCATGTAGTTTAAAAGGAATCAACACAAAGGTCTAGGGTATGATAGTGTACCTCCTCCTTACAATCATAACTACACATCCATTCCTATGAAACAAGAAGAAATTGACAGGGAGGCACATCTTAAATACGGAAAACCAACTGCATTTGTGTCAGGAGGGTTATTAATGTTGAAAATACTGATGTTTCTGTTACATGTGCAGGTAAAGTAGCAGAGGATGAGAACAAGGAAAGTTCTTCTGAACAAACCAATAACTCATTGAACTCTAAATCTGTTGATTCGAACTCGGCTGCTTCTAACAAACCTGTCGTTAAGAAATATATGCCTCCAATTCCAGCGCAACAAAGTGTCTGTTGTAAGTGTGCATATGGGAACAACATGAGACAAGGCAAGGATACGCCACCAGGGGCAGGAAGAAATAATTTCCCAGTGAAGAAAATGACTTGTTTTCACTGTGGAACACCTGGACACATTGCCAGAAATTGTCCTAATCACACGTATGTTCCCTACTACGCACAAGGATGGAAAAATGCGCCAAGTGGGAGATACTTCAAAAGAAATCCTTCCAGTTCACATTCAGACAATGTTGACTGGAATGTGCAGAAGGCTAAGAATCAATCCCACAAGGCCAATAATCTAAATCCCAAGGACAAGAAGGGAATGCCAGCCAAGAAGCCCAAATCAAGAGGTGCTCCTGTGAAGGCAAGACCAGTCAGGTGAAAGTCATCTAGAAGATCGGCTTCAAGTTCTAAATCAAGTGCCGAAGCACCCATCGGATCGAACAAGAAATGGGTTAAACCCAAATATAGATGGGTACCAAAGGTGAAAACTCCAAAATCTCCTAATGCTTCTAACGTTTCTACATCTTCTGTTTGTGATAAGCAGGATATGTCATGAGAGAGAGTATCGTGCATTGATGACAAAGGTCGACCCAGTTTCAAAATGGACTGGGTTCCAAAGACCAACTAATCCCGCTCTGTATCGGAGCAGCTATGGAGGCATATCATCAGACTTCGGTTTGTTGGTAATGGCTGTTCCAGGCACATGATAGGAGACATCTCTCAACTGTACAACATTCAGACCCTTGTTTGAGAGTATGTGTCCTCTTGCGGGAAAGGAAGAAAGGAAGGGATCACATGGGGTTTGTGATTAAAGACATGAAGAATTTTTGTTTCTATTCTGAGGTTATGCTTGCTGTTCTCAGACCTTCTGAATGCAGATTCAATCGGTGAATTACGGTTTGCATTTTCTTCTCTATACTCCTGAGTTTTTCTTACTCTAATTCGTTTCAAAGACAAATTTTTGTTTTAGGATAGTTTAAATTTGCGCATTTACTTTCGTTTCTCTCCTATGCACAAATTTAGGGGGAGAAATAAAAACAAAACAAAAATTAGAAAATTTTAATTTAAATAAAAAATCCAAAAACATTAGAAAATTAAAAAAATTAAAAAATTGTTGGTTATGAAATGTGCTGCTTGAGGGAGATGTTCTGGAAAGTCATATTATCTAGTGATAACAGGCAATATGAGTCTTCGTATCGTACCCAAAGTTGAAGGGTCTATGCTCTGACTTGATGCGTCGGTAGGCACGAAAAATTTTAAATGGACATGACTAGGCAGAGTTGAACTTAGGAAATTTATAGACTTGACAAATCTTGACCTAGTTAGATACGTTCAGCCTGACAATACGACGCTCGGATAGGTTGAGCAGAGAGATATATATGGGAATCTACTCGTCATATTAATTGAACCCGTACTTGGAACCGTGGCTTAACTTTTCCTCGATGTGCGGATTCTGTCCTTAGTTCCGGTTGGATGGGGCGACTGGTAAATTCCGATAAATTAGGTCTGTAGAATATCATTTTCTTTCTTTCCGTCTGTTAGTCATATGTTGTCTCCTTTGCGTGACTTCCAGTCCGACCTGGTACACAACATATGCAACTCTATTTCTCTGCAGGCTATATATAAATATGTGAAATACTTCTTATCTGTTAGCCATATGTTGTCTCCTTTGCACAACTTCTAATCTGACTTGGTACACAGCATATGCAACCTTCTTCTTCTCAACCCCTCTGATGTAGTTAGCAATAGAATTCTGAATCTCTTCTCTCGCTGAATGGTTGTTTGCTCACCCGGTGTAAGGAGTACTCTGGAAGTTCTTGATGACTGGGGCATATCAGGAAGCGGGAAACACGTTCCAGTACACTTAAAATTGAACTCATACAGATTGTCTATAGATCTCGCTGCTCAATTTAGGTGGACAACAATATCCCTGGTCGTCGTCAGATGAATGGCCCTTAAGATATAGTATTTAAGAAATTAGGATCATATATAAATTCTAGGTTTTTAAGTTCACCCTGTCTTGTAACAAATAGTATGTCCTAAATTTGTTACAATTTTTCGTGTTTAAGTGGACAACAATACCGACGATCGACCAGACAAAGATGTGAATATGAAAGGTACCGACAAGTGGATAATGGTTGTCTAAAAACTTTGATCCCAAATCACTCTTAAAGTTAGATATCATTTTTATTTTTGTTAAATTTGTCATAGTTTCTTCTAATTTAAATAGTAGGGGAGAATTAAAAATTAAAAATAATGAAAATTAAAAAAAAATTCAAAAATCAAAGAAAAATCAGAAAAATTAAAAATCCAAAAATAGTGTTATTTCTGTTTTATTTCTTCTTCAGAAAAATCAAAAAAATCCAAAATATTTTTCTTTTTGTTTTAATTTGTGTGCTAAGTTTTCTTTTAGTTTTGTTTTGTCTTGAAAAGTGATTTCAGGTATAGATAAGACTCATGGAGTTTGTGTTGAAGATTTCTGAGCCAAAGCCTCGTCCGTGAGCATCGAAGAATTCGCATTCGAAGGAGCAAGAAATGAAGATCATTCTTTCAACATTCAATCCTTCAACCCCAGAAGCAAGGTGAAGCTGTAATTGAAGATTATGTGACAGATTGCATTGAAGCCTCCTCAATCAGTCTGCTGCTATTGTTGTACCTGCTGAAGTGATCTAGAAGATTTGTTCTCTCTGATGTTCTCTCTGAAGATTCTCAAGCTGAAAGCGTTATCTTTCAAGAATCAGTACGTCAAGCCTCCTCACCCAATGTGCGGTCAATGCCAAACTCTGAAGAAAAGCCCAACTGCTCAAGATGAAGTCATTCATGGAAGATTCATATGTTCATCCTGATGCTGTGAAGAATTTGAAGATTAATGCTGAAGCCAAGTTCCCAATGAAGATTATCAAGAAAGCCAGCTACTTTTTAGGGGGAGCTTGTTGGGTCAATTAAGAAAAGAAAGCTATAAACCAAGGGGGAGATTGTTGGGTCAAAATATAGTTTATACTTTACTTCTCTGGGAAATTATATTTGTGTGTAATATTTAGGAATTTTCGGTCTAGTTTACGGCTGAGTTTACGACCGTAAACACCTTAAGGCCGTAAACTCATTTACGGCCCATTTGTTTCCAGCCCATATCCAACATGTATAAATAGAGGTGTTAGGGTGAGGAGTAGATTTTGATGAACCCTAGAGAGTTGACGGCCAGAGAGAAACAGGAGCTTTTATATGTGTGTGAATATTTTGTGTAAGGAACTTAATTCATATTATCAATATATACAAAGATTCATATTATTCTTCTTCTACTTCTCTTTTTATTTTTGATCTTACATCATCTGTTTGATTGGGATTCCGCACCATCAAACGGATCTGACTGATATACAGGCAGATTAGGGACTTACAATTACATTCTTCATCTTCTTCTTCTCCTTCTCTTCTATATGATCTGACATCATCCAATTGATTGGGATTCCGCACCATTAATTGGATCTTATTGATACACAAGCAGTTTTGGGGACTTACACTGAGTGGCATAATCCACACTCAAGTCGTAATACAAATCCATGACCATAGCATAAACTTCCTATCTTCCATTGTCAAGATGAACTTGATTCCATATACAGGGAAGTCTAGACTTTTTGAAGTCACTTATCTTTTCGAGTGGTGGCTGAAGACCCATCTCATTGAACATATGCATAATCTGAGGGTTAGATGGTTTGAAAAGGGTGGTGAATTGGGTAACTCCAAGAACTGTGAGAACATCTTTTTGGTAAGACGAATTCGTTTTTCATTCACCAAATTGAAAGTGGGAATATCAGTTCCTTTGTTGAATGAAGCAGTGGATGCAGCCATAGACAACCAAGTGAGTGGTACGACAAAGGATTTGAACATTGTTGTGGCTAGAACAGATCTTTTCAATACAACTATCAGCATCTTCAAATCATCTGGATACAACGAGACATTTGATTCAACCTGATAGTTGTTGCTTTGAATCTTCATCAGAGGTTGTGATGCAATATCTTCAGTAGTAGAATTCTGAACAACAGCCATTTGCAAGTTGATTGAAAGCGTTCTGGAAAAGTTAGGGCTTTTGGATCTTCTTTGAATTCTTGAACGCGTGATGTCAAAAGGGAAGTAGATTTTCCTTTAATAAGTAACCAAAAATAATTTGAACCGTTTGCCATTAAGAAGAAGATCACGTCATCCCTTGAAATGTGCACCAGTAGCTGTTATTGTAGCTATGTCAGATAAAGTTCCTTGAAACTAGGGCCAAGTTACCAAACGGTTACTTTGAGACATTTCGTTAGTACTTGTAGATAAGATCAAACGTTTCGTATTTGAGTTTGGGCTCATTCGTTTTTGGTATTCGAAACGAAATCATTTGCCAGTCTTGTGAAATCACCAGCCTAAGTTGGTGTTACTTAGAGCCTCAAGGATTTCGTGAGTGTAGTGATTCAAAAGAAAAGGATAAGAAACAAATACAATTTTTTTGGATCGGTGATGTCAAAAATGATGACACGAAAGCAGTTAAACCCCAGGCAAAGGTTGCTTCGTTAATTATCAAAAGAGATAACTAACTGCTTTTGCATTTTCCCGTGAATTACATTCGAATACTTTTAGAGAAGTATCAAAGGGCTTTTTTTCAAAGTTTCATTGGGTGGCTTATGAATTTTGTTACATATCATCCTAAACATAAGGTGAGTAATTGTAAACGAAATTACTTGTTTAACCAATGTAGTCAGTGACAAGTTGCTTTGACAAATTTGTGAAAGTGACTAGGAAAAATAATTGATACTCACACTTGAAATCACATTCAAGAAAAATTATTTATCTTGATTTTATTGGGTAACAAATGTCGTGGATGTCGAACATTTGATTAAAACCACTCATACGAAAGAGTGTGATTTGGAGTATACGAAACTTAGGTACAGAAACAATTGTTGCGTAAGTATCTGGAACATAGTTCCTCGTTAATTCCTTCTTAAGGTTAGATATTTGGGTTTCACTTGCATCACGGTCTCATGATTTAAGATCATAAACACAGATTTTTTTACATGTTTAAGTCACAATTGGTTTGATCAATGACCTCTTGAACATGTGTCTTTATGTGTGAAATGTGTTTAGATTTTTGTGATGAAAAAGATTGGTTAAGATTCAAATGTACCTCTGTTATATATGGACCAAACAGATAATTCTTAACTCAATTGAGAAGAGTAAGGTAGCTCAGTGGACTAATGCGAATGTAAGCCTAATTTGGAAGAAACTTTCATATGAAATATTTCATTAAGGCTTTTGGAACACACATAGGGTCGGTTGAGGCTAGCTTGAGTCGACATGCAACAGTATGCTTCTAGGGACATCCTAACTAGTATAAAGTTTTGAAGAAAATTACCTTCCCATAGAAACACAAGCATGATCCTTTGAAGAATTGTCTTGAAAATGTTCCTAAATACCTAAAACAATAACAAAATAAAAAACATTTTTGTGATTTTTAATTTTTCCGAAAGAAAAAAAAAATTACACATGCAACGAATGAAAATATTTTTGATATTTTTGAGTTTTCAAAAATAAGTAAAAATAATATTTTTTATTTTTCAGTTTATTTTTCTATGAACAAAAACAAAACAAAAAATATAATACAAAAGACGCTAAACTTTTTAGTAACCAGATACGAAAACGAAGCGTGTCAAAGCCTCTTAACGCACAGTAACCTTTGAATGATTCAATCAACAAGCCTCTAAATCGATACCTCTTTCACCATCAACATTTCGTTAATATTGAGTATTTGATACTGGAACTGAATTCGCATCTAACATTCCCAAACCTGCTAAAATTCTCACAAAATTTTTTTCATCAATAGTGAATATATCAGCAAGTTGATTTGTAGTTTTCACAAAATGAACTTCAATATTACCATCTTCCACATGATCTTTTAGAAAATGATAACAAAGAGCAATATGCTTCATTTTCGAATGTTGTACTGGATCATGCCAAATGCAAATAGCACTTTGTGAATCACAATACAAAGGAATCTTTTTCATATGAATTGCATAATCACGCAATTGGCATTGAATCCAAATGATTTGAGAAGTGCAAGCAGCAGTAGAAATTGCTACATAAGTTTGTTTCCTTGACTGCCAACTTACCAACTTTCCATCCAGTAATTGACATCCTCCACTTGTACTTTTTCTATCGATAGTACATCCACCAAGTTCTGAATCTGAAAAGGCTTGAATGAAAATTCTAGATTTCGAAGGATACCGTAATCCCAACGAAACTGTTCCTTTGATATAACAAAAAATATTTTTCACAGATGTTAAATTTGGTTCTCTTGGATTTGCTTGATACCTTGCACAATTGCATATAGAAAACATGATATCAGGTCTACTAGCAGTTAAATAAAGTAGATAACCAATCATGCTTCGAAACAAGTAAGATCAACAGCAGGTGATTCCAACGAAGGTGTTAACTTCGTTCCTATAGCCATTGGCACCCGTAGTTTCGTGTTGTTAGTCATACCAAACTTTTCAAGCAAATTCTTTATGTATTTTTCTTGATTGATGAAAATTCCTTCGCTACTTTGTCGTATATTTAACCCAAGAAAACTATTGATTTTACCCATCATGCTCATTTCGAATTTACTCTTCATCAAATTCATTAGACAAAACTAGTTCAGTAGATGCAAAAATGATATCATCAACATAAATTTGAACAAGCATGAGATGATCACCATCTTTCTTACGAAATAATGTGGGATCAACTAATCCTTGTTTAAACTTTGATTGTTTTAAGAAATTGGTAAGAGTTGATGTAACATCCCAAATTTTACAAGAAAATTTTTCATTTTAATAAGTAATCTGATTACATATTCCATAAGTTTCCAAAACAGTTGTTTCCAAATCATATTCATTACATCATTGTTGTGTTTTTATGAAATCATCAGAGAGTCCCCAAAACATCCAAAAGAGAGATAGAGTACATGCCACGCCATCACGCCTTGCCTTTGCACTTAGGCTCCGAAGTACCTGCAACAATCAACAACCTATAAGCAAAAGGCTTAGTGAGTTTCCCAGAGCATACCACACACAATCACATATCCTGATAGCCATAAAGCTACACACATCACACATAAACCATTCATACATCAAACCTGTAATACTGTCATGGGCTACCCCACATGGTCTTTACCTAGGACTGTCATGGGCTACCCCACATGGTCTTACATCTAGTGCCATGGGCTACCCCACATGGTCTTCACCTAGGACTGCCATGGGATACCTCACATGGTCTTGCATCGAATGCCACGGGCTCCCCCCGGGGTCTTCAAACAACATGCAATCACATAGCAAAGCAAACACAGAGTATCTAGCACATCTACCATAATCACATAATGGGCCAGCCTTGGTGCCTTAGCCCCATAGGTATGGTGATAAGACTCACCTGACACAAATGTTGAACTAATACTTTTTCGACTGGATACGCCCCACAAACTGCTCCAACTGAACTACCTAAAAGTGACATATAATACCCAATCATTAACTTTAAAGTCCGCCCCGGTCCACTTCAGTTAGGATCAACTCAACAGTCCATGTTGACCCTAACTCACTGAGTACAACTAGTGACTCGTCGAGTTTCCGGGGATATCATCTACTCGCCGAGTCATCGAGGTGAATCGCCGAGTTCATATGGTCTCTACTGATAATCTAAGGTCCACTCGTCGGGTTTCGTTTCTTGCCACTCGACACGTTCATGACCATCGAATCAATAGGGGAATCTTACTTGACTCGCCGATTTGTTCCTTCAACTCGACGAGTTCTAGGCAATCTTCATCCGGCTCGCCGAGTTGTTCACCTAACTCATCGAGTTCATAGAAATGTTCATCAGGCTCGCCGAGTTGTTCATCCAAGTCGCTGTAACATCCCGAAATATCAAGAGTAGAGTTGAAGGGCTAAAAGAATAAGTTGTGAAAGAGTGACTCGGCGAGTCCATGGATGGACTCGGTGAGTAGAGTCGCGATTGGGTCGCGTGCTAAGTAGCCGACTCGGCGAGTCAGTGAGGAGGACTCGGCGAGTAGGCGCTGATTGGAGAAAACCCTAATTCTCGGGGTTGAGCCCTATATAAAGAACATTATGCCTTCCTCCCAGCCTCCTTATCACCCCTTGAGCCTCAGAAAACCCTAAATCGCGGTGAAGCACCATTGTTGAGTGGATTGGAGCTTGGAGAAGTAATTGTTGAAGGAATTTTGGGAGATTGAAGGCTTAGAGCAAGGGGCTTTGCTTGGATTCGAATTGCATTGCCGTTGGGGCATCTCTTGGAGGTAATATCTCGTTCTTGGGCTATTGTTATGTTGTTCCTTCATTTTGGGGTTTGTGGGAACTTGTCTATGGATGTATTGGGAAGTCTAGAGGTTAGATCTGAGGTTGCTACCTCAAATCTGGAAGGGACAAGAATCAGAGAGCATGAAAGTCCATGTGTTGGAGTGTTTAGTGAAGCTTTCGTGTCCCAAACCCTAGCCCAATGTGCAAATGGCCTAGATCTCTTTGGATTCACGTAAAGTTTGCCACTTTACATGATGGATGAGTGGTAGGAGGCCAGATCTATGTTTTGGAGCAATTGCATGGCCTGGAATGCTTTTGAATGGATTCAGACCGGTGGTACTCGGCGAGTCACATGGGTGTACTCGACGAGTTCCTTGAAGATGAGCTGGGACTCGGCGAGTTGGAAGAACAACTCGGCGAGTTGGATGAAGATGGCTTGGAACTCGGCGAGTTGTATGAACAACTCGGCGAGTAGGTTGATGATAGTCTTGGACTCGGCGAGTCTGTTCTTGGACTTGGCGAGTCTTGTCGAAGATTCCCGATATTCCCTGTTTGAGTCGAGAATCGGTGAGTCAAGGGATGACTCGGTGAGTTGTGTGCGAGTGGACTCAGAGTTGTTGAACTCGGCGAGTCTCGGAGTGACTCGGCGAGTTAGGTCGCGGATTGAGTGAAGTTCTGATTATAGGAACTCGGCGAGTCATAGGGTTGACTCGGCGAGTAGGGTCAGTCAGGGGTTGACTTTGACTGAGGACTTTGATTTTGACCAAGGGTTGACCGTTGACTTTTAGGGTTTGGTCAGCGATGTGGCCTTTAGGCCAAGAGAGGGGTAAAATAGTCTTTTACCCTTAAGCGGGTGCATTGATAGGATTGATTCTAGTCTCGAGAGTTATAGTCATGAGAGTTTTGCCATACGTGTTAGGCGGTGGCGAGTTCGAGATTCAAGTATGGAGATATCTGCTTTCTGCTTGCCAGGTGAGTCTTCTCACTATACCTTACCTTGAGTAGGTAACCAGAGTTATGTGACAGAGTATTTGTATGCTATGTATGTTATGTGTTGTACTGCATTATTTCTATGTGATTTATGATGTGCATGTTTGCAGAGTTGGAACCGAAGGGTTCCTAGAGTTAGAACCGGAAGGTTCACAGAGTTAGAACCTGAGGGTTCACAGAGTTTGGGTGCACAGACCCATAGAGTTATAGCCTCGAGTGGCTTATATGTGTTATGTGTGTGGTATATTGGGGAACTCACTAAGCTTCGTGCTTACAGTGTTTTGTGTGATGTTTTGCAGGTTTCTTTCAGTATCACGGGACGGCACCGGCTTGATTGTACACACCAGAGAAAGAGTCATGTTTTGGAGGATCCTGGTTTTCTATACAAGCGAAAATGGAGTTATGTTTTGTAAATAAGATTTTTAAACAAGTGTTTCTAAGAATTAAAACGTTTATTTTAAATGAAAATTTTGTTTGAAATTTTCGGTGTTACAAGTTGGTATCAGAGCCTTGGTTTGAGGGATTCGGATGCGTCTTCGGGTAATTCTGGACTCAAACTGAGGAAGTAAGAAAAGTTTTCAAAGAAATAATTTTCTAAAGCGAATAAGAGTTCAAAGAGAAAACAAGAAAGAGCAGTGTGTACAATCAGCCATAGCCCAAACGGTGATTTCCCAAAATACCCTTACTTTTGTGTTATGAGATATTTATGATGCACTTTATGAGATATTATTGCATGCTAGAGACAGGCTAGGTATTCCATATATTAGGACTAGAGTGGCCTGATTTGTGATGCCTTAGCCTAGGAATTGCTGTGATATGCGTTGTGCTTTTGAGTATGAGATGAGTGAGAATATTTAGAGAAATCCTCTAGGGGATTTGAGTAGAGGAGTAATCTAGGGGATGTACCTAGATGAGTACTGTGGTACTTAGAGGAAGAGTAGTTAGAGCCCGCGAGGGGAAGAGTTGCAGAGTTCGGTGGTACTTCCGAGGATGAGTAGAGCAAGCGGAGTTATCACCCAGAGTGAGTCATATATATTCTTCGATGCTTGAATGCTGCTTGCTTTGTGCTTTGTGGAACTCTCGATCATGGGAGTCAGCTACCAAGCGAATATGACGATATTCAGGAGGTAGATGGTTGGCATCATTAGGAGCTCTTCAGCAGCTGATGGCAGAGAAGTGTGGGAATCTAGGAAAGATCCTAGGGAGTAACCTTAGCCAGATAAGTGCGCAGGCAGAGTAGAGAATTTCGCTGGGGAGCGAGCACGCGACGGAGATTGGTGAACGAGAAGGTTGAGCAGCTACTTAGGAGCTTCGGGATAGTCCATGTGGAAAGTATGGGTAGATGTGGCAGGTAGTATGGGCCCGTACTACTGAAAGCAGAGGACCCATACTTGATACAGGGAGTATTCTGAAGGTTCTAACGAGCGTATTGAGGAGTGATGTTATGGTTCGAGTACCATACATCGGAGCGGATTGAGGAGTGATGTTATGGTTCGAGTACCATACATCAGCGCGGATGAAGGAATCATGTTATGGTTCGAGTACCATACATCGGAGCAGATGGAGGAATGATGCTATGGTTCGGGTACCATACACCGGAGCATAATGAGAAGAGATGTCATGGGATGAGTACCATGGTTCGTAGTGAATGATGCTTGTGGTTCTCCGGTTACCCGGTCACGATTGATGAGGTAGAGATTGGACGCTATGGGTTTTAGGCCTGTAGGCCATGATTGAGTTTGGAGAGGCGTCCCTCGAGAGGGAAGTCGAGAGCCTATCAGAGTATTTTGATAAGGAGTTAGAGGAAGAGGAGAATTTCGGTCTGATTTGAGCAATCAGTCGATAGAGGAGAGGTCACCTTCTATGTGAGTCGTGCTATTTATGTTCGTGTGCGGAACATGAGAGGCCTGATGTTTATGTTTCGGGTTTGGGGGTAAAACCCTGCAGGTTGTCATTGATGATGATTTCTCCCAGAGTATCAGGTAGCATGTGTGCTGCGAGGCAGTGATTTGTCATGAGCAGATAGTTAGTTGGGACTGAGATAGTCGAGGACCACACTACACCTATTTGAGTATAGTAGGATGTATTGTAGTGGTATCAGTGGGGAGTTCAGTCGAGTTTAGCAGTGAAGAGAGTTTTTCTATCTATGTTGGGTGTTGAATATGGGAGTGGGTCCCTGTTCTTGGGATGATCCCGGTGTTGGAGCGATGTTTGATGAGTTGAGGTGAGGGGTACGATGATTTTGTGGTTCGGTCTATGAGCCAGGGATGTTATTGAGCAGTTGAGTTGTTTGGTACTTGATTGGTACGAGATTTGGAACGACTAGAGGCAGTCGTGGCGAGAAGTTCTTGAGGAGTTCATCTGAGGATCAGAGTTATGAGATCGATTAATTTCCTTAAAGGGGATTATCGGATGTTGCGTAGCACTTTCCAGGGGCAGGTGCGTTATTGCTGGTGGAAATAGTTCGTGAGGTTGTTGATGTGTCAGATAGTGATGGTTCGAACCCTAAGTGGGGGAGAACCGGGTGGTTTATTGAGAGAACCAGAGATTGGTGCAACAGCGGTTAGGGGTTAGATGCAGAACCTGCGACTTGAATTCATGAGATCAGGGTCATTGGTGATTAAGGAAAGGTGCAGGGCGAGATAATGCATGTGATATATGTCTAAGAGAAGGATGGGTGTCTCCACGGCGGGTGGTCAATGACCAGGAATCTGATGGTGGTCAGAGTCGTCTTGAGTGTAAGGCTCGTAATGATGGTATGGGCAGTTGAGAACTTTTGGGTTGAGATATGGGTAGCCGAATATCGAGTAGCCAATTCCCGGGCTAAAATGTGTATTCTTGTTTGAATTTTGAGCGGTAGTGGAAAGGGTTTCGGAGGATCATCAGTGTGTTCTGAAGGGTTAGCGCCTTCCTTGTATTCCAATTGAGTGTTTGGATGCACTGAAGTTGCGCATCGTGTGATATCAGAAATTATTATGGGATTCAGAGGAAATGTATTGACGTGAGTGTATGGTATTGGGAGTAAGGGAATCAGTGGTTGTGGCATGATCTTGTGATGTTCTGTTAGGATATCCCGAGGTATCCGGGTATGATACCTTTATTTCGGAGTTACTCATAAATCTTCAGTTGAAACGATTTGTGGTGTATCAGGTATCTACGGATCTAGTGAGAGCCCCTCGAGTATGGGCATCCAGGGAGAATATTAAGAGAATGGAACTTCGCAAGGGTGGGCATTTTGGTATGTCGATTGCTTCCAGAGTCTGGAATGTGTATTCGAGTCGAGTATGGGTAGCTGCCGGTGATAGTCTGCAGAGCATGAGCTAGTGGGGTTAGAGGGTGTTGTGATACTGCGGGGAGCCGTAGTACTCACTAGTCAGAGGGTGTTGTGATACTGCAGGGAGCCGTAGTACCCACTAGTCAGAGAGTGTTCTGATACTGCGGGGAGCCGTAGTACTCACTAGTGAGAGGGTGTTGTGATACTGCGGGGAGCCGTAGTACTCACTAGTCAGAGAGTGTTGTGATACTGCGAGGAGCCGTAGTACTCACTAGTCAGAGGGTGTTGTGATACTGCAGGGAGCCATAGTACTCACTAGTCAGAGGGTGTTGTGATACTGCGGGGAGCCGTAGTACTCACTAGTTAGAGGGTGTTGTGATATTGCGGGGAGCCGTAGTACTCACTAGATGGCAAGAGAATGGGATGATGGAATGATCTTCGATCAGTGTATGATGTGGAGGAGTTTTGGGCTTGAGTAGCCCTAGTATTGAGTTATGGAGCCTGGGTGTTGAACCGGGGGCGAGACTGGGGTCACCGTCTCTGTCGGGAGATGCGGCGAGATGCGCAAGGGATATGCGCATCAGAAACCAGAGATCAGAGTTGAGGCGATCCTTGGTTGGGTTGTATTTTCTCGCATGAGAAAAGGGAATTTTGTGACTTGCGCGTCCCTGGGTCGGGATAATGGTCACGGGGAGGAAGTTAGTGGGTTATTTGGACCATGATATGGGTGACCTTTGGAGGCTCAGCTGTGGAGTCAAAAGCTGACCTGGTGCTCAGTCTCGAAGAGGGATATGAGAAGTGAGCTAGAGCTTATCATGATGATGTCTGAGGACACTTCAGAGCGAGCGAGCGATTTAGACGCTCGAAGACATTCTTCGGGCATGTGTATTAGATCTCGGAGGGAGTTGCGGCACGTAGTGCATTAGTATGCCACCCTTTGAGCTGTTGTGTGGGGGGAGGTGTCGGACCCTCATTTGTTGGGGAGAGGTAGCGCATGGACCCGAGGGCCCTTGTGAGCAGATCCAGAGCATGTGTGATACATGGAGTAGTGGCAAGGTTGGCTAGTGGTTTCCCTGGGTAAGGGAAGAGAAAGGTATGTAACCCCCGGGGGGGAAAGTGATGGTTCACGGAAGTGAAAGTAGTAGTGAGAGTGGATGATTTGGAGTATGGTGGTTGAACACTGGGTCTGTGACAGTGGTATGGAATGACATCATGTTGGGATGTCTGCTGAGGACGCGGAAAGGGTTCCGCGGGAGTAGAGCCAAGAGTCTCAGGATGGATGCAGGGAGGGAGTCTGGGACTCCCAGCCTGATTCTGATCAGGGTATTGGATATGTACTAGTGGTTCATCCTGGGGGGGATGTTGGAGGATATCTTCAGTGCATCGGGTTTTCCCAACCTGAGGGTGCTGGGAAAGTTCAGCATACGTATGTGATTGCAAGAGGAGAGCTCGAGGGAGTTGCTCTGAGATTGAAGAGTGGGTCTTTCTGTCAGCTCAAAATGGATAGAGTGGGATTCGGATCGGGGATCCGATGGTTCATGGCTTTCTAGCCCTTATGGGTCGAGCGATTGTTGAGATTTGGAACGGTGATGCATCTCGGGTAATTCTCGATTGTTAAGTGTGATTGTCGGAGGATACATTCGGTGCCCGGTTTGAGATGGTGATCAGGACACCGCAAGGAAAGAGGAAGTGAGTTCGAGTTCGATGGTTATGCTTGAGGAACCTGGTCCAGTTAGGGCCAGGTGGCGCGTCGTGGGAGTATTTTGGAGTTGAGTTGCCATAGGCTTTGAGGACGAAGCCTAATTTAAGTGGGGGAGAATTGTAACATCCCGAAATATCAAGAGTAGAGTTGAAGGGCTAAAAGAATAAGTTGTGAAAGAGTGACTCGGCGAGTCCATGGATGGACTCGGCGAGTAGAGTCGCGACTGCGTCGCGTGCTAAGTAGCCGACTCGGCGAGTCAGTGAGGAGGACTCGGCGAGTAGGCGCTGATTGGAGAAAACCCTAATTCTCGGGGTTGAGCCCTATATAAAGAACATTATGCCTTCCTCCCAGCCTCCTTATCACCCCTTGAGCCTCAGAAAACCCTAAATCGCGGTGAAGCACCATTGTTGAGTGGATTGGAGCTTGGAGAAGTAATTGTTGAAGGAATTCTGGGAGATTGAAGGCTTGGAGCAGGGGGCTTTGCTTGGATTTGAATTGCATTGCAGTTGGGGCATCTCTTGGAGGTAATATCTCGTTCTTGGGCTGTTGTTATGTTGTTCCTTCATTTTGGGGTTTGTGGGAACTTGTCTATGGATGTATTGGGAAGTCTAGAGGTTAGATCTGAGGTTGCTACCTCAGATCTGGAAGGGACAAGAATCAGAGAGCATGAAAGTCCATGTGTTGGAGTGTTTAGTGAAGCTTTCATGTCCCAAACCCTAGCCCAGTGTGCAAATGGCCTAGATCTCTTTGGATTCACGTAAAGTTTGCCACTTTACGTGATGGATGAGTGGTAGGAGGCCAGATCTATGTTTTGGAGCAATTGCATGGCCTGGAATGCTTCTGAATGGATTCAGACCGGTGGTACTCGGCGAGTCACATGGGTGTACTCGACGAGTTCCTTGAAGATGAGCTGGGACTCGGAGAGTTGGAAGAACTACTCGGCGAGTTGGATGAAGATGGCCTGGAACTCGGCGAGTTGTATGAACAACTCGGCGAGTAGGTTGATGATAGTCTTGGACTCGGCGAGTCTGTTCTTGGACTTGGCGAGTCTTGTCGAAGAGTCCTGATATTCCCTGTTTGAGTCAAGAATCGGTGAGTCAAGGGATGACTCGGTGAGTTGTGTGCGAGTGGACTCAGAGTTGTTGAACTCGGCGAGTCTCGGAGTGACTCGGCGAGTTAGGTCGCGGATTGAGTGAAGTTCTGATTATAGGAACTCGGCGAGTCATAGGGTTGACTCGGCGAGTAGGGTCAGTCAGGGGTTGACTTTGACTGAGGACTTTGATTTTGACCAAGGGTTGACCGTTGACTTTTAGGGTTTGGTCAGCGATGTGGCCTTTAGGCCAAGAGAGGGGTAAAATAGTCTTTTACCCTTAAGCGGGTGCATTGATAGGATTGATTCTAGTCTCGAGAGTTATAGTCATGAGAGTTTTGCCTTACGTGTTAGGCGGTGGCGAGTTCGAGATTCAAGTATGGAGATATCTGCTTTCTGCTTGCCAGGTGAGCCTTCTCACTATACCTTACCTTGAGTAGGTAACCAGAGTTATGTGACAGAGTATTTGTATGCTATGTATGTTATGTGTTGTACTGCATTATTTCTATGTGATTTATGTTGTGCATGTTTGCAAAGTTGGTACCGAAGGGTTCCTAGAGTTAGAACCGGAAGGTTCACAGAGTTAGAACCTGAGGGTTCACAGAGTTTGGGTGCACGGACCCATAGAGTTATAGCCTCGAGTGGCTTATATGTGTTATGTGTGTGGTATTTTGGGGAACTCACTAAGCTTCGTGCTTACAGTGTTTTGTGTGATGTTTTGCAGGTTTCTTTCAGTATCACGGGACGGCACCGACTTGATTGTACACACCAGAGAAAGAGTCATGTTTTGGAGGATCCTGGTTTTCTATACAAGCGAAAATGGAGTTATGTTTTGTAAATAAGATTTTTAAACAAGTGTTTCTAAGAATTAAAACGTTTATTTTAAATGAAAATTTTGTTTGAAATTTTCGGTGTTACAGTCGCTAAGTCCATGCCTGTCTTTATATGACTTGCCGAGTCTCCCCCTGAGAATTGTCGAGTCCTATCAGATCTCGAGCCATACAGACTCCTTGGAGCCATGCAATGCTTCCAAATTACAGATCTAAGCTCCTGAGGCATGCTTTTCACGTAAAGTTGCAAACATTACATGCATGTAAGGATTTAAGGCCTTAAAATAGCAAATCTATGCTTGGGATTGCATCATAAACTTGAGGGGAGGCTCATGCAAGGCTAAATGGATAACTTTATGCATCTCAAGGTCAAAAGGAGTCCAGATCTGTAGTTACAACTTTAGATCTTGGCTCAAACACAAAATCCCTTTCCTAGAATCCATGCACAAAAGGGTTTTGGAAGGAAATGAGCCAAGGACAGCTTAATACCTTCTCAAAGTGCTCCACAGAGGTGGATCTTGAATCCCCACGAGTCCTTTGCTTCTTCTAACTTGTTTTCTCAAGTGCTCCCTTCACCAAATCCTTCCTTCAAGCTTAAATCACCAAGAACACACTCACACTCGAATCAAGGGTCTTTGGGAGGAAAAGAACTGTAAAGGGGAGGCTAAGGGATGCTTATGACCCTTTAAATAGGGTGCAAGGCCCCGAAGTTTAGGGTTTCATCTGCCAGTATCGATTCGTCGAGTCCCATAGCGAACTCGGCGAGTAGATCATTAAACTTCACTGGCAAGCCTGCTACTACTTTAAGAGTAGGGAGGCTAACTCGTCGAGTAGTTACTAAAAAGACAACCAAAATATCATTATTAATACCTGAGGATCAGGGCGTTATAGTTGCATACCATGCTCTTGGTGCTCGTTTTAACCCATACACAGCTTTATCTAAAATGTAAACATGATTAGGATATTCTTCATTAACAAAACCTGGTGGTTGTTCAACATACACAGTTTCTTCAAGCTCTCCATTCAAGAATGCACATTTGACATCCATTTGATAAACATCAAAGTCTTTATGTGCAACATAGGCTAAAAATATTCGAACAGCCTCGAGTCTTGCGACTGGGGCAAAGGTTTCTTCATAGTGGATACCTTCTTGTTGTGAATAACCTTTGACTACAAGCCTAGCTTTATTTCGAATAATATTTCCCTCTTTGTCGGTTTTATTTTTAAAAATCCATTTTAATCCAACAATCGAAACATCAATTGGTTTTGGAACAAGTCTCCAAACGTTGTTTCTTTCGAATTCAGCAACTTCAGATTGCATAGCAACAACCCAATCTGAGTGTTCCATAGCAACCTTAACTATTTTTGGCTCTATTTTCGAAATAAAAACATTAAACATGCAAAATTCCTGATTCATATTTAATACCTCAACTTTCGTACGAATTTGAGCTTTTGTTAAAACTCCATCTTCTGGATTTCCTACAACTTGCTCTTTTGGATGATTCTTTGTTCATTTCTCAAGTGGTGGATATGCAGGATCGAATTCCAATGGTGCATCTTTGTACATTTCTTCCTTTTCAATAACTGCCACAGAAACATTATCATCAAATTCATGAAATTCATCACCTTGAACAATATTAATTGCATCAGTACTATCATGCTCCCCCTCAACAAGATTATCATTTTGATGCTCCCCCTCAATTTCATGATTCATACTACTCTTCTCACCCTCGAAAGGATGCTCCCCCTCAACATTTAGAGGAATAGACGTACGCTCCCCTTCTGTACGAACATCTGGCATACTTTCGCCATTGTCAGTAGTATCAGAAGTTATTGTTGATTCATCAGTATGTTTTGATGATTCAAGTGTTTGATTATCAACAACATGAACTTCAACATCAATTGTCCTATCTGGAGCACCAAAAATGAGATCATAATCAAAATCAATTGAATTATCAATCTCAGAATGATTGTTTGATTCAACAAGAAATGGTTTTTGTTCAAACTTTCTTGCTATTTGTTTAACAAAGTAATAATCAAAGGTAAGATTAAAAGTTTCTTCAACTTTGCGATTTTGTTTTTTCAACACCCAATATGCAACTGATGAATGCGAATATCCCAATAATATGCCTTCATCAGCTTTAGCTGCAAACTTTGAAAGATTGTCTTTAAGATTCATGATGAAACATCTGCAACCAAAAACATGGGAAATTTTGACATTAGGTTTCCGTTTATTTATTATTTCTTAAGGACTGATATTAAATCTTTTATGAATAAAAGAACGCTTCTGAGTGAAACATGCTGTTGACACTGCTTCAGCCCAAAGATATTGAGGAAGATTCGCATATGTCAACATTGTTCTTGCTGTCTCGCACAATGATCTGTTTCTTCGTTCGACAACACCATTTTGTTGTGGTGTATATGGTGATGAGAAATTATGCGAAATTCCTTTTTCAGTTAAAAACGAGTCCAACATCTTGTTCTTAAACTCAGTCCCATTATCACTCTTTATTCTATGAACATTCATTTTCAGACTCATCTCTATCTTTTTGATAAAATCAATCATTATTTGAACTACTTCATATTCTAACCTAAGAAAAAATACCCATGTGAAACGTGAAAAATCATCAACTATAACCAAAATGTACCGTTTCTTGTTAATTGTTTCAACAGTTGAAGGTCCACAAAGGTCAATATGAAGAAGTTCCAATGGTTCAAAAATTTTTGAGTCTATCACGATAGGATGTCCTTTGCGATGTTGTTTTCCTTGTTTGCAAGCTGCACAAAGTGTATTATTGTCTAATTTTCACACAGGAAGTCCACGAACTAAATGTTCTGTAACTAGCTTGTTTAGATTTCGAAAGATTAAATGAGATAAATGTCTACGCCATAACCAACTAACATCACTTGAAGCTTTCGAAAGTAGACAAACTGATGGTTTGCCTACAATTGGTTTAATATCTGGGGTGAACATATCGCCATATCATTTCGATTTTAGCAGTATTTCATTTGTCTCTACTTTTGATATAATGCTTCCTTCTTCATTAAACACCACCTGATTTCCAGTGCCCACAACTAATTGTGAAACACTAATCAAATTATGTTGAAGACCTTCTACATATGCAACTTGATTTACTGTGAATTGCCCATTCGTAACTTTGCCATATCCTTTCACTTGACATTTTTGATTATTTTCAAACTTCATCACTCCAACATTTTCAATGCTTCAAAAATCTCTTAAATTCTCCTTCCTTCCAGTCATGTGACGTGAGCAACCACTATCAATGTACCATTTATTATCATATTGCTCATCACAAAGTACCTGCAATCATTGAAAGAATTTAGGTACCCAAGGCTTTTTGGGTCCTTGGAAATTAGATTTCAACAAAGATTGAAAAGAGTAACTTTAGACTAAATCACAAACTTTAGTTTTGAGACTATTAATAATGTCCACATCTTCATTTGTATGGATTGAAATATAAGGGTTTTTTTTGTTTCGTATGTATACTGACACCACCCTTCGCATTCTAAGTTTGTGATTCTTCGGTCTTCGCTTTTGTGACAGGTTTCCATGCTTGTACCAAGATATTCGAATCCTTTGATGACGAACTGCCATTTGAAGAAGTATTTACATACATCTCATAAGCTTCATTGATTTGATCTTTCGAATATTTACTTGATTGATAAATTTTTCCTCTTCCTTCGAGCCAGTGATCAATATTCTTTCGTGAAGTTATCCCTTTTTCATGCGAACCATTCAATGTTTGTTTCTTTATATGATTAGGAAAATTTGGCTTTTGAGGAACAAAATAAATTTTTGGTATTGAAACAAATGATTCAGCATAGGAAGTATCAACTATTGATTTAAAATGTTGACGTTGAGAAAAAAACTTTGGTGAATTAGAATTCATTGAATTATCTAAAATCTTCCTTGAAATGTTAGGTTTTGACACTTTTGAAATTTTGGTGCTGTTTTTACTTCAAACTTAGAATGAGTTTTTGGACGATAAACTTGTTCTCCTTTTGAAAAAGATGAATTTTTCACTTTGAAAATATCTTTTGGTGATGTTGATTCAGACACATTTTTGGTTGGATGAGCAAGATTTTTCTTTTTGTCTGAATAATTTTCTGAATTAACAGACTTAAGTGGTTTTGAAAAATCAGTTGAATTTTTTTGAGACTCTATTGTTTGCCAAAATATTTTCTTTCTGTCTTTTTGAAACATTATTTTCTTTCGAAAATCGTTATATTTGTTCTTTGAATTCTTTTAAATTTAATTTGACTCCACTTTTTGTTTCCTCGAAAATTGGTTTGTTGACTTCTTTCTCAAGATTTGATTTTTCAACCCATTTTCTCTGAGATTTTTGTCTTTGAAAAACATATAAATTCTTTGTTAGGTTGTTTCAACGGTGCTTTGATTTGCGAAGAACCCTTCATCTGTTGTTTTCAAATTGTCTTGTTCCACCAATTTCTTGAATTCTGGTTTGACATTTTCAACATTTCCAGTTGTTACAAATACTTGGTTTGGAAACACGACATCATCGTACACTTTAAAATTGGATACACCACTTACTTGTTTCAAGGTAATGAGCACCTTGTTCTTTCAACACTTTTTTATACTTTTGTGTATCACCATACACCTGGTCAACTACAATTCGAGGAATTTCTTCATCATTCGAAAATACCATTTCCTTCGAAAGTTTCTCATATTTTTCATCATCACTATCATCTGTTTAACTGTCTCTGATTTCCATAAAGTCCAAATCACAAACTTTCAAAGTTGAGGGTTGAGTAGTGTCATTATTAACCAACAAATCATTAACTTTTTCTTTCCCTTTAGATGAAGATGCAATATTAATAATAGACAACTGAGATCAACATCCTCAAGATCACTAAACTAATTTCACTAATATTGTCAGAATTATCTTCAATATCAACAAAATTAGATTGAGCATCAGATGTTGAAGTTTTAGTCTTTTTCAAAATGTGAATTTGTTCAGACTTAGTCAAAGTATCATTTACAATTTCAACTAATTCAGTAGAATCAAGACATTCATCTACTTTGACTATTCCATATCTACATCTATCATCAGGAACTTTGTCAAATTCAGATATTTCTTTCTCACAATCATACGAAATATTATCTACCTTATCTCTTTCGTAAGCTAAAAAAGGCAATAACTTTCTATGTTGTTCTCTACTAATCTCACAAGAATGATGTAACTCTGTTATTTTCCCATACAATCTCTTAGCTGAATTATAGGAAATGTTTCTTTGTGTTAACAACAATTTTATTTCACTTGACAAATTTTCCCTATCAACCATAATGTTCGTAATCTGAAGTTCTAAACAATCTACTTTCATGTTTTTCAAATTTAACTTCTTCTCTATCTCTAACAACCGCGAAGAAAGCTTCTTAGCCTCATTGCTAGCAGACACAACAATAGCATCAAAGTAAGCAACAATATCATTAAAAGCAATTATTTCAGAATCATATGCTTGTAAAGGAATATAGAAAGATTCGAGTATAGAATGTACCTTTGTAGTCATTGGAGATTTGTCACTTGACTTCGAAACATAGCAATGTCCATATATCTTTTCTTCTTCTTCCTCCTCGAATTTTGCAAACATGGCACCATGTATTGGATGTCTCATCTCCTCATCATCAGACCCGAAAGACCAAATCTGATATGTACCACTTTCTTCATCTTCATTCTCTCCTCTTGCCACAAGAGACAGACTCTTAGCTTTCTCACGAACTTCCTCCAATCTTTCAACATAATAAGCTTCGTTCTTCACTCTATTCTTCTTCTCCTCTTTCTTCTGAAGCATACAACCAATAGCAAAATGATTCGCACCATTACGATAATGACAATCTACACCAGAATCTCCTTTCAATTCCTTTTCTGCCTTCAAGTCTTTCACCTTATCATCATTCTTCTTAGGCTTTTCAAATTTCTTTTTCTCTTCCATACCAGACTTCGTAAGATTTCCTTTTATCTCATTCTGCTTTCCCTTGAAATTAAAAGGCTTTTTGAAGAACTTCTTAACACGATTATTAGAATAAAAACAATAGCTTCATCGTCCGAATTTATAAGAAAACCTTCTTCATCTGAATTTTCTTTTTCAGGAAATTCCACTTCAGACACTCTCAAAACTAGAGCTAGTGGTCCTCCTAAACTCTGTTACGCTTCTTCCATTATCTCGGATACTTCACTTTTGTGTGTCTTCAGTTGATTGTAAACATCATTTAATGAAGAAATATCAAAGCTATGTTGATTTTTCGATCATCATACTAACACTCCGCCATTCCTTCCTGATTCCCATAACAAAAGGAAGATTATACTCCATTAGACACCTTATGATTCCATAGCGATTACATATGTAGATCAACTCATTCAGACCATCATAGTAAACTTCAATTGTTTCAGTTTCTTTCTGTTTGAATTCTTTCAGTTCAACCAAACATTGCTTAACAGAATTGATTTTACTCTTCTCACTTCCCTGATACTTTTCTTTTAGAGTATTCCAGATATCCATTGCTATTTTACAACCACGGATGTAGTTATAAACAACAGGTGGCAAAGCACCTTTCAATTCCCTCATACAACGCTTTTCGTGTTTCTCCAGTCTTGTTTGTTGTTCTTCAATAGCAGAAGAAGTTCCAGATGAACCAATATTTTGAACATTTTGTGGAGGTTGAACTGTTCCTTTGATGCAATACCACAAATCTTCATCCAGACCATTCAAGTAGTCTTCCATACGATCATCCCATTGATCATAGTATTTTGGAATCAGCATTGGAATTTTGGTTGATGATCTAAGTAAATGAGAATACGAAGTCAATGTGTTCATGTTGAAGTTCACCATTGATGAACACAAAGAAGAAAAAATATCCAGAAATCAACAAAAGAAATTTGAATGCAGAATCTAATCAAATCTATAGATCAGACGAGATTTTCAGAACCAAAAGCGCGGAAAATTTTGAGACAAAAGAAATGACTCAAAATCAGATGATTCAAAACGAAAATCAAATCATTGAATTTTGATTCCTGCTCTGATACCAATTGTAGAAGAATTGTACACAATAAATCGATTAGCAACAAGCAAGATTGAATTGATGAACTCAGAAAGTAAATAAGTCGTT
This sequence comes from Lactuca serriola, assembly GCF_051521515.1. Lineage (NCBI taxonomy): Eukaryota > Viridiplantae > Streptophyta > Magnoliopsida > Asterales > Asteraceae > Lactuca > Lactuca serriola. The sequence goes on from NC_136411.1 coordinate 285,800,764, forward strand.
GTAGTATTATTACTCTCTATAAGCTCAAATACAAAACTAGACTGTGAAAGTTTTTGAAACCTCACAAGTCTAAAATAAAGCTCAGTCCCTATATATAGGGAACAAGAGAGTACAAAAAAATACTAAGTCTGATACAGTTACGCTTCGTATAAAATTGACTTAGTAAATACATTACATACAAAAATAGATTAAACACTATTTGACTCTTTACAAGATTTCGACCCTTATATAATCAATGGAAAAAATTAATCTAAGCAATATTGGACTTAATGGATTAAGTCCTTAGTAGATTATGCTCTTAATGGGTTAAGTTGGAAACTTAACCCTAATCATCATTTTATGAGAAACCCTAATTTCACTTGGGTTTATTGTTGGGCCTTTCTATTGGTCCTTGATGGTTGGGTTATTAATGGGCAATCCAAAGTTAAGCAAATGGACTAGAATAATTTAATGGGCCTAGGGTAAGGCCCATGTAAGGGGCTTGGGTCTAATTTGGAAAATTGGGCCATAGATGGGCTATAGTTTGGGCCTTAATGATTATATGATGTTGGGCCTCAGAATCAGACCATGTATAGTCTTGAGCCCAATTTTGAAAATTGGGCCATATGTTGGGCCTTGATTCCTAGTTGGACTTTGGGCCTATGGATTGGGCCTTGGGCTTGAATAAAGCCAACCTTGGGGTAATGTAGTAATTAACCAAGTATGTATTTATGGATATGCGTTGTGACCCAATTATTATTTGGGTGTTATTTTGGTGTTGACAGTTCAGGAATCTGTCATCCAGCAGTTGGGGTTGAGTCTGCGGGACTTCAGCAGTGTGGGATTGTGTCTATGGGACTTCAGCAATGTGAGGTGAGTTACCTTCCTGTAGCGGTGGGTCTACGGCCACAATGCCGGCCCACCGGTAGGATTTGTATGTTAGATGATTGTCTTTATGATATCATCTAGGTTTGCTACTACCTGATATGTTATATGCTGGCATGATATGTTATATATGATAGTAATAGAGTTCGGTTGTTAAGACCGAAGGGTAGGTCAGTCACCCTAGATATGTCTGACAGTATGTGATGATATGTTTATATGTTGGCATGATAAGTTATAGTGATAGTGGTAGTAGGAGGGGAATAGTCCCCAAGTTCAGTTGTTAGGACCGAACGGAAGTTCGGACACCCCAGATATGTCTGATAGTATGTTTATGTTATGATGTATGTGATAGTAGCAGTAGGGGATGGAATAGTCCCCGAGGGTCGGTTGTTAGGACCGACGGGTAGGTCAGCACCCCAAAATGGCTTGACATGGGTAGGTGAGCACCCTAGAATTGCTTGACACGGGTAGGTCAGCACCCCAGAATGGATTGACATGGGTAGTTCGACACCCCAGAATGGTCGTACCGGGTAGGTCGGGCACCGTAGAATTGTTAGACAGTATGTATTCTTTGTGATTGTATGGTATGTGGTATGATGGGGGAACTCACTAAGATTCATGCTTACAGTTTTGAATTTTGGTTTCAAGTACTTCGTGTTTAAAGGAAAGGAGCCGGCTTGATCGCAGCGCATCACACTATGTTTTCCGCACATGAGGTCTTTGGGATTACTCTCTGATATGGTTTTATGATAATATGTTTTGATTTCTGACACTTTGGTTTGAGACGAGATATTATTATGAATGTTTTTACACTAATGGTTTTATGTAATAACTTATTTAAAAATGAAATTTTTATCCTTGAAAATTAGGATGTTACAGTTGGTATCAAAGCCTTGGTTTGAGGGATTCGAACATACTCTCAGATGTGTCTGAACTCAAACTAAGGGCTTGGTATGAAAATTTTCAAATTTAAAACCATTTTATAAAGTGTGTTTGAAAAGAATCTGAAAAAAGAAAAGAACTTTGAGAAGAACAAAGTGTGTGATGCATGAAATCAGCTGAGCTCAAGTAAGTTTTCCCCAAGATACTCATACATGTTATGTTATGGTATGATATGATATGATTATGAGAATTTCATGCTAGATTAGGGCTAAGGATTTAGGAGGATGCCTTATATGCCTATTATATGTGCTTGTAGACTTGCATGCTAGTACTGATTAGTCAGTGAAAGGATAGCTTGTTTAGGTTATACCTGATTGTATAAGCCTTTGAATTGCATGTATAGACTCCTGATTAGAGGATAGAAAGGTTTGATTGGAGTATGATGGTTAGATTTTCCATTGTCCAAATGTTGCTTGCTTTGTGCTTTGTAGGACTCTTAGTAATGTGAGCTAGCTATTAAGTGAATATGTTAAGTCACATGTGGCATAGGCTGTATAATCTTAGGGTGATAAATTTAACCGTATTGTGCAGCTCTCGTTTGAGTCTAAGCGTTCTAGGGATGAGTTATTCACTAGATGGATTATCTGATCTCTGTTGCATGTGGCTATATTCATGAGGTAGCTAGTTGACATTACTAGGAATCTTTCAGCAACTGAGGACTGGGTGGTTACGGGAACCTAGGGAAGCCTAGGATATGTTTCAATGGTTTAGTACTGAGGATGATTGAGACTTTGGAGTACCATTTTGAGGAAGTGACTTGGATGATTCAGGAGGATTGCTGAGGAAAGTATGGATAGGTGTGGAAGGTAGTATTAGGCCCATACTACTGAAAGCACAGGATCCATACTCGAATTAGTGAGAGTCTTGGAGAATCTGAGAAGCTTTGGGAAGGAGTTAGTGACCCGGTTTGGAGACAGAGGATGTTCCGGTTGTTGCAGCTTAGCCATGGGCAAGCGAGCTAGTGAGCGTGACAGGGTGTCAGACCCTGAAGGATATGATTTCCAAGAAGTTACCGATGCGAGATCGATTTGGAACACCCTGGAAGGAGAGTTTCGTGCCAAGTGCATATAGTAGAGGGTCCCGGGAAGAGACCCATGACTACTGATCATCGGGTGAAAGGCCAACAGGACCAGAGTCAGTGCAACGTGTACGAGAAAGTGTACGAGGGAGTTTGTCATTCCAAGGGTTTAGGTTGCTATAGGTGTGGCAGGGTTGATCATATCAGCTGGAGGTGACTCGGATTCCTCCAGATGTTGCGGGTATGTCATCTTTTACTACTACTAGATGGATGTTGGGAGTACATATCTCTTTGGAATTGTGATTGAGTTTGGATAAGTCAGACCTTGGGTCGGTTTTCCTGCTAGTGGTTCGGTTATCAAGGGTCATATATGCCATCCTACATGCCAAAAGGTCCTTGATGAATCCACATAGGGATGCATCTTGCGGAGTGGGTTCTGCATGTACCATTATCATTCCGGATCTTCGCCAGGATCTATGTGGGGTATTATTTAGAGGATATTCGATCAGGGTTAGAGCGATAGTTCTCCAGTGAAGTCAGCGTGCAGTGGTTCTATCATGGTTAATGTATGGTTGACGATCGTCTATGGATGAACTTTGGAGTTCAACGCACTATCGTTGCTAGGGAAGGACTGGTAGCATGAAGATAGTGGAGTCAGTTGCGAGTGTTACACGCATGGGTGTTCTGTCATTAGATGTTCAATAGAATTGCATTTCTCACATGGGTTGTGTTCGGTCAGAGTTCAATAGCGCTGCTAGATTGAGAGTGGGAACGAGGATTCGTCAGCTAGAGTGAAGATGAAGGTCTTCAATTAACAGCATGTGAGATGGATTGATGTATGAGATTGGATCAGATTTCAAGAGTACTCGTCAAGATTTCCAAGGATGGGAGATCTCAAGGTTTAATCGGTTTAAATGCTAGCATTGGCAGGCACGGGTTGTCATTAGTGGGATATTAGAAAGCGAGAAGGATTAGGAATCCTTCAATTATCATATACCGTGAAGACCTAGTTGAATCTAAGTGGGGGAGAGAGTATTTATATAGTTCTCCGAATGTGAGTTCTGGTTGCCTGGGGTGCAATCTCTTGGGCACCTTGTCAACAAGAAGGGTATTCTAGTTGATCCGGCCAAGATAGAGGTCGTGATGCAGTGGGAAATTCCGAGGTCTCCATCTGAGATTCGGATTTTCCTGGGTCTAGAAAGTTATTACCGGAGACTTATACGGGACTTCTCCAAGATTGTGGTTCCTTTGACCCAACTGACCAAGAAGTCAGTGGCCTTTCGTTGGGGTCCTGAGCAGCAGGCAGCCTTCGAGACTCTTAGACAGTAGTCGCGCAAGGCACCGATTCTCAACCTGCCAGAGGTTGTAGATGATTTTGTCGTTTACTATGACGCTTTAATCACAGGCATGGGTACGGTACTGATATAGTGGGGTCATGTGATAGGCGATTTCAGGAACCAGGTTAGAGTTCCAGTTAGGATTCAAGTTCAGTTGTGTGTTTGGTCGAGTGCGTGTTCGACTGGTATGGAAAGTGTTGTAAGACTGCGGGGGTAGCCGTAGCATTCACTAACAATTAGATAGTTTGGAAAGTGTTGTAAGACTACGGGGGTAGCCATAGCATTCACTAGGAGTCAGATAGTTTAGAAGTGTTGTCAGACTACGGGGGTAGCCGTAGTATTCACTAGCAGTCAGATAGTTTGGAAAGTATTGTAAGACTACGGGGGTAGCTGTAGTATTCACTAGCAGTCAGATAGTTTGGAAAGTGTTGTAAGACTACGAGGATAGTCGTAGCATTCACTAGTGCTCAGTTAGCATGGGAAGTGTTGTAAGACTGTGGGGGTAGTCGTAGCATTCACTAGCAGTCAGAGAGTGATAGAGTGTCGTGAGACTGTGGGTGTAGCCGTAGCATTCACTAGGTTGGTAGATGACATGAACGTGTTGTTAGAATGCAGAAAGAATAATAGTACCCACCAGGTCGGGTGTAGCGGTGAGGATATGGAAATCCACTTATTGGATTTCGGATTTACCCAAATGGATTAGATCTGGTTAAGCCAGTAATGTGACTATAGGGACGTCACTATAGTTATGAGATCAGAGAAGCAATGGACTGCTTCAGGACGTGTGAGATAAAGCTACCATTGGTCAGGTAGCAATCACTTTTAGCCTTGGATTTGATGATGACAGGATTCGACGTATGGACTCGATCAGTTAGATCAGGAGGTTGTTAGACCCACAGTGGCATGATAACTAGTCGCAAGTAGTTCCAGAGAAGGATTTCGTTCAGAAGAAGTGTGAGGCGACTAAGTTGGGGTCCTTTGGCTCTGTAATCGGTCCGGAACCCGATATTTCAGATGATTGGCGAGCGAATTGAGACCCAGGAGGTCTCGGTAGCTTGTGGGATGTAGCCATGTGGCAACATACTGCTTCAGGCAGTTCAGTGTCCGGACAGTTTCAACGTCTGGGCAGTATTAGTATTTGTGTTTGGGGTTGCAAGTTCAGGCGGAATAACAGATTGTTTGGGGTATGCCAAGTCACTCGTAGCAGAATTAGTTGAGCTTTGGTCGAGTCTAAATGTTATTGAAGGGTAATTGGGTCTGTGACCCTGTTTTATAGTGGGAACCGCGAGTGATCAGAAGTTGAGTAGTCAGTTGAGGGATAAACATACTAGATTCAACGATAATGATTCAGTATGAGTGGTCTGTTAGGGATTCAGATCATCTCGAGAAAACAGACTTCAGACGAAGTAGACGAGATTTGGTTGCGAGGAATTTGTTCACCTGCGGATTTTAAGGCTTCACGAAGATTCGTTACAACTACCATGGGAAGGCTAAGGGGTGCCCAGGATGGTGACCATGTTACTTGAGGGGTTTGGCACATAAGCAATGGTAAGGAATGATTTCGAGGACGAAATAGAATTTAAGTGGGGGAGAGTTGTAACACCTCGTTATAAAATAAATAAATAAATGTTTAGAAGCCCTAAAATCAAGAACAAATGAGCAAGGCATTAGCTCGAGGAGTTAAAAGTTATAATTATGGAAGTTGGGAGATGAATTGTAATTCACGGATTAGTTTGTAAAGAGTGTTGGAAGTTGAGAGTGCTTTGGTAATTCTGGATTGAATTTTAAATAAAATCATGAAGGAAGGGGTTAAAGTCTAAGTATTGGATTCAATTTGAGAATAAATTATGGAGGAGGGGCTGTTTAGTAATTTTGGGGTTTACTATGAAAAGAATTTTTGAAGTCGGGGTATAAAGGGTAATTATTGGATTAGATTGGAAAAGATCCCAAGGGGAGGGACCAGAATTGTAATTATGGGAAAGATGTATATGGATCGGGTATATAACTCCTTTAGTCATCAAACCCTAACCCTAATATGAGAGACGGTCGTCACCCACCCTTATGCCTCCCTCTAGCCGCCATTCACCTCATTTTTCATCTCCGACCCAGTGCTGCCATCTCCCTTCCACTGTCAACGATCAGTCTAGTGGCGAAGAGAAGATCCATGCATCGACGTCGTATTATTCGGGAGGAGCGGGAGAGTGTGGATCGTGGAGGTCGTGATTGTTGCCGGCGTCGCGTCAGTCGGTGACGGAGGAGCATTTCATCTCCGTCGCACCTGCTTCACTCCACTCTTTCTTCTCCCTTAGTTCGTTGAGGTTCCATAGTCCCTCCATGCCTCCTTCTTCTTACCCTGCCTATTGTCGCTGCTTTATCTCATCACCACCAGCCGCCATGGGTGGTGGCTATGAGTTTGGGTGGATGTGTGATGTTGCTTCGAGATTCGTGTGACTATTGGCTTGCTGTCACCGAGATCGAGCTCCTGACACTACAAGAATAGAGAGCTATGCAGATGACTCCTATCCAGACGACACATGTCGTCGGTAAAAGTCGACCTATATAGACGACATGTCGTCAGTACAGGGTTTTCAAACGTTGACTATCTGCCTTTGACCACAAGAGCTATACAGACGACAAGTTGTCTGTATAAACTCGGCGGGAAACGTGAATTGTTGGCGGTATATCGAAAATCTTTACGGACGAAATGTCTTCTGGAAAAGGATTTAAAAAATAATTTCGATTTATTTTAATTCCTTGTAGCAGGAATTCAAAAAGCCACCGTTTTTGTCATCCTATACCGACGTCATGTCGTCGGTATAGGGTGATTTAAGATTAATTTCAATTTATTAATTATCCTTGTTGCAGAAACTGGAAAACGATGTCGTTTCTTATGCTATAGAGGCGACATGTCGTCTGGAAAGGTGGGACCGATCCGCGTGAAATCTTTTTTTTATTTTCTTTTATTTATAAATCACGTGAAGCAAAATGACGACGTATTTGGGTACCTATATAGACGCAGGGCGTTCCAGCACCCGAGTTCATCGGTCACCATAAAGGTAAGTGTTTTGGTCCTTCATTGCTTCTTAATTTGTAATAGATTGGTGCTCGATTTGTAATAATTTGGAGCCCTAAATCAGAGCCCCATTTCTCTATTGGCCAGCAAGAAGGTTCAACTGCTCCATAGAAAAGGATTTCCGGTGATTGACCAATCTCTAATACCAATTTTGAGGTTAGTTTGTTGAGTTCTTTTCCTATTTATGCTACCACAGTGACGATTTTTTTTCAATAAACAATGATATGTATATGCATTTGTTTATGCACCATAATGTTGCATAAATCTTACATGTCTAAATGTTAAATATGTGAAAACAGGGTATAATGTGACATTTTGCTTTTTCGCTTTTTAAGTGCATACAATGTTATATATTGGCCACATTTTGCTTTCCATGTGCATATAATGTTATATATTTTACTTATTTACAAGTAAAAGTGATGATAGAAGGCTATAAGATCTTTACAATTTGAGTTTATGTGCAACTTTATAGAACTAGCAAACAAACTTCATGTATACATTATGTTAAGTTAGAAACATTACCTTAAAAAGTATTATCTTGAGTTATTTGATGTAATTAGATGGTATTGTTTGTATTGTAAAGTGTTTAATATGGTTTCAAAGTGTTTAATTTTCTTAGTGACTTAATGTTGGTCATTATGGCTTTAGCTTAATTAGGTTATTAATAGCAACATACTTTTAGTAATTTTAAAATAATTATGAAGTAAAGGTGAATTTATTCAAATCAAATTAAATTAGTTTTAAAATCAAATTAATATTAATATTAATATTAAATTAAATATAAAATCAAATTAATATGATTTTCTTATTAAAACATGTTGAATCGTTGATTTTTAGTTTAAGTTTCTTCTTCATAACCATGGTGAATACTCTATCCAATCAATCTGATTTTTACTTCTCGAGTATATATTTTTTTTATGTACTTGTGAATACTCTATCCATTCTCGGGTATATATTTATTTATCTAGCACAAATACAATCTAACTTTCAATAACTATATATATAATATAATTTTTAAAAGTGAAACAGCGATGACGATCGATAAGAGTTGTATTATAGAGAACCGAATGTCTTCAAAATACTTGGAAGGTCTTAAAAACTTTATGAAGATTGCTCAGAAACATGTCAACTCTATAGGCAAAGTGCGTTGCCCGTGTGAAACGTTTGTGAATTCGTATCGACATGTTTTGCCTACGGTTTATGCCCACTTACATGCAATTAGGTTTCTAGAAACATATACTACATGGATTTATCACGGTGAGAAACATGTCGGTTCTTCGGATTTAAGCTACAATTCGACTCCAAGAACAAACACACCCACAAGTAATGAGATGTTTGATGTAATTGATGATGTTATGGCGGAAGAAAACACTAATGAAGAAAATATAGATGAGGAGGGACGAGGTATAGACCTGGAATTTGATGATTTGTTTGAGGAGCTCAATACCAAGTTATACCCTGAATGTAGCGATATGTCCGCCTTAAAATTTTTGGCAAAGTTGTTTCATACTAAAGTGATCAATAGATGGACAAATAGTTCGTTTGATCAACTTGTAGAGTTACTAAGAGCTGCTTTCCCGAAGAGCAAGATTCCAGCTTCACACTATGAAGCTAAAAAGAAGTTGAGAAAGATAGGGTTAGGATATCAATCGATCCACGCTTGCAAAAATGATTGTGCTATGTTTTGGAAGGAGAACGGTTCCATGCAGAATTGCCCGATTTGTAAGCAGAGTAGATGGGTGGACACAACTACAAAGGGGAAAAAAGTACCACCAAAAGTGTTGCGATACTTTCCTTTGACTCCAAGATTTCTACGAATGTATAGCTCCAGATTCACAGCTAAAGATATGAGTTGGCATAATACTTGTGACAACCGTCAAATTCTGGTCAATGCAAAGTCAAATAAAGTCAACAAGTCAAACCGGTCAACTCAACTAACCCTTGTGTGCTAGGGCTTACGTTATGTATTTACTAAACAACTTGCTAGAATGAGAGATCAAAAATCAAAAAGTATGTACATCTAGATCTCCTTAACCTAAAACTATGGTAAGTGACGAGCCAAACCGATAAAACAATGTTGCATACTCATCGAGAGTGTGTAAGATCCTTAAACAAAGCTTAACAGGGTTTACGGACCTTGCATCGCGAAGCCGGACACTCAAAAAGGTCACAAATGAAACCTCTCTCAATCGTTTTCACTCTATCTCTCTCTATTTAGAAATCTCTCCTAAATCTCTCCAAGAATGTGAAATCTCTCCCAAATATCTCTTTGTATGTGAAATCTCTCCAAGAATGTCAAATCTCTCCCAAATCTCTCCAAGAATATGAAATCTCTCCCAAATATCTCTTTGTATGAGAAATCTCTCCAAGAATGTCAAATCTCTCCAAGAATGAGAAATCTCTCCAAGAATGTGAAATCTCTCCCAAATCTCTCCAAGAATGAGAAATCTCTCCAAGAATGTGAAATCTCTCCCAAATCTCTCTCAAAAGTTTTTGTAACTTTTTGAAGTCATTCGGGTCATTCCGACCCTTAAACGGGTCAAAAACGGACAAAAAGGGCTTAAGGACCCGAAACCCCTCTTAAGGACCCGAAACCCCTCTTAGGGCCGAAAGTCCTCTTAGGGACCGAACCCTTCTGAACCGAACCCGAAGGCTGCTGAACCGAACCCGAAGGGTCCTCTCGGGCCCGAACCTCGCACAAGACCCGAACCCAAAGCCTCGGTCTGTTTCGCTCCATGATGCCTTCGGTCTAGTTCGCTTCTGACTGCTTCGGACCGAGCCTACTCTTCTCGCTGTACCGCTTCGCTTCGCCTCGCACCCAGCCTCAGGAGGACCGAACCTCCGACCCCTTTCCGAGAAGCCTCGCTGGAAGTTCTTTTCTTCCCGGTTTTCGACTACGACTTCATTTTAGCTTCGTTTTTAATTGTTTTAATACCGGATTTTCACCCAAAACTTTATTTTAACATATAAGGACCCATAATTATTAAATTATCACGTTTTTAAGGACAAAACCTTATCCAAAAAGAGTTGGTGATGTACAAGAGGTGGAGTGTTGACTTTCCTTTATTCTATGACACAAGCAACCACCATACCCACTCCATGACTAACCCACACTCCACCCCACCATACCTTGTCACTTCCTAGTCCTTTATACCTCACTCACATGCCATCCCCATGTTTTTGAGAGCTGGACACTCAACCTCTCTCCTCATTTCTTTCACTTGCTCTCATTTCACCAAAAATCAAACACAACTTTTCTCTCAAACTTTTTCTCTCTATTTCAAGACTCTAAGGCTGATTTTCAAGCTTTATTCCTATCTTGGTAAGTATAATTCACCCTCCTTGTGATTATTACACCTCATTCTACTCAAATCATTGATTTTTTACACAAACATCATCACATTCTTGTTAGATCTTCGAACCGTCAAGTGATTCTTCAAGTGTTCTTGAGTTGAACACTTCTTCTCTCCATCATCCATCTTCTGAAATCACTCAAGGTGAGTTCATACCCCTACATTTTCATGTTTTCTCAAATTTTTAGGGGGGGGGATACAAGTTAAAACACCAAGAACATAACTAAACTTTTCTAATAGCCTTCATCAGAAAAGTTCAACTCCATTCACGGACTATTTTGGACAACTTAAACATTTTAGTTTTCAAAACTGTTTTAGGTCCAAGTATTTCCACTTCTTAGCTTTACAATGACTACTTGCACATCTCCACACGATTTTTCTACAATTTATGGTGATTTTTACAAAACAGTCTATCCTTTCAAACACAAATCCGGACCAGTCTGTGAATATGAGCATTTTAATACAAGTTAAAGGCTTCCAAAAATCATGATAAAAATTATGAGTAAACTAGACACATTTTAGGAACTCTCAGAATTTACGAATCTAGTTTTCTACTTCGTATGATTTTTCTATGATTTTTCTAAAATAGTGCAGAAAGGTTAAGAGTTAGTTAACAACTTATAACTTTCAAAACACTTTGTAATATGTTGAGCAAAGTGTTAAATCTTTGATGACTTCATATATTACATGTATTTTCTTGTATTGGCATAATTATATAATAGAAAATACTTACTGAATTTATAAGAACCCCCCATCATAACCATTAGTACAAAACAAAGCAAGGTAAACATAGCTATATTGTACTATACATTTGACTTACAAAGAAAGGGTTCTTATACACCACAAATAAACATACTAAACTATAATAAGTATAGTTAGGTTGCATATACATTTCAAACATTTTGATAAACTATAATAGGTATAGTTTATGATCATTTACATTACAAAAAGGTTTTCATACGAATGGGGTACATTCCAAAGTACCGGGTTTTCATATAAAGGGGGTACATTCCAAAGTACCGGGTTTTCATATGAATGGGGTACATTCCAAAGTACTGGGTTTTCATACGAATGGGGTACATTCCAAAGTACCAGGTTTTCATATAAATGGGGTACATTCCAAAGTATCGGGTTTTCATATGAGTGGGGTACATTCCAAAGTACCACGTTCTCACAAAATAGTTATTATGATATTAAAACTATATTTCATCTAGAATTGTTAGACTTCAACTATAATCGTTGAGCGTATATGCTTGAGTCGTATAAGAATTTAGTTTCGATTGGCTTAGAATTGGTGGTCCCGCCTCATCTCCTGTACCTTGTTTGGTTGTGGACCTAGGGCAGACCCACTATATTCAACGTTTTATCTAACTTAAATCTTATAGAACTTATATACGCTAGACGATTATAGGAGAAAGCTACGGGTCATTCTAGGGTTCATTAGCACATCATATAGGAATATTATGTTCACACTTAACTAAGAAAATATTGGATTTTCTGGAAATCAAACTCTATCGATTTTACAAGGAAAACGGTTTCTACTTCAAACAAAACTCTTATGAACTCACCAACTTAATTGTTGACACTTTTTCAAAACTACTTGTATTCTCAGGAAATCAGTGAAACAGGAAAACGTCAGCGCTTTGAGGATGGGACGTTAAACCATGAACAATTTATTTTTGTCATCATAATGTAATTGATTTTGAAACATGTAAACATATACTTTGATGTAACTTTTTCAATTATATTTATGATGGTTGTATTTACTTTGAGCACTATTATACACGTTGTTGTGATATTGTACATGAAGTCCTCCACCCCCGGACATTTCCGCCATCCTTGGTTTGGGGGTGTGACAATACTGGACGCTCAATATATGGTATGATGTATCATCCTGTTGATGGGAAGTCATGGAAAGATTTTGATCATAGATATTCAGAGTTTGCTAAAGAACCTAGAAATGTTCGTCTAGGTTTGGCTGCTGATGGCTTTAATCCATTCGGCAACTTTAATAGTACTTATAGTACTTGACCGGTTATATTAACTACATACAATACACCACCATGGATATGTATGAAAGAGTCTTCTTTCATGCTAACTTTGCTGATTCATGGTCCTAAATCACCCTCAAAGGACATTGATGTTTTCTTGAGGCCTTTGGTGGATAAGTTGAAAATGTTGTAGGCTGAAGGAGTCCAAATGAGAGATGCGTCAACCAACACCGTATTCAACATGCATGCAATGTTGTTATGGACTATCAATGATTTTCCAGCGCGTGGAAGTTTGGCTGGATGGAGCGTTCAAGGTTATTTAGCATGCCCTACTTGTAACGCAGACACATCTTCCATTCATGTCACCAACAAGATGTCTTATGTTGGTCATAGACGATTCTTGCATATGAACCATAAGTGGAGGCAAAGTTTATTGTTTAATGGTCAACCTGAGAGAAGGCTACATCCAAGACGATTTAGCAATACAGCTATATTAAAGCAATTGGCTTGTCTCCCCGATCGTATTCCAGGGAAACATCCTGAGCACGGGGGTGCAACAAGAAAGCGCAATGATGAAACAAGAAAAAAAAAGAGTTGAATTGGACGAAACGTAGTATCTTTTTTAAGCTTGAGTATTGGTATTCCCTCTAGCTAAAACACAATATAGATTTTATGCATGTGGAGAATAATGTGGATGAGAGTTTTGTAACTACTGCATTGATGAATGAAAAAACCAAAAACAAAAAAGAGGCAAGAGAAGACTTGAAAAATATGGGCATTCGGCCAAATCAGTGGCCAAAAGAGAAAGTCAACAAGAGGAAGAAAGTCAATAATAATAAGGAAGACAACAAGAAGAAAATAATACTACCACATGCTGATTACTCTTTTAAACCAATTGATCGACAACGATTCTGTCAATTCATTAAAAGAGTGAGGCTACCTGATGGTTTTGGATCGAACTTTAATGAGAAGGTGAATGATACCGCATCAAATTTGGTTGGGCTAAAGTCTCACGATCATCACATCCTCATGCAACGATTATTGCCTATAGGGGTTCAAGCATTTCTCCCAGAAAATGCTTCAACAACAATCATTGACTTGTGTAAATTCTTCAAAAAAATTTGTGCACGGTCATTAGATGTTAACGACATGAGAAATGCCAGAAAAGAAGTGGTGAAGATTTTATCCAATCTTGAGTTGATATATCCTCAAGCATTTTTTGACATCATGATTTATCTTATTCTTCATTTACCTGAAGAAGCCATTCTTGGAGGGCCTGTATACATGAGATGGATGTATCCTTTTGAAACATACATGAAAAAACTTAAAAATTATGTCAGAAACAAAGCCAAGCCAGAAGGCTCAATAGCAAAGGGTTATGTTGCAGACGAAGCTTTAACATTCTACTCAATGTATCTTGAGGGTATGCAAACCAAATTCAATCGTGTTGATAGAAATGAGGATCTTGGCCTTCCAAAAAGGAAATTTACTGTGTTCTCATCAGAATGTCGACCAATGTCCACTAAGAAGCTCGCTGAACATTGTAAAGATGCCAAAAAATCATTGCATTGGTTTGCATTAAACAACTGTGATGAGGATGAGCTGAAAGGCTACATATCGTAAGTTTTGTGATCTATTAACTACTTTTTCGTTAGTGTTACCATATCTTCAAAATATTCTAATTGTTTTGTCTCATATCCAGCGGATTCAAATCAGAATTGCCTGAAAGTGATTTGAAAACAGAATTTCCTCCATGGTTCAAAAGAAAGGTAAATACCTTATATTCTAATATATAATATAAAACTAATTTATATTATTAATTAAATGTACAATATTATATTTCCTTATAGATTTATCGTCTCGAAAGAGAATCACCTTCGGACTGTACTAACGAATTAAAGGCATTAGCACATGGTCCGTTAGATGAAACTTCTTACATTGACGACATAGTAAATGGTGTTCGATTTGTTGTACATAGTCGTGATATCCAACGTACTACTCAAAATAATGGCATTCTTACATTAGGAGTAGACGGTACATCATTTACGGTCAATTGGAGGACATCATAGAGTTGCAATATGTACATGGTTATTCAGTTGTACTCTTTCGTGGTAAATGGTTCAATGCGTCATTAGATAATGGATGTTTAATTAGTAAAAAGAATATGGTTGTTATCGATACCAGTCATGAATGGTATGTCGGTAAAACATTGTATGACGATCAACAATACATCTTAGCCACTCAATCTAAACAAGTGTTTTATCTCCAAGATCCTACTTGAAACAATAATTGGAGAGTTGTGGAAGATGTTCATCATCGAAAACTTTGGGATCATCCAAGTATCGGTGTTAATGAGATAGATGTGGTGAATGACACTCGATCTTCTTTTTTTGGATGAGGGTTGTAGGAAGCAGTGCAAAGAAGGTAAAGAAAGCAGGTCCAAACTTCAAATTACGAGTGCTCATAGAAGTAGAACATATGCAGGCAGACGATGTGAGGAGGTAATTAAATTAATTTGTATTTTATAAATTTTTTATTAACACTTATATAAATATATTAATTGTTTTTGGCTTATTATAGAGAGAAATAGGAGAAGACCCGCAACATATCGACGGTTGGAGACATATGCGACTTAAAGAAAGTCGAGGTTGGTGTACACCACAAGCAGAAGTACTTTGGGTAAGTAATAAAAAAAGTTAATAAGTTGTTTGATAAATATGTTATTATTATTTTAGTTAGTTTAAGGTATAATATTATTATTTTAGTGTATAAATTTAGTTATTTTTTTAATTAATGTACTTTTATTGTTTTCTTTATCTTAGGAAAACATTCAACGAAAGAAGATGGTGATGCAATCACAACTCGGGGAGAACGAAAAGTTAAACGAAGAACAATGACTCGCTCGTGCCCTCGGTGAGAGACGTGGGCATATTCACGAAATTGGAAGGAAACCAAGCATCAACAATAATTTATTTCCAAATGAACATACCAAACATTCCAAAGCTTCCACATCCCAATCTTCAGATAATCCCAAAGTTGATGTATTATCCCAACAAATTCAATTGATGCAGAAACAAATGCTACAAATGAACCAAATGTTTAATAACACTTTCACATCTTTCATTCTAAACTTTCAACCACAACCAATGCCACGATTCCAGTTTAATCCCAATATGGTTCCACAAAATAACCCCGAAACATCAAATGAACTCGCGGATGATGATGATGATGATTTTGATGATGGTGGTGATGAAGAGGAGGAGGAGGAGGAGGAGAACTAGAATGGTAATGACAACAATGTTTGTTAAAAACATGCTTTTTTTATTATTTTGTTTGATGATGTTGATTATGGTGGTGATGATGAGGAGGAGGAAAACTAGAATGGTAATGACAACATTGTTTGTTAAAAACTTGTCTTTTTTTATTATTTTGTTATGTAGTAGAATTTGAATGGTATGTTATGTTTATTAAGTGCTTTTGGATTTTAATGATATGTTATCTTATGTTTATATTATTCTGCAAATATCCCTTTTGGATTTGTTTTAAACGGTATATATATAACAAAACTTGTGGAAGATATTAAAAAAATGGCTATAGAGACAACATGTCGTCGGTGTATCTTTCCAACTGTAAAAATTGTTTTCACTTTTACAAACGAGAAGTCGTCTCTATAGCTCACACATATCCAAACAACAAGTCGTCTCTATAGTGTTACACTTTTACCGACGACAAGTTGTCTCTATAGGGTGCGAATAAAACTTTTTCTAATTTCCTCGAAAATCAATCTCAACGACCCTTTGCAGACGACATGTCGTTTGGACTGACTATGCTATACCGACGACACTTGTACCGACGACATTTTCGACTTTTACCGACGGACATATACCGACGACTTTTTACAGACGACATGTCATCGGTATAGGCTTTAGCGACGACAAGTCGTCTGGACAGAGCTCAAAATTGTCGTCTGCATAGTGTACGATCCTTGTAGTGTGAAGACCACCCTTCATGTGTGCTACTGCCTAACGCCGTCAAGACCGCCGCTGCCACCTCTCTATGGTGTTGTCGTCGCCAACTGCCACCAGCAGGGTGGCTGGACTCATTTGCAAAAAAAAAAGTATGGGTGTATGTTTGTGTGTAAATGCTACTACCAGTTTCGATGGGGTTGGAAGTGTGTTTGTGTAGCCGGAGAGTCCACCACCACCACCGTGAGGTGGTGGCTGCCGCCACTCACCACCACCGACAACCATGGTGGTTATGTGTGTGTATGTTTAGCTTAGTTATTAGGTGTGTTACTTTGGTATTTTCATTGTAATTGTAACAAAAAAATTGAATAATGAAAAGAAATTGAAAACCACCACCTTAGGGTGGTGGCCGCCGCCTCCTGCTGCCACCGGCCTCCGTGTCGGGTGGCGGTGTGCTTATCTTGTAAGTTTGATTCATTTGGGGTGCTTGAAACCCTAATGGGCCCAGTGAAGCCTAATGGGCTAAGTGAAAACCCTAATAGGCTTAATGATATTCTAGTGGGCGTAATAGGCCCAATAAAGCCCTAATTGCCCAAAAAGCCCAATAAATTGATAAATGGGCTAGTATTTGGGTTGGAAACCCTAATTAGGGTTTGGAAAACCCTAATGCAATGAAACCCTAATTTGGGGAATTAATTGGGACACACAAGAGTTATTTGATAACTAGAAATATTAAGTAGTAATCAATGGCAAAAATTAATCTAAGCAATATTGGACTTAATGGATTAAGTCTTTAGTGGATTAAGCCCTTAATGGGTTAAGTAGGAAACTTAACCCTAATCATCATTTTATGAGAAACTCTAATTTCACTTGGGTTTATTGTTGGGCCTTTCTATTGGCCTTGATGGTTGGGTTATTAATGGGCCATCCAAAGTCAAGCAATTGGACTAGAATAATTTAATGGGCCTAGGGTAACGCCCATGTAAGGGGCTTGGGCCCAAATTGGAAAATTGGGCCATAGAATATGCCATAGTTTAGGCCATAATGATTATATGATGTTGGGCCTCAGAATAAGACCATGTATAGGCTTGGGCCTAATTTGGAAAATTGGGCCATATGTTGGGCCTTGATTCCTAGTTGGACTTTGGGCCTATGGATTGGGCCTTGGGCTTGAATAAAGCCAACCTTGGGGTAATGTAGTAATTATCCATGTATGTAGTTATGGATATGTGTTGTGACCCAATTATTAATTGGGTGTTATTTTGGTGTTGACAGTTCGGGAATCTGTCATCGAGCAGCTGGGGTTGTGTCTGCGGGACTTTAGCAGTGTAGGATTGTGTCTACGAGACTTCAGCAGTGTGAGGTGAGTTACCTTCTAGTAGCGGTGGGTCTACAGCCACAATGTCAGCCCACCAGTAGGAGTTGTATGTTAGAGGATTGTCATTGTGATATCAACTAGGTTTGCTAGTACATGATATGTTATATGATGGGATGATATGTTATATGTGATAGTAGTAAAGTTCGGTTGTTAGGACCGAAGGGTAGGTCAGGTACCCTAGATATGTATGACAGTATGTGACGATATGTTTATATGTTGGCATGATAGGTTATATGTGATAGTGGTAGTAGGAGGGGAATAGTCCCCCAAGTTCGGTTGTTAGGACCGAAGGGTAGTTCGAACACCACAAATATGTCTGATAGTATGTTTTTGTTATGATATATGTGATAGTAGCAGTAGGGGTGGAATAGTCCCCGAGGGTCGGTTGTTAGGACTGACGAGTAGGTCAGCACCCCAGAATGGCTTGACATAGGTAGGTCGGCACCATAGAATGGTCGTACCGGGTAGGTCGGGCACCCCAGAATTGTCCGACAGTATGTATGCTTTGTGATTGTATGGTATGTGGTATGATGCGGAAACTCACTAAGCTTCGTGCTTACGGTTTTCAGTTTTGGTTTCAAGTACTTCGTGTTTAAAGGAAAGGAGTCAGCTTGATCGCAGCGCATCACACTAAGTTTTCCGCACATGAGATCTCTGGGATTACACTCTAATATGGTTTTATGATAATATGTTTTGATTACTAACATTTTGGTTTGACACGGGATATTATTATGAATGTTTTTATACTGGTGGTTTTATGTAATAACTTATTTAAAAATGAAATTTTTGGTCTTGAAAATTAGGATGTTACATGTTGTCTACCTCAACCGTGTTTCTATTTTCCGACGAGGAGGATGGAGAATCAACCTCCATGTCCGAGAGAGGAACTTGGGAAGGGATCGGGAATCTATTGAGATTAATGGAAGCTTGAGGCTCATGAGACTCCGAAAAATCAATTGGGGCAACAATGACATTCCTCAATACTCTTCTTCTTTTATCCTGGGCACTATCGAAGTTCATATCTGCCCACACATGGCGAGATTAGATCCACCATTGT
Organism: Lactuca serriola; assembly: GCF_051521515.1. Classification (NCBI taxonomy): domain Eukaryota; kingdom Viridiplantae; phylum Streptophyta; class Magnoliopsida; order Asterales; family Asteraceae; genus Lactuca; species Lactuca serriola. Next base: position 285,819,742 of record NC_136411.1, read on the forward strand.
TGAAGCGGTCAAGGAATCAAGCTTGGAGGACTCGACATCAAATACATCCGACAAAGCCAAGTCCCCGGAGGTGACATCTTCACTAGTAGACGTAGTAATGGATGATGATGATCGGGGAAACCGAAGTGACATACATGGGAAACGTCAAGGGTCAATTGCTTGAATTGATGCGCATGGGAAATCGCAGGCGGAGATCGGAATTCTTGACAATAATGAAGGTATTATTGTTGTGGTGTATGTAGACCTAATTAATGAACTATAAATATCAATGCATGAAAACGATTGCTATGTGACAATGAAGGAAATTCTTGACACAGGATGAAAATCATTGCAAAAGTTTGGCCTACCGTAAGTTTTATGGTAACCAAGATTATAATGAATTGTATCTTCAATAAATTTTAAAATACCTTGAAACAAGATTATAATGTGGTACATACAAAATTTGTGAATTTGAACAAAACTTGAAACCGCATAAATTGCTACTAAAGCGCATAAACCATCTGCCCGCACCGTAAACACCTCTACTTTACACATCTAATATATCGGTTCTGACATAATTTATGGTTTTCATTTGAGCAAAAGTCATATATTTTTAATCCATTTACTTGTATGTTTGAGCGTAGTATTAATTAAACGTATATAGTCATTCAGTTATTAAATTAAAAACCTTTCCTGAAAACAGGAGAAAAAAAGGTGGTTATGCAAAGCATACGAAGATGTACAAAAGCTCCACGCATAGAATTTTTGTTTTTTTTGGACGGCAACTCGTATCATTATTTGACTTCAAGAGAGTGCGTCGGACCCATATAAATAGAGAAACCCTTTTACTAAATAATTGCACATACCATATATAGTGGAAGATCCAAATTAATGGTGGAGATCATATAGATTACAAAGACGAATAGATATATACCACATGGTTGCTCAAACACTAATTTGATACAAAGGTGTCGAAATAAAATCCCACATGGTGGCTCAAATCCTATTCAAATATCCTCTCTTTTTTCTTAAAATACACAAAGTGCGACCCTATTCTAATCACCCCTCTCTCTCTCTCTCTCTCTCTCTCTCTCTCTCTCTCTCTCTATATATATATATATATATATATATATATATATATATATATATATATATATATATATATATATATATATATATATATATATATATATATATATATATATATATATAAGCGTTGGTCTTTCATTGAATTCTCATCTAAACAAACCTTGATCATTATTCACAAACAACTTAACATGTCAACACTGTCTACTGAGCACTTTGAGAATGAAACGAGGCATTTTAATTGAAGAAAACTTCTACTTCACACTTATTCATACCAACAACCAGCGGCTGCTGTGATAGGTCCATCACAGTCAAGCCCATATACACAACGTAGCAACTTTGATACGAATGTGGTGATGGTGCTGTCGGTGGTGCTATGCGCTCTGATTTGCTCACTAGCATTGAACTCCATCATCAGGTGTATATTAAGATGCACGGGATTATCTAGTTCAGAAAGTAGCGGTAGCCAGGAAAGTACTTTAGTTAAAGCCAACACTGGAATCAAGAAGAAAGCATTAAAGATTTTCCCAACAGTCAGCTATTGGGAAGGACTGAAGCTACCAGGATTGGACAAAGAATGTGTGATATGCTTGGGTGATTTTTCAACAGGAGAGCGAGTAAAAATACTGCCCAAGTGCAACCACGGATTTCATGTGCGTTGCATCGATAAATGGCTGAGTTCACATTCATCTTGTCCAACTTGCAGGCACTCCTTAATTGAAACATGTCAAAACTCAAAAGATAGTCAGAGGTGGGAACTGTAGCATCATTATATCTTCGCGAAGGTCCAAGAAATATTACTACTCTTACCATATTACCTCTACCACATGAAGGTCTTGTAACAAATTATGAGACTTAACTAGCTTCTTCATAAAATGAACAAATCAAATGTAATTACTGTAATACTCATACGTAGATAGGTAGGAATTTTTTCCATTGAGTAATTTAAATTATTATCGACACCAAAAGTTCTTTCCCGACAATAAGTTACAAACTTTGCAATTGTATTACAAGTCTTTTTTTTCTAAAGTATATATCATCAAATTAAATTCGTTAAAAGTTTACTGTAATGTATATTCTTTTATACTTATAAGTTTGTTAATACTTATATATAAATAAAAGGGTACTTTTAATAAATAATATAATCTGAGTATCGTAATTCATTCTTTATAAACAATACACAAATTTGGATGATGGCGTGATGTCTTTTTAGAGGTGCACAAACCATAGTGGTTTTTGTAAGACAAAAAAAATAACCTAACCGTTACTTCATATTTCGGACGTGTTTGGTACGGAGCGTTTGAGAGGTTGTAGCTTCTAGTGTTTGACAAAATGTTCCGTTTAAAACAAAAAGTCTCGTTTGACACTACAAGCTTCTAACGGTTTAGTTTAATAAAAAAACTCCAAATCCAAAAGCTACTTCATGTGGCGTTTAACAAAACGCTACAAGCTACAAGCTACAAGCTACCCGCTACCTGTTACAAGCTAATTTTACCGAACACGCCCTTCAAGTTGTCATATAACCGGTTAGGATTTAACCCTATCGCCGGCTAGGAATCACTTACCAGAATAATTGCCGAACAAAATTTTTGCCCGGTTTTAAGCTTTTTGCAAAAAGCTGGACTTTCTTTCGGAAAAAGAAAAAAAAACAGTTTTCCGGGTCAAACCATCCAGCTTGACTTTATTATGTAAAAAGGTCATAGGATTGTTAATATAGCCGTTCAGAGTGCCAAAATCACCATTTTGCCCCTCTAATGTTAGTATAAGTAGGTATTGGTTCAATTGGTTACAATACAACGTAAACAATGCCCTTGTCAGATAGTTAGTTTTTATATTCGTGTATAGATTCTCAACACACACTCTGGTTCAATTAGGTGATAAGAACACTCCAAATTCGGTTCTTCTATGCTAAAGAGCTTCTAGAAGGTGTTATAAGTGTTACTAAGAAGCTAGGAATTGTCATACCACCTTTATACATACTATTGGGAGTTCAAGCCCAAAACATAACATATGTTTTGGTCAAAATTACACAAAATAGTAACCTACTTCATTAAAAGTCATTTCACATATGGTTTTTGTAAACAACGTGTATAAAAATCTGTATTATAAGCGAACGGAGTTTATATGGTATTTTAAGGTTTTTTTTTTCTAAATTTAGCTTTTGTAAATAAATAAACCCATAAAATTAAAAAATAAAGAGGACCATAATATACATTATGTACGGCTATTATAGGAATGACATGTCACTGTTACATTTTTTTTATTTCTTAAAAAGATATAGTGACTAAACTATGACAATAATATCTAGTTTCTAAGAAGGAACCTATGGCGACGACAAAAGGTGTCTATAAAGATGAGGTTAGGGCGGTAAAGCTTATGCGACAACATTTCGTCGTAGACACCTACATAGACTTACACCTAACGACAAAAGTTGTCATGACCACATATCCTTTTTCGTGTAGTGTTACGAGTATAATGTGTAAGCGGGTCAGCCCGGTGAGACAATGGTGCTCCAATGCGTATTGTAGATCGTCTAGTGGCTTTTACATAGTAGTCCACTAAAGATTTTTAATATGAAAAAAAATATTGCCCTTAATTAAGTTGAAGGATGATGTGCAAGTCAAGGATAGAAGCAAGATAAGCCAATAGGTTGTTTTCAAATGTGCACATGAAGAAGAAATGTTGGGATATTTTTTTTTTCAATTAAGGTTTATTTAAGTCCGCGACAACATGCATTTTCCGTCTATAGCGGGTAGGTAATTTAGCTACCTCCGCAGCAACAATTGCTTCAGCAGGAGCTGTTTTCTTCAATTTGTTGGCTTCCTTCAATACTGCAGCTCACAGTTCTTCTCTGATGGAGGTGCATATTCATATTCTCCACTCGGGAAACGGGCAAGCAAATCAACTAAGGCTTCACTTGCCCTTCCCCTTGTACAGCCTTACCAGGCAGGCTGTTTTCATTATGTGTTTATAGTTTATGAGATAGAATATTTCCCAGAGAATGGATCAATCATGAGATGCAAAAGATTAGAAGAGATTAAATCAAATTCAATAGAGATGAAATTTGAACAAATTGACCTTTTATTTATTTTCATTTATTGAATGATACACAAGCATACAATATCCAAGGATATTGATCATAAAGGTAATTCTAACATGTATACAAATATTGAAACTATATACCAAAAATTTCAAATGTTAATAATAAAATCATTAGGGGCATGTTAATGTTCACAAACCCATCGACATCCATCATGTAAAGCATACTAAACAGGGAGCGAAATTTTGTTACTTGATTTATTATATTCCTTTACAAGCATAACAAAAATTATAAAAAAAATAAAACGATATAATCTCATGATATAATGAGATAGTTAAAACCCGTCCTATGTGAGTAGCTCTAAAAGTTAATTTCCATTTCACACATTTGTCATATACAATGAAGACGCTACAATGAATACACACTGTACAATGAAGACGAAGACGTTCATTTCATTTTAAATTTTAATGTCGCAATGCATAAAAGTTCGAAGTCGCACATATTTGATTTTTTGAACGACAATCTATTCTACTCCTTAATTTCATATATATCTACGAATCCTTCAATCTCAAGGAACGGATAACAACATCTGATACCGCTAAACAAGAAACCATTTGATTCATTGGTCAAATGTCTAACCATTGTATTTTGAAAAGTAAAGATTGACTTCTTTATTTTGCGTCAAAATTTGAATTTCTTAATATTTTTCTTTTAGAAATTAAATATCTTCCTATTTATTTTTGTTATCCATCTTTTATTTTTATTATTCAATTTGGTTATCCATAAAATATATATAAACCAAATCAAGGAATAATCTCTAATCACAAAGCCACTATTTTAATTGAATAATGATTACAACTTGCATTAATTTTAGTAAAGATTTGATTTTAGTGATATAGAATAATCATGAAAATCAGATACTCCGTACAAAAATATAGTTGTGTCATGTTAATCTCATACTTTTAGTTGAGCTTTTAAACAAAAGTTGTCAAAGATTTCAAATATTTATATAAGAAAGGTTTTGATATGCAAAATAAATGCAACCATTATCTATGTTTAATATAAATATATAAAGATGTGGTTGTGGATCACCCTTCTTTTCTAGACATTGATGTTTATGTAGCATACTGAAAACGTACATATAGTCAGGTTTGTTTGTTTTGGGTGGGACAATATTGATGAAAATAGTACAATAATACTGAGAATTAGTCAAACGTTGAGGTATTTCTTTGATATAATTTTGTTAAAGTAAAAGTGTTTTATTATATGATATTTGTTTCCCAATATAATGTTGGGAATATTAGGGTTTATGGTGGAGATCTGGATACCAACTTGGATCGTGATATCACTTTCCGAACTGATATTTCTACCCTATGTCTGTGCTACAAGAAATTCAGCTTACGATAATTCAAGTGGACACTTACGATTCTAGGCATAGAAATCGTAAGCCAATATTCTAGAGGATTATGTGAAAGTGTAATAAAACGAGAGCTTAAGATCGTAACTCCCTTCTATAAGGAAGAGTTGTTTATATATTAAACAAGATTAGCGTTTCATTAGGGTTGGGCTGTCATTAGTTGCTTTGGAAGCAAGTAATGTTAATCTGGATTAATGAGGATTTAGGGTTACCAAAACCAGCGGAACCCCAGCTAGGGGCTCTGCCCCCTTGGACCCCGCTAGGGGCGCTGCCCCCGGACTCCCGACTAGTTATCGAACCGGCTTCTAATTCGATCTTATACATGCGTGCACTCCGTACAACTCCTTAGATATATTAGAGTACGAATTATGAAGCCCCTTAGCTCACATGTTAGTTTCAGTTACTTAAAATAACATGGTAATATTAAAATCACCAACATATAACACTCATCAATTGTTCTTCGATAGCGAATGACTCAACAAGTACGTGAAAATTATCTTGGTGAGCGTTTCAAAACTTGCAGTAGTATGAAAGAAGAAAATATGAAGCCACAACTTTTTTTTCCATGTGTCAAAATATCATTGAAAATAATGTGGCGTGAGTTGTGAGTAAAGTAAAATTAAGGGTAATAAATGGAGTACACCCCCGGTCTTAAGGGATTGAACATTCGCATTTATTTATTTTCTAACTATTACTTGATCAATTTTTTTCAAAAAGAAAACGCACTTCTAAAATATCTATTTTCATCGTCGTGTTCTAACATTATTATTGTACACTTGATACATATTTTCATGTTATACGATAGGCCTGTGATCTCACAATTGGACACTACATCCTTGTCCATTTTTTATTGATCGGGTAAAAGGTTAAGGGAAAAACGCTTTTCACGACGTTTCCCACTATAGAAGATTTGAAACGATAAATTTGATTATCAAATCAATTGGTTCATATACTTTGTTTATTAGTAAAGTATTTTTGTTGAGACATTGGTACATAGAAAAGGGGAAAATACAACACGAGATAAAATAACTGCTAAACAATGCCAACCCAATAAAGCGGGATAACAAATTCCCATAAGAAACTATAAAAGTATCTATCTATAATATAATAATAGAGATTGAGATAAAGATTAAAAGAGTGAAGTGTCTTGATGTGTAAATCACCTTCCCACTTGCAAAAGCGTAACCACATATTTGTACTATTTAATTAGTGTTAAAGATAGAAACAATAAACCAAATTGGGGTTATTATGGATTTTCACTAAAACTTCTTTTTATAGATGATAACATGTCTAATTTGATGTTTAAACAATCAACGCATATTGAAACAAATGTCATATTTCCTTCAAGATGAAGAGTGTACGTAATTAAAGCTATTCCTTCAAAGACTTCGTAAAGGCTCCTGTGCTTTACTTTAATTTTTCTATCTAACTTGGTACTATTATTTGTGCACCATTTTATTTATCGTACACTTTTATTTGACAAAATTAGAAAATCAAAGAGTGTAATATAAATAATTAGAAGATGTGTGTTTCGTAATAAATAAAATCACCCATCCCAATCTCATATATCATAACACGAGTTCTTGTAATTTGTTAGTGGCGTAACCAGAATTTTGTTTTAGGATGGGCCAAATAATTTATAAAATATGAACCATAATAAAATACTTTAAATTATAACAAAATGTAACAATATATGCAGCAAAAAATATTCTATTTGTGTACAATTTAAAATTATATATATATATATATATATATATATATATATATATATATATATATATATATATATATACACTCAAATTTATTTGGGTGGCCCTTGTACTAACGCGGCCACTGTAATTTGTCAATCCTTCGATGGCGATATATAATATTTCAAAAATTAACCATAAGTTAAAATTAAAATTATCATTTATTATTAAGCTATTAAATCATATGATATAAACGCTTTTAAAAAAAACCAAATTGAAACAATAGTGGCCAAGATAACTATCAAAATTAATTAATATATGGTTTTCTCCTTCAATTGGCTTCATAAAAAGCTTCTTTAGTGCTTAAAATTGCCCACTAATTGAAATAGAGGAACTCCATAGACAAAAATTCCATGTCACTTTTACATATAGGATTTTTCCTGGCTCCTTCACCACATGTATGTATCGTAGTGCTAACATCTTGAGAAAACGTCAAAGGAAGATAAGGCACTTTTTTATATGATTGCTCTTTACAAGAGTCCATGTTGAAATATTAAATTATTATATTCCGTTTTAATGTGTATTTTTTATTCGTTATCTCTAAAGCGATTTTTTCGATAGAATGCCATTTGTCTCAAATAAAGACAATTTTGTGTTTAAATTATTTACTAAAATAATATAATCAGTTATATACTTATTACGGCACAACAATATTTTCAATATATTTTTTCAAATAAAATCAAAACAAAGGTCGTCAAGATAGGGATCCTATGTAGGATCGTTTTTAGGTTTGCAAGATCTGTATCGGAATTTTAAGATCCCACAAAATAAAACATAATTTTAAAAGATGATAAATATTTGAAATATACAATTTTTTGTTAAAAAGTTATTAAAACTTCAAAATATTAGTTATAAGGCACAACCCAAAATGTTAAACAGTAATTGGTAAAGGATAAAAGATATAAAATGGTTAAAAAAAACTCATTCGCCAAAAAAAGGGAAGTTATGATCAGATCGGATCCCGATCCTACGATCCTACATGCGATCCTACTCCAAATACAACCCAACTCGTTTTACAACAATAAAGGGGAATTAGGTATCTTATTGTTAACCAATTAAATGAGTTTTAAACCCACCCCCATCACTGACTTGTGCATTATGTCCCGAGCCAAACCTTTTGTCAAATGGTATGTTGAATTTTGTTGCGACCTTACAAACTCCACCTAAATTATACCGGTAATGATTAAATCTATAATTATGTTATATCTAACATCTAAATGTTTTAGACTTTCCTTTATACATTTGGCTATACCCCTTATTCAAAGTGGCAACACTTTCTCAATGAATAGATACAGGTGCAATTGGGATTGACCAAAATGAAATCTCATAAAACCAATTCCTTATCCATTATGACTCTTTACCTGTCATGGTTAAAGGAACAAATTAAAATTCCACTATTGTGTTTGTTATGCAAGTTTGCTTTTTTGATATGTTCATGAAATAACGCTCCCGCAAGTAAAATATGGAACCACTTGTAGAAGAATGATCTTCAACATTAGATATTCAACTTGCATATGAATACACTTCTAACACGGAAGGATACCCAAGATAACATAAATTATAATCCGTGGTCAGTTTAAACTTGAACTCAATGAATTGCTTGCCAATGTTTAGTACTTAGATTAATAGTACACCGACTTAACCTCCCAACCGCATAAACAATATCAGGTCTATTGTTTGTCATGACATTACCAAGCAACTTATAGCTTAAGAGTATTCCAACTGTGAAATTCACTTTCCTTTATTTGGTATTAACTTGATGCCAATATCCATTTAACTACTTGTAAGAGAACAATCATTATAATTGAAATTGTTATGAATTTTCTCAACATAATACCATTGCACCGTTACAATACTCTTGTTAATATGTTTAATCCTTATTCCAATGAGTACATCAGCCTCTCCTGTATCTTTCATGTAGTACCCACATGATCACAATTTCTTAGTTTCATCTACTTGATTATGTCTGGTCCCAAAAATCAACATGTCATATACATACAAGAGATGATCATTCAGGTACCGACAACATCATCATATCTACTATAAACACATTTGTCACATTAGTTTAAATTAAACTTGAGATGTCATTATTTAGGTGCCTGTTCTAACACATATAAATATTTGACAAGTTTACACACCTTATGCTTATTACCAGGCATAAGAAAACCTTCAGATTTTTATGTGCCATCATTTCATCTTTGTAGTCCCACATTAGTGTGTTGGTTAACCATACATGCTCCACTAACAACTTGCGAAGAAACGATGTGCGTTTTTATTGATTAGCATCCAATTTCACATTTTTCCTAAAGTAACTAGAGTGAGATTTATTGAATGTTCTAGTACTTCATACACTATACTTTTAATGTGATTAGTGTCCTATCAAACCTATTCGGGTAACGACCATCCACCACACAAAAAAACCGTCGGTGAAAAGGACACACATTCAACGGTCACTTTATAGACCATTTCCTTATACATCTCTTATAGTGATACATATAGTATCATACTCTTATACATATGTATACATTGTATTTTAAAACTTCTTCAAAAACACAATGTTTAAGTTTAATTATCTGAAGTAATAATTAATTAATTAATCTTTTAAGCAAATGGATTTAATATTTATCTTTTAATTAGACTATTAATTAAATATTATATTAAAATCGAATAGGGATAATTCCATTTAATTATCTTATAATTAAATATTTTGTTTCCTTATTACTTCCTCAAAAATCAAATTAGTGTTTCAAAATTATCTAACATTTATTGGTTCAGATTTTATCAGATAAAATAACAAATAAAGATTAATAACTAACATACAAATCTAATTAGCCAAGAGAAATCACAAAAAAAAAAAATTTCTTCGAAAGACACGTCGCCCTATGATGAATTTTTTTTTTTTTGGTTTCATCTTTTATGGTAGCTTGGAGATTGAGTTAATTCTGATCAACTATTAATTAATTATTACTATTTCTAATTAATATAATAATCATATAATATATTAAAAAATCATTTATCTCTCTCTTACAAAAACTTCAAACAATTTCCTGATTATGAGGGCAACCAAAAAATGACCTTACTTTTATTCTTCAACATTATACCAGTTTAGTTAGGACCTTAGACACCTTAATCCAACACTTCATGCATATGAAAGTATGATGGTATAACTATAATAAACACTACTAGGAAACAACCCTTTAATAATACACGAACAATGACACACACTGATTTACGATACACATTTTTTGTCTGTCCTAAAAATGATGTCAACTTTCCAAAATTTGAAGGATAGAAGACACACATTTGTGTGTGCCCTAAAATTAGTGTCCAATAAAAAATATTGCAAACATGGAAGGCACTTAGCCTAAATGTGTGCCATGTAAAGGTGTCGTTTTGTAATTTTTTTCATGAACACGCGTAATGCTTTTTTTAATAGCCAAGGGGGAAATGAAATCCCAAAAAATTAAAAACCCTGCCTTGTTATATCTCCCTTTTTCCCCATGGAAGCAACCTCTCTACCCTCTACTGATGGAAGTAATTCCTCTACCCTCCACCTTCTTTACAAAATCGACAAGGCCTTTAGTCTTCCTACATTTCTAACCCTCACAAATCCTAGAAAAACTTCATTAGATGTTTCACAAATCATTCCACACGAGCTCCACACAAAAGCTTTGAGACGTCGGTGACCTTAGCGTTAGAAAAAGGGGATGTACAAATTGCTTGGATTCTCTGAAAGTCGTGAATCACTGTCAAAATTGAAGTATTTCGATGGTACAGATCGAACACTCAATTGGATGAAATTCAGAGATACGAAATTAGAGAATATATGTGAAATTTTCTTCAAAAGATGTACCAGAAAAATGGCCAAAACGGCTATATGATTCCTTTTTGAAAACTGTCACTGGACAGTTACAATTTGTCATAAAAAACCTACCAAACCTGTCATTAAACGGATTTCAAGGAAAAATGGTCAAATTTTTAAAAATAGGATTTTTGTTACCTTTTTAGTATAGCAACATAGCCCAAATAAAAAAAAATTGCGCAGACTTGGCAGCACGACCCCAGCCAGAGGCTTTGCCCCTTGGACCCCGCCAGGGGTTGTCGCCCCTAGGACCATGCTCCCAGGGACACTGCCCTCGTACCCCGCTCCCACGGGCGCTGCCCTGGACCCCCATTCGTTTATGGGCTTCGTCCCTAAATAACAATGTACTTTGAATACTGAAAAACATGGACAAGTGTGCACTCCTACACCATCCTAACTTGTTCAATATTCAACAAGATCACTTTTGGTCAACAAATTTTTTCTTATTACACTTAAATAATATTTATGATATAAAACCACCAACACTTAGTACCTCACAAAATCTCCCGCTTCAAATAAATCCTCCAAAATTTTAGGGATTTTTGTTCAGGGACTCACAAAAGAAAACCAAACAAGAGAATTGGTGGGCGATTCATACAATCCACTTCCTAACACGTCCGTGTCTCTACCCTTCATCCACTTCCATCGCCTCCAACCTTCATAGATTTAACTCTCACTCTCAATCTCTTTTAAATCTTAATCTTTCTAGGGTTTCGAGAAAGGATTTTTTCTATAATCGAAGTTAAGGTGTATGCCATAGGGCAATACATAATTAGATCCAAAACGATTCTTTTGTGTTCGACTTAATCTGTTAAGGTAAATCTCAATTTTCTTATGTGAAATTTAGTGAAAATCGTTGTAGATCTGTTTTTACGTTTTTACATTATATACAACATTCACTACAGAATAATAACATAAACATAGTGTTTTTAAGTTTTCACATTACATACTATTTTTTATTTGAACTTACTTATATATATATATATATATATATATATATATATATATATATATATATACACCCTTAAACACGGGGATAGCATTTGGTAACCTAAACTCTATTTTTGCTAATTGTGTTTAGCTTTATTCCTAGGTGAAATATGACTAAAGAAGTAATTCGATTTTAGGATGTTGACTTGTGTTTCTAGGTTTGTTGTCAAAAAACAAAAAGAATTGCATTAAGATAAATCAATGATTAAAATTAAGATAGTTAAGTAGTTTCACATATGTCTCACTATTAGTTTTCCTGCCTGACATATCATTCAAATGAGTTTTTCAACTAATTTTTTATTAAAAACTCTTGTTTTACCAGCAAAATTTTCCACAAGGTAATTACTCCCTATCAAATAGTTTTCAGATCTTAATACATGCATAAAATTGTTGACTTCTAATCAAGAAGGGGAGTCTAGTAAGCCATCCTTTATGAATTTCAAACTTTTTAACTTTCATAAGTGTTTATTTAAGATTTTGTATTGCTAATCATAACTCACTTAAACATATCATACAATATTACATGTGAGCTTTATGTTAATGTTGATAAAAGGAAGTCACATGATGAACTTGGGATTTTAACTATAGGTCTACTTCCACATTTTAAACTTCTATGCAAGTCTCAGTTCTATAATTTTATTATATAAGAACATCATTTTCATTGAAAAAAAAATTCTTGTTACTAACATGAGGTTCACACCAGGTAACCAAAATCTATAGCACAAAAAGGGTTTATGGGCACCTGGTGAAGATAGAAATTCAAAGACTACATTATCAACCATGGTCCTGGATGTTTTGTCCCCATTAATATCAGTAAATTAATTTACATCATAAGTTATAAGTGATAATAACTCGTGTCTTGACATTTAGAGTTTACTTTATGGTATTGTCAATATCACAGGTTCATCACTTCAGTAATTTGGTTGTTTATTTATTTTTACTGTTGTATTCCTTTCAAGGTCCTGGTGGAATCTTTGAAGTTAAGGAACACCGTTGATGCCGTTAACATAACTAGAATGTCCCCCACGATTACAACAAAAAACAAACCTCAGGTAGTGCTAAGTCCATAACCCATTGGAATATTGAAATATTAAAATAAAAGGGCAATAAAGTAATTTCAAGACAACCCCTACTTAAATCAATTACTCCTTGGTCCTTGTTGCTCTTCTATTTTAAACTAGGAATTCTTGGGGATTATCAGATACCATAATTGAGAGATTATAGAGGGAATTTAGAAAACAGAATAACAATCTTGATTTTCTGTTTGATTAGGTTTACTTGTTGAAAGATAAGACCTTAATGAAGCCATTGTTAGGGAAAACCATGTAAAAAGATCATTCTTATTTCCTTTTTTAATGTAGAAATATCATTCTTTCTACTGGCCTAATTGGTTTTCATGTACCTAATAATGGTGGTAGGTTTTTTGGTATTGATCATTTATTTTAAGTTTTTGTTTATAATTACAAATTTAATTGCTCTTTTGCATCCCTATTTTGCTCCACATGGAAGCCATGTTAAATCGATTTGGGACTCCTATGTTTATATTTCCTATGTTTGCTTTTGTATCTTTTGTGTCATTGTGCTCAGGTAAAAAGAGGTGTCTAGATGTTAAGAAAGTTTTAGTTATTTAAAGATCAGATACACAAGGCCAGATTACTATCTTATGCTCTTCCTAGGTTGCAAAGAGGAATTAAGGAAATGGTTTCTTTTGATGACACATTTATTGTATGAAACACAAAATAGATTAGATGAATGAATATTGGTACCTTTATTGTATGAAAGAGTCTTTTGTTACATAATGTATATTAAAACATTTAAAATTATGAGATGTAATGAGTGTCGTAAATGCACATCACAAGTTTATGACACGCAAATGCGTATCCTCTTCCTTTATGACAGGGGCTTCCTTGATACACAATTAGTGTCATATATGCGTGTCGTAAATGCGTGTTGTAAGGTTACGACACATATATGCGTTTTGTCTTCCTTTATGACACGACCTTCCTTGACATGCATTTACATGTCATCTCTGGCTTTTATGAAACGCAATGCGTGTCTTTAAATGGTGTTTTTGTAGTAATGTAAGTAAACAATAAAATTGCACTATTATTACTAATTATATGGTAGTTAAGAATACTTATAGCTTTGATACTTACCAATATCTCACATCTTCAAAGACAATTTTTATATAAGATGCATCTCCTTGACTATTTATCTAGAAATGAAAAACTCTTTCTTCTCTAGTGATATGGGCATCATCTGGTGAAATTTCAAGGAAAGATATTGGTTTTTCTAGGGTTGATAGACCATCCTTACAAATATGAAAGGCTTATGATACTGAATGGCACCTATCGGAAGATATCGTAAGAGTGGTATCTTGCCTTTAGAATACGTCTGATAAAATAAAAGAACGTTTAGAGGAGTACGGTATGTCTGAAGTACACCTTCGATTGGCAAGATGATGGAATGATTGGTGTAATTCTTGAACTTGTCCCATAATCTGGAATTTCCATCACCAATCGAGTTGAAGCATGATTGTGATGGTTTTTATACAAACAATCCAATGTGTGCATGCAACACCAGATACGGATCTATGTTTTCACTATTAGTCATACAACATTATGAACACAAAAGGAAACCTAGCATGCATCTACCATTTTCGAAATTGACATAGGAGAATAAAATACATACCTTTTGTTGTTATATAGTAATAACAACTAATTCCTTGAGTTTCCTTAGCTCTTGAAAGCAAGTACCATAGGTGTAGTACCTCTAATGGCTCACAAACACACTTTGAGTGAGAGGATTAATATGAGAGAGAGGAGGAAAGGTACTAAGCTCTAGAATTCGGACCTAGTAGGGTTTTCCAAAGGAGTACTCGAATTCTAGTGCCTTAGGGTGCTATTTATACTTGAGGCTAGCTAGGGTTTCAAGGTGGAAACCCTAATCCCTTAGCTTAGGGCCTAAGCAAGTCCATGGACTCCTTTCCTTAAGCCCTTGGACGAAAAATCCTAGATCCTTCTAGGATTTTCTTTCAAGCCTTAATAAAGGTGATCCAATAGCCCAAAGTCTCAACTATCAAATAATTACAAAACAACCCCTATAATTTTAATTAATTCCTTTAATACCGAAATTAATTCCTAATTAATTTCTGATTAAATACTAATTAATAATATGATTCCAAATTAATATATTATTCATATAATATATTAAAAATTCATATTTATACCTCAATTTATTATTCTTAACAATAAACCAGCCTCTCTCCTCAACAGTCATCCTGTCTAGTCACTAGTGTGAAGGCAACCCAAAAGGACCATGCTCACAATCGGGTCAAGCACATACAAAAATAGTTATGGACTTAGACACTAATCCAATAGTGTCCCACTTGGATAAGTCTAATAACTATTATGCGTATGACTTCAGAACCTGATCAGCAATCGGAGCTTTCAAAAGCCGCTGTCAACTCTGATCTTATCAGAAGCGTGTCCTTTAGATAAGGGATCATATATTCCTCCATTCTAGATATCATATGAACTGAGAAATGGATTTTAATCATATTCTCTATTCATGTGTTGTTTCCCGATTTTCGATTTATGACGACTGACAACAAACTACAGTTGAACACATCAACTTAGTCCCGGCTTGGCCAAGCGCTTAGGGTGTCATCACTAAATCATCGAGGGGCCCATAGATATCGCTTTTATCCCACTTTGGGTAAAAGGAACGGATAAACTTGGACTCAATGCTCGCTTTCACTCACTCACTGAATTACCCACAATAATATGTTTTATAACACCAAGTTACTGGTGCGTTTACATATTATCAATGTGTAACCGACTCACAAGATACAACTTACACATCAAGGTTTCAAGAATATAAGATATTATTGTCTCACCAATCACTCGTGATAAAATCCATGAAGCAATCCAAGTGAGCGTGGGTTTAATCCAGTAATCTAATCTTATAGCAGCACTCATGAACCCGACAACAACCTTTTGCTATGTCTAAAACACTTTAGACAATCTACAATCAGATTCATGACAGTCTTCTTTCATACCTACTTCCAAAGAATGAGCAACTGTGGAGGGTTTGAATAATCTTATTATTCGGGAAGTCAAAACATGCAAAGTGAAACACAAGAATAATCGAACCCAATATGGCCTCAAACTTTTGAGTATAAATAAAACTCCTTTTATTTAATCACCATATTGATTACACATTATTCATTGTATAACATTTCGGGTAATCAACTTATTACTTGAATTATAACTACAATTGTCCCATGCTCTTAGCATGGACACTATGTTTACCTATGGTCCTAAATTTATGAAATAGTATAATTGAATAACATTTTTCAATCACACTCATTTAACAATTCCTAATCCATTAGTGTAAGAATACAAAATTCTCGCCACTACTAAATATGTTAGATTCCAACATTTTTTGCAACAGTCCTTTCGTAATGCGACAACACAAAAGTTATCAAGACTCGGCCAATGAAATTAAAAAAATACTCTATTGGAGATTGTTACAAGACAATTTCATAGTCATGAAGTCTCATATTCAAAGGATATTCCTTTGAACATCCTTCTTGCATAAAAGTTTCTAATCTAGACATTGATTCTCGAGATCCAACTCCCAGTATGTAAACATTTCCATATTTGCCATATGACAATTCATTCTAAATATAATCTTATCTTTTCGTAATAATGTCAATATGGTCCATCCATGACTATACTTCCAACTATCCACAAGTGACCAATCCTTGGCAAACCATAGATTGTCCTTGGCAGTTGTTTAATTTATTTTACTTAAAACCGGTTCTATTTCCTTTTTCCCTCTAAATGCCCAAGGCATTTGGAAAATTTTAAAACGGTCGAATATTACAGCATATGCAATCGATTCTATACCCGAAGCGTATGGGATACAATTCATAATGAAAAACATGATACTTTACCAGTTTCTTACTATAATATCGTCATAATATTTCTATTTGCTGTGTTCTAAAAATTCGAACTATGAAGAGGATGTCGTAATCATAATCGAACTTTGAGAATGCAAATAATAAATATACCCTTGACTGAATTCAATTAAAATTTCTCGATCTAAGCTTTTAGATTGGAAACGAAGTATAACATTCTTTCCGTTAATTATAGCAAAACAACTTTTCAACCCCTGCAACTTTGCAAAGTGATACCTTTGTTTTTCTATAATTAATATTGCCAACTTGCAAAACTTAAATAATAATCATGCACCCACTAACATGATGATTATATTTATCCCAGCATAACATTTATGCTCCTACTAGCTTTGACACGTATTCAGAAAATAGTTGGACTTTTAAAAGACAATACTTATTGACTTCCAAAGTTTATATTTCCAATACGACGTGCTTCGATAAGCCTTTATGTAAGCTTCTCAAACTCATACACCTTTCTTCAGACAGCTCACATGTGTGTCTAAATTAATTCAGAACTTATATTACGAAGTCCCAAATGTTCAGACAAATTGCCAAATCTCACAATTCGAACTATGAAGAGGGATGTCGTAATCATAATCTAATTTGAGAATGAAATTTACATTATCGCTATCTCCTTTAAAATCTATCTTAGTTAAACCGTTTCCTCACAATCATTTTCATGAAGCAGAGAAACCTTATAACACTAAGATTTTATGGTGCATGTGTTCCTATCCATGTGAATTTGTCATAAGCATAATCATAAGATAATGTTTGTGACAAATTCAAACTCTTATGGATAGAACTTGTTCATTCATAATTTCTTGCCATCAAGGGTCCCACCATTGCTTCCAAGTTATTTAGCAGCTCACCTATTCCAGTCAATGTACTTTCATTAAACAAGGTGTTTGCCCTTATGCAGTGTATTGAGAACTCGTAGAACTCGTATCCATAATCACTCAACTGGATTGGCACATAAATAAAATTTTGTCAACACGATAGGTTACAAACCTCAAGTCGTGTGTTAATGTTTAATAGGTTTACTCTTGATTAGTTCTTGAATCTTTTCAAGATCTTCAGACTCCCACTAACCTCTTAACATATTAGATTCTCTTATCACGAACCATTTCTTGATAAACAAATATCCAAGAGTTAGTGTGTGTCTATATCAAGACAAAAACATTACACACATTTGGTCTTAGTTGGTCCTTGTCTTCTCCAAGAAATTCCAACTTACCAATTTCAAACGAGCAAGAGTAAGAAAAACAATTTTCTACTTAACATTTGATGAGTGTGTGTCACTCAATTCACAATCTTGGAGTATGATTCTAAGACTTGACTGGAACGAAGTATGACTCATCCTTTTGTTTTAACCATTTCAACAATTTCCGATTCCTCTTCTTAGCCATACTAGTTCACTAAGATGTCCTTAGAGGACCAATTGTGATATGGTTCTTAATAATTAAGATGATCATAAAATCAGATACAATAGTACTCTCCCTTCTTCTTAGATTGGAGAAACTTTTATCTTTCTGCCTAATTGATTCTTCTTATTCGTTATGCCATTCATTGAAACTTTTCAATGATTCAGAATTACAGTTAATCTTGTAAGTATAACCACAATTACTAGACCTTTTGGTAAATCATGACGAATAGTCTTATTGTTATTTGTGGTGGACTTGACTAGTGCACAACATTGTGCTCTAGTCCTTTAGTCCTTCACTTGACTCACATACTTGTGTGATCAAGAAATTAGTCCTAATTTCCTAAGTACCAAGATTTTCATACATCACATGATTCAAATCATATGATTCCAAGTTTTTGTCCAATTGAATCTTGGGTGATGGTAATATTTCCTTACTTAGAAAATTTTGGCACTACGATAAATAACAAAACTAAGAATCACATCCATTTATAGAAATACACAAACATCAATTTTTCACAACGATTTCATTGCAAAGATATATATAAATAAGACAAATCAAAATTTATTTTATTCATAAAAGCAGCGGAAAACATGTCCTTACAATGCAAAATTAACTGAAAAACTATGTAATCAAATATTCCTAACAACTCTATCATAACTTTCTATGCTCAAAATCTGATCTTCGAATCCATGCGATTGTGATCCATTTCTTCGTAATCAGACTCATCTTGTTGTTCTATCAATCTTCCTCTCTTTTCTCTGATCTTGAAAAACATTCAAATGTATTCTTATCACATTATGTATTAAGAATCAATGAATAGGAACTTAATGGAGTTAGATAGTGGATTTTACCTGAAGTAGAGCCATACTTCTTGACTCTCCCATCTCTTAGATTCTTCAGGTCCTCTGGGCAGCTTCGTATCCAACGCCCCTTCTCTTGGCAATAAAAGCAAATTGACCCTTTTGGAACAGCACACGGAACTACTTCAGACTTTGCCTTTGTATTATGATCAAACTTTTCGACCATGGCATGCCTTTCGTTTCCATTGCCTATATCCATAGAGGTCTGGAAGGCAGATCCACCAATCAACTTTGCTTTTCCAGTGTGCCAAAACATCACTGATTCAGCAGAAATAACCAAATAGGTAAGATCGATGAGGGTCACGTCGTGGTCTATCATATAGTACTCTCTTACGAGTTCACTATATGAGTCAAGAAGTGACTGAAGAACCTAGTCAATAGCTAGCTCCTCACGGACAACGACTCCCAACATTCTTAACCTATTAATGTGTGACTTTATTTCTAAGACGTGTGCACACACTGACTTTCCTTCTTCATGTTTACATGCCAAAAAGGCTTAAGTAAGCTTGAACTTTTAAAACCTTTGAACTTGTGGGTCTGGGAGAACAATAGGAGGAGGTGGAGGAAGTGAAGCATGATCTCATGTTCCTTGATCGAATCGTGGAATATCATTTTCATGTGGAAAGCTTGTTCCATGGGATTTGGGAAGACCATAGTTAGATTCAAACATCTACAAGACGGGAGAAAAATCAAGTTAGTTGATTGATTGAGTCCTTAATAAATCACCCAAATGAGATATTAAGGCTAGGACCCAACACAATACTCTACAACTTAGGAGAGGGATGTCGTAACCCAAATTGCAGAACATTTGAAGGTAAGTGAATGACGATTCACTAATTTTCCACCATGAAAAACGAAAAGGAGATTAGGTTTTAAATGAACTGAAAACTCCTAGATCTTTTGAGATTCATTGAACTTTTCAATGGCATGTTTAAATCACGATATGCCCCTCGATTTGTGACTGGGATGCCGAGGATCACAAAACAGGGTGTGAATAACCATGCAAATATACATGGTTCCCCCAATGTTACAATCATCTATTCGATGTGCCGGTTAACCACACATGCTGTACCGACCTATGACAAACATTGAGTCACCCTTTGCTACCTTTGCTTAGAACCATTTAGTGTGTCGGTTAACCACACACACTCCACTAACGTCTTTGCAAGGGTACAAAGTGTAATTACATGGAATTGCATCAAATTCACTTTTGCCTAAAGTAACTCAAATTGGGAATTTTGTAAAAACAGTCAGATACTTTATACTTCATTATACTTTTAATGGAAAGGGTTTGTCCTATCCTACCCGTTCAACTAACGACCCTCCACCAATCAAGGAAGCGGTGGGTGAGAGTGGAAACCCGTTAAACGACCATTTTATAGGCCATAACCTTATACCCCCCCCCCCCCCTTATAGATCGGCTTCGTGAATGAGGCCTACTAACCGTAACGACTAGCAGTTTAAGTTATACATATAGTATAAGGGTGTATTTTACACTTTTAAAATACTAGGTGGTTTAATTTATTAAATTATACCTTTAATTAAATATAAACCATATGATTATGAATTTATTAATTCTCTTTTAATTATACTTTTAAATAACTTAATAAAACCATAAGGGTGTAATTTGAACTTTTCAAAAAATTAGGGTTTTAATCAAATTTAAAATTTCTAAAATTTAAAATCTTTTAATTTAAAATTTTAAATATTAAAACTTTGATTTAATAATTATCTCAAAATTAATCAATTAATTTGAATTATCAAATGTTTAAGGATTGTCTATTAAATTAAATAATTAATTTAATCTAATCCTTTAAATCCCCTAAAATTCGAAAATTGGGATAGGATAATTCAAAAGATCTTTAATTATCTATTTAAAAAATTAAGGGATAATTACAAGATATAGCATTATCCAAATCCCTAAAATTTGGGAATTTTATCTAGGGGACAAGGCAAATTTCGAAATCCAAGGGTTAGACAACCCTAATTTCGAAATCTTGTTGGCTAAGGAAAAGGATTTAGGAAACCCTAATACAATTCGAAAACTAGGGTTTTGAAACCCTAATTTCGAAAATCCAAGCCCTAAGGTTTATTAGTTATAAACCCTAATTTGTCAAATTGATACATTTGTATTGAATATAATTGAAAACAAAAACCAATGGATCTGATACCACTGATGGTTTTAATACAAACAATCCAATGTGTGCATGCAACCCTAGATACGGATCCATGTTTTCACTATTAGTCATACAACATTGTGAACACAAAAGGAAACCTAGCATGCATCTACTATTTTCAAAATTGACATAGGAGAATAGAATACATACCTTTTGTTGTTATATAGTAATAACAGCTAATTCCTTGAGTTTCCTTAGCTCTTGAAAGCAAGTACCATAAGTGTAGTACCTCTAATGGCTCACAAACACACTTTGAGTGAGAGGATTAATATGAGAGAGAGGAGGAAAGGTACTAAGCTCTAGAATTTGGGCCTAGTAGGGTCTTCCCAAGGAGTACTCGAATTCTAGTGCCTTAGGGTGCTATTTATACTTGAGGCTAGCTAGGGTTTCAAGGTGGAAACCCTAATCCCTTAGCTTAGGGCCTAAGCAAGTCCATGGACTCCTTTCCTTGAGCCCTTGGACGAAAAACCCTAGATCCTTCTAGGATTTTCTTTCAAGCCTTAATAAAGGTGATCCAATAGCCCAAAGTCTCAACTATCAAATAATTACAAAACAGCCCCTGTACTTTTAATTAATTCCTTTAATACCGAAATTAATTCCTAATTAATTTCTGATTAAATACTAATTAATAATATGATTCCAAATTAATATATTATTCATATAATATATTAACAAATCATATTTATACCCCAATTTATTATTCTTAACAATAAACCAACCTCTCTCCTCAACAGTCATCCTGTCTAGTCACTAGTGTGAAGGCAACCCAAAAGGACCATGCTCACAATCGGGTCAAGTACATACAAAAATAGTTATGGACTTAGACACTAATCCAAAAGATTGATGATAGAAGATACGCATGGAAGAAGTCCTAGTGGAGTGTAGGAATTTTTTTTATGATTAATTGGACATATTCGTATGTGTTTCATTTTTTGGTGATTTTAGGACTTGGGGACTACGAGACAATACTTGGGACGAGTATGATTAGGTGTGAATTGTAGTAGAGATCTATACTACTGGAAGTACAGGACTCACACTTGGATCAGGGAAAGTAACAAGGTTACCAAGAAGCTAGTGGTTGATTCTGTTTTTATTCTAGTATGTCGTTACCATTATTTCGGTAATGACTAAGAAGATGATCGATATTCTGACCCTCGTGGTAATATCAAATGAGTCCAACTATGATAACTTTGTTACGTGGTTCAGATAACCAAGTTCGATGTAGCATCTGACTTAAGCCTGAAGATTGAAATCAAAGCGATCAAATGTATCTCGCTCGTTGTTAAAGAGGTTAGTAGCTAGAAATGCTACATGCTAAAATGTGATCATATCACACTAGAATTTGAAGGAAAGTGTATTCCATTCTGGAATTTGACTCTAAGAGACTTGAGTCTAAGCGTTGCATCATACGATGAAAGGTGATTAGAACATGACCCATCGATCTGTTACAATAGATAAAGGAAAGTACTTATCCTAAGAAGAAGAAGGAGTCCTCAATAAGGATTTATTTTGTAACTCGTAGGTTACGATTGAAAGTCCAACATAGTACGAAGGGTAGGTGCAAGATTCATCATCGCCTACGGTCAAGAAGTCCAAGAGTTAGATACTCGTTCGAAGAAACATAGATGTTATGATTATTATCTAGGATGAAAAGATAACATATAGAATCATTATACAAGTCCTATTTTCATTGATGATTCCGGGACATAATCATCCTAAGGGGGAGATAATTGTAACGCCCGTAGATCCGGGCTAGTCAATTTAGAGATGATAAACATCAAAAGTGACTTTTTGATAAAAGATTATTAAGAATGAATTATCTTAACTAAGTTGTAGTGGTCGTGACAAGGGTTTCGGATATATGAAGAATGCCGAAATCCGAGTTATAACGAAGAAGTTATGATCGGTCGAAGTTTCGCGATAGAACCCGACACGACACTGCGTGACGTAAATAGTGAATTTATGATAGAGCGATATTTAGCCTTAGTGATCTAAGGGAAAGTCGTAGAATACATTAAACTGAGAGCGTGGATAAAAAGAACGTCTAAATCTTACTTCATATGAGGAAGTTATGATTTTTCGAAGTTTCGACTTAGCGGTATGCAGCCCAAAGTTCAAATATGAGATCGAGTGATTTCTAGCCGAAACAATCTAAACGAGAATCGAAGATCTCGTAGATAGTAGTCCAGCGGTGAAAAGACAGATGAAAACAGACGTCAGATGAAGGAGTTGTCAATTCCTAACGGAGTTTTCCTGTCCCGGCCTACTAAAAAAATAGTACTCCCTCCGTCCCAAAATTATTGTCCACGGATAAAAAACACACAGATTAAGGAAAACATTAATTACTAGTAACTTTATATAATAAAATGACAGTTTTGTCCTTACTTTGCATTTAATATTCTATTAAATTCTTAGTTGGTTAAGTAATAATGATGAGTATTTTGGTAAAAATGTTATTTATTTTTAGAAGTGGACTATTATTTTGGGACAAACCAAAAAGGAAAGATGGACTATAATTTTGGGACGGAGGGAGTATAATAAAAAATAAATTCAAAATTAGTCGACGGTGTCTAAAAGATAGTTGTAGAGCATAATCTCACCTATGCGTGGATAAAAAGAACGTCGAAAACGGACCTCGTATGCGAAATATATGAATTTCTGAAGTTTGGGGCGCGAACCCCAACACTGTGTTAGAGTTCACGACGTGAATAGAATGTTCACGACATGAACTCAGTATTTATGCCTTCTGGAGCCTGACAGGCGCAAGTTACGATGACACACCTGATGACTACTGAACTCATGACGTGAATATTTGAGATTCACGACATGAATCCAAAAAAATGACCCTATAAATAGAAACCGAATGGCAGCCGGCCATGGTTGCTAACTCCTTCACTCTCTCACTTCCTACACCCTATCTATCCTTCTTGAAGTGCCCCCGAAGCCCTGGTATCATCCCATCACCCAAAGCGAGTCTCGAAGCCCCGAAGATCCCGAGAGAAAGAGTTTTCGAGCCGAAACTCTACCCGTGAGAAGTCTGGTTTCTGAGAAAACATTCTGGTTTCATCAAAGAATAATGCTTGAAGAGCCATAGTGCTGTCCGATAATCATCTTATCAAGTGAGTGCATAATCCCTTTCATGAACATGATTTTAATACAAATATTGTTTGAATGTATTAAATATATATTTTGTGTGAGTTATTTATTGACGTCTGAATTAAGTGTTAAAGAACATACCTGATTGTTTATGGTAATTTAGGTTAAAGAGTAAACATAAGATTTGTTATAATGGTTATGGGGTAGTATCTCTTTATGAGTACGAGTGAAATATATACGGAGAATAGAACTATAAAATATGTCATTGATCCGGAAGCATGGATTAGACATAGTTATTCGTCCCTAGTTCGAGAGTATGGATTAGACTTAGTTAATTATCATTAATTCGGGAGTATGGATTAAGACTTAGTCATTTGTCATTAATCCGGGAGTATGGATTAAGATTTAGTTAATTGTCATTAATCCAGGAGTATGGATTAAGACTTAGTCAGTTGTCATTAATCCGAGAGTACGGATTAATACTTAGTCAGTTGTCATTAATCCGGGAGTATGGATTAAGACAAAGTCAGTTGTCCTTAGTCCGGGAGTATGGACAGGACATAGTTATTTGTTATTAGATCTGGGAGTATCGATCAGGTCGAGATGTTAGTTTTAGATCCGGGAGTATGGATCGGGTCGAGAGGTTAGTTTTAGATCCGGGAGTATGGATCAGGTCGAGAGGTTAGTTTTAGATTGGGGAGTATGGATCAGGTTGAGAGATTAGTTTTTAGTCTCGTTGGGAGGATTGACGGGTTGGAGTAAGAGTTGGTTATATATATATATATATATATATATATATATATATATATATATATACAGAGAGAGAGAGAGAGAGAGAGAGAGAAAATTTTATATCATGTGAATTCTAAATAATATATATGGTATAACATTGTGGGATTGAAACCCCTATGTACTCACCAGGTTTTCCAAACCCGACCCACTCAATATTTTTGTATCACAGGTATCGATACAAAGACACATTACACTGAGAGATTAAAGAGATGTATATCATTAGTGTAGATGAATGTAAGTTCGGTTTATGCTTATGTGTCTGTATTGACCAGGAAATCCTAAATGTTTTAAAAACGAATAAAATACATCTCTTCAGAGATGCTCGGATAAAGTATTTATCATGTTTTTTGGGAACAAATTCCGCAACAGTTTTCTTTAAAAGATTACTCTGATTTTAAAACAAATCATAAATAAACCGGTCTTTTCTGGCCGTGAAATTTGGGAATGTCACATATTTTTATTCTATTTATTTTATAAAACAAAAAACTCACATGTGCTGGAAAATATTAGCCACAATGCAAGGTTAAGATTAGGAGAGCCTTCTACAATGCCTTTAAATGTTAAGTATCTCTTACAACCCATCCTCTCAGCATATTTATGAACCAAATTGCCCTTTTTAAAGGATTCCAGCATATTTAAGAACCAAATTGCCCTTTTTAAAGGATTCCTGACAATGAAAATTGATGGATTGCTATGTTAAGAGGAAGAATATTTAACAAGTAAGCAAAATGAATATCAATCCCTACATTAAACTCCCTAGTATTAAACGAAATAAATTATAGACCATTATAATTTAAGAGATACCTTTAGATTCGATTGTTCATGTAGATAAGTCATCGATGGAGGCATGGATGCTAGGCGGAGGCCTTTTTACGATTTTATGAATATGGAATTGAAGGTAGTCACCATACAAGGGAAGGTCTAATTGCTTATAACTAGTTTCAACATAACATTGACCATGATGTTAAACTACCAAATTCACAGTGTTGGAATCTTAGCTTTTCTTGATAATACAATAACTTTTTCTAGGTCCATCTGGGAAAAAGGCATGGACGCCTAACAAAAAAAATAAAACGATTCAGTTTTTTACATAAACCCATCACAATAAGAAAAAGAAGAACAATTTAATACCTTGAGGGTGATCGTTATGTACTCATAGTGTAACATCCTATTTCCCATCATTTATTCTTTCAGGTCTGTGGGCCGAAAGTCAATTGTGTAAGATTTAAACCTTTGAATTGTGTTTTGGGCCGAAATGTAGAATAGGAAATGTCATTGGCCAGGTTCTTGCATGAAATATGGATTTTTGTTTGAGAAGTTTTTAGTCCAAGATATTTAAATAAGGTTGTAGAGATCCGCAATACCTTTACGTAGATATAAAGAATGTCTAAAATGGAGTTGGAATGAAGAAGTTACGACCGTTTGAATTTAGAACGATTTTTGGGTTAGCCGCGTATGATGGGCGTATGAGGAGTTCGCTAGGAATACTAGGGCATCTCTAGTATGTTGGGTGTAAATTGAGTACGCTGTGCATACACGATCAATGCCCAAACCGTATTTTCGTGGTTTGATCCCTATTTAAGCTCCTTAACTTCCCTAAACCCATTCCATTCTCAACCTCCATCTCTCCAACACCCTCCCTTGAAACCCAAACCCTAATTTGAGCCTTGTGAGCAAAAAGAAGGTTTTTTTTAAAGTGTGTTGGAGTTTCTTGGTGCACCTTGGAGAAGAAGGAACTCATCGAAGAAGCTATGGTTGAATTGGAGTTTATAGATCCAAAGCTTGTTCACCTTGATCTTTCTTTTGGAGGTATAAAGTTTGAATCTTGATGATGAAATTGTTAGATCTAGCTAGTTTTAGGTGTTATGAGCTTTTGGTCACTTTAATTGCATAACGTTTAGATCTTGAAAGTTTGTGACCTTGTTATGGATAAGGTTAGAAACTTTATCCATCTAAACATCATATTGATTCAGATCTAAAGGTTGGAGACTCGTACATAATGGATTAAGTTGAAAAAAGATGCATTTTTGGTCTCTTTGAGACTTAAAGACTGGATCTTGTTTGTTGAGACCATTCTAATGGATAAAGTTGGAAACTTTATCCATTATAGAGCTATTAGGAACCATAAAAATGTGATCTTGGTCCTTATATCCCTTCCATGCAAGAGTTATGATGTCCCAATGGATTAATATGTTAGGGTTTTAGCTTTTGGAACCTCCCTATCCATGGAAAGTCATAAAGGTGGAAACTTTATGACTTAAGACAATGTTTTGAGGCTAGATCTGAGTTTGGGTGAAAACTCCTTAAGGGATTAAGTGTTTAATGAAGTAGTGGGATCATGCTATGTACGGTGGGCGTACGTTGAGTATGTTGGGCGTACTTAACTGCCTTGGGACTTGACTTTTTTTTTTTACTTCCGTTGATCGTTGACCTTTTGACCACGTTTGACCTTCGGTCAAAGTTGAGGATTTTGGGCCATTGATTAAGATTTTATCTGGTTTTGGTGTTAGTGGATTCGCGGGAGCAAGCAATGAAGAAGGGAGCATATCACAGTCTTTCAAGGTTCTTCAGGTGAGTTTTGCTTCAGAGTACCCGTCGGTCGAAGGCACCAATGACGGCCCACTAGTTTTGGTTATTTTTAGTAGAAGATTGCCATAAGGACTGTATATATTCATGTAGGATAGACTGACGACTCTTTATCTAGGCTCCTCTACCTATTCCTCATTTTGTTGTGGTTCCAAAGTAGGATCACTAGTCCTGGTGTCTATCTCACCTCTAAGTATATACGGTTATGCACTCGTTAGATTGTTGGTTTATGGTATGTTGCTATGCTGCAGTGACCTATTAGATCTGTATCTTGGTAGTTGGTATGTTGCTATGATGTAGTGACCTGTTAGATCTGTATCCTGGTAGCTAGTATGTTGCTATGCTGTTATGATATGTTAGATTTGTATCTTGATATTTAGGATGTTGCTATGTGGTAGTGATATGTAGATTTGTATTTCTACATGTACTTGCTGGTTATCATCTAGTGGAGTGCCCTAGGGATTGTATGTAGTCATGTTGGATAGCCTGAGAATTCTTGATATAGGATTTCTTGCCTATTCCTCATATGGTTGTGGCTCTAGAGTAGGATCATTTGTTCGGGTGGCTATCTCACCTCTGGGTACTTATGGTTACGCATTCCATTGAGGTTAGCTGGTAGCATGACTGTGTGCTGTGAGAGCACTAGTAGGCGGTAATGAGTTGTATGATTGTTGTTCGCCTATATTATGTGCCTACTTGATCCTGATTATTTATATGTTGACATATGGTGGTAGTTGGTTAAGGTAGTCCTGCTTTGTGCAGTAGGCCAAGATACCCGGTGTGGGCCGACTATAAGGTTAAGGCACAGAGGCTCGGGAGGAGCGTTTAGGTTGAGGCAGTAAGCCAACAAAGGCTAGGTATTCCAGCCCGGTGGCTGAGCGGACCCGATGCTTGCTTGTATGTTTATCGTTTAGGTTATTTTGGGAGAAACTCACAAAGCTTTATTCTTACTAAGTTGTTTATTGTTTCACGTATCATCGTTCGTCATGGAAGGCGAAGACGTGACCGTACACATTTATCAGCAACAATGAAAATTTCGTGCTTTAATATTACTCTGATTTTCAGTAAATGTATTCAGAATAAATGGTTTTCTTCAAAATTGATTAATGAATGGGAAGCTTTACTTAAATAAAATGAAAAATTTTAGTTGTAAAAATGGGACTTACACATAGAAGATTGTTTCCCATTCTTTTTGTTTTTCAAAAACTCTATCAGTGGAAAATATGCAGCTTGTTTGCATACCCGGAAGATATGAGAACCATTAAAACCACCGCATAAACCAACTATATGATCAAAGTCAATATTCTATATATTTTTTCTTCCTTTAAAGTCACTTTCAAAATCTTTTCTCACTAACTATTTCTAGTTTTTCCAATTTCAAAAGCCTATGGAAGACATTAAACTATTAATTCATTAAGATATATCTGTCGATTCGTTGCTTCATGTACCATTAGTCGAGCATTCTATAAAACAAATATATATATATATATATATATATATATATATATATATATATATATATATATATATATATATATATATATATATATATATATATATGTCAAGCTCCGTGAAAGTATAATTTCAAATGAAGTGAACAATTACTATAAGAATACTCATAATTTGTAGTGGACCCATTCCACAAGGCCGAGAACTATGTTTTCATATTGGTTAATACCTCATTGTCTGATCAACGTCGATGCCCAATATGGTAGCATATAAACTAGGCCTAAAACAACTAAAAGCGATAAAGAATTATTTACCTTTTCCCCGTAGTATTACATAGTTTTGTTTCTCGTAAGTATCACGTCTTTAATGAAAAAGACATGATTTTCTTTTTCTACAGGAAAAAGCAACATAAATCACATAAATCATCTATGTGTCTCCTCTGTTATCACATAACCCAAGTTGACTTTCCCTATCTTTTCGTTTTCAATGGGACAACAAGACTCATGATTATGTCTCACTAAAGAAGTGGATGCTAAATTCAGTGATTTTGTTGAAGAATTTGCCCTCTTAGAGGCTTCCCACTCCATCGAGTTTGAATACAATATATTTGCATGGTTTAGTAGATATTTTCATTCATGAATTTATTATTTGTATGAAAAAGGAGCACATGTTGTTATGGAAATTGAAGGATACTAAGAATTTTAATGGCAAACAAAATCTTAGTAAAGTTCGTGCTAACTCGGATAGCGTTGGGAAGCAACTTGCTAATGCAACCATTGTGAATTCCTTGAATGCTAGCTTAATACTCCTCCACAACTACTGAATCGAAGTTACGTTCTCATCGCCGGAAGATAATTATTTGTGAGCCTTATGTCAAGGTTTCCGTGCCTCAAGCAACAGTGCCTAAATGGGACAAACGATTTATAATTTTGTTAGCCCACACCCTTGGCCAGATGGAGTTTCAAGCGAAAGACAATGACGTGCTAGATGTTGATGTGTTGGGGAGTGTTAAGATTCCGATGGAGAAGATCGTCATCATCACGACTATTTCAGGTTGGTTCATGATGGAGAATTCAAGTAACAAGAACTCAAAACAAGGCAACAATGTATTTGTAGAACGAGTTTCAAATTTTTGGGGATTTAGGTTTCCCGCTATTTATTAAAAAGGAAGACGAACGTTACTAAAAAATTATAAAATGACGGCCAATTGTAAGACAGACAAAAGTGCATGTCGTAAATTCTTCAAATTTTATAAGGCATGCCTTTTTTTACGACACCTACTATTGCGTGACATAAAGCATGTGTGTGTCATTAAAGGACATGCCATTATTCACGTGTCATTAAATGCCTTTATTCTAGTCGTGACAATAACAAAATGTAAGAACTAAAAAGATTCAACAGGTCGCGCAATTGATAAAAAAAAACATAATTAGTTATTTCTTTTACTGGCATAAAGGTTAGACTAGTAGGAGTACTGAGTGTAATTATGAGGAGTGTAAACTATATAAATGAACTAAAAATAATAATCCATGAAACTAATTTCTAAGTGATAAAAAATGAAATTATCTCATAAAAACTAAGGTACAAGGTTGAAATCATTGCAAAAAATTAGGCCTATGGTAGGTTTTGGCAAACAAGATTATAATGAATTCTATCTTCGATAAATTTGAAAATACCTTAAAACAAGATTATAATGTATTACAAATGTTGTGAATTTGAACAAATCTTGAAACCGCATAAATTGCTATTAAAGCGCATAAACCGCCGGCACAACACCATAAACACCTCTACTTTCAACATCTAATATATCGGTTCTAACAAAATTTAAAGGTGCGTTTGGTTGTGGAAAACTATTTTCATTTTCTATGAAAATGTTTTCATAAAATACGGTTGAGTTTTCATTTTCAATTTTCAATTAAAACCGTTCGGTTGGAACAGGTGGAGTTTTCATAAATTTGGAAAACTTTGGAAAACTGTAAAAACCACATTTTTCTAATTTATATACAATTTGGAAAACTGAAAATTTTCATTTTCTTAGAAAACCTTGGAATACTGAACGAACCAAACACGTTTTCAAAATTTCTGTTTTTCTTGGAAAATTTTCCTAAAAAACTTGTAACACCATAAAAATTAAGGTAAATTTTCACATTTTCAAAACGTATTGTTCGTTTACAATTATTAATAAAATCTCATTGTATCATAACTCGGTTCCACAAAACATTTCCCAAAATCGAATTACATAAAACTCCATGTGTGTGTGTGTACGAATCATGCCGGCGCCTTCCCGCGCTCCTCACTAGTACCTGAAACACATAACACAAAACACTGTAAGCAAGAAGCTTAGTGAGTTCCCCAAAATACCACTCTAACATACATTAGCCATTCAAGGCTATAACTCTGCTGACCCTCTGGTCAGTGTGTCTCAGTGGGACCCTCCAGTCCCAACTCTCTCTATGGGCACTCTAGCCCTAACTCTATGGACCCACTGGTCCTAACTCTGGAAACTCTGAATCATGCATATCACATATCACAATAACACATAAATAACATACAATATATTAGCACATAGCTTTGTTACCACTCTAGGTAATGTATAGTGAGAAGACTCGCCTCAGATGTCTCGGTAAATCTCTGACTCGGTAGAAATATGGTCTAGCCTCCGCCTAATCACATCAAGTAAATACTCTCATAAATATAACTCTCGAGACTAGACGCAACCCTCTCTTGGCATTCTCAGAAGGGTAGAAGACATTCTACCCCTCTCTTGACACAAAGACCCCATTGTTGACCAAACCCTTAAAGTTAACAAAGTCAACGGTCAAACTTTGACCCGACTCGCCGAGTGCACTCGGGTGACTCGGCGAGTCTACATGTGTCCACTATCCCTCTAGTCTCGCATGACACGTCAAGTCTTTCCCCTGCTCGACGGGTTACACCTGGCATGAATCGCAGGGCCACCTCGACTCAACTCGCCGAGTCCCAATATGAACTCGGTGAGTTCCGCCTTGAAATCTAGTCCTCTAGTTCCCTCTGACTCACAGAGTCATTCCCCCAACTCGGCAAGTACTCACTGAGTGAACTATGGGAAACCTTAGCCATACTCGCCAAGTCTGGTCTTGGGACTCGGCGGGTCTATGCCATGCTCAAGCTCAAATGACCACCTGAGGTCAGATCAGTTCCTCTAATCCATAGATCTGGCCTCGTTAAGCAATATAAACACGTAAAGTCTGGATCTTGATGCCCATGCAAAGATGCAATGGCTCTATTTGAAGAAATGGCCTCAAAATGTCGCCCTAAGCTCATATTACCCGATTTCAACCCATAAAGATCAGGGAGTTAAGGTCTCTGGACCTCTTTGGATCCAGATCCACAGCCTCAACACAAGAAGGGACCAATTGCACCATCAATCACACTCTAAATGGGCTAGAAACCCTAACTCTCAAGGATTAACACCCAAAACTGAAGAAGGATCGAATATATACCTCAATATGAAGTTCTTAGGCTCTGAAATCCAAAGAATAGCGCCTTCTTCAGCTCCCTCTTTCCTTGGTCACCTTCTTCTTTCAAAAACACCCACACAAGGATAAAAAATGGCCTCTCCTTCCTCACAAATGCTCTAGATCGCTTAGGGTTTCACTCAGGGTTCTGGTAGCCGCAATTGGTGGCTATAAGACCTTTAAATAAGCTTCAAACCCCAGGGATTAGGGTTTCATTAAACAGCATGGACTCGCCGGGTCCACTAGTCGACTCGCCAAGTCCGGACATTAACCCGAATGGAATTCGCGACTCTACTCGGCGAGTCTAAGCATCAACTCGTCGAGTCCCTCCAAAATCTCCAAAATAAATGAAAAAATAATGTACCTGGAAATCTAGATCTTACAATTCTCCCCCACTAGAATCAGACTTCACCCTCGAAGTCTCTTTCCACAAATAACTCTGGATACTACTCGCGCATCTCTAACTCCGGCTCCCAGGTCATCTCGGAACCCTTCCGATGTTGCCACTGGACCTGAACCAATGGCACCTCCTTGTTTCTCAATGCCTTGATCCTTCTATCCCGAATCGCAATTGGCCTCTCAACATAGTTCAGGCTCGCATCCACCTCAATGTCCTCTAATGGAACCACTGCTGACTCATCAGCGATACACTTCCTCAACTGAGACACGTGGAAGGTATCATGAATCTGACTCAACTCCGCAGGTAGCTCCAAACGGTATGCTATCGTGCCCACCCTAGCGGTCACCCTGAAAGGACCAATATACTGAGGCCCCAACTTGCCTCTCTTCCTAAATCGGATTACTCCTTTCCAAGGAGATACCTTCAGGAGTATGAAGTCACCAACTTGGAACTCGAGCTCCGAGCGACGCCTGTCTGCGTAGCTCTTCTGGAGACTCTGAGCCGTCAGTAACCTCTGCCTGACATGCTGAATCTGCTCAGTGGTCTGTAGTACTATCTCTATACTACCCATCACACGCTGACCGACCTCACCCCATCAAATAGGAGTCCGACAACTCCTCCCATACAACAGCTCAAAGGGTGGCATACCGATGCCTGAATGATGGCTGTTGTTATAGGAAAACTCAGCCAAAGGCAAAAATGTGTCCCAACTCTCTCTGAAGTCCAGTACACATGCCTGAAGCATGTCCTCAAGCGTCTGAATCGTCTGCTCGCTCTGCCCGTCGGTCTGTGGGAGTTATGCGGTGCTAAAATGCAGTCTCGTACCCAACTCATCATGAAATTTCTTCCAGAACCTGGAAGTGAAACACACATCTCGATCTAAGACAATCGAGATCAACACTCCATGTCGTGATACCACCTCTTTCACATACAACTCTGCCAACCTCTCAGCGGAAGAGCTCTCACTGATAGCAAGGAACTGAGCGCTCTTCGTCAACCAGTCCACAATCACCCAAATTGCATCGACGCCCCTAGCAGTCCTCGGCAATTTGGTGATAAAATCCATGGTAATCTTTTCCCACTTCCACTCGGGAACCTCCAATAGCTGCAACTTACCATGCGGTCTCTGGTGCTCGGCCTTAACCCTGCGACAGGTCAAAAACCTCTCAACGAACCATGCAACAACCCTCTTCATATAGGGCCACCAATACTCTCTCTTCAGGTCCAAATACATCTTAATGGCCCCGAGATGGATCAAAAACTTCGATCTATGCGCCTCCTCCATCAAGAGGGTACATGTTCCGCCCACAAACAACACCCAAATCCGACCCTGAAAGGTCATAAGCTCTCGGCTATCGGTGACGAACTCCGATACCTGCCTGATAACCCGCTCCCTCTTACGGTTCTTTGGTCTCACAGCCTCAGCCTGGGCCCCTCGAATGGCGTCAAACACTGGGGTCATCACTATTAGCCTCATACAAACATCTCGTATTGGGGTGCCCTCCGCCCTACGAATCAGGGCATCGGCTACAACGTTAGCATTTCCTAGATGGTACAGGATCTCACAATCATAATCCTTCACCACATCCAACCATCTCCTCTGTCGCACGTTCAGGTTGGGCTGATCCATTAAATACTTGAAGCTCTTGTGGTCTGTGTATATGGTACACCGAACCCCAAACAGATAGTGACGCCAGATCTTGAGGGCGAACATGACTGCCCCAACTCCAGATCGTGGGTGGGATACATCATCTCATGAGGCTTCATCTGCCTCGATGCGTATGCTATCACATGCCCCCTCTGCATAAGCACTGCTCCCAACCCCGATATTGACGCGTCACAATATACTACGAAGTCCTCCATCCCCTCCGCAAGGGCTAACACTGGGGCTTCGCATAGTCTCTGGCGAAGTGTCTCAAAGGATGCCTGCTGCTCTGGGCCTCATGAAAAAGCAACACCCTTCCGGGTCAACTTGGTGAGTGGCACGACGATCTTGGAGAAATCCCTGATAAATCTTCGGTAATAGCCTGCCAATCCTAAGAAACTCCTGATCTCCGTGGGGGATCTCGACACCTCCCAACTCATCATTGCCTCAATCTTGGCCGTATCGACCAATATCCCATTCTGGTTAACGAGGTCCCCAAGGAACTGGACCTCTCGTAACCAAAAATCACACTTGGAGAATTTGGCGTAAAGCCTCTCCGATCTCAAAACTCCAAGGATCTCCCTCAAATGCTCCTCATGCTGCTCTCTGGATATCGAATACACCAATAAATCTTCAATGAACACGATCACCAAGCGCTCGAACATCGGCCTGCACACTATGTTCATGAGATCCATGAACGTCGCCGGTGCATTGGTAAGCCCGAACGGCATCACCATGAACTCGTAATGCCCGTAACGAGTCCTAAACGTTGTCTTCTGGATATCCTCATCTCGCACCCTCATCTGATGATATCCAGACCTCAAGTCAATCTTGGAGAACCAAGATGCTCGCTGCAACTGATCGAACAAATCGTTGATCCTTGGCAACGGGTAACGATTCTTGACCGTCAACTTGTTCAACTCTCGGTAATCAATGCACATCCGGTGTGAACCATCCTTTTTCTTGACAAAGAGGATAGGCGCTCCCCACGGCGAACTGCTCGGCCGAATTAACCCCTTCCCCAATAGCTCTTGAAGCTGCGAGGATAACTCTTGCATCTCTGGAGGTGCAAGGCAATAGGGCACCTTGGCGATAGGTGCTGCCCCCGGAACCAAATCGATACGAAACTCTACGTGCCTCTAAAGAGGCACACCCGACAACTCCTCCAAGAAAACATCGGGAACTCTCGCACTATCGGAACCTTATCAACTGACCTCGGCCTCCCCAAATCAACCCTCGTATCCATCACATACGCCACAAACCCACTACAGCCCTGCTGTAGACTCTGTCTCGCTCTAGCGGCCGAACAAAATGCTGACCCAGAACGTGTACCCTCGTCGTACACCATAAGAACTCCCCCACTAGGGTCTCGTATGGTCACCAGCTGTCTCTCACAGTCGATGACCGCTCCAAATTTGCTCAACCAGTCCATGCCCACGATGACACAGACATCGCCCATCGCAATAGGAACTAAATCAATCGGAAACTCAACACCGAAAATCTCGAGTACACACCCTCGAATCACCTTGGTGGCATACACAACCCTTTCGTCAGCTATGGAAACTCTCAGAGGTTGACTCAACACCTCTCGACTAATACTGATGTGCTGACTAAAAGCCAAAGATACAAAAGACCGACTCGCACCCGAGTCAAATAACACCAAGGTAGGTACAAAACTCACAAGAAAAGTAGCTACGCATAACATAATATAAACACAATATCTCAAACATCAAAATAAATACATGAAAGAATACATACCAACCACAACATCGGGCGCTGCGCGGACCTCCTCCGCGGTCAACTGGAAGGCTCTCCCTTGCGCCTTCGGTGCCTCGGCCTTTACGGGCCGACTGTCTGTAGCTCTCACTGCAGCAGGGGCAGATCCCTGAGATGCTCCCTGAGCTGTCCCTCGCAATTGTGGACACTCTGCCTTCTGGTGTTCGGTCTGGTTGCAGTGGAAACATACTGCAAACCCCTTGGGGCAATCCTTGGCCATATGCCCATCCTTGCCACATTTGTAGCAAGACCCTGCTCTGACACCCAATCGTGGCTCTTGCCGCACTTGCCACAAGAGCGGCCCCTCTGACTCCCAGATCTCGAATCAGCGGGCTTGGCCTGCTTGGCTGCTGGCTGAGACTGCGGTGGTCGCCGATCTCTCCCCTGAGACTCAGCCTCCTCCCTAGCCTGGGTCTCCAACTCTATCTCCCTCTTCCAGGAATTAGCCTGAGGCTCAGAAAATGTCTGATACGTCGAGTTCACCACGAACTGCTGTATATCCCTCCTCAAAATGCTCAGATATCGGCTCATACGTGCCTACTCGGAGGACACGTGCTCTGGGCAGAACATCACCCGCTCTTGGAACATCCTCGTAATCACTGTAACAGACTCAGTACCCTACTTGAGGGTCAGAAATTCCTCGGCCAAACGCTCCCTCTCCACCTGGGGAACGTACTCATCTTGGAACATAGCAGTGAACCTCTCCTAGGTCACTGCAGCAAGCTCAACAGGCGAATAATGCGCCGTCAAAAACTTCCACCAGTCCTTCGCTCCCAAGCGAAGTTGGTTCAACGCGAACCGGACTCTCAAATGCTCTGGAGATGAGCAAGTGAAGAAACACCCCTCGATGTCTAATATCCACCTCATCATTGCAATCGGGTCCTGGGTCCCATCAAACTCCGGTGGTTTTGTGTTGTTGAACTCTCAAAACAGCAACGCATCACCACCCTGCGGCCTAGTCGCAGCTATGGCTGCAGTGGCCGCAACAACCACAGCCTCAAAAATATTAGCGTATCTCTCGTCAAGTGTCTCGATCAGGGTTGTCTTGATAGACCCGAACATCTCTTGTATCTTTGCCCTGATGGCCACAGCCACCTCCTCATGAATGATCCTACAGATCTCCTCATTCCTAACACTGCTTCTCCCTGGTGTGTGGCATGTCCCAACCATGATCTCCCTCTGAAACATGACATAAGAATATTAGGGACTCGCTCGAGTATACCCACACTCGATGACTCCACCCTACCTGTTCCTTAGTACTCTAAGGATTCTTACTTGGACTGCGTACTGACCCGGTGTCTTCAGTAGTACGGGCCCAATACTACCGTCCACACCGCATTGGCATCCATCCCAAATCCTCCTCCCAAAGACCCAAATCCCAAGTACTCTACTCTCTTTAATCATATGCTACTCACTAGCAGATCTCTCATAACCTCCTCGCTGCTATCTAAACACTATCAAGCATCCCTAGCAGCAAAACTCCTAGACTAAGGCATCACATATTAGGCCACTCTAGTCCTAATAAGAATACCTAGTCTACTCTAGCATGCATAATATAACTCATCATATAAAATAACATAATATATCTCATAACACTTATTGCAAGGGTATTTTGGGAAATCACCGTTCGGGCGCTGGCTGATCGTACACACGGCTCTGCTCTGTTTGTCTCAAAACTCTTTTTACTCTTTTAAAATTGTTTTGTTATCAAAACATTTCTCAAATCCTCAGTTTGAGTTCATATACGCCGAAGATGCATCCGAATCCCTCAAACCAAGGCTCTGATATCAACTTGTAACACCATAAAAATTAAAGCAATTTTTCACATTTTCAAAACACATTGTTCACAATTATTAATAAAATCTCATTGTATCATAACGCGGTTCCACAAAATATTTCCCAAAATCGAATTACATAAAACTCCATGTGTGTGTGTGTACGAATCATACAGGCGCCTTCCCGCGCTCCTCACTAGTACCTGAAACACATAACACAAAACACTGTAAGCAAGAAGCTTAGTGAGTTTCCCAAAATACCACTCTAACATAAATTAGCCACTCAAGGCTATAACTCTGCTGACCCTCTGGTCAGTATGTCTCAATGGGACCCTCCAGTCCCAACTCTCTCTGTGGGCCCTCTAGCCCTAACTCTAAGGACCCACTGGTCCAAACTATAGAAACTCTGAATCATGCATATCACATATCACAATAACACATAAATAACATACAATATATTAGCACATAGCTCTGTTACCACTCTAGGTAATGTATAGTGAGAAGACTCGCCTCAGATGTCTCGGTAAATCTCTGACTCGGTAGAAATATGGTCTAGCCTCCGCCTAATCACATCAAGTAAATACTCTCATAAATATAACTCTCGAGACTAGACTCAACCCTCTCTTGGCATCCTCAGAAGAGTAGAAGACCATTTTACCCCTCTCTTGACAGAAAGACCCCATTGTTGACCAAACCCTCAAAGTTAACAAAGTTAACGGTCAAACTTTGACCCGACTCGCCGAGTGCACTTGGGTGACTCGACGAGTCTACGTGTGTCCATTATCCCTCTAGTCTCGCATGACACGTCGAGTCTTTCCCCTGCTCGACGGGTTACACCTGGCATGAATCGCGGGGCCACCCTAGCTCAACTCGCCGAGTCCAAATATGAACTCGACGATTTCCGCCTTGAACTCTAGTCCTTTAATTCCCTCTGACTCACAGAGTCATTCAGCCAACTCGGCAAGTACTCAGTGAGTGAAATATGGGAAACCCTAGCCCTACTCGCCGAGTCTGTTCTTGGGACTTGGCGAGTCTACGCCATGTTCAAGCTCAAATGATCTCCTAAAGTCAGATCCGTTCCTCTAATCCATAGATCTGGCCTCCTTAAGTAATATAAACACGTAAAGTCTGGATCTTGATGCCCATGAAAAGATCCAATGGCTCTATTTAAAGAAATATCCTCAAAATGTCACCCTAAGCTCATATTACCCAATGTCACCCCATAAAGATCAGGGAGTTAAGGTCTCTGGACCTCTTTGGATCCAGATCCGCAGCCTCAACACAAGAGGGGACCAATTGCACCATCAATCACACTCTAAATGGGCTAGAAATCCTAACTCTCAAGGATTAACACCCAAAACTGAAGAAGGATCGAATATATACCTCAATATGAAGTTCTTAGGCTCTGAAATCCACAGAATAGCGCCCTATTCAGCTCCCTCTTGCCTTGGTCGCCTTCTTGCAAAAACAACCACACAAGGATCAAAAATGGTCTCTCCTTCGTCACAAACGCTCTAGATCGCTTAGGGTTTCACTCAGGGTCTGGTAGCCGCAATTGGTGGCTATAAGCCCCTTTAAATAGGCCTCAAACCCCGGGGATTAGGGTTTCATTAAACAGCGCGGACTCGCCGAGTCCACTAGTCGACTCGCCGAGTCCGGTCATTAACCCGGACGGAATTCGTGACTCTACTCGGCGAGTCTAAGCATCAACTCGCCGAGTCCCTCCAAAATCTCCATAATAAATGAAAAAAATAATGTACCTGGAACTATGGATGTTACAAAACTGGAAAATTTTCCACAACCAAACGCAGTCTAACGTTCTCATTCCAGCAAAAGTCATATATGTATATTTTAAATCCATTTACTTGTATGTTTGAGAGTATTGTCAATTAAATATATTCGTTAAGTTATTAAATTAAAAACGTTTCACGAAACAGGAGAAAAAAAGGTGGTTACCCAAAGTTACAACCGTAGTAGAAGATCCAAATGGCGGAGATCATACATATTACGAACATGGACAAAAAGCTCCACGCATAGCATATTTTCTTAACGGAACACATATCATTATTTGACTTGCAGAAAGTGCGTCGGACCCATACATATAGAGAAACCATTTACTAAATAATTACACATACCATAGTGGAAGATCCAAATTAATGGTGGAGATCATATATATTAAAAAGACGAATAGATAAATGCCACATGGTGGCTCAAATCCTATATTAATATCCTCTCTTTTTTAATTAAAATACACAAATTGAGACCCTACTCTAATCACCTCTCTATATACTACTATATATATGCGTCGGTCTTTCATTGAATTTTCATCTAAACAAACATTGATCATTATTCACAAACAACTTAACATGTCAAGACTGACTACTGAGCTCTTTGAGAATGAAATGAGGCATTTTATTTCAAGAAAACTTCTACTTCACACTTATTCATACCAACAACCAGCGGCTGCTGTGACAGCCCCGTCACCGTCAAGCCCATATACAGAACATAACAACTTTGATGCGAATGTGGTGATGGTGCTGTCGGTGCTGATATGCGCTCTGATTTGCTCACTAGCGTTGCACTCCATCATCAGGTGTGTATTAAGATGCACGGGATTCTCTAGTTCGGAAAGTAGCGGTAGCCAGGAAACAACTTTAGTTAAAGCCAACACTGGAATCAAGAAAAAAGCATTAAAGAGTTTCCCAACAGTCAGCTATTGGGAAGGACTGAAGCTAGCAGGATTGAACAAAGAATGTGTTATATGCTTGGGTGACTTTTCAACAGGAGAGCGAGTAAAAATACTGCCCAAGTGCAACCATGGATTTCATGTGGGTTGCATCGATAAATGGCTGAGTTCACATTCATCTTGTCCAACTTGCAGGAACTCCTTACTTGAAACATGTCAAAACTTTGTCACAGGTGGGAAATGTAGCAGCAGTATGTCTTCGCAACTGCAAGAGCAAGGTCCAAGAAATACTACTATTTTAACCATATTGCCTCTGTCGCATGAAGGTCTTGTACGAAATTATGAGACGTGACTACCACAAAATGAACAAATCAAATGTAATTACTGTAATAATCATACGTAGATAGGTAGGAATTGCCCATTGAGTAATTTAAATTATTATTGACACCAAAAGTTCTTTCCATACAATAAATTACATGTAATCGCTACAACGATAAGACCCTATACCGATGACACTTTCAACCCCTATACCGACGATAAGTCATCGGTAAAGCCTTGCCTGTATCGACGATTTGTCGTCTTTGAAAAGTCATCGGTAAAGCCTTGCCGGTAGAAGTGGAAATATCGTCGGTGTAAATGTCGTCGGTACAAGTCAACCAATTCCGACGACTTGTCGTCAGAACACAGTCGTCGGAAATGATCTTCGACAAAAAAAAGTTTTAATATATTTTTTAACAGACGACTTATCGTCGAGAGAGATTTAGTTGTTCAGATGACTTGTCGTCGAGAAAACTACGTAACTATCAATTCCTTTTTAGCTATACTGACGACATGTCGTCGGTAAAGGTTAGACCGTTTTACAGTTAAGATTTTTTAAATATACCAAACATGTTTTTTAAACAGCTCTTGACATTATATATGTAGAATACTTTCAAACACTAAATAACCAAAACAAGCCATCAAAGTTCAAATTCAAGAACTATTACATACCTAAAATAACAAATAAAAGAAAAAACCAGTTTTCAACAAACATCGACATCGGTCCTCTTGTTCACCTCAATATCGTTGGTTGGCTCGGGGGTATTTTTTGGATAGAATTGAAAGTGTGGCATTTGGTGGTTGGAAGTTAGGAATTTTGGATGCCAATCATTGTTGCATTTGTTGCATATATTATTGCATATATTGCGCTTTGTTGGGTTAATACAACAACTTGGGAATTATCCGTATTTTGAGATTGGGATTTGAAAGATTTGGATTGTTTGGAATGTTGATTTGGATTTAAATGATTGTTGATGCTTGGTCTCTAGCCAACTCAGTGAACATTTATGTGTCTTTCACCGAGGGCACGAGTGAGACAATGTTCTTCATTTGCGTGTTAGCCCTCCCGGAGCTCTTCTTGCATCTTCTTATACTCCAATTGAATCTTATCCTAAAATGAAAAAACAATAAACATGCATTAAATTTAAACACTGAATAATATAATTAACTTTAAAAAAATATATTAATAATAATAATAATAATAATAATAATAATAATAATAATAATAATAATAATAATAACAACAACGACAACAACAACAACATATTAACTTCGTTTATTATTTTCCCCATCTCGTTCTGCTTATGGTGTACACCAACATCGACCTTCCTTGAAACGTATTTGTCTCCAACCATTATTATGTTGCGGGCTTTGTCCTTTGTCAATCTATAATAAGCCACAGACAATTAATATATTTATATAAGTGTTAATAATTTTTTTTATACAATACAAATAAATTTAGTTAACTTCTCGCATCGTCTGTCTGTATATGATTTACTACGATAACCACTTGTATGTGGAAGTTTGATCCTACATTCTTTACCTTTTGCCGATTGATTCCTATAACCCTCATCCAAAAAAAAAAGATCAATCATACCATTCCAAGCATTGCCATCCATTTCTTCCGATGGGTTTTCTCTTGCACCTTCCACATCATCATATCCACCAGCTTCGTAAAAATAAGTTTTCAAAACATGTGTGTTCTTTATAACCTCTTTGGTAGTCGACATTTACAGCCGCTCAAACATCTTCCCACAAACTAGTACTTCGATACATATTAAGTTCACAATATGTCTGCACTAAAAAAACAAGTTTAATTAGTATTAAAATATTTAAATAGTATATAAAATGTTACTTATAAAAAGTATTGTGAACTGACTTCTATCTCAGGATACATAGTCTCTTTATGTTCGAGCGGAACACGTTGTAAAGACCTAAAATGGAGTGGT
Source organism: Lactuca serriola (assembly GCF_051521515.1). Lineage (NCBI taxonomy): Eukaryota > Viridiplantae > Streptophyta > Magnoliopsida > Asterales > Asteraceae > Lactuca > Lactuca serriola. The sequence continues at coordinate 285,863,257 of NC_136411.1, forward strand.
ATATGTCCTACCACAAAATTTGAGATAAAGCTTGTTAACATTTTTCCGTTTTCCCAACAAATCAATAAGTCTACCCATCTCTATCAACTTGCACGGGTAAAGGATTTTCACCGGTGGACACACATTTTATGCATATTCAAACTTCATTTGCCACATACTTTCTTCGGGCTAGCTACGTCGACACATAAAATTGGAAATTTAGAAAATTAGAACTTTAAAAATATATCTAATATACTTACAAATTTCATTTAACTTAAAAGATTCACAACCTGCTGGTACCTTGCATGTGCCCTCGTGTGGAGGTCTTTGCCCACTCTCTCCTCCATACCCCCTTACGACATTTGTTGCCATATGTCTAACAAATATTATAAATGTACAACATCATTAATCAGAATGTATAAGTTATAAATTATACTAAACACACTTTAAACAAAACTAATAAACAATTTTAAGCAATCAAAATGTATAATAACCATAACATACCATTAATCAGAATCATCACTAGAACAATATGCATGTACAACTTATCATTAATGAATTCGTCATCAATTCTGAAATCGTCATCATTAATTGAAGAGTACGTATCACCATCGTCTTTGCCATCATTTATAGTAGGAGCCACACTTGATTCACAATCATAATTACTTTCTAAAGAGTATATATCACCACCATCTTTAGCGTGTGTATCACCACTGTCATTGCCTAAGTCGACAACAAATAAAAAATCATTTGATCGAGTGTCTTTGATGATATCTATCTCATTAAAAATGATACTTGGATTATCCCAAAGTTTTCAATGATGAAAATCTTCCATAACTCTCTAGTTATTTTTCGTGTAGGATTCCGGAGAGAAAACACTTATTTATTTTGTGTTGCTTAGATGTATTGTTGATCATCAAACCATGTTTTACCGACATACCATTCATGATATTGATAACAAGCATATTTTTTTTTATTAATTAAGAATCCATTATTTAAGGATACTTTGAACCATTTACACTGAAATAGTACAACTAAGTAACCATGTAAATCGTTCAACTCTATGATGTCCTCCATTTGACCATATAATGGTGTATCGTCTAATCCTAATGCAACAATACCACTATTTTGAGTAGTGTATTGGATATCACGACTAAGAACAACAAATCAAACACCGTTTATAATGCAGCCAGTGTAAGAATATGCATTTAACAGACCATGTGCCAATTCCATTAATTCGTTAGTATAGTCCGAAGGCGATTCTTTTTGGAGACGATAAATTTGTAAGGAAATATAATATTCTACATTTATGTAATAATATAAATTAGTTTTGAATTATAAATTTATAAAATATTTACCTTTCTTTTGAATCATGAAGGAAATTTCGTTTTCAAATAAGTTGTGGGCAATTCTGATTTGAATCTGTTGGATGTGGGACAAAACAATTAGAATAGTTTGACGATGTCATAGCACTATCGAAAAAGTAGTTAATAGATCACAAAACATACGATTTGTATCATTTCGTCTCATCATTAGCGCATTTGTTTAGTACAAATCAATGCAATGATTTGGTTGGCCTCTTTACAAAGTCCGACGAGCTTCTTAGTGGAAAACAGTGGACCTTGTGATGAGAACACATAAAATTGTCTTTATGGAAGGTCGGGATCCTCATTTCTATCAAAACGATTGAATTTGATTTGCATACCCTCAAGATACATAAAGCAGGATATCAAAGGTTCATCTGCAACATAACCCTTTGCATTGAACTTTCGAGCTTGGCTTTGTTTCTGACATAATTTTTAAGTTTTTTCATGTAGCTTTCAAATGGATACATCCATCTCATCTGTACAGGACCTCCAAGAATGGATTCTTTACGTAAATCAAGAACTAGTTGAATCATTATGTTGAAGAATGTTGGTGGATATATCAACTCTAGATTGCATAATATCTTCACCACTTTTGATTGGGCTTTTCTCATGTCGCTAACATCCAAGGACCATGCAAAATATTTTTGAAAGAATGTACATAAGTTAATGAGTGGTGTTGAAACATTTGATGGGGGGGGGGGGGGCTACTAAAATCCCTATAGGTAGCAACCGTTGCATGAGGTTGTGATGATCACAAGATTTTAGTCCAACCATATTTGATTCAATATCATTCACCTTCTTCTTAAAGTTCGATCCAAAACCATCAGGTTGTCTCACTTCTTTAATGAATTAACAGGAATGTTGTTGATCAATTGGTTTGAAAGAGTAATCAACATGTGGTAGTATTGCTTTCTTCTCCTTGTTGACTTCCTTCTTGTTGTTGTTTTTATTCTTCTTGTTGACTTTCTCTTTTGGCCATAGATCTGGCTGAATGCTCATTTTTTATCAAGTCATCTCTTGCTCCTTTTGTGTCTTTGGTTTTTTCATGAGAAAATATGATAGGAAACCACCCCAAAGACTTGGAAATGCTTGTCGAGACCTTATATGATCAAACAAAGGAGGTGTATCGTCATAAGGGTGTGTGTGCGGCCAAGGTGTGCGGCTAGTCTGTGAGTGCGGTTGCTCACAGAAGTGTGCGGCCGTACACTCCTCATTCGTTCTCGAAATGTCGATTTTTAGATGTTCTAGTGCTAATACCAAGTCCTACTAGTGAATGAAGGCCAAACTCTTCAATTTGGAGAGCTTTAACGTGTGTACGGCCACCTTATGAAGGTGTGCGGCCGTACACCTTCATGTGATGAAGAACATGATGAATTTTGATGGTTGAGGGCTTAGATCAAAGGGTCCTTAATGAATGATAAGCTAGGTGATGGAAACTCACGTTTTTCAGGCCATGAGAGCGTTCTTGGATGAAGTTTTTAGAGAGAGAAAGTAGAGAGAGAATGTAGAGTGTAGCCAAATGAAATGAATGAGTGCAGGGGTCATCCTATATAAATAGGGATAAGTGTGCGGCTGGAGGATGGGTGTGCGGCCATACACTCGGGTGTGAGGGCACACACTCATGTGTGCGGCCACACACTCATGTGTGCGACCATACACTCGGGTGTGCGGCCACACAGTCATTTGTGCGGCCATACAGTCGGGTGTGCGGCCACACACTCATGTGTGCGGCCATACACTCGGGTGTGCGGCCACACACTCATGTGTGTGGCCACACACTCCTTTTGATGGAGTGTTTGGCCTTTTTGCAACCCTAAATCTTAAGCCAACCCATCCCTAATTCAAACTTTGGTTGTACAAGACTTTAGATCATCCAAACAGACTCAAAACAATGCTAAAAGGTAGCTGAAAACGAGTTTAACATTGATAGAATTTGACTAAGGTACAAGGTAGAAGTTTTGGGTTGTCACATCATCCCCCCGTTAGAGGGAATGTCGTCCCGAAATTCAAGAATAGAGTACAATCATGAACTTGGAAATAGATGAGGATACTTCTGCTTCATTGAATCCTTGCGCTCCCAAGTGAATTCAGGACCCCGCTTGGCATTCCAGCAGACATTCATTATCGGGATGCGACTTTCCTTGGTACGTTTCCTTCACGGTCCATGATTTCTATAGGTTCTTCTACAAAATGTAGACTTTCGTCCAGATCGATCTCGTCGAGAGGAATCACAAGTGTCTCGTCGGACAGACACTTCTTTAGGTTCGATACGTGGAAGATAGGATGGACGTTGTTGAGTTCTCGGGGTAACTGGAGTTTGTATGCTACGGGACCGATCCTAGCTACGATCTCGAATGGCCCAATGTACCTTGGGTTTAGCTTTCCACATTTTCCAAAACGTATTATGCCTTTCCATGGTGAGACCTTCAAAAGGACGCGGTCACCGACCTGGAATTCCAAGGGGTTTCATCGTTTATCGGCGTAGCTCTTTTGTCTATCTCATGAGGCTTTCAGTCGTTCTCGGATTTGCACGATCTTTTTAGTCATCTCTCGGATAATCTCAGGACCAGTGAGATTGTTGTCGGGGACTTGACCCTTAACTAGCTGCGTGTCACCCACTTCAGCCCAACACAGAGGAGATCTGCACTTGCGGCCATAGAGGGCTTCAAACGGCGCAACCTTCATGTTGATATGGTAGCTGTTGTTGTAGGAAAATTCGACCAAAGGAAGATGAGTGTACCATGACGCGCCGAAGTCGATGACGCATGCTCTCAAGATATCTTCCATGGTCTGAATTGTTCTCTCACTCTGTCCATCAGTTTGCGGATGGTAAGCCGTGCTCATATCCAATTTAGTTCCAAGAGCCTTCTATAGTGATTGCCAGAATCTCGAGGTAAACCTGCTATCTCGGTCGGAAATAATGGATACAGGTACCCTATGAAGGCGAACTATCTCTTGAATGTAGATCCGTGTGAGTCTCTCCATCTTGAAGTTTTCTTTGATTGGCAGGAAGTCGGCGGACTTCGTCAACCGATTGACAATTACTCAGATGGCATCGTGCTCACTCGGAGATCTGGGTAACTTGGTGATAAAATCCATCGTTATCCTTTCCCACTTCCACTCAGGTATCTCTGGCTGATGGAGTAGACCTGAGGGCTTTTGATATTCGACCTTCACCTTAGCGCAAGTTAGGAACTTGCCCACGAAGGTAGCGATCCCTGCTTTCATGTTCGGCCACCAATATAGTTTCTTGAGATCGAGGTACATCTTGTCCGAACCTGGGTGAACGGAGAATCTAGTCTTGTGAGTTTCGTTCATTATAACCTCTCTGTAACTACCGAAATTTGGGGTCCAGATCGGGTCCATGAAATAATAAACTTCATCTCCCTTGATCTCTAGGTTCTTTTCCATTCCTCTCAAGGCTTCACTCGACATGTTCTCTAGTTTTAAGGCTTCCAGCTGAGCCTCCTTGATTTGTGCGGATAAATGGGAATGGATAGTCATGGTCAGCGCCTTCACTCTACGACCTGAGTACTCTTTTCGGCTGAGGGCATCTGCCACCACATTGGCCTTGCCGGGATGGTAGCGAATTTCGCACTCGTAATCACTAAGTAGCTCAACCCATCGATGCTGCCTTATGTTTAGCTCCTTCTGGTCGAAGATATGCTACAAACTTTTATGGTCAGTGAAGATAGCACACTTGGTTCCATAGAGATAATGTCTCCAGATCTTTAACGCAAAGACCACTGGTCCTAACTCTAAATCGTGAGTTGTGTAATTGACCTCGTGCGTTTCAACTGTCTCGAGGCGTAGGCGATGACCTTTCCTCGCTGCATGAGCACACAACCTAGGCCCTGATTAGATGCATCACAGTAGACAACGAAGTCCTCCATCCCTTCAGGAAGGGACAAGATAGGTGCGATACATAGGGTCAGCTTCAACGTTTGGAACGCAGTGTCTTGCTTCTCGCTCCAACAAAAGAGTACGCCTTTCTGAGTCATAGTGGTTAAGGGTTTGGAAATTCTGGAGAAATTCTCGATAAATCTGCGATAATAGCCAGCGAGACCCAAGAATTGTCCGATTTCTGTGGGCGTCTTCGGCGCATACCAATTCTCTATCGCTTTGATATTGGAAGGGTCCACGTGACCAAGGAAATTCAGCTTCCTAATCCAGAACTCACATTTTGAAAATTTTGCATATAGCTTCTCTGACCTTAAGGTTTCTAGCACCTACCTCAAATGATGTTTATGATCGTTCTCACTCTGCGAATAGACAAGTATATCGTCAATGAACACAGTCATGAACTTGTCTAAGAAAGGGCAGCAAACTCGATTCATCAGGTCCATGAATATTTCCAGTGAGTTGGTCAGACCAAAGGGCATTACTACAAACTCGTAGTGTCCATAGCGAGTTTGGAATGTTGTATTGGGCACATCATTCTCATGAACTCGCAACTGATGGTACCCTAATCATAGATCGATCTTTGAGAAATAACTGGCTCCCTGAAGTTGGTCGAAGAGATCGTCGATTCTGGGTAAGGGATATCAATTCTTGATGGTCAGCTTATTCAGCTCTCGGTAGTCAATGCACATCCGAAAGGATCCATCCTTCTTTTTCACAAATAAGATCGGAGCTCCCCAAGTTGAGGAACTCGGCCTTATGAATCCTTTGTTGATCAGCTCATTGAGCTGGCTGGATAATTCATGCATTTCTGTTGGCGCTAAATGGTAAGGAGACTTAGCTATAGGAGTAGCTCCGGGGATCAAGTCAATGCGAAACTTGACTCGATGCTCGGGAGGAATTCCTGGGAGATCTTCAGGGAATACAACAGGAAAGTTGCAGACTTCGGGGTTGCTCTCAAGGTCTTTACCCTCTTGTGTCTCATTAACGACATGAGCTAGGAACACATGGCATTCCTTCCGCATGTACTTCTGAGCTTTGACGCACGAGATGATACGAAGGTTTGAACTGAGTTTATCACCATAAATCATAAGGGCTTTGCCAGAGGGAAGGTTGAGGCGAATAGCTTTTTCGAAACAAAGGATATCAGCATGATTGGGGCTCAACCAATCCATACCGATAATGACATCGAAACTCTTAATAGATACAGGCATAAGATCGATAGGAAAGGAATGATTTCCTAAGGTAAGAGTACAGCCTATGGATATATCGTTCGCACTCTCTTTCTTTCCATTAGACATCTCGACGGTAAACATTTTGGTTAAAGTTTGGGATTTACATTTGATTAGATGTTTGAATGCATGGCTAACAAAACTCCTCTCCGCACCGGAATCGAAAAGAATGCATGCATGAGAGTTGTCAAGGAGGAATGTACTCATAACAACAGTAGGATCAGCGACCGTTTCTTCCTGGCCCATTGCCAGCACCCTTCCTGCATTGCCACCCATTGTTTCCTTGGGACAATCTCTCTTGAAGTGACTCACCTCTCCAAAGCCATAACATGCTTGGTCAACACATGCCCCGGGATCCTGATTGGTTGGTTGGACTGGTCCTTTGCAAAATTGAGCTGTGTGTCCCTTCTTGGCACAGTTGGTGCACGACATCTCCCGACACTGTCCTTGATGATGGTAGTTGCAGTTATTGCACAGAGGTAGTTTTCCAGTGTAGCGACTGCGGTTTGTTAGAGTAACGGGGACTGCAGCAGGAGTAGTAGCAGCGTTGACTGCCACTATTTGTTGTTTCTTGGAGGGCACCTGAGAGGATTGGCCCTTGCGCTTGTTTTGAAATCTCTTCTTCCCACTACTCTCCTTCTGTGGTGTAGGAGTAGCCATCACCTCGTCAAGATCGACTCCATGATCGATCAGAGTCTGAGCCAGATCCTTGGCGCTCTCAAATATGGTCGGCCTCGTAGCCAAGACATTTCCTTTGGTTGGTTGCGTCAGCCCCCAGATGTACCTCTAGATTTTCTTGCTTTCTGGGGTGACCATTCCTAGACAGAGGAGTGCCAAGTCACAGAACCTAGCAGTGTAGGCGGCGATGTTAGAACCCTTCATCTTCAAGTTCCAAAGTTCGTGCTCCAACTTTTGCACTTCGCCCCTCGAGCAATATTCTGCAAGCATGAGTTCCTTCAGTTTTTCCCAACCCATGGCAATAGCCACCGGTAGGGTTAGGGTTTTAACTCGAGCATTCCACCAGGTCAAGGCTCTATCGGTGAAGGTGCAGGCGACGAACTTCACCTTGTTTGCTTCGGAACAGGCACAAATTTTGAAGATGGATTCGATCTTCTCGAACCATCGAGTCAGAGCGATGACTCCTCCATTTCCATCGAAGGACTTGGGTTTTGCAGTCATGAAGTCCTTGTAGGAACACTCCTTTATATTTCCCTGACTTCCGCCGTGTCTTTGAGGATCGGTTCCACCTCCAGCCCCACCAGAGTTTACTTGTGCCATTGTTGCGGTTACAACAGCGGTAACTGCTGCCTGGAACATGACGGGGTCGAACTGGGGAGGTGGTGGTGGTGGCAGAGTGTTTTCCCTTCTGTTGGGTCTTGGTCAAGGAGGCATCTTTTTCTAGAAACAATCAGGAAGAAGAGGATGGTAAGTCCTCAAGATATACGAAACGAGATATATTTCATCCTGATGATAAAATGTTCTACCAAGAGATAAGCACAGGAAGGTTACTGATGCAAGTAAGTTATCGCTTAGGAAAGAAGAGGTAGCAACACTTGGAGTGATTATATATAGTGAGTTTGGATCTAGCTAAAATACTCCTATAGTATTTTATGTGAGATGTTTTGGTAAGTTTTTCGACTTGCTGCAACACCATAGTCACGCCCAAGCACATGTTGGTCATGTCTCGAATGAATATAGTTGATCAAGCTATATTGACCCTAGATTACATAACTGCCCAGGTTTAACCGCAATGTCCAACATCCAAATACTTTTGTGTTTTTTTTCTTACGACATGGATTCTGATACTCGGGTATACTTATATAAAAATACTTGCATTTTTGAAAGTATACTTTTTAGTTTAGAGCACTTAGGCCCCTTAATATTTATAGTTGTATACCATGCAAGGTTTGGTATACTTAGTTCTCTATAAACAAGGGCTTTGATACCAATATGTCACACCCCGAAACCGTGATGGCAGAATCGTTCCGAGGTGGAGGACGTCATGTGTAGTACCACAACATTTGTAAAGCAAGCATAGTAAACACAACCAAACATTGAATACAATCATAAAAAGTATTTACATCGGTTTGAAACTTGTTTTAAATACATCTAAAGTATGTAAAATATAGAAAAACATGACTCTTATTGCTCCGGCTCCTCTAATCCAAGAAGTACCTGTTTACTGATTCCCTGAGAATAGAAGCAGTTTTGAAAAATATCAGCATAAAGCTGGTGAGTTCATAAGCATTGAGTTTTGGTGGAAAAATGTTCCTTGAATTCTTTTGAAAAGTGTTCATCAAGAAAATCCTATATTTTCTTATGAAAAGCGTGTTTGTAAACCCATGAGTGTGTGGGTCCAGGCTCTGTGTGTGGTTGCTCATACGAGTGTGCGGCTGCACAGAGGGTGTGTGCGGCTGTACACAAGACTGTGTGGCCGTCCACTCCTCATTTGTGCCCAAAATGTCGATTTTTAGATGTTCTAGTGCTAATACCAAGTCCTACTAGTGAATGAAGGCCAAACTCTTCACTTTGGAGAGCTTTAAGGTGTGTACGGCCACCTTATGAAGGTGTGCGGCCATACACCTTCATGTGATGAAGAACATGATGAACTTTGATGGTTAAGGGCTTAGATCAATGAGTCCTTCATGTATGATAAGCTAGGTGATGGAAACTTACGTTTTTGAGGCCTTGAGAGCATTCTTGGATGAAGTTTATAGAGAGAGAAAGTAGAGAGAGAAAGTAGAGTGCAACTAAATGAAAGGAATGAGTGAAGGGGTCACCATATATAAATAGGGATGAGTGTGCGGCTGGAGGATGGGTGTGCGGCCACACACTCGTGTATGCGGCCATACACTCGGGTGTGCAGCCACACACTCCTTTTGATGGAGTGCTTGGCCTTTTTGTAACCCTAAATCTTAAGCCAACCCATCCCTAATTCAAACTTTGGTTGTACAAGGCTTTAGATCATCCACACAAGCTAAAAACAATGCTAAAAGGTAGCTGAAACGAGTTTAACATTGATAGAATTTGACTAAGGTACAAGGTAGAAGTTTCGGGTTGTCACACCATCTTCAGAGTAAGTATCACCACTGTCATTGCCTAAGTCGACAACAAATAAAAAATCATTTGATCAAGTGTCTTTGATGATATCTATCTCATTAAAAATGATACTTGGATTATCCCAAAGTTTTCAATGATGAAAATCTTCCACAACTCTCTAGTTATTTTTTCGTGTAGGATCACGGAGAGAAAACACTTATTTATTTTGTGTTGCTTAGATGTATTGTTGATCATCAAACCATGTTTTACCGAGATACCATTCATGACTGATATTGATAACAACCATATTCTTTTATTAATTAAGAATCCATTATTTAATGACACATTGAACCATTTACCATGAAATAGTACATCTGAGTAACCATGTAAATCGTTCAACTCTATGATGTCCTCCAGTTGACCATATAATGGTGTATCGTCTAATCCTAATGAAACAATACAACTATTTTGAGTAGTGTATTGGATATCAAAACTAAGAACAACAAATCAAACACCGTTTATAATGCAACCAGTGTAAGAATATTCGTTAGTATAGTCCGAAGGCGATTCTTTTTGGAGACGATAAATCTGTAAGGAAATATCAGATTCTACATTTATGTAATAATTTAAATTAGTTTTAAATTATAAATTTATAAAGTATTTACCTTTCTTTTGAACCATGAAGGAAATTTTGTTTTCAAACAAGTTGTGGGCAATTCTGATTCGAATCCGTTGGATGTGGGACAAAACAATTAGAATAGTTTGACGATGTCATAACACTATCGAAAAAGTAGTTAATAGATCACAAAACATACGATTTGTATCATTTCATCTCATCATTAGTGGATTTGTTTAGTACAAATCAATGCAATGATTTGGTTGGCCTCTTTACAAAGTCCGACGAGCTTCTTAGTGGAAAACAGTGGACCTTGTGATGAGAACACATAAAATTGCCTTTATGGAAGGTCAGGATCCTCATTTCTATCAAAACGATTGTATTTGGTTTGCATACCCTCAAGATACATAAAGCATGATATCAAATGTTCATCTGCAACATAACCCTTTGGCATTGAACTTTCAAGCTTGGCTTTGTTTCTAACATAATTTTTAAGTTTTTTCATGTAGCTTTCAAATGGATACATCCATTTCATCTGTACAGGCCCTCCAAGAACGGGTTCTTAAGGTAAATCAAGGACTAGTTGAATCATTATGTCAAAGAATGTTGGAGGATATATCAACTCCAGATTGCATAATATCTTCACCAGTTTTCATTGGGCTTTTCTCATGTCGCTAACATCCAAGGACCGTGCAAAAATTTTTTTTAAAGAATGTACACAAGTTAATGAGTGTTGTTGAAACATTTGATGGGGGGCCTACTAAAAGCCCTATAGGTAGCAACCATTGCATGAGGTTGTGATGATCACGAGATTTTAGTTCAACCATATTTGATTTAATATCATTCACCTTTTTCTTAAAGTTCGATCCAAAACCATCAGGTTGTCTCACTTCTTTAATGAATTAACAGGAATATTGTCGATCAATTGGTTTGAAAGAGTAATCAACATGTGGTAGTATTTCTTTCTTCTTCTTGTTGACTTCCTTCTTGTTGTTGTTTTTATTCTTCTTGTTGACTTTCTCTTTTGGTCATAGATCTGGCTGAATGCTCATTTTTTTCAAGTCATCTCTTTCTCCTTTTGTGTCTTTAGTTTTGTCATTTATTAGTGTTGTATTCAAGACACTCTTATCTACATTTTCACCACATGCATCACATCTATATTGTGATTTGGTTCGAGGGAAGACCAATACTCAGGCTCAAAGAAGATACTCCATTTCGTCCAATTCAATATTCTTTTTTTTTGCTTCATCGTCATGCCTTCTTATTTGCAGCCCTGTGCTAAGGACGTTTTTCCCGGAATACGATCAGGAGGATGTAATGGGAAATCATTGATAGTCCATAACAACATTGCACACATATTGAAAATAGTGTTGGTTGAAGCATTTATCATTTGGACTCCTTCAACCCACAACACTTTCAACTCATCCACCAAAGGCCTCAAGAAAATGTCAATGTCCTTTTAAGGTGATCAAGGGCCATGAATCAACAAATTTAGCATGAAAGAAGACTTTTCCATACATATCCACAGTGATGTATTGTAGGTAGTCAATATAATCGGCCAAGTACTATATCACCCTTGAAAAATGGTGTGAACTTAGGGGTGCACAGATATGTGCATATGTAGTTATATATTTTGTGTAGAATCTTGATACTTTTTGGCTATTTTATTTTAATTAATGAACAAAAGGTACTTAATTATGTTTAAATTATATTTTCAGCCTAAGAGACATGTTCGGAAGCAAAAGGAAGCGGGAAATGCAATCGGAAGCTCGAGAATTGAAGAAAGAAGAAAAAGAGTAAAAAAACCAGATGTACTCGACGATTCGGACACCTACTCGACGAGTAGGCACGAACCTTCACGAACCAACAAGTGCGATACTGCGCACGGATTTGAAGTGAGGGACTCGGCGAGTCGGTCTATGGACTCAACGAGTCGCCCCTGTTTTAAAAAACTATATAATGGGCATAAAACCACGAGACAAGGACTTTTTCTAGAACCCTTGGAGAGAAAATTGCGATTGAAAGTGCTGCTAGAGCTCTAGAACACGTGGATCAACCTTAGCATTCAATTTTGACGAGATCGAAAGGCACGATTATATTCTCTTTTCTTAATCTAGTGTTTACATCTTGTTTGAATCATTAGGTTTAGTTTATGAGACGTTTTATGCTATGAATATGAGCTAAAAACTCATTTCTTCTGTTTAGGGTAGACAAACTTATCACTATGGTTTGAAGTTTATGGCTTGCATTGTTTAATTTGTTGAATTTTGTTTTGTTAAGCTTGTTAAAGACCCTCATGTGTTGCCAATAACTATTTTCTGTTAATTATCAAGTATATTAAGTTGCATGAACATTTGTTGATTGCTTGTCTCATATAATTTATGTGAAAGCAATCTTATGTGCCTTGGAATAGTGAACATGAAACTAGGGGTTAATTAGAAAATAGGTAAATCAATGTGTGAGCTTGTGTGACGAACAACCATACGAAAAGTTAATTGAATTAGTAATTTAATTAGCTAACTACAAGTCTTTCTTAATCCGAATCAATAAACTAGTAAACTCATTAATTTAACCAATTGGCCACTATTTGAATTGATTTGTTTTCTAAGGATTAGTAATAGTGAACATGAACCTAATCATATTAATCGGTAGCCAATGACAAATTAATCCATTGCACATGCCATAAAATCAACCATAGGAATAAGTAAGTTAAACCTGAACAAAAGTCTCCTTTATTATTGAATTTAGTTGATTTTTATTTGTTTTAGTTGCTAATTGTCTTGTTTGAGTGTTAGTTAAGTGCTTAAGTTTCTATTCTTGCAAAACTAGAGAAAACCTCTTTTCTTTTATTATTATTTTTTTAGATAATTCTATTAGTTAGTTTACTTAACGTTCTCTGTGTTCAATACCATGCTTGCTCAACTATACCACCAATTGACAGGTACACTGCCTTTTGTGTGTTTAAATTATATTTAAAAAGTGGGATTAAAGCTAGTGCATTTAACACACATCAAGTTTTTGGCGTCATTGCCGGGGAACGGTTCAAAAATAAATTTTAATTACTAGTATTATCGATACTTTGTGTGAGATCTATCTTATACAAAGTTACTACTTAAGTAAATTAGTTATTAGGTTTGAGTTTTAGTTTATTTGTTTTTAGGATTTTCAATTTTTTTTTTGTTTTATCTTTCACTCGTCGAGTCCAGTTGCGGGTACTTGACGAGTACAAAGCAATTTTCAGTTTCGTTTTTATTTCATTTTTGTTCTTTTTACGCGTGTTTCTTGTTTTCTTGCAGGTTTTATATGACCTGAGGTTCACACACACCTCTTTTTCCTCCATTCGAAGGCCCAGAATCCGCTCTTAAGAAGAACAAGGGCAAAGCCGTTGAAGACTCAAACCCGTCAAGGACATCACCTTTCAAGGACCTTAAATCGGTCTTTGGGAAGAAGAAAAGCAAGAAAGTTGGTGAGTCTAGCAGTCAAAAGAGCGGGGAAAGCAAATTTGAGAGTTTTGAAGAAAATCTGATCCTAAAAGTAACTGAATACGAGTCCGAATACAAAGAAGAAAGTAAGCAAGAAGGCAAACCCGACAACACTATGGCGGACATTGCCGACCTCTCGATGGAGGCATAAAAAAAGAGGATTCGAGACGACACTGGTCCGGGGCTTGTGCAACCCGCTATACTCGCTACTGCCACATTTGAACTTAAGGGGCACATCCTTTCTGCATTAAAGGAGATTCCTTTCACTGGAAAGGATCATGAAGACGCTAATAACCATATCGATGAAGTTAACAACATCGTCGACTACTTTAACATTCGGAATGTACCAAGAGAAACGGTGTTGTTGAGGATGCTCCCTGTCACCTTTAAAAGGGCCGCAAAGGGTTGGTTGAAAGCACTACCATCGGGCACGATTACTACATGGGAAAAAATGCGTGAGAAATTTTTAGAACAATTTTTCCCACCATCTAAAGTTGCTAAGCTCAAAAAGGCCATTGCAAATTTTGAACAACAAATGGGTGAGTCGATATACGAAGCATGGGAGCGCTACAAGGGTCTAATTAGGAGTTGCCCACAAAATGACCTCAATGTGCAACAAGGAGTATCAATCTTTTATGATGGGGTAAACGTCACCACTAGACAACTCCTTGACTCTCAAGGCCCATTAACAAAGAAAAATTTGGCTGAAGTTAGGGAACTCATTGAAGAATTATGTAAGCACTCTAGAGAATATCATAACCCAAGGAATGACTCAACTCAAGGGGTGGTGAATGCTATAACCGATGATATGGTAGCAGTGATGGCAAAATTAAAGAGCATGGATCGAAGAATGATGAAGATGGACCAATCCGTCCATGCCATTAGAGAAGGATGTGATAACTGTAGAAGGCCTCATATTACTACGGATTGTGATCTTGATGAGAATAGGAACTAGAAAGCCCAAGTGTGTTACTCAAGTGGTGATAGATATGATGATGATTAGCGAAAACCCAAGAAAGATGGTTACCCTATGATGAATACAAGAAGGCGAAGGAAGAAAAGTATAAGCAAAAAGCAAGAGGTTTTTATCAAAGGGAGTAGCCGGAGCAAGAAAAGAAATTCGACTTTAAAGATATGCTAACAAGATTTGCAGCTATATCCGAGAAAAGGCACAACGATACCGATGTTGCAATAAATGATTAACAAAATATGTTGAGAGATCAACAAAGCATGATTAAAGAGCACCAAATTATGATGAAAGATCAACAAGCTCTACTTAGGAATCAGCAGGCTTCCATTCTCAACATTTAAAAACAGCTAGGACAACTTGCACTACAAATAAACAAGAGACGAACGGGTGGACTTCCTAGTAATACAAAAAATAATCCGAAAGGCGCACATATAAACATTATGACAACTAGGAGTGGGAAGATTATTACTCCTCTGGCCCCTATTTAGAAAGAAGATCCTAAATTGGTGCAAGAGGAAGAGGCAGAAAACGAAGAATCGAAAAATCCTGACATGACTCGCCGAGTAGAAGACATGGACTCGACGAGTCCCCCACCTGAACAGTAAAATAAACCTCCTGTTAAGCCATATCAGCCTCCATTTCCATTTCTAGGACAACCGAGACAAGACAAGTACGATATTAATTATCAAAAGTTCCTGGAACACATAAAAGCCCTTCAAATTAATATGCCATTCATCGAGGCAGTTGCACAAATGCCTAAGTATGCCAAATTCTTAAAGGAGTTTCTTACTAATAGAAATAAGATGGAAGAAGTGAAGAAGGTGGTTCTAAATGAAAATTGTTCAGCCGCCATGTTGAACAAACTACCTAAGAAGAAGGGTGACCCAGGTAGTTTGACCTGGCCTTGTCAATTCGGGAATTTAGCAACTATCCATGCATTGGCTGATTCGGGGGCAAGTGTGAACCTCATGTCATAACCATTCTTTAAGAAGTTAAACCTTCTGGAGCCAAGATAAAATCGAATGGAAATTCACTTAGAAAATAAAACGGTGACATTTCCAAGGGGAATATGTGAAGACCTATTCGTGAAAGTTGATAAGTTTGTGTTCCCCACGGACTTAATAGTAATAGACATGGAAGCAGGTCCTCAAGTTCCCATCATTCTTGGAAGATCTTTCCTAAATACCGCAAGTGCTATAATAGACATGCGAGATTCTAAACTTACCATTCGGGTGTGAGATGAATCAGTTACATTTGTGGTTGATCAAGCCACAAAGCATGAAATGTATAGTGATGACACGGCATTTTCAGTTGATATGTTGGAACAATTAACGGAAGAATGGGAAGAAGACAAGCCAAGCAATTCGGCCATAGCCTTAGACGACGATTTTGATGCTAAAAGAGACCTGATGGAGATAGAGAGACTACTCGAAGAAGCTGAATATAATGAATTAATCAGAGGTGCAAACAACCCGACTCGCCGAGTCGTAGTCATTGACTCGACGAGTCCAAGTGAGAAATCGCAATCAGACGGAACTATTGGCATGGACTCACCGAGTCCCCTCACTGGACTCGACGTGTTCAGTGTACAAAACACTAAATAAGAATTGAAAACTCTACTTGATTTTTTGGAGTATGCATTTATTGAAGAAGGTGAACAAAAACTTGTAATTATAGCTTCTGGCCTCACCAAATCTAAAAAAGAAAAGTTAGTCCGAGTTTTAAAGAAGGGAAAAAATGCCATTGCATGGAAAATCACCGATATTAAAGGGATAAGCCCTTCTTATTACTCTCACAAGATCAATCTGGAAGAAGGAGAAAAGTCGGTAGTGCAACATTAAAGGCGACTGAACCCGAACATGCAAGAAGTGGTCAAGAAGGAGGTGGTCAAGCTTCTTGATGCGGGGATCATATACTCCATTTCCGATAGTCCATGGGTGAGATCCTATTCAATTGGTGCCTAAGAAAAGAGGGATGACAGTAGTGACAAACGAGAAGAACGAGCTCATACCAACTCAAACGGAAACCGGTTGGCGACTGTGCATCGATTATCGAAAGCTAAACAATGTCACTCGTAAAGACCACTTTCCTTTCCTTTTATTGATCAAATTCTTGAATGATTATCTGGTCATAGCTATTACTATTTCTTAGACAGGTTTTCAGGTTACTTCCAAATACCCATTGATCGAACTGACCAAAAAAAGACGACTTTCACTTGCCCAAGTGGGACTTTTATCTATCGACGAATGTCTTTTGGGTTATGCAATGCACCCATAACTTTTCAAAGATGCATGACGGCTATATTCCACGACATGGTGGAAAAGTTTATGGAAGTATTTATGGATGATTTTGCTGTTTTAGGCTCTTCTTTTCATAATTATCTTACTAACCTTGACTTGATGCTTGCCTGGTGTGAACATACCGACCTAGTCTTAAATTGGGAAAAGTGTCACTTTATGGTTAAAGAGGGAATAGTCTTAGGTCATAGAGTATCCAAGGCGGGGATTGAGGTGTACCGGGCTAAAATTGAAACTATTGCTAAATTACCGCCCATCGATTAATGTGAATGGTGTTAGGAGTTTTTTAGGGCACACAGATTTCTATCGGAATTTTGTAAAAGATTTTTCTAAAATAACTAGACCTCTTACTCAATTACTTTTAAAAGATACACCTTTTAACTTTTCTAAAGAGTGTCTAGTGGCTTTTGAGATTTTAAAAGAAAAATTAACTAAAACCCCGATCATTATCGCCCCGAATTGGAACCTGCCTTTCGAAATAATGTGTAACACAAGCGATTTTGCCTTAGGAGTCGTGCTTGGCCAAAGGGTTGATAAGCACTTTCGACCCATTTATTACGCAAGCACGACTTCCGTCCTTATCTTATTTTATGTAAAACAACTGTTTTTACTGACCACTCTGCTATTAAGTATTTGTTTGCCAAGCAGGATGCGAAGCCAAGATTGATCCGATGGGTGCTTTTACTGCAAGAATTTGATATCGAGATCAAGGATAAGAAAGGAATGGAGAATGTAGCTGCTGACCATCTTTCTAGACTAGAAAATCCAGAAAGGGAGGAGATAGACAACATGGGTATTGAAGATAGCTTCCTGGAGGAATATTTGATGGTAATTGTGGGGGAAGAACCATGGTATGTGGATATTGCAAATTACTTAGCTGGCGACTACCTTCCAAAAGGCCTCACTCATCAACAAAAGAAGAAGCTCTTTTCAAAAATTAAATATTATTTTTGAGATGAGCCATATCTTATTAGGAGTTGTGCGGATGGAATCATAAGGAGATGCGCTTTTGGCAAGGAAATTCAAGATATATTAGAGCATTGTTGTAACAACGCAAATTTTCAAACAAATTTTTCATTTAAAAAAAAAGATAGTATTTCCATTCAAAACAAGGCATAAATAATTTAAGTGTCATGTCAAATACAAACTGTCTAAATCCCAAGATCATAAAAACATCCTTCAGTGTGTATCGATCACGCCGGCGCCTTCCCACGGTCCTCGCTAGTACCTGAAACACATACATAACAACTGTAAGCATAAATGCTTAGTAAGTTCCCCAATATACAACTTACGCACATACGCCTTTCCAGGCCCTGACCTTCCGGTCCATGTGTCTCAGGGGACTTCCGTCCCTGCTGGGTAAACCTTCCGGTCCTACCCACGCCGACCTTTCGGTCCATCACACAACATATTGCCTTCCGGCCCATAACATATTGCCTTCCGGCCCATAATATAATCGCCTTCCGGCCCATAATATAATCGCCTTCCGGCCTATGACATACATAGCACATATAACAAATAACTTACCACATATAGCATACATATCACATATCATATCCGACCTTCCGGTCACACAGTCAAACCCTTCCGGGTACAGTATAGTGAGAGGACTCACCTCGCAGGTAATGAAAGCTAGCGACTCCTGAAATCACTCGCACTCGATCCGCCGAGCTACAGACTCCCTATAATATCATATATCCCTTATTAATACTTTTATCTTTCAAGACAACTGACCCTAAGAAATTACATGTAGGTCAACTCTGGTCAACGGTCAACGGTCAACGGTCAACTTGACCGGACTCGACGAGTGCAAAGGCGACTCGGCGAGTCTAGACGTCCTCCCCAACTTTCTCTGATGTTCCCTTTCTACTCGTCGAGTATCCCTCTTGGCTCGACGAGATCCTCGTGGAAGAATCGCGGGGCCACCCCGACTCCACTCGCCGAGTCTGAAGAACAGCTCGACGAGTTCCAGTCAATCTCCAAGCTACTCGCCGAGTCTGTTCGTCGGACTCGGCGAGTCCATGCCATGCAGTCGATCAAACTGCTTCCTGAGATAAGTATTGTCCCGAAATACACAAGCATGGGACCTTCTGGACCTCTAAAGGTCCTAATACAGGGTTATAGTCGTTTGGGTAACAAGGTACTAATCCATCTAATCACCAAATGGGTTCCATAAACCCTAAATCCATGCACACATCAACATAACAGAAAAGATCCGAAATATTACCTGAATAACGCACTCTCTGTGTCCCCAAACCGCAGAACTCGAATCCCTTGCTGTTCCTTTAGCCAAAACTCTTCTCCTCCTTGCACAACAATTTCTTCAAGGCCCTAATATCCTTCAATCTTGCTCTAGATGCCCACAGCCGTTTAGGGTTCTTCTCAGTCGACTAAAGACGAACAATGACGGCCTATAAGTCCCTTTTATACGTCCCAAACCTGAACGGTTAGGGTTTTCGCTAAACAGCGCTGACTCGCCGAGTCCATATCTGGACTCGTCGAGTCCAGTCGCGAACCCGCGACCAGGTCTGCGGTCCTACTCGGCGAGTCTAGGCTCTAACTCGCCGAGTCCCCTCTTAAAACACCCCAAAAACATAATTTAACAATACCTGAGATTTCGGGCTGTTACAATTCTCCCCCACTAGGATTAGACTTCGCCCTCGAAGTCTCACTCTGAAAATAATTCTGGATGTTGTTCCCGCATCTCACGTTCCGGCTCCCAAGTCATTTCCGATCCCTTCCGGTGTTGCCACTGAACCAACACCAGAGGTACCTCCTTGTTCCTCAGAACCTTGATCTTCCGATCCCTGATGGCCACTGGTTTCTCAGCATAATTCAGGCCCGCATCCACCTGAATATCCTCTAATGGGACTACTGCCGACTCATCGGCTATGCACTTCCTTAATTGCGACACATGAAAAGTGTCGTGGATTTGCCCCAACTCCGCTGGCAACTCCAAACGTTAGGCTACCCGGCCTATCCTTGCAATCACACGAAATGGCCCAATATACCGGGGCCCCAACTTGCCCCTCTTCCTGAATCGAATCACTCCTTTCCAAGGAGACACCTTCAGGAGAACGAAGTCGCCGACTTGAAACTCAAGCTCGGATTGGCGCCTGTCTGCATAACTCTTCTGTCGGCTCTGGGCGGTCAATAACCTCTGTCTAACTTGTTGAATCTGCTCTGTCGTCTGAAGCACGATCTCTGTGCTACCCATCACTCTCTGTCCCACCTCTCCCCAGCAAATGGGGGTCCGACACCTCCTACCATACAACAGCTCAAAAGGTGGCATACCACTGCTCGAATGATGGCTGTTGTTGTAGGAAAACTCTGCTAAGGGCAAGTATGCATCCCAGCTGCCCCCGAAGTCTAACACACACGCTCGAAGCATGTCCTCCAGCGTCTGAATCGTCCGGTCGCTTTGACCGTCTGTCTGGGGATGGTATGCGGTACTAAAATGCAATTTAGTACCCAGCTCCTCATGAAATTTCTTCCAGAACCTGGAAGTGAAGCGCACATCACGGTCTGAAACAATCGAGATCGGCACTCCATGCCGAGATACCACTTCTCTCACATATATCTCCGCCAACTTCTCCGCTGAAGAACTCTCGCTGATGGCAAGGAAGTGTGCACTCTTCGTCAACCTATCCACAATCACCCAAATTGCATCAACTCCCCTGGCAGTCTTCGGCAATTTGGTGATGAAATCCATAGTGATCTGCTCCCACTTCCACTCGGGGATCTCCAATGGCTGTAACTTGCCATGCGGTCTCTGGTGCTCGGCCTTAACCCTACGGCAGGTCAAGCACCTCTCAACGAACCATGCAACGTCCCTCTTCATACAGGGCCACCAATACTCTTTCCTCAAATCCAAATACATCTTCGTAGCGCCGGGATGGATCGAGAATTTCGATCTATGAGCCTATTCCATCAAAGTAATACGCGTACCGCCCACGAACGGTACCCAGATCCGACCCTGAAACGTCATAAGCCCTCGCCCATCCTTAACGAACTCTGAAATTAACCCCACAACCCGCTCTTTCTTCTGCATTTCTGGCCGCACAGCCTCGGCCTGTGCCCCACGAATAGCATCCAATACTGGAGTCATCACAGTCAGTCTCAAGCATACATCTTGCAATGGAGTGCTCTCCGTCCTGCGGCTCAATGCATCGGCTACCACATTAGCCTTGCCCGGGTGGTACAGGATCTCACAATCATAATCCTTGACTACATCCAACCACCTCCTCTGACGCATATTTAGGTTGGGCTGATCCATCAAGTACTTCAAGCTTTTATGGTCCGTGTATATCGTACATCGAACCCCATACAGGTAGTGACGCCAAATCTTGAGAGCGAACACTACTGCCCCCAACTCTAAATCATGCGTGGGATATCTCGCCTCATGAGGCTTCAGCTGCCTCGACGCATAAGCTATCACATGACCCCTCTGCATCAACACTGCACCCAGTCCCGAAATCGATGCGTCACAATATACTATAAAATCTTCCATCCCTTCCGGGAGAGCTAATACCGGGGCTACGCACAACCTCTGGCGAAGTGTCTCAAAGGAGGTCTGCTGCTCGGGCCCCCATGAGAATGCAACACCCTTCCGGGTCAATCTGGTGAGTGGCACTGTGATCTTGGAGAAATCCTTAATGAATCTCCGATAATACCCTGCCAGCCCAAGGAAACTCCTGATCTCGGAGGGTGACTTCAGCACCTCCCAACTCATCACCGCCTCAACCTTGGCCGGATCGACCAATATCCCTTTCTGATTAACAACATGTCCTAGAAATTGGACCTCCCGCAACCAAAAGTCACATTTGGAGAACTTTGCATAAAGCTTCTCTGACCTCAATACCTCAAGGACCTCCCTCAAATGCTCCTCGTGCTGCTCTCTAGATCTCGAATACACTAGAATGTCGTCGATAAATACAATCACTGACCGATCCAACATCGGCCTGCAAACCCTGTTCATGAGATCCATGAACACAGCTGGGGCATTGGTGAGCCCGAAAGGCATCACCACAAACTCATAATGCCCATATCGCGTCCTAAACGCTGTCTTCTGGACGTCGTCATCCCGCACTCTCACCTGATGGTACCCTGACCTCAGATCGATCTTGGAAAACCAGGATGCTCCCTGCAACTGGTCGAATAAGTCATCGATCCTCGGTAACGGGTAACGGTTCTTGACCGTCAACTTGTTCAACTCCCGGTAATCAATGCACATCCGGTGTGAACCATCCTTCTTCTTGACGAACAGAATAGGTGCTCCCCATGGCGAGCTGCTCGGCCGAATGAATCCCTTCCCCAGCAACTCCTGGAGCTGCGAGGACAACTCTTGCATCTCTGGAGGTGCAAGACGATAAGGCACCTTAGCAATAGGCGCGGCCCCCGGAACTAAATCGATACCAAACTCTACTTGCCTCACAGGAGGTACTCCCGGCAGCTCCTCGGGGAAAACATCTGGAAACTCACGCACCACGGGGACCTCCTCCACTGACTTCGGTCTCTCGGAAACCTCCCGCGTATCCATCACATACGCCACAAAACCCTTACAGCCCTGCTGTAGACACTGCCTCGCCCTAGCGGCTGAACAAAAAGCTGATCCTGAACGGGTACCCTCGCCGTACACCGAAAGGACTCCCCCAATATGGTCTTGTATAGTCACCAGCTGACGCTCACAGTCGATGACAGCGCCGAATCGGCTCAACCAGTCCATGCCCACGATGACACAGACGTCACCCATCGCAATAGGAATCAGGTCAATCGGGAACTCAATCCCAAAAATCTCTAGCACGCATCCCCGAAGAACCTCCGTGGCATAAATCACTTTCTCGTCAGCTATAGAAACTCTCAAAGGTCGACTCAACGACTCACGACTAACGCTGATATGCTGACTAAAGGTTAAAGATACAAAGGACCTACTCGCACCCGAGTCAAATAACACTAAGGCAGGCACAGAGTTCACAAGGAAAGTACCTAGGCATATAACAACATAAGCATAACATCTCAACATTAAAGATAAATACATGAATTACAGCATACCTGCCACAACATCGGGCGCAGCGCGGACCTCCTCCGCAGTCAGCTGAAAGGCTCTCCCCCGAGCCCGCGGGGTCTCGGCCTTCACTGGTCGGGTCGCAGTAGCTCTGGCAGCAGGTGCAGATCCCTGAAGAAGCTGAGGGCACTCGGCCTTCCTATGGCCTGTCTGGTTGCAATGAAAGCAAACCGTAAACCCCTTGGGGCACTCCCTAGCAATGTGCCCCTCCTTGCCACACTTGTGGCAAGCACCAGATCGACATACCCCACCATGACTTTTGCCGCACTTCCCGCAAGTGCGGCCCTTCGAACCTCCTGTCCTCGAATCGGCGGACTTTATCCGCTTGGCTGCCGGCTGGGACTGAGCTGGTCGCCGGTCCACCCGCTGAGACTCGGCCTCCTCCCTGGCCTGGGTCTCCAACTCGATCTCGCGCTTCCTGGCATTTTCCTGAAGCTCAGCAAAAGTATGGTAGGTGGAGTTTGACACAAACTCCCGGATATCTCTCCTCAACACACCCAAGTAACGGCTCATCCGAGCCTGATCAGTGGATACCAGCTCGGGGCAGAACATCGCCCTCTCATGAAACTTCCGCGTGATCACCGCAACAGAATCAGTACCCTGCTTGAGGGTTAAGAACTCCTGTACCAACCGTTCCCTCTCCACCGGGGGAACGTACTCGTCCCTGAACATAGCAGTAAACCCCTCCCATGTCACCGCTGTAATCTCTGCCAGAGTGAAGTTCGCCGTCACGAACTTCCACCAATCCTTCGCTCCCAGACGGAGTTGGTTCAAAGCGAACCGTACCCTCAGGTGCTCCGGGCATGAACAAGTGTAGAAGCACCCCTCTATATCCGCGATCCACCTCATCGCAGCAATCGGATCCTGCGTCCCATCGAACTCAGGTGGCTTCGTGTTGCTGAACTCCCGGAACAGCAACGAGTCACCCCCCTGTGGCCTGGCAGCGGCCACAGCTGCGGTAGCTGCAGCAGCTGCAGCTTCAGTCAATGCGGCGTACCGCTCCTCAAATGTCTCCATCAGGGTGGTCTTAATAGACCCAAACATCTCCGGGATCTCAGCCCGGATCGCCGCAGCTACCTCCTCGTGAATCATCTGACGAATCTCCTCGTCACTCACACCGCTCGAACTCGCTCCGTGGCGTGGTCTAACCATGATGTCTCTGAAATACAACATAAAACTATCAGAGACTCCATCGAGTGTAATCGCACTCGATAACGCAACCCTACTCAGTCCCCGATATCCAGGGATTCTTACTTGGGTCTCCCACTGACCCGGTGTCCTCGGTAGTACGGGCCCGATACTACCGACCACACCGCATCAGCGTTCATCCCAAGTCTTCCTCCCCAAACCCCGGATAGTGAGTACTCTACTTCTGATATGCACTATCTACCCGCACACTAGCAAAGCATCTCATATCGGCAAACTTCCCTAGACTAAGGCATCACAAATCAGGCCACTCTAGTCCTATCATGAATACCTAGTCTTCTAGCATGCATAACAATTTATATCATATAATATTGTAAGGTATTTTGGGGATCTTTACCATTCGGGCGCTGACTGATCGTACACACTGCTTCTTTCTTGCTTACCACCAAAACCATTTACAAAAGTTTATGCCTTTATTTAAAAAAGTTTTCCTCAAATCCTCGGTTTGAGTTCGGTTACTCCCGAAGGTGCACCCGAATCCCTCAAACCAAGCTCTGATACCAATTGTAACAACGCAAATTTTCAAACAAATTTTTCATTTAAAAAAAAAGATAGTATTTCCATTCAAAACAAGGCATAAATAATTTAAGTGTCATGTCAAATACAAACTGTCTAAATCCCAAGATCATAAAAACATCCTTCAGTATGTATCGATCACGCCGGTGCCTTCCCACGGTCCTCGCTAGTACCTGAAACACATACATAACAACTGTAAGCATAAATGCTTAGTGAGTTCCCCAATATACAACTTACGCACATACGCCTTTCCAGGCCCTGACCTTCCGGTCCATGTGTCTCAGGGGACTTCCGTCCCTGCTGGGTAAACCTTCCGGTCCTACCCACGCCGACCTTCCGGTCCATCACACAACATATTGCCTTCCGGCCCATAACGTATTGCCTTCCGGCCCATAATATAATCGCCTTCCGGCCCATAATATAATCGCCTTCCGGCCTATGACATACATAGCACATATAACAAATAACTTACCACATATAGCATACATATCACATATCATATCCAACCTTCCGGTCACACAGTCAAACCCTTCCGGGTACAGTATAGTGAGAGGACTCACCTCGCGGGTAATGAAAGCTAGCGACTCCTGAAATCACTCGCACTCGATCCGCCGAGCTACAGACTCCCTATAATATCATATATCCCTTATTAATACTTTTATCTTTCAAGACAACTGACCCTAAGACATTACATGTAGGTCAACTCTGGTCAACGGTCAACGGTCAACGGTCAACTTGACCGGACTCGGCGAGTGCAAAGGCGACTCGGCGAGTCTAGACGTCCTCCCCAACTTTCTCTGATGTTCCCTTTCTACTCGTCGAGTATCCCTCTTGGCTCGACGAGATCCTCGTGGAAGAATCGCGGGGCCACCCCGACTCCACTCGCCGAGTCTGAAGAACAGCTCGACGAGTTCCAGTCAATCTCCAAGCTACTCGCCGAGTCTGTTCGTCGGACTCGGCGAGTCCATGCCATGCAGTCGATCAAACTGCTTCCTGAGATAAGTATTGTCCCGAAATACACAAGCATGGGACCTTCTGGACCTCTAAAGGTCCTAATACAGGGTTATAGTCGTTTGGGTAACAAGGTACTAATCCATCTAATCACCAAATGGGTTCCATAAACCCTAAATCCATGCACACATCAACATAACAGAAAAGATCCGAAATATTACCTGAATAACGCACTCTCTGTGTCCCCAAACCGCAGAACTCGAATCCCTTGCTGTTCCTTTAGCCAAAACTCTTCTCCTCCTTGCACAACAATTTCTTCAAGGCCCTAATATCCTTCAATCTTGCTCTAGATGCCCACAGCCGTTTAGGGTTCTTCTCAGTCGACTAAAGACGAACAATGACGGCCTATAAGTCCCTTTTATACGTCCCAAACCTGAACGGTTAGGGTTTTCGCTAAACAGCGCTGACTCGCTGAGTCCATATCTGGACTCGTCGAGTCCAGTCGCGAACCCGCGACCAGGTCTGCGGTCCTACTCGGCGAGTCTAGGCTCTAACTCGCCGAGTCCCCTCTTAAAACACCCCAAAAACATAATTTAACAATACCTGAGATTTCGGGCTGTTACAATTCTCCCCCACTAGGATTAGACTTCGCCCTCGAAGTCTCACTCTGAAAATAATTCCGGATGCTGTTCCCGCATCTCACGTTCCGGCTCCCAATTCATTTCCGATCCCTTCCGGTGTTGCCACTGAACCAACACCAGAGGTACCTCCTTGTTCCTCGGAACCTTGATATTCCGATCCCTGATGGCCACTGGTTTCTCAGCATAATTCAGGCCCGCATCCACCTGAATATCCTCTAATGGGACTACTGCCGACTCATCGGCTATGCACTTCCTTAATTGCGACACATGAAAAGTGTCGTGGATTTGCCCCAACTCCGCTGGCAACTCCAAACGATAGGCTACCCGGCCTATCCTTGCAATCACACGAAATGGCCCAATATACCGGGGCCCCAACTTGCCCCTCTTCCTGAATCGAATCACTCCTTTCCAAGGAGACACCTTCAGGAGAACGAAGTCGCCGACTTGAAACTCAAGCTCGGATCGGCGCCTGTCTGCATAACTCTTCTGTCGGCTCTGGGCGGTCAATAACCTCTGTCTAACTTGCTGAATCTACTCTGTCGTCTGAAGCACGATCTCTGTGCTACCCATCACTCTCTGTCCCACCTCTCCCCAGCAAATGGGGGTCCGACACCTCCTACCATACAACAGCTCAAAAGGTGGCATACCACTGCTCGAATGATGGCTGTTGTTGTAGGAAAACTCTGCTAAGGGCAAGTATGCATCCCAGCTGCCCCCGAAGTCTAACACACACGCTCGAAGCATGTCCTCCAGCGTCTGAATCGTCCGGTCGCTTTGACCGTCTGTCTGGGGATGGTATGCGGTACTAAAATGCAATTTAGTACCCAGCTCCTCATGAAATTTTTTCCAGAACCTGGAAGTGAAGCGCACATCACGGTCTGAAACAATCGAGATTGGCACTCCATGCCGAGATACCACTTCTCTCACATATATCTCCGCCAACTTCTCCGCTGAAGAACTCTCGCTGATGGCAAGGAAGTGTGCACTCTTCGTCAACCTATCCACAATCACCCAAATTGCATCAACTCCCCTGGCAGTCTTCGGCAATTTGGTGATGAAATCCATAGTGATCTGCTCCCACTTCCACTCAGGGATCTCCAATGGCTGTAACTTGCCATGCGGTCTCTGGTGCTCGGCCTTAAACCTACGGCAGGTCAAGCACCTCTCAACGAACCATGCAACGTCCCTCTTCATACAGGGCCACCAATACTCTTTCCTCAAATCCAAATACATCTTCGTAGCACCGGGATGGATCGAGAATTTCGATCTATGAGCCTATTCCATCAAAGTAATACGCGTACCACCCACGAACGGTACCCAGATCCGACCCTGAAACATCATAAGCCCTCGCCCATCCTTAACGAACTCTGAAATTAACCCCACAACCCGCTCTTTCTTCTGCATTTCTGGCCGCACAGCCTCGGCCTGTGCCCCACGAATAGCATCCAATACTGGAGTCATCACAGTCAGTCTCAAGCATACATCTTGCAATGGAGTGCTCTCCGTCCTGCGGCTCAATGCATCGGCTACCACATTAGCCTTGCCCGGGTGGTACAGGATCTCACAATCATAATCCTTGACTACATCCAACCACCTCCTCTGACGCATATTTAGGTTGGGCTGATCCATCAAGTACTTCAAGCTTTTATGGTCCGTGTATATCGTACATCGAACCCCATACAGGTAGTGACGCCAAATCTTGAGAGCGAACACTACTGCCCCCAACTCTAAATCATGCGTGGGATATCTCGCCTCATGAGGCTTCAGCTGCCTCGACGCATAAGCTATCACATGACCCCTCTGCATCAACACTGCACCCAGTCCCGAAATCGATGCGTCACAATATACTATAAAATCTTCCATCCCTTCCGGGAGAGCTAATACCGGGGCTTCGCACAACCTCTGGCGAAGTGTCTCAAAGGAGGTCTGCTGCTCGGGCCCCCATGAGAATGCAACACCCTTCCGGGTCAATCTGGTGAGTGGCACTGTGATCTTGGAGAAATCCTTAATGAATCTCCGATAATACCCTGCCAGCCCAAGGAAACTCCTGATCTCGGAGGGTGACTTCGGCACCTCCCAACTCATCACCGCCTCAACCTTGGCCGGATCGACCAATATCCCTTTCTGATTAACAACATGTCCTAGAAATTGGACCTCCCGCAACCAAAAGTCACATTTGGAGAACTTTGCATAAAGCTTCTCCGACCTCAATACCTCAAGGACCTCCCTCAAATGCTCCTCGTGCTGCTCTGTAGATCTCGAATACACTAGAATGTCGTCGATAAATACAATCACTGACCGATCCAACATCGGCCTGCAAACCCTGTTCATGAGATCCATGAACACAGCTGGGGCATTGGTGAGCCCGAAAGGCATCACCACAAACTCATAATGCCCATATCGCGTCCTAAACGCTGTCTTCTGGACGTCGTCATCCCGCACTCTCACCTGATGGTACCCTGACCTCAGATCGATCTTGGAAAACCAGGATGCTCCCTGCAACTGGTCGAATAAGTCATCGATCCTCGGTAACGGGTAACGGTTCTTGACCGTCAACTTGTTCAACTCCCGGTAATCAATGCACATCCGGTGTGAACCATCCTTCTTCTTGACGAACAGAATAGGTGCTCCCCATGGCGAGCTGCTCGGCCGAATGAATCCCTTCCCCAGCAACTCCTGGAGCTGCGAGGACAACTCTTGCATCTCTGGAGGTGCAAGACGATAAGGCACCTTAGCAATAGGCGCGGCCCCCGGAACTAAATCGATACCAAACTCTACTTGCCTCACAGGAGGTACTCCCGGCAGCTCCTCGGGGAAAACATCTGGAAACTCACGCACCACGGGGACCTCCTCCACTGACTTCGGTCTCTCGGAAACCTCCCGCGTATCCATCACATACGCCACAAAACCCTTACAGCCCTGCTGTAGACACTGCCTCGCCCTAGCGGCTGAACAAAAAGCTGATCCTGAACGGGTACCCTCGCCGTACACCGAAAGGACTCCCCCAATATGGTCTTGTATAGTCACCAGCTGACGCTCACAGTCGATGACAGCGCCGAATCGGCTCAACCAGTCCATGCCCACGATGACACAGACGTCACCCATCGCAATAGGAATCAGGTCAATCGGGAACTCAATCCCAAAAATCTCTAGCACGCATCCCCGAAGAACCTCCGTGGCATAAATCACTTTCTCGTCAGCTATAGAAACTCTCAAAGGTCGACTC
The DNA here is from genome assembly GCF_051521515.1 of Lactuca serriola. Classification (NCBI taxonomy): domain Eukaryota; kingdom Viridiplantae; phylum Streptophyta; class Magnoliopsida; order Asterales; family Asteraceae; genus Lactuca; species Lactuca serriola. Next base: position 285,892,743 of record NC_136411.1, read on the forward strand.
AACGACTCACGACTAACGCTGATATGCTGACTAAAGGTTAAAGATACAAAGGACCTACTCGCACCCGAGTCAAATAACACTAAGGCAGGCACAGAGTTCACAAGGAAAGTACCTAGGCATATAACAACATAAGCATAACATCTCAACATTAAAGATAAATACATGAATTACAGCATACCTGCCACAACATCGGGCGCAGCGCGGACCTCCTCCGCAGTCAGCTGAAAGGCTCTCCCCCGAGCCCGCGGGGTCTCGGCCTTCACTGGTCGGGTCGCAGTAGCTCTGGCAGCAGGTGCAGATCCCTGAAGAAGCTGAGGGCACTCGGCCTTCCTATGGCCTGTCTGGTTGCAATGAAAGCAAACCGTAAACCCCTTGGGGCACTCCCTAGCAATGTGCCCCTCCTTGCCACACTTGTGGCAAGCACCAGATCGACATACCCCATCATGACTTTTGCCGCACTTCCCGCAAGTGCGGCCCTTCGAACCTCCTGTCCTCGAATCGGCGGACTTTATCCGCTTGGCTGCCGGCTGGGACTGAGCTGGTCGCCGGTCCACCCGCTGAGACTCGGCCTCCTCCCTGGCCTGGGTCTCCAACTCGATCTCGCGCTTCCTGGCATTTTCCTGAAGCTCAGCAAAAGTATGGTAGGTGGAGTTTGACACAAACTCCCGGATATCTCTCCTCAACACACCCAAGTAACGGCTCATCCGAGCCTGATCAGTGGATACCAGCTCGGGGCAGAACATCGCCCTCTCATGAAACTTCCGCGTGATCACCACAACAGAATCAGTACCCTGCTTGAGGGTTAAGAACTCCTGTACCAACCGTTCCCTCTCCACCGGGGGAACGTACTCGTCCCTGAACATAGCAGTAAACCCCTCCCATGTCACCGCTGTAATCTCTGCCAGAGTGAAGTTCGCCGTCACGAACTTCCACCAATCCTTCGCTCCCAGACGGAGTTGGTTCAAAGCGAACCGTACCATCAGGTGCTCCGGGCATGAACAAGTGTAGAAGCACCCCTCTATATCCGCGATCCACCTCATCGCAGCAATCGGATCCTGCGTCCCATCGAACTCAGGTGGCTTCGTGTTGCTGAACTCCCGGAACAGCAACGAGTCACCCCCCTGTGGCCTGGCAGCGGCCACAGCTGCGGTAGCTGCAGCAGCTGCAGCTTCAGTCAATGCGGCGTACCGCTCCTCAAATGTCTCCATCAGGGTGGTCTTAATAGACCCAAACATCTCCGGGATCTCAGCCCGGATCGCCGCAGCTACCTCCTCGTGAATCATCTGACGAATCTCCTCGTCACTCACACCGCTCGAACTCGCTCCGTGGCGTGGTCTAACCATGATGTCTCTGAAATACAACATAAAACTATCAGAGACTCCATCGAGTGTAATCGCACTCGATAACGCAACCCTACTCAGTCCCCGATATCCAGGGATTCTTACTTGGGTCTCCCACTGACCCGGTGTCCTCGGTAGTACGGGCCCGATACTACCGACCACACCGCATCAGCGTTCATCCCAAGTCTTCCTCCCCAAACCCCGGATAGTGAGTACTCTACTTCTGATATGCACTATCTACCCGCACACTAGCAAAGCATCTCATATCAGCAAACTTCCCTAGACTAAGGCATCACAAATCAGGCCAGTCTAGTCCTATCATGAATACCTAGTCTTCTAGCATGCATAACAATTTATATCATATAATATTGTAAGGTATTTTGGGGATCTTTACCATTCGGGCGCTGACTGATCGTACACACTGCTTCTTTCTTGCTTACCACCAAAACCATTTACAAAAGTTTATGCCTTTATTTAAAAAAGTTTTCCTCAAATCCTCGGTTTGAGTTCGGTTACTCCCGAAGGTGCACCCGAATCCCTCAAACCAAGCTCTGATACCAATTGTAACAACGCAAATTTTCAAACAAATTTTTCATTTAAAAAAAAAGATAGTATTTCCATTCAAAACAAGGCATAAATAATTTAAGTGTCATGTCAAATACAAACTGTCTAAATCCCAAGATCATAAAAACATCCTTCAGTGTGTATCGATCACGCCGGTGCCTTCCCACGGTCCTCGCTAGTACCTGAAACACATACATAACAACTGTAAGCATAAATGCTTAGTGAGTTCCCCAATATACAACTTACGCACATACGCCTTTCCAGGCCCTGACCTTCCGGTCCATGTGTCTCAGGGGACTTCCGTCCCTGCTGGGTAAACCTTCCGGTCCTACCCACGCCGACCTTCCGGTCCATCACACAACATATTGCCTTCCGGCCCATAACATATTGCCTTCCGGCCCATAATATAATCGCCTTCCGGCCCATAATATAATCGCCTTCCGGCCTATGACATACATAGCACATATAACAAATAACTTACCACATATAGCATACAAATCACATATCATATCCGACCTTCCGGTCACACATTCAAACCATTCCGGGTACAGTATAGTGAGAGGACTCACCTCGCGGGTAATGAAAGCTAGCGACTCCTGAAATCACTCGCACTCGATCCGCCGAGCTACAGACTCCCTATAATATCATATATCCCTTATTAATACTTTTATCTTTCAAGACAACTGACCCTAAGAAATTACATGTAGGTCAACTTTGGTCAACGGTCAACGGTCAACTTGACCGGACTCGGCGAGTGCAAAGGCGACTCGGCGAGTCTAGACGTCCTCCTCAACTTTCCCTGATGTTCCCTTTCTACTCGTCGAGTATCCCTCTTGGCTCGACGGGATCCTCGTGGAAGAATCGCGGGGCCACCCTGACTCCACTCGCCGAGTCTAAAGAACAACTCGACGAGTTCCAGTCAATCTCCAAGCTACTCGCCGAGTCTGTTCGTCGGACTCGGCGAGTCCATGCCATGCAGTCGATCAAACTGCTTCCTGAGATAAGTATTGTCCCGAAATACACATGCATGGGACCTTCTGGACCTCTAAGGGTCCTAATACAGGGTTATAGTCGTTTGGGTAACAAGGTACTAATCCATCTAATCACCAAATGGGTTCCATAAACCCTAAATCCATGCACACATCAACATAACAGAAAAGATCCGAAATATTACCTGAATAACGCACTCTCTGTGTCCCTAAACCGCAGAACTCGAATCCCTTGCTGTTCCTTTAGCCAAAACTCTTCTCCTCCTTGCACAACAATTTCTTCAAGGCCCTAATATCCTTCAATCTTGCTCTAGATGCCCACAGCCGTTTAGGGTTCTTCTCAGTCGACTAAAGACGAACAATGACGGCCTATAAGTCCCTTTTATACGTCCCAAACCTGAACGGTTAGGGTTTTCGCTAAACAGCGCCGACTCGCCGAGTCCATATCTGGACTCGTCGAGTCCAGTCGCGAACCCGCGACCAGGTCTGCGGTCCTACTCGGCGAGTCTAGGCTCTAACTCGCCGAGTCCCCTGTTAAAACACCCCAAAAACATAATTTAACAGTACCTGAGATTTCGGGCTGTTACAATTGCTACAATGGACTGGTAGGAGGACATCATGGGATCCAATACACTGCTAAAAAAGTGTTTGATGTTGGTTTTTATTGGCCTACTATCTTCAAAGATGATGCTACTCACGTAAGGGAATTTGATGCTTGCCAAAGAACGGGAAATATATCGGAAAGGAATGAAATGCCCCAATGAAATATTCAAGTTTGTGAAATCTTTGATGTATGGGGTTTGGATTTTATGGGACCATTTCCTTCATCTAAAGACAACAAATACATACTAGTGGCAGTGGATTATGTGTCAAAGTGGGCAGAATCACAAGCACTACCCACCAATGATGCAAAGGTTGTGGTAAAATTTTTGAAGAAATTATTTTCTAGATTTGGAGTGCCGAAGGCATTAATTAGTGATAGGGGTACCCATTTTGCTAATGATCAACTAGCCAAAGTGTTGCAAATATATGGGGTACACCATAGATTTTTAACACCTTACCATCCACAAACAAATAGGCAAGCTGAAATTTCAAATAGGGAACTAAAAGGGATATTGGAGAAATCAGTGGACAATAATCGAAAAGATTGGGCGGACAAATTGGATGATGCACTTTGGGCATTTAGGACCGCATTCAAGACACCCATTAGAACTACACCATATAGGCTAGTGTATGGTAAATATTCGCATTTACCTGTGAAACTTGAACACAAAGCCTATTCGGATTTGAAAACATGTAATTTTGAGTCGAATGAGTTACATACAAATCGACTTTTGCAAATGAATGCCTTGGAAGAATTGAGGAATGAGTCTTACACTAACTTATTGATTTATAAAGACAAGACCAAGAGATGGCATGATGCAAGGTTGAAGGGTAATAAAGAGTTTGAGGAAGGACAAAAAGTTCTGTTGTACAATTCGAGGTTAAAGCTCTTTCTGGGAAAATTACACACTCGTTGGACCGGGCCTTTTACAATAAAACATGTCTTTCCATACGGGGTGATTGAGCTATGGAGTAAAGATGGGTCAAGCTTCAAAGTCAATGGGCATCGGGTTAAGCGATATGAAGAAGGAATGCGAGAGGATGAAGGACCTGAAGAAGAGTTAGACTTGGAGGAATCCCCTGAAACTTAGAGTGGATGGGAGTCTAGCTAAAGACTCCTCAAAAAGAAGCGCTTATGGGAGGCAACCCGACAATAGAGTTTGCTTTCTTGTTACCTTTCTTTTTCATTTTTTTCATATTTCATTGGTTTTCTTAGGATTTGTCTATCTAAATCCTCTTATTTGTCTAAAATGATTGCTTGAGGACAAGCAATGTAACAACGTAAATTTCAAAACAATTTTTCACCTTTTAATAATGCAATTTCATTCATAAAAATTCCCAATTCTCAATGTATCATATAACAAATTCATAAAATCACATCCCAAGATCAAATATAAGAAACTCCGATAGTGTGTACTAGTCATGCCGGCGCCTTCCCCCGATCCTCACTGGTACCTGAAACACATCACACAAACAATGTCAGCACAACGACTTAGTGAGTTCCCCAAAATACCACATACAACACATACACCACTCGAGGGTACATCACGACCCTCCAGTCAATGTGTCTCAGCGGCACCCTCCAGTCCCGTAGCTCATTGGACCCTCTGGTCCGGTCATAGCTTGCCAGACCCTTCGATCCAGTCTGTATCGTTAGACCCTTCGGTCCTGTCTATATCATTGGACCCTCCGGTCCGGTCTATACAACATATCACATATATACAACCAAAATGTACATAATAACAAACATACACATAGCATACAAGACCCTTCGGTCTACACATAATACCACTCTAGGTAATGTATAGTGAGAATACTCACCTCGGGTATCTCCGATAATCTCGCACACGAACACAATGATCTAGCCCCCGCCTAAACACATAAACAACATCCTTAAATAAATAATGGCTCTCAAAGGCTAGATTAAATCCACTCCTACAATTCCACAAAAGGGTAAAAGACCATTTTACCCCTCCCCAACCCAAAAGTTCAAAGGTTGACCAAAACCCTAAAAGTCAACGGAATTCAACAGAAGGCAGTACACGTCGTGTACCTTCTTTGTACACAGGGCATACACCGGTGAGTCACAATTGGGGTCTCAACCCCTTACGCTGCGCGTACTGAGAGTTACGCCCAACATAAGTCTCATTTTTAGCCTTTCCTAGGATTTTGGTCTTAAATCGTTAAGACATTCATTCAACTTTAAGATCTGAGTTTCCCTAAGCCTCTTATCCCATAAAGTCGGAACCTTTAAACCTTTTCATGGCTGTAAATGTCCCTACACCCTCTAAAACCTTTCCTTCTTCTTCAAAAGGTCTAGATCTCATGAATTGCTCAATATTCACGTCCAAGATTGCATTTTTATGAACATACAACTCTTATAGTCTTGAAATATCGTAGATCTAGGCCAATGGACACCATATGCTCATAAAGTCTCCATCTTGGGACCAAAATCCCTAGAAATTGGTTCAAGAATCACACAACACAAGTGATAAGGAAAGTTTTGAGCCTCTTACCTCAGAAAGAAGCTCCAACCTCTGAAAAACTCGGATCTACTCTTGGCCACCAACTCTTAGCTTCCAAAATGGCCTCCTCTTCTCTTTCACCACCTTGAAATGGCACTTTGAAGTATAGAAGACCAACACACTAGCTAGAAACGAAGGAGGACTCTCTATTAGGGCTTCACTCTCTGAAATGGTGGCTGAGGATAAGGCCTTAGCATTCCTTTTATAGTGCACAAGCCACAAATTAGGGTTTACGTATGGGCTCGCTACGCCCAGCGTAACCCTGGGTACGCCCAGCGTGCCTAGGCAAGTCCGTGTCCAAATTAAGCACATGAGTACGCACATCGTACTCTTCTGTACGCCCAACGTACTCACTAGCCTAACAATTCATTTTAGGGGCTTAACTTGACAACTTGGGAAAAGGAGAAGGGTTTAAGAGACACACCTGAATTCAGGATGTTACAATTCTCCCCCAATAGAGCCAGACTTCGCCCTCGAGATCTCATGCTGCAAACAACTCCGGATGCTGCTCCCGCATCTCTGACTCCGGCTCCCAAGTCAGCTCGGACCCTCTCTGATGTTGCCACTGGACACGAACACACTGGTCTAACCTTGACCTTCCGGTCCAAGATCGCGATCGGTCTCTCAACATAATTCGGGCTCGCATCCACCTGAATATCCTCCAGCGGTACCACTGCCGACTCATCAGCTATACACTTCCTCAGCTGAGACACGTGGAAGGTATCATGAATCTGGCTCAATTCCGTAGGTAGCTCTAAACGTTATGCTACCTTGCCCTCCCTCGCGGACACTCTGAATGGTCTGATGTACCGAGGCCCCAACGTACCCCTCTTCCTGAATCAGATCACTCCTTTCCAGGGAGACACCTTCAGGAGTACAAAATCTCCAACCTGAAACTCGAGCTTGGATCGTCACCTATCCGCGTAACTCTCCTGGCGACTCTGAGCTGTCAACAACCTCTGCCTGACCAGTTGTATCTGCTCTTTCGTATGAAGTACTAACTCATTGCTACCCAACACTCGTTGCCCGACCTCTCCCCAGCAGATGGGAGTCCGACACCTCCAACCATACAACAACTCAAAGGGGTCATACCGATACTCGAATGGTGATTGTTGTTATAAGAAAACTCAGCCAACGACAAGTGCATGTCCTAACTTCCTCCGAAGTCCAACACACATGCTCGGAGCATGTCCTCGAGCATCTGGATCGTCTGCTCACTCTGCTCATCCGTCTGTGGATGGTAGGCAGTACTGAAATACAGCCTCGTGCCCAACTCCTCATGGAACTTCTTCCAGAATCTGGAAGTGAAACATACATCCCGATCTGACACAATCGAGATCGGCACTCCATGTCGTGATACTACCTCCCTCACATACAACTCTGCCAACCTCTCTGCAGAAGAGCTCTCACTGATAGCAAGAAAGTGAGCACTCTTCGTCATCCAGTCGACGATCACCCAAATTGCATCGACACCCCTTGCGGTCCTTGGCAATTTGGTGATGAAATCCATAGAAATTTGTTCCCACTTCCATTGGGGAACCTCAAGTGGATGCAACTTTCCATGCAGACGCTGGTGCTCGGCCTTAACCCTACGACATGTCAAGCACCTCTCAACAAACCAAGCTACATCCCTCTTCATACAGGGCCACCAATAATCTTTCTTCAGATCCAAATACATCTTAGTGGCCCCGGGATGGATCGAGAATCTCGTTCTATGCGCCTCCTCCATCAATGTGGTGCGCCCCCACCTGCATACGTCACCCAAATCCGACCCTGGAAGGTCATAAGCCTGCGGCTATCGGTAACGAGCTCAATTACCTGCCCAATCACCCGCTTTCTTTTACGATTCTCGGGTCTCACGGCCTCTGCCTGGGCCTCCCGAATTTTGTCCAACACTGGATATCCTCATCTCGCACTCTCATCTGATGATATCCCGACCTCAGATCAATCTTGGAGAACCAAGACGCTCCCTGCCAGTGATCGAACAAATCATCGATCCTCGGTAGTGGGTAACGGTTCTTGACTGTCAACTTGTTCAACTCCCGGTAATCAATGCACATCCGGTGTGAACCATCATTTTTCTTGACAAAAAGGATCGGTGCTCCCCACGGTGAGCTACTCGGTCTAATAAACCCCTACCCCAACAGCTCCTGAAGCTGCGAGGACAACTCCTGCATCTCTAGCGGCGCAAGGCAATAAGGCGCCTTGGCCATAGGCGCTGCCCCCGGAACCAAATCGATGCAGAACTCTACCTGCCTCTCGGGAGGCACACCTGGTAACTCCTCGGGAAAAAACATCCGAGAACTCGCGCACTATCGAAACATCATCAATCGAAGTCAGCCTCTCGACGGCCACTCGCGTATCCATCACATAGGCTACAAACCCACTACAACCCTGTTGTAAACTCTATCTCGCTCTGGCAGCCGAACAAAATGCTGACCCAGAACGGGTACCCTCGCCATAAATCGTAAGAACTCCCCCACTAGGGTCTCGTATGGTCACCAGTTGTCGCTCGCAGTCGATAACCGCTCCAAACCTGCTCAACCAGTCCATGCCCACGATGACACAGACATCTCCCATCACAATCGGGACTAAATCACTCGGAAACTCAACGCCGAAAATCTCGAGCACACATCCTCAAATCACATCAGTGGCATACCCTGCTCGCTCTTCAGCTATGGAAACTCATAGAGGTCGACTCAACGCCTCCCGTTGGGTACTGATGTGCTGACTAAACGCTAAAGATACAAATGACCGACTCGCACCCGAGTCAAATAACACCAAAGCAGGTATAGAACTCACAAGAAAAGTACCTACGCATATCACAATATAAGCGTAATACCTCATAACTCAGCATAAATAAAAGAAAAAATTCATACCAACCACGACATCGGCCAATGCGCGGACCTCCTCCGCTGTCAACTGGAAGGCTCTTCCGCGAGCCTTCAGTGCCTCGGCCTTCACCGGTCGAACCTCAGTAGCTCGGGTAGCAGGTGCATATCCCTGTGCCGATCCCTGCCGCAGCTGTGGGCAGTCGGCCTTCCGACGGCCGATCTGGTTGCATTGGAAGCAAACCATGAATCCTTGGGGACAATCCCTCGCATAGTGCCCCTCCTTCCCACACTTGTAACACACCCCGGCTCTGAACACTCCCTCATGGCTCTTGCCACACTTCCCATAAGTGCGGCCCTTCGGACCCCCAGATCTCGAATCAGCAGGCTTTGCCCGCTTCGCTGCCGGTTGCGCCTGTGCCGGTCGCCTGTCCCTCCTCTGAGACTCGAAATCCTCCCTGACCTGAGTCTCCAGCTCAATCTCTCTCTTTCGGGCATTTTCCTGGAGCTCAGCAAATGTCCGGTATGACGAGTTCGCCACGAACTCACGGATATCCCTCCTCAATATGCTCAAGTATTGACTCATACGTGCCTGCTCAGTCGACACGTGCTCTGGGCAAAACAGTGCCCTCTCATGAAACATCATCTTGATCGCCGTAACAGACTCAGTTCCCTGCTTGAGGGAGAAGAATTCATGGGCTAGACGTTCCCTCTCCACAGTGGGAACATACTCATCTCGAAACATCATGGTGAACCTCTCCCAGGTCACCGCAGTAAGCTCTGCTGTAGTGAAGTCTGTCGTCACAAACTTCCACCAGTCCTTTGCCCCCAAGCGAAGTTGGTTCAGTGCAAACCGAACTCTCAAATGCTCTAGACACAAGCAAGTATAGAAACATCCCTCAGTATCAGAAATACATCTCGTCACAGCGATCGGATCCTATGTCCCGTCGAACTCTGGTGGCTTCGTGTTGCTGAACTCTTGGTATAGCAACGAGTCACCCCCCCTATGGCCTCGCAGCAGCGACGACTGCGGTGGCTGCAGCAACAGCAGCATTAGTAAGAACAGCATAATGCTCGTCAAAAGTCTCGATCAGAGTGGTCTTGATAGACCTAAACATCTCCAGTATCTCGGCTCGGATGGCAGCAGCCACCTCCTCATGAATCAACTTGCGGATCTCCTCATCACTAACACCACTACTCTCAGGTGTATGGCGTGTCCCAACCATGATATCTCTCTGAAATACAACACAAAATATCAGAGATCCGCTCAAGCATACTCGCACTTGATAACTCAACCCTACTTGTTTCCTAGTACCCAAAGGATTCTTACTTGGACTGCGCATTGATACGGTGTCTTCGGTAGTACGGGCCCTTATACTACCGTCCACACCGCATCAGTATTCACCCCAAGTCCTCCTCCTTGGATCCCAGATAACAAGTACTCTACATCTCACTAGCATACGCTACCCTTCAGTAGATGTATCATAAGCTCCTCACTGCTACCTACTCACTCTCAAGCAGCAGAAATCTTGCTAGGCTAAGGCATCACAAATCAGGCCACCCTAGTCCTAATATGAATACCTAGCCTACTCTAACATGCATATCATATCATAATCATATCTCATAACACATAATGCAAGGGTATTTTGGGAAATCACCGTTCGGGCGCTGGCTGACCGTACACACTGCTTCCTCCTGTTTTTCTCAAACTCTTTTACTTCTTTAGAAAAAACAAATTATTTTATGAAAGACTTTCTCAAATCCTCAGTTTGAGTTCAGACACGCCTGAAGGTGCATCAGAATCCCTCAAACCAAGGCTCTGATACCAACTTGTAACAACGTAAATTTCAAAACAATTTTTCACTTTTTAATAATGCAATTTCATTCATAAAAAAATCCCAATTCTCAATGTATCCACAAAATCACATCCCGAGATCAAATATAAGAAACTCTGGTAGTGTGTACCGGTCATGCCGGCACCTTCCCGCGATCCTCATTGGTACCTGAAACACATCACACAAACAATGTAAGCACAAAGGCTTAGTGAGTTCCCCAAAATACCACATACAATACATACGCCACTCGAGGCTACCGTACGACCCTCCGGTCGATGTGTCTCAGCGGCACCCTCCAGTCTCGTAGCTCGTTGGACCCTCTGGTCCAGCCATAACTCGTCGGACCCTTCGATCCAGTCTGTATCGTTGGACCCTTCGGTCTGGTCTATATGGTTGGACCCTCCGGTCCGGTCTATACAACATATCGCATACATACAACCAAAATGCACATAATCACAAACATACATATAGCATACAAGACCCATCGGTCTACACATAATACCACTCTAGGTAGTGTATAGTGAGAACACTCACCTCGGGTGTATCTCAGATAATCTCGCACACGAACACACTGGTCTAGCCCCCACCTAAACACATAAACAGCATCCTCAAATGAATCATGGCTCTCAAAGGCTAGATTAAATCCACTCCCACAATTCCACAGAAGGGTAAAATACCATTTTACCCCTCCCTGACCCAAAAGTCCAAAGGTTCACCAAAACCCTAAAAGTTAACGGAAGTCAACAGGAGGCAGTATGCGGCGCGTACCTTCTCTGTATGCGGGGCGTACGCCGACAAGTCACAATCGGGGTCTCAACCCCTTATCTTGCGCGTACTGAGAGTTACGCCTAGCGTAAGTCTCAGTTTTAGCCTATCCTTGGAATTTGGTCATAAACAGTTAAGAAACTCATTCAACTTTCAGATCTGACTTTCCCTAAGCCTCTTATCCCATAAAGTCGGAACCCTTAAGCCTTTGCATGGCTGTAAAGGTCCCTACACCCTCTAACACCTTTCCTTCTTCCTCAAAAGGTCTAGATCTCATGCATTGCTCAATATTCACGTCCAAGATTGCATTTTTATGAGCATACAACTCTTATACTCTTGAAATATCGTAGATCTAGGCCAATGGACACCATATGCTCATAAAGTCTCCATCTTGGGACCAAAATCCCTAGAAATTGGTTCAAGAATCACACAACACAAGTGACAAGGAAAGTTTTGAGCCTCTTACCTCAGAAAGAAGCTCCAACCTCTGAAAAACTCGGATCTACTCTTGGCCACCAACTCTTAGCTTCCAAAATGGTCTCTTCTTCTCTTTCACCACCTTGAAATGGCACTTTGAAGTATAGAACACCAACACACTAGCTAGAAACGAAGGAGGACTCTCTATTAGGGCTTCACTCTCTGAAATGGTGGCTGAGGATAAGGCCTTAGAATTCCTTTTATAGTGCACAAGCCACAAATTAGGGTTTACGTCTAGGCTCGCTACGCCCAGCGTAACCCTGGGTACGCCCAGCGTACCTAGGCAAGTCCGTGTCCAAATTAAGCACATGAGTACACACATCGTACTCTTCAGTACGCCCAACGTACTCACTAGCCTAACAATTCATTTTAGGGGCTTAACTTGACAACTTGGGAAAAGGAGAAGGGTTTAAGAGACACACCTGAATTAGGGATGTTACAAGCAAAGCTTAAGTGTGGGGTGCAGTGGAATTAATTTGACTATAACAAAAAAGTTTCAAATAGAGCCGATGACTCGCCAAGTCCACTCACAGACTCGGCGAATACAATTGAGAATTCCCGATTTTTCTTTAAAATCAAAACTTACTCGTTGAGTCGACGCCGTACTCGACGAGTCAACTTTTTAAATAGAAAAAAATATATTGTTTTTACACTCTGTTAATTAGGGTTTTAACCCTAAAAGTTAAAGTGTTATTCATTCCACAGCCTCCACAGCCACACTCGACGTGCCAAGCTTTCTTCAAGCTACTATCTCAAATTCTTCTAATTTCTTCCAATTTCTTCAAAAAAAGGTAACATTTTTCTTTCTTAATTCTGATAAAGGTTCAATCTTTAGCGTTTTGATTGATTTAATTTGTCAATCTGTGGAAAAATCGGATTTTTGAAAATTCTACGGTTTTGATTTTGGCCAAATTAGGTTGTTATAGTTTAAAAAAATTTGTGAATTAACACTTAGTATGCATCCCTAAACAAACCTCTGGAACAAATTTTGAGTTTTGATGGTTGAATACTTACGAATCAGAATGACGACTCGGGTAGTTCTTCCGACTCGCCAACTCCGTTCATGGACTCGACAAGTCCATGCTACAGTTGTCTAAATTTTATTTGTTTTAACGTTTCTATGGTATTTTGGTGTTGTTTTGTATTGTGTTATTTTACAAAAAATGTCAAGGAGGGGCCAAAGTTCTAGAGGCAGCCACAAAGACATTCCTTGGTTGAGTTTTTCGCAAATGACCTCAAAATCATCGGTGATTCGGGCGCAGAAGAAGATTGAAGTACTAAGGAAGAAAGTGATATATGTCCCAAATGAAATAAATTAGGAATGGTTAGGGCAGGTCAGATTGGTAGAAGACATGACCCCGTATTTAGTCAAAACTTTTGTGCATAACAGGACTTCCTTTACATGTGACGGGTGGAGCAGGCTATTTAGGATACAAGAACCAGTGTATCATGAACTTTGTTTGGAATCATTCTCTACTGTTTCTTTTCAAGGGGGTAATGACTATTACAACCCGAATGTCCTCACATTTTGCCTTGGTAGGGAAGTTTGTCATTGTAGCATCGTAGAGCTTGGATGGAGGATGTGCATTTATGACCAACTTGTGGTCATGACTGGGCCCTTTGGTGCTTTCCTTGATCACTGTCATAGAGATTACCGGAGGGTACGGTCGCTTCCACATGGTGGAATACTATAGCAAACCGGGTCTATATTCCCTCGGGAGCTCAAGGGGGAAGCATTTGTTCTCCCATTCACTTTTAATTCATCATTTGATCGCGAGCACCATCAGTATGCGCAAAGATGATGATAAAGTTCCGACACTTGACATCTTTTATTTGTGGGGTATCATTATGCCGAACACATTTTTCAACATACCTTATTGTTTGGCAAGATATTTAGGTGAAGGGACGCTAAAGAATCAGACTACTTCAAAAATAAATGGTGGGATGTTCGTGACTCGCTTGGCAAGGTCATATGGTGTATTGGAAAGAGGAGTTGGGAATTTCTTGACAATGGTACCCACACCTCCATTTGGTATTATGCTTTAGCGAATGGCAAGAATAGTTGAAGATTATGGTGGTGGCCACTTTGCTATTCCAAATGTTGATGTCGTTGAGACACCCGAGGAACCAAGAAGGCGGGTCTGATCAAGACACGAGCATGCATGAGAAGAACCACTGGTAATTCTGGTGGATGATGAGTTTCCCATGGATTAGTACAATGTTGAATTAAGGAGGTACCAAGATTATCTTGAAAGAAGTATGAACTATCACAATAGTTCATTTGTTCGTTTGTTCAATCATCTAAATATTCAACCTATGGATGGGCTCGGATACCTATATATGAGAAGTTAGGATGAGAGGATAAATCAACGACAAAGTGGAGCCGGACGAAGTGGAAGGGGAGAAGATGAGGATTAAATATCTTTTTATTTTTGTTTGTGTGGTTGAGTTTGAAACAATTTTTATTTGTTTTTGGTTGATGTGTGAACTTAAAATATTTAGTATTATTTAGGATGTCTTATTTATTTTCCTTTCCTGTCACTTGTGTTTGTTTTGATCTTCTCAGCTTGAGGGTTGCATGTGGCAGTATGGAGTGAAGGATAACCAAGGAAAAAAGAATCGAGTCTAGGAAAAAAAGAAAAAAAAAAGAAAGAGAGAAGTCGTGAGTCTAGTTACGAGTCTGATAATAAAAGGGGTTATCAAGAGCTTAATCACAGAAGGAAAATGAGGAAAAGTATCAATTTGATATTACCTACGGACCTGAATGACGGACCTGGAGCAGAAACAAAATTTTCCGATTCAATGATGGACTCGGCGAGTGCACAATATGGGCTCAACGAGTCCATGAGAGAAAACTCAACTTTTTTTTTTCTGCATTCCACTTCCACTCGATGAGCCACCCTAGGAACTCAACAAGTTGACCATTATTCTACCTTTCAAGCCAAAGATTTGATGATATTTGACATGGCAATTGGCTACATTTTTTAAGATCATTTTCCGAGTGTTTCCAATAATTTTTCCGCCAATATGAGGAGCTATACCACACGAGATTTGATGCCCAAGGCATGGATGAGTTGTTCCCATGCCAAAAGTCAATCGAAGATGGAGCTTAACAAGAATACGATTGACCTCGCAACTACTATCCTAGGGGAGTTTGTTCCAATTCCCTCTTTATTTTTATGTTTTTCTTATTCATGCATAATATACAATGGAGACATTGCATAAACTAAGTGTGGGGTAGGGGGTTGGTTACGTTTAGTTAAAATTTAGATTAATTTTAAAATTTTTGCATAAAAATTGCTAGGTTTAATTTAGAAAAAAATTAGTAAAGCAGTAAGGGTTCATGCTAGTATTATGTTTAATGATCCTTTGAAGACTCAAATGTTTAGTTGAGCATATACACGTTATAATGCATTTGTAGCCACCTTTATTCTAGTGAAATCATGGAACAAAAACACAATCTCTCTTAGTTTGAGGGAAGCAAAATATTTAGCATCGTGTACTTGAAATGTGTCCAGGTTAATACCTTTAACCAAGAAAGGTTGAAGTTGAGCGCCCTTGCTTAAGCGTGTAGGTATTGAGTGAAAAAAAAATGAGATACATGTAAAAAAAGGGGAGAGAATTACAAGAAAAGTTATAACAATTTTGGAGCAGTAAAAGTTTGAAGATCAAAAGATCAAAATTCTAGAGAATCAAAATTTTGAAGATACCAAAAACAAAACAAAGAAGGTGGTGAATTCAAAGAAATCAAGATCAAATAAATGAAGAATTCAGAGAGCTCCATTGTGGTATCGAAATGTTGTAATTTCTAGATTATGTATGTTTGGGTTGCTTGACCAAAAATACATTGAGGTTAAGAAAGATTTTTGCGGAATGATTCGAAGGGATGCATAAAATAAGCGTTGTTCAAAAGAAGTAGGCGAGTGTTTGTGAGGATTGTAAGTATTTAGGATTAGGGAGGGTCCTTAGGAAAAATTCTAGACACAAATGCATGCATTGCGGTCTTGGCATAATGGTTGGGTTTGATTGGGATTGTCCTATGTGATCCTAGTGTGCTAAAATTAAGTTTTGCTTGGGGCAAGCAAAAGTCAAGTGTGGGGTATTTTCATATGTGCATATTTAGTTATATATTTTGTGTAGAATCTTAATAATTTTTGGCAATTTTACTTTAACTAATGAACAAAAGGTACTTAATTATGTTTAAATTATATTTTCAGCCTAAAAGACATGCTCGGAAGCAAAAGGAAGCGGGAAATGCAATCGGAAGCTCGGAAATTGAAGAAAGAAGAACAAGAGTAAAAAAAACCAGATGTACTCGGCGAGTCGGACACCTACTTGACGAGTAGGCACGAACCTTCGTGAACCAATGAGTGCCTTACCGCGCATGGATTTTAAGTGAGGGAATCGGTGAGTCGGTCTATGGACTCAACGAGTTGCCCCTGTTTTCAGAAAACTCTATAATGGGCATAAACCTACGAGACAATGACTTTTTTAGGAACCCTTGGAGACAAAATTGTGATTGAAAGTACTATTGGAGCTCTAGAACCCGTGGATCAACCATAACATTCAATTTTGAGGAGATCGAAAGGCACGATTATATTCTCTTTTCTTAATCTAGTGTTTACATCATGTTTGAATCATTAGGTTTAGTTTATGAGACGTTTTCTGCTATGAATATGAGCTAAAAACTTGTTTCTTCTGTTTAGGGTAGACAAACTTATAACTATGGTTTGAATTTTATGTCTTGGATAGTTTAATTTGGTGAATTTTGTTTTGTTAAGCTTGTTAAATACCCTCATGTGTTGCCAATAACTATTTTATGTTAATTATCAAGTATATTAAGTTGTATGAACATATCTTGATTGCTTGTCTCATATAATTTATGTGAAAACAATGTTATATGCCTAGGAATAGTAAACATGAAACTAGGGGTTAATTAGAAAATAGGTAAATCAATGTTTGAGCTTGTGTGACGAACAACCATACAAGAAGTTAATTGAATTAGTAATTTAATTAGCTAACTACAAGTCTTGTTTAATCCGAATCAATAAACTAGTAAACTCATTAATTTAA
Organism: Lactuca serriola; assembly: GCF_051521515.1. Lineage (NCBI taxonomy): Eukaryota > Viridiplantae > Streptophyta > Magnoliopsida > Asterales > Asteraceae > Lactuca > Lactuca serriola. The sequence continues at coordinate 285,909,745 of NC_136411.1, forward strand.
CTAATTGGCCACTATTTGAATTGATTTGTTTTCTAAGGATTAGTAATAGTGAACATGAACCTAATCACATTAATTGGTAGCCAATGACAAATTAGTTCATTGCACTTGCCATAAAATCAACCATAGGAATAAGTAAGTTGAACCTAAATAAAAGTCTCCTTTATTACTGAATTTAGTTTATTTTTGTTTGTTTTAGTTGCTAATTGTCTTGTTTGAGTGTTAGTTAAGTGCTTAAGTTTTTAGTCTTGCAAAACTAGAGAAAACCATTTTTCTTTTATTATTTATTTTTTTAGATAATTCTAATGGTTAGTTTACTTACCGTTCTCTGTGTTCGATATCATACTTGCTTAACTATACCACCAATTGACAGGTACACTGCCTTTTGTGTGTCTAAATTATATTTAAAAAATGGGATTAAAACTAGTGCATTTAACACACATGATGGACAAACTGGAATAGGTTTTGTAAAATAAAAGAATAAATAATCTAACCAACTCTTTGTAATACAAGTTGTCATATAACCGGTTAGGATTTAACTCAATTGTTGGATAGGAATCTATTACGAGAATAATTGCAGACCAATTTTTAGCCAGGTTTTAAGAGATTCTACAAAAACTGAATTATCTTTCATAAAAAGAAAAAAATGATTTTCCGGGTCAAACCATTCATCCTAACTTTATTATGTAAAAAGGTCATATGACAATTAATGTGGCCGTTTGGAGGGCCAAAATTACCATTTCCCCCCCTCTAATGTTAGTATAAGTAGGTATTTTTTTAATTGGTTATAAACCACCACAAACAATGTTCTTCATTCTCGACTTTTTTTTTGTAATTTTGTTTTTTGAATTCAGAACTCAAAATCACATCCTAAAAATCTTCTGCTTTCGTATCCATCTATTATATGTTTTTAAAACACCAAAGAATGTCATCATTTGCTTGCCTTGACAGACAGAAAACAATAAAAATACAAGAATGTAATAGATAAAGAGTGATCTCCTGTTTGTTTCGAGTGTGTGTAAATAAATAAGTTTCTTATCCTATTGACATGTGTCACAATATTAGAAATCTTCATTGCTATTATATGTCACCTATCATACCACATGTCAACCTATTAATTCTTCATTTTAAATTATAAATTTTAAATTTCTCACTCTAATTACATTAAATTAATAATTGATTCTTCATTTCAAATTTCAAATTTAAATTTCACACTCTAACTACATTAAATTAATAACAATAAATTAAAAAATAAAATAAAATTAATGTATATTTTTCATGTATTTATTTAAATTAACGATTATAATTTTATATAACAAAAAAAATATCTCTTAATTAATAATTTATTTAAAATGATTTACATGAAATAATTGATTAATAATCTTAAGTTTTTACTATAAAAGTATAATTAATTTTATAACCGTGGTTCTCAAAGGTTATAAACTAGTTCAACATAAAATTGATGAGTTTCATAGTTTTGACTCAAAGTAATTTTATACCAAAAATAGGTTTTTACTGTATACTATTGCTTTAAATGCTTATATTAAAGAATATACTTTTTATACCAATATATATATATATATATATATATATATATATATATATATATATATATATATATATATATATATATTGGTATAAAAAGTATATTCTTTTATATACGCTGTTAAAGCAATAGTACACAGTAGTGTGTACCTATGCAATACGTGCATAGACGGGACACAAATTTCTAAGGTGGAAATAAACTCGATAAATATATATATATATATATATATATATATATATATATATATATATATATATATATATATATATATATATATATATATATATATAAAATAGTTGTGTACCTATGCAATATGACGGGACACAAATTTCTAAGGTGGAAATAAACTCATCTAAAAATCGTATTTGTGCACTTGATGTTTAATAAGATGGTACTTCGATGACCAATTATATCAATAGGACTTAAAAAAGACAATCTTTAGTTTATTCACAATAAGCGCATTAAATGTCAACATGAATTCGTAAGTGATACATGTTAAATTATATTATCTTTTAGGCCTTATATTTACTTTTCAGTTATTTTTTTCGGCGAGGGAATGGAATTTAGAAGAAATTTCAAAATTGATAAACTTTAACATATACTTATATCAGGATAAAAAAAAGTATATAAATCTTTTTGTTTTGTAAAGTGAGGTTGTAACACTACAAATTTTTAGCTAAATTTTTCATTTTTAAAATCACATAATTCCAATTATCACTTTTCAAAATCCACAATTGTTGAAATTATCACAAAACACGAATCAATAATTGTTTGATAATAATCCAGGATCCTCTAAGACATAAACTTCATCTCATGAGTACAATCAAGATGACGCCTTCCCGTGATCCTAAGAGTACCTAAAACATATATCACATAACACGGTAAGCACAGAGCTTAATGATTTCCCCAAAATACCTCACACATATCGTTAGCCTCTCATGACTATATATCGATAAAGACCCACCGGTCAATGTGTAGAGACCCTCCGGTCCCACAACTCGGGTTGGACCCTTCGATCCTAACTCAATAAAGCTCAAAATAATAAATAGCGTAAATCACAAAGATATAATGCATGATATCACATAACTTAGTATAAACATACAAGACCCTCCTTTCACACAATGTTACCACTCAGGTAAGTATAGTGAGAAGACTCGCCACGGAAATAATCAAGTAGACCTAGCACCTCATGAACAGTCTAGACTCTGCCTACATAATATAACTATCTCATAAGCAATTTATAGTAACTATGCTAAACTAACTTCTCCACTAAATCTCAAAAGGGTAAAGATACCATTTTACCCATCCATGGCCTCTAAAGTCCACAGTTAACCAACCCCTAAAAGTCAACAAAAGTTAACGCTCAAGTTAACAGTCCATGTTGACTAAACTCGTCGAGTGCCTCTACGCGACTCGTCGAGTTCCTTCGTTTTTCTCAGAAGAATCGGGGAAATCCAAACCCTAGCTGACTCGTCGAGTTGGCTCATGCACTCGCCAACTCCCTCTAGATAATTTCTCATTCAGACAATTCTAAGCCAAAATAAGGTCCGAAACTCTAGATCTAGCCACCCAAGGTTGAAATACCACGTAAAGTTGCAAGCTTTACGTCCATGCATGGCATCTAGGGCTCGAAATGCCAACATAAGCTCTATATAGGGTTAGATGCATCAAAGCTTGCCACTAGCTTGATAATGCTTGGACGTTTTGGGCTCAAGGGATCTCATATGGTCTAGATATGAAGTCTCAACTCCTTGGCAAGCTCAAAACACTGTAGAACTCAAGGAAAGATGGAAAAGGTTCTAAACTCCTTCGAAATGAGATCTAACAAAAAAATGAGCAAGGTGGTGACTTTTTACCTTTAAACAGGAGCTAAGGATGAATGAACATCGCATCCAGAAGCACCCTCTCATCTCAAGCCTCTTGCTACTCGGATTTCCTCCAAAGATGCACTAAAACACAAAATATTAGCCTCTCTTTCTCACACATCGGGTTACAACTCGATTAGGGTTTTTCACAAAGTGTTTGGGTGATAAGGGAGGCGGAAATGAAGCCTTAAGGTCCTTTAAATAGGACATAAACCCTGAAAATCAAGGTTTTCTCCCTCAGCACCAATTCGTGGAGTTGGGGTCCTCCAACTCGTCGAGTAGACTCTAAAAATCACACGGCCAATTAACTCCTCTACTCGATAAGTTGGGGCATCCAGCTCGTTGAGTTGCTCTGAAATTATGAAAATAAATAAAATAATTATTATACTTGGAAGTCGGGATGTTACAATTCTCCCACACTAGAATCAGACTTCGCCCTCGAAGTCATCCTCTAGAAACAACTCTGGGTTTTGTTCCTGCATCTCAGACTCCGACTCCCAAGTCCACTCGGATCCTTTCCGATGTTGCCACTAAACCTAAACCAGGGGCATCTCTTTATTCCTTAAGACCTTCATCTTCCTATCCAAGATCGTTATCAGCCTCTCAATGTAATTCAGACTTTCATCAACCTAAATGTCCTCTAAAGGAACCACTACCATCTCATCGGCTACATACTTCCTCAGCTGGGACATGTGGAAGGTGTTTTGAATCTGGCTCAACTCTATAGGCAGCTCCATTCGGTAAGCTACCTTACCCACTCAGGCGGTCACCCCGAAAAGACGAATGTATCTAGGGCCCAACTTGCCCTATTTCCTGAATCAGATCACCCCTTTCTATGGGGATAACTTTAGGAGGACAAAAGCTCCGACCTAAAACTCTAGCTCTGAACGGCGTCGGCCGACGTAACTCTTTTGACAACATTGGGCCGTCAGTAACCTTTGTCTGACCTACTGGATCTACCATATCATCTTAAGCACTATCTCAGTTCCCCCCATTACTCTCTTCCCTACCTCTCCCCAGCAGATGGGAGTCCGACACCTCCTCCCATATAAGAGCTCAAAGGGAGGCATACCAATACTAGAATGATGTCTGTTGTTGTACGAAAACTCAGCCAAGCAAAAATAAGTGTCCCAACTCCCACCAAAGTTCATAACACAGCACGTAGCATGTCCTCGAGCGTCTGAATCGTCTGCTCGCTCTGCCTGTCTGTCTGTGGGTGATATGTGGTACTGAAGTGCAACCGGGTACCCAACTCCTCATGAAATTTCTTCATGAAACTGGAAGTAAAAAGAACATCTCGGTCTAACCCTATCGATATCGGCACTCCATGCCGTGCCACCACCTCTCGCATATAGATCTCGACTAATTTCTCCGTGGAAGAGCTCTCACTGATAGCCAGAAAGTGACCACTCTTCGTCAAACGGTCTAAAATCCATGGAAATTTGTTCCTATTACCACTAGGGAATCTCTAGAGGCTGCAACAGGCCATGTGGACATTGGTACTCCGCCTTGACCTGACGACAGGTCAAGCATCTCTCAACTACCCATGTCATATCTCTCTCCATGCAGGGCCACCAATAATCCTTCTTCAAATCCAAATACATCTTGGTGGTTCCTGGATGGATCAAGAATCTCGATCTATGAGCCTCCTTCATCAAAATACATCGAGCTCCACCCGTATATGGCACCCAAATCCGTCCACAGAAGGTCAAAAGCCCCCGACTATCTGTCCCAAACTCAGAAATATGCCCGATCACCCACTCTCACTTATGGTTCTCTGGTCTCACAGCCACCCCTACATGCTCCTTAGCATCCTAAGATTCTTACTTGGGTCACATACAGATCCGGTGCTTTCAGTAGTACAGGCCCAACACTACCTTCCACACCAACCTGTAGTCGTCCCAAGTCCTCATCGTAAGATCCTAATTCACAGTACTCTATCCCTCACGGTTCTCAAATACTCTCTCGGTAGATTCCTCAGTGCTCATTTAGGCATCTCTCCTAGATTACTCAAAACTCTCGCTAAAGATTCCTGCTATGTTTCTCCCTACTTAGTACATATACAGAGCAAATAGCAGATAAGATCAATCAATTGCAAACCCTAGACTAAGGCATCATGAATCAAGCAACTCTAGCCCTAATTTTTGAAGTACCTAGCCTATCCTCTACCATGCAGCTCTAATATCTCATAATATAAAAAATAATGGTATTTTAGGAAATCACCATTCGGGCTTTGGCTGATTGTACACACTGCTCCATCTTGTTTTCTCTTTAAAACTCTTTCTCGGTTTAGAAAAATCATTTCTCTTTATAAACTTTTCTCAATTCCTCATTTTGAGTCCAGACATGCTCGAGAGTACATCTGAATCCCTCAAACCAAATACCAACTTGTAACACTGTAAATTTTTAGCTAAATTTTTCATTTTCAAAATCACATAATTCCAGTTATCACTTTTCAAAATCCACAATTGCTTAAATTATCACAAAGCACGAATCAATAATTGTTTAATAATAATCCAGGATCCTCTAAAACATACACTCCATCTCGTGTGTACAATCAAGCCGACGCCTTCCCGTGATCTTGAGAAGTACCTGAAACATATATCACATAACATGGTAAACACAGAGCTTAGTGAGTTCGCCAAAATACCACACACATATCGATAGCCTCTCATGGCTATATCTCGATAAAGATCCACCGGTCAATGTGTCTCTGTGGAGACCCTCCGGTCCCACAACTCGGGTTGGACTCTCCGGACCTAACTCAATAAAGCTCAGAATAATAAACATCATAAATCACAAAGACATAATGCATGATATCACATAACTCAGTATAAACATACAAAACCCTCCTGTCATGCAATGTTACCACTCAGGTAAGTATAGTGAGAAGACTCACCTTGGAAGTAATCAAGTAGACATAGCACCCCATGAATAGTCTAGACTCCGCCTATATAATATAATTATCTCATAAGGAATTTGTAATAACCACTCCGCGATGCTAAACTAACTTCTCCACTAAATCTCAAAAGGGTGAAAATACCATTTTAGCCCTACATGGCCTCTAAAGTCCACAGTTGACCAAGCCCTAAAAGTTAACGAATGTCAACGCTCAATTCAATAGTCCATGTTGACTAAACTTGTCGAGTGCCTCTACGCGACTCTTCGAGTTCCTTCATTTTTCTCAGAAGTATCGGGGAAATCCAACTCAACTCGTCGATTTGTCTCATCAACTCCGCGAGTTGTAGCACGTAAGGTCTATCAGGGCAAACCCTAGCTGACTCGTCGAGTTGGCTCATGCAATCGCCGATTCCCTCTAGAAAATTTCTCGTTTAGATAATTCTAAGTCGAAATAAGGTCCCACACTCTAGATCTAGCCTCCCAAGCTGAAATACCACGTAAAGTTGTGAGCTTTACGTCCATGCATGGCATCTAGGGCTCGAAATGCCAACATAAGCTCTATATAGGGTTAAATGCATCAAAGCTTACCACTAGCTTGATAAAACTTGGACCTTTTGGGCTCAAGGGATCTCATATGGTCCAGATCTGAAGTCTCAACTCCTTGGCAAGCTCAAAACACTCTAGAACTCAAGGAAAGATGGAAAAAGGTTCTAAACTTCTTAGAAATGAGATCTAACAAAACAAGGAGCAAGGTGGTGACTTTTTACCTTTAAATAGGAGCTAAGAATGAATGAACACCGCATCCAGAAGCTCCCTCTCGTCTTAAGCCTCTTGTTCCTCGAATTTCCTCCAAAAATGCACTAAAACAAACAATATTTGCTTATCTTTCTCACATACAAGGTTACAACTCGATTAGGGTTTTTCACAGAGTGTTAGGGTGATAAGGGAGGTGGAAATGAAAGTTTAAGGTCCTTTAAATAGGACACAGACCCTGAAAATTAGGGTTTTCTCCCTCAGCACCTACTCGTCGAGTTGGGGTCCTCCAACTCGTCGAGTGGACTCTAAAAATCATGCAGCCAATTAACTTCTCTGCTCGGCGAGTTTGGGCATCCAACTCGTCGAGTTGCTCTGAAATTATGAAAATAAATTAATTAAATATTATACCTGAGAGTCGGGATGTTACAGAGGTGTAACTCTGACGGAATATAAAAAATGATAAGATTAACACTATTTTTCTTTGGGACTTTCAATTGATTATGATCGATTTTAGTATTGTGGTGTGGTACTTAGAGTTTTATAGAAGTTTAGAGCTTTCTAATTTAATACCAACATCTTTCTATGTACTTTTTTTTATTATAAACTATATTTTCATTTATTTTGTTATATTATGTGTTGATATTTGTTTTAAAAGTCAATGTAATATTAGATATCTAAATAATTATAACATTATACTCTTATTTTTCTCTCAATAGGTACACATAAAATGGAACTTATGTATGTATAATTCGTTGAGGTTTTACAAACACATAGTATGTATCTATAAATTTGTATTTGATGGTAATTTTTATATGCAAATCATAATGTACCATGCCTTGTTAAATATTACTACAAACATCCTTGTTAAATATTACTACTAACATATTTTAAATAGAATTAAACCAATTTAATATTAAAAAATTTATCTAAAATTCAAAATATAATATCGTTCTCATCTGCACATATTTTGCTAATATGGTTTATTCTAGAAGAGGATAAGAAAAGCTACGTCAAAAACCCATTGCTAATTTTATTTGTTTAATCCAAATTTAATTATTTAATCATATATTTAGTTTAGGAAGAATAGTTTGGTAATATCACATGATATGTTGAATTTTAGATAAATTTTTCATTGATAAATAAGTTTATTTTTTAATTAAAATATGAGTTTGGATACAGATGTGAATTTTATAACTTAAGACGTACATATACGTAGTTTTAAATTTTACAAGGATACAAAAAACATGTGATAAATATAACAATTGCCGAATTAATTAGTGAATGTGATTGAGAAATAATTTTTGTGAGGCAAATGAGTACAAAGCTTAGCATAATTACAGTATCGGGAATTGTCATCACTTGTAGATTGTACTGAAAATGTCATCATTCTAAAACATTTGTCATCATTCTGAAACATATAAAATGTAAATCACATACACATGGCAAACGCCATTATATATTTTCATTATATCGTCCAACACCTTTTTTCATACGTTCCAAACTGCCCGATCGACCCATCCAATTGCTAACCTTAATATCGTGATCTTTAAAGATAAGAATTGAAAAAAAAAAAAAGGAGATTATTTTGAATGCATAAGAATCAAGAATTGATTTTGAACTTTTACAATTAATCCCTAGTCATAGATAATTTTTAAAATGAAAGATATGTTCATTAGACCAACATTCATCAGCTATACATCTTTTTCCTTGACAGGAGCAGCAAATCCACCAAGGCCTGAGTTCACATCCATAAACATTCGGTATAACAAATGAATGAAAGTATGATGCCAAACTGGATAGATGAAACTATGGATAATACATAAGGTGTGGGAAAATAACTTTTTTTTTTCATATTATGCCAAATAATAACATTGTACTTTCAAAGTGCAATGCTTTATAACAAAAAAAAAGACTTTCAAATTATAGCATTGTACTTTCAATGTAAATGCATTGTTTTGTTGCAAAATTAGAATAAAGAGTATACAAAAAACAAAAAATACCATATGAAAATCATTTTCTTTTCAATTTTTACCAAATTACAGACAGAACCATGCTATAATTTGTTTAGTAGACAGAAGCATATATTTCATAACAAAAAAAAAGTTTATTACTTGAAATAGAAGAAGTAAAAAAAAAAAAGTAAAATTTTTTTTGTATCGTCCCCATATCCAAACAATTGAATCAGTGATACAAAAATCCGTTCTTTCGAATACTCGAAGTAAAATTTGAAGTTATAAGTGGAATATATTATTATACAGTAAGATATCCATGACTTTTGAAGATTGATTATGATTTTAAAATTTAAAATTAATCAATTAAAAATTGTACCAAAAATATGCACATCACAAATTTAATCAAATAATTGAATCATTCGAAACTTGTGCAAAAGTATATCATTAATATTTAAAAATCATACTAAATTTATCGTATTACAATCATATTTTCAATTTAATATAATCATACTAAAAAAAAAATACTAATTAAGAGCTCGAATTATGGAACTTTCCATAACAACATAACAACATTTTCTTAATTGTTGAATCATATTAATATTAATGAACTAATCTATACTAATAAAAGAGTATTTTTTTGCCATGTGTCACCATATTAGACATTTTAATTAATGTGTTGCCACTTGTCAATCTATTAGTTTTCCATTTTAAATTTATTAAACCTCCTCATTAATGTGATTCTATTTTAAATTTTAAATTTTAAATTTTAAATTATTGTTTTCATTAATTCACAAATAAAAAATATCTAATATATATTAAAAATTAATTTTATATATTTATTTGAATCAATGATTATAATTTCACATAACTAACAAAAAATATCTCTTAAATTAATAATTTATTTAAAATAACTTATTAATAATTTTGAGTTTTTACTATAAAAGTTTGATTAATTTTATAACTGGGGTTCCCACGGGTTATAAACTAGTAATTAATAAATACAAAAAATACGAATTAAACTTGTCATTTTTTGTTTCAATCTAATAACTCCTATGATATGACCATTTTGACCTCAAAGTATAAGACCAAATTTAGGTAAAATATCATCAGGCCAACCACCCAAGAAAAATTATTATAATTATTAAGAAAAAAACACGTGACAGATTTATGAAAGATTCATACAGCCTAAATGAAAAAGGGTTGGACAAATTACCATGTGATATCTTAGTAGACAACTTAACAAAAAGAACATCTTAATCTTATTTTGCAGGATCTGATTGACCAACAAAAATGAGAAAAAAAAACCATGTTTATGTATTTAAGATCTTTATTAAATGATATAGAATATACACTGATGAGAATAAAACTCAGATCGATTAGATCTTTCACAGGTAAAGGATGAAGATCAAACAAAACAAATGCAATAATATGATGAACACAGAATAGAATCAACGATGTGCTTATGATTCAAATATAGTCACGCCTCAGCAGAGCTCGATGAAGAACTTCCATTATAGAGGCGAGCTAGGGTTTACAAAAACTCAATGAGAATAATAATAAAAGCGTTAACTACAAAGACTGCATGCATCCAGCTTAAATACTAAACCCTAGAAACATGCACGGTTGGACAGGCCCAAATCGGCAACCAAAATCTTTGTTCTTGAATTCCAAGCCGTTGTCGCTTCTTACGTTACGAACAACTTTCCTCAGTTGAATTTCTATTTGTTTTATGAAGATCTTGAGCTTTGGAGTAGCCTCAGATTTTTGCTTCAAGAAGAACACCCAAGTGAATCGAGAGAAATCGTCAACTATGACCAGAATATACTTGTTTCCACCAATGCTTTTAATGGAAGAAGGACCACATAGATCGATGTGCAATAGCTCCAATGGTTCTATCACCTTTGTATTGATAATTGAGGGATGACTTTGTCTACTCTGCTTTCCTATTTCACAGGCTGCGCATAGATGTTCTTTGTCAAATTTAAGAACTCGAAGAACTCGAACATGATTTCCTAAAACCATCTTGTTGATATCCTTGAAATTAAGATGAGAGAGTCTTCGATACCATAACCAGCTTTCATCTGAGTGAGCCTTTGTGAGTAAGCAGACTGTTGGTTTACCTCGAATTGGGTTGAGGTTTAAAGGGTACATTTCCCCCTTTCGCTTAGATTTCAGCAGAATGTTATTTGACTTCTTCTCGACAATTTCTGAGCCTTCATCATCAAACGATACCTTCAATCCAGTGCTAACCACCAGCTGTGATCCGCTGATTAGGTTGTGTTGGAGCCCTTCAACATATGCTACCTTTCTTATTGAGAAATCGCCATTGGTAATCATTCCATACCCTTTGATAGTAGCAAATGAGTTGTTGTCGTACTTCACAACACCACCATCCTTGAGAGATAGAAACTCCCTCAGTTCTCCCTTCATTCCTGTCATGTGACGCGAGCAACCACTATCAATATACCATTATTCGTCAAACTGCTCGTCATTAATAACTTGCAAAATATTAACCAGATTTACGAACCCAAAGTTTCTTGGGTCCTTGTGAGCCTTTTACAAGACAGGGAATAGTAAGAGAGATATCAACCAAATAAGTACGTTTAATCAAAGTTGTTTCATCTTTTCTTTTTATAGTGAAAACTTTAATTTTGGTTGATTTAGATTCAGTAGGCTTAGGATTTGAGGTGTTGACGTCTGCATTCTTTAGGATCTCTTTTGGACGTCTGCCGTCTTCTGGAAAGAGCTTCCCTTTCCCTTTTAAATCTTTTGAAGAATTAGAATGAGAAGAGTTGGTTTGAGGACCGAAATCGCTCTTTCGGTTGCTATTGAGCTGAGGACCGAAACCTCTCTTTCGCTTGCTATAGGGTTGAGGACCGAAACCATTCTTTCGGTTGATATAGGGTTGAGGACTGAACTTCTCCTTTCGGTTCCCTTTAGTCGTGGGACCGAAACTACCCTTTCAGTTCCTTTCAGTCATGGGACCAAAACTACCCTTTCGGTTCCTTGATTCCTCTTGTGACTTATGCTTCCTTTCATTCCTGACATAGTGAGGATTTTGTGATCCCTAAAACTGTTTTCTTTCTGAGAGATTCTTCTTGTATCTCAGATTTCGTTAGTGTTTTCGATCTGCCACTTGTTTTGGATTTTTGTGGATGTTAGCCTTTTTCTTTGAAGCATGAGCATAGTTTTCGCTCTTTGTTGAAGATGTTTCACTGGTAGTTTGCAGCAATTCGCCCAATGATGTTTTGGTGCCACTTGTGTTTGGCACATCATATCTTGCAAGCTCATTTAACGGTTCTGGAACGTATCTACCTTTCACTCTCCATGAGGTCTTCTGAGATAGACCTTTTGTCTCATCAGCATTGTCTATTGGTGCTGACCAGAAGAACTCATCACATCCATTTGCATTATCTTCTTCCACTATAGCTGTCAGTTCTACGGTTTGTTGTGGAGAGACTCCTGGAACTATGTAGACTTGATTTGGAGTGGTTTGTACCTTTTGATACACAACAACTTTAGCTTTGAGAGTTTTGGTTTTGTCTATTGATGAGCGAGCGAACTCAATAGACTTTTCAGAAATCAGATTTTTGCGTGTTTCGGGTTCGCTTTTGACAAATTCTGAACAGTCTACCAAATCCTCTACAGAGATTTCACTCAGATCATCATCCTCATTAAGTTCAGATGCATTTTCAACATCAATTTTATTTTCTGAACTTAATTTGGCATTCAGTGAGTCAAATTTTTGTATAGTTTCGGTTCTTAATTTCAATCTATCATTCTCATCTAACAGATTTTTGAGCATGTCCTTGTGGTCTTTGGACTTTATGTAGGACTCAATTTTGTCAAGACCGATTTTGTATGCAGGTGAGACCTCATTAGGAGATACAGCGCTTTCACAGCTGTAAGCTTTAGCATCGATTTCATCCTCCTTTAACTCAAGGAAGGGTAAAATCATGCAATGTATCTTCTTTCCTGTTTCACAATCGAGATGCAACTGAGTGATATTAAAATAAAGTCTTTTAGCAATCAAACAAAACAGAATTCGTTGTTTTAAAAGTTTAAGGTTGTCTCTTTGCAAATAAATTGATTCATCCTTAGACTTAATCAGCTTTTTCTCCTTCAGCTCAATCCACATCCTCCTTTCCTTACTCTTCGACGATATCCTACTAATTTGATCAGTCAGGTTAGAATTTGTGACATGGTTTTAGGTAAGACTGCTACTTATACTTGAAAATTTAGATTTTAAGTTATTCAATTCCTTTTCATAGTTAGTAACAGGTATATTTAGAGAAGCAAGAATATTTTGTACCTTCTTGATCAACTCATCACATTCGTTGATCTGTGCACTAACAAGTTTCGCAACAAAACACTTGTCCTCTCGCTCCATCTCGCCTTCTATCCCACCATCGGTTGTATATCCTCTCATTTGGGATACACCTTCGGTCACCATTAAACACCTTCCTGCAACAGGTTCTTCTTTTAGTAGCATCACTTTGCCATGAGTGGGTTTTCTTACTTCTTCATCCTCAGAATCCGTGGACCATACTTCAACGCCACCAAATTCATTACGATTGCTTGTATCCTATACAATCAAAGCATTCATAGTTATATTGTTAGCAGCTGACTTTCTTTTCTTGATTTCCTCAAGTCGTCTCATGAGGCTCGCTTCCTCATCATCATCATCTATCTTTTCTGCTTTCTTTTTCAGCATACAGTCTTTTGCAAAATGGTTCTTGCCTCCTCAGTAATGGCAATCAAATCCTGAGTCTCCACCAACTTTCACTTCTTTCTTTGACTCTTCTGACTTCGACCCCATCTTCGGTTCCTCCTTAACCTTTTCAGCTCTGTAACTTCCCTGCCAATCTCGGTTCTTGTTGGCTGGGAACTTTCTTTTAATGAATTTTCTAGGATTGGATACCATCATGGCATATTCTTCACCAGTTAGATCGTAGTCAGCAAGATCCAATTCCTCTTCTTCTTCAACTGAACTTTTCCCTTTTGAAACAAGGGCTAACGAACCCAAACTAGAAACCACATTCGTTTCCTTAGACAGTGCATTTTCATGGGATTTCAAAATTCCCACCAGTTTCGCTAGAGAATACGATTTAAATTGTTCATGTGCTTTAACAGTGGATATGACAGCCATCCATTCAGATCTCAGACCGTTCATGAATGTAACCTTTTGTTCTATAACCTTCCTTTCGATCCCATGCTTTATCATCTTACTTAAAAGATGATTAAAGCGATCAAAAGCCTGAACCAGTTTCTCTTCGGGCTTCTGTTTGAAATCACCAAATTCAGAAAGCAAAAGAGTTTGAATGGAATGTTCCAGATCTTCATCAATGGAATAAAATTCTTTTAGCCTGTCCCATATCTCTTTAGCAGTAGCACACGAACTCACCAAACGGAACATGTCTGACTATAGAGCAAACCTAATCATTCTCAAGGCCTTGATGTTGCACTAAAACTTTTCCTTCTCGTCTTGAGGAATATCTTTTACATCGTTAACAAGCTGATTGTACTCCTTCTGAGTTTTGACAATCTTTGAGGTGCTTGAGTGAGCGAATGGGCCAACAGTGATTGCTTCCCAGATCAAGTACCCATTATCTTCCAATCCAATCACATAATCTTCAAAATAATGCGTCCAAACTTCATAATCTTGAGTATACAAGATTGGAATCCTTGTAGTTGAACCAATGCTATTAGAGATGTTGATCGGATTGGATTGAGAATCATCCATGGACATTGTGATAGCGTTTGATCGATTACCTGTTTAAAGACCAGACTTGTAATTTTATCAATTAGAGTAAGATCGATGGTCAATGAGATACATCAATATGGAATGACGGCTCAATTAATATCAATCAATGCGGAATTAAAACCCTAATAACTTATTAGAAAGAAGAGATGTGTATGAATTACACAGTCTCCTGCTCTGATACCAATTGATGAGAATAAAACTCAGATCGATTAGATCTTTCATAGGTAAAGGATGAAGATCAAAGAAAATAAACACAATAATATGATGAACACATAATAGAGTCAACAATGTTTTTATGATTCAAATATAGTCACGTCTCTGCAGAGCTCGATGAAGAACTTCCAATGTAGAGGCGAGCTAGGGTTTACAAAAACTCAATAAGAAAAATAATAATATCGTTAACTACAAATATTGCATGCATGCAGCTTAAATACTAAACCCTAGAACAAAACATGCACTGTTGGACAGGCCCAAATCAGCAACCAAAACTGGGCCAAGGACCGAGCCCATGACGCAACACTATGAGCCCAACATACACTTACATAAAAAAATCTACAAGCTTTATATCTTCAAGACCAACTTTCATGATGCATCGTAGCATATAACCAAGAAAAAACTAGGAATATGTTTAAACAATTCACAAAGTGTTTCAACCAGAAATATGGGTTGGTGTTACCTTAGTAAGAAAAATATAAGAAGATCAATATTGTATTCCTCATCAGATAACATTGGTTAAAAATTAATTTAACACAAACCTATCTGTGCCTAGAAGATCCAATACCAGCGGATACTTTAATAACATCCTCCATAGAAAGCATCTGACATTTCAACAGTTGATGGGTGAAAAAAATAAAATAACTAAAAGTATACCTTCAAGATACTTGGACTACAGTACATTCATGACCACAACATTGACAATATAAACTATAAATATTAAAAAAAGCTTTACATTAGCCTTATAAAAGTGAAATCGTATAGATTTATACTTATACACCTCAAAAGATATGTCCACCACATTAAAATCACAATATAAATACTTATAATACCTGTAAAAACTGAAGTGGCTGTGTAATTTCAAGTTTATGTAGAGCATCAAACATTGGTCGTAGTAGAGGTACACTTCCAACGCCTCGATCATCCAATAGAGAGGTACATACAGTTGGGTGAGCACGTGATAACCCTCTTTTAGGTTCTAGCGGCGGCATAAATGGTAGCAACGATTGAAGATGGTGGATGATAGAGGAGTTGTCAGTGGAGTTGGCTGTCATTGGTGCATGGACATAGAGTCAGTGGCCGTGGCAGAAAAAGAAACATAGAACGTTAGTTCGTGGTGGTAGTTCACAATTAGGGAACTGGGTGAAGAGGTCTTGTGATTTACATGTGAATTACATGTGATTCATATGTAAATTAAATATGAATCACATGTAACTCATATGAGTGATTTACATGTGATTTACATGTGAGTCACATGTAATTCATATGTGATTTACTTGTGAATTACATGCGATTCATATGTAAATTACATATGAATCACATGTAACTCATATGTGATTCACTTGTGATTTACATGTGAATCACATGTAATTCATATGTGAATCATTTGTGATTTACTTGTGAATTACATATGATTCATATGTAAATTCCATATGAATCACATGTAACTCATATGTCATTCACTAGTGATTTACATGTGAATCACATGTAATTCATAAGTGAATCACTTGTGATTTACTTGTAAATTACATGTGATTCATATGTAACTTACGTATGAATCACATGTAACTCATATGTCATTCACTTGTGATTTATAAATAGTCTAATCCTTTAATTCCCATTTCCATTATATGAATGAATGCTAATTAAACAATTACCACTTTATTATAATAATAAATCAATTAATCACAAATAGATAATATATAATAGATACCGCTCTCACCATATCTATACACTTCTTATGTAAATCACTTGGTGGCTGCATTTTGGTTTCAAACAATCAATTACATTTTAATTTTTATTTTCTACACAAAAAACAGAGTCAACTTACATTGTCTTGTTTTTGTTTTTTCTCTTCACTTGAGAACCCAACAATTGTCAACTTGTAGTTCTTTTCTGTACACAATTAAAAAAAATGTTAACACAAAAATATCAATCCTAGGTTATTCTCAGAAAAGTCCTGCAAAGCAATACACCAACTTGTGGTCTTGTTGTGCCACTTGTCTATGCAAGCAAATCAGCCCCTTAAATTAAAAAAAAAACTACATACTTGGATATATATATATATATATATATATATATATATATATATATATACACATGAGTACTTATAGCACATGAGCTACCTGAAAGATTCCAACAAATGAAGAAAGAAAAGTTGTTGACCAAACAGCTCCAATCACTACATGCCAGCTAGTCTTAAATGGTGCATCCATAAACTTTTGAAGACTAGGGATGTAACGCCCTCAAATTTGGGCTAGTCAATTAAACAATTACCACTTTATTATAATAATAAATCAATTAATCACAAATAAATAATATGTAATAGATACCGCTCTCACCATATCTATACACTTCTTATGTAAATCACTTGGTGGCTGCATTTTGGTTTCAAACAATCTATTACATTTTAATTTTTATTTTCTACACAAAAAACAGAGTCAACTTACATTGTCTTGTTTTTGTTTCTTCTCTTCACTTGAGAACCCAACAATTGTCAACTTGTAGTTCTTTTCTGTACACAATTAAAAAAAATGTTAACACAAAAATATCAATCCTAGGTTATTCTCAGAAAAGTCCTGCAAAGCAATACACCAACTTGTGGTGTTGTTGTGCCACTTGTCTATGCAAGCAAATCAGCCCCTTAAATTAAAAAAAAACTACATACTTGGATATATATATATATATATATATATATATACACACATGAGTATATAGCACAAGAGCTACCTGAAAGATTCCAACAAATGAAGAAAGAAAAGTTGTTGACCAAACAGCTCCAATCACTACATGCCAACTAGTCTTAAATGGCGCATCCATAAACTTTTGAAGACTAGGGATGTAACGCCCGCAAATCCGGGCTAGTCAATTAGAGGCAATAGGGGTTGAAAACGACTTTTCGACAAAAGATTATTTAGAATAAATAATCTTAACCAAGTTGTAGAATATGTCACAATGTTTCCGTACATATAAAGAACGCCAAAATCCGAGTTATAACGAAGAAGTTATGACCCGTCGAAGTTTCGCGTCGGAACCGGCACGGCACCGGGAAACGTAAATAGTGAATTTACGATAGAGCGAGATTTAGCCTTAGCAATCTAAACAAAAGTCGTAGAATATGTTAAACTAAGAACATCAATAAAAAGAACGCCCAAATCTGACTTCGTATGAAGAAGTTATGATTTTTCGAAATTTCGGACTAGCAGTGTACAGCCCGAAATTCGAATATTAGATCGAGCGGTTTTTAGCCGACACGACCTGAATGAGAATTGAAGATCTTGTTAAGAGTAGCGTAAGGAGAAAAAGATGGGCGAAAACGGATGTCGGATGAAGAAGTTATGAGGATTTAACGGACCAATCCTGTCCCGGCCTGTTAATAATATAAAATTTAAAATCGATTCAAAATTAGCCGACAAATTCTAAACAAAGGTTGTAGAGTACGTTCCCACCTTCGCGTGGATATAAAGAACGTCGAAAACGGAGGTCGTACGCGAAATTTACGAATTTTTAAAGTTTATGATCAAATTTGGGAAGGCTGATAAGGACTTAATGACATGGCGCGTTGTGGGCCGTCCGTCACTGATCAGTGATTGCTTCGGATTCGGACACGCCTCGCTTCGCATTACGCCCAGCGTCCGAGTTCGGTACGCCCAGCATACCCTCCGGTCTTATCCCTTCCGAGTGCGAGACAGCTAGAGTCCATCTGGCAACCCCATCCGAAGTTACGCCCCGCGTAGCCAAGGATTACGCCCAGCGTAGTCCGAGGCCTCGCAGGGTATAAAAAGGGGCGAGGGTCTTCGCATTTTTCACACAATTTTCCTTCTCTCTCTAGATTTCTTTCTCTCTCTAAGGGTTTTAACCCTCCCCTAAGCGTAGGTGATCCCCTAGCACCCGAAGGAAGCCCCGAGGCTCTCGGAGTCCCGAGAGAAAGGAGTCTTTCGGTTTCGAAACGTTGCTCCAATTAAGATCCGGTTTTCGATAAAATTCGCTGTAAGTGTGCTACGCTTACGCAATTTTTAATATAGCTTTCAAATAATTATAGGAATGTTATTAGATCCTTAAATAATTATTTGAGCTATTATTATGAGTTATATTGAGTGTTATTAACGCTTAATAATAGTCAGACTAATTAATTTGTCGCGGATCATTAGACTAAACCCTAGTGGTATTGGTACTAGGTTTTATCGAAGGAAAATCGTTTTGAGAGTACCGAAGCGCTGTACGAGTGCTGAGTCATCACCTTTCAGGTGAGTGCAGAGTCCTTTTCATCTTACACATAAATATGAAGTATTTCATATAAACTATGTGCTATGTGTGCATATTGTCTGAATACTTGCTGTCTATGCTGGATGAACGTTTTATGCATGTTTTAAATGATTTAAACTGTATACGTATTTTATATATACGAATATGTTGGGTATGACATCGGTAGATGAATGATGAGAGATATACGATGATGTGAGTATACATTGGCAGCTACAGACTTAGTGCCTATGGGAAAAACCTCGGTAGCTATGGACTTAGTACCTGATAGACGTTGGTAGCTATGGATTTAGTACCTATTAGGAATTGGTAGCTATGGACTTAGTACCTATTAGTTAGACATTGGTAGCTATGGACTTAGTACCTGTTAGGAATTGGTAGCTATGGACTTAGTACCTATTAGTTAGACGTTGGTAGCTATGGACTTAGTACCTGTTAGGAATTGGTAGCTATGGACTTAGTACCTATTGAACACTAGTATCTATGGATTTAGTACCCGATGAGTAGGATATAGCAGCTATGGAATTAGTGCTTTACGAACGAACATCAGCAGCTATGGATTTAGTGCCAGTCCTATAACCCTAGAAGTAAGGTACTTCGGAATAAACGAATG
This sequence comes from Lactuca serriola, assembly GCF_051521515.1. Lineage (NCBI taxonomy): Eukaryota > Viridiplantae > Streptophyta > Magnoliopsida > Asterales > Asteraceae > Lactuca > Lactuca serriola. The sequence goes on from NC_136411.1 coordinate 285,929,615, forward strand.
CAGGATAGATGACTCTTAGGTTAAAACCTTAAGAGTAAAGAAGATAATGGGGATAGGTAATTGGGTTGATTGTTTGAGTGTTTAAACATAATAATAATATTATTGTTGGTTGAAAACCCTATGTACTCACCAGGTTTCCCAACCAGACCCACTCAGTTTATTTATATCACAGGTGTTGATATGAAGTCACATTACACCGAGAGATTTAAAGAGATGTATATCACTAGTGTAAATAAATAAATGTAAGTTCTGTTTATGCTTATGTTTCTATATTAACGATGACATACCAAACGTTTTAAAATGAATAAAATATATTTCTTCAAAAGTGTTTTAATAATGTACTTATCGTGTTTTTTTGGGAACAAATTTCGCAACATTTTTATTAAAAGAAGAACTCTGATTTTTATAAAGCATAAACAAAATCGGTCTTTTCTGGCCGTGAAAATGGAGATGTCACAATTGGTAACAGAGCATTAGTTTAAGCGAACTAGGAATATGGATTTATTTCTAGACTTAAACTTAGAATGCTAAGCGATGATCGTGAGGTGTGAGCACTAGCTTATTTTAGGAATTATGCCTAAAATGCTTTTATGTGCTAAATGCTTTGTGCCTGGTATGCTGTAAATTATTCGGATCTATGGTCTGATGCCGACCGGATCTGGAAACCTTATTTGTTTAGGATTCTAAACGTACAACTACGATATTAGAACTAGCATGTAAACGTTTCGGAGTCATAAGGATGATTTAAACATCAATCCTAAGTAAAGGTCTAGATTCACCTTATTCGGTGTATAGATCAAGATGGCAAGGACCCGTAGCGGAAACGTAAACGCGAATGGGAACAAAAACCAACCCCCAGTGGTTCAGCAAATACCTGTTGTAGAAGAAGTTGCACCTGAGCCAGTCACCATGGCTGGAGTTCAAGACATGATTCGGGCTATGTTAGCTGAAAAAAGGGAAGAAATTAGGTAGATGTTGAATAGGGACGAACCTACTATGCCCATTGAGCAACCCGAACTGATTCCCAAGCAATCTGATGAAGGGAACTACAGCCGCCAAGTGAGTCAAGTAGGGACTCAAGGTGAGCAAAGGAATGGCCCAGAAGGGAGAAACAACAAGGATGGGCGGATGTACAAGAATTTCTTGGGTGTGAAACCACCAAGCCTTTCAGGAAGCCCAAAGCCTGTTGAGATTATGGATTGGATCTCCGAGATGGAAATGGTGTTTGAGAGCTGCGACTGTAGCGAGAAACAGAAGACCGTCTTCGCTGTAAGCCAACTAAAAACTGGAGTTTTAAGCTGGTGGAAGCTATTGGCAGATACGATGCCACGAGGAGAAGCCTTCAGGACGTCATGGGAAGAGTTCTTGGAACAGTTGAAAATGCAGTACTGCTCGGAGATAGATCTGATAGACCTAAACAACGAGTTTCAGAACCTGAAGAAAGGGAAGATGAGTGTCGATGAGTATGCCACCGAATTCACCGAGAGGATGAATCTATTCCCCTACTTGGTGCCTACTGAACTCTCCAAGATTGATAGGTTTGCTAACGGACTGCCCACTGACTTTGGCCCAATGGTCAAAATGGCAACTGCCTTGAAAACAGCTGTTAGGGCAGCTAAGAACGTAGAGGCCCAGATAAGAGAAAAGGGTCTAGAAAAAGATAAGGCGGGAGAGAAGCGGAAGTTTGAAGGATCTTCGAGGTCCAACAAGGAAATCAAATTCTCAAAGCTTGGAGGAGGAGATGGAGGTGAAGCGAGATGGTGTGATCAATGCAAGAAGAAGCATCGTGGGAAGTTCAACGAAGAAGTGACTTGTTACAAGTGTGGGAGGACTGGTCATTATTCCAAAGACTGCACACATAATGATAAAGTATGCTACGGATGTGGAGGCAATGGGCACATGTCCAGAGACTGCCCAAGGAAAAATAAAGCAGCAAGACCAGAAACGCCACCAAGGCCAAGGGCATTTCACATGATCCTCGACCAAGCAGAGAACCATGCAAGGAATCAAGGATGAGGACTTCATACCCGAAGATCAAGTTATGCAGTAGCCACAGTATCGTACAATGTAGCCCATTAGAGGCATAATCCAAGGTGAAATTGAACACATATGTAATAGTTTCAAGAAATAAAAAAATCTTCGTTTTGTTATCTGGCGTGTTAAATTGTTATGTGATTTTCTTGTATGGTGACTTGGAAAACTGCGTTACTAGAGACGAGTATGAGTAGGTGTGAATGGTAGTAGAGGCCTATACTACCGGAAGAACAGGACTCACACTTGGATCAGGGAAAGTCACAAGGTTACCAAGAAACTAGTAATTGATTTCGTTTTATTCAAGTGTGTTGTTACCATTTCTTCGGTAATGACTAAGAGGATTGTTGATATTCCGACCCTAGTGGTCATATCGAATTGAGTCCGACTACGCTAAGTATGCTATGTGGTTTGGAAAATCAAGATCGATGTAGCGTCCGACTTAAACCAAACGATTGAAATCAAAGTGATCAATAGAAGTATCGCGCTCGTTGTTAAAAAAAGTTGGTAGTGTGATTATATCACATTAGAACATGAAGGAGGGCATAGCTTGATTTAGAATTTGACACTAAGAGACCTGAGTCTAAGCGTGCATCACATGATGATAGGTCATAATTTGGGGTCTAACCTGAGGTAAAGAGCAGGTGCACGATTAAGCACTGCTTACAGTCAATAAGTCTAAGAGATAGACTTAAAGGAATATAGAAGTTATAATTATTACCTAGGATGAAGAGATGACATATGGAGTCATTATACGAGCCCTGTTTTGTTGATGATTCCGGGACGTAATCATCATAAGGGGGAGATAATTGTAACGCCCGCAAATTCAGGCTAGTCAATTAGAAGCAATAGGGGTCGAAAACGACTTTTCGACAAAAGATTATCTAGAATAAATAATCTTAACCAAGTTGTAGAATATTTCACAAGGTTTCCGTACATATAAAGAACGCTGAAATCCGAGTTATAACGAAGAAGTTATGATCCGTCGAAGCTTCGCGTCGGAACCGGCACGACATCGGGAAACGTAAATAGTGAATTTACGATACAGCGAGATTTAGCCTTAGCAATCTAAACAAAAGTCATAGAATATGTAAACTAAGAACATTGATAAAAAGAACGCCAAAATCTAATTTCGTATGAAGAAGTTATGATATCTCGAAGTTTCGGACCAGCAATGTACAGCCCGAAATTCGAATATTAGATCGAGCGGTTTTTAGCCGACACGAACTGAACGAGAATTGAAGATCTCATTAAGAGTAGCGTAATGAGAAAAATATGGGTGAAAACGGACGTCGAATGAAGAAGTTATGAGGATTTAACGAACCAATCCTTTCCCGGCCTGTTGATAATATAAAATTTAAAATCAAATCAAAATTAGCCGACGAAGTCTAAACGAAAGTTGTAGACTACGTTCCCACCTTCGCGTGGATATAAAGAACGTCGAAAACGGATGTCGTACGCGAAAGTTAAGAAATTTTAAAGTTTATGATCAAATTTGCGAAGGCTGATAAGGACTTGATGATGTGGCGCGTTGTGGGCCGTCCATCGCTGATTAGTGAACGCTTAGGATTAGGACAGGCCTCGCTTCGCATTACGCCCAGCGTTCGAGTTCGGTACGCCCAGCGTACCCTCCGGTCTTATCCCTTCCGAGTGCGACACAACTAGAGTCCATCTGGCAACCCCATCCGAAGTTACGCCCCGCATAGCCAAGGATTGCGCCCATCGTAGTCTGAGGCCTCGCAGGGTATAAAAAGGGGCGAGGGTCTTCGCATTTTTCACACAATTTTCCTTCTCTCTCTAGATTTCTTTCTCTCTCTAAGCGTTTTAACCCTCCCCTAAGCCTAAGTGATCCCTTAGCACTCGAAGGAAGCCCCGAGGCTCTCGGAGTCCCGAGAAAAAGGAGACTTTCGGTTTCGAAACGCTGCTCCAATTAAGTTCCGGTTTTCGATAAAATTCGTGTAAGTGTGCTACGCTTACGCAATTTTTAATATAGCTTTCAAATAATTATAGGAATGTTATTAGGTCCTTACAATAATTATTTGTGCTATTATTATGAGTTATATTGAGTGTTATTAACGCTTAATAATAGTCAGACTAATTAATTTGTCGCGGTTATCGTTAGACTAAACCCTAGTGGTATTGGTACTAGGTTTTAACGAAGGAAAATCGTTTTGAAAGTATCGAAGCGCTGTACGAGTGCTGAGTCATCACCTTTCAGGTGAGTGCATAGTCCCTTTCATCTTACACATAGATATTAAGTATTTTATATAAACTACATGCTATGTGTGCATATTGTCTGAATACTAGTTGTCTATGCTAGATGAACGTTTTATACATGTTTTAAATGATTTAAACTATATACGTATTTTATATATATGAATATGTTGGGTATGACATGGGTAGATGAATGGTGAGAGATATACGATGATGTGAGTATACATTGGCAGCTACAGACTTAGTGCCTATGGGACGAACCCCGGTAGCTATGGACTTAGTACCTGATAGACGTTGGTAGCTATGGATTTAGTACCTGTTAGGAATTGCTAGTTATGGACTTAGTACCTATTAGTTAGACGCTGGTAGCTATGGACTTAGTACCTGTTAGGAATTGGTAGCTATGGACTTCGTACCTATTAGTAAGACGCTGGTAGCTATAGACTTAGTACCTGTTAGGAATTGGTAGCTATGGACTTAGTACCTATTGAACATTGGTAGCTATGGATTTAGTACCCGATGAGTAGGATATAGCAGCTATGGAATTAGTGCTTTACGAACGAACATCAGCAGCTATGGATTTAGTGCCATTCCTATAACCCTGGAATTAAGGAACTTCGGAATAAGCGAATGTAGGATAGATGACTCTTAGGTTAAATCCTTAAGAGTAAAGAAGATAATGGGGATGGTTAATTGGGTTGATTGTTTGAGTGTTTAAACATAATAATTATATTATTGTGGGTTGAAAACTCTATGTACTCACCAGGTTTCCCAACCAGACCCACTCAGTTTATTTATATCACAGGTGTTGATATGAAGTCACATTACACTAAGAGATTTAAAGAGATGTAGATCACTAGTGTAAATAAATGTAAGTTATGTTTATGCTTATGTTTCTGTATTAAGGATGACATCCCAAACATTTTAAAATGAATAAAATACTTTTCTTCGAAAGTGTTTTAATAACGTATTTATCGTGTTTTTCTGGGAACAAATTCCACAATATTTTTATTAAAAGAAGAACTCTAATTTTTATAAAGCATAAACAAAATCGGTCTTTTCTGGCCGTGAAAATGGGGATGTCACAGTTGGTATCAGAGCATTAGTTTAAGCGAACTAGGAATATGGATTTATTTCTAGACTTAAACTTAGACTGCTAAGCGATGATCGTGAGGTGTGAGCACTAGCTTATTTTAGGAATTATGCCTAAAATGCTTTTATGTGCTAAATGCTTTGTGCCTGGTATGCTGTAAATTGTTCGGATCTATGGTCTGATGCCGACCGGATCTGGAAACCTTATGTGTTTAGGATTCTAAACGTACGACTCTGATATTCGAACTAGCATGTAAACGTTTCGGAGTCATAAGGATGATTTAAACATCAATCCTAAGTAAAGGTCTAGATTCACCTTATTCGGTGTATAGATCAAGATGGCAAGGACCCGTAGCGGAAACGTAAACGCGAATGGGAACAAAAACCAACCCCCAGTGGTTCAGCAAATACCTGTTGTAGAAGAAGTTGCACCTGAGCCAGTCTCCATGGCTGGAGTTCAAGCCATGATTCGGGCTATGTTAGCTGAACAAAGGGAAGAAATGAGGTAGATGTTGAATAGGGACGAACCTACTATGCCCATTGAGCAACCCGAACTGATTCCCGAGCAATCTGAGGAAGGGGACTACAGCCGCCAAGTGAGTCAAGTAGGGACTCAAGGTGAGCAATGGGATGGCCCAGAAGGGAGAAACAACAAGGATGGGCGGATGTACAAGAATTTCTTGGGTGCGAAACCACCAAGCCTCTCAGGAAGCCCAAAGCCTGTTGAGATTATGGATTGGATCTCCGAGATGGAAATGGTGTTTGAGAGCTGCGACTGTAGCGAGAAACAGAAGACCGTCTTCGCTGTAAGACAACTGAAAACTGGAGTTTTAAGCTGGCGGAAGCTATTGGCATATACGATGCCTCAAGGAGAAGCCTTAAGGATGTCATGGGAAGAGTTCTTGGAACAGTTGAAAATGCAGTACTGCTCAGAGATAGATCTGATAGACCTAAACAACGAGTTTCAGAACCTGAAGAAAGGGAAGATGAGTATCGATGAGTATGCCACCGCATTCACCGAGAGGAAGAAGCTATTCCCCTACTTGGTGCCTACTGAACTCTCCAAGATTGAGAGGTTTGCTAACGGACTGCCCACTGGCTTTCGCCCAATGGTCAAAATGGCAACTACCTTGAAAACAGTTGTTAGGGAAGCTAAGAACATAGAGGCCCAGATAAGAGAAAAGGGTCTAGAAAAAAATAAGGCGGGAGAGAAGCGAAAGTTTGAAGGATCTTTGAGGTCCAACAAGGAAATCAAATTCTCGAAGCTTGGAGGAGGATATGGAGGTGAAGCGAGATGGTGTGATAAATGCAAGAAGAAGCATGGTGGGAAGTGCAACGAAGAAGTGACTTGTTACAAGTGTGGGAGGACTGGTCACTATTCCAAAGACTGCACACATAATGATAAAGTATGCTACGGATGTGGAGGCATGGGGCACATGTCCAGAGACTGCCCAAGGAAAAATAAAGCAGCAAGACCAGAAACGCCACCAAGGCCAAGGTCATTTCACATGATCCTCGACGAAGCAGAGAACCATGCGAGGAATCAAGGATGAGGACTTCATACCCGAAGATCAAGTTATGCAGTAGCCATAGTATCATACAATGTAGCCCATTAGAGGCATAATCCAGGGTGAACTTCAACACCTATGTAATAGTTTCAAGAAATAAAAAAATCTTCGTTTTGTTATCTGGCGTGTTAAATTGTTATGTGATTTTCTTGTATGGTGACTTGGAAAACTGCGAGACTATACTTGAGACGAGTATGAGTAGGTGTGAATGGTAGTAGAGGCCTATACTACTGGAAGCACAGGACTCACACTTGGATCAGGGAAAGTCACAAGGTTACATAGAAACTAGTAATTGATTTCGTTTTATTCAAGTGTGTTGTTACCATTTCTTCGGTAATGACTAAGAAGATTGTTGATATTCCGAACCTAGTGGTCATATCGAATTGAGTCCGACTACGCTAAGTATGCTATGTGGTTTAGTAAATCAAGATCGATGTAGCGTCTGACTAAAACCAAACGATTGAAATCAAAGCGATCGGTAGAAGTATCACGCTCGTTGTTAAAAAAAAGTTGGTAGTGTGATTATGTCACATTAGAACATGAAGGAAGGCATAGCTTGTTTTAGAATTTGACACTAAGAGACCTGAGTCTAAGCATGCATCACATGATGATAGGTGATAATTTGGGTTCTAACCTGAGGTAAAGAGCAGGTGCACGATTAAGCACTGCTTACAGTCAATAAGTCTAAGAGATAGACTTGAAGGAATATAGAAGTTATAATTATTACCTAGGATGAAGAGACGAAGTATGGAGTCATTATACGAGACCTGTTTTGTTGATGATTCCGGGACGTAATCATCCTAAGGGGGAGATAATTGTAACGCACGCAAATCCGGGCTAGTCAAGTAGAGGCAATAGGGGTCGAAAACGACTTTTCGACAAAAGATTATTTAGAATAAATAATCTTAACCAAGTTGTAGAATATGTCACAAGGTTTTCGTACATATAAAGAACGCCGAAATCCAAGTTATAACGAAGAAGTTATGACCCGTCGAAGTTTCGCGTCGGAACCGGCATTGCATCGGGAAGCATAAATAGTGAATTTAAGATAGAGCGAGATTTAGCCTTAGCAATCTAAACAAAAGTCGTAGAATATGTTAAACTAAGAACATCGATAAAAAGAACGTCCAAATCTGACTTCGTATGAAGAAGTTATGATATCTCGAAGTTTCGGACCAGCAGTGTACAACCCGAAATTCGAATATTAGATCGAGCGGTTTTTAGCCGACACGAACTGAATGAGAATTGAAGATCTCGTTAAGAGTAGTGTAACGAGAAAAATATGGGCGAAAACGGACGTCGAATGAAGAAGTTATGAGGATTTAACGGACCAAACCTGTCCCAGCCTGTTGATAATATAAAATTTAAAATCGAATCAAAATTAGCCGACAAAGTCTAAACGAAAGATGTAGATTACGTTCCCACCTTCGCGTGGATATAAAGAACGTAGAAAATGTAGGTAGTACGCGAAAGTTACGAAATTTTAAAGTTTATGATCAAATTTGCGAAGGCTGATAAGGACTTGATGATGTGGCGCGTTGTGGGCCGTCCATCGCTGATTAGTGAACGCTTCGGATTCGGACACGCCTCGCTTCGCATTACGCCTAACGTTCGAGTTCGGTACGCCCAGCGTACCCTCCGGTCTTATCCCTTCCGAGTGCGACACAGCTAGAGTCCATCTGGCAACCCCATCCGAAGTTACGCCCCGCGTAGCCAAGGATTACGCCCAGCGTAGTCCGAGGCCTCGCAAGGTATAAAAAGGGGTGAGGGTCTTCGCATTTTTCACACAATTTTCCTTCTCTCTCTAGATTTATTTCTCTCTCTAAGGGTTTTAACCCTCCGCTAAGCCTAGGTGATCCCCTAGCACCCGAAGGAAGCCCCGAGGCTCTCGGAGTCCCGAGAAAAAGGAGTCTTTCGGTTTCGAAACCCTGGTCCAATTAAGTTCCGGTTTTCGATAAAATTCGTTGTAAGTGTGCTACGCTTACGCAATTTTTAATATAGCTTTCAAATAATTATAGGAATGTTATTAGGTCGTTCAAATAATTATTTGGGCTATTATTATGAGTTATATTGAGTGTTATTAACGCTTAATAATAGTCAGACTAATTAATTTTTCGCGGTTATCGTTAGACTAAACCCTAGTGGTATTGGTACTAGGTTTTATCGAAGGAAAATCGTTTTGAGAGTATCGAAGCACTGTACGAGTGCTGAGTCATCACCTTTCAGGTGAGTGCATAGTTCCTTTCATCTTACACGTAGATATTAAGTATTTTATATAAACTACGTGCTATGTGTGCATATTGTCTGAATACTTGCTGTCTATGTTGGATGAACGTTTTATACATGTTTTAAATGATTTAAACTGTATATGTATTTTATATATATGAATATGTTGGGTATGACATGGGTAGATGAATGATGAGAGATGTACGATGATGTGAGTATACATTGGCAGCTACAGACTTAGTGCCTATGGGACGAACCCCAGTAGCTATGGACTTAGTACCTGATAGACGTTGGTAGCTATGGATTTAGTACCTGTTAGGAATTGCTAGCTATGGACTTAGTACCTATTAGTTAGATGCTGGTAGCTATGGACTTAGTACCTGTTAGGAATTGGTAGCTATGGACTTAGTACCTATTAGTTAAACGTTGGTAGCTATGGACTTAGTACCTGTTAGGAATTGGTAGTTATGGACTTAGTACCTATTGAACACTGGTAGCTATGGATTTAGTACCCGATGAGTAGGATATAGCAGCTATGGAATTAGTGTTTTACGAACGAACATCGGCAGCTATGGATTTAGTGCCAGTCCTATAACCCTGGAATTAAGGAACTTCGGAATAAGCGAATGCAGGATAGATGACTCTTAGGTTAAATCCTTAAGAGTAAAGAAGATAATGGGGATGGTTAATTGGGTTGATTGTTTGAGTGTTTAAACATAATAATTATATTATTGTGGGTTGAACACCCTATGTAATCACCAGGTTTCCCAACCTGACCCACTCAGTTTATTTATATCACAGGTGTTGATATGAAGTCACATTACACTGAGAGATTTAAAGAGATGTAGATCACTAGTGTAAATAAATGTAAGTTCTGTTTATGCTTATGTTTCTGTATTAACGATGACATCCCAAACGTTTTAAAATGAATAAAATACTTTTCTTCGAAAGTGTTTTAATAACGTATTTATCGTGTTTTTCTAGGAACAAATTCCACAATATTTTTATTAAAATAAGAACTCTGATTTTTATAAAGCATAAACAAAATCGGTCTTTTCTGGCCGTCAAAATGGGGATGTCACAGTTGGTATCAGAGCATTAGTTTAAGCGAACTAGGAATATGGATTTATTTCTAGACTTAAGCTTAGACTGCTAAGCGATGATCGTGAGGTGTGAGCACTAGCTTATTTTAGGAATTATGCCTAAAATGCTTTTATGTGCTAAATGCTTTGTGCCTGGTATGCTGTAAATTGTTCGGATCTATGGTCTGATGCCGACCAGATCTGGAAACCTTATGTGTTTAGGATTCTAAACGTATGCCTACGATATTAGAACTAGCATGTAAACGTTTCGGAGTGATAAGGATGATTTAAACGTCAATCCTAAGTAAAGGTCTAGATTCACCTTATTCGGTGTATAGATCAAGTTATGATATCTCGAAGTTTCGGACCAGCAGTGTACAGCCCGAAATTCGAATATTAGATCGAGCGGTTTTTAGCCGACACGAACTGAACGAGAATCGAAGATCTCGTTAAGAGTAGCATAACGAGAAAAAGATGGGCGAAAACGGACGTCGGATGAAGAACTTATGAGGATTTAACGGACCAATCCTGTCCCGGACTGTTAATAATATAAAATTTAAAATCGATTCAAAATTAGTCGACAAAGTCTAAACGAAAGTTGTAGAGTAAGTTCCCACCATAGCGTGGATATAAAGAACGTCGAAAACGGAGGTCGTATGCGAAAGTTACGATTTTTTAAAGTTTATGATCAAATTTGCGAAGGCTGATAAGGACTTGATGATGTGGCGCGTTGTGGGTCGTCCATCGCTGATCAGTGAACGCTTCGGATTTGGACACGCCTCTCTTCGCATTACGCCCAACTTCCGAGTTCGGTACGCCCAGCGTACCCTCCGGTCTTATCCCTTCCGAGTGCGAGAGAGCTAGAGTCCATCTGGCAACCTCACCCGAAGTTACGCCCCGCGTAGCCAAGGATTACGCCCAGCATAGTCCGAGGCCTTGTAGGGTATAAAAAGGGGCGAGGGTCTTCACATTTTTCACACAATTTTCCTTATCTCTCTAGATTTCTTTCTCTCTTAGAGGGTTTTAACCCTCTCCTAATCCTAGGTGATCCGTAGCACCTGAAGGAAGCCCCGAGGCTCTCGGAGTCCCGAGAAAAAGGAGTCTTTCGGTCTCAAAATACTGCTCCTATTAAGTTCCGGTTTTCGATAAAATTCGTTGTAAGTGTGCTACGCTTATGCAATTTTTAATATAGCTTTCAAATAATTATAGGAATGTTATTAGGTCCTTAAAATAATAATTTGGGCTATTATTATGAGTTATATTGAGTGTTATTAACGCTTAATAATAGTCAGACTAATTAATTTGTCGCGGTTATCGTTAGACTAAACCCTAGTGGTATTGGTACTAGCTTTTATCGAAGGAAAATCGTTTTGAGAGTATCGAAGCGCTGTACGAGTGCTGAGTCATCACCTTTCAGGTGAGTGCATAGTCCCTTTCATCTTATACATAGATATGAAGTATTTTATATAAACTACGTGCTATGTGTGCATATTGTCTGAATACTTGTTGTCTATGCTGGATGAACGTTTTATACATGTTTTAAATGATTTAAACTGTATACGTATTTTATATATACGAATATGTTGGGTATGACATGGGTAGATGAATGATGAGAGATATACGATGATGTAAGTATACATTGGCAGCTACAGATTTAGTGCCTATGGGACGAACCCCGGTAGCTATGGACTTAGTACCTGATAGACATTGGTAGCTATGGATTTAGTACCTGTTAGGAATTGCTAGCTATGGACTTAGTACCTATTAGTTAGATGTTGGTAGCTATGGACTTAGTACCTGTTAGGAATTGGTAGCTATGGACTTAGTACCTATTAGTTAGACGCTGGTAGCTATGGATTTAGTACCTGTTAGGAATTGGTAGATATGGAATTAGTACCTATTGAACACTGGTAGCTATGGATTTAGTACCCGATGAGTAGGATATAGCAGCTATGGAATTAGTGATTTACGAACGAACATCGACAGCTATGGATTTAGTGCCAGTCCTATAACCCTGGAATTAAGGAACTTCGGAATAAACGAATGCAGGATCGATGACTCTTAGGTTAAATCCTTAAGAGTAAAGAAGATAATGGGGATGGTTAATTGGGTTGATTGTTTGAGTGTTTAAACATAATAATTATATTATTGTGGGTTGAAAACCCTATGTACTCACCAGGTTTCCCAACCTGACCCACTCAGTTTATTTATATCACATGTGTTGATATGAAGTCACATTACACTGAGAGATTTAAATAGATGTAGATCACTAGTGTAAATAAATGTAAGTTCTGTTTATGCTTATGTTTCTGTATTAACGATGGCATCCCAAATGTTTTAAAATGAATAAAATACGTTTCTTCGAAAGTGTTTTAATAACGTATTTTTCGTGTTTTTCTGGGAATAAATTCCGTAACATTTTTATTAAAAGAAGAACTCTGATTTTTATAAAGCATAAACAAAATAGGTCGTTTCTGGCTGTGAAAATGGGGATGTCACAAAGGACAACATAGGGTATAAAATTCAGAGAGAAATGAAGTGGGAATGTTTTCCTGAATGTTGCTGATGTGGTGTAAGTGTTATGAGCCAAACTTGATTTTGTGGATGGTTGGATTATTAAACACGATATTGGTAGAAGGATATTCGTGTAAATCATTAAATTCGGAGCCCTTTATGGTTGATACATAAGAAGATAGTGGTGCAATATCTACTGGGGAACCTCTACAACATTCCCTTATAGCTTTGTATACAGGTTAAGCAACAGGGCCAATTTTTTGATAAAAATCTTAGTATGATTCTGGTAAGATTTTGGGTCGCACTACAAAAGCATACATGACTTAAAATTGTTGAACAAAATGTAAGATTATTAGAAGGAAAAGATGTAAACTTTAAGAATCAATATGTACCTTAGCACTTCATTAAGCAAGAGTAATGAATCTTCGTGTCTCCATAAGCTTCCCCAACAATATACAGACCTTTTAACAAAAATATAACGTCAAAGCAAACTCTTTTCACTCATAAAAACCGAAAGGCCACCCTTAGGGCTCATTGAATAATAAATTCATCTAACTTCATTTGTTTCCAAATATCGATTTCAAAGGAGTAGTACTAATGGAGCAAGAGAAAACCACGACTAAAATGTAAATTAAATTACACTACTAAATTATAAATCCAAAATTTGATTGGTTGGCCATCCCAGAGTCAAATGAATAAACCAAATGTTCCTAAATGTTATTTTACAGTTTACTCCATGATATAACGAATTAGCAACATAAGTATAAACTAAGAAGACTAATTTGAATCAATTGAAATCATTTCAATGTAAAAGATCAATATCGGTACGTACCTTGGAAAGATGTTGAATAGGAACAGAAGGAGTAACAATGTCCAAAAACTGTTTAAGATTACACAACGGTGAAGATGTCGGCACCGCTGCCACTGAGGATTCCAAAGGCATCGAATTTGATGGTTGTATGATTCAATTCTTAGGCTCCTCTCTGACAGAAGATGTCGTAGATTGGGATGGAGTAATGTCACATTGAGCTTTATGGAGGTTCTCTTCATGCTGACGAATCCTTTTCACCATTGCTAGCATGTAAAACCTATCCTCTCCACCACTACTCCGTCCAAGCTACAATCCAGCACCTAACATCTTAAGTAAAACCCTAAGTTATAAATCCTTCAATCTCCAATAAACTCGCATTGGCTATTGAACTCTTTGTAAATGTATCATTAAAACGGAATGTTGAACACCATCCGTTTGTTGATTCTTCGATTCATTGTCAACGAGTTCTGGATGACCGGAGGTGGGATGAAGGAAGGAGAAAAGCAGGATGAAGAGAGAGAGGTGGGGGAAGGGTTTGACACGATTTAATCAGAGAAGGGGTATATTAACTTATCTCTAAAATGCCCCTAGTTTATTTCCAATAACATACCCCCGCCTCTTTTTTCTTTGTTATTTACAAAAATGCTACAAAGCATCTTATCCTTCAATTATTTTGATCTAACGGTCTTCGTTTGGTTCTCGGGTTCTCAGGAAACTTTGAGTTCTCAAATGATCCTCCATATATATATATATATATATATATATATATATATATATATATATATATATATATATATATATATATATACTAGTCTATAACCCGTGAGAACCACGATTATAAAATTAATTAAACTTTCATAGAAAAACTCAAAATTATTAATTAAGATATATTTTTTAGTTACATAAAACTATAATCGCTGATAAATAAATACATGAAATTATATAACCTTATTATATATATTTGTTTTATTTTATTTTTTATTCGAATGTTATTAATTTAATGTATTTAGAGTGTGAAATTTAAAACTTGAAATTTGAAATCAGAAATCAATTATTAATTTAATGTAATTAGAATGATAAATTTTAAATTTTAAATGAAGATTTAATAGGTTGACATGTGGCATGATAGGTGATATATAATATTAATTAAGATTTTTAATATTTTGACACTTGTCAATAGGAGAATAAACTTATTTATTTATTTGAATAGGGATATATATATATATATATATATATATATATATATATATATGTTTAGGTTTATGGAAAACAAAAAACCCTTAAAAAACCCTAAAAATCATAAAAATGTATAAAAAAAATACTTAGAGATCACAAATATTTTTTTTTGGCTTTATATTCTTTAAAACCGCACCTTTTTATATAAATTTGCAGAATTTTTTTTGAAAAAAAAACAAAAAAATAAAATAAAAATAATTAAATTAAATATAAAAAATCAATTTTTAAAATTTTTTTTTGCAGCGCTTTTATAAATAAAAGCTACGATTTTTAATAATATAAATTAAATTTCTTTTTTGATCTCTAAGTATTTTTTTATGCATTTTTTTTATTTTTAGGGTTTTTTTTTTGTTTTCCATATATATATATATATATATATATATATATATATATATATATATATATATATATATATATATATATATATATATATATATGGAAAACAAAATAAACCCAAAAAATCATAAAAATGCATATATATATATATATATATATATATACACACACACACACACACACACGGAGTTGTTTAAATGAGACATTAGTATTATATTAAGCAAACTTTTCTATTCTCTATTTACAACTAGTTGTCACATGTTTTCGGACATCCGTCGGACCACTATGATATGGCTATGATTCATCAGATTTCCGAGGTTGGCCATAGGGTGATGGGTTAGACCGAGGTAGTTCTTTAGACTACCGAAAAGATTCATCAGATTAGGCGGTGGTTGCAGACTACTCTGAGTCGGCAGAAGAGTTATGTGACCGATGTCGATCCAAGTTGGAGTTCCAGGTCGAAGACTTGGTATTGCTGAAGGTCTCGCCTTGGAAGGGTGTGATATAGACTGGATCTCCCTGAGGAGCTCAGTCAAATTCATAGCAGTTTTCACGTCTCCCAATTATGGAAGTGCATACCTGATGAGGAGGTGGTAGTGTCATTAGATGATATTTAGGTCGATGAGCGCTTGAATTTTGTGGAGAGGCCTGTGGCAGTTCTGGAGCGGAAAGTGAAATTGGAACGTGAAGGAGCTGGTAGATCCAGCAACTACTTTGTGTTGGCTTCCACTTGAAGGTAAAAAGTCATTTCCTCGTCCATTCTCTTAATATATCTCTTCATCCTATAGTTTTAGGCCATTTCTAGCTTACTCTTGAGGCTTTTCCGATATTGAGCGCATTTTGGAATGGGGAGTTCAGATTTGGACTCCTCTAAGCCCTCTTAGTCATAAAGATATCAGATTTGTCAAGCTTTGGCCTTCTCCTTACCCTAAAACGTCTTCCTTACCTTGGTTTTCGCATTTTAGGCGTTGCATGCACGTAAAGTTTGCAACTTTACGTGGAATCTATACTCTAGGAAGCTAGATCTACAGTTTGGAGCCTTGGTTTCGCTTAGAAACGTCTGAATGAGAAAAGGACTGAAGGAACTCGACGAGTTGCATAGTCAACTCAATGAATTGGATGATGATTTCCTACTTTCCGTATTCTACATGAACTCGGTGAGTTAGCAAGGTGACTCGACGAGTTGGTTAGGGTTTTCCTGACATTCTGGATGTTTCATGGACTCAACGAGTTATATGGTAACTCGGAGAGTTGACTAGGATTTTTGTGACTTTATGAGTTCTGAAGGAACTCGACGAGTCTATAAGCTGCATTCGACGAGTTGGGTCAACATGGACTGTTGACCTTGACCGTTTACTTTGACTTTTACCAAGGGTTGGCCAGTTTAACTTCTGAGGGTATTTTGGTAATTTAGGTATTTATGGATGTGGATCATTGGTGGTTGTAGGTATTGGTGTTTGGAGCAGTGTTTCGGGAGTTTGATATTTCAGTTCCGATTGACATTGTGAGTTGAGTTGTCCTTACTATACAACAAGGTCGAAGGCACCAATGCCGACCCTTTTCGGATTTGTATCCGGGTTTATTGCATGTTGATATACTTAGTCACATGTTAGGTCGGTATCCTCATATATAGGATGATGCTATGTTAGTGACCTGATAGGTCGGTGATATTGCCAAATTTATACATGTTATTAGGCAATATTTACTTATATTTTTATTAACATTTTGGTTATTTGCATTGAATAATGATACTTATAAGGTTAAAATATATAATACAGCCAAATAAAAGACATTTTGAAGAAAAGGGACTAAAAGCGTCAAAAGATGGAACTTTGGAAGATGAAGACTTAACAGAATGAAAACCCACGTAAAAGCTAAACTCACGACGTGAATATTTCGGATTCATGACATGAGTACGAATATTCCAGAAGATAGATATCGCGAAGGAGGAATTCTTGAAGAACATGGATATCTAGTGCATTCACGTCGTGAGTCATACTTATTCACAACGTGAGTGCAAATTTTATAATAACTATATATATATATTCTTAATCATTACGACTTGGGGGACTTTTTGCCAACTTGGAGGGTTCCTGGAGATGAAATTCAGAGGGAGAAAAGGTCTGGAATTGGCTTCCAACAACAAGGAAGAAGAGAAGTTCATAACTTGATTCTAGATTTAGTACATTTAATTATGTCTTTGAATATGACTACTGATTGTTTATTTGTTAGGATGTCCAGCTAAATTTAGTTGCTTCGGTTAGCTAGATGAAGCTCGAATTCATGGTGTTAATTCTTTAGATTTAACTTTACTTGTTGGTTATGACTTGTGTTTGATTGATTGAACTTAGCATGTTTGATTTAATGTTTGATTGCTTTAAATTCTTGTTCTGTGTAGTTAGTAAATATGAAGCTGCATGAATTTGAATACCTAATAATTCAGGGAACACAAGTTTATTAGATCTAAGATCAAATCAATCTTAGATAAGTAATTGAACTATTGAATTAAGTTGTGCTAGAGAACTCATATTATGACCGTGAGTGTGTTTTCCAAATCAATCGTACATGGCTCCTTTCATATTCAATAATTGATTATGTGTTAACTATTGTGTGACCACACATAGATTTACATGAGTTAATTAATGTTAGTAAATTTAGAACTGAATTGCTAATACTATCTTAATTGGTAACCAATAGTAATTGTCATAACTAATTTATAAACCATTGAGGGAAAGTGGAATCGAACTAACAGAAGTGTTTTGTTTATTGATTGAATTAGTTTTAAAGAATTAATTTGTTCTAAACATGCAAAATTAGATAAAACCCCTTCCTTTATTAGAAATTAAGTTTATTTAATAGAAGTTAGATTTATTAGTTAAAACCGTTCCCTGTGATCGACACCCGAGTTACTAAAACTATTCTATAACTTGACCAGGTACACTGCCTAGGTGCATTTTACTTTTTGAAGTAGTTAGGTTATAAATTTAAAATTAGTGTAGCTAATTACACGCATCAAGTTTTTGGCGCCGTTGCCGGGGAATGGCATATTTAATTATTGATTTATTTGCTTTAGATTAATCGATCCTTTTTGTGGTGAAAAACCTGGAAAATGTTACATTTCAGTTTAGTTTTTTTTAGTACCGAATTCACGACGTGAGCTGTATTGGCTCACAACGTGAATCCAGTAATTTCCAGTTTTCTTTATTTTGTTTTAGTTCAGTTTTAGGTTTTTTTTTTAATTTTGCAGAAGTTCATGACCAGAGGCTCTAACACACCTTTGGTGCCACCACTTGAAGATCTAGAGTCAGCCTTCACAAGAAGGCGTATAAGAACACAGAAGTGAGCGAAGCAATAAAAAAGTCATCTTTCAAAGACCTCAAATCAGTCTTTGGAAGGAAGTCGGGAAAGAAAGTAGGAGAGTCGAGTACATCATCAAAGGACAAAAGCAAGATAGAAAGCTTTGAGCAAGATCCAGACCCAAGAGATACTGAATACGATACCGAGCCTGAATTTGCATTACATAGAAGTGAATCTTAAGACAAGTCTGATAACTAAATGGTGGATATTACGGATATGTCCATGGGAGCTTACAAAAAGCGAATTAGAGATGATGATGGTCCTACCCTAATACAACCTGCAATTCCTGCAACTGCCCCATTCGAACTGAAAGGACACATCTTTGCTGCACTTAGGGATGTACCACTTTTTAGAAAGGATCATGAGGATGCTTACAAGAATTTGGATGAAGTAAATGACATAGCAGATTATTTCAATATCCCAAATGTTCCAAGAGAGACAGTCTTGCTAAGGATGCTGACAATCACTTTTAAAGGAGGTGCTAAAGATTGGCTAAAGGCACTACCAACCAGTGCAATCACTACTTGGGACCAAATGCGCGAACAGTTTTTAGATCATTTTTGTCATCCTCCGGGTGAGTCACTTTATGAGGCATGGGAGCGTTATAAGGGATTGTTGAGAAATTGTCCTCAAAATGACCTCAATATACAACAAGAAGTGTCAATATTTTATGATGGTGTTAATGTCATGACAAGGCAACTCCTTGATTCCTAAGGACCACTTACCAAGAAAAATTTGGGGGAGGTTAAGGAGTTAGTGGAAGAATTTGCAAAGCATTCTCTTTAGTATCACAATCCAAGAAGCGAGGGACTAAAAGGAAGCGGGGGTGAAAATTCTGCAGATATGGCTGCTGTAATGGCCATGCTTGATACAATGGAGAGGAGGATGACAAAAATGGACCAAACAATACATGCTATAAGATTTGGATGTGAAAGGTGTAATGGTCCACACTTGACTAAGGATTACAACTAAGATGATAATAGGTATAAAAAGGCTCAAGTTTGCCATTCGAGTGGGGATAAATATGATGAAGATTGGAGAAAACCAAAGAAGGAGTGGCTGCCACATGATGAATACAAGAAGAAAAAAGAAGAAAAATAGAAGCAGACAGGCCGAGGCTTCTACCGAAAAGAGCAACCACCAGCTGAGAAGAAAGTTGATTTTGAAAACATGTTGAGCCGATTTACAGAAGCTTCCGAGAAGAGACACGATGATACTGATGCAGTGCTGAAGGAACACATGAAAATGATGAAAGAACAGCAAACAATGATGATTGACTAGCAAGCTTCATTAAGAAATCGTCAAGCATCGATCCATAATATCGAAGTCCAAATTAGTCAACTAGCCACAAATTATCCTCACAATTTCTGGAAAAGAATACTCAATCCCATGTTACGATGATTGAGACTGAAGAAGAGGCCATCTCTAAGTTCCTTGAAGCATTAGAAGTGGAGCCAAGGCAGCCCGAAAAAGAACCGAAGAAGTTAAAGATCGAAAATCAAAATTCTGCTAAAATACCGAACTCACGACATGAGCCCGCTATGCTCACGACGTGGGATCAGTCTGAGCAGAAAACTTCAAAAAAAGTTCCGACTTATCGTCCACCTTTACCGTTTCCGTCCCGAGCTAATGTTAGTCCACTGGAAATAGAGCATTTGGAATTCATAAAGCGCGTAAAGGGTATTCCTATAAATACTCTTTTTTTCGATTCATTAGCTAAAATTCCCGAGTATGTGAAGTTCTTACAAGATTTGATAGACACTCGTCAACAATTGAAGAAGAATTCTGAGGTTATTTTAAATGAGCAGAGTTCAAAGTAGTGTTGGGATAGTTACCTAAGACTCACGACGTGAGTCCATAAGAAATGTATGGACCTCTATTATGTTAGCCCAATAAGTGTATAAGTCCATTTGCTAATTAATTACACGTCCTAACAGACTAGCCCAACACAACTCACAAGGTGAGTCACCTAAAACTCACGACGTGAATAGTGAAAAACACAGGACCACAGATAAAGGACATAAACCATTTGACCTAAACCTATTTCCCCATCCCCACGAAGTGAAGGTGTTTTGTGCTGGTCCCCCATTACAATTGTAACCATATTAACCTCGATTATTCACTTGTGCTTACGTAAACACCCGTTTAAGGTAATCTAATCTCACTTTTAGGGTTTAATGTTGACTTATTTGTTTGATTTAAGGGTTAGGTTTTGTGGTTTATTGGCTTGACAAAATTAGTGCCTGATATGTGTGAAATCTTTATTGCATATGGATCGAATGAACTTAGAATTAAATTAGCATAAAACCCCAACAAGTTGTATGGTTCGATTCTCTCTTTTGCCATGGCCGATTAAACAAAACTATCGAATTCACGACGTACATTCCTAGGGATTCATGTCACACCCCGAAAACCGAAGGCAGAAACATTTCCGGGGTTGACTCCACGTTGAGTATCAAATCCAATTTACATAGTAAGTAAAGTAGAACAACCATTACATTACATATAGAAAAGTTTTACAATTTTTTTTCAAAAGTAAAGTTGTACAGTTGTGATACATAGTGTGTATATATATATATATATATATATATATATATATATATATATAACAAAATGAAACAGGTCTTTTGAGCACTCCGACTTCGAGTAAAAGGATCTTCAGTACCTGTTCTAACGTTGACCTGAGAACACAAGTGGTTTGAAAATCAACATAACGCTGGTGAGTTCATAAGTGGTTTTTGTTTTATGAAAATGTTCATGTTTCCTTCCTGTTTCTGAAAATGTAACACACGCCAAGAAAATCTCACATTTTCTTAAAAAGGTTGGTTGTTGTTTCACTTTATGTAAAGTAAAGTTGTACACTAGAAACATGTTTATCCTTGTGAAAATGTACATTTAGGTTATCTGTTTTGTTATTCTGTTCTGGTTATGTACCAATGGATCCCCAGGAAAGTCCCATACTTTCCTGATTGTATATTACCAATTGTAAAAGATGTAAGGTTATCCAGTTTGTTACACTTTTCTAGTTATGTAAATGTTTTCCCCAGGAAAGCCCCATGCTTTCCTGAATGTTGGTTACCATTTGTAAAAGATGTAAAAGATGTATTCTGCTTAGACCTGGTTATCTTGTGAAATGTATAAAGTTATTCATTATTACTATAAGTAAATCTTTGTTATCCTAATTGCGAGTTCCATAACCATACTATAGACTGAACCCGTGGCAATAAGTAGTCCACAACCTTATGACTTTTGTCACCCTTGAACCATTTCGGTTCGGCTGTAGCTAGCAGCCAGGTGTGGGGTAGTCAGCCCCGTATAGATCTATACACTCAAGTCACGCTCTCTAAATCCCAGAGATTTTAGTTACGGGTGTAGTCCTCCACTCGCGTATCTCTGTGGAGTGTTCGCCAAGGACGTGTCTCCAATCATACAGGAATAACAAATTTACTAGTAATAATATGATAGTCCTCCACTCGCGTATCTCTGTGGAGTGTTACCGAGGACTAACAGTGTACAAATTGTATTGTTCATGTGTTCTAATGTCATGATTTTAACTGATAAAATGTGGAAAACCATTTGTGAAATATATAAAACATAACAGTTTATAAAACCCATTTCACAAATAAATGTTTACGTGATCTGCATGTTCGAATGGTTATCAGCTGTATCAATCAATATTAAAAGCATATAAAATGTGAAATACACACACGAAAACATGTTTTTGAGTACAAGAAACCTTTGTACTTTGCTTGAGTTCCCCCCTGAAAACAGTGAAAACAGTGAAAAAGGGTAGGGGTATGAACTCACCAGACTCGGAAATGCGACGGTTTCGGACACTAGACGTTGGTTCGAGGCTTGGTTAATCGCGATGTCCCTATGTAAAATGTAATAATGTCCATATATATCCAATTAGATTTACAATCATTAATTGTATGGAACATTACACTCCAACGAGGTTAAACACCTCAAAACGAGCGTTTGGAGTGACCCGGGTGACATCTTCGGACATGCAATGACACTAGGGACTTGGGATTTGAGTTTACCCCCCAAGAGTAAACATATTAGGGATTTTACGGCCATATATCACACACATACATGAGTTCAAGGCCGTGAACTCATGTTTGGGTAGTTCTAGGTGCTAAAATGACTTAAATGGACGAGGGAATGTTGGAATGAACTTCTAAAATGCCTTGGATTAATTTGATTGAATTTATACCACTTAAAAGGGAGTTCACGACTGTAAACTTGGAGTTTACGGCCGTAAACTCTCCTATTGTCAAGAGAAATTGATTTGAGGCACTTAGAGCAATCACATGTGATTCTAGTAATTTTTCCAAGCCTTGGAGTGATTTAAGGGCATCATTTGACACAATTTTAGGAGTTTACGGCCCAAGAATATGTGCCATGGCCGTAAACTCTTGTATGATGCATTTTGTTATGTTTAAGGCCCCCAAACTAATTTTAGATGGTTCTAGGATTTATTCCAAAGCTATTGGTTAAGTTTCAAGGCATTCTAACATGTATAAAGGTGTTTACTCCCCATGTTTGAGGAGTTTACGGCCCAAGCACATGCCTTGGCCATAAACTCTCTTTTGTCCAACAAAATTCATGTTTTAAGTGTTTCAAGTCCCGATTTGTAAATCTCAAAGTCGTATCTAAGTCCCAACAATGATTTGGAAGGGTTAATTGGCTTAAAAACCCCATTTTTAAGTGTTTACGGCCCAAGCTTGATCCTTGGCCGTAAACACATGTTCCAGGTCCGAAAACTCAAATTAAACATCAATTTGAAGGCTAAAGAGGTTAGATAACAAGTTAGGGATGTTACCTCTTTGATTTGGAGCCTTAAATCTTTGTTTTTGGACCTTTGATTATTGATGAGGAGAGAGATTGGAGAGTGATTAAGGAAAGATGGCCAAAAGCTTCAAATGAAATCTTTGAGTCCTTTATATAGTGCTCGAGAATTGGACAAGACGGAATTCTACCCGATACCGGCGTTAGGCGGGGCTTTTGGTCGCACCCGACCAAATTGCCGTAACCCGATATGGTCGATTCTAGAATTATTTCGATAACTATTATGGGGTGTTAGAATGATTTCAAATGGCATTAAGACACCCATTAAGTCATTTTAGATTAATACAAGATAATGACTTAATTAAACGGCGAAATCGGAAACGGATTTGGAAACGGCGTTTGGTTGATCGAATTGGATTACAATTTGAGTTACAAGAAGTGATATGGAATTTCGGGTTGTTACATTATCCCTCCGTTAGAGGGAATTTCGTCCCGAAATTCAAGACAAGATATAAGACAAAATACAAATCATGGATCTGGAAAGAGTTGCGGATACTTCTGTCTCATCGAGTCTTCGCGCTCCCAAGTGAACTCCGGTCTCCGCTTGGCATTCCAGCGAACCTTCACTAACGGGATGCGACTTTGTTTCGTACGTTTGACTTCTCGATCCATGATTTCGATCGGTTCCTCCACGAAGTTGAGGTTTTCATCGATGTCGATCTCGTCTAAAGGAATCACTAGGGTTTCATCGGATAGGCACTTCTTGAGATTTGAAACATGGAAGACGGGGTAGATGTTACTGAGCTCATGAGGTAAACTAAGTTTATAGGCTACCGGACCGATCCTGGCTAGGATCTCGAAAGGTCCAATGTACCTCGAATTAAGTTTCCCACGCTTACCAAAGCGTACAGTGCCTTTCCAGGGCGAGACCTTCAACAGAACACGGTCTTCAACCTGGAATTCCAGTGGTTTCCGACGGTTATCAGCGTAACTCTTCTGGCGATCACGTGAAGCTTTCAGTCGTTCTCGGATTTGGATGATCTTCTCGGATTTGCATGGGTAGGTTGGAATGGATGGTCATCGTCTAGTTCTTCACTTTACGGCCTGCACTCTCATTTCTGCTAAGGGCATCTGCTACCACATTGGCCTTGCCGGGATGGTAACGGATTTCACACTCATAATTACTAAGTAGTTCTACCCATCGCCTTTGTCTCATGTTTAAGTCTTTCTGGTCAAAGATGTGTTGCAGGCTCTTGTGATCGGTAAAGATCGTGCACTTGGTTCCGTAGAGGTAATGTCTCCAAATATTCAACGCAAAGACTACGACTCCTAGCTCCAACTCGTGTGTGGTATAGTTAACCTCGTGTGCTTTTAGCTGTCTAGAGGCATAGGCAATTACTTTTCCCCTTTGCATAAGCACACAGCCTAAGCCTTGATTAGACGCATCTCAGTAGACAACGAAGTCCTCTGTCCCTTCGGGTAGGGACAGAACAGGCGCGCTGCACAAGGCTTTCTTCAGCGTCTGGAATGTGATTTCTTGCTTATCACTCCAACAAAAGGGTACACCTTTCTGTGTTAGAGTGGTTAAGGGTTTGGCGATTCTAGAAAAGTTTTGGATGAATCTCCGATAATAGCCAGCAAGACCCAAGAATTTCCGGATTTCTGTGGGTGTCTTCGGTGCTGACCAATTCTCTATCGCCTTTATCTTGGAAGGATCGACATGAATACCCTCCTCGCTTACTACATAACCGAGGAAAGTTACCTTCCGAATCCAGAACTCGCATTTGGAAAATTTCGTGTACAGCTTCTCGGATCGAAGAGTTTCCAACACTAACCTCAAGTGTTGTTTGTGGTCTTCTTCGCTTCGGGAATAGATGAGTATGTCATCAATGAACACAATGACAAACTTGTCCAGATAAGGACGACACACCCGGTTCATCAGGTCCATGAACACCGCCGGTGCGTTGGTTAGACCAAAGGGCATCACTACGAACTCGTAGTGTCCATATCGAGTCCTGAAAGCTGTTTTGGAAACATCACTCTCATGAACTCGTAGCTGATGGTACCCTGATCGAAGGTCTATCTTGGAGAAGTAACTGGCTCCCTGGAGTTGATCGAAGAGGTCATCTATTCGCGGAAGAGGATATCGGTTTTTGACAGTCAACTTGTTCAGCTCGCGATAATCGATACACATCCGAAAGGACCCATCTTTCTTCTTGACAAACAGTACTGGAGCTCCCCAGGGTGAGGAACTTGGTCTAATGAATCCTTTACTAAGCAACTCGTTGAGTTGACTGGATAACTCCTGCATTTCTGCTGGAGCTAAGCGATACGGAGACTTCGCTATGGGAGTAGCTCCAGGAATTAGGTCAATACGGAACTCGACCTGACGCTCAGGGGGAATTCCTGGAAGCTCTTCGGGAAACACATCAGGAAAGTTACAGACTTCAGGGATGCTCGCGAGGTCTTTAACTTCTTGTTTCTCGTTGATTAAGGCCAAGAATGCAATACACTCCTTTCGCAGGAGCTTCTGAGCTTTGATGCAGGAAATGATACGAAGGTTGGAACTGAGTTTATCGCCATAGATTACTAGAGTTTGACCCGAAGGAAGGTTGAGACGGATTGCTTTTTCGAAACAAAGGATGTCCGCATGATTGGGACTCAACAAATCCATGCCAATGATGACATGAAAGCTCTTTATGGATACCGGCATGAGATCGATAGGGAACGAATGGTCGTTCAGGGTAAGGGTACAACCTACGAATACTTCGCTCGCGCTTTCTTTCTCACCGTTTGCCATCTCGATGGTAAACGTTTCGGTTAAAGGTCGGGAATTATGTTTTAGGTTATGTTTGAATGCATGACTAATAAAGCTCCTCTCAGCACCCGAGTCAAAAAGAATATTAGCATATGAGTTGTCGAGAAGGAATGTACCCGAGACAACAGTGGGATCGGCGACCGCTTCCTCCCGTCCCATGGCGAGGACTCTTCCGGTATTATCAGCAGTAGACTTTTTGGGGCAGTTCCTTTTAAAGTGCCCAGCTTCACCACATTTGTAAAAGGCTTGACCAACGCCTGCTCCAGAAGATTGATTGACCGATTGGGCTGGAGCCTTGCAAAATCGGACCGTATGCCCTTTCTTACCACAATTGGTACAGGAAAGTTCTCGACAGGGGCCAGGGTTGTGGTGATACTTTCACTTGTCGTAGAGAGGGAGATTACCAGCATACCGGCTGGTAGGAGTTGGAGCTGTGGATCCCACAACAGAAGCAGTAGCAACGGGGGTAGTAGCAGCATGAACTGCTACTGTTTGCTGTCTTTTGGAGGATCCTTGGGAAGATTGACCCTTCTTCTTCTTCCAGAACTTTCTTTTCTCACCACTGCTTTTAGTCGACTCAGGGGCGGTGGTGGTTTCCTCGTCATCATCACTGTGGTCAATTATGGCTTGGGCTAAAGTCTTAGCACTATCATATGTGTCTAGGCGAGCAGCTAAGACATGACCTTTTGTTGGATTGGTTAACCCCCAAATAAACCTCTCGATCTTTTTGCTTTCAGGAGTGACCAGACCAGGACAGAGAAGGGCAAGATCATCGAATCAAGAAGTGTATGCAGCAATGTCGGAACCTTTCATCTTCAGGTTCCAGAGCTCGTGCTCTAGCTTCTGCATTTCACCATGGGGACAGTATTCAGCAAGGAGTTCTTTCATGGCGTCCCAACCCATGGCATTGGCTACGGGTAGGGTCAAGGATTTGACTCGGCCATTCCACCAAATCAAGGCTTTATCACTGAAGGTACAGGCTGCAAATTTGACCTTATCGGACTCAGCACAGGCACATATTTCAAAAATGGATTCGATTTTCTCGAACCATCGGTACAAGGAAATGACACCACTAGTGCCATCGAAGGATGAAGGCTTCACATTCATGAAGTCCTTGTAGGAACCCTCCTTTCGGTGTTCCTGATTACTTTCTTGATTCTAATTGCTACCCCCTGAACCACCGGAACCACCGGTGTTTAGTTGGGACATGGCAGCTGCCACCGCGGCGGTAACAGCTGTTTGGAATAACACGGGATCAATTTTAGGATGAGGTGGTGGCGGAGGGTTGTTGGTCTTGGAGCTGGGACTCTTTATGGGAGGCATCTTGATCTAATAAGATCAATAAAGAGAGGATGATAAGTCCTCTGAATTGGATCGAGAGATATGACAGATATTTATTCCAAATAAGCGATAAAGCAGGAAAGAGTTATCAAAGTAGGTAAACTATCGCTAATGGAATGATCAAGGATCTATACATGAACGAGGGTTTCTACAAATAATTGGCTCGAGAAATACTCCCATAGTATTTCATGATTTGTTACTACACTGGCGCGATGTTTGTGGTATTAGGGTAAGTTTTAGGCATGCCGCATACCACAGTCACTCCCAAGCACATGTTGGCTGTGTCTCGAATAAATATAGTTGGCCAGGCTATATTGATCCTAGACTCGACTACATAACTGCCCAGGTTTAACCGCAGTACACAACACCCATTTACTTATGTTTTGTTCTACTTGTAGTTACGGATCTCGACGGCTCGGTATACTTATATACGTTTTGAAAATACTTATAGTTTGAAGATACTTTTATTTCAGAGCACTTAGGCCCCTTAGTGTTTATAGTTTAATACCATGTAAGGTTTGGTATATTTTATTCACAATAAACAAGGGCTCTAATACCAATCTGTCACACCCCGAAAACCGAAGGCGGAAACATTTCCGGGGTTGACTCCACGTTGAGTATCAAATCCAATGTACATAGTAAGTAAAGTAGAACAACCATTACATTACATATAGAAAAATTTTACAATTTTTTTCAAAAGTAAAGTTGTACAGTTGTGATACATACTATATATATAAACAAAATGAAACGGGTCTTCTGAGCACTCCGACTTCGAGTAAAAGGATCTTCAGTACCTGTTCTAACGTTGACCTGACAACACAAGCGGTTTGAAAATCAGCATAACGCTGGTGAGTTCATAAGTGGTTTTTGTTTTGTGAAAATGTTCATGTTTCCTTCCTGTTTTTGAAAATGTAACACACGCCAAGAAAATCTCACATTTTCTTAAAAAGGTTGGTTGTTGTTTCACTTTATGTAAAGTAAAGTTGTACACTAAAAACATGTTTATCCTTGTGAAAATGTACATTTAGGTTATCTGTTTTGTTATTCTGTTCTGGTTATGTACCAATGGATCCCCAGGAAAGTCCCATACTTTCCTGATTGTATATTACCAATTGTAAAAGATGTAAGGTTATCCAGTTTGTTACACTTTTCTAGTTATGTAAATGTTTTCCCCAGGAAAGCCCCATGCTTTCCTGAATGTTGGTTACCATTTGTAAAAGATGTAAAAGATGTATTCTGCTTAGACCTGGTTATCTTGTGAAATGTATAAAGTTATTCATTATTACTATAAGTAAATCTCTGTTATCCTAATTGTGAGTTCCATACCCATACTATAGACTGAACCTGTGGCAATAAGTAGTCCACAACCTTATGACTTTCGTCACCCTTGAACCATTTCGGTTCGGCTGTAGCTAGCAGCTAGGTGTGGTGTAGTCAGCCCCGTATAGATCTATACACTCAAGTCACGCTCTCTAAATCCCAGAGATTTTGGTTACGGATGTAGCCCAAGAATATGTGCCATGGCCGTAAACTCTTGTATGATGCATTTTGTTATGTTTAAGGCCCCCAAACTAATTTTAGATGGTTCTAGGATTTATTCCAAGGCTATTGGTTAAGTTTCAAGGCATTCTAACATGTATAAAGGTGTTTACTCCCCATGTTTGAGGAGTTTACGGCCCAAGCACATGCCTTGGCCATAAACTCTCTTTTGTCCAACAAAATTCATGTTTTAAGTGTTTCAAGTCCCGATTTGTAAATCTCAAAGTCGTATCTAAGTCCCAACAATGATTTGGAAGGGTTAATTGGCTTAAAAACCCTATTTTTAAGTGTTTACGGCCCAAGCTTGATCCTTGGCCGTAAACACATGTTCCAGGTCCGAAAACTCAAATTAAACATCAATTTGAAGGCTAAAGAGGTTAGATAACAAGTTAGGGATGTTACCTCTTTGATTTGGAGCCTTAAATCTTTGTTTTTGGACCTTTGATTATGGATGAGGAGAGAGGTTGGAGAGTGATTAAGGAAAGATGGCCAAAAGCTTCAAATGAAAGCTTTGAGTCCTTTATATAGTGCTCGGGGATTGGACACGACGGAATTCTACCCGATACCGGCGTTAGGCGGGGCTTTTGGTCGCGCCCGACCAAATTGCCGTAACCCGATATGGTCGATTCTAGAATTATTCCGCTAACTATTATGGGGTGTTAGAATGATTTCAAATGGCATTAAGACACCCATTAAGTCATTTTAGATTAATACAAGATAATGACTTAATTAAACGGCAAAATCGGAAACGGATTTGGAAACGGCGTTTGGTTGATCGAATTGGATTACAATTTGAGTTACAAGAAGTGATATGGAATTTCGGGTTGTTACAATTCACGACGTGAATTCTAGGCATGATAGAATCTTATGTGGTTTAACCTCTAATCTTCTGGATTTTTGTGTTTTGTTTTTGTTGTTTCTTGTTTTACAGAAATGGCTCCTAGGCGCGAGATTCCAGAAGGGGTTGCCAATTTGCCCCCATTTTATGTCTTCCCAATGAATGTCTCACGAGATGTTCTTATGCGTTGGAATAACCGTTCGGGTTGGCTACATAACCGTGAGTTCACTGTTGCGCCGACCGTTAATTGGAAAAGGTTGAGGGAGGTTGGATTGGTTGATCGGTTAAACCCAATTCTTACAAAGTTATTTTTGGGTAATGGCTACTCTTTTTCATGCAAAGGTTGGAACAAATTGTTTGCTATTCAAGAACGGGTCTATAAGGAATTATGTGTGGAATTTTTCTCAATTGTATCATTTCATGAGAATGTTCAAGACCCCAATTATCCCCAGGCCTTGGTTTTTCTCTTAGGAGGAGAATACTGGGAGGTATCCTCGTTGAATTTTCATGGACGATGGGATTGTATGAGACCCATGAGGCTATGTCCCTAGAGTTTTCTTTGTTCTTACGAGAGGCTATCTATGGATATGAGGGAGGAATTTCCGGGTCCGAGTTCTAGAGCAACATTGCATCGGGGGTGTTTAATTCTAGAGTATCATTGGAGAGCAGTATCAAGTCGCCAATTCATGTCTCATTCATCGGCTTATCACTTTTTCCATCCATCATACGTGCCATGGAGACAAGGTTACAAAGATTAAGTTTTTTTATGGTCTATTTTGCAGCCGGGAATGTGTTGCAACATCCCGTACTTTCTAGCCTGCTACTTGGTGGAGTCTGCAGTGAGTTCCTGACCTCGGAGCCCGATATGTAGGGGACATTTTGTCACCCGGTTGGCCCGGTCCTATGATATAATAATTCCCAACATCACGAGGTCCTTAACTTGTATGGATGGGGGTGAGTTTTCTTTGGGGCATTTGGAGACAATGCGGGTAGTAAGGAATTATGGGACGCATTGGGGGATTGTGCATTCTGATGGTGAAGAGGATGATGACCAACCAACCAAGCAACATGACCAACCCGCTCCTCAACCAAGACCAAGAGGAAGGAGGAATGTTAGAGGAAGAGGCGATAGAGGACAACCAGTGCAACAAAGTCCACCATTGGGAGGATCTCATTTTGGGGAAGACATGGCCGGTTATTTTGATCAGCTGTCATTGAGTGTTAATTGGGTTGGTGGAACGGTGGAGAATATGGTGGGACATTTCAATATTGAGAAACCACCACACTTAGGTTACCATTATCTAATTTGGCCAAGGTGGAGTGAGTACCAGAATCATGGAGGCGATGGGGCTGGGACAAGTGGAGCACAAGATGATGAGGAGGATGAGTGATATTTAGTTTTTTGTTTATTTTGGTTTAATTTCATTTGTTTTGGATATTTTTTTTTATTTTTTTTTTTTGAATTTTGGATTGCTTTTGGATTGTAAAACTATCAAGGTTATTATGTTACTCTGTCTCTTCTTTGGTTGTTATTCCAGATTTGCTAGGAGTCACGGGAGAGAATCGTCGAGAGGCAAAAGAATTTATGTTTAGCCGGGAGTACGTTAGAATCAAAAGTCGAGACCCACAATTAGAAATAAGTGTGGGGTGAGTCAAGAGAGATGATAGAGTTAGAGAAGAGTCATAACATGATACATTAGGAAGGTTTTAATTCATTAATACATTTGTTAGAAGTCAAGAGGTGAAGGCATAATTGTTTTCTATTTGCCCAACACTCACGTCGTGAATCCCCAATGTTCACGTCGTGAGCCAGGTTTTCATGGTTTCCAGAATTCACGATTTAGCGACTTCACGTCGTGGCTCTTAGGATTCATGTCGTGAATCTTGTTTTTCCATAAAAATGAAGACCATTGGTACATTTTCTCTCATGGGCCACCATTCTTTTTCTTGGGATAATTATGAAGACAATTATGGCTCAGTTTCTCAACCAACCAAAGTAGCGTTTTCTTTCCCACATTGTTCTTTCCCTTTGGAGATTTCCGACACATTTGTTGAAGATTGGAAGCTCGATTCTATATTTTGTTAGCAAATCTACATATCTTGCAAGTTTCAAAATCCAAGCTCCTTATTCAAAGAAGACATCCATATTCAAGATGCACAGTTCATCCACACGATTAGAGTTCGATCTTGCCACTTCTATCCCCGGGGGAGTCTGTTCCTTTTTCTGCCTTTTATTGCTTTTAATTTTTCTCATGCATACAATGAGTACATTGTATGTAATAAGTGTGTGGTAGGGGTAGAAAAAGTAATTTGCTAGAAAATTTGGTAATATTTAAAAATTTAGCAATAAATTGCAATAGGTTTGAAATAATAATCTAATAATTTAATCTGGAAATAATAATCTGAACTTAAATTACTGCTATTAAATAGGGTGATTCGATGAGAGCTCAAATGTTTAGTTGAGCCAATATACATTACAATGCATTTGTGGACCCCTTTATTCTAGTGAAATCATGGGACAAAAACACAACCTCGCTTAGTTTAAGGGTCGCAATATGTTTAGCATCGTGTACCAGAAATGTATCTAGGAATGCTTAATGTAGCTATTGCACTTAGGCTAATACCTTAACCAATAAGGGTTGAAGTTAAGTGCCCCCACTTAAACATGTAGGTTTTAAGTGAAAAAAAAAAGTAAAGTGAGATACATGTAAAAAAAAGAAGAGAGAATTACAATAAAATTTGTAAGAATTTTGGAGCAATCAAGTGAAAATCAAAAGATCAAAGTTCTGAAGAATCAAAAGTTGAAGATACCAAAAATCACACAAAATGGTGGTGAATTCAAAGTAATTAAAGATCAAATATCAAAGAAGTGAAGAATTCAAATAGCTCCATTGTGGCATCAAAAATTTGTAATTTCTAGATTATGTATGCTTGGGTAGCTTTACAAAAATACACTGAGGTTAGAAAGATTTCTACGGATGGATTCGGAGGGATGCATAAAATGAGCGTTGCTCAAAAGAAGTGGGTAAGTGTTTATGAGGATTTTGGGTATTTAGAATTAGGGGGTCCTTATGAAAATTTTAGACACAAATGCATCTGTTGCGGTCTTAGCATAATGGTTGAGTTTGAAATGGATTGCTTTATGTGATGTTAGTGATGAGAGTTTGAGTTCAAATAATTAGATTTGCTTGAGGGCAAGCAAAGAACAAGTGTGGGGTATTTTGATATTATCATATTTATACATGGTTTTAGGCAATATTTACTTACATTTTTATTGATATTATGGTTATTTGCAA
Source organism: Lactuca serriola (assembly GCF_051521515.1). NCBI lineage: Eukaryota > Viridiplantae > Streptophyta > Magnoliopsida > Asterales > Asteraceae > Lactuca > Lactuca serriola. The sequence continues at coordinate 285,962,705 of NC_136411.1, forward strand.
TGAATAATGGTACTTATAAGGTTAAAATATATATTGCAGCCAAATAAAAGACATTTTGAAGAAAAGGGACTAAAAGCATCAAACGATGGAACTTTGGAAGATGAAGACTTAAAAGAATGAAAACCCATGTAAAAGCTAAACACACGACGTGAATATTTAGGATTCTCGACGTGAGTACGAATATTCCAGAAGATAGACATCACGGAGGAGGAATCCTCGAAGAACATGGATATCTACTGCATTCATGTCGTGAGTCATACTTATTCATCACGTGAGTGCGAATTTTATGATATATATATATATATATATATATATATATTCATAATCATTATGACTAGGGGTACTTTTTGCCAACTTAGAGGGTTCCTGGAGACGAAATTCAAAGGGAGAAAAGGTCTGGAATTGGCTTCCAACACCAAGGAAGAAGAGAAGTTCATAACTTGATTCTAGATTTGGTACATTTAAATACGTCTTTGAATATGACTAGTGATTGTTTATTTGTTACGATGTCCAACTAAATCTAGCTGCTTCTGTTAGTTAGATGAAGCTGGAACTCACGGTGTTAATACTTCAGATTTAACTTTACTTGTTGGTTATGACTTGTGTTTGATTGATTGAACCTAGCATGTTTGATTTAATGTTTGATTGCTTTAAATTCTTGTTCTGTGTAGTTAGTGAATATGATGTTGCATGAATTTGAATACTTAATAATTCAGTGAAGACTAATTTGTTAGGGCTAAGATAAAACCAATCTTAGATAAGTAATTGAACTATTAAATTAAGCTGTGCTAGAGAACTTATATTATGACCATAAGTGTGTTTTCCAAATTAATCTTACATGGCTCCAATGATATTCAATAATTGATTTTGTGTTAACTATTGTGTGACCATACATAGACTTACATGAATTAATTAATGTTAGTAAATTTAGAATTGATTTGCTAATACTATCTTAATTGGTAACCAACATTAATTGTCATAACTAATTTATAAACCATTGAGGGAAAGTGGATTCGAACTAATAGAAGTGTTTTGTTTATTGGTTGAATTAGTGTTAAAGAATTAAGTTCTTCTAAACTTTCAAAATTAGATAAAACTCATTCCTTTATTAGAAATTAAGTTAATTTAATAGCAGTTAGATTAATTAGTTAAAACCGTTCCCTGTGATCGACACCCGACTTACTCAAACTATTCTATAATTTGACTAGGTATACTGCCTAGGTGCATTTTAGTTAGTGAAGTAGTCGGGTTATAAATTTAAAATTAGGTGTTGCTAATTGCACGCATCAGTCGGTATCCTAGTATATAGGATGATGCCATGATTAGTGATCTGTTAGATCGGTCTGACTGTTGTATATGCTAGCATTTGATATTTATGTGTTGATTGTATGATTAGGGATGGGTTGAGGCGATTTATGCTTTGTGCTCTAGGCCAACATACCCATGGCGGGTCGGATAGACAGCAAACCCAGTAAGGGTGCACTAGTCAAGCCGGAGGCCCGACAAGTGGTCCTGATATGTTGAAGGGTTGCAAGGCGGTCTAGACGTGCCGATGGCTTGGAGAGCTGTCAAGATAGGTTGATGGACCTACAAGGCAGTCCAGTCAGGCTGATGGCTCAGTATGCATCTTGTTTGTTTACTGATATGGCTATGATTTGTATGGTTTTGGTATTTTGGGGGAACTCACTAAGCTTCAGGCTTACAGTTTTGGATTTTGTCTCGGGTACTTTGGATGATCGCGGGAAGGCGAAGGTGTGATCCTGCACCTCCTCACGTTTTTATGACTTTATATCTGGGATACTTTGATATGAAACTATTTTGAAAACATTTTGTAATAAATATTGGTTTTTGAATGCTTGAAGAAGTTTTAAATTTTCATGAATTTTATGGATTTTACAAGTTGGTATCATAGCCTTGGTTTGAGTGAATTGGAGGAACACTCATGTGAATCCAGTCTCAAACCAAGGAAACGATTTTTTTAAAATGATTTTCAAATGGTTTTCAAATTACTAAAGGAGGATGTAGAGTGTACAATCAGCCAGAGCCAGTAAGTAGACCCCAAAATACCGTACAGATATTTGATATTGTGATATGTTAGAACAACATGCTAGTGATAGGCTAGGGATATTCAAGAATTGCATCATATAATTGTGTGATTATATGATGCATAATAGCCTAGAGTTTTCCTTAAATGAAATTCACATCATTTCGGTGGTTGCTTAGTGTATGTATCATAGTTCTACATAATTAAGATCTTATTGCCTGAGAATGTTTGGTTTGGCATTATTTCCTGTTCTTGTTTGGTGAAGGGCTTATGGTAGGATCAGATATTCGAAATTATATAGGGTCTAGCGTTATGTATGATTAGCATACACGAGTGCTGCAAGGTTGGTGAAGGTTTCATGGATGATTTGTGCGGGATCAGTCAGCCAGCTTTGAGATATTTATCCTTCCTCTAGGAGTGAGGATTGAGCTCTCACCTATGTTTATGTATATTGTTAGGACGTTGTGGTGATACTTGATACATATATAGGTAGGTGGGGGAGGTAGTATCAGTCCGTACTACTGAAAGCACAAGACCCATATGCATATCAAGGAAGTCACAACCCCTATAGCTTTGTTGGCAGTTGGTTTCCTATTATTATATGGGATGTATGATATCTTCCTGATATATTTTCAGCATGGTGGTTATGCAGAGATTTGTGACTAGATTCGGGTCAGGATCAAGAGATGGCGGTCAGCGTGGACCAGCAGAGCCCGTGACCATTGTTCAGATGAGACCAGATGAGTTGGACGCCAGGATTCGGGAGATCCTGTAGGATGAGGTTGCTACACTATTCCGAGCACAGTTACTTGAGATATTTATATCTATCAAGACCACTATGGTGGAGTACTTTGATGAGCGCTACGGAGCTGTTGCTGAGACGGCTGCCGCTGCAGCCTCCGCAGTCGTAGCAACACTGGTGGTGGGACCAGTCGAGCTTTTCAGTACCAGGACTTCGATAACACGAAGCCCCCAACTTTTGATGCGATTCAGGACCCGGTCGTAGCCATGAGGTGGCTATCTGACGTAGAGGGATGTTTCTTCACATACTCATGTCCTACTGACCAGAAGGTTAGGTGTGATCTGAACCTACTGAGGTTCGTAGCAAAGGACTAGTGGAGGTTGATGACAAGGTCATATATTAATAATCATAGAGCTGCAGTTGCTTGGGATCAGTTCAAGGTATGTTCCGCGCTCGCCACATTCCACAGGTTGAACGCGAGAGGCTGGCACAGGAGTTTTTGGATCTACGGCAGGTTACGAAGTCGTTGATGGAGATCACCCATATGTTCACTGAGAGAGCGATGTTTTTCAAGGAGTTTGCTTTCAAGCGGGCTCAGATGACACGTTATCTGAGCATGCTGAAGACCAACATTCGTTAGTTTGTTGCTACCCAACATTGTGATACACTGCTGGAGTTATAGGAGGCCGCTAGGCGACGTGAACTGGAGATTGAGTTGCAGTTGCAGGAGTAGAGGCAGGCCCCAACTCAGTTACAGCATGCGCCAAAGCGACCCACGACTGCTGATACTACATATGGGGGCCAGCACGGCCATACTTGTGGGAAGTGCGGGAAGGGCCATTCAGGAGTTTGTAGATTGAGTATTGCGTGCCGCAAATGAGGAAAGGAGGGGAACTTTGCGAGGGATTTCCGCCATCCACCCCCGATTTAGGATATGAGGATCTGCTATCACTGTGATCAGGTTGATCACGTGAAGACCAACTGTCCACAACTCGCTGCTAGGCCAGCGCAGGCTCCAACGACGGCTACACTGAGGATTACTAACGGGGTCAAGGTAGAGTAGAGCCTCTAAAGGCTTGGGGATGTGCCTTCCAACTTACAGCCGAGGAGGCCATGACAGCACCGGATTTGGTTGCTTGTATGTTTCTATCTTTTATCTTATAAATTGTATATGTTTTATGCATATATGTTTGTACCCATGATTAGGTACGTTCTTAGTGAACTCCTTACCTGCTTTGGTATTATTTGACTCGGGGGTAAGTCAGTCATTTGTCTCTCAGTCATTCAGTAGGGAGTTCGGTTTGTCAGTAGGAGAGCTAGAGTGTCCGTTACGAGTCTATATCGCCAACGAACATGGGGTTTCTACTTCTTCAGTCTATCAGGGTTGCGTGATAGAGATCGTCAGGGTATCGTTCCCGATAGACTTGATTCTGATTCCCATGGGGGATGTATGTGTGATTATGGGTATGGACTGGATTAGTCGCTTTAGTACGATGATCGACTGTGAATGTCAGCGGGTGGTAGTTCGAACCCCAAGTGGGGGAGAAATGATTATCTATGGCAAGGGCACCAGATTGGGTTCAGGATTTTACTTAGCCACCAAGTGTCGGCAGTACATTCATCACGGGTGTGTGGGTTATTTGGCATATACGACAGACACGTGGGTCAAGGATCAGGTATCGGTTTCCGAGGTTCCAGTGGTTAGAGAGTTTGCGGACGTGTTTTCGGAGGAGTTACATGGAGTGCCTCCGGAGAGGCAGGTCGAGTTCAGGATTGACCTAGTGCTAGGTGCGGCCCCTATCACAAAGGCACCATACTGATTGGCACCACCCGAGATATAGGAGATGTCATCTCAGTTACAGGAACTGTTGGGCAAGCAGTTCATCCGTCCGAGCAGTTCTCCGAAGGGAGCACCGACTCTGTTCATCAGAAATAATGACGGTTCACACCAGATGTGCATTAACTACCGAGAGCTGAACAAATTAAAGGTGAAGAACCGTTACCCACTCTCGAGGATAGATGATCTCTTCGATCAGTTGCAGGGAGCATCTTGGTTCTCCAAGATAGACATGAGGTTCGGGTACCATCAGGTCATGATAGGGGAGAAGGACATGGAGAAGACCGCATTCCAGACTCGTTATGGACATTATGAGTTCGTGGTAATGTCGGTTGCGCTCACCAATGCGCCGGCGATATTTTTGGACCTGATGAATCGGGTATGCAGACCGATACTCGGTCGCTCAGTCATCGTGATTCTAGAAGACATCTTGGTGTATTCCAAGACCAGAGAGCAGCACGAGGAGCATCTCCGTGAGTTGTTAGGAGTTTTGAGACGAGATCGGCTTGATGCCAAGTTCTCAAAATGTGAGTTTTGGTTGCGAGAGGTTTAGTTCCTTAGGAATCTCGTTAACCACGAGGGGATTTTGGTCGATCCGGCCAAGATCGAGGCAGTCATGCAGTGGGAGGTTCTGAAATCTCCCTCGCATATCAGGAGTTTCTTGGGATTGACAGGGTACTAGTAGATATTTATACAAGATTTCTCCATGATTGTGGTACCCCTCACTCGTCTGACAAGAAAATGGGTGGATTTTTTACGGTGCCCTGAGCAAGAGACTGCATTTGAGACTCTGCGACAGTGACTCTGCGAGGTGCCAATTTTGACATTCCCTGGGGGAGTGGAGGATTTCGTTGTATTCTGTGATGAATCGATCACCAGATTGGGAGCAGTCCTTATGCAGAGAGGACGGGTGATAGCATATACATCACGGCAGTTGAAGCCACACGAGATGAGATACCCTACACACGATCTGGAGCTGGGAGCGGTGGTATTCACTCTCAATATTTAGAGACACTACCTCTATGGGGTCTGTTGTACCATATACACTAACCACAAGAGTCTGAGGCACATCATGGATCAGCCGAACCTAAACATGAGACAACGTAGGTGGCTAGATGTAGTCAACGATTATGAGTGTGAGAACCTTTACCACTCGGGTAAAGCGAATGTGGTTGCAGATGCCCTAAGCTGCAAGTTAGTTAGATCTTCAATACAAGCAACATGTATGAGGATATCAATGGATTCTCCACTTATGGGCTTGATTAGGGAGGCCCAGGTTGAGGGTGTACGACAGGAGAACTGGAAGTTGGATAGGATTAGAGACGAGATCACCAGATTCATATAGGATAGTCGGGGATTATTGGCCCATTGCGGTCGGGTATGGGTTATGATGTATGGTAGGGTCAAACAGATTGTTCTGGAGGAGGCTCATAAGTCTCACTTATCTATTCACCCGGGGGCCACCAAGATGTACCGGGACCTGAGTTTAAGCTACTGGTGGCCACGCATGAAGGGAGAAATCGCTTGGTATGTTAAGAGGTGCTTGACCTGCAGGATGGTCAAGGTCAAGCATCAGAGGCCGCATGGCAAGCTGCATCCTCTAGAGATTCCCATGTGGAAATGGGAACAGATCACGATGGACTTTATTACTAAGCTGCTGAGAACAATTAAAGGATTTGATACTATATGGGTCATCGTGGATCGATTGACGAAGAGTGACCGTTACTATCCATTTGGGAAAGCTCATCGGCCAAGAAGCTGGTCGACGTGTATGTCCGTGAGATTGATGCTCGCCATGGAGTTTAGGTCTCAATTATTTCCGACCATGATGTTAGGTTCACCTCCTGTTTCTAGCAGAAGATCCATAAGGAGCTAGGCACGCGGCTGCATTTTAGTACAACTTATCATCCGCAGACCGACGACAAGAGTGAGCGGACCATACGGACCCTCAAGGATATGTTTAGGGCCCGTGTCATTGACTTCAGTGGGAGCTGAGATTCCCGTCTACCCCTTGCAGAGTTCGCCTACAACAACAACTATCTTACCAGCATTCGTACTCCATCTTTTGAGCTGTTGTACGGGTGAAGATGCCGTACCCTAGTCTATTAGGGTGTAACACCCGTGTTTCTACGCTAGGCATTAACGATGATGTAATAGTCTAGGTTAACCCTTGTAAACCATCGTGAAATAATAAAAGTGTATTATTTTGAGTGTTATATGTTTTATGCTTAATTGTGTAACTTAAATGAATTAAGAACAAGAATACGCATAATAATAAAATATTAGATAAGCCCAATATCTATACATGAAGTTGTAGTGGTCATTACGAGGATTTCGAAAATATAAAGAATGTCGAAATCCGAGTTATAACAAAGAAGTTATGACCTGTCGAAGTTTCGTGTCAGAACCGATACGACACTGTATGACGTAAATAGTGAATTTACGATAGAGCGATATTTATCCTTAGTAATCTAAATGAAAGACATAGAATACATTAAACTGAGAGCATTCACAAAACGAACGTCTAAATTTGACTTCGTATGAGGAAGTTATGATTTTTCGAAGTTTCGACTTAGCGGTATGCAACCCAAAGTTCAAATATGAGATCGAGTGATTTCTAGCCGAAACAATCTAAATGAGAATCGAAGATCTCGTCGATAGTAATGCAACGTTAAAAAGACAGATGAAAATGGAAGTCAGATGAAGGAGTTATGAATTTCTAACGGGGTTTTCCTGTCCCGGCCTACTAAAAATAATATAAAAAAAGTTAAAATCAAATTAGCCGACGGAGTCTAAACGAGTGTTGTAGAGCATAATCTCACCTATGCGTGGATATAAAGAATGTCGAAAACGGAGCTCGTATGTGACATATATGATTTTCTGAAGTTCGGGGCATGAAATTCAACCCCAATGTCAGAGCTCACGACGTGAGCACTGTGTTCACGACGTGAGCAAGTGATGGACATCTTCCAAGGCAAGTGGCCTGATGACAAACGCCATGACATCGAGCTCACGATGTGAGCATTAGTGTCTAGCGACGTGAGCATAGGATTTCTGCCCCCTATAAATAGAAACTGAGGCCAGACGAGTTTTGTTGCTCAATTTATTTCCTCTCACCCATATTACCTCGATTTACGTGCAAGTTATACCCCCGAAGCCTCGGTATCATCCCGAGACCCGAAGCGAGTCCCGAATCCCCAAAGATCCCGAGAAACAGAGTTCCCGAGCCGAAACTCTGCCCACGAGAAGCCCAGTGTGTGAAGAGATCATAGTATCACCGAAGAATACTACTTTAAGAGTCGTAGTGTTGTCCGAGCATCGTCTTATCAAGTGAGTGTATAGTCTCTTTCATAAACACGATTCAATACGAGTATTGTGGAATCTATTAAGTATACTTTTTGAGTAAGTGTGTAGTTGCATTCTTCTAACACATAAATACGAAGTATTCTCTATAAAATACGTGCTATGTGTTTATATATTATTTATTATTGAAATGAGTATTGATTGAATGTTGTATACATATTTTAAACTATATATATATATATATATATATATATATATATATATATATATATATATGTGTGTGTGTACTTTTGTCTACAAATATGTTGGGTAGAACATGGGTAAATAGTTGATGTGTGATGAAATAAAATGATGAGAGGCCTCGATGTTGTTGTTGATCTAGTCATCTAGAGGAGTATGGATGACGGCCACATACTCTTTCTAGACAGTCCAGTGGAACGCTGACAGGTTCATAACTTGTAGGTGTAGTGAACGATGTGTTCACCGGTGTACTCCATCCCCCCCCCCCCCCCGCCAATGATTGCCTTTAGGACATCTATTGTTAAGCAAACCCCTTTGCAGTAATTTCCATCCCGATTGTGAAAAATTAAATATAATTATTTATTGTGGGTTGGAAACCCTATATGCTCACCAGGCTCCCAAGCCTGACCCACTCAGTTTCTTTGTATTATAGGTAGTCGCGCGAGAGCATAAGTTGGACAACTTGTGAAGATATTTTGTTTATTGGCCGGTAGTTGTATATAACTGTTTTAAGGCTTATAATGTGTTGTTTATGATTTTGGTCTGTATCGGAACATGACATCCCGAGTTTTGTTATATATGAAAATACATTTCTTTAAAGAATGCTTTGATAAATTTTATTTATCATATTTTGTTTTGGGAACCAATTCCGCAACTCTTTTAAATGAAAGGATTACTCTGAAAATTATTTTAAAAGCATAAATTAAATCCGTCTTTTCTAGTCGTGATTTCGGGGATGTCATAGTTGATATCAGAGCATTAGTTTAAGCGAACTAGGAATTTTTAGGATTTCTAGACATAAACTTAGAATGCTAAGTGAAGATTGTGAGATAAGTGTCTGTTATATTTTAGACACGAGCACTAGTTTATTTTAGGAAAGATGCCTAAAATGCTTTTAGGTGCTAAAGGTTATATGTTTGCCATATATGATATTATTTGTTTAGATCTACAGTTTGTTGCCAACCGGATCTGGAGACCTTATGTGTTTAGGATTCTAAGCGTATGATGACGGTATTAGAACTAGCATGTAAACATTTCAGAGTGATATGGACAATTTAAATATCTATCATGAATGAGGATCTAAATTCACCTTATTTGGTGTATAGATCAAGAATAGAAAGAACAAGAAGTGGAGTTGGAAATGCGAACGAAGACAAGAATCAACCACCTGTGATTGAGTGAGTACCTGTTCTAGCAGCATCACCTGAGCCAATGACAATGGTTGGGGTACAAGCGATGATCCAAATGATGTTGGATCATCAAATGGAAGAAACTAAACGTCTACTTTAGCATAATCGTGAAGAACCTTCAATACCGATTGAACAGCCAGAATTGAATGAAGGGCATTCGGAAGGAGGAAACTTCAGTGGGACTGTTGGTCAAGCCAACCCACCGATTGTTAGGAAAGTCAACCAGGATGGATGAAATGATGGGCGTGGGTGAAAGTACAAGGATTTCATGGCATCCAAGCCACCATGTCTATCCGGAAGCCCGAAACTTGTGGAAGTTATAAACTGGATCTCCGAAATGGAGACAATGTTCCAGAGTTGCGAATACAGCAACAGACAAAAGACTGCTCTTGCAATCCCTCTGTTAAAATTTGGCGTGTTGAGTTGGTGGAAGTTGTTAGCTGACTCGATGCCCAAGGGAGAAGCGAGCAAGATGTCTTGGGAAGACTTTGTGATGTAACTCAAATTGCAATACTGCTTAGAGCAGGACCTTCTAGAAATCAATAATGAGTTTCAGAATTTGAAGAAGGAAAAAATGAGCGTTATTGAATATGCTGCAAGTTTTACGGAAAATATAAAGCTTATTCCCTATTTAGTTCCAAGTGAACTCTCTAAGGTCAACAAGTTTGCCCTCGAACTACCAGTGGACTTTGGTCCAATGGTTAAGCAAGCAACCACATTGAAAGCCGCCATCTAGGCTGCTAGAAATGTTGATACCCATATCAGGGAGAAGGCTCTGGAGAGGTCAAAGGTTGGTGAGAAAAAGGAGATTCGACGGACCCTCGGGGTCCACCAAAAAGGGAAAATTCTCGAAATCTACTTCGAGAGGAGGTGGAGGAAGCAAAAGCGAAATGGTGCGACAAATGCAAGAAGAAGCATCATGGGAAATGTGACGGGGGAGCCACATGCTTCAAATGTGGAAAGTCAGGGCACTATGCCAACGAATGCACCCTTACCAAGAAATTCTGCTATGGGTGTGGTGAGGAGGGGCACATTTCGAGGGATTGTCCGAAAAAGAAGGAGTCAGCAAAACCCAACATTCCACCAAAACCGAAGGCGAGAGCCTTTCAGATGACACTTGAAGTTGCAAAAGATGAAGCTGATGTCACTTCTGGTACCTTTCTCGTAAATGAATTCCCTGCCCATATTTTAGTTGATTCAAGAGCCAACTACTCCTTTATTTCACATGAATTTGGTAGAAGACTAGCTTTGCCTGTCGATAGACTAGATAATGCTTTATTAGTCGAAGTTGCTAGTGCCAAGTTTATACATGTTAGCCATCATATGAAAAACATCTTAATTGATTTGGATGGGAATAAGTTCCACGAGGAATTATTGTCTATTGAGTTAAATGGTTTCGACATCGTGCTAGGAATGGATTGGCTTAGCGCCAATGATGCCGAAATATTGTGCAGAAAGAAGAAAGTAAAAGTAACCCGCCAGGAAAAGAATCATTTATGGTGTATGGGGACAAGCGCAGAGTAAATTCTGGAATTATTTCCCTAATGAAAGCCAGAAGGTGTTTGGCCAAGGGATGTACATTGTATCTAGCATTCATGATCGATGCTAAGAAGGAGAAAAAGGAGATGCAGAGCATACATGTCATGTGTGATTATCCGGAAGTATTTGCCGAAGATCTTCCCGGATTACTGCCTGATAGACAAGTGGAGTTCATAATAGACTTGTTTTCAAGGACGACGCCAATAGCAAAAGCACCTTACCGATTAGCACCAATGGAGATGAATGAGTTGATGATGCAACTTCAAGAGTTATTGGACAATGGTTTCATTAGACCTAGTTCATCACCATGGGGAGCTCCAATGTTATTCGTAAAGAAAAAGGACGGGAGTATGAGGATGTGCATTGATTACAGAGAGCTGAATAAGGCAACGATAAAGAATAGATATCCATTGCCAAGGGTTGACGACCTATTCGATCAACTGCAAGGTTCAAATTATTTTTCAAAGATCGACCTAAGGTCAGGATATCATCAGCTGAAGGTGAGAGAGCAGGATATTGAGAAGACTGCATTCAGTACACGATATGGACACTACGGGTTTTAGTTATGTCGTTTGGACTAACCAATGCTCTAGCAGCATTCATGGATTTAATGAACAGGGTTTGTAAACCGTTCCTTGATAAATTGGTGATAGTGTTTATAGATGACATTCTGATTTACTCGAAAAGCCAGGAGAAACATGGCAGACACTTGCGAGAAGTGTTGGAAGTCTTGTAGAAGGAGAAGTTGTATGCAAAGTTCTCCAAATGTGATTTTTGGATTCGAGAACTCCAATTCTTGGGTCACGCAGTCAACCAAGAAGGGATAATGGCTGATCCAGCAAAGATTGAAGCTGTGATGAAATGGGAACAACTGAAAAGTCCCACAGAGATCCGAAGCTTTCTGGGATTAGCCGGATATTACCAAAGGTTTATCAAAGGCTTTTCTTCGATCGCTACTCCATTGACAGTTTTGACCCACAAAGGAACTACTTATACTTGGAGTGATAAGCACAAAGGATCATTTGAGCTGCTAAAGAAGAAGCTATGTGAGGCACCGATGCTTTCTCTACCCGATGGAGTTGAGGACTTCGTTGTCTATAGCGATGCGTCTGGTGTTGGTTTGGGTTGTGTTTTGACCCAAAGAGAAAAGGTGATAGCATATGCGTCTCGATAGCTGAAAGAGCATGAAAAGAACCACCCCACTCATGATTTGGAGTTGACAGCGATAGTATTTTCTCTAAAGATATGGAGGCATTACCTCTATGGCTCGAAGTGCAAACTTTTCACTGATCATAAGAGTCTCCAATATCTCTTTAATCAGAAAGAATTGAATATGAGGAAAAGACGCTGGCTAGAGTTACTTAAAGACTACGACTGTGAGATACTTTACCACCCCGGTAAGGCTAATGTTGTCACTGATGCTCTCAGTCAGAAAGTCAATCTTGAAAGAAAAAGGCCAAGAGCGTTGAGAATAGAAGTTGTCTCGACAATTATGAAGAGTATAAAAAAAGCTCAAGAAGAAGCTTATGAGAAGAATGACCGAAAAGGAGAACGTTTGGGCAAAACGTTAGTGTTTGGTATAAACAATCACAGACTAAAGGTATTCCAAATCGAATTTGGGTGCCTAAGTCAGGGGGTAAGAGATCTTCTGATGGAAGAAGCTCACAAAACCATGTACTCGATTCATTCCGGTAGCACTAAAATGTATAGGGACCTAAAACCCTACTATTGGTGGGCGACGATGAAGCTCGACATAGCAAAGTATGTGGCCGAGTGTGTGACCTGTGCAAGAGTTAAGGCACAACATCAGAAACCATATGGGAGTTTAGAACCTTTACATGTGCCTATGGGTAAATGGGAAGACATTGCTACGGATTTTGTCACTAAATTGGCTAGAACTAAAAATGGTCACGAGATGATTTGGGTAGTCATTGATCGCTTCACTAAAAGTGCACATTTCATAGCAGCCAATGAGAAATGGTCTATGGATAAGCTTGTGAATTCTTACGTAAAAGAAATTATGAGGCTTCACAGTGTTCCGTTAACGATTTTGTCGGATCGTGATAGTCGTTTCACCTCGAGGTTTTGGAAAAGTCTACAAGAGGAATTGGGTACCAAGTCGTGTTTGAGTACAACTTACCATCCACAGACTGATGGCCAGAGCGAACGAACGATACAAACACTTGAAGATATGTTGAGAGCATGTACCCTGGAATTCCAAGGTAACTGGGATGACCATTTACCTTTGGTGAAATTATCCTACAACAATAGTTTCCACTCGAGCATAAAGATGGCACCTTATCAAGCTATGTACAGACAAAAGTGTCGTACGCCGTCTTGTTGGCTTGAGGTTGGGGAAAAGCAGTTTATAGGACCTGAGATAGTCCATTAAACTGTTGAAAAGATAAAAATAATTAGGGAGAGAATGTTAGCAGCTCAGGATCATCAAAAGAGCTATGCTGACAACAAATAGACACCGATGGCTTTTGAAGTTGGAGATTCGGTTTTGCATAAAGTCTCACTGTGGAAGGGACTTATATGGTTTGGAAAAAAGGGAAAGTTAAGTCCAAGGTTTATTGGACCGTTTAAAGTTCTTCAAAGGGTTGGGAACCAAGCTTACAAGCTCGAGTTACCCGAAGAACTGAATGGTATTCATAACACGTTTCATGTATGTTATTTGAGGAAGTTCATAGGAGAAGTTCCCGACGTGATTCCACTTTTAGAATTGAGAATTGATAAGAACAAAAGGTTGGTTGAATAACTAGAGGCAATCGTTGACCATAAGACTAAGAAGTTGCGACGCAAGATGGTCGAATTAGTGCTTGTCCGATGGAAACATGCGAATGGGCCGAATCTCACCTGGGAAACGGAGAGTGACAAAATACGTCGCTATCTGCATTTATTTGTTGATGTGTGATTCCGAGGACGGAATCATCCTAGGTGGAGAGAATTTTAACACCTATGTTTCTAGGCTAGGCATTAATGATGATGTAATAGTCTAGGTTAACCCTTGTAAACCGTCGTGAAACAATAAAAATGTATTATTTTGAGTGTTATGTGTTTTATGCTTAATTATGTAAGTTAAATGAATTAAGAACAAAAATAAGAGTAATAATAAAATATTAGATAAGCCCGATATCTATACATGAAGTTGTAGTGGTCATTACGAGGATTCCGAAATATAAAGAATGTCGAAATCCAAGTTATAACAAAGAAGTTATGACTTGTCAAAGTTTTGTGTCAGAACCGATACGACACTGTATGACGTAAATAGTGAATTTACAATAGAGTGATATTTAGCCTTAGTAATCTAAACAAAAGTCGTAGAATACGTTAAACTGAGAGTGTGCATAAAAGAACGTCTAAATCTGACTTCGTATGAGAAAGTTATGATTTTTCGAAGTTTCGACTTAGCGATATGCAGCCCAAAGTTTGAATATGAGATCGAGTGATTTCTAGCCGAAACAACCTAAATGAGAATCTAAGATCTCGTCGTTAGTAATGCAACGTTAAAAAGACAGACGAAAACGGACGTCAGATGAAGGAGTTATGAATTTCTAACAGAGTTTTCTTGTCCCAGCCTACTAAAAATAATATAATAAAAGTTAAAGTCAAAATTAGCCGACGGAGTCTAAATGAGAGTTGTAGAGCATAATCTCACCTACATGTGGATATGAAGAACGCCGAAAGCGGATCTCGTATGCGAAAGATATAAATTTTCTGAAGTTCGGGGCACGAACTTCAACCCTTGTGTCAGAGCTCACGATGTGAACACAGTGTTCACGACGTGAGCAGGTGATGGACATCTTCCAGGGCAAGTGGCTTGATGACGAACGCCATGACATCAAGCTCACGATGTGAGCATAGGATTTCAACCCCCTATAAATAAAAAGTGAGGCCAACCGAGTTTTGTTGCTCAATTTCTTTACTTTCACCCATATTACCTCGATTTACGTGCAAGTTATACCCCCGAAGCCTCGGTATCATCCCGAGACCCGAAGCGAGTCTCGAAGCCCCGAAGATCTCGAGAAATAGAGTTCCTGAGCCGAAACTCTACCCGCGAGAAGTCCGGTGTGTGAAGAGATCACAGTTTCACCGAAGAATAATGCTTTAAGAGCCGTAGTGTTATCCGAGCATCGTCTTATCAAGTGAGTGTGTAGTCTCTTTCATACACACGATTTAATACAAGTATTGTGGAATGTGTTAAGTATACTTTTTGAGTAAATGTGTAGTTGCTTTCTTCTAACACATAAATACGAAGTATTCTCTATAAAATACGTGCTATGTGCTTATATATTATTTATTATTGAAATGAGTGTTGATTGAATGTTATATACATGTTGTAAACTGTATATATACTTTTATCTACAAATATGTTGGGTAGAACATGGGTTGATAGTTGATGTGTGATGAAATAAAATGATGATAGGCCTCGATGTTGTTGATCTAGTCATCTAGCGGAGTATGGATGACGACCATGGACTCTTTCTAGACAGTCCATCGGAACGATGGCAGGTTCATAACCTGTAGGGGTTGTGAACGATGTGTTCACTGGTGTACTCTATCCCACCATGGTTGGCATTAGAACATCTATTGTTGAGGAAACCCCTTTGCAGTAATGTCCATCCCAATGAAAATCCTTAGACTAGGTCCCTCGTGATAGTTGTTATTTTAGGGACATAAAGTGAGGATAACAGGAACGGGTAATCGGGTTATTGTTGGATGGTGAAAAATTAAATATAATTACTTATTGTGGGTTGAAAAACCTATATGCTCACCAGGCTCCCAAGCCTGACCTACTTAGTTTCCTTGTATTACAGGTAGTGGCGCGAAAGCATAAGTTGGGCAACTTGTGAGGATATTTTGTTTATAGGCCAGTAGTTGTATATAACTGTTGTAAGGCTTATAATGTTCCGTTTTAGCTTTTGGTCTGTATCGAAACATGACATCCCAAGTTTTGTTATATATGAAAATACATTTCTTTAAGGAATGCTTTGATAAATTTTATTTATCATATTTTGTTTTGGGAACAAATTCCGCAACTCTTTTAAATCAAATGATTACTCTAAAACTTATTTTAAAAGCATAAATTAAATAAGTCTTTTCTAGCCATGATTTCGGGGATGTCACATAGGGCGAGGTTGGCCACATGGTGATGGGTCGGACCGAGGTAGTTCTGCAAACTACCGAGAAGATTCATTAGATTAGGCAGCGGTTGCAGACTGCTTAGAGTCGGCAGAAGAGTTATGCTGACCGACACCGATCTGAGTTGGAGTTCCAAGTTAGAGACATGGTATTGCTGAAGGTCTCACCCAGGAAGGGTGTGATCCACTTTAGGAAAAGGGGAAAGTTAGGTCCCCGATACATTGGTCCCTTTGGGTGTATTTCCAGGGTTGGCAAAGTGACATATAGATTGGATCTCCCGAAGGAGCTCAGTCAAATTCATATCACTTTTCACGTCTCCCATTTACAGAAGTGCATACTTGATGAGGAGGTGGCAGTGTCATTGGATGATATTCAGGTCGATGAGTGCCTGAATTATGTGGAGAGGCATGTGGCAGTTCTGGAGCAGAAAGTGAAGGCTCTAAGAAACAAGGAGGTACCTTTGGTAAACATACAATGGGAGTACAGGAGGGAATTTGAGTGGCTTAGGAGCCGGAGGCTGAGATGCGAGAGCATTATCGGACCTGTTTGCTACAACGGACTTCGAGGATGAAGTCTATTTCAAGTAGGGAAGAATTGTAACATCCAACTCCCAGGTATCAATTTGAATTTTAAATTTCCCATTTTTAGAACTTACTCGAGGATTTGGTTACCCACAACTCGTCTCCTAGAGAAGGATATGGCCGTATGGTTTAGGGATTCTAGTCGACGAGTTGGAGGACACCAACTCCACGAGTAGAGGTTGTGCATGAAAACCCTAATTTCCAGGGTTTTGCACCCTATTTAAAGGCTCATTAGCCACCCTTTGCCTCTCTTATCGTCCCCATTAGCCTTAGAAACCCTATATGTCTATTACCTCTCATTTTTGTGTGTGTGAAGGCTTCAAAGGTGTTTGTTGTGCTTTTGAGGAGGGAAGGTAGAAGGTTTAAGAGTTTGGAATATGAAGGAGCTTGTACATCCAACAGCTACTTTGTCTTGGCTTCCACTTGACATAAAAAGTCATTTGCTCGTCCATTCTCTTAATAGATCTCTTCATCCTATAGTTTTAGGCCATTTCTAGCTTAATCTTGAAGCTTTTCTGGTATTGAGCACATTTTGGAATGGGGAGTTCAGATCTCGACTCCTCTAAGCCCTCTTAGTCATAAAGATATCGGATTTGTCAAGCTTTGGCCTTCTCCTTACCCTAAAACCTCTTCGTTAGCTTAGTTTTGGCATTTTAGGCGTTGCAGGCACGTAAAGTTTGCAACTTTACATGGAATGTATACTCAAGGAAGCTAGATCTACAGTTTGGAGCCTTGGTTTCGCTTAGAAACGTCTGAATAAGAAAAGGACTGAAGGAACTCGACGAGTTGCATACTCAACTCGACAAGTTGGATGAGGGTTTCCTGTTTTCTGGATTCTGCATGAACTCAGTGAGTTAGCAAGGTGACTCGATGAGTTGGTTAGGGTTTTCCCGACATTCTGGATTCTGCATGGAGTCGACAACTTATATGGTAACTCGGTGAGTTTACTAGGGTTTTTGCGACTATATGAATTATGAAGGAACTCGATGAGTGTGTAAGATGCACTTGACGAGTTGGGTCAACATGGACAGTTGACCTTGACCGTTGACTTTGACTTTGACCAAGGGTTGACCAGTTTGACTTCTGAGGGTATTGGTGTTCGGAGCCGTGTTTCAGGAGTTTGATATTTCAGTTCCGGTCGACATTGTGAGGTGAGATGTCCTCACTTTACTAACAGGGTTGAAGGCACTAATGCCGACCCTTTTCGGATTTGTATCCGGGTTTATTTCATGTTGATATGCTTAGTAACCTGTTAGGTCAGTATCTTGGTATAAAGGATGAAGCTATGTTAGTGGTCCAGATAGGTTGATGGCCCTGCAAGGCAGTCTAGTCACGATGATGGCTCAATATGCATGCTGTTTGTTTACTTGCTATGGTATGGATTTGATTTGTATGGCGTTGGTATTTTGCGGGAACTCACTAAGCTTCGGGATTACATTTTTGGATTTTGCTTCAGGTACTTCGGATGATCACGGGAAGGAAAAGGCGTAACCATGCACCTCCTCACATATTATGACATTTTTTTGGGATACTCTGATATGAAACTATTTTGAAAACATTTTTTAATAAATTTTAGTTTTTAAATGCTTGAAAAAGTTTTCAATTTTCATGAATTTTATGGATGTTACAAATACAAAAAAAGTATGCATTCAAGGCTTAATAACTTACCAAATTTCATTAAGGCATTTCATCAAACACCTTTTGCGCATACTTTTTTAGAACATCATTTTTTAAACACCATCACTGGAGACCATATCTGATGTGGTGGTAGAACCACCACCAACCACCATGAAATACACCATACACACATGCCAGATATTACCTAAAAATGCACAAACATATCAGATTTGATGTTGATTTGGTGGTGTATTGACCAAATATAAAAGAAATAGAGATAGAGGTGAGTTAGAGTAGAAGAGGAGGAGGCACATAACAGACCTAGTAAAAATCCAACAAACATTTCACCGGTGATGGAACAGATCAGAGAAAAAACAAGTTCAGGAGTTTTGGAACAAAAGGAGTTCAAAATTAATACCTTTAGGTTGCGATATTGACTGTGATTTGTGATGCTCCAACGGAAACACCAACATTAGGAGAACAAATATGATGTAAATCTAACAAAGGAATGATGAAATAGAAAGAAAAACCTTTCTAAAATAACATTAAATTTTCAAATCTACATAAGATCTAACCAGATCTGGTGTGAATGAAGATAGAGGTGGTCTCTAGTGGTTTTCTGAAGAATGAAATAGATCTGGAGGTTATTGGACATCTGGAGGCGACAAAGAGCTTCATAGTCCATCAGATCTGAATATCGTGGTTTGGAGAAGAAGCACAAATCATAGATCTAAAGGTGTATAAGTTCAGATATGGTGTTTCTTTGATGGTGATGGTGGTAGCTGGCAACAATAGTTACATATCTGGTGATTCGTTGGTGTTGTTTGCAACATCAGTTCACCGGAGAAGTATTAGAGGATAGGCAATGGCGATGATGATAATCGTCGGAGATCGTGGATTGTAGATCTGGACCTGAGAAGGTAGAGTCACTGACCATTATTTTAGGTTTTAATTCTTTAATAACATGATAATTATTTTTCTCATTAAGCATCAAATCAATGACCATTATTTTAGTCACAAATACTTTTTTATAATAGGCATCAGTTATTCATACTCCCTCTCCACTTAATAGTATCCTTAATCATTAATTTTTAATAATTAAATTATAATGACATATTTTTATTAATTACTGTTATTTTATATAATTAAGTCATGATGACATATATGAATAATTGATATTTATAATTTTCACTTTATGTGATTACTATTATTTTTTATAATTAATTCATGATGACATATATGAATAATTGATATTTAGTTTTCATATATTGAAATCATTTTGTAAATAAATTTTGTAAATTTTTAACATATAAGCTCATTGCAATCCATCCAAAATAATAGTTAATCTAAAAAATAACATAAATATCAATAGCATTTGAACAAATTTTAATTAATTTATTATCACAAAAACATACAGATATTTTTTGTTGTAATATGAGAAACTAATATGTAATTATGGTGAATAGCCTTTAGGGTTCATCATTTAAGTCAATCCCACATGAAAAGTTATGCATGTACGGTTCATCATTTAAGTCAATCCCATATGAAAAACTATGCCTTTCAGGTTCTTTATTTAAATCCACCCAGTTAAACTATGATGTGGTTGATAAGTTACATCTACGAGGAGCTTGATTTAGAGGATTGACTTTCTTTTTCTGTTGTTTCTTCACACTTGGTCGTCCACGTGTGTTTTTTTTGAAATGTAGGTTCTCCAACATTAGTTTTATTGTAATGCCCCATTTTCTGGTATGTAATTTATATAAAGTATTTTCATTTCTTAAGGGGTACTCGATGAGTCTGTAGCCCGACTTGTCGAGTAGAGACGGGATGATCACGCGATTTAAGTTGGCTACTCGATGAGCCCAAATGCTGGGACTCGGCGAGTCTGCCTATCTGGATGAAGCCCTAATTTCAAGGGTTTGTACCCTATTTAAACGCATTTATGCGCCCCTAACCAGCCTCCATCACCCTTAGAGCGTCCTTTACCAAACCCTAGCCTCCCTTTAAGCTTTTTGGAGTATTTCTCATCTTGTGAAGGATTTTTGGTGCATTTTGAAGTTAGAAGAAGAAAAGAGAAGAGAGGTTCTAAAGAGGAGCAAAGGAGATCTGAGTTTCTTGTGTCATTCTAGCCTCCATTAAGGTATAAAACTCGAATTTTGGCTAGTCATTATATAGTTCTCCTTAAAAGCTTGCTAGTGTTGCTTCTTTTGCCATTTTCTAGACATTGAGGTTGTTTTATGGGAAGTTAAGATGAATGGGTTCAGATCTAAGCATTTCTGGACCCCTTGAGCTCTAGGGTGCCACCTTTATTGAGCTAAACACCCATTCAAAACCTAGATCTCCTCTTTTAGCTTCTTATTGGGCATTTTAGCTTCTTATGTGCTTGCATGAACGTAAAGTTAGAGACTTTACATGTGAAATCAGTCCTAGGAACCCAGATCTATGTATTAGATGCACTAGAATCAAGCAAAATCGACTGTATATTAATGACATGCTTGGGACTCGGCGAGTTGTTCTTCAGACTCGACGAGTCAAGTCGCGAGTCCCCGTTTTTCTCCAATTTGAGAGTTTAGGGTGAATCAGTGAGTGAGGAAGGGACTCGGTGAGTTAGAGTCAGATCTAGTGATGGAGGGAATCGACAAGTCTACGCGCTGACTCGGCGAGTCCAGTCAACTGAAAGTTGACTTTGACCTGAGAGTTGACTTTGACCAGGGGTAAAATAGTCATTTTACCCTAAAGGCATTCATCAGTACCTGATCTAGTGTTGTTGGGATTTGTAGCCGAGGAGTTCCGGAGCAGCAGTCGGCCAATTTTAGAGTTAGTATCTCAGCAGCCAACATTACGATGTGAGTTTTCCTTCCAGTAGGAACGGGTCTACGTCCACAATGCCGGACCGTTTAATTAGCATTAGTTCCAAACTTCGGTCTGATGCAGTAGTTCAGTGTGCTTGATGTCTTTGCGATTCAAGCATGTCTTCGTGTTATGTGTTCCGAACTTCGGTCCGATGCAGTATGCAGTATATGCGGTTATGCTAGTAGTTATGATTATGCTATGCTATGTTCAGTCAGTTCCGAACTTCGGTCCGATGCAGCTAGTTCCAGACTTTAGTCTGATGCAGGGGACAAGGTCCCAGTCAGTTTCCGGACTTCGGTCCGATGCAGTTTCCGGACTTCGGTCCGATGCAGAGGGCAATGCCCTGGTTAGTTCCGGACTTCGGTCCGATGTAGTTTCCGGACTTCGGTCCGATGCAGTGGGCATGGTCCAATAGTTGTTTATTTATTATTGTATGCTATGTGGTAGTTTGGGGGAGCTCACTAAGCTTTGTTCTTACAGTTTTAGTTTCAGGTACTTCCGCTAGCAAGGTGAAGAGCTCGAGTTGATGGCATCGCACACACCACAACTTCAGTTTTATCCTGGGAGTTTTAGTCAAATATTTTGTTATGATTTATACAGTTTTGTTTTGACACAGTTACTATGACTTTTGAGTTATTCATTCAATGGTTTTATTACATATGACATTTAATGATGTGATTTTTAGTAATATTAAAACAAAAAAAAAATTGGGTCGTATTTTGGGTTGTTACATTTATGCGGGTCGTATATCTCTTCTAGTTTTCTCCTATAAAACATTTTTCCGGCTTTTAATTGTTTGTTGAAGTTTTCTTTAAATTTATTCACGACATTATCGCAATTAATGTTGTCGTCTACTACAGACGTCATATCTGAAATATCAAGCTTCATCCAAAAGATATCTATTGAATCCAAGTGTATATTTTCACCTGCATTGAAATATAAAATAATTATTTATCTAATATTTAAAAATCTATATACATGTTGTAGCTGAACATACTAACCTGAAATCGAGTAGAAGGAAAGCATACAAGCACATGGTAACCCATAACTGTTACCTAGTTTGCACTGTAACGCCCCGATCCTCAGGTATTTATTTATTAAGAATTTCTGGATAAAATCTCTACTCGACAAGTTGGTCGACCTACTCGTCGAGTAGCAGCGGGGTAAGAATGCGTGCTTAGTGACCTACTCGGCGAGTCCACTATTGGGACTCGGCGAGTAGGAGCTGGCAGATGAAACCCTAAATCCCGGGGTTTGCACCCCTATTTAAAGGAGCCTCAGCCTCTTTTAGGCTTCCTTATAGTCTTTAAGAGCCCTTATAAACCCTAACTCGTGTGTGTGCCTTGGAGTGGTTTTGAAGCTTGGAAGAGAGGATTTTGGAGGAAGGGAGTTAAGAGTGCAAAGGAAATTGAAGCATGAAAGGAGGGGGAAACGGTTTTTGCCTCAGTTAGCATCTTTTGAAGGTATCAAAGTGTCATTCTTACTTCCTTTTCTTTCCTCTTGTTGAGTTCTAGGGCTTTTTATGGATTTTCAAGTTGGGATGTTGAGTTATAGGCTAGATCTGAAGTTGTAACTTCAGATCTGGACCCTCCTTGGGTGCTAGAGTCATAAAGTTGTTGTATTGGTTGTAGATGAAGTCCCTCTTGGACTAGAAGCTCCATTAAGAACTTAAAATAGACATTTGGAGCCTTTATTACCATGCATGTACGTAAAGTTTGCAACTTTACGTGGTAAGTATGCCCTAGAAGCTTGGATCTGTGATTTGGAGCCGCTGCATGGCTCAAAACAAGTCTATATAGAGAGAGGACTGGATGGACTCGGCGAGTCGCGAGGATGACTCGGCAAGTCACATGAAGATGGTCATTGAGCTTGGCGAGTTGGATGAACAACTCGGCGAGTCCGATGAAGATCACCATAAAACTCGACGAGTTGAAGAGCAACTCAGCGAGTCGGATGGTTTTTCCTTTCATTAGGCATGCGTGTGTACCCGTCGAGTTGCAAGGAGGAAACTTGACGGGTGGCCCTTAAGGATTTATCAGGATTCGAAGGAACTCGACGAGTCACTCCGATGACTCGGCGAGTTGGGATGTGCTCCATGGACTCGGCGAGTGGTCGAGTGCACTCGGCGAGTTGAGGTCAACATGGACTGTTGACCTCAACTGAGGACTCTGACCTCGATCAAGAATTTCTAAGTGATTATGGGGTGTCTCATGAGAGTAAGAACTTATGAGTATATTGTGCTATGGTTATAGGTGGTGGAGCCGGTGTCAAGTGATCCGATAGTTGGAGTTTGCATTTCTATCGACATCTGCGAGGTGAGTTATCCTCACTATATCGATAGGGTCTACGGCACCAAGGCCGACCCTTTATGATTTACATCCTGGGTTAGGATGGTTGCTTTGTTATTGCCATGTTAGATTTCATCCTGGTTTAGGATAGGTGTTATGTTATTGCTTTGCTAGAATTCATCCTGTTTAGGATGGTTGTTATACTAGAGATCGGTAGTTATGGTATGCTGCATAAGATTCTGATCTATTGGATCGGAATCAGGATAGATAGTATGTTATGCTTTTATGATCCGCGAGGATTGGTATGTTAGTGACCTGTTAGGTCGATACTCTAGCTATGAGTGAAACTCTATGATTGATGGTCAATGAGATAGATATGTTTGCTATGTGTTCATGCCAGTATATGATAGTATGCCTACATGGTTAGTTGCTTGTTAGTTGGGTTGAGGCGGTCCTGCTTTGTGCTGAAGGCCAACACACCCTCTGAGAGGTCTGGGGAGACTGTAGGCCCACGCAGCAGGCCAGTCATGCTGAAGGCTCGGGATAGATTCAGATAGACTGTAGGCCCAGTAGGGCGGACCAGTCCGGCCGATGGCCCAGTATGTATGTTGTTTGATTGATTGTTATGGCTATGGTTTCTGCCAGTGTGGTATTGGTATTTTGGGGGTAGTTCACTAAGCCCTCGGGCTTACAGTTTTTAGTTTATTGTTTCAGGTACTTCAGGAGAGCGAGGGAAGGCGAAGGCGTGACCGTACCGCTCCTCATCCCCATGATCTATTTTAGGACACTCTGATGATAAATGAATTGGAAATGTTTTGTAAAAACAATTACTATTTGACTCTTTTGTTAGTATTAAAAGTTTAAAATTTGGCATAAATTTTATGGGTGTTACATGCACCCACAATTTGAGGAGTCTAACATTAAATCACCCAACCTTTGAATCACTCTTAATATTATATCTAAAGCTTCGTTTGAAACATGGCCCCGTAGCAATTGGAAACACGACAAGTTGTGGTGATTGTAGCGAACATTCAAGTTATTTTCAAAGCTTTTGTTGATCGAAGTTAGTTGTGATTGCACGACTTGATAAAATCACATTGGAAAAATCAATCCCCTAAACCTAAAGGGTATAAAATGAAATCTCTGCAAAATAAATAGGTTGTGAACGTAACAAAGGGTATAAAATGTTTACTTTCTATTAACCCTAAAAAAGATAAGCAGCCGCCAGATGACAAGAAACGATTTTCGGCAAGTTTAAAGCGATGTCCGACGAAGTGATGACAATGGTTCATGTGATTTATGGCGACACTTCATGCGATTTCACACTTCCGGTGACCTCCGAGGATGAGAGACGCGACTTTCTGTGATTTGTGACATTTTGTATCCTTTCCGGCGACGGTGACAATGGAGTTTCCTCTATTCTTTGGTGATCGTAGTCGTGGCGTTTGTTCTATTCTCCGGAGACGATTGCAATGTTTAGTCTTAGTCGGTTTTTCTTTTTCCTCTCTCCTCGGGCGGTATTTATCTTTCTCATTCCTCTCTTCTCCGGCGAAGATGGCATTGGTTGGAGGTGGTTAGTGGTGGCAGTAAATTGCCGGTGATAGTTGAGCATAATGATTCCAGGAAGTTATGACGAATTTTTATTTTTATTTTTTGGTTAATATATTACTTAATCATTCTTATTTTACTTGTTTATAAACAGGTCTTGTAATTTCTTGTTTGATTAAGTGGATTAATGTATCTTTTTAAACACCTTATCGTTTCGTGTAAGGGTGACAACTTTCAATCCAACCCGTAACCCGACATTGACCCAACCCGAAAATAGACGGGTTTGGGTTGAAATTTTTAACCCGTCAACCCACCAACCCTTTTATTTCATGGGTTGGGTTGGGTTATCTGCTTGGGTTCGCGGGTCAACCCTCCAACCCGTATATATATATATATATATATATATATATATATATATATATATATATATTACATTTAAAAAAATGATATATATATTAATTATTAATGAAATTTGATTTCTATCCGTATTCGTAATATTTCGTATCATTTTATTCCTTCTGTATTCGTATGTGAATAATCTTCATGTGCGGTTAGTTAATCAAAAAAAGAAAAAATACATGTCGTTATTTTACGAGTCACGAACGAAGAACACATCCACTGTGTATGAATGTTTTTATTTTTTATTATTATTTGAATGTTATTGATTTTATGAATTTATGTTGAAAACTCTTTTTTTATATGTTAATTACTTTAATCATTTTATGAATTGATGTTGAAAAAACCTCATTTTTTAAAATGTATTGTTTATTTATTAAATAGGTTATATGTTGGGTTTGATCTATTAACTTGTGAGCCCGCAAACCCAAACCTATATATACTTAAACGGGTTATATGAGTTGGGTTGGATTGGGTTGAGGTTTTTAACCCACCAACCCGTGACCCGCCAACCCATCAACCCATATATTATATGGATTGGGTTGAGTTTATGCTTTCTGACCCGCCAACCCACCAACCTAGGACCCGTCAACCCGAGCCCGACCCAATTGACAGGCTTAGTTTATTGTCTTCCAGACACACCACAGTGTACCATATATATGGCTAACAACACTGTAGAGAAGCTATGAGGTGAAATGGAACACCTTTTGAAAATCCAATACATGAAGAAGGGATTTCAGAAAATGGGTAGATGAGAGGAACGATTTAGAAGATGTTGAAATTGCTCCAGACATTCCGGTAACTCCACCAGCCGCAATCGACTAATTGGGTGGAAGAAGTACCGTCGCCGCGGGAAGACTTGGTGAAGATATTTCCAACGTAATTAATGTCAATGGATCAAATAATGGCGCTGATGCACATCCGGATCCTCCCATTGGGCCTTGTGATAAATTTAGAGATCCTGGGCCACATGCACTCAACACTAATCGTTAAGGTAATGGGCTAACAGATCCAATTTTTAATAATGGATCATTTAATTATAAATTAGAGCAGGAACATAATTCATCGGATACAAATGTGGATCCGAATTTAGACTTTGATATTGGTGGATCACTAGTTAAGCGTCGCAAGTTAAATAGGAATTCACCCAGATACCCTCCTTATCGGCTGACAATTTCCAATAGCCACCGCTGTCGCTCAAAACACTACATCCCCTCCCTCTTTGATTTCGGTTCTCTCACCCTCAATCCATGATCGTCTCAGAGGGTTGGACGATCGTCCAGGATCCATCTTTGAAATGAGCTCAAATTTTTTATGAAAATTGTTATATTTAAAAAATAATACAAGTAATTCTTTTTCAATTATGTAGTTATTACACTACACGAACAACAACATTTAGAGACGACGCCTATTCAAACGACATATGTCGTCTGCGAAAGTCGAGCTATACCGACAACATGTTGTCGGGACAGCGTTTTCAACATTGAACATATGTTTTTGACCAGAAAAGCTATGCCGACGACAAGTCGTCTGCATTGACTCGGTGGGAAAGGACAAAATATTGGCGGTATATCGAATATCTATGTCGATGACATGTCGTTAGGGAATTCAAAAAATATTTTCGATTTATTTATATTCTTGTCGCAGAAAATAAAGACATCGTTTTCGTCACCCTATGCCGACGACATATTGTCGGTATTTGTTTGTTATACCTTGTGTAAGAATGTTGTTAGTTCCACATCTTGACAAATGTCCTGAAAGCAACATCTCAAACCCTCAACGGTGGCTATAAAAGCTAACCAAGAAACTAATCCAGCAACTCCATTTTTACAAAAAAAAAAAAATAAACATGTATTAACTAAGAACTATGAAACTGAAGCCTTGGACATAGAACTTCTCACCATGGCTTCAGATTTAGCTACTATAACCTCTTGATACAATCTTACTGAAATATTTGAAGGTTACCATTCATTTTATGAAAAACTATAAAGTTCATAAACAAAGAACATAAATTGAAACTAAAAAACATAACGGGCTGAAACTTGAGAGGAAGATCCCGTCGGTGATTCAGCTATAAAATTTCATGACCAGGTAAAATGGATTTTCATCAAGTTTCTCGGAGATATTTCGTCGAACACCTGAGTTTCATGTTTAATCAACCAATAATAAAATTATAAAATCATAATTTTTTTATATATCCTGAGAAGAAAACAAAATATCTAAGGTTTTCAAAACTTAAACGTGAAAATGAAACAAATAAACCTTAAAATCTAAATAAAGAGACATGTATGAGACTTCTATGAAAATATGTTGAAGAATTTACATAGTTCACCTATCAAATAAAGCATAAGAGTTTCTAAAACGTGAACACTATTGTGCATTTACCCATTCCCAAGTTTTAGACTTCACAACCTAAAACAAAACTTCTCGTAAGTAAAACCATTACAAAGGGAAGGAACCTGAAACTAGATTGGAACAGGGATGAATACAAAGAATTGCTATGAATTTTGGTTATTATAGATCAAGATTAATTTTTGGTCACGGCTTCGACTCATTTGGATCAACATATATTCTCAAACCATGGTGGTGAATGTCGTTAGTAAGGGAAAGGAAAGGTGGAGGGGAAAATGTTCTGACGATTGTAGTTAGTGGTGAGAAAGGGTTTCTAAATCCAATCGATAGTGGTGAAGGTCATGGAGGTGATAAAGGGTGGTGGTAGAAGGCGGAAAGAGGCAGAGCGACTGTGGTGGTGGTCGAAATTCCATAGTTAGAGCTTCTTTGACTGATAGAGAGTATTGAATCTCTTTCTAATTAAACTGAGAGAAAGGATTCAAATATAAATCATATTTACACCCTGCTTCCGAGTTCATTAAAGGAAAGAAAAGAAAAGAAAGGAAGAACAAGGAGAGAAAAGAAAAGAAAGGGAATGGAAATAATAAAGTATTTAGTGCTCCCGAGTTCGAAAGAAAGGAAAAGAAAGTATTCATTTTAGGTGCTCCCGAGTTCATTAAAGGAAAGAAAAGAAAGTAAAAAAAGACAATTATACCGTTTTATGTTATTGGGTAAAATATTAAGTCTTTAAATCCCCACATTCATTCTACCCCCCTACCCCCACTATATACATTTGTTAATTATAATTAATAAACTTTTTTGTTATAAAAATTACATGTAATTATAAAGAATTGATTTGTTAATTATAATTAATAATTTTTTTGTTATCAAGAGTTGATTTATATATTATTGCATAGACATCCTTCATAGATTTAAGCAGGGGCAAAACAGTCATTCTTATTTATAGATTACCAATTGAGTGTACAAGCTAAAGAGTTGATTTGTATATTATTGGAACTCTTAAGTCTTAACTAAATACAGAAACAATGCAACATAAATTATTACAACTTAGAAAGGAAAAACAAATTTGTTGGTATAGTCATTTGCTGATATCTATTTAGTACTGTGAGCAGAAAAGAAAAAGCAAATTTGCTGGTATAGTCATTTTTTAGTTTATGATTCTATTTAGTTATTAAAGAAATAAATTTGATTCTATTTAGTACTGTGATGATTTCAAAAGGAAAAACAAACCTATCATATTATCTCATCGTAAGGGCAATCTTGTAAACTTGATTCTATTTAGTTATTAAAGAAACAAATTTGCCGATATCTGTCAATTAGGCATGGATCAAAGAAAAGTTAATCTTTTTGCAAGGGAGTACTGTGATGACATCAAAAGGAAAAACAAGCCTATTTCCAATTTTACCCTTTTTACTTGAAATATGAAAACGGTTGTTGTTTATAAGAACAAATTACATACAGAAGAAATTAGGTACAGAAGAATAACCAAAAACAAAAGACAGGGAAGACGATCAAGAACAGAATATCTCCAAAAAAAAAAAAAAAACTAGTTTGAAGCTGTTTTTTTATCTCCAAACAGAAGAATAACAACAAAAAAAAGAGCAGCATAAGAATAAGAAGAAATTGTCGTACCAGTTGTTACAGAGAAGGCAGAAGGCAAGGCGATCAAGAAGGTAGAATAGAAGACAGGGAACATATCCTTTTATCATCAGGCTAAGGGTATTTTCGTCATAAGGTAACTTTTTTATCTTCCATGCGTTTCTTTCTCTCTAATTCCTCCCAATTTGGGAGGAAAGTTTGGAACGAAACAATTCATTTGAAATCCGTTCTCTTCTTCTCTTCTCTTCTAAAAAAAACTAGGGAGCAACCAAACTTCTCTGTTTTCCTTCCAAATCCTCTCAATTCCATTCTCTTCTTTCATTAAGTGATACTCAGGAGCGGGGGCGTTAGTGTTGACCTATTCAATAGGCTTGAAGGTAAGGGATGACTGATTGAGTTTGTTTAGTTTGTTAATGTTTATTTGACCTTTTCAATGGTTATTGGATATGATTTAATTTTTCTCCAACACATAGAGTTCCAATGCATAAAGTTCTTGTATATGATGTTTTAAGGGTTGTACCTTTTAAAATTCAGTATTTGAGAGTAAATGCTTATTAAGGTATATATATATATATATATATATATATATATATATATATATATATATATATATACACACACACATAAGTAATCAACCAAAAAAATCTGAAAAATTATATATATCATGGTGTATTGAATGGAAAAAAAATCATAAATTGCATTCACGTAACTGTGGTGTTAAGCAGGAAAAAAAATCAAAAAACGTACCTCAAAGTCGGTGGTGAAGACAGCTCAATCACCAGAAATCATTTTCTCCGGCGGTGGTGAATGTTGTTGTCGGCCGAAGATGATGAAGGCTGTGATTTAAGGCTCCAACAACCGGAAATAAATCCCCCAAAATCGGAGTAAAAACTCAAGCTATTACAAATTAAGAAGAAATCAAGGACCAATAATCTTACCTTTAGCTCGCCGACAAAGTGGAATGGGCGGAAACCCCCCTGCGTCACTGAAGGTTGAGAGGGAAAAGGAATTGCAGGCGAATATAAAATGAACATTACAAATATATGATTTTTGGCAATCACCTGATAAGTTGGTTTAGATGGCACATAAATTCGAATGACGAAACTGTCATTCGTAAGTTGATGGAAGGACATTGACGGATTACATGCACACAGGGAGGTTTCTTATGAGCTCTTAAGTTCTTTTTTTTTTTCATTCCAATTATACCCTCGACATCTTTATATTGCAATCTACTATGCACACAAGGGTTCAGTGATATTTTTTAAGTAATTATTATATTTTATTTACATTCATTGTAAATATATATAATTGAATTTTCAATGTCTTACTTATTTTAATATATGACTAAATGCATGTTATACTAACATACTTCATTTATCTGTGTATTATATCATTGTAGTTTAGGAATTACATGGCTATTTCCTGTATTTAGTCCAAAGAAATTGCAAGTATTTATCACATTTTTAACTTATCAAGCATATTTATGGACATTTTGTTGTATTTATGGACATCTTTACGTAGCAATATACTTTGCACACAAGGATTCAATAGTATTTTTTTAGTAATTGTTTAAGTTGATTTACATTTATATATTTACGTTTATTGTAAATATATATAATTGAGAAGACAAGACCCAAATACCCCTAAGAGAAAAAGGGATCAAAGGTAGTGAAACTTTACCTTAGGTGCAACTTTGCACAAATGAATGATGCATACATAAAATCTCTAGAAATATTATGTTCCTTTTGAATACACTAATCTATACCATAATGATTAGCCTGTTGACATAACCAATAGACAAAATTGTAAGTGTAATTTCTCCTATTTCGTGTGGCAAGAAACAATCACATACTTAGTATTACTTGTTTATTTTAACATCTTCATGTATTTTGTTTCTATTAAATCATTACAATAATGTATATTATGGTTTTTTCCCAATTAGTATGATTTCATATAAATACAAATTAGTTTTCAGCACTACATTGACTTTAAGTAAGCTACATATTTGAGCTTTTTTCTGTTACTTAATGTTTGTGTCGTGATGCATGTTAATGTTGCGAGACGACTGCACCTTTGAATTTGCTCGACTTTTCAATTTTAAACATTGATAAAAGAAATGGGAATGGGAGATGTGTTGTTGCAATCTAGCTACTTTCACATGGTTGGAGATTTGTTAATAACTTATACAAATTAAACATTTTTTTATATTATATTTTTAATAAGGTAAAACATTTTTTATATGCAACATATTTACTATTTTAAATTTAAACTTATTTATAACTTTTTGAAAAAATGGATATATTTTGAAAACGGAAACATGTTGTAGAAACGGAGAAACCTTAATGACAATCTCCTGGATGCATTTACCTTATGTCATGAAATGTTCACATAATCATTTATATTAGCTTCAAATACTAAGATTTTTTACACATGACAATTGAATTATCTTTTAAATGTTCATGGATTTGTGTTACTATTTATTTGAGCCCATCTTCGTCAAATGAGAACGCCAAACTGCAGCATTTGATGGAAGTTACCAACAATTTCACTAAAACAAAGTTCACTTCAGAAATGTTCCATTCTAGTGTTCACTTCAAAAATAGGTGTTTATTAATGGTTTAAATTGATAATGGATTTTTGATAATTTAAAAATAAAGTTGTTTTTTTTCTTCTGAATTGTACTCTTATATAAGCCAATCAAGATTTGTTTAGTTCATTGTTTTACGTCCTTATTGTCCTCATGTTTTTTTTATATATTAATCGTCATTCTAAAGAAAAATTAAATTGTTTAAAAGATAGTCTTTTATTCAAAAGTTACTCAATCTCGGTTTTCAGGATAAATCTTCCTTATTCCAAAGACTTACACAATTCAAAATTATTTTAATCTAGCTTGCTGAGATTTTTTTGATAAATTTTCATGCATATATTTTGAGACGACGTTGAACGCAACATAGTTCTCATTTGGATGCTTGATCATAACGTAAGTATGAATGCAATAAAAGGAATATGTTATTTTTTGCTTAATGTTTTATTAATAATTTACATAACTATATTAAATTTTGACAATCCTCCCATAGTGTTTGCGGCCAGCCGGCCATTGATTGTAAACATTATTTGGTCGGACGTGCATTCTCTTTGAATCATTTTCGAGTTGACGAAGATCGGCGAACAGGTAAATGACAATGAAGTCTATACATAAAATGTTGTGGATAAAGAAGTGTTGCACGATTAATAACACACAATCAATCGTGTTCAGATACATAGTAAGCTATTTGCGCAAAAGAATAATCGCCTCTGAAAACAAATTTCTTAAAAAACAATTCGCACCCGTCGCTTGGTGTGGGTAAGCGGCTAGTGTGTATATATATATATATATATATATATATATATATATATATATATATATGCATTTTGAGTTATGAAAATGTGTTTTGGCATGAAAATAAAAATGAAGTTATGCATGATTTGTTTATGCTTATTGAGGTGTATTGGCATGAAAATGAAATTAAGAATGATGTTTGATTTTTTGTTTAGACGTATACATTTGTATGAAATTGAAATTTGATGTCTAAAATGTAAGGTGCTATAAGGTATGATTGTATGAAATTGGATGAAAATTGGAATTGTATGTTTGATTTTGATTTTGTATGGTGCTTGATTTTTATTTAGATGTATACATTTGTATAGTATGTCTAAAATGAAATGAAAATCGGAATTGAATGTATTGTATACATGTATGATTATGTGATATTTAGGTTTAATAGTTTGAGTGTATATAAGATGAAGTGATAAAGTTCTTAATTGATATGTTATAGTTTTTGTATTTGGATGTTATTGTTTGTATTGTAAAGTGCTTAATATGGTTTCAAAGTGCTTAATTTTGTTATTGACTTAGTGTTGGTGACTACAACTTTAGCTTAATTAGGTCATTAAGAGCAACATATTTTTACTAATTTTAAATTAATTATAAAATAAAGTTGAATTAATTTAAAAAAAATAAATAAAAAGAAAATATTAAATTAATTGCAAAATCAAATTAAATTAATTTTAAAATCAAACTAATACTAATTTTACAATAAAATAAAATTAATTATAAAATCAAATTAAGTTAGTTTTAAAATCAAATTAATATTAATATTTAAATAAAATAAAATTAGTTATAAAATCAAATTAATTTAATTTAAAAACCAACTAATAGCAAATAAGAAAATATTAAATTAATTAAAAAATCAAAATAAGTTAATTTTAAAATCAAATTAAATTAATTATTAAATTAAATTAATGTTAATATTAAAGTAAAGTTACTTATAAAATCAAATTAAATTAGTTAAAAAAATTAAACTAATAAGAAACAAAAATATTAAACTAATTATAAAATCAAATTAAGTTAATTTTAAAATCAAATTAAATTAATTATAAAATCAAATTAAAGTAATTGTTAAATCAAACTAATATTAATATTAAAACAAAATAAAACTACTTATAAAATCAAATTAAATTAATTTAAAATTTTAAAATAATAACAAAGAAAAAAATATTAAATTAATTATAAAATTAAATTAAATTAATTTTAAAATCAAATTAAATTAATTATAAAATCATATTAAATTAATTATTAAATCAAAAAATCAAATTAAATAAATTTAAAAAATTAAACTAATAACAAAGAAGTAAATATTCAATTAATTGTAAATCTAAATTAATTTAATTTTAAAATCAAATTAAATTAATGATAACATCAAATTAAATTAATTATTAAATCCATTTAATATTAATATTAAAATAACGTATTGTATAATATGATTTTCTTATTAAAACACGTTGAATCATTGTTTTTTTAGTTTAAGTTTCTTCTTCATAACCATTGTGAATACTTTATCCATTCCGTCTGGTTTTCACTTCTCGAGCATATATTTTTAATATACTTGTGAATACTCTATCCATTCTTGGGTATATATTTATTTATATAGCCCAAATACAATCTAACTGTCGATAACTATATATATATATATATATATATATATATATATATATATATATATATATATATATATATATATATATATAATATAGTTTTTAATAATGAAACAACAATGACGATTGATAAGGGATGGATTGGGGAGAACCGAATGTCTTCAAAATATTTGGAAGGTCTTAAAAACTTTATGAAGATTGCTGAGAAACATGTCAACTCTAAAGGAAAAGTGCATTGCCTGTACAAAATGTGTGTTAATTCGTATCAACATGTTTTACCGACGGTTTATGCCCACTTACATGACATTGAGTTTCTAGAAACATCTACTACGTGGATTCGGCACTATGAGAAACATGTTGGTTCTTCGGATTGAAGCTACAATTCGAATCCAAGAATAAACACTCCAGTAAACACGCCCACAAGTAATGAGATGTTTGATGTAATTGATGATGTTATGGCGGAACAAAATACAAATGAAGAAAATATAGACAAGGAAGGACGAGGTATAGATCCAGAATTTGATGATTTGTTTTTGAGGAGCTCAATACCAACTTATACACTGAATGTAGTGATATGTCTGCCTTAAACTTTATGGAGAAGTTGTTGCATATTAAAGTGATCAATGGATGTACAAATAGTTCGTTTGACCAACTTGTAGAGTTACTAAGAGCTACTTTCCCGAAGAGCAAGATTCCAGCCTCACACTATGAAGCTAAATAGAAGTTAAGAAAGATAGGGTTAGCATATTAAGCGATCCACGATTTCAAAAATAATCGTGATTTGTTTTGGAAGGAGAATGGTTCCATGTAGAATTGCCCGATTTGTAAGGAGAGTAGATGGGTGGACGCAACTGCAAAGGGGAAGAAAGTACCACAAAAAGTATTGCGGTACTTTCCTTTGACTCCAAGACTTCGAAGAATGTATAGCTCCAGATTTACAGCCAAAGATATGAGTTAGCCTAATGTTGGACGCTCACTAGATGGCATTGTTGGATTAGGTGTCTAAGTTCATAACTATTTCTGGAATGTACTTGACCTGGTTGGCATGGTCCATTTGGGTTGCATGGCATTGCAACACTTGGATAAACTAAATGAGAGAAAGGACACTTAAGGTTTATTAATATATTATAAGTTTGAATATATTAAAAATATTATTTAATTAGTATTGATCAGGAATTAATTTGGAATTAATTAAGTAATCAAAAGGAGACTAATTAAATATATTGGGTTGATTGTGTAAATCATCCATTCTTGTATAGTGGGCTAATGATCCATGGTTTATATGAATTGGGCTAAACCCATAAGGTGCTAAATGGATAGTCCAAGGGAGTTTTAAACCCATGGATCATGGAATATGGAAAGCC
Source organism: Lactuca serriola (assembly GCF_051521515.1). Classification (NCBI taxonomy): domain Eukaryota; kingdom Viridiplantae; phylum Streptophyta; class Magnoliopsida; order Asterales; family Asteraceae; genus Lactuca; species Lactuca serriola. The sequence continues at coordinate 285,998,317 of NC_136411.1, forward strand.
ATGACAATTAAGGTTTATATGGTGTAACCCTACTTGTGTCATAACTATATAAAGACCCCATGTCTAGAAAAATCGGCGACTACAAGCAAGTGTAAGAGGGCTACCCGAATTTTGAGTGTAAGTGTACTTCTCTCAAGGTTATTCGAAGTGTAGTGGTGTTGTGTGAGACATTTGAGGCATCACACTTGAGGTTGTAGGCTCACAAGGTTTTCAAGGAATCCAAACAACAAAAGGTATGTACTTCAACCAACTATTATGTTTAAAAGTCCCCCATGCCATGCTAGTTAGGTTAATAACCTTGGAAATAAAATTTGCATGTATCTTAGTAAAACATAGATCCAAGGTTTCTAGGGTTTCATGTACACCTTAGGAGTGTTAGAATGCTCAAAACCCTTCAGTGGTATCAGAGCCAAGTTTGTTTACTTGATACTTGATGCAAACTTGTTAAGAAAATTGAAAAAACTGCTTTCTACCTGAGTGAACTCGTTGAGTCCATGGGGGGACTCGACGAGTGCATGCCTATATTCAACCAACTCGCCGACTCAGTTCTTGCACCTGACGAGTTGGCTTGTCAAAGTGCAGTTTTTCGACTTTTGTTGCTGGAAATGGACTAGAAACATTACCCTAAACTGTTTTGGTGTTCTAAAACTTGTTTTAGATGGTGTAATGTTTATGTTAATCCATTTTCAATGGCTAATATTAAACTTTCATGTTTTGTGTGGTTTATTTATGATTCTTGAAATTGTTGATATGAATATTCATGAACTTATGAGTTTAGAAGATCATAGGAATTATTTGTAACTTGCTTGTTAGTTTAATTCTTGATCATGATATGTTTTAATGGAATCCATAATTTGTCATCAAGTTATGGATTACCAAAAGTCACTCTTTTAAATTCCATTATTAAACACATAGGTTACATAAAATTAAAAGTCTCTCATTTTATTAATCCATTAACTCATAAGTTATGGAAGATGAAAAGTTTTGAAAGTTACAAAACTTGCCCTTAAGTTTTGGAACATGTATAGTCTCTTTAAAAACTTTAGTTCTAACCCCTAGAATTTTAAAGTTTAAAATTCAACCCTTATACTTTATAATATTATAAGTTAATTATATATATATATATATATATATAAGATCAAGTCGTTTTACGATTAGTAGGCTTCATTCACGAAGCCGGTCTATAAGGGGGTATAAGGTCGTTGCCTATAAAATGGCAGTTTAATGGGTGTCCAGTCTCACTCACCGCTTCCTTGACTGGTGGAGGGTCGTTAGCCGAATGGGTAGGACAATGACTTTAATCCTCATTAAAAGTATGATGATTGTAAAGTAACTAATTGTTTTTTTTTATAAATTCCTAATCTTAGTTACTTTAGGAAAATGTGAATAAGGTGCTGATCCATGAAATTACACTTTGCACTTTGCTTAAGTCGTTAGTGGAGCGTGTGTGGTTAATCGGCACACTAACCTGGATTTAACAAGGTAGGCAAAGGGTGGCTTTAGGTTTATCATAGGTCGGTGGAGCACGTGTGGTTAACCGGCACATCGATTGAGTGATAAACATTAATAGTACCAAGTCATTTGCATGGTTACTTCACACTTTGTTTTGTGATCCTCGACATCCTTGACACAAAACTTGAAGGGCACGATCAAGATTAAAACATGTCATTGAAGAGTTTAATGAATCTCAAAGAATCTACGAGTTTCAAAACCAATTAAAAACCTAATAATTTATTTTGTTTTTCATGGTGGAAATTGTTGAATCGCCATTCACATACCTTCAAATATTTTATAGCTTGGATTACAACATCCCTCTTCTAAGTTATAGAATATTGTGTTGTGTCCTAGCCTTAATATTACATTTGGGTGTTTTATTAAGGACTATCTTTATATCTAATCTAAACTTGTCTTTCTTCAGATGTCTTCCAACAATGCTGCTTTTGGCTCAAACCTTACCGGCTCATTCTATCTCATGAACCTTTGTGGGAGAGTCATCTTCGATGGTTCCAACTTTATAGATTGGATCTAGAGCATCAGGATGGTCACTCCTTACGAGGACAAGGAATATGTCCTTAACAAGGAGCTTAAGGAACTTGTTGATTCGTCTGCTACTCCTGAGGAGATCGCTGAATTCTGGATTCATGAGAGAGATGCCACGGAAGTGGCATGTATCATGTTAGCCACGATGACAGCCGAGCTCCAAAAGTCCTATGAGGACTATTACCCTTTTGAGATGAACCAGGACTTGATGGACCGCTACCATCAAAGTGCTCGCCAAGAGAGGTATGACATCATCTGCTCCATCATAACAACCCAGATGAAGGATGGTGAACCCATCATGGGCCACTTACAGAAAATGCAAAGGTATGTGGACCGTTTGCTGAAATTGAATGTGAACTTCCCCGAGGAGTTGGCAATTGGTATCATTTTGCACTCCTTACCTTCTTGTTTTGATCAATTCCGAATTACATACCACATGAAAAATGAGGAAGTTACACTCAGCAAACTTCAAGGACTCTTGAAGACCGCCGAAAGTGGTCTTAAGGGTAAATCGGTTGTTACCACTCCTACTCTTACCGCGGCCACTATCTTGGCAATCGGTCAAGGTAAAGGGAAGAAGAGGAAGAGCCCCTCGAAGGGTACCAAGGGAAAGTCCCTTGAAGGCTCCTCTTCAAGTGGAACCAAGAAAGGTTCTGTCACTCCTTCTGCCAATCCTAAAGAGGCTAAATGCTTTTATTGCCACGAAAAGTGGCACTAGAAGCGAAACTGCCCAAAGTATCTGCAAGATGTGAAGGATGGGAAAGTGAAACCCAAACACGTAGGTATTTACACTATATTGTCTAATAACTTACCCCATTCTAATTCTTGGCTCCTTGATACCGGTTGTGGTATTCATATTTGTTCTGATTTACAGGGACTAAGAAGAAGTGAGGATGTGGAGCATGGCAAGATAAGCTTAATCATGGGGAATAGGAAAACATCACCTGTCACCAAGATTGGAGTTTATACTTTATTGCTATGTAGTGGGTTAACATTAGATTTGAATAAATGTTGTTACTCATCTGAAATGGCAAGGAATATTATTTCATTTTATGCTTTGTAGAAACAAGGGTTTACCTTTTCTTTTGAAAATGAATGTGGAGGCATTAATGCTTTCTTTAATAATGTTCTTTATTTTAAAGCATTACCTTGTGATGGTGTGTATGAAGATGTGTAGGTTGTAGATAACCTAGGAAATAATGTATTGTGTATTGATTCTTCCACTAACTTGGATAAAGCATCATTATGACATTGTCGTCTTGGACATGTAAGCAAGAAACGGATAGGCCAATTCCAAAAGGATGGAGTCTTGGAGTCATTTGACCTAAATTTGGATGATAGTTATGAATCTTGTCTACTTGGAAAAATGACAAAATTACCCTTCACTAGTTCTTGTGCTAGGGGTGAAGGTTTGTTGGATCCGGTACACACGGATGTGTGTGGACCCTTTTGAACCGCCACAAGGGATGCTAACCGCTTCTATGTGACTTTTACTGATGATTATAGTAGATATGAATATGTCTACTTAATCAAGCATAAGTTAGAAACCTTTGAAAAGTTCAAAGAGTTTAAGCAAGAAGTGGAGAATCAATTGGGCAGGAACATTAAGATGCTTCGATCCGATTGAGGTTGTGAGTATCTTAGTATAGAGTTCCTTCAATATCTTAAGGAATGTGGTATTGTCTCACAATTGACACCTCCTAGGACACCACAACTTAATGGTGTGGTTGAGTGGCTTAATCGAACGTTGTTGGACATGGTTCATTCCATGATGAGTCGAGCTTCGCTACCAATCTCATTTTGGGGGTATGCCTTAGAGACTGTCGCCCATATTCTTAATCTAGTCCCTACCAAAAAGGTTGCCAAAACACCTCACGAGATGTGGACTGGAAAAGTTCCCAATCTGGACCACATCAACATTTGGGGTTGCGAGACTTTCGTGTGGCGCGAGACTCATGATAAGCTCGAACCTCAAAGTGAGAGGCGTATTTTCATCAGCTACCCACATAAATCCTTCGGTTACCTCTTCTATAGACCCAGTGATAATGTGGTCTTTGTAGCAAGGAGGGGAGTCTTTTGCAAGAGAGAGTTCATAAGCCAAGGAAACAGTGGGAGGCAAATTGACCTTGAAGAAATTCAAGATTCAAGTGGTGAAGGAACCTCAAACCCTAGCAATCAACCTGAGGAGGAAACTCCTGTTGATCCGACTGATGACTCTGTACCTTTGAGGCGTTCCACGAGAGTTAGGAATGCACCTGAGCATTACTATGGTTCCATATTACTACAGAAGGTGATACACTTATCAATGATAACACACTGGTAAGTCTAGATGAACCTAACAGCTACACGGAAACCAAGGCAGGCCCTGAGGCTGCTAAATGGAAAGAGGCTATGGACAGCGAGATACAGTTTGTGACAACCCGATATTCCAAGTCAATGTAAGGTTCAAAAAGTCAAATATTATAATCTATTTTGGAATCAATAAAAACAATTTCAAGAATGAAAAGTTCAAAAGTCTCAATTGGGATACATAAAATGCTAGATATCGTGTCAAGGTCTTCAGTGATATAAAGAACAATCAAATCTGAGTTATAACGAAGAAGTTATGACCAATCAAAGATTCGTGTCAAAACCGGTAAAACACTATTAAACGTAAAAAGTGAGATTTCAATAAAAGACTTTTTAGCCTTAAGTATCTAAACGAAAGTCGTAGATAATAACAAACCATGAGCGTACATCAAAAGGAACGTCCAAATCTGACTTCGTATGAAGAAGTTATGATTTTTCTAAGTTTCAGGACACCAGTAGACAGCTACAAACTCGAAATAGAGATCGAGCGACTTTTAGCCGATGCAACCTAAACGAGAATTGAAGATCTCGACAATAGTAGTATAACGGTAAAAAGACAGACGAAAACGGACATCGGATGAAGAAGTTATGAATTTTTAACGGATTTATCCTGTCCCGACCTATTAAAAGATATATAATTAAAAATAAATTCAAAATTAGCCGACGGAGTCTAAACAAAAGTTGTAGAGTATATTCTCACCTACACGTGGATATAAAAAAACGTCAAAAATAGAGCTCGTATGCGAAAGTTATGCATTTTAGAAGATTTGGGCACACACTTCGAGGCATATCCGAAGGGTTACGCCCAACGTACTTCGGAGTACGCCCAACGTACCCAATGCAAGGCCGCGGATCGGCCACATCGCCCCTACGCCCTCTACAACCGTCCCATCCGAAGACCAGCGAGCAATGACGTCATCGCTGACGTACACCCCGCGTACGAGGTACGCCCCGCGTACTTCGGCGTACGCCCAGCGTACGAAGCCTGGTAGCCCTCCTATAAATAGCATGAGAGACTTTTGATTCTTGCTTGCTCATTCACCAACTTATCTCCCTATTTTCATACTTCTACTATCCTTAGACTGCCCCGACACCTTAGTTTCATATCCAAGCCCCGACGAAGGTCCGAAGCTCCGAGATTCCTGAAAAACTCGCTGCTTCCCGGTCGGAGTGTTGCCTGAGGAAAAATCCCATTTTCTTCAAATCACCACACTTTCCAGGTGATTTCATATCCCTACATTTTTCCCATTTTCTTTAGTTTTCAGGGGGGGGGGGATACAAGTTAGAACACCAAAATATATTTGAAAATTAACTCGACAGCGTACAACAGCAAAGTTGTGGCCTGATTACATGCTGTTTTACCCAACCTAAACTTGATATTTTTTTACAAAACTGTCGACTAAATGTTTAAGAGTTATCCACACCTTGTAACATCCTGAGCAAGGTGTGTACGATTTACACTCATTATTTCAAATGTCATTTTATGGAAATACAATGACTTGCATAACAAGGTTTCATTCAAACACACGCAACACCTTTGATAAACTATAATAGGTATAGTTTGAACACTTCGTTTGACACAGAAATAGTAACTCAATCGACTTACAAAACAAATTTTTCATTGCACACTATGTAAACTTGTTTATAAATAAACTTTTGAGACATTCTCCTTCAGGGTACTCCTAAGTACCACAAAAAAGTCTTGTAGTTATAATCAGATTCTCCTGGAGGGAGAACGTGATAGTAGTGTATAGACCTATAGTGGGTCTGACAAGCCCGCACCTAAGCTTCTTGCAACAGCCAGACCGACAGGTCTGGGGTGACAAGTGTCATAACATTCCGATGCCAGGAGAACATCGCATACGAGGTCTTCTAGTCTTTAGTATGGTTATAACGTCTCACATGGGGTATTAACAAGACATAAAGTTAACGGGAATTCTAGGATTTTGCACAAAAGAGTTTTATTTAAATATAAAACCACACATAAGTATGACGATTTACTTACATATACTATGTCTCGGTTCAGTTGAGACTAAAACAAACCTTTTTGAAAATATTGAATTTTCTGGTAACAAACTTGTAACAAACTTAAAGGAACTACATTCTTTCTTCATTCATAAATTGCTTATGAACTCACCACATTTATGCTGCTAGTCTCTTTTCAAAACAACTTGTATTCTCAGGTAATCAGTAATTCAGGTAACCATAAGATTTCTGAAGTCAAGACGCTAAAGCGTAGATTCTTTTGCTATATTTTGTACATCATATGTAATTTATTTTGAAACATGTATTTTGGAAACAATGTAACCTTTTAAATTATATCTATGATGGTTGTGTTTCACTTTCTTCACTATGGTTATGATACTGAGCATGACGTCCTCTGCCCCCGAATGTTTCCGCCGTACAGGTTTGGGGGTTTGACAGATTGGTATCAGAGCTTTGTTTATAGTGAACTAAGTATATCGAACCATGTAAGATATACAAACTATAAATACAACGGGGCAAATTTCTCTATCGTAGCTTTTTAAAATATACTTTAAAAATTAAAATTTGTATTTTTATAAAAGTATTCGTACAATTGACTCACTAGTTCAGTATCACAATGGCAATAACATAAAAGTATCGAGACAAGTTGGACAGCATGATCCAGCTTCAGGGTATGAAGTCATATATTGGATAAATATAGCCTGATCAACTATATTTAGCCAAGGTATGACCAACATATGCCGAAGGAGAATCATGATGAACAACAAGTCTTCAACTTACCAACAAACTTGAGAATCAAACATAAAGATACTATAGGAGTATTTTACCACAAATAATCACATTATATAGTTGAGATAGCTAATTTCTTATACCAAAATTTCTTGCGATATCCTTCTTATCCTTATTCTCGTATAGGTGCGATGGCAGGATTTCATTTGGCATGTGATCCCTACTTTCCCAACCAAGGGAATGCCAGTTGGATTGTAGAAGACCCAGAGGAAGATTCTGAAGAGGAACCCATGGAGGATGAGGAACCTATGGAGGAGGAGGAAACCATGGAAGAGGAAGAATCCGTAGACGGTGAAGAGGAAGAAGACTCAGATGGAACCAACTCAGAACCTGAGGTTTACAACCCATACCCTGCCCCTATCCCTCCGCAACGCTTCCAAGACCCGACGCCCCAATGGGCCAAAACTATACATCGATGGAGCCGAGAGCAAGGTCAACGACCTCCCTATGGCATGGAACGAAGTTTCTACGATCTCAGCAGAGGAGGGTCAGCCGATCGAGCCCTTCCCACCATAGTTCACCGTGTCACACGCCACGAAGAGCAAACAAGAGTTAACACCCGCCACCTCATGGAAGTTGGAGCAAGCAGTCAAGTCAACTCCGTTCGCATTCGCAGGTTGGATGATGACCACGATCGAACGCGAGACCGCATCGAACTTCTTCGCCGAGAAATGGCCGCGACCCGAGCTGAAGTGCAAGAACTCCGAGAACACCGAGCCACTCTAGAAGGACGTCTGACGGACGCAGAATGTCAGGCGGTTGAATCCAGATCCGAAATGAGGAACCTTGTGTCTTCACTTCGTGATCCTCAGAGCTTCAACCCCCACAAGTAGTGCTGCACCGCTCGCTTCAGTCTAATCTAATTTTGCGGATAAATACTACTAATATTTTCTAGTATTTTATGTACAATCTCACGTCTTAAGTGTTTACACTTCCGGGATCCGTTAGGCGGTCAAAAATTTTCCATACATTGATGTAACATAGACCCCTGTAGGGTCAAATTTTCCATAATATTGTATACAAAGTTATATCAATGAAATTGAAACGCTATTTGCTTTATTACATGAAGTTCAAGACATGAATTGTTTTCAGACTAAATTTACTGGTGTCTGATTTATGATCATTTGATGTATAAATCAAAGTTATGTATAATTATGACCATGTCGACTTAGAATTAGTGGTTCCGCCTTGGATCCTGTTCCTTGTTTGGTTGTGGGCCCAAGGTAGACCCATTAGATCCGAAAGTTTATTGAATCTTAATTATATATAAATACTATGCATCGAACGATTGTTGGATGGGCTGGTATGGATACTATCACAGACATTTCATGTGAATCAAATCTATCAACATTCATAAAGTCTATATTTTATTATCTATAGACCTGTAGTATGAATGGATTCATATAATATCTTTACAAGTTGAAATCATGATGCACATACAAAACTAATAATGTTTAGTTTAACTCTCGACTTGTGAGCGCTATCAAAGGCTTACTGTCTTTTCATTCTTGATATGGCAGAAAATGCCACCTCGTAGAATCCTAGACGTGGAGGCGCCACAGCAGCTGCACCACCTCCACCACCACCGCCACCACCACCTCGTAGAAATCCTACAAAGACTTTACTAATGCCAAACCCAAAACCTTCAATGGAAGCGGAGGTGTCATTGCATTGCTGCAATGGTTCGAGAAAACTGAATCCATCTTCGAAATATGCGCATGCCCTGAAGCAAACAAACTCAAATTTGCAACATGCACATTTTATGAAAGGGCCCTCACCTGGTGGAATGGCCAGGTCAAAGCATTGACACTTCCGGTGGCTAACTCGATAAAATGGGAAGACCTGAAAACCATGTTGAAGAAGGAGTACTGCCCAAGGGGCGAGATACAGAAATTGGAAGAGGAACTTTGGGGTCTCAAAATGACAGGCTCTGACCTCCTGTCTTATACCTCGAGGTTTAGCGATCTTGCCGTGCTATGTCCCGGGATGGTTCCTTCGGAAAGCAAAAAGGTGGAAAGATACATATGGGGACTATCTCCCAAACTTCAAGGAAACGTATTGGCCTCAAAGCCAACTACCTTTGACAGTACCAAGGAGTTGGCACAACAACTTATCGACTATAAAGCCAGCCATGGCACCGTGGCAACAACCACTAAACAAGCAAAAGGGGGGAACAACAAAAGAAAGTTTTGGAACCAGAAGAAGGGTCAACCAGCTCAAGAGTTTGCCAAAAAGCAACAAGTGGTTGCGGTGCACGTTGCCACAACCACTGCCAACCCAACTCCAATAAGGCAATATGCCGGGAACCTACCCAAGTGCAACAAGTGTAGCTTTCACCACAACGGCGCATGCCGAGAAATGCACTGCACCAACTATAACAAAAAGGGGCACACCGCCCGGTTTTGTAGTGCTCCTGTCCCACAGAACACACAAGATGCCAACATCGGAGCTAGTCGGACCTGCTATGGATGTGGAGAAGCAGGACACTTCAAGCGTAACTGCCCAAAGGCAAGAAACCCCAACCCTGGTGAAGTGGACAGAGTGCTAGCAATAGGTCAAGAGGAAGCAGTTGCAGACCCAACTGTGGTCACGGGTACGTTTCTCCTGAACAATACATATGCATGCATTCTTTTTGATAGTGGCGCGGAGAAAAGCTTCGTGAGCCATCAATTTAAATGTTTGCTTAAACAAAAACCACAAACACTAAAAGACACCTTCACCGTAGAAATGGCTAACGGAAAACAGAGAACACTAACGACATTTACACCGAGTGTACCCTCACCCTAAACAATCACTCTTTCCAAATCGACCTTATGCCGGTCACCATAAAAAGTTTTGATGTCATCATTGGCATGGATTGATTGTGCCTTCACCATGCTGAAATCCTATGTCACGAAAAGGCTGTTCGCCGTAATCTGCCAAATGGTGAAACTCTCGTCGTTTATGGCCACAAACCTAGCTCAAACTTTCAGATCATCTCTTGTATCAAGGCTCAAAAGTATCTCCGCAAGGAGTACCACGCCTTCCTAGCCCATGTCATAGACACAAAAAAAAGTGAAAAACATCAAGGACATTCCAGAGGTCTGTGATTTTCCCGACGTACTCCCAAAAGACCTTCCCGGAGTGCCTCCTGCTAGACAAGTCGAATTCCGAATCGACCTAATTCCTAGGGCTACCCCTGTAGCCAGATCACCATACCGTCTAGCCCTAGCCGAGATGCAGGAATTGTCCAGTCAATTGAATGAACTGCTAAGCAAAGGTTTCATTAGGCCAAGATTCTCACCTTGAGGAGCACCAGTCTTGTTTGTTAAGAAAAAGGATAGATCATTCCGTATGTGCATCGACTACCATGAATTAAACAAACTCACCATTAAAAATTGATACCCATTTCCTCAAATTGATGACCTCTTCGAAAAGCTGCAAGGAACGATTTTCTTTTTAAAGATTGACCTTAGATCGAGGTACCATTAACTATGAGTTCAAGAGGAGGATATTCCTAAGACTGCCTTCAGAACGCGCTATGGTCACTACAAGTTTGTAGTGATGATGTTCGGCTTAACAAATACACTCGCGGCGTTTATGGACTTGATGAATCGGGTGTGTCGACCTTACTTAGACAAGTTCGTGATCGTTTTCATCGATGATATACTAGTCTACTCCCGAAGTGAGGAAGAATACAACCAACATTTACGTCAAGTCTTGGAGACGCTGAGAGCAGAGAAATTGTACGCAAAATTCTCTAAGTGCGAACTCTGGATTCGAGAAGTGAATTTCCTCGGACATGTGGTCAGCAAGGAAGGAATTCATGTGGACCCTTCAAAGAATGGAAAGTTGGGCAGCACCAAGGACACCCACAGCGATTCAATAATTTTTAGGACTCGCTGGTTACTACCGAAGATTCATTCAAAATTTCTCCAAAATCGCGAAACCATTCACCACCTTGACTCAAAATGGAGTGACCTTTGTTTAGGGGGATAAGCAAGAGGCTGCATTCCAAACGCTGAAACGAACTCTGTGCAATGCTCCGATCTTGTCCTTACCAGATCGAACCGAGGACATTGTGGTTTATTGCGATGTGTCAAACCAAGGTCTAGGATGTGTGCTGATGCAACGAGGAAAAGTCATTGCCTACGCCTCAAGACAGTTGAAGATACACGAGGTAAACTACACGACGCACGACCTCAAACTAGGAGTAGTAGTTTTCACCCTAAAAATATGGAGACATTACCTCTACGGCACTAAGTGCACTATCTTCACTGCCACAAAAGCCTTCAACATATACTCAACCAAAAAGAACTCAACATGAGGCGAAGACGATGTGTGGAATTACTAAATGATTACAAATGCGAGATTCATTATTACCCCGGAAAAGCCAACGTGGTTGGAGACGCCCTAAGCAGAAAGGAATACTCGATTTGCCAAGTAAAGACGTTAACCATGACCATCCATTCACACCTAGCCGCACAAATCAAAGGAGCACATGAAGAAGCTTTAAAACCAGAGAACGTGGCAGGTGAAGCATTGAGAGGAATGGATAAAAATCTTGAAGTCAGGGATGACGGAGTTCGTTGTCTCATGAAATGGATCTGGACACCAAAATTTGGTGGATTCAGGGACGTTGTCATGAACGAAGCTCATAAAACTCGTTACTCAGTGCATCCCGACTCAGACAAGACGTAGTTCGTTGTCTCATGAAACAGATGTGGACACCAAAATTTGGTGGATTCAGGGACGTTGTCATGAACGAAGCTCATAAAACTCGTTACTTAGTGCATCCCGACTCAGACAAGATGTATCTAGACCTCAAGAAGCTGTATTGGTGGCCGAACATGAAGGCCGAAATAGCTACCTTTGTGGGCAAGTGCTTGACTTGCGCCAAGGTTAAGGTGGAATATCAAAAGCCCTCGGGATTACTTCAGCAACCAGAGATACCCGAGTGGAAGTGGGAGCGGATTATGATGGATTTCATCACCAAGTTACCCAAGACAGCGGGTGGACTTGACACCATTTGGGTAATCGTCGACATATTAACCAAATCTGCACACTTCCTACCAATAAAAGAGACAGACAAAATGGAGAAACTAACAAGGATATACATTAAAGAAGTGGTACGACTTCACGGGGTACCGATATCCATTATCTCCGATAGAAATAGTCGGTTCACGTCACGGTTCTGGTAGTCACTACAGTAAGCTATGGGAACTAGGCTAGACATGAGTACAACCTACCACCCACAGACCGACGGGCAGAGTGAAAGGACCATTCAGACATTAGAGGACATGCTAAGAGCTTGTGTGATAGACTTTGGTAAAGCTTGGGATGCTCATTTACCCCTTATCGAATTCTCATACAATAATAGTTATCGCACTAGCATCAAAGTCGCTCCGTTCGAAGCCCTCTATGGCCGTAAGTGCAGATCACCCCTGTGCTGGGCTGAGGTGGGCGATACGCAACTTGCAAGAGGACAAGTTCCTAACAGCGCACTCACTAGCCTAGAGATCATAAGGGAAACAACCGAGAAGATTGTACAAATTCGAGAAAGAATGAAGGCTTCGCAAAACCGACAAAAGAGCTACACGGGTAAGAGATGTAAACCCTTGGAGTTCCAAGTTAGGGATCGAGTACTTTTGAAAGTATCACCTTGGAACGGATTAATACGTTTTGGAAAATGTGGGAAGATAAATCCAAGGTATATCGGACCATTCGAAATCTTCACCAGGATTGGCCCGGTGGCATACAAGCTACGATTACCCCAGGAACTGAATCACGTTCATCCTACCTTTCACATGTCAAACCTAAAGAAATGCCTGTCCGATGAGACTCTCGTCATCCCTCTGGACGAAATTGAAATCAACGAGAGTCTCCGCTTCGTAGAAGAGCCTGTAGAAATCATGGATCAGGAAATTAAAAGAACAAAACAAAGTCGCATACCCATTGTGAAGGTCCGTTGGAATGCTAAGCGAGGACCTGAATATACCTGTGAGCACGAAGATCAAATGAAACAAAAATACCCGCATCTTTTCCCTAGTCCATAAATACTCAATGTAGAATTAATTTCGGGACGAAATTCCCTCTAACGGGGGGATGATGTGACAACCCGATATTCAAAGTCAATGTAAGGTTCAAAAAGTCAAATATTATAATCTATTTTGGAATCAATAAAAACAACGTCAAAAATGAAAAGTTCAGAAGTCTCAATTGGGATACATCAAATGTTAGATATCGTGTTAACGTTTTCAGTGAAATAAAGAACACTCAAATCTGAGTTATAACGAAGAAGTTATGACCAATCAAAGATTCGTATCAAAACCGGTAAAACACTGTTAAACGTAAAAAGTGAGATTTCAATAAAAGACTTTTTAGCCTTAAGTATGTAAACGAAAGTCATAGATAATAACAAACCATGAGCGTACATAAAAAGGAACGTCAAAATCTGACTTCGTATGAAGAAATTATGATATTTCTAAGTTCCGGGACAGTAGTACACAACTAAAAACTCGAAGTAGAGATCAAGTACCTTTTAGCCGATGCAACCTAAATGAGAATTGAAGATCTCGACAATAGTAGTACAACAGTAAAAAGACAGACGAAAACGGACATCAGATGAAGAAGTTATGAATTTTTAAAGGATTTATCCTGTCCCGACCTATTAAAAGATATATAATTAAAAATAAATTCAAAATTAGCCGACAGAGTCTAAACAAAAGTTGTAGAGTATATTCTTACCTACGTGTGGATATAAAGAACGTCAAAAACGGAGCTCGTATGCGAAAGCTACGCATTTTTGAAGATTTGGGCACACACTTCGAGGCTTATCTGAAGGGTTACGCCCAACGTACTTCGGAGTACGCCCAACTTACCTAATGCAAGGCCTCGGATTGGCCATGTCGCCCCTATGCCCTCTACTATCATCCCATCTGAAGAACGGTGACCAGTGACGTCATCGCTGACGTACGCCTCACGTACGAGGGTACGCCCAGCGTACGAGGTATGCCCCGCGTACTTCGGCGTACGCCCAACGTACGAAACCTGTCAGACCTCCTATAAATAGCATGCAAGACTTTCGATTCTTGCTTGCTTATTCACCAACTTCTCTCCCTATTTTCACACTTCTACTATCCCGAGACTGCCCCGACACCCCGGTTTCGTATCCAAGCCCTGGCGAAGGTCCGAAGCTCTGAGATTCCCGAAAAACTCGCCGCTTCCCGGTCGAAGTGCTGCCCGAGGAAAAATCCCGTTTTTGTCAAATCACCACACTTTCAAGGTGAGTTCATACCCCTACATTTTTCCCGTTTACTATAGTTAGAACACCAAAATATATTTGAAAATTAACTCGAAAGCGTACAACAACAAAGTTGTGGCCTGTTTACAGGTTGTTTTACCCAACCTAAACTTGATATTTTTTTTTACAAAACTGTCGACTACATGTTTAAGAGTTCTCCACACCTTGTAACATGCTGAGCAAGGTGTGTACGATTTACACTCATTATTTCAAATGTCATTTGATGGAAATACGATGACTTACATAACATGGTTTCATTGAAACACACACAACACCTTTGATAAAATATAATAGGTATAGTTTGAACACTTCATTTGACATAGAAATAGTAACTCAATCGACTTACAAAACAAATATTTCATTGCACACTACGTAAACTTGATAATAAATAAACTTGTGAGACATTCTCCTTCAGGGTACTCCTAAGTACCACAGAAAAGTCTTGTAGTTATAATCATAATCTCCTGGAGGGAGAATATGATAGTTGTGTATAGACCTATACTAGGTCTGACAAGCCCGCACCTAAGCTTCTTGCAACAGCTAGACTAGCAGGTCTGGGGTGACAAGTGTCATAACATTCCGACGCCTGGAGAACGTTGCATACGAGGTCTTCTAGTCTTTAGTATGGTTATAACATCTCACATGGGGTATTAACAAAACATAAAGTTCACGGGAATTCTAGGATTTTGCACAAAGAGTTTTATTTAAATATAAAACCACACATAAGTATGATGATTTACTTACACATACTAAGTCTCGGTTCAGTTGAGACTACAACAAACCTTTTTGAAAATATTGGATTTTCTGGTAACAAACTTGTAACAAACTTAAAGGAACTACATTCATTCTTCACTCATAAATTGCTTATGAACTCACCAGCTTTATGTTGCTACTCTCTTTTCAAAACAACTTGTATTCTTAGGTAATCAGTAATTCAGGTAACCACAAGATTTCTGAAGTCAAGACGCTAAGGCGTAGATTCTTTTGCTATATTTTGAACATAATATGTAATTTATTAGGAAACATTTATTTTGGAAACAATGTAACGTTTTAAATTATATCTATGATGGTTGTGTTTCACTTTCTTTACTATGGTTATGATACTGAGCATGACGTCCTCCGCCTCTGAACGTTTCCGCCATTCAGGTTTGGGGGTGTGACACAGTCCATGTATGACAATCAAGTTTGGAACTTGGTTGACAATGTACCAGGTCGTAAGATAGTCGGGTGCTAATGGATCTTCAAGAAGAAGACCGACATGGATGGTAATGTACACACTTATAAGGCGTGGCTGGTTGCAAAGGGCTTTTCTTAAACTCCGGGAGTTGATTATGATGAGACATTTTCACCAGTAGCAAAGATTAAGTCTATTAGAGTTATGTTAACCATTACTGCATTTCATGATTATGAAATATGGAAAATGGATATCAAAACCACTTTCCTTAATGGAAAGTTGGCTGAGGATGTCTACATGAGTCAGCCAGAGAGTTTTTTCAGTACAGAGTACCCTAATAGAGTGTGTAAGCTTGAGAAATCCACTTATGTATTGAAACAAGCACCTCGCAAATGGAATGTTTGTTTCGATAAGAAAGTCAAAGAGTTTGGATTTTCGAGGAGTGAAGATGAATCTTGTGTATATGTCAAGGCTAGTGGGAGTATAATTAGCTTTTTGGTATTGTATATGGTTGACATACTACTCAAGGGAAATGACATCCCAACTTTGTAGGAGGTTAAGTCCTGGATTGGGAAGTGTTTCACTATGAAGGACCTTGGAGAAGCTGCCTATATCCTAGGGATAAGGATTTTGAGAGACAGGAGTAAAAGACTAATTGGACTTAGTCAGAGTACCTACTTGGATAAGGTGCTAAATAGGTTCAGCATGCAGAATTCCAAGAAAAGAGAGTTACCGATCTAGAGTAATGCCAGACTGAGTAAGACTCAGAGCCCGAGTACAGAGGCTGAGATAGCTGAGATGAGTCGAGTACCATATGCTTCTGTTGTAGGCTCGATCATGTATGCTATGACTTGTACTCATCCTGATGTGGCCTTTGCATTGAGCATGGTCAACAGATATCAGGGGAACCCTGGAAAGGCTCACTGGACTGTGATAAAGAACATTCTCAAGTACCTGCGGAGGACTAAGGACTGGGTCCTTACCCTCGGTGGGAGTGATGACTTGAGAGTAGTAGGGTATAGTGATTCTAGCTTCCAGACTGATAGGGATAATTTCCACTCTCAGTCAGGCTGGGTCTTTACCTTAAATGGATGAGCAATTACTTGGAAAAGTTCCAAGCAGGAGACAGTGGTTGATTCAACTTGCAAATCAAAGTATATAGCAGCAAGAAGGAGGCTATATGGCTAAAGAACTTCATTGGAGACCTTGGAGTTGTACCGGCTATAAAGGAGCCTATGGAGATTTTATGTGATAGTGAAAGTGCAGTTGCCTTAGCCAAGGAACCAAAGGATCACGAAAGATCCAGACACATCGACAGAAAATACCATTTCATCAGACATCGCATAGAAGAAGGACTCCTCATGGCAAAGAGGGTATCATCGGATGAGAACCCAACAGATCCCCTCACGAAGGGACTGGGTAGTTTTAAGCATCTCCAACATGCGAGGTGCATAGGGTTGAAGGATGATATTAGTTTTAGTAGTTAGATAGTTTTTGAAATTTGTAAAGTGTAATTAACATTTGATGATAAATAAAAGTTGTTGTCTATTTATAAGTATAAGTGTTTCTATCTTTTGTTAATCGTTTACAATCATTTCATTTTGCATGTTTTGACTTCCAGAATAATTATGTTATGGTATATCATATTATTCAAAATCTCCACAGTCGGTCATATGTTGGAAGTAGATATGAATCAAGACTCTCATGAGCTGGCTTGTAGATGTCTAAGATGTTGGATATAGCAAGAGTTTCTACAACACTCATGAGTGCTCATAAGTTCTGAGTATTGGATTCAACCCACGCTCACTTGTATCACTTCATGGAATTTATCTCGAGTGATCGTGAGACGGTAATATCATATAAGTCTTCAAACCTAAAGATATGAGTTGTTAACTATGAGTTGGTTATACATTGATTGTACGAAAACTCATTGGTAACTTGATGTTATAAAACGTGCTTTTGTGTATAATTCAACAAGTAGTAGAACAAGCATATGAGTCGAAGTTTATCTATTCCTTCTTGGATTAGAAGCGATATCTAGGCCCCTCGATGATTTTTTTGACCTATGTACCGGGCCCAGTCAGAACTAAAGTGATGTGTTCAATTAAGTTCTATGTAAAACAAATTGGAAATCGGGAAACAAACTGCAGGACTATAAGTAAGACATTGTTCCATGTATTTGTCTGGCTGATATCTAGAACAGAGGATTATATGATCACTTATCTTAAATGGTGTATCATCATCATCCCAGTTCCACGAGACCTTGAAAGAGCTATGATTGCTGATCGGTTCCTGAAGTCATTCTTGCAGTTATAGTTATTAGACTTATCCAAGTAGGAGACTGTTGGATTAGGTGTCTAAGTTACTTGACCCGGTTGGCATGGTTCATTTGGGTTACATGGCATTGCAACACTTAGATAGACTAAATGAGAGAAAGGACACTTAAGGTTTATTAATATATTATAAATTCTAATATATTAATAATATTATTCAATTAGTATTGATCAAGAATTAATTTGCAATTAATTAAGTGATATAAATGAGACTAATTAAATATATGGGGTTGATTGTGTAAATTATCCATTCTTGTATAGCGGGCTAATGATCCATGGTTTATCTGAATTGGGCTAAAACCATAAGGTGATTAATGGATAGTCCATGGGAGTTTTAAAACCATGGATCATGGAATATGGAAAGCCATGGCAATTAGGGTTTACATGGTGTAACCCTACTTGTGTCACAATTATAGAAAGACCCCATGTCTAGCGAAATCGGCGACTACAAGCATGTGTAAGAGGGCTATCCAAATTTTGAGTGTAAGTGTACTTCTCTCAAGGTTATTACAAGTGTTGTTGAGTTGTGTGAGACATTTGAGGCATCACACTTGAGGTGCTAGGCTCACAAGGTTCTCAAGGAATCCAAACAACAAAAGGTATGTACTTCAATTAGCTATTATGTTTAAAAGTTCCCTATGTCATGCTAGTTAGGTTAATAACCTTGTAAATCAAATTTGCATGTATCTTAGTAAAACAAAGATCCAAGGTTTCTAGGGTTGCATGTACACCTTAGGAGTGTTAGAATGATCAAAACCCTTCAGGGATGATGTATCATCTGGTTGATGGGAAGTCATGGCAAGATTTTGATCAAAGGTATCCAGAGTTTGCTTAAGAACCTAGAAATGTTCGTCTAGGTTTGAATGCTGATGGCTTCAATCCGACAATGCCACAAGCATGCATTGTCCAAAACATTGGACGAATCAATATTTTCCTAGGTTATCTACAACCATTACAGTTTCATATATACAATTATAAGGTAATTCTTCAAAATAAAAAGTACCATTATAATAAGCATTTATACTACAAATTTCATTATTAAAAGAAAAAGTAAAGCCTTGTTTATACAAACTATGAATGGAAATAATATTTCTCGCCATTTTAGACGAGTAACAACAATTATTCAATTCTAATTCTAATCCACTACTAAGCAATAAAGAATAAACTCCAATCTTGGTGACAGACGACATTTTCCTATTTCCCATGATTAAGTTTATCCGCCTGTGCTCCACATCCCTACTTCCTTTCAGTCCATGCATATCAGAACAAATGTGAAATCGATAACCTGTCTCAAGGACCTAAGAATTAGCATATGGTGAGTTATTAGAAAGAATAATATAAATACCTATGAAGGTGGGTTTTTGTTGGGTTTTGGTATACTACAACATCCTATGGTGCACATACAACCCTAAATACCTTGGATCTATGTTTTCACTAATTATACATGCAAATGGTTTCCAAGGTATTAATCTTACAACTAGCATGCATTTAACATAAAAATATAATATACTAGTTAGCATGACATACATTTTGATGGAGCTTGAATTCTTGGTGTATTTGGCCTTAAAGAGCTTATCCCCAATAGTGTGGAAGCCTTAAATGGAATCACAATACACCATGGATAAAGGACGAACTTGAGAGAGAATTCCATGCACACAAAAGACACCATGAACTCTAAAAAGATACAAGTGGCGATTTTGGGCAATGAAGTATCTATTTATATGTGGGATTTCTAGGGTCATGGATATAACCCAAATCCATACTTTTGGGTTTTATGATCCATAGTTCATGTAGCCCAACTCTTTATGCATCCATACATAAACTTGGTCCAACATGGATCATAAGCCCAACACATATAAATATAACTAATTATCATAATTAGTCCCTATAGATTTAATTAGTCTCTTTTGACCACTAAATTAATTCCAAATTAATTATTGATCAATACTAATTAAAACATATGATTTCATATTAATATATTATTACTTATAATATATTAATAAACCATAAATAACCTTCTCTCAAAAGTCCATCCTAACAAATTGTCCTGATGATATGCAACCCAAATGGACCATGCTACTCTCGGGTTGAATACATACCAATAATAGTTATGGGCTTAGACACCTAATCCAATAGTCTCCCACTTGGATAAGTCTAAAACTGTTATTCAAGTATGACTCCAAGATCCCAACTAGCAATCGTAGCTCTTAAAGCCGCTGTCAAACTCTGAACAAATAAGAAGACATGCCCATTAGATAAGGGATCATATATTCCTCCATTCTAGATATCATATGGACTGAGACATGGATTATAATCATTCTCTCTATCCATTTGTTGTTTCCCGATTTCCGATTTATGACGACTGACTAATTGAACAAATCAAATCAGTCCACGCCCGGCCGAGCACTTACGTTTGTCATAACCAAATCATCGAGGGGCCCACAGATATCGCTTTTATCCTGAAGGTAAAAGGAATAGATAAACTTCAACTCATATGGCTTGTTCTACTACTTGTTGAATCATACGCAAAGGCACGTTTTATAACATCGAGTTACCGAATGCGTTTTCGTGCAATCAATGTACAACCAACTCATAGTAACAATTCATATCTCTAGGTTTGAAGAATATAAGATATTATCGTCTCATGATCACTCGTGATAAAATCCATGAAGTGATTCCAATGAGCGCGGGTTGAATCCAATACTCAGAACTTATGAGCACTCATGAGTGTTGTAGCCCTTTGTCCAACATCTTAGACCTCTACAAACCAACCCATGACAGTCTTAATTCATATCTACTTCCAACATATGACCGACTATGGATGGTTTGAATAACTTAGTCATCCAGAACAATGACCTAGTTTATTCTGGAAGGCAAAACTTGCAAAATGAAACTCAAGAATAATTGAATCGAATATGGTATCAAAACCTATGAACATAAATAAAACACCTTTTAGTTATCACCATATGATTACACATTATTCATTGTATACTGTTTCAGCTATCAACTTTATTCTTGAATTTAAAACAATAGTTGTCCCATGCTCCAAGCACGTACACTATGTTTTCTAAACACTAGTCATGCCATACACCAAGTATGCATACTATGTTTCTCTATAATCTTTACTTTGTGAAATAGTTCAATTGAACATAATCCAATGATCCTTTTTTCATAGTCCCAAATCCTTACTGCAAATGCAAGAATTCCAAATTCATGCCATTTACTGAAAGCTGTTAGATTCTAAACTTATATGCATTGATCCTCTTGTAATGATTATGCACAAAGTCATAAAGACTTGACAACAAAAATTACAGAGCATTCCAAAGGAGATCAACTCCTTGGAAACATCCTTCTTTCATTAAGTTTCCTAACCTTACACAGATTGAATAATTTCTAACTTTGAAACATTTCCATATTCCATTTTGACTATCACTTCTGAATAAGAGTTGCCTCCTTACAGATTATGTCAATATGGTCCTTCCAGAATTATCACTATACTTCCAATTTTCCTTGAGCAACCAATCTTTGGTAAACCTTAGATTGTCCTCGAGAATTGTTTAATCCTTTTAGTCATATCCAATTCTAGAACTTTCCCCTTCTTAATGCCCCAGGCATTTGGAAAATTTTAGAAAGGATGAATATAGCACATGAAATCGATCCTATATCCGAAGCATATGGGACACGATTCATGATGTCTCACATAAAGACTAAACCAGTCTTTTGCTATAATATTTCCACATCAATTTGCCAAGTTCTCATAATTCAGATTATGAAAAGGGATGCCATAATCATAATCGAATTCTAGAACTCAAATAATGAACCCATATATTAGAATTTTCATATGTTGAGCCATTCCAACATAACATTCATATATATAATTGACTAAATACGATTAAAACCTCAATCTAAGCTTTTAGATTGGAGATGAAGTATAATTTCCTCTCCCTTAGTTATAGCAAAACAACTTTTTCCCAATTGAAACCTTTTGTTTTCTATAATTAACATTGCTAACTTACAACCTTTATCATAATTATCATGCTCCCAGTAACATGATGATTATTAGCATAACACTTGTGCTCCTACTAGCTTTGACATGTACTCAGAAATCGGCTGAACTTCTAGAAAATACTTTATTGACTTTCTTACCAAAGTTTAGATTTCTGATACTAGATTGCGTTGATAAAACTTTATCAATATCATACACCTTATCTTAGATAGCTCACAGGTGTGTCTAAACAATTTCAGAACTATGAAAAGGGATGCCGCAATCATAGTCTCAATTGTTTAGACCTTTGCCACTTCTCACAAGTCTATGTTACTGTGCCGGTTAACCACACAGCTCCACTAACGACTTTGAGAATCCAAATATCACAATTGCTATCTACTTCAAATCTACTTGGTGGATGTGTTTCCTCACCATCATTTTCATGAATCGGAGAGAAACCTTATGACCCTTAGATTTAATGGTGTATGTGTTCTTATCCATGTGAATTGTCAAAACCATAGTCACAAGACAAGGATAATGACAAATCCAAACTCATATGGACTGAACTCAATCTTAATTTCTTGCCACCTGGCAGCTCAAGGGCCTGCCATTGCTTCCAAGTTATTTTGCAACCAATTGAGAACTCTAAGAACTCATATGCAAAGCCAACTTTAACTGGAATGGGCACAAAATATGTCAACACGATAGGTTATAAACCTCAAGTCGTGTTCTAGTGAAGAACTTCAGGTTTTATTCTTGATTAGTTCTTGAGACTTTCAAGACCTTTAAGACTCCCAATGTCCTCTTGACATATAAGAATTTCTTGTCAGATATTCAAGAGATAGTGTGGATTCTAATCAAGACAAACACTTCACACAATTGGCCTTAGTTGGTCTTTGTTTTATCTAAAATATCTCAACTTACCAGTTTCAAATGTACAAGAGTAGAAAACTTTTACTCTTACATGTGATAAGTGTTTTAAACCTTCTTTAAGACATGTCACTCAAGTTACAATCTTAGAGTATAACTCTAAGAATTGTTTTTGGAACGAAGTATGAATCATCTTCTTGATTTAACCACTTCAACAATTCATAACTCCTCTTCTTAACTATCATAATGCACTTAGAGGATGAATTGTGATAAGGTCTCAAAATCATTAAGATGGTCTTAAAACATGATACTAAAGTACTCTCCCATCTTTTTAGATTTGAGAAATTTTTATCTTTCTGCCTAAATTGATTTTTCTTATTCGCTCTGCCATACATGGGAACATTTTCCAATGTCTCAGAATTACACTTAAGCTTGTAAGTATAACTATATTTAATGAGCTATAGTAAATTATGACGAATAGTCTTATCGATCTTTTGTGGTGGACTCTGACCAACGCACAAGAATGTGTATCCGATCCCTTAGTCCTTCACTTGACTCACACATCCATGTGAACAAGTAGTTAGTCTTAATTTTTCCAATGCTTGAAAATTGTCATTCATCATGCTATACAACTTGCATGATTCCAAGTTTCTATCCAACTGAAACTTGGATGATGAGAATCTTTCCTTATTTGGTAAATTTAGACACTACCACAAATGAAAGAATCAAATTCATATTTCCACTCTTGCTCTTAATGGAATCTTATAAGCAACACAGATTTTCACAAATGCCATTGTAAGGATATTTTAAAATAAATAATATCAAAAGATTTACCTTTTATTTTAAAACTTTGCGGAAAAACTTATCCTTACAATCCATATGAAAACTTGTAGTTATCTATTCCTAAGGAAAATATCATAACTCCTAAGAAGTAGCTCAAGAATCCGATCTTCAAACTATGCGATAGAAATCCATCTACGCGATCAGATTCAACATATTCTTTCTTTAAGTTTGTTCACTTTTCTTTGATTCTTAAAACATCAGCTGTGACCCAGTCAGATCATGTATCAAGAATCTCATAATAGAAACTTAGCAGAGTTAGATATTGGACTTTACCTAAAGTAGAGTCAAACTTATTGACTTTAACATCATTAGGTAAATTTGGCAGCTTCGCAACCAATGCCCCTTTCTTTGGCAATATAAACATATGGACCCTTTCGTAATGGGACTATCTCAGACTTAGCGTTTCTCTTTACCATTTGGTCAACCGAGTTGACTATGGCCGATCCCTTTCCATTGGGAAGAGAATGCTTTTTCTGGATTTCCAGTGTCATCATTGTCAATGTCCATAAAGTTTTTAGGAAGTTCATCTTAGCAAATAGATAAGATCATTAAGGGTCTTGTCATAGTCTGTTTCATAGGTGTTCCAAAAGAACTCACTATGTGACTTAGAAAGTAGTTGAGCCACCAACTTTCTCAAGGCTTTGACACCCAACTCTTCCGGCTTGTCAATATGTGACTACATCTCCAAGATGTGATCACACATAGACCTTTGCTTGCTAATAGGGCTTGAGTGACCTTAAAATTTTCAAGAACTTGTGGGTTAGGGAGAATAATTGGAGGAGGTGAAAGAAGTATAATATCCATGGGACATCATCTTCATTTAGGAAATCTTGTTTCAAGAGATTTGGGAAGATCATAAATGTCTAAACCAGACATCTTTTGGGAGAAATTCAAGATAGTTGATTTAAAGTCCTTAATATAACACCCAATATGAAATATTAAGGCTAGGACCCAACACAATACTTTTATAACTTGGAAGAGGGATACCGTAATCCAAGCTATAAAATATTTGAAGGTAGGCGAATGACGATTCACCAATTTCCACCATGAAAACGAAATATATATTATTGGGTTTTAATTGGTTTTTGAAACTCCTAGATCTTTGAGATTCATTGAACTGGTCAATGGCATGTTTCAATCTCGAGTGTGCCCTTCAGGTTTTGTGACTGGGATGCCGAGGATCACAAAACAAGGTGTGAAGTAACCATGGAAATTACTTGGTACCCTTAAGTGTTTACCCCTCAATCGATGTGCCGGTTAACCACACACGCCCCATCGATACTATGATAAACATTAAGTTACCCTTTTCCTACCTTGTTAAATACGAGTTAGTGTGTCGCTTAACCACACACGCTCCACTAACCGACTTAAACAAAGTGCAAAGTGTAATTTCATGGATTAACACCTTATTCACTTTTTCCTAAGTAACTAAGATTGGGTATTTATAACAGGTTTAGTTACTTAGTATTTATCATTAATACTTTTACTGAAGGGAGAATTATAGTCCTTGTCCTACCCGTTCGGCTAACGAGCCTCCACCGGTCAAGGAAGCGGTGGGTGAGAGTGGACACCCATTAAACTGTAATTTTATAGGCAGTAACCTTATACCCCCTTATAAATCGGCTTCGTGAATGAGGCCTACTAACGGTAAGACTGACTTTGTTCTTATACATATATAAGTATTAACTATTAATATTATAATAGTATAAGGGTGTATTTTAAACATTTAAAATACTTGGTGGTTTAATCTATTAATTAAACTATACTCTTAATTTAATTAAACTTAAACCATGTATTTATGGAATTATTAACTCTTTTAATTAGACACTTTAATTAATTTAATGAAGTCCATAATGTTTGAACTTTAACTTTTAAAATTCTTGGGTTTGGAATTAAAGTGTATATGGGGTTTGACTTTACAAACTCCAAAACTTGAGGACAAGTTTTGAACAATTCAAAAAACTTATGGTTTCCATAACTTATGAATTTTAAAGTAGTTTAATGGAAAAAACCCTTCAAGTTTCATAACTTGTAGACAAGTTATGGAAGACTTTAAAAGCATTAAAAAATGTGACTCGTCATTTTTTCATAACTTATGGAAATTTTATGAGTTTTAAAATTCATAAATGTGACTTTTCATGTAACTTGAGGACAAGTTACAAAAACACATATTATGAACAACTTCCAGATTAATTTGGATTGAAAACAACTATCTCATAATTTTTCCTATTAATCTAAACAAACTCATAAACATGAACATTCATAATCAACATTTTTCAAGCATCATATAAACATGTATAAAACTTGATACTTTGATTATTATCCTTTATTTGGATGAGAATAAACATTGTCATAGTATCAAAAAACAAATTCTTTGAACAAAAGCACTTTGCGGTAATGATTCTAATCCAAAACAGGCCAAAAACACGAAGATAAGCTGTCAGGGGGTCCAACTCGTCGAGTGCATGAACCAACTCGACGAGTTGGATGAATTTGTTCATGGACTCGTCGAGTCCATCACTGGACTCATCGAGTCTACTGTCCCGACAGCAAAAAATTCGATTTTTTTCAATTTTTTTCAGCAACTTGCATCAAGTATAATTGAAAACAACCCATGGCTTTGATACCACTGTTGGGTTTTGGTGTACTACAACATCCTATGGTGCACATACAACCCTAAATACTTTGGATCTATGTTTTCACTAATTATACATGCAAATGGTTTCCAAGGTATTAATCTTACAACTAGCATGCATTTAACATAAAAATATAATATACTAGTTAGCATGACATACCTTTTGATGGAGCTTGAATTCTTGATATATTTGGCCTTAAAGAGCTTATCCCCAATAGTGTGGAAGCCTCAAATGGAATCACAACACACCATGGACAAAGGATGAACTTGAGAGAGAATTCCATGCACAGAAAAGACACCATGAACTCTAAAAAGATACAAGTGGCGATTTTAGGCAATGAAGTATCTATTTATATGTGGGATTTCTAGGGTCATGGATATAACCCAAATCCATACTCATGGGTTTTGTGATCCATGGTTCATGTAGCCCAACTCTTTATGCATCCATACATAAACTTGGTCCAACATGGATCATAAGCCCAACACATAT
This sequence comes from Lactuca serriola, assembly GCF_051521515.1. Classification (NCBI taxonomy): domain Eukaryota; kingdom Viridiplantae; phylum Streptophyta; class Magnoliopsida; order Asterales; family Asteraceae; genus Lactuca; species Lactuca serriola. The sequence goes on from NC_136411.1 coordinate 286,025,093, forward strand.
AAATATAACTAATTATCATAATTAGTCCCCATAGATTTAATTAGTCTCTTTTGACCACTAAATTAATTCCAAATTAATTTTTGATCAATACTAATTAAAACATATGATTTCATATTAATATATTATTACTTATAATATATTAATAAACCATAAATAACCTTCTCTCAAAAGTCCATCCTAACAAATTGTCCTGATGATATGGAACCCAAATGGACCACGTTCCTCTCGGGTCGAATACATACCAATAATAGTTATGGGCTTAGACACCTAATCCAATAGTTTTATCTTCCCATCATTAACGTCCTGCAAGTATTTGGAGCAGCTTCATTTCCAGTGCCCTTTTTCATGATAATGGAAGCACTCTTCATCCGTTAGATTTGTCGAGGGATTAGCAGAACCAACTTTGGTCCCACTTGAAGAGGATCCATCAAGAGACTTTCCCTTGCGGCTCTAGAAGGAGCCTTCCTCTTCTTCTCTTTCCCATGTCCTATTGCCAGAATAGGGGAAGAAATAGTAGGAGTAGGTACAACCGAATTTCCTTTCAAGTTTCTTTCTACAATTCTTATACGGCCTTGAAGGTTGCAAAGAGTGACCTCCTCCTTGTTCATTTGATAGGTCATGCAGAACTGATCATAACAAGAAGGTAAAGAGTGTAGAATGATATATATGACCAACTCTTCATCAAAATTGACATTTAATTTTAGCAAGCGGTCCACATATCTCTGGATGTTTTGCAAGTGGCCCGTGATGGACTCTCCATCCTTCATTTTGGTTGTGATCATGGATGCAATGATCTTATACCTTTCCTTCCGCGCACTTTGATGGTGCCTTTCCATCAAATCTTCGTTCATTTTGAAGGGACAGAAGTTCTCATTGGACTTTTGTAGCTTAGCGGTCATGGTAGCAATTATAATGCATAACATCTTTGTCGCTTCACTCTCATGAACCCTGTATTCCTTGATTTTTTCAGGAGTAGCAGTTTGTTCATCAATCTCCTTCAGCTCTTTATCGAGAACATATTCTTTGTCCTCGTAGCGAAGGGCCATACGAATGTTTCTTATCCAATCGTTAAAGTTTGACCCGTCGAAGATAGTTCTCCCAACCAAATTCATGAGGGAGAATGAGCTAGAAGGGTTGGAGCGTGAAGCATTGTTTGGGATAGAAATCTAAACAGAAAGAAGAACAAAGTTTAGATTAGATGAGAATCCTTAATATAACACCCAAATGCAATATTAAGGCTAAGACCCAACACAATATTTTACAATTCGGAAGAGAGATGCCGTAATCCAATTGCAAAATATTTGAAGGTAGGTAAATGACAATTTACCAATTTCTACCATGAAAAAGGAAATTGATTATAAAGTTTTAATTGGATTCAAATTCCTAGATTCTTTTGAGCTTCATTGAACTTTTCAATGGCTTGTTTAAATCTCGATTGTGCCCTTCAAGTTTGCGACTGGGGTGCCGAGGATCACAAACAAGGTGTGAATAACCATGAAAATGTGCTTGGTACTCTTAATCTTACAAATCACCTAAAAATGTGCCGATTAACCACATATGCTCTATTGATCTCTGATTAACACAAAGCTACCCTTTACCATCCTTTCTAGTTCCAAATTAGTGAGTCGGTTAACCACACACACTCCACTAACGACTTAGCAAGGTGCAAAGTGTAATTTCATGGGATAACACCATTTTCACATTTTTCCTAAAGTAACTAAGATTGGGAATTTATTAAAAATTTAGTTACTTTATAATTTTCATTATACTTTTGACAAGAATTAATGTCCAATCCTACCGGTTCGGATAACGACCCTCCATCAGTTAAGGAAGCGGTGGGTGAGAGTGGACACCCATTAAACAACCATTTTATAGGAAGTAACCTTATACCCCCCCTTATAGACTGGCTGTGTGAATGAGGCCTACTAATGGTAAGACTAACTTGTCTTATACATACATACATACATACATACATACATACATACATACACACACACACACACACACACATATATATATATATATATATATATATATATATATATATAATTATAATAATATAATAGTATAAGGGTTGAAAGTTTAAAATTTTAAAATTCTAAGTTTTGGAATTAAAATTTTCATTAGTTTTAATGTTCATGAATGAGACTCTTTATATAACTTGACGAAAAGTTACAAAACTCATTTCAAGAACAGTTTTAGATCAATTTTAACTTATCAAGATTATCATATAATATACCATTGATCTAATCTAACTCACATAGCAAGGCAATTCATATCAAATAATACAAATAATAACTTTATTATCTTAAAATTTGACAATTGTCCTTTAATTGGATGAGGATCATCTTTACCAAATCATAAAATACATTTTTTTATGATTACTAAACAGTTTGTGGCAATGATGCTAGTCCAATTCTGGACAAGAACTCGAAATTCTGCAACCTAAAGTCCCTACTCGATGAGTACGTGAAATGGACTCGTTGAGTTGACCTTTTACTGAGTGGACTCGTCGAGTCAGTCAGTGGACTCGGCGAGTTCATCAGTCAGAGGCCAGAAAATTGACTTTTTAAGCTTTGAAAAATTACCAAGCATCAAATAACAGAAAACAATCCTAGGCTCTGATACCACTGTTGGGTTTGAAGCACTATAACACTCCTATGGCGCACATGCAACCCTAGATGCTTTGGATCTATGTTTCCTCTAATTATACATGCATTATCATTTTTCCAAAGCATACATCCTAACTAGCATACATGGAGGATATACAACATAAAACTCATAGTTAAATGAATACCTCTTATGTAGTTTGAGGTTCTTGGCCTTGAAAGCTTTAGCACCTCAAGTGTGATGCCTCTAATGTGTCACAAACACCATGCTACTATCGGGAAAAGTACATCCCGGTTATAGTTATGGGCTTAGACACCTAATCCAACACCAACCACCTTCTCTGTCGCATGTTGAGGTTTTGTTGATCCATATACTTCAAACTCTTGTGATCAGTATAAATGATGCACCACAGTCCATACAAGTAATGCCTCTAGATTTTTAGGGAAAACACCACTGCCCCCGATTCCAGGCCGTGAGTGGGGTAATTTGCCTCATGAGGCTTCAATTGCCTATAAGCGTATGCGATCACATGTCCCTATGCATTAGTACCGCCCCTAACTCTGAGATCGATACATCACAATACACTACCAAATCATCCAGCCCCTCATGTAGTACTAGAATCTAGGCCTCACATAACCTCTACCTCAAGGTCTCGAAAGCCGACTGCTGGTCCAGGCTCCACCGAAAAGTCACATTCTTCTTGGTCAAAAGGGGTCAAAGGAACAACGATCTTAGATAAATCATGGACGAATTTACGATAATATCCTGCTAAACCTAAGAAGCTATGGATCTTCGATGTATTCTTCAGTACTTCCCACCGCATCACTGCCTCAACCTTGGCCGGATCAACCAAAATACCCTCTTGATTGATGATGTGCTCTAAAAATGCACCTCTTGCAACCAGAAATCACACTTTGAGAAATTGACATATAGCCTTTCTGTTCTCAGTGTCTCTAATACCTCCCTCGGATGCTGCTCGTGCTACTCCTTGATCTTAGAATAGACCAGGATATCATCGAAAAACACGATCACCGACCAATCCAACATCGGCCTACACACTCTATTTATGAGATCCATGAACGCTTCTAGGGTATTGGTGATGCTGAGTGGCATCACCACAAACTCATAGTGCCTGTATCGAGTCCTAAAAGCTGTCTTCGGTATATCCTCATCCTGAATCCTCATTTGATGGTACCCCGAACGAAGATCTATCTTGGAAAACTAAGATGCACCCTGAAGCTGATCGAACAAATCATCGATCCTTGGGATCGGATAAAGGTTCTTCACCGTTAACTTGTTCAGCTCCGGATAATTAATATACATCCTATGTGACCCATCCTTCTTTTTCATGAACACGATCGGTGCTCCCCACAAGGAACTGATCGGGCGGATAAACCCTCAGTCTAGCAGCTCCTGAAGTTGCGTAGATAGCTCCTGCATTTCGGGCGGAGCTAGCCGGTACGGTACCTTGGTTATCGGAGCGGCACCCAGTACCAAATCAATGCGGAAGTCCACTTGCCTCTCCGGAGGCACTCAAAGGAACTACTCGGGAAAGAAATCCCGATAATCTCGTACGACTGACACACTACCCAAATCTGTTGTAGGCTCAACCCTCGTATCTGAGATGTACGCCAAGAATCCCGAATAACCCTGATCGAGAAGTTTCCTATCTCTTCCAACCGAACAGAGGGTGGCCCCTGTGAGGCCCTCTCTCCATGAATATTCAGTTCTCCTGCACTTGGGCTTCGAACCCTCACCACCTGGCGCTCGCAATCTATCATGACCCTATTGGCCCCCAACCAGTTCATCCCAATGATCACCATTATCCCTCGCAACGGTATCGGGACTAGATCAACACAAAACCTCTCCCCAAGCACATTCAGGACGCAATCTCGATACACCCTCGCAGCACTCATGGTGTGGTCATCCGCAATCTCAACCTCAAGTGGGGAATACAAAGTCCCTAGAGCATCCTGGAACTTCTTGCTAAGTGTAAGAGATACGAATGATAGGTAGCCCCCGAATAAAAAAGAGCATGTGCTGACATATCGTTGACCAAAAAGGTCCCTATTCAGGTGTACATATATATATATATATATATATATATATATATATATATATATATATACACAACATGACAAACAAATAAATATCGAACAGTGTAAATAATTTACATACCATCCACGACGTCTGGAGCTGCCTGAGCCTCCTCGGTAGTCAACTGAAATGCACGACTCTTCATTGCAGGAGCATCCGCTGTGGCAGGGCGGCCATCAGTAATCCTCATTGTGGCGGGCGCAGGCTCTGCCACTACTCCTCCTCCTCCCTGCAACCTTAGACAATCGACCCTTTTATAGCTGGTCTGGTTGCAGTGGAAACAGATCAGTCCCTTCTTGGGGAAATCCCTACTCACGTGGTTGGGCTGAGCACATCTATAACATACTATTCTCGTGAACTGATAAACTCCTCCATGTGACCTCCTGCACTTAGCACAGCGGCTACGGCCCTGCTGGCCCCTACCAGAAGAATTAGAGGTCTTATGCTTTTTAGCCAAACCTACAAATGTCTATGCCTACTCTTGTTTCTGCTTGGTGTGGAACTCCAACTCCATCTCCCGCTCACGGGCCTTCTGCACTATCTCGTTTATGGTTTTGAACCTTGTAAAGATCACAAACTCTCGGATATCATCCCTCAGCATGGAATGATACCTCATCCTCCTCATATCCTCATCTGTAGCGTATTGTGGGGTTAACAGTGCTCGTTCCCGAAACTTGGCAATGATCTCCACCATAGTCTTGGTGGTCCGCTGGAGCTCATGAAACTCCCTCACTAGTCGTTGCACCTCAATAGATGGTGCAAACTCCAAATCAAACGCCTAACAAACTCTGTCCATGTAATGTCTACCACTCCAGCTGCCCCCACCTGACTGGTCACCTCTCCCCACCATTCATGGGATCGGCCCCTCAGCATACACTAATAAAATACCACCTTTTCCGCATTAGGGCAAGAATTAGTGCATTGGGCGTTCTCCATGTCTGCCACCCAACGTTGGCTAACTATGGGGTCGTTGACGCCGAAGAACTTTGGTACCCCGCACGCTTTGAACTCCCAGAACGAGGGATTGCGGACCCTGACCTGTCCCGTAACAATCTCGGCTCTGAATGACCTAAGCTTCTCCACCATAATCTCCATCATCCCTTCATTTACCATCCCAAAAATCACTGCGGTAGCGTCAAGGATGCACCTCATAACCTCGGTTGCAATGAGCTCGCATAGCCGCTCATCAATGGGCGCTGTATCGTCGCCCGACCCATATCTAGACCCTAATCCTGATCCTGATACCCCTGCTCCAAACCATGTCACCACCATTCTAATATGAAATACCACAAGACAAAATGATCAAAATCTCCAAAAAAGGGATCTTCCCACACCGGTTCTCCATAGAGCTTCCAGGTCGAACATTAGTTGGGGTACAGGTCCTGTGCTTTTAGTAGTACGAGCCCAATACTGCCTTCCACACCACCTGTACCTTCCCCAAGCTCTACCTGATAACCCTAATTCGTCCTAGAACAAAACATATCTCACAGGCTACTGCATAACTCAAATCCTAGGCTATCCTAAGATTTGCTCCATCCATCTCAAACCAGAACTTAATCATAGCAGGTTGCCTTATGCATGCAAATTGTACACAAAACAGGATTAAATAGACTTTCGAATAATAGGCTCTACCCTAAGAGCACAACCATACAAGGAATAGGAAATAAGGCCGAATCAATCATTCTGAGGCCATAAGACCCTAAACATATACAATTTTGAAAGCATACATATATCAAGATTCATACGATTATCATAATCCACATATCAATATAACAAGGCTAACATATTGGGGAACTTCTTACTTGGCTTGGCCGATCACGCACATTGCACTCTCCTTTTTTCCCATTTTATGAAATTTTTACCTTTTTTTAAAACAATTTTACCATTTCCTTAGTTTGAGTCCAAACACACCCGATAATGTGCCCAAATCCCTCAAACTATGGCTCTGATACTAACTTTTAACAACCTAAATTTTCAAATAAAAATGTCATTTTTAATTAACCAAAACTTTCCCATAAAACATGAAGTAACAATGTCAATTGTTTTCAAAATCTACAACATTAAAATTTTTATTTCAAATATCAAAGTGTCCCATCGAATCAAATGCCGAAGAGTGCATGCCGCACCACCAAGCCTTGCCCTTGACCTTATGCTCAGATGTACCTGAAACAAACCAAAAAAACTATAAGCTAATGTCTAGTGAGTTCCCCAGAGCAAACCCCACACAATCCACATAATCACATAATCCATATCGGCTATAAAAGCTACATAAACCACATAAGCCATACATATAAACATATAGGGATGCACTGGAAACCCTCCAGGGTCTTACTCTAGGTGCCATGTGAACCCCCACATGGTCTTAGCCCAATGCCCCGGGAACACCCTGAGGTCTTGACTAAGGATGCCCTAGAAACCCTCCAGTGTCTCATACCCTAATGCCTCAGGAACCCCATGAGGTCTTTAACTAGGATGCCATGGAAACCCTCCAAGGTCTTACACCTAAATGCCTCATGAGCCACCCAAGGTGTTTACCTAGGCTGCCGTGGAAGCCATCCAAGGTCTTACACCTTCATGCCCCAAGAATCCCCCGAGGCCTTCCATTCAAGTATCATAGTTAGAACTAGCATACCACATACCACAAAACAAACTAGAAAAACACGTAGCAAGTAATGGGCTGGACTTGGTGCCTTTGACCCATTGGTATGGTGAGGAGTCACCTCTCAAGAAATGCTGAACTGATAAGGTCAATCCCAACTTGCAGCTCAAACTCAACTGCCTACAATCCTCATATGACCAACTTTGTCAAAATCCCAAAATACCAAAAATATCCTTAAGGTCAAACTTGGTTAACCATGGTCAAAGTTCAAGTCAACAGTCAAGGTCAACAGCCCATGTTGACCCCAACTCATTGACTGCATCCTGCAACTCGTCGAGTTCCTTCAGAGTCCATACCACCAAAATGTCGAGTCAACTCGCCGAGTTATTTGAGTAACTCATCAAGTTCCTTAATGTCCAGGATGTCGGAAAAGGTGTCTAATCCCATAACTATAATTGGTATGTACTTGACCCGATAGTAGCATGGTCCATTTGGGTTGTATTCATAAAAGCAATATGTTAGGAAGGATATTTGAGTAAGAGGTTAATTATGATTTATTAATATATTATAAGTATAATATATTAATTGAGGAATCATACTATTTAATTAGTATTGACCAAGAATTAATTTAAGAATTAATTTAGTGACTAAAAGAGACTAATCAAATTGATAAATATAGATTGGGCTAATGATCCATGATTGATTTGTGATGGGCTTATGGGTTAGTCCATGAAGTGGTTATCCAAATCAAATGGGTGGATCATAAGCTTATGGGTATGGATTAGGGTTACACATGACCCTTGATATTCTACGCACACATACACACACACACACACACACATATATATATATATATGTATATATATTCATAAGCTAAAATCAGTTACACACATACATATACCACTTGTATTTTGAAGTGTAAGAACTGATTTTAGAGTCTCCATAACCTCTCCATATTCATCCTAATTGTTCTTGGTATTTTGTGATTCCATTTGAGGCATCACACATGGTGTAACACCCAGAATCAGGAAGACGAAGAAAAGAAAGGAAAAACCTAATTTAAGTAGTCAACTCGTCGAGTCCATAGGTGACCTCGACGAGTCGGAGCGGGATCCGGGTTATGGAATAAGTGACCGACTCGGCGAGTCGACAAGTGGACTCGATGAGTCTGGTCTGAACGAGGAAAAGCCCTAATCCGAGGGTTTGCACCCTATTTAAAGTACCTTATGTCCTCTCCTTAGTCCCCCTTTTCAGCCAGAAGCTGCTATACACGATTCCAAACCCTAGTTGAGTGAGAGAAGGAAGGAAGTGAGTTTGGGGCTTTTTCAAGAGGAAGGTTTGGAGGATTTGACCACTAAGGAATTGGAGGATCCACCCCTTTTGTTGTGAGCATCAGTTTGAAGGTAAAAATCTGTCACCTTGCGTTTGTTGCTTCTGGATCTTCTCATGGATGATGTTTTCGGGCCATTTTGGCATGTTAAGGAGCCATTTCGAGTTAGAAGTCCAGATCTGAAGTCGCAACTTCAGATCTAGGCTTGTCTTTGTCCAAAAAACCTGTAAAGTATCAGTCCTTGGTGTGTTGGTGAAGCATGTTTGCCCCAAACCCTGGACCTAGAGTGTTTTAAGCCTATAGCTCCTTGGTTTCACGTAAAGTTTGCAACTTTACGTGAGGAATGGACTTTGGAAGGGTGGATCAATGAGTTGGAGCTCCTGCATGGCTTGAAAAGCCACTGTATGGATTAAGAACTGAAGCTACTCGGCGAGTCACATGGATAGACTCGGCAAGTTGGATGAAGATAGGCAGGAACTCGACGAGTTGGAAGAACAACTCGACGAGTCTGTTGAATATTACCGTGGACCCGACGAGTCTGTTCTTGGACTCGATGAGTTGGATCATAGAACCTCAACCTTTTCTGGTTAAGACTTAGATCGGTGAGCTGAGGGGTGACTCAGTGAGTTGGACAGGATGGGACTCAGAGATCGTTGAACTCGACGAGTCGGCGAGGTGAATCGGCGAGTTGTGGTGTATTGTGAAAGTTTCAGAGCATAAGGACTCGGCGAGTCAACCGGTTGACTCGGTGAGTGGAGTTAGTCAAGAAGTTTGACTTTGACTTTGGCAAGAGTGGACTTTGTTGGCTTCTAGAGTTCTGTTTGGATATAAGTGTTATGTATATTGATATTGGTAGCTTGGGGAGCTAGTGGAGCAGCGATTCAGAGAATTGTCGGTCAACAGTCAAAGGGTTATCAGCAAAATTTCAGCAGTGCAAGTGAGTTTCCCTTTGTATGAATGGGTCTACGGCCATAATGCCAGCCCATGTAGTTATGAGTAGGAAGACCCGAGGGTTAGCCATAGGCACTGTTTGCTTGTATGATATTCAGGACCAAGGTCCAATGTCGGGTGTGTGCCCAAGGAATGGTTTGCATGATAGAGTATACTTGTTGTCTGTGTGATGCATGTATGTGCCTAGTAGGGAGGTGGGTGTGGGCGAGGTCCCATATCTCACCAATATCAGAGTATGGACGGTGTTCCATATCTCATTAGTAGCAGAGTAGGGGTGATGCCCGAGATAGGTATGGACTGAGTGTGGGCAGGGGCCTGTATCTCACTTACTGTAGGAGCTTGGACGGGGTTCCATGAATCGCTAGTAACGGGATAGGGGCGAGGCCCAAGACAGGCGAGGCCTTAGGACATGAATACAGTAAGGTATCTTCAGTTATGTGTTATATGCTATTTTGTATTATGTGGTTAGCGGGCGGGGCCCAGAGACAGGCAGGGCCTAAAACAAACAGATCTGTATCCGAGCGGGGCTTGGAGCGGCGGGGCCGTTGTGGCGGGCGAGGCCCAAAGTAGCGGGTGAGGCCCGGAATAGTGGGCGTGGCCCAGTATGTGCAATATGTGTTTATGCAGGGTATGTGGTAGGTTGGGGGAACTCACTAAGCTTCGTGCTTACGGTTTTCAGTTTTGGTTTCAGGTACTTCAGGTAGCGGAAGGAAGAGCTCGGGGTGATCGCATGGCACACACCATTGATTATTCAGCCTGGGATGTTTTACTCTGATAATGAAAATATGTTTTGTAAATGATACTCTGAATTTATGTTATGACTTATGTTATGTTTTTATGAATATGGCTTTGGTAATGATTTAAAGAAAAACTTTTGGTACAGATTTTTGGGACGTTACAAGTTGGTATCAGAGCCTTGGTTTGAGGGATTTGGACATACTCTCGGGTGTGTCTAAACTCAAACTAAGGGAGTGGTATAAAAGTTTCAAAATGAAAAGACAAGTTTTGTAAAAAGAATTTTGAGAAAGAAATCAATTTTAGAAAAGCAAAAAGAATTCAGAATGAAATGAACTTTGATAAGAGAAAAGGGTGTGGTGCGTGCAATCATCCGAGCTCAAGTAAGTACCCCAAAATACCCATACAAGTTTATGTTATGATTATCAGTTAGTAGAACAACATGCTAGATTAGGACTAAGGATCTAGGGAGGATGCCTTATGTGCGTTTTATATGTGCTTTGAGCTGCATGATACTAGTAGGGTAGCCTGTTAGGTTATGCCTGAGTATATGAGATTATGTTGCATGCTAGTACAGATTCTTGATATGAGATTATGATTTCTTGAGTATGTTATGGTTAGATTTTTCCCTTGTATGAATTCTTCTTGCTCTGTGCATTGTGGGATTCTAAGTGATGGGAGTTAGCCATTAGGTGAATAGGTCACGTCACATGTGATCAGGGTTGAATAATCTCAGAGTGCTGGATTTGGCCCTATTGTGCAGCTCTCGTTTGAGTCCAACCGTTGTAGGGACGAGTCTTTTACTCAAAGGATTATTTGAGCCTCGTCGCATGTGATGGTATTTAGGTGATGGCTAATTGGTATCGCAAAGAGGCCTTCAGCAGCTGAGGACTGGTTTGGGTGGAGTCATAGGTTTCCCTAGGGTGAGCCTAGGATGAGATAGTTCTGGGAGCTGTAGTAGTAGAAAAAGGCACCTGGTGGAGTCGAAGCGGTTCTTAAGGAAAGTACGGATAGATGTGGAAGGTAGTATGGGCCCGTACTACTAGAAGCAGAGGATCCGTACTTGATTTGGGAAAGGTCGAGATGATACCGGGAAACTTGTAGTGTGTATGTATGATCCCTCAGCCGTGATGAATATTCTGATAGTTATTGGGATATGTTTTCAGTATGGTGACATTGCGTGAGAGACCAGTGGGCGGATCAGGCGCTGGAGAGGGATCAGGCTCGGGTTCAGGAACCGAGCAGCTCGAGGAGCGGATGAGGGAGTTAATATCAGCTGAGGTTACGCTCGGTATCCAAGATCAGACTCTTGTGATCTTTGGCACGGTAATGGAGGGTATATTGGAGATCTTGGATGAAAGGCTAGGAGCCTTCCGTACCGAGATGATGGCATTGATGGGAGCATGTACTTTGACATTCCGAGAGTTTAGAGCATGTGGGGCACCATATTATGATGGGGCTAGGGACCCCATCGCTAGCAGCAGGTGGTTGGCCGATGTCGCCAACGCATTTCGTACGAGCCGGTGTTCCGAGGGGGACAAGGTCAGACTCGCCTCCTGTCTCCTGAAGGACAGAGCGAGGGATTGGTGGGAGGAGGTTGGACATGACATTGGTGATGATGCCGCGTTGGACGTGATGAAATGGAGTGATTTCTCCGCCAGGTTCAGGGTTGAGTTTTCACTGATTATTGAGGTGCAGCAGTTGGCACGGGAGTTTCAGGATTTGACGCAGTCTACTGAGACTTTGGCGGAGATCACCACCAAGTTCAGGGAGAGGGCCCTTCTTGTTCCGCAGTATGCCGCAGATGAGGAGATGAAGAAGGACCAATACCACAAGATGTTGAGGGATGACATCAGGCAGTTTGTGAGCAGGTCCAGCTGCAAAACGTTGGAGGATATGATCACACGAGCTAGAGAGAAGGAGATTGATTTGGAATAGATCCAAAAGAGGAAGCCAGATGAGGTTCAGGTAGCCACAGGTTCAGGAAAAGGCCCAAGGGGTCAGATTCGAGATCGAGGGATTCCCAGAGTCGTGGCCGATGCAGGAGGTGCAGCAGGACGCACGAGGGTGCGTGTAGGAGTGGTAGTGGTGGAGATTCGGGTTGCTTCAAGTGCAGCCAGACTGGTCATCTTAGCAGGGATTGTACTACTACCACCACACACGGATCAGACTTGATATGTTTCCACTGTAGTCAGCGGGGCCACAAGAAGGCCCAGTGCCCCAGTTTGTTTTCGGCAGGACGGGTGATAGCACCTGCCCCTGCAACTCTGAGGATCAAAGACGGTCGTCAGAGCCGAGCAGAGGCGCCTACGGTAGGAGGCAGGGATTTTCAGATGACTACCATGGAGACGCGAGCAGCGCCGGACGTTGCAGGTATGCGACTTTCGTTTGTGTTCCCTTTATTCATGATTATATGGTTATGGTTCTGCATCATTATTGGTATAAGTATTTTAGAATTGTGCGGCTTGCTTGTGATTTAGTTATATGCCATCTGCATACCTTGGATATTAAAATGGTAGTTAGGGGTCGTGCCCTATGGAAGCAGGTTACTTAGGATGCAGTAACTATAGCATGCTTGTGGAGCTCAGTAGTGACCCGCTGCATTCAGAAAGGTGTTATTGACTAATGGATTGGTTATACCCCTAGCTGTGGCAAGCTTGGTTTTTCAACAGATTGATTGCGGTATTGCAGAGAAGATTGGGAATTCTTCTCAAGCATTGAGCAGCGAGGTACAAGCAGGATCAAAGTAGGGGAGAAACCTCTGAGATTACAGGGATAAGAGCACGCAGATCCAGAATGAGTACACGGCCTCTAAGAAGCAAAGGAAGTAGCACAGTGAGTGATGGATTGAGGAGTTCAGCGTTGGGAGTTTGAGAAACTTCCTAATAGTTAGTTCATGTAATCGAGATGGTTAGGAAATCGGTTTGGGATTCGGGTTGGAGGATCTCCTGTAGGACTCGAGTGAGTCGGAATGGGGATCTTGAGAATGGTTAGCATGTGATGCTTCGTGTTAGCAGTCAGTGGCAGAGACAGCATGAAGAGGCATGGTAGAGTGGCAGGGAAGCCGCAACATTTTTCCAGCAGCGAGCCAGTGATGGAAGGTGTTGTAAGACTATGGGGTAGCCATAGCATTCACTAGCGGTCAGTTAGCATGGAAGGTGTTATAAGACTACGGGTAAGCCATAGCTTTCCCTGGCAGCTTATTTAGCGGAGAATGGGTGGAGGCCCGTGTTTCCTGGTTAGCGGAGTTTGGGCGAGGCCCTTACCTCCTAGTGATGAATGTGGGAATCAGGAATGGGTAGTTGATGAGAATAGTATGGATCTAGCCTTCATAGCCCTAGAAAGGTGAGACCATAGGAGAGGCCATTCCAGGATGTAGTTGGGTGAGACCTATGGGCGAGGCTCGTAGGTGAGTAGTTGTATAGGTGAGACCTGAGAGCTGGGTTGCTCGGTAGTATAGTCGGGTGAGACCCGTGGGCGAGGCCCATGAGTTTTAGTAGCACAGGTGGGACCTGGTAAGGACCTTAGGGTCAAGATAGGGGATCGAGGATCCCAAGACTTATAGCGCCAGGGTGGCAGGGTAGATGGAGCAGTATTAGGTGGTCGAAGTTTCTTCGAAAGTCGCTGGGAGCGACTGAGGGATTACAATGGGAATAGCAACCGGTAGGAGTCCGGTAATCTAGATATTGATAGATTAGTAGGACCAGGGTGGTCTCGGTTCATCCGGAAGGCAGATAAGGGGCAGTAGAAATTTTCAGTCAGTGGCAGTGATTGTAAGAAGTATCTAGTGGGTACTGGCAAGAATGACCGCACTGGAAGTAGCAGGAGTAATGGATTCGGTGAAGGATAAGTCCTTCACAATGATAAGGGAGGAAGTTGGTTATGGAACATTGCCTTGGGGAGGTCAAAAAACACACAAGGAAAGGGGGGTGAGAGTTGTAACACACAGAATCAGAAAGACTAAGAAAGGAATGGAAAACCATAAGTCAAGGAGTCAACTCATCGAGTCCATAGGTGAACTCGACGAGTCGGAGCGGGATCCGAGGTATGGAATAAGTGACCGACTCGGCGAGTCGGCAAGTGGACTCGACGAGTCTGGTCTGAACGAGGAAAATCCCTAATCCGAGGGTTTGCACCCTATTTAAAGGACCTTATGTCCTCTCCTTAGTCCCCCTTGTCGGCCAGAAGTTGCTATACACAATTCAAAACCCTAGTTGAGTGAGAGAAGGAAGGAAGTGAGTTTGGGGCTTTTGCAAGAGGAAGGTTTCGAGGATTTGACCACTAAGGAGCTGGAGGATCCACCCCTTTTGTTGTGAGCATCAGTTTGAAAGTAATAATATGTTACCTTTCCTTTGTTGCTTCTAGATCTTCTCATGGATGATGTTTTGGAGCCATTTTTGGCATGTTAAGGACCCATTTCGTGTTAGAAGTCCAGATCTGAGGTTTCTTCTTTAGATCTAGGCTTGTCTTGGTCCAAAAACCCGTAAATTATCAGTCCTTGGTGTGTTGGTGAATCATGTTTTCCCCAAACCCTAGCCCTAGAGTGTTTTAAGCCTATAACTCCTTGGTTTCACATAAAGTTTGCAACTTTACGTGAGGAATGGACTTTGGAAGGGTGGATCTATGAGTTGGAGCTCCTGAATGGCTTGAAAAGCCACTGTATGGATTAAGAACTGAAGCTACTCGGTGAGTCACATGGGTGGACTCGGCGAGTTGGATGAAGATAGGCAAGAACTCGATGAGTTGGAAGAACAACTTGGCGAGTCTGCTGAATATTGCCATGGACCCGGCGAGTCTGTTCTTGGACTCGACGAGTTGGATCATAGAACCTCAACCTTTTCTGGTTAAGATTTAGATCGGTGAGCTGAGTGGTGACTCAGTGAGTTGGACAGGATGGGACTCAGAGATCGTTGAACTCGACGAGTCGGTGGGTTGACCCAGCGAGTTGACGTATATTGTGAGAGTTTCATAGCATAAGGACTTGGCGAGTCAACGGGTTGACTCCGCGAGTGGAGTCGGTCAAGAAGTTTGACTTTGACCAGGACTTTGACTTTGGCAAGAGTGGACTTAGTTGGCTTTGAGAGTTCTGTTTGGATCTAAGTGTTATGTATATTGATATTGGTAGCTCGGGGAGCTAGTGGAGCAGCGGTTCAGAGAATTGTTGATAAGTAGTCAGAGGGTTATCAGCAAAAGTTCAGTAGTGCAGGTGAGTTTCCCTTTGTGTGAATGGGCCTACGGCCACAATGCTGGCCCATGTAGTTATGAGTAGGAAGACTTGGGGGTTAGCCCTAAGCACTGTTTTCTTGTATGATATTTAGGACCAAGGTCCAATGTCGGGCGGGTGCCCAAGGAATGGTTTGCATGATAGAGTATACTTGTTGTCTGTATGATGTATGTATGTGCCTGGTAGGGAGGTGAGTATGGGTGAGGTCCCGTATCTAACCAATATTAGAGTATGGACGGTGTTCCATATATCATTAGTAGCAGAGCATGGGCAAGGCCTGAGATAGGTATGGAGTGAGTGTGGGCAGGGGCCTGTATCTCACTTACAGTACGAGCTTGGACGGGGTTCCATGACTCGCTAGTAACGGGATAGGGGCGAGGCCCAAGACCGGCAAGGCCTTAGGACAGGAATACAGTAAGGTATGTTTAGTTATGTGTTATATGATATTTTGTATTATGTGGTTATGGGAGGGGCCCAGAGACAGACGGGGCCTAAAAGAAACATATCTCTATCCGAGCGGGGCTCGAAGCCAGGCGGGGCTGTTGTAGCGGGCGAGGCCCGAAATAGCAGGCGTGGCCCAGTATGTGCAGTATGTGTTTATGCAGGGTATGTGGTAGGTTGGGGGAACTCACTAAGCTTCGTGCTTATAGTTTTTAGTTTTGGTTTCAGGTACTTCCGATAGCGGAGGGAAGAGCACGGGGTGATCGTATGGCACACACCATTGATTTGTCAGCCTGGGATGTTTTACTCTTATAATGAAAATATGTTTTGTAAATGATACTCTGAATTTATGTTATGACTTATGATATGTTTTTATGAATATGGCTTTGGTAATGATTTAAAGGAAAATTTTTGGTACGGATTATTGGGACGTTGCACATGGGGTGCTGTGACATCCCCAAAATCTCGGCCAGAAAAGACCGATTTTCATTTATGCTTTTAAATATTTTCAGAGTAAATCCTTTTGATTTGAAAGAGTTGCGGAATTTGTTCCCAAAACAAAACATGATAAAATAATATTTATCAAAGCATTTCATCAAGAGATGCATTTCATTATATAATCAAAACTCGGGATGTCATGTTCCGATACAGACCATAAAGCATAAACGATAAACATTACAAGCCATTCAACAAATATATACATATACAGACTTGTAAACAAAACAACAAGATGATCCATCCATCTTACGCCCTTGTGCCACTTCCTGTAATACAAATAAAACTGAGTGGGTCAGGCTTGGGAGCCTGGTGAGCATATAGGGTTTTCAACCCACAATAAATAAGTTATATTTAATTTCACCAACCAATCACTATCCCGATTACCCATTCCCGTTATCCTCACTTTACGTCCCTAAAACAACTATCTCAAGGGACCTAATCTAGGATTTTCATCGGGACGGACATCACTGCGAAGGGGTTTCCTCAACAATAGATATCCTAAAGGCAACCATGAGGGGGATAGAGTACACCGGTGAACACATCGTTCACAACACCTACAGGTTATGAACCTGCTAGCGTTCCACTGGACTGTCTAGAAAGAGTCCGTGGTCGTTATCCATACTCCGCTGAATAACTAGATCAAAAACAACAACAACATCGAGGCCTCTCATCTGTTTATTACACACCAACTATCTACCCATGTTCTACCCAACATATTAGTAGATAAAAATATATATTTTCATACGTAGTTTAAGGAAAACCTGTATAGCATGCTTTAATCAACACATATATCACATAACAGATGAGGCACACACACACATAACACATATCTCATAAAGAAATAAGCAGATCTATAAGATAGAAGAGAGTGAATACTCATTCACACATAACACAACCAAATATATACACATAGCACGTATTTTTATATAAAATACTTTGTATTATTGTATTAGAAGAAATAACTACACACTCACTTGATCAGAAGACGATCCGACAGCACTACGGCTTATAGAAGTAGTAATCCACAGCAGATCTGGAAGATCTCCTCGAAAATCGAACTTCTCGCGGGCAGAGCTTCGACTCGGGAACCGCGCTTCTCGGGATCTTTGGGATCTCGGGACTTGCCTCGGGGCTAGAGTATGATACCGAGGCTTCGGGGTAGCTTCGGCACGAAAAACGATGCAAAAGACTAGAGAGAAGAGAAGAAAATGAACAAGAAATGAAGCTGCCTTCGGATCCTTTATATAGAGGCTGGAACCTCGGAGTACGCGGGGCGTACTGCGTTACGCGGGGCGTACTGCCCAAAACGTCATTGCTTACGTATCCGAAGTGCTCGAGTGCGAGTGTCGACATCCCTCGGAGTACACGGGGCGTACCTCGGATCAGATCGGTGACTCCTTCGGATAATGCTTCCGAATTTTGATTTAAATTTAAATACAAAATGATTAATAAACTTCGGAAATTCATAACTTCTTCATACGAACTCCGTTTTCGACGTTCTTTATATCCACGGAAAGGTGAGACCATGCTCTACGACTTTCGTTTAGACTCCGTCGGCTAATTTTGAATTTATTTTTATTAATTATTTTTAATAGGCCGCGACAGAAACTTTCGTTATAAATTCATAACTTCTTCGTTTGACGTCTGTTCTCGCCTAACTTTTTATCGCTTCGATAACAACGAGATCTTCGATTCTCATTTAGATTGCTTCGGCTAACAACCGCTCAATCTCAATTCGAGTATTTCAGGCTGTATACCGCTAAGCCGGAACTTCGATAAATCATAACTTCCTCATACGAAGTCAGATTTGGGCGTTCTATATATATTCGGAAACCTCGTTTCGACTACTACAACATTAACCAAAGATATTAAGTTTATTTTACACTTAAATTTTGACGCTTATTTTTATTCTTAATTAATCAGACCACATAATTAAGCAATTAAGCACAAAACACATAATACTCAAATAATACATTCTTATTATTTCAAAACGGGTTACAAAGGTTAACCTAGACTATTATATTGCTAAATATGGCAAGCCCGGAAACACAGGCGTTACAATTCTCTCCACCTTAGAATGATTCCGTCCCCGGAATCACACATCAACAAACAAATGCGGATAGCGACCCATCATGTCACTCTCCGTCTCCCAGGTGAGATTCGGCCCATTCGTGTGTTTCCATCGGACAAGCACTAACCGAACCATCTTGCGTCGCAATTTCTTAGTCTTTCGGTCAACAATTGCCTCTGGTTCTTCAATCAACCTTTTGTTCTCATCAATTCTCAATTCAGAAATTGGAATTATGTCGGGAACTTCTCCCGTGAACTTCCTCAAATAACACACATGAAAAGTGTTGTGAATTCCATTCAGTTCTTCGGGTAATTCGAGCTTGTAAGCTTGGTTCCCAATCCTCTGAAGAACTTTAAACGGTCCAATAAACCTTGGACTCAACTTTCCCCTTTTACCAAATCTTATAAGTCCCTTCCACGGCGAGACTTTAAGCAAAACCGAATCCCCAACCTCAAAAGTCATCGGTCTTCGCTTCTTGTCAGCATAGCTCTTTTGACGATCCTGAGCCGCTAACATTCTTTCCCTAATTATTTTCAACTTTTCAGCAGTTTGATGAACCAACTCCGGTCCCATAAACTGCTTTTCCCCAGCCTCAAGCCAACAAGACGGCGTACGACACTTCTGTCCATACAAAGCTTGGTACGGTGCCATCTTAATGCTCGAGTGGAAACTATTATTATAGGAAAATTCTACCAACGGTAAATGTTCATCCCAATTACCTAGGAATTCCAAGGTACATGCTCTCAGCATATCTTCAAGTGTTTGTATCGTTCGTTCGCTCTGACCATCAGTCTGCGGATGGTAAGCTGTACTTAAACACAACTTGGTACCCAATTCCTCTTGTAGACTTTTCCAAAACCTCGATGTGAAACGGCTATCACGATCCGACACAATCGTTAACGGAACACCGTGAAGCCTCACAATTTCCTTCACGTAAGAATTCGCAAGCTTCTCCATAGACCATTTCTCCCTGGCCGCTATGAAATGCGCACTCTTAGTGAATTGATCAACGACCACCCAAATCATGTCGTGACCATTCTTTGTTCTGGGCAGTTTAGTGACAAAATCCATAGCAATGTCTTCCCACTTACCCATAGGCACAGGCAAAGGTTCTAAACTCCCGTACGGTTTCTGATGTTGTGTCTTGACTCTCGCACAAGTCACACACTCGGCCACATAGTTTGCAACATCAAGCTTCATCGTTGGCCACCAGTAGTAGGGTTTCAGGTCCCTATACATTTTAGTGCTACCCGGATGAATCGAGTACATGGTCTTGTGAGCTTCTTCCATCAGAAGATCTCTGACTCCTCCTGTCTTAGGTATCCAAATCCGATCTTGGAACACCTTCAGTCCATGACTGTTTACACCGAACACCAACGTTTTGCCCAAACGTTCCTCCTTTCTGTCATTCTTCTCAGAAGCTTCGCTCTGAGCTTTCTTTATACTTTCCAAAATAGTTGAGACAACTTCAATTCTCAACGCTCTTGGCCTTTTCCTTTCAGGATTGACTTTCTGACTGAGAGCATCAGCAACAACATTAGCTTTACCGGGGTGGTAAAGTATCTCGCAGTCATAGTCTTTAAGTAATTCTAGCCAGCGTCGTTGCCTCATATTCAATTCTTTCTGATTAAAGAGATATTGGAGACTCTTATGATCAGTGAAAAGTTTGCACTTCGTGCCATAGAGGTAATGCCTCCATACTTTTATAGCGAAAACTACCGCTGCCAACTCCAAATCATGAGTCGGGTAATTCTTTTCATGCTCTTTCAGCTGTCGAGACGCATATGCTATCACCTTTTCTCTTTGGGTCAAAACACAACCCAATCCAACCCCAGACGCATCGCTATAGACAGCGAAGTCTTCAACTCCATCGGGTAGAGAAAGTATCGGTGCCTCGCATAGCTTCTCCTTTAGCTTCTCAAATGCTTCCTTATGCTTCTCACCCCAAGCATAAGTAGCTCCTTTGTGGGTCAAAGCTGACAATGGACTAGCGATCGAAGAAAAGCCTTGGATAAACCTTCGGTAATATCCGGCTAATCCTAAAAAGCTTCGAATCTCCGTGGGACTTTTCGGTTGTTCCCACTTCGTCACAGCTTCGATCTTCGTTGGATCAACCATTATCCCTTCTTGGTTGACCACGTGACCCAAGAATTGGACTTCACGAATCCAAAAATCACATTTGGAGAACTTAGCATACAGCTTCTCCTTCTTCAAGACTTCTAACACTTCTCGCAAGTGTCTGCCATGCTCCTCCTGGCTTTTCGAGTAAATCAGAATGTCGTCTATGAACACTATCACGGATTTATCAAGGAACGGGTTACAAACCCTATTCATCAAATCCATGAACGCTGCTGGAGCATTGGTTAGTCCAAACGACATAACCAAGAACTCGTAGTGTCCATATCTATTTCTGAATGCAGTCTTCTCGATATCTTGCTCTCTTACTTTTAGTTGATGATATCCTGACCTAAGATCGATCTTCGAGAAATAGCTCGAACCTTGCAATTGATCGAACAGGTCATCAATCCTCGGCAACGGATATCTATTCTTTATTGTTTCCTTGTTTAGCTCTCTGTAATCGATGCACATTCTCATAATTCCATCTTTCTTCTTTACAAATAACACCGGAGCTCCCCAGGGCGATGAACTAGGTCTAATGAAACCGTTGTCCAATAACTCCTGAAGTTGCATCATTAGTTCCTTCATCTCCGTCGGTGCTAATCGATAAGGTGCTTTTGCAATTGGCGTCGTTCCTGGCAACAAGTCAATACAGAATTCCACTTGTCGATCAGGCGGTAATCCAGGAAGATCTTCGGGAAATACTTCCGGATAATTACACACCACTGGAATATTCTGCATCACCTTCTTTTCCTTCTTAGCATCAATCACGAATGCTAAATACGATGTACACCCCTTGGTCAAACATTTTCTGGCTTTCATCAATGAAATGATTCCAGAATCCACTCTGCGTTTATCTCCATACACCATAAACGAATCTTTCCCAGGCGGGTTTACTTTGACTATTTTCTTCTTGCATAAAATTTCGGCGTCGTTGGCGCTAAGCCAATCCATTCCCAATACGATGTCGAAACCATTAAGTTCGATAGGCAATAATTCCTCGTGGAACTTATTCCCATTCAGATCAATTAAGATGTTTTTCATGCGATAGCTAACAGGTACAAACTTGCCACTAGCAACTTCGACTAATAAAGCATTATCTAGTCTAACAACAGACAAAGCTAGCTTTCTACCAAATTCATGCGATATAAAGGAGTAATTGGCTCCAGAATCAAATAAAATTTGGGCAGGCAATTCGTTAATGAGAAAGGTACCTGAAGCAACATCAGCTTCATCTTTAGCAGCTTCCAGTGTCATCTGGAATGCTCTCGCCTTTGGCTTTGGCGGAATGTTGGGTCTAGCTGCCTCCTTCTTTTTCGGGCAGTCCCTCGACATATGACCCTCCTCACCACAACCATAGCAAACTTTCTTTGTGAGGGTACACTCATTGGCATAGTTCCCTGGCTTTCCACACTTGTAGCATGTGTTCGCCACCTCACATCTTCCATGATGCTTCTTCTTACATTTGTCGCACCATTTCGCTTCACCTCCACCTTCCCTCGAACCAGACTTCGAGAACTTGTTTTTCTTGTTGGACCCTGAAGTTCCATCGAACTTCCTCTTTTCTCCAACATCTATTCTTTCCATACCCCTTTCCTTCCGCTGGGCCTCCACATTCTTAGCTGCACGAACAGCCGTTTTCAGAGTGGTTGCCATTTTGACTGTCGGACCAAAGCCAGCAGGCAGTCCGTTAGCAAACCTCTCAATCTTGGAGAGTTCCGTCGGCACTAGGTACGGAAACAACTTCATCTTCTCAGTAAATGCAGTAGCATAGTCATCTATGCTCATCTTCCCTTTCTTCAAGTTTTGGAACTCATTGTTCAGATCAATCAGATCTATCTCTGAACAATACTGCACCCTCAGCTGTTCCAAGAACTCCTCCCATGACATTTTCAGGGCTTCTCCTCGTGGCATAGTATCTGCCAACAACTTCCACCAACTCAAGACCCCAGTCTTCAGTTGTCTAACTGCAAAGACGGTCTTCTGCTTGTTGCTACAGTCGCAACTTTCAAATACCATCTCCATTTCGGAGATCCAATCCATTATCTCAACCGACTTTGGGCTCCCAGAAAGACTTGGCGGTTTGGCGCCCAAGAAATTCTTGTACATACGCCCATCCTTGTTGTTTCTCCTTTCTGGATCGTTCCTTCGTTCCTCTTGAGTCCCAACTTGACTCACCATGCGACTATTGTTCCCTTCCTCCGATTGCTCGGGAATCAATTCCGGTTCCTCAATAGGTATGACAGGTTCATCCCTATTATTATGCAACATTTGTCGCATCTCCTCCCTTTGTTCGGCTAGCATAGCCCGAATCATGGCTTGCACCGCAGCCATTGTTATTGGTTCTGGTGCTGCTGCTACAACAGGTATCTGCTCAATCACTAGCGGTTGATTCCTGTTTTCATCCGCGTTTCCAACGCCACTCCTTGTTCTCACCATTTTGATCTACACACCGAATAAGGTGAAATTAGATCCTCATTCACGATAGATATTCAAATCATCCTTATCACTCCGAAACGTTTACATGCTAGTTCTAATAACGTAGGCATACGCTTAGAATCCTACACACATAAGGTTTCCAGATCCGGTCGGCAACAGACCGTAGATCCGAGCAAATAATATCATATATGGCAACATATAACATTTAGCACATAAAGCATTTTAGGCTACTTTCCTAAAATAAACTAGTGCTCGTGTCTAAAATCCAACAGACACACATCTCATCATTCCATTTAGCATTCTAAGTTTAAGTCTAGAAATCCTACAAATTCCTAGTTCGCTTAAACTAAGGCTCTGATACCAACTGTGACATCCCCAAAATCTCGGCCAGAAAAGACCGATTTTCATTTATGCTTTTAAATATTTTCAGAGTAAATCCTTTTGATTTGAAAGAGTTGCGGAATTTGTTCCCAAAACAAAACATGATAAAATAATATTTATCAAAGCATTTCATCAAGAGATGCATTTCATTATATAATCAAAACTCGGGATGTCATGTTCCGATACAGACCATAAAGCATAAACGATAAACATTACAAGTCATTCAACAAATATATACATATACAGACTTGTAAACAAAACAACAAGATGATCCATCCATCTTACGCCCTTGTGCCACTTCCTGTAATACAAATAAAACTGAGTGGGTCAGGCTTGGGAGCCTGGTGAGCATATAGGGTTTTCAACACACAATAAATAAGTTATATTTAATTTCACCAACCAATCACTATCCAGATTACCCATTCCCGTTATCCTCACTTTACGTCCCTAAAACAACTATCTCAAGGGACCTAATCTAGGATTTTCATCGGGACGGACATCACTGCGAAGGGGTTTCCTCAACAATAGATATCCTAAAGGCAACCATGAGGGGGATAGAGTACACCGGTGAACACATCGTTCACAACACCTACAGGTTATGAACCTGCTAGCGTTCCACTGGACTGTCTAGAAAGAGTCCGTGGTTGTTATCCATACTCCGCTGAATAACTAGATCAACAACAACAACAACATCGAGGCCTCTCATCTGTTTATTACACACCAACTATCTACCCATGTTCTACCCAACATATTAGTAGATAAAAATATATATTTTCATACGTAGTTTAAAGAAAACCTGTATAGCATGCTTTAATCAACACATATATCACATAACAGATGAGGCACACACACATAACACATATCTCATAAAGAAATAAGCAGATCTATAAGATAGAAGAGAGTGAATACTCATTCACACATAACACAACCAAATATATACACATAGCACGTATTTTTATATAAAATACTTTGTATTATTGTATTAGAAGAAATAACTACACACTCACTTGATCAGAAGACGATCCGACAGCACTACGGCTTATAGAAGTAGTAATCCACAGCAGATCTGGAAGATCTCCTCGAAAATCGAACTTCTCGCGGGCAGAACTTCGACTCGGGAACCGCGCTTCTCGGGATCTTCGGGATCTCGGGACTTGCCTCGGGGCTAGAGTATGATACCGGGGCTTCGGGGTAGCTTCGGCACGAAAAACGATGCAAAAGACTAGAGAGAAGAGAAGAAAATGAACAAGAAATGAAGCTGCCTTTGGATCCTTTATATAGAGGCTGGAACCTCGGAGTACGCGGGGCGTACTGCGTTACGCGGGGCGTACTGCCCAAAACGTCATTGCTTACGTATCCGAAGTGCTCGAGTGCGAGTGTCGACATCCCTCGGAGTACGCGGGGCGTACCTCGGATCAGATCGGTGACTCCTTCGGATAATGCTTCCGAATTTTGATTTAAATTTAAATACAAAATGATTAATAAACTTCGGAAATTCATAACTTCTTCATACGAACTCCGTTTTCGACGTTCTTTATATCCACGGAAAGGTGAGACCATGCTCTACGACTTTCGTTTAGACTCCGTCGGCTAATTTTGAATTTATTTTTATTAATTATTTTTAATAGGCCGCGACAGAAACTTTCGTTATAAATTCATAACTTCTTCGTTTGACGTTTGTTCTCGCCTAACTTTTTATCGCTTCGATAACAACGAGATCTTCGATTCTCATTTAGATTGCTTCGGCTAACAACCGCTCGATCTCAATTCGAGTATTTCAGGCTGTATACCGCTAAGCCGGAACTTCGATAAATCATAACTTCCTCATACAAAGTCAGATTTGGGCGTTCTATATATATTCGGAAACCTCGTTTCGACTACTACAACATTAACCAAAGATATTAAGTTTATTTTACACTTAAATTTTGACGCTTATTTTTATTCTTAATTAATCAGACCACATAATTAAGCAATTAAGCACAAAACACATAATACTCAAATAATACATTCTTATTATTTCAAAACGGGTTACAAAGGTTAACCTAGACTATTATATTGCTAAATATGGCAAGCCCGGAAACACAGGCGTTACAGGTGCTAAGCTTCCTTGAGGCCAAGTCATTCAAGCTAATACACAAGGTAATATTCTAACTAGATTTTATGATTTAAATATCCCCTTGCATGCTAGTTTAGGCTTCATGCTTTGGAAAATGTTTATTGCATGTATAATTAGAGAAAACTTAGATCCAAAGCATTTAGGTTGTATGTGCACCTTAGGAATTTTAGAGTACATAAAACCCAACTGCGGTATCAAAGCCATGGGTGTTTTCTATTATATTGATGCATTTGTGTGACTTTTAAAAGCTAAAAAATGACAATTCTGGATTTTACCAGGGCCTAATCAACGAGTCCATGTATGAACTCGATGAGTAGGTGCCTTATGATGATGAACTCGTCGAGTTCATAAGTGCACTCAACGAGTTGGACAGTCAGTGGGTAGAATCTTTGAGTTGTTGGCCTGTTTTGGATTAGGAACATTACCACAAACTGATTTGGTTCATAAAAGTTGATTTTAATGATATGGTAATTTCTATCCCCATTCAATAACATGATGTTTAACAAATTCTAAGATAACCACTTGTTTTTGTGATATACTAGTTATTTGTAAAATTTGAATTTTTCATGTACTATGAATCAAATTAGGTCAAATTGGTAAATGATCTTCATATCATAATTTGATTAGTTAATTTGATCTATGTGTGTTCTTGAAAAAGTTCCATAACTTGTCCTCAAGTTATGGAATATGAAAAGTCATTATCAATGAAACCATTAACTAATGTAAGTTATAGAATTCTAAAAGTCTTGAAAGGTTTCATAACTTGTACACAAGTTTGAAATTAGAAAGGTCACATTCATGGAACATAGAAGTTCATAAGTTATAAATGCCAAAAGTTTTGACAAGTTACAAAACTTTCCCTCAAGTTTTGGAACTTGAAAAGTTACATTAATGAAACTTTAATTCCAAACCCCAGAGTTTTAAATGTTTAAAATTTAACCCTTATACTATTATAATATTAAAGTTTAATACTTATAGATATATATAAGATAAGTCAGTCTTACCGTTAGTAGGCCTCATTCACTAAGCCGGTCTATACGGGGGGGGGGGGGGGGGGTATAAGATTACTGCCTATAAAATGGTGGTTTAATAGGTGTCCACTCTCACCCACCGCTTCCTTGACTGGTGGAGGGTCGTTAGCTAAACGAGTAGCATAGCACAATAATTATCATTAATAAGTATAATGAAAATTATTAAAGTAACTCAAGTTTTATAAATTCCCAATCTTAGTTACTTTATGAAAAATGTGAAAATGGTGATATTCCATGAAATTCCACTTTGCACCTTGTTAAGTCGTTAGTGGAGTGTGTGTGGTTAATCGGCACACTAATTTGGGACTGAAAAGGTGTTGCAAAGGGTAGCTTGGTGTTAATCATGGATTAATGGAGCATGTGTGGTTAACCAGCACATTGATTAGGTGATTTGTAACATTGAGAGTACCAAGCAAATTTGGATGGTTATTCACACTTGTTTGTGATCCTCAGTATCACAGTCACAAACTTGAAGGGCATAATCGAGATTTAAACATGCCATTGAAGAGTTCAATGAATCTCAAAAGAATCTAGGAATTTCAATTCATTTAAAACCTAATCTTCAATTTCATTTTACATGGTGGAAATTGGTAAATCGCCATTTACCTACCTTCAAATATTTTACAATTGGATTACAGCATCCCTCTTCTGAATTGTAAAATATTGTGTTGGGGTCTAGCCTTAATATTCCATTTTGGGTGTTATATTAAGGATACTTATCTAATCTAAACTTTGTCTTTATTTTCAGATGTCTGCTTCAAAGAATGCTTCCATCCCAATCCCTTCCGACTTTTTCTCCCTCATGAACTTATGTGGGAGGGTCATCTTTGATGGATCGAAATTCAATGATTGGATTTGAAACATCCGAATGGATATTCTTTATGAGGAAAAAGAATATGTCCTTGATAAAGAGCTTAAGGAGATTGATGAATCAACTGCTACTCCCGAACAGATTGTTGAGTACAAAACTCATGAGAGGGACGCGACCAAAGTGTCGTGTATAATGATCGCTACCATGACTATTGAGCTTCAAAAGTCCTATAAGGACTTTTGACCTTATGAAGTGCACCAGGATTTGATGGAAAGGTACCATCAAAGTGCTTGGTAGGAGAGGTATGAGATCATTGCCTCCATGATCATGACCTAAATGAAGGACGGAGAGTCCATCGTGGCCCACTTGCAAAAGATGCAAAGGTTTGTGGACCGCTTGCTGAAGTTGAATGTTAACTTCGATGAAGAGTTGGCTATAGATATTATTCTACACACTTTACCTCCTTGTTATCTAAAGGTTCGTATAACTTATCGTATGAATAAAGAGGAGGTCACTCTAAGCAAGATTCAAGGTCTCTTGAGAACTGCTGAAAGCAGCTTGAAAGGAAAATCGGTTGTACCAACTCCTACTGCAACTACTCCTGTCCTCGCAATTGGACATGGAAAGGGAAAGAATTGGAAGATTCCTTCCAAGAGTCACAAGGGAAATTCCCATTTTGGATCCTCTTCTAGTGGAACCAAAGTTGGTTTCACATCCTCTTTCAATCCAAAGGAAGTCGAGTGCTTCCATTGCCATGAAAAATGGCACTGTAGACGAAGCTGGCCCAAATACTTGCAGGACGTTAAGGATGGGAAGATTAAACCCACCTTTGCAGGTATTTATACTATTCTATCAAATAACTCATCACATGCTAATTCATGGGTCCTTGGTACAGGATGTGGTTTTCACATTTGTTCTGATTCGTAGGGACTAAAAAGAAGTACGGATGTGGAGCACGGGAAGATGAACTTAATCATGAGGAATAGGAAAAAGTCTCCTGACACCAAGATTAGAGTTTATTCTTTATTGCTTAGTAGTGGGTCAAAATTAGATTTGAATAATTGTTGCTACTCGTCTAAGATGGCACGAAATATTATTTCCTTTCAAAGTTTGTATGAACAAGGTTTTACCTTTTCTTTTAATAATGAACTTGGTTCAATAAATGCTTATTTTAATAGTGTATTTTATTTTGAAGAATTACCTTGAAATGACATATATGAAATTGTGATGGTTGTAGATAAGTTAGGATAATGTGTTGCATATTGATTAATCCAGTGATTTGGATAAAGCATGCTTATGGCATTGTCGTCTTGGACATGTCAACAAGAAGCGCATAGCCCAACTCCAAAAGGATGGAGTGTTGGAATCATTTGACTTAAAGTCAGATGACACTTGTGAATCTTGTTTACTTGGAAAGATGTCTAAGTCACCCTACACCGGTTCTTGTGCAAGGGGTGAAGGTTTGTTGGACCTCATACACAACGTTATGTGTGGACCCTTCAGAACCGTGACAAGGGATGCTAAGTGCTTCTATGTGAATTTTACTGATGATTACATTAGATATGGCTATGTCTTCTTAATCAAGCATAAGTTAGAAACCATTGAAATGTTCAAAGAGTTTAAGCAAGAAGTAGAGAATCAATTAGACAGGAAGATAAAGATGCTTCAATCCGATCGTGGAGGAGAGTATCTTAGTATCGAGTTCCACAACTATCTTAAGGAATGTGGAATTGTCTCACAATTGACGCCGCCTAGGACACCAAAACTTAATGGTGTAGATAAGAGGCACAATGGAACCTTGCTAGACAAGGTTCGTTCCTTGATGAGTCGAGCTTTATTACCTATCTCATTCTGGGGGTATACGTTAGAGACTGCCACCCATATCCTTAATCTAGTCCCTACTAAGAAGGTTGCCAAAATAGCTCACGAGATGTGGACAGGGAAGGTTCCCTCGTTAGATCACATTAAGGTTTGGGGTTGTAAAGCTGTTGTGAGACGCGAGACTTACGACAAGCTCGAACCTCGTAGTGAGCGATATATTTTCATGGGCTACCCACAGAAGTCCTTTGGATATCTCTTCTATAGGTCGAGTGAATATTTTGCTTCGTTCCGATGAGAGGGGTTTTCCAAGAGAGAGAACTCATATTCTAAGAGGACAGTGGGAGGTAAATTGACCTTGAAGAGCTTCAAGAGTTAAGTGATGAAGGAACCTCAAACACTAGCGCTCAATCAGAGGAGAAAACTCCTGTTGAACCAATTGATGAGTCCTTACCTCTGAGGCATTCCAGTAGAGTTAGATAGACACCTGATTTTTAAGGTTTCCATATTACTTCTGAAGGTGATACATTTATCAGTGATAGTACACTAGTAAATTTAGATGAACCTAACAACTACAAGGAATCCATGTAGGCCCCAAGTCTGGTAAATGGAAAGAGGCGACGGAGAGCGCGATTCAGTCCATGTATAAAAATCAAGTTTGGAACTTGGTTGGCAATGTACCAGGCCGTAAGACAGTTGGGTGCAAATGGGTCTTCATGAAGAAGACCGACATGGATGGGATAGTGCACACTTATAAGGCGCGATTGGTTGCGAAGGGCTTTACTCAAACTCCTGGAATTCACTATGACGAGACCTTCTCACTAGTAGCGAAGATTAAATCTATAAGGGTTATGCTATCCATATCCACATTTCATGATTATGAAATATGGAAAATGGATGTCAAAACCTCTTTCCTTAATTGGAAGTTGGCTGAGGATGTTTACATGAACCAGCCAGAGGGTTTTGTCGATGCAAAGTACCCTAATAGAGTGTGTAAGCTTGAGAAATCCATTTATGGATTGAAACAAGCATCTCACAGATGGAATCTTTGTTTCGATGAGAAAGTCAAAGAGTTTGGTTTCTCAAGAAGCGAGGCTGATTCATGTGTGTATGTCAAAGCTAGTGGGAGTATAGTTAGCTTTCTCGTGTTGTATGTGGATGACATACTACTCATAGGAAATAACATCCCAACCTCACAAGAGGTTAAGTCCTGGCTTGGGAAGTGTTTCGCTATGAAAGACCTCGGAGAAGCTTCTTATATTCTAGGGATAAGGATATTCAGAGACAGGAGTAAAAGACTAATAGGACTTCGTCAAAGTACCTACTTAGACAAGGTGTTGAAACGTTTCAACATGCAAGATTCCAAGAGAGAAGAATTACCTATCCAAAGCATTGAGCATGGTTAGCAGATATCAATGGAATCCTAGTAAAGCTCACTGGACTGCGGTAAAAAACATTCGTAAGTACCTGCGAAGGACTAAGGAATGGATCCTTACCCTTGGTGGGAGTGATGACTTAAGATTGGTAGGGTATAGTGATGCCAGCTTTCAGACCGACAGAGATAATTTCCGCTCTCAGTCAGGCTAGATATTTACCCTAAATAGAGGAGAAATAACTTGGAAAAGTTCCAAAGAGGAGATTGTAGCTGATTCAACGTGTGAATCAGAGTATATAGCAGCGAGTGAAGCGTCGAAGGAGGCAATATGGCTGAAGAACTTCATCAGAGACCTTGGAGTTGTACTAGCTATAGAGGAGCCCATGGAAATTTTATGTGATAGCGACAGTGCGGTTGATTTATCCAAGGAACTAAAAGATCATAAAGATCAAGACACATCAATAGAGAATATCACTTCATAAGACATTAAGGGGGTGTTTGGATAAATAGTTTTTAACTTATTTGCTTATTGCGGTGAGAATAAGCACTTTTTAAAAATGTGTTTGGATTAGCTTATTGCGGTGGGAATAAGCATTAAGCAATAAGCATTTTAAGTGTTTGGCAAACTAAACAGCTTATATGAGTAAAATGACCAATAAGCAATAAGCAATAAGCAATAAGCATTCCCCTCTTGCTTATTAAAATCAACTTATTTGGCTTATTCCTACTACAATAAGCTGATTTTTAAAGATTCCTATCCAAACACTTAAATTTCCTTATTGTTGTGGGATTAAGCAATAAGCAATAAGCAACCTATTTTTTCCCTTACCAAACACCCCTTAAGTAGAAGAGGGACTCTACGTGGTTAAGAGAGTATTGTCAGAAGAGAATCCAGAAGATCACCTTACGAAGGGACTGAGTAGGGTTAAGCACTTGCAGCACACTAGTAGTATCGGGCTGAAGGATGATATTAGTTTTAGTGATTAGATAGACATTTAGAAACTGTTAATAGTTAAAATGTAACTGACATTTGATGATTAAATAAAAGGTGTATTTCTTTATAAGTAAATTACTGCCTTGTGTCAATTATTTACTATCATTTCATTTTGCATGTTTTGACTTCAAGAATAATAAGATTATTCAAACTATGCATAGGTGATCATACTTTGGAAGTAGGTTATGAAAGAAGACTGTCATGAATGGGGTTTTATATGATTGTCTAAGGTGTTAGACATAGCAAAAAATTGCTACAAACATTCATGAGTGCTCTTGAAATAAAATTTGAGTATTGGACTAAACCCACACTCACATATCACTTCATGGAATTTATCACTGGTGATTATGAGACGATAATATCATATAATCTTCTAACCAAGATATATGAGTTGGCCATTATTTGTTGATTGTACATTAATAGTGCGAAAACGCATCAGTAACTCGATATTATAAAGCGTGCTACTATGTATGATTCAGCGAATAGTTAGCACAAGCATGTAAGTCGAAGTTTATCTATACCTTTTATCCTAAGAGGACTGAAAGCGATATCTTGGGCCCCTCGATGATTTTGTTTTGACTTATGTGCCTGGCTAGTCAGAACTCTATTGATGTGTTCAATTAAGTTCTATGTCAAACAAATCAGAAATCGGGAAACAAAATGTTAGACAATGAGCATGACTTTAATTCCATTTCTTTGTCCACACGATATCTTGTAGAACAGAGGATTATATGATCACTGATCTAATGGACGCGTTAGAGTTCGACAACGGCTTGTTGAGAACTACGATTGTTAATCAAATTTTAAGTTACATTGGAAATTATAATTATTAGACTTATCCAAGTGGGAGACTGTTGGAAAAGGTTTCTAAGGCCATAACTATAATTGGTATGTACTTGACCTGATAGTAGCATGGTTCATTTGGGTTGCATTCATCAAAGCAATATGTTAGGAAGGATATTTGAGTAAGAGATTAATTATGATTTATTAATATCTTATAAGTATAATATAGTAATTAAGGAATCATATTTTTAATTAGTATTGATCAAGAATTAATTTAAGAATTAATTTAGTGATCAAAAGAGACTAATTAAATTCATACATATGGATTGGGCTAATGATCCATGATTGATTTGTGATGGGCTTATGGGTTAGTCCATGAAGTGGTTATCCAAATCAAATGGGTGGTTATCCAAATCAAATGGGTGCATCATAAGCTTATGGGTATGGATTATGGTTACACATGACCTTTGATATTCTACACACACACACACACACAGATATATATATATATATATATATATAGGCTTAGGTTATTTTGTTTAAAGTAATGATTGTGTTATTGTATTCATAAATGTGCGTCAATCAAATTTACTTATTTTAAGAAAGTGATTAATATATATTATTGAATTAAATATAATTGAAAAATCATCTTAATTAATTACAAGGGTAATTTAGTCAAATAATATAGATTTAATAAAGGAAAATTGCATTTTTCAAGGGATCATAGATTCTATTAATTTTAAAAATCCGATTTTACAAATTATAATTCTTTTAATTCGGTCATTCTGACAGAATATGTTTATGAATATATTCATAAAAAAAATATTCTTGAACCATAAATAATAAAAATATTCTTGGACCTATTTATTTATCATGAATTTAAAAACTTCTTGTAGAATAACAAATTTTTGAACAATCAATTGGAGAATAAAAACAATAAATACATTATTTCTTATAGAATACGGGTAACAATTGTTAATAATTACATCAAAATCTAACAATGACTAATACATTCTAAAAAAATAATGTGGTCCGTTTCAATTTTGTGGTACGTTCTTCAAGCATAAACTTCTATGATTCCAACAGAATTGGAATTCGTCATTCCATTCCAACAGAATTGGAATTCTTGATTCCATTCCAATAGAATTGGAGTCTCACCAGTATCATCAATTGAATGATCTACATAAACATACTTGATACCTTTTCAGAATTCAACCTTGTCAAGATCTTGCACTGTCCACATAAATGAAGTGTTAAATAAGGAAAAAAAAACATAAATTGAAATATGAATCAAATTCATAGAATGCATCTGAAAAACTGCTCATTCTGATATGTATATTAGCCAAAAAAAACTGCTTTTCATTTTCTTCCCTTCCCTATCAAACACCCAATCCAAACACCCATTATTTTCTATCAAATGAAACAAACCCAAACACCCCAATGATTTCTATCTAGCATTCAAACAAACCCATGGATTCTGAAGTGTGTATTCTATGTAATACATTCCTGCCCAATTATGGAATATATATCAAAGATTTTCAGATGTAAGAAAATACACAAAATTAATTAAATAATTAAAACATCATTCCGACATCCTAATGTCGGATGAGAAATACTTCCTGCTTGATGCTAGCTTAGGTGGACTATTATTTTCAGGCTACTGAAAGTTTAAACTCAAACATGAGGGGTATAACCGTATAAATAATGTTACCTTGAGCATGAGCTAAAACTGTTAGCAAACCAACAATATCCATGTCATTGGCGTGTTATCACCATTTGCAAGGATTAATAACTGTGAAGCAACATCTTCTGGCTGTGTCTTTCTTCTTCGTGACATGCAAGTCTACGCCTACAGCTTGTCCTCCCCTCGTCAAACTCAGAAAGAGGGTGGAACCTAGAAAGAAGTTTGTGAAAAGGATAATTTAGTCATTTAGTGCAAAAGTTTCAAGAAACAGAAAGTGATGGATTGAAGAATCAACCAACTTGCTACACTGCTGACATAATTTTTGCATATGATTTCCAACTAGGGCTTTTCCAGCTTTACTATGAACCTCACAAACCTTGTGACGCGTATGGTAGTCTTTAGCAGTGGATAGATCTTCTTTGCAGTTATCAACTTGACACATTGGATAATTCCCGACACAACCACTGCCAGATGAACCAGATCGGACCCTTTTGTTAGGCCTGGTCGCTGCCTCCTCACCACCACCAAGCTTCAACAAGAGGCATTCGTCTTATTCCCTTTGACCAAATGGACTCTTCTTTGACCCATCGGGATTGGGAGGATTAACAGCAGTTTGATGATAGTGTTGTTGCTGTTGCTGTTCTTTAGAAATCTCCATCATATCCAAGGGTTTAGCCATGAATCTTGAACTATCCCATTCCCAATTTTTAGGGTTCCAATTGTTTTGTGGCTCATTTAAAGTTGGGATTAACCTTCTGTAAGCAGCAACATAGGCTGCACTGCTGTTGTGCACTATGATGGAGGGTAGACCCAGATCGCCAGAAGACTCATTTGGCTTTTGTCGACCGGAGGGATAAGACACGAAGAAGAGGAGTTCCGATTTTGGGATGTGTCGATCGGATTTGATAAGTGAAGAATGAAAAAAAAGATCGTCATTGTGTTTTTAAAAAGGGATGAAAATACCTACGTACCTAAGTCAATGGTTACCATAATTATAGGTTATTATTCGTGGAAACTAATTGTCAAATTACCTATTTACCCTTATTTATTTCTTTAATTATTTATTTTTATTTTAAAATTTGATTGGCCTATATTTAAGCATACAATAACACAATACTTACTTTAAACATTTGAACATATCTCTCTCTCTCTCTCTCTCTCTCTCTCTATATATATATATATATATATATATATATATATGTATGTATATGTATGTATGTATTTATAAGCTAAAATCGGTTACACACATACATATACCACTTGTATTTTAAAGAGTAAGAACTGATTTTAGAGTATCCATAACCTCTCCATATTCATCCTAATTGTTCTTAGTGTTTTGTGATTCCATTCGAAGCATCACACTTGGGGTGCTAAGATTTCCTGAGGCCAAGTCATTCAAGCTACTACACAAGGTAATATTCTAACTAGCTTTTATGATTCAAATATCCCCTTGCATGCTAGTTTATGCTTCATGCTTTGGAAATTTTTTATTACGTGTATAATTAGAGAAAACTGAGATCCAAAGCATTAGGGTTATATGTGCACCATTGGAATGTTAGAGTACATAAAACCCAACACAGGAGACTGAAAACTCGCATAGACTGAAAACTCTAATCACTCACCGAAATCACTCAAAATCCCGAAAACAGGTAAACCTTAGCCAACTCGTCGAGTTCCTTCAACCCTTTTTGTATCTAGTCCTTTCTAGTTGAATCCAAGGCTCCAAACTACAGATCCAGCCCCCTATGGTGTACTTATCATGTAAAGTTGCAAACTTTACGTGCATGCAAGGCCCAAAAACGCTAGAACACTAAAAACAAGGTTCATACAAGGTTTAATGCATGGAAGAGGGCCTAAACGAGATAAAGTAGGCAACTTTATGTCCATGGAGGCCTAGAGATGTCTAGATTCGGAACCATATCCTCATGACAAGTCCAAATCCGAGTATGACACTATTTTGCACTAAAAGTGACCATATACTTCCATAAGATGAGATCTAAACAAATAAAGATCAAGATAGCAACTTTTTTACCTCTAAAAGGATGCTAACACTAGGTAGATGTCGGATCTAAGGCCCTCTCCTCACTTGAAGTCTATTAAATCTTCTAGTTTCCTTCCAAAAATCACATGATTCACTCTCCAAAGCTCACACACACTCAAGAAGGCACTAAAACACGGCTAGAGTTTCTCTCTGGACAATTAGGACAATGAGGGAGGCAACAAATGACCCATAAGTTCCTTAAATTGGGTGCAAACCCCTAAATATTAGGGTTTTCCTTTACATCGTCTATCGTCGAGTAGATCCTAAATCCCGCATCCTAAAAATGATCTCTACTCGACGAGTTGGAGCTCCCCAACTCGTCAAGTTCCAGTTTAAAACCCTAAAATTTTGACAAGTAATCGATACCTGAAACGAGCGTTACATGATTACTCTTTTAAACCAATTGATCGACAACGATTCTATCAATTCATTAAAGGAGTGAGGCTACATGATGGTTTTGGATCGAACTTTAATAAGATAGTGAATGATACCACATCAAATTTGGTTGGGCTAAAGTCTCACGATCATTACATCCCCATGCAACGACTGCTGCCTATAGGGGTTCACGCATTTCTCGTAGAAAATGTTTCAACAACAATCATTGACTTGTGTACCTTCTTCAAAAAAAACTTATGCATGGTCATTAGATGTTAACGACATGAGAAATGCCAGAAAATAGGTGGTGAACATTTTATGCAATCTTGAGTTGATATATCCTCCAGTATTTTTCGACATCATGATTCATCTAATTCTTAATTTATGTAATACCCTGACGCTCAGGTATAAACTTTACAATTTTATTTTCATTTTGAGAGGTCAACTCGACAAGTTGGATGCCCTGACTATTCGAGTAGGAACGAATTTGGCCGCATGATGTAAGTGACAAACTCAACGAGTCGGTGGACACGACTCGACGAGTTGGAGCTGGAGGATGAAACCCTAATTTTCATGGTTTTTCACCCTATTTAAAGGATCATTTTCCCCCTTAGCCTCCCTTAAAGTCCCTTATTCAGTTC
This sequence comes from Lactuca serriola, assembly GCF_051521515.1. Lineage (NCBI taxonomy): Eukaryota > Viridiplantae > Streptophyta > Magnoliopsida > Asterales > Asteraceae > Lactuca > Lactuca serriola. The sequence goes on from NC_136411.1 coordinate 286,062,256, forward strand.
AGAAACCCTAAATCGTTGCTTACTCTCCATTTGTGTGATTTTAAGCTTTGAAGGTGGTTGTGGTAGGAAGATCTTGAAGCACTAAAGCTTGGAACAAGAAAATGGTTGTGGATCCATGTCCTACTTCATCTAGCATCGTTTTTTGACGTAACAAGTCGCTACCTTGACCTTCTTCTAATTAGATCTATTCATGTTTGAGATTTAGGGCGATTTTAGCAATGTTGATGATTCATTTTGGGTATTGGGTATGATCTAGAGTTGCAACTTCAGATCTAGACTCATCTTGGCTCTTAAAGTCATAAAGCTTCAGTCTTTAATAAGTTACTGCCTTTTACTCACTCAGAACCTCATCTTTAGCTTGATCTTGGCCCTTAACATCTTGCAAGTATGTAAAGTTTGCAACTTTATGTAAGAAGTATGCCCTAGGAGCTTAGATCTGCGATATGGAGCTTTGAGGTGGCTCATAAGCATCTGAATGAAGAAAGGACTGAAGGGAGTCGGCGATTTGCTTGGCTAACTCATCGAGTCCGATGAAGATTAACCTTGAGGACCTCTGCATGGATTCGGCGAGTCAAGAGGGGTTTTCCCGACAATTAGACACTCATTAACTCGACGAGTTGCCTGGAAGGCGAGTCAAATAGGGTTTTCACGACTTCTCGAGTTCTGGAAGGACTCAACGAGTCAGTGAGCTACACTCAACGAGTTGGTCAACATGGACTGTTGACCTTGACCGTTGACTTTAAATTTGAACAAGGGCTGACCAGTTGACTTCTGGGGGTATTTTGGTAATTTGGGAATTTATGGAATTGAATCATTGATGGTTGTAGGTGTCGGTGTTACAGTTGTATTTGGAGGAGTTTGATACTATCGCTTTCGACTACTTGTGAGGTGAGTTGTCCTTAGTATACTAATAGGGTCGAAGGCACCAATGTCTGCCCTCTACGGATTTGTATTTGGGTTATTGGATGATATGCTTATTGATTTACATCCTAGTAGTTAGGATGATGATATGATTAGTGACCTGGTTAGGTTGGTATCCTGGTATATAGGATGATGCTATGTTAGTGACCGGTTAGGTCTGTATCCTGGTTATAGGATGTTGCTATGATTAGTGATCTGTTAGATCGGTATAACTGTTATATATTCTAGCATATGATATTTATGTGCACATGTTTGTTTAATTGGGGGTTGGGTTGAGGCGGTCCTGCTTTGTGCTAAAGGCAACATACCCAGGGCGGTTCGGATAAACTAAAGTCCCTGCAAAGAGGTTCAGTCAGGCCGAAGGCCCGACGAGCGGTTCGGATAGGCTGTAAGCCCTGCGAGGCAGTCCAGACGTCCCGAAGGCTCAGAGAGCAGTCCAGATATGTTAAAGGCTTGCGAGGTGGCCCAGTCAGGCTTAAGGCTCATTATGTATGCTGTTTGCTTATATGTTTATATGATATGATTATATCTGTATGGTGTTGGTATTTTGGGGGTAACTCACTAAGCGTTCGAGCTTTCATTTATCGATTATTGTTTCAGGTATCTCTAAGGATCGCGGGAAGGCGAAGGCGTGATCGTACAACTCCTCATATTTTATGATTTTTATGATTGATTCTAGGATACTCTAACATTATACTATTTTTGAAACATGTTTTGTAATAATCGTTGGTTTTGAAAATGTTTTTAAAAGTTTAAATTTGGCATGATTTTCATGGGTTTTACAATTTACCTGAAGAAGCCATTCTTGGAGGGCCTGTACACATGAGACGGATGTATCCTTGTGAAAGATACATGAAAAAACTTAAAAATTATGTCAGAAACAAAGCTAAGCCAGAAGGCTCTATAGCAGAGGGTTATGTTGCAGACAAAGCTTTGACATTCTGATCTATGTATCTTGAGGGTATGCAAACAAAATTCAATCATGTTGATAGAAATGAGGATCCTGGCCTTCCAAAAAGACAATTTACTGTGTTCTCATCACAATGTTGACCGACGTCCGCTAAGAAGCTCGCCGAACTTTGTAAAGATGCCAAAAAATCATTGCATTGGTTTGTACTAAACAACTGCGATGAGGATGAGCTGAAAGGCTACATATCGTAAGTTTTTTGATCCATTGGCTACTTTTTTAAAAGTGTTATCATATCTTCAAACTATTCTAATTGTTTTTTTCTCACATCCAACAAATTCAAATAAGAAACGTCTGAAATTGATTTGAAAACAGATTTTCCTCCATGGTTCAAAAGAAAGGGAAATTCCTTATATTCTAATTTATAATATAAAACTAATTTATATTATTACTTAAGCGTACAATATTATATTTCCTTATAGATTTATTGCCTCGAAAGAGAATCACCTTCAGATTGTACTAAAGAATTAAAGTCATTGGCATATGGTCCGTTTGATGCAACTTCTTACACTGCCTGCATAGTAAATGTTGTTCGATTTATTATGCTTATCCATGATCTCCAACTTACTACTCAAAATAGTGGCATTCTTACATTAGAAGTAGACGGTACGCCATTTTTCAGTCAACTGGAGGACATCATAGAGTTGCATTATTTACATGGTTATTCAGTTGTACTCTTTGGTGGTAAATGGTTCAATGCGTCATTACATAATTGACGTTTAATTAGAAAAAAGAATATAGTTGTTATCGATACCAGTCATGAATGGTATGTCGGTAAAACATGGTATGACGATCAACAATACATCTTAGCCACTCAAGCAAAACAAGTGTTTTATCTCCAAGATCCTACTCGAAACAATAAATGGAGAGTTGAGGAAGATGTTCATCATCGAAAACTTTGGGATCATCCAAGTATCGGTGTTAATGAGATAGATGTAGTGAATGACACTCGATCAAATGATTTCCTTGGCTGTCGGTTTAGGTGATGGTGATGATGATGATGATTATGATGATGATGATGATACATACTTTGTTGACGGTGATGATATGTACTTTTTAGATGATGATGACGATGGTGAATCAAGTGTGGCTCCTACTATAAACGATGATAGTTTCTTTATACGTACGCTTCAGATAATGATGACGATTTCATAAACGATGACGAATTTATTAATGATGATGTTGTACATGTATATTGTTCTAGTGATGATTCTGATTGATTGTATGTTATAGTCGTTATACATTTTGATTACTTAAAATTGTTTATTAGTTTTTTAAAGTATGTTTAGTGTATGTTCTAATATTTGTTAAACAGATGGCTCCACATGTTCCGAGGGGGGCATGGAGGAGATGGCGAGGGAACGAACTCCACATGAGCGTGCAAGAAATATATCGATGGGTTGTCAATTTTGTAAGTTACATGAAATTCTTAAATATATTGGAAATATTTTTAAAGTTTTAAATTTCTAAATTTTCAATTCTATGTTTCAATGTAGCAAACCCGACACGTCAGTGTGGAAAGGGAAGATGCTTAAATATGCGGAAAAAGTTCAATCTCAGTGGGCATAAACCTTTACCTGTGGAAGTTGATAGCATCGGGGGGACCTATAGATTCATAAATACAAATGGAAAAATGTTGTTTATCTCCAACTTTGTGGCAGATCATGTACCACTTCATTATAGGACTTGGAGACGTGTTCTTTTCAATTACTATGAAGCTATGTATCCTGAGATTGAAGTAAGTACAAAATAATTTTTATATGTGAAAATTTTTATACTTTTTAAATATTTCTTTTACTATTTAAATTTGTTTTTTTTATTGTAGTCATTTTTTGATCTTGATATGTATCAGGTTACATATATGTGAGAAGCCATTTGAGTGGTTGTGCTGAGCGACTGCCAAAGAGCTTATAAAGAGCACACATATCAAGTGAAAAATTATTTTGATAGGGTTGGTGGATATAAGAATGTGGAAGGTGCAAGGCAATGCCCACCATATGATATGGATGACGAAGCTTGGGATAATATGATTGATCTTCTTTTTTTGGATGAGGTTTATAGGAAGCAGTGCGAAAAAGGTAAAGAAAGTGGGTACTAACTTCCATTAACAAGTTCTCATGGAAGTAGAACATATGCAGACAGACGACGTGAGGATGTAATTAAATTTATTTGTATTATATAAAATTTTTATTATCACTTATATAAATATTTAATTGTTTTTGGCTTATTATAGAGAGAAAAAGAACAAGAACCGCAACATATAGAAGGTTGGAGACAGATGCGATTTAAAGAAAACCGGGGTTATTCTACACCGCAAGCAAAAGTAGTTTGGGTAAGTAGTAAACAAAGTTAATAAGTTATTTGATAAATATGTTATTATTATTATTATTATTATTATTATTAGTTTAAACTATATTATTATTATTTTAGTGTATAAATTTAGTTATTTGTTTTAATTAATATATTTTTAATTTTTTTCTTTAGTTTAGGAAAACATTCAACGAGAGAAGATGTTGATGCAATCAGAGCTCGGGGAGAACGAAAAGTTAAATGAAGAACAGTGTCTCGCTCGTGCCCTCTGTGAGAGACGCGGGCATATTCGTAGATTTGGAAAGAAACAAGCATCAACAATAATTTATTTCCAAATGAACATACCAAACGTTCTAAAGCTTCCACATCCCAATCTTCAGATAATCCCCAAGTTGCTATATCAACCCAACAAATGCAAATAATGCAACAACAAATGCTACAAAGGCAACAAATGTATAATAACACTTTTGCATCCGTCATTCTTAACTTCCAACCACAATTCCAGTTTAATCCCAATATGTTCTCACAAAATAACCCCGAAACAACCATCGACCTCGCAGAGGAGGAGGATAATGATGATGATGATGAGGAGGAGGAGGAGGAGAACTAGAATGACAATGAGAACAATGTTTGTTAAAAAACTTTTTTTTTTTGTGATTTTGTTATGTAGTAGAATTTGAACTTAAATTTTAATGGTATGTTATGCTTATTAAGTGTTTGATATTATTATGCAAATATCCTGTTTGGATTTGTTTTAAAAAACAGATTTGGTATATAGAATAAAAACTGTGAAAAATATCTAAAAAAAGGGTTTTACCGACGACATGTCATCGGTATAGCCTTTTAACTGTAAAAACCGTTCTACCAATCCCGACGATAAGCCGTCGAGACTATTAGAATGGAAGTTGGCTACACCTACTTTTGCCAACGACACGTCGTCGGTATTTGCTTACTCTTTTCCTAACGATAAGTCATCAGTATTGCCCCAACTTTTCCGGACGATAAGTCGTCAGTATTACCCAACTTGTCCAGACGACAAGTCGTCAGTATAGGATCCAAATAAAACTTTTTCTTATTTCCTTGAAAATCAATCCTGACGACCCTTTAATGACGATATGTCGTCTGGATTGGTAACTGTATACCGCAGCTCTTGTCCCGACGACATTTTCGACTTTTACCGACGGAGCTATGCCGACGACCTTTTACAGACGAAATTTCGTCTGTATATCCTTTACTGACGACATGTCGACGGTACAGTGTCCAAAATTGTCGTCTGCATAGGGCTCGATCCTTGTAGTGTTATAAAAAACTTGATGATTTTTGTGTATTTAAGAGCTTATTTTTTTTCTTTCACCCTAGACCCAAAATATGTTTGGAACAGCTCTGGCTCAATCGACTTGAATAGGAAGGCCGACTCATCTCAACCATCAAAAGATATATGTGAATCCTTCGACTTAGTGAATTTGTACACCTACAAAAAGACAACTCAATATAGTAACTAAAGTGTTGGTGATTTTAGTGTCACCATGTCATTTTAAGTAATTGGAACTAACATGTGAGTTAAGGGACTTCATAATTTGTACTCTAATGAGTAGTGTGGAGTGCACGCATGTATAAGATCGAATTAGAAGCCGGTTCGACGACTACTCGAGGGTCCGGGGGCAGCGCCCCTGGGTCCGAGGTTTCCAAAGGGGCAACGCCCCTTTGGTGGGATCTAGGGGCAGCGCCCCTAGTGGGGTCCAAGGGGTAGAGCCCCTGGTTGGGGTCCCGCTGCAACTAATGACGACCGAATTTTGTATGTGGTAACATAATGGAAAACTCAATTTCTTGAGGGTGATTATGGTAAAACTAACGAAACTCGTTAGTTTTGGTAACCCTAATCCGGATTAATATTACTTGCTTCCAATGCAACTAATGATGGCCCAACCCTAATGAAACCCTAATCTTGTCATACATACTTATAAAGCTAGCATTTTTCCTTGAACCTCATGCATTTCAAACCCCCATAAAAATTTGCAAGCACCCCATGCATTTGAAACCTCAGATTTTAATAAATACCATTCAAAAGTCTCTTAATAATGATTAACAAATCAAAGGTTTTATAACTTATATAATATATTTAATAAACAATTAATGGATACTCTACTATAAAAAGGTCAATCTTTTTTAGTAGATACACAAATACAAATTACATACAAAATTTACAAAGAAAACAAATTTAAAGTTTTTTGTGTTGGTTTGAGGGCGTTGAACAATTTTTCGAGCCATGTTATTATGTTGAAGTTGTTAATGTGCAAGTTTCTTATATACTAATTCTTTTTTGTATTTTCTTGATTTAAGTATTCTTTTAAGAATATCATTGTATGTTGTGGTTGAAATTTTAATATAAATTAGATTAGATTCATATTATTGATCATATGTTATGGAAGTTGATATATATAATATTTAATTAACTATTGTATACATGTTTGTATGTTTATGTTGCTTCAAAATAGTAATTAATTAAAAATCATAGATATGTCATATTATCCATATTATCTATGTAAGCCTTTTTAAAAATGCAAATTGTCTGTCTTATCACTTTATATTTTAGTATATGTTTAATATTTTAATAATAATAATAAGTATTTTTTAAATGTTTCTTTCACTTATTAATAATAAGAAGTGATTTTAAAATTAATAAGCAATAATCATAAATAATAAAATCAAATTACATGGATATGTCATATTATCAATGTAAGTCTCTTTTGAAATGCAAAATGTTTGTCTTATCACTTTATTATTTAGTGTATGTTTCGCATTTTAATAATAATATTAAGTGTTTCTTAAGAGTTTTCTTTAACTTATTATTAATAATAAATGGTTTAAAATTAATGAATAACAATTTTAAATGATAATAACATCAAATTATAAATAAATTGTATTTTAAATGAACATCATTATTGAAATTAGAAAATGATCGCATAAGTAAAACTATAATTAATCAATAATAATAATTGTTAAAGATTATACTAAATAGATAATTATATTTAATTCTATTAATGAGGAATGTGGGTTAATGTCAATGAACATTATTGTTCAAAATAATAGAGATTATATATATATATATATATATATATATATATATATATATATATATATATATATATATATTAGTTTAAAAATATTATCTCAAATTTAATGTCAATAACATAACCATTTTAAACATATATTTTTCAATATTTTAACAATATATTTTTAATATTCGTCGTGCAACGCGCGAGAATTCGTCTAGTTTAATATATAAACGACTCTTTTTATACAGAAGGGGGTTACGTTCTTTAGCTCACGTTTTCATCACACATTCACAGAACCCTTTAGCATATTGGCTTACGTTTTCTTACGTTTTCTGTGTCTAGAAATGTAAGTGTCCTTTTGGATTATCGTAGGCTGAATTTCTTGTAACCCAGACATAGGATAGAAATATTAGTTCGGAAAGTGATATCACGATCCAACTTGGTATCCAGATCTCCACCACAAACCCTAATATTCCCTATATAAAGGATGGTGGTAGTAACTAGATTTCAGATAGTCACTAAAAAAACTGGTTACTAACGAGGACTTTTCTTGTATAGCAATCATCCTATTAAAAACGTTTCATTACACATGAGCAGAAAAAGAAAAGCTAGTGGTTAATTACCCAATCGTTCCCAAAGCGTTAACCATCCTTCAATAGCAAAAAAGAAGAAATAGTTAGTGAAAGAGAAAAGCGCCACGCATGGCATTATTTGACTTGGAGAAAGTGCGCCGGACCCATTTTAATAGGAATACCATTATTAAACAAACACGCATACCTTAGTGGAAGATCCAAATGGTTGAGATCAAATATATTAGAAAGACAAAGAGATAAAATCCCACATGGTGGCTCAAATCCTCTACGAATATCCTCCTTTAATCAAATTACACAAAGTGGGACGCCACTCTAATCACCCTTCTATATATACATGTAAAATTTTCTTCCATTGAATTCCCATCTAAACAAACCATTGATCATACTCAACCATCTAAACATGTCAAGGCTATCTACTGAGCTCTTTCAACATGCATTCGGGCATTTTAATTCAAGAAAACTCCTACTTCACACCTATTCAAACCAACAACCAGCTGCTCCACCACCATCAACCCCACATATAGAACATAGCAACTTTGATGCAAATGTGGTGATGGTGTTGTCGGTGCTTCTATGCGCTCTAATTTGTTCACTAGGCTTGAACTCCATCATCAGGTGTGTATTGAAATGCACACGCTTAGTTGGTTCAGAAAGCAGCAGTAGCCAGGAAAGTACCTCAGCAAGGTTAGCCAACACTGGAATCAAGAAAAAGGCATTAAAGACATTCCCAACAGTCAGCTATTGGGAAGGACTGAAGCTACCAGGATTGGACAAGGAATGTGTGATATGCTTGGGTGATTTTTCAACAGGAGAGCTAGTAAAAATCCTGCCCAAGTGCAACCATGGATTTCATGTGCGTTGTATCGATAAATGGCTGAGTTCACATTCATCTTGTCCAACTTGCAGGCACTCCCTACTTGACACGTGTCAAAAGATTGTCACAGGTGGGAATAGCAGTGCCACATCCTCACAACCCCAACAGCAAATTTCAACTAATAACAGTACTATTCTTACCATAGTGCCGCTACAACATGAAGGTCTTTTACGAAATTATGAGTTTTAACCAGTTTCTTAACAAAATGGAAAGATCAAATGTAATTAGTGTAAACACCGTTAGAAAGATAGGTAGGAGTAGGCAGTTGAGTATTTAAGTATTTTTGAAAGAACAAAGTTCTTCCTGCGTATTAATTACAAGCAGTTTTGCAGCTTTGCGATTGTGTTGGTTAGTGTTTTTTCCATAAACTATATATCATAAGAATTTTACTGGAATGTATTTTATAATTATAACTAATTAACTATGTATTAACTTGTATTAAAATCAAAACGCTATCACATAAAGAATTAATAAGTTAATTAATTTTGGTGTTGTATTTCATTGGTTATAGAATCGTATAATTAATTACTACATTTTGGTGGTAATATGATGTGTAAAGTAACATGCTAATGTCACAAAAAAAAAAGTTGAATAGCATGTCAATACAACCCAAAGAACAACATTGCCTAGCAAGTTATTAATATCAAAAGTGTGAGGACAATTTTATATGCTTTTAATAACCTAAAGGTATTAAAGTTGATTATCATTAGAGCACAACACTATAAGAAATGTGTGAGCATTAGTGGGACGAGGGTCATCACTGAAGAGTACATAAGTCGCCGCTAAAGATATTTGCGGCGACCCATTGCCACTGTTGCTTCGTCGCAGTTGCTCCTTTTGTCGCCGCAAATACTATATGCCACCGCAAATAACCCGTCATAACTAAGTACCATAAACCTAACATCGTTGACTCTGCATGCGGTGTAAGTATAAATATCCATTTGTGAACCCATTGAAATGACTAACAACTTTTTGTGGAATTTTGGAGAGTTTTCTTTTTCCATCCGAAAAACCTATTAAACATATGTTGATGTGTTATGTATTCTTGATTCGTTATATTTATAAAGAATATTTTTTTTGTTAATTATTATTACCTTTTCAAGAAACCAGTTGGGAAATTCGGTCTTTTCGTCACTTTTAGGATGTTCATATTTGAATTGTCTATATTGATGACAAACACACACACACACACACATATATATATATATATATATATATATATATATATATATATATATATATATATATACATTTATATATAATTGATGAATGGAAAAAGTAACAATAAATAATGAAAGATAATTAAAAATAAGAACACATACTCGATGTATTGTCTGACTTCTTGATAACTATTCGATATAAACAATTTTATATTACGTTTTCCCCTTATATCAAGATGTTTGATTTGCGTTGCGCTGGCCGGTCGACACTTGGACTTAAACATCCAAAACTTTGCTTTTTCAATGACAAAGTCCTCGTTTCTTTCAGGTTGATTGAATTGAGTCTGCACATCTCGAAGGCACATCGAACAAAATGACAAAGCTTCTTCAACAACATAACCTTCAACTATACAACCTTCCGACCTCGCCTTATTTCTGACATAGTATTTTAGTTTTTTCATATACCTCGGATACATCCATCTCATACATACCGGGCCTCCGACAATCACTTCATCAGGTAAATGCAGAACTAAATGAATCATAATGTCGAAAAACGTTGGAGGATAAATCAACTCTAACTTGCACAAGATTCTAATAATGTCTTCTTTTTCTTTCCTCATATCCTTCACCTTAGTGTTCGGGGGAAAATTTGCATGAAAAACATACAAAGATCTACAATTGGTGTAGAAGTGTCTTTGTCCAATAACGCTCTAACTCCAATCGGTATCAAACATTGTATAAGAATGTGATAGTCATGAGATTTCAACCCAATATTGTTAGTATCATTATCTACCAGTTTCTTACTGATGTTAGATCCAAACCTATCAGAAAATTTACCATCTCTTATAAATTGACAAAAGATTTTGCGGTCAGGTTTCTTGAACGAGTAGCTTGCATGTCGTCTAGTGAACCTATTACCCTTTTATGCAATCATTGATTATGTCGGATATTCAGATTTATCAAGTCCTCACTTGCATATGATGTGTGTTTACTCTTATCATTCATCATAGAAGTACCCAAAAGAGTCTCACTCACATTTTTCTCTACATGCATCACATCTATGTTGTGCTTAAGCTGCAAAGAAGACCAATACTCGAGCTCAAAAAATATGCTATGTTTCGACCATTTCAACTCAAATCCTTATCGATCCATGTTTTCCTTGAGAGTGTTAGGATGTTTATCCAGTTTACGAAGTAGTAAACGACCTAGTTGCTCTTTTATGTCTTCATTAATAAAGTGTCTCGGGTTGCCCGTTAAATTTCAAACTCATACTTAATGGATCATCAACATCTAAGAACCGACGATGACCAATATAAACAACTTTATTTACTGCACGGTACGAGGGAGTGTCTTCAATGCAAGTCGGGCATGCTCTATACCCTTGTCCGCACCAACCCGATAAACTACTATGAGATCGAAAGTCGTTTATTTTCCATAACAACTTAGCTTTCATCATGAAGAATGTCTTTATCACTGCGTGTCACAACTAGCCTTTGTAGCTAAAAAATTTTGTCTTCATGTAAAGATCAACTCTTGTATAACTTGTAATCTAAGATGATGTCAAGTGCTATGTACATTCAAAATCAACCATTTGAACCAAAAATTCCTGAGTAAAGTTCAAAACCTACTTCAATAGATCTCATATACTCACCTATGGGTTTGAAACCCTAATATCCCGGTTCACACTCAGAATGGACCAGGATCCCCTTGTTGGGCCTAATGAGCCAGTAAACTCTCAATTTGGTTATTTTGGATCAAAGAACCCTATTTGGGTCTTAAATGGACCAATATTCATTAAATAATAGCATTTTTGGTCATAAGACTTCTCATGGGCTTTATTGGGCCTAAAACGTCTCATTTAGTTGTCATAGGCCTTAATGGGCCGTAAACTGGTTCTTGAACATTAATGGGCCGAAAACCCATTTTGTTCACCCTTTTGGGCCGTAAACCCATGAAAAGGGCCCAATGGGCCGAAATTTCCATATTAGACCCTATAACATTTGAATATATCCATTAAGGGCCCAAACTAATTCTTTTCACTTCCTTCCTCCTCATTCATGATCCATATCAATATATATATATATATATATATATATATATATATATATATAATTTATTTTACAAACTAAGTGCCTCCTAATTGTTGTATGGTGGACTTACATGCATATTTGAAAAGGCTATACTTTTGTGATTTGGGCTAGGCATTCTTTTGTATAGAGCTTGGTAGGTTGACAAAGTAATAATGTAGTGGTATGATGGTAGATTGATAGAACTGTCTGTGTGTGTGCAGCCACACACGTGTGTGCGGCTACACACGTGCGTGCGGCCGCACACGGCGTACATGTGTGTGCGGCTGCACTCATGTGTGCTGGTGTGGGTTGTATATAAATGGTTGTGTCAGTTTGTCAGGGGTACGGATGAACAGTGTATGTGTGACAGGTTGTACTTGACATTTATGTGATATAAATGTGTGCATGCTTGCTTTGATTCTTCTTCTACTCCTTCTAACACTCTATTTGATTACTATTATCTTATTGATTACTGATTTGGATCCATAGTTTAAGACTTACAAATTGAAAGGCTATACTTTTGTGGTTTGGGCTAGGCATTATTTTGTATAGAGCTTGGTAGGTTGATAGAGTAATAGTGTGGTGGTATGATGGTAGATTGATAGAACTGTCTGTGTGTCTGCAGCCACACACGTGTGTGCGGCCGCACACGCCGTGTGCGGCCGTACATGTGTGTGCGGCTGCACTCATGTGTGCTGGTGTGGGTTGTATATAAATGGTTGTGTCAGTTTGTCAGGGGTACGGATGAACAGTGCATGTGTGACAGGGTGTACTTGACATTTATTTGATATAAATGTGTGCATGCTGTCTCCGATACCAATTGTAAGTCCCAAACTATGCTGGTCACATTGCCAGAAATTGCTTAAATCGAATGTTTGTGCATCACTTGTCAAAAAGGGGAGAGAATGAGTCTTGAGGATGATCTTTAATTAGAAATTACTCAAGAACTCGATCTCGAGATGATGACTGGAAAGCAAAACAAAATAAGAATTTGGCAGTTTTTCAAAAGAACAAACAGGTTTTTCATAAATTCACAAACAATTTGTCAAAATCGACCCAAGCCAAATCTAAGTCGATTTCGTCAACAAGAAGCCCTGGATCTTCTAACTCTTCGAGTAGAAAATTAGTCTTCTCAAAGCAAACTGAAAAGAAAATTGTTTCAAAACCTAAATATAAATGGAACAGTTTCAAATGGAGTGCTAAGTTTTGAGAATGATAACTATGCCCCTGAATTAAAGCATAGTTTGTTAAGCGTATCCCAGATTTGCGACAAAGGCTACTCAACTCACTTCACAGATAAAGAATGTCTGATCTTAAAGCTAGGCATTGTCATTCCGGAAGAGTGGATTCTCGTAAAATTAAAGCGGGATGGAAATGCTTATATTATCGACATGAACAACAATGTACCTGATTAAGTCACTTGTCTCTTTTCCAAAGTCTTCGAACAAAATGCAATGTTGTGGCATCGTCGACTTGGTCATGCAAATGCAAAGAATCTGAATCATCTTGCTAAGAACGAAATGGTCCGTGGTCTTTTTGTCAGAGATTTTATTACTTTTGAAAAATGTGTTTCCTGTGCTCAAGGAAAACACGTTCGGAAACCACATTTGCCAAAGCAGGTCAAATCCATCAGTCAGGTGCTCCAATTGTTACATATTGACTTGTTTGGTCTGGTCAACGTCCACAGCATCAATCGAAATTCGTATTGTCTCGTTGTGATAGACGATTTCTCTCGTTTCACATGGGTCTTTTTTCTGTCCAACAAAGTTGGGATCACTAATCTTATCAAGAAGTTCATTGTGATGATCGAGAACCAAACTAACAACCGAGTGAAGGCGCTTCGTACAGACAATGGAACTGAATTCAAGAACGCTGTTCTTGATCATTTTTGTGCTGAGAAAGGGATCGTGCATCAATTTAGCTCCGTCTGGACACCACAACAAAACGGTGTTGCTGAACAGAGAAATCGAACACTGCAAGACGCTGCAAGGACGACACTTTGTGATGCTAAACTTCTAGTTTTATTTTGGGCAGAGGCAATCAACACAACTTGCTATGTTCAAAATCGTGTCCTGATCAACATAGCCCAGATGAAGACACCATATGAGATCCTCTATGGACACAAGCCATCTGTCAGCCATTTACGCGTATTTGGTTGCCCTTGCACCCTTCTTCACTAGGAATCCAACCCTAAATTCAATGCCAAAGCTGATAATTGTTATTTTATTGGTTACGCTGCTCGTACTGCTTACCGGGTATACAACAAGAAGACAAAACAAATTGTGGAGTCTTTCGATGTTCGTTCGCTTGAAGAGAATGAGACAGACGCTAGAGTGGGTCCTGATTGGTTATTCGATTACACATCTATATTCAAATCTTTTTGTGTGTCGTCTGAAAACCAAGCTGAGTCTTCCTCTGGCTTGAAGACTACAATTGAAGACGATAAGGAAGAGGTTGTCTACAGACCGCCATTGGTTTCTATTACTGATCTTCCGGTGGAGTCATCTGTTTCAACTGCTTTTCCAGAGTCTCCAACACCACAAGCTGCTCCACATGTTGATGCTACTCCTCTAACTCCAGATGAAAGAGAGTTCATGCACCAAGATGCGTCCACTATCACTCAAAATCTAATGGAATTTCTTTTTCCTGAACAAATATCAAATGAGTTAGTAGAAAATTCACCTCGTGACGCCGGTACATCTACTATGAATTCTTCAGCAAATGACGAGTCATTAATATCCATAATCTTCCAGTCTCATTCAATGACATCAGTCACAAAATATCCTCTCACATACAGCGCGATCATCTGATAGACAACGTCATTGGCCAGCTGAGCGACGGTGTTCGAACGAGAAGTGATAGTGGAGACGTCAACACATGTCTCTATTCTTGTTTTATTTCTCAAATAGAGCCCAAGAATGTCGAAATGGCTTTGAATGAGCCCAGCTGGGTTGATGTCATGCATGAAGAGCTTAATCAATTCGAAAGGCTCGGGGTTTGGAAGTTGGTGGAGCTACCTAAATACAAGAAATCTCTCGACACTAGATGGGTGTTTCGGAACAAGCAAGATGATTCGGGTTTAATTGTAAGAAATAAGGCGAGATTGGTGGTTCATGGGTTCAGACAAGTTGAGGGTCTTGATTATACAGAGGTTTTTACTCCAGTTGCGTGCGTGGAGGCTATCCATATCTTCCTCGCTTACGCTTCTCACGTGAACTTTATTGTATACCAAATGGACGTCAAGACAGCTTTCTTGTATGGCAAGGTGAAGGAGGAGATTTATGTTGACCAACCCCCTGGGTTTGTTAACTCCAAACTTCCTAATCATGTCTACAAGTTAGACAAGGCTTTGTATGGATTGCATCAAGCTCCCAGAGCCTGGTATGCTACACTCACACATCACTTGCTCGACCATGGCTACTCCCACGGCACTATCGATCAAACCCTATTCATCAAGCATGTCAGTTCAGACTAGATTCTTGTCCAAATATACGTGGACGATATCATCTTCGGGTCGACGAGTCCTCAGCTTTGCAAAGAATTCGAGGACGTCATGAAAAAGCGGTTCTAGATGAGTTCATTGGGGGAGATGACCACGTTTTTAGGGCTTCAGGTCAAATAGTGTTCAGCTGGGATCCTTATTCATCAAGCCAAATATGTGGACGATATGCTCGAGAAGTTCGGGTTCAGAGACGCTAAAACTGCTTCGACGCCCATGGCGGAGAGACCATTGCTAACTCCCGATCTTGAAGGCGAATCTGTAGATCACACGTGCTACAGATCAATGATTGGATCGCTGATGTATCTGACTGCGAGTCGCCCATACATTATGTTTGCGGTCTATCAATGCGCGCGCTACTAGGCTAATCCTAAACTGTCTCGTCTTACTGTTGTTAAAATAATTTTTCGGTATATCAAAGGCAGCCTAAAATTGGGTCTTTGGTATCCGAAAAATTCCGAATTTGACCTTTACGCTTTTGCAGACAGCAATTATGGTGGTTGCGAGCTTGACAGGAAATCGACCTCAAGCAGATGTCAATTTCTTGGAGATAGGCTGGTATCTTGGCAATGCCAGAAGCAGGATACTGTCTCAACCTCAACAGCAGAAGCAGAATATGTAGCTGCGTCTGTCTGTTGTTCTTAATTCATATGGATCCAACATCAGCTGTTGGATTACGGTTTGAATTTTCAAGAAACCCCTATATTCTGTGATAATGAGGCTGCGATTTAAATTGCCAAAAATCCAGTCCAGCACTCAAAAACCAAGCACATCGACATCAAAATTCATTTTCTCAGAGAATGTTATGTGCGTTCACTCATTCGGCTAGAACAGGTCCGTTCTGATAATAATATGGTGGATCTGTTCACCAAGCCGTTTAACAAAGCTCGATTCGATGTGCTGGTTAACTTTTTGAAAATGATTCGCTTTGAGGATTAATTTTTTTTTGTTTTTCTTTAGTTTAGTTTAAATTTGTGCATTTTATTTTTATTCTCTTCTATGCACAAATTTAGGGGGAGAAATAAACAAAAATCAAAAAACAATAGAAAATCAAAAATCCAAAAACATTAGAAAAACAAAAAAAAACAAAAATATCTCTTTGCAATGATGTGTTGGGAAGTGATATCAAAAGGTGATAACAGGCAATTTGGATTTGTGTAAGGTACCAAAGCTAAATTGTCTAGGCTTTGTGTTCGATGCGCTGGTAGTCACGAAGAATTTAACAGACTTAAATAGGTGCAGATGAACTTAAGGAATCTAGAGACTTGATAAATCTTGACCTAGATAGTTCCGTTTAGCCTGACAATACGACGCTCAGATAGGTTGAGCAAGGATATATACATGAAAATCCACCAGTCACATTAAAAGAACCCGTATCTAGAACTGTGGTTTAACTTTTCCTCGATGTACGAATTCTGTCCTTAATTCTGGTATTGATAGGGCGACTGGGGAATTCCGATAAAGTAGGTCTGTAGAAAATTATTTTCTTTCTTTCTTACTGTTAGTCATATGTTGCCTCCTCTACGTGATTGGAAGAGATCCAACCTGGGCTGCAACATATGCAAGTCTATTTCTCTGCATCTTATATCTATGAAATTCTTCCTATCTGTTAGCCATATGTTGTCTCCTTTGTATGATTAACAATCCGACCTAGTACACAGCATATGCAACCTTCTACTTCTCAATCCCTCAAAAACTATAATTAATCATAATCTAGATCTATCCTCTCTATGAATAATAGTCTGCTCACCTAAAGTAAGGAGTATGTCGGAAGTTGTAGATTATTGGGGTATATCAGGAAGCGGGAAACATATTCTAGTACAATTAAAATTGAACAATTATAGATTGTTTGTAGATCACGCTGCTCAATTTAGGTGGACAACAATATCCTTGGTCATCGTCGGACGAATGGTCCTTAGGAAGTTTTATATAGGAACATAGGATCAATTTGTCTTGTCACTTATAGCATGTCCAATTTTTGTCACAATTTTTCGTGCTTAAGTGGACCACAATACTGGCGACCGACCAGATTTATTCATGAAAGGGGAGGTACTAATAAATTGAAAACGATTGTCTAACAACTTTGATCCCACATCATAAAAGGTTAATCAATTTCCAGTTAGAGGATTAAAGTTAGTTTAGAATTGAATTTTTATTATTATTATCCTTTTATTTTGTTTTATTTTATGTTATCTTATTTTTTTATTTTTAGGAGCGATATACAAATTTTTCTTTTAAAATTTTAATCCTCAAAATGATTTATTTTTGAAATTTTTTGAGTATTGGGATTGGGATTTTATTTTAATAAAAAAAAGGAAAACGAAGGAAAAAGAAGCCCAAGGATAAAGAAGTATATAAAGGGGTGTGCGGTTCATGCTTGGTTACTGTTTACTGCTTTCAAAAAGGCAACCGCACACGCCTCTCATCTTCTCTCTCTCTCTCTCTCTCTCTCTCTCTCTTGAAAAACACTCAAATCTTTCATTTTTTTCAGAAATTGAAGCTTGATAACTGTAAGAACTAGTAAATCGACACCCACAATATGATTTTTATGCAAAATCGATCAAGAAAAGATGGTTAATCGAGGGTTTTTATTCCCGACTGTGTGTGTGTGCGGCTACACACTTCCTTGTGTGCGGCTGATGACGTTTGCGGCTGCACACATCCTTTGAGTTATAAATCGCGTGTGCGGCTGAACACTTCTATGTGTGCGGTTGCATACTTCATTGTGTGTGGCTGACCATGAACAGTTGGAATAATTGTATGATTGTACACTATGTGCAGCTGCACACTCTGTGTGTGGATGGATATAGGTGTATAGTTGTATACCCAAAATCGATAATTTTTTAATTGAAATTTTTTTTTGCCCTAATGTATGCTTGTGTTTTTCAGATTAACATGGGAGGTCTTGAATTTGCAAAGGTGCACAACTCAGCAATCTTTCTTGAAAATCCTCCAGCTGCTCACAATGATCTAATATTGATTGTTGAAGGTGTTAAGAAATGTTGTCTGGTTTATGCTTTGATGACTAGTCCAACGATTTATCAGAATTTGATTAAAGACTTTTGGAGATGTCTAATCGTCAAGAAAGATGACAAGGAAGAAAAGTATCTTGAAGGCCTGAGTATTCTATGGAAATTGACATTTATATCCAAGACGTTCTGGACCACATGGGGTATGAAGGATCATTTCCTCCTACCATCAAGAAACTACTTCCTCCTTGTTGGAAATATTTAGCTCATGTATTTGTGAGCTGTATTTTCGGAAGGAGATCAGGACCAAACAAAATCTCTCTGCTCAACACAGGAGCCATTACAACCTTGGCTTCAAGGATCGAGTTTAATTTTTCAAAATTTATCCTGCACGAATTGATTCTAAATGTTGAAGGAAACAAGAGAGACAAGTTTTTTATGTACCCGAGATTTCTTCAAATTATCTTCAATGTCATGCATTATGAGCTCAAAAGAGGAAATGAGACATTGATCTTAAGTCTGTCGGTCCAAGTGCTTTTCGATTGATGAAGCAGAAAAGGGGTGGAAAGTTTGTTTTTGAAGGGAAATTCCCTTTAATAAGATTTGGAATTTTTGCTGAAGATAGTAATCAATCAGATTCAGAAAATCACTATAATCCTACAGAGATTGATGATGTTGTGATTTCAACTTCAGAGCCAGAGATTGAAGAAGTTCATGATTCTCCTATAACAATAGTGGCAGAGGAACATGATCATCTACACAATGTGGAAGTGGAAACACAGTTTGTTCATGAAGAAGGCGATGAGGATCTTCATGAAGATGTTGATTTTCTGAAAAGAGATAGATTTTATTGGGATCAGTGATGATATCCCTTCGAGCATTGAACTCAATCTTGACGATGATGATTTTGGTCCACTTCCGAGGTTTGACAGCAGGTGCTTTAAAAAGGTCAATGAAGTTGCTCAACCAGCAACCAAGACTGGGGAAGACGTTGCTCTCAAAAATTTTCTCTCCTCTTCCAAGCCTATAGAGGTCTCTTCAGATCAAAGAGATGTGATTTCAGAGATTCCTCCCTCTGATTCAACTGTCTCTATTTCTGCTCTGCTTTTGAGTGAATCAACGCAGCCACAAACCTCCCAGTCTCCTTTGAAAAGAAGTCGATCGGATTCAAGACTGAGAGTGCCCTCTATAAGCCAAGCACCACCAGTCTTATCCACTTCTACCAACACTACTGTCACTACTACCACTACTACAGTCTCTATTCCACCACTATAGTCAGAAGAAGGCTTGAGCACAATATTTGAAGCAGGTGGCTCATCCTCTATTCTAGAGTATTCTCCTACACGACCCTCACTGGATGAAGCCTCGATCAGATAGGCCAAGCACCTTGCTCAAAACAGTCCAACTTCTTCCTCTCGGGGTAAAGGCATATCTTTCGGGGAAGATCATTCAGGTGATGACAAGACTTCAGTGTCAATACTTTGGGAAGAAATTGGTATTCTTAGGAAAGAACTTATAGAGAAGAGCATTCTACTAGAACAACACACTTCTTATATAGAAGAGCTCAAAGAAAGAGATGAAATGAAGACGAAACAGATTAAGGATCTACAGACAAATCTTGGCTCTATGACAGCTTTTTTCTTAAGTTTGAAGAATATTCTATATGATGCCTTCGGTGATAAGGTTAAAGCTTTGTTTCAACAGCCGCACAGAATTGAAGATCCTCCCGTGGCTGCCACCCAATTTACTCATGGCGACTTTCCAGTTGATTCACCTCCTCCTAGAACAACTACCATTGTCAATCAGTTTGAGAAAGAACCTGAAAACAGCAGATCTCGCATCACAATCAAACAAGGGAAGAGAACCGTCATTGCCAGCAAAAGTGACAGATTACAATTTATGAAAAACTCGAATGAGAATCGCAAAGTTAAAGATCCTGTGCTGACTGTGACAGATCTCAAAAAGAGAAAATTTGGTGACGAGTTCAGAGACAGATCCAGAATCAGAATGTGGGCTTTTGATCCCGAGTCAAACATGTGGGTTGTAAAAAGAAACTCATGATTTCCTGAGTATTAAAAAAGTACTCATGATTTTAACTCGTGGACTAAAGTGGATATTGCCGAACTTTCAAGAGCCCCATTCCATAATCCTTCAGAAGATCCCAACGCGACAAATTTCAAAAGATTTCTTAACAGGCAGGTCAAGGAAAACTTCTCAAAAATGAAAACTGCAAGAGCCTTATAAAGAAAACATAAGGAAATTTTGGATCCTGAATCAGGCAAGCCCATGAAGATTATCCTATGGCCAGCAATGAAACAGCAGACGGAAATTCCTATCCCTCAACACTTTCATGAGGGATACCTTGATAATATGGAATTCTGGGCGTATGATGATGAAACTGCCACTGCTGCCATAAAATTCAAGGGTAGAGAACAAGTTTTAAGGCTGATAAGTGCTAAGGATCTTCTAAGATTCAGAGAAAGAGATATTCATACTCTGTCTCGTCACCAAATCATATGTCGAAAGGATGTCATGGAAGCTGCTGCAAAAGATTTCATTGGATTGGTCGCCACGATCATTAATGGGAGACTTTGGATTGGATCCATGGGAAAGTCTGATCTGAAGTTGTTTGAAAAACCCTCAGAATGAAGACCAAGTCTATGCTAGCCTCAAACCAAGGGGGAGATTGAAAGGCTATACTTTTGTGGTTTGGGCTAGGCATTCTTTTGTATAGTTCTATCAATTTAGTCGGGTATTTCTAGGCTCTTGATGATTATGATGAAGAAACTTAACCTAAAAATCAATGATTCAACATGTTTTAATAAGAAAATCATAGTATACGGTACATTATTTAAACCATAATTTTAAAAGTACGATGTTATGATAGAAATAAACAAAAGTATAATGTTACAATTAACAAAGGTATCATATTTCTATTAATTATAACATCATACTTTTGTTTATTTTCTATTATTGCATCGTACTATTAATCTTATATTACATAATGTTATGGTTTAAAAAATATATTGTTTAATTTGATTTTATATGTAGTTTAATTTGATTTTATAATTAATTTAATTTGATTTTAAAATTAACTTAATTTGATTACATAGTTAATTTAATATTTTTTTATTATTATTATTTTAATTATTTTAATTTGATTTTATAGTAAATTTTATTTTATTTTAATATTAATATTAATTTAATTTTAAAATTAATTTAATTTGATTTTATAATTAATTTAATATGTTCTTTTTTGTTAGTGGTATAATTTTTTTAAATTAATTTAATATGATTTATAATTAATTTAATTTTATTTTATTATTAATATTAACTTTGTTTTATAATTAATTTAAAATTACTAAAAGTACATTGCTATTAATAACCTAATTAAGCTAAAGTTGTAATGACCAATATTAAGTCACTAACAAAATTAAGCACTTTGAAACCATATTAACAAGAAAATAAAAAAAAAAACACAATAACCATCTAATACAATCATACATGTAAATATAAACACTTCAACTTATTAAGCACTTTAACTTATCAATTAAGCACTTTACAATACAAATAATAGCATCTAAATACAAAAACTATAACTTATCAATTAATAACTTTATCACTTCATCTAATATACACCAAACTATTAAACCCAAATATCCCATAATCATATATGTATACAATACATTCAATTCCAATGTTCATTTCATTTTAGACATACAACACAACTTCCATATTCCAATTTCGTACAATTAAGCATATAATACATCCAATGCAAATTCCAATTTCAAACAATTAAGCAATACATCCAATTTCATACAATCATACATTATAGCACCTACCAATTTAGACATCCAATTTCAATTTCATACAAATTTATGCATCTAAATACAAAATCAAACAAACCATGTCTAATTCCATTTTCATGCCAATACACCACAATGAGGATAAAAACAAATCAGTTATACAATAGGTTGCATAAATATGAGAAAACATATATAATCACTCAAAATGCGTAAATTAACATCAAAAAAGAAGGTCTTGGTCGCCCTTAAAATCACTAACGAAACAAAATCTTAGAAAACATATAAATCAATGATACAACAGGCGACGCAAGGCATTAGCGGCGATATGAAACGCGTCAATTACATGTCGCCGCTAATATATTGCGTCACTGCTAAAGGCGTTGTCGCTAATGCCCATATTTCTTGTAGTGCAAGGAGAATCTCGTCATTTCATTCCTCTTTTTTGAACCACTTAATTTTGTTGATCAATTAGTTAGTTATGAGATTACGTCAACTACTTCCATTTTTCTTATATATTTTAATTGTAATCTTCGTGTTAATCTAAGAAGTTCATTCCAATTTAACTCTGTAAGTTGGTATCAAAGCATTTTTACCTTCCGCCTCTGATTCGTAGTTAATTCATACTCTTTGTTCAGTCAACACTTTTATCCATGGTTACATCTCATGCTTCTTTATGTGGTGCACTCAAATGTATTTGATTATCTCCATAATTTAGATTAAGTTATTGATTCTCAGGTTCTAAACGGTGATAATTAGGTGTGGGAAAACATGAGAATCGAGTCTGCAAAACATAAACAAATCGAACATTTTCTAACCTTATTTATTTATTATTACGATTCCTTGTTTCATAACTATTTGCTTATACTTCCTTGTTTATCTACAATTCGAGTTATTCCTGCATTTAAATTTCCTTGATCTAATGATATAAGTAATCTGTTCTAAAATATCAAATTCTTTATTGTATCAGTGTAGAGCATGAACCTGCGATAAACCTTACTGAACATGGCTAAAGACAGGTTGGAAAAGTCCAAGGATGAAGGAGGAGTTCCGGTCTATGCCAACTCTCCCTAGGGTTGTTCACTATTCGGATAAAACTGAATTATCCAATCGTACAATTTGGATTGGATTATTCGGTTCGGTTATTTGGATTGAAAGAAATTTTGAAAAACATGAACTCAACACTTTCCCAACATCAACAATCCATTCAATATGAATCAGATGGTTTATATCAAACAATTACAACGGAAAATCTACATTTACACTCTATCACTCTGATTTATACATGCTTTATATCATAAATTGAGAAACCCTAATATGATACAAAGAACGAGAGAGAAAGGAAAATATTTGTGAAAAAATGAGAACAAATGAGATAACACCTCTTGAATCAACAACGACATCAAATATATACCCCACGTCATGAGAATGACCCGTAAACAAGAATACCTATTCATTTTTACAATAGACAAAATTGCAAAAATGGTCCCTGTGATATGCATTTTTTTTGGGGTTTTGGTCCAAACCACGAGTTTTTTGGGTTGGTGATCCTTTTGACTATGTTTGCTTGTGATTTTGGTCCCTGTCCAAACTAAAATGACTATTATACCCTTAATGAATTTAGTTTTCATTTTTCTTTTACTTTTTAAAATTGTTATTATTAATAAATATAAAAGTGCGCTCTCTTCTCTCTCTCTCTCTCTCTCTCTCTCTCTCTCTCTCTCTCGGCCTTTATAATCATCTCTTAAAATATCGACCCCTTTTGTTGCTTCGTTTTCGACTTACACTCAACGGGCCGTTCGGAGATGGTCGGTGGAAGTAGCAGCTATCGGCAATGGCGATGTAGTGGCGGAGGCTTCTCTGATGACTTTTCGATGCTTCATTTTTGACTTACACTCGATGGGAATGACACAAGGGAGGAAGGAGGAGTTGGTGGTGATCGAAATTAGTGGTTGGCGATGGTTGGAGTCCTCATAGTGGCAGCGACCAAGGTGGGAGCGGGTGGTGATGGTAGAGTGGGCTAGCGTTGCAGGCGGGTAATGGAGCTCCGACGACCTCCTGTCATTTCATTCTTGCTCCTGTTCTACGGAAACTATGAGTTGGGGATGAGAGGGACGTCGGGGAAGGTGTTTCCGACAGTAACGATTGTAGTGGGTGGTGGTGGTTTGCCTTGTCAGCCCAAGGGAAAAACAAATGGTGGAGGCTGGTGGCAGCTCCTGGTGGTTCTCTATGGCACAACTACAACAACATCGCCACCCCTTCTTGGTGGTGGTTGTGCTTGACAGTGTAAGAAGGAAAGGAATAAAAGAATAAAAAATAGAACGTGAAGGGTGGGTGATTGAGGGTGGTTAACAGTGGTCAAAGGTCACCGATGGTGGGTCTAAGGCGGGGTAATGGTGGTGCAGGGGTGATGATGTAGTGGTGGTGTTAATGATGAGAATGCAAGTTTATTTTATAACCACTAACTCTAAACATGGAGGTGAAGGTGGTGAATGGGCTTAGGAAGATTTTTTTAAAAACATTTTAGTGTATATCACTATTTGATTAGGAGGGAAAAGAAATTTTGCAGTTTCTTTTTGTATTCATTGACTTTCAACGAGAGAGAGAGAGAGAGAGAGAGAGAGATAGGTGGGCCCAAATTAGTTATTTATTTTCTTTTTCCTTTAAATTAAATAGAAAAATATAAAAAATATATCATAAAGGACATTTTAGTCTTTTTAGTTTTCCGAGGGACCAAAATCACAAGCAAACATAGTCAAAAGGACCACCAACCCAAAAAACTCGTGGTTTGGACCAAAACCCCCCAAAAAAATGCATACCACAGGAACCATTTTTGCAATTTTGTCTTTACAATATTAACACTTTAGCCCACGCACAATTAATAAGACACCACAAACTATCCAGAAACCAAATAAACAAATATTAAGTTTGAAAATTATAAATGTATATATTTTTAACATCCCCCCTCAAACTTAACATTTGAAAAACATTACTTTTTAGAAAAAATATCTATAAGACCTAATTTGTCTGAAAAATAATTAGGTTGTAAAGAAAATAAATATTTTGTAAGAACATCAACAGTTTGTTCAAGAGAATCAATTTTAGCTACCTTAACAATGCATTTATCAATTTTTTCTCTTACAAAATGAACATCAATTTCAAAATATTTCATTTTTTATGAAACACTGGATTAACAGCTAACTCGATAGCAGACTCATTATCACAAAAAAAATAATGGAGTTAAATCTTTAATACCAAGATCATACAAACATTTTAACACTTATAAAATTTCACAGGTAACAGACCCCAAAGCACAATATTCTGATTCAGTAGATGATCTGGATATTGTACTTTGTATTTTACTTCTCCGGGATATAAGATTTCCACTAAAAACACCAAATATCCAGTAACATGTAACTTCCCGACTCCCAGGTATGATATTTAATTATATTATTTCTTTTGATAGGTCAACTCGCCAAGTAGAGAATATTATGGCCACGGGATTTTAGAGTCTACTTGACGAGTCGGAGGACCCCGACTCAGCGAGTAGGAGCTGAGTGAGAAAACCCTAAAAAATATTAGTTAGAATATGATATTCGTGCCCTTCAACAAAAAGACCAGAGTATTCAAGATTTCTATACTTCTATGTCTGATTTGTGGGATCAATTGGCTCTTACCGAATCTAAAGAGTTAAAGTATTTTGAGCCTTATATTGCTAAGAGGAAAGAACAATGTATGGTCCAATTTTTGATGGCCTTTCATTCTGATTTTGAAGGCCTACGTGGAACGATTCTTCATTGCTCCCCCTTCCTTTAGTGGACTTTGTTGTTCATGAGCTGATTGTTGAAGAGACTTGTATCAAGTCTCGCGTGGATAAAGATTTTAAAGCAACCTCCATCCCTACTTCCACTCTTGTTGTGCTTACTGTTTACTTTAATCAGTGTTGACAAAATCCAAGGGTTTCTTATGATGAGTGTGCATTCTACAAACAGAAAAATCATTTAAAACCTCAGTATCCATTGTTAGTTACAAGCATAAATCTGGTCAGCCTTAGTCGGGACAACATAATAGTTCTGGTTGACATAAGTTTCAGCCAAGTTCCTTTCGTACTCCGTGTAGACCTCGTCCTCCATAGTTTGTTGCTGCTACACCACCAGTTGACACTGAATCTGTTAGAAACATGTCACTATATGCATTGGATCCCAAGGTTTTTGAGAGTTTCAGATAGTATTTGGCCTTTAATCCCATTGCCATTTCTGCATAGATGTTTCATTCCGTTCCTACTTCATCCGGTACCTCAGGTATTACCGCATCTTTGTGGGTTTTAGATTCTAGTGCAACCCATCACATGACTCCTCATTCCTCATCATTTACTTCCTTTTCACATGTGTCGTCTATCTCTATTATGTCCGCTAGTGATACATCTATGCTATTTGAGGATGTTGGGTTTGTCTCTATTTGTCATATCACTCTCCCTGATGTTTATTACATTCCCTAACTTACTTTTAATCTTTCTTTAGTTATTCAGTTGTGTAAGTTTGGTAAGTGGGTGTTCTTTTTTTATTCTATTTATGTTATACAATATTAACACACCCAGAAGTTGATTGGTATCGGCCGTGGGGTGGGGGAACGTTATGTCGTGGAGGTTCTCAAAGCATCTCTTGTTGTTGCCTCCAACATTGATTTGTCTTCTTTTCATTTGAGTCCTTTGTCATCATAGTTTTATATTTGGCATTCTCATCTGGGATATATCTATGTAGCACATTTTATTTTTCTATCATCTAGTGGTGTTTTGGGTCATTTGAACACTAGTGATATTTCTGATTGTAGTGGTTGTAAACCGGCAAAATTCTTTGCTTCACCTTTCAGTAAAAGTATATCTTGTTCTACTACTCCTTTTGATATTACACATTCTGATGTGTGGGGTCCTACAGCAGTATCCACAAAGGGTGGGTCAAGCTATTATGTATTTTTTATATATGATTATACTAGATATACCCAGTTTTATCTTATGAAACGCATATCTGATTTCCTTGGCATTTAGATAAATTTTAGAGCTCTTGTTAAAACTCAACATTAGGCTGTGATCAAGTGCTTCAGGTGTGAGTTAGGGGTGAATATACCTCTAATGATTTTACACAGTTACTTGTTTCTGATGGTACCATACACCATCCATCGTATACTAACACTCCTCAACAAAATGATGTGGCCGAACGAAAACACCGTTATATTGTTGAGACAACCCGCTTATGGATGCTATCTGCGCAGGTCCCAAGTGCCTTTTGGGAAGAAGCAGTCTTCACTGTTGTTTATATGATTAATTGTATCCCTACTTCATTGAATTCAAGAATGTCTCCTTTTCAGAAGTTATATGGTCACCTACCAGACTGCTCTACCTTACGAGTTCTTGGATGTACTTGTTTTGTTCTTTGTCCTCATGTTCAGAGGAGCAAGTTGGGGCCGAAATCTGCTATTTGTGTATTTTTGGGGTATGGTGCTGGAAAGAAAGGATATCGTTGCTATGATCCTGTGAGTCAGAAGTTATATGTTTCCCGACATGTCACTTTTTTGAAACATATTCATTTCTACTCAATTCCCGCTATAGCCCACAATGTAACGAAGTTAGACCTTCAGCATATTGATCCTTTCGATGAGGAGATAGAGGCTAGAGACCCATCTATGCCACATCATTATTTAGCTCATGACACACCCACTTCTTTAGAGAGTTCCTCAACTCCTCCTGGTCAACTGTTGAAATTGAAGATCCACCTCCAGCACCACCCCTTAGAAGGTGTACTCGTCCTATCAAGTTCACCAAGCATCCATATTTTCCTTACTCTACATACTCATAACCAATTGTTTCATTTATAGCGAACATCCATCATCTATATGGACCTAAATCATATAAAGAAATTGTATTAGAACCTCTCTGGCAGAAAGTTATGGCTGAGGAACTCACTACTCTTCATCAGACTTATATATGGGATTTGGTTTCCCTTCTTCCCGGGAAACATATGATTGGTTGTCATTTGGTGTATAAGATAAAAACAAAAGTTGATAGGTCTGTTGAGCAGTACAAGGCCAGACTTGTAGCAAAATGGTATTCCCAACAGTACGGTTTTAACTATGAGGAGACCTTTGCCCTAGTGGCAAAGATGATGACAGTTCGTATTATGATTGCAGTTGCATCCGTTCAACTATGGAAGATCTTTCAAATGGATGTCAAGAATGCTTTTTTGAATGGTAACTTCCATGAAGAGGTTTATATGTCTCATCCCCCAGGAATTCGGTACTAGTCGGGTGAGGTTTCTCAACTTCGCTATGCTTTGTATGGTCTCAAGCAAGCACCTCGGGCTTGGTTTGAGAAATTCTCGACAATGATTACCTCTCTTGAATTTATCCAAAGTAATCATGATTCGGATTTTTTTGTTAGATGCTCGAGTGCAAGACAGATTCTTTTGTCCTTATATGTGGATGACATGATTATTACTGGTAATGACCATGGTGGTATTGAGCCTTTGAAGCATGATCTAGATCATCGATTTGCTATGATGGATTTGGGCTTGTGGCGTTATTTCTTGGGTATTGAGGTTGCTCAGTCTAAGAAACGGTATCTTCTTTCTTAGACTAAATATATATCTAACTTGTTTACACGGGTGGGCCTCTCTGACAATCGGATTGTTTATACTTCTCTTGAAACCAGCACACGATACTCTCCTACTGATGGTGTTCCTTTGTGTGATCCAAATCTTTATTGCACTGTTGTGGGAAGTTTAGTTTATATTACAGTACTCGTCCGGATATTGCTCATGATGTTCATGTTGTTAGTCAGTTTGTTACTGCTCCTACCCTTGTTCATTGGGGAGTTGAACTCCATACTCTGAGATATCTTCTTGGCACTCAGTTTCAGAACCTCTTATTTCCCTCGACATCTTCTCTTGAGTTACATGCCTATAGTGATGCTGATTGGGATGTTGATCGTCATGATCGTAAATCCACCACTGGATTTTGTGTATTTCTTGGAGAGTCTCTAATTTCATGGAAGAGCAAGAAACAGGACGTTGTCTGTAGATCTTCCACGGAGGCTGAGTATGGTGCTATGACTGTGACTACATGTGAGATTATCTAGTTACGGTGGTTGCTTGCGGATATGGGAGTTCACATTTCTTCACCTACTCCCTTGCATTGTGATAACAAAAGTGCAATACAAATTGCGAAGAATTCTGTTTTCAATGAGCGGACAAAGCACATTAAGATTGATTGTCACTTCCCGTGTCATATCGCTTCCATTTCCAGCCTACAAATATTTTTACGAAGGCTCTATCGGCATCTCGGTTTCGGTTCTTGTGTGACAAACTCTCAATGCTTATTGATGTGACATTGTGAGTTTGATGGGGGGTGTTAGCCTATATGTTATTATCCCACATATTTATGGACCCTTTAGGCTTTAGCTCATTAGAGTTTTGTCTTAGCTAGTATTTATTCTCCACTTTGTTCTTTGTAATCTTTATGTTTTCCATTAAAAACCTTGTAATTTTTTTCATTCGATTGACAATATTATAGGAAAAACATCAAGATATATGTATGTCTACATTTTTCTAAACACCAAACGCCTCTTTTTCGATAGTATCTTCTAAAAAAGTAAACACTTTATTCATCATGGAGTTAAGCAATTTTTCTCTTTGTAGACGAGTTGGATTTATCGACGGTTCATGGCCAAAACCAAGAAATACTAATCATGTTATGTACAAATCATGGATATGCAATAACAAATTAGTCGTTTTGTGGATTCTCAATTTGGTAAAGAGATATTTGTAACATCCATAAAATAAAAATATTTGTAATCATAAAATTTAGTTAGGATATAAAATTATGTTAATGTAAAGAACTACGCTTTTGTATATTGATGAAAATGGCCAAGTGATCAAATTGTGTTATACGAGAGACAAAATTATAATTTTTTTTCCAAATAATTTTCAAAAATAAGTTTAACTAAAATTTATGCGTTAAAATGTCATAATATGTATAATGTGTATGTATGATGTTACGAGGGAAATCTCCAGAAAAGTCCTAAAATTTTATCCTAATTTACGAAAAAACCCCAAACTAAATTTTGTTTACGAAAAAAGTATGAATTACCGGTAAAAATGACGATTTGACCCCCTTTTTCCAGTTTACCGGTTTTATTACTTACCTGTTTCACTAAAGTCCAATTATTTTACCCTAATTTGCGAATAAGTCCCAAAATAAAATTTACTGATGATTTGACAATTTGCTCTATGTAACATACATTTTACCGGTTTCATTGCTGAGCCGGACGCCTAGTTATTAAATGAGATGATGAGATGGATATGTTGAATTATATAATGCTATGTTTAGCATAAAACTTGATATCCTGATGTATTGTATATCTTTTTAGAACATATAATGCATCCAACGAAGACTACAATATTTACATAAACTAAAAACAACTGCGTTATTTTTTATGTTTATAAGAAATGTCTAATTGTCTATCTAATTTTATGTAACCCAATATATCCATCTCATTAGACATTAACTCATTTTCTACCTTTTTTTTTCTTGGAAACACACATTTTATTAGTTTCATTGCTGACATAGATACATAGTCATAAATGAGCCGATGAAATGGATATCAAATTTTACAGTAAACGTGACATTATATAGTCCATCGTATTCATCTTATCAGCTAATTTAATGACTAAGTGTCTAAGTCAGCAATGAAACCGATAAAATGTATGTTAGATGAAGAAAAGGGTCAAATCATCGGTAAATTTTATTTTGGGACTTATTCGCAAATTAGGGTAATATAATAGGACTTTAGTGAAACATATAACTAATAAAACCGGTAAACCGGAAAAAATGGGTCAAATCGTCATTTTTATCGGTAATTCATGTTTTTTCGTAAAAAACTTTAGTTTGAGACTTTTTCATAAATTATGGTAAAATTTTAAGACTTAATAGAAGATTTCTCATGTTATGATTATGCAATAGATAAAGAAAATGAGTAATTATAGTGCCATTAGACTAAAAGTTTCGGGAATCCAAAATAATGATGAGATAAAAAAGTAACCAAATGTTTTAAAAAAAAATAAATAATAACCAAATGATATAAGGTAAAGGGTATAAAACAGGAAAAAAAGTAAGCTCTTATCTTGGAAAAAACAAGGGAACCTTTCTCTCGCCATGGACAACCATATGTGAGGGAAGATTAGGGATGAGTATGGGACAAAATTGGTACCGACCCGTACCGTTCCTGATTTCCACAAAACCGAATTTTGTTAAAAGTCAATCCCGAATACCAAACCGAATTAACATCACCGGTACAGGTACCGAGAATTGTACCAGTTTTCGGTACTAGTACCCGTACCGACGGTACCGATTCCCGAATTTCATGTATTTTGAGTACCAAGTACCGTCCTATATTTTTAAATTCGGTACCGGTTCCAGTACTGTATTGTATCGGTACGGGATCGAAATTCAGGACAAACTGCTCATCCCTAGGGAAGATGGTTGTAAGAAAAGAGTGATGAGAATATATCCCTTACTCTCTTTCATCTTGTGATTGGTCAATTTTTTTTCATAGACATTTTTAATATTTATTAAATTATATATATATATATATATATATATATATATTAAAAAATTATAAAAATTACATTAAAATTCATGGTTTTTAATTCCTTACAAAATAAATATAATATTTGTATAAAGTATAATGAAAAATAAAAATATAAATAAAAAATAATAGTTTCCTATCTTTTGGTTATGAAAAAAAAGTAAGAAAAACTGACGTAAGAATTAAAAAAATTAAAGATTTTTATGGATACATACAAATTGTCAAAAACTAATTTAACTTTCTACACCTATATCTTACTATCTTATAAAAGAAATCTAACTATTTCTAAAAATAGATTTAATATAATAATATTTTTTTAAGATGTCCAAACCATTAAGCTAATAGTATAACAAAACATTAATAAAATAATATTAAAATTTTAAATCACCTATCTTTAAGATCTTATCTTTTCTATGGTTTTGACTTTTGGCCCCGTTAAAATAGAGTTACATTGACTCTTTGGTTGCTTTTGACCAAACCCGTCTCATAAACCTAATTTAAGTCTCCTGAGATCATGACAAATATCTCTCGATTCTGGTCAAGCCCTCTCCTATATACAACGTCATCGTAGCAATTCAACAGTCACCACCATATCGTCGCCATTAAGCATCCATCATCATCTATCAGACGACATCATACTCTTGGCTCTAATATTACCAACGTCTTCCTTCCACCTACAACCATCCACATTCACCTACATCGTACCATCCCACCTTAAAGCTAGACCCAGTCTTGCTTGCTTCGTTCACCCCCTTATCTTCAAAAAAAGTCGCTCTGCCTCCTTATGTCCACCAACGCTACTAATCGTCTCTGGTCCAACTGATATGACTTAGATCCTGCAAAAACATTTCACATACATTATAGTGTTATAACAGGTAAATTGACAATAGTTTGTAGTTAGGGATCATGGTAAATATATTTTGCACTCTATCTATTCGATCAAGTGCTTCAAAGGGTGTTTAACATATATATTTTTTTAATCAGGTCTAGAACGAGTTTTGGATCCAAGAGAAGATAATGAGTCTAAAGGGGGGAGATGTGCAGAGGTCGCCACTAAAGAAAAACTACAAAAATAAATAAATTAAAGACAGTGATGGAAAATCAGGGTTCTGTCAAAGCCAACCTTGGTTCCTGGTAGTTTTCTAATTTTCAATTATCAATACAACTTTTAATTTTGATTTTCTTTTCTATTTTACTTCTGATTTTTTAGCAAGTGTCGTCAACTTCCTATTAGATAAACATTATAAGTTTCCAATTAGCTTATAAATGAATATGTTATTGATATCTTTTGGTATAATAACTTATGCATCAAAGAAACGCATATATGATTATTTTGTTGGAATGAGATATTATTAGCTGAAGAGTTAATTTGTGAGATTGATCTGAAATTAGTTATATGTACGTATTTGTTTCATCCATGTTTCCGGCAACTACCACTATCTGAAACACAAACGTCAATGTATCTATCTTTCAAAAACCCAACTCTCTAAGTGTTTGTTTAACTTAGAGTTCCAGTGGGACCTAGATCCATGTTTTGAGTTGAAGATCCATGCATCTCTTTCACTTTGAAATCATAACTGTTGGATCTACTCTGCCTTTGGCTTTTATTTCTCTTATCATCATGTTTTTAACAGGGAATAAATAGGAATGAAAATGAAGAGATTACGAGGAATTGCAACAATTTCATTATGGAGTATGCCTCTTGGATCTCTCAAGTCTCAACAAAGAGCATGCCAATGATTTTCTATCAGGTGCATGTCGAGCAATAGAGATATTTATATATCTTGTGTTCCTTGAAATATAATATGATTGCGAATGAAATATATTGTTAAAACATATTTGTACCAAAAAGAACTAATTGCCGAAACAAATTATTTATCGCCCGCCGCTTTGCGCGGGTAAACGACTAGTCAAGTGAAAAGTGAGCAAATGTCTTATTTAAAACTTATCAATATAGTTTATTTTTTAACATATTCATTGCAAACTCCACGGTATTTAATTACCATAATCATTTAATTAACTTTATCATTTCATATTTGAATATTCTTTTTAAGTTATTTTGTAAAAGATAAATAAAAAAATATAGTTTTTTTTTCATAAAATAATAATATAAATATAATCATAAAAAGGTATATTCGAAAAAAAAATCCAACAACCGAGAGTCTGAATAAGTTTGATTATTATTATTATTATTATTATTATTAGTTTTTTTTAACTTTAGGCTAAATGAGAAAAAAAAAAAAGGAAACTTAGAAATACCGTAGATTGAATAAATAAAAAAATATATAAAACGGAGTTAATAACAACTAATCCTTTAAGTTGTTATCATTTTATCCTTAAGTTATCTGCAATCTATACAAACATAAGTTTATTATAGTTATTTAAGATGTTAAATACAAAATCATTTACCTTTCTTTGTCTAGTAATGTGTGGATTTCTTGTCTTTCAAAATTGACAATTTCTTTAAAGTTGAATGTCTAAAATCATAACCTGTTTGAAAATATATTACACGATTATATATATATATATATATATATATTAGATTATGACCCGCGAAAAATGCGAGAAACATATATATATATATATATATATATATATATATATATATATATATATATATATATATATAAGTATAAAAAGTTGTCACGATAATTAAGAAGAAAGTAACAAAAATATAATTAGTTTTATTGGTAACATTGAAAAAAATAATGAAATTTTTGAATATCTATAATCGATGAAGGACCTTTTTGTAAACAATATTTTTTGTTTTATTAGTTGGACGACTTTATCATATATGAGTACCTTCAATACAATATCTTTTTAATTTATACTCTTCTTAGGTTCGTGAACCAATATCAGCTGTCTTTTTTTTCTTTCTTGTTGATGTATCAATTAATGCAATACAAATTGATGCTACATTTGGAGCTTTTGTGCTATTAGTCGATTTGTTAATGATCTTCTAGTAAGTTCATGTTTTTTTCAAAAAAATTACAACTTTTTATATTTTCTTCGAGTTAATATTTTATTGATTTGTAATAATAATAATAATATCATTGGTGTAGGAGGCTCCTCTAACACTTGTGGGAATTACATTTGACTCATTGCAACATGTTATTTTTTTCAAAAAAAAAATTAACCTTTCAAAAAGAATTATTCCTTCAAGCTCTTTTGCATTTTTTAGTGCAGCCATTGATTTTCTTAGTTCCAGAGATATATGATGTTTACACTCATCTCCCCTCTGATGTTATTGTTCGACTTTCTAAGGTGATGAAGTTACCAAAGACTGATGTTGACGATCATTGGACATTAGCAAATAACATAAATGCTTTTTCAAGAATCCTGTAAGTAAATCTATTTCTAACTCGAGTTGGGACAACACCCTTGTGTTTGTCTGTTGTGTGTTTATCATAAAATTTATTAAGGGTATTAGTATCAATTTATACATATCTCCAAATATAAGTCAATTTAAATGAAGGGGCAAAATACTTATTTTTTTTGAGTTGGCAAAAAACTTTAACCTGGAGAACATGATAGCGACCTATATGAAAACTGTCAAATGTCCTCTAGAATCTGAAATGTTATAAGTTGTCTTTGTAGTTGAATTATCTGTTATTTTTCATTTTCATTAAGTTCTTTTTGGGATTAAACAAAAAGAAAAACAACATAATTTCGTTGTATGAAAAAAAATCGGAGTACAAGGCTACAATTGGTATAAACCCCTAAAATGATAGCTCATAATATTGGCCTAACTCATCTAATTTTGTATCATACACTAAAAGAACAAATAAAAGAATAAAAAAATAGTTGCAATGAAAACCTTGTTTTGTGTATCAATAAGTTTGCATAAAACTCAACAGTTCTTGAATATAGGAAGAGTCTACTCTTCAAAAATGAAATTGGAAACTAAAATAAGGAACCAGTTCATGTAGATGTGGAGTCCATAATCAAATCCAACCGTCCGAGTATACCTGAAGGGCTAATTTTCTCATGGAGATCATGACAAAATCACAGATGAGAAATTCATTTGCTGGCAAGTTAAAAAGCATTTTAAATGTCGAATTCCTATGAGGTGACTTCATATTGAGTTGTCAAGAAGTTAGAATAATTCGTATAGATGTGCAGTCCATAATCAATACCCGTATAATGAAAACGTTAAAAGATTTTACAGAAAATGAAAATAAAACGCCCTAAAAAAGAAGTCTAAAAGGGTCATTTACCAAACTTTAGATGGCTGCAAAAAAAGAAACGCTCTTTGTTTATACTTACTTCACACATACATCATTTTAATAATGCAAATGTCAATTTACCTATAAGGAAATTAAAAACAAATAAATAAGCCAAATCTGAGATCCTTTTTGACAACATATGCATTCGACTTAACAATATTAGATCTTGGAAAGCAAATATATTGGTTAATGCAGGTGAAGGATATGGAATTGATTTTCCAACATCCATTTCTGGGTAACATCCACTTTCATATCCCCTTTACACATATTTCGGCTCTCATCATGTGCGATTCTTGCTTCTATTAAAAAATACAAAGTTATACAACCATATAAATCAGATAAGAATTGCAGTTTTAGAAAGCATGCATATTATGGAATACGGTTAGAACACATTTGGTCTTCAAATGTAAGAATCTTAAGAATGACCTAACTACAAAGATTCCCAAGTATAGTGTCTCACGGTTGGTTTTTTGTTCCGGTGAAGGGGATTGTATCCCATTACCTCAATGGTATATTATCTAAAAAAGTAAGAAATAAGGCCAAATGGATCTTGATGGCAAAACACCATTCTTTCGTTGGTTATATTGAAAAATATATAAATTTTATAAATTCTTAGAAGTGGATATATTTTGTTCTGATAATCAACCTTCTATACATAAAAATCTCAAATCTTCCTGATGATAAACTTTGATAGTACACGGTCATTACAATTTTTTTGTCTCAATAGCTTAAGCATCTAATAACGACTTAAGGATATGAATATAAACTAAAGAACTGCATACAATGCATGCCTAATAACCTCAAATGCTCCAAAGCTTCAAATATTTTTCTCACACTTCTTCTCTCAACTTTTACATATTGGTGACATGTCTCCACTGGGTTAAAGTGCTTTAAGACTTATGAAATTGTTCATAATCTGTAATGATAACATAATACTTTTTAATTTTAATTCGAATATAAATTCTATTCGAGTACCTAAAAAACTACATTATGGTGTCCCTGCTTACAGTATTAGAAAATTGAATAAAAAAATTCATACATTTTTGCAACTTTTTCATAAATTGCATGAAAAGAACTATCAATCTTTTTCCGGTTAAGGATTTAATCTCCCTCGTCATACCAAAATCATAGTATATTAATGATTCATGATTCATTATTCATCCGAGCCAATTGCAAGGTTTCTAGGATGAGGATCAACATGAAAGAAACTGGTTAGTATCTACATAAAATAGGAAAAATATATTAAAAATTCAGTAAAAAATAGAAGCATTTTTTATTTTTTTTAATGAGCGTGTTCATATGAGTGTTGGGCGTCTTATTTTGGGAGTTTTTCGATACTCTTTTTTAGTCCAAAAGAAAAGTTCCATTTTATTTTAGAGACAAAAATATAAAATTATTTGACCACTTTTATTTTTTATGATCATACAGATAAATCTCGACCACTTTTTTATATTATTTTACAAACTACTCAATCAATCTGAACTCTGGATAACTCACCTAATATCTTTTGACGACAACTTCTTTGTCTATTCTATCGTTTTCTACAACTAAAAGAAAATACAAAAAAGAGATATATTTAACTATCATATTACTTGTTCCATCACTAACAACAAAAAAATCTAGCAAGAAACATATTTGAAGATTGAATTGCTACGATGCAAATCGACTCCTTTTTTATTCCCTTTTTTGTTTATCTTCATCTGTTGATACCATAAAAAATTGGTATTTGCAAGATGGTGTTAGATATTGTTGAGGTACTGAGTGAATGCCAGTTGACATCAAAAACACATATCATAATTATGTTTAACAAAAACCCAAAATCAACATCAAGATAGCCCTGAAGAAAAAAGTAAGCACACAAAAGCTAGATATATATATATATATATATATATATATATATATATATATATATATATAATGATGAAAAAAATGAGGGAAAAGAAGAAAACAGCAACAAAAATCGTATAAAATGCAAAGCAAGAGGTTGGAGTGGTGTAGAAAACAAACTTATGAATAAATCAAAAAGACGAACGCATTAACTTTGTGTATGTCGTCTTTCTAGTTTCTGCAACAAATAGAAAGAGGGAGGCGAAGAAAGAGCGGCGATTCCCTTAATTCCTGAAAGCAAGGGTAAATTGACAATAGTTTGTAGTTAGGGATCATGGTAAATATATTTTGCACTCTATCTATTCGATCAAGTGCTTCAAAGGGTGTTTAACATATATTTTTTTTAATCAGGTCTAGAACGAGTTTTGGATCCAAGAGAAGATAATGAGTCTAAAGGGGGGAGATGTGCAGAGGTCGCCACTAAAGAAAAACTACAAAAATAAATAAATTAAAGACAGTGATGGAAAATCAGGGTTCTGTCAAAGCCAACCTTGGTTCCTGGTAGTTTTCTAATTTTCAATTATCAATACAACTTTTAATTTTGATTTTCTTTTCTATTTTACTTCTGATTTTTTAGCAAGTGTCGTCAACTTCCTATTAGATAAGCATTATAAGTTTCCAATTAGCTTATAAATGAATATGTTATTGATATCTTTTGGTATAATAACTTATGCATCAAAGAAACGCATATATGATTATTTTGTTGGAATGAGATATTATTAGCTGAAGAGTTAATTTATGAGATTGATCTGGAATTAGTTATATGTACGTATTTGTTTCATCCATGTTTCCGGCAACTACCACTATCTGAAACACAAACGTCAATGTATCTATCTTTCAAAAACCTAACTCTCTAAGTGTTTGTTTAACTTAGAGTTCTAGTGGGACCTAGATCCGTGTTTTGAGTTGAAGATCCATGCATCACTTTCACTTTGAAATTATAATTGTTGGACCTACTCTGCCTTTGGCTTTTATTTCTCTTATCATCATGTTTTTAACAGGGAATAAATAGGAATGAAAATGAAGAGATTACAAGGAATTGCAACAATTTCATTATGGAGTATGCCTCTTGGATCTCTCAAGTCTCAACAAAGAACATGCCAAAGATTTGCTATCAGGTGCATGTCGAGCAATAGAAATATTTATATATCTTGTGTTCCATGAAATATAATATGATTACGAATGAAATATATTGTTAAAACATATTTGCACCAAAAATAACTAATTGCCGAAACAAATTATTTATCGCCCGCCGCTTTGCGCGAGTAAACTCCTAGTCAAGTGAAAAGTGAAGCAAATGTCTTATTTAAGACTTATCAATATAGTTTATTTTTTAACATATTCATTGCACACTCCACCGTATTTAATTACCATAATCATTTAATTAACTTTATCATTTCGTATTTGAATATTCTTTTTAAGTTATTTTGTAAAAGATAAATAAAAAAAAATATAGTTTTTTTTCATAAAATAATAATATAAATATAATCATAAAAAAGGTATATTCGAAAAAAAAATTCCAACAACCGAGAGTCTGAATAAGTTTGATTATTATTATTATTATTATTATTATTATTATTATTATTAGTTTTTTTTAACTGTAGGCTAAATGAGAAAAAAAAAAAGGAAACTTAGAAATACCGTAGATTGAATAAACAAAAAAAAAATATATAAAACGGAACTAATAACAACTAATCCTTTAAGTTGTTATCATTTCATCCTTAAGTTATCTGCAATCTATACAAGCATAAGTTTATTATAGTTATTTAAGATGTTAAATACAAAATCATTTACCTTTCTTTGTCTAGTAATGTGTGGATTTCTTGTCTTTCAAAATTGACAATTTCTTTAAAGTTGAATGTCTAAAATCATAACCTGTTTGAAAATATATTACACGATTATATATATATATATATATATATATATATATATATATATATATATATATCTATATATATATATATATATATATATACACTAGATTATGACCCGCGTAAAACGCGAGAAACATATAAAAATATATATAAGTATAAAAATTTGCCTTGATAATTAAAAAGAAAGTAACAAAAATAGAATTAGTTTTATTGGTAACATTGCAAAAAACAATGAAATGTTTGAATATCTATAACCGATGAAGGACCTCTTTGTAAACAACATTTTTTGTTTTATTAGTTGCACGACTTTATCATATATGTGTACCTTCAACACAATATCTTTTTAATTTATACTCTTCTTAGGTTCGTGAACCAATGTCAGTTGTCTTTTTTTCTTTCTTGTTGATGTATCAATTAATGCAATACAAATTGATGCTACATTTGGAGCTTTTTGTGCTATTAGTCGATTTGTTAATGATCTTCCAGTAAGTTCATGTTTTTTTTCAAAAAAATTACAACTTTTTATATTTTCTTCGAGTTAATATTTTATTGATTTGTAATAATAATAATATGATTGGTGTAGGAGGCTCCTCTAACACTTGTGGGAATTACATTTGACTCATTGCAACATGTTATTTTTTTCAAAAAAAAAAAATAACCTTTCAAAAAGAATTATTCCTTCAAGCTCTTTTGCATTTTTTAGTGCAGCCATTGATTTTCTTAGTTCCAGAGATATATGATGTTTACACTCATCTCCCCTCTGATGTTATTGTTCAACTTTCTAAGGTGATGAAGTTACCAATGACTGATGTTGACGATCATTGGACATTAGCAAATAACATAAATGCTTTTTCAAGAATCCTGTAAGTAAATCTATTTCTAACTCGAGTTGGGACAACATCCTTGTGTGTTGTCTGTTGTGTGTTTATCATAAAATTTATTAAGGGTATTAGTATCAATTTATACATATCTCCAAATATAAGTCAATTTTAATGAAGGGGCAAAATACTTATTTTTTTTGAGTTGGCAAAAAACTTTAACCTGGAGAACATGATAGCGACCTATATGAAAACTGTCAAATGTCCTCTAGAATCTGAAATGTTATAAGTTGTCTTTGTAGTTGAATTATCTGTTATTTTTCATTTTCATTAAGTTCTTTTTGGGATTAAACAAAAAGAAAAACAACATAATTTCGTTGTATGAAAAAAAATCGGAGTACAAGGCTACAATTGGTATAAACCCCTAAAATGATAGCTCATAATATTGACCTAACTCATCTAATTTTGTATCATACACTAAAAGAACAAATAAAAGAATAAAAAAATAGTTGCAATGAAAACCTTGTTTTGTGTACCAATAAGTTTGCATAAAACTGAACAGTTCTTGAATATAGGAAGAGTCTACTCTTCAAAAATGAAATTGGAAACTAAAATAAGGAACCAGTTCATGTAGATGTGGAGTCCATAATCAAATCCAACCGTCCGAGTATACCTGAAGGGCTAATTTTCTCATGGAGATCATGACAAAATCACAGATGAGAAATTCATTTGCTGGCAAGTTAAAAAGCATTTTAAATGTCGAATTCCTATGAGGTGACTTCATATTGAGTTGTCAAGAAGTTAGAATAATTCGTATAGATGTGCAGTCCATAATCAATACCCGTATAATGAAAACGTTAAAAGATTTTACAGAAAATGAAAATAAAACGCCCTAAAAAAGAAGTCTAAAAGGGTCATTTACCAAACTTTAGATGGCTGCAAAAAAAGAAACGCTCTTTGTTTATACTTACTTCACACATACATCATTTTAATAATGCAAATGTCAATTTACCTATAAGGAAATTAAAAACAAATAAATAAGCCAAACCTGAGATCCTTTTTGACAACATATGCATTCGACTTAACAATATTGGATCTTGGAAAGCAAATATATTGGTTAATGCAGGTGAAGGATATGGAATTGATTTTCCAACATCCATTTCTGGGTAACATCCACTTTCATATCCCCTTTACACATATTTCGGCTCTCATCATGTGCGATTCTTGCTTCTATTAAAAAATACAAAGTTATACAACCATATAAATCAGATAAGAATTACAGTTTTAGAAAGCATGCATATTATGGAATAAGGTTAGAACACATTTGGTCTTCAAATGTAAGAATCTTAAGAATGACCTAACTACAAAGATTCCCAAGTATAGTGTCTCACGGTTGGTTTTTTGTTCCGGTGAAGGGGATTGTATCCCATTACCTCGATGGTATATTATTTAAGAAAGTAAGAAATAAGGCCAAATGGAACTTGATGGAAAAACACTATTCTTTCGTTGGTTATATTGAAAAATATATAAATTTTATAAATTCTTAGAAGTGGATATATTTTGTTCTGATAATCAACCTTCTATACATAAAAATCTCAAATCTTCCTGATGATAAACTTTGATAGTACACGGTCATTACAATTTTTTTGTCTCAATAGCTTAAGCATCTAATAACGGATTAAGGATATAAATATAAACTAAAGAACTGCATACAATGCATACCTAATAACCTCAAATGCTCCAAAGCTTCAAATATTTTTCTCACACTTCTTCTCTCAACTTTTACATATTGGTGACATGTCTCCACTGGTTTAAAGTGCTTTAAGACTTATGAAATTGTTCATAATCTGTAATGATAACATAATACTTTTTAATTTTAATCCAAATATAAATTCTATTCGAGTACCTAAAAAACTACATTATGGTGTCCCTGCTTACAGTATTTGAAAAATAAATAAAAAAATTCATACATTTTTGCAACTCTTTCATAAATTGCATGAAAAGAACTATCAATCTTTTTCTGGTCAAGGATTTAATCTCCCTTGTCATACCAAAATCATAACATATTAATGATTCATGATTCATTATTCATCCGAGCCAATTGTAAGGTTTCTAGGATGATGATCAACATGAAAGAAACTGGTTAATATCTACATAAAATAGGAAAAATATATTAAAAATTCAGTAAAAAAAAGAAGCATTTTTTTTAATGAGCATGTTCATATGATTGTTGGGCGTCTTATTTTGGGAGTTTTTCGATACTCTTTTTTAGTCCAAAAGAAAAGTTCCATTTTATTTTAGAGACAAAAATATAAAATTATTTGACCACTTTTATTTTTTTATGATCATACAGATAAATCTTGACCACTTTTTTATATTATTTTACCAACTACTCAATCAATCTGAACTCTGGATAACTCACCTAATATCTTTTGACGACAACTTTTTGTCTATTCTATCGTTTTCTACAACTAAAAGCAAATACAAAAAAGAGATATATTTAACTATCATATTACTTGTTCCATCACTAACAACAAAAAAAATCTAGCAAGAAACATATTTGAAGATTGAATTGCTACGATGCAAATCGACTCCTTTTTTATTCCCTTTTTTGTTTATCTTCATCTGCTGATACCATAAAAAATGGTATTTGCAAGATGGTGTTAGATCTTCTTGAGGTACTGAGTGAATGCCAGTTGACATCAAAAACACATATCATAATTGTGTTTAACAAAAACCCAAAATCAACATCAAGATAGCCCTGAAGAAAAAAGTAAGCACACAAAAGCTATATATATATATATAT
Source organism: Lactuca serriola (assembly GCF_051521515.1). Lineage (NCBI taxonomy): Eukaryota > Viridiplantae > Streptophyta > Magnoliopsida > Asterales > Asteraceae > Lactuca > Lactuca serriola. The sequence continues at coordinate 286,105,725 of NC_136411.1, forward strand.
ATATATATATATATATAATGGTGAAAAAAATGAGGGAAAAGAAGAAAACAGTAACAAAAATCATATAAAATGCAAAGCAAGAGGTTGGAGTGGTGTAGAAAACAAACTTATGAATAAATCAAAAAGACGAACGCATTAACTGTCTGTATGTCGTCTTTCTAGTTTCTGCAACAAATAGAAAGAGGGAGACGAAGAAAGAGCGGCAATTCCCTTAATTCCTGAAAGCATGGATAAATTGACAATAGTTTGTAGTTAGGGATCATGGTAAATATATTTTGCACTCTATCTATTCGATCAAGTGCTTCAAAGGGTGTTTAACATATATTTTTTTTTAATCAGGTCTAGAACGAGTATTGGATCCAAGAGAAGATAATGAGTCTAAAGGGGGGAGGTGTGCGGAGGTCGCCACTAAAGAAAAACTACAAAAAAAAAAAAATTAAACACAACGATGGAAAATCAGGGTTCTGTCAAAGCCAACCTTGGTTCCTAGTAGTTTTCTTATTTTCAATTATCAATACAACTTCTAATTTGTATTTTGTTTTCTATTCTACTTCTGATTTTTTAGCAAGTGTCGTCAACTTCCTATTAGATAAGCATTATAAGTTTCCAATTAGCTTATAAATGAATATGTTATTGATATCTTTTGGTATAATAACTTATGCATCAAAGAAACGCATATATGATTATTTTGTTGGAATGATATATTATTAGCTGAAGAGTTAATTTGTGAGATTGATCTGAAATTAGTTATATGTACGTATTTGTTTCATCCATGTTTCCGACAACTACCACTATCTGAAACACAAACGTCAATGTATCTATCTTTCAAAAACCCAACTCTCTAAGTGTTTGTGTAACTTAGAGTTCCAGTGGGACCTAGATCCATGTTTTGAGTTGAAGATCCATGCATCTCTTTCACTTTGAAATCATAACTGTTGGATCTACTCTGCCTTTGGCTTTTATTTCTCTTATCATCATGTTTTTAATAGGGAATAAATAGGAATGAAAATGAATAGATTACGAGGAATTGCAACAATTTCATTATGGAGTATGCCTCTTGGATCTCTCAAGTCTCAACAAAGAACATGCCAAAGATTTGCTATCAGGTGCATGTCGAGCAATAGAAATATTTATATATCTTGTGTTCCTTGAAATATAATATGATTGCGAATGAAATATATTGTTAAAACATATTTGCACCAAAAAGAACTAATTGCCGAAACAAATTATTTATCGCCCGCTGCTTTACGCGGGTAAACGGCTAGTCAAGTGAAAAGTGAAGCAAATGTCTTATTTAAAACTTATCAATATAGTTTATTTTTTAACATATTCATTGCACACTCCACCGTATTTAATTACCATAATCATTTAATTAACTTTATCATTTCATATTTGAATATTCTTTTTAAGTTATTTTGTAAAAGATAAATAAAAAAAATATAGTTTTTTTTTCATAAAATAATAATATAAATATAATCATAAAAAAGGTATATTCGAAAAAAAAAATCCAACAACCGAGAGTCTGAATATGTTTGATTATTATTATTATTATTATTATTATTATTATTATTATTATTATTATTATTAGTTTTTTTAACTTTAGGCTAAATGAGAAAAAAAAGAAACTTAGAAATACCGTAGATTGAATAAACAAAAAAAATATATAAAACGGAATTAATAACAACTAATCTTTTAAGTTGTTATCATTTCATACTTAAGTTATGTGCAGTCTATACAAACATAAGTTTATTATACTTATTTAAGATGTTAAATACAAAATCATTTACCTTTCTTTGTCTAGTAATGTGTGGATTTCTTGTCTTTCAAAATTGACAATTTCTTTAAAGTTGAATGTCTAAAATCATAACCTGTTTGAAAACATATTACACGATTATATATATATATATATATATATATATATATATATATATATATATATATATATAAAAGAAAGAGAAGGAAAATATGTTTTTGGAAAACAATAAACCAAAACAATATATTAATGAAAACTATTAAATAAAAATTATGATGTTTAAATAGGTATAGTTTGGTGTATAAAAAAAGAATATTGTACAAAATATGAAAAATTGTGTTTGACATGTTTTAGAAACTCATTATATTATAGTACCGATTGATTTACACATTTTATCGTTTATAACTAGTTGGAAGCATGTTACCAAATACGAATATCTCCATCCGTAAAAGAAGAGGAATCAAAGAAATAGGAAAGTGGGAATAAAAGGGAGGAAGAGAGACCGAGATTGTTGGTGACGGTGTCTTGCTTCCTGGACTGAAACTATTGGCGCACGAAGACAGTGGTCTCAAACGCGTCACTCATTCATCGAAGATGGAAATACTCAGCTTATGTTTTTAATATTTTTTAGTCGGTGGAAAAGTTATGTTTCATTTTGTCCCTTTCTTCCATTTCAAAATAAGAGGTTTTGGGCTGAAGAATAAGTTGATGGACCCTAAATTTGGGTTGAAAAATAAAGAAAGAAGCCAATAAAAAAAAAAAGAAAAAAAAAAAAGAAGCCGAAATATAAGGATGGAAATACTCCACTTTCCTCAAAATCTAAAGCATACATAACATTTTATAGGTGGAATATGAACAAAATGTTGCTAATTACTTCTCAACTAATGCAATACTTGGTTTTCAAGTTTTATTGCCTGTCCAAATTATTGGTTGAAAGTAAGTTCAGATACTAACATAAATAATAGATAATTTAAATTTAATATACTAAAAAATAATATAATTTACGCAAAAAAAATTATTAACTCATAGATTATATGTACGTACTAACTTATATAATCATTATCTAAAAACTAAGATATGAATTTGGTTTACACCTTCTATTCATAGTTAAAGAAAGTTGTGTGGCCTTTTGCGAAATACTCTTTAGTAAACACATTTAGATCTTGTTTACCCAACTTAATATCAAGTTATTTAGTAATCATGATAACAAACATATAGATAAGCTGAAGCTGAAAACTTCCCATTTTAGCAATTTTCATGTTAATCAAATTTAGGGATGTCAAAAAGTCCCGTGGGACCCCGTCCCGTTTGGGGGAATTTTTAAAAAAATTCGGGGGCGGGGACGGGGGTGGGGGTAAGGTTAACCCCCGTTATAATTTCGGGGGCGGGGGTGGGAGTAGGCAATCATGTCCCGAAACCCTATGGGGACCCTCTTAATAAATTACATATATATTTACATATACTAATTATATAAATAAAATAAACAAAACCATGATTGTGAGCTTCCAAAATTCATAAAGAAAACATGTTTTTAAGTTGTTAGTATAATGTTTTTAAGATGCCATAACTTTTTTTTATTTTTAATATGTAAAAAATTCTGCTATAAATAATTATTTGTTACCTCAAAAATAGCTTCTTTTTACCTAAATAACAACTTCTTTTAGCCCAAAAAAAGTCATCCCAAAATCAATCGGGGGTGGGGGAACGGGGGCGGGGGCGGGGGTAATAAAGGGTATTCGGGGGCGGGGGGCGGGGGTAGGAAGGCTGAACATTCTGGGGGCGGGGGCGGGGACGGGGGAACGGAGAAATTTCAGGGGCGGGGGCGGGGGATGCACTCCCCGTCCCGTTTGCCCCCGTTGACATCCCTAATCAAATTACACTCTCATTTCTTGTTATAACTAATTTTCAATCAATAACATCGGTTCTTGTTCCATATTGATGAAAATGTTCAAAGAGAAATCATCAATCACATATTACTTAGGTATACAAACATCATTAGGTTCAAGGAGTTGACCGATTTCATTTATGATATTGTTGGATTAAGTGTCTAAGCACATAATTATACTTGGCATATACTTGCATTGATAGTGACACAATCCTCTTGGGCTGCCCTCAAACCTAGCAATTAGACAAGATGATTTTAGAGAAAGAGAGATTAATTTATTATGTGAATAATAAATTAAATAAATGTGTTAGGTCCAGTTAGTGTTGCGTCATGTGCTCGTTAGCTAGTCCAGTTTAGTCTCCGGTATGGGCCTGTCCATCCGTGAGTTATTTTGTAGGGTTTATTATTTATAGATGCTTGCATGCATTCAAGAAGGTAAGATTGGATAGAGATTTTGATAAGGTTCACGTTCTTATCTTTTGTAACCCTAGAATCCTCTACAGCGGAAGTTCTTCATCGAGCTCTGCTGAGGATTGAGTTAATAGAATCATTCGACTCATTCAGATCCATTCTTGTTTTTGGTCTTACTGTTATTACTTTCTTGATTTGCCTGTTATAAGATCTAATCGATCAAGAGTATTATAAACTCATCAATTGGTATCAGAGCAGGAGGTTGTGTAATTCATACACATCTGTTCTGTGAAAGAAGTGATTAGGGTTATTCCGCATTAACTGATATTTATTGAGCCGTCACTCCATAATTGACGTATCTCATTATTTATCCGTTTTGCCCTAATATTACATATTACAAGTCTGATCTTGCAACAGGTTAAACGATCAAGCATGGGCGATTCTCAATCTAATCCTATCAACATCTCAAACAGTATTGGATCAACAACAAAGATTCCAATTCTTTACACTCAAGATTACGAGGTATGGGCGCATCATTTTGAAGACTATGTCATCGGATATGAAGATAATGGATATCTCATATGGGAAGCTATTGTGTCTGGACCATTTGCTCATTCAGGAACATCCAGAATCATTAAAACTTAGAAAGAGTATAATGATCTATTAAAAGATGTGAAAGACGTTGCTCAAGACGAAAAGGAGAAGTTTCAGTGCAACATCAAAGCATTGAGACTGATCCGATTCGCTCTTCAGTCTGACATGTTCAGGTTGGTGAGTTCTTGCAATACAGCTAAAGAAATCTGGGATCGGCTGCGAGAGCTGTATTCTACAGATGAAGATTTGGAACACTCAATTCAGACCTTGCTTTTGTCTGAGTTTGGTGAGTTCAAGAAAAACTCCGATGAGTCTGTTACATAGACGTTTGATCGCTTCAATCATTTTCTCAGCAAGATGATCAAACATGATATCGAAAGGAAGCTGATTGAACAGAAGGTCACCTTTCTGAATGGCTTAAGATCCGAATGGAGAGCTGTTGTGTCTACAGTTAAAGCTCACGAGCAGTTCAAGTCATATTCGCTGGTGAAACTGGTGGGAATTCTGAAATCCCAAGAAAAGATAGTGATGCAAGAGAAGAGTGTGGTCTCAAATTTGGGGTCCTTGGCCCTTCTGTCTAAAAGCAAGAATGTAGTAGAAGATGAAGATCTGAATCTAGAGGACTACGATCTAACTTCGGAAGATTATGCTATGATGGTGTCTAATCCAAAAAGGTTCATCAAGAAGAGGTTTCCTACCAATAAGAACCGAAATTGGCAGGGAAGCTACAGTCCAGAAAAAGTAAGGGAGGAGCCGAAGACTGAAGAACCAAAGAAAGAGGCAAAGGTTGAAGGAGATTCTGGTGTCAGCTGCTATTACTGTGGAGGAAAGAATCATTATGCCAAAGATTGTGTTCTGAAGAAAATGGCAGAGAAAGATGAGGAGAAAGATGAAGAGGCAATCCTGATGAAAAAGCTAGAAGAGATTAAGAGAAAGAAAGCTGCTACTAATCCTTGTATGAATGCTCTTATTGTACAGGGTTCGGCAGAGGATGACGAGTTCGGTGGCGTACATGTGTGGTTGATCGACTCAGAAGATGATGAGGTGAGAAAGCCTTCGCATGGAAAGGCGTATGTCGCAAGAGGTGGTGAAAGCAGTGGAAAGTGTCTGATGGTGACTGACGTATCTTGCATGAGAGGATACAATACAGATGGTGGAAATGAGGACACCAAGGAGCGAGAGGACTTATGCTTCACAGCAAAACCTCTCAGTGTGCAGGTCAATGAACTTGATGAATTGATCAAGAAGGTACAATCTCTTTTTATTTCGTTCAAAATTCCACAGAAATCATATGAAAAGGAATTAAATAACTTAAATTCAAGAATCTCAAATCTGGATAGTTGTTTAACTCAAACACGGGTCACCAATTCTAACCTAACTGACCAAATAAGCAGGGTGTCATCCAAGAGTGAGGAGCGAAGGATGTGGATTGAGCAGAAGGAGTCAAAACTGATTAAGTCTAAGGATGAAAACATTTATTTGCAAAGAGAAAATTTGAAACTTTTAAAACAAAGAAATGTTTTTTGTTTGATTGCTAAAAGACTTTACGCTAACATTACTCAATTGCATCTGAATTGTGAAATAGGGCAGAAAATACATCGCATGATTTTACCCTTCCTTGAGTTTAAGGAGGATGAAATCGATGCTGAAGCATACAACTGTGAAAGTGCTGTTTCATCTGATGATGTGAATCCTACTTATATATACGGTCTGGACAAAATAGAATCTTTTATAAAGTCCAAAGACCATAAGGACATGCTGAAAAATCTTTTGGATGAAAACGATAAGCTGAAACTAAGGACCGAAACCATACAAAAATTCGGCTCATTGAGTGCCAATTTAAGTTCATAAAATAAAATTGATGTTGAAAACGCATCTGAACTTAATGAGGACGATGATATGAGTGAAATTTCTGTAGAGGTTGAAGTTGATTGTTCCGAGTTTGTCAAGAGCGAACCCGAAAATCACAAAAATCTAATTTCTGAAAATTCTGTGGAATTCGCTCATTTGTCCAAGAATAAGTCCCTAGCCCTTAAAGAAAAAGCTCTTGTGTTTCAAAAGGTTAGAACTACCCCAAATCAGGTATATAAAGTCACAGGAATAACCGCACATCAAACAGCCGAACTCACTGCCATAGTGAACGAAGATAATGCAGATGGTTGTGATGAGTTCTTCTGGTCAGCTCCTATAGATAATGCCGACGAAACAGTTGGTTTGTCAGAGCGAACGTCCTGGAAAACAAAAGGGAGATATGTACCAGAGCCGCTGAATAAGCCTGGCAACTTTGACGTGCCAAGCACAAGTGGCACAAAAGAAATACCTATAGAAGAAGTCAACTCCACAAGCGAAACCTCATCTACGAAGAGCGAACCGGCTGTCAAGAAGTTAAAGTAAAAGGATAATATCCATAGACAACCGAAACAGGTGAAAAATCAAAAGTAGCAAAGAAACCTAAGATACAAAAAGAACCTCTCTGAGCGAAAGCAGTTTTGGCGCTCTCAAAACACTCATTTCTCTTATCATGATATCAAAGTCAGAGAAAAAGGCTTTCGGGCCACATGAGGAACAGAACCGAAAGGTTAGGTTCGGTCATGAGAGCAACAACAACCGAAAGGACAGATTCGGTCCCGAGAGCAACAACAACCGAAAGGATATGTTCGGTCACGAAGGCACAAGCTACCGAAGGTCCAGGTTCGGTCCCTCCAATGACCAAAAACAATTTAGAACCTCAAGTCAGAAAAAACTCCCAGTCTAAATTCACTCGTTATGATTCCTCTCATTCTCAATTCTCATCTGAACCCAATTCTATTCCTGCACAAAATTTAAAATCATCAACGAACTTGAAAGGAAAATCTAAGATTTCCTCAGTCCAGGAAAACTGAAAGCAGACTAATGCCCAAACACCAAAATCTGAAACCAAAACGTCTGTAACTAACCCTAACAAAATCAAAGTTTTCAATATTAAGAGGAAAGATGAAACAACATTAATAAAAAGAACATATCTTGTTGATGTTACTCTTACTATTCCTGTTCCTGTGAAAGGCTCACGTGGACCCAAGAAACTTTGGGTTCCTAAATCTGCTTAATTTTTGTAGGTTATAAGTGACGAGCAGTTCGACGAAGAATGGTACATTGACAGTGGCTGCTCACGTCACATGACAGGAAGAAAGGAAGAGCTAAGGGAGTTTCGATCTTTTCGAAATGGTGGGAATGTCAAGATCAACAACAACTCTTATGGAACGATAAAGGGTTATCGGATGATAACCAATGGAGACTTTACAATAAGAAAGATGGTGTACGTTGAAGGGTTGCAGCACAATCTTATCAGTGTATCCCAACTGGTGGGCGGTACCGGTCTCAAGGTTTCATTTGACGACGAAGGTTCAGAGATTATAGAGAAGAAATCAAACAAGGTCATTCTCAAATCAGACCGAAAAGGCGAAATGTTTCCTCTTAATCTCAAACTAATCAAAGGAAATCCAGCTATTTGTCTTTTGTCCAAAGCTCATTCTGACGAAAGCTGGTTGTGGCACCGAAGGCTCTCACATCTCAACTTCAAAGACATCAACAAGCTTGTCACCGGAGGTCATGTTCGGGGTCTTCCCTTGCTCAAGTTTGATCGAGAACACTTGTGCGCTGCATGTGAAATGGGGAAACAAAGTCGTCAAAGTCACCCTTCTATTATAAACACAAAAGTTGTTGAACCACTTGAGTTGCTTCACATTGACTTGTGTGGTCCATCATCAATCGAAAGCATTGGTGGTAGCAAGTATATTCTTATTATCGTTGATGATTTCTCTCATTTTACATGGGTGTTCTTTCTGAAGCACAAATCTGAGGCTACTCCTAAGCTAAAGATGTTCAGCAAGCAGGTTGAAGTGCAACTGAGAAAAGTCGTTCGCAACATTAGAAGCAACAATGGACCGGAGTTCAAGAATAGAGAATTTGAAAACTTTTTGGCAGAAAAAGGAACCAGTCACAACTTCTCAGCCCCCTACACGCCTCAACAGAACGGAATTGTCGAAAGACAAAACCGATCCTTGTGTGAGGCGGCCCGAAGTATGCTAAGTTTTGCTTCTCTTCCTTTATATTTCTGGGATGATGCAATTGTTGCAGCATGTTTTACGCAAAACAGGTCTTATCTCAAAAAACGTTTCTCTCTTACTCCTTATAATATCATCAATAACAGGAAGCCGAACGTAAAATTCTTCCATGTGTTCGGCTCACGATGTTTCATCTTCAACTCCAAAGAACATCGTAACAAGGTTGATCTTAGAGCTGATGAAGGAATTTTTCTGGGATATTCTCTTACTTCAAAAGCATACCGGGTCTTAAACAAGCGTTCTAGGAAGATCGAAGAAACATATAATGTCACTTTCGATGATAACTACGTCAAGAAGCTAAAGGCTACTGAAGAAGCAATTGGAGAGATTTTCGCTCAAACAGGTCAAGTCACGGCCACCATTGCTAATTTGTTTGATCAGTTTGTGGAATTATTCGATGATCCTGAGAAAGCTACTCTCTCGGAAGCCAAGGAAGCAGAAAACAAAATCGACCATCTAAAGCAAATCGTCGAAGATGCAGCCAAACAAATGGTTGAAGGAGAACAAGTTCCAAATGAACCTCCTCAGCAAGGTACTTCAGTCGAGGGGGGAGAATCCATTTCCTTCAAATCAACCGAACTCACACTTTCAGGGGGAGAATTCTATTCCTGCTACACCCAAAAGTCGTGTAGCACCCGAAAGTCCTGTAGCACCCGAAAGCTTTGCTACAACCGAAAGTCCTATAGCACCAGAAAGTCTAGCTGCACCTGAGAGTTTTGCTGCACCTGAGAACTCATCAGTCGAGGGGGAGAATTCCGACATGTTTTTCGATGACGATAGTCAATCTGAATTGGAAGAAATGGTCAACGCCGAATTGGATCCATCTTATGATCCAAATTATCCTCCTCTTATTAAATGGACCAGAGATCATCCTATATCTTAGATAGTGGGTAATGTCTCTGAAAAGGTCCTGACCCGATCTCAACTGAAGGCGAAGCACTCATCTCTATTCTCCAAAGTAGTGTTCTGCATGTATAATTCTTTCGTATCCAAAGTTGAGCCTAAGACTGTCAACACAAATCTTGATCATTCCGATTGGTTCCAAGCCATGCAAGATGAACTCAATGAGTTTGAAAGAAACAAGGTATGGCGCCTCATTCCAACTCCTACAAATGCCTTAGTCGTTGGTCTCAAATGGGTTTTCAGAAACAAAATGGACAAGGAAGGCAATGTAATTCGAAATAAAGCTCGTCTCGTGGTGAAAGGATACTGCCAGGAAGAAGGAATTGATTACAAAGAAACTTTTGCTCCGGTAGCTAGGCTGGAATCTGTTCTAATATTTCTGGCCTATGCTGCACACAAGAACTTCGAGGTCTACCAAATGGACGTAAAATGCACATTTCTGAATGGAGAACTTGAAGAAACGGTTTACGTGGACCAACCTCCTGGTTTTGTTAATGAAAAGTACCCAAATCACTGTTATATTCTGGACAAAGCAGTTTATGGTCTGAAACAAGCACCTAGGGCGTGGTATGAAACGCTAACTAAGTTCTTAAAGATGTCAAAATTCAAACAAGGTTCAGTTGACCCAACCTTCTTTCGTAAGAAGGAAGGTAACCACCTTATGATAGTTCAAATCTATGTCGATGATATCATCTTTGGCTCAACGAATCCTAGCTTAACAGCTGAATTCAGAAAGCTGATGGAGACTAAATTTGAAATGAGCTCAATGGGTCCGATTAACTTTTTCCTTGGTTTAAATATTAAACAGGGACCCGAAGGCATCTTTATCAACCAGGAAGCATACACCAAGACTCTTCTTGCTAAATTTGGCATGATGGGAGACTCAAAGGTCAAAGTTCCAATGGTGTTCGGCACCAAGCTCACACCATCCTTGGAAAAACCGGCAGTCGATATTACGCTATACCGCCAGATGATTGGGTCCTTAATGTACCTTACTGCTAGCAGGCCTGATATAATGTTTTCTGTATGTTATTGTGCTAGGTTTCAGGCGAATCCTCGTGAACCACATATGCTTGCAGTGAAAAACATACTCCGGTATCTGAAACGAACCACCTCCCTCGGTCTATGGTATCCATCAAACTCAGGTTTCTTCGTTCAAGCGTACTCAGATGCAGACCTTGGAGGATGTGGTTTAGACAGGAAAAGCACCACTGGAGGCTGCCAATTCCTAGACGGGAAGTTGGTTAGCTGGCAATCAAAGAAACAGACATGTGTTTCTCTGTCTACAGCCGAAGCAGAGTACATTGGAGCTGCGTCCTGTACATCTCAAGTGATTTGGATCCAAAGCTAGCTCCGTGATTATGGACTCAATATGAAAAAGATCCCACTATATTGCGATTCAGAAAGTGCAATTAGGATCTGTCATAACCCAATGCAACACTCCAAGACCAAGCATATTGCACTGAGGTATCACTTTATAAAGGATCATGTGGAAAATGGAAACGTCGAAATTCACTTTGTTCGAACCACTTATCAACTGGCCGATATCGTCACCAAAGCTCTTCCTGAAGCGAGTTTCAATAAAATTCTACACGGGCTAGGAATGATGGAATCGGAGTCAGTACCAAAGACTACTTCTCAAAACTAAAAGTTGGAAGTGAAATGAACCGAACGTTCGGGTTCGGTTCACGTGTGTGCCGAAATGAACCGAACGCTCGGGTTCGGTCCTATTCTCTTATCTTCGCCTATCACTCAAAGGTAGTTTCTTTGGCTATAAACCTTTTGTATCTTTTTCAAATTTCATCTCTCTTATTTTCAAAAAAAAAATTATTTTAATTTCAAAATTCTTTTCTTTCTCAAATTTATTTTTTTTGCAACCGAAATAGACCGAACGCTCGGGTTCGGTTCCAAATTTTTTTTTGTCTCATTTTTTTTTGTCTCTCTTTAAATTAAAAATTCCAATTTTTTTTTTATCAAAAACTCTAAAAACATTTTTTTTTGTTGTTCGAAATTTTTTTTTATCTCATATTTTTTTGTGTGGCTATTTGTGTGGAAATTCTTTCATTAGTTAAGTGTCCCTAGAAACATGCCGCTGTATGTGTCCAAAGCCTAACCCGATTCAGAATAATATCCTTACTGACTTGGTATATACAAACCTTGTCTTCCCAATTAGGCTTTTATATTTATTCTAATCATGAGCTACCTTACTCTCTTCTCACATGAGATAAGAGTTTTCTGCTTGGTCCTTAATTTAATAGCAAAGGTACTTTGGTCTCTTTACACCATCTACACTACTTTTCTCCATCTCATTCGCTTCATAAACGTAACCCTTGAGACTCTCAGAAATTACCACTGAGGTTTATGGTTACACAACTTCTGTGTTCATGATCTTAGCTTCGTGCCACTACGTGCTAAGTGAAACCCACAATTCAATACTTATTATGCATTGACGGTGAACAATCAACCTTGTTCTAGCTTTCACTAACTAATTGACGAACTTATCCATGGGGATGTAACATGAAATCTCTAATTTCTTTTTGTGTGATTCCTATGAAATTGTTAAAACCCATAACATTTCTTCCATTGGAATCCAGTTTTATTTTTCTTTAAGATTTCACATAAAATATTTTCACAATGCCACATAGATTCTTTTCAAACCTACTTGTTCAACATACTACATTGGTCTCACAAGTACTTCAGTAGATTTCTGTCTTATGTCAAGATCAGAAATTCTAAACTGCAGCGAAAGCCACCCAAATCAGCCTAATTAAAAGAAGCCTTTCAACACTTCTCAATAAGTGTCTGATCGTTATTCAACGGGAAACCAAACAAACACTTTAAGGTCTCTCTTGACTTTAAAGGAAGTGATTTGTGCCTGGGATCCATTGTTTCGTGTCTTTATTGACATCACAATTTCCCACATATGTGTTGCTTTACTTCTTTTTCTTTTACACACTAAGCACGAAAATCTTTTTGATTTTCCACAATTCTGGTTTCATTACTTACAAGGCAATTTTTTTAAAGACGTGTGGCTCACATTATTACACGTGGTCATTATGATTTAAGATGGCGTTCCTCTCTAAAGGGATTAGATGCTGACTCAGGCGGGAGTCCAATCAATTTGATTTTCAAATGGCGCTTCAATGACATGCGTGCGAAGTGGAATCGTTTTTTCTTAAACGGCGTTTGATGGGAAGGCGCGTGAATCGGGACAGTTCTTCTCTCTCCTGCGTAATCATCGGGGCTACCAACTGTCACGCATCAATCACCTCTGGAAAACCCTTCATATTTCCTTCGAAGATTTGGGAACGAATTCTTCTCTCTCCTTTAGCCATAGTATAAAAGGTAATTTTGACCATTATTTACCTCTTTACTGCACCCAAAATTCAGAGAGCAAGAAAAGCTTTGAGAATTCTACTGTTCATCATCTCTCCCAACTTCTTCACTTCAATGGCGGATTCATCATCTGTTCATGCCACTTCCCACATCCTGCTGATTCGTCCTCAACAGAGTCTGATCATCGATCTTACTCCACACGTTTACGACGCCTTCATGTTCCCGATCATCGAGTGCCTCAAATACTCGCCGCTTGCTCCCGCTCTCACCAAAGCTGAAGCTGTTCCAATGGAATTTTTATCCCAAGTCTTTGCCACTGCTCATTACGATAAGTCTGTCGATAGGATCTTCTTCGACATTCTTGATCACAAGACATCAATCTCCAAGCAGCGATTATGCTCACTTTTAGGGTTTGAACATGATTCATCTAGGGTTAACCTTGAATCCATTCCAGTGGGTCACTTGTTTTCTATGTTCTATAACATGGGATACACCGAGGTTCTGACGACAGTCACTAAGTTCAAGAAATCGTGCCTGCCTCCACAATGGAACGGGTTATTTACGATGCTATTCAAGGGGTTATCGGAACGCAGTGTCGGTTCAGACGGAGCGAGTCGTTTGTTCATCACGATTCTTTATGGGGTATACAACGGTATCAACCTGGATTATGGGTCGGTGTTATGGCAGCAACTGATCCAGAGCCTTGCATCCACATCTCGACATTCAGAGATCTCCTACGCTCGATTCTGGACGTTGGTCACAAAATGGGTGATGGACAAGTATCACGTCCCCATTGTTGCTGATTCTCCACTCTCTTTGATTGGTACTTTCCATACCATGAAGATCATAGTCTCCGATGCATCAAAATTTCAGTTTATTGGTTCCATCCCTGAGTTAATGTTTGGAGACGTTCCTGCTGACAGCCGTATCATCCGAACCTACAAGGAGTTTCGTCACTCTGGTCCTAGAGAGCTCACTCCTGAGATGATCAAATCCATCCATGAAGCTAATAAGCCCGCTCCAAGGGGAAAGAAGAATGAAAAGGGAAAAGACAAACAGGTTGGCAAGGGAGCGAAAGGCCCTTCTCCCAAGAAACGAAAACCTACCGAGGCTGCTCACTCTCCTCCACTGAAGAATAGAAAAACCCAACCTAGGCGAAAGCTGATACTTGCTTCCTCCTCAAGCGAATTTGAGGAAGACAATTCAGACTCTGACGAGTCCCCTCGTGGTAACACTCCTCCACGATCGCCTACCCCAGAAGTACACTTTTCCAGTTCACCTGTCTCTTCTCCACAAATCACCATTCCTATTTCCATTCCCCCCATAACCTCCACCACTCAAATCCCATCTACCTCTATCCCAGTACCCCCTCCCATTTTCACTGAAGCTACCACAACAACAGCTGAAGTAAGAACCAACGTATCTGATACGGGGGCTCCTACTAAAGCACCCGAACCCACTCCCACTACTGAACCTACTTCACAACCTGAACCTACTTCCACTACCGAGCCTCCACCCTCCCCTCCACCCTCCTCTCCTGCTCAGTCCACAGAGGATGAAGAACCATTTCTTAGTGGGGAGGACATGACATTTGATTCGGTCTACTACAGTCCGTATCAGGTGCAAAGTGACGATGATGATGACGCTCCCGTCACCAAAAAGCATCTCAAGGAGCTTCATGAGAAGATTGATTCTCTCATCGCTTCCTCTTCTTCTTCATCACAGTCTACCATTTCTGAGATTGCTATTCAGAGGATACTTGATGCTTTTACTAAGGCTCATGAAGCCTCCGTTAGCTCAGCTACTGCCGCCATTAACGCATCCACCAAAGCCTGTGCTGCTGCGACCGAAAAAGTCGAAAAACTATTTACTAATGCCTCCTCTCTTTTGCAGTCTTTACAGGAAATTGCCGAAGCCACTAAAACGAAGCTTGACCCCATCGTCAACAAGTTGGCTACCTCAGTTGCCTCTGAACTGACGTCCTTCGCCACTCTTCATCAAACTCTCGCCGACGACTACTCCATGTTTAAGGCGACCATTGAGGAGCGCCTCACCAAGCTTCAAGAAGATCTAGCTGTCGAGAACTCCCTCATGGACGATCTCGCTAGAAAGACCACTGCTCTTAAGGTCAAGAATCTTCAACTCTCCAATTCTCAAAAGGAGATTGAGTCACTTTGATCTGAAAGAGAGGTGATTTCATCGTGTGTTTCGGATGTCCACGCAACGCTTTCAAACATCCTTGAAGCACATGATCCAATATTAAACTATTCAGTGAGGCGTACTCTCGTGGAAAAGCTTGCTCCTGCTCTTTCTCTCCTGAGCAAAATTGAAGGGCTCCTTGAGTTCGTGTCCATTCCGAAACAAGGGGGAGATAATTTATCTCAACCGCCTCCCACTTCTACAGCAACAAAAACAACCGAACCTCCTCCAACAGGCCAAGCCTCAGGTTCGGGTGTAAAAGACAAAGGGAAACAAATTGTTGAAGATAGTGACGACGACAAAGAGACGATTGTTGATCTCTTGAAAAAGCAAGGTCGAGATAAGGACGCTGATATGAGCGCTCGGGTTGCTAGAGAGGCTGAGGAAGCTGAAAGAAAGATGAAAGAAGCTCACGACCTTCTTGAGAGTAGGAAAACCCTTTTTCCTCCTTGGAATCTTGAGAAGTTTCTGAAAGAAGCAATTGAAACCCCAAGCATCCTGTGGCTCGAACCGGTGATCTCACTTGATCGTATCAATTCTGTCGATTCTCAGTTCGACATGTCACTGACCCGAAAGGCCTTCATCTTCCATGCCTTTGACAACGTTGCAGATATCCCTCATCCTCATCCTAAGGTTGATAGGGATCTTGTCGAGTTTTATCTGACAGCTGCCCAACCACAATATCAAACATGGAGCGCTCAGAAGATTATCAACATTCGGGTCCTCAAGCCGTATCGGGAAGGAAATTTCACAAACGTTCGGTTCAAGGTGCTGAGAGGTTCTGCCAAGACCGAACATGCCATTTCGCTTGCTGATCTTCCCAATTTAAATCCACATGATTGGATAATTTTGCACAACATCCTTCTTAAAAATGAAGCAGAATATGGTCCGATCAGTGACCATTTCAAGAGGATGCTTGTCTGCTACATCATGGAAGTTGCCAAGATGGATCAGGAGATCGCTAGTGTCTTCAAGAAAAAGCCTACTATTTCTCCTGTTAGCTCAGCAAGTGATCTGAACATGATGCAGATGGGGAAGATAGACCCGAAAAGAAATTCTATTATGTTTACCAGAAACGAATGCCAAAAATGCCTGTTTGCTTTGGCAGACAAACATTTATACACCACTGCATGTCTTGAACATGTTTTGGGTATCATTCATCGTTGCAAGCAAAACTCAGCTGACGACAAGAAGTACTTCGATGATATGATCCAGTGGTACATTCGCTTCAGACAGACAATCCTCGCTCTTATTCCTCGTCTGTTTGATACCACTAAGAAGGTTCCGGCAGCTGGACCCAACAAGAAGAATTGATAGTCTCGCTCCAATTGACGCAAAGGGGGAGATTGTTAGGTCCAGTTAGTGTTGCGTCTTGGGCTCGTTAGCTAGTCCAGTTTAGTCTCCGGTATGGGCCTGTCCATCCGTGAGTTATTTTGTAGGGTTTATTATTTATAGATGCTTGCATACATTCAAGAAGGTAATGTTGGATAGAGATTTTGATAAGGTTCACGTTCTTATCTTTTGTAACCCTAGAATCCTCTACAGCGGAAGTTCTTCACCGAGCTCTGCTGAGGATTGAGTTAATAGAATCATTCGACTCATTCAGATCCATTCTTGTGTTTTTGTCTTACTGTTATTACTTTCTTGATTTGCCTGTTATAAGATCTAATCGATCAAGAGTATTATAAACTCATCAAAATGGTTTATTAATGTGTTATGCAAATAATATATTAATTAGAAATCATATTGTTTAATTAATAATCAGAAATTAATTAGAATTAATTTTAAGATTAAGTGGATTAATTAAAAGTACAATAATTGTTTTGTTAATTGTTAATAATTGAGAAATGAAGGCTCTAGAACCTCTTGAAAGTGGTGGATGAAAATCTTCAGGGAAACCTAGGAGATTTCGTCCAAGACCCCTTGGACAACGGATTTTTTTGGGCTGTTTGGTCACCAAGGAAAGGATCTAGGGCATATCCTGTAACCCTAGCTTTTGCACCAAGTTTCATCAACTTAAGGAGTCCCCTAGCCTTATTTTCGTCCCATACTTCCTTCAACAAGCCTTGGACGAAAATTTCCTCCCTCGTCTCCTCTCCTCTCTCTCTCTCTTATATTATTATGTTGCTAGTTTGGCTATGATTGCATTAGAGGCACAGCACTTGTGATGCTTGCTTCCAAAAGATCAATAAAGAGGAATTATAGTTGTTTACTATAACAACTAAAAGGTATGTAATCTTAAATTCTTTTCTTTTGTATTTCGAAAATAACCTTAGGGATTCTAGTTCTCTTGTTTAATGTTCTTAGTTATAGATTCAACAGAGAAAACATTGATCCTTATAGGTTGCATGTTAACTTAAGTGTTAAGTTTTTATGCTACATGAAATTTTTGTTAGCTAGAAAACCCATCAGTAGTATCAAAGCGATTGACTTGTTTTCAATTGAATAGCTATAATAGTAGAGTTGATCCAATTAGGATTTATAGAAATTAAACCCTAAGAGGCCATGAATTTTGAAATTAGGTTTTGGGTTTTTGAAACCCTATCCTCCTTCCACTTAATTCGAAATTTATGGCTAAGGTTTTTGAAATTCTAGCCTTCCTCCCCATGTTTTCGAAAATGGTAGGTTGTTAGTGTTGTGTTTTGAGCATTCTAACACTCCTAAGGTGTACATGCAACCCTAGAAACCTTGGATCTATGTTTTACTATGATACATGCAAAATAGATTTTCCAAGGTTCATAACCTATCTAGCATACATGGGGAACTTTTAAACATAAAAGTTAGTAAGAAAGACATACCTTTTAGATGCCTGGATTTCTTGAAAACCTTATGAGCCTAGCACCTCAAGTGTGATGCCTCAAATGTCTCACACAACACCAAATACACTTGGAATAACCTTGAGAGAAATAGAACACTTCTAAAATCAGCTATGCCCTCTTGTTCTCACTAGTCCCGATTTTGGTTGAACACATATTCCTTTTATAGTGTGTCATAAGTAGAGTTACACCATGTAAACCCTAACTTGACATGGCTCTTCATTTCCATGATCAGTGGGTTCAAAGACACCATGGAGCATCCTATGGGTTTTGGCCCAACTTGATAATCCACAGAGCATTAACCCACTATACAAGTATGGGTGATTTACACAATCAACCCATATATTTTATTAGTCTTCTTTTGATCACTTAATTAATTCCAAATTAATTCTTGATCAATACTAATTAAATATTATTATTAATATATTAGAACTTATAATATATTAATAAACCTTAAGTGTTATTTATCTCATTTTGGTCTATCCAAATGCATGATGCCATGCAACCCAAATGGACCATGCCAACCATGTCAAGTACATCCCAGAAATAGTTATGAACTTAGACACCTAATCCAACAGTTAGGGTGTTCCTATTTTGGATAATTGTTAATTTAGTTTGATTAGAAGGGTTACCCTAATTTTCGAAAAAATTAGAGGGTAAGGATTATGATTAAATTATTTGATGAATATAATTAGATAATCCTTATTTGATTTAATTTATTTAATTAATTGTTAACTAAAAGAAAATAATTAAATGATTTTTTATTTTAAATTTAATTAATTAAGAAATTAATTTCGAAATTTAAAATATAAAACTAGTATTTTGAAAAGTTTTAAAATACACCTTATATATAATATTACATGTTTAATTATTATATTCATAAGACTAAGTCAGTCGAATTGCTAGTCCGCCTCATTCACGAAGCTAGTCTATAAGGGGTGTATAAGGAAACTACCTATAAAATGGTAGTTGAATGGGTGTGTAACACTCGATTTCGGATTTGCTTCATTATTCTGGGCTGTGGCCCAATCTTAGGTTGTCATGAGGCTTAGGGCCATGGGGAAAAAGGTTTTGGTTTTTTCGGATGTAGGTGTTATGGTTTAAGTGATCCAAGTGTTCGATTGTGTCTTCAGAGGCCAAGGGTATAATCGTAATTTGATAACTCGGTCTTTTATGAATTTTGAGTTTGTTCGGGAAGTTTTAAGGCTATAGTGTGTTGTTAGAAGCATAGGGCTTCTCGCCACCTTTCCGTGGATATAAGTTTCGTTGGAAACGGACTTGAGATGAGGATGTTATGGCAATTTGAAATATTAGGCAGATTTGGCCCTTAATGGAAAAGCTTTGCAAGCTAAGTCCCATGAGTGCGTGGTAAGGACGACACGTGGCTGGGTGAGTACGCCCTACTTAAGTTGGGGGTATGCCCAACGTAATGAGTAGAGTGTCAAACCCAAATTTTAAGAGTTTGGACACTATTTAAACATCTTTATGACCAAGCTTGGTGTAGCTTTGGGCCTCATTTCGAAGCCCAATCCCTTGGTGGTGCAATCTTGAGCTCCATTGTCTTTGGACACTCTTTCATTTTTCAACCTCCATTGTCTTTGAACCTCATTTAGAAGCCTAATCCCTTGGTGGTGCATTCTTGAGCTTGGATGTGATTTTGAAGGTTCTTAGTGTTATTTCAAGAAAATGGGTCTTGGTGATCAATCTTGGTGTAGCTTTGGGGTTATAGATCCAAAATCTTCACACTCTTGGGAAACTTCAGGTGGTAAAATGTTATTATCTTGACTTGTTTTTATGCTAATTTAAGTTTAGGGAAGGATTAGGGGTTTTTATGGTGTATTAAGTTTTTCTTGTAAGTTTGAGCCACTCCAGAAGCTTGGGGTGATAGATCTTACCTCTTCTGATGTTTCTAATTTATAAAAATGCTTGCTTTGAACATTTTTCTTGCATTAAGTTTCCTAATCTTACATAGATTTTAATGAATAACTTCCACCTATGGGAACATTTCCATATTCCCCTTTTGACTATTACTCCTGAACAAGAGTTGCCCCTTTTCAGGATATGTCAATATGGTCCTTCCAAAATTAACACTATACTTCCAACTGTCCTTGAGCAACCAATCTTTGGTAAACTTTAGATTGTCCACAACAATTGCTTAATCAAATTAGTCATATCGAGTTCTAGTACTTTTTCCCTCTTAATGCTCTGGGCATTTGGAAAAAATTTAGATCAGATGAATATTATAGCACATGCAATCGATCCTATATCCGGAGCATATGGGACACGATTCATAAAGACATGATACTAGACAAGTCTTTTTCTAGAATATTTCTATTTCTATTTGCCAAGTCCTCATAATTCAGATTATGAAAAGGGATGTCGTAATCATAATCGAAATTTAGAACGCCAATAATGGACCCATATATAGAATTTCTTTATGTTGAGCCATTCCAACATAAAATTCATATATATATATATATATATATATATATATATATATATATATATATATATATATCCTTGACTAAATATGATTAAAACCTCAATCTAAGCTTTTAGAATTGAAGTGAATATAATTTCATCTCCCTTAATTATAGCAAAACAACTTTTTCCCAATTGAAACCTTTTGTTTTCTATAATTAACATTGCTAACTTGCAACACTTATTATAATTATCATCCTCCCAGTTGCATGATGATTATTAGCATAACACTTATGCTCCTACTAGCTTTGATATGTACTCAGAAATCAGTTGGACTTCTAGAAATCAATACTTTATTGACCTTATTACCAAATTTCATATTTCTGATACGAGATGCTTTGATAAAACTTTATCAAAATCATACACCTTTCCTTAGATAGCACACATGTGTGTCTAAACAGTTTCAGAACTATGAAAAGGGATGCCGTAATCATAGTCTTAATTGTTTAGACCTTTTCCATTTATCATAATTCCATGTTAGTGTGCCAGTTAACCACACACGCTCCATTAATGAATTTGAGAATGCAAATATCATAATTGCTATCTAGTTAAAATCTACTTAGTGAAAGCGTTTCCTCACCATCATTTTCATGAATCGGAGAGAAACCTTATGACACTTATATTTTCTAGTGTATGTGTTCCTATCCATGTGAATTTGTCAAAACCATAATCACAAGACAAGGTTAGTGACAAATCCAAACTCTTATGGATTGAACTTGTGCAGTCTTAACTTCTTGCCACCTGGCAGCACAAGGGCCTGTCATTGCTTCTAAGCTGTTATGCAACCAATTGAGAACTCTCAGAACTCATATGCAAAGCCAACTTTAACTTGAATGGGCACATAAATAAGAATATGTCAACACTTTAGGTTATAAAACTCAAGTCGTGTGCTAGTGATAAACTATAGGTTTTTCTTCTTGATTAGATCTAGAAGCTTTTTCAATATCTTTAAGACTCCCACTGTCCTCTTGACATATAAGACTCACTTGCCAAATATTCAAGAGATAGTGAAACAACCCAAAAATACAACCGAAAAATTTCAATTTTTATTATAACAAAACCATGAAACTGAGTATCACATATTAAAACCATACGTTGCATGTTTCAAAAACCATAATAAAATACTATGAGAGAAACTGTAACACAACTGTATCCAAACATATCAAGAAACTGAATCAACTCCCAGGACAAAAACTGAAGTTGTGGTGTGTGCGATGCCATCATCCTGAGCTCTTCCCTTTGCTTGCGGAAGTACCTGAAACCAAAACTGAAACTGTAAGCATGAAGCTTAGTGAGCTCCCCCAAACTACCACATACCATACAATACATAAAAAGCACATACTGGGCCTTGCCCACTGACTGGGACCCCGTCCCCTGCATCGGACCGAAGTCCGGACTAACTATCTGGGACCCCGTCCCCTGCATCGGACCGAAGTCCGAAAACTAACTGGGACCCCGTCCCCTACATCGGACCGAAGTCCAAAACTGACTGGGACCCCGTCCCCTACATCGGACCGAAGTCCGAAACTGACTGGGACCCCGTCCCCTGCATCAGACCGCAGTCCGGACTAACTGAACACGGCATAGTATAACATATCATCTAGCATAAGCACATAAATCTTGTCTGAGCCACGGAGGCGTCAAACATACTAACTACCGCATTGGACTGAAGTCCAGAAACTACTGCTAACTGAACAGGCCAGCATTGTGGCCTTAGACCCGTTCCTATTGGAAGGA
This sequence comes from Lactuca serriola, assembly GCF_051521515.1. Lineage (NCBI taxonomy): Eukaryota > Viridiplantae > Streptophyta > Magnoliopsida > Asterales > Asteraceae > Lactuca > Lactuca serriola. The sequence goes on from NC_136411.1 coordinate 286,127,943, forward strand.
AACTCACCTCGCGAACAGGCTGCTGTGTGTATGGCTCTGGAAGCTAACTGCTGCAGCTCCGGTATCTCTCCGACTACAAATCCATAAACACACTCAATCAGATGCTAATCACTGCCTTGGGTAAAATGACTCTTTTACCCCTGGTCAAAGTCAACTCTCCCGGTCAAAGTCAACCTACAGTTGACCTGACTTGCCGAGTTGGGCCGCCAACTCGCCGAGTCCCTAGTCTCACTTCTCAACCCTACTCGTAGCTACTCGTCGAGCATGGCATCGACTCGACGAGTACCCTCTTGATTCAAAATCTCAGGCAATCTGCATCCGACTCGTCGAGTCATATGAACAACTCGACGAGTTGTTCTTCGATCTAAGAAGATTGTCTTGGACTCGCCGAGTTGTATGAACAACTCGTCGAGTCCCTCCATTACTGAGTCTAACCTCCGACTCACTGAGTCCATCCTACTGCTCACTGGCCTCCACTCGGAATCACTCAAGGGGTAAAGATCGGGGACTCGCGACCTGACTCGCCGAGTCCGAAGAACGACTCGCTGAGTCACATGCATGCAGATACTAAAAACTCGATTCTGCTCGAAACCACCGCATACAATTTAGAGATCTGAGTTTCTAAGGCTGATTTACCATGTAAAGTTTCCAACTTTACGTGCACATACGCATGAAAAGGGATACAAAGGCTAAAAAGGTACTTAGAAAAGTAGATCTAGGGCTATCATGCAAAATGGCTCTATAAAGGAAATAGATCTACGATTTTGGAACTGAAACATGGCTAGATCCGAAGGCTAATCAATCTAATGTGATCTCTCTACTAAGAACAAGCTAAGGAATGGCTAAAAGAGGCTAAATATGCTTGTGAAAGATAAATAAATCATAGAAACAGAAGGAAATCAGCTGATACCTCAATAAACTCTGAAATGGGTGCAAGACCTTGGATCTTCTTCTTCTCCTTTGGATCTAGCCTCCTTCTTCTCTTCAAAACTTCAAGATTCACACAAGAAATACTCAATTACTCAAGAAAACGATTAGGGTTTGCTAAATGATGCTCTGAGGGTAAAGGGGACGAGTTTGGGGCTCATAAGGTGGTTTAAATAGGGTGCAAACCCGGGGATTTAGGGTTTCTACCTGGCAGGCAGACTCGCCGAGTCCCGAATATGGACTCGCCGAGTCGCCGACTATCACGTGCTCGAAATCTCATCCCTACTCGACGAGTCGGGCCATAGACTCGCCGAGTCCCTCTCGAAAACTTCTAAATAAATGCCACGAAAGCAACATACCAGAAATGGGGCGGTACAGATAGTGTGGATTCCTTATCAAGACAAACACTTCACACAATTTGCCTTATGTTGGTCTTGGTTTTATCCAAAACATCACAACTTACCAATTGCAAATGTACAAGAGTAGGACACACTTTATTCTTACATTTGACTAGTGTTATAAACCTTTCTTTAAGATATGTCACTCAATTTACAATCTTGGAGTATGACTCTAAGAATTGTTTTGGGACGAAGTATGACTCACCTTCTTGATTTAACCATTTCAACAATTCATGATTCATCTTCTTAGCCATAAGAATGCACTAAGATGTCCTTAGAGAGCCAATTGTGATATGGTTTCTTAATCATTAAGATGATCACTAAACATGATACTAAAGTACTCTCCCATCTTTTCAGATTTGAGAAACTTTTATCCTTCTACATAATTTGATTCTTCTCATTCGTCTTGCAAAATACTGAAAATTTTCCATTGTTTCAGAATTATACTTAAAATGGTAAGTATAAAGATATTTACTAAACTTTAGTAAATCATGACGAATAATCTTATCGATATTTTGTGGTGGACTTGATCAGTGCACAAGATTGTTTACTTGATCCCTTAGTCCTTCACTTGACTCGCATATAAATGTGAACAAGGAATTAGTCTTAATTTTCCAAAGCGGAAAGTTCTCATTCATCATACTATACAACTTGCATGATTTCAAGTTTCGGTCCAACTGAAACCTTGGGTGATGAGAATCTTTCCTTATTTGATAAATTTAGACACTACCACAAATGAAAGAATCAAATTCACATTTCCATTATTGCTAGAGACATATAAATATCAATTTTCCATAAAAGCCATTGCAAGGAGATGAAAACTAAAATAAAATCAAAATTTTATTTATTTATAAAATGCGGAAAAACATTTTCCTTACAATGCAACTTTAAATGAAAATTATGATGTTACATATTTCCTAGTAGTCTATCATAATTCCTAAGTAGTAGCTCAAGAATCCGATCTTCGAACCATGCGATTGAAATCCATCTCCGCGATTAGATTCAGCATACTGTTTCTTTAAGTGTCCTTCCCTTTGCTTGATTATGCCAAACACCAAAATGTAACCGAGTCACACTTTGTATTAAGAATCATCAATAAGGAACTTAACAGAGTTAGATAGTGGACTTACCTAAAGCAGAATCAAACTTTCTGATTAGACCTTCTCTCAGATCTTTCAGGTACTTAGGGCAGCTTTGCAACCAATGCCCCTTCCTTTTTGGTAATAGAACCATATGGACCCTTTGGGAATGGTACATATGACTATCTTAGACTTATCCTTTCTCTTTACCATCTGGTCAACCGAGTTGACTATGGCCGACCCCTTTCCATTAGGAAGAGAAAGCTTTCTGGATTTCCAATGTTACCAATTTGTCAATGTCCATGGTAGTTTGGGAAGTTGATCTACTAATCAAATTTTCTTTACCAGATCTCTAAATCATTTCAGATTCAACAACACCAAGCAAATAGATAAGATCATTAAGGGTCATGTCATAGTCTTTTACATAGTAGTCCCAAAGGACACTCACTATGTGACTTAGAAAGTGATTGAACAACCAACTTTCACAAGACTTTGACACCCAACTCTCCCAACTTGTCAATATGTGACTTCATCTCCAAGATATGATCGCACATAGACCTTGCTTGCCAATAGGGATTGAGTGACCTTGAACTTGTGGGTTATGGAGAATAATTGGAGGAGGTGGAGGAATTGAAGAATGATTTCCTTGATCCAGTCACGGAACATCATCTTTATTAGGAAAGCTTATTCCAAGAGTTTTGGGAAGATCATAATTGTCTGAACCAGACATCTTTTAGGAGATATTCAAGATAGTTGATTTAAAGTCCTTAATATAACACCCAATATGAAATATTAAGGCAAGGACCCAACACAATATTTTATAACTTGGAAGAGGGATGCCGTAATCCAAGCTATAAAATATTTGAAGGTATGCGATTGACGATTCACCAATTTCCACCATGAAAAACGAAATAAATTATTAGGTTTTAATTGGTTTTGAAACTCCTATATCTTTTTAGATTCATTGAACTTCCAGTGACATGTTTCAATCTCGAGTGTGCCCTTCAGGTCTTGTGACTGGGATACCGAGGATCACAAAACAAGGTGTGAAGTAACCATGCAAATTACTTGGTACCCTTAATCGATGTGCCAGTTAACCACACACGCTCCATCGATACTATGATAAACATTAAGTTACCCTTTGCCTACCTTGTTAAGTCCATCTAGTGTGCCGGTTAACCATACGCGCTCCACTAACCGACTTAAGCAAAGTGCAAAGTGTAATTTCATGGGTTAGCACCTTATTCACATTTTCCTAAAGTAAATAAGAATGGGAATTATAAAAAAATTTAGTTACTTTGTATTCATCATTAATACTTTTAATGAAGGGAGAATTCTAGTCCTTGTCCTACCCGTTCGGCTAACGACACTCCACCGATCAAGGAAGAGGTGGGTGAGAGTGGACACCCATTAAGCTACCATTTTATAAGCAGCAACCTTATACCCCCCTTATAGACCGGCTTCGTGAATGAGGCCTACTAACGGTAAAACGACTTGTTCTTATACATATATAATCATTATTAACTTATAATATTATAAAGTATAAGGATTGAATTTTAACTTTTAAATTATGGGGGTTGGAACTAAAGCTTTTGAAGTGACTTTACATGTTCCAAAACTTGAGGGCAAGTTTTGTAACTTTCAAAACTTTTTATCTTTCATAACTTATGAGTTGAATAGTTTATTAAAATGAGAGACTTTTCATTTTATGTAACCTATGTGTTTCTTTAATGGACTTTAAAAGTGTGACTTTTGGTAATCTATAACTTGAGGACAAATTATGGATTCCATTAAAACACATAATGGCCAAGAATTAAACTAACAAGCAAGTTACAAATAATTCCTATGATCTTCTAATCTCATAAGTTCATGAACATGCATATCAACAATTTCAAGAATCATAAAATAAACCATATAAAACTTGAAATTTTGAAAATAGATATTGAAAATGGATTAGCATAACCATTACACCATCTAAACAAGTTTTATAAGACCAAAACAGTTTAGATTAATGTTTCTAGCCCATTTCCAACAGCAAAAGTCGAAAAACTGCATTCTGGGGCTCCTACTCGTCGAGTGCATGAACCTAAACAACGATTAGGATAAGTTTACTCATGGATTCATTGAGTCCACCCATGGACTCGGCGAGTTCATGCTACATAGTGCATAAAAAATGAGTTTTATTTATTTATTTATTTATTTATTTATTTTTATTTTTATTTTTATTTTTTCAAAATTTTGCATCACGTATCAAACAAACAAGCCTAGACTTTGCTACCATTGTTAGGTTTTGAGCATTCTAACACTCCTAAGGTGTACATGCAACCCTAGAAACCTTGGATCTATGTTTCACTATGATACATGCAAAATAGATTTTCCAAGGTTCATAACCTATCTAGCATACATGGGGAACTTTTAAACATAAAAGTTAGTAAGAAAGACATACCTTTTAGATGCTTGGATTCCTTGAAAACCTTGTGAGCCTAGCACCTCAAGTGTGATGCCTCAAATGTCTCACACAACACCAAATACACTTGGAATAACCTTGAGATAAATAAAACACTTCTAAAATCGGCTATGCCCTCTTGTTCTCACTGGTCCCGATTTTGGTTGCACACATATTCCTTTTATAGTGTGTCATAAGTAGAGTTACACCATGTAAACCCTAAATTGAGATGGATCTTCATTTCCATGATCCATGGGTTCAAAGACACCATGGAGCATCCTATGGGTTTTAGCCCAACTTGATAATCCATGGAGCATTAGCCCACAATACAAGTATGAGTGATTTACACAATCAAATCATACATTTATTTAGTCTTCTTTTGATCACTTAATTAATTCCAAACTAATGCTTGATCAATACTAATTAAATAATATTATTAATATATTAGAACTTATAATATATTAATAAACCTTAAGTGTTATTTCTCTCATTTTGGTCTATCCAAATGCATGATGCCATGCAACCCAAATGGACCATGTCAACCGGGTCAAGTACATCCCAAAAATAGTTATGAATTTAGACACCTAATCCAACAGTTATGGTTTTCCTATTTTGGATAATTGTTAATTTAATTTGATTAAAAGGGTTACGCTAATTTTCGAAAAAATTAGAGGGTAAGGATTACGATTAAATTATTTGATGAATATAATTAGATAATCCTTATTTGATTTAATTTATTTAATTAATTGTTAACTAAAAGAAAATAATTAAATAATTTTTTATTTTAAATTTAATTAATTAAGATATTAATTTCGAAATTTAAAATATAAAACTAGTATTTTGAAAAGTTTTTAAATATAACTTATATATAATATTAAATGTTTAATTACTATATGCATAATACTAAGTCAGTCGAATTGCTAGTCCGCCTCATTCACGAAGCTAGTCTATAAGGGGGGTATAAGGAAACTGCCTATAAAATGGTAGTTGAATTGGTGTGTAACACTCGGTTTCGGATTTGCTTCATTATTCTGGGCTGTGGCCCAATCTTAAGTTGTCATGAGGCTTAGGGCCATAGGGAAAAAGGTTTTGGTCTTTTCGGATGTAGGTGTTATGGTTTAAGTGATCCTAGTGTTCGATTGTGTCTTCGGAGGCCAAGGGTATAATCGTAATTTGATAACTCGGTCTTTTATGAATTTTGAGTTTGTTCGGGAAGTTTTAAGGCTATGGTGTGTTGTTAGAAGCATAGGGCTTCTCGCCACCTTTCCGTGGATATAAGTTTCGTTGGAAACGGACTTCAGATGAGGATGTTATGGCAATTTCAAAATATTAGGCAGATTTGGCCCTTAATGGAAAAGCTTTGCAAGCTAAGTGCCATGCGTGTTTGGTAAGGACGACACGTGCCTGGGTGAGTACGCCCTACCTAAGTTGGGGGTATGCCCAACGTAATGAGCAGAGTGTCCAACCCAAATTTTAAGAGTTTGGACACTATTAAAACGTCTTTATGATCATGCTTGGTGTAGCTTTGGGCCTCATTTCGAAGCCTAATCTCTTGGTGGTGCAATCTTGAGCTCCGTTGTCTTTGGACACTCTTTCATTTTATTTCGAAGCCTAATCCCTTGGTGGTGCATTCTTGAGCTTGGAGGTGATTTTGAAGGTTCTTTCTGTTATTTCAAGGAAGTGGGTCTTAGTGATCAAACTTGGTGTAGCTTTCGGGGTTATAGATCTAGAATCTTCACACTCTTGGGAAGCTTCAAGAGGTAAAATGTTCTTATCTTGACTTCTTCTTATGCTAGTTTAAGTTTAGGGCAAGATTATGGGTTTTTATGGTGTATTAAGTTTTCCTTGTAAATTTGAGCCACTCCAGTAGCTTGGAGTGATAGATCTTACCACTTCTGATGTTTCTAGTTTGTAAAAATGCTTGCTTGATGTTTAAGAATTTTCCATGCATGTTCTAGTTGGATTAGAATGCGTCTTAATGGATTAAGATGGTTGTTGGGTCCCAATGAGTCATGCAAACGCATTAATGCGCCGACGTTATGTATTAAGAGCTTTATTTTATGGTCTTCTGAAGTTTGGGTGCAAAGTGCTAATTTGGTTATGTCATAAATTTGAGTTTCGATTAATCCTGGTTACGCCTCGCATAACTGGCCATAGGTTAAGCATACTGAGTTAAACTCGCGACCATGGTTCATCGAGTACGCCCAATGTATCTGAGCGTACGCCCCGTGTTCGACGTTGGCTTTGGGCTTGTAGTGTTTTTGGGCCTCACATCTTTGGGCTGATTTTGGGGTTATTTCGTGAAGTGTGGGTTTTCATTAAAGTTTGAGGTAATTTATTGGGTTTACATTTTTGGGTCTAGGATTGTGGTTTTGGGCCTTAGTGGGCCCAGTAGGCTTGAGCCACGTGGTGTCTTTTGGGACTTGTTGCTTTGGGCCTTTTTGGCCATCTAAGATCAACTGTTGGACTAAGGGAATTATTGGTCTTAGGATAAGGCCCATATGGGGGATAGGCCAAATTTGGAAAATTAGGCCATCAGTGGGCCTTTGTGGAACTTTTGGTTTTAGGCCTTTTTAGGTTTTAGGTTTGGGCCTCGGTTTTGGTTAAACTTGGGGTGGGGGTAAAATGTTCATTTTACCCCAAGTATGGATTATGGATCATATTTTGGAACCCATTTGCAAATTGGGTGTTATTTTGGTATTGATTGCCTGGGAAATCGTCAAGGCAGCAGCTAGGGATTTCTTTAAGTGAGCTTCTACATTCGAGGTGAGTCTCCTTACTCTTCTATGGGTCGAAGGCACCAATGCTGGCCCATTTGGTTTATGTATCTTAGGAAGACCCACGGGTAACCCTTGATAGTTTGTATGAAAGACCAGGAGGCGGCTCGTGGCATAATGGCAAGTCTATGGTTGGCACATAGCACTTTTATTGATTGATCGGATATATATGTCATGTATGGCTTGTATGATATGTATGGTATGTGGTATTTGGGGAACTCACTAAGCTTTGTGCTTATAGTATGTGGTTTATAGTTTTAGGTACTTCCGGTTCGAAAGGGAAGGGCCCGACTTGATTATAGCGCATACACCCGTGTTTTCAAAAATACGTGATTTTGAGATTTACTTTGATAACTATTTTATTCTGGAATACCTTAAATGTTTGGATAAATGTAAATGGATGTTTGAATTTATATATTAAAAATGAAACTTTTACCCTTGATTTTCGGGATGTTACAAGTTGGTATCTGAGCCCTGGTTTGAGGGATTTGGGTATACTCTAGGGTGTACATGAACTCAAAATGACGGTTTGGTGAAAATTTTTATAGAATAAAAACGAAATAAAAAAAATCTAATGAAAGAAAAGGGTGTGATGCGTGCAATCGGCCGAGCTGAAGTAAGTGGTACCAAAAATACAATACATGTTTATTATAATATATGATATGAATATGAGAATTTCATGCTATATTAGGGCTAAAGATCTACTCAATTTTATATGATATGAGAAATGCATGTATATTCCTGATTGTATGAGCTTTAGAATTCCATGCTAATATGGATTCCAGATAAGTGGATAGAATGGCTTGGATAATGTATGTTGGTTAGATTTTCTATGCCTGAATGTTGCTTGCTTTGTGCTTTGTGGGACTCTTAGTGATCTGAATTGATTGCTAAGTGAATAAGCTAATTCACATGTGGCACAAGTTAAATAATCTTGGAGTGATGGATTTGACCCTATTGCGCAACTCTTGTTTGTGTCCAACTGCTGTAGGGTTGAGACTTTTACTTGAAGGATTATCTGATCTATCTTGCATGTGACTATATTCATGAGGAAGTTAATTGACATTGGTGGGAGTCCTTCAGTAGGTGAGGGATGGGTGAGGTCAGGAACCTAGGAGAGCCTAGGATATGCTTTAGTGGGTTCAGTGATGCGGTTTAATGAGTTTTGGTGCATTGGTTTGAGGAAGTGACTTAGAGAATTTAGGTTGATTATTGAAGAAGGTATGCATAGGTGTGGAAGGTAGTACTGGGTCCGTACTTTTGAAAGCACAAGATCCATACTCGAATCGGTGAGAGTCTTGCAGAATCTATGAAGCTTATGAGAGGAGGATTTTAGAATATAATTTGATCTTTGGCTTCTTGTATTTCCGTTTCGCGATGACCACTCAGGGAGGTGGCTCTGGTTCTTGTTCCGGCTCAGGAGCAGGTGCTGAGCTGATTAGCAAGCAGATGTGGGAGTTCATCTCATTGAAGATTTATCGCAGTATTTCAGAGATCTTGGATGAGCGCTTGGGAGCGTTCCATGCTGAGGTTATGGCTATCATCCGAGCTTGCACACTTTCCTTTTATGAGTTTCGTGCATGCGGAGCTCCTGCGTTCCATAGGGTGAGGGACCGCATTGTCAGTAGGAGGTGGTTAGTAGATATGGCTAACACATTCAGGACGAGTTTCTACCCCAAGGAGGCATAGGTTAGATATGCTTCCTGCCTATTAAAGGACATGGCATGGGATTGGTGGGAAGAGGTTGGTAGTGAGATGGGTGATAATGTTGTTGATGCTATGTCATGGGCTGACTTCTCGACTAGGTTCTAAGTTGATTTTCACCGGTCATTGAGATGCAGTAGGTGGCGCAAGAGTTTCTGGATCTCCACCAGACTACCGAGACTATGGAAAAGATCACTGCCAAGTTCCGGGAGAGGGCTTTATTGGTTCCGCAGTATGCAACAGATGAGGAAATGTAGAAGGTGAGATATCATGATATCTTTAGGGATAATGTTAGGAAGTTTGTGAGTATTTCAAGGTGTGAGACCCTAAATGATATGATTTCTGGAGCCTGAGAGCGGGAGATCGATTTGGAGCACCTTGGGAAGAGGGGACCAAATCAGGTGCATATATTGGAGGGTCCCGGGAAGAGACCCAAGACATATGATCAGTGTTTGAGAGGTCATAAGGGTCGGGGTCAGTGCAACACGTGCGGGAAACTATATAATGGATTTTGTCGTTCCAGGGGCTTGGGCTGCTAGAAGTGTGGCAGGGTTGGTCACTTTAGCAGGGATTGTCCTTAGGGGGCAAGCCCGTTATGTTTTCACTGCGATTAGGTGGGCCACAAGAAGGCCGAATGTCCGATGTTGAAGGGAAGAGAAGTGAGTGCGCCTACTCTGTATACTGTGAGGATCACCGATGGACGAGAGGGTACGGAAGGAGCCCCAACCGAGAGGAGTGGGGCTTTGCAGTTTCAGACAGGAGAGGTCAGGACTCCAACAGACAACATTGGGGTATGTATCTTTTGCTTTCTTTTAGGTTTTTATCAATATTTATGTTGTTGGAATCTTGCATCAGTTTGGGTAAGCGTATCTTTAGTTCATTTCTCTACTTATCTTTGGGTTATATTTTCAAGAAATGGTATATGCCATTTGCATGCCATTAATCATTAGTGGTGTAATGCGGGTTCGTTTCTCATACTACAGGTTCCAAGTGTTCGGTTGTTATTCTAGTTTGTATTCAGGATCGGTTATAGGGCATTGTATGGAAGATTTATGGTCAGGATTCAGCAGGTTGGTTCTCCAGTATCGCTAGGATTCGGTGGTTTCAACAATTGCGCTTGGATTGGCATTTAGGGTTGCCAAGGGAAGTGGTTTATTCCCGAGGCCTTGGTATGAGCTATAGCGTATGGGGTTATCAATTTTTCTGGGATTCGGGAAGTGTTTATCTGGTCTTTAGGGGTTGTACGATCTTTTGGGTTTGGATAGTGATGGATCACTAGCATTGGTAAGTGCAGGTTGTCAGTAGATCGATCATTAGAGGGTAAGAAGGCTTGGGAATCCTTCAATTCTCGTGTGTTGTAAGAGCTTAGTCGAATCAAAGTGAGGGAGAATCATTCAGGTAGTCAGGAACAAAAGAAGGTGTGAAACTAGGATGAGTTTCACATCCCCGATGGGGAGCAAGGCGACCCAAGTGACCGTCAGGATTGAGGATTGTGTGGGATGGGAGTTCGGGAAACTTCCTAATATTTGGTTCGTGCCTTATTGGTGTCGGATAGCAGGCTTTGGGGGATATAGGTTGGGGTTCCAGTCATCACTTGAGTTCAGCTGGGGTGCTTAGTCGAGTGCATGCTCGACTCTGGATGTGTTCGACTTGATAGATTAGTGGTAAGGCATTGGGTGGCGGTTGTGGCAAAGTGGAAGTGTTGTAAGACTGTGGGGTGGCTCGTAGCATTCACTAGTTAGCAGTTAGTATGTAACATCCATAAATTTGACACCAAAGTTAAACTTTTCCAATCATAAATAAAAACCGTAAAGCATCGTTTACAAAATGTTTTCAAATCATTTTCCATCAGAGTGTCCCAAACATCATAACATAAGGATGATGAGTGGTACAGTCACGCCTTCGCCTTTCCATGGACTCCTGAAGTACCTGAAACAACAAACTGAAAACTCTTAGCCCAGGGGCTTAGTGAGCTACCCCCAAAATACCAATACCACACTGACAATACCATATCAGTAATAATCAATCCATCATCATATATACTGGGCCATCGGCCTGACTGGACCGCCCTACCGGGCCTACAATCTGTCTGAATCTATCCCGAGCCTTCGGCATGACTGGTCCGCCACGTGGGCCTACAGTCTCCCTGGACCGCTCATAGGGTATGTTGGCCTTCAACACAAAGCAGGACCACCTCAACCCAACCAACAAGAAAATAACCATGTATGCATAGCTATCATATACTGGCATATGAAAACATCAAGAATATCTATCTCACTGATCATAATCATAGAATTCTCCTGTAACTAGAGTACCTACCTATCAGGTCACTAACACACCAATCCCTATGGATCATAAAAGCATAACATACTGTCTACCTCGATTCCGAACTAACAAATCATAACCACATGCAACATACCATAACAATAACAACTAAAGGGCCGGCCTTGGTGCCGTAGACCCTATCAGTATAGTGAGAATAACTCGCCTCGCAGATGTCGACACGAAAGGTAAACTCCAAATCTCGGATCACTTGACACAGGCTCCACCACCAATCATCATAGTACATAATACTCATAAGTCCTTAACCTTACAAGGTACTCCATAAACCACTAGTCAACCCCTGGTCAAAGTCAAAGTCCTCAAGCAAGGTCAACAGTCCATGTTGACCTTAACTTGCCGAGTAACCTTGGCTACTCGTCGAGTTCCCTGAAGTACATTCCAACTCGCCGAGTCATCGGAGTGACTCGTCGAGTTCCTTTGATCCTCGATCAAACTTAAGGTCACACGTTGAGTTCCCTCCTTGCAACTCGACAGATACACACCCATACATAATCTAGGGAAAACTCATCCGACTCGCCAAGTTGTTCTTCAACTCGTCGAGTCTTATGGTGATCTTCATCGGGCTCGCCGAGTTGTTCATCCAACTCATCGAGTTCACGACCATCTTCATATGACTCGCCATGTCATCTTGCGACTCGCCGAGTCCATTCAGTTCTTTTTCCATACAGACTTGATTTGAGCCGTGCAGCGGCCCCAAATCACAGATCCAATCTTTGAGGGCATACTTATCACGTAAAGTTTTAAACTTTACGTACATGCATGGCTATAAAGGCTCTAAATGTCTATTTTAAGTTCTTAATGAAGCTTTAATTCTAAGAGGGACCTTAATCACAACCAATACAACAACTTTATGATTCTAGCATCCAAGGAGGGTCCAGATCTAAAGCTACAACCTCAGATCTAGCACATAGCTCATCCTTTCAACTTAATACTTCACAAAAAACCCTAAAACTCAACAATGGAAGAGATTCACAAGAAGAAGGGCAATTTGGTTACCTCCAGAAGATGATGACTGAGATAAGAGCTGATTTCCACACTCCACTTTCTCCAATACCCTTCTCCTCTAAGCCTTCTCTCTCCAAAATCCTCTTTTTAAGCTTCAAACACACAATGGCACACACACACACACACACACACGTATTAGGGTTTTAAGGGCTCTCAAAGACTGCAAGGGGGACAAAGGAGGCTGAGGCTCCTTTAAATAGGGGTGCAAACCCTGGGATTTAGGGTTTCATCTGCCAGCTCATACTCGCCGAGTCCCAAAGTGGACTCGTCGAGTAGGCCACTTAACACTCGGTCCCACCCCGCTGCTACTCGATGAGTAGGTCGATCGATTCGTCGAGTAGGGCTTCATCCAAAAATTCTGATGTAATTAATACTTGAGAATCAGGGCATTACAACTCTCCCCCACTTGAACTAGACTTTGCCCTTGAAGTCCGCTGGAATAAACAATGTCGGATAATGCTCACGCATCTCCGCCTCCGGCTCCGATGTCAACTCGGATCCCTTCCGATATTCCCATTGTACTTTTAACAAAGGTATTTCCTTGTTCCGCAGAATATTCTTCTTCCTTTCCAAAATCGCCACAGGCCTTTCCACATAGTTCAGGCGCTCATCGACCTGAATGTCATCCAACGATATCACTGCCTCCTAGTCCATAATGCATTTTCGCAATTGCGAGACATGAAATGTGTTGTGGATCCGGCTAAGCTCCTCCGGATGCTCTAGCCTATAAGCCACCCTGCCAGCCCTGGCGATAATCCTGAACGGCCCAATGTAATGGGGACCCAACTTTCTGTTGGATTAGTGTCTAAGTCAATAACTATTTTGGTATGTAGTTGACCCGATGGTGCATGGTCCATTTGGGTTGCCTTCACCAAAGCAACTTGATAGGATGAATTATGGAGAGAAAGGATTAAATATGATTTATTAATATATTATGAGAATAATATATTAAAGGAGAAATCATATTGTTTAATTAATATTAGTCAGGAATTAATAAGAATTAAGTTTGTGACTAAAAGAGATTAATTAAACTTAAGGGACTGGAATTGTAATTATAAGATAATTGCAATTGGGCTATGGATTGCCTTATATTATAAGGTTGGACGAATTCTATGGGGAAACCCATTAGAAATCGTCCAAGGCCTTTAAGGAAAGGAGTCCATGGGTTGCTTAGGGATTAAGCATCCAAATTAGGGTTTCCTTGTTAGATAACCCTAATAGCCTCACTATTTAAAGAGCCCTTATGCCCCAAAAACGTGGACAAGCTTCTTTCTAGGGTTTCCACACGTTTTGGGTAGCCTCCTTCTCTCCTCCTCTTCATCCTCTTGCTCTTGGTGTTTATGAACCATTAGAGGAGTGACATTTGTGACTCTAAGCTTTCTAAAGTCAACACAAGAAGGATTTGAGATTGTTATTGCTACATAACAATCAAGGTATGATCTAAACCCTAATTATATGTTATATTGATTATCATATTCTAGATCTAGGGTTTATAGTCTTGGATAAATTGCATGTACAATAGAGAAACCTAGATCCAAGCATTAGGGTTTGTATGAGCACATAGGATGTTCTTATGACTAAAACCCATAAGTGGTATCAGACCCTTGATTGGTTTCTATTGTATTGATGCCTTGTATATTTGTTCATGCTTAAAAAAATTCGATTTTTGTGAGCCTGCCTGATGGACTCGGCGAGTCCCATTGTGGACTCAGCGAGTCCATATGGGTACTCGGCGAATTCGAGCGTCAGAAAGAGGGGATTTCGGGATTTCTTGCTGTTTTACTCACGGATACTTGCCTTATCTGTTTTAGCTCATTAAAATCCGATTTTATTCATATTTTTGAGTATATCCTTGATTAAACACAAGATAATTACCAATTGATTAGATAATAACTTCCTTATATGATAAAGATTGGATTATTTGTATTAATTGGGTAACTTATTTTGCAAGAAATTGAAATTAGGTCAAATATAGATAATGATGAAATTAATTGTTTAATTTATATTATTTGTTATTTGATCCTTGTGTTATGAAAAGTTTCAATTTTTCCCTTTTAGGTTTTATAGTTTAAATTTAAACTCAAAAGTTTAGTTTTAAAATTTAAATAGTTGAAACCCTAATGTTTTGAAAAGGTTTCAAAACTTGCCCTCAAGTTTTGGAATTTAAATTTTGATTAAAAGTTTAATTTTGATGTATATTTAAATTCTAAACCTAAATGTTTTGAAATGTTTCAAAACTTGCCCTCAAGTTTTGGATTTTAAAAGTTGATTAAAAGGTTTAATTTAGGAATGTTAAATTCTAAAACCCTAGTATTGTTTTGAAAAGTTCAAATCACACCCTTATGGTTTTATTAATTAATTAAGGTGTATAATTAAAAGAGGTTTAATAAATCCATAAAATTTTAGGTTTATAATTTAATTGAATTAAAAGTATAATTGTTAAATTTGACCTCCTAGTATTTTAAAAGTGTAAAATACACCCTATACTATATATAACATTAAAAGTCTAACATTATATATATGTATGAGTAAAAGTCAGTCTTACCGTTAGTAGGCCTCATTCACGAAGTTGGTCTATAAGGGGTGTTTGAGGAAATTGCCTATAAAATGGCGATTGAATGGGTATCCACTCTTACCTACCGTACTCTTGACTAGTGGAGGGTCGTTAGTCGAATGGGTAGGATAGGACAAAACCATCCATTATAAGTATAATGAAGTACAAAAGTAACTAAATGCTTTACAAATTCCCAATCTTAGTTACTTAGGCAAAAGTGAATTGATGCAATTCCATGAAATTACACTTTGTGCCCTTGCGAAGACATTAGTGGAGCGTGTGTGGTTAACCGGCACACTAAATGGTTCTAAGCAAAGGTAGCAAAGGGTGACTCAATGTTTGTCATAGTTCGGTGGAGCGTGTGTGGTTTACCGACACATCGAATAGGTGACTGTAACATGTAAGGGCACCATGTAAGTTTGCATGGTTATTCACACCCGCTTTGTGATCCTCGGCATCCCAGTCACAAACTAGAGGGGTATATCGAGATTTAAACATGCCATTGAAATGTCCAATGAATCTCAAAGGATCTAGGAGTTTTCATAGATTTAAAACTTAAATTTCCTTTTCGTTTTTCATGGTGGAAATTAGTGAATCGTCATTCACTTACCTTCAAATATTCTGCAACTAGATTACAACATCCCTTTTCTAGGTTGTAGTGTATTGTGTTGGGTCCTAGCGTTAGTATCTCATTTGGGTGATTTACTAAGGACTCAATCAATCAACTAACTTGAATTCATTTTCTCCCGTTTTGTAGATGTTAAAGTACGACAACTATGGTCTTCCCAAATCCTGTGGAACAAGCATTCCACATGAAGATGATATTCCACGATTCAATCGAGGAACAAGAAATCATACTTCTCTTCCTCCACCTCCTCCAATTATTCTCCCTAACCCACAAGTTCGAAGGCTTGAAAAGTTCAAGCTCACTCAAGCCCTTTTGGCAAGTAAACATGAAGAAGGAAAGTCGGTGTGTGCACACGTCCTAGGGATGAAGTCACACATTGATAAGATAAGAATGTTGGGATCTGTTGTCTGTGAGGAGATGGCTGTTGACTGGGTTCTTCAGTCACTTCCTAACTCGTATAGTGAGTTCGTAAGAGAGTACTATATGATGAACCATGAAGTGACCCTTATAGATCTCACTTATATGCTTATTGCTGCTGAATCAGCAATGGTTTGGCGCAATGGAAAAGCAAAGTTGATTGGTGAATCTACCTTCCAGACCTCTATGGATATAGGCAATGGCAACGAGAGACATGCCATGATCGAAGAGTTTGATCATAAGAGAAAGGAAATATTTGAAGTAGTTCCATGTGCTGTTCCAAAAGAGTCGATTTGTTTTTATTTCCAAGAGATTGAGCATTGGAGACGAAGCTGTCCTATTTACCTAAGAAATCTAAGAGATGGGACAGTCAAAACGTATGGCTCTGCTTTAGGTAAAATCCATTGACTAACTCTTTTAAGCTCCTATTCTAGATTCTTAATACATAATGTGATAAGATTATCATTGATGTTTTGTAGGATCGAAGAAAAGAAAGGAAGCTTAAGGGAGGAAGTGAGTAGAATCTAACCGTGAAGAAAATGGATTTCGATCGCATTACTTGAAGATTAGATTCTTGAGCTACTACTTAGAGTTAGAATTAGAAATATGTATTAGCATAGTTTTTCAATGAATTGCATTGTAAGGACAAATTTTTTCCGCAATAAAATAAATTTTGATTATTTATCCTTACAATGGCATGCATGAAAATTGATGTTTGAGGCTTTCTAATATTAGCAATAATGGATTTGATTCTTAATTATGTTGTTTGTGGAAATATCGAGAATTTACCAAATAGGGAGAGTTTCTCATCGCCCAAGTCTCAATTGGACAGAAACTTGGAATCATGCAACTTGGTTGCACGATGAATGAGAAATTTCATATTTGGAAATTAGACTAATTCATTGACAAAGTGTCAAGTGAAGGACTAGGAGATTGGGTACACAAAGTTGCGTGTTGATCAAGTCCATCATAAGAGTAACAAAGATATTCGTCATGATTTTCTAAAGGTTTAGTAAATATGATTATACTTATAAGATTAAGTGTAATTCTGAATTGATTGAAAAAGTTTAAATCAATAGCAGAACGAATAAGAAGAATCAAGTAGGCAGAAAGATAAAAGTTTCTCCATTCTAAGAAGAAGGGAGAGTACCTTTTATGCTTTATGATAAGTCTTAATGATTAAGAACCATATCTCAATTGATCCTCTAAGTGAGTCTTAGTACAATTGCATGTCTAAGAAGAGGAATCAAGAATTGAAGAAATGGTTAAATCAAGAAGTTAATCATACTTTGTTCCAAAACAAGTCTTAGAGTTAAGATTGTGAAATTGAGTGATAAGTATTAAGAAGGTTTATAACATTCATCAAATCTGGAAAGTTGTGATGTCTTGGATAAGACAAAGACCAACTAGGACCAATTTATGAAGTGTTTTGATAAAAACTACACTAACTCTTGAATATTTGTTTGTCGAGAAATGTTTATTGACAAGAGAATCTTATATGTCGAGGAGTTAGTGGGAGTCTTAATGGTCTTGAAAGGTTTCAAGAACAAATCAAAATAGACCTTATCGATCATCACTAGCACACGAGTTGAGGTTTACAACCTATCATGTTGACACTATTGTGTTTCTGTGCCATTCCAATTGAGTTAATTATGCATGTGAGTTCTATGAGTTCTCATTTGAACGCATAAAAGGCAGGCACCTTGATCAATGGAAAGTACATTGATAAGAAAGGGTGAGCTGCTTAACTACTTGGAAGACATGGTGGGCAGCTGTGTTACCATAAGGCAAGAAATCAAGATTAAGAAAGTTTGGTCCATATGAGTTAGAATTTGTCGTAAACTTTGGTTTTGACAAATTCACATGGATAGGAACACATACACCATTAAAATCTAAGTGTCATAAGATTCCCTCCTTCATGAAAATGACTGTGAGGAAATGCTTTCACTAAGAAAGATTTTAAAAAGATAGTGATTGTGAGAAATTGTATTCTCGAATTCGATTATGGTTACTGTATCCCTTTCCATGATTCGAATTGTGAGATTTGACAATTAGTCTGAATTGTTTAGACACACATATGAGCTATCTAAAGGAAAGATGTATAAGCTTAGATAAAGGATTATCAAAGCATTATGTATTAGAAACATAAACTTAAGAAATTCAACAAGAATTGTTTTTCTGGAAGTTAAGCTAGTTTCTGAATACATGTCAAAGCTAGTGGCAGCATAAGTGTTATGTTTTATAATAATAATCATGATAGTGGGAGCATAAATGTTATGATTGTATGATTATTATGGAAAGTATTGCAAGTTAGCAATATTAATTATAGAAAACAATAGTTATACTTTGCAAAGTTGCAAGAGTTGAAAAGTTGTTTTGCTATAATTAAGGGAGAGAATATTATGCTTCATTTCAAAATTTGAAGAAAAGATTGTGTGAAGTTGAGAAGTTGAAAAAGGGATTGTGTGAAGCACCGATTCTTTCATTGCCTGAAGGAGTTGATGACTTCGCAGTTTATAGCGATGCATCTGGAGTTGAGTTAGGTTGTGTTCTGACCCAAAGGGATAAAGTGATCGCGTATGCATCGAGGCAATTGAAGGAACATGAAAAGAACTACCCCACTCATGATCTGGAGTTGGCAGCGATAGTATTCGCCCTAAAGATATGGAGGCGTTATGTTTATGGCACAAAGTGTAAACTTTTCACTCATCATAAGAGTCTCCAATATCTCTTTAATCAGAAGGAATTGAACACGAGGCAATGACGCTGGCTAGAGTTACTCAAGGACTACGACTGTGAGATACTTTACCACCCTGGTAAAGCAAATGTTGTTGCTGATGCTCTCAGTCGGAAGGTAAACCTTGAAAAGAAAAGGCCAAGAGCGTTGAGAATTGAAGTTGTCTCGACAATTGTGGAAAGTATAAATAAAGCTCAAGAGGAAGCTTTAGAGAAAAATGACCGAAAGGAAGAACGTTTGGGCAAAACGTTAGTGTTCGGTACAAACAACCAAGGGTTGAAGGTATTCCAAGATAGGATTTGGGTACCTAAGACGGGCGGAGTAAGAGATCTTTTGATGAAAGAAGCTCACAAGACCATGTACTCAATTCATCCCGGCCGACGATGAAGCTCGATGTTGCTAAGTATGTGGCCGAGTGTGTAACTTGTGCTAGGGTTAAGGCACAACATCAGAAACCATATGAGAGTTTAGAACCTTTACCCGTACCCATGGGTAAATGGGAAGACATCACCATGGATTTTGTGACTAAACTGCCCAGAACAAGGAACGGTCACGACATGATTTGGGTGGTCGTTGATCGCTTCACTAAGAGTGCGCATTTCATAGCAGCCAAAGAGAAGTGGTCTATGGATAAACTTGCGAATTCTTACGTGAAGGAAATTGTGAGGCTTCACGGTGTTCCGCTAACGATTGTGTCCAATCGTGATAGCCGTTTTACCTCGAAATTTTGGAGGAGTCTACAAGAGGAATTGGGTACCAAGTTGTGTTTGAGTACAACTTACCATCCGCAAACCGATGGTTAGAGCGAACGAACGATTCAAACATTAGAGGATATCCTGAGAGCATGTACCCTAGAATTCCAAGGTAACTGGGATGAACACTTACCTTTAGTAAAATTCTCTTATAATAATAGTTTCCACTGAAGCATTAAGATGACACCTTATCACGCCTTGTATGGGGAAAAGTGTCGAACGCCATCATGTTGGCTGGAAGCTGGGGAAAAGCAGTTTATGGGACCTGAAATAGTCCATGAGACTGCTGAAAAGTTGAAAGTGATAAGGGAAAGGATGTTAGCTGCTCAAGATCGACAAAAGAGTTATGCTGACAAGAAAAGACAACCGACAACCTTTGAAATTGGAGATTCGGTTTTACTTCAAGTCTCGCCGTGGAAGGGACTTATAAGATTTGGCAAAAGGGGAAAGTTGAGTCCAAGGTTTATTGGACCATTTAAAGTTCTTCAGAGGATCGAGAATCAAGCTTACAAGCTAGAGTTACCGGAAGAACTGGAGGGTATTCATAACACATTTCATGTGTGTTACTTGAGAAAGTTCATGGGAGATGTGCCCAACATAATTCCGATTTCTGAGTTAAGGTTGGATGAAAACAAGAGGTTGATCGAAGAACCTGAGGCAATCGTTGACCGTAAGACTATGAAGTTACGACGCAAGATGGTCGATTTAGTGCTTGTGCGCTGGAAACATACGAATGGACCAAATCTCACTTGGGAAACGGAGAGTGACATGATGAGTCGCTACCTGCAGTTGTTTGGTGATATGTGATTCCGGGGACGGAATCATCCTAAGAGGGAGAGAATTGTAGCACTCGTGTTTCTAGCCTAGGAATTTATATTGATTTGATAGTCTAGGTTAACCTTTGTAACTAATTTTGAAGAAATGAAAAGGAATTATGTGAATATTATGTGAATAAAGTGTTTTATGCTTAATTATTAGGGCTTAATTAATTAAGAATAAAAATAAGCGTTAAAATTAAAGTGTGAGATAAGCCCAATATCTTTACATAAAGTTGTAGTGGTCGAAACAAGGATTTCGGGGATATAAAGAATACCAAAATCCGAGTTATAACGAAGAAGTTATGACCTGTCGAAGTTTCGCGATAAAACCGGCACGATGTTGAATGTCGTAAAAAGTGAGTTTTCGATAAACTACTTTTTAGCCTTAGTAATCTAAACAAAAGTCGTAGTATTCGTTAAACCGAGACGTTCGTTAAAAAGAACGCCCAAATCTGACTTCGTATGAGGAAGTTATGATTTATCGAAGTTTCAGCTTAGCAGTAGACAGCTAAAAACTCGAATTTTAGATCGAGCGATTTTTAGCCGACACAACCTAAAGGAGAATTGAAGGCCTCGTCATTAGGAGCACAATGGTAAAAAGTCTGACGAAAACGGACGTCGGATGAAGAGGTTATGAATTTTTAACGGATTTCCTGTCCCGGTCTGTTAAAAATAATAATATATAATTTAAAGTCAAAATTAGCCGACCAAGTCTAAACGGAAGTTGTGGAGCGTAATTTTAGCTACGCGTGCATATAAAGAACGTCAAAAACCGAACTTGTATGTGAATGTTATGGATTTTAGAAGTTTTGGCGCGAAAATCGAGAAAATTCGCATAGTCACGAGTTGCCACGTCATCCTCGCTGAAAAAGTGCGACGTGTGCTGCTGAGCCACCAGGCTTCTGAGTCACCAAACTGCTGAGTCACCGAGCTGCTGAGTCATCCGAAGCCATGGCACATCCGAGGAGGGACGCGTGTGCAGCCTAGTCCGAGCCTCGCACCTAGCTCCGAGCCTCGCACGTGTAAGACGACTCCGCGGTCCAATCAGCGAGTGCCACCGAGACCCTCGCACATGCTGACCACATGCGCATCGGACACACACCTCGGAACAATCACAGATAGCCAGCAGCCCTTCGCACGCGCAACCCTTGTGTGAACCTTCGCCTGCGAACCCTCGGATCTGCGAGACGTGGTTCCTTCTCAGTCGTCCGATCAGAAGCTCTTCCCTATAAATAGAAGGGTGCGAGACCTCCCGGGGGTATTTTGAAAACTTGTCATTTTTAGCCCCTTTCTCCATATTTCTTTCATATTATCATCCCCCGAAGCCCCGGTATCGATTATAAGCCCCAGAATACGCCACAAAGTGCCCGAGAAGTCCGTAAATTTTATTTTTTCGGTTTCGAAGCCCGACTTTTGCAAAGCCCGATTTCTCAATAAAACTCCCGGTTTTATTAGAAACGATCGTTTTAGGAAACGAATTGATGCCCGATTATCATCAAATCATGTGAGTGTATAGTCACTTTCATTTTACACATAGATATTAAGTATTTACCTTATAATACGTGCTATGTGTAAATATATTAATTGTTTATTTGAGGTGATTGTTGTGTTGATGTTTTATACAAGTTTTAAAATGTATAAGTATTTTTATCTATAAATATGTTGGGTAGAACATGGGTAGATTGTGATGTGTGATAAAATAAAATTGATGAGAGGCCTCGATGAGTTTTGTGATCCAGTCATCTAGCGGAGTTTGGATGACGACCACGGACTTTCTAGACAGTCTAGTGGGAAACATTAGCAGGTCCGCAACCTGTAGGTGTTAATGAACTGAGAGTGTTCATTCGCTGTACTCCATCCCCCTCATGGTTGCCTTTAGGACATGTATGGCTGAGGAAACCCCTTAGCAGTAGTGTCCATCCCGATGATATTCTTTAAGCTAGGTCCCTTGTGACAAGTGTTTAGGGACATAAAGTGAGGATAACGGGAACGAGTAATCAGGGTTATTGTTGATTGATGAACTTAGTAAGTTTATTATTATTGTAGGTTGAAAACCCTATATGCTCACCAGGCTCCCAAGCCTGACCCACTCATCTTTTTATGTTACAGGTAGTGGACCCCGAGCATAGTCGGAGGACGACGAGAGATTTTTGGATTATAGGCTAGTAGTTGTAAATAACTGTTGAAAGGCTTATAATGTCTTGTTTATGGTTTTGATCTGTATCGGAACATGACATCCCGAGGTTTTGATATATATATGGAAAACATATACCTTCTTAATGAAGGGTTTTGATAAACTTTTATCATATTTTGTTTGGGGACCAATTCCGCAACATCTTTTAAAAAGATTTCTCTGATTTTATTTTAAAAAGCATAAATTAAATCGGTCTTTTCTAGCCTAGAAATTAGGGGATGTCACAATTGGTGAGACGATAACATCTTATATTCTTGAAACCGAGATGTGTGAGTTGTATCTTGCGAATCGGTTGCACATTGATAATATGTAAACGCACCAGTAACTTGGTGTCATAAAACATATTGTTGTGTGTGATTCGGTGAGTAAGTGCAAGCAAGCATTGATTCAAAGTTTATCCGTTCCTTTTATCCGAAGTAGGATAAAAGCGATATCTTTGGGCCCTTAGACGATTTAGTGATGACAAACGTAAATGCTCGGCCGGGCTAGGGCTAATTTGATTTGTTCAATTAGTCAGTCGTCATAAATCGGAAATCGAGAAATAGTACAGAGAGAATGATTAGAAATCATGTCTTACGATATCTATGGAGGAATATATGATCCCTTATATAAAGGATACGCGTATCTGATAGGATCAGAGTTAACAACGGCTTTGGAAAGCTACGATTGCAGATCAGGATCTGAAGTCATATGCAAAATAGTTAATAGACTTATCCAAGTGGGAGACTGTTAGATTAGTGTCTAAGTCCATAACTATTTTAGTATGTACATGACCCGATGGTGCATGGTCCTTTTGGGTTGCCTTCACCAAAGCAACTTGATAGGATGAATTATGGAGAGAAAGGATTAAATATGATTTATTAATATACTATGAGAATAATATATTAAAGGAGAAATCATATTGTTTAATTAATATTAGTCAAGAATTAATAAGAATTAAGTTTGTGACTAAAAGAGATTAATTAAACTTAAGGGACTGGAATTGTAATTATAAGATAATTGCAATTGGGCTATGGATTGCCTTATATTATAAGGTTGGACGAATTCTATGGGGAAACCCATTAGAAATCGTCCATCGCCTTTAAGGAAAGGAGTCCATGGGTTGCTTAGGGCTTAAGCATCCAAATTAGGGTTCCCTTGTTAGATAACCCTAATAGCCTCACTATTTAAAGAGCCCTTATGCCCCAAAAACGTGGACAAGCTTCTTTCTAGGGTTTCCACATGTTTTGGGCAGCCTCTTTCTCTCCTCCTCTTCATCCTCTTGCTCTTGGTGTTTGTGAACCATTAGATGAGTGACATTTGTGACTCTAAGCTTTCTAAAGTCAACACAAGAAGGATTTGAGATTGTTATTGCTACATAACAATCAAGGTATGATCTAAACCCTAATTATATGTTATATTGATTATCATATTCTAGATCTAGGGTTTATAGTCTTGGATAAATTGCATGTACAATAGAGAAACCTAGATCCAAGCATCAGGGTTTGTATGAGCACATATGATGTTCTTATGACTAAAACCCATCATTTTCCCCTCTTCCTGAAGCGGATCACACCCTTCCATGGTGAGAGCTTCAGAAGAACCACATCACCCACCTGAAATTCTTGCTTAGATCGGCATCGGTCGACATAGCTTTTCTGCCGGCTCTGAGCGGTCCGCAGTCGCTGTCTAATCTGCTGTATCATTTCAGTAGTTTGCAGAACTACCTCTATCCGACCCATCACTCTGTGCCCCACCTCGCCCCAACAGACTGGGGTCCTACACTTCCGCCCATACAACAGCTCGAAAGGCGGGACACCAATACTAGAATGATAGCTGTTGTTGTAGGCGAACTCTGCAAGCAGTAGGTGGGAATCCCAACTCCCACCGAAATCAATAACGCACGCCCTCAACATATCCTCGAGGGTTTGAATGGTCCTCTCACTCTGCCCACCAGTCTGCGGATGGAACGCCGTACTAAAATGCAGTCGTGTACCCAGTTCCTCATGGAACTTCTACCAAAAAACGGGAAGTAAACCTGACATCTCGATCGGAAACGTTAGAAACTGGAACCCCATGGCGAGACACAATATCCCTGACATACAGGTCGACCAACTTCTCTGCCGACGAACTCTCCCGTATGGCTAGGAAATGGGCACTCTTGGTCAATCGATCCACGATCGATGACCCATATAGCATCGAACCCCCTTGCCGTCTTCGGCAACTGCATGATGAAATCCATCGCGATTCGTTCCCATTTCCATATGGGAATCTCTAGAGGCTTCAGCTTACCATGTGGCCTCTAATGCTCGGCCTTGACCATCCTATAGGTCAAGCACCTTTCAACGAACCAAGCGATATCTCGCTTCATGCCAGGCCATTAATAACTCGAACTCAAATCACGGTACATCTTGGTGGCCCCCGGGTGAATCGAAAATCGAGACTTATGAGCCTCCTCCATCACTGTCTGCCGGACCCCTCCGTACATCAGAACCCAAACCCGACCGTAACGGGTCAACAATCCGCGACTATCCTGAACAAACCGGGCGCTTTCGCCCTTAATCCTCTCCAACTTCCAGTTCTCTAGTTTCATGCCCTCAATCTGAGCGTCCTTGATCAAACCCACTAGTGAGGAATCCACCACTATCCTCATACACCTGGCTGGGGATCGAGGACCCAGCTGACTTGCAGCTGAGAGCATCCGCAACTACATTCGCTTTACCAGGATGGGAAAGGATCTCGTAATCATAGTCCTTGACCACATCCAGTCACTTGCGCTGCCTCTTGTTCAGGTTTGGCTGATCCATGATGTGTCTCAAACTCTTGTAATCCGTGTATATAGTGCAACGGACCCCGTATAGATAGTGCCTCCAAATGTTGAGAGAGAAAACCACTGCTCCAAACTCAAGATCGTGTGTGGGGTACCTCATCTCATGCGGCTTCAGCTACCGCGATGCATAGGCTACCACCCGTCCTCTCTGCATGAGGACTGCCCCCAAGCCAGTGATGGATGCATCACAAAATACCACAAAATCCTCCACTCCCTCGGGGAGTGTCAATACTGGCGCCTCGCATAAACACTGCCGGAGGGTCTCAAATGCCCTCTGCTGCTCAGGGCCCCACCGGAAATCCACCCCCTTCCTCGTCAGACGAGTAAGGGGTACGACAATCTTGGAGAAATTGCGAATGAATCTCCGATAGTACCGTGCTAAACCCAAGAAACTCCTGATATCATAGGGAGATTTCGGGGTCTCCCGCTACCTAACCGCCTTCACCTTGGCCGGATCGAACAAAATCCCATCCTGGTTAACGAGGTGTCCAAGGAACTGGACCTGCCGTAACCAAAAATCACACTTTGAGAACTTGGCATACAACCGTTCTCGCCTCAGAACTTCCAGCAACTCCCTGAGATGCTCCTCATGCTGCTCTCGAGTCTTGGAGTACACCAAGATATCATCTATAAACATAATGAACGAGCGATCAACCATCAGTCTGCATACTCAGTTCATCAGATCCATGAACACTGCTGGCGCGTTGGTGAGTCCAAACGGCATCACCACGAACTCGTAATGGCCATAACGAGTCCGAAACGCGGTCTTCTCCATGTCTTCCTCCCTCACCCTGACCTGGTGATATCCTGATCTCAAATCAATCTTGGAAAACCAAGATGCACCCTGCAGCTGATCGAAAAGATCGTCTATCCTTGGAAGCGGATAACGGTTCTTCACCGTTAACTTGTTCAGTTACCTATAGTCAATGCACATCCTGTGCGAGTCGTCCTTCTTCCTGACGAAAAGGATCGGTGCTCCCCAGGGTGAAGTACTCGGACGAATAAACTGCTTACCCAACAGTTCCTGCAACTGAGATGACAACTCCTGCATCTCTGGTGGTGCTAGTCGGTACGACGCCTTAGCGATAGGGGCCACACCTGGCACTAGGTCAATCTAGAACTCAACCTGCCTCTCCGGAGGCACTCCGAGTAACTCCTCTGGAAACACATCAGCAAACTCCCTCACCATCGGAACCTCAGAAACTAAGAGCTTCCCTCTAACCCACATATCTATGACATACACCAAATAACCGGCACACTCGTGCTGAATATACTGTCGAGCCCTGGCTGGCGAACAATACCCTGGTCCCAACCTGGTGCCCCCACCATATACTACAAGTTCTCCCCCACTTGGGGTTCGAACCACCACCCGCTGCCCCTCACAGTCGATCATGGCGCCAAAACGGCTAAGCCAATCCATCCCTATAATCACGCCTACATCCCTCATGGGAATAGGAATCAAATCTATCGGGAAGGGCACCCCGAAAATCTCCAACTCGCATCCCCGAAAGACCGAAGAAGCAGAGACCATGTGCTCGTTGGCGATCAAAACTTGCAACGGACACTCAAGATCATCTATCGGCACACTGAACCCTCTAGAGAAGGTCTGAGATAAAAACAATCGACTCGCCCCCGAGTCAAATAATACCAAAGCGGGCAAAGAATTCACTAAAGACGTACGTAATCACACGTAAAATCAATGAGCATAACACGAATACAATAACTGAGACAAAGAATAGGAGACGTACCAACAACCACATCCGGTGATGAGTTGGCCTCCTCGGCCGTGAGCTGGAAGGCGCGACCCTGAGCCTTCGGAGGCTCCACCTTGACTGGCCTCCCATCTCCAATCCTCCCAGCAGCTGGCACGGAACCCTGTGCCGGCTTGGCGGCGAGCTACGGATAGTTGGTCTTCACATGACCAACCTAATGACAATGGTAACAAATCCTCATATCTGTTGGTGCCCCTCCTTGCCACATTTGTGGCACCTACCTTCTGCTTGACAAACCCCCGAATGAGCCTTGCCACACTTTCCACAAGTGCGGCTCTGATGACCCCCGGACCGTGTATCAGCGGTTTTAGACCGCTAAGGTGCTGGCTGAGACTGTGCCGGTGCCTGACACTGCTCCTGCAGCTGCAACTCTATCTCCAACTCACGTCATTGCGCGACTTTCTGAAGGTCCAGGAGGGTATCACATCGCTGAGTAGACACAAATTGTCGAATATCAGTCTTGAGCATACTCAGATTACGAGTCATCTGAAACTACTCTGAAGCAAACTTCGGGCAAAGCATAGCCCTCTCCGTGAACATACGGGTAATCTACATCACAGACTTCGCATCATGTCTCAATGTAAAAAACTCTTGCGCAAGCCGTTCCCGCTCAACGCGTGGAACGTAGCGGGTGCGGAACATATCTCTAAATTGCTCCCAAGTAACAGTAGCCCGCTAATCATCAGTATACGACCCAGTCGTTAGCCTCCACCAGTCCTTTGCCCCAAGCCTCAGCAGGTTCAGGGCACACCTGACCTTTTGGTCAACAGGACATGAGCACGTGAAGAAACAACCCTCCACGTCAGATAAACACCTCATAGCCCTAATCATATCCTGTATACCATCAAACATCGGGGGCTTCGTATTATCGAAGTCCAGGTACTGGAAAGCCCTGCCGGCTCCTCCTCCAACCCCTGCCGCGGTTACAACCAAAGTGGCTGTAGCGGCAGCTGTCTCTGCTAGAGCTGCATATCGCTCATCAAAATACTCAACCATCACGGTCTTAATCAACCCAAACATCTCTGGCAGCTGCGCTCGGAACGCGACATCAATCTCGTCGTGCATGATCTCCTTGATCCTGGCATCCAACTCCTCGGTCCCTATCTGAACCACGGGCTCAGGTGCTACCAGCACCTCCAACTCTCCGTCTGCCGACCCCGATCCTGATCCTGATCCTGATCCGGATCCCGAAGCAACACATCTCGTCACCACCATACGGGAATATATACATACAAATCATCAGATAAATAACATAATGCCGGGAGACCAAAACCCCAAAAACCCTAGGGGTTGTGATTTCCTTGCTACGTGTATGGGTCCTGTGCTTTCAGTAGTACGGGCCCATACTACCTTCCACACCTACCCATATTTGTCTCAAGTATCATCACAATGCCATAACAATATCATCAACATAGGAATGCACCCAACCTTCACTTCTAGGGGAATACCAAATATCTCGCATCTAGCCTCACCACTTATCACAACTCTCACATCCATGAAACTTCCATCATCCCCTGCAGCGACGGTGCACGCTAGCTGCACGTAACGCTGGACCTGATAGACTTTCGAATATCTAATCCTACACTAAGGTCGAATCAGACATTCTCAGGCTATATGATCTTGATTATACACAGCTGTGATGCATACACCAAACATCTACAGTTATGATGTCAATTCCAAATACAAGAAACCCTAGGCTAATAGGCATCATATAATCAGGCAAGGCTATCATGCGATTCCTGAAGATCCCTAGCCTAGCACTAGCATGCTGTTCTAACATATCAGAATATCAAAATAACCGTATGGTATTTTAGGGTTCACTTACAGGCTCTGGCTGATCGTACCCTCTGCATCCTCCATCCTTATTTTGAAAACCATTTTAAAACTTATGTTCCAAAAATCTCCTTGATTTGAGACTGAATTCACACGAGTGTTCCTCCAATTCACTCAAACCAATGCTCTGATACCAACTTGTAACATCCATAAATTTTACACCAAATTTGAACTTTTCCAATCATAAATAAAAACTGTAAAGCATCGTTTACAAAATGTTTTCAAATCATTTTCCATCAGAGTGTCCCAAACATCATAACATAAGGATAAGGAGCAGTACGGTCACGCCTTCGCCTTTCCATGGACTCCTGAAATACCTGAAACAATAAACTGAAAACTATAAGCCCGAGGGCTTAGTAAGCTACCCCTAAAATACCAATACCACACTGACAATACCATATCAGTAATAATCAATCCATCATCATATATATTGGCCATCGACCTGACTGGACCGCCCTACCCGACGTACAGTCTGTCTGAATCTATCCCGAGCCTTCGACATGACTGGTCCACCACGTGGGCCTATAGTCTCCCCGGACTGCTCATAGGGTATGTTATCCTTCAGCACAAAGCAGGACCGCCTCAACCCAACCAACAAGCAAATAACCATGTGCGCATAGCTATCATATACTGGCATATGCAAACATCAAGCATATCTATCTCACTGATCATAATTATAGAATTCTCCTGTAACTAGAGTACCGACCTATCAGGTCACTAACACACCAATCCCTATGGATCATAAAAGCATAACATACTGTCTACCTCGCTTCCGAACTAACAAATCATAACCACATGCAACATACCATAACAATAACAACTAAAGGGTCGGCCTTGGTGCCGTAGACCATATCGGTATAGTGAGAGTAACTCTCCTCGCAGATGTCGACACGAAAGGTAAACTCCAAATCTCAGATCACTTGACACAGGATCCACCACCTATCATCATAGTACATCATACTCATAAGTCCTTAACCTTACAAGGTACTCCATAAACCACTAGTCAACCCCTGGTCAAATTCAAAGTCCTTAATCAATGTCAATAGTCGATGTTGACCTTAACTCGCCGTGTACCCTTGTCTACTCGCCGAGTTCCCAGAAGTACATTCCAACTCGCCGAGTCATCGGAGTGACTCGTCGAGTTCCGTTGATCCTCGATCAAACTTAAGGTCACACGTCGAGTTCCCTCCTTGCAACTCGAAAAATACACACCCATACATAATCTAGGGAAAACTCATCTGACTCGCCGAGTTGTTCTTCAACTCGTCGAGTCTTATGGTGATCTTCATCGGGCTCGCCAAGTTGTTCATCTAACTCGTCGAGTTCACGACCATCTTCATATGACCCGCCGAGTCATGTTGCGACTCGCCGAGTCCATTCAGTTCTTTTTCCATATAGACTTGATTTGAGCCATGCAACGGCCCCAAATCACAGATCCAAGATTCTAGGGCATACTTATCATGTAAAGTTGCAAACTTTCCGTGCATGAATGGCTATTAAGGCTCTAAATGTCTATTTTAAGTTCTTAATGAAGCTTTAAGTCTAAGAGGGACCTCAGTCACAACTAATACAACAGCTTTATGATTCTAGCATCCAAGGAGGGTCCAGATCTGAAGTTACAACCTCATATCTAGCCCATAGCTCATCCTTTCAACTTAATACTTCACCAAAAACCCTAAAACTCAACAATGGAAGAGATTCACAAGAAGAAGGGCGATTTGGTTACCTCCAGAAGATGATGACTAAGATAAGAGCTGATTTCCACACTCCACTTGCTCCAATACCCTTCTCCTCTAAGCCTCTCTCTCCAAAATCATCTTTTCAAGCTTCAAACACACAATGGCACACACACACACACACGTATTAGGGTTTTAAGGGCTCTCAAAGACTGCAAGGGGGGCC
The DNA here is from genome assembly GCF_051521515.1 of Lactuca serriola. Classification (NCBI taxonomy): domain Eukaryota; kingdom Viridiplantae; phylum Streptophyta; class Magnoliopsida; order Asterales; family Asteraceae; genus Lactuca; species Lactuca serriola. The sequence continues at coordinate 286,159,038 of NC_136411.1, forward strand.
AAAGGAGGCTGAGGCTCCTTTAAATAGGGGTGCGAACCATGGGATTTAGGGTTTCATCTGCCAGCTCCTACTCGCCGAGTCCCAAAGTGGACTCGTCGAGTAGGCAACTTAACACGCGGTCCCACCTCGCTGCTACTCGACGAGTAGGTCGACTGACTCGTCGAGTAGGGATTCATCCAATAATTTTTATGTAATTAATACCTGAGAATCAGGGCGTTACATAGTATAGATGTGTTGTAGGATTGCTGGGTGACCCATAGATTTTATGTGGTGTAAGTGTTCCTATCCATGTGAATTTGTCATAACCATAATCACAAGACAAGGTCAGTGGCAAATCCAAACACATATGGACTGAAGGTCGTGGGCTAGTGATTAACAATAGTCTTGATTAGTTCTTGAAATTATTTCAGGATCTTTTAGACTCCCACTGTCCTCTTGACATATAAGACTCTCTTGTCAAGAACCATTCCTTGACAGAACAAATATTCAAAAGTTAGTGTGGATTCTTATCAAGACAAACACTTCACACAATTGGCCTTATTTGGTCCTTATTTTATCCAAAACATCACAACTTACCAATTTCAAATGTACCAGAGTAAGAAAACATTTTACTCTACATTTGACAAGTGTTTTCAACCTTCCTTATGATTATGTCACTCAAGGCTCAATCTTGGAGTATGACTCTAAGATTTGATTTGAATCGAAGTATGATTTATCTTTTGATTTAACCATTTCAACAATTCATGATTCCTCTCCTTAGAGAATCAATTGTGATTTGGTTTCATAATAACTAAGATAGTCATAAAACAAGATACTCAATTACTCTCCCATCTCTTCAGATTGGAGAAACTTTTATCTTTCTGCCTTATTTGATTCTTCTTATCCGTTATGCCATACATTGAAACTTTTCCAATGTTTCAGAATTACACTTGAACTTGTAAGCATAACCATATTTACTAAACTTTAGTAAATCATAACGAATAATCTTATCAACCTTTGTGGTGGACACAATTAGCACATAACAAAGTGTACCCAATCCTTTAGTCCTTCATTTGACTCACATGTACATGTGAACAAGGATTTAGTCTTACTTTCCTAAAGATGAAAAATTCTCATTCATCATACAATACAAGTTGCATGATTCCAAGTTTCTATCCAACTGAAACTTGTGTGATGAGAATCTTTCCTTAGTTGGTAAATTATGATACTACCACAAATGAAATAATCAAATCCATTTACCAATATTGCTTATCAATGTCAACATATAAACAACAATTTTTTCATAAATGCCATTGTAAGGATACTTAAAAAATATATAAAAAATTCTTTTATTTTAAAACTTGTGGAAAAACTTATCCTTACAGTGCAAATACATATGAAAACTTGTTGTTATCTATTCCTAAGCAATATTTCATAACTCTTATGCAGCGGCTCCAAATTCTGGTCATCGAACCATGCAATTAGAATCTGCACACTCTTTCTTTAAGCTTCCTTTGATTCTTCCAAAACATCAAAATGAAATTACATTTCATTACGTATTAAGAATCTCCAAACAACATCTTAATAGAGTTAGATAATGGGCTTTACCTAAAGTAGAATCAAACATTTGACTTTACTATCCTTATGGACTTTTAGGTAAATTCGGCAGCTTCGCAACTAATGCCCCTTCCTTTGGAAAAAGAAACATATGGACTCTGTGGAAATGGTACACGAGACTATCACAGACTTAGCCTTTCTCTTTACCATTGGGTCAAACGACTTGATCATGGCCGATCCCTCCATTGGGAATAGAAAATTTTTCTGGAATTCTGATGTTATCATTGCTAATGTCCAAAATAGGTTTGGGAAGTAGATCTTCCAATCTAATTTGCTTTACCAATGCTCCAAATCATTGCTGATTCAGCATCATTAAGCAAATAGGTAAGATAATTAAGGGTCATGGCATGATCTGTCATCAGGGAGTGACTGAAGAACCAAGTCAACAGCCAGCTACCTCGAGACTTCGACATCCGACTCTCCTAGCTTGTCAATATGTGATTTAACCTATAAGATGCAAGAACATATAAACTTTGCTTGCCAATAGGGATTGAGTGACTTAGAACTTATCAAATCTTGAAACTTGTGGGATAGGGAGATTTATTGGAGGAGGTGGAGGAAGTGAAGTATAATTTCCAGTCCTATTAATTCACAACAAAGGGATTGATTTTTCACCTTGGTTGCCATTTGGGATATCATCTTCATTAGGAAGCTTGTTCCTAATGATTTGGGAAGACTATAGTTGTCTGAAGGAGACATCTACAAGGGAGAAATTCAAGTTAGTTGATTTAAAGTCCTTAATATAACACCCAATATGAAATATTAAGGCTAGGACCCAACAACCTACTTATAACTGGAAGAGGGATGCCGTAATCCAAGTTATAAAATAGTTAAAGGTAGGTAAATGAAGATTTACTAATTTCCACCATGAAAAACGAAGTATAATTAAGTTTTAATTGGATTTGAAACTCCTAGATCTTTTGAGATACATTGAACTTTCAACGACATGTTTGAATCTCGATTTCGCCCTCTCAAGTTTGTGACTGGGGTGCCGAGGATCACAAACAAGGTGTGAATAACCATGTAAATATACTTGGTACCCTTAATATATTTCACATAATCGATGTGCCATTTAACCACACATGTTCAACCAATCTATGATAAATTTAAGTTACCCTTTGGCACACTTGGTCAGTCCCAGGTTAGTGTGCCGGTTAACCACACACGCTCCATCAACGACTTAACAAGGTGCAAAGTACAATTTCATGGGTTAGCACCTTTTCACATTTTCCTAAGTAACTAAGATTGGCAATTTATAAGTGTTTAGTTACTTAGTATTTATCATTAATACGTTTAATGAATGGAGAATTCTAGTCCTTGTCCTTCCCGTTCGGCTAACGACCCTCCACCAGTCAAGGAAGCGGTGGGTGAGAGTGGACACCCATTAAAACGCCATTATATAGGCAGTAACCTTATACCCCCCTTAGAGACTGGCTTCGTGAATGAGGCCTATTAACGGTAAGATTGACTTTACTTTTATATATATATATATATATATATATATATATATATATATATATATATATATATATATATATATATATATATTAGTATTAACTTTTAATATTATAATACTATAAGGGTGTATTTTACATATTTAAAATACTTGGTGGTTTAATCTTATTAATTAAACTATACTCTTAATTTAATTAAACTTAAACCATGTAATTATGGAACTATTAACTCCTATAATTAAACACTTTAATTAATTTAATGAAGTCCATAAAGTTTGAATTTTAACTTTTAAAATTCTAGAGTTTGGAATTAAAGAATTAATGTGTGTGAGATTTTACAGATTCCAAAACTTGAGGACAAGTTTTGAAACTTTTCAAAACTCTTGGATTTTCATAACTTATGAGTTTAATTAAGGTTTAAAGAATAAAAATTTCAACTTCCATAACTTGAGGATAAGTTATGGAAGACATTAAATCACTTTATAATGACATTAAAAATAGAGACTCTTCCATTTTCATAACCTATGAGACTTAATGACACTTTAAAAAGAAAAACTCTTCACTTTCCATAACTTGAGGACAAGTTATGGAGTTCATAAAAACCATTAAGATCAAATATTCCAATTAACACAATAATCAAATAATTTTACTATGATCTAGATTAAACTCATAAGTAAAGATAATTTACATAAACAATTTTCAAGAAATTAGATAATCATATAAACTAATACAAATCTTGAAACTTTGACAATTATCCTTTGAAGACTCCTGGAATTCATAACCTAAAGAGTTAATGAATGAGACATTTCACATCTATAACTTATCGAAGTTTCAAAACTATTCAAATCATAACTTTAAAAAAAAAAACTTTTGAGTTCCAAAATTTTATGACAATTTGCAACTCCTGAAAAACATTTAGACCAAACTTTTAAAACAAATAAAATAATCATATCATTCTATCTTTTAATAAATTGACCTAATTCAACTTTTGTAGTAAAGTGACATAAATTGTAAAAGTAATTATCTTAAAATTTGACAAACTTCATGTTTTTTTTTCTTCAACATGAAAAAAATACATTTCCATCAAATATAATAGAAAACAACCCGTGGCTCTGATACCACTGTTGGGTTATGAGCATACTAACACTCCTATGATGTGCATGCAACCCTAAATACATTAGATCTATGTTTTCTCTATTATACATGCAAATATCAATTTCCAAGGTATTTATCCTAACTAGCATATTATGAAGTACAAGTAATATAAAATCTAGTAGAATTACATACCTCTTGCTGGTGCTTGATTCCATGGAGCTCAAGAGCCCAGTACCCCAAATGTGACACCTCAAATGGTTCACACAACACCATGAACATTTGGAATAACCATGAGAGAAGATATGAGTTCATTGAAATTCGCTTGCCCTGTATATTATGCACTAGTGCTAATTTCACCAATCGATGGGGTCTTTATATAGTGTGCACATTAGGGTTACACCATGTAACCTATGACTTTACCCATTCCTTATGCTCCATGGGTTTTAACCTCCATGGAGTATCCATGGGGCACCACATGGGTTAAACCCAACATAAGTAATCATGGATCATAAGCCCACATATATAAGAATCAATGATTTACTCAATCAATCCCCATATATTTAATTAGTCTCTTTTTGATCACTAAATTAATTCCAAATTAATTCTTGATCAATACTAATTAAATAATATGATTTCATATTAATATATTAGAACTTATAATATATTAATATGTCACAAATATCTTCTTCTCATTAAAAGGTCTACCCAAATGTTCTGATGCCATGCAACCTAAATGGACCATGCCGGGTCGAGTCAAGTATATACCAACTATAGTTATGGACCTAGACACTAATCCAAAAATAAGACCGATATGTATATGCTTTATTTAAAAATCAGAGTATAGCTTTGAAGAAATATGTGTGGAATTTGTTCCCAAAAATATGAAAAAGAACTTATCAAAGCATTTCCGAAGAAATGTATTTTCATTATATTAAAAACCTTAGGATGTCATTGTTAATACAAATCAAAAGCAAAAATAGAAATAACATAGGCCTTACAACATTCTATTTATATCAGATCTACTTCCTTTTATTCAGGTTGTGAAACTCATTGTTTAGGTCTATCAGATCTTCTTCCTAGCAGTACTGCATTTTCAACTTCTCCATGAATGCTTTCCAAGACATCCTCAAGGCTTCTCCTCGTGGCATTGTATCTGCCACTAACTTCCACCAGCTTAAAACTACGGTTTTTAGTTTTATGACTGCGAAGACGATTTTTTGCTTGCTACTATAGTTGCAGCTATCAATTACCATTTTCATCTTGGAGATCTAGTCCATAATCTCCATTAGATTTGGGCTTCCCGAAAGGCTTGGTGGTTTGGCACCCAAGAAGTTCTTATACATATGCCCATCCCTGTCAAACCCTCCATCTTAGTTATTCCTTCCAACCACTGGCGGTTCAGCTAGGCCAACGATTTTGCTATAGTTTCCTTCTTCTGACTGAACCTTGTTCAATTCAGGCGTTTTAATAGACACAGTAGTTTCATCCTTATTCTGTTGAAATAGACTCCTTGTCTCTTCTATTTGACGATCCAACATCATTTAAATCATTGCTAGTACTCCTGTCATAGTGATTGGCTTGGGTGTAACCGCTACCTCTGGTGCACGCTCAATCACAGGCTGCTGGTTAGCATTAGCATTTCCATTAGCTTTTCTGAATCCGCTTTGGGTTCTTGCTAGGTTTATCTATACACCAAAGTAGGTGAATTTAGATCTTTGTTTACGAATGACGTTTAATCCTCCTTGTCACTCCAAAAAGTTACATGCTAGTTCTAATATCGTAATTATACGTTTAGATTTCAGGACACATAAAGTTTCCAGATTCAGCCGGCCACAGACCATAGATCCTATCAAATAATAGCACATAAGGCATTTTTATAGCTATAACATAAATCATTTAGCACATAAAAGCAATTTACGCATCTTTCCAAAAATAAGCTAGTGCTTGTGTCTAAAATATAGCAGACACTCATCTCACAATCATTGCTTAGCATTCTAAGTTTAACTCTAGAAATCCGACAAATTACTAGTTCACTTAAACTAATGCATTGATACCAACTGTGACATCCCCATTTTCACGGCCAGAAAAGACCGACTTGTTTATGATTTATTTGAAAATCAGAGTATACCTTGAAGAAATATGTTGCGGAATTTTTTATCGAAAATATGATAAAGAATTTATCAAAGCATTTCCGAAGAAATGTATATTCATTATATTAAAAACCACAGGATGTCATTGTCAATACAAATCAAATGCATAAACAGAAACAACATAGATCTTACAACATTCTATTTATTTCTACTAGCCTATATAATCCATAATCCCTCATCGATTCATTGCATCTATGCTCGCATGCCAATACCTGTTATACAAGAAACTTAGTGGGTCATTCTTGGGAGCTTGGTGAGGACATAGGGTTTTCAACCCAAAATAATTAAGTTTATTAACTTCATCAAATCATTCAACCCAATTACACATTCCTGTTATCCTCACTTTCTATTCCTAAAGCATCTAATTCAAGGGACCTAGCACTATATGTCAGTAAGGCGACTATGAAGGAGATGGAGTACACCGGTGAACACATCGTTCACAAACACCTACAGGTTGTGAACCTATCAGGGTTCCACTAGACTGTCTAGAATAGTCCGTGGTTGTCATCTATACTCCGCTAGATGACTAAATCAGCTTAAACATCAAGGCCTCTCATCATTTTATTTCATCGCTCATCATTTATTTCATCTAGCCCATCTTTCCCAACATACTGATAAGTATAAAATACATATACAGTTTAAATCAAATAAAACATGTATATTCTGTTTATCCAACATAAATGTCAAGAACACAAATAATATGCACACATAACACGTAATTTTTATTAAATACTTCATATTTATATGTAAGTTGAAAGTAACTATGCACTCTGTTGTTAAAGTGATGATTCCAAACTAGGGCAGGGCTTCGCTTCAAACAATTATATTCTCCTTCAATGAAATCTAGTATCATTACCGCTAGATTTTAGCCTAATATTTATAGCAACTATTTATGAGAGATATTGTGTTATAAGAGTTAAACAATACTTTTCAACTACTATGTACAGACAGGGGGCCATACATGAAACACTAGAGGGTAGGACCATTTTGGCATTATAGTTGTTTTGAAATCCAAGAACCTTATTTAGCCTTTCAAACCAGATTCCCCATACCGCGAGTAGTTAAAAGATATTATAATACCACTTTGTATATTATTTTTTATAATACATAGATTGTTTATAGGTTCCTAATAATGATATTGAACATAAACATAAGCATACTTAAAGTAGGGTAAGCATAACACACTTACTAAGAGGTTTGGCTAGGAAGCAGGCTCGGCGGGGGGGGGGGGGGGGGGGGGGGGGGAGGGGGGCAAAACATCTAAGCTGAAATCTCTTCTTCTTGGAGCCTTCTAGCGCTCCGGGACTTGCCTCTACCACTTAGGAAGTACTAGGGAAGGGGAGGGAGAGTTTTGGAGTATTAAGAGAGAAACAAAGGTTAAGGTGTGAAGAAATGGAAGAAACATCATACCTATTTTTTGGTTGAGATCTTCGGTTACGTTGGACGTTCTTCGGAGCTACGCTGAACATATGAGGGGGCAGGTGTCAGCTCCGCATGCGAGGCTGTGGGGAGAAAGCAAGGGTCATGATTCGGCCACGTCACCCTCCTCGCATCAGCATATTCCCTGCTTCTACATTCCGTAACTTTCGCATACGAGTTCCATTTTCGATGTTCTTTATATCCATGCGTAGGTGGCGACATAATCTACAGCTTTCGTTTGGACTCTGTCGGCTAATTTTGAAGTTATTTTTAAAATTATTTTAACAGGCTTAGACAGGTAAAGTCCGTTAAAAGTTCATAACTTTATCATCTGTCTTTATATCGTTGGGTTCATATCAACGACATCTTCGATTCTTGTTTAGATTGTGTTGGCTAAAAACCAATCAATCTAAAATTCGAATTATGGGTTGTGCACTACTATGTCAAATTTTAGAAATATCATAACTTCCACATACGATGTCATATTTGAACTTTCTTTTTATGCATGCTCTCGGTTTAACGTATACTACGACTTTTTTTTAGATTGTTGAAGCTAAAAAGTATTTTATCACAAACTCACTTTTTACGTCACATAGTGTCGTGCCAGTTTTGTCGCGAAACTTCAATATGGCATAACTTCTTCGTTATAAGTCGGATTTCATCGTTCCTTACATCTCTGAAATCCTTGTTACGACTACTTCAACTTTCTTTATAGATATTGGGTCTATATATTATTTTATTTTTGACGCTTCACTACAAGAAAAATAGCCTTTAATGACGCGCAAACAACGACACTCGCAGATTTAGGATACGCATTCTTGTGTGTCCATAAAAATAATGTTAGGTTTCCAAAAACTGAAGGATAGAGGACACGTATTTTGGCGTGCCCTTAAATTTGTGTCTAAAAAAAACACGGAGGGCACCTTTTATAAATAGTGTGTCGTCTAGGCCTGTCGTTTTATAATATTTTAATGAAACACGCGTCTCCATCCATATAGCATCTCTGTATACCTAAGGAGGGAAATGAAATCCCAAAAATCAAAAGCCCCGCTAATTCTCCTCTCCCTTGTTTCCATCAGTTATGCTATTGATTTTTTGATTTGTTCACACTCTAGAACAAGTACATACATCACTCTCTTATTATTCTCCTTTAATTTCTTACTCTTGCAATTAAGGATTTAGGGTTTTTTCATATTACTGTTCCAATTTTTTTTGTTCAGGTTTGGATTTTATTCAAATGGCATCCCTAAAGGAAAGTCTAATGCGTCGGCCCGTCGGCCCATGGTGTCGACAATCCGTTTCACCATCCCAGCTGGTGCAGGAATACCTGGACCACCGGTGGTAGTAGGTCAGTACAAAGTCAACAATTGCACCCAGAAATACAAATCGGAAGACCTGATCGCTGGTACTGTATTGTTTTCAAAGACAAACTTTTGAGATGAGTGTTCGTTTCCCTTTAGTGACCCGATTTCTTAAAAACGTAGGTTGAATGGACTCCGGGAGTGGGCGTGCAGGTCATTTTGTTGCATCAACATAACCCTAAAACACATCTATGAAATCGCAAAGGTGAAGCAAGTAGATCCGTAGTCCAATTTCTTCCACATCGAGCCTCACACTAACTGGTTCGGCAACTACAACTCGCTTGATTGTAGCGTCGATCAACAACTACGAACCCTAATCGCTAACTGCATGGATAAGGTACTTGTTGGCTATTAAATTCTATTCATCTTAATTTCCCCTTTCATATATGTTTTTCATTAGTTCTTTATTTGTATAATCAACCACTTTCTCCCAAAGATGAAAGGATTGTTTCTCCAAATCCTTCTCCAGATGCAACCCTCACAGGGTCCATGAGAAATATATCCAACTAATTACTGGAAGAGCATTATTGAAAGCCTAATTGGTGTTCTTGATACATTCATATTTTTCGTGCTCATGAGTTTGAGGAACATGCTAATGGAAAAACTAGGCTTTTATTACTTCTTTTTGTTACATTTTTGTTACTTCCTTTTGATACTTCTTTTTGTTACATTTTCTTGTAATCCGCAGGGGGTCTTCAAGGAAACATGGACAGGGGTAAAACAGACAACAATCGTCATATGAAGCTTATGCACTTGTATCTTTTTACAACAAGGTGCAGATCACTGCTCTTATATCTTTTCTTTAGTCCTATTCCTTAAGTAGTAACAACCTTTTTCTTGGATTTTGTAGATTATGAAAATCATGACATGTTTGCATCTGTGGAGACAATTTGGAGATAAGAGTCTATGAGTTATGTAATTTTTGAAATCAAGATCATTGATTGTTCTTCATCTCTACAATATGATTTTCTCCATTGTATGATAAAACCCTCCAAGACAGCCATTACCAGATCAATATCATAAGTTTGATGATGATCACCAGAAGGGTCATGATCATGTGAAGGTAATAATAATATCAAATCATTTGGTGTTGCCTCCTCTAACTGAAAGCTACATTTCCTAATGAGTATCATACGTATGGATGGAGATGCCCCTAAAATATTCACCATGCTAAGGAGTCTCAGTAGGAATCGAACTGAAACTGAATCTCTATCTTCTGGAATAAGGCTTACAATTATCTCAAGTTGTTTCTTTCTGTTTAAAGATTCTTCTTGAGTGATTTGAGAAGATGTTGATGTTTCAGGCTGATCAGATCTACCCCTTGTAACATATGGAAGCCAATGACATGCATAAACATGCAAAGCTTCACCTATAAGCTTTGGTGGAATCATGTCTGTTGACCTTATAATATTAATGACACATCTGAATAGGTCTATATTAAGGTCTGCAATGTCTTCTGTCCACCAATCTTTGGGTGCAGATTTGTGCTTCTTTTGAAATTGGTAGTTTCAGGAAGAGTTGTTGATGGAAGAAGCCCAAATAGGTCTCCCGTAAGGTAAAAAGACATAAATGCCCTTATCATTGAAAATAGCATCCGTAAAAACTTTTTTTTTGTCTGTTTAAAGTTGATGTTTTGTTAGGAACCTGATGGAATATTCACTATTCTATATGTGTTTGTTACTTACATCAATGTTTTTATTTTTTGCTAATAGGCAAAATAGAAAACTGGATGAGATGTATGACCAATTGAGAAGTGAGTATGAGTCGGTCAAACGGTCAGCCATTCAACCTGCAAACAACTTCTTCTCAAGGGGTGGTGATTCTGATCTGTTTTCTAGTCCTGCTAACATGATGGATAACAGAGATTAAGTATTCTCTTTGAGAGGTCAAATATCAGTCAAGGCTGGTCAACAGGTGAGTCAAACCTATCACATTCAAGATTCAAGTTTCTATAGCTTCTCCCACATATATTTACATTATGTTGTTACTGAAATTGCGTATAAAATTTAACCATTTGGTATAGCTTCAAAAGAAATGAAAGCTATAGCTTCTCCCACATATTTATTTATTATTTTGAATTTTGACCTTAATTCTATTGTTTACTGTTATTAGGTTAACCAAATTGGATCCATAACTGAGTGTATTGAAGTTGTGAAGATGTCCAAGCATGCTGCGTGGGGTGTAATGGCCAGTCACCGAAGGTACAAAAATCCATTTGAAAAAATATATATAAATTACTTTTTCTAAAAAAATAAAAAATATATAATATTCTTGAAATATGAAATAATTTATTATGTTTGCAGCGGTGAAACAGAGGACACCTTCATTGCTGATCTTTCTGTCCGTTTGGCTACATTAATTATCACATTTTTATACAAATTATATCATTATTATTCTTTCATTAATTCAAAATTATAAATTTCTTGTTACTGATTCAAACAATGCAACGGAACCTTCCAGGGTCAAATCAAGACTTGAGCTCCTTGCAGATCTGAGCGTCTAGCAAAATACAACCAGGTTGACTTTTTCTCCCTTTCTTCATTCATATTTTTTTTACTTTATTATAAAAAATAAGTTAGAAAACAATAAGTCAAGAATATGAGTCTATACAATATGTTATTCAAGACAGTTTTTAACGAAAATTATTGGTGGATGATATTATCAGCTTTTGAGAATTGAAGAAGAGCTTGGTTCAGAGGCAGTTTATGCAGGAGCAAACTTCCAGAAGCCAGTGGAACCTTAATAGATTTGTGTTGACAGATATGAGGAAGAGTTGTCCATAAACAATTACCAATCTATAATAAGCACAATTTAAGCAAAATTAGCCTACCAAGCAATATCTTGACTTTAACTAATTATTGACATCTACCAATCTATTGAGACTGTTTACTTTATGTGAAAAATGAGTGTACTGAAATTTATCATATCCTGGAGCCTCAACAACTTTACAAACCTTCAAAACATTATTATAAGTATAATAATTATTATTAGAGTAGTTGGTGTTATTACAGCCTTCAATTTTCCTTGTGTTGTTCTCGGTGAGCAATAGCATTACAAGTGGATTTACTCTTGTTGTTCTATATTTATTTTCTCTTAACTCTTTGGTTCATTGATCTCTTTTTTTTTCAGGGGCGGCCGGATTCATTTGATTAGGGCAGGAAAACACCAGGTCAAATAAGAAATGTTGTAGTTTTAACAAAATATACTACAACCAAATATGTTTTTTTTTTTCTTTTTTGGTGGATAGGTGGCTTTTCTTGTAAAAGGACCAATTTATTTAGTTTGCATAAGTTGTACAGAAGAGCCTTATGAGTCATTACGTAGTCAACTGGAACTTCTTTATGGCCAGGTTGGTACCTTTTTTTATTTTACATTCTTATTGTCATTATTATATGATTTTATACATTTGAGTTTTGAGATATATCATTTTACATGGGATGCAGATGGTGCTTATACTCACAGAGTCTGTAAGTAGATATTTTGAGAAGAATCCAAAGTTTGATATGACGCCTTTACTTGGAGGAACAGATGCTGTTTTCTCTTCCCTCTTCCACTCTTTTAGGTTGGTTCGTTTTATCTTATTTTATTTTCAAAATTATAACAATGTCAGTATTCCATCAAATTACAAAACCAAAAATTATGCATTTCATTGTTGTTTTTTTTTTCAGGAACCCTGCCTCTTTTCTTCATGCATACACCTATTTTCCCCTTCCGTGTGCAACAAGGCAAGCTGTTGCTGCTATCTTGCAAGATGTTTCTGATTCAAGCGTCATCTATTCAATGCTCATGAGTAAATACAATGTTTTTTTCTTTTTACCTCATAAATGGATTTCTTTTATGTAATTTATTTTCTTCAAATGCAGGTTGTGAGTCTTGTAGGTGCACAGAAAGCACAACTCCATCCTGATGACATGCTGCTTCTTGCTAATTTTGTCATGTTATTTGAATCTTTTAGGCAAGTTCATTATTCCATCACTTTTTATTTTCCATATTAATTGTGTGTGTGTGTGAAATGTTACATGTTTGATGCAGGACATCCGAGTCATTCTTCCCCATATGTTTACCAAGATACAATGCCATGCCCTTTCTACATGCTTATGTTCATTATTTTGATGTAAGTGAGAGAAACTTTAATTAAGTTTTTCTTATGATATTTTTTCACTACTCACTAGTGATTGTTACAGGATGATACATACCTGGTGTTGCTAACATCTAATTCTGATGACTTCTTTCATCTAAAAGATTGTCGGTATGTATTTATTTATTCGTTTGTTAAAGAACATTCCATTTAATACACATTCGAAACTATATCGTATAATTTGATTTATCAATTAATTTGATTTCAATTAATTTGGCAAGGTCACACTGTAAGGTAATTATTTGATTTCCTTTCTTATATATTATAGATTTTCACAATAGATTTAACATTTAATGCCTTTATTTTACATTGATGCAGGATGGTAAAGCTTATGAGGCAGTGCAAGAATGTGAAGAACTAAAGAAGAAATGTTTGTATTTGTGAGTATTGCCTTCTCTTTCATTCCTGCTTCGTTAGTTATTGCTATTATGAAGGTAGGCCACTCTCCGGTTGTATTTTTCACATAATTGACAAGGAGTTGTTGTATCTATTCAGACTAGGCTTAGAGCAATGGTTGCAAGAGATGAGTTCAGAAGAAGAAGAAGAAGCAAGGCTGCAACTATAGTTCAGGTACTATGGATGAATTATGTTTGTAAAGTATTTAAGAAAATGATTAGAAACAAGGGTGAATTTGTAGAGATTAGTTAGCTACTTGCAGGTTGATCTTGAATAAGCAAAGGGGCAATGGATTGTATTTTTTGTATCTAATTCGTTTGTAAATTTTTGTTACAACTTCTATTGATTTGTTTTATCTTTCCATGGAACGATTATTTGTATGACATTAAATTTATGCAATGGATTCTATTTTTTGTATATGATATTTTATTTTCTATTATGAAACATTAAATACAAATTTAATTTTAAAATAAGTAAATCTATAAATAATATTTTTTTAAACATTTAAAATTATGATACGCAAAAATGTGTGTCGTCTTCATTTATGACATGGCCTTTCTTGACAGGGGCTTCCTTGATACGCATTGCGTGTCATAAACACGCGTGTCGTAAGGTTACGACACGCAAATGCGTGTCGTTTACCTTTATGACAGGGCCTTCCTTGATACGCAATGTGTGTCATAACCGCGCGTCGTAAATGCGCGTCGTCTATAGACGACGCACAAAAGCGCGTCGTCTCTCTTTATGACAGGGCCTTCCTTGACACGCATTTGCGCGTCGTCTGAGCGTTTTACGACGCGCAATGAGCGTCGTAAAAGGCCTTTTTTCTAGTAGTGCTTATTTTTATTATTATTTTATTACATCATTAATAGCAAGTGTAATGCACATAAAATCACATAAAACTAAAATAATTCATCTTCATTACTTTAAAATGGGTTACAATGTCGATCCTAACTATTACATCATACTATTAATGCTTACCCTAGAAACACGAGTGTCACAATTCTCTCCTACTAAGATGATTCCGTCCCCTAATCATGCATCAACAAATAGATGTAGATAGCGACTCATCGTGGTGCTCTTTGTTTCCCAGGTGAGGTTTGGCCCATTCGTGTGTTTCCATTGCACAAGCACCAAGTCGACCATCTTGTGTCGCAACTTCTTTGTCTTATGGTCAACAATTTCCTCAGGCTCTTCGATTAGCCTCTTATTGTCATCCATCCTTAACTCCGAAAGTGGAATTATATCGGGAACTTCTCCCGTGAACATTCTCAAATACACGCATAAAATGTGTTATGAATACTATCTAGTTCTTCTGGAAATTCCAACTTGTAAGCTTGGTTCCCAATCCTCTGAAGAACCTTGAATGGTCCAACAAATCTTGGACTCAACTTTCCTCTCTGTCCAAATTGTATAAGTCTTTTCCATGGTGAGACTTTGAGCAATACCGAATCTCCAACTTTGATTGTCATCGGTCGTCGCTTATTCTCAACATAGCATTTTTGGTGATCTTGAGCTGCCAAAATCCTCTCTCTAATCACTTTTAGCTTTTCAGCAGTCTGATGGACTATTTCAAGGCCCATAATCGGCTTTTTTCTGGCCTCAAGCCAACAAGACAGCGTACGGAACTAATGTCTGTACAAGGCTTGATAAGGTGCCATCTTAATGCTCAAATGGTAACTATTGTTGTAGGAAAACTCTAGCATGGGTAAATTCTCATTCTAGTTACCTTGGAATTCTAGGGTACATGCTCTTTGCATATCTTCCAATGTTTGAATTGTTCTTTCGCTTTGACCACCAGTCTGCGGATGCTAGGATTTACTTAAACGCAACTTCGTACCTATTTCCTCTTGTAAACTCCTCCAAAATCTTGATGTTAAACGAATGTCACGATCCGATACAATCATTAAAGGAACACTGTAAAGTCTTACTACTTCCTTCATGTAGGGGTTTGCAAGCTTATCCATATACTATCTCTCATTGGCTGCTATGAAGTGTGCACTTTTTGTAAACCGATCCACGACTACCCAAATCATGTCATGACCGTTCTTTTTCCTGGGAAGTTTAGCCACAAAATCCATGGTGATGTGTTCCCATTTACCCATGGGTACAGGTACAGGTTCTAAACTGCCATACGGTTTCTGATGTTGTGCTTTAACTCTCGCACATGTTATACAATCTGCCACATATTTTGTAACATCGAGCTTCATCGTTAGCTACCAGTAGTAAGGTTTCAGATCCTTATACATCTTAGTGTTTTCGAGATGAATCGAGTACATGGTCTTGTGAGCTTCTTCCATCAGAAGATCTATTACTCCTCCCATCTTAGGTACCTAAATTCTATCTTGTAATACCTTCAACCCTTACCTATTTGTACCGAATAACAACGTCTTGCCTAAATGTTCTTCCTTTCGGTCATTTTTCTCCAAAGCTTCTTCCTGAGCTTTCTCGATGCTTTCCAAAATCATTGAGACAACTTCTATTCTTAACTCTCCTGGCCTTTTCCTTTCCAATTTTACTTTTCAACTTAGAGCATCAACTACGACATATGCTTTACCAAGATGGCAAAGTATCTCATAGTCGTAACTCTTGAGCAACTCTAGCCAGCATCGTTGCCTCATATTAAATTATTTTTTTATCAAAGAGATACTGGAGAGTTTTATGTTCAGTGAAGAGCTTGCACTTTGTGCCATAAAGATAATGCCTCCCTATCTTTAATGCAAATACTACCACTGCTAACTCCAGATCATGAGTGGGGTAGTTCTTCTCATGCTCTTTGAATTTTCGAGATGAATATGCTATCACTTTATCTCTCTAGATCAGAACACAACCTAACCCAACTCTAGATGCATCACTATAGAAGGTGATGTCTTCAAGTCCGTCAGGTAAAGAAAGAATTGGTGCTTCTCACAACTTCTTATTTAAATTCTCGAATGCTTCTTCATGTTTCTCACTCCATGTATATGTAGGTTCTTTAAGGGTCAACGTTGTCAATGGAGCTACTATCAAAGAAAAGTCTTAGATAAACCTTCGTTAATATCCGGCTAATCCCAGAAAGCTTTGAATCTCAGTGGTACTTTTTGGTCGTTCCTATTTCATCACAGCTTAAATCTTTGATAACCCAACCATTATTCCCTCTTGGTTAGCCACATGACCCAAGAATTGGACTTCTCGAATCCAGGAATCACATTTTGAGAATTTTGCATACAACTTCTCATTCTTTAGAACTTCTAATACTTCTCGCAGGTGCTTACCACGCTCCTGTTGGCTCTGTGAGTAAATCAGAATGTCATTTATGAACAATATCACAGATTTATCAAGTAATGGTTTACAAACCCTTTTCATAAAATCCGTAAATGCTACTGGAGCATTGGTTAGTCCAAATGGCATAACCAATAACTCATAGTGTCCGTATCTTGTTCTGAATTCGGTGTTCTCAATATCTTGATCTCTCACCTTCAGCTGGTGATATCCTAACCTAAGATCAATCTTTGATAAATAGCTCCAACCTAGCAGCTGATCGAACATGTCATCAATCCTTGGCAATGGATACTTGTTCTTTACCATTGCCTTGTTCAGCTCTCTATAGTACGTATGAGAGTGGGTCCAAACCCCGACCGGTAGACCTGGACCCAAAAAACCCAGGAACCAGTTAACGAGATTTTGTAAGACCAGAAACCAGACCGGTATATAGGAACCGGTTCCAGTTTGGTTCCGGGTAAGGTACCGGGTAAAGTAGGTCTAGAACCGGAAAACCTGGAAACATTAAAGTGGGTTAGGTGCAACCGGTAAAGTGGGTCTAGAACCGGAAAACTCGAGAAATCCAGAATATTTTGGTAATTACTTAATGGTTGAACTTCGAAAAGTTTCAACTTTGATATCCCAACTTCGGGGGAGTGTAAGTCATTGAATATTAAACCAAAAATGACAAAATTATAGTTTAAAATCATGTACAAACTCTAAACTACACGTTGCACAGAACCTCATGGTAATCCAACTTCAAACGAATTAGATATTCATTTTTAAAATTTTATAAAATATAAAAGTAAAGTTGAAAAACAAAAAATTCACAGCATTGATATTCAAACTTTCGGGGGCTGCAAGTCAATGAATATGAAACCAAAAATGACAAAATTATAGTCTAAAATCATGTATAAACTATAAATACATGTTGAAAAAAACCTCATGATAATCCGACTTCAAAAAAATTAGATATGCATTTTTAAAATTTCAGAAAACATAAAAGTAAAGTTGAAAATCAAAAAATTCACAACATTGATATCCTGACTTTGGGGCACTGTAAGTCAATGAATATGAAACCGAAAATGAAATAATTATGCAGGGCGTATAACCAAATTACGCGGGACGTATGAATAAATTACGTTGGGCGTAATTGACAACCCACCCTTTCAATCACTCCAAGGACTAATTTGCAGCACTTCCTTTTTGAACCGTAACTACCTGAAATCATAAACCACAAGCTATAAGAAAAAAGCTTAGTGAGTTCCCCAAATACCACATACCATACATATAAAATGAGCCATACATATCATTCATATCCAACAGTCAATAAAAGTGTTATGTGACAACCATAGTCTTGCCATTATGTCGCGAATTGTATCATGATTTTCCATCCCAGGTCGGGGGCCAAAACCCTGGGTTTTACAAACAAGTGCCAAGAGCCACCTCCTAGTTTTCCATGCAAGCATCACAAAGATAACTAGCATACAATCTACAACTACTTAACTAATTAACTGCCAGAGTTCAGACTCTGGTCTTGCATATAGTTTACTAGGAGTCTCCTCCTCGTCTTTCATACAAAAAGCCAAGGGCTACTCCCATGTCTTCCTATAATACATAAACCAAGTGGGCCGACATTGGTGCCTTCGACCCATAGAACAGTTAGGAGACTCACCTCTAATGCTGAAGCTCATTAAAAGAAATCCCTAGCTACTGCCCTGACGACTCCCCGGGCTATTAGAACAAAATAATACCCAATTAGAAATTGGGCTTTTATCTATGGTCAAAAATCCATACTTGGGGTAAAATGACCATTTTACCCTTTGTCCCAAGTTGAACCAAAATTGAGGCTGAAAACCAACGGTCCACAGAAGCCCACTTACGACACAATTTTCCAAATTGGGCCCAACCTCCATATGGGCTTTCTTCTATAATCCAATAATTCCCTTAGTCCAAATAGTCGATCTTAGATGGATTAGAAGGCCCAAAGCAACAAAGCCCGAAAACACAATGAGCCTTAAGTCCATTGGACCCATTAAGGCCCAAAACCACAATCCTAAATCTAACAAGGTAAGCCCAATAACAAGACCAAATCTCAATAAAATCCTCAGACATAAACGAGACCAAAAATATAAATAAGCCCGACCCATGAACAAAGCCTTTAAGCCCAAAGTGGAAAGAAGCTCAAACTCGATCTGATCGTGTACACTTAGCATAACCCTGGTACGCCCCGCGTACCATGCTGACTGGCTGGGAAACAGGTTGGCTCGTTCGTACGAAAGGTTTCTTCCCTTACTAAACCTTTTGAAGGCCCATTGATGGAAAAGACGTATAAACCTACACAAATTTTCTTCCCCTACCAATATGGGATAAAGGAAAATAGTCAACTTGCTATTATACCTTCATAATTTCCAACAATCCCCCACCAAGTTGGAAAGTTTCCTGTCACTAAGACTGATGATATCACATCCATTTGATGGATGTAAAATCCTTTCAAAGTTGATATTGTGATGAGAGTTCTAATAGAACTAATCCTAGCAACTGGGGCATAGGTACCAAAATAATTGATCCCTTCTCACTGCATGTACCCATTAGTAACCAGTCTTGCTTTACATGTAGATATGGATCCATCTGGATGATATTTTCTCTTGAATATCTATTTTGATACTATGGGTCTCCTCCCCTTGGGTATATTAGCTAACTCCTAAGTTCCATTAACCATAATTGAGTCCATTTCTTCATTGATGGCTTCCTTCCACAAAGGAGCATCTCTAGAGGTCATTGCTTTAGTAAAGGTCTTAGGATCATCATCCAAGTTAATGGAAAAGAAGAACTCTCTTGTCACACTTTCTTTTGTGTTACTTCGACCAAATAAGAATAGAAATCATCTCCAATAATTTTCTCTATTCTAGCCCTAGTACTTATCCTTGATTCCTTGATGATAGGAGGAGGTGGGGGTATTTCTCGAGAAGTACTTGTAGGTGTTGTATGACTAGTGTTTTCATCATCCTTAGGAAAATTGTCTTCAAATAATTCTAGATCTTTGGATTGCATAATAACACCTGCTTCAATATCAAATAATCAGTAAGCCTTGCTATTGTGAGCATATCCAATATATATACTCTGATTAGCTCGTGCTCCTAAATTCGTTCACTTAGGATCAGAAGCCTGATAATAAGGAACACACCCCTATACTTTTAGCACATGAATCATGTACTTGACCTTTTTGGCCCAGCGGGTGTAGTGCTAAATAGGGATATTATTCAGGTCGGAACCAGACCGAACCGACCCGAACCTGAATAACCCCAAAATTGAATAAGTGTAACTTCATAAACCAAAAACCCAACCGATTAACCAATATGGGTTCGGTTCGATTCGGGTATTAATTGGTTCGGTTCGGTTATTACTCGAATAACATATACATTATGATTATGGACCAAATATAACTGAAAAAAAACCGAATAAACCGTATTAGGATTCTATAACCGGAATAATAGAATAAAAATGTACTTTTATAAACCAATGTAAAACATTCAAAGAATAACATAACACAATAACACATTAAAAGAATAGCATTTACATAGTATATTAACATAATGAGAATTAATTTCTTACTTGAGTTTCTTGAGTTGAAGCCTAATTTTCCATGACTAGAGAAATTAAGAATTTGTTAATCCTTAGGTAAAATAGGAAGGGCTGATTTTGACAGAAGTGATTTCGAGTTTGGAAAGAGTAGATAATATTGTTCGATTTTGAAATGAAGAGAACGAGGGTAGGTTTTTTTCTATTATTAACAATGAGGACAGAAGTGTGAATCCTGATTTTGATTTCTATCGATAAGAGAATAGGGACAAGGAATGTCAATTCGGGTCGGCTATTTAGAACCAAATAAGCTCTTTTTTGAGTAATCTAAACCGAATAACCCAAGAGCCAAATAAGCATAATATAGATACCCAAATTGAATTGCTTATTCCGGCCTAAATTGGTTCGGTTTGGTTCGAGTTTTCGGGCCAAATTCTCATCCCTAGTGTTGACCATCGTATTGGTCTAGGTTGCCAAACTCTTGGTTCATGAACTGGAGACTAGCACTTGGGATTTGTGTATCTATTAGTCTATTAATGATAAAAAATAAAACCTTCAAGATTGTTGAAAATCAAATCTAATAGACATGCTAGGAAATCAACAAATAATATTGAGAATTATATGAAAATTAATTGCGGGAAATAAATCTAATTATTATTAGTATAATTACCAAGTTTTGTCCAGAAATCAGATAAATCCATCTCGATAACATCTAATTATAAGAAAGGAGTAGAAGCAGAATGTCATGTTGTTGGACGAAATTAAAAACAAGGCAATATGGTAGAACCGACCTGTTAACGGGTGATCTGGATCATGGAATAACTGCACGGATCGAATTCCTGTCCTTAAACGTTTTACTTCGCTTCTATTTGTTGTTAGAACTAGAGTAAAACCCCATGATTTAATTCACATTTAAAGAGTTTCCAACAAAAATGGAAAATGAGAAATTTAAAGTGAATACTCAGAAAGTGGAAAAAATCACCAAGAGAGAAATAAAGAGAAAGAGAGAGAGAGAGAGAGAGAGAGAGAGAGATGTTAATTTTCACGTAGAAAAATTTCTCGTAGAGAGCTTTATTTATAGATCTCAAAAAACCTAGAAGGCATAAAAAAACCCTCATCGGTCGGCCCCTAGAAACCCTAGGGCAACACCTTGCTCTCCAGAATATTCGAAGAAACTGGATTCGATCCGACTCGACCGATCCCGAAATTGCTAAAAATAAAATCTCCTCAGTTCCCAATGACTGATGTGTCATCCAAAGTGCCAAGTGCGCCTAAATCACGCCATTTCATGCACTCATGGTGTCGGCTAGCGCTAGACTATGCTAGGTGCGCATGTGTGGGCTTGGAGCATTCCTTTGATCCACTAAAGCCTTTGAAAGCCTATCAAGGGAAAAGGCTTATAAACCTAGACAAGGTTTCTTTCCTCACCAATGCGAAATAAAGCAAAATAGCCAACTTGCTATTATACCTTCATAATTTCCAACAATCCCCCACCAGGTTAGAAAGTTTCCTTTCACTCAGATGGATGATCTCACTTGGGTGTCATGAAGATTAAACCTTAGTTTAATGATAATAAAAAAGAAGAGACCAATTCAATGGTATCCTTATATGTCTAAACCATGAACCTTATGACCTCTCTAATTTACCCCTACACAATACATATCATCTTTGCGTTCTCCCTGAGTGCTAATATGGCCATGAACTATAAATCCTTTTCATGACCTTTTACAAGATAAACCATTAATCTTTACTTGCGGTGGCACCACCTCTAGATCATATAGGCAAAGTTTTACAACATCTTTGTTGCTTAAATGTATCTAAAACTTCGTTAAGAGCCGTAAATCAACCTCATTCTTGGCAACGATGTACTATCCTACCTCACATTGATATATCATTAATGAAAGTACCTTCTATCGTTATTGACTTCGTTGTTACCCTTTAAAATTGAGAATTAAGAGCACTAATATGAAGTTGCATTTTAATCACTAAGTGATTCTATTATGGTTTTAGACCCATAACTCTCGTGGTAGATGTAACCAAATCTCTTGTCATAAGTTTGGTAAAAGGATCTGCCATGTTCCTACTTGTCTTTACATAGACAACTTTGATCACTACTAGAAAAACAGCCTTTTACGACGCGCAAACAATGACACGCAGTGATTTACGATACACATTTTTTGTGTGTCCTAAAAATAACATCCGTTTAAAAAAAATGAAGGATAGAAGACACGGATTTTTGTGTGCCGTAAAATTAGTGACAATAAAAAAAACTAAAAACACGGAGGACGCCTATGTTAAAGTGAGCGTCCTGTAGGGATGTCGCTTTATATTTTATTTAATGAAACGCACGTTTAGCTTGGGGGAAATGAAAATCCCAAAATTTGAAAGGCCGCCATTTTATTTCCATCCTTCTTCTCTCTGATCAATACCCAAAAAACCCAAATATCATCACCGCTCCTCTTTTCTGGCACAACAAGAATCTATGACACCGATCATGAAGTTCTCAAAGCATTCAAAGGATTAGGAATGAAGATCATTATCGGGCTAGGAAACAAATTCCTGAGAGATATAAGCACAGGGACCTGTATTCGTGGAATTGTAGTTGGAAACGAGGTTCTAGGCGGTGGCGATCATGAACTCTGGGAGGTCCTGCTACCGTCGGTGAAAAACATCCACACCGCTCTCAACCACCTCCACCTAGCCAACGATGTTGAGGTTTCAAGTCCACATTTCGCCCGTGCATTCGCAAGTTCGTTCCCTCTGTCAGCCGGCGCGTTTAAGTAAATCCTAGTTCCTTACATGAAACCTATCCTCGAGTTTTTCTCCCAAATCAAGTGCCATTTCTACATAAACTCGTATCCATTCCTCACATACATCAGTGATCCCGAACACATCGATTACACAATATTCAAATATAATGTAGGAATAGAATACGCAAAAATGAAATTATATTATGATAACTTGTTCGAAGCACAAATTGATGCCACTTACGCTACTTTGGAAAAAGCTGGATTTGAGAAGATGGAGGTTATAGTAACGGAAACCGGCTAGGCTTCAAATGGTGATGCGAATGAAGCCGAATATATGTTGAGTAATGCAAGAATGTATAATCTCAACTTACCTAAAAGACTACTGAAGAAGAAAGGTACACCTTACAGACCAAATTCAGAAAGAGACTCGCCTCTCTCTACATCTACAATTTCTGAAATCCCTAATCACCTAATCGTATTTGATTAATCTGTCATATCTTATTGATTGTACCTGTTAATGGACACTCTAATTAATCTTGTCAACAAACTACAAAAAGCATACACAACCCTAGGCGACTTTAGTGAAGAATCCTCTCTTCCTACTCTCTGGGACGCCTTGTCTACAATTGTAGTCGTCGGTGGTCAGGTATAAATATGCAGATATTAATCGCCAATCATAATTTCTTTTCTTTTCAGCGTTCTTTCATCCGATCAATGACTTAATTCACTTAATCTTCTTGCAAGCATTTAGGTTCTTAATTTTAGTTTATGGTGTTTGTGTGTCTTTGATCTTTATTTCATATTTCAACACGGTGATCAGTAACTAACCCATGATAATGGCTGTTCATATCTATTGACACACCTACATTTAACTTCTTGATTTAAATGAAAGTGTAAAACTGTTTCTGTAAGCAGTTTTTATTCGTGCAAATGTACTTCACAGTTCACTCTAATCACTTTCCATAAATTGTTTTTAGAGCTCTGGAAAATCATCTATGTTGGAGAGTGTAATTGGCAAGGATTTTTTGCCTCGTGGTTCTGGTAATTGTTGTATCTTCAAAGTTTTCTTATTCAATTTGTTGGACATAAAATATAATTAACATCTATTCACAGGAATTGTCACTCGGCGTCCTCTTCTTCTAAAACTTCATTAGATTGAAAAAGGAAAAGAATATGCATAGTTTGCTTACCTTCCATGAAAGTGGTTCACTGATTTCCACAAACATCAAGTCAGAAAACAGGAAGCATTAGTTTTATAGTTGAGAGAATGATATCCATTCTAGTCAATAATATTCACAGTTAATGTTGTGTCTTTAGTGTTGACTGATCCACCTTGTTTTTCTGGTCATGGAATTGGTGATAAGGGTTATGTAGATCAATCTTTAAGAATTGTTGTGGCCCATGCATACCATAATGGCGATGACAGGTCGTATGGGGGATTGGAAACTTATATTTTATCATGACTTTTTAATTGAATCTACATACTCCATGTTTGGTTTTGTTGTCAATTACCTTACTTTCCTATTCAAAATATTTAGCTTTTCCATGTCCCTAAATCCTAAATTCCAAATCAATTACTCAAGTAAAGCTCCCAAATGATGTCGACAAATTGATAGCTTTGTGTTTAATGATTAATGATTACTTTGATATGTATTATTCTTCTTCTTTACATAGTGTTGTATTATAAAGTATCAACTTACTTATTTATTAACTTTTATGTTATTAACATGCTTTTTAGATTGAGGTTATAAACTTGTTTGTGTAAGCACTAAGCAATGTTGGTTAGCTTAGTTTTCTACATCAATATTCTTATTTTTGAACTCTATTGGATACACATTTTTGTATGTTAGAGAATGCTTGTGTTGATACCCATTAACCTCCTTAATAGTGATTTTTTTTGTGGTATTGAAAATGGTGATTGTTTATGGTCTAGCCGGCGTAGGCAAAACTGCTCTCATTAGCAGGTTAGCCTAGGGGCATGGGAGTCAAGGTATGCTAATTTTGTTTAAATACTATTTGAATTTCTTAATTCTTTCACAGCTTTAAATATTTCCTTTTATATGATTATATCTGATGTTTTTCTTCTTTTAGTTCTTTCTATTCACATGGATGAACAAATTGATGGAAAAACTCTAATTGGGAGTTATGTATGTGCTGAGCAACCTGGTGAGTTTAGGTGGCAGCCTGGTTCCTTACTCAGGCTAGTTACTTCATTTTTTGATACTTAATTAGTTATTTGTAGTGTAACTCTAATATGGATGTTTTTTTTGGCTACTTATAGGTTATCATTAATGGAATTTGGGTTGTTTTGGAGGACATTGATAAACTTCCTGCAGATGTACAATCCATCTTCATTTCATCAGCATTTTACTTTCACAAAAGCATTTATTTAATTCCCTCATTTTCATTTCATCCACTCACCAGGTGTCCAAATTGCAAGAAGGTATGAGCAAGGATCATTAGGCTCTCGCGTGTCTATCTGTACTTTATGACACATTTGTTAAGAAACAGAAATCAAATCAAGAGCATTTCATATTCTTCATAAGGTATAGTATACTACTACATTACTACACTTACCCCTTCCAAAAGAGGATGTGAATCTGGAAGCTAATATCTGCAAAATCGATATAAAAAAAGGCAATTAGAATGTGTGTTTATTGTCCATAACTAAGTATGGTTCAAATTTGAATTTATTTATTATTTTATGTTTTTCCTTATTTAAAGGTGATGATCACAGCATAATGATATATTACCCAAGTGCAGCAGGGGGTGGTATGAAAGAATTGTTTAGAAAGGTGGGTTTTTATAATTGCTATGTGTATTAAGTGTTTAATTTATAATTACTATGAACTAAACTATTAAGAGGTGTCTTTCAGGTTGGCAACAGATCAAGTGAGTTTCATCTAGAGGTCAAAAGAGTGAGATGTGAGGGCTCTTATATATATGAGGAATTTATGCCAACTGGTGGAACAGATGTTAAGGTTGCTTAAATTCTTGATTGAAAAATTATTTTATTTTATTTTCCTGTTTAATTGTTCAGGACATATTGTGACATCCCCTACTTTCTCGGCCAAAAAAGACCGATTTAATTTATGCTTTTTAAAATAAAATCAGAGAAATCTTTTTAAAGGATATTGTGGAATTGGTCCCCAAACAACATATGATAAATGTTTATCAAAACCCTTCATTAAGAAGGTATATATTTTCCATATATATCAAAGCCTCGGGATGTCATGTTCCGATACAGATCAAAAGCATAAACAAGACATTATAAGCCTTTCAACAGTTATTTACAACTACTGGCCTATAATCAATAAATCTCTCGTCGTCCTCCGACTATGCTCGGGGTCCACTACCTGTAATCATAAAAACTGAGTGGGTTAGGCTTGGGAGCTTGGTGAGCATATAGGGTTTTCAACCCACAATAATAATATACATATTAAGTTCACCAATCAACAATAACCTTGATTGCCCATTCTCGTTGTCCTCACTTTACGTCCCTAAGCACCTATCACAAGGGACCTAGCCTAAGGATTATCATTGGGATGGACACTACTGCTAAGGGGTTTCCTCAGCCATACATGTCCTAAAGGCAACTATGAGGGGGATGGAGTACGCCAACGAACATTTAATTCATCAACACCTACAAGTTGCGAACATGCTAGTGTTCCACTGGACTGTCTAGAAAAGTCCGTGGTCGTCATCTATACTCTGCTAGATGACTACAACAACAACAACAACAACAACAACATCGAGGCCTCTCCTTTTTTCAACACACATCAACTATTTCATCTACCCATGTTCTACCCAACATATTTTGTAGATAAAAAGCATATACAGTTTAAAACTTGTATAAAACATCACTTCAACAGTCACCTCAAATAAACAATTAACATATTTACACATACATGTATTTCAAGGTAAATACTTCATATGTATGTGTAAATTGAAAGTAACTACACAATCACATGATTTGATGATAATCGGGCAACAATTCGTTTCCTAAAACGATGGTTTCTAATAAAACCGGGAGTTTTATTAAGAAACCGGGCTTTGTAAAAGTCGGGCTTCGAAACCGAAAAGATAAATTTTCCGGGCTTCACGGGCACTTCGTGGAGTATTCCGAGGTTTACAATCGATACCGGGGCTTCGGGGAAGGTTAAGGTGAAGATAAGATGAAGAAAGGGGCTAAATATGGCAATTTCTAAAAAATATCTGAGAAGGCTCGCAGCCTTCTATTTATAGGGGGAAGCTTCTGATCGGACGGCTGAGAAGTCTCCAGGTGGCGAAGATCCGAAGGCTTGCAGGGAGGGCTCGCACGTGGGCTACGCATGGCTCGCACATGGATCGCACTTGCGAGGGGCTCGCTGGCAATTTCTAAGTGGACCAGAGTCTAGGTCCGAGGTTCGAACCCGAAGCAGGAGGGAAGGGAGACAGCTGGTGCGAAGGTCGAACACGCGACAGGCATTGCAGGGCTCGGACTAGCCTGCACACGCATCGCTCCTCGGATGTGCCATGGCGTCGGAGGACTCAGCAGCTCGGTGACTCAGCAGAACACGTGTCACATTCTAAGCGAGGATGACGTGGCAAAGTGTGACTATGCGAATTTTCTCGATTTCCACGCCAAAACTTCTAAAATCCATAACTTTCGCATACGAGCTCCGTTTTTGACGTTCTTTATATGCACGCGTAGCTAAAATTAGGCTCTACAACTTCCGTTTAAACTTCCTTGGCTAATTTTGAATTTACTTTTATTATTATTATTTTTAACAGACCGGGACAAGAAATCCGTTAAAAATTCATAACTTCTTCATCCGAGGTTCGCTTTCGTCAGAATTTTTACCGTTGTGCTACTAATGACGAGTGTGACATCCCCATTTTCACGACCAGAAAAGAACAATTTTGTTTATGCTTAATAAAAGTCAGAGTACTTCTTTTCATAAAAATGTTGCGGAATTTGTTCTCAGAAAAACACGATAAATACATTATTAAAACATTTTCGAAGAAACGTATTTTATTCATTTTAAAACATTTGGGATGTCATTGTCAATACAGAAACATAAGCATAAACAGAACTTACATTTATTTACACTAGTGATGTACATCTCTTTAATCTCTCAGTGTAATGTGACTTCATATCAACACCTGTGATATAAATAAACTGAGTGGGTTAGGTTGGGAAACCTGGTGAGTACATAGGGTTTTCAACCCACAATAATATAATTATTATGTTTAAACAATCAAGCAATTAAACCCAATTACCCATCCCCATTATCTTCTTTACTCTTAAGGATCTACCCTAAGAATCAGCTATTTCTCGTTCATTCATTCCTAAGGATTATCCTAAGGAATCGGCACGAAGTCCATCGTTACCAAAGCTTATAGATTACAACTGGTGAACACGTAGTCCAAAACATCTGGTAAACACTTAGTTCAAAAGTAACTAGTGAACACACTTAGTTCAAAATACCTAGTGAACACACTCAGTTTAAAGATACGTAGTGAACACCCTCAGTTCAAAATACCTAATGAGCACCTAGTTCAAAAACACCTACAGGTTACGAGCTTACTAGCGTTCCACCGGACCATCTAGTATCGCCCATGGTCATCATCTATACTCCACTAGATGACTGGATCACTGACAACATTGATGTCTCCCATCGTGTTATCACAAAACAACTATTTCATCTACCCATGTTTTACCCAACACATTATGTAGATATAAAATACATATACAGTTTAATCATTTAAATCATGTATAAAAATCTTTCACCTAGCATAGACCGCAAGTATTCAGACAATATGCACACACAGCACGTAATTTATATTAAAATACTTCATATCTATGTGTAAGATGAAAGGGACTATGCACTCACTTGAGAAGGTGGTGACTCGGTACTCGGACAGCGCTTCATTTACTTTAAAATAGTTTCCTTCGACGAAACCTAGTATTATTACCACTAGATTTTAGTCTAATATTTACCGTGACTAATTATTAGTTTTATTATTATTATTATTATTATATAAGCGTTTAAACAATACTTTCCAACCGCTATGTACAGACAGGGGCTAGACATAAAACACCGGAGGGCAGGACCATTTTGGCATGTAGCACTTCTGAAATCCAACAACCCTATGCGGCCCTTTAAACCAGATTCCCCGTACCGCGAGTAGTTAAAAAGGTATTATAACGACACTTATATAAGTCATAATAATAGCTCAAATATTTATTATAAATTTATAATAACAATACTAATTTTAAATATAAACTATATTTAAAATAGGGTAAGCATAACTTACTTACAAGGGGATTTTAGCTAGGAGTCGGGCTCTGTAGGGGCAGAACTTCATCGCTGAATCTTTCTAAGAAAGAATCGTGCAGCGCTTCAGTGCTCACCTTACTATACTAAAACTACAGAAAGAGAAGTCGAATCACGAGGGACTGAAATGCTCGGGGGATAAGGACAGAAAAATTCTTGAATCAAGAGAATGGTGCAAGAAATAGGAGAGCCCAAGCCTCTTATTTATAATAATTGAATTTACAAAAACTACCCTCCATAATTACTTAATGACCTTATAGTTATATAAATAACTAAACACCCCTTTATAATACTATTTTAAATAGATTTAACAATATTTGCACTAGACTAATGTCGAAAGAACTCAACATTAGTCTTATAATGACCGCATCGTCGATACCTTTCTAATGATATATACATATGTATATATATATATATATATATATATATATATGTGTGTGTGTGTGTGTGTGTGTGTGTACGTATATATGATTTATACTTTATTTTAATACGTAAATATGCTATTATAATTTGTAACTCGTTCATACGAACTCCGTTTTTGACGTTCTTTATATCCACACGTAGGCGGAGACGTACTCTACAACTTTCGTTTAGACTCTGTCGGCTAATTTTGACTTTATTTTTAAAGTTATATTTTTAACAGGCCGGGATAGAATTGGTCCGTTAAATCCTCATAACTTCTTCATCCGACGTCCGTTTTCGCCCATCTTTTTCTCGTTATGCTACTCTTAACGAGATCTTCGATTCTTCTTCAGGCCGTGTCGGCTAAAAGTCGCTCAATCTAATATTCGAATTTCGGGCGGTACACTGCTAATCCGAAACTTCGAAAACTCATAACTTCTTCATATGAAGTCAGACTTGGGCGTTCTTTTTATCAAAGTTCTTAGTTTAACATATTCTACGACTATCGTTTAGAGCGCCAAGGCTAAATCTCGCTCTATTGTAAATTCACTATTTACGCCTCCCGGTATCGAGCCGGTTCCATCGCGAATCTTCGACGGGTCATAACTTCTTCGTTATAACTCGGATTTCGGCGTTCTTTATATATACGGAAACCTAGTGACATATACTATAACTTGGTTCAAATTATTTATAAGCTTCTGTCGAAAAGTCGTTTTCGACACTTATTGCCTCTAATTTGACTAGCCCGGATCTGCGGGCGTTACAATTATCTCCCCCTTAGGATGATTACGTCCCGGAATCATCAACGAAACAAGGATTGTATAATGACTCCATGCGTCATCTCTTCATCCTAGGTAATAATTATAACTTCTATATTCCTTCAAGTCTATCTCTTAGACTTATTGACTATAAGTAGTACTTGATTGTGCACCTACTTTCTATCTCAGGTTAGACTCCAGATCATGACCTATCGTCATGTGATGCTCGTTTAGACACAGGTCACTTAGAGTTAAATTCCAAAACATGCTATACCTTCCTTCATGTTCTAATGTGATATAATCACATTTGTTTTAAATGTAGCATTTCTAGCTACAAGCAACTTTTCGTGATAACTCTATTGGTTGCTTTGATTAATTCTTCCGGCTTGAGTCGGTGCTACATCGAACTTGGTTCTCTGAACCACGTAACATACTCATCGTAGTCGGACTCGATTTGATATGACCACTAAGGTCGGAATATCAACAGTCTTTTTAGTCATTACCGAAACGATGGTAATGACATACTTAAATAAAATG
Organism: Lactuca serriola; assembly: GCF_051521515.1. Lineage (NCBI taxonomy): Eukaryota > Viridiplantae > Streptophyta > Magnoliopsida > Asterales > Asteraceae > Lactuca > Lactuca serriola. The sequence continues at coordinate 286,190,236 of NC_136411.1, forward strand.
AAATCAGTTACTAGCTTCTTGGTAACTTTGTGACTTTCCCTGATCCAAGCGTGAGTCCTGTGCTTCCGGTAGTATATGCATCTACTACCTTTCACACCTACTCATACTCGTCCCAAGTATTGTCTCGCAGTCCCCAAGTCCTAAAATCACGAAACAATTTAACACATACGAGTGTGTCCAAATAATCAAAAAAAATTTCCTATACTCTACTAGGACTTCTTCCATGCATATCTTCAATCATCAATTCTGCTTCAACTTGGTTGGTGATGGACATTCCAGATGATAGGAAAACTTTAGGAATTACATCAATCGTTCTTTCATCCCGCCAATCAAATGTGTACATTCAGATGTACCCTACTTCTATAGACGTACTGCTATTTTATCAGACGTATTCTAAAGGCAAGATACCTCTCTTATTATATCTTCTGATAGGTATTATTTAGTATCGTAAGCCATCTCATTTCCTCTATTTTCCCATTCCATCATGGTTCGCATCACTTCCTGAACTTCTGCCATTGAGATAGGTTCGGGTGCTAGCGTAACGACCGATGTATGACCTATCACATACTTAGGCTCAGGTTGTCATCTTCCTCTTGTTTTGTACACCCAACAGACGTTCGGTGTACCAAGACGAGAATTTAAGATAAGAAAGATTTTATTTACGATAGAAGTATAAATCTCCTTGTCACACCGAAACGTTACATGCTAGTTCTAATATCGTAATCATACACTTAGAATCCTGAACACATAAGGTTTCTAGATCTGGTTGGCAACAGACTATAGATCCAAACAAATAACAACATATAAGGCATCTTTATAGCTATAACATAAATCATTTAGCACATAAAACATTTTAGGCATCTTTCCTAAAATAAACTAGTGATCATGTCTAAATTATAGCAGACACTCATCTCACATTCATCGCTTAACATTCTAAGTTAAAGTCTAGAAATTTACTACAAATTCCTAGTTCGCTTAAACTAATGCTCTGATACCAACTGTGACATCCCCATTTTCACGGCCAGAAAAGACCAATTTTGTTTATGCTTTATAAAAGTCAGAGTACTTCTTTTCATAAAAATGTTGCGGAATTTGTTCCCAGAAAAACACGATAAATACATTATTAAAACATTTTCGAAGAAATGTATTTTATTCATTTTAAAACATTTGGGATGTCATTGTCAATATAGAAACATAAGCATAAACAGAACTTACATTTATTTACACTAGCGATGTACATCTCTTTAATCTCTCAGTGTAATGTGACTTCATATTAACACCTGTGATATAAATAAACTGAGTGGGTCAGGTTGGGAAACCTGGTGAGTACATAGGGTTTTCAACCCACAACAATATAATTATTATGTTTAAACAATCAAGCAATTAAACCCAATTACCCATCCCCATTATCTTCTTTACTCTTAAGGATCTACCCTAAGAATCAACTATTTCTCGTTCATTCATTCCTAAGGATTATCCTAAGGAATCGGCACGAACTCCATCATTACCAAAGCTTATAGATTACAACTGGTGAACATGTAGTCCAAAACATCTGGTAAACACTTAGTTCAAAAGTAACTAGTGAACACACTTAGCTCAAAATACCTAGTGAACTCACTCAGTTCAAAGATACGTAGTGAACACACTCAGTTCAAAATACCTAATGAGCACCTAGTTCAAAAACACCTACAGGTTATGAGCTTACTAGTGTTCCACCGGACCGTCTAGTATCGCCCATGGTCATCATCTATACTCCACTCGATGACTGGATCACTGACAACATTGATGTCTCCCATCGTGTTATCACAAAACAACTATTTCATCTACCCATGTTTTACCCATCACATTCTGTAGATATAAAATACATATACAGTTTAATCATTTAAATCATGTATAAAAATCTTTCACCCAGCATAAACCGCAAGTATTCAGAGAATATGCACACACAACACGTAATTTATATTAAAATACTTCATATCTATGTGTAAGATGAAAGGGACTATGCACTCACTTGAGAAGGTGGTGACTCGGTACTCGGACAGCGCTTCATTTACTTTAAAATAGTTTCCTTCGACGAAACCTAGTATTATTACCACTAGATTTTAGTCTAATATTTACCGTGACTAATTATTAGTCTTATTATTATTATTATATAAGCGTTTAAACAATACTTTCCAACCGCTATATACAGACAGGGGCCAGACATAAAACACCGGAGGGCAGGACATTTTGGCATATAGCACTTCTGAAATCCAACAACCCTATGCGAGCCTTTAAACCAGATTCCCCGTACCGCGAGTAGTTAAAAAGATATTATAACGACACTTATATAAGTCAAAATAATAGCTCAAATATTTATTATAAATTTATAATAACAATACTAATTTTAAATATAAACTATATTTAAAATAGGGTAAGCATAACTTACTTACAAGGGGATTTTAGCTAGGAGTCGGGCTCTGTAGGGGCAGAACTTCGTCGCTGAATCTTTCTAAGAAAGATTCGTGCAACGCTTCAGTGCTCACCTTACTATACTAAAACTACAGAAAGAGAAGTCGAATCACGAGGGACCGAAATGCTCGGGGGATAAGGAGAGAAAGACTCTTGAATCAAGAGAATGGTGCAAGAAATATGAGAGCCCAAGCCTCTTATTTATAGTAATTGAATTTACAAAAACTACCCTCCATAATTACTTAATGACCTTATAGTTATATAAATAACTAAACACCCCTTTATAATACTATTTTAAATAGATTTAACGATATTTGCACTAAACTAATGTCGAAAGAACTCAACATTAGTCTTATAATGACCGCATCGTCGATACCTTTCTAATGATATATACATATGTATATATATGTGTACGTATATATGATTTATACTTTATTTTAATACGTAAATATGCTATTATAATTTGTAACTCGTTCATACGAACTCCGTTTTTGACGTTCTTTATATCCACGCGTAGGTGGAGACGTACTCTACAACTTTCGTTTAGACTCTGTCGGCTAATTTTGACTATATTTTTAAAGTTATATTTTTAACAGGTCGGGACAGAATTGGTCCGTTAAATCCTCATAACTTCTTCATCCGACGTCCATTTTCGCCCATCTTTTTCTCGTTATGCTACTCTTAACGAGATCTTCGATTCTTGTTCAGGCCGTGTCGGCTAAAAATTGCTCAATCTAATATTCGAATTTCGGGTTGTACACTGCTAATCCGAAACTTCGAAAAATCATAACTTCTTCATACGAAGTCAGATTTGGGCATTGTTTTTATCAAAGTTCTTAGTTTAACATATTCTACGACTATCGTTTAGAGCGCCAAGGCTAGATTTCGCTCTATCGTAAATTCACTATTTACGCCTCCCGGTATCGAGACGGTTCCGTCGTGAAACTTCGACGGGTCATAACTTCTTCGTTATAACTCGGATTTTGGTGTTCTTTATATGTACGGAAACCTAGTGACATATACTACAACTTGCTTCAAATTATTTATAAGCTTCTGTCGAAAAGTCGTTTTCGACACTTATTACCTCTAATTTGACTAGCCCGGATCTGCGGGCATTACAACAAGACCTTCAATTCTTGTTTAGGTTGTGTCGGCTAAAAATCGCTCAATCTAAAATTCAAGTTTTTAGCTGTCAACTGCTAAGCTGAAACTTCGAAAAATCATAACTTCCTCATACGAAGTCATATTTGGGTGTTCTTTTTTATCGAACTTCTCGGTTTAACGAATACTACGACTTTCGTTTAGATCACTAAGGGTAAAAAATATTTTATCAAAAACTCACTTTTTACGACATTCTGCACTGTGCCGATTTTGTCACGAAACTTCGACATGTCATAACTTCTTCGTTATAACTCGGATTTCGGCATTCTTTATATCCCCGAAATCCTTGTTTCGACCACTACAACTTTATGCAAAGATATTGGGCTTATCTCACACTTTAATTTTGACGCTTATTTTTATTCATAATTAATTAAGCCCTAATAATTAAGCATAAAACACATAATTCACATAATATTCACATAATTCCTTTTCATTTCTTCAAAATGAGTTACAAAGGTTAACCTAGACTATCACCTCAATATAAATGCCTAGGCTAGAAACACGAGTGTTACACATATGGATTGTATTTGTGGTACAAGGGTATATTGTTGGTCCACAATATGCACATGCTGAGGCAAGGAAGTCACATGTTGTTAATGGTGTAGTTATGAGAAATGCAGATGGCAAAGAAGTAAGTGATAGATGGACATGGACCAAAGTCATATTCTTTGCTTCTTTTTAATGTTTTTTTTGGGAATGTCAGGTCAGGTATCCGGTGCTTCTTACTCCAAATGAAAAACAAATGGCAAGAGAAGTTTGCATTGCACTTAGGCAAGGGGTATGTTATATTATTCCTATATTGGCTTTCAACTTTAATAACATGTTATATATGCAAGAAATCTCTATGTTTTCCACTTTCTAAATCTTCTTCCTTGCGACACTTAGGGGTTGTTTCCTGTTTTTCCCCCATTAAGTCCTGTATGTGTAAAGTGGTTGACTGAATAATGACATTTGTTTCTTTTCTAGACTGAATAAACCATATGAATGAGACTAAATGACCATTTTACCCTTACATTCTAACAAAGTATTCTCACTATAATCATTTTTCATTAGGTTGATCAATAATAGGGTTGCAATTTTGGACTTTAGATAGTTGTTGTTATTGTTCATTAGGTTGATCTGACTTTCCAATTAATTTTTGATCAGTTTTGTTCTCTGTTATACTTGCTACACTCCCTCTAGTTCTGGTAACCCTAGCCTTACACTGTTGTTAAATATTATAATTAAAACTTTGACTGTGGAGGAAAAGACATAAATGCCCATTCCAAATGTAATCATCTGGTAATGTAACTCATACCTATGAATAAATAGAGAGTTTTAATTAACTAATTTTTTAATGTTTATATGCATAGTATTAGTTATTAAATATTAATGCATGAAAAAAGTTGGCATACAAAGTTCTTTGGTCAAGCTTGCGAAGTCGTGGCCATAGGTACTGCTGAATCGTCTCTAAAATTGGATACTTGTGTAGAAATTTAAGTATTAGTTTTTTTTTAAATGAGAAAGTTTTCTAAATTTTAATTAACAATTTTACAAAAGGTTTAGTTAGTTCTTGCAATTCTAAAAGATGCAACTGAAGAGACTCAGGAAGTGGTTGCAGGGGTACCCATCCGAGTCTTACAGTTATACGCCCCACATTTGTGTCAACCTAGTTCAAAGCATTAATGCCAAAGTGTTTGAATATGAATGTTCTTACTTGTCTGTATCTTATTATGCATTGTATCTTTTTGAATTTTAATTTACTGTGTATAAAATTCTCCGGACATTCTGTTGTTCGGATAAACTTATCAGAACAGGTCATTAAATTTCTGCCATTTTCCTTTTTTTAGCTGTGTGTATTTTGGACAATTCTAAATACTGATGTTAATATGTACGATGGCTAATTAAACCATAGACTGACATGATGGACATGCTTTTACATTTGTGTGGCTACTGTTGCTTTTGGATCCTCTTATTATCACTTCAAACCAAATGATGTTCCCCTTGTTTGGGATCGTTTTCCATCTGTTATGATTAAATTCTCATGTTTGCTATACTTTTTTCTATACTTGTTTATATAACGAGCTATATAGTATAGTAAAAAAAATTAACTTTGTTACATTTAATGGTTGGATATTACAAAGTTATATGCTATTAACACACACTTATGCAAATATTTTCAATGTAGAGCAGGTTTTAATGGAACCCGGAACACCACATGGATCAAATTTCATATCTCAAGTGCGGTCCCACATTCTTTGGATGGAGAAAAGGGTAATTTTTGTCTTTTACAACTAACATTCCATTTTTGATTCCTCTAATAAGTATATTAGCATATTAAGTTTTTGACTTTTATTTGATCAGGTCACAAGAATTATCAGAGCAGGGGTTCATTAGTCTTAAAGAATTATGAAAGTTAAGATGCAACTCTATTTAGTTTGAATTTGATGTTTATCATATTTTTGTATATCTTTTAAGTTTGACTGGCATTACATTGCAGAAGGATTCCGTTAATAGCAATGTAGTATTAGGTTATATAGTTAAGGAAAACCTCTTAATAACAATGTACAATTAGATCCCCTTAATATCAATGTATTACAATTTTTTGACATGATATTATTGGATGAAATTGATTGTTTTGGTATATATTTCTTTAAATATTTTTGTATTATGCGTAAATGAGTATCGTAAAGACACGTTGTAAATGCATATTGTAAATGGTTATTGAAGTTTATGACATGCAAATGCGTGTCATCTTCATTTATGACACGGGTTTCGTTGATACACATTGCATGTCATAAACATGTGCGTCATAAGGCTACGAAACGTAAATGTGTGTCGTCTTCCTTTATGACAGGGCCTTCCTCGATACGAATTGTGTGTAATAACTACGCGTCATAAATGATAGTCATAAACACGCATCATAAATGTGCGTCGTAAACAAACGACGCGCAAAAGTGTGTCGTCTCTCGTTATGACAGGGCCTTCCTTGACACACATTTGCGCGTCGTCTGAGCGTTTTGTGACATGCATTGCACGTTGAAAAAGGTTGTTTTTCTAGTAGTGGATGGTACCAATTTCAATTACCTACTCACAAAATTTTGTCGCACACCTACATGTCTATACTTCCCATTATATACCACATTACATACTTTACACGATGTGGCCTCACTGTCACTGTACATGGGTATTGAAGGCATTGGCATATCCCATAGACAGATATCAAAAAGTAGATCTGGAATCGACTCTGCCTCTTTCCCTGCTACTGCTAAGGAAATTAGCCCTGCTTCCATCGTTGAATAAGCTGTGCATGTCTGTTACATTCTCGCCCAAGAAATTGCACCACCAGTTGGAGTATAAATCCAACCACTTGTGCATTTCGAGTCATTGGTGTGATTTATCCAACTATCATCAGAATACCCTTCTAGTATGCATTTGATGACGAATACGTCAACTCAAAAGTACTTGTCCTTTTCAGTTATCCTATTACTCTACCAAATTCCTTCTAGTGCTCAGTCCCTAGATTTATAATATACTGACTCATTTTGCCTACAACAAATGCGATGTTAGGTCGAGTGGAATGTTTAGCATACATCATTCGCCCAATTGCATTTGTATATTCTAGTTAAGCCACTCCTCATCTAGAATTCATGTTTAGTTTCACACTTGAATCAAAAGGAGTGTTAAATTCCTTAATATTCAAATGTCAAAACTTTTTCAGAATTTTTTCTATGTAATGATATTAACTAAGATACATCTGAACGACTGTCCTTTTCACCTTGATACCAATAATTGTATCAATTTCACCAAGATCATTCATCTTAAAGTTCGAGGATAGGTATTTCTTCATCTTAAGAATACCATCTAGGTGAGTGTCAATGATCAACGTATCATCAACATAAAGACATATTACTACTATGTAATCGTATGTGTATTTGGAATAAAAACACTTGTCAACACCATTGTGCTGAAATCTGAAAGCAGTCACAATGGTGTCAAATCTCTCGTGCCACTGTTTGAGAGATTTCTTCAACCCGTATAGGTATTTAATAAGTCTACACACTTTATTTTCCTATTGAGAAGTACTTTTAGGTGTTGTATCACTTGATTTTTCATCATCCCTATAAAACTTGTCCTTAAAGAATTCCACATCCCTGGATTCCACAACAACACCTAATTCAATATCTAATAATCGACAAGCCTTGCAATTGTGAGCATATCCCATAAATATACTCTAATTAGCTCGCGCTCCAAATTTGGTTTACTTACGAATGGGAGTACGATACTAAGCAACATACCCCCACACTTTCAGCACATGAAGCATGAACTTGACCTTTTCAGCCCAGTGAGTATAGTTCTTACTATCAAATTGGTCAAGTTTGGAAAACTCTTGGTTCATGAAGTGGAGACTAGTAGTTCAGATTTGTGTGTCCATTAGTCTATTAATGATAAACAATAAAAAACCTTTAAGATTGTTGAAAATCATATCAATAGACACGCAAAAAACCCAAGAAATAATATTGAGAATTATATGTAGATTAACTGCAATAAATAAATCTAATTATTATTAATACAATTACCAATTTTCGTCCAGAAATCAGATCAATCCTTCTTGATACGATCTCATTATAAGAAAGGAGTAGAAGTAGACTTTCGTGTTGTTATATGAAATTAAAACAAGAAAATAATATAAAATTGACGTGTTAACGGCTGATCTTGACTGTGGAATCACTGCATGGATCGAACTCCTGTCCTTAAAGGTCTTTACATCGCTTCTATTGGTTGTAAGCAACAAAGTAAAATCCTAGGATTTAATGTAGATTTACAGGGTTTCCAACAACAATGGAAAAAGATAAACGCAAAGTGACTACTCAAAAACTGGAAGAAATCGCAAAGAGAAAAAGAGAGAGACTTGTTAAGTTTCGAGCAGTAAATACGACTCCTAGAGAGTGGTAGTTATAGTTTTCGAAAAACCTAGAAGGCAGCAAAAAATCCTCATGGGCCAACCCTTGGAAACCCTAGGGCAATGCCTTGCACTCCAAGCAAGTCGTTTACCAGCCTTGCCCAATATTCCTAACGAACTTGATTCGTTCTGATTTAACCGATCCCGAAACTACTAAAAATAAAAGCTCCTCAACTCCCAGCGACCGACGCGTCATGCGATGTGCCAAGTGTGCCTAAATTGTGCCATTCTGTGCACTCACGGCGTTGGCTAGTGCGAGGTTAGGCTAGGAGCACATGTGTGGGCTTGGCCCATTCCATTCATCCATTAAAGCATTTAAAGATCTAATTTGGGAAAAGACTTATAAATCTCCACTAAGTTTCTTCCCCCCTCCAATGTGGGATAAAGGAAAATAACCAACTTGCTATTATACCTTCATAATTTCCAACAATCCCCCACCAAGTTGGAAAGTTTCCTTTCACTCAGACAGACGATTTGACTTGGGTGTCCTGAAGATTAAACCCTAGTTTAATGAGAACAAACAAAAAGATAAAAATTCAATGGTATCATTATAAGCTTAAACCGTGAACCTTGTGACCTCTTCGGTTTACCCCTACACATCACATGCAGTCTTTGTGTTCTCCCTGAACGCTAATATGGGCATACGCTAAAAAAATTTATGACCCTTTAGAAAATAAACCACTAATCTTCACTTGATTCAACACCACCTCTAGATCATATACGCAAAGTTTTACATCATATTTGTTGCTTAGATGTCTCCAAAACTTTGCTAAGAGTCGTAACTCAACCTAGTTCTCAGCAATGACGTACTATCCTACCTCACATGGATCTATCATTAATTATAGCACATTCTATCATTAATGACTTCGTTGTTACCCTTTAAACTTGAGGATTAGGGGTACTAAACTCTCGTGGTAGATGTAACCAAATCTCTTGTAAGACGTTTGGTAAACAGATCTACCCAGTTCCTACTTGTATTGACATAAACAACTATGATGGTATCACTTTCAACAAGTTGTCTCATAAAATTGTGTCCCATACCTACATGTATCGACTTCCCATTATATACTGCATTATATATTCTAGATATTATGGCCTCAATATCATAGTGCATGGGTATTGCAAGCATTAGAATATCACATAGACGGATATACATAAGTAGTTGTCGAATCCACTCTGCCTCTTTGCCTGCTGCTTCTAAGGAAATTAGCTCTGCTTCCATCATTGAATGAGTTATGCATTTCTCTTTCTTTCTCACCCAAGAATTAGCACCATCAGCTAGAGTATAAATCCAACTGCTTGCAGATTTCGAGTTACTGATTTTATCTACCCAGCTAGCATCATAATACCCTTATAGTATTCCATTTGATGACGAATAAATCAACTCAAAAGTACATGTCCTTTTCAAGTATCCTAGTACTCTACACACTACCTTCTAGTGTTTCGTCTCTGGATTTAGAGTTTACTGACTCATTTTGTGTACAATGAATGCGACGTCGGGTCAAGTGCGATGTGTAAGATACATCATGCTCCCAATTGCACTTGAATATTCCAGTTGAGCCACTCCTCGTCTAGAATTCACGTTTAGTTTGACACATTAAAAGGAGATTTGAATTCCTTAATATTCAAATGTTGAAACTTTTTCAAAATTTTCTCTATGTAATGAGATTGACTACGAGACATCTGACCGCAAATCCTTTTCACCTTGATAACAAGAATTGTAACAACTTCACCAAGATCTTTCAACTTAAAGTTCGAGGATAGGTATTCTTTGTCTCAAGAATACCTTCTAGGTAAGTCTCAATGATCAACATATCATCAACATAAACATATATTACTACTATGTAATCGAATGTGTATTTCGAATAAATATTATTGAGAGATAAACTTTGAGAAACACTTGAACAAAATGGTTAGAACAAGTATATAGCGGAATAGTTAATCTAGAAGGATTTGTTAGCTTTACAATAATATTAATAGTTAGAAGTTAGTAAGTTAGATGCGGAATGTAAGGTAATGTAAATGACAACAATTGTTATATCAAGAATACACGTAAGTTGATTCATAACTTGGAATGCATTCAAACCAAAGTTAGTAAGTGAGATCAAACTTAGTGAATAAGTCACAAGGACTTGCTCCGAAGAGAGATTATAATCTGATATGTTTGAGTAAGAAGTGGAGAGTGACAGAATGATAACTTTAGAATTTGTATTCAGATGAAATGCATAAGTTATCAGTGAACAGGAGAGGTAAATATTACAGAAGAACACGTCTCTATTTATAGAGACATAGAACTACACTAGATTACAACTCTATAAGCAGCCATGCAAGGCATACAGGATAATAGAGTGTATTACATAAAAGACAAACAGAGTAATCTAGCTAATGACTGCGGAAGCTGACTCCGGGTGCTGATGTAGTTGCGGTAGAGAGATGGTTGCGGTAGCTTAGTTCAAGAGGGTCACTTTCATGATTCAAAAATTTCCCCCTAAGTGACCTCTTTAACTTTGATTCAGCTATCAAGTTTGAGGAACTTAATCAAAATCCACTAGAACTTCCTGACGTTTTCCAGCCATGTGATTCTTCTTGTAATCTCTAACTTGACTTCTACGGTAGTATGTTTCAATCTTTCAACTGCGGTCCAGCAGATGTCAAGCTGTTTCTTGGACAGACGGTTCATGGCACTTATGGGAATGAAGTATTTGACATTGTCAATTTTTCTTTGAAAATGATGCCAAGCTCTGGGAAGTTGGTTGCACCTAGTGATCTGTCAGCAAAGCCTTCAGTTGGCATTGGTGTGACAACCCGAAATTTCCATTATGTGCAAACCATATCAAGTCAGTAGAGGATTAGAACAGTTACAGTGAATTTCCAGACTTTTGGGTATAAGTTTGAGTATTTCAGGATTTACACTTAAGGAGATATCAGGAGAATGGATGCACTAGGGTTTTGTGCAACACTATTATTTCAAAACTCTATGATATTAGAGTTCATTTAGTGAATAAAATATTTTCTACCAAAAATCCCAGGACTATATATAGGATTCTGAGCCATATTTATTCGTTAGTTACATTTCCAACTAGAGAAAAGCCGAATTCTCTCTCAAGGATCTTCGGACTTTCATCCCGGAAAGTGAGTACTTCTATCTAGTGTTGTTGTAAAGCTTATTATGTGCTTAAAACACTAGAATTCATAGGAAAACACTAAGATTTAAGAGTTTACCGCCCAAGAACATCTTGGACCGTAAACCCTTCTTTAGGGATCAAATGATGCCCTAGTCCCTTCCTATTGCAATGAAACTAGTTTAGACAAGTAACCTAATGTGTTTAGGACTAGCAAACACCTTTAGAACACCAAGAGTAAGGTGTTCATGGCCCAAGAAGTTCCAGGGCCGTGAAATCCAAACAATAGGGCCAAAAGGTGCTATAAACTCTCCTAAAGCGTTGTACTCTAGCCTAGTTTGGTTCCTAGTTAAATTATGGACTTGAAAACACCAAAAACACCCTTCTAAGGGAGATTACGACCATAATCTCCATGGGGTTTGGTCCTAGGGCCGTAAACTCCTAAAAGGAGTTATATAATGCCCTAAACTCTTCCAAAGACCAAGACATTAAGTAGAAATGCTTCTTAGGGTCTTGAAGAGCATCAAACAACAAATGGTCTTGTAAGTATGAGCTTACGGCCAAAAACTCATGAGTTTACGACCGTAAACTCATTTGTTAATGACATTAGGTTCGTGAACACCATGAAGGAGTTTTCCTTGAACCCTACACACAATAGCTTTTCCCTACAACACTTAGATGCAATCCCAGAGGCTAATAACACTTGATAAATGTGTTTAGCATGTCCTAGGGTGTCTTGACTTGTTTATTAGTTGTTTATAGACTAATTTGATACGTATATGTGATATTATATGTTAACTAGGATCATAGAGTGTGTTCAAGACTTCACGTGACACCTAGCAATCCTACCTCTTCAGTTCATCCGTACCACTCACTATAGGTGAGTTCATACCCCTTAATCAATGTTTTAAATGTTTTATGGGGGGATACAAGTTGAATCAGGCTAGTTGTTACATCAATCACATGTGATTAATAAGCAGCATTTAAATGATTTGCTACTAATTAGCTGTTTTACCAAACAGTTTTCTTCACATGATTTTCATAAAAGATTTATATATTTAAAACTCCTTATTAACTTGTTCATTATACACTGTATGTTTCATTTCAAACTCATTTATAATTGTGCTCCAAATAAATGTTTCTTTATACTTAAACTATATTATCAAACACAAGCTTTTAACCCGTTTTATGGATTGACATCAAGTTGATCTTTTATTAGATAGAAATCATGTTCAAAAGGTTTTACAAAACTTATTTTATGCTTTTATATTGTCAATTGCATGACTATATATGTATAGTTATATATGAAATGTTGAAAGGACTTAGGAAGGCTATCCACCCTATTTCCTTTTCGCGCTTGAGATGTGGTTTGGTGGGATATCGGGTACCCGTCCGAAGGTCGTTTAAATATTAGTTATATATCATGTGTACATATATAGTCATAAAGGTTCTTCTAGTTCATTCAATACCCTTGGATAGCAAGGGTATACATCCATGTTCATACGTACCAGTTACATTACTAGTAAGCTACCATAGGGGTAGTTCAAGAAGATACTAGAACTATTACTAGAACACGATATCATACAAACAGTCATTTCATTCATGAGTCAATACTTGCTAGATAGGGAGAGAACACACATTTCAGCTAGCACACGCAGAACATTACACTACATTACTATACATGCTAGACAGAGAGAGAACACACATTACAGCTAGCACACGCAGAACATTGCAGTACATTACTATACATTTACATGAGTACGTTTACATGATTACATTTACATGAGTACGTTTACATGATTACATTCACACGAGTACATTTACATAGATACGTTTACATAGAGACCCGGTTATAAGCATGCCTATATATGTATAGTTATATAAGTAATGTTTAAAGAACTTAGGAAGGCTATCCACCCTATTTCCTTTTCGCGCTTGAGATGTGGTCTGGTGGGATATCAGGTATCCATTCGAAGGTCGTTTAAATATTAGTAATATATCATGTGTACATATATGGGCATAATAGTTCCTTTCAGTCAGTTCAGTACATTTGGGTAGCAAAGGCATACGTGCATATACTCTTGCATGATTACGCTTACATGAGTACGTATACATAGATACATTTACATGAGTGCGCTTACATATACGATAATAGGACAGACATCACTAGGTGCTATAGCATGGAACGAGTTTAGGATCTAACTATACAAATGAATCGCAACGCATTATGATAGTTATATTGGGTATACATGATCATAGTAATGTGGATGTTCATGGCGTGCAAATATGCAGGGGTCGTGTAAATTAAAGGTCCCAAAATCCCTTTGACAGGGGAGTGTTTAGCCTGGGATCTAGCCATCACATTAGGCATTATCCCTCAAATAAGGCAATAGGAGTACAGAAGTAGTCACTTATTACAAATACTACAGTACTCACAAAATTACCCTAGGCTTAAGGTAATTAGTACGGTTGTAGTTCAACACTACACCATAGTACTATTTCATTTTCCCATTACATTCACTTCGTGAACATTCACACGACGCACGGTAATGTAGAAACTGTATTTTTGGTTAATGATAGTCAGATTTGGGAAAATACACACTCTTACAAGAGACACACACACACACACACGCTAGATGCCTTGGTAGAAGGATATGATTGGTAGGAAACATAGGGTTTCCTAGTATCATTCAAAATATTTTCATACTTACAGTTCATATACATTTTCAATACTTACAGTTCATATACATACAAATACCTACATAAAAATTAAGACACTAAAATACTTATGATCTCACCGGCTTTAAAGCTGATACTCTCTTTCAAAATAACTTGTATCCTCAGGTCAACCATAGACAGGTACCGATGCAAGGTTCAGGGAAGATGGTGCTCGTTCAAGACGCATCTTTCATTTTGATTTATGCTTTAGTGTTTATCATAATCTGACAGAACACACTTGTATTAAAATTATATTGTTAATGCAATGGATGATGTTGTTGTTTGTTTACTACTTTTCATTGTTGTGATACTGTACATGATGTCCTCCGCACCAGAACGTTTCCGTCGTTGATGGTTTTGGGGTGTGACAGATTGGTATCAGAGCATTGTTTATAGTGAATTATGTATATCAACCCATAAAAGAAATACCGACTATAAATACAATGGGATTAAAAATACTCTGACCAAGAGTTTATACTTTAAATAATAGAATATTTAAGTAAGTATACGTGCCTGCATTCATACTAAAATCAGTGTCACTAGGACCGTAGAAAAGACTTACGATTGTTGGGCAACACAGGTGGGCTTAGAGACATATAGTCAAAACTGGGAAGATATAGCCTGATCAAATATATTATCTGAGGGTTGACTAGCATGTGCCTAAGTGTAGTTGTGTGGTTGCAAGAAGTCTAAAATCTTACCAACAATACCACAATGACAATAGCAAAACATAACATTAATCTTAAAATACTATAGTGGTATTTGGTGTTACTATAAGTACTTTATACTTGAGAACTAAAACGGGATCTTCATTACTAAGTTGATAGTTGCTTAGTGGATACACTAATGCTATATGTAACTATTATGTGTGAATATGGAGTTAAGGTCACTTATTCGAAGGTCTATCCTGTTTAGATTACATATAACTGGTATGCACTTCACAAATAGCGATGTAAGTAATGAAGATTTTCTAAATAATTATCTAGATATTTCGTCTAATAATTATTTTCTTACCCCAATTATCGCGTAGATAACATGGCTGGACTCCATCCCCACGCCAACCAGTACCTTCCGAATGAGGTCATTATTGGATGGTTTGAAGAAGAAACAGAGAATGATCATCCTATCCCTGTGAATGATCACCATGATGAAGACCTTTGGGACGATGCTAACTCCGAACCCGAGGTTGAGAACCTACCCCAGGCAGCTCCCGTTCCAATTCCTAACCCTCGTCCGACTTTTCATGGCCCGACGCCTGAGTGGGTGGAATGCTTGGAAACATGGAGCCAAGGACAAGATCATCCCATTCCGTTTAACGGTGACCAAAGTTTTTACGACCTGAGCAATGGGGGATCAAACAGACATAATCTTGCCAATCTTGGTCCGCAGAGTGGCCCGAAATGAGATTCAAGGCAGGACAGCCCTACATCAGATCACCGAAGTTGTCGCCGATGCGAGAATGCATACCCTCCGTCCCATTCGTCTAGAAGATGCTCGTGAGAGATCCGAGAGAGATCATGAAACCCTGCTGCAAGCACTGGCTGAATCACGAGCCGAAGTCATAGAGCTCCGAGTACGCCAGAGGGTGCACGAAAGACACCTGCTTGATTTGGAACGCCAACTGGCTGAACTGAGAGTTCACCAGAGGGATGACCGTCGCTAGTAGTAGATGTTGTACTTTATTTTAGTTGTTAAAAGGAATCATTTTTTATGCTGTCGAGAACTATCTTCTCTCGATATGATGTAAGACCTTTTACAAGGTCATCTTCCTGAATTTTACGTCATGAATATCAAAGATATTGACAGTCGGCTAACTCCTGTGTCATCCTTATTCAAGTACTCTTATCATACTTTCATTAGAGTCTATCTGAAACGTGCTTTAGTCAAGTCATTGGACTATAGTAATTAAGCTCCGGAGACATTTCCAAGTCTCTTTCAGTTGTTGGATCATGTTATTCACCAACCAACGATACCTCGGCTAGAACGACAAACGTCTTGAGACCATCGTTCGAACTTATTTCCACTCAGTACTAGGACTGCATCATAGGGATGTAGGTCAAACCTTCGTGAACATACTTACATTCTGTGCTAGGAATGCATCATAGGGATGTAAGTCAAAATTTCGAGAACATACTCTTACTCTTTTCTTGAGCAATCGAGGTACATATAGGGTCAACCAGAATCGCTCACAAAATCCTTATCTTTCGTGATAACAAAATCATGTCGTCATTCAGAAACAATCGGCTTTGTACGTACATCTCTTTCTTCGAGATCGCTTTTCTAGCGAAGACGTTATATCAGAACACCGAAGTACTCATGCATAGAGTACCTCATAGTTCTTTTCCTTTCCGAAGAAATCCCCGCAGTATCACTCGTGCAGTACGTCAAGTTCAATCCAAAGATTCATACGGTTGATCTATCACTGAAGAATGTATACATAAGGGTGATATATAATCAAGGTTCTACAGGTTTAGAATTGATGATTCCACATTAATTTCTTTTTCCTCGATGGGATGTAAGCTTAAAGACGAATCAGTTATTCGACTACCTTTTCAATCTTAATTATATACGACTCGTATACACGAGATGGTGATCGTTGAACCATGTATGAATTCTAATATGAACTTCAGGACGGAGAATGCCCAAGACTACGAGTAATCGCATCGTCATGTGAACAAACTTAGAACTAGTACGACTTCTGTAAACAGATTACCCTACAGTCTAAACACCTATGGAGATACAAGAAGAGCCTGGACAACTTAGCGAACTATACAGAAAAGAATTGGAAGACTAGGCTTCTCACCCTGGAGAACTCCGGTCTTAGTCTTCCAGAGATCGACGGATTGCATCGTATGTACCTTAGCTATCGAGGACTCCGTCAAGATTTCCATTAGAAATCGTTATCTCTGCCTCGCATAGATGAATTGGTTGAGCAAACGCAAGGAAAGAATTACTTTTAGAAATGGATCTGAGATCTGAATATCACCGGTTCGAGTGTTAGGGAAGGATGTCCGAAAGACTGCCTTCTGAACTCGATGCGGACACTTCGAGTCCGTAGCGATACCCCTCGGATAGGACCAATACGCCCATAGTATTCATGAGCTAAATGAGTAGGGTACGTCTTTCTTACTTGGACCAGTTCGTCATTTCTCCATGTAATGACTTACTTATCTACCCTCATACTATGAAGGAACCCATGGAAACATTACCCTCAGAGGAACTTTCGCGAAGTTCTTTAAGCACGAGTTTTGAAGTTGAAGAGTTAGATTCCTAAGACACACTATTAGGGATGTGGGAGTTTTTGAGTACTCTTTCAATTTGTCAAAACCGTTGAGAGTTTGTCGACACCAGGGACGCCAAAAAAAATTCGCCAAAATTCTAAGTCTTGCAGACCTACTATCGTAGTCCGTTCAGAACTCCTCGCGAATTACAGAAACCCGTACGACTTTGACCTAGCAAGGGGTGGCCCTTGACGGGGAAGATAAGCAAGAGAAAGAACCTTTGGAATTCCAAGTGAGAGACCAAGTTCTTTAGGAAGTCTCACTCTGGGAATGGCTTAATACGCTTCGTAAAGCGTGGAAAGCTAAATCCAAGATAGATAGGACCTCCGAGATTCTTACCAGAATCGGTCCTGTACCTCACAAACTAGACCTACTCTGCGAATTCAGTAACGTACATTTTACCCTTCGCGTCTCGATTTTGAAACCATACCTTTCTGTTAGGACTCTTGTAAGTCCACTTGTCGGGATCCTCGCCTTCGTATTAGAACCGTAGTGACCCTCGACCGAGAGGTCAAGCGGATGAAGAAACGCCGTCGCTCGTTAGTGAAGGTTCGTTGGGATACCAACCGAGGACCCGATTTCACTTAGGAGCGCGAGAACCAATCGATTAGGAAGTTTCCACCTCATGACTCGATCATTCATACCTACTTCCTTACATAAATTCTAAATTCGGGACGAAATTCCCTTTAATAAGGGGATGATGTGACAACCCAAAATTTCCATTATGTGCAAACCATATCAAGTCAGTAGAAGATTAGAACAGTTATAGTGAATTTCCAGACTTTTGGGTATAAGTTTGAGTATTTCAGGATTTACACTTAAGGAGATATCAGGAGAGTGGATGCACTAGGGTTTTGTGTAACACTGTTATTTCAAAAATCTATGATATTAGAGGTCATTTAGTGAATAAAATATTTTCTGCCAAAAATCCCAGGACTATATATAGGATTCTGAGCCATATTTATTCATTAGTTACATTTCCAACTAGAGAAAATCCGAATTCTCTCTCAAGGATCTTCGGACTTTCGTCCTGGAAAGTGAGTACTTCTATCTAGTGTTGTTGTAAAGCTTATAATGTGCTTAAAACACTAGAATTTATAGGAAAACACTAAGATTTAAGAGTTTACCACCCAAGAACATCTTGGACCGTAAACCCTAATGTGTTTAGGACTAGCAAACACCTTTAGAACACCAAGAGTAAGGTGTTCACGACCCAAGAAGTTCCAGGGCCGTGAACTCCAAACAATAGGGCCAAAAGGTGTTATAAACTCCTAAAGCCTTGTACTCTAGCCTAGTTAAGTTCCTAGTTAAATTAGGGACTTGAAAACACCAAAAACACCCTTCCAAGGGAGATTACGGCCGTAATCTCCATGGGGTTTGGTCCCAGGGTCGTAAACTCCTAAAAGGAGTTATATAATGCCCTAAACCCTTCCAAAGACCAAACCATTAAGTAGAAATGCTTCTTAGGGTCTTGTAGAGCATCAAACCACAAATGATCTTGTAAGTATGAGCTTACGGCCGTAAAATCATGAGTTTATGACCGTAAACTCATTTGTTAGTGACATTAGGGCCGTGAAATCCATGAACGAGTTTTCCTTGAACCCTACAACAATTAGATGCAATCCAAGAGGCTAATAACACTTGATAAAGGTGTTTAGCATGTCCTAGGGTGTCTTGACTTGTTTATTAGTTGTTTATAGACTAATTTGATACATATATGTGATATTATATGTTAACTAGGATCATGGAGTGTGTTCAAGACTTCACTTGACACCTACCAATCCAACCTCTTTAGTTCATCCGTACCACTCGCTACAGGTGAGTTTATACCCTTAATCAATGTTTTTAAATGTTTTATGGGGGGATACAAGTACAATCATGCTAGTTATTATTTCAATCACATGTGATTAATAAGCAGCATTTAAATGATTTGCTACTCATTAGCCGTTTTACCAAACAGTTTTCTTCACATGATTTTCATAAACGTTTTATATGTTTAAAACTCCTTATTAAACTGTTCATTATACACTGTATGTTTCATTTAAAACTCATTTATAATTGTGTTCCAAAAAAATGTTTCTTTATACTTAAATTGTTTTATCAAACACACGCTTTCAACCCATTTTATGGATTGACATCAAGTCGATCTTTTCTTAGATAGAAATCATGTTCAAAAGGTTTTACAAAACTTATTTTATGTTTTTATATTGTCAATTGCATGCCTATATATGTATAGCTATATAAGAATTGTTGAAAGGACTTAGGAAGGCTATCCACCCTATTTCCTTTTCGCGCTTGAGATGTGGTTTGGTGGGATATCGGGTACCCGTCCGAAGGTCGTTTAAATATTAGTTATATATCATGTGTACATATATAGTCATAAAGGTTCTTCCAGTTCATTCAATACCCTTGGGTAGCAAGGGTATACATCCATGTTCATACGTACCAGATACATTACTAGTAAGCTACCATAGGAGTAGTTCAGGAAGATACTAGAACTATTACTAGAACACGATATCATACAAACGGTCAGTTCATTCATGAGTCAATACTTGCTAGATAGGGAGAGAACACACATTTCAGCTAGCACACGCAGAACATTACAATACATTACTATACATGCTAGACAGAGAGAGAACACACATTACAGCTAGCACACGCAGAACATTACAGTACATTACTATACATTTACATGAGTACGTTTACATGATTACATTTACATGAGTACGTTTACATGATTACATTCACACAAGTACATTTACATAGATACGTTTACATAGAGACCCGGTTATAAGCACGCCTATATATGTATAGTTATATAAGTAATGTTTAAAGGACTTAGGAAGGCTATCCACCCTATTTCCTTTTCGCGCTTGAGATGTGGTCTGGTGGGATATCAGGTATCCGTCCGAAGGTCGTTTAAATATTAGTAATATATCATGTGTATATATGTGGACATAATAGTTCCTCTCATTCAGTTCAGTACCTTTGGGTAGCAAAGGCATACATTCATATACTCTTACATGATTACGCTTACATGAGTATGAATACATAGATACGTTTACATGAGTGCGCTTACATATACGATAATAGGACAGACATCACTAGGTGCTATTGCATGGAACGAGTTCAGGATCTAACTATACCAATGAATCTCAACGCATTGTGATAGTTATGTTGGGTATACATGATCATAGTAATGTGGATGTTCACGACATGCAAATATGCAGGGGTCGTATAAATTAAAGGTCCCAAAATCTCTTTGACAGGGGAGCATTTAGCCTGGGATCTAGCCATCACATTAGGCCTTATCCCTCAAATAAGGCAATAGGAGTACAAAAGTAGTCATTTATTACAAATACTACAGTACTCACAAAATTACCCTAGACTTAAGGTAATTAGTACGGTTATAGTTCGACACTACACCATAGTACTATTTCATTTTCCCATTACATTCACTTCGTGAACATTCACACGACGCACGATAATGTAGAAACTATATTTTTGGTTAATGATAGTCAGATTTCGGAAAATACACACTCTTACAAGACACACACACACACACGCTAGATGCCTTGGTAGAAGGATATGATTAGTAGGAAACATAGGGTTTCCTAGGATCATTCAAAACATTTTCATACTTACAGTTCATATACATTTTCAATACTTACAGTTCATATACATACAAATACTTACATAAAAATTAAGACACTAAAATACTTATGATCTCACCAGCTTTAAAGCTGATACTCTCTTTCAAAATAACTTGTATCCTCAGGTCAACCATAGACAGGTACCGATGCAAGGTTCAGGGAAGATGGTGCTCGTTCAAGACGCATCTTTCATTTTGATTTATGCTTTAGTGTTTATCATAATTTGACAAAACACACTTGTATTAAAATTATATTATTAATGCAATGGATGATGTTGTTGCTTGTTTACTACTTTTCATTGTTGTGATACTGTACATGACGTCCTCCGCCCCAGAACGTTTCCGCCGTTCTTGGTTTTGGGGTGTGACAATAAGTGCGGGGTCGAGAAGTGGAAGATCAACTTTCTTGGAGATGATGGGATGGATGTCCGCATCAATTTTGGCATAGTCGCACACCGTTTCTCTAAAGAAGTTATTGAACCGGTCGAGTGCAGTCTTCATTTTCGGATGTTTCTCAGCCTTGTTCTGAAACACTTTGGCTATGAGAAACAATACTTTTGGATTCAAGTGAGGAAAGTCTGCTTGAGTGAGGACATAGTCATGTCCCCTTCGGGTGAGGGTGTACTGGAAGAATTCAGCTTTCATGAATTTTCGCGGTTTGTAGTTCACAACTGCGGATGGTCTGTCTTTGGACCAGATGTGCTCTATGGGAGAGGAATGTTTAGTAAAGAACTGAGTGAGTCTTTCAAATTCCATTGGCAGTCTCTTTGCATCCGGAAGGCTTTTGTCAAACATCTCAAAAACTATAAAGTATTTGGCATTGGGTGAAATGGGAACATCCCAGTAGCCATCCGAAGGAGGTTCTGCATAAGTGAGATGGGGAATATAGTCTTCATCTAGCAGCCTTCGGTGAGGGTTGACCCAAGAGTTGATAAGGGTTTCATCTATGAGAGTGTCAAAACTGCTTAGCCTCCAGATTTCTTCAGCAAGTTTTGCTGACCTCCAGTCTCTTTTCTTTTGGGTTGTGGTAGGGGAATCAGTTGGGCTTGGTGAGGACATGTTCTCCTCAAGATTTTTGAAGTGAGGAGGAGTTTCAGGCTTTTTGGGAGGTGATTGTGGTGAGGGTTGCGGTGAGGGAATTTTATTAGTGACGATGGGGGGACTTTGATGATGAACATTATCAGAGTGATGGACTTCTTCTTCTTCACTTCCCCCTCTTGAGGAATGCAGCGCAGGTGATTCCTCAAGCCATTGTCGAAGTCCATCTACTTTGGCGAACACCTCTTGGAATTAAGCTTTTAGGAGGTCTGCCAGTTGAGAATTGGTTGGAGTGGAGGAGCTAAAAAGCAACTTATGGATTTATTTTGTAAGCAGGAGGATCGCAGGGCCATGGAAGTTGGAGGAAAGAGATTTCTACAGTCTATTGATCGTTGTTTAAAGAACAGATATAGTGGACTCATAAGCATTATGAGTCTCATTTATAACTTTCTGAGACTGAGTGACTTGATCCGCGATGGCAGCCTGTAGATCTGTCTTGATTACGGTCACCTCCGAGATGAGGCGTTCTGCTGCAGCCATGAAGTCCTTATGGTCAGCCTTACGGTTGTTGTCAAGGGACCGGATCCCCATCTCTACTTTTAGAGAGATACGTTCAGCAGCCATGCGCTCCCTTGTCTCCAGTCTTTCAATTCTTTCAATCAGTGACTGCGGTCCTAAAGTGTCTTCAAATGGTTGTTGAGTAGGTTTAACCGCAGCCAAGATTTTATCGACTTTGGCTTGAAGGCTCATGAACTCCTTCCGGGTGATAACATTCTTCTTCTTTTTCTTCTTCTCTTTAGGCTTGGAAGTCGAATGTTGAGAACCGCTAGACTCCTCTTCTTCTTTAAACAACATCAGGCCATCGTCTGAAGGGTTTGGCTTGTTGACTTCTTGGATGTCTTCATCATCAAGACCGAAGGTAGCAGATGATCTAAGTTCAATTGAAGGGCCTTCGTCTTGTGATGGGTTGACTGTAGGAGTGGGAGATGGAATGGAAGTTGGAGTACGAGGAACTTTGGAGGTACCCGCGGCTACGCCTGAAGCTTAAGCTTTCAACATCGTCTTTGCCATTTGATCCATCCAATTCTGAACTTTTTGAATTGTTGCTATAGTATGGGCATTACTGATTGCATTTGCCCAATACTTAGCAACCGACTGGATTTCCTGTTCTTTTTGCTGCTGCTGTTTGATTTGTTGCTCCTTGCGGGCTTGAAAGGCCCTTCTGAAAGCTTCATATTTTTTTATCTCAGTTTCAGTGGTTGGTTTATAACGACTCCAAGAGTCGCTAGAGTTGCTACCGTCAATTCCTTGATTAAGCACGAAGGTGTCCCTTGGGTTCACGGATCCTTGCACATTAGGGCTCACCGTGCCTAAACCACCTGTAAAAGATGAAAGAAGAGTAGGATTTCCTGGGCTTCCTTGGTCTCCTTGACCCGTGGTCAAGTCTGGCCTCGGCCCAGTTCTGGCATGGGCAAAAGAAGTGCCCTGCGGATGGGAAGGTGTTTATAGTGTTGGGGTGACCGAATTAAGGATGGAGTGCAACTCCTCTTGAGAAAATAGATGGAGTCGGGAAGCCCTGGAGACCTTAGGGCGAGAACCAGTATCATCCCTTTGGGGTGATACTGGAGGGGTGTCTCCATGATGTGATGAAACATGCTCACTTGATGAGCTTGAATGGTATTCGATGGTGGTATGGAATGGATATTCGGCAATCCCAAGGACTACCCGAGCCTGTGGAGAGGCTGAGGTATCAGTCCGGTCACGCATTTGGCTAGAGGTAGTGGTGGTTTTTCTTTTCTTGAGGACCGATATCGGTTTCCTGTCCTCTTCAGAATCACTGCTTGATATAGTGGTTGGTTTGGATTTGCGTTTCTTGGTGGGTGCGGTTGGTTTGGGAGCATCCTTCTTGGGTGTTCTTTGTTTCTTCTTGGAAACTAACTGCTTTCTTCTATGAGAAAGGTTGGATAAAGTAGTGGCAGAGGGGACTACAGTACCCTCAGGGTTAACGGCTGCGGATGGAAGAGGCGGGGTAGAAGGGTATGGGGCAATACCCTCCGTAGCCTCAATGTGGTCTGAGACATCAGCAGTCTCAAGGCCAAGAGAAGTAAGAATATAAATGGGGAGTCTGCAGATTTGTCCAAATACAGTTTGATTGGAGGAAGGATTTTACCTTTTAAGATCTTTAGTGACAAAGAAGTTGATGTCACCGCCCATGTCGATGCCATCCTCCGCATGCAAGTCTGAGATACATAGCGACCAGAACCGTGCAAATGTGAGCTCGATTGGGTTCTCCTTCGGGTGCTCCTTGGGAATATACTGAATGAAATCATCCCAAAGGATTTGCCCATAGTTGACGTCGTGTCCGGTGAAGATGCTCCATACCAATTCCAAGAGCTTGAGGCCCATGTTGTCGATGCCTCCGGTTCTGCCAGATAGGCAGCGGAGCACAAAGTGACATACAAGCTGCTATACCGCAGGCAGTTGGTTCTTTTTGAATTCACCAACCCCTCAGATTGGTTTCTGATACCCTATCTGGTAGAGTACGGATGTGATGTCAGCCATTGATGGTGAAAAGAACTTGATGGATGGATGAACCATAAGGTTAATGGTAGTTAAGAACTTTTCTTTAGTCAAGATGACCAAAGAATCGTTGATGAGGTTGAGATGCACTTCTTGGGGGTTTTCCAGTGGGCGATATGCAGAAAGTGCACATTTGAATAGAGTGGAGACTGGAACAACGTCTGTAAATGCATCGAATGGTCCAAACAGAATGTGGTTCTTCAGGTATTTGATCATAAGCTTGGTTGGGGCAATGTAGGAGGGGTGATCTTCAAATATTGCTCGGCAGTTGCTTGATGCGATTGATGGAGAGTCTGAGCCTGTGGGATTCACGGAACCAGAAGCCTTGGATTGCTTCTTTGAAACTCCTGATTTCACCATTGTTGAAGTTGGAGAGTGTTTGAGGAAGAAGTAGAACACAGAACTCTTAATTGTTTTGAGAGGGAATGATCGATATTCAGAAAGCAAAAAGTGAATTTGGTGAAGAAGATGAGTTTATAAAGGGATAAAAAAATTTAACCCTAGATAAATGGTAGAAGAGGGTAAAACGTCGATTGGGTTTTTGGGGGGAATCGATGAATTATGGATTGAATCTAAGCCACATATATTAAAACGGGTTGGAAAAGCTTTTGGGAGATTTCCAAAAAGGGTTTGCATTTAATGTAAAGTCGGACGCATGTTTATACGTCAGGTAATTGTAGGGATGATGGGAGAGGAAGGGGTAACAAATGGGACGTGTTTGGGAGATGGGACGTGTTTGGGAGAGGAAAGGACAAATTAAGGATGAGTTTATTGGAAATACATTCTTTTTGTCATCATCCCTAAAATAGTTCTGATAAAAGGATTTTTCAGAAAGAGAAGATGACAGTTTCTAATGAGAATGTTTTATTTTATTTAATGAAGGATCATTAAATAGCACACAAAGGTTTTTTATGTTGAAAAAGAAAAACAGTTGAGAAATTATCACGAAGATTGCGGATGAAAACTTCATTGCAGTTGGAAATGTCGTCGTGGTTAACCAAAGTAAAGACTGCAGTGAGAAGCTGAGAGAAACACTTATACAAAAATTAGTAAACACAAGCAAGAAGGATCCATGAAAGATAGATATATGATATGGTTGCGGTACATATACTGTAGAACAGGAAATGTTCCAAAACCATCTAATATAAATAACTTTTAGTAAGGACCGCAATGGAGACCAGGAGGGTCTGCGGTACAATTTAATTCAAGAAGAATTTTGGATCCAGATTCATCATTCCCAAAATTTGTAGGAATACATTGAGTTTTGTAGAGTCAAGTGCTTTTGTAAAAACATCAGCAATCTCTTCATGAGTAGGAACAAAGATGAGTTCAATATTACCTTTCAGAATATGATCTTTGATGAAATGATATCGTAACTCAATATGTTTTGTCTTGGAGTGCTGAATAGGATTATGAGAGATCGCTATGGCACTTTCAGAGTCAAAATAAATTGGTATCTGCAGCATTCTGCACCCATAGTCTAAGAATTGTGTCTTCATCCAAAGGACTTGGGAACAGCAGCTGGCTGCGGCCACGTATTCTGCTTATGTGGTAGATAAAGAAACACAACTTTGTTTTCTCGAGGACCAGCTGACAAGTCTTCCTCCTAAAAATTGGCATCCACCAGATGTACCTTTTCGATCAAGTTTGCATCCGGCATGATCCGCATCAGTAAATGCTTGAAGACTGAAGTCATTGCTTGCGGGGTACCATAGACCTAGTGATTTGCTTCCTTTTGGGTACCGAAGAATTTGTTTGGATGCGGTCATGTGTGACCCTTTTGGATCAGCCTCGTACCTTGCACACACACACACCTGTTGCAAAGACAATGTCAGTTCTGCTTGCGGTGAGGTACATTAGCGAACCAACGATACCTCTACAAGTCTTGTGATCCACAGATTCACTAGAGGGATCAGCAGAGATCTTATATCCGAAGGCCATAGGAACCTTAGCAGAATAGCAGTTGTCTATAGAATATTTCTTCAGAAGTTCAGTAGTGTATTTCTCTTGATGAATGAATATTTCTTGCTGAATTTGTTTGACTTGAAGACCTAGAAAGAAGTTAATCTCTCTATTCATGCTCATCTGAAATTTGTTTGTCATGAGCTTAGCAAATTCATCCACCATTCCTTGATCAGATGATCCGAAGATGATATTATCCACATATATTTGTACAAGCATCAGGTGAGCCCCGTTTGCTTTTCTAAATAGTGTGGGATCAATCATTCCTCTTTTTTATCCTGAAGAGACTAAGAATTTAGAAAGTGTTTCATACCAAGCTCTAGGGGCTTGTTTCAAACCGTAGACAACTTTCTGAAGCTTGTAACAATGATCAGGGAACCCGATACTTACAAATCCGGGAGGTTGTTGAAGATAAACCTCTTCTTTTAATTCCCCATTAAGAAAAGCACTCTTAACGTCCATTTGGTGTATTTTGATGTTTTTGTGAGAGGCATATGCTAAGAAGATTCTGATTGCTTCCATTCTAGCTACCGGGGCGTATGTCTCATCGTAGTCAACGCCTTCTAGTTGACTATAACCTTTAGCAACTAGCCTTGCCTTATTTCTGATGACTGCACCAGATTCATCTAGCTTGTTCTTGAAAACCCATCTTGTACCAACAATAGTATGACCTTGTGGGATGGGAACAAGTTGCCACACTTTGTTTCTTTCAAATTCTTCCAGTTCTTCTTGCATTGCAGAAATCCAATCAAGTTCCAATAAGGCTTCTTTGATAGCTCGAGGCTCGACTGCGGACATAAATGCTGCATAGTGACAGTGATCAGATAAATCTTTGGCAGATCGAGTTTGGATAACTGCAAACGGATTGCCAATAATTTGACCTGGTGGGTGATCCTTCGTCCATACATGTAGACGAGGCATCAGATGATCAGCAGCTGCGGTAGAAGGAATGTTTTCAATATCAGAGGTTGCTTTGAATGGGGAAGGAAGTTCCCCCTGGATTTGAGAACAGCCTGTTGAGTCATCCTGAGAAGTTGGAGTGAGAGAGACATTTTCTTTGATAGGTTCCCCCTGTATTGTTAAAGGGAGTCTATTTGGAACCTGAGAGGGTTCCCCCTGGACTGCAGATGGGAGAGTGACAATTCTTGGATCGATTCGAGTATCAATATTCTCTAGGAGTTCATCATACAAATCCGAAGATACATTTGATGGTAATGCTTCTCTGCGCGCAGGAATTTGAACAACATCAAGTACTGGAACCTCGTTGGTTGTGGCTAGATCTGGAGTAGAGCTTTCCCCCTCAACCGGAGAGGTGGAAATATTGAGAGATACTGCTTCGGATGGAGATGGTCCAGAAATGTCAGCATGTTGTGGTTGGGCTGCTGGAGACACAAGAACTTCGGATAGTTTTGATGTTTCAATAGGTTCGAAGAGATCATCATAATTGACTTCTACTAGATTTAAAGAACCAAAAGAGGTAGGAATGTCACATTCCATGATTGCGGTGGTTTCAGTGGATTAAGGGGCATCGCGGATGTTATAATCATCGAATTTCACATCGAAGATTTCAATGATCAGCCTTGTTCGTCTGATAAGCTCTCAATAAGCAACCTGGTTAGTGGAATAACCAAGAAAGATGCCTTAATCAGACTTAGGTGCAAATTTATTAAGTTGATCTCTGTTGTTGATCATGAACCATCTACACCTAAAAATATGAAAGAAACTAACATTTGTCTTACGGTTGTTAAGACATTCGTATGGTGTTTTGTTGAGACGTTTGCACACAATGCTTTGGTTTTGGACAAAGCATGCAGTTGCTACAGCTTCAGCCCAGAAGTAGAGAGGAAGGTGGGTGAAGTTAAGCATGGATCTAGCTGCTTCTACTAATGTGCGGTTTCTTCTTTCGACGACATCATTTTGTTGCATAGTGTAGGGTGCTGAGAATTTGTGAGAAATACCCTTGGACACCAAGAAACTGTTGAGAAGATGATTAGTGAACTCGGTTCCATTACCACTGCGGATGCGTCTGACTGGAAGCTTGATCTGAAGTTCTATTTCTTTGATGAAGTTTATGAGAATCTGCGGTGTTTCTGATCTGAGTCTGAGAAAGAAGACCCATGTGAAGCGAGTGAAGTCATCAACAACAACTAGTATGTATTTCTTATGATGGAGACTGGCTACAGTTGGAGGACTGCATAGATCCATGTGTAATAATTCCAGAGGTTCTGAGATAGAAGAATCCATTATCAGACGGTGACTTACTTTGACTTGTTTTCCACATTCACAAGCTGGACAGAGAGTATCGTTGCTAAATTTGAGAATAGGGAGACCGCGGACAAGTTCTCTAGTGACCAGATTGTTGATGTATCTAAAGTTAAGATGAGCTAGCTTGGGGTGCCATAGCTAGCTGACTTCGGATACAGATTTAGAAAGAAAACACAGCTATGGTTTACCAATGATGAGAGAGATATCCAGAGGATACATTGTGCCTTCGGAGCGAGACTTAATTAAGCAGGTGCTTCTGTTACTTGTCATTATGTAACAGAATTGATCATCAAATTCCACTCAATGACCTGCTTTAGATAGTTGGCCAACACTGATGAGATTGTGTTTAAGGCTTTCTACATAAGCAACTTTCTGAATGGAAAAGTCCCCAGTGGTGAGAACACCGTAGCCTCGTATGATGCCATTCACATTGTTTCCAAAAGTGACATTTCAACCATTGCATATAGGCCTGAATTCCCGAAGGTACTCTAACCTTCCATTCATGTGCAAGGAGCAGGCACTGTCGATCAACCATTCTTCTTCCTGATCCTCCTTGCATAATGCCTACAAAAACTATGTGGTTAATTTGGGCACCCAAATGAGTTTGGAGCCTGAGGTCACATACGATGTGTTAATCGATGCATGATGCGAGGTGGCAGGGACAGGTTTTAAGTGAACTTTCAAACCTAGTCCTGGGTGTTTGAAGTTCTTTGAAGTTTTGTGAAATTGTGAGTAATTATGAGTACTTTTGAAGAGATTAGGATTGACCCTGAAATCCTGGGTGTTGGAAGTTCTTTGAATTATTTTACATTGACATTGACAAGAGAAATTTTTGTCATTTTTCCTGACATTTGACCTATTCTGAGTTTTTGAAGAAAAAGTATGTTTTTGTTCATTCCAAGGATTGTCAGATTTGACCTTTTTGTTTGTGTGTTTTGAAAAGGTGTTTTGTGCAGGTTTGGCAGGTGTGAAGGCACGTGTAGAGCTTTTGTGATGTGATTTCTTAAACATTTGAGATGACCTTTTAGGTGCCGGAGTTGGAAAAATTCCTTTCCATTTTTGAGATTTTGACACTGAAAAGGTTGGAGTAGGTAAGATACCTTTCCATTTTGGATCATTGATAGAATAGATTTGAAATCCATTTAAACGAAAAGACTTATCCTCATGTTTGGATATTTTTTGAGTATTGCCAGAAACAGTGAACTCCTTTCTTTTTGTTTTCTTGGAATCAGTATTCTTGAAATGATAATTTGAAGAAGTAAACTTCTCAGGACTTTTTGATTTAGGACATTTCACAGATTTCTTAACTTTTGAGCAAATTTTTCGTTTCTTCCCATGAGAGCGAAATTCTTCTTTAAAAACTCTTTTTGCTTCGGTCTTAGGAGAACCACAGTCAGTGATATTTAATTGCGGTTTCCTAGAATCTTTAGAGGATTTTGAAAAATAGTGACTCGATTCATCCGAACTTGAGAAGTTAGGACTTTGAGAACATTGACCAAATTCAAAATTTTCAATTGGTAATTCATGATTAATTGGCTCAATGGTCACAGAACTCTTGACTTCGATCACTGGAGTAGTGCTTTGAACTACCGCAGAGTAAGTCTTGGTGAATACTTCATTGGGACAATTGATATTAGGTAATGGGACATATTGCAGTATGTGACTGCATTCAGAGACACCGCGCTTAGACTGTAAGGATGGGAAGTCTAAAGAGACTTCAGGACTTTCAATAACAATTTCCTCATCAACTACGGGTGATGTCTGAGAATCTGTGTTGTTGACATGAGTAGAAGATTCTGGGAGAATCTCTTCTATAACACAATTATTACTTAGATCATGAAGTTTTCCAAAGTAGGCTTGGATATCCTCAGGAAAATTGACTGGAAATAAGAAGTTGCGGTCTGGTGGGACATAGGGACGTTCCGGCGTGAACCAAGGTGATGAGTCCGTTGCGGTTGGGTAACCATTGGACCAACCCCAGTTAAAAGTGTTATCAACATTCCCATTATTAACAAGATTCTCAATGTCCTCCGTTTCATTAAACAACTTTTCAATTAAAAGATTTAAACGTTTAATTTCATTTTGTGCTAGATCTCTTTGATTTAAGGCTATTTCTAATTGAGCTTCACTAAGCATTCTAGCATCTTTTTCTAACATTAAATCCTTCTCTAACATTACTATTTTGAGTCTCTTATTGTCCAAACGTCATCTAACATGGAACATCTCATGCGAAGTGATGTTCTTCTCATCTAGGGCTTTATTGTAGTCTGTAAGGACGGCAGCACAAGTGTCATTGAGAGTGTCTATGAAAGGTTGACAATCATGCATGTTGTAATTTAAAGTTTGAATCATGAGTTTTATCTGTTCTACAATGCTGAGAGTTCCATCTTTAGCCATATAGCAATGGTTCTTCTTTAGATTGGTTGACCCATCCTCATCAGCAATTGCCACCATACAGATCTTGCCTTTCCCTTTGCTAAGAATATCTACATCTTCGTCTCCTGATGACCACACTTGATGATTCCTCTTTACTTGAGCAACGTAGGCCTTTCCCTTTTCTTTATCTTCTAGTTCTTGAGCCATTCGAAGATAAAAGGCTCTATCTTTTACTACGTTTGCCTTGGAATCTTTGGCAAAATGGTTTTCCTTATTGCATTTGTGACATATGATGACATCACTCTTGTCTTCTATAGAGGTACCGGATTTAGTTGATTGGGACTGCGGTGGTACTTCTTTGGACTGAGTCTGTTGAGACTGCGGTGGAGGGAGAGGGTTCTTGGTGGGACGGAAGTGATTGTTTTGAAAGTTACGGTTGAAAGGTGGTCGATTGAATTGTTGGTTTTTGCGAATTGAAGGTGGTAGGCGATTGAATTTCTGACTGATAAGAGCAATGGCATTCTGAAACTCTTCTTCATCGTCATATTCTATGTCAACTTCATATGACTGCGGTGGAGAGTCATACGAGGTGGGATAGGTTTGAGTGTCAGGTGATTGGGCTACTAATGTGAGTGGTCCTCCGAAGTCTGAGTAATCCTTGAGTACAGTGGACTCTTGAGCTTGCAATTCTCCATAAAGCTTGTAGAGAGATAAGGAGTGAATCTTCCTGTCACCTTCTACAATCATTTTAGCTGTTGTCCAGTGTCTTCCTAAGCCATTAAGAAATGTAGATTTGTTTCATGGTTGTTGCGGATGGTACCCGCATTGGAAACTTTTGTGACAATTAAGTTGAACCTTTTAAATAAGTCTTCCAAACTTTCATCGGAGTGGGCTTTGAAGTTATTGAATTCGTTGAGTGCTATAGTGAGCTTCTTTTCTTGAGCCTGCTCTAAACCTTCGTACAACTTTTTGAGGACATCCCAAATCTCTTTTGCTGATTTGCAATTTATGATGATGTCAAAGTTGTTAGGAGCAACTCCACAAGAGATTTCATAAAAGGCAATAGCATCACTTTCCATTTTGTCTAGATCATCTTTTGTGGGATGATTCAAAGCTGGTTGACCTCCTCCGAGCCTTGTTGTGGCTCCATCAGTTTGAACAGGGGTAAGGACTAGAACGTGGGGTCCTTCTTCTATAGATCTCCAGACATCTCTACCAAGTCGTCTGAGATATCTTTCCATCCTTTGAGACCAGTGGTGATACTTATTTGCATCCAGTATTGGGGCTCGATTTGAACCACCAACACTGTTGGAAACATTCAGTGATAATGATTGTGCCATTTGATATTTTTGTTTAGAGATGAGCTTCAGTGGTATAGAGGGCTCTTTGAAAAATCAGAGTTCCGATTTTCAAAAAGCAACCACTATGGCTCTGATACCAATTGTTGAGAGATAAACTTTGAGAAACACTTGAACAAAATGGTTAGAACAAGTATATAGCGGAATAGTTAATCTTGAAGGATCTGTTAGCTCAACAATAATATTAATAGTTAGAAGTTAGTAAGTTAGATGCGGAAAGTAAGGTAATGTATATGACAACAATTGTTATATCAAGAATACACGTAAGTTGATTCATAACTTGGAATGCATTCAAACCAAAGTTAGTAAGTGAGATCAAACTTAGTGAATAAGTCACAAGGACTTGCTCCAAAGAGAGATTATAATCTTATATGTTTGAGTAAGAAGTGGAGAATGATAGAATGATAACTTTATAATATGTATTCAGATGAAATGCATAAGTTATTAGTGAGCCGGTGAGCGAACTATTACAGAAGAACACGTCTCTGTTTATAGAGACATAGAACTACACTAGAGTACAACTCTATAAGCAGCCATGCAAGGCATACAGGATAATAAAGTGTATTACATAAAAGACAAACAAAGTAATCTAGCTAATGATTGCGGTAGCTGACTCCGGGTGCTGATGTGCTTGTGGTAGAGAGATGGTTGTCGTAGCTTAGTTCAAGAGGGTCACTTTCATGATTCAACAAATACACCTATCAAAACTGTTGTACTGAAATCCGAAAGCAGTCACAGTGGCGGAAAATTCCTCATGCCATTGTTAGCATCTTGCTTTAACCCATACAAGGATTTAATAAGTCTACAAACTTTATTTTCCTTTTCAGGTATCACAAAACCTTCATGTTTCTCTAAGTAAATCTCCTTCTTGAGATAACCCTTCAAAAAGGTTGTCTTCACATCTATTTGATGCATGTACAATCATTTCAAACCTAATATTGATATGAGTGTTCTAATAGAACTTATCCTAGCAACTGGGGCATGGGAATCAAAATAATCGATCCATTCTTGATGCTTGTAGCCTTTAGCAACTAATCTAGCTTTATAGGTAGATATGGATCCATCTCGATGATATTTTTTCGTGAATATCCATTTAGATCCTATAGGTCTCATACCATTGGGTAGATCAGCTAACTCGCAAGTTCCATTTCCCATAATTGAGTCCATTTCATCGTTGATGGCTTCCTTCAACAATGAAGAATCTCTAGAGGTCATTGATTCAATAAAGGTCTTAGGATCATCATCTGTCACACCCGCAAACTAGAACGGCGGAATCGTTCGAGGGCGGATGACTTCATGTAGTATCGTAACAGTTGAATACATAGTAAAGAAAGTAAAACAGCCATCATATATATATTTTAAAAGTTACATTGTTGAATGATACTTGTTTCAAAACAAATTACAATATGATGACAAAATGAGTTTTAAACCGACGCCTTAGCGTCACTTCTCCAGAAGCTGAAGTTTACGTGTATTATTGAATCCCTGAGAAATACAAGTAGAGTTGAAAGAGTAGATCAGCATTTAAGCTGGTGAGTTCATAAGTATTTAATGTCAATGCTTGTATAAATTTGAATGAAATTTTTTGTAGATGTTTGAAAACTCCTAGAAAATCCCATATTTCCTACTAGTATAAAAGTATTCTTCTACCAAGACCTGACTGTTTTGAATGTTTGCTTCTACAAATCCAATATATTTCCATAAGTGTGTGTGTGACAACCCAAGTTGTCCCGTTACATTTTCCCCGTTACCGTTAACGGAATATTCCACTATATAAAAGTTCCGTTAATTAGAGGGCATCAATTTAATAAACATTCCATTTGATTACCTTTAACATGCCGTTAAGTCGTGATAAAAGGAAATAAAAACACAGGACACACATTTTCATTCATTTGGAAAATGTCAAGTTTTATTATTACGACCACTAAATCGGGTGCAACCAAAAGCCCCGTTTAATGGCAGTATCGGGTAAAATTCCACTGAGCCCCGACTGTGAAACCCCATATATGGGTGAGTGGAGTCAAATGGGAGACTTTTTACACTCTCTCTCTAGACCCATTTTCGCCCCGAATTCGTAACCAAACGCTTCCATATTGTAAGTCCGCTTACCCTAGCCTATTCTAAACATATTGATTCATGTTTATGGACCAAAATACGGACTTAGAAGCAATGGAAAAGGAGTTTACGGCCTAAGCTTTTTCTTAGGCCGTAAACACCTAAAACAAGGCCAAAACGACCCAAACTTGTCCCCATTTGCTAGGAAATAAATTGAGGTAATAGCCTAGGAGTGTTTTAACACAAAACTCATGGATTTAGGGGGGTAAAGGAGAGTTTACGGCCCAAGCACAAGCTTAGGCCGTAAACTCCTCAAAAATCATGTCAAAAGTGCCCAAAACACTCCCAAACTCATCCTAGGGCTTATTACATAAATTAGGGACATATCCTCTTGAGTTTAGACCCTTGAAACACTCCAAAATGAATTAAAGAAAGGAGTTTACGACCCAGACTTGGTTAAGGCCGTAAACACCCTAAATCATGCCCAAAATTGTAGTTTTTGCCCCCCAAATGACCATAGGCTATTTCTATAAAATGCTAGAATGGAATTAAGGGCTTAAACACAAGAAAAATGAGACATTTCTTGGAGTTTACGGCCCAAGCATTATCTAGGCCGTAAACTCCCATAAAACCCCCTCAAATGTTGGTTTTAATCCTCCAAAATAGCATCACACTTCATTAGAAATCACTAGAAAGGCATTAGGGGCTTGAAACATCACAAAACTCAATGATTTAGAGTTTACGGCCGTAAACTCCTTTAGGAGTTGTTCTTAGGCCGTAAAATCCATTATAAGGCCCTTAGGAACCTCAAATCCACTCATGCCTTTTGGGAAAAGTGCTTAGAATAAATCAAGGAACAAGCTAGAAGCATCAAAACCCAAGGATTATGACCTTGGGAGTTTACGGCCGTAAACTCCCTTAGGTTGGGCCGTAAACTCCTTGTTTGGTCCATATGGATGCTTTAAACCCCTTTACACCCCTGTTACTTGAGTATAGCAAAGTCCCACAACTGATAGGAGACCCTTAGCACCCTTAAACGCTACCGGGGACCCCAAACACTCAACCAAAAGTGTTTTCCACTCCTTTGAGTGTGTATAATTGTTTAATTAGTATATTATATGCTAATTGTATGTGAACATATGTTATCATATGTTAAAATAGGTCCTTGTGTGTGTTCAAGTCCTTGCGTGACCCCGAACGCCTAAACGACACTTCCGTCGGACCTACTTACACCAGGTGAGTTCATACCCCTGAATGAACCTTTTAAATGCTTTTAAATGTTTTATAGGGGGGATTACAAGTTAAACATGCCAGTTATCATATCAATCACATGTGATTGATAACCCGCATGCACAAGATTTTACCACTGTACACTGCTTTACTGAGTAGGACACTGTAAATGGCTTTCAAAAAGGATTTTTAAATTGTTCAAGTTCTTACTTTCATAGCTTATCAAAGATTCATTTTCAAACTGATTTATAAAGGATTCCCAAAGATTTCTAAAGGTTTTCACACCCATTTTATCAAAGAATACAAATGCGATTTTCCTGAGTAATAAAGTCTTCAAAGGTTTTCATGAACACTTTTGATTGTTAGATACCGCTGCTTCACTTATACTTATTTTATACTCCTACTCCGTAATGCTTTCGATTATACCTGAAGTCACTTGTACCTGATGACGCTTATACTTATTCACCCTCTTACTTAGTGATACGAATCTACTTCGCTTATACTTGAGATCGACCTTACTTCACTTATACTTGATACGCTCTTACTTCACTTGTGGTCATATCCACTTCGCGATGCGCCTATACTTATTCGACACTTATACTTCACTTGCGACCGCTCTTACTTCACTTGTTAAACACTCCTACTTCACGAGAATCATTTTTACTTGATACCCACTCAAGCATAGATAGATGTATGTCTGTGCTCGTGTAAATGCATATAAATAATGGTTGAAGGACTTAGGAAGGTTGTCCGCCCTATTTCCTTTTCTTCGTTGAGATGTGGTCTGGTGGGATCGGATGTCCATCCGAATGTCATTTGATTCATTAGTTATATACTATGCATGCAAGTGTAGGCATACGGGTTATTCAGTTATTTCAGTTAAGAGTCTCTACTTCAAGTCTATACTTTCATTAGAAACCCACTATTGGGAAGTCTTTACCTCTAGTATATCACTTACATTAGAAATCCACTCCCCTCTAGAAACACACTATCCTCTATTTGGGATGCATCTTCGGGACGCGGCCTTCTCTGTCGTCTAGTTGGTAACCAGAGTCTCCTGTAAGGAGAGCGGACATTATGTGTATGGGCCTATACGGGATTGACAACCCCGCACCCTGACTGCTAGCTACAGTCCATGGCCCACCAAGCCAAGGGGTGAAAAATGTCACATTCTATAGATGCTCGTAGGGCGTCTGGAACTCTAGTCAGTATGGTTACGAGTATCCTGGGTTGCCTTATAATTCATGGCTTTAAGGTAACGGTATTTCATCAGCAATTTACACTGTATGCTGACGTCACTTTTCAGAGTCACACTGTTTCGACCTTGCTAGCTGTATCTTTCATTGATACTGTCTGGGGTCTATAGCCTCTGTTTCGACCTTGCTAACTGTATCTTTCATTTGATACTGTCTGGGGTCTATAGTCTCAGTTTCGACCTTGCTA
Organism: Lactuca serriola; assembly: GCF_051521515.1. NCBI lineage: Eukaryota > Viridiplantae > Streptophyta > Magnoliopsida > Asterales > Asteraceae > Lactuca > Lactuca serriola. The sequence goes on from NC_136411.1 coordinate 286,227,870, forward strand.
GCTGTATCTTTCATTTGATACTGTCTGGGGTCTATAGTCTCTGTTTCGACCTTGCTAACCGTATCCTTCATTTGATATTGTCTGGGGTCTGTAGTCCTTGTTTTGACCTTGCGAGATGTACTTTTCATTTGGTATCGTTTTCGGTCTATATTCACTGTTTTAGACCTTACTAGCTGTACCTTTCACCTAGTACCTTCTGGGGTCTGTGTCTCCCCTTAGTTAGGCTGAACCAGGCGTATCATTTGATTGATACCTCCCTGGAGTCTATGGCTCTTGCCTTAGTCAGCAGTCCTCACTGCTGAGGCGTATGGTATTCCCTGACGTCGTTTGCTTTCCTCAATATTCAAATTTAGTATTTTGATAATGATAGCAACTTAGGGAAAACTACTTTTTACCACACATCACTGACCAGTCTTGGTAGAAGGCTGCTTTAGTTAAAGAAAATATAGGATTTTCTGGAAAAGACTCTAATACTCTGAAACCTCTTAAACTATTACTTTATTAAGTTATTTGAATGAAATGTCACTAAATGCTTATGAACTCACCAGCATTTGTAAAAATGCTGATACTCGCTTTTCAAATAACTTGTAATCTCAGGTCAGCAATTAGACAGGTACATCCCCCTGGAGCTGCTGATGAAGATGGCTTAGTACCTTGCTGTACTTATTATATTAAATGTATTACTTCGATACTATGTAATGTAACCATGTAAAATTATTACTATTAATGCAATGTATTGTTGTACTTTGATTACTATATGCATGTGTTGTGATACTTGACATGACGTCATCCACCCCAGAACGTTTCCGCCGTTCCGGTTTTGGGGTGTGACAGTGTGGTAGTTTAAAAGCTCCAAAACTGTAATGCAATAGTGTTTTTTTCATTCCTAGAATAATAGATTTATGTATGTATAAAATCACTAAGGCATTTGATAACCTCGTAAATCAACGTGTTTGTAATACTCCATGTGAGTTTTATAACCATGCTATTGACCCAGACTGCCTGTAACAACGTTCTTTAGGCATTGGAATGTTATGAAGTTTGTCATCCCAGACCTGCCGGTCTAACTGTAGCTAACAATTTAGGTGCGAGATTGTCAATCCCGTATAGATCTATACACAAGTATCACGCTCTCCCTACAAGAGATTATAGTATATAATACAGGACTTTAACTGCATACTTGAAAGTACGTGAAGTTGAATATCTCACAAAACGTAGTATCAAATAGATTTACGTATGAAAAGTCCTTTCGTTCTTGTATATGAAAGTATTTCCTTGATATAGTACTTATAGTATGTAAAATCTCACGAATATCTAGTAAACTATATCTATTATAGTTTTTCCAAATGTGTGATTCGTTTGTATGATAAACCCTAGTGTAGTGTCGACTTTGTATGTAAAGTATAACATTTGTAATAACATTATTGAACATTTATACAAATAAATATAAATAAAGTGTTTGATATTTATATAAAAACATGTTTCATTCCTAAAAGACAAAGTGTTATCGTGATATGTTGCATGAGAACGTTTTCATATGATAGTTATAAATCACATACGATATTATCTAACAAAAGTATAGCAAAAGATTGATGTTTTTCACACGAGGATAACCGTGTGTGTACTTGTATCCCCCCCCCCTAAAAGTGTATAAAAGCAATTACAAAACATTTTAAAATGTAGTTATAGGGGTATGAACTCACTTGGTAGATTGAAGAAGGTGAGACGATAACCGAGCAGAACTTCGACTTGAGAAAGTTGATTTCTCAGGAATCGCAGGAATCACGTGAGTGTAAAGCCTTCCTTCGGAACTTGGATGTGAAGATCGGGGCTTCAGGATGGCTTCGAGGGTTTAAACGTAGCGCTTCAGCACGAGAAAGAGAAGAAATGAGCACCTAAACTTGAAACCATCGGCTTCTATTTATAGCCCTATTTTTGGGCTACGTCGTGGTCTTCTTCTCCACGTCGTGGTGTTGATCCTATCCTCTTCCATGGACGAGACGTCTGCTGACAACCTTGGCACCCATCAGTCATAGTACCACGTCGTGGCCATCCTAACAGCCTCGGATTTTGTGTCTCGAACTTGTAAAATACGTAACTTCCGCGTACGAGCTCCGTTTTCTACGTTCTATATATGCACGCGTAAGTGAGAATATGTTCTACAACTCTCGTTTAGATTTCATCGGCTAATTTTGAATTTATTTTTAACTAATTATTTTTAACAGGTCGGGACACAAAAACTTCGTCATAAATCCATAACTTCTTCATCCAACGTCCATTTTTGTCAGACTTTTTACCGTTGCACTACTATTGTTGAGATCTTCGATTCTCATTTAGGTTGTTTCGGCCAAAAGTCTCTCGATCTCTATTTCGAGTTTTTAGCTGTCTACTGCTATATCCGGAACTTGGAAAAATCATAATTTTGTCATAAGAAGTCGGCCTTGGATGTTCTTTTCACGTACGTTTATGGTTTAATGATATCTAGACTTTTCATTTAGATATCTAAGGCTAAAAATTATTGTACTGAAACTTCACGTTTTACGTTTAACCGTATTGACGGGTTTGCTTTGAATCTTAGGTTGGTCATAACTTCTTTATTATAACTCAGATTTTAGTGTTCTTTATATTTTTGAAACCCTTGACATGATATGTGTCATTTATGAAATCCAGTAGAGACTTTTTGAACATTTTATTTTTGACGATAATTTCATTATATCAAAAGAGATTACAATTCTTGACTTTTTAGGTCATTACATTGATTTGAAATATTAGGTCGTCACATCATCCCCCCGTTAGAGGGAATATCGTCCCGAAATTAAATGTAAGGTAAATATTTGTGGATTAGGGAAAGAGATGCGGTTACTTTTGTTTCATCTGATCTTCGTGGTCCCAAGTATATTCAGGTCCCTACTTTGCATTCCAGCGGACCTTCACAATGGGTATGCGACTTTGTTTTGTTCTTTTAATTTCCCTATCCATGACCTCAATTGGTTCCTCTATAAAGTGGAGACTCTCGTTGATTTCGATTTCGTCTAGAGGGACAACGAGGGTCTCATCGGACAAACATTTCTTCAAGTTTGACACGTGAAAGGTAGGATGTACGTTATTGAGTTCCTACGGTAGTCGAAGTTTGTATGCTACCAGGTCGATCCTTGAAAGGATCTCGAATGGTTCGATATACCTTAGGTTTAGTTTCCCACGTTTTCAGAAACATATTAACCCTTTCTAGGGCGAGTCCTTCAATAGCACTCAGTCCCCAACCTGAAATTCTATGGGCTTCCGTCTGTTGTCCGCATAACTCTTTTGTCTGTTTCTTGAACCCTTTAGTCGTTCCCGAATTTGAACAATCTTCTCAGTTGTTTCTCTTATAATTTCCGGGCCTGTGAGAGCGATGTCAGGTACTTGTCCCGTGGCTACTTTCGTGTCACCCACTTCGGCCCAACACAGTGGTGATCTGCACTTGCAGCCATAGAAGGCTTCGAATGGAGCAAATTTAATGCTGGAGTGATAGCTATTGTTGTATGAGAATTCTACTAGTGGTAAATGGGTATCCCATTCTTTACCAAAAGCGATTACAAAAGTCGTCAGCATATCTTCCAAGGTTTGTATGGTCCTCTCACTTTGACCGTCGGTTTGTGGATGGTAAGCGGTACTTATGTCTAGTCTTGTCCCTTGAGATTTCTACAGCGACTGCCAGAATCGCGAGGTAAACCTACTATCTCTGTCATAGATAATGGATATTGGTACATCATGCAATCGTACAATCTCTCGGATGTATGTTCGAGCTAGCTTCTCCATCTTGTCGGTTTCCTTTATTGGTAGGAAGTGTGCTGATTTTGTTAATCTATCGAGGATCACCCAGATGGTGTCTAGCCCACCTGCTGTCTTGGGTAATTTGGTTATGAAATCCATGGTTATCCGCTCCCACTTCCACTTGCGTATTTCAGGTTGTAGTAATCCTGAAGGCTTTTGGTACTCTACCTTGACTTTGGCGCAAGTCAGACACTTGCCCACATAGGTAGTGATCTTTTCTTTCATGTTCGGCCACCAATATAGTTTCTTAAGGTCCAAATACATCTTGTCTGAATATGGATGCACAGAGTATCGAGTCTTATGAGCCTCGTTCATGACCACGTCTCTGAATCCACCAAACTTCGGTGTCCAGATCCGATCCACGAAGTAACGAACTCTGTCACCCTTGACTTCAAGATTCTTATCCATTCACCTTAAGGCTTCACCCGTCACATTCTCTGTTTTCAAGGCTTCCCTCTGAGCTTATGGATCGTCATGGTTAAGGATTTCACTCGGCGGCTCGAGTATTCCTTTCGACTAAGAGCATCAGCTACCACATTCGTTTTTCCTGGATGATAACGAATTTCACATTCGTAGTCATTTAGCAGTTCAAGCCATCGTCTATGCCTCATGTTGAGTTCCTTTTGATTGAGGATGTCTTGAAGGCTCTTATGATCAGTAAGGATTGTGCATTTCGTGCCATAGAAATAGTGTCTCCAGATCTTTAGCGCGAAAACGACTGCTCCCAGTTCGAGGTCGTGTGTAGTGTCGTTGACCCCGTGCGTCTTGAGTTGTCTCGAGGCTTAAGCGATGACCTTTCCTCGTTGCATTAGAACACATCCAAGACCTTGATTAGATGTGTAAGTCCCTAATTTTCCTGTGCATCAATCAAATCCGTTTGATGGTGCGGAATCCCAATCAAATGGATGATGTCAGATCAAATAGAAGAGAAGGAGAAGAAAAATAATATGAATCTCTGTATGAATTGATTAGAATTAAAGTTCCAGATACAAAAGATTCACACAAAATGCTCTCTAGCCGTAAACTCTCTTCTCTCTGGCCGTAAACTCCTTAATGTTCATCAATCTCTACTTCTCACCCTAATACCTATATTTATACTTGGAGAACATGGGTCGGATAACATGGGCCGTAAATGGGTTTACGGCCGTAAGGTGTTTATGGCCGTAAACTCAACCGTAAACATGACCTGACCGTAAACTAGACTGTAAGCTCATAAAATATTACACAAAAATATAATTGCCCAGAAAAGCAAAGTATAAACCATATTTTGACCCAACAATCTCCCCCTTGGTTTATAGCTTTCTTTTCTTAATGACCCAACAAGCTCCCCCAAAAAGTAGCTGGCTCTTCTTGTCAATCTTCAATAGGAGCTTGGCTTCAGCTTTAAACTTCGATTTCTTCACAGCATCAGAATGAACATATGAACCTTCAATAAATGACTTCATCTTGAGAACTTGAGGTTTTCTTAGGAATTTGGCATTGAACGCACATTGGGTGAGGAGGCTTGACGTATTGATTCTTGAAAGATGGCGCTTTCAGCTTGAGAATCTCCAGAGAGAACATCAGAGAGAACAAATCTTCTGGATCACTTCAGCAGGTTCATAGATAGCAGTAGACTGATTGAGGAGGCTTCAATGCAATCTGTCACATAATCTTCAATTTCAGCTTCACCTTGCTTCTGGGGTTGAAAGATTGAATGTTGAAAGAATAATCTTCATTTCTTGCTCCTTCGAATGCGAATTCTTCGATGCTTACAGACGAAGCTTTTGGCTCAGAAATCTTCAATACAAACTCCATGAGTCTTATCTATACCTGAAATCACTTTTCAAGACAAAACAAAACTAAAAGAAAACTTAACACACAAAACAAAAACAAAAATATTTTTGGATTTTTCATATTTTCTGAAAAAGAAATAAAACAGAATTATCACTAATTTTTTATTTTTTTATTTTTTTATTTTTATTTTTTTAAAATTTTTTTTTATTATTTTCTGTTTTTTTTTTTTAAATTCTCCCATAATATTTAAATTAGAAGAACACTATGAATAAACTTAACAAAAACAAAAATAATAGCTAACTTTAAGAGTGATTTGGGATCAAAGTTGTTGGACAGCCTTATTCCACATGTCGGTACCTTTATCTTCACATCTTCGTCTGATCGATCGCCAGTATTGTGGTCCACTTAAACAAGAAAAATTTGTGACAGTTTTGGACATTTTACCAATGACATGATTCAGACATATATCTAATTGTAAATTTATTATCATGACTGGCCATAATCCTTAAATAAATTTTTCTTAAGACCATTTAACTGACTACAACCAGGGATATTGTTGTCCACCTACATCGAGCAGCGAGATCTCCAGACAATCTGTATGAGTTCAAAAGTGTACTAGAACGTGTTTCCCGCTTCCTGATATGCCCCAGCCATGAAGAACTTCCAGAGTACTCCTTACACCGGGTGAGCAGACAACCATTCAGAGAGAGGATAGATTTAGAATTCTATTACTTACTACTTCAGAGGGGTTGAGAAGAAGAAGGTTACATATGATGTGTACCAGGTCGGATTAGAACTCACGCAAAGGAGACAACATATGCCTAAAAGATAAGAAGTATTTCACATATATAGCCTGCAGTGAAATAGAGTTGCATATGTTGTGTACCAGGTCGGATTGGAAGTCACGCAAAGGAGACAACATATGACTAACAAACGGAGAGAAAGAAAGTGATATTCTACAAACCTAATTTATCGGAATTTACCAGTCACCCCATCCAACCGGAATTAAGGACAGAATCCGCACATCGAGGAAAAGTTAAGCCATGGTTCCAAGTACGGGTTCAATTAATGTGACGGGTTGATTCCCATGTATATCTCCATGCTCAACCTATCTGAGCGTCGTGACATCAGGTTAAACGGATCTAACTAGGTCAAAGTTAGTCAAGTCCTTAAATTCATTAGGTTCAACTTTCCCTAGTCAAGTCCATTTAAGAATTTTTCGTGCCTACCAGCGCATCGAACACAGAGCATAGACGATTCAAATTAGGTACGTTACGCCGATTCAGATTGCCCGTTATCACTTGCTAATTTCATTTCCCAAAACATCTCCTGCAAGCACATTTCATTTACACCATATTTTTTTTAATAAAATTTCTAATTTTTGTTTTGTTTTTATTTCTCCCCCTAAATTTGTGCATAGGAGAGAAACGAAAATAAATGCGCAAATTTAAACTATCCTAAAACAAAAATTAGTCTTTAAAGTGAATTAGTTTAAGAAAACCTCAAGAGTATAAAGAAGAAAATTCAAACCGAGAAAATTCAAACCGTAAGTCACCGATTGAATTTGCATCCAGAAGGTCTGAGAACAGCACGTGTAATCTCAGAACAGATCCAAAAATTCTTCACATCATTAAGCACTAACCCCATGAGTGATCCTTCCTTTCTTCCCTTCTCGCAAAGGACACATACTCTCAAACAAAATTTCGAGTGTTGTATGGTTGAGAGATGCCTCTTATCATGTGCCAGGAGCAGCCACTACCAACAAACCGAAGTCTGATTATATGCCTCCATAGCTGCTCCAGCACAGAGCAGGATCAGTTGTTCTTTGGAACCCAGTCCATTTTAAAACTGGGTCGACCCTTTTCATCCTTGCACGGTACTCTCTCTCATGACATATCCTGCTTATCACAAAAAGAAGATGTAGAAACGTTAGAAGCATTAGGAGATTTTGGATTTTTCACCTTTGGTACCCATCTATATTCGGGTTTAACCCATTTCTTGTTCGATCCGATGGGTGCCTCGACACTTGCTTTGGAACTTGAAGCCGATCTTCGAGATGACTTTGACTTCGCCAATCTTTGTTTCACTGGAGCATCTCTTGGATTTGACTTCTTGGCAGAAATTTCCTTCTTGCCATTGGGATTCGGATTCTTTGCCTTGTGGGTTTGATTCTTGGCCTTCTGCGTGTTCCAGTCACCATTGTCTGAACGTGACCTGGAAGGGTTTCTTTTGAAGTATCTCCCACTTGGTGCATTTTTCCATCCTTGTGCACAGTAGGGAATGTATGCACGATTTGGACAGTTTCTGGCAATGTGTCCAGGTGTTCCACAGTGAAAACAAGTCTTTTTCTTCACTATGAAGTTATTTATTCCTACCCCTGGTGGCGTATCCTTGCCTTGTCTCTTATTTTTCCCACACGCACGGTTGCAACAGGCACTCTGTTTAGCTTGAAATGGTGGCTTGTATTTACCAACGGCAGGTTGATTAGAAGCAACAGATTTAGAGTTCAATGGGTCATTTGTTTGTTCAGAAGAACTCTCCTTGGTCTCATTCTCTGTTACTTTACCTGCACATGAAGTGGCAACATTAGTATCTTCAATATTAATAACTCCTCCTGACACAAATCCAACTCGTTTTCCATATTGAAGATGTGCCTCCGTGTCAGTTTCGTCCTGTGTCATAGGGATGGATGTGTAGTTATGATTATAAGGAGGAGGAACACTATCATACACTAGACCCTTGTTTTGATTTTCTTTGAATTTTAATTGAGTTTCATATAAGGACTCAACTGTCTGACTTGATGCAGTATAATTTTTGAAACTGGCATCTGTTTTTCCACACTTAATTTTTAAAGCATCAAGTTCTTCAGTTACAACAGCAAGTTGTCTCTTAATATAATCATAATTTTCACACTTGTTGCTATACTCTTCCTGAAGTTTCCTAAATTCCTTGGTTTTTGCTTCTAATTCAGCCTTCAGGGGTTTCTGTCCTTTCCTGAATTGATATCCTTCATATCTCAGGTCCTCAACTTCTCTTTTTAATAAATTAGTTTGTTCCCGAAGAAATTTAATCGTAGCTTCACAAGCTGGAGTACATGTAACTTCAGTGACCGGAATGTTTTCAGAACTCATTGTTTCTCTACACTTCAAAGCATCAAGTTCTTGAATTACATCAGCAAGACTAAGATGATTGAGATCTTTTGTCTTCTTGATGATAGCCACGTTCATATCCCACGATTTCAGAAGTGAATTTAACAGCTTTTTGTTTATCTCAGACTTAGTCAAGAAGATCCCAACTATATTCATCTCAGTAGTGAGTGTGGTAAATCACTACCACTGAGTTTCGAGGGTTTCACCAGGGATATAATCGAAAATGTTGAAACTTTGTCTTAACATATCCTGACAACTCTCTTTCATGTTTTCAACTCCCTCGTAGACCTTAGAATCAATTAAAAGCACAACTAAAAGCTAAAATCAAACTTAAAAGTCAAATCCTTTGATTATAAAAGTCAACCTTAAAAATCAAATTCAAAAAAATTAAACTCAAAAGTCAAACTGAAAAGTTAAATTTGAAAATTTAAAAGTCAAACGAAAAGGTCAATGTTTAAAGTCAAAGTTCAAACTTGAAAGTTAAAGTCAAAATTTTAAATAAAAAATCAAAAATAAAAGTCAAAAATAAATTTTTTTTAATTATTATATTATTTTTTTATTATTTTTATTATTATTATTTATTTATTTATTTATTATTTTATTTTAATTTTTTTTTATTTTGGATGAAAAAAGAATTTCAAATTAAAAGAAATTTAGTTTTGGGTTAAAAGTGTCAAATTTGGAAAGTTGAAACCGAGAATGATCCTTTATGAGTTAATTTCCAAAGAGAAATAACAAGTAACAGCCTTGATTAATTGGCAAAATGTGTGTGATGCTGAGGCAAGAGACCTGGGTTCGATCCCCAACGCCTCCAAAATCCGATTTTTTATTTTTATATGTAGCTTATACGATGACGAAGATTGCTGACAAGGTGCGAGGCCGGCCGTAACCTTCCGAGGCCGCAAACCGAGGCCGTGAACTCCTCAGACCGCAAACACCGGCCGCAATCCTCCGGCGACCGTGAACAGTTTCCGGCCGTAAACTCCGAAACCCTAGCCGCCGGCCACAAACTCCGACCAAAAACACCGATTTTTCGACTTTGAAGCCCCAAAACTCGATCAAAAACCTTTTTTTATGAAAACCACGAAGAACAAACCCCTTATTTTTTAGAGATCTATCCAAAAATGCAAGAATATTTTGAAAATAAGATCAAATAATGCTCCAAATCTGACAAAATTGACTGATACAACTTGGCTCTGATACCAATTGTAAGTCCCTAATTTGCCTGTGTATCAATCAAATCCGTTTAATGGTGCGGAATCCCAATCAAACGGATGATGTCAGATCAAATAGAAGAGAAGGAGAAGAAGAATAATATGAATCTCTATATGAATTGATTAGAATTAAAGTTCCAGATACAAAAGATTCACACAAAATGCTCTCTGGCCGTAAACTCTCTTCTCTCTGGCCGTAAACTCCTTAGTATTCATCAATCTCTACTCCTCACCCTAACACCTATATTTATACTTGGAGAACATGGGCTGGATAACATGGGCCGTAAATGGGTTTACGGCCGTAAGGTGTTTACGGCCATAAACTCAACTATAAACATGACCTGACCGTAAAATAGACTATAAGCTCATAAAATATTACACAAAAATATAATTGCCCAGAAAAACAAAGTATAAACCATATTTTGATCCAACAAGATGCATCACAGTAGACCACGAAGTCTTCTGTTCCTTCTAGCAAGGACAATATAAGTGTCCCTCATAGTGCTTGCTTTAGTGTTTGGAATGCAGCATCTTGTCTTTCTTCCCAATTTAAAGTTACACCCTTCTGGGTCAAGGTGGTAAGTGGTTTAGCAATCTTCGAGAAGTTTTGTATAAATCTTCGGTAATAGCAGCAAGGCCCAAGAATTGTCGGATTTCCGTTGGGGTTCTGGGAGCTGACCAGTTCTCGATTGCCTTGATTTTGGAAGGGTCCACATGTATCCTGTCTTCGCTAACCATGTGACCTAGGAAATCTACTTTCCGAATCCAAAATTCGCACTTTGAGAATTTTGCGTATAGCTTCTCTTTTCTTAGCGTTTCCAAGATTTGTCGGAGGTGTTAACCATGTTCCTCTTTACTCTTCAAATAGATGAGTATATCGTCTATGAACACGATCACAAATTTGTCCAGGAATGAATGACACACTCGGTTCATTAAGTCCATGAACACCACCTGTGCATTTTTTAATCCAAAGGGAATCACTACAAACTCGTAGTGACCATAAAGAGTTCGAAAGGCTGTTTTGGGAACATCTCCTTCCAAGACTTGCAGCTGATGATACCCGGATCTCAAATCGAAATTTGAGAAATAACTCGCTCCTTGGAGTTGGTCGAACAAATCGTCCATGTGTGGTAGGGGATAACGGTTCTTGGTAGTGAGCTTGTTGACTTCCCGGTAATCGATGCACATGCGGAAATACCCATCCTTTTTCTTTACGAACAGGACTGGTGCTCCCCATGGTGAGAAGCTCGGTCTGATGAATCCTTTGCTGAGTAGTTCGTTTAATTGGCTGGATAATTCCTGCATCTCAGTTGGCGCTAGACGATACGGCGACTTAGCTACTGGGGTAGCTCCGGGAATTAAATCGATCCTGAACTCGACTTGTCCTTCTGGTGGGACTCCTGGAAGATCTTCAGGGAAGACATCGGGAAAATCGCATACTTCTGGAATGTCTTTGAAGTCTTTCGCTTTTTTTTTCCTTATCTACTACGTGGGCTAAGAAGGTATGGTACTCCTTATGCAGGTATTTATGGGCTTTAACGCAAGAGATGATTTGTAAATTGGTACCGGCTTTGTCACCATAAATGACAAGAGTTTCGCCTTTTGGCAGATTTAGGCGAACGGCCCTTTCGTGACAAAGTATATCGGCATGGTGAAGGCTTAACCAATCTATACCGATGATGACATCAAAGCTCCTTATAGTGATCGGCATTAGATCAATTTGAAATAAATGTTCGTTTAGAGTTAGTGTGCAACCTACGTACATATTGTTTGTGCTTTCTGTTCTACCGTTTGCCATTTCCACTGTAAATATCTTATTGAGTGATTGAGGGTTTTGTTTTAGTAAGTGTTTGAATTTATGAATCACGAAACTCCTCTCTTCACCACAATCAAAGGGTATGCATGCATAAGCGTTATTATGGAGAAACGTACCCGTAACCACCGTGGGATCGGCTATTGCTTCGTTATTCCCTATTGACAGCACTCTTCCTATGCTGCCAACATTCCTTGTCTTAGGGCAGTCTCTCTTGTAGTGTCCAGCCTCACCGTACCCATAACACGCCTGGCCCACACCGACTCCAGGGACTTGGGTGATTGGTCGTGCCGGTGCCTTAAAGAAACGGGCAGTATGCCCTTTCCTGTTGCAGTTGTTTCAGTGCATCTCCCAACAATTTCTGTTGTGATGGAAATTGCATTTGCTGCACTTTGGTAGGTTCCCAGGATATTACTTTGCTGGTGTAGGGGTAACAGGAGCAGCAGTGGGGGTAGTAACGGCATGGACCGCCACTATTTGTTGCTTTTTGGAAGGTTCTTGTGAAAATTGAATCTTCCTCTTGTTCCAAAACTTCTTCTTTTCTTGTTGTTGTTGGTATCGTTGTTGTTGTGGTTGTTGTTTCCTATGGTTTGCTTCGGAATAGCAGTTGCGAAGCCTTGGCAGACTCCATGGTCAACGAGAGCTTGTGCCAACTGTTTGTCACTATCGAAAGTGATTGGTTTGGAAGCTAGTACACTTTCTTGAATCTGGGGTGACAGTCCCCAGATGTACCTCTCGATCTTCTTGCTCTCTAGAGCAACCATCCCTGGGCAAAGGATTGCCAAATCACTAAACCTATTGGTATAGGTTGTGATGTCCGAGCCTACCATAGTAAGGCCCTAAAGTTCCTGCTCTAGCTTTTGTACTTCGCCCTTTGGACAGTACTCTTGCATTAACATTGGCTTTAGATTCTCTCAGCGCATATAGTTACTCACTACCACAGTTAGTGACCTGACATAGCCATTCCACCATGTCAAAGCTATCTCGAAGAATGTACAAGAAGCAAACTTTACCTTCCTCACTTCCACACATGCACAGATCTCGAAAACTGCTTCTGTTTTCTCTATCCACTGCGATAGAGCCATTATCCCTCCGGATCCATTAAAAGATATGGGCTTGCTCTTGGTGAAGTTGTTGAAGGTGCAATCCCCTAAACGACCTTGATGTTGGCCATTCGTAGAGCTAGTTACTCCCCTCCGGACCCATTATTACTCATCTTTTCCATTGTTGTTGTCACTATAGCTGTTATAACAGCTATTAAGACATCATTATCCATTGATGGAGGTGGTGGTGGTGTAGGTGTTGCGTTATTGACACGACGTGTAGATCTATGGGGCGGAATCGTGCTGCTAAAGAAATAGAATGAAGACCATAAGTGTTTAATGACTGGAAGCCGTGTGTTAATAAATTTTCTATTTTCATCAATTTATGAATTTGACTGACCCACCCAAGGTTTAGATCTTGATTCATAATAAAAGTTTGTATAGTGATAGATAAACTTATGAATCTGAGTGGTATTCAAAGAATTAACACACAAAGGAATTTTTTCATATATACTAAACATATGTTGAGTTACATTTTGAAGTTAGTAAAATTTCAACCCTTCCAAGGGTCTCCGATACAGAAGTTAAAGAAAAGTAAGAATTTTAGCCGAGTTCCTATTAACAAAATTTTTGGGATTCGGGCAAGCACTACTTACGACATAGGATGCGCTTAGAGCTCGAATCCGTTTCTGATTGCTTTGCATCCATAAGATGCCTATCAAAGGAGGCTTGTTGTTCCCTCATTTCCCTTATCTCAAAGAGGGCTGCAATCAGTTGCTCTTGGAATGTGTCGGTGCGGAGTTAGGCATTATCCTGCAACCTGTCCAGTGGACGGATGTCAGAAGTGTGGACTTGTACTTCCACGATGACTTTACGAATTCGGTTTGCTTGAACCCCAGATTGATAGGACAGTATGTCTAGTTTTCCCACCATGACTGGGAGTGCTCGGTCGGCTGAACCTCCACCCCTGACGTCGTAGAAGTCCCAACACATACCGTAGGGAAGACGTAATCCTTGTTGTTGGCTCCAATGGTGAATGTGACTTCCCCAAATGGGAGTTGGTCCCTGAAAGTTTCTCCTAAATGTGGGAGGTTGAGCGACTGGTGGGTTGATTACGTTTGGCTCTAATTCTGTCCCAGAGTCTTCCCCTTCCTCCAACTCCATAGGTTCCTCAACTTCATCGGGGTCCGCCTCTATCCATCCTCCATTGCCCTGATTCAAGTAGTAGGGATCTCTGGGTGGATAGAATCCAACCATTTCGAATGTACGAGAATAGGGTTATAAAAATTGTCCAATATTTGAAACATGTAAGTCTAAATATGTAGGTTAAACTATTGCATTTACCAAATATTCCTATAGTATTTAAATTTGTATGTTTGATACTAGTGTTATTTTGGTAAGTTTTGACTTGTTTCTCACTACGACCATTCCTCAACATACATTAGTCCGATCTCGGATAAATATAGTTGATCAGACTATATTCATCCCAAATCCAATTACATATTCTGAGGTCGATTCGTAGTGTCCAACTTGTCTTAATACTTCTTTTATAGTTCTAACGATGAAAATAAATCGTTGCATGTATGTATTTGTGCTTTTTCGACCCAATAACTTATGTTAAATGAAACGCGGTTTAGGTGTAACAACATTTTGTCAGAGAGTTTTAGTCCCTCTGCATTTATGGTTTGTATATGCTATGTGGTTCGATATACTTAGTTCACTATAAACAATGCTCTGATACCAATCTGTCACACCCCCAAACCAGAACGGCAGAATCGTTCGAGGGCGGATGACTTCATGTAGTATCGTAACAGTTGAATACATATTAAAGAAACTAAAACAACCATCATATATATAATTTAAAAGTTACATTGCTGAATGATACTTGTTTCAAAACAAATTACAATATGATGACAAAAATCAGTTTTAAACCGATGCCTTAGTGTCACTTCTCCAAAAGCTGAAGTTTACCAATATTACAGAATCCCTGAGAAATACAAGTAGATTTGAAAGAGTAGATCAACATTTAAGCTGGTGAGTTCATAAGTATTTAATGTCAATGTTTGTATAAATTTGAATGAAATTGTTTGTAGATGTTTGAAAACTCCTAGAAAATCCCATATTTCCTACTAGTATAAAAGTAGTCTTCTACCAAGACCCGATTGTTTTGAATGTTTGCTTCTGGAAATCCAATATTTTTCAAAAGTGTGTGGTAGTTTAAAAGTTCCAAAACTGTAATGCAATAGTGTTTTTTTCATGCCTAGCATAGTAGATTTATGTATGTATAAAATCACTAAGGCATTTGATAACCCCGTAAATCAATGTGTTTTTAATACTCCATGTGAGTTTTATAACCATGCTATTGACCCAGACTGCCTGTAACAACGTTCTTCAGTCATTACAATGTTATGAAGTTTGTCACCCCAGACCTGCCAGTCTAACTGTAGCTAACAGTTTAGGTACGAGATTGTCAATCCCATATAGATCTATACACAAGTATCACGCTCTCCCTACAAGAGATTATAGTATATAATACAGGACTTTAACTTCATAACTGAAAGTACGTGAAGTTGAATGTCTCACAAAACTTAGTATCAAATAGATTTACGTATGAAAAGTCCATTCATTCTTGTATATGAAAGTATTTCCTTGATATAGTACTTATAGTATGTCAAATCTCATGAATATCTACTAAACTATACCTATTATAGTTTTTCCAAATGCGTGATTCATTTGTATGATAAACCCTAGTGTAGTGTCAACTTTGTATGTAAAGTATAACACTTTTAATAACATTATTGAACATTTATACCAAGAAATATAAATAAAGTGTTTGATATTTATATAACAACATGATTCTTTCCAAGAAGACAAAGTGTTATCGTGATATGTTGCATGAGAACGTTTTCGTATGATAGTTATAAATCACATATGATATATTATATAACAAAAGTATAGCAAGAGATTGATGTTTTTCACATGAGGATAATCGTGTGTGTACTTTTACTCCCCCCCCTCCCTTAAAAGTGTATAAAAGCATTTACAAAACATTTGGAAACGTAGTTATAGGGGTATGAACTCAATTGGTAGATTGAAGAAGGTGAGACGATAACCGAGCAGAACTTCGACTTGAGAAAGTTGATTTCTCGGGAATCTCGGGAGTGCAAAACCTTCCTTCGGAACTTGGATGTGAGGGCCGGGGCTTTGGGATGGCTTCGAGGGTTTAAACGCAGAGCTTCGGCACGAGAAAGAGAAGAAATGAGCACCTAAACCTGAAATAATCGGCTTCAATTTATAGCCCTATTTTTGGGCGCCACGTCGTGGTCTTCTTCACCACATTGTGGTGTTGATCCTATCCTCTTCCATGGACGAGATGTCTGCTGATAACCCTGGCACCCATCAGTCACAGTTCACGTCGTGGCCATCTGTGTCACGTCGTCGCCAGCCTGACAGCCTCGGATTTTGTGTCTCGAACTTGTAAAATCCGTAACTTCCGCGTACGAGCTCCATTTTCGACGTTCTATATATGCACCCGTAGGTGAGAATATGGTCTACAACTCTCCGTTAGATTTCTTCGGCTATTTATTTTTAATTAATTATTTTTAACAGGCCAGGACACGAAAACTCCGTCATAAATCCATAACTTCTTCATCCAACGTCCGTTTTCTTCAGACTTTTTACCGTTGCACTACTATTGTTGAGATCTTCGATTCTCATTTAGGTTGTTTCGGCCAAAAGTCTCTCGATCTCTATTTCGAGTTTTTAGCTGTCTATTGTTATATCCGGAACTTGGAAAAATCATAACCTCCTCATACGAAGTCATACTTGGACGTTCTTTTCATGTACATTTACGGTTTAATGATATCTACAATTTTCATTTCCATACCTAAGGCTAAAAATTATTGTATTGAAACTTCGCGTTTTATGTTTAACCGTATTGACGCTTTTGCTCTGAATCTTAGGTTGGTCATAACTTCTTCGTTATAACTTGGATTTTAGTGTTCTTTAAATTTTTGAAACCCTTGACACGATATCTATCATTTATGAAATCCAGTAGAGACTTTTGAACATTTTATTTTTGACGATAATTTCATTATATCAAAGGAGATTACAATTCTTGACTTTTTAGGTCAACACATTGATTCGAAATATCGGGTTGTCACATCATCCAAGTTAATAGCAAAGATGACCTCTCTTATCACTTTTTTTGTGTTCCTTCGACCAAATAAGAATATAAATTCTCCCCAAAACTTTTCTCTATTATAGCCCTATTACTTCTCCTTGGTTCCTCCACAATATGAGGGGTGGGATTTTTTCTAGAGAAGTAATTGTAGGTGTTGTTTGACTGGAATTTTCATCATCCCTAGAAAAATTGTCCTCAAAGAATTCAACATCTCTAGATTCCATAACAACACCTGATTCAATATCTAATAATCGGTAAGCCTTGGTATTGTGAGCACATCCAATAAATATACTCTTATTAGCTCGTGCTCCCAATTTGGTTAGCTTAGGATCGGGAGTCCGATAATAAGTAACACACCCCTACACTTTCATCACATGAAGCATGACCTTCACCTTTTTGGCCCAGCGGATGTAGTTCTGACCATCAAATTGGTTATGTTTGGGAAAATCTTGGTTCATGAAGTGGAGACTAGTAGTTGGGATTTGTGTGTCCATTAGTCTATTAATGATAAACAATAAAAAACGTTTTAGATTGTTGAAAATGTGATCTAACAGACACGCAAAGAAACCGAAAAATAATATTGAGAATTATATGTCGATTAATTACGATAAATCAATCTAATTGTAGGTTTAAAACATGAACCTTGTGACCTCTCCGGTTTACCCCCACACATCACATGTTGTCTTTTGTGCTCTTCTTGGGCGCTAATATGGTCATGTGCTATAAATCCTTTTAATAACCCTTTCGAAGATAAACCACTAATCTTTACTTTAGGTGGCACCGCCTCTAGATCATATAGGCAAAGTGTTACAAAATCTTTGTTTCTTAGATGTCTCCAAAACTTTGTTATGAGTCATAACTCAACCTCGTTCTCGGCAGTGACATGCGATCCTACCTCACATGGATCTAACCTTAATGATAGTACCTTCAATTGTTAGTGACGTCATTGTTACCCTTTAAACTTGAGAATTAGGAACAATAATACCAATTTGGGTTTCCATCACTAAATGATTCTATTGTGGTTTTAGACCCATGACTCTTATGGTAGATATACCCAAATCTATCGTCAGAGGTTTGGAAAACAGATCTGCTAAATTCATAATTGTCTTGACATTGACAACTTTGATGATACCACTTTCAATTTGTGGTCCCAAAAAATTGTGTCGCATAACTACATGTCTTGACTTCCCATTATATACCGCATTATATACTTTAGAAAGTATGGCCTCACTTTTTTGATTAGGTGTCTAAGCCCATAACTATAACTAGTATGTACTTGACCCAAGAGTAGCATGGTCCTTTTAGGTTGCCTTCATCAATGCAAATTGATAGGATGGACTTTTGAGAATAAGGTTATTTGGATTGCTTCATCGAGTTTATGACCCAACGAGTCCACTCAGTAACAGACCAACTCGACAAGTCATATTCTTGCACTCATCGAGTTGATGGCTCTTGGTGCTGGATTTTGAGTTTTTGGCCAGAATTGGATTAGGATCATTACCACAAACTGTTTTTTGAAACATGAAATTTGTTTTCTTGATATGGTAGTGATCATACTCATCCAATTAGAAGATAATTGTCAAAATTTCAAGATTTGTATTAGTTTATATGATTAGGCTAATTTCTTGAAAATTGTTAATATGAATTATCTTGACTTATGAGTTTAACTAGATCATAGATAAAACTATTTGATTATTGTGTTAATTAAAATATTGATCTAAATGCCTTTAATGGACTGCATAACTTGTCATCAACTTATGGAAAATGAAAAGTCTTTTTCTTTAAAAGTCATTAAACCCATAAGTTATGGAAATGAAGAGTTTTGAAGAGTTTCAAAAATTGTCCTCAAGTCTTTCAATTTGTAAAGTCACACTTATGAATACTTTAATTCCAAACCTTAGAATTTTAAAAGTTTAAAAGTCAACCCTTATACTATGATAGTATTAAAAGTTTAATAATTATATATATGTATAAGACAAGTGAGTCTTACCGTTAGTAGGCCTCATTCACAAAGTCGGTCTATAAGGGGGTATAAGGTTACTGCGTATAAAATGGTGGTTTAATGGGTGTTCACTCTCACCCACCACTTCCTTGACTGGTGGAGGGTCCTTAGCCGAATGGGTAGGTTAGGACATTAATTCTCGTTAAAAGTATAATGATAATTATAAAGTAACTAAATGTTTTATTAAATTCCCAATCTTAGTTACATTAGGAAAAATGTGAAATTGATGTTAATCCATGAAATTGCATTGTGCACCTTGCCAAGTCATTAATGGAGCGTGTGTGGTTAACCGACTCATTAACTTGGACTAGTAAGGGTGGCAAAGGGTAGCTTGATGTTTCTCATAGATCAATGGAGCGTGTGTGGTTAACTGGCACATTGATTAGGTGATAAATGGCATCGAGTGTAGCAAGCACATTTTCATGGTTATTCATACCTTGTTTGTGATCCTCGGTATCCCAGTCACAAACTTGAAGGGCATAATCAAGATTTAAACATGCCATTGAAATGTTCAATGAATCTCAAAGGAATCTAGGAATTTCAGTCCAATTAAAACTTAATAATCAATTTTTGACAATGTATGATAATCAAGTTTGGAACTTGGTTGACAATGTATCGGGTCGTAAGACAGTCGGGTGCAAATGGATCTTCAAGAAGAAGACCGACATGGATGGGAAAGTACACACATATAAGGCGCGACTGGTTGTGAAGGGCTTCTTAAACTCATGGAGTTGACTATGATGAGACCTTCTCACCAGTAGCGAAGATTAAATATGTTAGGGTTATGTTAGTCATAGCTACATTTCATGACTATGAAATATGGCAAATGGATGTCAAAACCGCTTTCCTTAATGGGAAGTTGGCTGAAGATGTTTACATGAGTCATCCAGAGGGTTTTGTCAATGTAAAGTGGCCTAATTGAGATTGAAACTAGCATCTTGCAGATAGAATCCTTGTTTTGATGAGAAATTCAGTTTGGATTTTCGAGAAGCGAGGATGAGTCTTGTGTGTATGTCAAGGCTAGTGGGAGTGCAGTTAGCTTTCTGGTATTGTAGGTGGATGACATACTACTCATAGGAAATGACATTCCAACCTTGCAGGAGGTTAAGTCCTGGCTTGGGAAGTGTTTCACTATGAAGGACCTTGGAGAAGCTGCTTACATCCTAGGGATAAGGATATTGAGAAACAAGAGTAAAAGACTAATTGGACTTAGTCAAAGTACCTACTTGGACAAGGTGCTGAAGCGTTTTAGTATGGAGAATTCAAAGAAAGGTAACTTACCCATCCAAGGCAATACCAAACTGAGTAAAACTCATAGTCCGAGTACAGAGGCTGAGATAGCTGAGATGAGTCGAGAACCATATGCCGCAGTTGGCTTAATCATGTATGTTATGACTTGTACTCACCTTGATGTGGCCTTTGCTTTGAGCATGGTTAGCAGATATCAAGGGAATCCTGGTAAGGCTCACTGGAATGTGGTAACAAATATTCTTAAGTACCTACGCAGGACTAAGGATTGGGTCCTTACTCTTGGTGGGAGTGATGACTTAAGAGTCACAGGGTATAGTGATGCCAACTTTCAGACCGACAGAGATAATTTCCGCTCTCAGTCAGGCTGGGTTTTACCCTGAATGGAGGAGCAATAACTTGGAAAAGTTCCAAACAGGAAATTGTGGCTAATTCAACGTGCGAATCAGAGTACATAGCAGCAAGCGAAGCGTCGAATGAGGCGATATGGCTGAAGAACTTCATCGGAGACCTTGGATTTGTACCAGCTATAAAGGAGCCTGTGGAGATTTTCTGTGACAATGAGGGTGTGGTTGCCTTAACCAAGGAACCAAGGGATCATGGAAAATCTAGGCACATCGATAGGAAATATCACTTCATAATACATCGGGTGGAAGAAGGACTCCTCTTGGTAAAGAGGGTATCATCAGATGAGAACCCAACAGATCCCCCCACGAAGGGACTGTGTAGGGTTAAGCATTTGCAGCATGCGAGCTGCATTGGGCTGAAGGATGATATTAGTTTTAATGATTAGATAGTTATTTTGAAACTTATAATAGATCAAATGTGATTGACATTTGATGATTAAATAAAAGGTGTTTTTTATTTATGAGTAAAGTTACTATCTTGTGTCAATTGTTTACTATTGTTTCATTTTGCATGTTTTGACTTTCAGGATAATTATATTATTTAAACTGTCCACAATCGATCATACTTTGGAAGTAGGTATTGAGGAAACACTGCCCTGAATTTGGCGTGTAGATTGTCTAAAGTGTATTAGACATAGCAAAAGTTTGCTTCAAACCAAGATATATGAGTTGTTGACTATGAGTTGGTTGTACATTGATAATACGAAAACGCATCAGTAACTTGATGTAATAAAACAAATTGTTATGTTGATTTGATGAATAGTTAGCACAGACATATAATGTCAAAGTTTATATGTTCCTTTTAATTCTTGGAGGATTAAAATTGATATCTTGGGCCCCTCAATGATTTTGTTTTGAATTATGTGTCGGGCCCGGTCGAGACTAAATTAACGTGTTCAATTATGTTCTCTGTTAAACAAATCGGAAATCGAGAAATAAACTGCTGGAAAATAAGTATGACATTGTTCCATGCATTTGTCCGGCTGATATCTAGAAGAACAGAGGATTATATGATCCCTTATGTAAAGGACTCGTCATTGACTGGGTCAGAGTTCGACAACGCCTTTTGAGAGCTACGATTGCTAGGCGATTTGAGTCGTACTTGCGGTTATAGTTATTAGACTTATCCAAGTGGGAGACTGTTCGATTAGGTGTCTAAGCCCATAATTATAATTGGTATGTACTTGACCCAAGAGTAGCATGGTCCTTTTGGGTTGCCTTCATCAATGCAAACTGATAGGATGGACTTTTAAGAATAAGGTTATTTGTGATTTGTTAATATATTACAAGTATCATACATTAATATGAAATCATATTATTTAATTAGTATTGATCAAGAATTAATTTGGAATTAAATTAGTGATCAAAAGAGACTAATTAAATATACGGGGACTTATTTGGTAAATCAATGATTCATATAGTGTGGGCCAATGATACATGGTTATTTGGGTGGGCTAAACCAACATGGATACTCCATGGAGATTAACCTATGGAGCCTAAGTAAGATGAAGAGTCATGGTGCATTAGGGTTTGCAAGGATTTAAAGTCACTAGTTTGATCTATCCAGCTAGCATCAGAACACCCTTCTTGTATTCCATTTGATGACAAATACGTCAACTCAAAAGTACTTGTCCATTTCAAGTATCCTAATACTCTAACCACTTCTTGTTAGGATTAAAACCCTAATTCAGATTTGATGAACAGGATGCGGAAAATAAGAACAAACACAAATATCAAGATTATATCGAATGAGCACTCGATTTATTCAAATATGAGGAAGAAATTACACTTAAGAAATAAGAATCGAACACTACAAGAAACCTCACAACGTGGCGGCTACATTTTGCCTCACTCTTAACCCTAATTATGAATAATACGTGACTATTTATAGGGAAAAGACAAGTCTTGGGCTTTTAACCTACACTTCATCAAGGGGCCCATTGTCATCATCCATGGAGTGCTTTGAAACCCTACAATCTCCCCCTCAAAGTATGGAATGGATGACAATTCTTTAACTTCCAAAACAAGCATCTAGCGAATAAAAAGAACTTGCAACGAGGAATAGATGAAGTAATCCAAGAATCTTGATTCTTCAATAGTCTTCAAACACAAGCTCTAGGATATATAAATCAAGCACTGAAGTAATGTATTTAAACTTCATTTTTCGAATGTAATCCCAAAAAATATCTTCATGAAAACCAAACCCGCCATAAAAACCAATTTAAGAACACAGAAACCAAATCACTTCTTGTCTTTGAAGAGCTCCCTCTCCAAGTCACAATGATTTTCAAATAAGCTAATCATATAATCCATCAAAAAAATATCATGTAACAACCCAAACTTTAAGATTCGTAATGTCGCTTGACCGAGAAAATACTAGAAGTCGGAGATATAACAAGTCCTTAGCAGAGCTCGATAAAGAACTTCTGCTCTAAAGGATACTTCTCTATAAAAGCTTTAGCAGATCTCGATGAAGAACTTCCACTGTAAAAGCTACCTTCATAATTCTACCACAAGCTTTATCAAAAATACTTCAACTTTGAAAGGTCACAAATCCAATTTCGAATGGCCATACCAAATTCTCCCCTGATTTATAATCAATAACATGATTATAAAGCCTTCAAATGGTCATGAGAATTATCTCAAATGGATAAAAAATTACTATGCTCCCCCGCGACAAAATGATATAAACGATGAAGTATAAAATCCGAAAAAGTCGAGAAAATTTGACGTTATTGCGAAAAACGACTTTCCGAACCGCCAAGACTTGATGGAATCCTTAATTTTCTGTTCCCGAAAAAATATGTGCGATAAAAAATCCAAAACTGTTCAACAGCCCTCAAATTTACAAACTTTTAGAAAAAATGGCTAAAACTGTCACTTTGCTGAAATTCTGGGATTAAGGTAGTAAATCTGCATCATATTCCCCTTCATTTCTAACAGTTTCTGGAAATGGACCAAAACTGCCAAGCTGCAAAAGATATAGCGACCAAAAGTGTCAAATCTCTGGTGTTGCAGGCACCAAGAATGTAACTTGAGTCTTCTTCCCCATTAAAAGAATACGACTGGAACGGTGACTTAATTCTGAATGAAATAATTCCAAACAACGAACACTCGTAATTTGAACACGAATCCAAACCGCTCAGATTTTCACTTTCGTTCCGAGCACAAAGATGTGACGGGTTCTTGAGACGAATCCGAGTCCAGTCCCACCTTTCATTCCGAATCCGTAGATTACACACCCAAAGCGAATCCCTAATAAAACGAATCTAAACACAGGTTTGCTGTGAATCGCTGTCAACGAACGACCATGTAAAAAGGAAAGCGAGCCCAGATAAGACTTTCATTCGCAGTACACCCCAAATCTCAATCAATTTTGATTTTTTTTGTTTGACCAATGTTCATCCCAATTGAGTTCCAGCTCCAATTTCATTGTTCGCAGGTAAGTTTTTCATACCAAATTTGACTTTGAGGTATGACCTGCAACTGGGGTGCACCCCTAAATAACTCCAGTCTAGTGCCAAATCCGATTGCGAAACTTATCGTCGCACATCATTCTTTCATCCAGAGCGTTTAATTTCACCGTTGCTCTCGAAACAAACATTCACTTGATATCAATATTCAAAACAGGTCATCCGCATCTAGTTCCGATCATTTTTTGTTACAATTCCGATTAATCCCAGCAGTCTGAGTATATAAATAATTAGAGATGAATGTTGCGTTACTGATACCTTCAAATCCGATTACTCTCATAGATTATAGCTTCATTCACAGATCAACAATTCCAATTTTGACTTTTTATACTTTGACCATCAAAATCGATTATTGACAATTACCAAAATCGACATCCTCATATCAATACCATCATGATATAAAATTGATAATCAATGAAAGAACAGATTAATAAGATTAAACCCAAAAAGTGAATATGAAACCGATCGAATTGGCTTAAAACAAAGGAATAAAATAAATTGATTTGGGATTAAGAAAACGATCTGATTCAATATGAATAGAAAAACGAATCAGATAAAAGAAATACCAGATGAACAGTGGAAGAACACCATGAATTTCCATGAACAATGGCTTGAACAAAATTTTGATTCCAAGATGCCAAGACACCAATAATCTTCAATAACTTGTGCAGAAAATCATCAAATCAAGAACCGATACTTCAAAAATCAATAGATGTTCAAAGACCCGCTCTGATACCACTTGTTGGGATTAAAACCCTAATTGAGATTTGATGAACAAGATGCGGAAAATAAGAACAAACACAAATATCAAGATTATGTCGAATGATCACTCGATTTATTCAAATATGAGGAAGAAATTACACTTAAGAAATAAGAATCTAACTCTACAAGAAACCTCACAACGTGGCGGCTACAATTTGCCTCACTCTTAACCCTAATTATGAATAATACATGACTATTTATAGGGAAAAGACAAGTCTTGGGCTTTTAACCTACACTTCATCAAGGGGCCCATTGTCATCATCCATGGAGTGCTTTGACACCCTACAATCTCCCCCTCAAAGTATGGAATCGATGACAATGCTTTAACTTCCAAAACAAGCATCTAGCGAATAAAAAGAACTTGCAACGAGGAATAGATGAAGCAATCCACGAATCTTGATTCTTCAATAGTCTTCAAACATGGGCTTTAGGATATATAAATGAAGAACTGAGGTAATGTATTTAAACTTCATTTTTCGAATGTAATCCCAAAAATAATCTTCATGAAAACCAAACCCGCCATAAAAACCTGTTTAAGAACAAAGAAACTAAATCACTTCTTGTCTTTGAATAGCTCCCTCTCCAAGTCACAATGATCTTCAAATAAGCTAATGATATAATCCATCAAAAAAATATCATGTAACAACCCAAACTTTAAGATTTGTAATGTCGCTTGATCGAGAAAATACTAGAAGTTCGAGATATAACAAGTCCTTAGCAGAGCTAGATAAAGAACTTCCGCTGTAAACGATACTTCTCTATAAAAGCTTTAGCAGAGCTCGATGAAGAACTTCCACTGCAAAAGCTACCTTCATAATTCTACCACAAGCTTTATCAAAAATACTTCAACTTTGAAAAGTCACAAATCCAATTTCGAATGGCCATACCAAATTCTCCCCCGATTTATAATCAATAACATGATTATAAAGCCTTCAAATGGTCATAAGAATGATCTTGAATAGATAAAAAAAATTACTATGCTCCCCTGCGACAAAATGATTTAAACGATGAAGTATAAAATCGAAAAAGTCGAGAAAATTTGACGTTATTGCGAAAAACGACTTTCCGAACCGCCAAGACTTGATGGAATCCTTAATTTTCTGTTCACGGTAAAATATGTGCGATAAAAAATCCAAAACTGTTCACCAGCCCTCAAATTTGCGAACTTTTCGAAAAAAGGGCTGAAACTGTCAATTTGCTGAAATTCTGGGATTAAAGTATTAAATTTGCATCATATTCCCCTTCATTTCTAACAATTTCTAGAAATGGACTAAAACTGCCTAGCGGCAATAGATATAGCGACCAAATGTGTCAAATCTCTAAAGTTGCAAGGACCAAAAATGTAACTTGAGTCTTCTTCCCCATTTAAAGAATACGA
This sequence comes from Lactuca serriola, assembly GCF_051521515.1. NCBI lineage: Eukaryota > Viridiplantae > Streptophyta > Magnoliopsida > Asterales > Asteraceae > Lactuca > Lactuca serriola. Next base: position 286,254,131 of record NC_136411.1, read on the forward strand.
CTGGAATGGTGACTTAATTATGAATCCAATAATTCCAAACAACGAGCACTCGTAATTTGAACACGAATCCAAACCACTCAGATTTCCAATTTCATCCGGAGCACAAAGATGTGAATCCGAGTATGGGTTCTTGAGACGAATCCGAGTCCAGTCCCACCTTTCGTTCCGAATCCGTAGATTACACACCCAAAGCGAATCCCCAATAAAACAAATCCGAACACAGGTTTGCTGTGAATCACTGTCAACGAACGACCATGTAAAAAGGAAAGCGAGCCCAGATAAGACTTTCGTTCGGAGTACACCCCAAATCTCAATCAATTTTGATTTTTTTGTTTTACCAATGTTCATCCCAATTGAGTTCTAGCTCCAATTTCATTGTTCGCATGTAAGTTTTTCATACCAAATTTGACTTTGAGGTATGACCTGCAACTGGCGAGCACCCCTAAATAATTCCAGTTAAGTGCCAAATCCGATTGTGAAACTTATCGTCACACATCATTCTTTCATCCAGAGCGTTTAATTTCACCATTGTTCTCGAAACAAACATTCACTTGATATCAATATTCAAAAAGGTCATCCACATCTAGTTCCGATCATTTTTTTTACAATTCCGATTAATCCGAGCGATTTGAGTATAGAAACAATTAGAGATGAATGTTGCGTTACTAATACCTTCAAATCCGATTACACTCATAGATGAGAGTACCTTTCACAGATCAACAATTTCAATTTTGACTTTTTATACTTTGACCATCAAAACGGATTATTGACAAAAACCAAAATCGACATCCTCATATCAATACCATCATGATATAAAATCGGTAATAAATGAAAGAACGGATTAATAAGATTAAACCCAAAATCAAATAAAATCAACAATTGATTTTTACAATAAATTCGCTTACAGATTACGACTTAAGAATGAAAGAACAAAGATGAAGTTGAAGAAAACGGTTGGCATGAAAGAAACGATCGATACTCAAATTGAACACAGAAGACTCAATTGGAAACCAGATATAATATTAGGGCCAAAAAGTGAATATGAACCGATCGAATTGGCTTAAAACAAAGGAATAAAATCAATTGATTTGGGATTAAGAAAACGATCTGATTCAATATAAACAGAAAAACGAATCAGATAAAAGAAATACCAGATGAACAGTGGAAGAACACCATAAATTTCCATGAACAGTGGCTTGAACACAATTTTGATTCCAAGATGCCAAAACACCAATAATCTTCAATAACTTGTGCAGAAAATCATCAAATCAAGAACCGATACTTCAAAAATCAATAGATCTTCAAAGACCTGCTCTGCTACCACTTGTTGGGATTAAAACCCTAATTGAGATTTGATGAACAAGATGCGGAAAATAAGAACAAACACAAATATGAAGATTATGTCGAATGAACACTCGATTTATTCAAATATGAGGAATAAATTACACTTAAGAAATAAGAATCTAACTCTACAAGAAACCTCACAACGTGGCGGCTACATTTTTCCTTACTCTTAACCCTAATTATGAATAATACATGACTATTTATAGGGAAAAGACAAGTCTTGGGCTTTTAACCTAAACTTCATCAAGGGGCCCATTGTCATCATCCATGGAGTGCTTTGAAACCATACAATCTCCCCTCAAAGTATGGAATGGATGACAATGTCTTAACTTCCAAAACAAGCATCTAGCGAATAAAAAGAACTTGCAACGAGGAATAGACGAAGCAATCCATGAATCTTGATTCTTCAATAGTCTTCAAACATGGGCTCTAGGATATATAAATCAAGCACTGAAGTAATGTCTTTAAACTTCATTTTTCGAATGTAATCCCAAAAAAAATCTTCTTGAAAACCAAACCCGCCTTAAAAAACTATTTAAGAACAAAGAAACCGAATCACTTCTTTTCTTTGAAGAGCTCCGCCTCTAAGTCACAATGATCTTCAAATAAGCTAATGATAAAATCCATCAAAAAAAGATCATGTAACAACCCAAACTTTAAGATTCGTAATGTCGCTTGATCGAGAAAATACTAGAAGTCGGAGATATAACAAGTCCTTAGCAGAGCTCGAGAAAGAACTTTTGCTCTAAAGGATACTTCTCTATAAAAGCTTTAGCAGATCTCGATGAAGAACTTCCACTGTAAAAGCTACCTTCATAATTCTACCACAAGCTTTATCAAAAATACTTCAACTTTGAAAAGTCACAAATCCAAATTCGAATGGCCATACCAAATTCTCCCCCGATTTATAATCAATAACACGATTATAAAGCCTTCAAATGGTCATGAGAATGATCTCGAGTGGATAAAAAATTACTATGCTCCCCCACAACAAAATGATATAAACGATGAAGTATAAAATCTTAAAAAGTCGATAACATTTGACGTTATTGCGAAAAACGACTTTCCGAACAGCCAAGACTTGATGGAATCCTTAATTTTCTGTTATCAAAAAAATATGTGCGATAAAAAATCCAAAATTGTTCACCAGCCCTCAAATTTGCAAACTTTTCGATAAAAGGGCTGAAACTGTCACTTTGCTGAAATTCTGGGATTAAAGTAGTAAATCTGCATCATATTCCCCTTCATTTCTAACAGTTTCTGGAAATGGACAAAAACTACCAAGCTGCAAAAGATATAGCAACCAAAAGTGTCAAATCTCTAAAGTTGCAGGGACCAAAAATGTAACTTGAGTCTTCTTCCCCATTTAAAGAATACGATTGGAACGGTGACTTAATTCTGAATCCAATAATTCAAAACAACGAACACTCGTAATTTGAACACGAATCCAAACCACTCAGATTTTCACTTTCGTTCTGAGCACAAAGATGTGCATCCGAGTACGGGTTCTTGAGACGAATCTGAGTCCAGTCTCACCTTTCGTTTCGAATCCGTAGATTACACACCTAAAGCGAATCCCCAATAAAACAAATCCGAACATAGGTTCGGTTTGAATCGTTGTCAACGAGTGACCATGTAAAACACAAAGCGAGCCCAGATAAGACTTTCATTCGCAGTACACCCCAAATCTCAATCAATTCTGATTTTTTTTACCAATGTTCATCCCAATTGAGTTCCAGCTCCAATTCCATTGTCCACAGGTAGGTTTTTCATACCAAATTTGACTTTGAGGTATGACCTGCAACTGGCGAGCACCCCTAAATAATTCCAGTTAAGTGCCAAATCCGATTGCGAAACTTATCGTCACACATCATTCTTTCATCCAGAGCGTTTAATTTCACCATTATTCTCGAAACAAACATTCACTTGATATCAATATTCAAAACAGGTCATCCACATCTAGTTCCGATCAATTTTTTTACAATTCTGATTAATCCCAGCGATTTGAGCATAGAAACAGTTAGAAATGAATGTTGCATTACTGATACCTTCAAATCCGATTACACTCATAGATGAGAAGCACCGTTCACAGATCAACATTTACAATTTTGACTTTTTATACTTTGACCATCAAAACCGATTATTGACAAATACCAAAATCGACATCCTCATATCAATACCATCATGATATAAAATCGGTAACCAATGAAAGAACGGACTAAAAAGATTAAACCCAAAATCACATAAAATCAACAATTGATTTTGACAATAAATCCGTTTACAGATTACGACTTAAGAATGAAAGAACAAAGATGAAGTTGAACATGACGGCTGGCATCAAAGAAACGATCGATTTTCAAATTGAACACAGAAGACTCAATCGGAAACCAGATATAATATTAGGGCCAAAAAGTGAATATGAACCGATCGAATTGGCTTAAAACAAAGGAATAAAATCAATTGATTTGGGATTAAGAAAACGATCTGATTCAATATAAACAGAAAAACGAATCAGATAAAAGAAATACCAGATGAACAGTGGAAGAACACCATAAATTTCCATGAACAGTGGCTTGAACACAATTTTGATTCCAAGATGCCAAAACACCAATAATCTTCAATAACTTGTGCAGAAAATCATCAAATCAAGAACCGATACTTCAAAAATCAATAGATCTTCAAAGACCTGCTCTGCTACCACTTGTTGGGATTAAAACCCTAATTGAGATTTGATGAACAAGATGCGGAAAATAAGAACAAACACAAAGATGAATATTATGTCGAATGATCACTCGATTTATTCAAATATGAGGAATAAATTACACTTATGAAATAAGAATCTAACTCTACAAGAAACCTCACAACGTGGTAGCTACATTTTGCCTCACTCTTAACCCTAATTATGAATAATACATGACTATTTATAGGGAAAAGACAAGTCTTGGGTTTTTAACCTACACTTCATCAAGGGTCCCATTGTCATCATCCATGGAGTGCTTGGAAACCTTACACTTCCTTCCAGTTCTCCATCCCTGGATTGACTGTATACAAACTTAGTTTGCTTACAGCGAATATGATGTCAGGTCGAGTGCAATGTGTTGCATACATCATGCTCCCAATTACACTTGCATATTCTAGTTGAGACACTGCTCATCAATAATCCATGTTTAGTTTCACACTTGAATCAAAAGTAGTATTAAATTCCTTAATATTCAAATGTTGAAACATTGTCAATATTTTCTCTATTTAATGAGATTCACTCAGAGAAATCTAACCGCTTGTCCTTTTCACCTTGATACCAAGAATTGTAGCAACTTCTCTAGGATCATTCATCTTAAAGTTAGAGGATAGGCATTTTTCGTCTCAAGAAAACCTTCTAGGTGAGTGCCAATGATCAATGTATCATAACATAAAGACATATTACTACTATGCAATCGGATGTGTAATTGGAATAAATAAACTTGTCAGCATTGTTCTGTTGAAATCCAAAAGTAGTTACAGTGGTATCACGAAACCTTCAGGCTGCTCCAAGTAAATCTCCTCCTTGAGATAATTGTTCAGAAAGGTTGTCTTCACATCCATTTGAGAAATATACAATCCATTCAAAGCCAATATTGTTATGATAGTTCTAATATAACTAATCCTAGAAACTGGGGCATAGGTATCAAAATAATCGATCCCTTCTTGCTGCCCATAGCCTTTAGCAACTAATCTTGCTTTATACGAAGATATGGATCTATCTGGATGAAATTTTCTCTTGAATATCCATTTGGATCCTATGGGTCTCCTCCCCTTGGGTAGATCAGCTAAGTACCAAGTTCCATTACCCATAATTAAGTCCATTTCAGCATTGATGGCTTCCTTCCACAAAGGAGCATCTCTAGAGGTCATGCCTTTAGTAAAGCTACTAGGATCATCATCCAAGTTAATGGAAAAGATTACCTATCTTGTCACTTTCTTTTGTGTTCCTTCGACCAAATAAGAATAGAAATCATCTCCAAAACTTTTCTCTATTCTAGTCCTAGTACTTCTCCTTGGTTCTCCACAACAAGAGGAGGTTGGAGTATTTCTGGAGAAGTACTTGTAGGTGTTGTATGACTGGATTTGTCATCATCCCTAGAAAATTTGTCCTCCTAGAATTCCACATCTCTGGATTCCACAACAACAACTGATTCAATATCTAATAATTGGTAAGCCTTGCTATTGTGAGCATATCCAATAAATATACTCTTATTAGCTCTTGCTCCCAATTTGTTTCGCTTAGGATCGAGAGTCCGATAATAAGCAACATACCTCCACACTTTTGAGCACATGAAGCATGAACTCCACCTTTTTGGCCCAGCGGGTGTAGTTCTAATCATCGAATTAGACATGTTTGGCAAACTCTTGGTTCATGAAGTGGATACTAGCAGTTGGTATTTGTGTGTCCATTAGTCTATTAATGATAAACAATAAAAACCTTTAAGATGATCTAATAGACACGTAAGGAAACCGACAAATAATATTAAGAATTATATGTCGATTAATTGCGATAAATAAATCTAATTATTATTATTATAATTACCAAGTTTCGTCCACAAATCAGATCAATCATTCTCGACCAGATTTGATTATAAGAAAGGAGTAGAAGCAGACTGTCTTATTGTTGGACGAAATTAAAAACAAGACAATAATGTAAAACCAACCTGTTGACGGCTGATCTTGATCTTCAAATAACTCCAAGGATCGAACTCCTTCCTTAAAGGTTTTTATTTAGCTTCTATTGACTATTAGCAATAAAGTAAAACCTCATGATTTGATGCAGATTTACCGAGTTTTCAACAGCAATGGAAAAGGATAAACACAATGTGAATACTAAAAAAGTAGAAAAAATCACCAAACGAGAAAGAGTGTTGTTAAATTTCAAGCAGAAAATACGGCTCCTAGAATGCTGTAATTATAGATTTCGAAAAATGTAGAAGCAAGAAAAAACCCTCATAGACCAGCACCTACCTAAAACTGCTAACAATCAAACCTCCACAACTCTAAAACTGCTGACTCCTGGCATCGGCTAGTACTAGCCTAGGCACGTGCATGTGTAGGCTTGGCTCATTCCCTTTTTTTACTAAAGTATGTGAAGTTGATCTAGGGAAAAGACTTAAAAACCTACACAAGGTTTCTTCCTCTACCAATGTGGGATAAAAGAAACTAACCAACTTGCTATTATACCTTCATAATTTCCGACATATATTTAATACATGTTGTTTAATGTTCTTGTCATGCAGGAATGCTCAAACGGATGAAAAAGAAGTTATTGCAACCTTAATCTCAAAGCTCAATACCATACGACTTTTGATTGTATCTTAAACTGCATCTACAGGTTTAATGTTTAAAAAATCAACGACTAACAAGTAGTTATTGCAAACGTAATCCGAAAGCTCAATACCTATACGACCTTTGATTGTATCTTCAAGCTCAATTATAACAACTTTTATCTAAATATAATTAAAAATTACATTGTATCCCAAACGCGATCTATAAATCCTGCCAAATCAAGCTCTTTTTGTTTGGTAAAATATAAAATTCACAGCAACAGTTATCTGAGCCTGAGTCATCGCTTTTCATTCGCTTTTTCTATGTTAAAGTTCCTTAATGTTGGCACATCCATGACATTTATGCTCCACTTCACCGAGTCTATCAATAATTATTAGAAAAAAGGGAACCCTTTTAACTTTTTGCATTACCCTTTTGCCTATTTTTTTTTCAGTTTATATTCTTAATGAAAGTAGAGGATCAAATAGAATTACAAGAACCTAACAACATTTGATTTGTGTAGTCGAGTTTTAGCAAATATAAGAAAAAAGAACGAGAAAGAAAAAAAGAAAAAAAAAATTATAAATAGAAAATAGATTGAATTTCATGTTCCCAAATTTCAAATTAAGAAATGATAGGGTAATAAACCTTTTATATTCTCTTCAGTTAAGATGAAAAAAAAATCAATTGTATTCAAGTCTTATTTCTAAGATTCAATTTTCTTTTGTATAAATTCTTCCAAATTAGAATGCAGTTAGGAAAAAGATTATCCTACGTACTCATTTTTTCTTCTTCTCTATTCTTTCCACTAATAAAACTCAAGAATATGAACTAATTTCTCTTTTTTAGTTCCCTCAATTTCCATTTATGTCTTTTTTAAGCAGGTCTCGAGAACTAAGCAATAGTTTGTATAAATTTGACGGATTGTTTTCTAAAGATAGCTTAATCTTAAAAAAAAAGAGTCTCATGTAATTAAGTTACTTGTTTATAAAGAAAATCTTTTATTTCCGATAGCCACCTTTTAAGTTGTTATCCATATACGGGATCACATTTTAGATCACAAGATTATCTTTTGATATCTAGGTTGATTATAATGTTTTTTTTAATAGTTATGGTTTATAATGGAGTGAAAAGAAGTTGCCATCGGCAAAGTGTTGATAGGATTGAATATATTCTCATTATATATATATATATATATATATATATATATATATATATATAGAGAGAGAGAGAGAGAGAGAGAGAGAGAGAGAGGTGGTTCAATTGAGAAAATAAAAAAGGTTGAGAATGGAGGAATCATTCTTAGCCACTCATTTAATCTGAGCATAAAAGACACGTTGGCAAACTTGTAAATATCGTAATAACCTTCAATCTCAAATACGTAACTATAGAGAATTCGATAACTGTTCGTTCATCATCAAAATTTTTCCTCCAACCTTCAATAATCATCCAGATTTCTTCAACTAAACCGGAATTTCTTCGTTGTTCATGAAATTGGAATCGGAGTTCTGGACTCGCAGTCACAATCGACATTGAGGGACTTGGAATCGGTACTCACAGGTTCCCAATCGGATTTTCGAAAATCAAAATCAAATTGAGAAATCGATAAGAGATAGGATGTCGCATCTAAAGTCGAAATCGGAAGTATATGATGATTTGGAATTGATAACTTGATGTTTTTAACATTTTTAAAATAGTTAACTTGTTTGCACTCCAACTGTTTGATGAAATGCATAAACTAAATTACCACGTTATATTCACATATGAATATGTTTTCTCACCTGAATCAGTATATGATTATTAAAAACACAAAACAAATATGCAAGTATGTATGTTATTCATATGTGAATAACATATAAAAAGTATATATATTGGTCAAAATACCTTCAATATTCATAAGTGAATATACCTTGTAATATTCATATGTGAATATACTGTGTAATATTCATAAGTAAATATATCATCTAATATTCACAAGTGAATATACTCTGTAATATTCACATATGATATACCATGTAATACTATGTAATATTCACATATGAAATATCATTTAATACTCATAAGTGAATATATCATCTAATATTCAGAAGTGAATATACTATGTTAATATTCACAAGTGAATTCATCGTCCAATATTAAAATATGAATATACTATGTTTATTATATGCTATATTCATATATGAATGATACTTAAATTGTAAAAAAAATCATACTTTTTATTCAAAAGTGAATAACGAATGTACTGTAATAAAACCTAATGCATTGTTATTCATTTATGAATAACAATAGCTGAAAATATGAAAAAAAAAATTATTTTATCTTAAAACTATATCAATATGGATGTCTATTTGTAAAGAATAAAAAATCATAAATTTTGGTATATTTAAAATCATTTTTTTGATAAAAATAGCTTATAAAAATTAAAACAAAAATGAAAAAAACTATGTTTTTGTATATATTAAGGTAATGATTAACATAGTTTAAGGAAATATGTTATGTTGGAAAACACATGTGTATTCGTTTCTCATTTCCGCCGGTACGTTGGAGGCTTTTGCGGCAAAAATAAATTATTGACAAAGAATGATTCCCTCATTCTCAACCTTTTTTTTTCTCAATTAAACTCTCCCCTATATATATATATATATATATATATATATATATATATATATATATATATATATATATATATATATATATATATATATATATCTTTAATTTTTTTTAATCTCAAGGGAACCGTCACCTATATATATATATATATATATATATATATATATATATATATATATATTGTTGGATTAGGTGTCTAAGCCCATAACTATAATTGGTATGTACTTGAATTGATAGCAGCATAGTCCTTTTGGGTTGCCCTCAAACCTAGCAACCGGACAAGGAAATTATGAAAGGAGAGATATTAATTTATTAATAGATTAATAAATTAATATAAATGAATTTATTAATATGTTAAAAGATTAATATATTAATAAGAAATCATTTTGTTTAATTAATTGTTAGCCACTAATTAATTAGAATTAATTTTGGGGTTAAAAGAATTAATTATAGAGTGTAGGGACTAGTTTGCAATTATCTAATAGTTGAGTGGAAGGCTCTAGAACCCCCTTGGATAAGGGTGGACGAAATCTTTACGGGAAAACCTAATAATTTCATCCATAGGGGCTTGGATAAGGCCCTTGGGTTTGCTTAGGCCCTAAGCAAAGGATAACTAGGGTTTCCCCTAAACCCTAGATCCCTCAGCTATATAAGGAGCCTCCTGGTTCATATTTTGGTCACTCTCTTTCTTATGAAGCAACCATAAGGGCCGAAATTTTGCATACTCCCTCTCCCCTCTCTCCTATATTTCCTTCTTGCTAGTTTGGGTGTGATTCCATTAGAGGCATTACACTTGTGGTGCTAAGCTTCCAAGAAGATCAAGATCAAGATCAAGGGAATTATCAATTGTTTACTATAACAATTGAAAGGTATGTAATTACTAAACCCTAGTTTGTTAATTTCGAAATTAGCCTCTCTCCTCTAGGGTTCTTGTTTTGCAATTCAAAGTTGTATGTTCAATAGTTAAAACATAGATCCAAAGTAGGTTGCATGTGAACTTAGGAATTGTTTTCTAGTTTATTTGTTTTACCTAAAACCCATCAGTGGTATCAGAGTCATTGTTTGTTTTAAATTGAATTGCTAGAATTGTTGAATTGCAAATTAGGGTTTATAGCTATTAAACCCTAAAGGCCATTTTTCGATTTCTAGGGTTTTGTATCAAAGGGTTTTCGAAAACCCTAGCCTCCAAAGAACCCTAATTGAAATTAGGTTTAGGGTTTTGAAAACCCTAGCCTCCTCCCTTGTAAATTTCGAAATATGCTAGAGATTTTAGGGTTTCTTGTTTTGGATAATTGTTACTTGATTTGATTAATTGGATAATTATCCTTTACCCCTAATTTTCGAAATTTAGAGGGATAAGGATTAGGATTAAATTAATTGATTAATTTGATTAGATAATCCTTACAAGATTTAATAAATTAATTAAAAGTTAATTAATAGGTAAATATTAAATCAAATTCATTGGTCTATTTAAATTTAAAATTTAATAGTTTAAATTTCGAAATTTATATAAACCCTTCGAGTTTTAAAATGTTTTAAAACACACCTTATATATATTATAATTAAAAGTCTAATATTATATATGTATAAGAATATGGTCAGTCAAATCGCTAGTATGCCTCATTCACGAAGCTAGTCTATAAGGGGGGGTATAAGGAAACTGCCTATAAAATGGTAGTTGAATGGGTGTCCACTCTCACCCACTGCTTCCTTGATTAGTGGAGGGTCGTTAGCAGAACGGATTTGATAGGACAACTACCTCTCATTAAAAGTATAGTGCTATTAAAGAAAGTACTAGAACATTATTTAAAAAAAATCCCAACTCTAGTTACTTTAGGAAAAATGTGAAAAGTATGCTAATCCATGAAATTACACATTATGCTTTATTGGTCGTTAGTGGAGCGTGTGTGGTTCACCGGCACACTAAAAGGCACTAATAAAGAGTAGTAATGGGTATCTTATAATTATCATTTTGATGGAGCATGTGTGGTTTACCGGCACATCGATAGTTAATGATAAAGACAATAAGGCTACCAAGCACATTTGCATGGTTATTCACATCTAGTTTGTGATCCTCGGTATCCCAGTCACAAATAGTAAAGCATAATCCGAGATTAAAACATGCCATTAAGTAGTTTTAATGTATCTCAAAAGAATTAGGAATTTCACTTCGGTAATTGGTGAATCGTCATTCACCTACCTTTATGAGATTTGAACTTGGATCTCGGCATCCCATTTCTAAGTTGTAAATCATCATAGTTGGATCCTAACCTTGATATGATATCTTTGGGTTATTATATTGAGGTGTCTTGAAATCTAACTAAAACTATCTTTCTTTTCATATGTCTACTCCTGGAAACACTTCTGCTTCTTCATCCTCCAACCACAACTTCTCTTTGCTCAACATTTGCGCTAAAGTCGTTATGGATGGCTCGAACTATAACGATTGGATGCGTAACATCAAGATGGCGCTTAGATTTGAGGACAAAAAATATGTCCTTGAAAAGGAGCTCAAAGAACTTGATGAGTCCAAAGCCACTCCGGAAGAGTATGCTGCCTACAAGAAACACTGTGATGATGCTACCAAAGTGGCATGCATCATGGTTGCAACCATGTCCCCAGAATTGCAGAGGTACTATGAGGACTACTGGCCTTTTGAGATGAACAAGGACCTTATGGAAAAGTACCATAAGCGAGTTCGTCAAGAAAAGTTTGAGGTAGTCAAGTCACTCATGGCTTGCAAGATGAAAGAGGGGGAATCGGTTGTATCTCATGTGCAAAGAATGCAACGCTACATAGAGCGTTTGGTCAAGCTCAACATTCACTTCGATGAGGAATTGGCCATTGACATGGTATTGAACTCGTTGCCTGATTGTTATGGTCAGTTTACTTACCATTTGAACAACACTGAGCAGACTTTGGCCCAATTGCACAACTTGTTGCAGACAGATGAGGCAGGGATGAAGGGTAAAAGTATACCCTCCACACCTGCAAGTGCCCCTGTCTTGGCCATTGGACAGGGAAAGGGGAAGAAGAGGAAAGGTCCTCCCAAGCAAAACTGGAAGAGCAAGGCTCAAGCTGTGTCATCTAGTAATGGCCCAAAGGCTAAGCCCAATGGTTCCACTCCCCATGTTTCTGATCCAAAAGAGGCCGTTTGCTTTTACTGCAATCAAAAGGGGCATTGGAAGAGATCTTGCCCACAATATCTGCAAGATATCAAGGATGGCAAAGTGAAGCCATCCTCGGCAGGTATTTACACTATTTCATCTAAAAACTCATTATCTCCTCGTTCATGGGTCCTTGATACATGATGTGGTTTTCACATCTGTTCTGATTTGCAGGGGCTAAAGGAAAGTGAGGAGATAGAGCGAGGTAGGATAAACTTGATCATGGGAAACAAGAAGTCATCACCAGTAACCAAGATCGGATTTTATCAACTTTTGCTTAGTAATGATGTTATATTAGACTTAATAAATTGTTGCTATTCGTCTGAGATGACGTGAAACATTATTTCATTTCATGCATTGTTCAAACAAGGTTTTAAATATTCTTTTACTGATTTGAATGGTTCAATTTCTGTTTATAGGAATGGTGTTTTTGTGTTTGAAGCTTTACCTTGTGATGGTGTGTATGAAACAGTGACTTGTGTTGATAGCTTAGGAAATAATGTACTTAATATTGACTTGTCTAATAGTGTAGACAAGGCATGCTTGTGGCATTGTCGTCTTGGACACATTAACAAGAAACGCATAGCCCAACTCCAAAAGGATGGAGTGTTGGAATCATTTGACCTAAAATCAGATGATATGTGTGAATCTTGTCTTTTGGGAAAGATGAAAAAATCACCATTCACAAGGTCTTGTGAAAGAGGTGAATATTTGTTGGATCTCATACACACAGATGTGTGTGGGCCCTTCAGATCAACCACAAGGGATGCTAATCGATTCTATGTGACTTTCATTGACGATTATAGCAGATATGGTTACATCTACTTGATCAAACATAAGTCAGAAACCTTTGAAAAGTTCAAAGAGTTTAAGCATGAAGTCGAAAATAAATTGGGCAGAAAGATCAAGATACTTAGATCCGATAGAGGCGGGGAGTATCTTAGTACCGAGTTCAACGACTATCTGAAAGAATGTGGGATAGTCTCACAATTGACTCCTCCTAGGACACCACAGTTAAATGGTGTAGCTGAGAGGCGTAATCGAACCTTGTTAGACATGGTTCGTTCTATGATGAGTCGTGCCTCGCTTCCTATTCACTTCTGGGGGTATGCCTTAGAGACAACCGCCCACATCCTAAATCTTGTCCCTACAAAGAAGGTTGCCAAAACACCTCACGAAATGTGGACAGGGAAAGTTCCCTCGTTAGCACATATTAAAGTCTGGGGTTGTGAAGCTTTCGTAAGACGAGAGACTCACGACAAGCTAGCAACTAGAAGTGAGAAATGTGTTTTCATTGGTTACCCAAAGCAGTCTTTTGGATATTTGTTCTACAAACCTAGTGAAAACGTAGTGTTTGTAGCTCGAAGAGGAGTCTTTCTGGAAGAGAGCTCATATTCAAAGAGGACAGTAGGAGTACCATTGACCTTGAAGAGATTCAAGAGTCAACCAATGAAGGAACCTTATATGACACTAGCACTCAACCAGGAAACGGTTCCTGTTGAACCGGTTGATAAATCATTACCTCTTCAAAGATCCACTAGGGTGAGTGTGCCACCTGAGTTATATGGTTTTCATATTACTTCAGATGGTGACACATTCATAAGTGACAGAACACTGGTAAACTTAGATGAACCAGTCACTTATAAGGAAGCAATGGCAGGCCCAGAGGCTTCCAAGTGGAAAGAGGCAATGGACAGCGAGATTAAGTCCATGTATGACAACCAAGTTTGGAATTTGGTTGATAGTGCACCAGGTCGTAAGACAGTTGGGTGCAAATGGATCTTCAAGAAGAACACAGACATGGATGGGAATGTGCATACATTCAAGGCTCGACTGGTTGCAAAAGGTTTCACTCAAACCCTAGGGGTTGACTATGATGAGACTTTTTCGCCAGTAGCTAAGATTAAATCTATTAGAATATTGCTCGCCATAGCTGCCTTTCATGACTATGAAATCTGGCAGATGGATGTCAAGACTGCCTTCCTTAACGGGAAGTTGGCTGAGGATGTTTACATGAGTCAGCCAGAGGTTTTTGTTGATGCAAAGTTTCCCAATAGAGTATGCAAGCTTGAGAAATCCATTTATGGATTGAAACAAGCATCTCGCAGCTGGAATCTTTGCTTCCATGAGAAAGTCAAAGAGTTTGGTTTCTCTAGAAGTGAAGATGAGTTTTGTATGTATATCAAGGCTAGTGGGAGTATAGTAACTTTTCTGGTGTTATATGTCGATGACATATTACTCATTGGTAACGACGTTCCAACCTTGAATGAAGTTAAGTCTTGGTTCGGAAAGTGTTTTGCCATGAAAGACCTAGGAGAAGCCGCCTATATTCTTGGGATTAGAATATTGAGAGATAGAAAGAAGAGACTAATTGGACTTAGTCAGAGCACATACTTGGATAAGGTACTAAAGAGGTTTAGTATGGAAAATTCCAAGAAGGGAGAGCTACCTATCCAGAGTAATACCAAATTGAGTAAGACTCAATGCCCGAGTACATATGAGGAAATAGATGACATGAGTCGTGTACCTTATGCTTCCACTGTCGGATCGATCATGTACGCTATGACATGTACTCGCCCTGATGTGGCCTTTGCTTTGAGCATGGTCAGTCGCTATCAAGGAAACCCAGGTAGAGCACATTGGATAGACGTAAAGAATATACTCAAGTATTTATGAAGGACGAAGGACTGGGTCCTTGTGCTTGGTGGCAATGATACTTTGAGAGTAGATGGTTACAGTGATGCCAGCTTTCAGATGGATAGAGATAACTTCCGTTCTCAGTCGGGCTGGGTATTTTTACTGAATGGAGGAGCAGTTACTTGGAAGAGTTCCAAGCAAGATACGGTGGCTGATTCTACTTGTGAATCAGAGTACATAGCAGCAAGTGAAGCATCGAAAGAAGAAGCTTGGTTGAGGAACTTCATCGGAGATCTCGAAGTTGTTCCAACCATCCAGGAGCCTATGGAACTGTTCTGCGATAATGAAGGAGCGGTTGCCTTGACAAAGGAACCAAGAGATCATGGTAAAACCAGACATATCGACAGAAAGTACCATTTCATCAGACATAGAGTAGAAGAAGGCCATCTTATAGTGCAGAGGGTGTCATCTGAAGATAACCCAGCAGATCCCCTCACAAAGGGTCTGAATAGGGCTAAGCATATTCAACATGCTCGGAGCATAGGACTGAAAAATGATATTAGTTTTAGTAGTTAGATTAGTTTTCTGAAACTTGTAACAAAGTAAATGTAATTGACGTTTGGTGATTAAATAATAAAGTATTATTTATAAGTTTGGGTTCTACCTTTTGTCAATTGTTTATTATTGTGGTTTATTTTTGCATGTTTTACTTCCCGAATAATAAGATTATTCAAACTCCACAGTCGCTCGTACTTTTGGAAGTATGTAGTGAATCAAGACTGTCATGAACTGGGTTCTAGATTGTCTAAGGATAGACATGGCAATAGATTTGCTGTAACGTTCATGAGTACTCAGAAATTGAGATTTGAGTATTGGATAAACCCTCGCTCAGAGTATTACTTCATGGAATTCATCACGAGTAATACTGAGACGATAATATCTTATAATCTTGAAACAGAGATATATGAGTTGTGATTTGCAAGTCGGCTACGCATTGGTGATACGAAAACGCATCAGTAACTTGGTGTTATAAAACGTATTATCATGTATGGTTTGATGAGTAAAAGATACAAGCATATGAGTCAATGTTTATTCAATCCTTTTGCCCTAACGGGAAAAGCGATATCTGTGGGCCCCTCGATGATTTGGTGTTGACTTATGTGCTGGGCCCAGCCAGGACTAAATTAATGTGTTCAATTAGAAGTCCTACATCATCACAAATCAGGAATCGGGAAACATAGATTCTGGACAAAGAGGTTGATTGCATTCCATGTCTTTTGTCTAGGGATATCTAGCAGAACGAAGGATTATATGATCACTTATCTTAGGACACGTAACTGACTGGGTCAGAGTTCGGCAGCAGCTTTTTGGAAGCTACAATTTGCTGGTCAAATTTAGAAGGCATACTAGCAATTATAGTTACAGACTTATCCAAGTGGGAGACTGTTGGATTAGGTGTCTAAGCCCATAACTATAATTGGTATGTACTTTAAATGATAGCAGCACAGTCCTTTTGGGTTGCCCTCAAACCTAGCAACCGGACAAGGAAATTATGAAAGGAGAGATATTAATTTATTAATAGATTAATAAATTAATATAAACGAATTTATTAATATGTTAAAAGATTAATATATTAATAAGAAATCATTTTGTTTAATTAATTATTAGCCAGAAATTAATTAGAATTAATTTTGGGGTTAAAAGAATTAATTATAGAGTGCAAGGACTAGTTTGCAATTATCTAATAGTTGAGTGGAAGGCTCTAGAACCCCCTTGGATAAGGGTGGACGAAATCTTTAGGGGAAACCCTAATAATTTCATCCATAGGGGCTTGGATAAGGCCCTTGGGTTTGCTTAGGCCCTAAGCAAAGGATAACTAGGGTTTCCCCTAAACCCTAGATCCCTCAGCTATATAAGGAGCCTCCTGGTTCATATTTTGGTCACTCTCTTTCTTTTGAAGAAACCCTAAGGGCCAAAATTTTGCATACTCCCTCTCCCCTCTCTCCTTTATTTCCTTCTTGCTAGTTTGGGTGTGATTCCATTAGAGGCTTTACACTTGTGGTGCAAAGCTTCCAAGAAGATCAAGATCAAGATCAAGGGATTTATCAATTGTTTACTATAACAATTAAAAGGTATGTAATTACTAAACCCTAGTTTGTTAATTTCAAAATTAGCCTCTCTCCTCTAGGGTTCTTGTTTTGCAATTCAAAGTTGTATGTTCAATAGTTAAAACATAGATCCAAAGTACGTTGCATGTGAACTTAGGAATTGTTTTCTAGTTTATTTGTTTTACCTAAAACCCATCATATATATATATATATGGAAAAGTTCAATAAAGAAACAAACCAAGGAACCAATCCAAAACATCGAAATTTGAAGCGATCAACGGCAAAAGGATGGGTTGTAGACTTTGACAATGGACGCACATGCACCAGATTATAAAAAAAACTCACTTTCTTTTTTTCGTTTAAAATTTTTTTTAGGCCATGTTTGTTTATCGAAAAAAAACCGAGTATACTGTTGTTCACAATTTTTCGTCCTCTTTCCAAAGAGATCCATGATGATATATGAAAAACAAACTTTTTTTTTTCGAAAAAAACTCACTTCATTTTCTTTGTTCAAAAGTTAAGGTTTCTTTATTTATAGAAAAATTTAATAAATATATCAAAATTCATGTTTTTTTATACTTTTTAAACATATATTCGTATTCATGTAAATAAAAAACAAAAAATAACGATATTTCAGTTCAGATTCATATTGTGAACCTGTTCAGATTCATATTTTGAACTTGTTTAGATTCACATTGTGAATCTTCTCATATTCATAGTGTGCATAATAGTAAGTCAGATTCATAATGTGAATCTGAACTGATTGAGCTTTTTCACATTGTGAATGTTAAAAATTGAAATATTTACAGTTTAGATTCAGAGTGTGAATCTACACTGATCGGGGTTTTTCTTTTTTTGTGAACCTTTTCAGATTCATAGTATGCATAATAGCAAGTCAGATTCACAATGTGAATCTGAACTGATCGAGCTTTTTCATATTGTGAATGTTAAAAATTGAAATATTTACAGTTTATATTCACAATGTGAATCTACACTGATTGAGGTTTTTTTTTTCTAGTCGGTGTTGATGTTTATTAATAGATTACAAAAAATTAATATTTTTTTGTATAATTAGTTTTTTTTATTAAAAAAATTAAATATTGAAAAAAACTAACAAAATGAAGTGGGTTTTTTTTCGGAAAAAAAAAAGTTCGTTTCTTATATATCATCATGGATCTCTATGGAAAGAGGACGAAAAATCAAGAACAACGGTATATTCGGTTTTTTTTTTCGATAAAAAATGTGGCCTAAAAGAAGAAGTGGGTTTTTTGGTAAGGAGGTGGATTTTTTACTATAATCCGATGTGTGTGCGTCCAATGTACAATTATACATCTATTTCCTTGGCCGTTGATCATTATGATTTCCGACGCTCACAATTAGTTCCATGTTAACTATGGTTCTCTATTGAACCTACCCTATATATATATATATATATATATATATATATATATATATATATATATATATATATATATATATATATGGGACGGTTCACTTGAGATTAAAAAAAAAGTAAAGATCTTGAGATTCAACCTGAGCCACATATTTCTCATTTGCCGCTCTAACGCTTCAGCGTACCGGCAACAACAGGTTATGTCTAATCATAAATGATTATACATATATGTCTGTTTAGAGACTAATTGATCATAAATGATTATGACAATTGGTGGCAAAAGAGATGGTGGTGACAGAGGTGACATTCGTATAAGTGACAGAGGTGATAGTGGTGGAGTCTGCTGGTGTCAGTGGTGGTTGTAGTGATGGTGGCGGTGACAGTTGTTGTGGCGGGGGAGAACGGAACGGGCGGCGCTATATAATCATTTATGATTATAACAGGGCTGTCGCACCGGTATGCGGAGGTTTAGAACGGCAGATGTGGAATACATGACTGAGGTTGAATCTCAAGATCTCTATTTTATTTTTAATTTCAACGGAACTTAACTATATATATATATATATATATATATATATATATATATATATATAGAGAGAGAGAGAGAGAGAGAGAGAGAGAGGCAAAAGTTCAACAAGGAACCACGTTAAACCATACAACCAAGGAACCATTATTTTTTCAAGTTTTAGATCTTGTTTTTCATCGAAAAAAAAAATTCTAAAAATATAGAAATTCATAACTTTTTATCTTCTTCCCATTGGTATTAAAATTGATAATTTTTATTTTTACTTTTTTTATCTGTTCAGATTCACATTATGTATCTGCACTATAAATCATTAATTTTGTATAAATTTACTATATGTATGTGCACAAATTCACAGTGTGAATCTGCACAGATTTCACAGGGTGAATCTATACAAATTCACAGTGTGAATTTGAATAGATCGATTTTTTTAATCAATTTTGAAAGCAATGGATGGAGGATAAAAAAATTATGAATATCTATATTTTTAATTTTTTTATTTTGATGAAAAATTTGCTCTAAAAGTTGAGAAAATATTGGTCTCTTCGTACTAATGTTTAAAATGGTTCCTTGCTGAACCCAACCACATATATATATATATATATATATATATATATATATATATATATTTGGATGCATGTTCAAATGAGAACAAATGAAAGCAAATTTTGACCACTAATTTATACTTTAGAAAACAATATGTCACACACTCATACACAAACACAAATACACACACACACACACACACACTCTCTCTCTCTCTCTCTCTCTCTCTCTCTCTTCTTTCTCTCTATCATCTTGAAGCTAGATCTGAACCATTATGATATCACTGGACCACTGCTGGAACCACTGTAACGCCGTCGGAACCACCGGATCGGCTCCTCTTCTCTCCCTCCATGTCTACTTGTTTGTCATCTCCCTCTGTCTTCCATTTTCAGAAACCACCTCCTCTGCCTATGCACTTACCACCACCTTACCGTCATTGGATTCTGCTTGTTTACCACCTCCTTACCTTCATCGGATTCTGCTTGTTTACCACCTCCTACCTTCTAACTTTTACCAGATCTTATTACACCAACCACCGAATATCGTATAGCAGCCATCAAATCTCGATTTGCCGGATAACACTAATCCTGCTTCCTCCTTTACCTAACACCATAGATGTCTCCTCTTCCTTCCTATAGCCACCGGTGTTGTTGCATCGTTTCCTACAACCTCATGTATCTCTCTCTCTCTCTCTCTCTCTCTCTATATATATATATATATATATATATATATATATATATATATATATCTTTCTCTCTCAAACGATCTGTTCTATATGGTTTTTTTTTTATTTATTTTTTATAAATCACTTTCTAAGATGTAATAATATCAATTGTCTGGTTTTTTGCTAAATTAGCATTAGTTTTGTTGTTAAATCTTATACGCATTCATGTGGATGCTTCATAGTTTTATTAAAATAAATACTAATTTTTGGCATTGTTTTTCTAATTTTAGGTTTTGTGTTTTTGAGTTGATTTGGTTTATGATCTGTGAATTATTAGCACTTCAATTGTTACATCCATAAAATCACAGGGTAAAATTTTCATTTTTAATATAAACATTCAAACAAAGAAAGCATTCCAGCTTAAAACAATTATCTGAGTAAATCCCAAAATCGTGAATTGCGGAAAACACGAGTGTATGCGTTGCGATCAAGCCTAGTCGTTCCCTTTTGAACCGGAAGTGCCTGAAACCATAAGCCACAACTACAAGCACAAAGCTTAGTGAGTTCCCCAAATACCACATATCATACATATCAAACAAGCCATACATGCCATACATAACCAATCAATCAATAAAAGTGCTATGTGCCAACCATAGTCTTGTGATTATGCCATGAGCCGCCTCGTGGTCTACCTTGCCAGGACGGGGGCCAAAACTGTGGGTCTTAAAGACAAGTGCCAGGAGCCACCTCCGGGTCTTCCATGCAAGCATCACAAAGACAACTAGCATGCAATCTACATTACTTAATTAATTAACTGTCAGAGTTCAGACTCTGGTCTTGCATACAGTTTGCCAGGAGCCGCCTCCTAGTCTTTCATACAAACAGCCAAGATTTACCCCCGCGTCTTCCTACAATACATAAACCAAATGGGCCGACATTGATGCCTTCGAACCATAGAATAATTAGGAGACTCACCTAGAATGTAGAAGCTCAGTGAAAGAAATACCTAGCTGCTGCCATGACGACACCTCCGAGCTATCATATCAAAATAACACCCAATTAGCAACTGGGTTCCATTCTAAGGCCCAACATCCATACTTGGGGTAAAATGACTATTTTACCCCTGACCCAACATGAACCAAAACTGAGGCCCAAATCCAAAAGATCCACAAAGTCCCACTAATTGCCCAATTTTCTAAAGAGGGCCCAACCCCATATGTGCCTTATCATAAGCCCATAATTTCCTTAGTTACAATTCAAATTACCTCAAGTACCCCTTAGGACATACTTGGTCAAAGAGAAAAGTCAAAAGTCAAGATCAACAATCCATGTTGACCCAACACGCTATGCTGTCCTTCAACACGCCATGTTTCTCCATCAACTTTGAATCGGGAAAAACCAAGCCAGCATGCCGTGTTGACCAACAATCATGTCGTGTTCTCCTAAGACCCAAAAGCTTAATACATTAAGCTACCTTCACCGAATCCAAGAGCTCTAAAGCTCAGTTCATGACCAAAACGTGATCTAGAAGGGTAAAACTTTACCCCTAGGAACCGCTGACATGGGTCCAAACCTAAACCCTAGTCTTAAAAGTGTAACGACCCAAATTATCACGTCCAAAAATTTCATTTTTGATTAAGTGATTTGCAAAATATTTATAACATAATATCAACTGACCATATCATTTCATAAAAAACATGTCTCGTGTCTGAAAACTAAATCGTAAAAACATAATAATGTCAGAGTACAAATCCCAGAATAACTCATAGTGCGGAAAACAATGCGTGTGTATGATGTGCCGCTACCGCGCCAGCTCCTTCCCCTTAGCTGAAGAGGTACCTGAAACCAAAACTATAAATTGTCAGCACGAAGCTTAGTGAGTTCCCCCATCGTACCACATACCATACAATCACATAACATACATACTACCGGGCAATTCTGGGGTTCACGACCTACCCAGTACGACCATTCTGGGGTGGCGACCTACCCATACGGCCATTCTGGGGTGCCCACCTACCCATGCGGCCATTATGGAGTGCCGTCCTACCCATGCGGCCATTTTGGGGTGCCGTCTTACCCGTGCCAAGCCATTATGGGGTGTAGTCCTACCCGTGTCAAGCCATTCTGGGGTGTTGACCTGGCCGTTGGTCCTAACAACCGACCCTCGGGAACTATTCCACCCCCTACTGCTACTATCACATATATCATCACATAAACATATTATCAGACATATCTGGGGTGCCCGAACTACACTTCGGTCCTAACAACCGAACTTGGGGACTATTCCCCTCCTACTACCACTATCAAATATAACATATCATGCCAGCATATAAACATATCATCACATATTGTCAGATATATATGGGGTGTCTGACCTACCCTTCGGTCCTAACAACCGAACTCTACTACTACCACATATAACATATCATGCTAGCATATAAAAAATCAGGTAGTAGCAAACCTAGATGATATAACAAAGACAATCATATAACATACAACTCCTACTGGTGGGCCGACATTGTGGTCGTAGACCCACCGGTACTGGAAGGTAACTCACCTCGTAGTAGCTGCTGAACTGTGCGAGAATCCTCTGACTGCTGCCGCTGCTGCTCCGAAAATCCTCCGGCTATAATTCCCACAAAACACTTAGTCATACACTCCTAACTGTTCTTAGGGTAAAATGATCGTTTTACCCTTGAACAAGTCAAAGTCAAAGTCAACTTCCAGTTGACCTGACTCGTCGAGTTGGCTCGCCAACTCGCCGAGTCCCTATCCCTTTACTCGTCCTCATCCATGACCCCACTCGTCGGGTTGGGCCATCAACTCGACGAGTTCTTCTCTCATATGAACATCAGATGAAAACTCATCCGACTCGTCGAGTTGATGAACATCTCGTCGAGTTCACCTTCATCTGATGAACAAGTTCTGTCCTCGACTCGCCGAGTTGATGAACAACTCGTCGAGTTCATGTTTATCCGTAAGAAGATTGCCTTGGACTCGCCGAGTCTGCTCATGCACTCGCCGAGTCCCATGAATTTCCAGAACAATGGCTTAGTCCAGAATGTTGGGTCACTCCCCGGGACTCCCTAGAACCTTTCCACACTTAACTGGGTCCTTTTGACCCTCACTGAATGGGACAGAAAGCTTGGACTCGCCGAGTCCAAGAATGGACTCGTCGAGTCGGTCACATCCCTTCACTAACACTTCGATTTCTAATGTACAACCCTTGATCAAAAGATAGATCTATGCTTCTACAATCGATCTAGCACGTAAAGTTACAACATTTACGTGCTTGCATGGGACTTTGAGCTCAAAAGGTCCTAAAACAAGCTCTTACAATGCATGGGACCTTCTTTGAGTGCAAAAGCCACTCCTTTCTGCCTTGTAACCCCTCTAAGGACCCAGATCCGAGACATCAAGCCCCAACCATGCTTGCAAACATGGTTGGTGAACAAAATGGCTTAGAAAAGCACTAAAACTCCAAAAAATGAGATTTATCTAAAGAGAAAACAAGGTATAGACTTTATACCTTCTGAAGACTGCAAATGATGTTCAAAATCGGATCCCTCAAGCCTCCTCTTGATCCTTCAAGATTTTCCTTCCTTCCTTGGATCACAAAAGCACCAAAATCACTCCAAATGCCTTAGGTTGCTTTAATACGACTAGGGTTTGCTAAGGGGGTCTTCTGGGAGCAAATGGGACAAAGGAGGCCGAGTTAAGGTGTTTAAATAGGGTGCAAACCCTCAGATTAGGGTTTTTGTCCAAACAGGGCCTACTCGCCGAGTCCGAGACTAGACTCGTTGAGTCCACATCTTAAAGTACGCGTGTCATCCCTCTACTACTTGGTGTGTTGGTCCTTCAACTCGCCGAGTCCAAGGCCAAAATGCAAAATATTTTAAAGAAGAGAATACGTACCAAGAACCAGGTGCTACAAATCTCCCTCACTTATTTTAGACTTCATCCTCGAAGTCTGCTGCTCAATCCTGAAACAGCTCGTGGTCATGCTCCATCATCTCGTCCACCGGCTCCCAAGTCCACTCTGACCCCTTCCGGTGCTGCCATTGCACCTTCACGAGTTCCACTCTCTTGTTCTTCAGATCCTTCGACTTCCGGTCGAGGATTGCCACCGGTCGCTCAATGTAGTTTAGGCTGCCATCAACCTGAATGTCCTCCAAGGGTACCACTGCTGAGACGTCCACCAGGCACTTTCGCACCTGAGAAACATGGAAAGTGTTGTGTATTTGACTGAGTTCGGCTGGCAAATCCAGCCTATACGCCACCTCGCCCACCCGGGCTACAACCCTGAACGGTCCAATGAACTTGGGGCCCAAGTTGCCCCGCTTCCTAAATCGGATAACGCCTTTCCATGGAGACACCTTCAGGAGAACCATATCCCCTACCTGGAACTCCAGGTCTGATCGGCGTTTATTGGCATAGCTTTTCTGCCGACTCTGAGCAGTCTAAAGCCTGCTCCGGACCTGTTGTATCTTCTCTGTCGTCTTGGGCACTACCTCGGTGCTCCCCATCACCCTCTGGCCAACCTCGCCCTAACATATCGGGGTCCTGCACTTCCTCCCATATAGCATATCGAAGGGAGGACGATCAATGCTCGCATGATAACTATTGTTATAGGAGAACTCTGCCAATGGAAGGTAGGTATCCCAGCTACCTCCAAAGTCTAACACGCAAGCTCGCAACATATCCTCCAGGGTCTGGATGGTCCACTCGCTCTGACCATCTGTCTGCGGGTGAAAGGCGGTGCTAAAATGTAGACGAGTACCCAGCTCGTCATGAAACTTCTTCCAAAATCTGGAAGTGAACCACACATCCTTGTCTGTAATCACCGATACTGGCACCCCGTGTCGCGCCACTACCTCCCTGATATAGATATCGGCCAACATTTCGGCCGAAATACTCTCCTGAATCTGGATAAAATGGGCGCTCTTGGTCAATCGATCGACGATGACCTAAATCGAATCCACTCCCCACGCGGTCCTGGGAAGCTTTGTGATAAAATCCATCGTAATATCTTCTCATTTCCACAGCGGAATATCCAACGGTTGCATCTTGCCGTATGGCCTCTCGTGCTCGTCCTTGACCTTCCTGCAGGTCAAGCACCGCTTCACGTACCATGCTACATACCACTTCATGCAGGGCCACCAATAGTCCAGACGAAGATCCCTATACATCTTTATCGCCCAGGATGAATGGAGAAACGAGATTTGTGCGCCTCCTCCATCAGAATCTGGCGCACACCCCCGAGGTACGACACCCACACCCTATGGTGTGGTCTCAGTAATCCTCGGCTGTCATAGTCGAAGGAGGAAACCTGCCCCACAATCCGCTCGCTCTTTCGATGTTCCTATTTCATGGCCTCCTGAATCCGCTCCAACAGCGGAGTCACCACTGTCATCCTCAGGCAGATATCCCTGATCGGCGCTGCCTTGCGGCTAAGCGCATCGGCCACCACATTGGCCTTCCCCGGGTGATAAAGGATCTCGCAATGGTAATCGTTTACCACGTCCATGTTGGATAAGGTGTCTAAGTCCATACCTTATTTGGTATATACTTGACCCGACCCGACATGGTCCATTTGGGTTGCACTTCACCCAAATGATTTATGGATAATATTATGACAATTGTATACTTATGGTTTATTAATATATTATAAGTTATAATATATTAATATGAAGTCATGTTATTTAATTAGCTTTTAGTCTTAAATTAATTATGAAATAATTTAGTGATTAAAAGGAAGACTAATTAAATCATGGGCTATTATATTTATATAGTGTGGGCTAACACTCATTTGGAAATAGGCTAAGCTTGTATGGAAGTCCATGGATGATCCATGGAGCTTTTAACCCATGGATCCTTAGAAAGGAAAAGACATGGGTTATTAGTGTTTTACCCTAATCATGCACACTATATAAACAAGCTTAGGTTGCATGAACTTGACCCTAGTGTGTGAAAAAAAAGGTATGGCCGATTTCTTGAATCAAAGTATATAGTTTCATAAGTTTTCCAAGTTTGTGGTGATTTGTGAGTCCACTTGAGGCATTCACATTATTGGTGCTAGGCTCTCAAACTCCAAACAATCAATCACTATTAAAAGGTATATCATTCTTCTAGTGTTTTATGATTCTAGTTCTTCATGCCATGCTAGTTAGGATGCAAACCTTGGAAATTATTATTTGCATGTATTTTAGAGAAAACATAGATCCATGGTTTATTAGGGTTGCATGTACACTTAGGAGTGTTAGAATGCTCAAAACCCAACAGTGGTATCAGAGCCTAGGCTTGTTATCTTAAATACTTGATGCAAATTGCTGAAAAACATCGAAAATATGCATTCTGCATAGATGACTCGCCGAGTCCATGCACATATTCAACCAACTCGCCGAGTCAGTTCATGCACTCGACGAGTTGGCAGGCCTGAGTGCATATTTTCGAGTTTTGGTGCTGGAATTGGTCTAGAATCATTAACTTAAAATGTTTTGAACTTATAAAACCTATTTTTGATGTGGTAATGATGATGGTGGACCAATTTCAAAGTTATAATCAAAGTTTCAAGTTTATATATGCTTATATGATTCTTGAAAGTTGTTGATTATGAATGTTCATGAATTTATGAGTTTTGATAGATCATAGGAATTCTTTGCAAATTGTTTGATAAAATAATTCTTGATCTTTATGACATTGAATGAACTCCATAACTTGTCCTCAAGTTATGGAATTCCAAAAGTTTTTCTTTTAAATGTTTTTTTAAGAAGTCATAAGTTACACTTTTGAAGAGTTTTTTTTTCTAATAAATGTTTTATGGACTCCATAACTTGTCCTCAAGTTATGGATTTCCAAGAGACTCTTCATTAAAAGTTTTAAACACTTAATTAAAACTCATAAGTTATGAATATCCAAAAGTTTATGAATTGTTCAAAACTTGCCCTCAAGTTTTGGAATTTGTAAAGTCTCACACAAACTTTAATTCCATACCCTAGAATTTTTAAAAGTTAAAATTTAACCCTTATACTATTATAAGATTAATGGTTAATAATTATATATGTATAAGAACAAGTCGTTTTACCGTTAGTAGGCCTCATTCACGAAGCCGGTCTATAAGGGGGGTATAAGGTTGTTGCCTATAAAATGGCAGTCGCTAGCCGAACGGGTAGGACAATGACTTTAAATTCTCATTAAAAGTATAATGATTATTATAAAGTAGCTAAATATTTTAATTCCCAATCTTAGTTACTTTAGGAAAAATGTGAACATGGTGCTAGCCTATGGAATTCGCACTTTGTACCTTACCAAGTCATTGGTGGAGCGTTTGTGGTTAACCGGCACACTCACTTGGACTAGTAAGGATCACGAAGGGTGACTTAATGTTTGTCATAGATCAATGGAGCGTGTGTGGTTAACCGGCACACTGATTCGGTGATAATATTAAGGGTACCATGTGAATTAGATTGGTTATTCACACCTTGTTTTGTGATCCTCGGCATCCCAGTCACAAAATTTGAGAGGGCACACTCGAGATTGAAACATGCCATTGAAAAGTTCAATGAATCTCAAAAGATCTAGGAGTTTCAAATCCAATTAAAACCTAATAAATTATTTCGTTTTTCATGGTGGAAATTGGTGAATCGTCATTCTCCTACCTTAAAATATTTTATAGCTTGGATTACGGCATCCCTCTTCCAAGTTATAAAATATTGTGTTGGGTCCTAGCCTTAATATTTCATATTGGGTATTATAATAAGGACTTAAAAATCAACTAACTTTATTTTCTCCCACTATAGATGTCTTGTTCAGATAACTATGATCTTCCTAAATCTCTTGAAGACGGTGTCCCTCAACATCATGCTGCTAACTGGGTTCTTCAGACACTTCCGGAGTCATATAGTGACTTCATTAAGTACTACTCTGTGACAGATCATGACATGACTCTTACTGATCTTTCTTATTTGCTCATTGCTACTGAATCAGAAATGTTTTGGCGCACTGGAAAAGTAAATATTAGTGAAAGGTCAAATTCTCAAATTTCCATGGACATGGATAATGGTAACATTGGAAGTCTAGAAAAGCTTTCTCTTCCCAATGGAAAGGGATCGGCCTTGGTCAACCCGGTTAACCAAAAGATAAAGGGAAAGGCTAAGTCTGTGATTGTCTCGTGTACCATTCCCAAAGATTCTATATGTTTTTATTGTCATAAAAAGGGACATTGGAAGCGAAGCTGCCCTGAATACCTGAAAGATTTGAAAGCAAAAAGAGACAAAATGGTTGACTCTGCTTCAGGTAAGTCCACTATCTAACTTTGTTGAAGTTCCTAATTGTTGATTCTTATTACATGATGTGACTAGATTGCATCTTGATGTTTAGCAGGATCAAGCAAAAGGAAGGAAGCTTAATAGAAGAGTATGCTGAATCTGATCGCGAAAATGGATTTTTATCGCATGGTTCGAGGATCGGATTTTTGAGCTACTACTTAGAAGTTATGATAGATTGCTAGGGAATATGTAATAGCATAGTTTCCATTTAGAGTTGCATTATAAGGAATATTTTTTTCCGCATTTTAATAAAGAAATAAAAGTTTTGTTTATTCTATTTTATATTATATCCCCTTACAATGGCATTTATGGAAAATTGATGTTTGTATGTTTCTAGCAATATTGGAAATATGAGTTTGATTCTCTGATTTGTGGTAGTGTCTGGATTTAACACATGAGGAAAGTTTCTCATCACCCAAGTTTCAATTGGACAAAAACTTGGAATCATTCAAGATGTATTGTATGATGAATGAGAATTTTCATCTTTGTAAAATTAAGACTAATTCATTGATCACATGCATATGTGAGTCAATTGAAGGACTAAGGATTAAGGCACACTGGGTGTGTGTTGGTCAAGGTCCACCACAAAGATCGATTCGTCATGATTTACTAAAGATTAGTAAATATGGTTATACTAATAAGGTTAAGTATAATTCTGTAACATTGGAAAAGTTTCAATGTATGGCGGAACGGATAAGAAGAATCAAATTAGGCAGAAAGATAAAAGTTTCTCAAATCTGAAAAGATGGGAGAGTACTTTAGTATCATGTTTTATGACCATCTTAATGATTATGGAACCATATCACAAATTCATACTCTAAGGACATCTTGGTGCATTCTTATGACTAAGAAGAGGGGTCATGAATTGTTGGAATGGTCAAAATCAAGAAGATGAATCATACTTCGTTCCAAAACAATTCTTAGAGTTATACTCCAAGATTGTAACATTGAGTGACATAAAGTAAGGTTTATTAACACTAGTCAAATGTAAGAGTAAAATGTTTTCTACTCTTATACATTTGAAATTGGTAAGTTGTGATGTTTTGGATAAGACAAAGACCAACTAAGACCAATTATGTGTTTATCTTGATAAGAATCCGCACTCACTCTTGAATATTTGTTTTTTTTTGTCGAGGAATGGTTCTTGACAAAGAGAAACTTATATCTCAAGAGGACAGTGGGAGTCTTAAAGGTCTTGAAAGTTTCAAGAGCTAATCAAGGATAAAACCTATAGTTTATCACTAGCACACGACTTGAGGTTTGTAACCTATCATGTTGACACAATTCTTCTGCCAATTAAGTTGACTATGCATATGAGTTCTGTTAGTTCTAAATTGTGAGCATAACAGCTTGGAAGCATTGGTGGGCCTTGTGCTACCAGGTCACAAGAAATTAAGATTTAACAAGTTCAATCCATGTAAGGATGAATTTGTCACTAACCATGTCTTGTGATTATGGTTTTGACAAATTCACATGGATAGGAACTCATACACTATAAAATCTAAGTGTCATAAGGTTTCCCTCCGATTCATGAAAATGATGGGGAGGAAACGCTTTCACTAAGTAGATTTTAAGTAGATAGCAATTGTGATATTTGCATTTTCAAAAGTCGTTAGTGGAGCATGTGTGGTTAACCGCCACACTAACATGGACTTGTGAGAAATGGCAAAGGTCTAAACAATTGAGACTCTGATTACAGCATCCGTTTTCATAGTTCTTGAAATTGTTTAGACACACATGTGAGCTATCTAAGGAAAGGTGTATGAATCTAAATTTTAGAAGTCCAACCGATTTCTGAATACATGTCAAATCTAGTGGGAGCATAAGTGTTATGCTAATAATCACCATGTTAGTGGGAGCATGATAATTATGATTATTATTATTGCAAGCTAGCAATGTTAATTATAGAAAAACAAAAGTTTCAATTCGTGAAGTTGCAGGGGTTGAAAAATTGTTTTGCTATAATTAAGGGAGAGGAAATTATACTTCATTTCAATTCTAAAAGCTTAGATTGAGTTTTTAATCATCTTTAGTCAAGGATATATATATATATATATATATATATATATATATATATATATATATATGTGTGTGTGTGTGTGTGTGTGTGTGTGTATTTTATGTTGGAATGATTCAACTTAAAGAAATTCAATATATATTGCGTTTTCAAAAATTCGATTATGATTACAGCGTCCCTCTTCATAGTTAAATTTTGAAAACATGGAAAATAAAAAAATATTGTAGCAAAAGACTGGTCTAGTATCATGTCTTTATGTGAAACATCATGAATCGTGTCCCATATGCTTCGGATATAGGATCGATTGCATGTGCTATAATATTCAACCTTTATAAATTTTCCAAATGCTTAGGGCATTAAGAAGGGAAAAGTCTAGAACGGGATATGACTAAAGTGATTAAGAAATTGTCGAGGACAGTCTGAGGTTCGCCAAAGATTGGTTGCTCAGGGACAGTTGGAAGTATGATGTAAATTGTTGGAAAGGAGCATATTGACATATTCTGAAAAGAGGTAACTCTTGTTCGAAAATGATAGTCAAAATGGGATTATGAAAATGTCTTCATAGGTGAAAGTTATTCAATCTGTGTAAGATTAGGAAAACCTTTATGCAAGAAGGATGTTCAAAGCAATGTACTTTGAATATGAGACTTCATTTCCATAGAGTTGATCTCCTTTGGAATACTCTGTAATGACTGTTGACAAGTTTTGTGACTTTGTGCATAATCATTACAAGAGGAACATTGCATAAAAGTTTAAAATCTAACAGTTTTTTGGTAAACGGTAGGAATTAGGAATTCTTACATTTACAATAAGTATTTGGGATTGTGAAATGAGCATCATTAGAATCATGTTCAATTGATCTATTTCACAAAAGTAAAGATCATAGATAAACATAGTGTGCATACTTGGAGTATGGCATAACTATTGTTTAGAAAACAAAGTGTACATGCTAGGAGAATGGGACAATTGTTGTTTTATTCAAGTATTAAGTTGATTATTTGAAACATTATACAATGAATAATGTGTAATCAATATGGTGATAAATAAAAGGTGGTTCTATTTATATTCAAAAGGGTTCTGAGACCATATTAGATTCGATTATTATTGTGTTTCACTTTGCATGTTTGACTTCCAGAATAGCTAGGTTATTCTTTCCGAATGACTAAGTTATTTAAACACTCCACAGTCGTTCATATGTTGGAAGTAGGTATGAATTAAGACTGTCATGAATCGAGGTTGTAGATGGCTAAATGTGTTTAGACATAAAAATGGTTGCTACAACATTCATGAGTGCTCATAAGTTATGAGTATTGAAATTAACCCATGCTCACTTGTATCACTTCATGGAATTTATCTCGAGTGATCGTGAGACGGTAATATCATATAAGTCTTCAAACCTAGAGATATGAGTTGTTTCCTGTGAGTTGGTTGTGCATTGATTGCACGAAAACGCATCAGTAACTTGATGTTATAAAACGTGCCTTTGTGTACAATTCAACAAGTAGTAGAACAAGCATATGATTCGAAGTTTATCTATTCCTTCTAGAAATAGAAGCGATAGTTGGGCCCCTCGATGATTTTGTTTTGACCTATGTACCAGGCCTGGTCAGAACTAAATTGATGTGTTCGATTAAGTTCTTTGTCAAACAAACTAGAAATCGGGAAACAAACCGCTGGACAATAAATAAGACGTTGTTCCATGTATTTTTCTGGCTGATATCATGAGAACAGAGGATTATATATTCACTTATCTAAAATGGCACTTCATAGTTCAACAGAGTTTTCGAGAGCTACGATTGCTGGTTGGTTCCTGAAGTAATATAGGCAAATATAGTTATTAGACTTATCCAAGTGGGAAACTGTTGGATAAGGTGTCTAAGTCCATAACTTATTTGGTATATACTTGACCCGACCCGACATGGTCCATTTGGGTTGCACTTCACCCAAACGATTTACGGATAATATTATGAGAATTGTATACTTATGGTTTATTAATATATTATAAGTTATAATATATTAATATGAAGTCATGTTATTTAATTAGATTTTAGTCTTAAATTAATTATGAATTAATTTAGTGATTAAAAGGAAGACTAATTAAGTCATTGGCTATTATATTTATATAGTGTGGGCTAACACTCATTTGGAAATGGGCTAAGCTTATATGGAAGTCCACGGATGATCCATGGAGCTTTTATCCCATGGATCCTTGGAAAGGAAAAGACATGGGTTATTAGGGTTTTACCTTAATCATGCACACTATATAAACAACCTTATGTTGCATGAAATTGACCCTAGTGTGTGAAAAAAAGGTATGGCCGATTTCTTGAAGCAAAGTATACACTTTCATAAGTTTTCCAAGTTTGTGGTGATTTGTGATTCCACTTGAGGCATTCACATTATTGGTGCTAGGCTCTCAAACTCCAAACAATCAATCACTATCAAAAGGTATGTCATTCTTCTAGTGTTTTATGATTCTAGTTCTTCATGCCATGCTAGTTAGGATGTAAACCTTGGAAATTATTATTTGCATGTATTTTAGAGAAAACATAGATCCAAGGTTTATTAGGGTTACATGTACACTTAGGAGTGTTAGAATGCTCAAAACCCAACAGTCTATCCACCGACGCTACCTCATGTTTAGATTCGGCTGATCCATGAGGTACCTCAAACTCTTATGGTCCGTGTAGATGGTACAACGAACCCCATAGAGGTTATGACACCAAATATTGAGGGTGAACAAAATAGCCCCCCAGCTCCAAATCATGCGTCCGGTAGTTCGCCTCGTGAGGCTTCAGCTGCCTCGACGCGTAGGCGATGACATGCCCTCTCTGCATCAATAGTGCGCCCAACCCTGAGATGGACGCATCACAGTACACAACAAAATCCTCCATGCCTTCTGGTAGGGATAAGATTGGCGCCTCGCACAATCTCTGCCTCAATGTCTTGAACACGGCTTGCTGCTCAGGCCCCCATCGAAAGACCACGACCTTCCTTGTTAGCATGGTCAGGGGTACGACTATCTTGGAGCAATCCTGTATGAATCTCCGATAGTAGCCAACTAATCCTAGGAAAATCCGAATCTCAGATGGAGACTTCAGAACCTCCCATCTCATCACGGCCTCCACTTTAGCCGGGTCCACTGAAATCCCATTCTGGTTGACGAGATGCCCAAGGAATTGTACCTCGCGCAACCAGAACTCACACTTGGAGAACTTAGCATACAAGTTATGTCTCCTCAAGGTCTCCAGCACCTCCCGCAGGTGCTCCTCGTGCTCCTCCTGCATCTTGGAATAAACCAAGATATCATCAATAAACACTATCACCGACCGGTCTAACATCGGTCTACACACGCGGTTCATGAGGTCCATAAATGCGGCAGGAGCATTAGTGAGCCCGAAGGGCATCACCATAAACTCGTAGTGCCTATAGCGCATCTGAAATGCAGTCTTCTGTACATCCTCCTCTCTGACCCTCATCTCATGATATCCTGAAAGTAAATCAATCTTGGAGAACCAAGATGCTCCATGTAGCTGTTCAAAGAGGTCATCAATCCTCGGGAGTGGGTAACGGTTCTTCACCATTACCTTGTTTAGCTCCCGATAATCTATACACATCCGATGCGACCCCTCCTTCTTCCTCACAAACAGAATCGGGGCTCCCAGGGAGAACAACTCGGTCTAATGAATCCCTTGTCTAACAGCTCCTGCAGCTGTGTAGACAACTCCTGCATCTCAGGAGGAGCCAACCGATACGGTGCCTTGGCTATCGGAGCCGCACCAGGGACTAGGTCGATCGTAAACTCCACCTGCCTCTCCGGAGGTTTCCCTGGAAATTCCTCGGGGAATACATCCATAAACGCTCGCACCACGGGCACATCATCCATTGTCGCCATACCCATCTACCGGGTGTCAATGACATACGCGACATATCCTACGCAATCATGCTGAAGGTAACGCCTAGCCCTTGCCGCTGAACATACCGCTGGTCCTTGTTGTGGCCTCTCGCCCTGAACTACCAACTATCCCCCACTTGGGATCCTGATCTGAACCAGCTGCTATGCGCAATCTATCACTGCCCAATTAGGGCTCAACCAATCCATGTCTATAATCACCTTGTTCCCTCTCAACGGAATAAGAACAAGGTCTACCAGATAACGCTCCTCGAATATTCTTAACACACAGTCTCGGAATACCGTCGATGCTCGCACCGATCGGTCATCTGCAATCTCTACGTCTAAAGGGCAATCCAACATGACCAAAGACTCAGGTAACTTCTTGCTAAGTGCAAAAGAGACAAATGATCGAGTAGCACCCGAATCAAACAATACCTGAACTGGAATACCGTTCACATGGAACGATCCTAAGCAGAGCACATACATAACATATAAAAATCACAACAGCATATCATAACAGCATAAACAAGAAGTGATACCCGTCACCACATCGGGTGCAGCGCGTGCCTCCTCGGTAGTTAACTGGAATGCTCGGCTCCTCACCACTGGAGCCTCTGCCTTGCCCTGCCGGCCATCAGTGATCTGCAGGGTCGCTGGAGCTGGCGCCTTCACTGGCGCTGATGCTGTTGTCAAATAGGGGCAATTGGCCTTCTTGTGGCCCCTCTGGTTGCAGTGGAAACACAGCAACTCAGACGTCTGAACAACCGGTGCAGGGGCAGTACAGTCCTTGCTGAAGTGCCCCGTCTTACCGCACTTATAGCAGCCCGACGATCCCAATCTACATGCCCCCTCATATGGCCTGCCACATTTCCGGCAGCGGCTCGGTCCTGACTGGCCTTTCGGCCTACCATCTGATCCGTTGGGCTTCTTCCCCGAAGCCCCAGTCACCTGACCCTCCTCAGTCTTCCTCTTTCGGACATGCTCCAGATCAATCTCCCTTTCCCTAGCCCTGGCAATCATGGAATCCAGGGTAGGGCAAGCGGAAAAACTAACATGCTCCTAAATGTCGGCTCGCAACATGTCATGATAGTGGGTCCTCCTCATATCCTCATCTCCCACATACTGGGGCACCAATAATTCCCTCTCCCGGAACTTGGCGATAATCTCCGCCACAGTCTCCGTAGTCTGCCTCATGTCCAAAAACTCTCTGGCCAACTGCTGAAGCTCTACAGTTGGTGCAAACTCCGCCTTGAATCTGGTCACAAAGTCTGACCAGGTCATAGCCTCCACAGCCGAGGCACCCAATGAGTCACCAACAGAATCCCACCAGTCTCTAGCTCTGTCTCTCAAACACCCTACTGCATATCTCACCTTCGACCCCTCGGGGCAAAAGCTGGTCAATTGTGTGGACTCAATGTCTGTAATCCATCGTCTGACAGCAATGGGGTCCTTCGCCCCATGGAAATCCGGCGCACCACTGCCCCTGAAGTCCTTAAAGGACATTGTGCGGGATCCTGACTGGCCAGACGCCATATCACTCCTGAACGCCCTGAGGCGATCCTCCATCAGCTCAACTATCCCTTCCTTGATCGACCCGAAGATGATGGGGGTCGACTCTGGTGATCTATGACGCGATGAACTCGCGTAGCCTCCCATCTACTGGCTCGAAACCTGATCCCGAAACCGATCCCTCTCCTGAACTGCCAACTACTGGCCTCTGTCGTAGTACCACCATGTTGTAAGACATAATACCAACCGTTAGTGATACCGATACCTCTAGAGGGATCACATCCACTACAAGTTCCCTGGTCTTGCCTCAGCCTTCCTTAATTCGGCTACGGGTCCTCTGCTTTCAGTAGTACGGGCCCATACTACCTTCCACATCTATCCGTACCTTCCTCAAGGTCTGCCTTGACTCCACCAAGTCCCTTTCACCACTAGTGATTCTCTGCTATTCCCATTCTAGGCTTACCCTAGGGAAAATCTCTGACTCCACCCAAACTGGTCCTCGGCCGGTGAAGGCCTCCTTGTAATGCCAGTTAGCCATTACCTGAATATCATCACATGTGATAAGGCTTAGATAATCCTTCGAGTAACAAACTCGTCCCTACAACGGTTAGACTCAGACAAGAGCTGCGTAATAGGGCCAAATCCAGCACTCTGAGATTATTCAACCCTAATCACATGTGACGTGACGTATTCACCTAATGGCTAACTCTCATCACTCAGAGTCCCTCAAAGCACAAAGCAAGCGGCATTCGGACACAGGAAAACTACTCAAGCAAATCTGTTCTCATAATGAGAAGCTACACTAGCATACACTGCTAAGCTCTTACTATCAGGCATAACCAAAGCAGGCTATCCTACTGCTGTCTACTCAATACTAACATGTAGTTCACATAAGCTGAAGCACATATAGCGGGCACATAAGGCATCATTCCTAGATCCTTAGTCCTATTCTAGCATGCTATTATACTAAATCTGATAAACATAGTATAACATTGTATGGGTACTTTGGGGAATACTTACTTGAGCTCGGCCGATTGCGCACATCACACACTTGTTCCTTCTCAAAAACTCTTCTGTCTTATTCTCTAGAAAACCATATTCTTATAAAATCTTTTAATCCCTCTATTTGAGTCCAGACACCCCCGAAGGTGTGTCCGAATCCCTCAAATCAGGGCTCTGACACCAACTTGTAACGACCCAATTTTTTCAAGTCCAAAAATTTCATTTTTGATTAAGTGATTTGCAAAATATTTATAACATAATATCAACCGACCATATCATTTCATAAAAAACATGTCTCGTGTCTGAAAACCGAATCGTAAAAACATAATAATGTTAGAGTACAAATCCCAAAATAACTCATAGTGCGGAAAACAATAGGTGTGTATGATGTGTTGCTACCGCGCCAGCTTCTTCTCCTTAGCTGAAGAGGTACCTGAAAACAAAACTATAAACTGTAAGCACGAAGCTTAGTAAGTTCCCCCATCGTACCACATACCATACAATCACATAACATACATACTGTCGGGCAATTATGGGGTGCCCGACCTACCCGGTACGACCATTCTGGGGTGCTGACCTACCTGTACGACCATTCTGGGGTGCCGACCTACCCATGCGGCCATTATGGGGTGTCGTCCTACCCATGTGGCCATTCTGGGGAGCAGTCCTACCCGTGCCAAGCCATTCTGGGGTGCCGTCCTACCCGTGTCAAGCCATTCTGGGGTGCTGACTTGCCCGTTGGTCCTAACAACCGACCCTCGTGGACTATTCCACCCCCTACTGCTTCTATCACATATATCATCACATAAACATATTATCAGACATATCTGGGGTGCCTGAACTACACTTCGGTCCTAACAACCAAACTTGGGGACTATTCCCCTCCTACTACCATTATCAAATATAACATATCATCCCAGCATATAAACATATCATCACATACTGTCAGACATATATGGGGTGTTTGACCTACCCTTCGGTCCTAAAAACCGAACTCTACTACTATCACATATAACGTATCATGCCAGCATATAAAAAATCAGGTAGTAGCAAACCTAGATGATATAACAAAGACAATCATCTAACATAAAACTCCTACTGGTGGGCCGACATTGTGGTCGTAGACCCACCGCTACTGGAAGGTAACTCACCTCGTAGTAGCTGCTGAACTGTGCAGGAATCCTCTGACTGCTGCCGCTGCTGCTTCGAAAATCCTCCGACTATAATTCCCACAAAACACTTAGTCATACACTGCTAACTGTTCTTAGGGTAAAATGACCATTTTACCCCTGACCAAGTCAAAGTCAAAGTCAACTTCCAGTTGACCTGACTCGCCGAGTCCTTATCCCTTTACTCGTCCTCATCCATGACCCCACTCATCGAGTTGAGCCGTCAACTCGACGAGTTCTTCTCTCATATGAACATCACGTGAAAACTCATCCGACTCGCCGAGTTGATGAACAACTCGTCGAGTTCACCTTCATCTGATGAACAAGTTTTGTCCTCGACTCACCGAGTTGATGCACAACTCGTCGAGTTCATCTTCATCCTTAATAAGATTTCCTTGGACTCGCCGAGTCTGCTCATGCACTCGCCGAGTCCCATGAATTTCCAGAACAATGGCTTAGTCCAGAACGTTGGGTCACTCCCCGGGACTCCCTAAAACCTTTCCACACTCTACTGGGTCCTTTTGACCCTCACTTAATGGGACAGAAACCTTGGACTCGCTGAGTCCAAGAATGGACTCGTCGAGTCGGTCACATCCCTTCACTAACACTTCGATTTTTGATGTACAACCCTTGATCAAAAGATAGATCTATGCTTCTACAATCGATCTAGCACGTAAAGTT
Organism: Lactuca serriola; assembly: GCF_051521515.1. Classification (NCBI taxonomy): domain Eukaryota; kingdom Viridiplantae; phylum Streptophyta; class Magnoliopsida; order Asterales; family Asteraceae; genus Lactuca; species Lactuca serriola. The sequence continues at coordinate 286,293,015 of NC_136411.1, forward strand.
ACAACCTTTATGTGCTTGCATGGGACTTTGAGCTCAAAAGGTCCTAAAACAAGCTCTTACAATGCATGGGGCCTTCTTTGAGTGCAAAATCCACTCCTTTCTGCCTTGTAACCCCTCTAAGGACCTAGATCTGAGATATCAACCCCCAACCATGCTTCCAAACGTGGTTGGTGACTAAAATGGCTTAGAAAAGCCCTAAAACTCCACAAAATGGGATCTATCTAAAGAGCAAACAAGGTATAGACTTTATACCTTCTGAAGACTACAAATGATGTTCAAAATTGGATCCCTCAAGCCTCCTCTTGATCCTTCAAGCTTTTCCTTCCTTCCTTGGATCACAAAAGCATCAAAATCACTCCAAATGCCTTAGATTGCTGTAATAATGGCTAGGGTTTGCTATAGGGGTCTTCTGGGAGCAAATGGGATGAAGGAGGCCGAGTTAAGGTGTTTAAATAGGGTGTAAACCCTCGGATTAGGGTTTTTGTCCAGACAGGGCCTATTCGCCGAGTTAGGGACTCGACTCGTTGAGTCCACAGCTTAAACTCCGCGTCTCATCCTGCTTCTACTCGGCGAGTTGGTCCTTCAACTCGCCGAGTCCAAGGCCAAAATGCAAAATATTTTAAAGAAGAGAATACGTACCAAGAACCAGGTGCTACAAAAAGAGTGATGGATTAACCATTAACCACTTTATCTTCAAAGAAAAAGCCCCTAAATGCAGATCTGACACCCTAGAGCTGGAAAACCATGTAAAGTTGTCAACTTTACATTCATGCATGCCTAGAAAAAGCTCAAATGCTCAAGAAGGGCTTAATAAGGGACTTAATGTGTGCATGAGGCCTAGAATCTTTTATAGCTTACCTCTTTTTGCCAAAGGAGTCCATGAAAACCTCGAATCTAAGAGAATAGGGCTTTGGGACGTCCTAATCCCAACATCCATCTAAAACCATGGCTAAAACGTAACAATTTAACCCAAAAGAGAGATCTAATCATCTAGAAATCAAAATAAGAACTTGATACCTCAAACTCCTTACAAAATGGGTAGTGGTTCTGGATCCAAGACTTCCTTCTCCAATCTTTTAAACTTCAAGATCTTCTAACTCCTACACAATGCACAAAATCAACACCAAACTTTCTTCCAAGGCTCGAATGCTTGACAATGGAGGCTACAACTCATTTTAGGGTTTTGATAACAGTGGAGGTTGATAAGAAGGCTAGCCAAAGGGACTTAAGGCTTTTAAATAGTGTGCAACACCCTAAAAATTAGGGTTTCCTTTCCAGCTTCCAACACGCCGTGTTAATTCATTAAAATCTGCACCAAAAAGCATCCCGACACATCGTGTTGAGGCATCAACACACTGTGTCCCAAAGATAAACTTAAACACTTTGGAATCAACTTCATATAGGATATCAAGCGTTACATTATTCTTCTTCAGTTTTAGAATTTAGGTGATGGCAAATTTGAACTTACCATGTATGCATCCCAACCAGATCAAATGCCTGAACCAAATATTATATATTAGAGTAAAACATTATTATTGGGTCTGATTTTAAAAAAATTAAAATCTAGATGTATTTTTGTTTCGAATTTATATTTATTATAGGTGGCAAAAGGCATGATTTTTATTCTTTTTCTTTTTTGGTAGCTTTGTGTTTACATCCATCAATCCAATTCTTATCCCTTGTTGTAACAATAACCTATTATTCTTATTCTTATATGGAAATATATGGTTTTCGAATGTTTCATTTTTGTAATTATTGAGTATTTTAATATTTCATCGTAATGTTACAACAAAACATTAATGGAAGAGGTGTGTTTGGATATGTTTTTTTGGGTTGAATTTGTTTTTTTGATATATTGAATAAAGAAATACGTTTCTTTTTTATAGTTTAGACTAGGCAAGAAGGCTTATGCTCAACTAAAACTTTTTCAAAACAATAAAATAGAACCGTATAAAGAAAATGTAAAGCTACAATAGGGTGATAATAAATTAGATATCCACCAAAACTAGCATAGGTTGATAGGGTATGTACATCCATAGCACACATTATGTCTCCATGTTATGAATAAACAAAAGGCAAAAAGTTTGGCAAATACATACTACGAGAAAAGAAAACATAATTTGTATCACATTCAGTAGAAAATCGGCACTTAAACTAAGAAAAAACCCCAAATTGATGACATAATATATAAATACAACTGACAATTTATACACACAAAGTTATTTCTTATTATTATTATTATTATTATTATTATTATTATTATTATTATTATTATTAATTGTCTAAGACAATCGAATTAGCATACTCCATCTAAAACACACATAAACGAAAAAACAATATATATATATATATATATATATATATATATATATATATATATATATATATATATATATATATATATATATATATATATATAATCACATGTGCTCAAATGGACGAGAATAACTAATGAATCAATAACACGAAAACAAGTCTTGTCCACATAAATCATATGTGATTATATACATATAATCATGTATGATTAATTACACGAAACCAACTATTTCACTGAAAACATGAAAATGAAAATTGCACAAATAAATCATATAAGATTAAATAGATATAATCACACATGATTCATATAGAAAAAATTATTTTTTGTGTTCTCGATTTAATATTATTTCTCTTGTATTTAATCACATGTGATTATATGTATCTAATCAAATTATATTTATATGAACAAAAATGAATTATTTCCATATATATCATATGTGATGAAATACATATATAATCACATGTAATTATACACATGAGAACAATTATTGAATCTAAATCGCAAAAATGAATATTTTCCATATAAATCATATGTGATTCGATATGTATAATCAAATGTGATTATATGTACTTAATCACATATGATTTTTCTGGACAAGATTCATTTTCATATATTGATTCAATAGTTGTTCTTTAGAAACTTTAATCATGTGTGATTAGATTATATGTATTTAATCACGTATGGTTTATATGAAAACATTCGTTTTGCGTTTTCGATTTCAATATTTGTTCTCGTGTATTTAATCACATGTGATTATATATATATATATATATATATATATATATATATATATATATATATATATATATATATATATATATATATATATCAAATCACATATGATTTATATGCGCAAAATTTGATTATGCGTTCTTGATTCAGAAATTGCTCTTTGTTCATATTAATCATATGTGATTAGATACATATAATCACATGTGATTAAATACATGAGAAAATTATTCAATCAAAAAGTTGAAAACGAATATTGTGTATATAAATAATATGTGATTAGATACATATAATCACAAGTGATTATATGTATTTAATCACATATGATTTATGTGATTATATGTATTTAAATACACGAGAACCGGTATTGAAACACATATGATTTATGTGGACAAGATTCATTATCGCGTTCTCGATTTAGTAATTTTCCTTTTCAACTTTAATCAAATGTGATTAAATACATCTAATCATATGTGATTATATGTATCTAATCACATATGATTTTTATAACAAAAAGAATCTTGTCTATATAAATCATATGTGATTAGATACATATAATCATATGTGATTATATAAAAGAAAACAACCAGTGAATCAAAAACAAAAAAAAATCTTTGTTCACATTAATCATACGTTGTTAAATACATATAATTAGATATGATTAAATACATGAGAAAAATTATTGAATGAAAACATGAAAGAATCTTGTATATATAAATCATATGTAATTAAATACATATAATCACATGTCATTATATGTATTTAATCACATGTTATTTATGTGATTAAATACATATAATCACACACAATTTATGCCATTATATGCACTTAATCACATATGGTTTTGGTGGTTATAAGTAGTGGGTGGTGCTCGTGTGGTGGAGATGAGTGTTGGTAGAGGTGGGGGAGGGTGGTGGGTAGTAGTGACGGGTGGTGGTGGTGGGTGGTGAGTAATGGGGGTCATAGGTGATAGTTGGTTTGTGTTGGTTGTGAGTGGTGGTGGCAGGTGGTGGGTGGTGGTGATGAAGGGTGGTGTATACGGGTGGGAGTGATGGTCATGACGCGTGGCGGATAGGTTGGTGGTGGTGGTGTTGATGGTCGGGTGATGGCGAGTGGTGATGTTTGGTGTTAATGGTATATGGTGGTGGTGGTGGTGGGCGGCGGGTAATGATGATGGTAGGTGGTGATGATATGGTTGGGTAGTGGTTGGTGGTGGAGATGAGGGTGGCGGGTAGTGGTGATGATGGTGACAGGTGGTGGTAATAAGTGGTGAAGGCGGGTGGTGGTATTGGGTGGAGGTTGTAGGTGGATGGGTGAGTGGTGGTGGTGGGTTGTCGTGGTGGTGGGTAGTAGTGATAGGTGGTGGTCGATGTCGACGGTTAGTGGGTGGTGGTGGCAGGTGGTGGTGATGGTGGTTGTGGCAAGTGGTGGTGATGAGTAATGGAGGCAGGTGGTGGTGGGTGGGTGGGTAGTGGTTCGTGGTGGGGTGGCAGTGACATGTAATAGTGGTAGTGTATGTGGTTTTCGTAGGTGATGCATGAAATTGTGGTGGTAGGTGTGGTGATGGGTGGTGGTAGTCTTGGTGGGTGGTGGGTGAGGATGGTGGTTTTGGATGGATGGTGATGAGTGGTGTTGATAGGGGGTGGAGGTGGTAGTGGTGATGGGTGGTGGAGGATGGTGGTGGTAGCAGATGGTGGTGATGGGTGGTGGTTCGTGGTTCGTGGTAGTGGCGGTTGGCGGTCATAATGGTGAATGGTGGGTGGGTGATAGTGATAGGTGGTGAAGATGGGTGGGTGGTGGTTGTAGTGGGTGGTGGGAGAGGTGGTAATAATAGTGGGTGGGGGTGATGGGGGCGGGTGGTCGGTGGTGATGGGTGATGGTAGGGGTGATGGAGGCGGGTGGTGGGTGGTGGTAGTGGCAGATGGTAGTCATAATGGTGGGTGGTGGATGGGTGGTAGGTGGGTGGTGGTGATGTGGTATAAGTGGATGGGTGTGGTTGTGGTAGGGTGATGGAAGCGGGTTGTGGTGATGGTGGTGGTGGTTGGTGGTTTTGTCTGGGTGGTGAGTTGTGTTGGTTAGTGAGTTTTTTAATTTTTTATTTATTTTTCATTTCTATTAGTATTATTTGATGATTTTAATTTAAAAAAAATGTGTGGTTCAAATTTGTTCTTAAATGTTCTTGCAATAAGAAATTTCTCGAGTGAATGCTCCCATATATATATATATATATATATAACAACGACCTGATTCATCAGATCATTCTACTAACGATTACAAACTTTGGAACAATGATAAATTCAACTGAAACGACTAATAAATGTTTGGAATAACAATCGATTCAATTGGAAATCATTCAATTAATTATTTTTCATCTATTTGAAAAGATCGATTCTACTTAATTGTAAAATATTGATTTACAGCGAGAGGAACAACGCATCATGTAATAAGAGCAACTGATTGAGAATCACAGTTTGTATTCTAATGAGCTTGCGTTTAATTCTAATGTATTTGCATCTATAGGTAATTGATTGAGATTTTTTAATAGACAAAAGCAACAACCCCATATTTGTTGTTATTGTTTAATCATTGTGATTTTGGGTTGGTTTTGGTTTAGGTTTCATATGAAATTTAGTTGGGATTTGGTTATTTTAAGTGTCGATTATTAATCTTTTTCTAGGTAATTTGATAAAATAGTTGGTGGCTACACTTAACGGTTGTTTTGTAGCTATTTGTGATAGAGTTAAGCCCTCAGCAGAAGGTGGTATACCAGTAGTCATTGAGTTTATTACAAAAAGGGGAAATGAGGTTAACGAAACTGATATATATCAAGTTCATTTTTGTCATTTATGCTGGCCTATTTCTTACACATTTTATTTCAGTTATACTTCAGTTATTTGACATATTTCTTTTTCTTCAGAACTGCCTAATCTTTGCTTTCTGCTACAGTTCATGAGTCTGTGTCTGAGAAATATTTACGCAATGAAACATTTGTTGTTGTATCCTTTTAAAATTTTAAATTATTTTTTTTCATTTTTAAGTATATATTTATTATTATTGTATTCTTTGACTTTTTTTTATAAAGATCTCTCGTCTAGCAGAACATACAAGTCATATATTTGTTTTCAATGAAGCAAAGCAGATGAGATTTGCTTCCTTAAATGTTCTTAACCTTATCATCCATTGGAATAAACACCATATACCCATATAATTTCCATTGTTCTCATATTCTTAACCTTATCCTCCATTGGAATAAACACCATATACCCTTATAATTTCCATTGTTCTCCTTTTTTTTTACATAAATACCTATGAATCTTTACCTCCAAAACTGAATTTAGTTGCCTCTTGTTTCTTCCCTCCATTTTTTTTCGATTTGAACTGAGTAAAACTTGATTTCCCCTCTTTAAAGTTGAACCTACTTAAACTATTCCTTCCATTCATGTTCTGCTAAAAAGTATCTCCCATGTTTCCATGAATTCCACTTTTATTTCTAGAATTTTGGCGGTTTTCCTATTATATCCGTGCCCCTTATTGTGAAAATTCTCCTTTTGTTTCCCTTTATTCTTCTTTCCCAGTAAATATATACACAGGCATATGCATGTATATATTTATAGGCATATATGATATGCATATGTATATTTATAGGCATATACACATATTATTATATGCATATGTATATATTTATATGCATATGTATATATTTATATAGATATATGCATATTAGTATGCATATGCACGTGTATATATTTATACGCATATATCCATATTTATATGCATATACATATACATTTCATATAAACATGCATATAAATGTCATATGCAGATGGATATACTTTTCATATGCAGATGTATATTTTGATGCATATTCATATGGATATATGGATATACATATGGACATACATAAGCGCAAATGGATGTATGTATGAATATACATATACATATGTTCATGTGTATACATTTCATAGGTATGTGCATATGCATATACAATTTATATGCATATGTATATGTTCAAGCATATGCATATAGACATGCATAAGTGCACATGGACGTGCATATGCATATGCGTCTTAAATGTGCACTTAGGCATATAGATCTGCATGAAAATATGCATTTACATATGACATGTGTATGTATTTTCATATGAAATGATCACATGCATTTGCATATGTCTTATTTTGATTTGTCACTGTTTACATAAGTGTTTCAATCTATCGTTTGAATGTAGCATATGTGAAGTTTCTTATATCTTCAAAAAAAATTCTGATTTAAATACAAGATTAACTGAACTTTGATTTTGTAGCTCTAATTGCATCACAATCTAAGCTTGGTGAACTATGATCTTGATTCATATAGTAAACTTTATTTTTGTTCTTGAGTTTAGGTTTTCCTTAGTTCAGGCTCATGTCTGGTTGTTCTCTAGGAAATTTGTGTTTGAGGCAACATGTCACCAACAAAATTATATGATTACAGAAACAATACCTCACCATCCACCTTCTAAACAGTAGGAAAAAATGATTGGGGGTAAAATGATTAAGTGTCATCATAAATCTCTAACAAGAAATATTCATGTATATACCCAGGTAGTGTCATCATAAATCTCTAACAAGAAATATTCATGTATATACCCAGGTATCAGTAGTCATTAATAATGCTCATCAATCTATATCCAACAATATAAGTAGACCAGGAGAAACTTTATGATTATTATTGACCAAATCATTACCAAGGGAAAATCGTCCATACTCCATCTACACCTTCAGCTTAATGTAAATTTTTATGAGTCCAACATATAACAGTCCCCAACGGTAATCAATTCCTAATAATCAACATTATAAGTACTCCAATAAACAACAACTATGAAACATAATATTGAAATGTAATTATTGTTGTAATAGAATTGACTTGATGCTTGATAATGATTTCTTGCCATTTTTCATCTATTTTGATTATATTTCTTACAAATAACACAAAACATCAAAACATGATCATTTAATGTAATGGAATCACTTATTCCATTTATTTGTTTATTCATGCATATGTTTTTACATAGAGTAAATTAACGAATGGTCTCTATGGTTTGGGGTAATTTGTGTGCTTGGTCCCTAACTTATTTCTTTAATTCGGAAGGTCCCTACTATTTGTTTTTGTTTCGTGCTTGGTCCGTACTGTTTGTTTTTGTTACATGCTTGGTCCTTATCTTACCTAAAAATACTATTATTTAAATAGGAAAAAATGATGGAGTATGTAAGGTAAGGTAAGAAGTGTGGGGTTAGGGTGTGTTTATTTAAATAAATTAAAAACTCAAGGGAAATATAATCTTGTTAGGTAAGACAGGAGCCATGCACATAACAAAAACAAATAGTAGGGACCTTCGAGTTAAAAAAAATAAGTTAGGGACCAAATGTGCAAATTATCCTAAACCATAAGGACCATTTGTGTAACTTACTCTTTTACATATAACTATCAAACATTAAATTGAAATGTTCTATATTCAATATATTCAAATAAAATGTTCATCTGATAGATGCATGATGAATTTTGGTGTTTTATCCAAAAATAAAATATTCAACTCAATTATCAATCAGTTTTTTTGTAAATTATGTTACGATAGAGTGAGAAAACATCTATTAATCTTTTCCAATCAAGTCTTCAATTAAATTCTTTTTCGTTTTATAATAATTTCATTTTTTAAAATATGCATTATACAGATCCATGAATTTTCTTTATTAGATAAAGTGAAAAAAAAACATAGATTGAACTGTATTCATGTTAAATACGTAATAATATTATACACGATAAACTAAAAACAACATAATTCATATGATCGCCTAATTTAAACCGATGGATCCTGATTTTGAATTCAAAACAAGTTCGATCTATCCAAAACAACAAGAGCGATTGACTTTTGTTTCTGATTTCTTCTTCCATTGATCTTAATTAGATTACTTTTAGATTATTTCTTCATCTTTCTGATTAAGTTTAAATTTACTTATATACCTTGATTTATCTGAAAATTTCATTTGAAAATTGTGTTCGTTGGTTTGCTACTTCAATGTAATTCAATCTTGATCTCACCACACACATACAAGGAAGATCCATTGAGATCGTTAAGATCAAAAATCAACCATCAAAATTAGAGGGTTGTACCATACTAAATTGAACAAGTATGTACCGGATATAAAAAACCCACTTAATTTATTTATTTTTTCGTTTTTGCAATTTTAGACTTTAGTTTTTTATCGAAAAAAATAAATAAATAAGCCAAAATTCATATTTTTTTTGTCCTCTATAAATCGACATCCAAATTGTTATATAAATTTTTATGTCTTTTACATGTCTATATTAGTGATGTGCACAATGCACATTTGTGTTTGTACATGTAAGATGTGTTCAAATACACATCACTTGAAAAAACGTTTTCTTTTTGAAAAGTTTTCTACAAATCACATTCTATAGCAGCATCCTAACATATTAAGATGTCTTTTTAAATTGAAATTTTTTCACAATTGTACATATTTGTTATGTGCACATATACACTTTTCTGTTTGCACATACATGCATATTTTTGCTTGTGCACACATGTATTATTTAGGCAAAATTGCAAAAATGGTCCCTTTGGTTTACCAATTTCTTTGGGTAAGGTCCAAAAACAAGTTTATTTGCAAAAAAGGTCCATATTTGGTGGTTTTTTTGTGGTTTTGGTCCCTACCTCGTTAAGTTTAACAGCTTGGCTGTTAAGTTTTTGAAAATGATGAATTTACCCTTAGGGACCATTTCTGCAGTTTTATCTTTTTACAAAATTACAAGGACCATTTCTGTAATTTTTCTTTTTCATTTTATTGAATTATTGTACATTATTTCTTTTTTAATTTCCTTCTTATTGGATTATTATATATTAATAAATACTATTTTTAATATATTATATTTATATAGTAATAAATATTATTTTATTATATTATTAATTCTTTTAACTTCTTTTTTATTGGATTAATTATTTTTTATTGAATTATTATATATTAATAAATATTAATTTTATTATGTTATATTTACATCTTAATAAACATTATTTTATTATATTATTAACTTTTTTAATTAATTTTTTTAATTTCTTCTTTATTGGATTAATTGTTTTTTATTGGATTATTATATATTAACAAATATTTTTTTATTGGATTATTATATATCATCGCCTACAGTCGGCCATTCTCGACGAAAAATATACCGGTCGACTACCCACACGATGCGATATAAACCCCAGAAAAACATACACCTTTAGGCCGACCATTCATTACCGATACTGCTATCGATGACGACAATGTAATATCGAGGGTTTTTAAACCACCATAGCCACTACAGGTGGTGACAATGTTGTAAAACTCGTTATTTGGTACTCGTTTGGCCGACTGCCGAGTAGCGAATACTCAGATTTGGTAATTCATATAGAAATATTTTTAGGAAAATTATATATGTTAAAATGATAAGTTAAAATCATAAGTGCATTGAAATATATAATAAATTTAGATACATGTGAATATATATATATAAAAAAAAAACACTAAAATAAACACGATGACAGAGTGATGCTAGTGGTGGTGACTAAGTGATGGTGATGGTGTTGTCTAAAATATGTTATCTTCCAAAAATTTAAAATAAATTAGGAGAGCTGGGGTGGGTGAGATTTTTTGGTATTTTTATTTAAAACAACAAATAAAGCAATTAAAAGAAAATAAAAACATTTAAAAAATAATATTTATTATAAATAAAAATAATAAATTTAAAGTAATAATCTAATAAAATAAAAGTATTTACTGTCATGATTATAATATATAGTTCCATACATATGTTAAAAATAATATTCATTAATATATAATAATCCAATAAAAAAATAATCCAATAAAGAAGAAATTAAAAAAACTAATTAAAAAAATTAATAATCAAATAAAGTAATATTTTTAATATATAAATATAATATATTAAAAATAATATTTATTAATATATAATAATCAAATAAAAAAATAATGCAATAAGAAAGAAGTTGAAAAAAAATAACTAAAAGAATTCAATAAATTGAAAAAGAAAACTTGCATAATTAATCCTTCTAGTTTAGTAAAAACATAAAATTGCAGAAATGGTCCCTGGTGCTAAATCCATCATTTGCCAAAAGTTAACAGCCATGCTGTTAAACTTAACGAGGTAGGGACCAAAACCACAACAAAATCACCAAATAGGGACTTTTTTTGCTAATAAACCTTTTTTGGACCTTACCCAAAGAAATTGACAAACCACTGAGACCATTTTTATAATTTTGTCTATTATTTATCTATAAAATATGCACATAAGCATATTTATGTCTTTTTATATGTCTATAGTGGTGATTTACACATATTCATGTTTATGTTTGTACATACATGCATATTTTTGTTTATGCACACATTCACATTTATGTATGTGCACTTACACACATTTATGTTTGTTCACACACATTATGTTTGTACACATATTGATAGGTTATATAGGTTACAAAAAAATCATGTGGCGGAAAATAACTTAACTCTTAAGTTCACATGCATCCTAATTGGATCTATGTTTTCACTATTGAAAGCTATAAACTATGAACATCAAAAGAACCATATGGAAACCCTAGAAATTTTGAAAAACATAAAAGGTTAGGTTTTAAATACCTTTTAGTTATTGTTGTAAATAACTAATCAAATCCTTCTTCAATAGCTCTTGGAAGTAAGCACCAAAAATCTCATACCTCTGATAGTTCACACCCAAACCCTAGCAACTAGGAAACTGGACGAGAGAGGAGAGGGGAGGTATGATTTCGGCTATTCTTTTAGGAGAAGTGATGGACGAAATATGAAGGGTGTAATGTCCTATTTTTAGATGTTAGGAAAACCCTAGATAACCCTAATTTGAATATGATACTATTATTTCAAATTAGGTAATTATCTTTATTCTCTAATTATATCCAATTAATCTAAAAATTAATTCTAATTAATTTTTTATTAATTTTTTTTAAATAATACTATATCTAATTAATATATTATTCTTATAATATATTACTAAATCACTTATTTCTATTTGTTATCATATACGATTATTCACTTTGTGAACATACATATATGCATAATCATTTATGATTAGGCATATAAGTATAAACATGTATAATCATATATAAGTATACCTTTCTGCCATATAATGTCACACCCCCGAACCAGGACGGCGGAAATGTCCAGGGGTGGATGACTTCTTTGTATTGTATCATCACAAATTCATAATTGAATATAATTGAAAACATAGCAACCAACATCATACATTAAAGATACCAACATACATTGTTTACAAAATTGTATTTGTTCACAACTTTCCACAAAAGTGACAATAAATATGATGTTCCAAAAATGTAGTAATTATCCAAAATCCATAGCCCGGGGTACCTACTCACCGAGTCCCTGAGAATACAAGTCGTTTTGAAAAGCGTCAACTAAAAAGTTGGTGAATTCATAAGAATATTTGTAGAAAAGATTTGTAACAACTTTGATTTGTAATAATTTGTAAAACTCCAGAAATTCTGATATTTTTTGTAAAATTTGGTTTGTAGTCTTGTTCTAAACTGTGGATAATTGCATGTGTGTTCTTTGTTTTTTTTTTGTAATTGAAGAGAGTGTGAGTTCCCAGAAAATCCCATATTTCCTGTTTTAATAAAAAAAAATGTAGTCTTAAAACCCTAAGACTGGAGTGGTAGTAGTAAAGTACAAGAGTGATGCTTAGTTTCATAGTATTTTTATAAAACCGGTGAAGTGTATAATATGTAAATCCAAAATAACATTGTTAATCCCTATGTGGGTCGTTATAACCATGTTTGACGACTAAAATGTCTGACATGACGTTCTTCAGGCGTTGATTACAGGAAAATATTTGTCACCCTAGAATGGCCTAGTCTAGCTGTAGCTGTAGTGAACAACTCAGGTGTAGGGGTGTCAACCCCATATAGATCTAAACACAATTACCTCGCTCTCCCTCCAGGAGACTCTGGCTATAACTACAGAACTTACGGTGTATGCTAGGTAGGTACGGCGAAGGAGAGTCTCACAAGTGGGTTTACGCAAAAAAATTTGTCGTAAAACTTTTGGTTTGTATACCGTTTTAGTTCAATTATTTATAACGTTTTTTATAAATAATCATTAATGAATTCGTCTAATAATAATATATGTTGAGTAAATATTATAATCCTGTAAGTATTCAAACTAGTAACATATGACGACATTTTACAACTATTTTACTAATAAAAATAGTTTTTGTGTAAAATATTCAAGTTTTATGGTGGTTTTAACACATCAAAATTTGTTTGAGTGTTTAGTAATACAAAAATATTCTATTTTTGTCGTGACTAGAACATGTTACAATTTCCACAAGATTTCATAAAATCCTTGAAATTTATAATATCTCAACATTTACACAAGTATTAGTGGTAAGTATATATATATATATATATATATATATATATATATATATATATATATATATATATATATATATATATATATATATATGACTAACAATTTACCATTTTCGAGTGTAACTCTCATATTTTCACTATTTTTCAATCTTTTACAACCAAATATATTATGACATTTTGGTTAATTTTTAACACGCACTAAAAGCCATTTTTACTTAGTAACTTATCTCTTCTTCAATATAATACCAAAATATGTGAGCTTATTCAAAGATAACTATGAGGTTTGTAAGATCTCTAGTTTATGGAGTGTTTAACTTGGAGTAATCCATATTTCAAGGCACGTTGTCACATAAACATACAAGTGCATGAAAATATTCAAAGATTTAAACAAGACTTGACTTGTATCCCCGCCCCCCCCTAAAAGGATGGAAAGCTCGAAAATAGTGGGGTATGAAGCTCACCTTGAGGATTTTCGAGATGTTGAAGAAGATGAAGAAGAAACTTTGAGCCTAGCTTGTGTTCTTGGTGAGATTCTCAAAATGTGGGTGTTCTAGGGGCCATATCCACGAAAAGGAAGGTGTAATATGAATGATCTTAGTATAAATATGAAACCAAAACACTTGAGTTAGACATAGACTTACCAAGTTTATGAACCTTGAATTCGACTTCTTTGAAGATAACACACACACCCACAAGTTTTTAGAGAAAGGAAATGAGAGAATTTGAGAGAAGAATGGAGAGTGTTCTTGAAACTTAAAGAGAAAAATGCTTGAAGTGTGTGGGAGGGATAGGGGTTTGCGGCCGAGAATAGAGAAGGAGGGGGGGGGGGGGGAGAGTAGGGGTTAACTTATGGAGGGGTGATGGGAAGTGTATAGATGTTTGGTGGGCAATGGCTTTGTTATATGTTAGTTAAACATTAGGTGTCAAGCTTATTAACCAAGTTTATCCCTTTTTTTTATATAATCCAACCGAGCTAAGAGGCTTCTCGGCCCAAGGGTGGGCTAAATAGGGTGGTTTCGATTTTTAGCTTCACGCACAAGAGTTTTCGGCCCAATAGGAGGGCCCAATGAGGTTCTTCGGCCTAACAAGGCTCACTGAAGTGATTTCGGCCCAATAAGGCCCAAAGAAGGAGTCTTTGGTCCAACAAGTCCTAATAAAGAATTCTCGGTCCAAATAAGGGGTTTTCGGCCCACTATAAAGTCCAATGGATTTTTCAACCCATTAGAGCCCAAAGAGAGGTGTTCATCCCAAAAAGACCAATTTAAGAAGTTATCGGCCCAATAGGGAAAAATAAAGAAGTTTTGGTCTAATAAGGGTTTTGGGTCGAGAATTCTTGGGCTAAGGCCCAAAGTTGATTGGACTTGGCTTATTGGATCGAGTTTTGGGCTTATATGAGGTTGTTTCGACTTGAATCACAATGTATGAACGTATGGACTTAAATAACATCATAGTTTGAATTTCACTAAATGTGATATTACGAGTTTACATGGTAAATGAGAATATGTGGCTGATTTTTTGAATGATCGAGGATCTCTACACTTAAACCTACAAGGTCTCTTAAATTCAAGGGTTCCTTCTAAGAGCAGTTAATATCATCAAATTCATTTAGACTATAGAAAAGAAATCGTCATAATGATGTGGGAGTGTAGAAGTTGTCCCCCAAATGTGGAAGACGGTCGAAGTAGCCCCATCGAATAACTGAGTCAAAGCTCGAGGTATGGTGTTGATGAATTTCTCAAAGTTTCAACATATCCATCGACTAGTTGAAAAAAAATTATATAATATTATTAAAATATAATAATAATTTTTGTTTATAAAAAATATATCTTTATTTCTATTTCCTGTTATTATTCATTTGTATTAAAAGTAGGGTTGTATCTAGCTTGATTGAAGGTGGTTCCTAGGACCTAACCTTTTTTAAATTATAATAGAGGGTATATATGAAAAAATGAACTTCCTTGTTTTATGGGAACTACTGAATAATTTATGTAGAAAAATATCAATCAACCCTTATTTTTTATGCCCAGTAACCATTTAGAGGATAGTTCAATGTCTTAATATAGTTCAATCCATTTAAAATTAAACAAAAAAATGAATTGGAAACATTATTCATCAGTTCAACGATTTTCGTTCCCTTCGACCTCTAGCCTTCAACTGTTTCTCTTACCGATCACCGTCCGGCCAGTCCACAGACCATTGCTTCCATTCACCAATCGTCGTCCGGCTAGGCCATCGGCCACCCCCTATTGTTGTCGTTCATCCCCTCCACCGACCACAATCAATCATTCAATACACAAGTTTAAAATCATAGATTTCTTGTATAATTAATTTGTCTATTTCAGGATTTCTTAATTGTTATTGTTAACGTCCAATTGCAATTTCAGATTTCTTGATTGTTATTGTTAATATCCAAGTTTTTCTTGATTGATTCCAAAATTTCTTCATTAACATTCTGAACATTTAACTTCTAATTTTAATTTTAGAAATTATTGAGAGACCTTATTAATCTTGAAAAAATGTTACAACATAGATATATACATAAGTCCATGTTATATAATTTATATACATATTTAACAAGAAGTAATAATTCCACATGTTTGTCAAACACGTTGTATTTAACAAAAACAAAATTAATTACCACACTTAAGGTTAAGTTTTTCAAAACAGATTGTTTGAGATTACATATTTTGTGAAATGCAAAAAATTGCTAGTTTGAGAACATTGTTAATTGTTATTGTCTTGATTTTATGATTTGTATACTTGATAAGAAAATAATTATAAAAACTTATTAGTTTGATACTTTTGTAACATTCAATATCAGTTCAATTTTAGAATCGAGAATGATGATGCATAAATATATATTTTTTTATATAAAGATGATAGTGAACAACAACATAAGTATACGAATGTTTATTTAAACTCACTACCTGTTGATCTATTGGAATGATTCAATATAGAATTTTATCATGTAAACCAAAAAGATAAAATTAAATGAGCATGCTTGCAAAAATGGCTTTTCCAACCTCTAACTCATAAATTCCCACCACGTGACTTTGGAGGTAAACATCGAAGATTTATTATACTTTGGTTTGATGATAATAAATATTGGTTAGAATATAGTATAAACGTGGATGGTGCATTCTATTTATGTGTTATTCATTAAAATCAAGTAAACCAAATCATGGTAGATCAGATCATTTTGCCAAATCTGGATTTAAAACTTGGAATCGAAAATCAGGAATAAATAAACACAAAGTTGGAGCTATACACACTATTGTTGTCTAAAAATGTCAAATTTTGATGAACCAAAGGCAATCCATCATTTCTAATTTTGAGAAACAAACTACTTTATAAGAAAAAGAATATCGTACTCGTTTTAGTGCATTCAATTGATTTTGTAAGGTTCTTACTAAGATAAGGATTAGCATTACGTGGTTATAACAAGAAAGAAGAGTTGTATAATTAAGAAAACTTTCTTGAACTATTATAATGGTTATTTGATCGATGTGATGTTGTATATCATATTGTGTTAAAGAATGCTCCAAAAAATGCACAAATGAAATGCGGTGAAATCTAGAAAGATATTGTGCAACCATGTTCAGATGTAAATGTTATTATGGGAGATCTTGGAAATTAGTTTTTTCACTTTTACTAAACAAGTCACGTGATGTGTCATGTAAAGAACAAATATCATTGGTTTTGTGGTTTGTTAATAGATAACATGAAGTTATAGAAATGTTTGTTGTCCTTAAATATGTTAATGGCACTTCAACTTTGTCACTACATGCTACCATTTATGATATGCTTTCAAAATGTAATTTGAGTCCTACTAGTGTAAGTGGAGAAGGGTATGATGGTGCTAGTAATATGAGTGTTGCATTTAATGGATTGAAGACTTTGATTATGAATGAAACAAAATCTGCACACTTTGTTCATTGTTTGCTCACTAGTTACAGTTAACCCTTATGTTGGTTGCCAAGAAATCACATGAATGTTAATGATTTCTTTGATGTGGTTTCTCGGATGTTAATTCTTATTGGATTTTCTTACAAGCAACGAGACAATTTAAAAGAAAAAAACAAGCAGCTAAAGTTATGGCAGCATTGGCTAAATGTTTGCTTTATAGTAAATTGAATATTTAATTATATTTAAGTTGTAACTATTTTCAGTTATTTGTGCTAATTAACTTCTTATATGGTTTATTTTTGGTAAGCTTGAGAGTAGTACCGGTTTGAATGAAGAAGTCCATATTAAACAGCCATTTGATACTCAACAGGGTTCTCATTTTGCATCTTTATTAAATATCCGGACTAGATATGCTTTCATTTGTGATGTAATTAAAGACCTTGGTAAAGATAATAGTGATTGTGATCATAAAGATGAAGCACTTTGCATCTTAAAGTCATTAAATCGTTTGATTTTGTGTTTTGTCTATAATTGATGGTTAATATCGTGAGAGTTATGGATAAGTTGAATAAAATACTTCAAAGTAAAGACCAAGATATCGTAAATGCAATGAATCAAGTATGTAGCTCAAAATAAGCAATTAAATAAGTTAGGGATGTAGGACGGAACCAATTTTAAGGTAAGGGTTTTTTTTTTTTTTTTTTTTTTTTTTTTTGTGATAAGAATGAAGTTGAAGTTGTGGATAGTGATATGGAAGATGCATAATATAATGGATACACTCGTCGAAGTGGTTTACATGTTAGTAATGTTTGTTACTACCAATTACTATGTTGATTTATAAATTTATTGTGTTTTGTCATTAGTTATTAATATATAAAAGATTCTTTTTTTTTAGGTTTACAACTTGCACCACTATCAAGTTGTTGTATTTAAGGAGGTAATTGATATACAACTTCAAGAACATCATTGTTTTAATAAAGTAAACACAAATTTACTTCTTTGTATTGCTTGTTTGTTCCTGAGTGGGTCTTTCAATGCCTCCGATTTAGATAAAATAATGAAAATGGCTATACTTTATCGGGACAAGTTTCCAACAGAATATGATCGTTGATTTCTTGAAGTTGAACTTGCAAATTACAATAAAGATGTACGAGAATATAATCGATTTAATGATTTGAAGAGTATTGGAGACCCTACCAAAAAGATGGCCGGAGGAAAGAAGCATATAATATTTCCTAAGATTTATCTTCTTGTGAAACTTACTTTGATCTTACTCGTTGCAACAAGTATGGAACGCGCATTTCAGCAATGAAGTTGATAAAGACTAATATGAAACAAAAATCAGTAATCAATTTTTGAGTGATAGTTTAGTGCCGTATATTAAAAAAATGCTCTAAGAAGTATCATTAATAACAAAATTATGAATATATTTCAAGATATAAGACCATATAAGCTTTAGTTGTGAAAACTTAATTATAATTTTATTACTACTGAAGTGATGTTTAAATATTTTAAGCCATGATATCCCGCCACCACTAGTTTTACTCGTCACTAATCAAAAATGATGGTAATTGGATTATATCATAACCGGTGAGTTATTGCCTCCACTACTCCTGTTCTCATCTTTGTGTTAAGTAATGTCCAAGATTCTACATATTTAATTATAACCAACGAGAATTAAATTATCTTATTATTGTGTATTATTAGACATATTATGGAAAATAAGAATAACTTTGAAATACGTTATTTACAACATGAACTTTACCTTTTAAATATATACATCGTGTGGGAATTGAGTGATGAGTCAAGGATTGAAATTATGTGAACATGGCATAATTTGACTTGGAGTAAGTAAGTGCGTGGGATCCATTTGATTAGAGAATCCATTACTAAATGCAATACACAAAACTTAGTGGAAGATCGAAAATGATTGATAAAAAGAAAGACAATATATTCCACATGGTGGCTCAAAAGATCCTCTGAAACTGCCTCTTGTTTCTTTATATTATATTCAATTCCAGTACAAAAGGTTCAGATGAATTTGCCTTTTTATTGTTTGTGGAGCTCACTTTATTCCCATTATATATAGCATTCTCTTTCAAGTCTACTCTACGAAATTGTAATTACAACCAAAACTAGCAGCTGATTTATACCTCAAACACAAACAAAAATGCTCACTAGCTCCATGATGCTTTTTCAAGCCAACTTTGTGAATCATCATTCAAGAAAACTTCTACTTGATGCTCCTATGTACTTACATGCGTCAACAACGATGAGAACAACAGTGGATGCAATAGCAGCTTCACCAACACCAAGTACAGATACGGCAAACAAAAGCTTTGATGCAAATGTGGTCATGGTGCTATCAGTGCTTCTCTGTGCTCTCATTTGCTCCTTAGGGTTGAACTCCATAATCAGGTGTGTATTAAGATGTTCGAATTTAGTTCACTCTGAGTCGAATACTAGCCAGGAAAGCACTCCAGCTAGGTTAGCCAACACTGGGATTAAGAAAAAGGCATTGAAGACTTTCCCAGTTGTTAGCTATTGGGAAGGGCTGAAATTACCTGGATTAGGCAAAGAATGCGTGATATGCTTAAGTGAGTTCATCGTAGAAGAACAAGTCAAAATTCTGCCAAAATGCAACCATGGATTCCATATTCGATGCATCGATAAGTGGTTGAGTTCACACTCCTCCTGCCCAACTTGTAGGCACTCCCTCATAGAAACATGCCAGAAGATATTGTCAGGTGGGGCATGTAACAGTACAACACCATTTCAAGGACAAAATCCAAGTGGTGTCAATATTATAAGCCTCGCGCCTTTACAACCTGAGCGTTTTGTACGAAGCTATGAAATGTAGTTTAATTTCAAAATAGGACTTAAAATGTAAAGTATTTAAAATGTTTGAGTTGTAAATAAGTTAGCATTCGTATAGTAATTTATATTAAGACCAATATTCCCATCAAGTTTATTCTTCTTCATGATAATGTTTTGGATATCTTTTAACCTTGCTTTTTTTTAGTGGAAAGATTCTTTTGTCACTAATTAAATCAGTTGAAACTTTTATATATATATATATATATATATATATATATATATATATATATATATATATATATATATATACATATATATATATATATATATATATATATATATATATATATATATATATATATATATATATATAGATTCAAATGTAAACAAAAATTATTCTGTCTTCATGAAAAAATGATAGGCTATGATCTTAAGATGTATATTTTTTAAATTAAATAGGATGTATCAAATTGCAACCTTTATCTCTTTTTAAGGGTATAATAGACCATTTATATACATTTATATTTGGAAATGACTATATTTTTGCAAGATTTGCTATTTATTAATCCCTTTAAAATCGAATTTTCAAATTGATGAATAGTTTAATTAAATAATTGTCATTCTTAAAAGAATAATACAGTGATAGTCTTCAAAGAATTGACTTTTTTTTAAAAAAATTTGATCAATACTTGTCAAAATGATTAAAATATCCTAAAAAGAATGACAAATATTTTACATGAAAACAAAATTATTGATGAGGATAGGCATACGTAAAATAATCTAATTAAAATTTTACATCCTAAAAACAAGAATACACTCATTCTTAAAACTTTATTTAATTAAATTTTCGTAGTAAAAAATGAAAATTATTAATTAATTATTTTAAATAAATTATTAATTAAGAGATACTTTTTAGTTATATAAAATTATAATCGTTGATTTAAATAATTATGTGACCTTATAATTTGCATTAATTTTATTTTAATCTTATTAATTTAATGTAGTTAGAGTGAGAAATCTTAAATTTCAAATTTGAAATGGATAATAAATAGGTTGACAAGTAACATAACATTAATTAGAAAGTCTAACAGGGTGATACATGACAAAAAAAAGAATATATTTAATTTTTATTAAAATAGAGAGATATCGAAAGAATTACAACAAAGTTATGAAGATTCTATAAAATTATAAATATTTTTAAGAGAATACAACTAAAAGACATCGAAAGAATGGATCATGAACAATAAAGCCATTTGTAGGAACAAATTGTTTGGATAAAGAATTAATAAAAATAAAAAATGAAACAAATTCCATAATGGGGATAAATGAATCTTATGTAAATCCTTATTCTTTATTTTAACTGTCATTTTAGATTAGTCCATGAAATTATGAGTTTCCTGATAATCTACCCCACTAGGAGTACCTCGATGGAGTGGCTAAGACATTCTCTTGTATTAAAAGCATACAAAATCTCTAAATTTATAAACGAAACAAAAAATTAATAGAAAAAAGGCATAGTGTAAGATTTGTTTATATATAAAAAAAAAATAAGAACAACACCCACCAAAAGCTTCACAAGAGCTCAAAAGCACCACACAAAGGCTAAGAAATGAATTAGGGTTTTCAAGGGTATGGTGGCTGCTTAAACAAGGTCATAAGATAGCCTCTTTTGACCTTGTTTAAGCAGCCTCCATACCCTTGAAAACCCTAATTCATTTCTTAGCCTTTGTATGGTGCTTTTGAGCTCTTGTGAAGCTTTTGGTGGGTGTTGTGCATCTTGTAGTGGTAGAAGAAGAAGCTTGAAGACTCATTCTTTAGAGGAGAGCCTTAAGATCCAACTTTAGCACCTTCATTTCGTGGCTTTTGAGGTATAAAGTTCAAAGCTTGTCATCTCATTTCATAGATCTATTCCTTGGCTTGTATTTGGTCATTTTAGGTCCCTTTGGTTGGTGATTGTGAGCTAAGATCATTTTAGAAGCTTATCCTTGTAGATGTGTACATACTAAGGGTTTCTAAGCATAAAGGTGCAAAATTTATGGTGGTTTTGGATTCCATGCATGCGTTAAGTCATTTATTAAGCGCTTTTGAGCTTTAAACCCCCATTAAGCCATGCATGCTCGTAAAGATGGCAACTTTACGTGACAAACCACCTTAATTAAGGAAGTCAGATCTAAGTTTGGGTTGAAGTCTTAATCGATTAAGAGTTGAATATGGGAAGTTGGCCAAGTTGGTGGAGTACGTTGGGCATACAAGTAGGTACGTTATGCGTACAAGCCCTAAAGCAAGTACGTTGAACGTACGAGCTGAGTACACCCCACGTACTCAACAGAGTGGGCTTCGGAATTTTGGGCTCTCGGTTGGGGCCATGTTGGACTTTTGTTTTCTTTGGCCTTGTTTGGCCATCATAGTTCTTTTGTTGGGTTGTTGATATTTTATTGGACTCTCATGGATGACCCATGAAAGGGATTGGGCCCGATTTGGAAAATTAGGCCATATTAGGCTTTAGGTGATTAGTTTGGAATTTAGGCTTTTCGGACAATTGGATTAGGCCTTGGCCTTGGGCCAAGTTGGTAAAAAGGTCTTTACCCTAGTTTGGACTCTTAGCGTGAGTCGGGATCCAATTATTAATTAGATGTTATTTTGTGATTGATAGCATGGGGATTTTAGCGAGCCAGCAGCCAGAGATTTATCTGTGGGATTCAACAATCTGAGGTGAGTTTCCTCACCGTTTTTAAGGGGTCAAAGGCACCAATGTTGGCCCATGGTTTGATGTTATAGTATTCTAGTTGTCTATGTGACTCTTGCATGTGTTATGTGTATATGCTTACCGAGCAAGGCACGGTGGTGGTAATGTATGCTATTATCTTTGTGACTATCGCATGTGTTGTATGTTTATATGATTATATGTTATATATGTACTAGGTGGGGTCCGATGCCAAACGGGGCCTGATGACTGACAAATCTATATACCAAGTGGGACTCGATGTCAGGCAGGGCCCATTATGTGTTTATTTACATACGCATGGTATGTGGTATTTTGGGGAACTGACTAAGCTTTGTGCTTACGATTTTCAGTTCATGTTTCAGGTACTTCTGGTTTCAGAGGGAAGAGCCGGGGATGATTGCCAAGCACACACACCACTCAATTCTGCATTTTGTGATTTACTCTGATAATGATGATGTATTGATGAAATTTGATTACCTTGGTTTTATGACAATAATATGGTGTACTGCTATATTAATTTAAAACTGAAGATTTTTGGGTCTTATTTTTGAGACGTGACATTAAGCCTTTAAGTATGGAAGAAACTCTAAATTTCATGGGCTTGGGTTGCAGCGTTCATCATGTCATGGCACCGATCTTGCCACGCCGTCATGACTAAAGAAACATGTTCTTTAGTAATCATGCTCCATGTCATGGTGCTCTTGGTCAAACAATCCTAAATTTTGATTTAATCCCAATGTCTCTCAAGGCCCAACATCTTAAAACCAAGCCCAAGAACCTTATTCCTTAAAGTCCACACTTGATCCTTTGAGACCCGGGACCTTCACTAGGTAAATTACCACCCGAGCCCCCAAGTTAAGGTTATTTGAAAACAGGATGTCACAACTTTCCTCCTCATAGCTGGACTGTTTGCAACAAGTGGATATTCAAAGATCGACATGGAAGGAAATGTATAAAGATCCAAGGAACGACTTGTCGCGAAAGGGTACACTCGAGTTAATGGTATTAATTATGAATATACCTTCTTGATAGTTGCCAAGATTAAATCTATTAGGATTATCATGGCCATAACTACATATTACGACTATGAGATATAGAAAAAGGATGTCAAAACTACTTTCCTTAACGAATATCTTTAGGAAAATGTATGTGTGGAGCAGACTAAAGTTTTTGTCGATCCAAATAACCTAAAGAAGGCATACAAACTAAAGAATTCCATTATGGATTAAAATAAGTATCTACGAGATGGTATCATTATTTTTATGAGAATATCAGAAGGCTTGGTTTCTCAGAAATCACTGATGAAAAATGCGTATATATCAAAGCAAGTGGGAGCAAAATCGTTTTTGTAATTTCATATGTTTATAAAATATTACTGATCGGGAAAGATATCCCGACATTGAAATAAACTAATGCTTAACTTAGTAAGTCCTTTCAAATGAAAGACCTACGATATACTACATACATACTTGGTATTAGGATCTATAAAGATAGATCCCAAGGACACATTGGTTTGAGTTAGAGTACATACATTGATAAAGTCATAAAACGCTTGATAACTTCAAACGAGGACTTGTACCTATGCAACCTCATACCATTATTTCCAAGTTAGATTGTCCTAGTGCAAATGATGAGATTAAAAGAATGACTCATATATAGTATGCTTAGGTAGCAGGTTTAATTATGTATGATATGACATGTATGATGGGAATTGAGAATAACATACAATCCTATGTAACCCTAATTAAAGATGTACGTTTTCTCTAATTGAACATACTATAATGAACAACAAAGTATTAACCCTAGATCCCTAGTGTATAATAGAAATTCACATAGAAAAGGGTTATGAAACATACCTTTAAGATTGCTATTGTAAACAATCTTGAATACTTGCTTGAAAGACCTTTAGTAGCAAGCACCACAAGTATCGCGCCTCTAATGGTTCACGAACAAACTCAAGCAACCAAGGAATACTATAGAGAGAGAAGTAGATCAAAATTTCGGCCAAGGCAATTGGAATTAAGGGTTAGGCCGAAATTTAACCCTAAGAAGAGTTTATATAGGTGTTAGGAAGGTATTAGATAAGGCAGGTGTATCCATGATAACCCTAATCCCTTAACTTCCTCCCTAAGGCATCCAAGGCACCCTTAGAGCCCAAGGAAACCCTAGGAGCATCTATAATTCATCCCCCCTACTATAGGGAGGTTCTAGAACTGTTCAATGCTCAACTATTAAACATTATCACCTTTAGTCCCTACAGTTTTTATTAATTCCTTTAATCCCATAATTAATACCAAATTAATTTTTGATTAAATATTAATTAAATAATATGATTTCTAATTAATATATTATTTCCATAATACGTTAATAAATCAATTATTTTTTATTTCTAATTAATTTATGAACCATGTAATAAATTAATAAATCATTCTTGTCTCTCTAAAAGTTATCCTATTTAATTGTAAGGTTTGAAGGCAACCCAAAAGAATTGTGCTACTATCGATTCAACTAGATACCAATTATAGTTATGGACTTAGACACCTAATCCAATAGTCTCACACTTGGATAAGTCTAGTAACTATAATTGCTAGTATAACTACTAAATTAAATAGTAAATTGTAGCTACCAAAAGTCGTTGTCGAACTCTGACCTAGTCAGTAACGTGTCCTTAGATAAGTGATCAAATATTCCTCCCATCTACAAGATATCGTATGGACATGAGACATGGATTATAATCAATCTCTTTATCCAATATTTGTTTCTCGATTTCCGATTTATGACGACTAAAATTAGACTACTAATTGAGCACATCAATTCAGTCCAGGCTTGGCCAAGCGCTTTAGATGACATCATCAAATCATCGAGGGGCCCACACATATTGCTTTTCTCATTAGGGAAAATGGAATGGATAAACTTCAACTTATATGCTTGCACTATTCACTCATCAAATCATGCACAACAATACATTTTATAACATCAAGTTACTGATGTGTTTACGTATTATTAATGCATAACTGACTCATAAAAAACAACTCATATATCTCCATTTCAAAAATATAAGATATTATCCTCTCAGAATTACTCGTGATAAAATCCATAAAGTAATTCTTTGAGCATGGGTTAATCCAATACTTTAATCCCCATTTCAAAAGTACTCATGAATACTGCAGCAAACCATTGATATGTCTAACCCTTTTGATAGTCTATAGTCTTAATTCACTACTTACTTCCAAACGTATAATCGACTGTGGATGTTCCAATAATTAATCATTCAGGAAGTAAAACATGTGAAGTGAAGCACAATAAAAACTTAATCAACTATTGTCTCAAAACCATTGAATATAAATAAAACCCTTATTATTTAATCACCATATTAATTAGACTTTATTAATTGTATAATGTTTCGATTAATCAATTAAACACTTGAATTAAACATCAGACATTCCATGTTATAAACATGCGTACTATGTCTCTCTATGGTCCTTCCATTCTGAAAATATCAATTAGACATAATTCCAGTAATGTTCATATGACAATTCCAAATCCTTATTACAAGTGTAACAATTCCAAATTCTTGTCAACACTAAATGTGTTAGAGTCAAACCTTACATTTAATATCCTTTGTGACGACGTGGCGTCAAAATCACCAAAACTTAGCCAACGATGCCACAAAATGCTCCATTTAACATTTGTTACTAAAAAACTTTCATGGTGATTAAGTATTATATTCAAGTTACACTCCTTGAACACCTTCCTTGCATTAAATTTTCTAACTCACATGGAGATTCTTAATTATCAACTCCCATTATGGAAACATTTCCATATTACCATATGACCATCAATTCCGAACAAGAGTCACCACCATTCAGAATTATGTACATATGGTCCGTCCAAATTAATATTATACTTCTAACTGTCCACAAGCAAGCAATCTTTTGGTAAACCTCATACTGTTCTTGACAGTTATTTAACAAATTTAGTCACATCTTATTCTAGTCCTTTTTCTCTCAACACCCTAGGCATTTGGAAAAATCAGAACAAGTCAATATTATAGCATATACAATAAATCCTATATTCGAAGCATATGGAACTTGATTTGTAATGTCTTATACAAATACCTGATATCTGTTTAGTCACTTGCTATAATATTTCCATATATATATATATATATATATATATATATATATATATATGTGTGTGTGTGTGTGTGTGTGTGTGTATTGAATTTCCTATGTTGAATCACTTCTACACAATATTCATATATATCCAGGACTAAGTTCTATCAAAACTTTAATCTAAACTTATAGATTTGAAATGATGTATAAGTGTCCTCTCCCCTAAATCCTTTTATAGCGAAACAATTCCCAAACTTTGCAATTTTGAAAATTTGAAAACTTTGTTTCCTACAAATAGTATTGCCAACTTAAAACACTTAGCATAACAATTACACTTCTACTAGCATAGCAATTATATTCTTACTAGCGTAACAATTATGCTCCCAGTAGCATTAACATGTATCCAAAACACAGTTGGACTTCTAGAATCAATACTTTTTGACTTTCTTACTAAAATGCAGATTTCTTATACGTGATGCTTTGATAAGTGTTTATCTAGACTTCTCAAGCTCATACACTTTTATTATATAGCATATGTGTGTTTCAACCATTTCAGAATTTACAGCTACAAGTCTTGAACGTTCAAACTATTTCTTTCCATTTCTTACAATTCGAACTATGAAAAAGGATGCGGTAATCATATGCGAATTTGAGAATGCAATCATCACAACTGCTAACCATAATCATATTTATCAAATCTTTAAAATATACTAACTAAAGTGTTTCCTCATAATCATTTTCATGAATTAGAGCAAAACCTTTTGCTACCTGGATTTCATGGTGTATGCATTCCTATCCATAAATTTATCAATTCCAACCTACAATCATAAGATAAAGTTGAGGAAAAAGCCAAAATCAATTTTAGGTTTTCCTTTCATGGACTGAACTTGCTTGTTCTTAATTTCTTGCCCTCTGGTAGCATGAGGGCCTACCCGTGCTTCCGTGTTGTTTAAGCAGCTCACTTCCATTGACCAATGTACTATCATTGCCAAATGTGCTCTGCCTTTTGTAGTCAACTAAGAACCATAGAGCTCATAAGCATTGTCAACACAACAGGAAGGTACACAAAAACAAGAATGTGTCAACTGAACATGATATGTTATCAACCTTAGCTCATGTGCTAGTGATAATTAAAAAGTTAATTCTCGATTGATTTCGGAAACTTTTCAAGATCAATAAGCCTCCCATTGACTTCTTGACATATAAGTTTTATCTTTTCAAGGAACATTCTTTGACGAGAAAAACAAATATTCAAAAGTTAGTAAGGATTGTTGACAAGATAACACTTCATATAATTGGTATTAGTTTATCCTTTGTTTTAACCAAAACATCATAACTACCAATTTCAAATGTGCTAGAGTGAGAAAAAATTTCTACTCCACATTTCATGAGGTGTTATAAACCTACTTAATTTAAAATAAGCTTCAAGATACGATTTGTAGTTACTAGAGTATAACTATAAAACTTGATTGAAAACGAAGTATGACTCATCCATTAAACCATTTCACCAATATCTGATTCCTCTTCTTAGTCATACAAATGCACTAAGATGTACTTTGAGGATCAATTCTGATATAGGTCCATAATCATTAAGATGATCACAAAACACGACACTAAAGTATTCTCCTTTCCTTTCAGATTGGAGACACTTTTATCTTTCCGCCTAATAGATTCTTCTTATTCGTTCTGCCACTCTTTGAAACCTTTCAAAGTGTTAGAATTATTTTTAGTCTTATAAACACAACCATATTTACTAAATCATCAGTAAACCATGACGAATAGACTTATTGTCCTTTGTGGTGGATCTAAATAGTCCACATAAATGTGTACTAGATCCTCTAGTCCTTCACTTGACTCACATAAACATGTGATCAACGAATTAGTCATGATCTTCCAATGATCAAGATTCTCATGCATCACACAATTCGAATTGCATGACTTCAAGTTTCTATCCAATTGAAACTTGGCTGATGAGAATTCCTTTTTCACTTGGTTAATCATGACATTACCACAAACGATATAATTAAGAATCGATCCACATTTAATGATTGCTAATAATAGAAATATAACCACCAATTCTCATAAATGACATTGCAAGGAAATACAAAGTAAATAAATGAATAAATAATCACTTTTATTGATAATATGCAGAAAATTTGTCCTTACAATGTAAATATATGAAAACTATGTTTCTAGATATTTCCTAAGCAATCTATTAATCTATCGTAACTCCTATGCAGCAGCTTCCAAAATCTGATCATCAAACCATGCGACTGAAATGATCTCTCACGATTAGATTCAGCTTACTCTTCTTAAGTTTCTTCTTTCTCTTAGATCCAATAAAAACATCAAAATGTGACTATCACATCATGTATTAAGAATTTATGAATGGGAACTTAATAAAGTAGAGTTAGATAGTAGATGTACCTAAAATAGAGTCATACGACTTGACTTTACCATATCTAAGATCTTTCAAGTATTCAGGGTAGCATCATATCCACTGCTCCTTTAATTAGCAATAAAAACATATGGACCTTTTAGAATTAGCACATGGGACTATCTCTGGATTAGCCTTTCAGTTTACCATATGGTCAAACGGTTTGACCTTGGCCGATCCCTTTCCATTGGGAAGAGAAACCTTTTATGGACTCCCAATGTTTCCACTTTCAATGTCCATGGAAACTTGGGAGACAGATCCTTCAAACATATTCGCTTGATTTGTGCTCTTAAGCATTTGTACTTCAGTAACAATCAACATATATGTCGGATTGATTAGGGTCACGTCGTGGTCCCTTGTATAGTAGTCTTTAATAAACTGACTATATGATTCAGGAAGCGAAAGTAGAACCAAATCAATGACCAACTCCCTTGGGAAAACGATACCCAACATTCCTAATATGTCAATATGCGATTTCATTTTCAGAACATGTACACACAGACTTTCCATATTAATGTTTACTAGCCAATAGGGCTTAAGTGACTTCGTACTTTTCAACTTAAAGAAGACATGACTTAGGGAGAGTCACTGGAGGAGGTGGAGGAAGAGTTGGAGAAGCATAATTTCAAGTTCTACCATTTCTTGAAGAAGGGAACATTTTTTCACCTTGATCAACATGTGGAAGATCATCTCCAGAAGGAAATACATTTCCAGAAGAACGAGGAGAACCATTGTTGTATTGACTCGACATCTAGAAAGGGAGAAAAGAGAAATCAAGTTAGTTGATTTGAATCCTTAAATATTAACCCCAAAAATTTAAATCAATGCTAGGATCCATATTTTTGATTTGAACTCCGAAGAGGGATACCATAATCAAATTCGAATCTATTTTAGGTAGGTAAAGCATTTACCAATTTCAATCTTATAAAACTATTAGATCTTTTGAGATTCACTGAACTATTCAATGGCATGTTTAATCTCGATTATGCTCTCACTTTGTGACTGGGATCCATAGGATCAAAAACGAGATGTGAATAACCATGTAAATTAGCTTGGTACTCTCGATGTCATTTATCATCTGAAATTAATGTGCCGGTTAACCACACACACTCCATTAATTCAATGATAACTTAGGAGACACCCATTGCCAACAATATTAGTCCCATATTAGCGTGTCAGTTTGTTAGAACAATGTTCTTTCAGGATCGTATGATTCTAAGCAAGATATTAAATAAGAACGTATTAAAGAATACAAGTATTGCACTGAATATGTCGAATGATTAATGCAATATCACCCCAGAAGAGCTCGATAAAGAACTTCAATATGTAGAGGTGTTTAGGGTTACAAGAATCAACGTAATCGACTATTCTACTTTATACGCATACATGCATGCATATATATATATATATATATATATATATATATATATATATATATATCATAATCCTAACAACTTATCTAGATAACAATGAAACTAATCTAGATAGATACGGATGGATAAGCCCAATCCGAGTACAAAACTCAAAAGCCCAAGACGCAACACTAAAATACTTAACAATCTCCCCCTTTGCGTCCTTTGAGCAGAAACTTCAATCTCTTTTCACAACAGAGAACTTCTTCACTGTTTCAAATATTCTCGGTATAATGGCCAAAACATGATGTCGAAATGTAATATACCACTGAAGCATATCAGTGAAGTACTTCTTATCAGCTGCTGAATTCTGCTTGCATCGATGCATAATATTGATGATATGCTCCAGACAGTATGTTGAAAACAGATGCTTGTCAACCAAAGCAAACAGAAACTTGTGCCTCTCACCCTTTGTGAACATAACTGTCAAATTTGTAGAATCTATCTGCCCCAACTTCATTTTGTTCACATCACTAGGTTTAGACGTTGGCTTCACAGATGGCTTCTTATTCATCACCTTAGCTATCTCCTGATCCATAGTTGCAAGCTCATGGACATAGGAGCCCAACATTCTTTTCAGATGCTTAAGAATCGGCTCATACTCCTTAAAATTTGAGAGCAGAATGTTGTATA
This sequence comes from Lactuca serriola, assembly GCF_051521515.1. Classification (NCBI taxonomy): domain Eukaryota; kingdom Viridiplantae; phylum Streptophyta; class Magnoliopsida; order Asterales; family Asteraceae; genus Lactuca; species Lactuca serriola. The sequence goes on from NC_136411.1 coordinate 286,324,571, forward strand.
GCAGAATCCAGTCATGCGGATTAAGGTTTGGAAGATCTGCTAGAGAAATGAAATGTTCCGTGTTTGCTGAACCACGGTTGCTCTTGAAATTTACATTCACAAATCTCCCAGCAGGTGAAGTTTTCAGTACCTTGACTTTAGTAATCTTCTGTGCACTCCAAGTTAAGTACTGCGGTTGACCATTCTTTAAATAGAAATCGATCAATTCTCTGTTAGCCTTCAGATTTGGATGTGGAACCTCAGCAGTAACATCAAAGCAATGAAAGGTAAATGCTTTTCTTGTAATAGGCATGTTGAACTGCAAGTCTCTGGAGTTATCACAGTCAAATGAAGCAACTGGTTCCAACCAATAGACAGAAGGAAACTTAATCGCCTGATTGATAAGTGTATCTCTGTCCCATTCTGGAAACATAGTCTTTTTGCATTGAAAGGCATCCTCTTCTTCCTTATTCCTCCTTTCTTTCTCTTCTGCCTCTATGGCCACTTTCATTGTTTCATCGATCTCTCTATCCCTTCTCTTTCTTTGAAGAGCTTCAGCAATAGTCTCCTCGGTATCACTATCACTTTCAATTTGAACTTGCTTTCCAGAAACCGAAGCTAAATTAACCTTCGATTATGTCTTGGACTTCAGATATGCACTCTCCTCTCCCCCTTGTTTTGGAAGAACAACTTTCTCCGAAACACCCTTCATCTCACTCAAAATTGCAATAGCAGGAAGAAGTTTGGACTGAAGATGCTTCCAGATGGTTAAAGTTAAGAAGGGGTCATGAGCTTCAAGTAGAGTTGTCAACATAGCTTTGACATCACCAGCACAACTTTGATACATAGCCCTTTGAGTCTTTAACAGAGAAATTTCCTTTTCTGCCTCAGCCAGCTGAACTTTCTGTATATTGATAGTCGCTTAGTGTTTGATCAAGTCCTACTTCAACGTACTGTCAGCAGCAAGAGTAACAAAACGAGAATCCACAGATTGGAGAAAAGATGTTGATTCTTTTTTAAGTTCATTACGAAGGGCTTCAAACTTGGTGGTTTCATCTCGAAGGGTTTGAGAGAAGGAGTCCACTGAAGATTGGTATTTGGCTTGATTAGTGTCAGCATGAGATTTCAGAGAATCAAGAAAAATCTGAGTTGTGTGAACAACCTCAGAAACTTCTTTTGTAGCCTTCGCACAGGAAGAGGCGGACTTATCAACTGCTCCTGTCGATCTATCAATCGTATCTGTATATTGCTTAATAGCAGTCTCCAAGAAAGCTTTTAAAACAACACTACCATAAGCTTTACTATCAGCAAGCAGTCGATCTAAATTGGCATGAATGTTCTGTATATGTTGACTTGTGATAGGAGCATCAGCATCATTTTCAGTTGGAATTCGATAAGGACTGTAATAAAGAGAATCATAATCCTCATCATCTCCTCCAAAAGTAGCACCAGAAGCAGAGGATCGGGTTGGGGATGGTGGCATGTTTATAACCGGAGTATCAGTCACAGAAGTAGCCCCTGTATCAGATACATTGACTTCCACGGTGATGTTGGGAATGGTAGTGGTTATTGATTCGGTTATAAGAGGAGTGGATAAGGGTATAGTAGAGACAGAAACAGAGGTAATTAGGGATGAGGTGGGTAAAGATGTTGTTTCTGTAAGAATGGGAGGAATATCATTAGGAGCAGAAAGTAGAGCTTGTTGTTTCGGTGATGGAGGTGGAGTTGGAACTTTGGTAGTTTTTGGAGATGGAGGTGGGGTTGGAACTTTGGTAGTTTTTGGAGATGGGGGTGGGGTTGGAACGAGGACCTGTTTGGGAGATTCTGGTGGAGTTGGAGGTCTTGGAGGAGTGGATTCTCGGGGTGAGACATGAGGATTCTCCTCTTCTTCATCTTGATCATCAACAGGATCTGGTCCTGGAGGAGAGTTCTCCTTGGGTCGGTTGGCCATCTTCTTTATCTTTTTCGGTTTCGATTGAGAAGATTCTCCTTCACCAGACTTTCGTTTGGAAGACTTTGGCTTACCCTCCTTAGCATCTTCTTTCTCTTTCTTTGTTACTCATTTTCCCCTGTTAGCCGGCTGCTCCAAAGCATCCAATGCAGCTTGTTGTTCTGCGGAAAAGACTCTTGGTCCAATGGGAGATCGTTTCCCATAATCTGCCATAACATTGCTTTGTGCCGAAACACATCTGTACATTGTTTCAGGAATCAGTACATAGTGATGAAACTTACGTGGGTTAGCTATAGTAATCTTCTTCGTATGGAATGTGGCAATGGTAGCAAGAAGAGCTTCCTTCATAACTGGAATCTCCAAAGAATCGATAGCCTCCCTTGTAATTAAGGTCCAGAAGCGACCACATGAAATCTCAGAATGACGAGTCATGGTATTTAAACTCTGCACCACTTGGGACCAGATTATGGAGCCATAATCAAGGTTGATCCCGTTGTATAAACCATAAAGAATGGTGAGAAAACCCTTGCTTGTAGTATCTGAACCACCACACCGTTCTGCCAAACCCTTAATTAGCAGTGTCAGCAACCCATTCCATTGCGATGGCAAACAAGATTTCTTCACTTTTGTGATTGTTGTAAGCACATCCGTATACCCCATTTCATACATCATTTTGAATAGTTGCGATGTAGTGATAAAATCAGGCGAGATGATCGAAGAATCAACTGCAAGACCCAAAATTGAACAAAACTTCGCCTTTGAGATAGAGGACTTATTGTCGTGAATGGTGAAGTAGATACGGTCTTTGTTTTTGTCGTAAGTCGCCGATGAATAGACTTGTGAGAACAGCGACATTGGAACAACTTCAACTTGGGTTAGGGCAAAAACCAAGGGGGAATACTTGAGACACTCCACAACATGCAGCATATATGAGTCATATACAAACGGAGTCAGTTCGATAATCACATTTTGGTTGGGTTTGATTGTGAGCAAAGATGATGTTGCAGTCTGATCATGTGCAGAAGAAGAAGTCGCCATTGTTGAGCGAAGAAGAAGATGAACAGTGTGAAATTTTAGGATTGAGAGAACTCGAGACTAGTATGAGACAAATAAAACGTTCATCCCTATTTATACCATTTCCTAGAGAGAGAAAGTCGTGATGATGAGGTTGCTAAAGCGTCGTCTGAAAAAGCACGATGTGACAATGTGGTTAATCCCAGGAATGTGTCAGCATGCGTGAATTTTGAAACGGATTAAAATCACGTGCTTAAATCTTATCTTCACTTAACGTTTGAAATTCCAAATATCCCCGTGTTTGGTTACAATCGATAACCAAAACTTATACCAAACAGCAATAAGAATGTTGGAAAATATAAATTTTCATGCATAAGAGTGTAAAAGATAAAGAAATAAATCAAGAGTGTATAGGATGTGAGTGATATCTTATTATAAGACCGAAAGCAGAGGATTCCGGGCAAGAATCACTTCCTTCAAAGTCAAGAGAGACTTGAAGTGCTTGTGTGGTTTCCCGAAAAATACGATCAACTGTTTGTTAATAAACATTGAAAGGCTTATTTTAATCATAGGCATAGGGTTGCTTTCCTCCAACCAAACATCAAGCTTTAACATAAAACCGATTGTTGGTAGAGGTACCTGTGAGACCAATGTGATCTGTTGAACAGGTAGGTGGGATATATTATGTTAATGACGTATAGGAAGCAGAAATCTAAAAAAAAACAAACTGGATCTCTTTGGGAAGAAATGTCTTGGCTGTAGACAATTTCATAAAAGATCACGCATAAAAAATAAAAAGAGATTTCCTTAGGTAACTAGTAAATTCTTGAGTATATCACTCACCGTCAATTCATTTTTGGTGTTGAATTTTGGGTTTCACTTAGCACGTGGTAAACGTATCCAAGATCATAAACACAGATGTTGTGTAACCATAAACCTCAGTGGTAGAGACCGAGAGTCTCAAGGGTTACGTTAGTGAACCGAAAGTAGATGGAGAATATAAGGAGGTGGCTTAAGAACCGAATGTACCTTCTGCTAGATAATCATGACAGAGCAGAATAACTCTTAACTCATATGAGAAGAGTAAGGTAGCTCTAGAGCGAGTGATGAAAAATAGCCTGATTTGGAAGAAACGATGGGTATCGATCGAATCAGTAAGGCCTACTCAAGATCGTAGAGGCTTAAGACAACATGCAGCAGCATGCTTCTAGGGACTCTTAACTAGGTTGTGTTAAATTTGAAACATACCTGCCTTAGATCCATAGTCGGTTATACTTGTGTTTGCCTGTTAAAGAAAGACATCAAACAAAACAAACAAGCAATCGGAACAAATAAAATATTTTTGGATTTTTAGAATTTTCTGAAAAAGAATAAAAACATAAAGATAAAATATTTTTGGATTTTTGGAATTTTCTAAAAAAGAATAAAAATAGAAAGATAAAATATTTTTGGATTTTTGGAATTTTCTGAAAATGAATAAAAACAGAAAGTTAAAATATTTTTGGATTTTTGGAATTTTCTGAAAAAGAATAAAAATAGAAAGTTAAAATATGTTTGGATTTTTGGAATTTTCTGAAAAATAATAAAAACAGAAAGTTAAAATATGTACATAATATACAACCGAAACCTTATCTTTTAATGAGTGAAGCAAAATAGATTGATCATTTGGTTCATTTCTGTTCCTGAGAATTACGGAGCCGAGATAGACAGAGCGGTCTGTGCATTTCGGTTCCCTAAAAATCTGGAGCAGAGATAGACCGAGCGGTCTGTCTATTTCGGTTGTCTAATTTATTTTTTTTAATGAGAGATTTAAGGATTCGGTACCGACTCTCCTTCCATCATGCCCAAGCCTTGTAAGATTTTGTTAAAGGTTGCTTCTAGCAAGGCTTTAGTAAAGATGTCAGCCAGTTGATCAGCAGAACGAACAAAATGTACTTCTACGTTCCCGTCTTCTACATGATCCTTGATGAAATGATACCTTAGTGCAATGTGCTTGGTTTTCGAATGTTGCACTGGATTATGACAAATCCTAATTTCACTTTCCGAGTCACAATAGAGAGGGATCTTTTTCATGCTAAGCTCATAATCTCTTAATTGACTTTGAATCCAAACAACCTGAGAGGTACAAGATGCGGCAGCAATGTATTCTGCTTCTGCTGTGGATAAGGAAACACAGGTTTGTTTCTTAGATTGCCAACTGACAAGTTTTCCGTCAAGGAATTGACATCCTCCTATAGTACTTTTTCTGTCCAGTCCACATCCTCCTAGATCAGCATCAGAAAAGGCTTGAATGAAGAATCCAGATCTTGCGGGATACCAGAGACCGAGAGATGAAGTTTTCTTCAGATATCGAAAAATGTTCCTTACAGCAAGCATATGGGGTTCTCTTGGATTGGCTTGAAACCTGGCACAGTAACAAATAGAAAACATGATATCTGGTCTACTAGCTGTTAGATACATAAGGGATCCTATCATTTGTCGATAAAGTGTTATGTCCATAGCAGGTTTCTCCAAGGATGGAGTTAGCTTAGTGTCGAATGCCATAGGAACCTTCACTTTTGAATCACCCTTCATTCCAAACTTAGTCAGTAAATTTTTGGTGTATGCTTCCTGGTTTATAAAGATACCTTCTGGTCCCTGTCTAATATTCAAACCAAGGAAAAAATTAATTAGACCCATTGTGCTCATTTCAAATTTAGTTTCCATCAACTTCCTGAATTCAGCTGTTAAGCTAGGATTCGTGGAGCCGAAGATGATATCATCAACATAAATCTGAACAATCATCGAATGCTCGCCTTCCTTCTTACGAAAGAAGGTTGGGTCAACCGAACCTTGTTTAAATTTTGACAATTTTAAGAAGCGAGTAAGCGTTTCATACCACGCTCTCGGTGCTTGCTTTAGCCCATAGACAGCTTTATCCAGCACATAGTAGTGATCCGGGTATTTTTCATTCACAAAGCCAGGCGGTTGCTCAACATAGACGGTTTCTTCTAATTCTCCATTCAGGAATGCTAATTTGACATCCATTTGGAAAACTTCGAAGTTCTTGTGAGCAGCATATGCAAGAAAAATTCGAACAAACTCTAACCTTGCCACTGGAGCAAAAGTTTCTTCATAATCTATCCCCTCTTCTTGACAATAGCCTTTTACAACCAACCGAGCCTTATTACGAATGACATTCCCTTCTTTGTCCAGCTTGTTTCTAAATACCCATTTCAGACCAACAACAGAGGCATCTTTTGGTGTAGGAATTAACCTCCAAACTCTGTTGCGTTCAAACTCATGAAGATCATCCTGCATTGCTTGAACCAAATCAGAATGATCAAGAGCAGCATTTACAATTTTCGGCTCTATTTTGGAGATAAATGAATTAGAACATACAAAATTCCACTTTAGAGAATAATGCAGTTTGTTTCGCCTTCAGTTGAGATCTAGTTAGAACACTTTCGGAAGTTTCACCAATAATTTGCTCTTTGGGATGGTCCTTTGTCCATTTAACTAATGGAGGATAGCTTGGATCATATTCTGTATTCAATTCCGCTTCTACTTCAATTTCAACATCTGACTGACCACCTTCACCTTCGTCAGTAGAACTATCACTTGCTTGCTCCTTCTCCCCCTCGACTGGCGAAGTGAAACTTTTGTCTTCAGCAGAGTCTGCAGTGGGTATCTCCCCCTCGATTGGAATTTCACTTGTTAGTTTTGGATCAGTTGTTTCTGTATCATCTAAACTTTTAGATTTTGGGGATGAACTTGGATTCTCCCCCTCAACAGGAACTTCGGATATTTTTGAAGTGGTAGAGCTCTCTCCCTGGAATGTTGAATCTTTGTTTGAAGAGCTGGTTGATGACATAAGAGTTGGTGGTTCGCTTTACATCGTTTTAGCAGCTTCGTCTATGACCTTCTTTAGATTATCGACTTTGTTGTCTGCTGCTATTGCCTCTGAATTAATTGTTTTTTCTGGTTCATCGAATAACCGAATGTATTCCTCAAACAGGTTGGATATTGGAACCGAGACTTGTCCGGATTCTAGGAATATGTCTTCTGAAGCACTTTCTGTCCTCTGAACCTTCTTCATATAATTGTCATCAAAGGTGACATAATAAGTCTCTTCTATTATTTTAGAACGCTTGTTCAACACCCGGTATGCTTTTGATGACAGAGAGTAACCCAAAAATATGCCCTCATCAGCTTTAACATCAAACTTATTTCGGTTCTCTTTAGAATTAAAAATAAAGCACCTTGAACCGAAAATATGGAAAAACTTGACGTTGGGTTTCCGATTGTTTAAGATCTCATATGGAGTTATGGAGAATCTCTTATCGAGCAAGGACCGATTCTGAGTATAGCAAGCAGCAGCAATGGCATCAGCCCAAAAGTATAAAGGTAAAGAAGCGTAACTTAGCATGGTTCTGGCTGCTTCACACAACGAGCGGTTTCGTCTTTCAACAATCCCATTCTGTTGTGGTGTATAAGGGCCGAAAAATTGTGAGTGATCCCCTAATCAGCCAGAAAGTCTTCAAAATCCTTGTTCTTGAATTCGAGCCCGTTGTCACTTCTGATGTTTCTTACTGTCTTCTTTAATTGGACTTCCACTTGCTTTATGAACATCTTCAGCTTGGGAGTTGCATCTGATTTCTGTTTAAGAAAGAAAACCCAAGTGAAGCGTGAAAAATCATCTACAATAACTAGAATGTACTTACTTCCACCGATACTTTCTATAGCGGAAGGTCCACACAAATCAATGTGTAATAGCTCAAGTGCTTCCACTATTTTAGTATTGATGCGTGTAGGATGGCTTTTTCTGCTCTGCTTACCCATCTCACATGCTGCACATAAATGCTCCTTATTGAACTTAAGAAGAGGAAGACCTCGAACATGATCACCAATCACTAATTTATTGATATCTTTGAAGTTTAGGTGAGATAGACGTCGATGCCATAACCAGCTTTCATCGGTGTTTGCCTTTGACAGCAGACAGATAGCTGGTGTCCCCCGAATTGGATTAAGATTCAGAGGATACATTTCTCCTTTTCGTGCAGATTTCAGCAGAACCTTCTTGGTTTGTTTTTCAAATATCTCAGACCCCTCATCATCGAATGAGACCTTCAACCCTGTGCCGACAACTAATTGTGATACACTGATGAGGCTGTGCTGCAATCCCTCTACATAAGCCACCTTTTTGATAGAGAAGTATCCATTAGTTATCATCCCATATCCTTTGATTGTGCCATAGGAATTGTTTCCAAACTTCACAGATCCACCATCTTTTAAAGACCGAAACTCCCTTAGCTCCTCCTTTCTCCCTGTCATGTGACGGGAGCAGCCACTGTCTATATACCATTCGTCATCAAACTGCTCGTCACTGATTACCTGCAAATTCAAGCAGATTTAGGAACCCAAAGTTTCTTGGGTCCTGGTGAGTGTTTCACAGAGAAAGGAATGACTATAGAAGCATCAACTAAATAAGTTCGTTTAACAAGAGTGCTTTGATCTTTTCTTTTGATGGTAAACACCTTGATTTTTTTTTATCTTCTTTAAATTTTAGTTTATCTTTTGGTGTTGCTTTAGATGGTTTAGTGTTTTTCGTTTGATTCCTAGGTTTAGTGGAAGATCTCTTCTTTTCCTTCTCGGAGTCTGATTCTAGCTTTCCTTTTCCTTTGATGCCCTTTAAAGAATTTGTTTCATCTTGAGACTTGGAGGATCCATAACCAGAATTAGGACCGAATCTGGTTTTGGGACTGAAACTAGGTAGAGGAGCGAATCTGGTTTTGGGACCAAAACTAGGTCGAGGACCGAATCTGGTTTTGGGACCGAAAGTATGTTTTGCACTGAGACTCCACTTTCGGTTATGATACTTGGAATAAAATGAATTTGGGCTTAAATTTTCCTTCATCTTTTCCTTTCCCTTTTCCACGGTTTCTTTTCTAGGAGGCTTATAGTGAGGATTTTGAGAATTCCAATGCCTTTTCCGTTCATTCAGATTCGAGGCATATCTTTGATTTCTGAGTCTTTTCTGTTTGGCTAGCTCCTTCTGAGATTTGTGAACATTGAAGCTGGCCTGTGGTTTCTCCTTCTGAGTTGCAATTGTCTTACCTTCCTCTATACTCTCCTTAGTTTGAAATTTCGGTGCTTCCTGTCTCTTTCTCTTGAGTAGACCTTTCGGTTCTTCCCTCTTGATTGGAACACCAGGTTCATCCAATGGTTCCTCAGGAACATCTTTAGTTCCGCTTGTGCTGGGAATATCGAAACTGGAAGGTTTATTGATGGGTTCTGGTATGTATCTTCCTTTGACTCTCCACATGGTTTTCTCAGACAGTCCGACAGTCTCATCTGCATTATCAATGGGAGCAGACCAGAAATAGTCTTCACATCCTTCAGCGTTATCCTCGTCAACCATTATCCTTAATTCTGCTGTTTGTCTTTGAGTGACTCCAGTCACAGCATAAACCTGATTTGGAACGGTCTGGACCATTTGATAGACCAAGGCTTTTTCCTTGAGTTTCGGTTTCTGTTCTTTTGACACACGAGCAAACTCAACCGAGTTTTCTGAAATAAGAGGTTTTTCGTTCTTGGTTTCATTTTTCACAAACTTAGAACAATCAACTACATCCTCTACTGAGATTTCACTCATTTCACTCTCCGCATCAAATTCAGACGAATTATCTAAGTTTATTTTATTATCTTTAACAATTTTGGCATTTGACTCATCGAATGTTTGTATAGTTTCAGTTTTAATCTTTAACCTATCATTTTCATCTAAGATATCTTTTAACATACTTTTATGTTCCTTAGAATCGATGAAAGTTTCTATCTTATCCAAACCTAGCCTATACGACATGGATGTTTCTTTAGAGGATACTTCTGATTCACACTCTGCTATAACATCATCTTCCTTAAATTCAAGAAAGGGTAAAATCATTTTATGTATTTTCTTTCCAATCTCACAATTTAGATGTAATTGAGCAATATTAGTATAAAGACGCTTAGCAATTAAACAGAAAACATTTCTTTGTTTTAACAATTTTAAATTGTCTCTTTGCAAATAAATACTTTCATCCTTAGCCCTAACTAACTCTGCTTCCTTCTGCTCAATCCAGATCCTCCTTTCCTCACTTTTTGAAGACACCCTGCCGAGTTGGTCAGTTAGGTTAGAGTTTGCTAAGCGGGTTTGCATGAGGCTACTACTTAGGTTGGAAAATTTAAATTTTAATTCATTTAATTCTTCTAGATATTCAGTTTTGGGAATTTTAAGAGACTCAAGGGTAGAATGTACCTTTTTGATCAATCGATCGCAGTCGTTGATCTTCTCACTCACCGGCTTGGCTGCAAAACACTTGTTATCTGTCAGGTTCGGTTCCGTATCTGCATTTTCGGTTGATGGACCATGGGTGACGATAAAACACTTTCTACCAGAACCTTCATTCTTTGCCGCAAACGCCTTTCCATGAGTGGGTCTTCTAACCTCTTCGTCTTCAGAGTTAGTTGACCAGACTTCTACCCCACCGAACTCATCTTCCCCTGCATTCTCTTGTACAATTAATGCATTCATTGAGCTGTTGGATGGCTTTTTCTTCTTGAATTCTTCTAATTTGCGCATATAATACACTTCGTCATCTTCACCCTCTCTTTTCTCAGCTATCTTTCTCAACATGCAATCTTTGGCAAAATGGTTCTTGCCGTGACAATAGTTGCAGTCATATCCAGAGTCTCCTGCAAGCTTGTTCTCCTTTTTTTTCTTCAACCTTCAGTGAAGAGACTTTTGGTTCATCCTTCATTTTCTCAGAACTGTAACTTCCCTGCCAATTTAGGTTCTTGTTGGTGGGAAATTTTCTTCTTGCGAACTTCTTTGGATTTGTGATCATTAAAGCATACTCCTCACTTGTAAGGTCACACTCTGATATGTCTGATTCTTGTTCTTCCTCAACTGTACTTTTTCCTTTAGAGACAAGAGCCAGCGATGCCACACCAGAGACCACTTTTGCTTCCTTAGTTACAACACTTTCATGGGACTTTAGTATCCCAACTAGTTTTGCCAGTGAGTAGGATTTGAACTGTTCATGTGCCTTCACAGTGGAAACCACAGCCATCCATTTTGGTCTTATCCCGTTCATGAATGTAACTTTCTGCTCGATCAGCTTCCTTTCTATCCCATGCTTGATCATCTTACTTAAGAGATGATTAAACCGATCAAAGGTCTGTATGAGCTTTTCTTCAGGTTTCTGTTCGAAAACTCCAAATTCTGATAGCAACAGAGTTTGAATGGAGTGTTCCAGATCTTCATCAGTTGAGTAAAGTTCCTTCAACCTATCCCAGGACTCTTTATCAGTTGTGCATGAACCTACAAGCCGAAAGGTGCCAGATTGCAGGGCGAATCTTATCATTCGCATGGATTTAACATTACACAAGATCTTGTCCTTCTCATCCTGTGGCATCTTCTGAGCATCTGTCACCAACTTGTTGTAATCCTTCTGCGTCTTAACAATCGTGTTTGTCTCTGAATGAACAAACGGTCCAAGAGTGATAGCTTCCCATATGAGATAGCCATTGTCTTCAGATCCAACCACGTAATCTTCAAAGTGATGAGCCCATACTTCGTAGTCTTGAGTGTAGAGTATGGGTACTCTAGTTGTTGATATGATGTTGTTTGAGATGTTAATCGGGTTTGTATGCGTATCATCGTGAGACATGGTGAGCTGCTAGAATCTAACCTGTAAACTTGAGATTAGGGTTTTATCAAAAACAGAGTAGTCGTCGTTAAGAAGACGACGGCTTCGATAAAAGCGGAAACTCTAAAGGATTTCGAATACAGAAGTAATGTGTATTGATTACACAGTCTCCTGCTCTGATACCAATTGTTAGAACAATGTTCTTTCAAGATCGTATGATTCTAAGCAAGATATTAAATAAGAACGTATTAAAGAATACAAGTATTACACTGAATATGTCGAATGATTAATGCAATAACACCCCAGAAGAGCTCGATAAAGAACTTCAATCTGTAGAGGTGTTTAGGGTTACAAGAATCAACGTAATCGACTATTCTACTTTATACGCATACATGCATGCATATATATCATAACCCTAACAACTTATCTAGATAACAATGAAACTAATCTAGATAGATATGGATGGATAAGCCCAATCCGAGTACAAAACTCAAAAGCCCAAGACGCAACACTAAAATACTTAACACGATTAACCACACACGCTCCACTAACGACTAATAAGGTGAATGTGAAATTTCACGGGTTAGCATCAAATTCACATTTTTCCTAAATTAATTAAGAATGGGATTTTAGAAAATGGTTTAGTTACTTTATCATTATACTTTTAATGAGGATTAAATGTCCTATTGAACCCATTCAGCTAATGACCCCCCACCATACAAGAGAGCGGTGGGTAAGAATGGATACCTAATGACGGTCATTTTAGAGGCCGCTTCCTTCAACTCCCCTTATAGTATGGCTTTGTTAATGAGGCGTATTAGCGATTTGACTGACTTTTCTTATACCTATAATATATATTAAACTATTAATTATATATATAGTATAAGGTGAATTTTAAACATTTTAATATTTCAAGGGTTTAATCTTTTAATAAATTAAAATTTTAATTTAATTAAATTTAAATCATATATGGATTTATTAATTATCATTTAATTAATCATTTAATTGAATAATTAACAAAATCCATAAGAATGTAATTTAGGGTTTACATTTTAAATTTCAATAAATTAAACATTTTGATTTAAATTTGAAACAACCTTAAAATTAACTTTAATTAATAATCAAATGAATTATTTAGTAATCGATATGGATACATTAATTATCCTTTAATTAAACAATTAATTAAATTATTAATCATGTCCCTAAGATAATTATAATCAAATAAAATCAACATTATCTAATTCATAATTATCTCCTAACATTTAGGTCATATTTAATTATCTAACATTACCAAAAATCAGATTATGTCAGATTTAATAAAAGATAATTACCAAATATTAACCAAATAAATCAAGTTAGGGAAGAAAATCCAAAATCGGGATCTGACGCACAAACTCGTCGAGTTGGAGTCTAGCATGTCAAGTCCGAAGAAATAACTCGACGAGTTTAAAGAACAAAATGACGATTCTGTTTTCTCCTCCCTGTTCAAGTCCATATTAGTATCAATTCAATAGAAAACTAAACATAGGCTCTGATACCACTGATGGGAATTGAGCATAACATATAATTTTATGTATGCATGTAACCCTAACTGAAGATCTACGTTTTCTCTGATTGAACATACAGTAATGAACAAAAAAGAATAAACCCTAGATCCCTAGTATATAATCAAAATTAACATAGTAAAGGGTTATGAAACATACCTTTAAGATTGTTATTGTAAACAATCTTGAATCCTTGCTTGAAAGACCATTGGTAGCAAATGACACGAGTATCGTGCCTCTAATGGTTAACAAACAAACTCAAGCAACCAAGGAATACTATGGAGAGAGACGAGTAGATCAAAATTTTGGCCAAGTGTAACATCCAGTTTTCCAGGTATATTATTCTTAACATTTAATTTAAGAATTTTGGAGGGACTTGATGAATTGGTGCCTCAACTCGTCGAGTGGGGTCGCGACTTGGTGACGTGTTTAAGCAATGGACTCGACAAGTCGGGTATCTGACTCGCCGTGTTAGCACTGCTGAGGAAAACCCTAATTGCCCGGTTTTGTGACCTATTTAAAGGCTCTTATGTCCTTCATTTTCGGCCACACTTACCCTTGAGAAACCCCAAATCGATCCATAGAGCTTAGAGAGATAGAGGGAGCTAATTGCTTCATTTTGGTGCATTCTTGCAAGGAAGAAGGAGAAGGTTCAAGCTTGACTGACTAGAGGGACTCAGATCTCCCACTATTTCATTCAAGGCTACTGTTGGAGGTATGAATCCGTACCTGTTTTCATCTGATTAGTAGATCTCATGAATTTAAGGCTTCTATACCCTCTTTTAAGTTGAGATATGAAACATATGAAGTCCCTTTGAGGCTTAGACATCAGATCTGGACCTTGATAGGTCCAGAGAGTCCCAAGAACCCAGCTTTATGTCGTTGCATAAGAATATTGAACCAAATACACCATTTTGAGGGTTATTTTGTCAATTAGAGCTAGATGAGTGATGCATGGACATAAATGTCAAACCTTTACGTGATTAATAAGCCTTGAGTACACAGCTCTGGAGTTTGGGAAAGTATCTTGCACTAAAATGGCTGAATGCAAAAGAGTCTGAATAGAGTCACCGAGTCGAGCCGTTGACTCGGCGACTAGTCCAGGGTTTTATCCTGATGAACTGAGTCAGGTGGTGACCCGACGAGTTAGGGGTTAGCTCGTCGAGAGGGAGCTTGCTGGGGTTGCCATGAATTGACTGGACTTGACGAGTCGCCCAAGTGCACTCGACAACTCTGGTCAAAAGTTGGACTGTTGACTGGAGTTGACTTTTGTTGACCTTAGAGTTTGGTCAACATGAGTGTAAGAGGTCAGGAAGGGTACAATGGTCTTTTATCCTTCTGAGAGAGAGAATAGGACGGGAATTTTCTCCTTTGAGATCCATTATTAACTTGAGGTAATTTTTGTATGTGATTAGGCGGAGGCTAGATCAGTGTTTCGAGTACGAGATCATCCGAATTTACCAGAGGTGAGTCTACTCACTATACATTACGTAGGGTGGTATCTACGTGTGGACCCAAAGGTCATACGTGTTTGTTTGAGATTATGTGTATTATGATTTATATATACTATGTGCTATTTTGACCGGACCGGAGGGTCCAACGATTTACGAGGCCGGAGGGTCCTCAACCAGACTGGACCGGAGGGTCCAACGAGTAGACCGGGCCAGAGGGCCCAACGAGCTATGGGGATGGAGGGTCCCGTTGAGACACAGTGACCAGAGCGTCGTATAGAGTATAGCCTCGAGTGGCGAATTGTTGTATGTGGTATTTTGGGGAACTCACTAAGCATTCGTGTTTACCGTGTTATGTGTTATATGTTTCAGGTACCCCAGAGGATCACGGGAAGGCACCAACGTGATTGTACACACACTCTTGATATGGAGCTATGTTTGTGGATCCTGGATTTAACTTGTTGTTTTGAAAACTTTGTTGATGGATATTTGGATTTTGTTAATGAGACACATGTTTTACGATTGTTAAAAATATAAAAAAAAATTGGTGTGAAATTTTTACTTGCTACACCAAGTCACATGGAATTAAGGGTTAGGCAAAAATTTAACCCTGAGGAGGGTTTGTATAGATGCTAGGAATATATTTGATAAGGCAGGTGTATCCAAGATAACCTAATCCCTTAACTTCCTCCCTAAGGAATCCAAGGCACCCTTAGAGCCCAAGGAAACCCTAGGAGCATCTAGAATTCATTCCCCCTACTATAGGGAGGTTCTATAATTGCCCAATGCTTAACTATTGAACATTTTCACCTTTAGTCCCTGCAGTTTTAATTAATTCCTTTAATCCAAAAATTATTTCCAAATAAATTTCTGTTTAAATATTATTTAAATAATATGATTCCTAATTAATATATTATTTCCATAATACATTAATAAATCATTTATTTTTTTATTTCTAATTAATTTATTAACCAAGTAATAAATTAATAAATCATTATTCTCTCTCTAAAAGTTAACTAATTCAGTTGCCAGGTTTGAAGGCAACACAAAATGACTGTGCTACTATCAATTCAAGTATACACCAATTATAGTTATGGACTTAGACACCTAATCCAACAATGTATAATGCCTTTTTTAGCTTATGCATTGTGTTTGGCCAGTAGATATCAAGCTGTTGGATAAGGTGTCTAAGTCCATAACTTATTTGGTATATACTTGACCCGACCGGCATGGTCCATTTGGGTTGCATCTCATCCAAACTATTTATGGATAATTTTATGAGAGTTATACACATATGTTTATTAATATATTATAAGTTATAATATATTAATATGAGGTTATGTTATTTAATTAGTCTTAGTCTTAAATTAATTATGAATTAATTTAAAGATTAAAAGGAAGACTAATTAGATTATGGGCTATTGATTTTATATGGTGTGGGCTAACACTCATTTGTTAATGGGCAAGGCTTTGATGGAAGTCCATGGATGATCCATGGAGCTTTTAACCCATGGATCCTTGGAAAGGAAAAGTCATGGGTTATTAGGGTTTCACCCTAACCATGTACACTATATAAGCATGCTTATGGTGCATGAAATGGAACTAGTGAACTAGTGTGTGTGTGCTTGTGTGTGGCCGAAAATACAAAGTGTGTATACTCTCTCAAAGTTTTCCAAGAGTTTGTGGTGTTTTGTGATTCCATTTGAGGCATTCACACTATTGGTGCTTGGCCCTCAAACTCCTCAAGAACCAAACTCATCAAAAAGGTATGTAATCTCTTCTAACTTTTTATGTTGAAATGTTCCCCATGCCATGTTAGATAGGTTATAAACCTTGGAAAATTATTATTTTGTATGTATTTAGACAAACAAAGATCCAAGGTTTATTAGGGTTGCATGCACACTTAGGAAGTGTTAGATTGCTCAAAACCCAACAGTGGTATCAGAGCCTAGGCTTGCCTGTTTGATACTTGATGCAAAATAGTTGAAAAAGTCGAAAAACTTGCTATCTGACTGATGAACTTGCCGAGTCCATGGGGGGACTCGCCGAGTCCATGTGTATCTTCAACCTACTCGCCGAGTAGGTTCATGCACTCGACGAGTAGGAGCGACAGAGTGCAGATTTTCGACTTTTGCTGCTGGAAATGGACTAGAAACATTACCCTAAACTGTTTTGGTGTTTTAAAACTTGTTTTAGTTGGTGTAATGGTTGTTCTAATCCATTTACAATAGCATATATCAAAATTCCATGATTTTATGTGTTCATATAATTCTTGAAATTTTGATGATCATGTTCATGTTCTTATGAATTTAGAAGATGATAGGAATTATTTGCTGAATTGTTTAGAATTAATTCTTGATCATTTATGTGTTTTAATGGAGTCTATAATTTGTCCTCAAGTTATGGATATCCAAAGGTCACTTTCTTTAACACACATTTAATCACATAAGTTACATGAAAGTGAAGAGTCTTCATTTTTATGAACCTTTAATTCATAAGTTATGAAATGAAAAGTTTTGGATAGTTACAAAACTTGTCCTCAAGTTTTGGAATTTGTAAAGTTTCACACACTTTAATAAACTTTAATTCCAACCCTTAGAGTTTTAATAGTTAAAATTCAACCCTTATACTATTTATAACATTAATGGTTAATTATTATATATGTATAAGAATAAGTCGTTCTACCGTTAGTAGGCCTCATTCACGAAGCCGGTCTATAAGGTGGGTATAAGGTTGTTGCCTATAAAATGGTGACTTAATGGGTGTCCACTCTCACCCACCGCTCGCTTGACTGGTGGAGGGTCGTTAGCCGAACGGGTAGGATAATGACTTTAAATCCTCATTAAAAGTATAATGATTATTATAAAGTAACTAAACCTTTTTAATTCCCAATCTTAGTTATTTTAGGAAAAATGTGAACATGGTGCTAATCCATGGAATTCACACTTTGTACCTTACCAAGTCGTTGGTGGAGCGTGTGTGGTTAACCGGCACACTAACTTGGACTAGTAAGGATCACGAAGGGTGACTTAATGTTTGTCATGGATCAATGGAGCGTGTGTGGTTTACCGGCACATTGATTAGGTGATAATATTAAGGGTACCAAGTGAATTAGCATGGTTATTCACACCTTGTTTTGTGATCCTCGATATCCCAGTCACAAAACTTGAAGGGCACAATCGAGATTGAAACATGCCATTGAAAAGTTCAATGAATCTCAAAAGAATCTAGGAATTTCAAATCCAATTAAAACCTAATAATTCATTTTGTTTTCCATGGTGGAAATTGGTGAATCGTCATTCACCTACCTTTCAAATATATTATTACTTAGATTACGGCATCCCTCTTCTAAGTATAATATATTGTGATTGGGTCCTAGCCTTAATATTACATTTGGGTGTCTTATTAAGGATTCTATATATCTAATATAAACTTGCTTTCTTCCTTCAGATGTCTTCCAACACTAATGCTTCAGGCTCTAACCCAACTGGTTCTTTCTCTCTCATGAATCTTTGTGGGAGGGTCATCTTTGATGGTTCCAACTTCATGGATTGGATTAGGAACATCAGGATGGTTACTCGTTATGAGGACAAGGAATATGTCCTCGATAAGGAGTTAAAAGAGCTTGATGAGTCTACTGCTACTCCTGAGGAGATCGCTGAATTCAGGACACATGAGAGAGATGCTACTAAGGTGGCATGTATCATGATGGCCACGATGACAGCCGAGCTCCAAAAGTCATATGAAGATTACTACCCTTTTGAGATGCACCAAGACCTGATGGAAAGGTACCATCAGAGTGCTCGTCAGGAGCGGTATGAAATAATCTCCTCCATAATAACTACCCGCATGAAGGACGGTGATTCCGTCACGGCTCACATAAAAAAGATGCAAAGGTATGTGGACCGTTTGCTGAAGTTGAATGTGAACATCCCTGAGGAGTTGGCAATTGACATCATTTTGCACTCCTTGCCGTCTTGTTACGACCATTTTCGTATGACATATCATATGAACAAGGAGGAAGTTACCCTCAGCAAGCTTCAAGGACTCTTGAAGACCGCAGAAACCGGTCTTAAGGGCAAGGCGGTTGTTACCTCTACTACTCCTACTCCAACATCTACCCCTGTTTTGGCTATCGGGCAAGGCAAAGGGAAAAAGAGGAAGCACCCTTCGAAGGGTACCAAGGGAAAGTCTCTTGAAGGCTCCTCATCGAAGACCAAGAGCGGTTCTGTCACTCCTTCTTCCATTACCAAGGATGTTGAATGTTTCTATTGCCATGAAAAGGCACACTGGAAGCGAAACTGCCCTAAGTACTTGCAGGATCTAAAGGATGGGAAAGTGAAACCCACCCATGCAGGTATTTACACTATATTGTCTAATTACTCATTATATTCTAACTCTTGGGTGCTTGATACAGGATGTGGTATTCACATATGTTCTGATATGCAGGGCCTAAGAAGAAGTGAGGATGTGGAGCACGGGAAGATAAACTTGATCATGGGGAACAGGAAGGCTTCGCCTGTTTCCAAGATTGGAGTTTATACTTTGTTGCTTAATAATGGGTTAAAATTAGATTTGAATAAATGTGTGTATTCGTCTGAAATGGCGAGAAATATTATTTCTTTTCATGCTTTGTACAAACAAGGTTTTACCTTTTCGTTTGATAATGAATGTGGTGGTATTAATGCTTTCTATAAAAATGTGTTTTATTTTAAAGCGTTACCTTGTGATGGTGTGTATGAAACTGTGTCGATTGTAGACAACTTAGGAAATAATGTTTTGTATATTGATTCTTCTACTAGCCTAGATAAAGCATCATTGTGGCATTGTCGTCTTGGACATGTAAACAAGAAACGCATAGGCCAACTCCAAAAGAGTGGAGTTTTGGAATCATTCGACCTTAAATCGGATGATAGTTGTGAATCTTGTCTACTTGGAAAGTTGACAAAATCACCCTTCACTGGAACTTGTGAAAGGGGTGAGGGTTTGCTGGACCTAATACATACTGATGTATGTGGGCTATTCAAAACCGCCACAAAGGATGCTAATCGGTATTATGTGACTTTTATTGATGATTTTAGTAGATATGGGTATGTCTACTTAATAAAACATAAGTCAGAAACCTTTGAAAGGTTTAAGGAATTTAAACAGGAAGTAGAAAATCAATTGGGCAGGAACATTAAGATGCTTCGATCCGATCGAGGTGGTGAGTATCTTAGTACCGAGTTCCTTGACTATCTTAAGGAGTGTGGGATTGTCTCACAATTGACTCCTCCCAAGACACCACAGTTGAATGGTGTAGCCGAGAGGCGTAATCGAACCTTGCTGGACATGGTTCGCTCTATGATGAGTCGAGTTTCGTTACCAATCTCTTTTTGGGGGTATGCCTTAGAGACTACCGCCCATATCCTTAATTTAGTCCCTACAAAGAAGGTTACCAAAACACCTCATGAGATGTGGACTGGGAAGGTTCCAAATTTGAACCACATCAAGATTTAGGGCTGCGAGGCTTTCGTGAGGCGTGAGACTCATGATAAGTTCGAACCCCGAAGTGAAAGGTGTATTTTCATCGGCTACCCACAGAAATCCTTCGGTTACCTCTTCTACAAACCCAGTGAGAATGTGGTCTTTGTAGCAAGAAGAGGGGTCTTTCGTGAGAGAGAATTTATAAGCCAAGGAGACAGTGGGAGGCAAATTGCTCTTGAAGAAATTCAAGAAGCAATTGGTGAAGGAACCTCAGACACTAGCAATCAACCTGAGGAGGAAACTCCTGTTGAGCAAGCTGACATGTCTGTACCTCCGAGGCGTTCCACACGGGTTAGGAACACACCTTCGTTTTATTATGGCTTTTATATTACTACGGAAGGTGATACGTTTATCAGTGATAGTACACTGGTAAATTTGGATGAACCTAGCAGTGTTAAGGAAGCCATGGCAGGCCCGGAGTCTGCTAAATGGAAGGAGGCTATGGACAGCGAGATACAGTCCATGTATGACAATCAAGTTTGGAACTTGTTTGACAATGTACCAGGCCGTAAAACAGTCGGGTGCAAATGGATCTTCAAGAAAAAGACTGACATGGAAGGAAAAGTGCATACTTATAAGGCTCGACTGGTTGCGAAGGGTTTTACTCAAACTCAAGGTATTGATTATGATGAAACCTTCTCGCCGGTAGCCAAGATTAAGTATATTAGGGTTATGTTAGCCATTGCAGCATTTCATGATTATGAAATATGGCAAATGGATGTCAAAACCGCTTTCCTTAATGGAAAGTTGGCTGAGGATGTGTACATGAATCAGCCAGAGGGTTTTGTCAGTGCAGAGTACCCTAATAGAGTATGCAAGCTTGAGAAATCCATTTATGGATTAAAACAAGCATCTCGTAGCTGGAATCTTTGTTTTGATGAGAAGGTAAAAGAGTTTGGCTTCTCGAGAAGTGAAGATGAGTCTTGCGTGTATGTCAGAGCTAGTGGGAGTATAGTTAGCTTCTTGGTACTGTATGTGGATGACATACTACTTATAGGAAATGACATCCCAACCTTGCAGGAGGTTAAGTCCTGGCTTGGGAAGTGCTTTGCTATGAAGGACTTAGGGGAGGCTACCTATATCCTAGGAATAAGGATATTAAGAGAAAGGAGTAAAAGACTAATTGGACTTAGTCAGAGTACCTACTTGGATAAGGTGTTGAAAAGGTTCAACATGCAGAATTCCAAGAAAGGAGATATACCGATCCAAAGCAATGCCAAACTAAGTAAGACTCAGAGTCCGAGTACAGAGGCAGAGATAGCTATGATGAGCCAACTACCGTATGCTTCCGCTGTTGGCTCGATCATGTATGCTATGACTTGTACCCGCCCTGATGTGGCATTCGCTTTGAGCATGGTCAGCAGGTATCAGGGGAACCCTGGCAAGGCTCATTGGACCGCGGTAAAGAATATTCTTAAGTATCTGCGGAGGACTAAGGATTGGATCCTTACCCTTGGTGGGAGTGATGACTTGAGAGTATTAGGGTATAGTGATGCTGGTTTTCAGACTGATAGGGATAACTTCCACTCTCAGTCGGGCTGGATCTTTACCTTAAATGGAGGGGCAATTTCTTCGAAGAGTTCCAAGCAGGAGACGGTGGCTGATTCGACTTGTGAATCAGAGTATATAGCAACGAGTGAAGCAGCAAAGGAGGCGATATGGCTAAAGAACTTCATCGGAGACCTTGGAGTTGTACCAGCTATTAAAGAACCTATGGAGATTTTCTGTGACAACAATAGTGCGGTTGCCTTAGCCAAGGAACCAAGAGATCATGGCAGATCCCGACACATTGACAGAAAATATCACTTCATAAGACACAAGATTGAAGAAGGACTCCTCGTGGCAAGGAGGATATCGTCGGATGAGAATCCTGCAGATCCCCTTACGAAGGGACTGACGAGGGATAAGCATTTTCAACATGCGAGGCGCATCGGGCTGAGGGACGATATTAGTTTTACAGATTAGATAGTTTTCCTGAAACTTGTAAAATGTAATCGACGTTTGATGATGAATAAAATTTGTGATTTATTTATGAGTAAAGTGTTACTATCATTGTCAATTATTTACTATTGTTTCAGTTTTGCATGTTTTGACTTCCAGAATAATTAATTTATTCAAACCTCCACCATCGGTCATACGTCGGAAGTAGGTATGAATCAAGATTGTCATGAATTGGGTTTGTAGATGGATAAAGGTGTTTAGACATGGCAATGGTTGCTGCAACATTCATGAGTACTCATTAGTTATGAGTATTGGTATAAACCCACGCTCACTTGTATCACTTCATGGAATTTATCTCGAGTGATCGTGAGACGATAATATCATATAAGTCTTCAAACCTAGAGATATGAGTTGTTACCTATGAGTTGGTTGTGCATTGATTGCACGAAACCGCATCAGTAACTTGATGTTATAAAACGTGCCTTTGTGTACAATTCAACAAGTAGTAGAACAAGCATATAAGTCGAAGTTTATCTGTTCCTTCTAGAAATAGAAGCGATGTCTGGGCCCCTCGATGATTTTGTGTTGACCCATGTACCGGGCCCGGTCAGAACTAAACTGATGTGTTCAGTGAAGTTCTTAGTCAAACAAATCGGAAATCGAGAAACAACTGCCAGACAATAAGCAAGACATAGTTCCATGTGTTTGTCCGGCTGATATCAAGAGAACAGATGATTATATGATCACTTTTCTTAAAATGGCGCTTCATAGTTCAACAGAGTTTTCGAGAGCTACGATTGCTGGTTGGTTCCTGAAGTTATATAGGCAAATACAGTTATTAGACTTATCCAAGTGGGAGTCTGTTGGATAAGGTGTCTAAGTCCATAACTTATTTGGTATATACTTGACCCGACCGACATGGTCCATTTGGGTTGCATCTCATCCAAACTATTTATGGATAATTTTATGAGAGTTATACACATATGTTTATTAATATATTATAAGTTATAATATATTAATATGAGGTTATGTTATTTAATTAGTCTTAGTCTTAAATTAATTATGAATTAATTTAAAGATTAAAAGGAAGACTAATTAGATTATGGGCTATTGATTTTATATGGTGTGGGCTAACACTCATTTGTTAATGGGCAAGGCTTTGATGGAAGTCCATGGATGATCCATGGAGCTTTTAACCCATGGATCCTTGGAAAGGAAAAGTCATGGGTTATTAGGGTTTCACCCTAACCATGTACACTATATAAGCATGCTTATGGTCCATGAAATGGAACTAGTGAACTAGTGTGTGTGTGTGTGTGTGCTTGTGTGTGGCCGAAAATACAAAGTGTGTATACTCTCTCAAAGTTTTCCAAGAGTTTGTGGTGTTTTGTGATTCCATTTGAGGCATTCACACTATTGGTGCTTGGCCCTCAAACTCCTCAAGAACCAAACTCATCAAAAAGGTATGTAATCTCTTCTAACTTTTTATGTTGAAATGTTCCCCATGCCATGTTAGATAGGTTATAAACCTTGGAAAATTATTATTTTGCATGTATTTAGACAAACATAGATCCAAGGTTTATTAGGGTTGCATGCACACTTAGGAAGTGTTAGATTGCTCAAAACCCAACACAAGCTAGAATAGGAGAAAAACATTGGATGGATATAAAGAACATCATTAAGTACTTAAAAAGTACTAAGGATATGTTCATTATTTATGGAGCAGTTACTGAACAGCTTGTTGTAAGATGTTACAATGATGCCAACTTCAACAATAATTGGTATGATTCTATATTAAAGTCAGGATACGTGTTCGTCCTCCATGAAGGAGACATTGCCTCAAATCGTTCAAAGCAAGAAGTGGTTGCATTGTCTACAACAGAATCTAAGTACATAGATATGTTAGAGGCAACTCAAGAAGTTGATTGGATTTAAAATATTGATCGGTGATGAAGAGGTTGTTCCAAGTATCAAAAATGACATTGAGATGCTTTGTGACAACACTGGTGTCATCGTTATCATACGAGAGCCGATTGTTACCAATAATACTAGACATATTCAGTGGAAATACAATTTTATTCATTGGGAATTGGAATTGTGAAATATACTCACTAAGAATGTTCTTACATATGATAATCTAGCGGATCCATTCACAAAGCCACTTTCTCAAAAAAAAGTTTATATAAAAGGAACTGGGTTTTGATTAGATGGTGATCATATTTAAATTTGTACACTATTAATATCTGGATATTATGACTTATGTAACGATGACATGTAACAAATTTTGATATATAACAAATCTATTTTGTGCTAAATGTTATTGTGTTCTATGTTAGCATGTTTTTAATCCTTAAATAAGCTACTTATTCTAAATTTTCCATAGTCAATCATAGTTGCGAGTGAAATTATGAATAAAGTCCAATATAAATAGGATAGGTTGATTTCATGTGATGAAATATCCAAGTGTTGCATCCAAATTCATATGTACTTGTTAAAGAACAACTATTGGACACGACCCTCTTCAAGAATCACTTCATGGATCGTTATCATAAGTGAATATTACACAATGGTAACCATCTTTTTTCTTTCAACCTGAGATACATATTAGGGACTCAAGAGTAGGAATTGTTGTTCTTTAACATGGTCAAACGCGTTTTGTAACCGTGTAGTTATAAAACCCATCATTAGGTATATCATGTTTACATGAGAGTGTGTTTGTAGTCAAAATGGGATGTGTTCCTCTTATGTGTTGAGAGTTAGACATCTAAGGCACCTTACTTAAAGTTGGACAATAAATGAGAATGATTATGTTCCATTAATCATGTCCAACATGATGTCTGAAACAAAGAGAATATTGATATAGTTATTGTTAGGTTTTATAGAAATAATCCTATGTGTGCATGCAACCCTAGTTTGAATCTATGTTTTCTCTATTAGACATACAACAAATGAACACAAAAGGAAAACCCTAATAAGCATCTAATATTTTCGAAAAACACATATAAAAGATTATATTACATACCTTATTTGCTATATAGTAATAATAACTAATTCTTGAAGTTCCTTTGCTCTTGAGAACAAGTACCACAATTGTAGTACCTCTAATGGATCACAAACACGCTAGCATGAAAGGATGAATATGAGAGAGAGGAGAGAAGGTAGCTTGATCCAAAATTGGCACTCCTAGGGTTTCACAAGGGGTGGATGAAGTCTAGTGCTAAAGGGTTCTGCTTATACTTAAGGCTAGCAAGGGTTTTAAGGTGGAAACCCTAATTCCTTAGCCTAGGGCCTAAGCGAGTCCATGGACCTCCATACCTTAGGCCTTGGACGAAAATACCTAGAACCTTCTAGGGATTTTCAGCCCGTCCCTAATAAGGGTGATCTAATGGCCCAAAGCCTCAACAATCAAATAACTACAAAACAACCCCTGCATTTTTAATCAGTTCCTTTAATCCCAAAATTAATTCCAAATTAAGTTATGATTAAATACTAATTAATAATACGATTTATAATTAAAATTTTATTCTTATAATATATTAATAAATCATATTTATGTCCCAATTTATTATTCTTAATAATAAAATCAACCTCTCTCCTCAATAGTCATCCTGTCTTGTCTAGTCACCAGTGTGAAGGCAACCCAAAAGGACCATGCTATTATCAAATCAAGTACATACCAATTATAGTTATGGGCTTAGACACCTAATCCTATAGTCTCCCACTTAGATAAGTCTAATAACTATAATTGCAAGTATGACTTCAGAATCTGATTAGCAATCGTAGCTCTCAAAAGCCGATGTCGAACTCTGACCTAGTCAATAACGCGTCCTTTAGATATGGGATCTTGTAATGGTATGTTCTACAAGATGTCATGTGGAAAAAGACATGTAATAAAATCATTCTTAATGTCCAACAGTTTGTTTCCCGATTCCTGATTTGTTTGACAAGGAACTTAATTGAACATATCAATTAAATCCTGACCGGGCCCGACACATAAGTCAACACAAAATCATCGTGGGGCCCAAGATATCGCTTTTACCCTCTTAGGATAAAAGGAACAGATATACTTTGACTTATATGCTTATACTATTTTCTCATCAAATCGTACACAACATGTTTTATAACATCAAGTTACTGATGTGTTTATGCATTATCAATGCACAACCAACTTGTAAACAAAAACTTATATATCTCGGTTTAAAGATTATACGATATTATCGTCTCACAATCACTCGTGATTTATTCCACGAAGTGATTCACATGAGCGTGGGTTTAATCCAATACTCAAATCTTATTTCAAGAGTACTCATGAACGTTGCAGCAAACCTTTGTTATGATCGACTGTGGATAATTTGAACAATCTAATTATTCTAGAAGTAAAACATGCAAAAGTGAAACAATAGTAAACAATCGACATAAGATAGTAAAATTTACTCATAAATAAATCTCCATTACTTAATCATCAAATGCCACTTACATTTATCTATTACAAGTTTCTAAACATCTATCTAATCACTAAAACTAATATCGTCCTTCAGACCAATGCTCCTTACATGCTGAACGTGCTTAATCCTACTCAGACCCTTTGTGAGATGATCTGCAGGATTCTCTTCTGACGATACCCTATTTACCACAAGGAGCCCTTCTTCTACCCGATGTCTGATGAAGTGGTATTTTTTATCGATATGTCTGGATCTGCCATGATCCCTAGGTTCCTTGGTTAAGGAAAATGATCCTTCGTTATTACAGAAAATATCCATGGGCTCCTTTATGGCTGGTACAACTCCAAGGTCTCCAATGAAGTTCTTCAACCATATCGCCTTCTTCAATGCTTCGCTCGCTACTATGTACTCTGATTCGCACGTTGAATCAGCCACGGTCTCCTGTTTGGAACTTTTCCATGTAACTGCTCATCCATTTAGGGTAAACACCCAGCCCGACTGAGAGCGAAAGTTATCTCTGTTGATCTGAAAGATGGCGTCACTGTACCCTATCACACTCAATTCATCACTCCCACCAAGTATAAGGACCCAGTCCTTAGTCCTTCATAGGTACTTAAGAATGTTCATCACTGCTGTCCAGTGAGCTCTATTTGGGTTCCCTTGATATCGGCTAACCATGCTCAATGTAAAATCCACATCAAGCGAGTATATGTCATAGCGTACATGATCGAGCCAACGGCGGAAGCATATGGCACTAGACACATTTCTGCTACCTTGGCATCGGTACTCGGACTCTGAGTCTTACTCAGCTTGGTATTACTCTGGATTGGCAGTTCCCCTTTTTTGGAATTCTCCATGCTAAAATGTTTCGGCACCTTGTCCAAGTAAGTACTTTGACTCAGTCCTATTAGTCTTCTAGTCCTATTTCTCAAAATCCTTATCCCCAGAATATAAGCAGCTTCCCCTAGAATTTTTATAGCGAAACACTTCCCAAGCCAGGACTTAACCTCCTACAAGGGCAAAATGTCGTTTCCTATGAGCAGTATGTCTTCAACACACAAAACTTGAAAGCTAACTATACTCCTACTAGCCTTTACATAGACACACGACTCATCCTCACTTCTATAAAAACCAAACTCTTTGACTTTATCCTCAAAGTAAAGATTCCATCTGCGAGACACCTACTTTAATCCATAAATGGGTTTCTCAAGCTTGCATACTCTATTGGGATATTTAGCATCTGCAAAACCTTCTGGATGACACATTTAAACATCTTCAGCTAGCTTCCCATTAAGGAAGGTGGTTTTGACATCCATCTGCTAAATTTCATAATCATGAAATGCAACAATTGCCAACATAACCCTAATAGACTTGATCTTAGCCACTGGTGATAAGGTCTCATCATAGTCACCCCCCAGGGTTTGAGTAAAGCCCTTAAAACCAGCCATGTCTTGAACGTATGCACCTTACCATCCATGTCGATCTTCTTCTTAAAGATCCATTTGCACCCAACTATCTTTCGATCCTAGTACATTATCAACCAGGTTCCAAACTTGATTGCCATACATGGAATGGATCTCATTGTCCATTGCCTCTTTCCATTTTGCAGACTCGGGTCCCGCCATGGCTTCGTTGTAGTTAGTAGGATCATCCAAATTTACCAGTGTTCTATCAATGATAAACGTATCAACTTCCGTAGTAATATGAAAACCATAAAACTATGGTGCTATTCTAACTTGAGAGGAATGTATTAGAGGTAATGACTCGCCAATCAGTTCAATAGGAATCTCTTCCTCAGGTTGAGTGGTAGTGTTAGAGGTTCCTTTATCGCTTGACCCTTGAATTTCTTCAAGATCAATTTTCCTCTCACTGTTCTCTTAGCATATGAGTTCTCTTTCCCTCTCCTTGCTACGAAGACCACGTTATCACTAGGTCAGTAGAAAAGATATCCAACAAATTTTTGTGGATAGCGAATGAAAATACACCGCTCACTTCGAGGTTCAAGTTTGTCATGAGTCTCTCATCTTACGAAATCTTCACAACCCCAAACCTTGACCTTGATATGTACCAATGAGGGAACCTTCCCTGTCCAAATCTCGTAAGATGTTTTGGCAACCTTCTTAGTTGGGACTAGATTAAGAATATGTACGGCAGTCTCTAAGGTATACCCCCATAATGATATAGGTAACGAAGCTTGAATCATCATGGAATGACCCATGTCCAACAAGGTTCGATTGCGCCACTCAACCACACCATTTAGCTGCAGTGTTCTAGGTGGTGTCAATTGCTAAACAATTCCACATTCCTTAAGATACTTGTGGAACTCAATACTAAGATACCCACCACCCCTATCAGATCTGAGCATCTTTATCTTCCTGCCCAATTGATTATCCACTTCTTGCTTAAACTCATTGAAAATTTCAAAGGTTTCTGACTTCTGATTGATTAAGTAGATATATCCATATCTGCTATAATCGTTGGTAAAAGTGTCACTCCCCCAAACCAGAACGACGGAAACGTTCGGGGGCGTAAGATGTCATATTCAGTATCATAAAAGTTCATAGTAAGGAAAGTACACAACACCATATATATATATATATATATATATAAAGGTTTCAAAATGTTTACATAATTGTATTTGTTATATGTTCAAAAGATAAATACATAAACATCTTTCAACAGAAATAATCAACGCCAGTGCGTTAATCCCCAAAAGTTGGTTTCCAAACCTGCTTAGCGGTTCTCTGAGAATACAAGTTATTACAAAGAAAAAGTGTCAACAATTAAGTTGGTGAGTTCATAAGCGGTTTTGAGAAAATGTATGTCATTCCAAAGTTCGTGCGTTTTCCAAGAAAATCCCTTATTTTCTTATAAAAGTATGAAATGCATATGAATTTCGTGTCGTGAATCGTAAATGGTTGTACCAGGAAAATCCCTTATTGTCCTATTAGTTGATTGTTTTGGATACAGGAAAATCCCTTATTTCCCTAAAGTAACAGGCAGTCTCTAATGTCCAAGACCGAAAATCGCAAGCAACTGACATGCTTAAAAGGTTGAGGCATAGTTTTATATAATAAAGCTATAAGAAGATCGCACTCGTTAGATGAAGAATAGTTTTAATAGCTACTCATTCATAAAATCAGAATACCATAATAATTGTCTATCCGGTGAGTTTTATAACCATACTAAACATAATATGCCTGTGGCGACGGTCTTCAGGCGTCGAAACGTTATCAAACTGTCACCCAAATGACTGTAGCTAACAGTCAGGGCGCGGGATCATGACTTCCCGTATAGATCTATATACATTTGAAATGCTCTCCAAACGGGAGACTCTGGTTATAATAGACAGGACTTTAGGTAGTGCCTTTTAACAAAAAGGTAGCATTGAAGATATAATCGTCTCACGAATTCTCAACTAAGTCTTTATTAAAGTAATAGTTTTGTATGCAATGTTTATCCTCTTTCACAATGTTTGACAAAGCATAAATCATAAGTTCTTTGAATGCATAAAATGGTTTTACAAGGATGGTTACCCTGGATACTATGTATTTTGTATAAATCTAATCCATGCAAAGTATAACAAGAGTTTTCACGTTTTCACTCGGGATTAATCGGGTGTTTACTTGTATTCTCCCCCGAAATGTATTAAAAGTACATTATAAAGTATTTGAAGATGTATTAAAAGGGGTATGAACTCACTTGATTGAAGTGGTTGTTTTGAAATAGTCGAGCGAAGAATCGAGCAAAACTTTGACTGGAAAAGTTGATTTTTTTCGGGATTCTCGGGAATCTCAGGAATCTCGGGAGCGTAAAACTTCCTTCCAAACTTGGATATGAAAACCGGGATGTCGGGATGGCTTCGGGGTTTAAATGCAGAGCTTTGGCATGAGAAAGAGAATAAATAATTAAATATGCCCGGAACCCTCGCACCCCTTTTATAGGAGGCTGAACCGCCTAGGTACGCTAGGCGTATGGGGTTACCCGGGGTGTACCCGTGCGTCACTGCTTACCGCATCCTCAGACGAAGCAGGTTGATGTGCACAAAAGTACCCACTAATTTTAATATTTATAACCTAACAAACTTAGACTAACTATGCACTTATAGGCAGTGTACCTAGTCAGATTACATTATAGCTTAGGTAAGTCGGGTGTCGATCACAGGGAACGGTGGTGAATTAATTTAAAATATTTGATTATAGGTTTCAGGTCACACAAAAAGAATGAAGAAGTAGTTTAATAAATCTCAAATGAACAATTAATTTACAACTCTCGATAAACTAACAGGAAAACAAATCTCTTCGGGTACTTTGGATTAGATAAATTACACCTTAAAAACATAGACAATTGCATACACAAATTCATTTATTCATGTTCACCGATTCCTAAAATGATTAGATTTGCGTTCACTATAACTAATCCTTTAGCAAATAAGTTAATTCAAACAGTGATTAGTTGATTAAACTAACATGCTTCCTAGTGTTCAGCTCGTATCAAGCAAGACTTGTAAATATAGTTAATCAAATTGGTCGTTCAATTAACCTCTTGTTGATGGTCATCAGACAAGGCTCACACATTAACTTACTTATTCCCAAGTTAATCCTAGTTTCACATTCGTTATTCCTAGACTTATAATCTCGATGGTCATCAAAATCATAAACGACAAGCAATCAAGCAGATTTTCATACAACTCAATTTACTTAATAATTAACAGCAAATAATTATCATTAACACGTAAGGATCTTTTAACAAGCTTGGCAAGATAAATTAAACATAAACAAACAATTCAATATAGCAATTAGTCTAATAATCAAAGTTTCATTCAATCATAAACACAAAGTAAAAGGTTTTTACACCTAAATCAGAAACTAAACACAGAATAGTATCACAATGGAATGCTAAACATGGTCACGTTAACAACCCATATGATTACAGACATGTATCCGCTCTCCAATCCTTCCGATCTTCACTCCCGTTAGCTTAACGGCCTTCTGGCCACCTTCTAGACCCTCAAAACGGCTTAATAGAAGTTAATTATCGACTAAGTTAGGTTAGAAGTCGAATCCCCCCTTCTGGTTAGCTGATAATCGACTTTTATAACCCTTGTAACTGACTTACGTACGTTGGGCGTAAGTCGGATTACGCTAGGCGTAGTGAAGATTATTACGCGATTGGAGTTATCTGATGCCAGCCATTACGTGGGGCATAATCATATATTACGTTGGGCGTAACTTGAATTTAGCCATTACGCTTAGCGTACTTGCAACTTACGCGGGGCGTAAATGGCTCCTCCAGCATTTTCCTTTCTTTTAGCTTCTACGCCCGATTTCCGCTTCATTCTTTTCTTTTATGCTTTATCGACAACGAATAGCTGCAAATCATAATTCAAAGCATTATGAGTACTTTTTAGTTCTAAAAGAGAATAATAAAGGCCAAAATATTAAGATATAATGCATAAAAATATATATAAAAATACACATATCACAGGTGATCGGAGGGCATGGAGGCGTAGGGGCGACGTGGACGAATCGAGGCCTAGCACCCGAGTTCGTTGGGCGTACGAGGGTATGATGGGCGTAACTCGGATCAGCCCGGTGACTCCTCCTCCTTCGGATAACATCGGGTATTTAAAATTAAATTTAATATTTTAATTATTTAATAAACGTCAAAAATTCATATCTTCCTCATACGAACTCAGATTTCGACGTTCTTTATATCCACGCATAGGTGAGACTATGCTCTACAACTTTTGTTTAGACTTCGTTGGCTAATTTTGAAATTATTTTTGTTATTTATTTTTAACAGTCCGGGACAGGGAAAAGTCCATTAAAAATCCATAACTTCTTCATCTGATGTCCGTTTTCGTCAGACTTTTTACCGTTGCAATACCATTGATGAGATCTTCTATTCTTGTTTAGTTCATGTTGGCAAAAAGTCGCTCGATCTCTATTTCGAGTTTTTAGCTATCTATTGCTACGTCCGAAACTTCGAAAAATCATAAATTCCTCATATGGAGTCAGATTTGGGCATTCTTTTTATGTATGTTCACGGTTTTGGGATATCTATGACTTTCTTTTAGACACCTAAGGTTGAAAAGTATCTTATTAAAATTTCTCATTTTATGCTTAACAGTGTTTTACCGGTATTGTTACGAATCTTTGATTGGTCATAACTCCTTCGTTATAACTCAGTTTTTAGTGTTCTTTATATTTTTGGAAACCTTATGATGATATTTGCCACATAATGTACTCCAACGGAGCTTTTTTAACATTTCATTTTCGATGATATTCTTATTACTTCACAAAAAGATTACAAGACGCGACTTTTAGACATTCCATTGACCTGTAATAACAGGTTGTTACATCATCCCCCCGTTAGAGGGAATTTCATCCCGAAATTAATTACGAAATAAGTGCCAATGGACTAGGGAAGAGATGTGGGTACTTTTGTTGCGTCTGATTTTCTCACTCCCAAGTGAATTCAGGTCCTCGCTTTGCGTTCCAGCGAAGCTTCACTATTGGTATGCGACTCTGTTTAGTTCGTTTGATTTCCCTATCCAAGATCTCGACGGGTTCTTCCACAAAGTTAAGATTTTTGTTAACTTTGATTTTTTCGAGTGGAATCACAAGAGTTTCATCGGACAAACACTTTTTTAGGTTCGATACGTGGAACACTGGATGTACTTTGTAAAGCTCGATTGGAAGTTGAAGTCTGTAAGCCACTGGACCAATCCTTGAAGTTATTTCGAAGGGTGCAATGTACCTTGGATTTAGTTTTCCATGCTTCCCTAAGCATATCATGCCCTTCCAGGTTGAGACCTTCAGTAGATCGCGGTCACCAACCTGAAATTCCAAGGGTTTTCTTCTTTTGTCGGCATAGTTCTTTTTCCTATCCCTAGAGGTTTTCAGCCGCTCTCGAATTTGAATGATCTTTTTAGTGGTTTCCCTAATGATCTTCGGACTAGTGAGAGTGCTATCAGGGACTAGACCTTTTGCCAACTGGGTGTCGCCCACTTCCGCCTACCACAGTGGTGATCTGCACTTACGGCCGTAAAGGGCTTCAAATGGAGCAGTCTTGATACTAGTATGATAACTGTTGTTGTAAGAGAACTCGACTAATGGTAAATGAACATCCCACGTTTACCAAAATTGATCACACATGCTTGTAACATGTCTTCTAGGGTTTGGATCGTTCTCTCACTCTGTCTGTCGGTTTGTGGGTGATAGGCTGTACTCATATCCAACCTTATTCCCATGGATTTTTGCAACAATTGCCAAAATCTGGAAGTGAATCTACTGTCTCTGTCCGAGATGATAGACATCGGCACTCCATGAAGTCACACGATCTCTTGGATGTAGGTTCTTGTTAGCTTTTCCATCTTATCAGTTTCCTTGATCGGTAAGAAATGAGCAGACTTGGTTAGTTTGTCGACGATCACCCAAATGGTGTCGTGACCACCCTGAGTCTTGGGTAGTTTTGTTATGAAGTTCATGGAAATCTGTTCCCATTTCCACTCAGGTATTTCGGGTTAATGGAGTAGACCTAGGGGCTTATGATGTTCTACTTTTATCTTGGCGCAAGTCAAGCACTTGCTCACATAGGTAGCAATTTTTGCTTTCATGTTTGGCCACCAGTAGAGTTGTTTGAGATCCAGATACATCTAATCTAAACCAAGGTGCACGTAGTATGGAGTCTTGTGTGCTGCTTTCATAACTATCTCTCTGAACCCACCAAACTTTGGTGTCCAGATTCGGTTCATGAGGTAGCGCATCTCGTCACTCTTGATCTCTAGATTCTTGTCCATCCCTCTAAGGGTTTCACCTCTCACGTTTTCAGGTTTCAAGGCTTCTATTTGAGCTTCCTTGATTTGTGTCGACAGATGCGAATGGATCGACATGGTTAATGACTTCACTCTTCGACCAGAGTACTCCTTACGACTAAGGGCATCAGCCACTACATTCGCCTTTCCTGGATGGTAACGAATCTCACATTCGTAGTCTTTGAGCAGTTCGACCTAACGTTGTTGTCTCATGTTCAACTCCTTCTAGTCGAATATGTGTTGAAGGCTCTTGTGGTCTGTGAAGATGGTGCACTTGGTACCATATAGGTAGTGCCTCCAGATTTTCAGAGCGAAGACCACAGCTCCAAGTTCTAAGTCATGAGTGGTGTAGTTGATTTCGTGTGTTTTTAGTTGTCATGAGGCATACGCAATAACCTTTCCTCGCTGCATTAGCACACATCCCAACCCTTGATTCGAAACATCGCAATACACCACCAAAATCTTCGATCCCCTTTGGAAGAGAAAGAATGGGTGCACTGCATAGGGCCTGTTTCAGAGTCTGAAATGCAGCATCTTGCTTTTCTCCCCAGTTGTAGGTCACACCTTTCTGAGTTAGGGAGGTAAGAGGCTTTACGATGCTGGAGAAGTTCTGAATGAACCTTCGATAATAACCAGCAAGGCCTAGAAATTGGCGAATCTCAGTTGGTGTAGTTGGTGCAGACCAATTTTTGATAGCCTTGATTTTAGATGGGTCCACGTGGATTCCTTCTTCGCTGACCACGTGACCTAGGAAGTCCACCTTCCTAATCCAAAACTCGCATTTTGAGAACTTCACATAAAGACTCTCAGCTCGTAATGTCTCTAAGACCTGTCTCAGATGTTAGCCATGCTCTTCTTTACTCTTTGAATAAATGAGTATGTCATCTATGAATACTATCACAAATTTATCCAAGAATGGACGACATACCCGATTTATTAAGTCCATGAATACGGCAGGGGCATTGGTTAGTCCGAACGGCATCACTACAAACTCATAATGCTCGTATCTCATTCGGAAGGCCGTCTTGGGAATATCACTCTCCAGGACTCGCAGCTGGTGACATCCCGATCTCAGATCGATCTTGGAGAAGTAGTTGGCTCCTTGGAGTTGGTCGAATAAGTCGTCGATTCGTGGTAGAGGATATCGATTCTTGATGGTAAGTTTGTTGAGCTCTCAGTAGTCGATGCACATCCTAAATGATCCATCCTTCTTTTTCACAAACAACACTGGTGCTCCCCAAGGCGAGAAGCTCGGCCTGATGAATCCGTTGCTGAGTAGCTCATTCAGTTGGCTGGATAGCTCTTGCATCTCCGTTGGGGCTAATTGATATGGCGCTTTGGCTACTGGGGTAGCTCCGGGAATCAAATCGATTCTGAATTCGACTTGTCTCGCGGGTGGTATTCTTGGAAGATCTTCGGGAAAAACATCAGGAAACTCGCAGATGTCAGGCACGCTCTTGATGTCCTAGACTTCACGTTTCACATCCACGGCATGTGCTAAAAACGCGTGACATTCCTTGCGTAGGCACTTCTGAGCTTGGATACACGAGATAATACGAAGACTGGTAATGGGTTTGTCGCCATAGATAATGAGGGTTTCGCCGGTTGGCAGATTAAGGTGAACGGCCTTATCGTAACATAAAATGTCCGCATGATGAGAACTCAGCCAGTCCACGCCTATGATGACATCGAAACTCTTAATCGAGACTGCCATGAGGCTAATTGGAAAGGGGTTATCGTTTAGATTTAGAGTACAGTTTAAGTATATCTCCTTAGTGCCTTCTGTTTTACCGTTGGCCATTTCTACTATAAACGGTTCACTTAATGATTGGGGTGTTTGTTTCAGTAGGCCTTTAAAATTATGACTCACAAAACTCCTTTCCGCTCCACTATCAAACAAAATGCATGCATACAAGTTATCGAGAAGAAACATACCCGTAACAATAGTGGGGTCTGCAACGGCTTCATCCTGTCCCATTGCGAACACTCGGCCCCTTCCGCCGGTATCCCTGTTGTTTTCCTTCAGGCAGTCCCTACAGTAGTGCCCCGTGGCTCCGCACTCAAAAAAGGCGCGACTTACTCCGGCATTAGCAGTGGGGACGGCTTGTTGGTCTGGCTCCTTGCAGAAGCGGGCCGTATGCCCCTTATTATTGCACCTGGTGCATTTGAATTCACTACAAGGACCGTGGTGGTGGAAGTTGCATTGATTGCATTTCGGAAATCTCCCACTGTATGAACTTGTGGGTGTAGTGGTGGCAGGAACAGTATGAGCCGCTACCACTTGTTGTTTCTTGGGGTTCCCCTATAGGTTTTGCCCCCTTCTCTTGTTCTAAGGCCTTCCTTGGCCCTGTACCTCTTTTGATGGATCGACAGTAGTTGCAACAGTACCCTGTTTGACCCCATGGTCGATGAGTCGCTGAGCCAGGTGCTTAACGCTATTGAAAGTGATAGGGTTGGAGGCCAAGACGTGACCTTGAATCTGGGGTGACAACCCCCAAATGTAGCTCTCAACCTTTTTTTGGTTCTGGGTTGACCATGGCAAGGCACAAGGCGGCAAGGTCGCTGAACCTGGCCATGTAGGCTACTAGGTCAGACCCATTTATCTTCAGATCCCAGAGCTCCTGCTCTAGCTTTTGTATCTCACACCTTGGGCAGTATTCCTCCAGTAGTAGGACCTTCAAGTCCTCCCAACTTATGGCGTTGGCGATGGTGAGAGTCACGGACTTCACATGGCTTTTCCACCAGGTGAGGGCTCGATCAGTGAGGGTGCAAGCAGCGAACTTGACTTTGCTCACTTCTTGGCAAGAGCAGATGTCAAAGACCATTTCGGTCTTTTCGAACCATTGCATCAGTACAATGACTCCTCCTGTGCCATTAAAAGTTTTTGGCTTTGCGTTGGAGAACTCCTTGTAAGTACATTCCCTTACTTGACCATGACCAGTGCCATGGTTGGGATGATTCGTGCTGCTTCCTGCCCCTCCATTTCCTTTGGAGTTTATTTGAGAGAGGACGGCGGTTACTGCTGCTGTGATAGCAGCCTGGACCAGGGTCGGATCATAAGTTGGTGGTGGAGGTGGTGCTGGTATCGTGTCCGGCCTGTGTCTTAGGTTTGG
Organism: Lactuca serriola; assembly: GCF_051521515.1. Lineage (NCBI taxonomy): Eukaryota > Viridiplantae > Streptophyta > Magnoliopsida > Asterales > Asteraceae > Lactuca > Lactuca serriola. The sequence goes on from NC_136411.1 coordinate 286,362,020, forward strand.
ACGAGGAGGCATCGCGCTGCCAAGAATTAAAAATGAAAGATTATTAGTTTTGGTGGTTAAGGGTTGAATGATAATGAGTTAACTATCTTTAATACTTTAAGAATTTGGTTTGACCTACACAGGGCTTTGAGTTTGATTCACAAATGGAGTTTGAATAGCAATAGATAAACTCATGAACTCGAATGAAATGCATAGAATTAATACATGAAAGAGATATGGCGTATATATTAAACATATGGTTGCATTACATCTGAAGTTAGAACAAAATTGACCTTTCTAAAAGTCTCCGATTATAGAAAGTTAAAGAAAGTAAGACTTATAGCCAATGGTCCTACTCTATATCAAAATTTGGGAGTTAGGCGAGCACTACTCGCGGTGCGGATTCCACTTGGAGCTTTACTCCGCATCCGATTGCTTGGCTCCCAAGAGATGCCTGTCAAAGGCTGCTTCTTGCTCCCTCAAATCCCTCATTTCGGAGAGAACTGCAGTCATTTGCTCCTGGAGGGAGTTAGTGTGGAGTTGAGCATTCCCTTGTAGCATGTCAAGACGTCGGATATCAGCTGCGTTATCTTCCATCCTCATGTCAACCTCATGAATCCGGTTTGCTTGGACTCCGGATTGAGAAGCCTGATTGGCAAGTTTGCCTACCATAACTGGGAGTGCTCGATCAGCTGAACCTCCTCCGCTGACATCGTAGAATTCCCGACACATACTGTAAGGAGGACGCAGTCCTTGTTGCTAGCTCCAATGGTGGATGTGGCTTCCCCAGATGGGAGTTGGTCCTTGAAATCCCATCCTAAAAGGAGATCGAACGGATGGAGGTCGGACGACTAGCGGATTGATTACCTCAGGCTTTGAGGCTGAGCTATCTGAATCTTATTCCTCCTCTTCTTCCATGGGTTCCTCCTCGGGGTCGTCTTCAATCCACCCCCCAATACCATGATTGGGGTAGTAGGGGTCGCCGGGGTGATGGAATCCAGCCATTGAGTCCATACGATAATAGGGTTAAGAAATGACTATAAGCTAAAGCATGTATTCTTAATACGGTTGAAGATACCCAAATACTCCCATAGTATTCTTAATGATATGCTTTTGGTAAGTTTTCAAATTTGTTGTCCACTGCAGACACTCCCTGGCATATGTTAGTCGGCTCTCGGACAAATAAAGTTGATCAGGCTATATTCATCCCAGTTCCGATTACATGTCCCAAGGCACACCTGCACTGCACAAATTATTTATAATACTTCTATATTGATCTATTTATGACACTGTTATTAATATGAAATGAATGCATGCCTACTTTATAGAAATTAAATAAATTTAATTTTTAAAAGTATGACTCTTACTCAAAGTGCTTTTGCCCAGTTATGTTTATAGTTATATACCAAAAATGGTTTTGATATACTTAATTCACTATAAACAATGCTCTAATACCAATCTTGAGCGTGTCAAATGTGTATAGATCTATACGGGAAGTCATGATCCCGCGTCCTGACTGTTAGCTACAGTCCTTTGGGTGACAGTTTGTCATAACGTTTCGACGCCTGAAGACCGTTGCCACAGGCATATTATGTTTAGTATGGTTATAAAACTCACCGGATAGACAATTATTATGGTATTATGATTTAATGAATGAGTAGCTATTAAAACTATTCTTCATCTAACGAGTGCGATCTTCTTATAGCTTTATTATATAAAACTATCCCTCAACCTTTTAATCATGTCAGTTGCTTGCAATTTTCGGTCTTAGACATTAGAGACTGCCTGTTACTTTAGGAAAATAAGGGATTTTCCTGTATCCAAAACAATCAACTAATAGGAAAATAAGGGATTTTCCTGGTGCAACCATTTACGATTCACGACAAGAACATTCATATGCATTTCATACTTGTATAAGAAAATAAGGGATTTTCTTGGAAAACGCACAAACTTTGGAATGACATACATTTTCTCAAAACCGCTTATGAACTCACCAACTTAATTGTTGACAGTTTTTCTTTGAAATAACTTGTATTCTAAGGGAACCGATAAGCAGGTTTGGAAAACAACTTTTGGGGATTAACGCTCTGGCGTTGATTATTTCTGTTGAAAGATGTTTATGTATTTATCTTTTGAACATATAAAAAATACAATTATGTAAACATTTTGAAACCTTTATATATATATATATATATATATATATATATATATATATATATATATATATATATATGGTGTTTACTTTCCTTACTATGAACTGTTATGATACTGAATATGACGTCTTACGCCCCCGAACGTTTCCGCCGTTCTGGTTTGGGGGTGTGACAAAAAGTCACATAGAAGCGGTTAGCATCCCTTGTGGTGGAACAGAAGGGCCCACACACATCTATGTGTATGAGATCCAACAATCCCTCACCTCTTTCACAAGTACTACTGAAAGGTGATTTAGTCATCTTTCCAAGCAAACAAGATTCGCACGTGTCATCTGACTTTAGGTCAAATGACTCCAAGACTCCATCCTTTTGGAGTTGGGCTATGCGCTTGTTTTTGACATGTCCAAGACGATAATGCCACAAGCATGCCTTGTCTAAGCCATTAGACGAATCGATATGCAACACATTATTTCCTAAGTATCTATAACCATCACAGTTTCATATACACCATTTCAAGGCAATGCTTCAAAATAAAAAGTACCATTATATAAAAGCATTAATACAGCGAACTTCATTGTTAAATGAAAATCTAAAACCTTGTCTGTACAAACCATGAAAAGAAATAATATTCCTCGTCATCTTTGACGAGTAGCAACAATCATTCAAATCTAATCCTAACCCACTACTAATCACTAAAGAGTAAATCCCGATCTTGGTGACAAGCGACAATTTCCTATTCCCCATTATCAGGTTCATCTTCCCATGCTCCATATCCCTACTTCTTCTTAGCCCCTGCAAATCAGAACAAATGTGAAAACCACATCCAGTATCAAGGACCCAACACAATAACTCACAATTCAGAAGAGGCATGTCGTAGTCCAATTGCAAATTATTTGAAGGTAGGTAAATGACGATTTACCAATTCCACCATGAAAAACAAAATTAAGAATTAGGTTTTAAATGAAATGAAAATCTTAGATTCCTTTGAGATTCATTGAAATTTTTAATGGAATGTTTAATCTCGATTATGCCCTTCAAGTTTGTGACTGGGATACCAAGGATCACAAACAAGGTGTGAATAACCATGCAAATTAGCTTGGCACTCTCAATGTCTTTTACCACCTAATCAATGTTTCGGTTAACCACACACGCTCCATTGATCTATGGTAATTCTTTAGCTACCCTTTGCCACACTTATTAGTCCAAGTTAGTGTGCCGATTAACCACACACGCTCCACTAACAACTTGGCAAGGTGCAAAGTACAATTTCATGGACTAGCATCATTTTCATATTTTCCAAAAGTAACTAAGATTGTGAATTTATAAAAACATTTAGTTACTTTATAATTTTCATTATACTTATTAATGTGGAATTAATGTCCTATCCTACACATTTGGGTAACGACCCTCCACTAGTCAAGAGTGCGGTGGGTAAGAATGGATACCCAATGGCGGTCATTTTATAGTCCGCTTCCTTAAACACCCCTTATAGACCAGCTTCGTGAATGAGGCCTACTAACGGCAAGACTGACTTTTCTTATACATATATAATATAAAACTTTTAATTATATATAGTATAAGGGTGTATTTTAAATATTTCAAAATACAAGGTTTTTTAATCTAATTTGAAATTTTCGAAATTAATATGTTTTAATTTAAAATCTTAAATATTAAAAACTTTGATTTAATAATTATCCAAAATTAAACAATTAATTTAAATTATTAAATCTCATAGAATTATCCATTAAATTAAATAAATAATTTAACCTAATCCCTTTATCCCCCAGATTTCGAAAATTTGGGAAGGGATATTTCAAAATCTTTAATTATCCACTTAAACAGTTAATAAGATAATTACCGTCACACCCCGCTAAAGCGGAAACACGAGGCGTGGCAGTATAAAGGGTTTCATAGCAAAAGTTAAAAGACAACACCAACCATAGTATTAAAAATCATTACAAATTTACAATGGGTTTGAACAACTTTTACAAGAAATTACAATGAAAATAGAAATACAACACATGCGAATGCTCCTAAAAGTGAAGTGTCCCTAAGTGCCACTTACTCGATGATTCCTGGAAAAAGCATGTAAGCGTCAACTATGAAAATAGTTGGTGAGTACTCACAAGTTTGAAAATAATATTGGTTTCATGAATCGAAATCAAAGTTTTGATAAGAGTTTCCAATAACAAAAGTATATTGTTAAAATGAGTAAATAAGTTTGTAAACACAAAGTTCTTTGTCATCATGAGAGATAAAGTATGTTGCCCGAATAAGATACAACATTCATATTCTCATGGAAGATAAAGTTCGTTACTCAAACGAGTAAACAAGTTTCATTGCTAAAATGAGCAATCAGTTTCGTTGCTACAATGAGCAAACAATTTCATTGCTAAAGCATGTATATAAGTTTTCAGTAATAAAAGTTCGTTGTTGTAATGAGAAACAAAGTTCATTGCTATAATTAATAAACAAGTTTATTGCTATAATGAGTAACGAGTTTCGTTGCTAAAATAAGTATTCAAGTTTCATTGCTAAAATAAGTATACAAGTGTCGTTGCTAACATGGGAATACAAGTTTCGTATGTGCATAAAGATTCGTACGTGCATCAAGTTTCCATTCATGAGTTCACAACCCAAGCCTAATGACCGAATCGTGCCCTATTGACTACTATGTGTATCGCAAACATAGTGTAGAAAATGGTAAAATGCACTCAAGCAAATCGTGCGAGTGAGGAGATGTCTACCTCCTGATAGCGCTATCCATAATAACCATAGGCTCAAAAGAGTTAATGAGTTGTGTCTAGAGATTCTAGGGACTTAACCGCGATACAGTCCTCATGAATTAAAGTAACATACACATACATATGAAATACAGCAACCAAGTTTCATACAAGCCAAAATAAATACAACGAACATAAAAATAGTTTAGGACATGTTTTTCCACCCCAAAACATTTAAAAACCGAAAATAGGGGAGTGGTGAATACTCACAATATGCAAAATATAGTAATCAAGTTTATACGAATCAATTAAATATAACGAACATAAGTAGTTTAGGACATGCTTTTCCGCCCCAAAACATAAAAACCGAAAATAGGGGAGTAAGTGAATACTCACAATATGCAAAATATAGTAATCAAGTTTATACGAATCAATTAAATATAACGAACATAAGTAGTTTAGGACATGCTTTTCCACCCCAAAACATAAAAACCGAAAATAGGGGAGTACGTGAATACTCACAATGTTTCAAGTAGATACAAGTAGTACTTCGGAATGCACCAACATCTTACTACCGGGATCCTACGACATCAAACACACACTAGTGAGTTTCCATGTCGAAATCTAATGCTAATATACTAAATTCTACATATAGTAAAATGCCAATTTATGTTTTAGTATTTGATTTTATATTAATTGGTTACACTTTTTCTGAAATAACGAAATTCTACAAGTCGTGCGATTAATTACAACTTTGGAATATAAATTTTCCAAATTTTTAAGTCTTTATAACAACATAAATTCACGAAAAATAGCATTCAAAGGATAAAAGTTCTCAAACTTTTTATTTATCTGATATTACACAATACTAAGCTGGGAAAGATATAAAAATGGATTTCCAAGCTCTTTAATTACATTTTATGATTTTTGAGCATTTATTCCAATAAAAATTGAAATAAATAGAAAACAGTTTCCAAAATTACCCAAACTTTTTATTTAACTGATAATATACATAACTAGACTGGGATAAATATAAAAGATATTTTTCAGTGGGTATTTCTATTTTTCCTTGTTTTATTCCTTTAAATAATCATTAATAGAAGGAATAATATTAACCTGTTAAAATAAATTACCAAAAAATTTTGTAACATTATTTACAGTATAAATAACCTAAAAACAATATCAAAAAAGTGGTTTTCATATTGTATAATCCGGTTTTGGGTATTTATGTGTATTTAAGTGTAATTAACTTTAGAAATTAAGAGAAAAATAGTTTATAGTGGAGAGAAATCCTTAAAATTTTTATATAACCTCCTACTGTACAACATGATGTTCTGGTAAATTTCCATGAAATTTGGATAAACAGAACTATTTTTCCCATTTTAAAACCATTATAATTACCAAAAATCGGGAAAAATAGCAAGGCATTATGAAAAATGTTGAAATTATTTTTCTGAGTCACCCATCACAGGTAAGGTATGCGAAAATTGTTAGATAAAATTTTCACACTTTCTAAAGTGGTTTTGTGGTTTATTATATCCTAACAAAAAGAAAATCATAAATGATACCAAACAGCAACAAAAATTGATGAAATATAGTGAGGGGTCATTATCCATCATAAGGGTCATCCATGAATTTGTTCCGGATATATTGACATCTGAAAGTATTTTATGTGATTTATGCCCTTGGTTTCTAGCAATAATTTTAATAAATCAAAGAAATAATAAAAGCTTTTGGTATTTTACAGATTATCACATGCATGTGAGGACTTTCAAAAGGAAAAATTTTCAAAATTTATTTAGAAGGGAAATAGGGGTATTGAACCCAAACAAGTTAAGAAATGTTGCATGCAATGGTGCATGAGATGTAAATGTGGCTGAAGTTCATGAATTTGTGTAGCCCATTCAGTGGGGTTTTAAGCCACGAAATTTCAGCCATCATTCACTGAATATGTTAAGTTTCTAAAGTATTTTTCCTCAGATTTATGGTTGGGTTTAAGGCCATTGATCATGCAAGGCAAAAATGGTGCTCATAGAAAAAGAGCTGTTTGCACAACTATTTTGTAAAAATTTCCAAAACTCGGATATTTAATATTTTACAGTGAGACCAGTTGGGTTTGAAAGTTAACTCATGGAACTATCCAATACAAAAATAATATCATGATTTGGTTAAGTAATGACCGAGTTATGGTCGTTCAAAGTTGAACAAAGTAATCTGGCAGAGTGCATTCTTAGGATATTTTGACAAGAACATCATGCATGCCTTTGTTAAGGTCCGATTTCTAGCACATGCATGGAGTGAATGAGCATCCAAGATGTATTAGAAATGGTTTAAATGCTTTTGATCATGTAAGAACACAAAAGAAATGGAGAAGAAGATGTCATACTTGGTTTTGAAGTCACATGAACATATGTGCATCATTTTCACTCCTTGCATGGGTTTGATCCTGGATTTTCACCATTTCAAACACATGCATTGTGTTATGGTGAGAATCTACAAACCACAAGGAAAAAATAAGGATTTCTAGCCATGGAAAGGCATAGAATCCGAAAAGAAGAGAAAACTAAGAAGAAGAGGAAGTAAAAATCATGAACTATGAGAGAAGATGTTGTTGTTAACCTTGGTTTTGATCTTGAGAGAAGTAAGAACACTTCAAGGTCTTCTAAATCTCGAAATTTGGCAGAGGAATGGGGGGAATTTCGTGAGTTAGAGAGAGAGAGGAAGAGAGTTTGTGTGTTAGGAGGGTGGAGTGTGAGAGAGTGAAGAGAGAAGAGGTAGTGTGAGGGAGAAGTTCTAATGATTGAGTTTTGGGAAGAGGGAGCATGGGGAGAGGGGAGATGGCTGGTTTTTGAGTGGAATAATAGCCCTCTCTCTCCAAAAATTCAAATTTATAAATTCCCTCTTCATTTTTATAAAACCCAAGAATTTTTATAAAAATTCTTCTTTATGTAGTTCTTGATTTATTTAAAAATCCTTGTTTTTAACTTAAAAAAAATTATGATTAACGTATAATAGTTTAAAATTTTATTTCATTGATATAATCCATAATTTGATTAATAAAAATTTGATATTAGGAAGTTTATAGCCAAATTTTATAAAGTTTTTAAGCTTTATGATTTATAAATTTGGATTTTTGGCTCTTTAAGGTTTTTGGAATATTGTTTGATATTCATCATCATAATGAAGTATAATTAGAATATTTTAATTTATTTTTAGGGTTTTATACCCTTTTTCAATTATAACAAAGCTTGAAAGTTTCATTCAAATTATCATATTAGCATTTCCTATTGTAGTTAAGCAACTTACTAAAATCGTAAGTGTCAAGTATATTAGTCATAGATCTTAGTTGGATCCTAGTTTATGCAAGATTTTGACCTAATCTATACTACTAGGCCATGGCATGTTGTGCATGAATGGTTGTTCGAGTCAAAGAGTGACCCAAATATGGATAGTCACTACAGCTCAGTAGATGTAGAATTCACATATCAATGTGAAATCTAAGTACACTATCCATTGATTCTAATTGTTTCTAGGTTTCTAGTAGGTTATAACTTAGCTTCCAGTTACTAAGTCTAGTGTGTGTAGTGCCTATATGTGCAACTATGTCTAGTCAAATCTAGAACCGAATCGAATTTTGATGGTTATCACAATTACCAAAGATAATATTATCCTAATCCCTAGAATTTCGAAATCTAATCTTCGGAAGGAAGGTATTTTCGAAAACCGGTCAACCAACCCTAAAATTGAAAATATGGGGCCAAAAGAAAGGGTTAAAAAAACCCTACACAAATTTCGAACTAAGGCTTTTGAAACCCTAATTTCGAAAAATCCAAGACCTAGGGTTTAATTGTCATAAACCCTAATTTATCAAGTTCAAATTATTGTATCAAATCTAATTGAAAACAAAACCAAAAGCTTTGATACCACTTTTGGGTTTTATACAAACAATCCTATGTGTGCATGCAACACTAGCTTGGATCTATGTTTACTCTATTAGACATACAACAAATGAACACAAAAGAAAAACCCTAATATGAATCTAATATTTTCAAAAAATACATATAAAAGATTAGATTACATACCTTTGTTGGTATATAGTAATAACAACTAATTCTTGAAGTTCCTTTGATTTTGTGAACAAGTACCACAATTGTAGTACCTCTAATGGCTCACAAACACACTAAGATGAAATAATGAATATGAGAGAGTGGAGAGATGGTAGTTGGCTCCAAAAATCGGCACTCCTAGGGTTTCACAAGGTGTGGATGAAATCTAGTGCTAAAGGGGTCTATTTATACTTGAGGCTAGCTAGGGTTTTAAGGTGGAAACCCTAATTCCTTAACTTATGGCCTAAGCAAGTCCATGGACCTCCTTACCTTAGGCCTTGGACGAAAAAACATAGAATCTTCTAGGGATTTTCAACCCATCACTAATAAGGGTGATCCAATGGCCTAAAGCCTTAACCATCAAATAATTACAAAACAACCCCTACACTTTTAATCAGTTCCTTTAATCCCAAAATTAATTTCTGATTAGATACTAATTAATAATATGATTTCTAATTAATATATTATTCTTATATCATATTAATAAATCATATTTATGTCCCAATTATTATTCTTAATAATAAAATCAGCCTCTCTCCTCAATAGTCATCATGTCTAGTCACCAGTATGAAGGCAACCTAAAAGGACCATGCTACTATCAAATCAAGTACATACCAGTTATAGTTATGGGCTTAGACACCTAATCTAACAGTTACGCTATATATCAATTGTATCTTTGAGCTCTTGGAATTGGATATTGATGGATGACACATCTTCGTGTGTCGTTAGCGACAGTAGTTTGTTTCTAGATGTCAACGAGTTTCTATGTCAACCCATAATGAATCTTGTGCATGTTGAAGATTGTTGGATCTATATGCTTAAGAATTCTTATTGAATGATATTGCTAATAACATATGATCTTGTGAGGTCACATCTTAATTAAGTTGGGAAAATTAATATTTCATGAAATGAATATGTCAAAATGTCACAACTAGTTATTATATAATAAAGTATGATTAATTATTCATTTATAAGTTTTTAGGTACATTAGATACCATTTAACTTATACATGCATGCTAGTTATTTAATAGAAAAATCAACACAAACTTTCCCTCTCATTTTAGTCCAAGTAGCTATAGATATTAAGGGTATGGGAGTTTGCTTGTTAAACTCCCTCTTACACACACCTTACTTGTAAGCAACCATGATTTTGCATTAAATGGATGTATGAGAATTAGGTGTTACTTGTAAGTATATAAGGATGTGTTAGGCTTTCATTTTTAACTACTCTTTCCCTTAAAAAGAAGCCAAAATTGAGAGCTCTCTTTACTCTCCTTCCGTTTCCCTTTTAAAGTTACTTGCATGCATTTCATCTTCATAAGTGTTTCTACTTAAGTTATTATTTGACATAAGAACTTAAAGGCTTAAGAAATATCTAATACAAGAAGGTAGATTACTTGTAGAGAAGTTCAAGCTCTTTATTCTTGTCATCTACTTCAATCCCCTAAATCTGAGTGGGATCAAAGGTTCCAAAGGTTGTCACTCTAAAACATCATATGGTTGTTATAATATCACTCTAACCTCTATAAAAGGATCATTTATGGTTTGTTTTAAAAAGGAATAAAATAAACTAGTTATTTTTAAAGTGTTTCCATTACGGATTTTATGAAAAACTCTATATTTTATGTATCAAAAATCATCATGAAATGCCACACTTTAGCTATAGGACTTCTTTATACTAGAAATGAGATTTGATTTGGATTTAGTATTTAGGTATTGGAACTTTATGAAAAAAAACTATTATATTGTTTTGATATATTGATATATGATCTTCATATTAATACTTGTTGTATTTTATATCAACATGTTTAATCAATGAATAATCTAATTATTCTAAAAGTTCATAATCGTTAATAAATATGGAAACAAATTATGAAGTAAGACTAATATGGATTTGATTGGTTGACTCTGATAATATGAAAATAGGAAAATGGTTGCAACCAAGATTCATATGTACTTTTCAGATAACAAGTATTGGACATGACCTGTTTCAAGATCACCTCATGGATCACTATCATGAGTGATACTTGACAAAGGTACTATCTTTGTATCCTTAATACCTGAGAGGCATATCTACTGAAGATAAGATTTTTTCCTCTTTTGTTAGACATCTAATGAACATTACCAAATGTTGGTAGTTATAAAGGAATATTATACCTTAATATGGTTAAATGATGTTCTTTGACCAGGCAGTTATAAAGGCCATTGGCAGGTATGGTGTGAACTATACTAAGAGGCATATCTACTCAAGATGATATTTGTTCCTCTTATGTTAGATATCTAATGCACATTACCAAAATTTGAACACCAAATGAGATTGATTATGATCCATATCTCATGTCCAACAAGATGTCCATAACAAACATAAATGATAAACTTACCTTATACATCAATTTTAGCATTGAGATTTTGGGAACTGGATGTTGATTAATAGCATTTTCATCATGTCTTATTTGGGATAGTGACATGTTGCTAGATATTCACCACTGTCTATGTCAGTCTACAATGAGACTTGTGTAAGTGTGATATTAAAAGATCTTTATGCCCAAGAATCATTATAGAATGGTATGTTCTAATAATATATGATCCTATAGGCACCTTACAGAAAGTGTACGCTTACTAATTATTTATTAGAATTTGATTACTAATAAATATTATCAAATCTTGTATTTAATGGAGAAATTATTATTTTATGGAAATAATATTTTCTAGATAAAAATAGCTAGTATATTATAAGGTATGAATTTATATGTTGTATACATCTTTTTGGACCCACTAAAGTCCACTTATATAAAGTTAGTTAATTTAAACGAACGATACACATGCTAGTAATGAGTTAGAGTAAAAGGCACTTCAATGTCTTTTCTCTCTGACTCAAAACCATATATACCATATGGATGTGGGGTGTTGCTTACCTTCCTTCCTCTAACACTACCATGCTTCATTACTTTTCATGCTTGTGCACTTAATAAATGTATGGTTCATGGTACATGCATGTAACTATAGAAAACCACTAAAAGAATTCAAACAAGTTTCATCTTCCCTCCTTTTTTCCTCTCAAAAAAATTGTGGTTTTTCCGAGACACTTCCCTCTATCTCTCTTACATGGTTTAGTGTAGAGTTGATGTTCTTGTTGGGTTTTGATCATAACATCAATCATATGGTGTTCATGCAACCCTAATTGCTTGGATCTAGTTTTTCTACTTTGAACATGCAATAAACTTCCAAGACTTACAAACCCTAGATCTAGCATACAAGTAGTCAAATTAACATATAAACTGGGGTTTAGATCTTACATTGATTGTTATGTAGCAATAACAATCTTAATCCTTCCTTTGATTGGCTTTAGAAAGCTTAGTGCCTCAAGTGTTGCACCTCTAATGGAATCACAAACACCATGAGCAACAAGGATGAAGAGGAGAAGAGAGGAGGCAGCCAAAAATGTTTAGAAACCCTAAAGGAAGTCTTAGACACGTTTTTGGGGCCATAGGGTCCTTTATATATGTAGGCTATTAGGGTTTGCAACTAGGAAACCCTAATCTGACTACTTAAGCCCTAAGCAGACCATGGACTCCTTTAGAATACCTCTTGGGTGAATTCCTTATGGGCTTCCCATAGAATTTGTCCAACCTATATTCCAAGGTGATCCATAGCCCAATTGTAATTATCTTATAATTACAAATCCAGTCCCCTAAGTTTAATTAATCTCTTTTAGCCATAAAATTAATTCTTGACTAATATTAATTAAACAATATGATTTCTCCTTTAATATATTATTCTTATAATATATTAATAAATCATAATTAAACCTTTCTCTTTCCATTATTCATCCTACAAGTTGCTATGGTGAAGGCAACCCAAAAGGACCATGCTCATAATCGGGTCAAGTACATACCAAAAGAGCTATGGACTTAGACACTAATCCAACAGTCTCCCACTTGGATAAGTCTAATAACTATTTTGCATAACTTCAGAACCTGATCAACAATCGTAGCTTTCAAAAGCTGCTGTCAACTCTTATCTTATCAGATACGCGTGTCCTTTAGATAACGGATCATATATTCCTCTATTCTTCAAGATATTGTATAGACACGAGACATGGATTTAAATCATTCTCTATGTCTATGTATTGTTGCCCGACATCTGATTTATGATGAATGACAACAGGCTACAATTGAACACATCAACTTAGTCCCGACTTGTCCAAGCACTTAGGGTGTCATCACTAAATCATCGAGGGGCCCACAGATATCTCTTTTATCCCACTTTGGGTAAAAGGAATGGTTAAACTTTGACTCCAATGCTCGCCTGCTCTTACTCATCAAATCACACACATAAATAAGTTTTATAACACTAGGTTACTGGTGTGTTTACTTATTATCAATGTGCAACCGAATCGTAATTACAACTCATACGTCTCGGTTTCAAGAATATACAATATTATCGTCTCACAAACACTCGTGATAAAATCCATGAAGTGATTCAAGTGAGCATGGGTTTAATCCAATACTCTAATCTTATTAAAACACTCATGTACTCTACAGCAAACTTGTGCTATGTCTATACACTTTAGACAATCTACAGACAGATTCATGACAGTCTTGCTTCATACCTACTTCCAAAGTATGATCGACTGTGGAGATTTGAATAACCGGGTTATTCTGGAAGTCAAAACATGCAAAGTGAAACACAACGATAATACTTAATCATATATGGCCCCAAACTTGTGAGTATAAATAAAACACTTCTTATTTAGTCACCATATTGATTACTCATTATTCATTGCTTGATATTTCGGATAATCAACTAATTACTTGAATTATAACAAAAGTTGTCCCATGCCCCAAGCATGCACACTTTGTTTACCTATGATCCATACTTTGTGAAATGGATCAATTGAAAACCTTTCCAATGATGCTCATTTCACAATTCCTAATCCCATTATTAGTGTAAGAATACAAGGTTCTTGCCACTATTAGAATATGTTAGATTCTAACATTTTATGCAACAATCCTTTCGTGAAGTCACAGCACAAAAGTCATAAAGACCCGACCAATGACTTATAGAAGGCTCTATTGGAAATTGGTACAAACCAATTCTATAGATGTGATGTCTCTCACTCAAAGTACATTTCTTTGAAAATCCTTTTTGCATAAAAGTTTCTAATCTTAGACATAAATTCCTAATTTCCAACTCCCAATATGGAAACATTCCATATTTGCCATATGACAACTTATTTTAAATATAATCTTATCTATCCATAATAATGTCAATATGGTCCATCCAATACTATACTTCCAACTACTCATAACCGATAAATCCTCGGTGAACCTTAGATCATCCTTTGATATTTGTTTAATTATTTAGTCAAAATCGGTTCTAGTCTCTTTTCCCTTTTAATACGCTAGGCATTCGGAAAATTTTAGAATGGTCAAATATTATAGCATACGCAATCGATCCTATACTCGAAACATATGAGACATGATGCATAATGTCTTACATAAAGACGTGATACTTTACCGGTCTTTTTGCCATAATATTTTGTTAGCCATGTTCTCACAATTCGAACTATGAAGAGGGATGCCGTAATCATAATCGAATTTTGAGAACACACTATGTATCCTTGACTACATTTATTAACATTTCTTGATCTAAGCTTTAGATTTTGAAATGAAGTATAATATTCTCTCCCTTAGTTATAACAAAACAACTTTTCAATCCCTACAACTTTGCAAGGTGAATCTTTGTTTTCTATAATTAATATTTCTAACTCGCAATACTTAAAATAATAATCATGCTCCCACTAACATGATGATTATTACCATACAATCATAACACTTATGCTCCCACTAGCTTTCACATGTATTCAGAAAAACACTTGAACTTCTAGAAAACAATACTAATTGAATTCTACAAAATTCATATTTCTAATACTAGATGCTTAGATAAGACTTTATCAAGCTTCTTAAACTCATACACCTTTCCTTAAATAGCTTATATGTGTGTCTAAACAATTCTAGAACTCAAGTTACTAAGTCCCAAAATGTTCCGACTAATTGCTAAATCTCATCATTCGAACTATGAAAAGGGATGTCGTAATCATAATCAAATTAGAGAACACAAATTTTCACAAATGCTATCTCCTTAAAATATCTCTTAGTGAAAGCATTCTTCACAATCATTTTCACAAACGGAGAGAAACCTTATGACACTTAGATTTTATGGTGTATGTGTTCTTATCCATGCGAATTTATCAAAACAACAATCATAAGACGATGTTCATGAAAAATTCAACTCTTATGGATTGAACTTGTTTTATCTTGATTTCTTGCCTCATGGTAGCACGGGTGCCCACCATGTCTTCCAAGTTGTCAAGAAGCTCACCCCTTCCTATCAATATACTTTTCATTGATTAGGGTGTCTTGTTTCCATGCAATCCAATTGAGAATCTCATAGAACTCATATTGCACAGTTGACTTAAATCGGAACGACACAGAAAAACAACAATTATGTCAACATGATTGGTTATAAATTCCAAGTCATGTGCTAGCGAGGATCGGTGAGGTTTATTCTTGATTTGTTCTTGAAACTCTTTCAAGATCATTTAGACTCCCACTGACCTCTTGACATATATGATTCTCTTTTCAAGAAACTTTCCTTGAAAAAAACAAATATTCAAGAGTTAGTTGGAAATCCTATCAAGACTAACACTTCACTTAATTGGTTCTAGTTGGTCTTTGTCTTATCCAAGACATCATAACTTACCAATTTCAAATGTGCAAGAATAAGAAACTTTCCTCTTCTACATTTGACGAGTGTAATAAACCTACTAAAGATATGTTTACTGAATGTCACAATCTTAACTTTAAGATTTGATATTGGAACGAAGTATGATTATCCTTTTGATTTTAACCACTTTAAAATTTTCTAATTCCTCTTCTTAGCCATACAATGCACTAAGGTATCTTAGAAGATCAATCGAGATATGGTTCCTAATCATTAAGATAATCATAAAACTTGATAAAAGTACTCTCCCAACTTCTTAGAAAAGAGAAACTTTTATCTTTCTGCCTAATTGATTCTTATTATTCGTTCTGCCTTTCCTTGAGACTTTCTTAATGATACAAAATTATACTTAAACTTGTAAGTATAATCATACTTACCAAGCTTTTGGTAAATCATGACGAATCTTTTATTGTTCTTTGTGGTGGACTTGACCAGCGCACAACATTGCGAGCTCAATCTCTTATTCCTTCACTTGATTCTTTGTCAATAAATTAGTCTTAAACTTCCCCAAATGTAAAGTTTCTCATTCATCACACAAAACTAGTTGTATGATTCCAAGTTTCTGTCCAATTGAAACTTGGGTGATGAGAATCTTTCGTTATTTGGCAAATTTTTGACACTTCCACAAATACCATAAATAAGAATCACATCCAATTCAATATTGCTAATAATATAAACAAACAACAATTTTCATAATTTCATTGCAAGGAAACGTAAATAAGATAAAATCAAAATTCATTTTATTGTGGAAAAAACGTTTTCCTTACAATGCAAATCAAAGAAAACTATGTTATTACATATTGTTAAGCAATATATCCTAACTCTAAAAGTAGCAGCTAAAACTTGATCATTGAATCCATGCAATTTAAATCCATTTCTTCATTATCAAATTTAGCACGCTTCTTGCTTAAGCTTCCTTTCTTTTCTTCGACCCTACAAAACACCAAAAATGTAATCTTATCACATTATATGTTAAGAATCTAGAATAGGAACTTAATAGAGTTAGATAGTGGATTTCATACCTGAAGTAGAGCCAAAACTCTTGACTCTCCCATCTATTAGATCTCTCACGTAGACCCGGCAGCTTCACTTCCAATGCCCCTTCTCATGGCAATAGAAACAGATGGAATCCTATGGCACAACATATCGGACAATCACAGACTAAGTCCTTTCTGGACTTCCAATTTTGCCAGAGTCCATAGAAGTTTGGGAGTTCGATTGACCAATCAAGTGTGCTTGACCAGTGCGCCAAATCATTGCTGATTCTGCAGCAATAAGCATATAGGTCAAATCGATGAGGGTCACGTATTAATTCATCGCATAGTACTCTCTTATAAACTCACCATACGATTCAGGAAGTGACTGAAGAACCTAGTCAATAGCCAACTTTCCTAAGAATTCGACACCCATCATTCTTAACCTGTCTATGTGCGACTTCATCTCTAGGACGTGCGCACACACGGGTTTCCCATCCTCATGTTTCTTTGTTAATAGGGCTTCAATGAGCTTAAACCTTTCAAGCTTTTGATCTTGTGGGTCGGGGAGAACAATCGGAGGAGGTGGAGGAAGTGAAATGTCATCTTCTTGATGAAAACTTTTCTCATCGGATTCGGGAAGACCATAGTTAGATTCAGACATCTATAAAACGGGAGAAAAATCAAGTTAGTTGATGAGAATCCTTGATGTAACACTCAAATGAAATATCAGGGCTAGGATCCAACACAATACTCTACAACCTAGAAGAGGGATGTCATAATCTAGTTACAGAATATTTGAAGGTAGGTAAATGATGATTTACCAATTTCCACCATGAAAAACAAAAATGAAGTTTAAGTTTTAAATGAATTGAAACTCCTAGATCTTTTGAGATTCATTTAACTTTTCAATGGCATGTTTAAATCTCGATTATGCCCTCAGGTTTGCGACTGGGATGCCGAGGATCACAAACAAGGTGTGAATAACCATGCAAATCACATGGTGCATCCAATGCTACTATCACCTAATCAATGTGTCGGTTAGCCACACATGCTCCATTGATCTATGATAAACATCGATCCACCCTTCACTACCAATTTCAACCTCAATTTAGTGTCCCGGTTAACCACACACGCTCCACTAATGTTTGAAAAAGGTATGAAGTGTAATTCCATGGATTAGCATACAATTTCACATTTTGCCTAAAGTAACTATGATTTGGGAATTTGTAAAAGCATTTAGTTACTTTGTACTTCATTATACTTATAATGGAAGGTTTCGTCCTATCCTACCTATTCGGTTAACGACCCTCCACTAGTCAAAAGTGTGGTGGGTAAGAGTGGATACCCATTCAATCGTCATTTTATAGGCAATTTCCTTAAACACCCCTTATAGACCAGCTTCGTGAATGAGGCCTACTAACGGTAAGACTGGCTGTTTACTCATACATACATATATATATATATATATATATATATATATATATATATATAATATTAGACTTTTACTGATATATATAGTATAGGGTGTATTTTATACTTTTAAAATACTAGGTGGTCTAATTTAATAAATTATACTTTTAATTCAGTTAAATGTAAACCAAAACTTTATGGAATTATTAACTCTCTTTTAATTATACATTTAATTAACTTAATAAAACCATAAGGATGTAGTTTGAACTTTTCAAAAATACTAGGGTTTTAGAATTTAATATTTCAAAATTAACTTTTAATCAAATTTCAAATTCCAAAACTTGAGGGAAAGTTTTGAACTTTTCAAAACTTAGGGTTTAGAATTTAAATATTTCAAAATTAAACTTTTAATTAAAAATTAATTTCCAAAAACTTAAGGACAAGTTTTGAAACTTTTTTCAAAACATTAAGGTTTAACTATTTAAATTTCAAAAACAAAAACTTTTAAGTTCAAATTTAAACTACGAAACCTAAAGGTGTAAATTGAAACTTTTCAAACTTACCAGGTCAAATATTTGTCTAGTAGCCTATATTATCCATATTTAACCAAATCCATCAATTTTGATAAGGATAAACTTTCCAAACATGAAAAATCGATTTTAGGCAATAAAAACGAGTTTTGGTAATTATCCTTAACAAAATCTGCTCAAAAAATCGAAAAACCTGGCAACTGACACGTAAACTCGTCGAGTTGAGTCCAGAACTCGTCGAGTTCATGACCAACTCGTCGAGTTCATATAGAACTCGTCGAGTTCATATAGAACTCGTCGAGTTCATGCTCCAGACAACAAAAACTTTCGATTTTCTGATTTTTGGCAGTTTAATTTTGCATTTATTCAATAGAAAAACGACCTAGGCTCTGATACCACTGTTGGGTTTTGAGCATAACATCAATCCTATGGTGTTCATGCAACCTTAATTGCTTGGATCTAGTTTTTCTACTTTGAACATGCAATAAACTTCCAAGACTTACAAACCCTAGATCTAGCATACAAGTAGTCAAATTAACATATAAACTAGGGTTTAGATCTTACCTTGATTGTTATTTAGCAATAACAATCTTAATCCTTCCTTTGATTGGCTTCAAAAAGCTTAGTGCCTCAAGTTTTGCACCTCTAATTGAGTCACAAACACCATGAGCAACAAGGAGGAAGAGGAGAAGAGAGGGGGGAGCCAAAAATGTTTAGAAACGCTATAGGAAGTCTTAGCCACGTTTTTGGGGCCATAGGGGTCCTTTATATGTGTAGGCTATTAGGGTTCGCAACTAGGAAACCCTAATCTGACTACTTAAGCCCTAAGCAGCCCATGGACTCCTTTAGAATACCTCTTGGACGAATTCCTTATGGGCTTCCTATAGAATTCGTCCAACCTATATTCCAAGGTGATCCATAGTCCAATTGTAATTATCTTATAATTACAAATCCAGTCCCCTAAGTTTAATTAATCTCTTTTAGCCACAAAATTAATTCTTGACTAGTATTAATTAAACAATATGATTTCTCCTTTAATATATTATTCTTACAATCCAAAAGGACCATGCTCATAATCGGGTCAAGTACATACCAAAATAGTTATGGACTTAGAAACTAATCCAACAGTTCTTTTAAGTGCTTCTCCTTAAGACTAATTTGTTATTAGTTCTTAATGGCTTAAAAAGTGTTTAATAGAAGAGAAGACTAACATCTATGGTGACTAACACTTGTTTGGTGGATACTCTAGAGAAGCTCTGCCTTGAGTCTTTTGCCATCATCATCAAATTTCAGCCTTGCAAGATGATTTAAAGTCTTCAAATGTTGTAGTACTTATATTTATATAGTTGTTTAATATTTTCTTTGATTGCAAGATGATCCTGAATATGTATAAAAATGGTTTCATGATTATTCATTTTAAAATCTTTTTGGTTCTAAACTCGTAGTTTTGAGATTATTTTTGAATATAAACCCAAACATATATATATATATATATATATATATATATATATCAGTATTGTAGAAATCGGCCTAATCGGCCTAATTGGCGACTAATCGCTAATTAGACCTCCACCGTTGAGATTTATTGTTAATCAGTTACTTTAATCGGGCTTCGTCGATACATGTCAAATTCGGAATTAATCAGACTTAATCGGTCCTAATCAGGCTTGATTAATGCAGGTCAAAGTCGGACCTAATCTCCGATTACTCGCTTATTTTGAAGGATTAAAGTTAGATTTGTAAATTTTTGAATAATTTTATTAATAGTTAATGGTACCCGATTAATCCCCTCCTAGCCGATTAATCCCTAATCGTTAAACGACGTAGTTTTAAATGAAACAAATCAAATTTCATTTTCTATTAATTTTGTTTTAATATATTAGCATTGAATTGTGTTAAATTATGGAAGGAAAAAGATCAATTATATATCTTTTTATTGAAATCAATTCATTGAAGTTTATAGGGAAAGTAAAAAACAAATATATTTTTAACGAATATAACTCAAATGTTTTTTCCTTCGACTGAAAATATATCCAATGATTTGTTAAAACCTTGATTGAGTTATTAGATGATCTTCTTTTATCTTCTATTGTATTTGTTTTTATTTAAATTTTATTAAGGTTGAGTAAATGGTCATGACTTTTAACGCTTTAAGTTCTTAGACATAATGAAGAAAAAGAACATAAATTCGATGAGTTTAGCAAGTCACATGATTAAAAAAATAGTCAGCAATATATCGTGATTAGTTTAGATATAATTGATCAAAACTATATAGTTTGGAGGGTTCTATATATAAGCTTAGGTACATAACAATCACATATTTCCTTATATATATATATATATATATATATATATATATATATATAGAGAGAGAGAGAAAGAGAGAGAAAGAGAGAGAAAATTGCAAAAATGGTCTCTATGGTCGGCAAAATTCTTTAGTTTTGGTCCGAAAAATTTCGGTGGTGCATAAGTGGTCCAATTTTGGATCCTTTTAGTGTTTTTAGTCCCTATACACTTAAAATGACTATTATGGCCTTTATATTTGTATTTGTATTTTTTATATTCAGAGTAATATTTTAAATAATTAAATATACTAAAAGTCTCTCTCTCAACCCAGTTGCGATCCAACCCTTTTCACAATCGATTCCAGCATCATATTCCAGTATTAGAATGCAATTTCTTTCTTGCAAACATTCGATTCCACCATCAAAGATCCGATTTTGTGACAACCGTCAATTTTCGGTCAAGTCAAAGTCAACTAAAGTCAACAAGTCAAACCGGTCAACTCAATTTGCCTTTAGGTACTAGAGTTTACGTTATGTAATTTCTAAACAACTCTCTATTGTAATGAGAAATCATAAATTGAAAAGTGCGTACATCTAGATCTCCTTAACCTAAAACTGTGGTACGTGGCGAGCCAAACCGATAAAACAATGTTGCATACTCATCGGGAGTATGCAAGATCCTTAAACAAGGCTTAACGGGGCTTACGGACCCTGCATTGCGAAGCCGGACACTCACATTCATCACACACGAAACTGCTCTCAATCGTTTTCACTCTATCTCTTTGTATGAGAAATCTCTCCAAGAATGTCAAATCTCTTCCAAATCTCTCTAAGTATGTGAAATCTCTCCCAAATATCTCTTTGTATGAGAAATCTCTCCAAGAATATCAAATCTCTCCCAAATCCCTTTAAGAATGTGAAATCTCTCCCACATATCTCTTTGTATGAGAAATCTCTCCAAGAATGTCAAATCTCTTCCAAATCTCTCTAAGTATGTGAAATCTCTCCCAAATATCTCTTTGTATGAGAAATCTCCCCAAGAATGTCAAATCTCTCCCAAATCTCTCTAAGAATATGAAATCTCTCCCAAATATCTCTCTGTATGTGAAATCTCTCCAAGTATGTCAAATCTCTCCCAAATCTCTCTAAGAATGTGAAATCTCTCCCACATATCTCTTTGTATGAGAAATCTCTCCAAGAATGTCAAATCTCTCCCAAATCTCTCTAAGAATATGAAATCTCTCCCAAATATCTCTCTGTATGTGAAATCTCTCCAAGTATGTCAAATCTCTCCCAAATCTCTCTAAGAAAGTGAAATCTCTCCCAAATATCTCTTTGTATGTGAAATCTCTCCAAGTATGGCAAATCTCTCCCAAATCTCTCTGAGTATGTGGAATCTCTCTCAAATCTCTCTCGAAATCTCTTCCAACTTTTTATAATCACTCGGGGCATTCCGACCCTCGAATTTGGCAAAAACAGCTCAAAAACGGAAGTCTACGCGAAAAACGGACTTAAGGAGCCGAAACCCCTCTTAGGAACCGAAACCCCTCTTAGGAACCGAACCCTTCTGAGTCGAAGGCTGCTGAACCGAACCCGAAAGGTCCTCTCGGGCCCGAACCTCGCGTGCCTCAACCGAACCCGAACGTTCGGCACATTTCGGATCTGACCTCTTCTCTTCTAATGGCTACCGAACCTTCCCTTCTGACCACCTTCGCTTCTGACCCTCGCTTCTGAGCTTCGGACCGAACCCTCGGCCTAGGACCCTTCGCATCTCGCCTCTGGTTCGCATCTCGCTTCCGGCTCAGCACCAACCATGACCGAACCTCGGCCTAGGACCAAGAGGCCTCGCTGGGAAGCCTTTTTCTCCCGGTTTTCGATTAAATTCGCGTTTTAAGCCTGTTTTTAATTGTTTTAGCACGGGATTTTCACCCAAAACTTTATTTTAACATATAAGGACCCTTAATTATTAATTAATCATGTTTTAAAAATAAAACCTTATCCAAAAGAGTGGGTGAAGTACAAAGGTGGAGTGTTGACTTTACTTACTTCTATGACACAAGCAACCACTCCCATACCCACTCCATCTCACTATTCACCACCAGCCCATCCCTAGTCACTTCATAGGTCCTTTCTCACTATTTTCAACTATTCCCACGTTCTTAGGGCTGGAACATCCATCCTCTCTCCTCACACTTTAATCATTCTCTTATTTTTACCAAGAACCACACTCCAAACTCTCTCATCTTTTTCTCTCTAATTCGAGAATTTCAAGGCATACTCCAAGACTTTTCTCCTACAATTAGTAAGTATCATCATCTTTCTTATGATTATTACACATCCTCCTACTCAAAAATCAAAGATTGCTTACACAAACATCATCACATTCTTGTTAGATCTTCGAATCTTCAAGTGATTCTTCAAGTGTTCTTGGGTTGAAAACTTCTCTTCTTCAACACTTACCTACTGAAATCACTCAAGGTGAGTTCATACCCCTACATTTTTATGTTTTCTTAAGTTTTTAGGGGGGGAATACAAGTTAAAACACCAAGAACATAACTAAATTTTTCTAACATCTTTCATCAGAAAAGTTGGACTCCATTCACGGACTGTTTTGGACAACTTAAACATTTTTGTTTGAAAAACTGTTTTAGGTGTAAGTAGTTCCAGTTCTTAGCTTTAAAATGACTACTTGCACATCTCCATACGATTTTTCTACAATTTATGGTGATTTTTACAAAACTGCCTATCATTTCAAACACCAATCCGGACCAGTCTGTGATTATGGACTTTTTCACCCAAGTTGGAGGTCATTAAAAATCATGATAAAAATTATGAGTAGACTAGACGCATTTTGGGAACTCTCAGGATTTACGGATTTAGTTTTCAACTTCGTATGATTTTTCTATGACTTTTCAAAAACAGTGTAGAAAGGTTGAAAATTAGTTAACAGCTTATAACTTTCATAACACTTTGTATTATGTTGAGCAAAGTGTATAACAATAAGTTCTAAATATTGAATGTGTTTCCTTGTTAGTTTATCATCATAAACTGAAATATAGTCATTCATGATAAGATTGTTCATTCATTTAGAACACGTATATTAAGCTATAATGAGCATAGTATATGGATTCATAGCATTAAGGCATTTTCATAAAAGAATTCTTATACATTACAAACGTTTTGGATAAACTATAATAGGTATAGTTTATGTATCATTTACTTCTCAAACTTATTTACCAAAGGTTTTCAGTTTAGTTCACGTAAATCTGTTAATGAATAAATTTGTGAGTCATTCCCTTCGGGTTACTTCCAAAGTAACAAAGTCAAAAAGTCCTGTAAATTGTAACCAGAGTCTCTTGTAGGGAGAACGTGATAGTTGTGTATAGATCTATATTGGGTTTGACAAACCCACACCAGAGCTGCTTGCAACAGCTAGACCGGCAGGTCTGTGGTGACAAGTGTCATTTAACGGCGACGCCTGAAGAACGTCGTATTACGAGGCCGTCTATGTCAAGTATGGTTATGATAGCTCACATGTGGTATTAACAATCATAAGATTTACGAGTTCTAACTTTAAATTAGCGAGTTATGTCTATTTAGCTCACTGAAATTACTTTAAGTATGGAAAAATACTTATACGCCTTCATATCAAAAAGGGTTTTATGTCGATTTAAAATCACTTTTTACATCAACAATTACATACTTTATTATATACTTTCGGTCTTGGTATTTAAGACTACACATCATTCATTACGGGATTTTTCTCACATCAGAAAGGGTTTTATGCCGATTTAAAACCACTTTTATATCTTTAAGTATGACAAATAGTTGTTCATTTTCGGTCCTGGTATTTAGGACTACATAACTTTTGTAAGGAAAATATTGGATTTTTCTTGGTATCATACATCTCTTTACAAAGATCGATTTTCAAACTCTTACTGTCAAAAGCTTATGAACTCACCAACCTTTGTGTTGACACTTTTCAAAACTACTTGTATTCTCAGGAATTCAGTGAAACAGGAAATCAACCACGTTTTGAGGATGGGACGATAAATCATCGAACAGTTCATTTTGTATCATAATGTAATTGATTTGAATCATGTAAACATATACTTTGGTGTAACTTTTTCAATTATATTTATGATGGTTGTATTTACTTTGAGCACTATTATACTCGTTGTTGTGATACTCTACATGAAGTCCTCCACCCCCGGACGTTTCCGCCATTCTTGGTTTGGGGGTGTGACAGATTGGTATCAGAGCATTGTTTATAGTGAACTCAGTATATCGAACCACATAAGATATACAAACTATAAATGCATTGGGACTAGAGTCTCTGATTAAAAGTTTTCAAAACAACTACACTGTTAGAAATAAGTAGTTTCTTATTAAAAGTATACAGGCATGCATACATACTAAGGTCAGCATCGTTCTAGAACAAAACTAAAGTAATGATTGTTGAATATCACAGGTAAGCTCGGGGGTGTATGATCAGTCTTGGGAATGGCATAGCCTGACCAACTATGCTAGTCCGAGGAGTGATTAGCACATGCCCAAGAATGGTTGTGATATGGCAACAAGTCTAAATACTTACCAACACTACCACAATGAGATCATTAGAACAGAACACGAGTTTAAAATACTATAGGAGTATTTTGTGATATCATAACTTATATGAAAACTAAATAGGTCCTTAATAATAGATCCTTAATAATAGATCTATAGCCCCTAAGTGGATACCCTAAGATATTATATAACCTAGAAATCATAGACTTAGAATTTGTGGTCATTGCCTTACTTCCTTTTCCTTGTTTTGATGTGGATCTAGGGTAGGATCACTTATTCGAAGGTCCATCATATCTTGTTATATGTAATTAGTATGAACTATGTCATCATATCTCTTCCACTCTTATTCTCGCAAGTACAACATAGCAAGATCCTACTTACCGGAAGACCCCTACTTTCCCAATCCGAACCCGAGAAATGGTGAATGGTTATGAGGAGAATCAGAAGCGGAACCGGAGGTAATCAATCCTCCATGCATAGCAAGGGTTTCCGTGAACCGTTTCGACTACATCGAACCTGTGCCCCGTTGGGCAATCGTGATCGAGGGTTGAATGTCGATAGCAACGGCAACAACCACCATGTGGAGACCAACGAGGGTGCTATGACCTCAACCACGGGGGACCGACTGACAGAGCCCTCCCGGCGAAGACCCGGCAGATCGCGAACATCGGGGATTAAAGCAGGTAGACTATAACCCGAGTTCGGAAACTGCACGCTACTACAGGCCCTACTGTCTCACGTACCCGAGAGTCGGAAAGAGACTACTATTTCGGAGACCAACTCTCTATTTAGGACCTTATCACCACTCAGGCAGAGGCAAGAGAGTAACGGGGTAGACACACAAGATTCAAAGAGAGGAGGATTGCAGCCGAGCATCGATTTGCAAGGTGCATCGACTTTGCCTCATGCATCGCAAGGGACAGATCGTCGTAAGTAGAGTTCATACCGCTCACAAGACCTTGTAAATTAGATTCGTGAGTATGCGTTGCTGCTACTCTATTCTAGGCGTAAGCACGACACTGGGATTTAAGCAGTCATACTAAACGAGGGATCTAGTTGCTATCAAAACTTTTCCATGCATAGATGTGAGGTAAACCTACATCTAGGTCAAAAAATTTCACCAAAACCCAAATTACTACAGTCATATTAACAAGATGGGCTTAGGACATACCTAACAGACTCGAAGGTCTACTTAGCCTTAATTATATAACTATGCATACATCAATTGGTCATAATAAGGACCTAGCTTGGGTCAAGTATAAGGGTTCACTTGGATACAGAACTACTAAAAATTCATGGGTTTACCATATAAAGACTCCCGTTAAGATTTGTTTTCAGAACACCCTTAACGACCGAATGACGTTACAAATCGATATAAGATAAAACTTAGTTAGAAACTCGTGACGTATAGCCATTCTAAAAACTCATTATCATCTCACCCTTAAACATTTTGTTGAGAAGTTCCTTCTTCATAGACTTATGGGTGCGATCATACCAACACTAATACACCGGGTCCCATCAAAACTCCTCAGCCAAGCGTGTTTGGACACACATGATTCTAAGATGAGTAAAGCTTAATGCCCGTATGAAATCTACTCCTACCCACTGCTGTAACTCCATTTCAAGAATGTTAGCGGA
Organism: Lactuca serriola; assembly: GCF_051521515.1. Lineage (NCBI taxonomy): Eukaryota > Viridiplantae > Streptophyta > Magnoliopsida > Asterales > Asteraceae > Lactuca > Lactuca serriola. The sequence continues at coordinate 286,389,173 of NC_136411.1, forward strand.
AACACTAGGAATAGTACAGTAATGTGCAAAATTTTATATGCATAAATATAAATCATAAGGATGCACTTAAGATAATCATTTCCACTAACAAAGACGTTTTTCATCGTGAAATAGAGTTATGTCTTCACGAAGAGGCAACCAACCAACTAGTAAGGTGCCAACTATGCAGATAGACGCTGCTACTTTTCAGGCTGCAGTCACAGCAGCCGTGACAGCCGTCATGGCGTAATTTGACGCTAACAACGCCAGCAGGAGTGGAAGCGGTACTGACAATACAGATTATGGTAACAATCAGGAGCACCAACAGGTGCCTGCCAGCGAAAATACCTCGGGCCACAAACCTACGAGCAAGAAGAGAAAGTTTTGGAACATGAAAGAGCGCCACCAATCTCAAAGATCCACTAAAAGACAACAACCTATGGCCAACCCCACCATTACAACAGCAGTCACGACACATGCCTCAACACTAGCCACGGGGTCTGCCACCCAAACGCCGGCCAGACCATATGAGGGATCACTCCCAAAGTGTGTCAAGTGTGGTTTCCATCACAATGGGGTTGCCGAGAAATGCACTGTAAAAACTGCAACAGGAAAGGGCACACCGCCCATTTCTGTAGGACCCCGACTCAGTACCTCACTTTAACACCCATTACCAAAGTAATTCCAGTGTGCTTCCTATGTGGTGAAACGGGACACTTCAAGAGAAACTGTCCAACTGAGAGGAATGACGGGGAAAGCGGAGGAGCATAACAAACGAACCAGCAAGGGTAATAGGGAACCATACTAGGACTTTTGTAATGTTTCCCAACGACAAAAACGTTTAAGTATCATATGTTTGTAATGAATTTTTATATGTTTGATAAAATCCATGACTTTCTAAAAGTAGTTAAAATACTCCCTCGTCCAATTCAAACCAAAGTCATTCATATATGATCTTAGGATCATTACCTATAAGATGTGATGACTTTGTGCATACATCGGGGTTAATTAAAATCAGATTGCTGAAGTCATGAAACAAATAATTCCACCCTGACCTCTATTCCATGTCTAGTAGTAAGAATTAAGTAGGGCCACCCACTCGACGATTTCACCAACATCAGATCACATACGACGTTCATATACCGTTCGATCATAGGGAGACCTGTCAGGGATCATGATGTCAAATATCATTACTGATTCTCGAAACACACCCACTGCCAGTGCTAAACACTATGGTGTGAATCATCTACAATAATGATAACATCAAACAAAATGAATCACCCTGAAAAGAAACACAAGATACTCCATCACTTTAGTGATCTCTTCTTATAAGTACAGCCTGACTCATGTTATCTGAAAAGATTCGGTCGTCTCCATTCAGTTTCAATTAAGTATAATCCTCACCTTCCCAATTTAACATCTACAAAAGGGCTTTTCACCTAACCCTCTGAATGTCGTGACCTTTTCCTCACATAAGAACCCAGCACGTATCTCCGGTTCATCTCTCGTGGTTAGATCCCAAAGCACGCACTAGATAAGTGTTACACTTCCTGAGAACCTACCACAAGTATTTACAGGAGACTTTCGGGAATGTCACGCATGTAGCGGACAAGGTTCAAGCACAGAAGCTTGGGACGGATATGGTTAGTCTACCACTACTACGTGTATACGCGAGGATAATGTATAATTAAGATTCTACAGACATCGGATGGGTGTTTCCGCCTTATTTCCTGTTCCATGTCTGGTTGTTGATTTGGGGCAGAGTCACCCATCCAACTGCCTTACCAATCTTAAACACATACGACCTATATGTGCAAGTTAATGATAAATAGACCGAGTACGAGTCCTACCTTGAACTTCGGGCCAAGGTTGCCCAGAGGGACGAGTAAATGTCCTACCATCTAAGAAGGCCTAGTCGTGTAAACCAAACCCACATGTTTCCTACCGAGCTACAAAAACTATCAGGTCCAAACCTGTCAAACTACTCAAAAAGGAAATTGAAGAACCAAGCTTCTCACCCTGGAAAACATATGATCTTATTCTTCAAATAGAAAGACAAATTGCTCATAGTTCCATCAACTTCAGAGGCCCCGACAATATCTTCAGTAGAAACCTTTACTACCTGCCTTGCATAAACGAATAGGCTGACCAACCACAAGGAACGAGGTACCCTTCAGGAATCGGACCTGAGATCTGAATATCACCAGTCGCGAGTATTGGAGAAGGATGTCCGAGGACAACCCTTCAAATTCGATGCGGACGCTGCAAGTCCGTAGTGTTACCCCTCGGATGGGACCAACCCGCTCGCTGTATTCATATGTTATGCCATTCTTACTAGGATCCGTTAGTCATTGTCATTGTAAGTGACTTGCTTATCTACCCTCGTAGTAAGAAGGAAACCAAGGAGAGCAGCAACAACAAACCGCAAAAGCAATACGATCAGAGAAGCTTTACCTGAAGTTCTCTAAGATACGAGTTTTGGAATTGAGGAGTCAATTTCCTAAGATACATCATTATCAATGTGGAAATCCTTAAGGACTCTTTGAATTGATCAAAACCGTTGAGAAACAGTCAGCACCAAAGGCGTCAGCAGGAATACACCAAAATTCCGGGTATCGCTGACCTACCGTCTTAGCTCCTTTGGAACTTCTCGTAAATTACAGAACCCCCTTACGACTTTGACCATAAAGGAGCAACCCTTGACTGGAAAGAAAAGCAAAAGGAAGAAACCTTTAGAACTCCAGAATAAGAGACCAAATTCCTCTGGAAACCTCACTCTGGGCAAGTTTAGTACGCTTTGAAGAGCGTGAAAAGCCAAAACCCCAGATAATTATGCCTTTCGAGATTCTTGTAAGAATCAGCCTTGTAATCGCAACTTCAACCTACTCCCACGAGTTTGGTAAAGTACATTCTACCCGACGTGTCCCGAACTTGCAGAAGTATCAATTCGACGAGACTCTTGTAATCCTCCTCGACGAAATCGAGTTCCACAAGAGCCTCACCTTCGTGAAAGAACCATAGTGACCATGGACCGAAAGGTTAAGCGAACGCAGCAACGCTGCTCCCCATTAGTGAAAGTTCGCAGGAATACTAACCAAGGACCTGGAGTCACTTGGAGGCGCGAGAACCAGTCGATTAGGAAGTATCCCCACTTCATTGCTCGATTGTTCATGCCTACTCCTTGCCTAAATTCAAATTTCGGGACGAAATTCCCTCTAACGGGGGGATGATGTGACAACCGTCAATTTTCGGTCAAGTCAAAGTCAACTAAAGTCAACAAGTCAAACCGGTCAACTCAATTTGCCCGTAGGTACTAGAGTTTACGTTATGTAATTTCTAAACAACTCTCTATTGTAATGAGAAATCATAAATTGAAAAGTGCGTACATCTAGATCTCCTTAACCTAAAACTGTGGTATGTGGCGAGCCAAACCGATAAAACAATGTTGCATACTCATCGGGAGTATGCAAGATCCTTAAACAAGGCTTAACGGGGCTTACGGACCCTGCATTGCGAAGCCGGACACTCACATTCATCACACACAAAACTGCTCTTAATCGTTTTCACTCTATCTCTTTGTATGAGAAATCTCTCCAAGAATGTCAAATCTCTTCCAAATCTCTCTAAGTATGTGAAATCTCTCCCAAATATCTCTTTGTATGAGAAATCTCTCCAAGAATGTCAAATCTCTCCCAAATCCCTTTAAGAATGTGAAATCTCTCCCACATATCTCTTTGTATGAGAAATCTCTCCAAGAATGTCAAATCTCTTCCAAATCTCTCTAAGTATGTGAAATCTCTCCCAAATATCTCTTTGTATGAGAAATCTCTCCAAGAATGTCAAATCTCTCCCAAATCTCTCTAAGAATATGAAATCTCTCCCAAATATCTCTCTGTATGTGAAATCTCTCCAAGTATGTCAAATCTCTCTCAAACCTCTCTAAGAATGTGAAATCTCTCCCACATATCTCTTTGTATGAGAAATCTCTCCAAGAATGTCAAATCTCTCCCAAATCTCTCTAAGAATATGAAATCTCTCCCAAATATCTCTCTGTATGTGAAATCTCTCCAAGTATGTCAAATCTCTCCCAAATCTCTCTAAGAAAGTGAAATCTCTCCCAAATATCTCTTTGTATGTGAAATCTCTCCAAGTATGGCAAATCTCTCCCAAATCTCTCTGAGTATGTGGAATCTCTCTCAAATCTCTCTCGAAATCTCTTCCAACTTTCTATAATCACTCGGGGCATTCCGACCCTCGAATTTGGCGAAAACAACCCAAAAACGGAAGTCTACGCGAAAAACGGACTTAAGGAGCCGAAACCCCTCTTAGGAACCGAACCCTTCTGAGTCGAAGGCTGCTGAACCGAACCCGAAAGGTCCTCTCGGGCCCGAACCTCGCGTGCCTCAACCGAACCCGAACGTTCGGCACATTTCGGATCTGACGTCTTCTCTTCTAATGGCTACCGAACCTTCCCTTCTGACCACCTTCGCTTCTGACCCTCGCTTCTGAGCTTCGAACCGAACCCTCGGCCTAGGACCCTTCGCATCTCGCCTCTGGTTCGCATCTCGCTTCCGGCTTAGCACCAACCATGACCGAACCTCGGCCTAGGACCGAGAGGCCTCGCTGGGAAGCCTTTTTCTCCCGGTTTTCGATTAAATTCGCGTTTTAAGCCTGTTTTTAATTGTTTTAGCACGAGATTTTCACCCAAAACTTTATTTTAACATATAAGGACCCTTAATTATTAATTAATCATGTTTTAAAAATAAAACCTTATCCAAAAGAGTGGGTGAAGTACAAAGGTGGAGTGTTGACTTTACTTACTTCTATGACACAAGCAACCACTCCCATACCCACTCCATCTCACTATTCACCACCAGCCCATCCCTAGTCACTTCATAGGTCCTTTCTCACTATTTTCAACTATTCCCACGTTCTTAGGGCTGGAACATCCATCCTCTCTCCTCACACTTTAATCATTCTCTCATTTTTACCAAGAACCACACTCCAAACTCTCTCATCTTTTTCTCTCTAATTCGAGAATTTCAAGGCATACTCCAAGACTTTTCTCCTACAATTAGTAAGTATCATCATCTTTCTTATGATTATTACACATCCTCCTACTCAAAATTCAAAGATTGCTTACACAAACATCATCACATTCTTGTTAGATCTTCGAATCTTCAAGTGATTCTTCAAGTGTTCTTGGGTTGAAAACTTCTCTTCTTCAACACTTACCTACTGAAATCACTCAAGGTGAGTTCATACCCCTACATTTTTATGTTTTCTTAAGTTTTTAGGGGGGGGAATACAAGTTAAAACACCAAGAACATAACTAAATTTTTCTAACAGCTTTCATCAGAAAAGTTGGACTCCATTCACGGACTGTTTTGGACAACTTAAACATTTTTGTTTGAAAAACTGTTTTAGGTGTAAGTAGTTCCAGTTCTTAGCTTTAAAATGACTACTTGCACATCTCCATACGATTTTTCTACAATTTATGGTGATTTTTACAAAACTGCCTATCATTTCAAACACCAATCCGGACCAGTCTATGATTATGGACTTCTTCACCCAAGTTGGAGGTCATTAAAAATCATGATAAAAATTATGAGTAGACTAGACGTATTTTGGGAACTCTCAGGATTTACGGATTTAGTTTTCAACTTCGTATGATTTTTCTATGACTTTTCAAAAACAGTGTAGAAAGGTTGAAAATTAGTTAACAGCTTATAACTTTCATAACACTTTGTATTATGTTGAGCAAAGTGTATAACAATAAGTTCTAAATATTGAATGTGTTTCCTTGTTAGTTTATCATCATAAACTGAAATATAGTCATTCATGATAAGATTGTTCATTCATTTAGAACACGTATATTAAGCTATAATGAGCATAGTATATGGATTCATAGCATTAAGGCATTTTCATAAAAGAATTCTTATACATTACAAACGTTTTGGATAAACTATAATAGGTATAGTTTATGTATCATTTACTTCTCAAACTTATTTACCAAAGGTTTTCAGTTTAGTTCACGTAAATCTGTTAATGAATAAATTTGTGAGTCATTCCCTTCGGGTTACTTCCAAAGTAACAAAGTCAAAAAGTCATGTAAATTGTAACCAGAGTCTCTTGTAGGGAGAACGTGATAGTTGTGTATAGATCTATATTGGGTTTGACAAACCCACACCAGAGCTGCTTGCAACAGCTAGACCGGCAGGTCTGTGGTGACAAGTGTCATTTAACGGCGACGCCTGAAGAACGTCGTATTACGAGGCCGTCTATGTCAAGTATGGTTATGATAGCTCGCATGAGGTATTAACAATCATAAGATTTACGGGTTCTAACTTTAAATTAGCGATTTATGTCTATTTAGCTCACTGAAATTACTTTAAGTATGGAAAAATACTTATACGCCTTCATATCAAAAAGGGTTTTATGTCGATTTAAAATCACTTTTTACATCAACAATTACATACTTTATTATATACTTTCGGTCTTGGTATTTAAGACTACACATCATTCATTACGGGATTTTTCTCATATCAGAAAGGGTTTTATGCCGATTTAAAACCACTTTTATATCTTTAAGTATGACAAATAATTGTTCATTTTCGGTCCTGGTATTTAGGACTACATAACTTTTGTAAGCAAAATATTGGATTTTTCTTGGTATCATACATCTCTTTACAAAGATCGATTTTCAAACTCTTACTGTCAAAAGCTTATGAACTCACCAACCTTTGTGTTGACACTTTTCAAAACTACTTGTATTCTCAGGAATTCAGTGAAACAGGAAATCAACCACGTTTTGAGGATGGGACGATAAATCGTCGAACAGTTCATTTTGTATCATAATGTAATTGATTTGAATCATGTAAACATATACTTTGGTGTAACTTTTTCAATTATATTTATGATGGTTGTATTTACTTTGAGCACTATTATACTCGTTGTTGTGATACTCTACATGAAGTCCTCCACCCCCGGACGTTTCCACCATCCTTGGTTTGGGGGTGTGACAGATTGGTATCAGAGCATTGTTTATAGTGAACTCAGTATATCGAACCACATAAGATATACAAACTATAAATGCATTGGGACTAGAGTCTCTGATTTAAAGTTTTCAAAACAACTACACTGTTAGAAACCGGAACGGCGGAAACGTTCTGGGTGGATGACGTCATGTCAAGTATCACAACAAATGTAGTATAGTAATCAAAGTACAACAACCATTGCATTAATAGTAATAGTTTTACATGGTTTACATTACATAGAAACATCAAAGTAATACAAGTAGTAGTATAGGTGTAGCTTGGTACTAAACTATCTTCACCAAAAGCTCCTGGAATGTACCTGTCTATTGCTGACCTGAGAATACAAGTTATTTGAAAGCGAGTATCAACATTTTTATAAATGTTGGTGAGTTCATAAGTATTTAGTGTCATTTTATTCAAATAACTTTATAAAAAGTAGTAGTTTAGAGCCAACGGTGTATTAGAGCCCCTTTCCAGAAAATCCTATATTTTCTAAATAAAAGCAATCTTCTACCAAGACCCGACAGTGTTATATTTTAAAGAGAATTTCCCTAAAATATTATCATTACCAAAATACGGTATTTGACTTTAAAGAAAGTAGAAGGATATCACAAGTAAAAGCATTAGGGAAAATAACATAGGCCTTAGCAGGAAATACTGTTGACTATGGCAAAAGAAATCATAGACTCCAGGAGAGTATCGAATGAACAACATGCCTGGCTCAGTCTAACGAAAGGAGACACAAACCCCAGACAATATCAAATGAATGATACGTCTAGCAAGGTCTAAAAACAGTGAATATAAACACCAGACAGTATCAAATGAAGGATACGTCTAGCAAGGTCTAGAAACAGTGAATATAGACCCCAGACAGTATCAAATGAATGATACGTCTAGCAAGGTCTAAAAACAGTGAACACAGACCCCAGACAGTATCAAATGAATGATATGTCTAGCAAGGTCTAAAAACTGTGAATACAGTGTTAATTCCTGTTACCTAAAGGCCATGAATTATAAGGTAACCCCGAGATACTCGTAACCATACTAATAGACACTAGAGAACTTGACGCCCTGCAAGCGTCGGAAAGAATGTGACATTTGTCACCCCTTGGCTTGGTAGGTCGTGGACTGTAGCTAGCAGTCAGGGTGTGGGGGTGTCAATCCCGTATAGATCTATACACACAATGCCCGCTCTCCCTACAGGAGACTTTGGGTACCAACTAGACAATGGAGAAGGCCATGTCCTGAAGATGCATCTCGTATAGTGAGTTCTGATGTAAATACTGGACTAATGATAGAGACTCACAATAAACTGACCGATGTAAACCTTCATGTCTATACATGTATACATGATATATAATTAATGATTAAACGACTTTCGAACGGATATCCGATCCCACCAGACCACATCCAAACGAGGAAAAGGAAATAGGGCGAGCTAGCCTTCCTAAGTCCTTTAAGCATTATTTATATAACTATAGAAGTAGAGGCATGCATTTAACGACGTAGAAGCATTTAACTAAGTAGAAGCGTTAACAAAGTAGAAGTGTTTCTCGAAGTAGAAGCCTTAATAAAGTAGAAGTGTTTACGAAGTAGTAGCATTAACGAAGTAGGAGTGTTTCACGAAGTAGAAGCGTTAACCAGTAGAAGTGTATCACTAAGTAGTAGCGTTGACAAGTAGAAGCGTATCACTAAGTAGAAGCATATCACTAAGTAGTAGCGTTAAGAAGTAGAAGCGTATCACTAAGTAGAAGCGTATCACTAAGTAGAAACGTTAACAAAGTAATAGCATTTAACTAAGTAGGAGCATTAACTAAGTAGAAGTATAACGAAGCAGTAGTGTCTAACAAAGTAGGAGTATAAAAACATGGAAGAAAACTTTGATGAAAACTTTGGAAAACCTTTATACTTAAGAAAATCACTACATGGTATTCTTTTGTAAAATAAGTTTGAAAACCTTTAGAAGTCCTTTGAAAACCTTTCATAAACAAGTTTTAAATGAAACTTTGATAAAACATTATAGGTAAAGAAATCCTTTGTTTAAAATACTGCTGTAACTAAAACTGAAATAAAACATACAGCGCGAGAGTCAATTTGAGAAAAGCTTTGAACAAGTAAAGACGTTTTAGAAAACCATTTACAGTATCGTACTTGGTAAAACAATTAACAGTGTAATAAATCCTTGTGCATGCGGGTTATCAATCACATGTGATTGATATGATAACTGGCATGTTTGAACTTGTATTCCCTTCCCCCCCCCCCCATAAAAGCATGTAAAAACATTTAAAAGGTTAATTTAGGGGTATGAACTCACCTGTTGTAAGCGGATCGAACGAAAGTGTCGGTTGGGTGCTCGGTGTCAAGTAAAGACTTGAACACACTTCGTGACCTATTAACATATGTTTACATACAATTAGTAAATATAATACTAATTAAACATGTATACGCATCCTAAAATGCGGAAAACACTTTGATTAAGTGTTAGGAGTGTCCCGGGTAACATCTAAGGGTGTGTATGGCCTGGTTACGGAGTTTAATCTTCAAGAGTAAACTCTTTATAGAGTTTACGGTCCTAAGACCTTATCCCCATGAGTTTACGGACGTAAACTCATGGATGGTGTGTTCTTTGATGCATTAAGGTCTTATAACACTTGTGGAACTAGGTCAGGTTCAATTCTAGGGCTTATGAAGGGTTTAAGGCTTCAAAATAGACCATTAAAGGAGTTTACGGCCTATGAATACTCCTTGAGGAGTTTACGACCATAAACACATGAGTTTACGGTAGTAAACTCATGTTGGTCCATTTCTTTTGTTGTTTGGTTCTAACTCATGCATGTAAGGTTCTAGTCACTTTTAGGAGCATAGGAAGGTGTTTAGGGCACTTAAACACCTTGGAAAGGTGTTTACGGTCTAAGGAGATGTTCTTGCGGAGTTTGATACCTTAAACACATGATTTTACGGTAGTAAACTCATTTTGCCCATGAATCCTATGTTTTGGTGGTTGTAGGTTAAGCATACGAAGTTCTAGGTCCAATTCCAAGCCATACAAAGTGTTAAGGGCACTTTAACACCCTTTGGGGGTGTTTATGGTCTAAGAATTGGTGTTTACGGTCCAAGAACCTTCTTGGGACGTAAACTCAAGTGTGACACATATTTGTATGCTTTGGTGCATATAATGAAGGAAAATAAGGTTCTATGCACTCAAGGAAGTTCATGGAAGCCCTTGGAGGTGTTTGGGGGTAGTTTAACACTTAAACAAGTGTTTATGGTCCATGCATTTGGGTTTACAGTCTAAGGATGTTCTTAGACCGTAAACTGATGTTTACTCCCCATTTGGTCCGTTTTTGGTGTTCTAAGTCCTTTCGGGTAAGCCTCTAAGCCATTGTTAAGCATGAGAAGTGGTTTGGAAGGGTTTTTGAGCATTAAAACCCTCTTTAAAGGGGTTTACGGTTTTGGGAGGCTCCCAAGGCTGTAAACACATGTTCTTGGGTTTTTTGGATGATTAAGTCACGAATTTGTAAGCTAGATAAGTTAGATAACAAGCTAGAAAGGTTTACTTACCGTTTTGATGCTCGGAGGGGCGATATTTGACCAAAACTCGTTTGTAGAGAGTGAAAGTAGAGAGAGAGTATAAGGTGGTAAAAAGGTGGGAGTGAAACCCACTCAACCCTTATATAGGGTGGAGCTTATGGCCTGGTTGGGGTTCACCTGACACCAACTGTGATCGGGGTTTTTCATAACTATTAATAATCACGTCAAATTTTAAAATTATACCGCCTTAATTTTGTTTCGCTTGCCGAATATTATTTAAAATATTACAACGGGTTTAATTCCAGTCAAAAATATTTTCGGGATAAATTTGGCTAATTTTTGACGTTATTAATTTCTACGTTAATTTCAACGTTAAAACTAACAGAAATTTTTGGGTTGTCACATTATCCCCCCATTAGAGGGAATTTCGTCCCGAAATTCAGGTTTAGGCAAGGAAGTAGGTATGAATGACCGAGTAATGTAATGAGGGCACTTCCTATTCGAATGGTCCTCGCGCTCCCAAGTGAACTCCGGTCTTCGCTTGGCCTTCCAGTGAACCTTCACTTACGGGATGCAGATTCCGTCTCGTGCAGTTAGCGATTCCTACAGGTTCGTCTACGAAGTTAGGGTTCCCAATGGTTTCTATCAAGATGAGTGGGATACAAAGAGTGACATCGATCAACACTTATCAAGTCTAAGAAGTGGATTGATCTGGGGTGAAACTTGTGGAATATCCGAAAGTAGTAGTGGTCTGACGAGGGTTGGACCAATCTTCATAAAGAATCTCGGATGGTCCTAAGCTCTCGGAAGGGTAGAGCTTTTCAGTACATAGATCATAGTGTACTTCTATGGTGAGATCGCCATTCTGAAGTTCCAACCGTTCTCTGATACTGGGAGTGTAGTCCTTTTGGTTGGTTCTTAGAAAGCTCTGGTTGTCCTTGGATTCGTGTTCCTATTGATTGGCTCTCCGAGGTTTTCTAGATCATCGGATGGATTGCATGCCTATGGGTATCTGTTTGCTGTAGAGTGTCTATCTCAATCTTGTGCAAAATGAACTTGCACTTCTGATTCTTGAGATATTTCTAACGGAAACCCTCAGGGTCGGGGAGATAGGGTTTCACCAGACGAGTGTTGGACTATCTCAGGAGGTGGTTCTACTATTTCTGTGTGAGATAGTACTCGTGGAACACCTAGTAGTCCAATGAATCTCTAATACATGTCCTATTCTCCAATGCGTTGGTTTATTTTAGTGCGGAAAGCGCGTGCTCTTGTTATAACCCATCGACTAACACCTGGACTGGTGTCAAGTCTATAATCTCTTCGGGATCTGGGTTATAAGGCTTAACACAACCTACTCTCGCACTTTATTCAAGTAGTCTTGGCTGCGGAGGTTATCATGTGGTTCTCGGTATTCTAGTGTTCGCTTCGGAGAATGCAGTCTATCGCCTACAGGGCGAAGGTGATTTCCTCCATACGAGAGGGCGGAGGGTCCTAGGCACTACTCGTCGGTAACGGGTTGGACGAAGTGCCTGAGTAGTGCGAACATCTTCTGCAACTACTCTTCCGAAGGTTCTGAGTTTTCTCGATCTAGGTCAAATCTAGTGAGTATAGGGTTCCATCACTCGGAACTTTAATCTCCTCATCCACTCTTCTCAGAGTTTAACTTATCGCAGCTTCTGGATTTCCGGGATATCTGCTGAGATGCTTAATTTGTGGGATTAAGCGTGAGTGGATGGTCGTAGTCAATGTCCTTGACTCTTACGACTTAGATTTCCTTACCTACCGAGGGTGTTAACTACTATGCTGGCTTAACCGGGATGACAACAAATTTCGGATTTGTGGTCATTATAGTAGCTCAACCTACTGTGGTTCTCTTGACTCTAGCTCCTATTCTACGGAATAGGATGAAGGGTTTTACTATGAGGGTGGTGGTAGAGCTCATACTTGGCTTAACCACTAATACTTGGTGTATGCAAGCCGTATATAATTAAGGTCGGCAGGACGTTCAGTTGTGCGACTCCACCCCAGACCCACAACCCAATGAGGAACAGGGAGTAGGGAGGAAGCACACATCTTAAATCTTTTTTTATCTCAATTATATACCACTCTTATGCATATACTCAGTTATAGTAGTCAGTCCCATGAGTTCTATCCTTTGGATTCACGAAACTGATTGCGAGGTGCGAAGGGTCTTTCTGGGTTTCTACGGTGTCTGCTTCGGGTGGTTATTGTCTTCTGGAATGCCTGCAGTGCCTTTCACTTCGGTTTCTATCTGTCTAAGAGGGGTTGGTTAACAGCGCGCGGTACCTTCTCCTAGGTACTTCGGACGGTTTGAAATAAGAGTGACGACTGACGGATCGTATTAGTCTTTATTATTTTTATTTTGTTTAGGTTCGGAAGAACCTTTATTTGCCGAAATGGCTATGGAGAAAGTTCTTTTTACACAACACTAAGGATTTACACATGGTTGCACGAGGTCGAACCATGATTAATAGAGGCGTCGAAGTTGGCATAGTTCGACCTGATATAGAATGAGGGTCGATAGAGTCCTGTGGCGAACGGGCACACCAGTTCTAGGCATCTCGGGTTTCGTCCCGTGTATCACTGTCACGGATACTTGGACCGATAGAGTTGACACGGAACTATAGAGAGTCCTGAGTGTTTCTGAGTAGAGTACCTTTTCATGAATGGATTCTCACGAGGCATTTCTATAATCGCCAAACATATACTAGTCATGTATAATTAAGGTGGGGAAGACTGTTGACTGAGCGACCCCGCCCTAAATCCACAACCAAACAAGGAACATAAAATGAGGCGGCATTCGCTCACTCTAGGTCTATCCATCTCAATTATACATGGCTGTAACGTATATGTCTAGCCATTATAGTTTTACCTGATGAAATTTTAAATTTTATAACAGTGCTGCGACTTTCGCCTTAACGGGGAAGTAATTACATTTAGAATTAGCCTTTTAATGTTTTCGGTTAGTTATCTGAGATTGAGAGACGTACCAAAATCTACCGGGTTCCTTGATGCTTCTCTCTAAGCAAGTAGAGTCAGACTCCTCATGTGTCCTTGTCGTTTCCTTCAGTTGTGCAGTCCCTTTTGAAGTGCCCAATCTTACCACATAGACGGAAAATTGTATTGGTCGTCACATTGGTGGTTGAAGTAATAAACTCAACCGGGGTTCTGCAGACGTGAGCAGTATGCCCCTTCATGTTGCACCTAGCACAAAAGAGTTCTCGACAGATACCATGATGATGGTAGCTACACTTTCTGCAGTGGGGAAGGTTTCCTAGGTATGGTCTTGTAGGTGTCGGGATGGAAGGGTTGGTAGGGGTATTGACTGTCTCAGCCCGTTTCCCTTCGGAAGGTCCTTGAGCCGAGGTACTTCCCTCCTCGATCTTGAGTTTTCTCTTCATTGGATTTAGTTGAGGTTCTTGGGTGGCTGGGTATACAGAGGTTGGTTGTTGATGTCCACTACTTGGGTCGGAATTCCCGATAGGGCTCTTGCTAATGTGGGCGTTGTTAGCATTCAGTTGATCCATGACAGCTGCTACAGCTGCCGAGACTGCAGCTTGGAACGTAGCTTCATCGAATAGAAGAGTCGGTTTCTTGCCAGTGGATGGGTTACGCTTCCTCGGAGGCATGGTTTTTCCTATACGGAAAGGAACACAAGCTGATGAGAGACGATTGCTAACCCTGGACATATCTATCCTTACTGTATTAGGCATAAGTTTTCCCGTGCTTCGGATATTGGTTGTCTGGGTGTCGACCTACATCCCTATGATGTAGTCCTGGTATTCAAGGTAGGAGTGTGAGTATCGGAAAAATCCATAAGATGGGAGTCGTTCCTACTAAGTTACCTTTATACTGGGAAAGGTTTCACTCTCCGGCTTGGAAAGATTTGAGAACAGTTTGGAATGAAGACCGCGGGAAGGAAGGCTCATGAAGACTTATGGCTAGACATCCTCAATAGAGGTGTGGGGATCCGCTCTAATCGTATTACTTGCAACAGGAAAAGTCGTTTTACCTAACACATAGCGTGAGTAGTGTAATCACTAACTCACTAAATTGTATTATTTTATGGGTGTATTAGCGTGACGAATCGTGAGGAAAAGACACTTCTCGGGTTCCATGTACTGGCTCCCTCAGTCTACCTCGTAACCCTGACTGGGACCGGCGTTGGTTTTCTTCGGATAATTACCTAGGGTTCTTTTCTCGTGAAGACATATTGAATTTCTGCTCCGCTTTACTTCCGAATCTGACTCTGGGTGTCATCACTTCATGATGGATGATTGGAAATCTCGGAAGTTTAGGTGAATTTCTCACCGATGTCCCTAAAAAGATATAGGCACTTGGTGATTTCAATAGTCTCGACCTAGTTCATTTATTTCTGAACTGGAAATCTTCTCAATGAACTTCTCCTGGATCTGCATCACTTCTTCTGCCGAGTACTGAAGTGGATAGGGTTTTCTACAGGGTTGTGCGAGAATGGAAATGTCTAAAGAATCCTAAGAGATTATTAACATTTCACTGGGTGATCCATATTGAGTCCTGCTACGATTACATAGGGTACACAAATCATATATAGCTTAGATCCGATAGGCCTTCGAATATGTGATACTACTCTATATCCACATCCCAACGAGGAAAAGGAAGTAGAGCGAAACCACACATTCTTAGCCTATGGGAGCCTTATTATATATAACCTTGGGAGTATACCCTCTGTAATTGTTGGTATATCAATAACGATCTTTTTAGTTCTTCACACAAGGTCATCTATGGATCCTAAAATACCCCTATGGTATTTTAATTTCTTGTTTGTTTCTTATCTTCCGAATTTGATTCTGGGATTAATGTGAGTCTTTTAGTATTCCAAAATACTCACATAGTATTTTAAACTTTATGTTTGGCTCTAGCATTCCTAGTTGGTAAGTTTCAGACCTGTTGCAACACCACTATCACTCCCAAGCACATGTTCATCGCATCTCGAATAAATGTAGTTGATCAGGTTACATTTATTCCAGCTTATGATTACATAACCGCCCAGGTTTGACGGTAATGCTCAACATCCGAAGACTTTTATTCTTGTTCTTCTTGTGATACTTGTGTTCAAGTGTTTAGATTCTGGATGTTCTTATACTTTGGTAAAATATGGTTATATTTTAAAGTATAATTCTTGGTCAGAGTGTTTTATCCCTAAGTATTTATAGGTTGTATATCTTTTATGAATTGATATACTTAGCTCACTATAAACAATGCTCTGATACCAATCTCTCACACCCCAAAACCGGAACAGCGGAAACGTTCTGGGGTGGATGACGTCATGTCAAGTATCACAACATATGCAGTATAGTAATCAAAGTACAACAACCATTGCATTAATAGTAATAGTTTTACATGGTTTACATTACATAGAAACATCAAAGTAATACAAGTAGTAGTATAGGTGTAGCTTGGTACTAAACTGTCTTCACCAAAAGCTCCTGGAGTGTACATGTCTATTGCTGACCTGAGAATACAAGTTATTTGAAAGCGAGTATCAACATTTTTATAAATGTTGGTGAGTTCATAAGTATTTAGTGTCATTTTATTCAAATAATTTTATTTTAAAACAGTGAATACAGACCCCAGACAGTATCAAATGAATGATACGTCTAACAAGGTCTAAAAACAGTGAATACAGACCCCAGACATTATCAAATGAATGATACGTCTAGCAAGGTCTAAAAACAGTGAACACAGACCCCAGACAGTATCAAATGAATGATACGTCTAGCAAGGTCTAAAAATAGTGAATACAGTGTTAATTCCCATTACCTTAAGGCCATGAATTATAAGGTAACCCTGAGATACTCGTAACCATACTGATAGACACTAGAGAACTTGACGCCCTGCAAGTTTTGGAAAGAATGTGACATTTGTCACCCCATGGCTTGGTAGGCCGTGGACTGTATCTAGCAGTCAGGGTGTGGGGGTATCAATCCCGTATAGATCTATACACACAATGCCCGCTCTCCCTATAGGAGACTCTGGTTACCAACTAGACAACAGAGAAGGCCGTGTCCTGAAGATGCATCTCGTATAGTGAGTTCTGATGTAAATACTGGACTAATGATAGAGACTCACAATAAACTGACCGATGTAAACCTTCATGTCTATACATGTATACATGATATATAATTAATGATTAAACGACTTTCGAACGGATATCCGATCCCACCAGACCACATCCAAACGAGGAAAAGGAAATAGGGTGAGCTAGCCTTCCTAAGTCCTTTAAGCATTATTTATATAACTATACAAGTAGAGGCATGCATTTAACGACGTAGATGCATTTAACTAAGTAGAAGCGTTAACAAAGTAGAAGTGTTTCTCGAAGTAGAAGCGTTAATAAAGTAGAAGCGTTTACGAAGTAGTAGCATTAACGAAGTAGGAGCGTTTCACGAAGTAGAAGCGTTAACCAATAGAAGCGTATCACTAAGTAGTAGCATTAACAAGTAGAAGCGTATCACTAAGTAGAAGTGTTAACAAGTAGAAGCGTATCACTAAGTAGTAGCGTTAACAAGTAGAAGCGTATCACTAAGTAGAAGCGTTAACAAGTAGAAGCGTATCACTAAGTAGAAGCGTTAACAAAGTAATAGCATTTAACTAAGTAGGAACATTAACTATGTAGAAGTATAACGAAGCAGTAGTGTCTAACAAAGTAGGAGTATAAAAACATGGAAGAAAACTTTGATGAAAACTTTGGAAAACCGTTATACTTAAGAAAATCACGACTTTGTATTCTTTTGTAAAATAAGTTTGAAAACCTTTAGAAGTCCTTTGAAAACCTTTCATAAACAAGTTTTAAATGAAACTTTGATAAAACATTATAGGTAAAGAAATCCTTTCTTTAAAATACTGCTGTAACTAAAACTGAAATAAAACATACAGCGCGAGAGTCAATTTGAGAAAAGCTTTGAACAAGTAAAGACGTTTTAGAAAACCATTTACAGTATCGTACTTGGTAAAACAGTTAACAGTGTAATAAATCCTTGTGCATGCGGGTTATCAATCACATGTGATTGATATGATAACTGGCATGTTTTAACTTGTATTCCCCCCCCCATAAAAGCATGTAAAAACATTTAAAAGGTTAATTTAGGGGTATGAACTCACCTGTTGTAAGCGGATCGAACGAAAGTGCCGGTTGGGTGCTCGGTGTCGAGTAAAGACTTGAACACACTTAGTGACCTATTAACATATGATGACATATGTTTACATACAATTATTAAATATAATACTAATTAAACATGTATACGCATCCTAAAATGCGGAAAACACTTTGGTTAAGTGTTAGGAGTGTCCCGGGTAACATCTAAGGGTGTGTATGGCCTGGTTAAGGAGTTTAATCTTCAAGAGTAAACTCTTTATAGAGTTTATGTTCCTAAGACCTTATCCCCATGAGTTTACAGCTGTAAACTCATGGATGGTGTGTTCTTTGATGCATTAAGGTCTTATAACACTTGTGGAACTAGGCCAGGGTCAATTCTAGGGCTTATGAAGGGTTTAAGGCTTTAAAATGGACCATTAAAGGAGTTTACGGCCTATGAATACTCCTTGAGGATTTTACGACCGTAAACACATGAGTTTATGGTAGTAAACTCATGTTGGTCCATTTCTTTTGTTGTTTGGTGGTTCTAACTCATGCATGTAAGGTTCTAGTCACTTTTAGGAGCATAGGAAGGTGTTTAGGGCACTTAAACACCTTGGAAAGGTGTTTACGGTCTAAGGAGATGTTCTTGGGGAGTTTACTAACTTAAACACATGAGTTTACAATATTAAACTCATTTTGCCCATGAATCCTATGTTTTGGTGGTTGTAGGTTAAGCATACGAAGTTCTAGGTCCAATTCCAAGCTATACAAAGTGTTAAGGGCACTTTAACACCCTTTGGGGGTGTTTCTGGTCTAAGAATAGGTGTTTACGGTCCAAGAACATTCTTGGGCCGTAAAATCAAGTGTGACACATATTTGTATGCTTTGGTGCATATAATGAAGGAAAATAAGGTTCTATGCACTCAAGGAAGTTCATGGAAGCCCTTGGAGGTGTTTGGGGGGTAGTTTAACACTTAAACAAGTGTTTATGGTCCATGCATTTGGGTTTATGGTCTAAGGATGTTCTTAGACCGTAAACTCATGTTTACTCCCCATTTGGTCCGTTTTTGGTGTTCTAAGTCCTTTCGGGTAAGCCTCTAAGCCATTGCTAAGCATGAGAAGTGGTTTGGAAGGGTTTTTGAGCATTAAAACCCTCTTTAAAGGGGTTTACGGTTTTGGGAGGCTCCCAAGGCCGTGAACACATGTTCTTGGGGGTTTTTGGATGATTAAGTCACGAATTTGTAAGCTAGATAAGTTAGATAACAATCTAGAAAGGTTTACTTACCGTGTTGAGGCTCGGAGAGGTGATTTTTGACCAAAACCCGTTTGTAAAGAGAGAAAGTAGAGAGAGAGAGAGAGAGAGAGAGAGTCTAAGGTGGTAAAAAGGTGGGAGTGAAACCCACTCAACCCTTATATAGGGTGGAGCTTATGGCCTGGTTGGGGTTCACCTGACGTCAACCGCGAACGGGGTTTTTCACAACTATTAATAATCACGGCAAATTTTAAAATTATACCGCCTTAATTTTGTTTCGCTTGCCGAATATTATTTAAAATATTCTAACGGGTTTAATTCCAGTCAAAAATATTTTCGGGATAAATTTGGCTAATTTTTGACGTTATTAATTTCAACGTTAAAACTAACGGAAATTTTTGGGTTGTCACAGATACCTCTGTACATTGCCGATTTGTAATATAAAGCCGCCAGAATACTTCAGAGGCCATAGATCTGCACTCGAAGTTCACCCCATCGACACCATCGACCGTCTACTACGTCGTTGGACCATCGAACCTTTGTTTTCAATCTATTGCTGCTGACCTGCACCATCAATGGACCTTCACTTTTACATCATCATTATATCTCTGTTTTCGCATCATCTTCGTCGATCTACACCATCACCACACCTCTGCTTTCTCACCATCTCTGATTATCCAAACCATCACCAGACCTTAGCCACTGATCTGCACTACCATCGCCATCACATCCACAACCACGACCAAAAGCACCATTTCGATGGCAAAGATTGAGGTGATTTACTCCAGTGACACGGAGGCAGTTACTCCCGAAACACAACAACGAAATGGTGGAAAGACGAAGTCTGGATGGGATTAAGAGGGTGTTTGTGTAATTACTAGATTAACCGGTGATGGTTGAATTACAACTGAGAGGCTATAAAAAGAGGGGTAGAGGAGATGTTACAAATCTCGATTTACTGGAAAAGCCCCATGTTTAAGAACCAAACTCATGTTCTTCTAGACAGATCAAGGTGGTGGTGTCATTGGGTTGTGGGAGTCGATTTGTCCTTTTGTTGAAGTTTGGGGATGGATACATAGAGAGAGAGAGGGGGGGGGGGGGGGAGATTAGGATGGGATGTAGGGGTGGGGGTGGTAATTTCTTTTTTCTTTTTCTTTTAATTGAAATAATAGTAAATAAAATAAAAGAAATTAAAAACGAAATATGTAAGGGTATATTGGTCATTTAGGTAAGGTATGGACCAAAACTACACAAAAATGTCAACCATAAGGACCAAAACCACACAAAGTATCAGAAATTGTATCACTGATGCATCACCAAACTTTTATGGACCAAAACCATAGAATTTTGCCAACCATAGGGACCATTTTTGCAATTTTGTCATATATATATATATATATATATATATATATATATATATATATATATATATATATATATATATATAATGGATTAGGTTCTATGGAAAATAAATATTTAGGGCATCAAGTTAGGAGCTAATAATCAATTGACACTTGTCTAATTGTAGAAGTTAATGGAATTACAAAACTCGTTTTTATGATTGGGTAAATTTACAAATTTAGTCCATGTGGTTTTCTTAAAATTATATGTTTAGTCTAACTATATTTGTTTAGATCCGTAACCAACCCATCATCTTCCCTCCTGTTTCATTTTCCCTTTCCAGTTCATCATCCTCATCCATGAAGAAGAAACCTAGAAAAAAATTCTATAAAAAAATCTATATGTTTAACAAAATTGATAAAACAAAACACACCGAGGGAAAAGGTTGGGTCCCACCACCACCTTTTACTAGATACAACATCCAAATGCAAAGCTAAAAGCCATTTCATCTTCACTGTGAATCAATCATTTCGTCTTCATTATGAATCACGGTCCTAAGTTTCAGTTTTGAACATCACCAACATCAAATGTATAAAATTGATAAATGATAAGAAGAAAAAGTTCATAACATAAAGTGTGGAATCAGTTAAGGAGGAGTAGAAATCAGAAATCAAAATATGTATACAAAGGATTAAAAATCACAGTCGCTGGAGCAGATCCAACAATGTTGTCGCTGCCACCGTTGTCTCTCTCTTGCTCTCGATTCTCTATTTCCCCATCGTTGTATCTCCTACTATCCAGACTTTCAATAAATGGTACCATCAGAAAACTTTTCTAGGTTTTCTTTTCAAAAGTATTTAACATCGATCTGATATGAGAAATCTGTTTGTCACTGAGATCGATTGGTAACCAAAATCTCACCGATAAACCATTTCGTGAGCGACTTTAGGACATGGGAGGGTGACGCTGACATAAATCTGCATAGTTGCTTCTTCAAAGGCATAGTCGATCCCTGGTGGAGGTTACAACGAAGCAACTTTCGAAGGTTTGATGAACACGCATAGATTCGTTGGAGACGAGCGGTAAGGCGTCACAGGGATGAGAGGAGAAATGTGGTTATGTATCGGATCTTCACTGATTGATTCTGGTTAGAGTTTGTGGTCAGAATGAGAATGATAGGCGGTGAGGGTTTATCGTCGCTGGATCGTGTTGCTCTTGATCCCTGGTTTTGGCGTTTAGATGTCGGGTTTTTCTTATTAAACCTAAAATATAACCAAAGATACAATTACCCCCAAACTATAAGGACCATTTATGTAATCTATTCTAAAAGGATGTTTTGCCCTTATATACATTTTCCATATAACCCTCTATATATATATATATATATATATATATATATATATATATATATATATATATATATATATATATATATATATATATATATATATATATATATATATATATATATATATATATATATATATATATATATATATATATATACTTCCATAGTTCCATTTAAAATTTAAGAAAAAATAAATATTGTGTATCGGATTTATTATTGAAATTTAAGACATCTATAATTTTTAGAATCCAGAATTGAAAATGTCAATTTGAAATATATTTTTCTAGACAAAAAATATTTTCTATTGTGTTTTGATGGACTAGTCCAGATTTGTTGACAGTTTTTCAAAAGTAATTTTAATTTTTTTTTCTAATATTACTACACTTAATACAGCCAAAAAAAATATTATACAAATATTTCATTTAAGAAAATAACAAAAACTCATTGCAATTTAACGGTCGTAATTTGGACCAAAGAAATAGAAAGAATTAATGTTAAAAAGGGAAAAAAGATAAAACCATTCCGATGTCTGAAGAAAAATCCTGGATAGGGATATCATTGATAATCAGAAGCAAAAATGGCGACAAAGCTTCTTCATCCTCAAACCCCAACTTCCCACGTTCTTCCTTTTTCGATACCATCTCTACCAAAGATGTCCAGAAGTCACACTCAAAGGCCGCCCTCATTCAATAACTCAATCCAATTTTTCCTACCAAAATCCAATTTCGCCATTAAAGTTGCAGAACCAAGCTCTAACTTAGTAGGCGCCAATGAAGACGAAGATATAGCAACTGAAGAATCTCCGGTAGATTATTCAACAATCACTCGAGTCAAAACAGACATTAATAAAGCTCTGGAAGGTGAGCAATAGTATAATTTGATTCGTAGACAATTAGGAATCGTTATTAGGGCTTTTTTTTGTTTCGTTTCTGAATTCGTTTAATAGGATACAATCGAGGCATTTTTGGAATGCCAAGTGAGAAGAAATCGGAAATTGAAGATATGGTGAAGTTGCTTGAGTCTCTAAATCCAAATCCACACCCAACTCTCGATCTTGATAAGGTTAGTTCATTCAACTTCATTCACACCATTGTTTTTTCTTGAATCTTTTATAATATAAAATGTATGCAAAATTGGTAGTTGGGTGGATGCTGGAAGCTAATATACAGTACAATAACTATCCTTGGATCAAGAAGAACGAAATTGGGATTGAGAGATTTTATCAGTTTGGGAGATTTCTTGCAGATTATTGATATTGTTAAGGTACTTCCTGTGATCTTACTCTCCACAACCACTCATCTCTTTAGTTTATCCATTTTGCATTTTTTTTTTTTTTTTTAATTTTAATTCCATTTTTCGATGGATATTCCATTTTTCCATGTTTTTTAGTTTTTATATTAGCAATTAGTTGAAAGTAGTTTATTAAAAGTATCAAATATTCGGTTGTGTGTGACGGAGTTCTTTGGTTCTTTCAAAATTTTGAATTGTCTATTGAACTTGATTATGTAAATTTTAACAATATACTAATATGAAATACAAACTAAAGAATAAAAATTTAAAATAATTAAAAAGATAAACAGTAAAAATTAATAATTCACTTAAATTAATACTATAGTTTCATTTTTGTTTATGTTTTGTTTGCATGCTTTACTTTATAAAAGAAAGTTAAATTAGTATTATGTTGTTTTTTGTTTTATTTAATGCAAAAAGTATATATAAAACGTATTCCTTAAATTTTGAAAAAGTGTAACCAGGAAAAGTCATAATTATATATGATATTTAGTGACTTCAGTTAATTTCAAATATATTGATATAAAAAAATATAAAATATTGGAGATTAATTTAAATGTTTGGTTTGTTGAGTTGGTAGTATGTGACACGGAAAAGCTTATTGAAAAAACTTATTTATTGCGGATGCTATTAATAAATTATAATTATAAATTTGATGTATATAAATTATTAATTAATATATTATGGTATTTAGTATCTTATTAAATGTAAAAGTAGTAAGTTATACTAAATTAATAACGTGTATAGATATTATTATATATCAAAATAAAAAGTTTTACTTTAGTTTTGAAATTTAAATAAAGCCCTAAGCATCTTTATATGATTTTTTTTATTATTATTTCTTCCTCAATCTTTCTATAATTTATAGCTTTCAGCTCGAAAAAATTAATAAACCAACATATTACAAGATGACATAATAATTTTTTTATTTGAGTTCTTTAAGCCTAAGAGAGAAACTATTTATTGATTCTAACATATTGTCATTCGTGACAAAACATGATTCTGTTTATCTACGTCCTTCAGATTTTGTTATTTATTTTCTATTAAAATAATTTTAATATTTCACAGGTAATAGAAGTTGTTTCTTATAGATTATAAAATTTACGATATGCATAACTTTATATAAAATATCACAAAAGAGAAAATTTGCAAAAAAGGTCTCTATGTTATGTACTTTTCTTTGGTTGGGGTCCACAAACATTTCTTTTTGTAAAAGATATTCTTGTAGCAGAGCATTGGACCCGCCACCATATGTAATGACTATTTTGCCCCTTAGATATCATTTTTACAATTATTTATCATTTTTTTTAGTTTACATGGTATTATTAAAAATAAAAAAGGGCACCATACCACACACATCGTCCTCAACCAGGCAAAATAGTCATTTTACATTGTGAACGTTTTTTACAATAAAAAAGAAAAAAATCATTTTTGGATCCAAAGAAAATAAAAATACATAATACAATTTTTACAGTTTACATCAAAATTTGTAATAAAAAGATTGTCGTATACTTAGTGGATGGAGTCATCACTCATCACTAGTTAAAAGAATAATATGAAATGACAAAATTGCCATTTCCATGGCTTTAAATTTGTTATTGAATAATTTCTTAATTATGACATGTTTTCAAAGATATTAACATTTCTTTTAATGGTAAAAATGGAGGGGAAAGCAGTCAATGTGATCATGTTCAATGTGAGAGGTCTGAATCTCTTCAGTGGGAAGCTTATAATCGAGGCCTCCTTCAAGATTTCTTCCAAATCAGTTAAGCCATGAACCAAATTTAAAATATATTTCTATAAAAAGTCAAATCAATTTTTTGTATTTAAAATAGATTAATTACGTGTTATTAGTATATTGTTACTCGGGTTACTAATTCCTCATCATTATTTCAGAGGGTTGACATAAGTTACAACACCTCAACTATTATCCCTGACCAGGTATTCCGTTTTTTTATTATTAATTTCGGGTTTAAAAACATAATTCCATTTGGAAATACAAAAAACTAATGATGCATTTCCATCTAATTTTATTTATTTACTTTTTTAATATATCATTTTTGTAAACAGTTGATGAACATGTTTCGGAAAAACTATGACATTCTTCTTGGGATTTTTAACCCAGATGGTTGGTTGGAAATAACGTATCCTTTTAAACCTCATTTTTTCGGGTGAAATATATAAAAATATTAAATACAAAAAGTATTTGTTATTACAACATTATATTTGGATAAATCCACCCAGTTAAAGCAACGTCATAAAAATACATAATTTTCACTCGTATAAAACTACAACACAACACCAATTTTGATGTTATTAACAGTATATGAGTATAAACAACAAATTTGGTGTTAAATATGTGTCATTTGTGGTCCTTTAACAAGTAGTATTTGTTTAATAGTATAATTTTTAAAGTTATTAATATAACAACTAGTATTTGTTTAATAATATAATTTCTAAAGTTATTGTAACAAAAAATGTCCGACAAATTTGTTAAACATAATAAATAGAAGGTTTTTTTTTTTGAAAATCTAAATAAGTTAGAAAAAAGGAATATACTTGCTATATTTTTTTGGTGCAAAAAAAAGTAGTTAGGTAGATTTTTCAAAGTATGATATCTTAATAAGAAATACATAAAGTACATTGCTATAATTGGGTAATTTAAAGCTCAAATTAATAATAGAAAAAACATTGAAAGTATAATATTGTAATAGAAAGATGTGAAAGTACACTGTTATAATATATAAATAAATGAAAATATATTGCTAATGCTATTATTTAGTCCTATTTAAAAGAGGAGTTTGCAATTGTTTAAGCCTTGATTTCATGGTAAAAGATACGTGGATGACACCCTAAGAATAGGGAGGGATGACAAAGGAAACATCTTCATATTGGAGAGATCAAAGGAAACTAATCTTTAAATCTTGGTTTCATATTCCTATGAAGAAAATTCACATTTTTGGCAAATATGTTATTATTTTTTTATTTTTATTTAAAGAATCAAAGGTTTAGAGATTATTATGTAAATGTTTCTGACATGATTTAATGTTAAAATATGATCTATCATGCTCTTCAAATATCATGAATTTGGGCTTCTAACTAAATATCTTAGTCCACTAAATATCTTCAAATGTTATGTTCTTCAAATATCTTGAGTTTGGGCTCCAAACTAAATATCTTAGTCACTGTCGTTTAAAAAGAGATATTAAGCGAAAATATCATAAAAGGTAACGCCATGTCTCCAAAAAGCCACTTCTATTTGGAATATAATAAATGGACCATTGTAACTAACTGACTATGAAATATGAATCATATATCGCGCATTTCTGAATAAAGTCCATCACTTTTCTATAGGAAGCCATTAATGTATTACTTGGGTTGCTAATTTCACATGGTTATTTCAATTTTCAAATAAGGTTGAAATAAGTGACAACACCTCAACTATTATCCCTGATCAACTATGATCAACTATTCTGTTTTTTCATATTAAATTAGGGTTTAAAACATAATTCCATTTGGAAAAACCAAATAAAAAAAGAAAAAAGAAACCTAATGATGCGTTTCTATCACCATAAGTACAAGAATATCCTGATTTTATTTAGTTCATATATCATTTTTGTATAAACTGTTGATGAACGTGTTTCAGAAAAACTATGACATTCTTCTTGGGATCTTTAACCCTGATAGTTGGTTAGAGATAACTTATCCTTTTAAACCTCCTTTTTTTCGGGTGAAATATATAAAAGTACTAAATACAAAAAGTAGCAATGTATTTTCACTTTTGTTTGTTATTGCATTCTATTTTTTTTTTGTTATTACAAAATTGTAGTTGGAAAAATCCACCTTATTGTTAGCAATGTCATACAAATATAAAATTTTCACTGCTGTAAATCTCCACCACTAACACCAATTTTGGTGTTAAAATGGTGTAATGCTACTCCAATGCAATACCATTTTCTAAACCAAATTTGGTGTTAAAAGTTTTATGTGTCGTTTGTATATTTTGTGTTTATATATTTTGCTTTAATATAAATTATATTTTAAATGTAATAATTGTTTCATAAAATGTTTGATTGTGTTATAAATGTAAATTTTTTATTTAATAAAATGTTCGTTTAATAATATATTTAAATCGATTTAATTTTAGTTGTTTGTTTGGTTATATTTGTTTAATAATATAATTTCTAAAGTTATTGTAAAAAAAAAATGAAAGACAAATTTGTAAAAAGAATAATATAGAAAGGGATTATTTTTTTTGAAAAATTAAATGAGTTAAAAAGAGAATATAATATTATTTGATGCAAAAAAATGGTGCTATGGTTTGAGATAAGTGGGTCAATTTTTCAAAGAATGATGTCTTAATAAGAACAAAGTAAAAGTAGATTGCTATAGTTGGGAAAAAATATTAAAGCATGAAGTCTTGATAGAAAAATATTGAAACTACAGTATTGTAATAGAATGAAATGAGAGTACGATGTTATAATATTTAAATGAATGAAAAAATGTTGTTATTTCTAGCATTTAGTCGTAGTTAAGAAGAATTAATTATCATTTTTTTTAAACAACAAATAATTACCATTGTTAAAACCTTGATTTCAACTTAATATTGGAGAGATCAAAGGAAACTAATCATGACTCTTGGTTTCATATTTTTGTGAAGAAAATTTAAATTTTTGGCAAATACGTTATTTTTTTTTATTTGAAGAAATAAAGGTTTAGAGATTATTATGTAAATGTTTTATGCCATGATTTAATGTTAATATCATCTATCATGCTCTTCAACTATCATGACTTGCTCTAAACTCAATATCTTAGTGCATTGTCATTTAAAAAGAAATAATAAGCAAAAATATCATAAAAGGTAAAATATCATAAAAGGTGAAATCATGCTAAAATACCATAAAAGGTAAAGTCATGGTTCCAAAAAGCCACTTATATTTGGCATATAATAAAATATCATCGTGACTATGAATATATATCACGCATTTGTGATTCTAATAAAGAACCTATTTTTATAAAATACTTTCCTACATTAGCGGAGCCACACCCCACCTATATATATATATATATATATATATATATATATATATATATATATATATATATATATATATATATATATATATATATATATATATATATATATATATATATATAAACCCTAAAACTAGGAACTCAAAAAATGGTACCAATGGTGAACACAAAATTTGGCCTTAAGATTTAAAAAATAAATGTCCTGGATTTGATTTTATTTATTGTCAAACTCTCACAAGATGATATGATATTTTCGTAATTAGTCGTAAGATTTTGATAATTTCTGGGGAAGGTTAATTATTTGGAAGGTAGAAGTGACAAAAACAAAAAAATTAAAATAAAAAAGAGAAAAAAGCATGAAAATCCGGCCATGTGGCCTCTCCAAGAGTTGACACGTGCCCCACCCAGCATGACAAGTGTCCAACCCTTATTAGTTTGTGAGTTATATATATATATATATATATATATATATATATATATATATATATATATATATATATATATATATATATATATATATATATATATATAGTAAAACGATTCTCCAAAAATTATAAAAATTTAAGGAATATTTCTACTCAATATTCTAACGACTTTGTAAAAAGAATGTTTAAAAAATAAGGTGTTGTTTTAGATACCAAATTTGATTTTAAAAGATTAAAAGTTTTTTTAAAAAATGTTGAACATAATATGATGCAAATAGAGATGATTTAAAATATTTATGATTCAAAAATACTATTAATCTATGTTTATGTTCCTTAATTTGTTATGATCTAAAAATATTTTGATTGAATATTAAATGATCGTTAATTATTATATTTTTTATAATTCAAAATTAAATGATTCAAAAATTATGATAATCCAAATGTTGTATTAAACAAAAACTTTATTTAATTTAATATATTATGATCAAAAATTAAAATGATACAAATTAATATGATCCCAAAATGTATGATGCATAATATCGTTATGATTCAAAATACATAGATTTCAAAATTTTATAATCCACAAATAATATGATTAAAAAAAAGTATGAATGGAAACTATTATAATCCTCAATATTCTTCTAATTTACAATTTTATAATTGTTAAACATTAAAAACTAAAACCGATATTTGGTTTTAAAAAAAAACAAAAAAAGTGAAAAAGAAATTACAAAATAAATCCCTACTAGCTGCAAGTGTGTGGTAAAGATATTAAAAAAAAAAACGAAATTTTTTTTAAATGAAAAAATAGAAAAAAAAAAAAAACGAAAAAAATCAAAAACATTAAAAACGATTGTATATCTATTTAAAAAAAAATTGAATTGTTTTTTAACGAAAAGCAAAAAAAAGTAAAATAAAGGAAAAAAGAAAAGAAAAACTCATTTAAATGACGTTCCATGGACGTTCGTCGCACATGACTATTCCTTCGAGTCCGTATTACATTTCATGCACGTACATCGCGTATGAACGCATCACGACCAATTAATGAATTTGACGTTTGTACCGTTGACGAAGTGATTGGTGGAGAATAGTTGTCGCGGTTCCTTACCAATTTATGGGTTCCTATCGGATCGGGACTATATATATATATATATATATATATATATATATATATATATATATATATATATATGTGTGTGTGTGTGTGTGTGTGTTTTCTCATTAATTTACGAGGAACACCCTAAAAAATTGATAACTTCACCCCTACCTCCCTATATATATATATATATATATATATATATATATATATATATATATATATGTATGTGTGTGTGTTTTCTCATTAATTTACGAGGAACACCCTAAAAAATTGATAACTTCACCCCTACCTCCCTACATCTTTGTGATTTCTTATTTATTTTTTCATTAGAGTTGGACATTGAGTTTTTACCTTGAAGTCGATGAATTGATTGGTTATTGAGATGCAAGGTGGTTCCAAACATAGTTTGGCCTAGGGGAAAGAGAAAAAAAGACCCATAAAATACACAAAAATTTTCTCCATTTTCTTATAATTAAATGAAAATTACTTGTACTAGTATTTACATATAATAAAGTGTATAAAATTTTTGGCCCCCGTAAAACATGTGTTTTGGACAGTTGCTCATATCGTCCACCTTCTGGGACAAGCTTGTTGAGAAGAACACACAAAACGTCTAACACCCTTTGGTTGACGTCACCACCTCCCTCTCCCTTCGGGTTTTGCTATTTGATTAGACACAAGGATAAGGTGTGAGCTTTGCTTTGTTGATTGGAAGGTTTAGCAATCTTTATTGTTTTTTACTGTCGATACTAATAAAGGTGAATATAACTTGTATCACTAAATTTTTAAACCAAAATCCCGTCAGTATCATCTTAAGGCAATATTTAATTAACACTATTTGGTTGAATGTCTTAATTTAGCTGATTGAAATGAGATCTAATTTTCGAAACAATTTTTTCATAAATAGTTTTTAAATTTCCAATGTGTTTGGTTTTTTTTATAAAATGTTAATTCACTAATAATTCCCAAAACTACCGGCCAGACTTCTACTTTAGCGAACATTAATGATTGACTTTGTATTATATGTATTTCAATCATGATCTTGAAGATCTATAAAACTAGTTTAGAGAAGGTACACACACCTCTTATTAGGAATGCTTAGTTCTCATGGAATTTGGTGTCGGTAGCCATCCAGCTAATAAAGGTGGGTGGCTACTTGCACCTAATCTCATATTGGATGAAAACGAAAACTAAGTTTTCCTTGTAAGGGGTGTGGATACCTTTTATGTCACAATACGTTTTAAAACCATGATCACAATAGATCACATTTAAGAAGTGTGCGGTTAAGCATGCTCGGGCGAGAGAAATTCCAGGATAGGTGTGATGGGTTTTATGCATAAGAACAATCCTATGTGCTCATACAAACTCTAATGCTTGGATCTAGGTTTCTCTATTGTACATGCTTTGAATCCAAGACTTACAAAGCTAGATCTATCATATATAATTCGAAATTATCATAAAGAAAAGAGATCTAAGTGTTTTACCTCTTTCAAGTGGCTTGAATCCTTGTAATCTTCTTGATCTTGAGCCTAGAGTCACAATTGTAACTCCTCTAATGGTTCACAAAACCTACAAGCAAGAAGGCAATATGAGAGAGGGTGAAAGATGCTAAAATCGGCTCTAGGGTTTCCTTAGAAGCAAGTGTAGCCGATTTCCATAGCCTAGGGGTCTTATTTATACTTGCAGACTGCTAGGGTTTCAGTCTAAACCCTAATGGACAGCTTAATCACCAAGCAGCCCACAGAACCTTCTAGATTAGGGCCTTTGGACGAAAATATGATGGATCCCCATCATAATTTCGTTCCCCCTTAGTCCATTAGGTTCCCCAGCCTATAACTCAACTATCATGCATTTGACAGTTTATACCCCTTTATTTAGTTAATCTTTTTTAGTCACCAAATTAATTCCTAATTAATTTATGACTAATACTAATTAAATAAATATGATTTCTCCTTTAATATATTATTCTTATAATATATTAATAAACCATAATACTCTCTCTTTCTCCTTAAATTACCTTGTCAAGTTGCTTTGGAGAAGGCAACCCAAAAGGACCATGCATAACCGGGTCAAGTACATACCAAATATAGTTATGGGCTTAGACACTAATCCAATAGTCTCCCACTTGGATAAGTCTAGTAACTATATCTCACATATGACTTCAGAATCCGATTAGCAATCGTAGCTCTTTAACTTCGCTGTTAACTCTGATCAGCAAATTACCCTTCAGATAAGGGATCGTATAATCCTCTGTTCGTGATATCATGCTGACAATGCTTATTGTCCAGCATTTGTTCCTCGATTTCCGATTTGTTTGACATAGAATTTAGTTGAACACATCAACTTCATTCTGACCGGGCTCGACACATAAGTTAAACCAAATCATCAAGTGGCCAAGATATCACTTTTATTCTAATAGAATAAAAGGAACAGATCAACTTCGACTCATATGCATCTATTATTTACTAACTGAATCATGCACAACAATGTGTTTTATAACATGAAGTTACTGATGCGTTTACACATCATCAATGCATAACCAACCAGCAAACAACAACCATATCTCTAAGTTTTAAGACTATATGATATTATCGCTTTGCGATCACTTAAGGTAAAACACCATAAAGTGATACCAGCAAAATCGAGTTTATTCCAATGCTCAAATCATATTCATAAGCACTCATGAATTTTGCATCAAACCTTTGCTATGCCCAAAACCTTTTAGACAATCTACAAACAATTCATGATAGCCTTCATTCATATCTACTTCCAAAATACGATTGACTGTGGACTGTTTGAATAATCCTATCATTCAGGAAGTCAAAACATGCAAAATGGAAACAATAGATAAATAACATAATTTTATTTATTCATCAAATGTTAAGTACAAACTATCTATTACACGTTTCCTATCTAATCCAAACTTATATCATCCTTCATCCCAATGCTCCTAGCGTGCTGCAAGTGTTTGACCATACTCAGTCCCTTCGTAAGGGGATCTGCTGGGTTTTCTTCTGATGATACCCTGTTCACAACGAGGAGTCCCTCTTCTACCCGATGTCTGATAAATTGGTATTTTCTGTCGATATGTCGAGATCTACCATGATCTCTTGGTTCCTTGGTTAAGCCAACCACTCCTTCATTATCATAGAAAATTTCCATCGGCTCGTTTATTAATGGCATAACTCCAAGGTCTCCAGTGAAGTTCTTCAACCATATAGCCTCCTTTGACGCTTCGCTTGCCGCAATGTACTCTGATTCGTACGTTGAATCAGCCACGGTCTCCTGCTTGGAACTTTTTCAAGTCACTGCTCCTCCATTTAGGGTAAAGACCCAGCTCGACTGCGATCGGTAATTATCCCGATCCGTCTGAAAACTAGTGTCACTGTACCCTCGTACCCTTAAGTCATCACTCCCACCGAGGACTAGAAACCATTCCTTGGTCCTTCGTAGGTACTTAAGAATATTCTTAACTGTAATCCAATGGGATCTACCAGGGTTCCCATGATATCTGCTGACCATGCTCAAAGCGAAGGCCACATCAGGGCGAGTACAAGTCATAGCGTACATGATAGAGCCTACTGCGGAAGCGTAAGGTACTCGGCTCATATCAGCTATCTCTGCCTCTGTACTCAGGCTCTGTGTCTTACTCAACTTGGTATTGCTTTGGATTGGCAACTCCACTTTCTTGGAATTTTCCATACTAAAACGCTTTATTACCTTATCCAAGTATGTATTCTGACTGAGTCCTATCAGTCTCTTTTCTCTGTTTCTTACTATCCTTATTCCTAGAATATAAGCAGTCTCTCCGAGGTCCTTCATAGCGAAACATTTCCCAAGCTAGGACTTGACCTCCTGCAAGGTTAGGAGAACGTTTCCTACGAGTAGTATGTCGTCGACATACAATACGAGGAAGCTCACTATACTCCCACTGGGTTTGACATATACACAAGATTCATCTTTGCTTCGTAGAAAGCCAAACTCTTTAACTTTCTCGTCAAAACAAAGATTCCATCTGCGAGATGCTTGTTTCAATCCATAAATGGATTTCTCAAGCTTCCATACTCTATTTGGATGCTTCGCATCGAAAAAACCCTCTGGCTGATTCATGTAAACGTCCTCAGCCAACATTCCATTAAGGAAAGCGGCTTTACGTCCATCTGCCATATTTCATAATCAAGAAACGCAACTATTGCAAGCATTACCCTAATAGACTTTATCTTCGCAACTGGTGAGAAGGTCTCATCATAGTCAAATCTGGGAGTTTGAGTAAAGCCCTTCGCAACCAATCGCGCTTTATAAGTATGCACTTTCCCATCCATGTCCGTCTTCTTCTTGAAGATCCATTTGCACCCGACTGTCTTACTACCCGGTACATTATCAACCAAATTCCAAACTTCGTTGTCGTACATGGACTGAATCTCGTTGTCCATCGCCTCCTTCCATTTAGCAGACTCCGGGCCTGCCATGGCTTGCCTGTAGCTGCTAGGTTTGTTCAAATTACTAGTGTACTATCACTAATAAATGTATCCCCTTCAGTAGTAATATGAAATCCATACAATTGGGGTGGAACACTAGCCATAGTGGAACGTCGAAGAGGTAAGGACTCATCAACAGGTTCAACAGGAGTTTCCTCCTCAGGTTGAGTGCCAGTATCAGAGGTTCCTTCAACGCTTTGATCTTGAATCTCTTCAAGTTCAATTTGCCTCCCACTGTCTTCTTGGCTTAACAATTCCCTTTCTCGGAAAACTCATCTTCTAGCAACGAAGACAACATTGTCACTTGGTCTATAGAAAAGATAGCCAAAAGACTTCTCCGGATAGCTGATGAAATAACACTTCTCACTACGAGGTTCGAGTTTGTCGTGAATCTCTCGTCTTACGAAAGCCTCGCAACCCCAAACCTTGATATGTGCCAACAAGGGAGCTTTCCCTGTCCACCTCTCGTGAGGAGTCTTGGTAACCTTCTTGGTGGGAACTAAGTTAAGGATATGGGCGGCAGTCTATAAGGCATACCCCCAGAAAGCTATCGGTAATGAAGTCCGACTCATCATAGAACGAACCATGTCCAACAAGGTCTGATTACGTCTCTCGGTTACACCATTCAATTGTGGCGTCCTCAGAGGCGTCAATTGCGAAACAATTCCACATTTTTTTAGATAGTCGTGAAACTCAAGAGTTAGGTACTCTCCTCCTCGGTCTGTCCGAAGCATCTTGATTTTCCTGCCCAACTGATTCTCCACTTCATTCTTAAACTCTTTGAAATTTTCAAAGGTTTCTGACTTTTGCTTGATTAAGTAGCTATATCCATATCTGCTATAATCATTTGTAAAAGTCAGGTAGAAGCGGTAAGCATCCCTTGTGGTGGATCTAAAGGGCCCACACACATCGGTGTGTATGAGATCCAATAGGCCCTCACCCTTTTCACAAGTGCCAGTAAAGGGTGACTTGGTCATCTTTCCAAGTAAACAAGATTCACACGTGTCATCGTCCCTAGGGTCGAATGACTCCAACACTCCATCCTTTTGGAGTTGGGCTATGCGTTTCTTGTTGACATGGCCAAGACGACAATGCCATAAACATGTTTTGTCTAGACTAGTAGACGAATCAATATTCAAAACATTATTTCCTAAACTATCAACAACCATCACAGATTCATAAATCCCATTAGAAGGTATTGTACTAAAGTAAAAGACACCATTCAAATAAACATTAATAGAACCATTACTATTATCAAAAGAATATCTGAAACCTTGTCTAAACAACCCATGAAATGAAATAATGTTTCATGTCATATCTGGCGAATAACAGCAATTGTTTAAATGTATCCCTAACCCATTACTTAACACTAAAGAATAAACACCGACTTTGGTCACATATGACGATCTTCTGTTTCCCATAATCAGGTTCATCTTTCCATGTTCCACCTCCCTACTTCTTTTTAGGCCTTGCATATCAAAACAAATATGGTAACCACACCCTGTATCAAGAACCCATGGAGTAACAAATGATGAGTTATTAGATTTAATAGAATACATACCTGCAAAGGTGTGCTTAATCTTCCCATCCTTTATATCTTGCAGATACTGACGGCAGCTTCGTTTCCAGTGGCCCTTTTGGTGACAATAGAAGCACTTTGCTTCCTTGGGATCGGAGGAGGGTTTAGCAGGGCCTACTTTAGTCCCACTTGAGGATGAACCATCACGGGGCTTCCCCGTTTGGTGGCTCTTACATGGAGCCTTCCTCTTTTTACCCTTTCCCTGACCTATTGCCATCACAGGAGCGGCCACAGTAGGGGAAGATGCAACATATTTGTCTTTGAGGTTGCTCTCAGCAGTCCGCAAAAGTCCTTGGAGCTTGCTCAAGGAGACCTCTTCCTTGTTCATGTGGTAGGTCATCCTAAACTGGTTGTAGTAGGAGGGCAAGGAGTGGAGGATTATGTCGATAGCCAAATCCTCATCAAACTTAACATTAAGTTTGAGAAGACGATCAACATACCTCTGCATTTTCTGCAAATGAGAGGTTAGGGATTCGCCACTCCCCATCTTAGCGGTGATCATGTTAGTAATGATCTCATAGTGCTCTTGCCTCGCGCTCTGGTGATACCTGTCCAACAAATCCTGATGCATTTCATACGGATACATGTCCTCATAGGACTTTTGGAGTTCGAGGTTCATAGTGGCCAACATGATGCAGTGAACTTTCGTAGCATCACACTCGTGGGCCTCAAAGGCGACCAACTCTTCAGGAGTAGCAACATCTGGGATGATTTTTTCAAGATTTTCATCGAGGACATATTCTTTGTCCTCATAGCGTGTGATCATGCGAATATACCTCATCCACTCGTTGAAGTTTGAACCATCAAATGTCACCTTTTGACACAGGTTCATCAACAAGAATGACCCAGAAGCGTTGTTGTTGTTTGCAGACATCTAAAAAGAAAAGGAACAAAGTTTGATTTGAATTGAATCCCTAATTAAACACCCAAATGAGAAATTAGTGTTAGGGTGCAAAGTCATGCTTGGATGTATTGTTTTAGGCTTTCCTCTTTGTATGTATAAATGGGTTGAGTCTTTCCTATAAATAGGAAGTGAGCGACTCCCATTATGTAAGAGTCCATTTTTGGAGTGTTAGACTAGAGAGAGAAATTGTATACAAACCCATTTTTATAATCTTTCTAGATCTAATAAGAGCTTACAAAGATTTATTTACTCCTTGTGTTCTTGATTTTGTATGATGAATCACTAGATCTTTTCTAATTCCACACATGCCATCATAATCAACACCACTACAATTGGTATCAGAGCGGGTGTTCTTGATTTCATCAAGAATTGATCCTTGATGGCGATTTTGATTTAGTGATTCAATTTTTGATTATGGATCTTCGTGATTAGAGAGTGTTGTGTGTTCTAGAAGTCGAATTTTTCCTTGATTTGATCCATAATTCGACTTTCTCTCTCTAGAATACTTGTTTGTGTTACTTTCTCTCTCTAGAAAACTCATTCAAAATCACTTTCTCTCTTTAGAATTCTTCAAGTTTTTGTGATCATGGTGAATTTGCCTTACAATTCTTGGATTATGATCATTGAAGGTATCAAATACAAAGTCAATAAAGATCAATATTATGGGTTTGTGTTAAACAAGAAGATATATTGGGGAACTATGGTTTCTTATGGAGGATTGAAGAATGATCATGGAAGCTTGATATTTCAACCGCTTTGTGAGATCAAATGGTTGGCTGATATTACATGTTCCATAATATCACGTAGTAGTGATAAGAGAGGAGAAGAAAAATATTTGTTCGATAAGAAATATGTTTCTCTTATTGAAGACCCAAATGATCTTCGTGCTCTTAAGGTAGTTGAAGTTCTTGACAATGGAGTTCAATGTGATGTTCTTGATGTCCAAGAAAAAGGAGTTCAAGTTGATTTTCAAGATGAAAAAGTTTTTTGCTCGATTGGAGTTCAAACCGATGATATTTTTTGCTCTTGTGATTCGCTTGAAGGAATGATTCCTTATCGGAAACCGGTGATCCAAGAAAATCACAAGTATCAAACTCCAAAAGATTTGATTCAAACTCAAAATGTTCATGTTGTTGAAAGTGGGTTTGTTCATGAAGTCAAGTCTTCAAGATGCAAAAAGATGAGAAAGAAAAAGAAGAAGAAGATGAATCGGAAGAATAAGCGGGTTTACTCACAAAAATCGTCATATGTTGTGAAGCCAAAATCCGTGAAGCAAATTTGGGTTCCAAAGCAACAATCTCCAAAGGTTGCATTGAATTTGAAGTCAAAACCCAAAAGTGTTGGTGGTTCTTTTGAAGATGTTCTTGGATCGTTGAAGAACACGAAGAACACGAAGAACGAGTTGTACATCTCGCATGGTGGGTGGTACAATGTTCGTTTTGGAGATTTTCACATTCCGACAAAAGAACCAAGATCTTCCAAATATGATTCATTCGTTGAAAGTGGATCTCGATTCGTCAAAAAGGTATCTCAAATTCTCAAATGGATTCCAAAACATCCATGATTTCGATTCGTACTTTGCGTTTTTCATTTTTGATCGATTTGCCTCATTGGATCAAATCCGTTTCAACCACTTTAATTGATCCAATTATTTTTGTTTAGATCAAAACCAAATTCTCGTTTAATCTCGAATTTTACTGTTCATCAAATTCGAGTATTATTCAAAACCCAATCCTAAACACTTGTTTAAATTCACTGTTCATAAATACAAATGTTGAGCCCAAATTAAAGTAAAAACCCAATTCAATTCAGATTTCGTTATATACTGAGCCCAATGCTTTCTAATTTTACTGATCATATAATTCGATTCATTACTGTTCGTTCATTGATCAAGGAGCCCAATCGTATATTTAGAAGATCTGAAAGAATTAAGATTCACTTGGAAATCTTGTTCGTCAATCGACTCAAACACACGCATATCCCACTTGTACCTTAAACTCATCTGTTGTGATGGCTTGTGATTCTTCAACATCGTTGTCTCAATGGTTGTTAATCGGTTGATTAACTGAAAATCAAAATCGATTTCTTGATTTTAAGTCCCGATAGTAGTCATCGTACCAATTGACAAGTTTTTTCGGTGGATGCTAGTTGTTCGAGATGATTGATTTCAAAATCGGTTGAGATTAATTATCTCATGTGTTGAAATCAAAATCTTTTGATTTGATTTCAGTTCTAAAGTCGAATTTGATTTGGAGATTATCATCTGGTGAACAGAAATTCAAACATGAACATAAGTCAAAATCGAATTCTTGGTTCTAGATCTGTGAATTTTTGTTTTGATTTTTGGAATCGGTTGGTGAATCGAATCGATTTGGAAGCTGATGTTCGCAAGTTTAATTTTTGCGAGTTCGATAGATGATGATTTGAGCGTGTTTTGTTCGAATCGATTTTAAATTTGAGAATATACGGAGTGGAAATTGAGTTCAAAGGAACAAAGGAATTCTGATTTTGATTTTGGAGTCGATGATTTTATTGATTTGGTTTGTTGATTTTCGCAAGTAGATGCGAAGCCATTCAATTTTGATTTTGAATGACGATGATTTGCTTTGTGCTAATGTCGATGTTTTTTTTTGAGAAGTCGATCGACGTTAGTATATTGAGGAATCGATTGGGAGTTAATTGTGAATCAAAGGATCGTTTATGCGACGGGTTCAATGAAAAGCGAAGGCTGAATAATTGGAAATTAGGATCGATAGTTGCTACTAATTGCTTGTAACTGTTATTGATTTCATATCGATAGTTGTGGATTCGCATATGAAATAACCTGAATTCGCATATGGATTTTTTTGTTGGTTCGCATATGGGTTTGCATTTCAATCGCATCTGCCATGTTTGTTCAGTTCGCATATTTGGCTTGGATGATAACGAAGAAATTGGGAGTGATTTTGGTGTAGAATGGAGTTAAGAAATCAGATAACAAAATTGTTGGGTTTGCATTTGAGATCAGTTTGCATATGAGTGGCTCAAATTGTATTCGTATCTGGATTTCAAACATAAATTCGCATTTGGTGAGAAAAATGTGTGGTTAATGGTAAAACAAGATTCACACATAAGGTTGTAATACTGTTCGCATTTGGGAGTAGGTCCATATAAAAGCAAAATCGGGTTCGCATCTATTGAGTTCGATTATAAGGAAAACAAGGTTCGCATTTAGTTAATTGGGTTAAAGATGCGAAACATTTGTAAGGAATATGCGAATTTGGAACATGCGAAGAAGTCTTTAACTGATTAGCGAATTGGGGAAGAAGAAAGTAAATACTTTCCAAATTGGTCCCTGATCTTTTCACGAAATGAAAAAATTGACCCAACTTCGCAAATAGACAACTAAAGCTGAAAAAATGCAGAATTTTCAGTTTTGGTCCCTGCAGTTTGTGCGAATTTACACTTTATGCCCGGTTTTGCAAATGGGCTAGAGTTTCGCATATTTGGCTGCTTTTGGCGCAACGGGTCCCTGCAAGTTTCAGAAAGTGACAATATCTACCCGAATTTTGAAAAATCTTGCAACTTTCACTCAAAAAGTCAAAAATTTTCATAAATTGGAAATTTTTTTTTGTGGCTTTTTCGTGATTGTTTTTCCATGTAAGATTTTTGGTGATTCATTTTTGGTACACATCAAGGGGGATTATTGTGAAGACTATTCCTCGGGCGCTTCTCATCCTTAGTGGGTTTTATAATCATTTTTTGATTATAAAAAGGGGGAGAAATGATGGGTATTCGAAGCTTCTCGGGTTTGTCGAATATTCATTTGCGAATTTGAAGACCGGTGTTACTTCGAGGGGGAGTTTGGTCTTGATCGCGCTAGCTCGTTGGAGATTAAATCCGGACATCCAATCCTAACTTTGAGGGGGAGAATGTTAGGGTGCAAAGTCATGCTTGGATGTAATGTTTTAGGCTTTCCTCTTTGTATGTATAAATGGGTTGAGTCTTTCCTATAAATAGGAAGTGAGTGACTCCCATTATGTAAGAGTCCATTTTTGGAGTGTTAGACTAGAGAGAGAAATTGTATACAAACCCATTTGTATAATCTTTCTAGATCTAATAAGAGCTTACAAAGATTTATTTACTCCTTGTGTTCTTGATTTTGTATGATGAATCACTAGATCTTTTCTAATTCCACACATGCCATCATAATCAACACCACTACAATGTCAATTGGTATCAGAGCAGGATTCAAACTGCATCGATCTGATTTTCATGTTAGAATCATTTGCTTTTTGAGTTGCAACTTTACTCAAAATTTTCCGCGCATTTTGGTTTTGAAAATCAAATTTGATCTTCAGATTTGAATTGATTCTGTCTTTGAATTGTTTAGTCGAGTAATCGATCAGTGATTTGTGATCAATTCAATTGATCAATTCTCAAATTCATCAAGTTTTTTAAGCTTTCTGAAAATTTCTGTGTTCATCAATGGCGAACTTCAACATGAATACAATGACTTCCTTCTCTCATTTGCTTGGTTCCTCAACCAAAATTCCGATGTTAATTCCAAAATACTATGATCAGTGGGCTGATAGAATGGAAGATTACTTAAATGGAATTGATGAAGAACTTTGGAATTGTATCGATGGAACAGTGCAAGCTCCTGCTAATGTTCAACCAATTGGACCATCTACTGCATCTGCTGAAGTTGCTGATCAACAAAAACGGTTGAAGAATAATGAAAAGAGGTGCATGAGGGAACTCACAGGTGCTCTTCCTCCAATGGTTTATAATTACATTCGTAGTTGTAAAATAGCAAAGGAGATCTGGAACACTCTAAAAGAGAAGTATCAAGGTAGCGAAAAGACGAAGATCAACTCTGTGAAGCAATGTCTAGTTGAACTGAAGGAATTCTGACAAAAGGATGCTAAAACTCTAGAAAATTACTATGATCGTCTGAATGAGCTTATGTTTCGCTGCAATAGGTATGGAATCACTAGGTCTCTCATGGAGTTCAATTTAACTTTCATTATGGGCCTTCGCAAGGAATGGCGAAGTGTGAGCATGATGATTAAGAATCAACAGAGTTTTGATACAACTCATTTGAATGATCTCTACAATCAGCTGAAAACACATGAAAGTGAAGTTTCAGAAATGTATGAAGAATCAAAACAGAGTATTGGAGGTCCTTTGGCTCTTGTTTCGAAGGTATCAGAAGTTGATGTTAATGAAAAAGATGGTTCAGATGATGAAGGATTTTTGATGAACTCTGATGATGAGGCTGTGGCATTCTACTAATATAACAAAGTTAAGAAATTTTTCAAAAAGCCTTTTAATCCAAAAGGAAAGGCTAGTGATGCGAAGAGTGGAGTCACAAAAACTGGAGGAGAGGAGAGGAAGAAAATGGAGAAAGCTGATGAGAAACAAAAAGATGCGAAAGAAGTGAAAAAGCTAAAAGGTGATTCAGGAATTTACTGTCACTACTGCAATGGTGCGAATCACTTCGCAGCCGATTGCATGTTGCGAAAGAAAGAAGAGAAGAAAGAAAAAGTTAAAGATGAAGCATACCATTCTGAAGAGATTTAAGAGTTGCGCGCTAAGACAAAAGGAGTGTCTCTAGTTGCGAAGGGTGAATCTGCTGATGAAGAGAGTGGAACGTATCAGATCTGGTCATCACGATCTGATGATGAAGAAATGAGGCATCCCACACATGGAGCCATGTTCGCAAATTTTGAAGATTGCAAATATGACATTTCAGGGAGATACTTTGTATCCAAATCCACGGACAAATTACCCATGACCACCAAGGTACGTGCAATACTTGAATCTTTTAATATTCCTTTATCTGCTTATGATGCTGAAATAATTTCATTTGATGATACTGTGGCTTATTTTGATTTTGTTATTGTGTTTGCTAGTACTGAAGCTCAAAAATTAAATATGCAACTAGGTGGGACAAGAAGAGAATTAGAAATAAAAAGGAGCAGAGTAGAAAAACTTGAAATGCAGATAAAAAATGTAGATTGTGATAGGAATAATCTTACAAATGATGTTAGGTTGTTGCTAGCACAAAGGAACATATAGTGTAATTCTGCCAAACGATTGTATGCAAAATTAACTGCTTTACATCATTCTTCTGACATTAGCAAAGAACAACATAGGAAACTTTTACCTTTTCTTGAGTATGAACGTGAAAAAGTTGATGTTGTTTCTTATGATTGTGAAAGTATAATTGCTCAATTTGACAAAATACCTGATGATAGATATCCA
This sequence comes from Lactuca serriola, assembly GCF_051521515.1. NCBI lineage: Eukaryota > Viridiplantae > Streptophyta > Magnoliopsida > Asterales > Asteraceae > Lactuca > Lactuca serriola. The sequence continues at coordinate 286,431,860 of NC_136411.1, forward strand.
TATGGTATTGTCAAAATTGATGAATTTCTAAATGCTGATGAGTTGGTTAACATTGTCAATGAAAGTTTGACAAAGAGTGAACAAGTGAAAATCTTAAAGAAAACAGAAACTTCAACTCTTGCCTCTTAATTCAATTATGCTGATATTAATGACAGTTCAGATAATGTGAGTGAAATCAGTGAGATAGAAGAGGAAGAAGAGGTTGATTGTTCTCAATTATCAATCATTAATATCACATCTAAGATCAAAGGTAAAGAAATTATAGTTGATTCGATAGTAGAGGATGAAATTGATAAACTTTCAACTTCGCAACATTGTAAGTTTGATAATGTGGAAGTTGAAAGCTGGAAATCTGATGATACTGATGAAAACAAAGAAGAAGTGACCGATTCACATGAAATACCTCCACGAGTTGTGTGACAACCTGAAATTTCCATTATGTACAAACTATATCACTTCAATAGAAGTTATAGCAGTCACAGTTAATTTTCAGAATTTTTCGTGTAAGTTTGAGTAACTCAGGGTTTACACTTCAGGAAATATCAGGAGAGTGGGTGCACTAGGGTTTGGTGCAACACTGTTATTCCAACACTCTGTTATATGAGAAATCATTTAAGGAATAAAAATATTTTCTGCCAAAAATATCTCAGGACTATAAATAGAATTCTGAACCAAATTCATTCATTATTCGTATTTCCAACTAGAGAAAAACCATTTTCTCTCTCACGGATCTTCAGGTTTTTATCCCAAATCATGAGTACCTCTTTCTAGTAGTGTTAGAAAGCTTTATATGTGTAAATAACATGATTTAGAAGGCTAAATCACTAGATTTAGGAGTTTACTCCCCAAGGTGTTCTTGGGCGGTAAACTCCCGAAATGAAGCCTAGACCGACCCTGGTGTTATACTACTCCCTTAGACTCATTTATAAGTGTGTTAAGGACATGAAATCAAGCAAAAACCACCCAAGTTTGGGAGTTCACGGCCCAAGAGTTTCTTAGGCCGTAAACTCCAATTTCAAACTCAAAATGGTGCTTTTAAGGCACCTAAAGCTTTAGACTTTTACCTAGACTTGTTCCTAATAAATCAAGAGCCTTAAACACATAAGAATCACCTATCAAAGTGAGTTTACGGCCAAGACTTGGTTCTTGGGCCGTAAACATGAAAGAAGGGCACCAAAGTGTGCCTAATGTCTTCATATGCTTGTAATAAAATCCTAGAACTTATACCACCTATGCTTGAGGCTTGAAAACAACAAGAACACCATTCCAAGGGAGTTTACGGCCGTAAACTCCAAATGAAATGGCCTTAGGGCCGTAAACTCCTCTAGGGAGTGTTTCTAGACCTTAAACCCTTCCAACAATTTAACCACCAAGTTGGAATAATTCTAGGAATCATTTGGAACTTCAAAACACACCATACCCCCATGGTTGGGAGTTTATGGCCGTAAACTCAAGAGTTTACAACCGTAAACTCCATGTGTGTTAGTATATGAGGAGCAAACTCATATATGGGGTCCTTTGGAACCCTAAACACAAGTTCCTTGTCCCACAGTAGCTTAGATGCAATCCTTAGGGCTTAAAACACTTATATAAAGTGTTTATTATGTCTAGGATGTCTTAACATTATCAATTAGTGATTTGAGACTAATTGAGTGCATATATGTGTGATTATATGTTCATTAGGATCGTAGTGTGTGTACAATCCTCGCTTGACATCTAGCAATCCTATACCGTTCAGTTCATCCCAATCACCAACTACAGGTGAGTTCATACCCCTTAATCAATGTTTTAAATGATTTTAAACATTTTAATGGGGGGAATACAAGTAGAAAACAATATGTTATTAAATCAATCTTATGTATTTTGTAACTGTGTTTTCACTCAGTAGATTTCACATATTTCAAAAGGTGACACATGAAGTGGTTTTCTATCTTAAAATACCTTGATAACAAAAGTATTAGTTTTGAAATGTTTATTAAAATGACATCAAGTCATTCTTAATTATTGTTCAAAACTCCTAGATATCTTGCAAAACCATTATTCTACCTTCTTGAATCAAACTATATTTAGGCGCATATGTTCATTTATATGTTAGAGATTATAGTTTTCATCCTTCGTTCAGTTTCCCACACCCTGGTCTATCGAGGGTGCATAAATCTACTTGGGCAATCACTTACTTTCCAGTTAATTATCATAGGGATAGTTAGAAGAAACAAAACATTATTACTACTACAAGGAATCACACAAGAGTCAGTTCATTCATGAGTCTATACCAATACCTTACATGATACATGAGTACACGTACTTAGGAATGCATGATACATGAATATGTTTACATATACTTACCTGTTACATGAACACACTTACATGAATACCATACAGGAACACTTCTACATAGGTGCATTATCCTATATTCACTTACCTGGATACTTGTACTTAGAACTACGAGGATGATTTATTAGTACTTTCTGTGTAAATTATCTTTCCTATCCCGGTTCAATGGGATATCTCGGCGAGACTTACCATTCCGAACCCCACTGATTAGCACTAGTGGTCGATGACCATCTACGGAGGTCTAAGGTTACTACTTATACTAGGTAGATCGATAACCGGGGCTAACCCCTCCACCCACCTACTGCTGCTATAGAGGACAAGTGGACAATCTTCGGATGTTCATTAGGTTATACCTTTCGCTTATTGCGATGTTGTGTTAGTCCTAGTACCCAGTGACAACACTTACAGTAGTACAACTTACATTAATACTTGTTCTGGACAATCTTCGGATGTTCATTAGGTTACATATTTCGCTTAATATGATGTTGTGTTAGTCCTAGTACCCAGTGACAACACTTGCAGTAGTACATTTTCCTGTTTACTTTATTTTGTGATACTTTCACATAAACGATGAGTTAGACTAAGTACTTTAGTACTAAACAATTGAACGAAAAACTATCATTTTACTAACAAAACATTCGGGTCTTGGTAGAAGACTACATTTCATACTTATAGAAAGCAAGGGATTTTCTAGGGTTTTTCATACTTACATCAACATTTTCATTAAAGGTTTAGATGGCCTTCATAATAGATTTTCATAAGCTAGACAATGACACCTTAATTACTTATGAATTCACCAGCTTTAAAGCTGATACTCGCTTTCAAAATAACTTGTATTCTCAAGTCATCAGTTAGACAGGTGCGATGGCCAGGTTTTTGAGAAGATGGAGCATAGACAAGACTCGCCTTATTTTGATTATTCATTTTATTGTTGTACATTATGAAATAACACACATGTATTAAAACTCTACTTATAATGCAATGGATGATGTTGTTGCTTGTTTATTATATTACATTGTTGTGATACTGTACATGACGTCCTCCACCCCTGAGCGTTTCCGTTGTTCGTGGTTTTGGGGTGTGACAGATTGGTATCAGAGCATTGTTTATTGTGAATTGAGTATATCAACCCATAAAAGATATACTAACTATAGACACATTGGGATTAAAACACTCTGTCTAAGCGTTTATACTTTTAAATAATAAAATATTTAACAAAGTATACGTGCCTGCATTCATACTAAAATCAGTGTCACAATGATAAGAACAAAAGTATTACGATTGTTGAATACCACAGGTAAGCTCGGGGATGTATGGTCAGTCTTGGGAGTGGCATAGCCTGATCAACTATGCTGTTCCAAAGAGTGATTAGCACATGCCCAAGAATGGTTGTGATAGGGCAAAAAATCTAAAAACTTACCAACATTACCACAATGAGAACATTATAACAGAACCTAAGTCTGAAATACCATATGGGTGTTTTGTGTTACTATAAGTACTTTATACTTGAGAACTAAAATGGAATCTTCATTCCTAAGTTGATAATTGCTAAGTGGATACGCTAAAGTTATATGTAACTAGGATGTTATAGACTTAGAATCGGTGAAATTTTTTGCTTTATTCCTATTCCTTGTGAATTTGGAGTTGAGGTCACTTATTCGAAGGCCTATCCTATGTTGATTACATATAACTGGTATGCACTTTACAAATAGCGATGGGACTAATGAATATTTCCTATTTAATTATCTAGATAGTTCGCCTAATAATTATTTTCTTACCCCAAATTCTCGCATAGATAACATGGCTGGATTCCATCCACACGACAACATGTTCCTTCCGAACGTGGTTATTGCTGGATGGTTTGGAGAAGAACCAGTTAATGATCATCCAATCCCTCTGAATGGTCACCATGCTGAAGACCTTTCAGACGATGCCATCTCCGAACCCGAGGTTGAGGACCTACCCCAGGCAGCTCCCTTTCTAATTCCTAACCCTCGTCCGGCTTTTCATGGCCCGATGCCTGAGTGGGTGGAATGTTTGGAAACATGGAGCCAATGACAAGATCAGCCCATGCCATTTAATGGTGACCGAAGCTTCTATGACCTGAGCAATGGGGGCTCAGCAGACAGAAGCATTCCAATTCTGATCCGAAGAGTTGCCCGAAACGAAATTCAGGGCAGGACAGCTCTACAATGTATCGCAGAAGTTGATACAAATGGAGAAAGGCATATGCTTCGCACCAGTCACCTTGAACATGATCGTGAGAGGTCTAAGAGAGACCATGAAACCCTACTGCAAGCACTGGATGAATCACGAGCCGAAGTCATGGAACTTCGAGTACGCCAAAGAGTGTACGAAAGACACCTACTTGATGTGGAATGCCAACTGGCTGAACTAAGAGTTCACCAGAGGGATGACCGTCGCCAGTAGTAGATGCTTTACTTTATATTCCTTGCTAGAAATGAATCATGTTCCTGTCTATGCCCAATGTGGCATTTACTATGAAACTATCTTGTACTGTAAATACTTTATTTAGGCCCTTTACGCTGTCAAGAACTATTTTCTCTGATATGATGTAAGACCTTTTACAAGGTCATTTTCCCGAACCTGTACGTCATGAATGTCAAAGATATTGACAGTCGGCTAACTTCTGAGTCATTCTTTATTCAAATACTCTTATCATACTTTCATTAGAGTCTATTTGAAACATGCTCTAGTCAAGTCATTGGACCATAGCAATTTAACTCCGGAGACATCTCCAAGTCTCTGGTAATGGCTGGATCATGTTATTCACCAACCAACGATACCTTAGCTCACACAACAAACATCTTGAGACCATTGCATGAACTTACTCCAGATCTTTGCTAGGACTGCATCATAGGGATGTAGGTCAAACCTTCGTGAACATACTTCCATTCTATACTAGGACTGCATCATAGGGATGTAGGTCGAACCTTATAGAACATACTTCTATTCTTTACATGAGTTATCGAACTACGTTTAGATTCAACCATCTTTGCTCACAAATTCATTTTTCTTTCGGTGTAACAGAATCATGAATCCCAAGAAAAACGATCAGCCCATCAACCAGCACCAACTCTTCAGATTGATGCAGCTACCTTTCAAGCTGCAGTCTCGGCTGCCGTGTCAGCTATTCTGACCCATCTGAACACTAACAACGCAAGTGTTAACGAGATTGTTAACAACTATTCCCATCCAAGTAACAATCCAGTACCTCAGCAAGCAACAAACTACCATGATACCCCGAGTCCTAAGACCAAGAGTAACAAACAAAAGTCCTGGACTAACTCTAAGGACAAGTCGCTTCGAAGGGAGAACATGAAACAACCACCAGTAACAACCTTCACAGCCACGACATCTGCACCTCCAACTACCATCCCTTCGGGCGTCCTAATGGTCCCCAAACCAGCCAAACTTTATGCTGGAATTCTCCCAAAATGCATTAAATGCAGTTTTCACCACTACGGACCTTGTAAGGAGATGCAATGCTCACACTGCAACAGGAAGGGGCATATAGCCCGTTTCTGCCGGACGCCAACAGCTCAGGCCGCTCAAGTGCCAAACACCAGTGTGAACCAGGTTTGCTATGGTTGTGGCAAAATAGGTCACTACAAAAGGAACTGCCCAGGGGCAGAAATTACTGGCACAGACGAAAGTCTACTACCAACCACCGCCGCAGGAGAGTCTACTCCGGACCCCCGTTAATGTAATTTAGGCGTTTTGTTGTAACAGACTTAAGAACCATCCCAAAACTAGTGCAACCAGAGTCTTATCTTTTGTGGGATCCCGTCCATTTAAGGATGCTCGTGCTGCGTATACTTGTCTTTTATAGTATACCTTGTTCGCAGCAATAGTCTTGTAGTAAATCCTAAGTTCAGTAACTCTATTAATGGTTGCACTGTTGTGTTTTGTCTATAACGCCTTATGTTCAAATATAATGTCTTTAGTTTTCATAAGTTTCCGATTTTAACATACGACGTGAGTAAATTTGATCCTCGCAATACCAGCTCCATACGTGCATCTCTTTCTCAGTAAACATCCTTTAGCGAAGCCGTCATATTAGAACTCCGAAGTACTCATGCATGAAGTACCTGTTAGTTCTTTTCCTTTCCGAAGGAATCCGCACAGTATTGCTCGTGCAGTACGTCAAGTTCAATTCCAGGCTTCATACAGTTGATCTATCACTGAAGAACGTATACATGGGAGTGATATATAATCAATTTTCTACAGGTTTAGAATTGATGATTCCACTTTAACTTCTTTTCCCTCGATGGGATGTGAGGTTAAGGAAGAATCAGTTATTCGACTACCTTTTCAGTCTTAATTATATACGACTCGTATACACGAAATTGTGATCATTGAACCAGGTATGAATTCTAGTATGAACTTTAGGACGGAGACTACCCAAGACTACGAGTAATTGCATTTGGCATGTGAACAAACTTAGAAACCAGTACAACTCTTATAACCAGATCGCCTTACAGTCTAAACATCTACGGAAGATACAAGGACAACCCGAACAACACAGCGAACTACTCAAAAACAGAATTAGAAGACCAGGCTTCTCACCCTTGAGAGCTCCAATCTTATTATTACCAGAAGTCGACGAAGTACATCTTATGTACCTCGACGACCGGAGACTTCATTAAGATTTCCTTTAGAAATCGTTGTCTCTACCTCGCATAAACGAACTGATTGAACAACCACAGGGAAAATATTACTTTCAGTAATGGAACTGAGATCCGAATATCACCAGTTCGAGTGTTAGGGAAGGATGTCCTAAAGACTACCCTCCGAACTCGGTACAGACACTTCGAGTCCGTTGTGATACCCCTCGGATAGGACCAATACGTCCATAGTACTCATGAGCTAAATGAGCGGAGTACGCCTTTCTTACTGGGATAAGTTCTGTTGGATAAGGTGTCTAAGTCCATAACTTATTTGGTATATACTTGACCCGACCCGGCATGGTCCATTTGGGTTGCATTTCATCTAAACTATTTATGGATAATTTTATGAGAGTTATACACATATGTTTATTAATATATTATAAGTTATAATATATTAATATGAAGTCATGTTATTTAATTAGTCTTAGTCTTAAATTAATTATGAATTAATTTAGAGATTAAAAGGAAGACTAATTAGATTGTGGGCTATTGTTTTTATATAGTGTGGGCTAACACTCATTTGTTAACGGGCTAGGCTTATATGGAAGTCCATGGATGATCCATGGAGCTTTTAACCCATGGATCCTTGGAAAGGAAAGGTCATGGGTTATTAGGGTTTCACCCTAATCATGTACACTATATAAGCATGCTTATGTTGCATGAAATGGCCCCCTAAGGGTAACTAGTGAACTAGTGTGTGTGTGTGCTTGTGTGTGGCCAAAAATACAAGTGTGTATTCTCTCTCAAAGTTTTCCAAGAGTTTGTGGTGATTTGTGATTCCATTTGAGGCATTCACACTATTGGTGCTTGGCCCTCAAACTCCTTAGGAATTGAACTCATCATCAAAAGGTATGTAATCTCATCTAATTCTTTTATGTTTAAAAGTACCCCATGCCATGTTAGATAGGTTATGAACCTTGGAAAATTATTATTTTGCATGTATTTAGACAAACATAGATCCAAGGTTTATTAGGGTTGCATGCACACTTAGGAAGTGTTAGATTGCTCAAAACCCAACAGTGGTATCAGAGCCTAGGCTTGCTTGTTTGAATACTTGATGCAAATTGCTGAAAATCGAAGATTTTATGCTGTCTGCACAACTGACTCGTCGAGTCCATGAAGGGACTCGACGAGTCCAAGGCAAAACTCATCCAACTTGGCGAGCTGGTTCATGCACTCGACGAGTTGGACCCCCAGACAACATATCTTCGAGTTTTGGTGCTGGAATTGGTCTAGAATCATTACCTTAAACTGTTTTGGACTCATAAAACCTGTTTTTGATGTGGTAATGATGATGGTGGACCAATTTCAAAGTTATAATCAAAATTCCATGATTTTATGTGTTCATATAATTCTTGAAATTTTGATGATCATGTTCATGTTCTTATGAATTTAGAAGATGATAGGAATTATTTGCTGAATTGTTTAGAATTAATTCTTGATCATTTATGTGTTTTAATGGATTCCATAATTTGTCCTCAAGTTATGGATATCCAAAGGTCACTTTTCTTTAACACACACTTAAAGCACATAAGTTACATGAAAATGAAGAGTCTTCATTTTTATGAACCTTTAATTCATAAGTTATGAAATGAAAAGTTTTGGATGGTTACAAAAGATGAAGAGTCTTGTCCTTTAGTTATGGAGGTTCAAGAGTCACTTCATTAATAAATATATAAATAAAGTGTAACCTTAATTAATTCCATAAGTTATAAAATAAAGAAAAGTAATTCTTTTATTAGTTTAAAGTCTTCCATAACTTGTCCTCAAGTTATGGAACTTGAAGAGTTTTTGGATTAAAACTACTTTAAACACATAAATCATGGAATTAATTAGTTTTGAATAGTTTCAAAACTTGCCCTCAAGTTTTGGAATTTGTAAAGTTTCACACACTTTAATAAACTTTAATTCCAACACCTAGAAGTTTTAAAAGTTAAAATTCTACCCTTATACTATTATAAGATTAATGGTTAATTATTATATATATGTATAAGAACAAGTCATTTTACCGTTAGTAGGCCTCATTCACGAAGTCGGTCTATAAGGTGGGTATAAGGTTGTTGCCTATAAAATGGCGACTTAATGGGTGTCCACTCTCACCCACCGCTTGCTTGATCGGTGGAGGGTCGTTAGCCGAACGGGTAGGACAATGACTTTAATTCTCATTAAAAGTATAATGATTATTATAAAGTAACTAAATATTTTTTTTATTTAATTCCCAATCTTAGTTACTTTAGGAAAAATGTGAATTTGGTGCTAGCCCATGGAATTCACACTTTGTACCTTACCAAGTCGTTGGTGGAGCGTGTGTGGTTAACCGGCACACTAACTTGGATTAGTAAGGATCACGAAGGGTGACTTAATGTTTGTCATAGATCAATGGAGCATGTGTGGTTAACCGGCACATTGATTGGGTGATAATATTAAGGGTACCAAGTGAATTGGTATGGTTATTCACACCTTGTTTTGTGATCCTCGGCATCCCAGTCACAAAATTTGAGAGGGCACACTCGAGATTGAAACATGCCAATGAAAGTTCAATGAATCTCAAAAGATCTAGGAATTTCAAATCCAATTAAAACCTAATAAATTATTTCGTTTTTCATGGTGGAAATTGGTGAATCGTCATTCGCCTACCTTCAAATATTTTATAGCTTGGATTACGGCATCCCTCTTCCAAATTATAAAATATTGTGTTGGGTCCTAGCCTTAATATTTCATATTGGGTGTTATATTAAGGACTTCGAATCAACTAACTTGATTTTCTCCCATTATAGATGTCTGGTTTAGACAACTATGATCTTCCCAAATCTCTTGAAGATGGTGTCCCTCAACATCATGCTTCACTTCCTCCACCTCTTCCAATTATTCTCCCTCACCCACAAGTTCTTGAAAAGTTTAAAGTCACTCAATCCCTATTGGCAAGCATAGTCTATGTGTGCTCACATCTTAGAGGTAAAGTCACATATTGACAAGCCGGGAGAGTTGGGTGTCAAAGTCTCGTGAAAGTTGGATGTTCAATCACTTTCTTAGTAACATAGTGAGTCTCTTTGGGACTACTATGAGACAGACTGTGACATGACCCTTAATGATGTTATCTATTTGCTTGGTGTTGTGGAATCAACAATGATTTGGAACACCAGTAAAGCAAATTTGATTGAAAGAACAACTTCCCAAGTCTTAAATGGACATTGACAATGGTAGCATTGGATATCTAGAAAAGCATTTCTTTTCCCAATGGAAAGGGATCGGCCATAGTCAACTCGGTTGACCAAATGGTAAAGAGAAAGGCTAAGTCTGAGATAGTCTCATGTGCCATTACCAAAGGGTCCATGTGTTTTGTTGCCAAAGGGAGGGACATTGATTGCGAAGCTGCCCTATTCACCTGAAAGGTCATAAGGTTGATCAAGTCAAGAGGTTTGACTCTACTTCGGGTAAAGTCCACTGTCTAACTCTATTAAGTTCCTATTTGGAGATTCTTATTACATAATGTGAATGGGTCACATGCTGATATTTTTAAGAATCAAAGAAAAGATAGGAAGCTTAAAGTAAGTATATGTTGATTCTGATTGCAAAGGTGGGTTTCGATCGCATGGTTCGGCAATCAGAATTTTGAGCTGTTGCTTAAGAGTTATAATATATTGCTTACGAATAGATAACAACAAGGTTTTCATGTGGATTGTAAGGATAAGTTTTTCCGCAAAGTTTTAAAATAAAAGAAAAAAAGGGTTTTAATTTTATTTATTTTAAAAATATCCTTACAATGGCATCTGTGGAAAATTGTTGCTTATATGTTTCCAGTAATAGCAATATTGGAAAGTGGATTTGATTCTTTCATTTATGGTAATGTCTGAATTTACCAAATGAAGAAAGTTTTTCATCACCCAAGTTTCAATTGGACAGAAACTTGGAATCATACAAGTTGTATTGTATGATGAATGAGAATTTTCATCTTTGAAAATTAAGACTGATTCTTTGATCACATGTATATGTGAGTCAATTGAAGGACTAAGGAATTAGGTACACTGGGTGTGCGCTGGTCAAGGTCCACCACAAAGATTGATTTGTCATGATTTACTAAAGATTAGTAAATATGATTATACTGATGAGGTTAAGTATAATTCTGTAACATTAGAAAGGTTACAATGTATGACAAAACAAATGAGAAGAATCAAATTAGGCAGAAAGATAAAAGTTTCTCAAATATGAAAGAATGGGAGAGTACTTTAGTATCGTATTTCATGATCATCTTAATGATTATGAAACCATATCACAGATTCATACTCTAAGGACGTCTTAGTGCATTGTTATGGCTAAGAGGAGAGGTCATGAATTGTTGGATTGGTTAAGATCAAGAAGATGAGTCATACTCCGTTCCAAAACAATTCTTAGAGTTATACTCCAAGATTGTAACATTGAGTGACATAAAGTAAGGTTTAAAACACTTATCAAATGTAATGTAGAATGTTTCTACCCTTGTACATTTGAGATTGGTAATTTGTGATGTCTTGGATGAGACAAAGACCAAAATAAGACCAATTGTGTGAAGTGTTAGTCTTGATAAGAATCCACATTGTCCCTTGAATATTTGTTTTGTCAAGGAATGGTTCTTGACTGGGGAAACTTATATGTCAAGGGGACAGTGGGAGCCTTAAAGATCCTGAAAGAGTTTCAAGATTTAATCAAGAGTAAAACCTGTAATTTATCACTAGCACACGACTTAAGGTTTGCAACCTATCGTGTTGACATATATCTTATTTCTGTACCTACTTCAAATAAGTTGATTTTGCATGTGAGTTATCAGAGTTCAACTTGGAAGCATTGGTGGGCCTTGTGCTACCAAGGTGACAAGGAACTAAGATTGAACAAGTTTAATCCATGTAAGGCTGAATTTGTCACTAACCTTATCTTGTGATTATGGTTTTGACAAATTCACATGGATAGGAACTCATACACTATAAAATCTATGTGTCACAAGGTTTCTCTCCGATTCATGAAAATGATGGTGAGGAAACGCTTTCACTAAGTAGATTTTACGTAGATATCAATTGTGTTATTTGCATTTTCAAAAGTCGTTAGTGGAGCATGTGTGGTTAACCGGCACACTAACATGGACTTGTGAGAAATGGCAAAGGTCTAAGAAATTGAGACTATGATTACGGCATCCCTTTTCATAGTTCTGAAAATTGTTTAGACACACATGTGAGCTATCTAAGAAAGGGTGTATGAATCTAAATTTCAGAAGTCCAACAAATTTCTGGAAATATGTCAGAGCTAGTGGGAGCATAAGTGTTATGCTGATAATCATCATGTTAGTGGGAGCATGATTATTACGTTTAGTGTTGCAAGTTAGCAATGTTAATTATAGAAAACAAAGTTTCAATTCGTGAAGTTGCAGCGGTTGAAAAATTGTTTTGCTATAATTAAGGGAGAGGAAATTATACTTCATTTCAATTCTAAAGCTTAGATTGAGATTTTAATCATCTTTAGTCAAGGACATATATATGAATTTTATGTCTGAATGGTTCGACTTAAGGAAATTCTATATATATTGCGTTCTCAAAATTCGATTATGATTACGGCATCCCTCTTCATAGTTAAATTTTGAAAACATGGCAAATAAAATATTGTAGCAAAAGACTGGTCTAGTATCATGTCTTTATGTGAGACATTATGAATCGTGTCCCATATGAAAAGAAGTAACTCTTGTTCGGGAGTGATAGTCAAAATGGGACCATCGAAATGTCTCCATAGGTGGAAGTTATTCAATCTATGTAAGATTAGAAAACCTTAATGCAAGAAGGATGTTCAAAGCAATGTACTTTGAATATGAGACTTCCGTTCCATAGAGGTTGACCTTCTTTGGAATACTCTATAATGACTGGTGACAAGGTTTTGGTGACTTTGTGCATAATCATTACAAGAGGAACATTGCATAAAAGTTGAAAATCTAACAGTTTTTTTGGTAAATGATAGGAATCGGGGATTCTCACATTTACAATAAGGATTTGGGATTGTGAAATGAGTATCATTGGAATCATGTTCAATTGATCTACATCACAATGTAAGGATCATAGACAAACATAGTGTGCATACTTGGAGTATGGCATAACTATTGTTTTAGGAAAACAAAGTGTACATGCTAGGAGCATGGGACGACTGTTGTTTTTATTCAAGTCTTAAGTTGATTGTTTGAAACATTATACAATGAATAATGTGTAATCAATATGGTGATAAATAAAAGGTGGTTCTATTTATATTCAAAAGGGTTCTGAGACCATATTGGATTCGATTATTATTGTGTTTCACTTTGCATGTTTTGACTTCCAAAATAGCTAGGTTATTCTTTCCGAATGACTAAGTTATTTAAACACTCCACAGTCGTTCATATGTTGGAAGTAGGTATGAATCAAGACTGTCATGAATCGAGTTTGTAGATGGCTAAATGGGTTTAGTCATAGCAATGGTTGCTACAACATTCATGAGTGCTCATAAGTTATGAGTATTGGAATAAACGCACGCTCACTTGTATCACTTCATGGAATTTATCTCGAGTGATCGTGAGACGGTAATATCATATAAATCTTCAAACCTAGAGATATGAGTTGTTACCTATGAGTTGGTTGTGCATTGATTGCACGTAAACGCATCAGTAACTTGATGTTATAAAATGTGCCTTTGTGTACAATTCAACAAGTAGTAGAACAAGCATATGAGTCGAAGTTTATCTGTTCCTTCTAGAAATAGAAGCGATATCTGGGCCCCTCAATGATTTTGTTGTGACCTATGTACCGGCAGGTCAGAACTAAAATTGATGTGTTCGATTAAGTTCTTTGTCAAACAAATCGAAAATCGGGAAACAAACTGCTGGACAATAAGTACGACATTGTTCCATGTATTTGTCCGGCTGATATCATGAGAATAGAAGATTTTATGATCACTTATCCAAAAATGGCGCTTCATAGTTCAATGGAGTTTTCGAGAGCTACGATTGCTGGTTGGTTCCTGAAGTAACATACGCAAATATAGTTATTAGACTTATCCAAGTAGGAGTCTATTGGATAAGGTTTCTAAGTCCATAACTTATTTGGTATATACTTGACCCGACCCGGCATGGTCCATTTGGGTTGCATTTCATCCAAACTATTTATGGATAATTTTATGAGAGTTATACACATATGTTTATTAATATATTATAAGTTATAATATATTAATATGAAGTCATGTTATTTAATTAGTCTTAGTCTTAAATTAATTATGAATTAATTTAGAGATTAAAAGGAAGACTAATTAGATTGTGGGCTATTGTTTTTATATGGTGTGGGCTAACACTCATTTGTTAATGGGCTAGGCTTATATGGAAGTCCATGGATGATCCATGGAGCTTTTAACCCATGGATCCTTGGAAAGGAAAGGTCATGGGTTATTAGGGTTTCACCCTTATCATGTACATTATATAAGCATGCTTATGTTGCATGAAATGGCCCCCTAAGGGTAACTAGTGAACTAGTGTGTGTGTGCTTGTGTGTGGCCGAAAATACAAGTGTGTATTCTCTCTCAAAGTTTTCCAAGAGTTTGTGGTGATTTGTGATTCCATTTGAGGCATTCACACTATTGGTGCTTGGCCCTCAAACTCCTTAGGAATTGAACTCATCATCAAAAGGTATGTAATCTCATCTAATTCTTTTATGTTTAAAAGTACCCCATGCCATGTTAGATAGGTTATGAACCTTGGAAAATTATTATTTTGCATGTATTTAGACAAACATAGATCCAAGGTTTATTAGGGTTGCATGCACACTTAGGAAGTGTTAGATTGCTCAAAACCCAACAAGTTCGTCATTTCTCTATGTAATGGCTTACTTATCTACCCTCGTAGTAAGAAAGAACTCATAGAAACATTACCCTCGGAGAAACTTTTCGCAAAGTTCTCTAATCAAGAGTTTTGGAATTTAGAGTCAAATTTCCTGAGACACACTATTAGTGTTGTGGAAATTGTTGAGTACTCTGCCAAATTATCCGAAACCATTGGGAATTTGTCGGCACCATAGTCACCGACGGAAAATTCGCCAAATCCTAGGTCTTACAGACCTACTATCATAGTCCATTCGGAACTCCCCGCAAATTTCAGAAACCCTTTCGACTTTGACCCAGCAAGGGATGGCCCTTGACTGGGAAGTAAGCGAGAGAAAGAACCTTTGGAATTCCAAGTGAGAGACCAAATTCTTTAGGAAACCTCACTCTGGGAACGGCTTAATACGCTTCTTAAAGCGTGGAAAGCTAAACTCCAATATAGTTAGGACCTCCGAGATTCTTACCAGAATCGGTCCTGCATTTCACAGACTAGACCTACTCTGCGAACTTAGTAACGTACATTTTCCCCTTTGCGTCTCGAACTTGAAACAGTATCCTTCCATTAGGACTTTTGTAATCCCTCTCGATGAGATCGAGATTTACGAGATCCTTGCCTTCATATTAGAACCGTAGTAACCCTCTACCGAGAGGTCAAGCGGACGAAGAAACGCCGTTGCCCGTTAGTGAAGGTTCGCTGGGATGCCAACGAAGAACCCGATTTCACTTAGGAGTGCGAGAACCAATCGATTAGGAAGTTCACATAACGAATCGATCATTTGTACATACTTACTTTCTTAATTTCTAATTTCGGGACGAAATTCCTTCTAACGGGGGGATGGTGTGACAACCCGAAATTTCCATTCTGTACAACCTATATCATTTCAATAGAAGTTATAACAGTCACAGTTAATTTTCAGACTTTTTCGTGTAAGTTTGAGTAACTCAGGGTTTACACTTCAGGAAATATCAGGAGAGTGGGTGCACTAGGGTTTGGTGCAACACTGTTATTCCAACACTCTGTTATATGAGAAATCATTTCAGGAATAAAAATATTTTCTGCCAAAAATATCTCAGGACTATAAATAGAATTCTGAACCAAATTCATTCATTATTCGCATTTCCAACTAGAGAAAAACCATTTTCTCTCTCACGGATCTTCGGGTTTTTATCCCAAATCGTGAGTACCTCTTTCTAGTAGTGTTAGAAAGCTTTATATGTGTAAATAACATGATTTAGAAGGCTAAATCACTAGATTTAGGAGTTTACTCCCCAAGGTGTTCTTGGGCTGTAAACTCCCGAAACGAAGCCTAGACCAACCCTGGTGTTATACTACTGCCTTAGACTCATTTATAAGTGTGTTAGGGGTATGAAATCAAGCAAAAACCACCCAAGTTTGGGAGGTCATGGCCCAAGAGTTTCTTAGGCCGTAAACTCCAATTTCAAACTCAAAATGGTGCTTTTAAGGCACCTAAAGCTTTAGACTTTTACCTAGACTTGTTCCTAATAAATCAAGAGCCTTAAACACATAAGAATCACCTATCAAAGTGAGTTTACGGCCAAGACTTGGTTCTTGGGCCGTAAACATGAAAGAAGGGCACCAAAGTGTGCCTAATGTCTTCATATGCTTGTAATAAAAGCCTAGAACTTATACCACCTATGCTTGAGGCTTGAAAACAACAAGAACACCATTCCAAGGGAGTTTACGGCCGTAAACTCCAAAGGAAATGGCCTTAGGGCCGTAAACTCCTCTAGGGAGTGTTTCTAGACCTTAAACCCTTCCAAGAATTTAACCACCAAGTTGGAATAATTATAGGAATCATTTGGAACTTCAAAACACACCATACCCCCATGGTTGGGAGTTTATGGCCGTAAACTCAAGAGTTTACAACCGTAAACTCCATGTGTGTTACTATATGAGGAGCAAACTCATATATGGGGTCCTTTGGAACCCTAAACACAAGTTCCTTGTCCCACAGTAGCTTAGATGCAATCCTTAGGGCTTAAAACACTTATATAAAGTGTTTATTATGTCTAGGATGTCTTAACATTATCAATTAGTGATTTGAGACTAATTGAGTGCATATATGTGTGATTATATGTTCATTAGGATCGTAGTGTGTGTACAAGTCCTCGCTTGACATCTAGCAATCCTATACCGTTCAGTTCATCCCAATCACCAACTACAGGTGAGTTCATACCCCTTAATCAATGTTTTAAATGATTTTAAACGTTTTAATGGGGGGAATACAAGTAGAAAACAATATGTTATTAAATCAATCTTATGTATTTTGTAACTGTGTTTTCACTCAGTAGATTTCACATATTTCAAAAGGTGACACATGAAGTGGTTTTCTATCTTAAAATACCTTGATAACAAAAGTATTAGTTTTGAAATGTTTATTAAAATGACATCAAGTCATTCTTAATTATTGTTCAAAACTCCTAGATATCTTGCAAAACCATTATTCTACCTTCTTGAATCAAACTATATTTAGGCGCATATGTTCATTTATATGTTAGAGATTATAGTTTTCATCCTTCGTTCAGTTTCCCACACCCTGGTGTATCGAGGGTGCATAAATCTACATGGGCAATCACTTACTTTCGAGTTAATTATCATAGGGATAGTTAGAAGAAACAAAACATTATTACTACTACAAGGAATCACACAAGAGTCAGTTCATTCATGAGTCTATACCAATACCTTACATGATACATGAGTACACGTACTTAGGAATGCATGATACATGAATATGTTTACATATACTTACCTATTACATGAACACACTTACATGAATACCATACAGGAACACTTCTACATAGGTGCATTATCCTGTATTCACTTACCTGGATACTTGTACTTAGAACTACTAGGATGATTTATTAGTACTTTCTGTGTAAATTATCTTTCCTATCCCAGTTCAATGGGATAGCTCAGCGGGACTTACCATTCTGAACCCCACTGATTAGCACCAGTAGTCGATGACCATCTACGGAGGTCTAAGGTTACTACTTATACTAGGTAGATCGATAACCGGGGCTAACCCCTCCACCCACCTACTGCTGCTACAGAGGACAAGTGGATAATCTTCGGATGTTCATTAGGTTATACCTTTCGCTTATTGCGATGTTGTGTTAGTCCTAGTACCCAGTGACAACACTTACAGTAGTACAACTTACATTAATACTTGTTCTGGACAATCTTCGGATGTTCATTAGGTTACATATTTCGCTTAATGTGATGTTGTGTTAGTCCTAGTACCCAGTGACAACACTTGCAGTAGTACATTTTCTTGTTTACTTTATTTTGTGATAATTTCACATAAACGATGAGTTAGACTAATTACTTTAGTACTAAACAATTGAAGGAAAAACTATCATTTTACTAACAAAACATTCGGGTCTTGGTAGAAGACTACATTTCATACTTATAGAAAGCAAGGGATTTTCTAGGGTTTTTCATACTTACATCAACATTTTCATTAAAGGTTTAGATGGCCTTCATAATAGATTTTCATAAGCTAGACAATGACACCTTAATTACTTATGAATTCACCAGCTTTAAAGCTGATACTCGCTTTCAAAATAACTTGTATTCTCAGGTCATCAGTTAGATAGGTGCGATGGCCAGGTTTTTGAGAAGATGGAGCACAGACAAGACTCGCCTTATTTTGATTATTCATTTTATTGTTGTACATTATGAAATAACACACATGTATTAAAACTCTAGTTATAATGCAATGGATGATGTTGTTGCTTGTTTATTATATTACACTGTTGTGATACTGTACATGACGTCCTCCACCCCTGAACGTTTCCGCCGTTCGTGGTTTTGGGGTGTGACAAGTTGTGGTTGATCAAGTGTTTGAGAATACAAAAGAATTTGACAAAATTTTAAATGACAAAGGCGCACATTATTTGGAAACCAATACTGTGGTATATCCAAATTTTGTATGTACTGATAAAACCATTTTTCCAAATCAAGTTTTTGTCACTACTGGAAATGCTGGGAAAATTCATCCTGAATTCAACAAAATGATTGAAAAAGATAATCTAAGGTCAACTACTGAAGGTTTTTTCGCAAATCAAAACACAGAAGAAAACAATTTAACTCAAAATCCTTATGTGTTTCAAAAACAAAAGTCATTACAAAAATGGGTGGTTAAAGGTGAAAAAGCAAACCAAGATTTTGATAAAGTTGAAAAACCAAAGGCTGAAGTAAAATTAAATTCTCATGAATTCAAATTGATGGTTGGAAATTATTCAACATAAAATAATGTTTCAAAAATAAAAGCAAGAAAAGCAATTTTCTAGCAAGTTGTGTCTAATGACAAACCAAGAGCTGAAAAAGAACACATTTCAAAAACTACATCTTCAAAATTTCAAAGAAAAAATAAACAAACAGATTCAAGTTTTCATAAACCAATAAATTCTGTTGACAAAATTCCATATGTTCGTAAATATGACAACAATCGAAAATTTGAGAATTCGCAAAAATTTGTAAATAATAAAAAGTTTCAATATGTTGGCAAATTCACAAATACTTCATCAAGTTTGAAAAATTCAACTCAAACAAATGTGAAATTTTCACCAAAACAACCAAAATTTCCAAATCCTTCAGTCTCAAAACCGACCAAAGTTTCATATACAAAAGGAAAATCTGATGTAAGTATGATCAATCGTTGGTTTGAAGATAAATGAATAAAATATCACAGTGGGATGTTTTCAAAGCAACAAATCAAGAATGCATTTGACAAGTTTGCAAATAACTCTTCCACTACTAGTTCAACATCTCATAATTCGCAAGTTCCGGTTCAAAAATGGAAACCAGTTATCAAAAATGCGAATGTTGTGAAAGATGAGATTACAATCAATGGAAATCCAAAACTATTGAACGACTATATTTCGATATCTAGATCTGATGATGTTGATATAATGGATTCTGTCACAAACAAAGTGAAAACATGGTTTTTAAATTCAAAGAATTTGTTTCATTCTACTAATGACAGACCCAACAAGTCTTGGGTTCCTAAATTTTTCCAATAAATGCAGGTGATGTGTGATGAGCAATATGGTACGAAATGGTATATTGATAGTGGTTGCTCTCGTCATATGACTGGAAGAAAGGAAAACTTGCGAGATTATAGAAGCTTGGAAAATGCAGGAGTAGTCAAATTTGGGAATAATCACCAGTGTGAAGTGAAAGGGTATGGGAAAGTCACAAATGGACAATTCACTGTGAACAGAGTTGCTTATGTTGAAGGACTTCAACATAATTTGATAAGTGTGTCACAACTTGTTGTTGGTACTGGAAACCAAGTTGTATTTAATGAAGAAGGAAGTATCATTTCAAATGCGAAATCAAATGAAGTACTTCTCAAATCCAAAAGATATGGTGATATATTTACACTGGACATCAAACCAATTGTGGGAAAACCTGCTGTGTGTTTACTATCAAAAGCATCTAATGATGCCAGTTGGCTTTGGCATAGAAGATTATCACACTTGAACTTTCGAAATATTAACAAACTTGTCACTAAAGATTTAGTTCGAGGGTTACCTGTACTAAAATTTGACAATGATTCTCTGTGTGCAGCTTGCGAACAAGGAAAACAACATAGAAAAGGTCATCCAATTGTGATTGATTCAAAAATCGTAGAACCATTGGAACTTCTTCACATTGACTTATGTGAACCGTCGACTGTTGCTACAATCAATAAAAAGCGGTACATTTTAGTTATTGTAGATGATTTTTCTTGATTCACATGGGTATTTTTTCTCAGGTTAAAATCTGAAGTTGCTCAGACGATGATTGATTTTATCAAAAAGATTGAGCTTAGTCTGAAAAAGAATGTTCGCAAAATAAAAAGTGATAATGGTTCTGAGTTTAAAAATCAAACTCTTGATTCTTTTCTCACAAGCAAAGGCATTTTGCATAATTTCTCATCACCATATACTCCGCAACAAAATGGTGTTGTTGAAAGAAGAAATCGTTCTCTATGCGAAGCAGCCAGAACCATGTTAATAGATGCGAATCTACCTCAATATCTTTGCGATGAAGCAATTTCCACTGCATGTTTTACTCAGAATCGATCATTCATTCATCGAAGATTCAATGTTACTCCATATGAAATAATCAATAATAGGAAACCTAATGTCAAATTCTTTCATGTTTTTGGTTGCAGGTGTTTTATCATGAATCTCAAAGATAATTTGACCAAGTTCCAAGCTAAAGCTGATGAAGGCATATTCTTAGGCTATTCGCACAATTCAGTTGCATACAGAGTGCTCAACAAAAGAACCAGAAAAGTTGAAGAAACTTTCAATTTAACATTTGATGATTACTATCTTAAACAACCGGATAATAAATTTGAAAATAAATCCATTCTTGTTAATTCAGATACACAAATTGATAATTCTGAAATAACTGATTTTGATTATGACTTAATTTTCGGAATACCTGACAGGGCAATTGAAGCGGAAAATAATGCTCCTGACAGTCAAACATCAGAATCCTCAAAACATACTGATGATTCGACAATGACTACAAGGTCAATATATTGCGAAAGTGTGTCTGATGCTCTTATGGAGGGGGAGCATACGATCAACAATGAAGATTGTCAGTCAACTTTCGAGGGGGAGAATGAAAATATGAATCATCAAGTTGAGGGGGAGCATTTGCAAAATCAACAGGAACATCATTTTGTGGGGGAGCATCAAGATTAACATCATGTTGAGGGGGAGCATGATGAAACAGAGACAATTAATCTTGATGAAAATGACACGTTTCATGAACTAAATGAAAATTTTTCTGTTGCAGGATCTGGAAATGAAGATATGTATGAAGATGCACCATTGGAATTTGATCCTAATTTTCCACCACTTGAGAAATGGACAAGAAATCATCCAAAAGAACAGGTAATTGGAAATCCACAAGATAGTGTGTTGACAAGAGCTCAAATTCGTGCGAAAAATGAGGTACTGAATGCGAACCAAGAACTATGTATGTTTAATGTCTTTATTTCGAAAATAGAGCCAAAGACAGTAAAGGATGCTATGGAACACTCAGATTGGGTTGTTGCTATGCAATCTGAACTGGCTGAATTTGAACGAAACAAGGTTTGGAGATTAATTTCTAAACCTTCTGATGTTTCAATTGTCGGATTAAAATGGATTTTTAAAAATAAAACCGACAAAGATGGCAATATTATTCGCAATAAAGCAAGACTAGTGGTTAAAGGTTATTCGCAACAAGAAGGAATAGACTATGAAGAAACATTTGCACATGTTGCAAGACTTGAAGCAGTTCGCATATTTTTAGCTTATGCAGCTCACAAAGACTTTGATGTTTATCAAATGGATGTTAAGTGTGCATTCTTAAATGGAGAACTTGAAGAAACAGTGTATGTTGAACAACCACCAGGGTTTATAAACGATGAACATCCTGATCATGTTTACATCCTAGATAAGGCTGTATATGGATTAAAACAAGCACCAAGAGCATGCTACACAACACTTACAAATTTCTTGAAACAATCTAAATTTAAATAAGGATCAGTAGACCCCACATTATTTCACAAGAAAGTTGGGAATCATCTAATGCTTGTTCAAATTTATGTTGATGATATTATTTTTGGCTCGACTGACCCAACATTGTCAATTGAATTTGAAAATCTAATGAAAAGTCAGTTTGAAATGAGCATGATGGGAAAAATTAATAATTTTCTTGGTTTGAATATAAGACAGAACAGGGATGGAATCTTAATCAATCAAGAAAAATATACGAAGAACTTGCTTGAAAAGTTTGGAATGACTAATAGCACGAAACTAAGAGTACCAATGGCTGTAGGAACAAGACTAACTCCTTCGTTAGATGCTCCTGCTGTTGATTTAACACTTTATCGAAGCATGATAGGATCTTTATTGTACTTAACTGCAAGTAGACCTGATATTATGTTTTCGGTTTACAATTGTGCTAGATATCAAGCTAATCCCAGAGAACCTCATTTGACTGCAGTGAAAAATATTTTTCGCTATCTTAAGGGAACAGTTTCGTTAGGACTTTGGTATCCTTCGAAAACGGGGTTTTGCATTCAAGCTTTTTCGGATTCTGATCTAGGAGGATGTACTTTGGATAGGAAAAGTACGAGTGGTGGATGTCAACTATTAGATGGGAAGTTGGTGAGTTGGCAATCAAAGAAACAAACTTGTGTGGCTATATCAACTGCTGAGGCTGAATACATTGCTACTACTGCTTGCACATCGCAAATTATTTGGATTCAGAGTCAACTTCGTGACTATGCAATAAACATGAAAAAGATTCCCTTGTATTGTGATTCGCAAAGTGCAATTCGCATTTGTCATAATCTAGTACAACATTCAAAGACAAAACACATTGCTCTTCGATATCATTTTATCAAAGATCATGTGGAAGATGGGAATATTGAAATTCATTTTGTTAAAACAACTAAACAACTTGCTGATATTTTTACAAACCCTCTTGATGAAAAATTATTTGTTAGAATTTTAGCAGGTTTGGGGATGATTGATGCGAATTCAATTCCAAAAACACAAGCATGAAAGTTTCGTTCAGCAGTTATGAGTCAAACTTGTTCAGATGTTACTGTTCATCCAGAGGCTTTGCATCCACATCTTTTCACATTTGCGATCATAACAACTAAGGTTAGGTTTGCGATTCATTTTGTAGTTTTTCATTTTTGAAAAATCAAAAATCCAAAAAGATTTTATGTTTATTCATTTTTGTTTTTGAGAAAAAAAAATTATTTTGTTATGTTTTTAATTTTGAAAAATTCAAAAATCACAAAAATATTTTTGTTTTTTTTGATCATTAAACATTGTGTGTTGTGAGTTTAGTACAGGGCTTAATGCGAAGAGGTCATGGTTATATGTTTCTACGGGAAGGTATCAAATTTTTTTTTTAAAAACTAGTTAGGATGTCCCTAGAAGCATGCTGGTGTATGTAGACCAAAAGCCTCAACAAGACTCTATGTGTGAGAAAAGAAAGCCTTAATGAAATTATCACATGGAAATTTCTTCCCAAAAGGCTTATATTCGCATAAGTCAAAAGAGCTACCTTACTCTTCTCATATGAGTTAAGAGTTTTCTGTTTTGTCCATTATAACAGAGGTACACTTCGATTCTTAACCAATCTTTTTATACCAAACAATTCTTTCA
Organism: Lactuca serriola; assembly: GCF_051521515.1. NCBI lineage: Eukaryota > Viridiplantae > Streptophyta > Magnoliopsida > Asterales > Asteraceae > Lactuca > Lactuca serriola. Next base: position 286,455,934 of record NC_136411.1, read on the forward strand.
ATCAAAATTTCTGAAGAGATTTGTCCTTGAGGTCTTTGATCAAAACCAATCAAAACCTAGACAAATCACAAGTCTGTGTTTATGATCTAACATCATGAGACCGTGATGGAAGTGAAACCCAAAAATCATAAGCCTTAAGGAATTAACGGGGAACATCGTTCCAGATTTTAACGAAACTTTTGTTTCGGTACCAAAATTTTGAAACTCCAAAACATATTCAATTCGCATGTGTGGTCTTGATCAAACATTCGCGACCCATGATGTTTGTTACCCAACAAGATCCAATTCAATTTTTTTTATGAATATGATTTTTGTGTGAGTTTTATTCGCAAATCCTAGTCATGATAAATATTTTCAAAAGCCAACTTGTCACTGACTACACTGGTCATACAAGTAATTTCATTTACAATTTCTCACCTTATGTTAAGGCTGATATGTAATGAAATTTGAAACCAACCCAAAATATCTTTTAAAAGAAGCCCTTCGATACTTATCAAAAAGTATTCGATTGTAATTCACGGGAAACTACACAAGCTGTTGATTATATTTCTTGATGATTAATGAAGCAACCTTTGCCTGGGGTTTAACTGCCTTCATGTCAAATTGATTTTTTGACATCATAGAATTCCAAAAAAAAATTTGTTTCTCATCTTATTCTATTGACACAATGCGCACACGAAATCCTTGAGGTTCTGAGTAATACCAACTCAGGCTGATGATTTCGCAAGTCTAGCATATGACTTCACTTTACATCCCAAAAGTGAAAGAGCCTTGCCTCCATGAGAAGGGTTTTAACGGTTCAAATTCTATAACGCGAAACTTGACAGGCTGTGTACTTAAGATGGTTGGTATTCTATCCAGTTTTCAAGGAGATGTGACAGTTACTTTTTGAAGCATGGTTATCTTTTGCAGTCATGATCCGATTTTCAAGGTGCCACATCGGATAACATTAAATGCATCCCGCTTTAATTTCAAATCAAATTGGGTAAACTATAAAAGGGGGATCAATATCACTATATATGGTTACACGAACAGAATTCTCCCAAACCTCAAAAAGATTCAAACTTGATCAAACTTCATCTCTTTCAAACCCTAACAATGGCGGCCACTCAATCCAACACTGATGAAGTTCTTTCTTAGTCCTTGATGAAAATCCAATGCACCAATTATCAAGTTGATCCAAATGTCTCTTCTTATCCCGAAGGATTGAAGATGCTCATTGTTTCCCTGAAACGATCACCCCTGTCCACCACCATGTTTAGTTCATTCTCTGTTCCGATGACATGGTTATCTTTGGTAGCTTCAACGGCATCATCAACCATACTACTGATGTGATAACCTTCAACTTGGTGAACATCAAACGGGTTAAACTTTCCAAGAAAATGTTCGTTGAATTTTTACAGATTCCAAAAAACCCTCCATTTTTCAAACCCGTTAATTCTCAAGTCATCCACATGTTCAATGAAATGGGCCATCAACCCACCCTGGAGAAGATCAGTGAATTCAGAAAGTCAGGGTTACCATGTATATGGAATTTTCTGTTTGGCATTTTTCTCAGATGCCTAACAGGACGTACAGTTGGTCTAGATAGGGGGCGTATGGAAGTTTATGCCATGGTAATGGGCTTGTATTATGACATCAATGTAGATTATGCCACTCAGCTATGGAAGGAATTTGTTAAAAGTCTGGAAAACACAAATTCAGAAAAGGCATCTCTTGTGCAAGGTATTGGAGCTTGATACTTGAAAAGGTATATGAGAAGGAGGGAATTTCAGTACCAGAGGATGCGGAGGTTGCAGAATTCTCTTTATATCAATTTCCAAAGGTGGTTGAAGATGATGAGGAAATATTTACCCATGTTGCTTGCATTCCAGATGTGATGCTTAACAAGGTTTCTCCAACTCACAAGGTGTTGGTACGATACATGAAGACTTTTGATCCAAATGTGGAGACTGGCATTTTGTTAAGCGTTGCAACAAAACCCTCAAAAAAGAAGAAGGCGATCAAGAATGATGCAACTGCTCAATCTTCAAAACAGGGTCAAGATGAGGAGATTCAGATAGTGGAAACCTCACCAAAATCAAAGAAGGATACAATACCCTCAAAATCGGGGGTATTGAAAAAGATTTGCACAACTGAGGTGAGCAGTAAAGGGGTTACTGTTCACAATATTCCAGCTCCTGTCTCTCCAGGATCTAAGAGACAACGTGCTCAAGATGTTGCGAAACAGATGCAACAAACATTGTTGAAAAAGTGAAAGCTTATTATTCGCAATGAGTCCTCAGATGAAGAAGTGGTTCCTGACACCCCACTAATCTCTACACCGGTAACAGTTTCTGATCCATCTGTTTCAAATTTTCAAGTTTCGCAAGTTTCCTCCCAACCACTCGAAATAGTCACTACAAAATCAGTTACTGAGGAGGTACCTATTTCTGATACGGTTGTCAACGTATCTGATACAGGGGCACCTATGACGAGTGTTGAAACCACTTTACCAGTCACCTTACCCATTTCTTTACCACTTGTATCATTTCCATCCACAACACTATCCACAACCTCATCCATTTTTGATCATCCACTTCAAAACCCATTTACAACCCTTTTTCCCTCACAATCACCAGAAACTCCTCAACCTTCGCAACCTTTATCTGATAATGAAACTGACGGAGGAGCCTTTGGAGGAGTACTTGAAGACATTCACTTTGATTCAGAGGAGGAGGATATACCTGATCATATGCTTATGACAGGAAAGCAATTTAAAATCCTGAATCATAAGTTGAATGCCATTATTCAGTCGCAAGCTGATTCTGGCAGGATGTCTTCTATCTCAGCAATGGAAGTTGATATTATGCTTACTTAAGAGAAGCGAATAATGGAGAAGGTTGATCAGTCTGAAAAAAATAATGAGCTTCGCATTCAAGCTCAAGGGAAGAATTTTTCTTCGGTGGTCCAGGATTTAAAATATGTTGCAAAAGAACGCCATGTTCTCTTTGTACAGGATGTGAAGAAAGTTCGGGAGGATGTCAACTTTTAGCTTGAAGAGTTGAAAACTTAACTTGTGAAGGAGCTCAGGGATATTACTTCTCAACATGTCGAAGTTCAAAAGAAGATTGATGTGGTTGCTACAGAAGTGCAAAAGATTGCTGTTGTCCCTATCCTTGAAGCTAATCACAAAGAAACCCAGGAGAAGTTTGATCAGTTGATCAAATTGGTGACTGAGCTGAAAACCTTGGTTTCGCAATCTTTGTCTCATCAAATTCTCACTCCTGAGTTCTTGTCTCTAAAGGTTAATACTTTGGAACAAGCAATTCATAAAGCTCTTGCACCAATCGCAAATTTTACCTCTTTACTACCGAAGAGTGCCCCACCTTCTTTCGCAGGGGTGCAAGGGGGAGAGAAGAATTCAAGTAAAGAGGAGGATGCGAAGACAGTGGGAAAAGTTATATCTACCCAGCTTAAATCTACTCTTCCAATACTCACAATGCCAATTTCCTCAACTACAATAACCACAAGACCGATTGCCAAAGGTATTTCGATTGGGGCAAAAGAAGGAAGTTCGAGTTCAAAACCTCAAACAGATGTTGTGGGAAAAGGAAAAGGAATATTGTACGAAAAATCGAAGGAGGAGAAGAAAGCTGAGGCTGAGGCAGCGTTAGAAAGGATGAGGCAAGTGCAAAGCATTATGAGGCAAAGGGCAAGTGATCCTCCCACGATGAACAAAGGAGATCCTGCGAAGCTGTACTCTTACAAAACCATAGAGTCAAAAGTTGTGGGGAGGGAAATGTATGAATTCGAGAAGAAGCCAAAAAGAAGTTATGATATTGCGAATTCAGACAAATGTCAGCTAGATTTTCCAATCAACGAAATGCTCTTCATTACTGCTCAATACAAGATTACCGAGAGGTTTGATAATCCTGATGATTACATACACATGAAAATCAAATTTCATGCTGTATTGGGGAAGAATCTGGATGAAGTTTGGTCTTTATTGAAAATCAAAAAGGTGTTAACTATCAAGAAAGATACGATGTTTGAAGACATGCTTCAAAATTTCCGTTACTTTGTTATTCGAGCAGACAACAAGCAGTATGACTTCACTGTAGCTGACTTTCCTCTAATGAACTGCAACGATTTGATTCAAGTGGCTCTGATTTTCAAGCATATGGAAGAGAATAAGCTCAAATGATCTGAGACTGAAGTGTTCAAGATAGGCTTCGCACATGTTAAGACATACATCGACAATTACTTTGATTGTTTGGCTCAAACAGATGAAGAATTGGCGACTGTTTTGGGAAGAGAAGTGAATGTTCCTTGGGAAGAAACCTTATCCCAGTCAGCATTATCAAAATATGTTGTTGGGGAAATATGCCTGAAACCTTTCAGCATGATGTTTTCTGGAAGAGATACAAAGGGGAAGCCCAAGAAATTCTTGTTTAAAGTCTCAGAGGTGGAAAGATATACTTCTTCGCAATAGACGCACTTTGTTGTTCGTATGAAAAATTGCAAGAAGAATGTCACACCCCAAAACCACGAACGGCGGAAACGTTCAGGGGTGGAGGACGTCATGTACAGTATCACAACAGTGTAAAATAGTAAACAAGCAACAACATCATCCATTGCATTAAAAGTAAAGTTTTAATAAATGTGTGTTATTTCATAATGTACAACAATAATACGAATAATCAAAATAAGGCGAGTCTTGTCTGTGCTCCATCTTCTCAAAAATCTGTCCATCGCACCTGTCTAACTGATGACCTGAGAATACAATTTATTTTGAAAGTGAGTATCAGCTTTAATGCTGGTGAATTCGTAAGTAATTGAGTGTCATTGTCTTGCTTATGAAAATCTGTTATGAAGGCCAGCTAAGCCTTTAAATGAAAATGTTGATGTAAATGTGAAAACCCTAGAAAATCCCTTATTTCCTATAAGTATGAAATGTAGTCTTCTACCAAGACCCGAATGTTTTGTTATGACAACGTAGTCTTCTACCAAGACCCGAATGTTTTGTAAGTAAAATGATAGATTTTCCTTTCTATTGACTAGTACTAAAAGTACTTAGTCTAACTCATCGTTTATGTGAAAGTATCACAAAATAAAGTAAACAGGAAAAAAATACTAATGTAAGTGTTATCGCGAGGTACTAGGGCTAACACGACGTGTGTAAATGTTATCCCGAGGTACCAGGGCTAACACGACATATATAACCTAATGAACATCCGAAGATTGTCCAATTGTCCTCTGTAGCAGAAGCAGGGCGGAGGAAGGGTTAGTCCCGTAAAGGTACTCCTAGTATAAGTAATAACCATAGGCATCCGTAGATGTTCATCACCCACTGTTGCTAACAGATGTGTTCCGGAATGGTTTGTCCCGTACGTATATCCCGAGGTACTAGGGATAGAGGCCCATCTAGGTATCCCGAGGTACTAGGGATAGGGTCATGTCTAGATATCCCGAGGTACTAGGGATATGCAGGAAGATTTACACAGAAGGTACTAATAAATCATCCTCGCAATTCGAGATACAAGTATTCATGTTAATGTACACAGTTAAGTGTATCTACGTAAAGGTACTCATGTAATGCGTTCATGTAAGCGTGTTCATGTATCATGTAAGTATATGTAAACGTACTCATGTATCATGTAATCAAATGTAAATGTACTCATGTATCAGGTAATGTACTGGTATAGACTCATGAATGAACTGACTCTTGTGTGATTCCTTGTAATAGAAATTATGTTTGATATCTCCAAATTATCCCTATGATAATTTACTGGAAGGTAATTGGTTGTTCAAGTATGTTTATACACTCTTACTACTCAAGAGTGTGAGAAACTAAATGAAAGTTGTGAACTATAACATCAATACATATATAAGAATATAAGTGTACATGCATTAGTTCAAGAATGTAAAATGGTTTTGTAAGACATCTTATGGGTTTTGAACAATAATTAACAATGACTTGATGTCATTTTTAGTATACATTTCTAAGGTAAAACATTTGATAACAAGGTGTTTTTAAGATTTAAAACCATTTCATGCATCACATTTTGTAGTATGTGAAATCTGTTAAATGACAAACACAGTTATAAAATACATATCAATGATTTAACAACATATTTGTTTCTACTTGTATTCCCCCCCCCCCCCCCTTTAAAGCATTTAAAATCATTTAAAACATTGATTAGGGGTATGAACTCACCTGTTGTGAGGGGTTCTAGCGGGTACGCGTGTAGGGATGAGAAGTTCCACGAATGAAGTCGCGAGACACAATAAGTCCTAAATGATATTTAAGGACACATAATGAAATGAATATAGTGTTTATTAGAACTATATGGAAGATAACACCTTCCGGGACTACGAAACAACTTGACCAAGTGTTGGAATCACATGTGATTCAACATAGGAAGGTATAAGGGCACACTTATGAGTTTACTACCATGTGTTCGTGGCCCAAGGGAGTTTACGGCCGTAAACTCATGGTCACTCATGGGTTTGTGTAAGTATGAAAGCTAGGGAATGATTTAGGGACATTAGCTCTAGTATAGGATGAGAAAGACCACTTCTTTTGGCACTTTTTGGGGTGTTCACGGCCCAAATGAGTTTACAACCGTAAACTCATGTCCAAATATGTTTATGAGGGTCTTAAAGGTCATAAGGAAGCATTCTAAATTCATGCCTAAGCCTTAGGAAGTGTTTGTGGCACCAAAACACCCCTAACTTGAGTTTTCGGCCCATAGACCATTTGGTCATGTGTTTGCGGCCGTAAACACTTGTGGGTGTTGGTATTTTGGTTGTTTTGGATCTTAGACACATCAAGGTAAAGAGCTATGCTAGTCTCTTGGCTTAAGGGTGGCATTTAGGGCACTTTGGCACCCAAAAATGGAGTTCATGGCCCAAGAACTTCCTTGGCCGTGAACTCACTTTCACTTTTGATTCTTAACTGTTTTGGTGGTCTGAACATGTAATGGTAGCTTCTAGTTTGAGTTTCAAGGCTTTGAGGGTCATTGGGACACTATTGGCCCTAAAACGGAGTTTACTCTCCAAATGGAGTTTATTCTCCAAGATGTTCATGGGGAGTAAACTCTCAAATCTTGTTGTTTTGAGTTTGTTTTCTGTTCCTAAACTCATTTGTGTACAAGTCCAAACTAGTTCCATGGCTTAAGGAAAGACTAGGTACCAATTGGCTCTTAAAAAGGAGTTTACTCTCCAAGATGTTCTTGGGGAGTAAACTCACAGATCTTGATGTTTTGTCGTGATTTTGATGTTATTAAGCACAATCTAAGCTATATAATAAAACTAGATTGAAGTACTCACGATTTGGGATAAAAACCCGAAGATCCGTGAGAGAGAAAATGGCTTTTCTCTAGTTGGAAATGCGAATAATGAATGAATTTGGTTCAGAATTCTATTTATAGTCCTGAGATATTTTTGGCAGAAAATATTTTTATTCCCGAAATGATTTCTAATATGACAGAGTGTTGGAATAACAGTGTTGCACGAAACCCTAGTGCAACCACTCTCCTGATATCTCCTTAAGTGTAAATCCTAAAAAACTACCAAACTTATACCTGAAGTGTGGAATTTCCTTGAAACTCTTCTAAGCTCTATTGTCTTGATATGGGTTGTTCAAAATGGAAATTTCGGGTTGTCACATCATCCCCCTGTTAAAGGGAATTTCGTCCCAAAATTAGAATTTAGATAAGGAAGTAGGTATAAATGATCGAGTCGTTAGGTGAAAACTTCCTAATCGATTTGCCCCCGCGCTTCCAAGTGAAATCGGGTTCACAGTTGGTATTCCAACGAACCTTCATGAATGGGCGACGACGTTGCTTCGTCCGCTAGGCCACTCGGTCGAGGGTCACTACGGTTCTAATACGAAGGCAAGGATCTCGTAGATCTCGATCTCGTCGAGAGGGATTACAAAAGTCCTAATGGAAGGATACTGTTTGAAGTTCGAGACGCGAAGGGGAAAAATGTACGTTACTGAGTTCGCGGAGTAGGTCTAGTTTATGAAATGCAGGACCGATTCTGGTAAGAATCTCGGAGGTCCTAACTATATTGGATTTTAGCTTTTCACGCTTTACGAAGCGTATTAATCCGCTCCCAGAGTGAGGTTTCCTAAGGAATTTGGTCTCTTACTTGGAATTCCAATGGTTCTTTTTCTCGCTTACTTCCCAGTCATGGGACATCCCTTGTTGGGTCAAAGTCGAAAGGGTTTCTGAAATTTGCGGGGAGTTCCGAATGGACTATGATAGTAGGTCTATAAGGCCTAGAATTTGGCGAATTTTTCGTCGGTGACTACGGTGCCGACAAATTCCCAACGGTTTTGGATAATTTGATAGAGTACTCAAGAATTTCCACAACACTAATAGTGTGTCTCAGGAAATTTGACTCTAAATCCCAAAACTCTTGATTAGAGAACTTTGCGAAAAGTACCTCCGAGGGTAATGTTTCTATGGGTTCTTTTTTACTACGAGGGTAGATAAGTAAGTCATTACATGGAGAAATGACGAACCGACCCCAGTAAGAAAGGCGTACTCGACTCATTTAGCTCATGAATACTATGGGCATATTGGTCCTATCCAAGGGGTATCACTACGGACTCGAAGTGTCCGTATCGAGTTCGGAGGGTAGTCTTTAGGACATCCTTCCCTAACACTCGAACTGGTGATATTCGGATCTCAGGTCCGTTTCTGAAAGTAACTCTTTCCCTGTGTTTGCTCAATCAACTCGTCTATGCGAGGAAGAGGCAACGATTTCTAAAGGAAATCTTAATGAAGTCTCCGGTCGTTGAGGTACATAAAATGCACTCCATCGACTTCTGGTAAGAATAAGACCGGAGCTCTCATGGGTGAGAAGCCTGGCCTTCTAATCCTAATGTTGAGTAGTTCGCTGTGTTGTCTGGGCTGTTCTTGTATCTTCCGTAGGTGTTTAGACTGAGGGCGATCTGGTTATAAGAGTCGTACTGGTTTCTAAGTTTGTTCACATGCCAAATGCAATTACTTGTAGTCTTGGGCAGTCTCCGTCCTGAAGTTCATACTAGAATTCATACGTGATTCAATGCTCACAATTTTGTGTATACGAGTCATATATAATTAAGACTGATAAGGTAGTCGAATAACTGATTCTTCCTTAATCTCACATCCCATCGAGGGAAAAGAAATTAAAGTGAAATCATCAATTCTAAACCTGTAGAACATTAATTATATAACACTCTCATGCATACAGTCTTCAGTGATAGATCAACCGTATGAATCCTGGAATTGAGCTTGACGTACTACATGAGCAATAATGTGGGGATTCCTTCGGAAAGGAAAAGAACTATAAGGTACTCCTTGTATGAGTACTTCGGTGTTCTGATATAACGGCTTTGCTAAAAGACCGATATCTGAGAAAGAAATGTACTTATGAAGCTGGTATTGCGAGGATCAAATTTACTCGAGTCGTATGATAAAGTCGGAAACATATGGAAACTAAAGGCATTAGATTTGAACATAAGGCATTACAGACAAGACACAACAGTGCAACCATTAACAGAGTTACTGAACTTAGGATTTGCTACAAGACTATTGCTGCAAACAAGGTATACTACAAAAGACAAGTATACGCAGCACGGGCATCCCTAAACGGACGGGATCTCGCAAAAGATAAGACTTTGGTTGCACTAGTTTTGGGATGGTTCATAAGTCTGTTACAACGAAACGCCTAAATTACACTAACGTGGGTCCGGAGTAGACTCTCCTGCGGTGGTGGTTGGTAGTAGACTTTCATCTGTGCCAGCAATTTCTGCCCCTGGGCAGTTCCTTTTGTAGTGACCTATTTTGCCACAACTGTAGCAAACCTGGTTCACACTGGTGTTTGGCACTTGAGCGGCCTGAGCTGTTGGCGTCCTGCAGACACAGGCTGTATGCCCCTTCCTGTTGCAGTGTGAGCACTGCTTCTCCCTACAAGGTCCATGGTGGTGAAAACTGCATTTAATGCATTTTGGGAGACTTCCAGCATAAAGTTTGGCTGGTTTAGGGACAATTGGGATGTCCGAAGGGATGGTAGTTGGAGGTGCTGATGTCGTGGCTGTGAAGGTTGTTACTGGTGGTTGTTTCCTGTTCGCCCTTTGAAGCGACTTGTCCTTAGGTTTATTCCAAGACTTCCGTTTGTTACTTATTGGAATGCTTGTTAACAATCCCACTAACACTTGTGTTGTTAGCGTTCAGGTGGGTCAGAATAGCTGACACGGCAGCCGAGACTGCAGCTTGAAAGGTAGCTGCATCATTCTGAAGAGTTGGTGTTTGGTTGATGGGCTGATCGTCTTTCTTGGGTGACATGATTCTGTTACACCGAAAGAAAATGAATTTGTGAGCGAGAATGGTTGAACCTAGACGTAGTTCGATCGCTCATGAAAAGAATAAAAGTATGTTCTCTAAGGTTCGACCTACATCCCTATGATGCAGTCCTAGTACGGAATGGAAGTATGTTCACGAAGGTTTGACCTACATCCCTATGATGCAGTCCTAGCAAGGATCGGAAGTAAGTTCATGTAATGGTCTCAAGATGTTTGTCGTTCTAGCCGAGGTATCGTTGATTGGCGAATAACGTGATCCAACCATTAAAAGATACTCGGAGATGTCTCCGGAGTTAAATGGCTATAGTCCAATGACTTGACTAGAGCATGTTTCAAATAGACTCTAATGAAAGTATGATAAGAGTATTTGAATAAAGAATGACTCAGAAGTTAGCTGACTGTCAATATCTTTGATATTCATGACGTACAGGTTCGGGAAAATGACCTTGTAAAAGGTCTTACATCATATCCAGAGAAGATAGTTCTTGACAGCATAAAGGGCCTAACTAAAGTACTTACAGTACAAGATAGTTTTATAGAAAATACCACATCGGGCATAGACAGAAAGACGATTCCTTTCTAACAAGGAAAAATAAAGTAAAGTATCTACTACTAGCGACGGTCATCCCTCTGGTGAACTCTCAGTTCAGTCAGTTGGCGTTCCACATCAAGTAGGTGTCTTTCGTACACTCTCTGGCGTACCCGAAGTTCCATGACTTCCGCTCGTGATTCAGCCAATGCTTGCAGCAGGGTTTCATGGTCTCTCTCAATCCTCTCATGAGCATGTTCAAGGCGACTGGTGCGAACCATATGCATTCCTCCATTTGTATCAACTTCTATGATACGTTGTAGAGCTGTCTTACCCTGAATTTCATTTCGGGCAACTCTTCAGATCAGGATTGGCATGATTCTGTCTGCTGAGCCCCCATTGCTCAGGTCATAGAAGCTGCGGTCACCATTAAATGGCATGGGCTGATCTTGTCCTTGGCTCCATGTTTCCAAACATTCCACCCACTCAGGCGTCGGGCCATGAAAAGCCGGACAAGGGTTAGGAATCGGAAAAGGAGATGCCTGGGGTAGGTTCTCAACCTCGGGTTCGGAGATGGCATCGTCTGAAAGGTCGTCAACATGGTGATCATTCAGAGGGATTGGATGATCATCATCTGGTTCTTCTCCAAACCATCCAGCAATCACTTCGTTCGAAAGGAACAGGTTGTCGTGGGGATGGAATCCAGCCATGTTATCTTCGCGAGAATTGGGGTAAGAAAATAATTATTAGGCGAACTATCTAGATAATTATTTAGGAAATCTTCATTAGTCCCATCGCTATTTGTAAAGTGCATACCAGTTATATGTAATCAACACAGGATAGGCCTTCAAATAAGTGACCTCAACTCCAAATTCACAAGGAATAGGGGTAAAGCAAAAATTTCACCGATTCTAAGTCTATAACATCCTAGTTACATATAACTTTAGCGTATCCACTTAGCAATTATCAACTTAGGAATGAAGATTCCATTTTAGTTCTCAAGTATATAGTAATTATAGTAACACAAAACACCCCTATGGTATTTTAGACTTAGGTTCTATTATAATGTTCTCATTTTGGTAATGTTGGTAAGATTTTAGATTTGTTGCCATATCACAACCATTCTTGGGCATGTGCTAATCACTCCTCGGAACAACATAGTTGATCAGGCTATGCCACTCCCAAGACTGACCATACATCCCCGAGCTTACCTGTGATATTCAACAATCGTAATACTTTTGTTCTTGTCATTGTGACACTGATTTTAGTATGAATGCAGGCACGTATACTTTGTTAAATATTTTATTATTTAAAAGTATATTCTATTAGACAAAGTGTTTTACTCCCATGTATTTATAGTTAGTATATCTTTTATGGGTTGATATACTATATTCACTATAAACAAAACTCTGATACCAATCTGTCACACCCCAAAACCACGAACGGTGGAAACGTTCAGGGGTGGAGGACGTCATGTACAGTATCACAACAGTGTAAAGTAGTAAACAAGCAACAACATCATCCATTGCATTAAAAGTAAAGACTTAATACATGTGTGTTATTTCATAATGTACAACAATAATATAAATAATCAAAATAAGGCGAGTCTTGTCTGTGCTCCATCTTCTCAAAAATCTGGCCATCGCACCTGTCTAACTGATGACCTGAGAATACAAGTTATTTTGAAAGCGAGTATCAGCTTTAAAGCTGGTGAATTCATAAGTAATTGAGTGTCATTGTCTTGCTTATGAAAATCTGTTATGAAGGCCAGGTAAGCCTTTAAATGAAAATGTTGATGTAAATGTGAAAACCCTAGAAAATCCCTTATTTCCTATAAGTATGAAATGTAGTCTTCTACCAAGACCTGAATGTTTTGTTATAACAACGTAGTCTTCTACCAAGACCCGAATGTTTTGTAAGTAAAATGATAGCTTTTCCTTTCTATTGACTAGTACTAAAAGTAATTAGTCTAACTCATCGTTTATGTGAAAGTATCACAAAATAAAGTAAACAGGAAAAAAATACTAATGTAAGTGTTATCCCGAGGTACTAGGGCTAACACGACGTATGTAAATGTTATCCCGAGGTACTAGGGCTAACACGAAATATATAACCTAATGAACATCCGAAGATTGTCCAATTTTCCTCTGTAGCAGCAGCAGGGTGGAGGAAGGGTTAGTCCCGTAAAGGTACTCCTAGTATAAGTAATAACCGTAGGCATCCGTAGATGTTCATCACCCACTGTTGCTAACAGATGGGTTCCGGAATGGTTAGTCCCATACGTATATCCCGAGGTACTACAGATAGAGGCCCATCTAGGTATCCCGAGGTACTAGGGATAGGGTCCTGTCTAGATATCCCGAGGTACTAGGGATATGCAGGAAGATTTACACAGAAGGTACTAATAAATCATCCTCGCAATTTGAGATACAAGTATTCATGTTAATGTACACAGTTAAGTGTATCTACGTAAAGGTACTCATGTAATGCGTTCATGTAAGCGTGTTCATGTATCATGTAAGTATATGTAAACGTACTCATGTATCATGTAATCAAATGTAAATGTACTCATGTATCAGGTAATGTACTGGTATAGACTCATGAATGAACTGAATCTTTTGTGATTCCTTGTAATAGGAATTATGTTTGATATCTCCAAATTATCCCTATGATAATTTACTGGAAGGTAATTGGTTGTTCAAGTATGTTTATACACTCTTACTACTCAAGAGTGTGAGAAACTAAATGAAAGTTGTGAACTATAACATCAATACATATATAAGAATATAAGTGTACATGCATTAGTTCAAGAATGTAAAATGGTTTTGTAAGACATCTTATGGGTTTTGAACAATAATTAACAATGACTTGATGTCATTTTTAGTATACATTTCTAAGGTAAAACATTTGATAACAAGGTGTTTTTAAGATTTAAAACCATTTCATGCATCACATTTTGTAGTATGTGAAATCTGTTAAATGACAAACACAGTTATAAAATACATATCAATGATTTAACAAAATATTTGTTTCTACTTGTATTCCCCCCCCCCTTTAAAGCATTTAAAATCATTTAAAACATTGATTAGGGGTATGAACTCACCTGTTGTGAGGGGTTCTAGCGGGTACGCGTGTAGGGATGAGAAGTTCCACGAATGAAGTCGGGAGACACAATAAGTCCTAAATGATATTTAAGGACACATAATGAAATGAATATAGTATTTATTAGAACTATATGGAAGATAACACCTTCCGGGACTACGAAACACCTTGACCAAGTGTTGGAATCACATGTGATTCAACATAGGAAGGTATAAGGGCACACTTATGAGTTTACTACCATGTGTTCGTGGCCCAAGGGAGTTTACGGCCGTAAACTCATGGTCACTCATGGGTTTGTGTAAGTATGAAAGCTAGGGAATGATTTAGGGACATTAGCTCTAGTATAGGATGAGAAAGACCACTTCTTTTGGCACTTTTTGGGGTGTTCACGGCCCAAATGAGTTTACAACCGTAAACTCATGTCCAAATATGTTTATGAGGGTCTTAAAGGTCATAAGGAAGCATTCTAAATTCATGCCTAAGCCTTAGGAAGTGTTTGTGGCACCAAAACACCCCTAACTTGAGTTTTCGGCCCATAAACCATTTGGTCATGTGTTTGCGGCCATAAACACTTGTGGGTGTTGGTATTTTGGTTGTTTTGGATCTTAGACACATCAAGGTAAAGAGCTATGCTAGTCTCTTGGCTTAAGGGTGGCATTTAGGGCACTTTGACACCCAAAAATGGAGTTCATGGCCCAAGAACTTCCTTGGCCGTGAACTCACTTTCACTTTTGATTCTTAATTGTTTTGGTGGTCTGAACATGTAATGGTAGCTTCTAGTTTGAGTTTCAAGGCTTTGAGGGTCATTGGGACACTATTGGCCCTAAAACGGAGTTTACTCTCCAAATGGAGTTTACTCTCCAAGATGTTCTTGGGGAGTAAACTCTCAAATCTTGTTGTTTTGAGTTTGTTTTCTGTTCCTAAACTCATTTGTGTACAAGTCCAAACTAGTTCCATGGCTTAAGGAAAGACTAGGTACCAATTGGCTCTTAAAAAGGAGTTTACTCTCCAATATGTTCTTGGGGAGTAAACTCACAGATCTTGATGTTTTGTCGTGATTTTGATGTTATTAAGCACAATCTAAGCTATATAATAAAACTAGACTGAAGTACTCACGATTTGGGATAAAAACCCGCAGATCCGTGAGAGAGAAAATGGCTTTTCTCTAGTTGGAAATGCGAATAATGAATGAATTTGGTTCAGAATTCTATTTATAGTGGTGAGATATTTTTGGTAGAAAATATTTTTATTCCCGAAATGATTTCTAATATGACAGAGTGTTGGAATAATAGTGTTGCACGAAACCCTAGTGCAACCACTCTCCTGATATCTCCTTAAGTGTAAATCCTGAAAAACTGCCAAACTTATACCCGAAGTCTGGAATTTCCTTGAAACTTTTCTAAGCTCTATTGTCATGATATGGGTTGTTCAAAATGGAAATTTTGGGTTGTCACAAAGAACAATGAAGGAGACTAGAAGGATCTAAAGAAGGTGATTTCCATGTATGAAGAAGTGCGAAATACAATTCACTCTGCTGTTCAAAAGCTTATGGACTGAATAGCTTCGATTGTTTACAAAGGGGGAGGGTTGCCCTATCCGACCTGTTCAGCTAATGACCCTCCACTAGTCAAGCAAGCGTTGGGTGTGAGTGTACACCCATTAAGCGCTATTTTACAGGCAACAACCTTATACCCACCTTATAGACTGGCTTCGTGAATGAGGCCTACTAACGGTAAGACTAGCAGTTTGAGTTATACATATCTATATATATATATATATATATATATATATATATATATACATATATATATTAAGCTTGTAATAATATATAGTAGTATAGGGTTGAATTTTAAACTTGTAAAATTCTAACGGTTTGAAATTTAAATTATTCAATATTAAACTTTTAATCACAAAATTCAAATTTCAAAACTTGAGGGCAAGTTTTGAACTTTTCAAAACAAAAGGGATCAAATAACAAATAATTAAAATTAAACAATTAATTTCATACTTATCTATATTTGACCTAATCCAATCTTAGTCATATGATAATTACCAAATAATTTTAAATAATCCATATTTATCATATAAACAACCAATATTAAAAAGATTTGAAATTATCTATTGTTTTGGCAAGGATAATCATTTAATTAAAGTAAAAATCGGATTTTAACTTATAAAAACAATTTAGGCATCAAATCCAAGACAAAACAACCACTAAATCTCGAAATATCCTCTGCCTGACGCACAAACTCGCAGAGTAGTGCAAACTCGCCGAGTCCAGATACAGACTCGCCGAGTTGAGTCGGGCAGAGGCAAGAAAACTTGATTTTCAGCAAGCAAACAGTTAAAGCATAACATATGATTGAAACCAATCAAGGCTCTGATACCACTGATGGGTTTTATGCATAAGAACAATCCTATGTGCTCATATAAACCCTAATGCTTGGATCTAGGTTTCTCTATTGTACATGCTTTGAATCCAAGACTTACAAAACTAGATCTATCTTATTTAATTCGAAATTATCATAAATACAATAGATCTAAGTGTTGTACCTCTTTCAAGTGGCTTGAATCCTTTTAATCTCTTGATCTTGAGCTTAGAGTCACAATTGTAACTCCTCTAATGGTTCACAAACCCCACAAGCAAGAAGGCAATATGAGAGAGGGCGAGAGATGCTAAAATTGGCTCTAGGGTTTCCTTGGAAGCAAGTGTAGCCGATTTCCATAGCCTACGGGTCTCATTTATACTTGTAGGCTTCTAAGGTTTCAATCAAAACCCTAATGGACAACTTAATCACCAAGCAGCCCACAAAACCTTCTAGATTAGGGCCTTTGGATGAAAATGTGATGGATCCCCATCATAATTTCGTTCCTCCTTAGTCGATTAGGTTCCCCGGCCCAAAACTCAACTATTATGCATTTGACAGTTTATACCCCTTTATTTAATTAATCTCTTTTAGTCACAAAATTAATTCCTAATTAATTTATGACTAATACTAATTAAATAAATATGATTTCTCCTTTAATATATTATTCTTATAATATATTAATAAACCATAATATTCTCTCTTTGTCCTTAAATTACCTTGTCAAGTTGCTTTGGAGAAGGCAACCCAAAAGGAGCATGCATCACCGGGTCAATTACATACCAATTATAGTTATGGGCTTAGACACTAATCCAACAGTCTCCCACTTGGATAAGTCTAGTAACTATATCTCACATATGACTTCAAAATCCGATTAGCAATCGTGGCTCATTTACTTCTCTGTCAACTCTGATAAGCAAACTGTCCATCAGATAAGGGATCATATAATCCTCTGTTCTGGATTTCATGTTGACAACGCTTATTGGCCAGCATTCGTTCCTCGATTTTCGATTTGTTTGACATAGAATTTAGTTGAACACATCAACTTCAATTTGACCGGGCCCGACATATAAGTCAAACCAAATCATCAAGTGGCCAAGATATCACTTTTATTCTCATAGAATAAAACGAATAGATCAACTTCGACTCATATGCATCTATTATTTACTAATTGAATGATGCACAACAATGTGTTTTATAACATCAAGTTACTGATGCATTTACACATCATCAATGCATAACCAACCAACAAACAACAACCATATCTCTATGTTTTAAGACTATATGATATTATCGCTTTGCGATCACTTAAAGTAAAACACCATGAAGTGATACCAACAAACTCGGGTTTATTCCAATGCTCAAATCATATTCATAAACACTCATGAACATTGCAGCAAACCTTTGCTATGCCAAAAACCTTTTAGACAATCTACAAACAATTCATGACAGTCTTCATTCATATCTACTTCCAAAATATGACCGACTGTGGACTGTTTGAATAATCCTATCATTCAGGAAGTCAAAACATGCAAAATGGAAACAATAGATAAATAACCAACACAAGATAATATCTTTACTCATAAATAACACAATTTTATTTATTCATCAAATGTTAAGTACAAACTATCTATTACACGTTTCCTATCTAATCCAAACTTATATCATCCTTTATCCCAATGCTCCTAGCGTGCGACAAGTGTTTGACCCTACTTAGTCCCTTCTTAAGGGGTTCTGCTGGGTTTTCTTCTGATGATACCCTGTTCACAACGAGGAGTCCCTCTTCTACCTGATGTCTGATAAAATGGTATTTTCTGTCGATATGTCGAGATCTGCCTTGATCTATTGGTTCCGTGGTTAAGGCAACCGCTCCAACATTATCACAGAAAATTACCATCGGCTCCTTTATGGATGGCATAAATCCAAGGTCTTCAATGAAGTTCTTCAACCATATAGCCTCCTTTGACGCTTTGCTTGCCACAATGTGCTCTGATTCACACGTTGAATCAGCCACGGTCTCCTACTTGGAACTTTTCCAAGTCACTACTCCTCCATTTAGGGTAAAGACCCAGCCCGAATGCGATCGGTAATTATCCCGATCCATCTGAAAACTAGCGTCACTATACCCACGTACCCTTAAGTCATCACTCCCACCGAGGACTAGAAACCATTCCTTGGTCCTTCGTAGGTACTTAAGAATATTCTATAATCCAATGGGGTCTACCAGGGTTCCCATGATATCTGCTGACCATGCTCAAAGCAAAGGCCACATCAGGGCGAGTACAAGTCATAGCGTACATGATAGAGCCTACTGCGGAAGCGTAAGGTACTCAGCTCATATCAGCTATCTCTACCTCTGTACTCGGGCTCTGTGTCTTACTCAGCTTGGTATTGCTTTGGATTGGCAACTCCACTTTCTTGGAATTTTCCATACTAAAACGCTTTATTACCTTATCCAAGTATGTATTCTGACTGAGTCCTATCAGTCTCTTTTCTCTGTTTCTTACTATCCTTATTCCTAGAATATAAGCAATCTCTCCGAGGTCCTTCATAGCGAAACATTTCCCAAGCTAGGACTTGACCTCCTGCAAGGTTAGGAGAACGTTTCCTACGAGTAGTATGTCGTCGACATACAATACGAGGAAGCTCACTATACTCCCACTGGCTTTGACATATACACAAGATTCATCTTCGCTTCGTAGAAAGCCAAACTCTTTAACTTTCTCGTCAAAACAAAGATTCCATCTGCGAGACGTTTGTTTCAATCCGTAAATGGATTTCTCAACCTTGCATATTCTATTCGGATGCTTCGCATCGACAAAACCCTCTGGCTGATTCATGTAAACGTCCTCAGCCAACTTTCCATTAAGGAAAGCGGTTTTTACGTCCATCTGCCATATTTCATAATCATGAACCGCAGCTATTGCAAGCATTACCCTAATAGACTTTATCTTCGCAATTGGTAAAAAGGTCTCATCGTAGTCAACTCCGGGAATTTGAGTAAAGCCCTTCGCAACCAATCGCGCTTTATAAGTATGCACTTTCCCATCCATTTCCATCTTCTTCTTGAAGATCCATTTGAACCGGACTGTCTTATGACCCGGTACATTATCAACCAAATTCCAATCTTGGTTGCTATACATGGACTGAATCTCCCTGTCCATCGCCTCCTTCCATTTAGCAGACTCCGAGCCTGCCATGGCTTCCTTGTAGCTGCTAGGTTCGTCCAAATTTACTAGTGTACTATCACTAATAACTGTATCCCCTTCAGTAGTAATATGAAATCCATACAACTGGGGTGGAACACTAGCCCTAGTGGAATGTCGAAGAGGTAAGGACTCGTCAACAGGTTCTACAGGAGTTTCCTCCTCAGGTTGAGTGCCAGTGTCAGAGGCTCCTTCATCGCTTTGATCTTGAATCTCTTCAAGTTCAATTTGCCTCCCACTGTCTTCTTGGCTTATCAATTCCCTTTCTCAGAAAACTCCTCTTCTAGTAATGAAGACAACATTGTCACTCGGTCTACAGAAAAGATAGCCAAAAGACTTCTCCAGATAGCCGATGAAATAACACTTCTCACTACAAGGTTCGAGTTTGACCCCAAAACTTGATATGTGCCAATGAGGGAGCTTTCCCTATCCAAATCTCGTGAGGAGTCTTGGTAACCTTCTTGGTGGGAACTACGTTAAGGATATGGGCGACAGTCTCTAAGGCATACCCCCAGAAAGCTATCAGTAACAAAGTCCGACTCATAATAGAATGAACCATGTCCAAAAAGGTCTGATTACATCTCTCGGCCACACCATTCAATTGTGGCGTCCTTGGAGGCGTCAATTGCGAAACAATTCCACATTCTTTTAGATAGTCATGAAACTCAAGACTTAGGTACTCTTCTCCTCGGTCTGACCAAAGCATCTTGATTTTCCTGCCCAGCTGATTCTCCACTTCATTCTTTAAATCTTTGAACTTTTCAAAGGTTTCTGACTTTTGCTTGATTAAGTAGATATATCCATATCTGCTATAATCATCTGTAAAAGTCACGTAGAAGCGGCAAGCATCCCTTGTGGTGGATCTAAAGGGCCCACACACATCGGTGTGTATGAGATACAATAGGCCCTCACCCCTTTCAAAAGTGCCAGTAAAGGGTGACTTGGTCATCTTCCCAAGTAAACAAGATTCACACGTGTCATCATCCCTACGGTCGAATGACTCCAACACTCCATCCTTTTGGAGTTGGGCTATGCGTTTCTTGTTGACATGGATAAGACGACAATGCCACAAGCATGCTTTGTCTATGTAACATCCAAGATTTCAAAACAATTAAAACTTTTCAAAATCACCCATTTTATTAACGTTGTTACAAAAAGGTTTTCAATACATTATTAAACAGAGTAATTTCCCAGGTTCATATCATAAAACACCAACGCGAGGAACGGTACGATCACGCCTTTGCCTTGCCACAGACTCTTGAGAACCTGAAACATAAAACCACAACTGTAAGCCCGAAAGCTTAGTGAGATACCCCCAGAATACCAACCACATATACGCCTTTCCAGGCCCTGACCTTCCGGTCCATGTGTCTCAGGGGACTTCCGTCCCTGCTGGGTAAACCTTCCGGTCCTACCCACGCCGACCTTCCAGTCCATCACACAACATAATCGCCTTCCGGCCCATAACATATCGCCTTCCGGCCCATAAGCATAAAATGCACATATAACATAACAAACAATCACATAACAGTTCATAGACAACAATCGATCACAGATCACATATCATAGCATTACTCTAACAAGATACCGGTCTAGCCGGTCACTATCATAACATTAGTCTATGAATCAGTCAACATACTAAATGCATACATACGCCTTTCCAGGCCATGACCTTCCGGTCCACATAGTAATGCCTTCCGGCCCGTAACATATAATGCCTTCCGGCCTGTAACATATAATGACAACTTTCCGGATTTCCATCCGGTAAAAAGGGTCGGCCTTGGTGCCATAAACCCTAGCGATATAGTGAGGATAACTCACCTCGAAACTGCCGACTGAACAGATAGCTCAAGCTGCTCCGATCACTGATACGATCTCCACTCCTGGATAGCCGCCAATGCACTGAACTCAAACGATAAACAACAATTACCAAAATACCCCTGGAACCACTAGTCAATCATTGATCAAAGACAAGGTCAAAGTCAACCCCTGACTGACCCTACTCGTCGAATCAACCCTGTGACTCGCCGAGTCCCCATACTCAGAACTTCACTCAACCCGCGACCTAACTCGCCGAGTCACCCCAAGACTCGCCGAGTTCAACGACTCTGAGTCTGCTCGTCCTTGACTCACCGATTCCTTAAGATTCCCTTCCTACACGTCGAGTATCCCCTTTTTACTCGACGAGTTTCTCCTGGAAGAGTCGCGGGGCCACCCCGACTCCACTCGCCGAGTCTGAAGAACAACTCGGCGAGTCCCAGTCAATCTTCAAGCCACTCGCCGAGTCTGAAGAACAACTCGGCGAGTCCATGCCATGCAGACGAGCAACTGCTTCCTGAAATACGTATGGTCCCGAAATACACAATCATGGGACCTTCTGGACCTCTAACCATCCTATTACTGGGTTACAAACGTTTGGGTAACAATATAATAATCCATCTAATCACCAAATGGGTTTCATAAACCCTAAATTCGTGCACACATCAATATAGAAGAAATGATCCGAGATATTACCTGAATAACACCCTCTCAGTGTCCCCAAACCTCAGAACTCGATCTCCTTGATATTCCTTTGGCCAAAACTCTTCTTCTTCTTGCCTAACAAATTCTTCAAGGCTCCACTAGCTTTCTCTCCTGCTCTTGACGTCCACAACGATTAGGGTTCTTCTCAATCGGCCAAAAGACGGACAATGACGGCCTAAGAGGCGTTATATACGATCCAACACCAAACGGCTAGGGTTTCTGCTGAACAGCGTCGACTCGCCGAGTCCATATCTGGACTCGTCGAGTCCAGTCGCGAACCCGCGACCAAGTCTGCGGTCCTACTCGGCGAGTCTAGGCTCCAACTCGCCGAGTCCCTTCTCAAAACACCCCTAAATCATAGTTATATCGATATTTGAAATTCCGGGCTGTTACAACTCTCCCCCACTAGAACTAGACTTCGCCCTCGAAGTCTCATTCTGAAAATAGCTCCGGATGCTGCTCCCGCATCTCACGTTCCAGCTCACCGGTCATTCCCGGCCCATCCGGTGCTGCCACCGAATTAATACTAGAGGTATCTCCTTATACCTCATAGCCTCGATCTTCCAATTTTTGATGACCACTGATCTCTCCGCATAATTCAGGCTCGCATCCCCTGAATATCCTCTAATGGAACCACTGCCGACTCATCGGCTATACACTTCCTCAGTTGCGACACATGAAAAGTGTCGTGGATCTGCCCCCACTCCGCTGGCAACTCAAACCGACAGGCTACCCGGCCTATCCTTGCAATCACCCGAAATGGCCCAATGTACCGGGGGCCCAACTTGCCCTTCTTCTTGAATCGAATCACTCCTCTCCGAAGAGAGGCCTTCGGGAGTACGAAGTCACCGACCTGAACTCAAGCTCGGACTGGCGTCTGTCTGCATAACTTTCCTGTCGGCTCTGGGCAGTCAATAACCCCTATCTAACCTGCTGAATCGGCTCTGCCGACTGAAGCACGATCTCTGTACTGCACATCACTCTCTGTAACCGAAAATTACCCAAGATGCAACTCTGCTTTAAATCTCAACGATCACTCGACCCATAAGGGTTAGGAAACCATGAACCACCAGATTCCCGATCCATAGCCCACTTTGTCCATTCCGGACCGACTGAGAGATCCATTCTCACTCTCGGAGCAACTCTCACAAGTTCTCCTCTTGCCATCACATACACATTCTGAACTAGTCCCAACACCCGCAGGTTGGAAGACCCGATACACTGATGATATCCTCGAACATCTCCCAAGATGAACCACTACATCCACCCTACACTCTGATCAGAATCACACTGAGAATTTAAGATTCTCTTTCTCCCTGCATCCTTTCTGAGCCTCAACAAACATCCAAACCGGATGGGTTCCTACTTCGCTGCCACGAACACGATGCTCGAAGCCATACTCGAAATACTCTAACCATAACTCTGCTCTGCAGCTTTCATTCTCGTGAACTTGCACTCCCCTTTGGAGTTACACACCTTTCTCTTTTCCTTCCAAGGGACCCTCTTGGCCATAATGCCACTCCAACCGGTGCCACGGTGCTTGCCCCAAGCGACACCACCCTTTTTCGTAACCGTTATTCACATACCCTGGTTATCATTGCAGGGGCTCTCAATCCCATGCACTCTCTTCACTCATCAAAATCACTGCCTCAGCTAAACAAGATTACTAACCCGGGGCCAGACCTTCCAATGCAACCACACTGTAACATACACGATCCGCAATTTCAAACTGATCCAGCAATACCAACAGAGCCTCCAGCATGACTGGATCGACTCTCATAACACATACTAGCCACTCGAGGCTATATCTCTGTGGGTCCGTACACCCAAACTCTGCGAACCCTCAGGTTCTAACTCTGGGAACCTTCCGGTTCCAACTCTAGAACATGCACAACATAATCCCGTGGGATTAATACAGTACAACCCATCGCGTACCTCAAACATACCAATACTCTGATCGCATAACCTTGGTTACTTACTCAAGCTTGATCCCGGCCTTCTCTCAGGCCTCCACAATCAAATGCCCCAGGTCTGTATCCCGCCCCGCATACCCGACACTCGCTCTCGTCGGCCTATACTCTGAGCTGACAAACACTGCTGAATCCCATCAGCTAAGCACCCTCACATACTCATCGATCTCCTGGAGAATTCTCCAATTCTCCCCCACTAAAGCACTGACTAGCTGCCACCGATCGTCATTAATGACCTTTCAGAACAATCCTCCACAGAGAGAACATTTACACACTGACTGCTTCCCACAAGCATAAGCAACCCTCAGCAAAACACATCTCCTCCCTGATCAACCCACTCAAAAGAATCCGATCTTTCAATCACCCACTCTACGACTGCAGATGCTACCCGACATTCAACCCAGTGCCGCATCTCCACTAATAACCCTCATGAACAATAACCCACGGAATTCCCAACAATAACCCGCAACCAAACCCACAGCCTGCCAAAGGATGAATACCGCATCGAAAACCGCACTAGGCTACCGGCACCAAAACACCAACTATAACCATACCAAACCATCGGGGAACAACGAATGCCAAAGCGAAAACCTGAAGCACCAATCCATAACCATGCCCAACCCGCGAAACAACGAATACCGCATCGAAATCCTCACAAGATACCAGCACAAACAATACGCCACAATCAACGCAAGCTAACCAAGACATCAAGAAAGCCTCATACCCGCAGCTACCTCCGGCTCTGCTCCGTCTCCCTCTGCCGCAAGCTAATAAGCACGACCCTGAGCCCTTGGGGCTCCACTCCATCCTGTCCTCCTCCTGAACTCCTCAAGGTGGCCGGTGCTAGAGCCTGCACCGGTCCTGCAGAAAGCTGTGGACAATTGACCCTCAAATGTTCAACCTGCCGACACTGATAACAAATCCTCAAATCCCGAGTTGGCACTGACTGCCGACAATCCCGTGCACCGTGCCCTTCCTTTCTGCACTTGCGGCATGCACCACCGGACCAACAAGCTCTGGTGTCATCCCTCCCACACTTCCCACAAGTGTGGCCGCTCCGATCCCCCATTCTAACATCTACGGTCCTGGACCGTTTCGGCGCCGACTGCGACTGCATCGGGGCCTGCCTCAGCTCACGCAACCGCAACTCAACCTCTAACTCATGCCACATGGCGGCCTCCTGCAACTCCAACAAGGTCTCACACTTCTGCGCAGACACGAACTGTCTGATATCCCTCTTGAGCATACTCAGATATCGGAACATCTGAGCCTGCTCCAAAACGAACTCAGGGCAAAACATCGCCCTCTCAATAAACATCCTGGTGATCTCAGTCACCGACTCCCAATCCTACTTCAGCTCAAGGAACTCCCGAGCCCATCTCTCCCTCTCATCTCGCGGAACATAGCGAGTACTGAACATCTCTCTAATTGCTCTCCCTGAAACCGCAACCCTCTGCGCGTCGAAAAATGACCTCGTGGTCAATCTCCATCAATCCTTCGCTCCTAGCCTCAACAGGTTCAGAGCACACCTCACTCTTTGATCAGCAGGGCACAAACTCGTGGAGAAATACCGCTCCACGTCTGATAACCATCTCATAGCAACAATCGGGTCCTGAACCCTATCGAATGTGGGAGGCTTCTTATAATAGAAGTCCCGATACTGAAAACCCCAGCTAGCTCCTCCCCTTGCCGCTGCTACAGTCGTTGTAGCCGCCGCGGCAACCGTCTCTGCGAGAGCCGCATATCGCTCATTGAAATACTCAATCACGGCGGTCTCGATTGACCCAAAAAACTCCGGCAACTCAGCCCGAAACAATGCAGTAACCCCATCACGCAGGATCTCATGAATCCTCGCATCCCGCTCGCTCATGCTCGTCCGACCGATAACCTTCGACGACACTGATCCACCCGGAACTCGCTCTCCAGCTCCCGATCCTGATCCGGATCCACTATCATAATGCCTCGAAATCTCCACACTGAAGGTACCCTACCAATCTCAGACACTTCCCAAAATCCTGGGATCCAACTCTCGCAACCCCACCCTAGAGACCATGGTTTCCCTGATACGCGTATGGGTCCTGTGCTTTCAGTAGTACGGGCCCATACTACCTTCCACACCTACCCATATTTGTATGAAGTACTACCACAATACCCTAGGGAACATGCATAACAACTATCAATTCTCACCACTAGAGAAACACTGAGAACATCCCATAAGGGACCCTAGGCTACAGGCATCACATATCAGGCAACATTATCATGAATTCCTGAAGATCCCTAGCCTAACTCTAGCATGCTGTTCTATCAAGCTCAAATAAACAAATATCATGTATGGTATCTTGGGGTTACTTACTGGCTCCGGCTGATCGTACCTCCGCGTCCTCCTTTTACCAAATTCGAAAACCATTTTAATTTTTCTTTTTAAAATCCTCCTCGATTTGAGACTGGAGTCACACGAAGGTTTCCCCAATTCACTCAAACCAAGGCTCTGATACCAACTTGTAACATCCAAGATTTCAAAACAATTAAAACTTTTCAAAATCACCCATTTTATTAACGTTGTTACAAAAAGGTTTTCAATACATTATTAAACAGAGTAATTTCCCAGGTTCATATCATAAAACACCAACGCGAGGAACGGTACGATCACGCCTTTGCCTTGCCACAGACTCTTGAGAACCTGAAACATAAAACCACAACTGTAAGCCCGAAAGCTTAGTGAGATACCCCCAGAATACCAACCACATATACGCCTTTCCAGGCCCTGACCTTCCGGTCCATGTGTCTCAGGGGACTTCCGTCCCTGCTGGGTAAACCTTCCGGTCCTACCCACGCCGACCTTCCGGTCCATCACACAACATAATCGCCTTCCGGCCCATAACATATCGCCTTCCGGCCCATAAGCATAAAATGCACATATAACATAACAAACAATCACATAACAGTTCATAGACAACAATCGATCACAGATCACATATCATAGCATTACTCTAACAAGATACCGGTCTAGCCGGTCACTATCATAACATTAGTCTATGAATCAGTCAACATACTAAATGCATACATACGCCTTTCCAGGCCATGACCTTCCGGTCCACATAGTAATGCCTTCCGGCCCGTAACATATAATGCCTTCCGGCCTGTAACATATAATGACAACTTTCCGGATTTCCATCCGGTAAAAAGGGTCGGCCTTGGTGCCATAAACCCTAGCGATATAGTGAGGATAACTCACCTAGAAACTGCCGACTGAATAGATAGCTCAAGCTGCTCCGATCACTGATACGATCTCCACTCCTGGATAGCCGCCAATGCACTGAACTCAAACGATAAACAACAATTACCAAAATACCCCTGGAACCACTAGTCAATCATTGATCAAAGACAAGGTCAAAGTCAACCCCTGACTGACCCTACTCGTCGAATCAACCCTGTGACTCGCCGAGTCCCCATACTCAGAACTTCACTCAACCCGCGACCTAACTCGCCGAGTCACCCCAAGACTCGCCGAGTTCAACGACTCTGAGTCTGCTCGTCCTTGACTCACCGATTCCTTAAGATTCCCTTCCTACACGTCGAGTATCCCCTTTTTACTCGACGAGTTTCTCCTGGAAGAGTCGCGGGGCCACCCCGACTCCACTCGCCGAGTCTGAAGAACAACTCGGCGAGTCCCAGTCAATCTTCAAGCCACTCGCCGAGTCTGAAGAACAACTCGGCGAGTCCATGCCATGCAGACGAGCAACTGCTTCCTGAAATACGTATGGTCCCGAAATACACAATCATGGGACCTTCTGGACCTCTAACCATCCTATTACTGGGTTACAAACGTTTGGGTAACAATATAATAATCCATCTAATCACCAAATGGGTTTCATAAACCCTAAATTCGTGCACACATCAATATAGCAGAAATGATCCGAGATATTACCTGAATAACACCCTCTCAGTGTCCCCAAACCTCAGAACTCGATCTCCTTGATATTCCTTTGGCCAAAACTCTTCTTCTTCTTGCCTAACAAATTCTTCAAGGCTCCACTAGCTTTCTCTCCTGCTCTTGACGTCCACAACGATTAGGGTTCTTCTCAATCGGCCAAAAGACGGACAATGACGGCCTAAGAGGCGTTATATACGATCCAACACCAAACGGCTAGGGTTTCTGCTGAACAGCGTCGACTCGCCGAGTCCATATCTGGACTCGTCGAGTCCAGTCGCGAACCCGCGACCAAGTCTGCGGTCCTACTCGGCGAGTCTAGGCTCCAACTCGCCGAGTCCCTTCTCAAAACACCCCTAAATCATAGTTATATCGATATTTGAAATTCCGGGCTGTTACAGTCTAGACTAGTAGACAAATAAATATTCAAAACATTATTTCGTAAATTATCAACAACCATCAAAGATTCATAAATCCCATTACGAGGTAATGCATTGAAGTAAAAGACACCATTCAAATAAACATCAATAGAACCATTACTATTATGAAAAGAGTATCTGAAGCCTTGTCTAAACAATCCATGAAATAAAATAATGTTTCTTGCCATATCTGGCGAATAACATCAATTGTTTAAATCTATCCCTAACCCATTACTTAACACTAAAGAATAAACATCGACTTTGGTCACATGCGACGATCTTCTGTTTCCGATAATCAGGTTCATCTTTCCATGTTCCACCTCCCTACTTCTTTTTAGGCCCTGCATATCAGAACAAATGTGGTAACCACACCCTGTATCAAGAACCCATGATGTAGCAAATGATGAGTTATTAGATTTAATAGAATACATACCTGCAAAGGTGGGATTAATCTTCCCATCCTTTATATCTTGGAGATACTGAGGGCATCTTCGTTTCCAGTGGCCCTTTTGGTGACAATAGAAGCACTCTGCTTCCTTGGGATCGGAGGAGGGTTTAGCAGGGCCTGCTTTGGTCCCACTTGAGGATGAACCATCACGGGGCTTCCCATTTTTGTGGCTCTTACATGGAGCCTTCCTCTTTTTATCCTTTCCCTGACCTATTGCCCTCAAAGGAATGGCCACATCAACGGAAGATGCTCTAGATTTTTCTTTGAGGTTGCTCTCAGCAGTCCCCAAAAGTCCTTGGAGCTTTCTCAAGGAGACCTCTTCCTTGTTCATGTGGTAGGTCATCCTAAACTGGTTGTAGCAGGAGGGCAAGGAGTGGAGGATTATATCGATAGCCGAATCCTCATCCAACTTAACATTAAGTTTGAGAAGACGATCAACATACCTCTGCATTTTCTGCAAATGAGAGGTTAGGGATTCTCCACTCCCCATCTTAGCGGTGATCATGTTAGTAATGATCTCAGAGCGCTCTTGCCACGCGCTCTGGTGATACCTGTCTAGCAAATCCTGATGCATTTCATACGGATACATGTCCTCATAGGACATTTGGAGTTCGAGGTTCATAGTGGCCAGCATGATGCAGTGAACTTTCGTAGCATCACGCTCGTGGCCCTCAAAGGCGGCCAACTCTTTAGGATTGGCAACATCAAGGATGATATTTTCAAGCTTTTCATCGAGGGCATATTCTTTGTCCTCGTAGCGTGTGATCAGGCGAATATACCTCATCCACTCGTTGAAGTTTGAACCATCAAATGTCAGCTTTTGACACAGGTTCATCAACGAGAATGACCCATAAGCGTTGTTGTTGTTGTTTGCAGACATCTGAAAAGAAAAGGAACAAAGTTTGATTAGAAATGAATCCCTAATTAAACACCAAAATGAGAAATTCGGGCTAGGATCCAACAACATTATGTACAACTTAGAAAGGGATGTCGTACTAAAAGTAAATAATTTGAAGGTAAGTGAATGACGATTCAATAATTCTCACCATGAAAAACGAAAAAGACATTTAGGTTTTAAATGTATTGAAAACTCCTAGATCTTTGAGATTAATTGAACTTTTCAATGACATGTTTAAATCTCGATATGCACTTCAAATTTGCGACTGGGATACCGAGGGTCGCAAACAAGTTATGAATAACCACGCGAATCTACATGGTGCACTCAATGTCTCTATCACCTAATCAATGTGCCGGTATACCATACACGCTCCATTGATCTATGACAAACATCGAGTCACCCTTCGCTACCAATGTCATCCCCAAATTGATATGCCGGTTACTCACACGCGCTACACCAATGTTTGACAAGGGTACGAAGTGTAATTCCATGGATTAGCATCATTTTCACATTTTACCCTAAAGTAACTAAGATTGGGAATTTGTAAAACATGTAGTTACCTTGTATCTTACATTATACTTTTATTGAGGAGAGGGTTGCCCTATCCTACCCGTTCGGCTAACGACCCTCCACAAGTCAAGCAAGCGGTGGGTGTGAGTGTACACCCATTAAGCGTCATTTTATAGGCAACAACCTTATACCCACCTTATAGACTAGCTTCGTGAATGAGGCCTACTAACGGTAAGACTAGCAGTTTGAGTTATATATATATATATATATATATATATATATATATTAAGCTTGTAATAATATATAATAGTATAGGGTTGAATTTTAAACTTGTAAAATTCTAAGGGTTTGAAATTTAAATTATTCAAAATTAAACTTTTAATCACAAAATTCAGATTTCAAAACTTGAGGGCAAGTTTTGAACTTTTCAAAACAAAAGGGATCAAATAACAAATAATTTAAATTAAATATATATATATATATATATATACATATATATATATATATATATATATATATATATATATATATATATATAAGCTTGTAATAATATATAATAGTATAGGGTTGAATTTTAAACTTGTAAAATTCTAAGGGTTTGAAATTTAAATTATTCAAAATTAAACTTTTAATCACAAAATTCAGATTTCAAAACTTGAGGGAAAGTTTTGAACTTTTCAAAACAAAAGGGATCAAATAACAAATAATTTAAATTAAACAATTAATTTCATAATTATCTATATTTGACCTAATCCAATTTTAGTTATATGATAATTACCAAATAATTTTACATAATCCATATTTATCATATAAACAACCAATATTCAAAAGATTTGAAATTATCTATTGTTTTGGCAAGGATAATCATTTAATTAAAGTAAAAATCGGATTTTAACTTCAAAAAACGATTTAGGCATAAAATCCAAGACAAAATAGCAACTAAATCTCGAAATATCCTCTGCCTGACGCACAAACTCACTGAGTCAGCTCTGAACTCGCCGAGTAGGGCCAACTCGCCGAGTCCAGATACTGACTCGCCGAGTTGAGTCGGACAGAAGCAAGCAAACCCGATTTTCAGCAAGAAAATAGTTAAAGCATCACATAAATTGAAACCAATCAAGGCTCTGATACCACTGATGGGTTTTATGCATAAGAACAATCCTATGTGCTCATACAAACCCTAATGCTTGGATCTAGGTTTCTCTATTGTACATGCTTTGAATCCAAGACTTACAAAACTAGATCTATCTTATTTAATTCGAAATTATCATAAATACAATAGATCTAAATGTTGTACCTCTTTCAAGTGGCTTGAATCCTTTTAATCTCTTGATCTTGAGCTTAGAGTCACAATTGTAACTCCTCTAATGGTTCACAAACCCCACAAGCAAGAAGGCAATATGAGAGAGGGTGAGAGATGCTAAAATCGGCTCTAGGGTTTCCTTGGAAACAAGTGTAGCCGATTTCCATAGCCTAGGGTTCTTATTTATACTTGCAGGCTGCTAGGGTTTCAGTCTAAACCCTAATGGACAGCTTAATCACCAAGCAGCCCACAGAACCTTCTAGATTAGGGCCTTTGGACAAAAATATGATAGATCCCCATCATAATTTCGTTCTCCCTTAGTCCATTAGGTTCCCCAGCCCAAAACTCAACTATCATGCATTTGACAGTTTATACCCCTTTATTTAATTAATCTCTTTTAGTCACCAAATTAATTCCTAATTAATTTATGACTAATACTAATTAAATAAATGTGATTTCTCATTTAATATATTATTTTTATAATATATTAATAAACTATAATATTCTCTCTTTCTCCTTAAATTACCTTGTCAAGTTGCTTTGGAGAAGGCAACCCAAAAGGACCATGCATAACAGGGTCAAGTACATACCAAATATAGTTACGGGTTAGACACTAATCCGACGAGGTGATCCATTAAGATTTATTCGTGATGGGTGGCCTAAAGCGGAAAATATTGTGATAAATGTCAATAAGCGATGTTATAAATGGTATAAGATCTAACACACATGTCGATAGGTTCGACAAGGACGTCAAAATTCAAAAAGGAAGTGAAGGTAGGTGGTTACTTGCATACCTAATCTGTCACACCCCCAACTGGAGGTGGAAACATAGAGGTGAGCGTGTCGAGAATGGATCATAATCAAATCATAACTTGAACAGTACTCAAATAATATAATATTACAACTTTTAATATTATAAAATAAGTCTTACATTGTCGAGTACATTGTAGCATAACATCATATATAAAAGCAATGACCTTAACACATAGGCAATATCAGAAGTGCGAAATAAAAGATCCATAATGTCCGTAAGTGTGAAACTTCAGCTCTTTAAGTTCCTAAGAATACATGTTTTTTAAGATACATCAACAAAAATTGTTGGTGAGTTCCACAAGTTTTGACTCAAAGTAACTTTATAACCAAAAGTGCATATTTTGAGTGTAAGAGTGTTCACTAAGTTACTTGTAATCCTATAAGTTCATGTGTTAACTTGTTTAGTATATTATAAAAGTATACATAAAAACCTTTTTGTTATTCGGATCATAAGTTCATTTGCTAACTTATATAAATATATTTGTATCGTCGTAAAAGTGTTTAATAGTTTAGTTAAGTTTCAAACCGTCTTAACTTATGGATTTTAGATTGTACTATGAGATTTTTCTATGAGCCTATAACCAAGCTGCTGGACGAAACAGGGTTTCGTCTAACATCACAACGCTTCATTATCGTCGTGGAAAATACAAAAGAAACAGTTTTGACCATGGGTGGGGCTGTCAACTCATACAGATGTATACACAATGTTTTCTCTCACAAAGATAAGCGGTTATATAATGGAGGGCCTTAGTAAGTTTTTATCCTTTAATGAAGAGACAACTCATATACTTATTCCTGAGTTTACATATCTAAAAGTGTGTGTGTATTTTAGTCCAAATCTTTAGTTAAAAGGTTTATTTGACTATTATTCATTCGCCGAGTTCAACTTATTAAAAATGTAGATCTACGTCTTAAACATTATATTAATAAGTTCATTATACTTGATAATCATTTTTTGTTTAAAAACTATATCGAAGCTTTCTAACAAAAATCAGGCACCATAATGGCTATGCTTTGACCAAAATTCGGTTTTACATAAATGAAAAACCAACAATAGCTATAATTGTACAAGCTCACAAAGCATTAAAATATATCATTTTGTAATAAAAACGACTTTTAACTACTTTTTGACAGCTATATATTTATAAACGACCAAAGCTTATAAATATACATATAATAGCTATCTTTTGTTGTTTGAAACGTATAACACACACACACACACATATATATATATATATATATATATATATATATATATATATATATATATATATATATATATATATGTGTGTGTGTGTGTCTGTGTGTGTGCGCGCGTGTGTGTGTTAAACGACTAAAGCTTTTAAATATACAGATTACAACTATATTTTGTTGTTTGAAATGTTATATATATATATATATATATATATATATATATATATATATATATATATATATATATAGGGAAGGGTTATATGGAAAATAAATAATTAGGACAACACATGTTGGAACCATTGAAAGCATGACAACATATCACTTTGGTGTAACTACATAAATAACTTCCATAGTACATTGTTTATGAATAAATAAATGGACACGTGTCACTTGATCATTGGTTCCGGCATATGTTGCCCTAATTATTCATTTTCCACTGAACCTACTTCTATATATATATATATATATATATATATATATATATATATATATATATATATATATATATATATATATAGTTAGTTAGATCGATCTAGTTTGTTTTTACTAGCGTATATATAGTTATGGCCTAAAAATTAATTCATATACACTTTAGACTAAAAATAACCGGTTAATATAAATGAAAAGACATTTTGCACATCTATTCTCCCCCATAATATAAAAGCATTGAAAGGGGCCATAGAACTCACCCTCTAAGCGCAAGAAATGTTCGTTGGTGAGATACGGTTGTTTAGCATTTTTCAGACTTTTGATCGGGAAGCTTTTTGGGCAAACTGAGTTATAGGGTTTTTAGATATGCTTAATAGGAGCCCAACAAAATACTTTTCATGTAAAACTAGATAGGAAACCCCGCTTTGCGGGGGTTGGATTCGCCACTAATGTCAAAGAAAACCGACAGGATCCTCAGTATATCGTTGATGATTTGATGACCATTGCTGATATTGGTATCAAAATGTAAGTATGTTGCTATTATGGGTAACAAATATAGTTACAATAAATTGAATTTGAATAATACAATCGATGACACCTCTATTTCTATTCCTACCATCATCACCTCCAATTCTAGTTACAAAAAACCCTTCTTATCCAGAAATGATCAAGTTACCCCTATTTCCTTTCCTGCCATCGTCACCTCCCATCCTAGTTACCGAAATGACCAACTTTTCTATGCAACTCCATGTTAAAGTAAGACAACCATCTGCCCATAGTACATGTCAAAAAACTTGCACACCTTATCCAAAAAAAACAAAAAAACTAAAGTACATTGCCAATATCAAGAACTTCCAATTAACCTGGAACACGTCTGTGAAAAATATATAAAGTTATGACAACCAATTTTTTATATAAAATATATATTTGTTCTTATCTTTTGCTTTATACATAAATTGCATACACACGTGGTATAACAGCAAGATCGGTGTCTGATAAGCTCAATTTGGCATCTTCTCCTGATGACATATCAAATTATAAGAAAATGAAACTTGTGTAAAGAAAATCATAAAATAATTATTGCGAGCCTTTGATCTAGAAAACACATATTTGGATATCGTCTCCGATTGTTGGATACTCCAATGCATATCATCAACTATAAATGGTGATATCAATGAAGTTAGGCATTTACAACTTTTTATTACCCGCAAGGATGAATCTGGAGCAGCGAAAATATTTATAGCTTTTTTATTACCTGATTAACAGTGGTAAATGCTCCATGCAGGTTTTGAGGTTGTATTTCTGGTATGTAAGCTGGTACCTGTTTATTATTCAAAATTGACACCTTTTTTAATGTTACAGAAAACAGTATACAAAAAAACATTTCAGAAATTGGTGTGACAGAATGCAGATGATGTTACAATTACCACATAAGAGAGAACCCCAATTCCATATCCTATCAACAGTCTTCCAACATCCAGCAACCAAGAAAACTTTTTTAAAGTAATTACAAAAGTGATAAGATGAATGAGTACACAAAAATGCAACATAACAGAAAAAAATTGAGAAGGAATTGCCTTGGAATATAGAATTTCTAACCAACCCAACAAACAAAACATTTTAGAAAGCCCCCTGGTCTGATTATCAGATCAAATTAAACTAATTGAATGGAACTGGACCTATGAATTAAGAGAAGCCTAATTAAATGACCTTAAAATAAGATGTTTTTATGTATGTCTCAATAAGGCATTTCATCTAACGGCTGGCCTGCAACTGAGAAGTGGAAAACAAAATCAAGCAATCAAAATTAGAAACGATATCCATCTATATGAACAATTGAAAAATAATAAATGAGGTGTGAGTTATTGTAAGAAGATCTGGAGCTTCTAGCACCATTTTCGATTCCTATCCTGTCATCTCTTTTTCATCTTCACCTGTAAATTAGATATAACCATCAATATATGTTAAAAACATGAATTCATATATGTACTTGGGCTTTATAAACTTTTCTATGGATTCCCTAATGTACGTGTCTGAAAATTATAAAGATATTAATGAAAATCTAACATACTTATTAACACAATATGACGGATGAACAAACTGAGTGTGTTTTCAAACGACACTGCTGAAAAAGAAAACAAAAAAAAATTGGTAAAATAACCAATAAACTATTATAGTCAATATTACAATAAGTAATTTTGGTGGTGGAGTGCAGACCATACCGAGTACACGACGATGTCACCACTAATGGACCATGGTGGAGTGGCTGCGGTTGTTCTCTTCCATCTCAAAGTTATTTACAGATGAGTCTACACTTACAGCTTCAAAGTTATTATGTTGTGACAACCCAAATTGTTCCGTTACATTTCCCCGTTACCGTTAACGGAATATTCCAGTTTATAAAAGTTCCGTTAATTAGAGGTCGTCAATTAAATAAACATTTCATTTGTTTATATTTTAATATGCCGTTAAGTCGTGACAAAAGGAAATAAAAACACATAACACCCATTTCCATTTAATTGGAAAAAGTTAGTTTTTATTATTACGACCACTAAATCGGGTGCGACCAAAAGCCCCGTCTGACGGCAGTATCGGGTAGAATTCCATTGAGCTCCAACTCCCACCCATATATAAGGGGGAGTAAACTCCATTTGAGCTCTTTCCACCCTCTCTCTCTATACTCTCTCTCTAGACTCGTTTTCGCCCCAAATCCGCAACCAAACGCTTCCAAATCGTAAGTCCGCTTACCCTAGCTTATTCTAAACATATTGATTTGTGTTTATAGCTAAAAATTCGGACTTAGAAGCTATTAGAATGGAGTTTACGCCCTAAGCTCCTTCTTAGGCCGTAAACCCCTTAATCAAGGCCAAAATGACCCAAACTTGTCCCTAATAGCTTGGAAATAAATTAGGGATTTAGCCTAGGAGTGTTTAAACATTAAAACATATGATTTTAGGGGGGTAAAAGAGAATTTATGGCCCAGGCATATGCCAAGGCCGTAAACACCTCTTAAACATGTCAAAAAGCCCCAAAAACACTCCTAAAACACCCTTAGAATTAATACATAAATTAGGAGCTTATCCTTTCGGGTTTAGACCATTTAAACACAAGGAATGGAAGGATGAAAAGGAGTTTACGGCCCAGACATGTTTCAAGGCCGTAAACTCCCCAAACCAAGCGAAAAATGTGGTTTTGCCCCCCAAATGGCCTTAGACTATTTCTATAAAATGCTAGGAGGGTATTATGGTCTTGAAACTTCACTTAACTCAAGGCATAGGTTTTTACGGCCGTAAACTCCCTTAGGAGTTGTCCCTGGGCCATAAACTCCCTAATGAAGCCCTTAAAGACCTTAAACTCACTCATGCTTTTGGATTTGGACTTAGAATAATTCCATGAACAAGATAAAGCCTTAAAACACACTAGAACCCCCTCACCATGAGTTTACGGCTGTAAACTCATGGTGAGTAGTCCCTGGGCCATAAACATGGTGTTAAGAGTGTACTCTCGGAGAGTAAACTCCATTCCTAAGCCATACACACCTTTAGACGCTACCCGGGACACCCCAAACACTTAACCAAAGTGTTTTCCGCTCCTTTGAGCGCGTATACTTGTTTAATTAGTATTAAATATACTAATTGTATGTGAACATATGTTATCATATGTTAAATAGGTCATTGAGTGTGTTCGAGTCCTTACGTGACACCGAACGCCTAAACGACACCTTCGTCGGACCTACTTATACCAGGTGAGTTCATACCCCTGAATGAACCTTTTAAATGTTTTTACATGTTTTATAGGGGGAATACAAGTTAAACATGCCAGTTATCATATCAATCACATGTGATTGATAACCCGCATGCACAAGATTTTACCACACTATACACTGTTTTACCGAGTAGG
Source organism: Lactuca serriola (assembly GCF_051521515.1). Classification (NCBI taxonomy): domain Eukaryota; kingdom Viridiplantae; phylum Streptophyta; class Magnoliopsida; order Asterales; family Asteraceae; genus Lactuca; species Lactuca serriola. The sequence continues at coordinate 286,493,814 of NC_136411.1, forward strand.
ACACTATAATGGTTTTCAAAAGGATTCTCTATTGTTTCAAAACTCATACTTATACTGTTTTATCTAAAATCATTTCAAACTTGTTTATAAAGGTTTTTCAAGGTTTTCATGTATGCTTTTATTTGTTAGTTACTACCACTTCGATTTCACTTATTTTAAACTCCTACTCGATAACGCTTTCACTTCATGATGCGTTTATACATGTTATTGTCTCTATATCGCTTATACCTGTCATCACACTTATACCTGTTATTGCCTCTATTTCACTTATAGTTGTAGTCGCTTATACCTGACAGACGCTCTTACTTCACTTATTGTCGTCTCTACTTCGTGATACGCTTATACTTGTTCGACACTCCTACTTCACTTGCGACCACTCCTACTTCACTTGTTAGACACTCCTACTTCACAAGAATCACTTCTACTTGATACAAACTTAGTCGTAGTTAGATGTATGTTTGTGCTTATATAGGTACATATAAGTAATGATTGAAAGACTTAGGAAGGCTCGTCTGCCCTATTTCCTTTTCTTCGTTGAGATGTGGTCTGGTGGGATCGGATGGCCGTCCGAAGGTCTTTTGATTCATTAGTTATATAATATGTATATGAGTATGGACATACAGGAATTCTCTAGTCAGTTCAGTTAAGAGTCTCTACCTCTAGTCTACACTTACATTAGAAACACACTACCCACTATTTGGAAGTCTCTACCTCTAGTTCAGCACTTACACACTACCCACTATTTGGAAGTCTCTACCCACTATTTGGGATGCATCTTCAGGACACGTATCTTTCATTTGATACTGTCTGGGGTCTGTTTTTCACTGTTTTAGACCTTACCAGTTGTACCTTTCATTTGGTACCTTCTGGGGTCTGAGTCTCTACTTGTTAGACTGAACCAGACATGTCGTTAGTTCGATACTCTCCTGGAGTCTATGATTCCTTTGCCTTAGTCAACAGTCCTCACTGCTGAGGCATATGTTATTTCCTTGTTGTCTCTTGCTTTCTTTAATAATCAAATTTAGTATTTTGATAATGATAGCAATTAAGGGAAAACCACTTTTTACCACATAACACTGACCAGTCTTGGTAGAAGGCTGCTTTTATTAAAGAAAATATAGGATTTTCTAGAAAGAACTCTAATACACTGTAAACACTTGAACTATTACTTTATAAAGCTATTTGAATGAAATGTCACTAAATACTTATGAACTCACCAGCATTTGTAAAAATGCTGATACTCGCTTTTCAAATAACTTGTATTCTCAGGTCAGCAATTAGACAGGTACACCCCCGGAGCTGTTGACGAAGATGGCTTAGTACCTTGCTGTACTTTATATATATTTGCATGTATTACTTAATACTTTGTAATGTAAACCATGTAAAATTATTACTATTAATGCAATGTTTTGTTGTACTTTGATTACTATAATGCATGTGTTGTGATACTTGACATGACGTCATCCACCCCTGAACGTTTCCGCCGTTCTTGTTTTGGGGTGTGACATATGTAGTTTTAGCGTGATCAGCGCTTAACCTAGGAGAACATAGAGTGAGGTGCAGATTTTTTTGTCTACGATGGCGATCAATGGGAAAGGCATGTTGGCATCCTGAAACACCGGTAAGTATAAATATGATATTATGATATGATTGCAAGAATTAAGAGATAAGTACCTTGTTGAAAGTTTCGCATAATAAGTCGTTTGTTCCCTCGAGGTATGTGCATTCAAATGGCCTCTCACACTCTCAATATCGTCCTCCAGATCCCTAATCGACCTTTTCGATGTCCCTTTAACTGGAGTTTGGAGATCAGCAGAGTAAGAAGGTGAGTAATACAAAGGTTCACAGATTTGAAATCAGATTATCAGAAATCATATAATTATACACTTATTATAAGCCTCGGAGACATAAGAACATGTGTTATACAGGTGAAAATTGAGATTCGGAGACAAAAATTTGAAAATCATTCTTTTCAATTAGGATGTATTCATTTGAATTTCAGCCCCCTAAAAGAGTTGCAAACCAAAAAACTATAAGCTTGTGCCAAACCAATAATTCATGTATATTCGGATAACAGCTAAGGTAATAAAAATAAAATTTATATTGTATAAACTAATGGTTTATTTAATTTTCACTATACCTTTTGTAAATACCATAAACGTAATAGAGAAATTTTATGAATGAAAAAATATAGACAAAAATAGACTTAAAAAACATAATTTGACAAAATATGAACTACCTTCATTAGGTAGGTAGTTAACATTTTCCAAGTTTTCTTATAAGGACTTCATACACTAACTGAAATCCAATAAGTCAGAAAAGGCAAAATTTCTTAGTTTTTATTTTCCCAAGAAAAGAAAGATTTCAATTTTTTGCAAGTTTTGAATACAAATCTACTTTTTATAACCATATATTTATTGTCCTAAGGATAATTTTTTGGAAAAACTGGAACCGGTAAGTTAAATACAACAGAAATACCTTCATATTCTTCAACCACAATAAAATCTCTTGCTGAGTAGGATGTGCATAAACGGAAACTACTACTCTTCCAGGCTTTTCTTTTCCCTTCTTAATATGAACGCTAATCTACAACTGCTGAAGGAAAAAATAACAAATATAAAATAAAAATAAAAATAAAAATGGTCCAACCGGAACAGATATAGTTACATGTTCCAAGATTTCACTCAAGCATTTTATCAAACACTTGGGTTGCATCAAAAACTATCAAATACAAACATGTTCAATTGACAAATTATATGAAACTAAAAGTGAATACTGGAATTAGTTGCCTTCTCTAGAGATAAAATCGATTTGCTTTAATCTGTAGTATACATCAATAGGGATACCGATTAATCCATTTGTCAAATATATTTTTTCAAAAATCAAGAAAAAATCATCATTACAAAAGAAGGATATAAAAAGCATGAATCGATGAAAGACATACCTTTTGAATGTGTAGATCCAGGTATCATCGTGATACGTGTAGATCCAGATCTGATAGAATAACATCTCTACTTTACGTCTAATGTAACAAAGATATGTAGACGGCGATGTCACCATTAATGGACCATGGTGGAGTGGCTCCGGTTGTTCTATTCCATCTCAAACTGTTACCGTGCATCGATCCACACCCCAACGGTAGCCGTCTCGGAGGATAGATGTGTGATCGATTAGGTAGGTGGAGCTTGTGTTGGCGTGTCGGAAACGCTGGACACGATAGTGGCGGTCAAACAAAAACCCTAATCATTCATAGAATGACCTATACGTGTGATGAATCGTCTCGATTTTGCTTCACGGTGGCAGCGACGTGATCGAAGGCGATGAAATTTTACACGACCATGTTCAACAGAAGGGGAGAGGGGAGGTAGGTGAGAGGATAAATTCTTCATAAGATGCAGAAGTGAAGCAATGGGGTGGAGATAAAGATAAGAGGAAGGAAGTCGATAGGTCGGTGATGATCAAATTACAACAATCTAACTATAATTGGGTACGAAAACGGTCAACAAAATTATTGAGAAACACGTGTACAAAAGTTTGTAGAAAAGATCAGATACTGCCCAGATGACAAAGCAAGCTAAAATACAAGACACCGGTATAAACCAGGGACCAGTTTTGCCAAAAGAGCAGCATATCAGCGATTCCTTACTTTGGTACCTTTCTTTTTAACAGACAAAGACAACATCAGCAAAATAGAAAGGGAAAATCAGCCAAAAAATGACCCACTATACTGTAGCTAAGGCAGACAACTTTAATATATAGTATAATGGGATGCAGGATGTAACATCCCAAAACTGAAGCCCAAAAATTTCATTTTTTTGATTAATTAATTCATAAAACATTCATTGGAAAGTATTGTATAAACATGACATCTCAAAACCAAGTATCATATTCAAAACCCACAACCATGAACAAATGTCATATCAGAGTACAATCCCAGAAAACACCATGCGGAAAAATCATATGTGTGTGATGCCATGCTACGCCGCCGGCTTCTTCCCCTTAGACGAAGAGGTACCTGAAACCGTAAGCACAAAGCTTAGTGAGTTCCCCCCATCATACCACATACCATACAATACCATCGGTATCTTTCAACCGGTAGTCGTCATCGATATCCTTCAACCGGTAATCGACATTGGTATCTTTCAACCGGTAACTGGGGACTATTCCACCCCCTACCACTAGCATACAACAGCATATATAAGCACACATTCAAACATATCCGGGTACTGACCTACCCCTTGGTCCTACGGACTACTATCAGGAAAACTAACCCTATCATGCAACATATCATACAGATATAACACATAACCAAACACATACCAAACCAAGATAAATTATCACAAAGACAATTATCTTCTAAATACTCCTCAATGGTGGGCCGGCAGTGTGGCCTTAGACCCACCCCTACTGGAAAGGCAACTCACCTCGTATCAGTTGAATTGTGCGGGAATCCTCTGACTGCTGCCGCGGCTGCTCCGGAAGTCCTCCGGCTAAAATTCCCACAAAACACTTAGTCAGAAGCTGACATCTACCCTTAGGGTAAAATGACCATTTTACCCCTTGACCAAGTCAAAGTCAAATCACTTTCCAGTTGACTTGACTCGCCGAGTTGACTCATCAACTCGCCGAGTCCCTATCCTTTCAACAGACCTCATACCCGTCTCTACTCGTCGAGTTAGGCGATGACTTGATGAGTTTTCCTTCTAAATGAACACCGACTGAATCCACATCCGACTCACCGAGTTGTATGAACAACTCGTCGATTTCATCATCGACTGATACTCATGTCCTGACTTGACTCGCCGAGTAGTATGAACAACTCGTCGAGTTACTCTTCATCCTATGAACACGTTCTACCCTCGACTCGCCGAGTTCCATGAAGATTGCCATGGACTCGCCGAGTCCGTTCATGCAGTCGTCGAGTACCATGAATTCCCAGAACACTTTGCTTAGTCCAGAACGTTGGGTCACTCCCCGAGACTCCTAAAAACCCTTCCATACTCAACTGGTCCTTATGACCCTCACTGATATGGTACCGAAACCCTTGGACTTGCCGAGTCCGGGAATGGACTCGCCGAGTCTAACACATTCCTTACTAAGAACTTCGATTTCTGATGTACAACACTTAACCAAATGATAGATCCAGGCCCCTCAACTCAATCTAGCACGTAAAGTTACAAACTTTACGTGCAAGCATGGGACATTAGAGCTTAAAAGGCTCTAAAATGGTTCTGTTGTTGCACGGGGCCTTCCTTGGTGCAAAAAGAAACCTAGATCTGACTTGTGGCTCATAAAATGACATGATACAGAAACCCAAACCCCAACCATGTTTGCAAACATGGTTGGCCACCGAAAATGGCTCATAAAAGCCCTAAACCACCCCAAAGGGGGATCCAACAAAAGAATGAGAAAGGTTCAGACTTTATACCTTCCAAAGACTGCAAATGATAAACCAAACTCGAATCCTTCAGTCCCCTCTTGATCCTTCTATGCTCTTCCTTCTTCCTTGAGACCAAAACTCACAAGTATCACTCAAAAAGCCTTATATCTTCACAAAAACGGCTAGGGTTTGCTATGAGGAGTGTTTGGGAGCATAAAGGGGAAAAGGAGGCTGCATAAGGTCGTTTAAATAGGGTGCAAACCCCAGAATTAGGGTTTTTTTCCCAAACAGCGGCTACTCGCCGAGTCTGGGACTTGACTTGCTAAGTCTGCGACTTAAACCCTGCACCTCATCCCGCTTCTACTCGGCGAGTCAGTCCTTCGACTCGCTGAGTCCAAGGCCAAAAGTGCAAAAATAAAGAAGATTTAATAACAGAACACATACCAAGAACTAGGTGCTACAAATCTCCCACACTTATTTTAGACTTCGTCCTCGAAGTCTGCCGCTCGATCCTGAAATAGCTCGGGGTAGTGCTCCATCATCTCATCCACAGGCTCCCAAGTCCACTCCGACCCCTTCTAGTGTTGCCATTGCACCTTCACGAGTTCTACTCTTTTGTTCCTCAGATGCTTTGACTTCCGGTGAAGGATCGCTATAGGTCGCTCGATGTAATTCAGGACGCCATCAACCTGAATGTCCTCAAAGGGTACCACCGCCGTATTATCCACTAGGCACTTCTGCAACTGAGAGACGTGGAAGGTTTTGTGGATCTGACTGAGTTTGGCTGACAGATCCAGCCGATACGCCACTTTGCCCACCTGGGCTACAACTCTGAACGATCCGATATACCTTGGGCCCAACTTGCCCCGCTTCCTGAATCGGATGACGCCCTTCCATGGCGACACCTTCAGGAGAACCATGTCCCCGACCTGGAATTCCAGGTCTGATCGACGCTTATCGACGTAACTTTTCTGCCGACTCTGAGTAGTCTGAAGCCTGCTCCGGACCTGCTGAATCTTCTCTGTCGTCGCGAGCACTACTTCGGTGCTCCCCATGACTCTCTGGCCAACCTTGCCCCAACATATCGGGGTCCTGCACCTCCTTTCATACAACATCTCGAAGGGAGGCCGGTCGATACTCGCATGATAGCTGTTATTATACGAGAACTCCGCCAATGGGAGGTAGGTATCCCGACTACCTCTAAAATCTAAAACGCATGCTCGAAGCATATCCTCCAGAGTCTGGATGGTCCGCTCGCTCTGGCCATCCGTTTGCGGGTGAAAAGCGGTGCTAAAATGCAGACGAGTACCCAGCTTGTCATTAAACCTCTTCCAAAACCTGGAAGTAAACCGCACGTCTCTGTCTGAAATTACTAAAACTAGCATTCCATGCCATGCCACCACCTCCCTGATATAGATATCGGTCAATTTCTCGGCCGAGATGCTCTCCTGAATCGGAATAAAGTGGGCACTCTTGGTCAATCGATCCACGATGACGCATATCGAATCCATCCCCCGTGCGGTCCTGGGAAGCTTCGTGATAAAATCCATCGTAATATCCTCCCATTTCCATAGCGGGATATCCAACGGCTGTATCTTGCCGTGAGGTCTGTGATGCTCGGCCTTGACCTTCCTGCAGGTCAAGCACCGCTCCACGTACCATGCCACATCCCGCTTCATGTAGGGCCACCAATAGTCCGGACGAAGATCCTTATACATCTTCGTCGCCCCGGGATGAATGGAGAATCGGGATTTGTACGCCTCCTCCATCAGGACCTGGCACACACCTCCATGATAAGGGACCCACACCCTACAGTGAAGAGTCAATAACCCTCATCTATCATAGTCAAAGGAGGAAACCTGCCCCACAATTCGCTCACTCTTCCGATGTTCCTCCTTCATGGCCTCCTGCTGAGCCTCCCGGATCCGCTCCAGAAGCGAAGTCATCACTGTCATCCTCAGACATATATCTCTGATCGGCGCTTCCTTGCGGCTAAGTGCATCGGCCACGACATTGGCCTTCCCTGGATGGTGGACGATCTCACAATCATAGTCCTTCACCACATCAAGCCACCGACGCTGCCTCATATTCAGATTTGGCTGGTCCATGAGATACCTCAAACTCTTGTGGTTCGTGTAAATCATACAACGAACCCCATAGAGGTAATGACGCCAAATCTTGAGGGCGAACACCACAGCCCCCAACTCCAAATCATGCGTCGGATAGTTCGCCTCGTGAGGCTTCAGCTGCCTCGACGCGTAGGCGATGACATGCCCCCTCTGCATCAATACCGCGCCCAATCCTGTGATGGATGCATCGCAGTACACAACAAAATCCTCCATGCCCTCTGGCAGGGCCAAAATTCGCGCCTCGCACAATCTTTGTCTCAGCGTCTCAAATGCGGCCTGCTGCTCAGGCCCCCAGCGATACACCACCGAATTCTTAGTCAGTCGGGTGAGCGGGACTGATATCTTGGAGAAGTCCTGAATGAATCTCCGATAGTAGCCTGAATCTCAGATGGAGACCTCAGAACCTCCCAATTCATCACGGCCTCTACCTTGGCCGGATCTACCGAAATCCCATTCTGGTTGACAAGGTGCCCAAGAAACTGCACCCCGCGCAACCAGAACTCACACTTGGAGAACTTAGCATACAAGTTCTCCCTCCTCAAAGTCTCTAGAACCTCCCGCAGATGCTCCTCATGCTGCTCCCGCGTCTTGGAATAAACCAGGATGTCATCAATAAACATTATCACAGACCGATCTAACATCAGTCTACACACGCGGTTCATGAGACCCATGAACGCGGCAGGAGCATTGGTGAGCTCGAAAGGCATCACCACAAACTCATAGTGGCCATAACGTGTCCGAAACGCAGTCTTCTGCACATCCTCCTCTCTAACCCTCATCTGATGATACCCTGAATGCAAATCAATCTTGGAGAACCAAGATACTCCCTGAAGCTGGTCAAAGAGGTCATCAATCCTTGGGAGTGGGTAGTGGTTCTTCACCGTTACCTTGTTCAGCTCCCGGTAGTCTATACACATCCGATGCGACCCGTCCTTCTTTCTCACAAACAGAATCGGGGCTCCCCAGGGTGAACTGCTCAGTCTAATGAAACCCTTGTCTAACAGCTCCTGCAGGTGTGTAGACAACTCCTGCATCTCAGGAGGAGCCAACCGATACGGTGCCTTGGCTATCGGAGCCGCACCAGGAACTAGGTCGATCTTGAATTCCACCTGTCGTTCCGAAGGTATCCCAGGAAACTCCTCGGGGAATACATCCGCGAACTCCCGTACCACAGGTACATCATCCACCGTCGCCCTACCCGTTTCCCGGGTATCCATAATATACGCGACATAACCTGCACAACCCTGCTGAAGGTAACGCCTAGCTCTCACGGTTGAATATAAAGCTAGTCCTCGCAGTGGCCTCTTGCCCTGAATCACCAGCTCTCCCCCACTTGGGGTCCTGACCCGCACCAACTGCTGCTCGTAGTCGATCACTGCCCCATTAGGGCTGAGCCAATCCATGCCTATAATCACCTTGTTCCCACGCAATGGAATGAGAACCAAGTCTACCAAGTAGCACTCCTCAAATAACCTCAGCACACAATCTCGAAATACCGTCGATGCCCGCACCAAACGGTCGTCTGCAATCTCTACCTCTATAGCGCAATCCAACATGCCCGAAGACTCAGAAAATCTCTTGCTAAGCACAAGAGACACAAATGAACGGGTAGCGCCCGAGTCAAACAATACCAGAACCGGGATGCCATTCAGATGGAACGATCCTAAACAGAGCACATATTAATAACACAATCACCACAAAAAGAAGATCAGCGGGAAAGAATCATACCCGTCATCACATCGGGTGCAGTGTGTGCTTCCTCGGCTGTCAGCTGAAATGCTCGTCTCCGCACCATTGGAACCTCTTCCTTGACCTTCCGGCCATCTGTAACCCGCGCCGTTGCTGAGACCGGCACTGCCGCTGGCACTGCTGCTGACGCTGCTGTCAATCTCGGGCAATTGGCCCTTTTGTGGCCCCTCTGATTGCAATGGAAGCAAATTAGGTCTGTCATCTGTACCGCAGGGGCGGGGGCAATACAATCCCTGCCAAAATGCCCCACCTTGCCACAGTTATAGCAACCCGAACCCGACCCAGTGCGACAAACTCCCTCATGTGACCGACCGCATTTCCCACAACGGTCCCGTCCTGCCTGGCCTTTCGGCCTACCATCAGATCCCTTGGGCTTCTTCCCTGAAGCCCCAGTCGTCAGCCCCTCCACTGCCTTCCTCTTCTGGACGTGCTCCAGATCAATCTCTCTCTCCCTAGCCCTGGCAATCATGGAATCAAAGGTCAGGAAAGCTGAAAAACTAACATGCTCCCGAATGTCAGCTCGTAGCATGTCGTGGTAGTGGGTCCTCCTCATGTCCTCATCACCTGCATACTGGGGCACTAGCAATGCCCTCTCCCAGAACTTGGCGGTGATCTCCGTCACAGTCTCCGTAGTCTGCCTCATATCTAAAAACTCCCTGGCCAGCCGCTGAAGCTCCACAGCTGGCGCAAACTCCGCCCTAAATCTGGTCACAAAATCCGACTAAGTCATAGCCTCAACAGCCGAGGCTCCTAATGAGTCACCAACAGACTGCCACCAATCTCTAGCCCTGTCTCGCAAGCATCCTGCCGCATATCGCACCTTCGACCCTTCGGGGCAGAAGCTCGTCAGATGCGCAGACTCAATGTCTGCGATCCATCTCCTAGCAGCAATGGGGTCTTTCACCCCATGGAAATCCGGCGCACCACTTCCCCCAAAGTCCTTAAAGGACAGTGTGCACGTACCCATCTGGCTAGACACCATATCATTCCTGAATGATCGGAGACGATCCTCTATCAGCTCAACAATCCCCTCCTTGATCGACCCGGAAATGATAGGGGTCGACTCAAGGATGCCTCTCGTGATCTCAGACACGATGAACTCACGTAGCCCGTCATCAACCTGCTCGGATCCCGAACCCGAGCCCGATCCTGATCCTGATCCGGAACCTCCTGCTCTAAGTCGTGTGGTTACCATACTGAAAATACACGCATAAACGTCAGGATCATACATATACTCGAGAGTTCTAACATGCTCCCCAGGGTTCCCGATTTCATCTAGGCCCTCCTTGATTCGAGTACGGGTCCTCTGTTTTCAGTAGTACGGGCCCATACTACCTTCCACATCTACCCGTGCTTTCCTTAAGGATTGCTTCGACTTCACCAGGTCCCTTTACTGATACCCCTTTCCACTAACCTCATCCTAGGTTTCCCTAGGGCACTCTCTGACCTACTCTCCGCCATCAGCTGCGCAGGAGTCCCTACCATTTCCCCCTAACTAGCTTGCAGGTACTGTTACATATCCGCTCCTTAGTTAGTTGGAAATAGCCAAAACCCCTATAGCACAAAGCAAGCAGCATTCGTTCATCGAGTAACCAAATCAGGCATAATGTATACAGGCCATCCTACTGCTGACTAAACAGCCTTAACATATAGCTCATACAACAGGTATATAAGGCATCCTCCTAGATCCTTAGCCCTAACTAGAATGCGATCATTAGAACCGTATATCAGGCACACAAGGCATCTTCCTAGATCCTTAGTCCTATTCTAGCATACAATTCTGAATCAAGCCATATAGCATAACATAACATGTATGGGTATCTTGGGGAAAACTTACTTGAGCCCGGCCGGTCGCATGCATCACACACCTTGTCTTTTGTAAAATCCTTTCGCTTAGATTCTTAGAAAACCATTTTATTGCAACAATCTTTTAGCCCCTCAGTTTGAGTCTAGACACCCCCGAGGGCGTGTCCGAATCCCTCAAACCAGGGCTCTGATACCAACTAGTAACATCCCAAAATTCAAGCCCAAAAATTTCATTTTTTTTGATTAATTAATTCATAAAACATTCATTGGAAAGTATTGTCTAAACATGACATCTCAAAACCAAGTATCATATTCAAAACCCACAACCATGAACAAATGTCATATCAAAGTACAATCCCAGAATACACCATGCGGAAAAATCATATGTGTGTGATGCCATGCTACGCCGCCGGCTCCTTCCCCTTAGACGAAGAGCTACCTGAAACCAAAAACTGAAACCGTAAGCACAAAGCTTAGTGAGTTCCCCCATCATACCACATAACATATAATACCATCAGTATCTTTCAACCGGTAATCGTCATCGGTATCTTTCAACCGGTAGTCGTCATCGGTATCTTTCAACCGGTAATCGACATCGGTATCTTTCAACCGGTAACTGGGGACTATTCCACCCCTACCACTAGCATACAACAACATATATAAGCACACATTCAGACATATTCGGGTACAGGCCTACCCCTTGGTCCTACGGACTACTATCAGGAAAACTATCTCTATCATGCAACATATCATACAGATATAACACATAACCAAACACATACCAAACCAAGATAAATTATCACAAAGACAATTATCTTTTAAATACTCCTCAATGGTGGGCCGGCATTGTGGCCTTAGACCCACCCCTACTTGAAAGGCAACTCACCTCGTATCAGCTGAACTGTGCAGTAATCCTCTGACTGCTGCCGCGGCTGCTCCGGAAGTCCTCCGGCTAAAATTCCCACAAAACACTTAGTCAGAAACTGACATCTACCCTTAGGGTAGAATGACCATTTTACCCCTTGACCAAGTCAAAGTCAAATCAACTTCCAGTTGACTTGACTCGTCGAGTTGACTCGTCAACTCGCCGAGTCCCTATCCTTTCATCAGACCTCATACCCGTCTTTACTCGTTGAGTTAGGCGATGACTCGATCAGTTTTCCTTCTAAATGAACACCGACTGAATCCACATCCGACTCGCCGAGTTGTATGAACAACTCGTCGATTTCATAATCGACTGATACTCATGTCCTGACTTGACTCGCCGAGTTGTATGAACAACTCGTCGAGTTACTCTTCATCCTATGAACATGTTCTGCCCTCGACTCGCCGAGTTGATGAACAACTCGCTAAGTTCCATGAAGATTGCCTTGGACTCGCCGAGTCCGTTCATGCACTCTCCGAGTACCATGAATTCCCAGAACACTTTGCTTAGTCCAGAACGTTGGGTCACTCCCCGGGACTCCTAAAAACCCTTCCATACTCAACTGGTCCTTACGACCCTCACTGATATGGTACCAAAACCCTTGGACTCGCCGAGTCCAAGAATGGACTCGCCGAGTCTAACACATTCCTTACTAAGAACTTCGATTTCTGATGTACAACACTTAACCAAATGATAGATCCAGGCCCCTAAACTCAATCTAGCATGTAAAGTTACAAACTTTACGTGCAAGCATGGGACATTAGAGCTTAAAAGGATCTAGAATGGTTCTGTTGTTGCAAGGGGCCTTCCTTGGTGCAAAAAGCAACCTAGATCTGACTTGTGGCTCATAAAATGACATGATACAGAAACCCAAACCCCCAACCATGTTTGCAAACACGGTTGGCCACCAAAAGTGGCTCATAAAAGCCTTAAATCAACCCAAAGGGGGATCCAACAAAAGAATGAGCAAGGTTCAGACTTTATACCTTCCAAAGACTGCAAATGATAAACCAAACTCGAATCCTTCAGTCCCCTCTTGATCCTTCTATGCTCTTCCTTCTTCCTTGAGACCAAAACTCACAAGTATCACTCAAAAAGCCTTAGATCTTCACAAAAACGGCTAGGATTTACTATGAGGTGTGTTTGGGAGCATAAAGGGGGAAAGGAGGCTGCATAAGGTCGTTTAAATAGGGTGCAAACCCCTGAATTAGGGTTTTTTCCCAAACAGCGGCTACTCGCCGAGTCCAGGACTCGACTCGCCGAGTCCGTGACTTAAACCCCACGCCTCATCCCGCTTCTACTCGGCGAGTCAGTCCTTCGACTCGCCGAGTCCAAGGCCAAAAGTGCAAAAATAAAGAAGATTTAATAACAGAACAGATACCAAGAACCAGGTGCTACACAGGAGCTTGGCCGAAACAGTCGCCATCGCTAGAGATCCACTGGTCACGACGACGCGTGGCACTGACGAAGCCTTTTTGAGTTGAGTTGTTTTGGCATTCGTCGGCCGCTCTTCGGACCAAATCCTCGTCGGAAAACACAACATTTGGACATGAGGAGTGTAGGGGTTGTTTGCAAGGTGGAGAATGGAGAAGGTGGGTGGCGGAAAGCGGTGGTGACCAGCACCAGAGCTACCGTCGGTGGCATTGTGTGTGTGTGTGAGAGAGAGTAGAGAGAGGGAAGGTTTGCTGATTTTCAGAAGATCTTCCAATCATATAAGCACCATATTGATGTCATGGTGGTGACATCATCATGGTGATGTCATGCACCATGTGCCTGATCCTCGTGACTTGTAACCAAACTACGTAAAAAATTTCTGTACACGCCCTTTGATTGCCCCCCCTAGTATGATGATTTCAGAAATGTAATAGAAGTTCCAGTCCAATAGACGAAACTAGATGAGAAAGGCATTCAAAGTTATAATTTCGTAACTTTTTATAGTCTTCTATTATGGCTGTTTTTACAAAAATGATATAAATCCGAGCTAAAAACATTGCGAAAGTGAAATCAAATATTAGGTGTTATTTTGAGTTAATAAACAGTCTCATAAATACCTAACGAGATGTGAAAATATCCCAACGAATCGTTTCGGTTTTCATTTCCAGGAAAATTAGTTATATACCTGATTTGCATCCGTAAAAAAGGGATAACTTTTGTGTATGATCTCTGTTTGCAACATTCTTTATATTTGTGATGTTGTGCGAGTATGTTCTATCCAATGTCAGTGTTAATTTCTCATAAGTATACTTAATGATGATTTTATTTTTAACGCTTTAAATAATACTTATTTTTAAGAATAGAGATTTGTTATTTAGCGTTGGATACATATCGGAGATACATAAAGTATCCTGCATGCAAATCTGAGTATAATAACTTCAATTTCATCGGAGATACATAAAGTATCCTGCATGCAAATCTGAGTATAATAACTTCAATTTCATTAAAAAATAAGGACAACAATACAATAGGTCCTATTATACAAGGGTTCGTGGTGGTTTCACCGGTGAACGTCGACCTATTTTTACCATTTGTTACATTATCACCGCGTTAAAAAAGAGATAACTTTTGCGTACGATCTCCGTTCGCGACACTCTTTATATCCACAAAGTTGTGAGAGTATGTTCTAACCAATTTCAGTGTCAATTTCTCACAAGTATACTTAACGCACAAAATTTATTTTTAACGCATTAAATAGTACTTATTTATATGAATAGAGTTTTGTTCTTTAGCGTTTGATACATATTGGAGACATAGAGAGTATTATGGATGCAAATTTGAGTATAATAACTTCAATTTCATTAAAAAATAAGGACAATTATAAAATAGGTCCTATTATAAAAGGGTTTGTGGTGGTTTGACCGGAGAATGTTGGCCTATTTTTACCATTTGTTATATTTTCATGTCGTTATAAGAATCTGATCCTAAAAATCAGCTTATAGATGTGGTATTTTCAAACAGTCGTGGGTTATTTTTGTAACAACCCAAAAATCAGGATAATTTTTTCATTTTAAAACAAGAGTTACAGTCATTAAATTGTTCCAAAACCCATTACATAATAACTGTGTCCAATCATCAGAGTAACAATATCAATAAGTGTGGAAAATAGTGAGGGGAGAATGACGTGCCATCATGCCGAACCCTTTTCCATAGTACCAGAAGTACCTTAAAACAATAACACAAACTGTGAGCAAAAGCTTAGTGAGATTCCCCAAGTACCACATACAAAACATAAATAAATTAGTGTTGTGGGCCAAACCATAGTATTACAAGTAATTCTTGCCGAGGGCCAAATCTCGGTCTTCCTTACAGTTGCTAGGGGCTAGACCCTGGTGTTTCATACAAATGTTAGGGGCCACATCCTAGTGTTTCATATAATTGCCAGTGGGCAAATCCTGGTCTTTTATACACATATCACAATGATGACTAGCATTCTACATCACAAATAATGGGCCGAACTTAGTGCATTCGACCCATTGATATAGTGAGAAAACTCACCTTAGTCTGCTGATAAATAACTAATTGCTTGACTACAGAACCGGAATATCCCACACTGAACAAACACAAATTACTCTAATCAGAAATAGGTTTTAAACCATAACCGTGGGCCTAAATCCTAAACCAGACTCGTAAAATAAAAGCCCATTTTACCCTTCCCGTTATGGGCCTAACCAAACTTAGCCTAAAACACAATAATGGGCCCTAAAGCCCAAAAGGCCTAACTCATACCACTTAAGGCCCACTAATAGAATTATGAGGCCCACCTACCGTAAACAGGCCAAAGCCCAAAAACTAACTAAAGCCCAAATGTCCAAAGCCCAACCGAAGTCCAAAAGTCCACTAAGAGGTGTACGCTCGGCTTGCCAGTACGCGCTGCGTAACCCTTTGGTACGCTCAGCTTATTGAGTTGCTTGCCACCTTAAGCCATTTGGTGCTTAATCCTTTCAGCCATTCGACCGGATCTCGACCATTATGGGGTTCTAAGACATAAAGTTGGCAACTTTATGCCTTAGCATGTTTAATGGAACCCAACATCCATTTTTGTCCAACCAAGCACATATTAAGGACTAAAATTCATGCGTGGACTCATATCAATCACCAAGATGAAATTTTTATGTATCTAACACATCAAAGGGACCGAGATTTAGCACCTGTAACTTCTGGAGTTGCCCAAACTCACAAAAAGAACCCATGTGACCAAATATACACCTAAAAATCCCTACACTCTAACAATCAAATGGATCATCAAGGTAAGAACTTTTTACTTTCAAAAGCATCAAAAGTTGATGAATACTCTGGATCTAGAAGCTCAACCTCAACAAATGTTTGGTCTCCAAGCACCTCCTTCTTAAATACACACTAAAATGCCACAAAATGACTTCAAAGCTCAAGAACACTCAAAAGGCTGTGAACTAGGGTTTCAAAGAGACGAATAAATAGTGGAGGCTGATGAGAGTGAGTGTTCAAAGGCTATAATGATGTTTAAATAGGGTTCATGACCTAAAAATTAGGGTTTGGTCTTAGCTGCCATACGCCCCGCGTACACCATGTACGCACAACATACGTGGTTAAGTCCCTATCTCCAACCATGCATGTACACTAAGCGTACCAAATGTCTACCTAACGTACGAGGGACCATTTTGTAAAGATTATCAACTTAAGGGACCAAAAAAGAGCATACTTGGAATCGAATGTTACACTTTTACATCATTTAGTCTTCGCATTCCCAAGTGAATTCTACTCATCCTAGAGAGTTCCATCGAACCTTCACTAAAGGAATATGATTTTGTTTCAAGCGCTTGATTCCACGATCCATAATCTCTACTATTCTTCGACGAAATAAAGTTTTTTCTTCACATGGATCTCGTCAAGAGGAATAGAAAGAGTGTCATAAGATAGACAATTCCTGAGATATAGCATGTGAAAAACATCATGTACCTTGCTTAGCTCATGAGGCAGCTAGAGTCGGTATGCGACAAGACCAATTATGTCAAGAACTACAAATGGCCCTATGTAATGCGGGTTCTGTTTGACGCTTTTTCCAAACCAAATCATATCCTTCCAAAGGGATACTTTTAGCATAAACCTGTCTCTGACCTGGAATTTGAGAGACTTACGTCTAGTGTAAAAAATAGAAAAAATAGGTCAACATTCATCAGTGAAACCATTACAAACTTTCCTCGAATAGGACATATTGTATAGTATTCCTCATTTTTAATGCAATTGAAGTCATTATACTTAGATTTGCATCCGGAATACCTTAATTGTATAAAAAACTTGATGATCGTTAACAAACGAAAAACTATTTACAAAAATAAGTGTTAAATAATGCACCAAAAATAAAATTGTTATGTTAAGTATACTTAGGAACAAATAATGCTCTAATTGGATAGATCTTGTAAACATGACTACATGCATATAAATATCATCAAAAAACTAAGTTCGTATGCGAAAGTTACGAGCTTTCGAAGAAAATGAAAAACTAGCCGTCTAAAAAGTGTAAAACTACAAAACTTAAAACTCATTTTAAACATAGTATTGTATTTTGTTTGAGAATTCTGATTTCATTTTTGGGGCCAACACGTTCCGAAAAATCAATTGACATGTTCGGATAAATTTTACGAAATAGGAAATTGGGTACACTTTTCGAGATGGCAAGTCGCAAAAGTAGAAGGGGTGAAATGTAAATATTTTTGTTATAAACATGAGAAAAATCAGCCAAATAGTTTGCACCCCCAATCTCTATCTACTCTATCTCTACACTCTCCCTTTTTCTTTTTCATTTTTGCCGTGCCGACGACAAGCCGCGGTTGGATTCCGGCGAGTTCCGATTGTTTTTAAATTTAGTTTTCCAGGTTCCTGATCATCAGATCTATAAGTCGATAGTGTCAGTTCGTACAAAAAGTTTGCCGTTCAAAAGGCAAGAAACGCGAAACGACACCCGATTCTCAAACAAACGTCTTTCACACTTCTTTGGTGAATTATACGGCGCCTTTTAAGTTTTTTACATTTCCGAGGGAGAATACATGCATCACTCGTATTTACGTTTATATAAACTAGTTATTGTTTATATTTCTTATTTACGCTTAAATAAATAAAGTAGTTAATGTTTATATTTTATATTTACGTTTATATAAGCTAGTTATTGTTTATGTTTCATATTATCGTTCGAATTTCTTATTTACATTTATTTAAATTTGTTATTAGTTTATATTTATTAATAACGGCAAGTTAAATTTACGTCAAGTTATTATTTCTTGTTATTGTTTGTTAAACAACTAGATTACATGTATATAGCTTGTTATTAGTTTATATTTCTTGATAACGTCAAAGATTATATTTCTTGTTATTATTTGTTAAACAACTAGATTAAATTATATAAATTTATTTGACGTGCACATATATACCTATCAATTTTAAATTTATAACCTAACCTAACTTAACTACTGATGCACTTATACCTAGTAGTTTATAACATAGTAATGTAGCTGGGTATCAAACACATGGAACAAAGTTTAGTTAATAAAATAACCGCTAAAAACTAATCTAAGAACAATAATTAAAAATGGGTTTTATTTGATTTTTCAAGTTTAGATTAACTTAACTAAAACCTAAGCAAAAAACTTAATTAAGATGATTGATATATAAATTATGAAGACAATTTCATAGCTTTGAATCCCCTTTTTTCCTATGGTGTGTTTTTAAAAATAAATTAATTCAGTTGGTTACCAATATAATATTATTAGCAGTCTTGATCCGATTTCCTAATATTTTCACCAAATCATGAACTACTATGTAATGATTATGCACAAGTAGATACATAACTGATTACTAATGATTATTGGGCTATGTAAGACATATCCTAGATAATTATCTATAATCAAGACAAATTACCATACACAATTATGATCAAATTATGATCTCTAACACAGTTAAAGTTGTTACTTTTATTACCAAATCTAAGATTTGGCGAATACTAGCTCTTTCAATTTAATGATCATAAACTACTAGATAAACAAGTTCATGCATTTAAAATGGTCATTCAACTACACATAACCTTAATTGAAGCAACAAAGATTAGAACTTTAACATGCTAAGTAGTGATAAATCAAGCAGAAGAAAGCCAACTTCATAAAACCATGAAAACTAGAAACTAACACATAGTATTAGGGTTCATCTACACTAAACAAAAGCCTAATGATTTAGCTACTCATTTTAGAAAGTAAACACATAAAAATAGTAGAATTCAAACTAGACATGATTAATCAAGTGCAAACCGATTGTAATGTGTGAATGCTTTCAATAATCTTCAAAACTCTTAAACGTCAATCTTCTTCTCTTCCTGAAGGTTGTTTTTCGTAGCTCTCTGTCCCAAAATTCGACTAAGATATCTAGAATATGTCTCTAATCCTCCTCAAAGTCGATATATCTGTCAATATTTATAGTTTCCTAAAAAACGCACTTTATGTCGTGAACAATAGGTTGTCACAACGTGAGTCTAGTATATATCCTTATTGAACAAGGAATGGATCACGTCGTGAGATACTATTTCTCACATATCATCGAGAGCTTTCTGATGTCACGCTGTGGAGTTTATAATGCCACGTCGTGGGACTTGTTTTTATAGGATCTCCTCTTCTTTTAGGCTGTGTTAGGCTCCTATCTCAACTCTAGTCCTCCCAGGTTCTAGATTTTGTTGGTTTTAGTCCTTTTTCTTCAAGAGTGTCCTTTTTTGCCGCAAAATACAATTCAACTCAATAAGTACCAGATATCTTCGCATTTAACCCAAATGTAGCTTAATATATATATATTAAAATAATGCCAAAATATATGTATAAATATGGAAATATGAAAATATCCCACACTTGTATTTTGCTTATCCTCAAGCATAGCTTTATATTTAATATATCACATAGAACCATGCCCACCAATATCACAAAAAAAAAATCCAAATTAAACCCACTAATTACGTGTTACCTCAATCCATGTATTTGTGTCAAAATCCTAATCACTTCGCAAGACCTAAATACTTATGATCCTCATAAACACTTCCACTTATTTTGAAACGACATTCATTTTATGCACCCCTTCGAATCCATCCCCATAAAACTTTTTGAACCTCAAGGTATTTTTGGTTAAGCTCCCAAGCATACATATGGTAGAATAACCTAGAAAGAAAAATTAAAATAATAATAACTTTGTCTTTTGTCAATTTGCCTTATTCTTCAATCTCTTCAACTTGAGTCTTCAATATGTGGAACTTTTAAACTTTTATTCATAATATTTCTTGATCTTCATAACTTTGCAGAATCTTATTCACTCACAGTTTTGTAACTTTTTTTTTTATTTTTTATTTTTTTTCTTTTCACAACTCACTTTTTTCAGTCAAAACTAAAAAAAATCCTAAAAAGAAAAACATATTCTTATGCATGGGAACTTAAATTCAACCCTTATTGGTTAAAGGTATTAGTCTAAAGTTGAATGACTACATAAGCTCCACTGAATACATTTCGAGTACACAATGCTAAACATATTATGTCCCTCAAACACACAAGGTCACATTTTTATCATACAATTTCACTAAGATTGGGAAGCCACAAATACACTATAACATATTGGCTCAACTAAAATCAGGGTTCTCATCGAATCATCCCACATTAGCAAACTAGCCCAAATGCAAAATATTAAAGTTTTAAATTTGACTAGATTTATTAGTTTATTTTTGTAAGCCTATTAATTTTTTAAAAATAACTAGCATGTTTTGTAGCATCCTGTTTCGAGAAGTTTCTTATTTCAGGATTGTGGACAATAAATGGATCAAGTAAAGGCCTTGGGCTTTAACGGAATAAGGTTTAGACCCTATTGGATGTTGATAATATTGGTTATGCGATCCAAGCCCTTGGTTTTTGTTAGAGTCAAAAGGGTAAAAAAGGAAAGTGATGTTTTGGACTTCTTGCATGAAATATGGATTTTTTTGGGTCATTTTTACTCCAAGATATCTTGATAATATTGTTGGGCTCTTCAATACCTTTTCGTGGATATAAAGATCGTCAAAAACGGAGTTGGGACGAAGAAGTTATGACCATCTGAAGTTAGGAAGGTTTTAGGCTTAGTCTAGTATAGTGGGTATACAGGATGTACGCTAGGCATACTAGGCATCTCTGGTACACTGGGCCTACAAGAAGTACACTGGGCGTACGCGATCAGAACCCAAACCCTATTTTATTGGTTTGAGCCCTATTTAAGCTCCTTAACTTCCCCAAACCCATTTCATTCTCAGCCTCCACTTCTCGAACACCCTCCCTTGAAATCATAAACTTAGTTTGACCCTTGTGAGCAAAAGAATGTGTTCTTGAGTGCTTAAGAGTGTTCTTGGTACATCTTAGAGAAGAAGGAGCTCATTGGAGAAGTGTTGGTTGCATTGGAGCTCGTAGATCCAGACTTCGTTCACCTTGATCTTCCTCTAGAGTTATAAAGCTTGAATTTTGATGATGCATTTGTTAGATCTAGCTAGTTTTGGATGTTATGAGATTTTGATCACTTTAGTGCATAACGTTTAGATCTTGAAGGTTTGTGCCCTTGTTATCTATAAAGTTGGAAACTTTATCCATCCAGACATCATTTTGATTCAAACTAAAGGTTAGAAACTTAGACTTAATGGATTATGTAAGAAATATGCACTTTGAGACTTAAAAGACCAGATATTGGTCGTTTGGACCATTCTAATGGATAAACTTGGAAACTCTATCCATTATGGAACTAGTAGGAAGCTAAAAATGTAGACTTGATTGTTAGTTTCCTTCCATGCATGATGTAGGTTGTCTTAATGGGTTAAGTAGTTACAGTTTCTGTGTTTGGGCACTTAATATCCATGCAAGGCCATAAAAGTTGGAAACTTTATTGTTAAGGACGTTATTTTAAGACTAGATCTGGAATATGGCTAAAAGAGCTTAAGCATTAAACTCTTAATAAGAAGAAAAAGACCCCATCATGTACGCTAGGTGTAACCCATGTACGTTAGGCATACGTGGTCAACCCAACCCATTTTGGTCAAGCCTCATGTACACCGTGTGTACCAGTTGAGTATGTTGGGTAGACTCAGCTCTGGTGACCAAGTTTGACTTTTTGACTTTTTGACTTCGACCAAGTTTGACAAATAGGTGTCGGGTAGAGCTGATATTCAGAGTAAATACCTATTTAACTATTTGTTTTCGACTGAGAGGTAAGTTTTCCTCAGTGTACTCGTGGGTCGGTGGCACCAATGTCGGTGCACTATATTATGTATCCTAGTTATAGGATAGTGTTTTCCTAGTATATGACTGATTAGTATATATGTATGATTATCTGTGTTTTCTGGATCCGTGTTTATGGTTTTGTATTACATATAATATATTGTGGTTGGGTTGAAGCGGTCCTGCTTTGTGCTGAAGGACAAGACACTCAGAGTGGTTTAGATAGGCTGTAGGCCCTAAGAGACGCTCCAGTTGTGCTAAAGGCCTGTAGAGTGGTCTAGATAGTCTGTAGGCCATTCAAGGCGGTCCACTCACACTTAAGGTGTTGGATAAGGAGTGTAAGTCCATAACTATATTTAGTATGTACTTGACCCGAACTGGCATGGTCCATTTAGGTTGCATCGACATCACAACTGTTGGATAGAAAAAATGAGAAAAAGGACACTTAAGATTTCTTAATATATTATAAGTTCTAATATATTAATATGAAATCATATTAGTTAATTAGTACTGATCAAGAATTAATTTGGAATTAATTTTGTGATAAAAAAGAGACTAATTAAATATATGGGGATTGATTTGTAAATCATTCATTCTTATATAGCGGACTTATGGTTCATGAGTCACTAGATTGGGCTAGGACCCATTGGGTGCTCCATGGATGCTCCATGGAGGTTATAACCCATGGATCATAGAGGAAAATGAAAATCCATGCACATTAGGTTTACATGGTGTAACCATACGTGTGGCACACTATATAAAGAGCTCCATAACTAGCAAAATCGGCACTTAGAAAAGACAAGGAGGGCTAGCCGATTTTGTGATCAAAGTGTTCATCTCTAAAGTTATTCCAAGAGTTGTGTTGTTGTGTGAAACATTTGAGGCATCACATTTGAGGTGCTAGGTTCACAAAGTCTTAAGGAATCCAAGCAAGTACAAAGGTATGTCATTCTACTAGTTTTATATTACATGTACCCCATGCCATGCTAGTTAGGATGTAAACCTTGGAAAATTCTTATTTGCACGAATATTAGAGAAAACATAGATCCAAGGATTCTAGCGTTGTATGTACACCATAGGAGTGTTAGGATGCTCAAAACCATTCAGTGATATCAGAGCTTAGGCTTGTTTTCTTTGTATTTGATGCAAACTACTTGAAAAAGTCGAGAATTCTACAATCTGGACAGTAAACTCGCCTCGTCCATGGGGGTCTCGATGAGTCCATAGCAAAATGTATCCTACTCTTTGAGTAGGTTCTTGCACTCGACGAGTAGGAGCCCACGTGTGCAGAATTTCGAGTCTGTTGCTGGAAATGGACTAGAAACATTACCCTAAACAATTTTGGACTTATAAAACCTGTTTTTGATGGTGGAATGGCTATGCTAATCCATTTTCAATGGTTATTATCAAAATTTCAGGTTTTTATATGTGTTTTTATGATTCTTGAAATTGTTGATATGAATGTTCATTCTTATGAGTTTTAGAAGATCATAGGAATTATTTGCATATTATTTGTTAGTGGAATTCTTGATCTAAATGTCTTTGATGGAGTCCATAATTTGTCCTCAAGTTATGAATTACCAAAAGTCACTTCTTTAAAAGTCATTAAAGAACCATAGGTTACATAAAATGAAGAGTCTTCATTTTAATAAACCATTAAACTCATAAGTTATGAATATGAAAGGTTTTGAATAGTTTCAAAACATGCCCTCAAGTTTTGGAATTTTGTAAAGTCACTTTACAAAACTGTAATTCCATACCGTAGAGTTTTAAAAGTTAAAATTCAACTCTTATACTTTATAAATATTATAAGTTAATAATATATATATATATATATATATATATATATATATATATATATATATATATGTATAAGAGCAAGTCAGTCTTACCGTTAGTAGGCCTCATTCACGAAGCCAGTCTATAAGGGGTATAAGGTTGTTGCCTATAAAATGGAAGCTTAATGGGTGTCCACTCTCACCCACCGCTTCCTTGACTGGTGGAGGGTCGTTAGCCGAATGGGTAGGACAATGACTATAATCGTCATTAAAAATATAATGAAAAACATACAGTAACTAAACCTTTTATAAATTACCAGTGTTAGTTACTTTAGGAAAATGTGAAAGTGGTGCTAATCCATGAAATTACACTTTGTACCTTACCAAGTCATTGGTAGAGCGTGAGTGGGTAAGCGACACACTAACATGGACTAGTAAGAGTGACAAAGGGTGACTTAATATTTATCATATATCGGTGGAGCGCGTGTGGGTAACCAGCACATTGATTAGGTGATAAACATTAAGGGTACCAAGTAAATTTGCATAGTGATTCACACCTTGTTTCTGATCCTCGGTATCCCAGTCACAAACTTAAGAGGGAACAATCGAGATTTAAACATGCCATTGAAAATTTCAATGAATCTCAAAAGAATCTAGGAGTTTCAATCCAATTAAAACCTAGTAATTCATTTTGTTTTTCATGGTGGAAATTGGTGAATCTTCATTCACCTACTTTCAAATATTTTATAGCTTGGATTACGACATCCTTTTTCTATGTTATAAAGTATTGTGTTGGGTCCTGGCCTTAATATTACATTTAGGTGTCTTATTAAGGATTCTATATCTAATCTAATGTTGTCTTTCTTCTTTTCAGATGTCTTCCAACAATGTTGCTTCTGGCTGAAACCCTCCCGACTCCTTCTCTCTCATGAACCTTTGTGGGAGAATCATATTTGATGGTTCAAACTTTAAGGATTGGATCAGGAAGATCAGGATGGTCACACGTTACGAGGACAAGGAATATGTCATTGACAAGGAACTCAAGGAAATTGATGAGTCTATTGCTACTCCAGAGGAGATCGCTGACTTTAGGGCACACGAGAGAGATACTACCAAGGTGGCATGTATCATGTTGGCCATAATGAAAGCTAAACTCTAGAAGTCCTATGAGGACTTTTTACCCTTTAGAGATGAACATGGACCTGATGGACCGCTACCATCAGAGTGCTCGTCAAGAGAGGTATGAAATCATCTATTCCATGATAACAACCCGAATGAAGGATAGTGAACCCATCTCGGGGCCACATGCAGAAAATGCAAAGGCATGTGGACTGTTTACTGAAGCTGAATGTGAACTTCCCTCAGGAGTTGGCTATTGATATCATACTGCGCTCCTTACCTTCTTATTATGATCAATTCCGAATTACATATCACATGAACTGTAGAAGAATTATAACGAGTAATCGAAAGTAAATCAGAGTAATTCAAGTAATGATCAAGTAAAGAGCACACGATGTAAATATGATTTGGTTTCATCTTCTATTCCTTTCAAAGAACTTGAGTACAAAAACAGATAATAGAATTGGGGAAACTCTCTTACCTACACTCAAGTTCAGACCCTATTTATAGGATACTGAAAGTACAAAAAATACTAAGGAATAAACATGAAGTTTCGACTAAACAAGTGCCTTAGTAAATACATATAAAATTACAAAACAAACACTTCGACTCTTTACTATATTTTGACCCTATCAATCTCCCCCTTTGAAAACGAGTCGAACTACTCAATTCGTGAGAATCTGAGCAGCGAAATGCATCATCCTTCGAATCTTCGAGTACCAAGTTAACACCTTCTTTAACTCAGTCTTATCTCCTTCATTATTCTTCGTACAATTATTTATACGAACAATAAAGTTCGTATACTGAGCTGTAGTATACCGTTCCACTTTGGTTACTTGAAACAAAAACCTTTTAGCTTTGACATTCTTATCTTTTCCTATAAAGACAAATCCAAAAGGTTTTAAGCATATTTCTACATCAGCGTATTTCTTCAGCTCAGTTGGAGTTTTCGACAATTCCATTGCAACCTTCACTTCCCTTCCTATTCTTGAAGCTAACTCTTCATCAGTTAATGTTAGACAATCATAATAATTGTCTATGAAAATCTTGATGTGTGCTAGACCAAGTTTGAAAACATCTTTATCAGTTCCTTTGAGTTGAGAAGCCTCCATATCCTTAAGGATCAAAGCTACTTCAATCAAGTCGTTCAGGTTCATCAAAGGAAAATCAACAATAGAAAAATCACATCTTTGATTATTTATACGAATAACATGATATCTGAAGTTTTGAATCATGCCTTCGAACAAAACGTCCTTCGTTATGCTCACAAGTTTCATGATCTTCATCAATGACCAAACTTCATCTGGCTCCTTACCAAGAACTACGTGAAATCTGATCTTCATGTAAATGAAGTCATCATCGTTGCAAAACTTTTCAATAATCTTGTACTGAGCCATGATGGACATCATCTCATTTATAGGAAAATCCAGTTGGCTCATGTCAGTGTTTGCAATCAAATAGCTTTTCTTTGGCTTCTTCTCAAAAGCATACATTCGATTGAATGCTACACTGGATTCAATGCATTCATAGCTGTAGAGCTTTTTTGGATCTCCCTTATCCATACCAGGAGGATCACTTGCTTTTAGCCTCATTATGCTTTGTATTTCTCTCTGCTTTTCTATTTCTGCTTCCACCTCAACTTTCTTCTCTTCCTTGGAATTTTCAATAAAAACACCTTTCCCTCTATCATCATCCGAAAGCTTTGGTTTAGCTAAGCTTGAACTCCCTCCTTCTATAGAAGAACCAATAACAATTCCCTAAATAGGTTTTGTTGTTGTTTTGATTGCTTTTGTTATGACCTTCGTAACAATAGGAGTTGAGATTTGAGTAGAAACAATTTTAGATGGAATTCCCGAAGTTACAACTTTCACTTTATCAGCAGCCTTAGTGACATTCGAAACTTTGCTTTTTTCCTTCATTAACTTTCTTTTCTCCCCCTTGCACCCCCGTGATAGCAGGTGGGGCATTCGTAGAAAACATTTGAGCAAATTTCGTTATAGGTGCTACAACCTTCTAAATGACTTGATCAAGAACATTCAATTTCTGAGTAAGAAACTCAGGAGTTAAAAAGGACTGTTGGGCTGGCTTCGAAACAATGCTTTTGAGTTCACCAAGCAACTCCTTTAGCTTAGCAAATTGTTCTTTATCTTCTAAGGCCTTGGCTTCAATAGTTGGTACTGTTGCTTGAAAAGTTTGAATGAAATTCTTCACTACCCCATCAATAATATCCACCTTCTCTTGAATGGAATTATAACTATCATTAACTTCATGAATTTCATGAGAAAATTCCTTCTTCAGTACTTCTAACTTGAGATTAACATCTTCACGAACCTTTTTAACGTCTTGCACAAACATCACATGACGTTCTTTTGCGACGTTGCGAAGTTCTTTGATTTCTGAAACAATTAAATCTCCTTGAGCTTTCATCATTCGCTCATTATTCTCATCATTCGTATCTAACTTCCTTTGCAACCTAAGCTCAATAGCTTTTAACATTACCTCTACCTCAATTCTAGAAATCGAATTATTGGCTCCTGAATCGGCTTGTGATTGCAAAATTGAATTGAGTTTTTGATTTAAGATCTTGAATTATTTTCCTGAAATCCACATGTGATTATGAACATCCTCCTCTTCAGAATCAAAATGAAGATCATCAAATGTTCCTCGTAAACCTCCTTCGTCTGTTTCATCATCAGAATTTGGCTTTGGTGGATCAGTGAATTGTGACTGAAAAAGGGTTGTGATAGGTTGTTTAAGGATGTTGTCAAACATGGGTGATGTGGTTATAGTTTGAGTTTGAGTGTAGAAAGGAGGTAAGGAAGTATCTATAGTCAAAGAAACTATAGAGGAAGTGATAAGAGGAATGGCTTTAGAAACAAGATTCATATTGTCGACACTCATAATGACTTCGACACTCGTATCAGATACGTTTGTACGATAGTTTGAAATGGGTACCGCCTCAGATATTGACTGGGTGACACCAATTTCGAGTGGAATAAAAACAGAAGAGACAATGGTGGTGGTGGGTAAAGCTAATGAAGAAATGATAGGAGTACATACCTTTGTAGAAGTTGATCCCGAAGGAGTATCGGGTACAATCTCGTTGTCTGATGACTCGTCACGAACCACCAGTTCTTGTTTCTTGCTCTTCTTGGAAATGCGCTTGAATACATCCTCAACTCTTCTCTTTTTTGACTCTGGAGAGACAGGAGCAGGTATTTCACGAATTTTTAACCCTTTTCGGTTTAACCAAGCCTTTCGTACGAATGAATATGAATCATCACATGACTTCCTCATTGTTTTCAAAATACCAGATTTTGAATGTACTAATTCCTTCGATGAATCAACAATAATCAACTCCTTTTCTCTTACATCTTTCTTCGAACCCTTTACTTTATCAGTCTTATTTTTCTTTAAAAAGTTTGGCTTTTTAGGGCTTTCAGAAACAAGAGCACCACCATCACTCTTTTTCGATTTCTTTGATTGTTTTGAAGACCCTGCATCCACTTCAAGTAACACCCCAGTTTCGGCATCAGGGTTGATAGTCTTCAAATAGTTTACCAACACTGTATTTGTTGGATCAACCTTGTTTAACATGCTATCTGGAATTCTGGAAATTGTAGGAAAAGCTTCCGAATCATCCTCAACTGACTTAGGAAAATGATACTTTGTAAAATCAACCTTTTCTTCATTATCAGGAACTTGAATTCCCTCTTTTTCATAAATTTTCTAAAGAATGAGACTCCAATACCTCACACAGGAAATACCCTTCACCATATTAGTATTTTCCAAGCTTTTCACAAACTCCTTCCATAATTGAGTCGCATAATCAACACCGAGATCATAGTATAATCCCATCACCATTGCATAGACTTCAAGTTTTCCTTTGTCGAGACCAACAGTTCTTCCAGTTAAACACCTAAGATAAATGCCAAAGAAGAAATTCCACATATAGGGTAATCCAGACTTCTTGAAGTACTGATTTTTGTGAGTGGCAGCTGATGTCCCATCTCGTTGAACAAAAACATGATCTGATCATTGTTGGGTTTGAAGAATGATGGAGAATTGGGGATATTCAAGAATTGAGTGAACATCTTCTTGGTCAGACGAATCCTTTTCTCATTCAAAAGATTAAAAGTAATCACATCTATAGCCTTGCTGTAGGAAGCAGTTAAAGCAGCCATGGATAACCATGTTATCGGAACTGCAAACGAGTTGAACATAACAGTAGCAAGACCAAAATTTTCAAGAGCAACGATCAGCATCTTCAACTCCTCAAGGTACAGTGAATTATCACCCTCAACCTGGTAAGTAGTACTTTGGATCTTCATGATTGGTTGTGAAAGAACATCATCAGTAGGGGTGTTTTGAGTAACAACCATTGTTAAAAGCTTGAAGAGAATTTTGAAGAAATTGAGAATTAGGGCTTTTGTTCGTCGGAGAGTTTTTTGAACGCGTAATGATCAAAGGAAAAAGAATTTCCTTTTATATGTAACCCCAAAAGAATCGCAAATGTTTTCATTAATGGGTTTGCCACGTCCTTCCTTGAAAATCGCACCACTAGCTGTTATACACGCCATGTCAGAACCTTAAGGATTTTGGGAGTCCAGTGTGCTAATGAAAAAAGATAAGAATCAATTTTAACGAAAAATTTGGATCTATGATGTCAAAAATAAAACACGAAAGCAGTTAAACCCTAGGAAAAGGTTACTTTGTTAATTATCAAGAGAGATAATAAACTGCTTGTATGGTTTCCAGTGAATTACAATCGAAAACTTGTAGAGAAGTTTCGAAGGGCTTCTTTTTCAAGGCTTCGTGGGTAGCTCAAAAATTTCGTTACATTTCATCCTTAACATAAGGTGAGTAATCGCAACAGAAATCACTCGTTTTATGAGTGTATTCAGTGACAAGTATGCTTTGGAAAATATTAGAAGTGACTATGAATTTCAAATAAAACTGTGACAACCCGAAATTTCTATCTTGTGCAACCATTCAATTCAATCAAAGTCAGACTCGTTTATGCTATCTTTTAAAGCTGTTTAGGGCCTTTTTGAGTGATTTAAGCCTAGTACCTTCAAGAAGGAATGCTAGGAAGTGTATTCTAGAGTGTAGTGTGCAACATTCAAGTTAAAATCTCCATTTATAAGGATTATACGACCGTAAACTAGAGTTTATGGTCGTAAACACCTCCTTGGCCGTAAACTCATGTCCATATATGAGTTTTGCCTTCATTTCTGTTCCTTTCTCACACTTCAAAGCCTAGACTTCAGATTCTCTCTCAACTACCATCAAGATTTTCATTTTGATCTTCAAAAAAGTAAGAATTTCTTCCATGTTATTAGGTGTTATTCTTCATAATGTAGTATCAACCTTTGATTTCATCCATGAAATTCATCTTTTGGGTTAGATCTTCAAGAACACCAAGAACACCCACTAGTTCTTGGATCGTAAACACCCCCTTCAAGCTTCAAAACGTAAGTAATTTTCCTTATACTAGTTATTCTATAGAAGCTCTTCACTTACACCCTTGAAAAAAAGCTTTTTCCAAGAACAATGAGAGTTTACGTCCGTGAGCATCTCCCTTGGTTGTAAACCCTTGTTAAGGTTCTAGTTTGGCCTTAAAATCTTCTTATGACTAGGAATGGGTCAAGACACACTTCCTTGAGCATGAATAAGTCCATAAAATACTCTTTGGTGTAAGTATTCATGAGTTTACGACCGTAAACTCATAGGGCCGTAAACCCCATGGCCGTAAACACCTTGGGCCGTGAACATCATGGCCGTGAACACCAAGTGTGGTCGTAAACTACCTTTTATGTGCAATCACATGTGATTGTAACACTTCAATTCAAGTGTTTCCTAGTCCCTAAGGTGTTTCGTTACATGATTAGTTGTATAAACACTAATTATATACATACATGTATCATTATATGCTTTATAGGATCCGTTTGAGCCCGAGATTTCACTTAGCACTTAAACATCCTAAAACCAATCTTTCATTCGTATCACTCACTACAGGTGAGTTCATACTCCTTAACTTATCTTTTAAATGATTTTAAATGCTTTTATGGTGGTGGTGGGGGGGGATACTAGTAGAACTATTAGAGTTATTATATCAATCACATGTGATTAATAACTATCAAACAAGTGGATTTTCTTATACTTCAAACTGTTTTATCAATCAAACTCTTCAAAACATTTTATAAATTGACATCAAGTCATTTTTTACCATTCAAATGGTTAAAACTTTTTATTAAACTCTTTTAAACTTATTTATATTGTAAAAATCATGTCTATATAGATATATTTATATAAGTAAGATTGAAAGGACTTAGGACTAATAGCTCACTTTATTTCCTGTTCCTTGTTTGGTTGTGGACTTAGGGTATCCGGTTATTTGTCCGAGTGTCGTTTGAATCTTAGTTATATATTATGTATATATGTATAGATATAAAAGTTCTTCCATCAGTTCAACACCTTTGGGTAGCAAAGGTGTACAAACATACTCAGTTATTCAAACAACATTACTAGTAAACTATAATAGGTATAATTTGTTGGATTAGTGTCTAAGTCCATAACTATTTTGGTATGTACTTGACCCGATGGTGCATGGTCCTTTTGGGTTGCCTTCACCAAAGCAACTTGATAGGATGAATTATGGAGAGAAAGGATTAAATATGATTTATTAATATATTATGGGAATAATATATTAAAGGAGAAATCATATTGTTTAATTAATATTAGTCAAGAATTAATTAGTAATTAGTTTTGTGACTAAAATAGATTAATTAAACTTAAGGGACTGGAATTGTAATTATAAGATAATTGCAATTTGGGCCATGGATTGTCTTAAATCAAGAGGTGGACGAATTCTTATGGGAAGCCCATAAGGAAATCGTCCAAGGGCTTGATTAAAGGAGTCTATGGGTTGCTTAGGGCTTAAGCAACCAAATTAGGGTTTCCTTGTTAGATAACCCTAATAGCCTCACTATATATAGAATCCTTAAGGCTCAAAAACGTGGGGGAACATCTTTTGTAGGGTTAGAACACGTTTTGGGCAGCCTCCATCCTCTCTCCTCTTCATCCTCTTGCTTATGGTGTTTGTGAGCCATTAGAGGAGTGACACTTGTGACTCTAAGCCTTCCAAAGTCAAATCAAGGAGGAATTGGGATTGTTATTGCTACATAACAATCAAGGTAACATTATAAACCTATTCTAATATCTAATATGATTACTTGTATGCTAGAATTAGGGTTTATATTCTTGGATAACATGCGTGTACAATAGAGAAACCTAGATCCAAGCATTAGGGTTTGTATGAGCACATAGGATGTCTTATGACCAAAACCCATCAGTGGTATCAGAGCCTAGACTGGTTTCAATTGTATTGATGCATTAGATGTTGAAAAAATTCGTTTTTTTGGATTCTGGAGGCTGGACTCGCCGAGTCCATGGCTGAACTCGTCGAGTCCATGCAGACTCGACGAGTCCAAGCCTGACTCGACGAATCAACTCGTCAGATGGGGATATCTTCGCGATTTCTTGCTATTTTTGCTTATGGATAGTTACCTTATCATGTTAGATCAATACAAATCTGATTTTATGATATATTTGACTATATTTTTGATCTAATTGAAGATATTTATCAATTAATAAGATAATTGTTTCCTTATGTGATAATTGATTAATTATTTTGAGTAAATTGATAAATTGTTTTGCAAGAAATCATTAAATAAATCAAATATGGATAATTATGTGATTAATTGTTAATTTAGATTATTCGTTATTTGATCCTCGTTGTTATGAAATGTTTCATATTTTCCCCTTAGGTTTTATAGTTTAAATTTGAACCCAAAAGTTTTGTTGTTTTGAAATTTAAATAGTTGAAACCCTAATGTTTTGAAAAAGGTTTCAAAACTTGCCCTCAAGTTTTGGAATTTAAATTTTGATTAAATGGTTTAATTTTGATGTTAAATTCTAAAACTCTAGCATAGTTTTGAAAACGTTCATATCACACCCTTATGGTTTTATTAATTAATTAAGGTGTATAATTAAAAGAGGTTTAATAAATCCATAAAAGTTTAGGTTTACAATTTAATTGAATTAAAAGTATAATTGTTAAATTAGACCATCTAGTATTTTAAAAGTGTAAAATACACCCTATACTATATATAACATTAAAAGTCTAACATTATATATATGTATGAGTAAAAGTCAGTCTTACTGTTAGTAGGCCTTATTCACGAAGCTGGTCTATAAGGGGTGTTTAAGGAAATTGCCTATAAAATGGCGATTGAATGGATATCCACTCTTACCCACCGCACTCTTGACTAGTGGAGGGTCGTTAGCCGAATGGGTAGGATATGACAAAACCTTCCATTACAAGTATAATGAAGTATAAAAGTAACTAAATGTTTTCATAAAATTCTCAATTTAGTTACTTAGGCAAAAGTGAATTGATGCAATTCCATGAAATTACACTTTGTGCCCTTGCGAAGACGTTAGTGGAGCGTCTGTGGTTTAACGACACACTAAATGGTTCTAAGCAAATGTAGCAAAGGGTGACTCAATGTTTGTCATAGTTCGGTGGAGCGTGTGTGGTTTACCGGCACATCGAATAGGTGACTGTAACATGTGAGGGCACCATGTAAGTTTGCATGGTTATTCACACCTGCTTTGTGATCCTCAGCATCCCAGTCACAAACAAGAGGGGCATATCGAGATTTAAACATGCCATTGAAAGTTCAATGAATCTCAAAGGATCTAGGAGTTTTCATAGATTTAAAACTTAAATTCTTTTTCGTTTTTTCGTGGTGGAAATTCGTGAATCGTCATTCACTTACCTTCAAATATTATGCAATTAGGGTTACGGCATCCTCTCCCGAGTTGTAGAATATTGTGTTGGGTCCTAGCCTTAGTATCTCATTTGGGTGATTTGCTAAGGACTCAATCAATCAACTAACTTGAATTCGTTTTCTCCCGTATTGTAGATGTCAAAGTTCGACAACTATGGTTTTCCCAAATCTCGTGGAACAAGCATTCCACATGAAGATGATATTCCACGATTCGATCGAGGAACAAGAGATCATGCTTCACTTCCTCCTCCTCCTCCAATTATTTTCCCTAACCCTCAAGTTCGAAGGCTTGAAAAGTTCAAGATCACTCAATCCCTTTTGGCAAGTAAACATAAAGAAGGAAAGTCGGTGTGTGCACACGTCCTAGGGATGAAGTCACAGATTGATAGGTTAAGAATGTTGGGATCCGTTGTATATGGCTGTTGATTGGGTTCTTCAGTCACTTCCTAACTCATATAGTGAGTTCGTAATAGAGTACTATATGATGAACCGCAACGTGACCCTTGTAGATCTCACCTATATGCTTATTGCTGCTGAATTAGAAATGGTTTGGCACAATAGAAAAGCAAAGTTGATTGGTGAATCTGTCTTCAAGACCTCTATGGATATAGACAATGGAAACGAAAGACATGCTATGATCGAAAAGTTTGATCATAAGAAAAAGGCAATGTCTGAAGTAGTTCCATGTCAAGTTCCAAAGGAGTCAATTTGCTTTTATTACCAAGAGAAAGGGCATTAGAGACGAAGTTGTCCTATTTACCTAAGAGATCTAAGAGATGGGAGAGTCAAAACGTATGGCTCTGCTTTAGGTAAAATCCATTGGCTAACTCTTTTAAGCTCCTATTCTAAATTCTTAATACATAATGTGATTACAATTGATGTTTTGTAGAATCAAAGAAAAGAGAGGAAGCTTATGTGAAGAAGTGAGTAGAATCTAACCGTGAAGGAATGCATTTCGATCGCATTTCTCGAAGATTAGATTCTTGAGCTACTACTTAGAGTTAGAATTAGATTGCTAAGAAAGATGTATTAGCATAAGTTTTTCAATGAGTTGCATTGTAAGGACAAAATTTTTCCGCAATAAAATAAATTTTGATTTTAAATTTTATTTATTTATCCTTACAATGGCGTGTATGAAAAAATTGATGTTAAAATGTTTCTATTATTAGAAATAATAGATTTGGTTCTTATTATGTTATTAATGGAAAGTCGAGAATTTACCAAATAGGGAGAGTTTCTCATCGCCCAAGTTTCAATTGGACAAAAATTTGGAATCAGGCTACTTGGTTGCACGATGAATGAGAAATTTCATATTTGGAAATTAGACTAATTCATTGACAAAGTGTCAAGTGAAGGACTAGCAGATCGAGTACACAAAGTTGTGTGTTGATCAAGTTCACCATAAGAGTAACAAAGATATTCGTCATGATTTACTAAAAGCTTAGTAAATATGATTATAGTTACAAGATTAAGTGTAATTTTGAATTGATTAAAGGGTTTAGATCAATAGCAGAATGAATAAGAAGAATCAGGTAAGCAGAAAGATAAAAGTTTCTCCATTCTAAGAAGAAGGGAGAGTAGCTTTTATGCTTTACGATAGGTCTTAATGATTAAGAACCATATCTCAATTGATCCTCTAAGTGAGTCTTAGTACAATTGCATGTCTAAGAAGAGGAATCAAGAATTCAAGAAATGGTTAAATCAAGAAGTCAATCATACTTCGTTCCAATAACAAGTCTTAAAATTAAGATTGTGACAATGAGTGAAAAGTATTAAAGGTTTATAACATTCATTAAATGGGGTAAGTTGTGATCTCTTGGATAAGACAAAGACCAACTAGGACCGATTTATGAAGTGTTTTGATAAAAGCTACACAAACTCTTGAATATTTGTTTGTCAAGAAATAGTTATTGACAAAAGAATCTTATATGTCAAGGAGTCAGTAGGAGTCTTAATGGTCTTGAAAGGTTTCAAGAACAAATCAAATAAACCTTATCAATCATCACTAGCACACGAGTTGAGGTTTACAACATATCGTGTTGACATTGTTGAGGTTCTGTGCCAATCCAATCAAGTTAATTATGCATGTGAGTTCTACGAGTTCTCATTTTGAACGCATAAAAGGCAAAGCACCTTAATCAATGAAAAGTACATTGATAAGAAAGGGTGAGCTGCTTAACTACTTGGAAGACATGGTGGGCAGCTGTGCTACCATAAGGCAAGAAATCAAGATTAAGAAAGTTCGGTCCATATGAGTTTGAATTTGTCGTAAACTTTAGTTTTGACAAATTCACATGGATAGGAACAAATACACCGTTTAAATCTAAGTGTCATAAGATTTCCTCCTTCATGAAAATGATTGTGAGGAAATGCTTTCACTAAGAGAGATTTTAAGAAGATAGTGATTGTAAAATTGCATTCTCAAATTTGATTATGGTTACGGTATCCTTTTCCATAATTCTAATTGTGAGGTTTGGAAATTGTTTACACACATATGAACTATCTAAGGAAAAGGTGTATAAGTTCAAGAAGCCTTGATAAAAGATTATCAAAGCATTAAGTATTAGAAACATGGACTTAAGAAATTCAGTAAGCATTGTTTTCTGAAAGTTAAGATGTTTATGAATACATGTCGAAGCTAGTGGGAGCATAAGTGTTATGTTTTATAATAATCATCATGATAGTGGGAGCATAAAAGTTATGATTGTATGATTATTAAGGCACGTATTGCAAGTTGGAAATATTAATTATAGAAAACAAGAGTTATACCTTGCAAAGTCGTAAGGCTTGTAAAGTTGTTTTGCTATAATTAAGGGAGAGAATATTATGCTTCATTTCAAATCTAAAGGATTAGTTTGAGAAATGTTAATAAATTTAGTCAAGGATACATAGTGTGTTCTTAAAATTTCGATTATGATTACGGCATTCCTCTTCACAATTCGAATTTTGAGAACATAGCAAATAAAACATTATGCGTCGTGTCCCATACGCTTCGGGTATAGGATCGATTGCAAATACTTTAATGTTTAACCATTATAAAATTTTCCAAATGTCTAGCGCATTTAGAGGGAAAAGGGACTAGAATCGGTTTTGACTAAAATAATTAAACAACTATCAAAGGACAATCCAAAGTTCGACGAGGATTGGTCGCTTGTGAGTAGTTGGAAGCATGGTATTGAATGGACCATATCGACATTATTGTGAATAGAAAAGATTCTATTAAGAATAAGTTGTCATATGGAAATTATGGAAATGTTTCCATATTGGATGGACCATATCGACATCATTACAAATAGATAAGATTCTATTAAGAATGAGTTGTCATATGGAACATATGGAAGTGTGTCCATATTGGGAATTGAATATTGAGAAATCTATGACTAGATTAGAAACTTCTATGCAAAAGGATGTTCAAAGAATGTACTTTGTGTGAGAGACATCACGTCTATGGAATTGTCTTGTAACAATCTCCGATAGAGGACTTTGTAATATCATTGGCAATAGTCTTTGTGACTTTGGTGCAATGACATTACGAAAGGATAAGTTGCATAGAATGTTAGAATCTAGCATATTCTATAAGTAGCAAGAATTTGATATTCTTTAACTTATGGAAAAGGATTTGTAGTTGTGAAATGAGAATGATTGGAAATGTGTTCAATGTGATCTATTTCACAAAGTAAGAACCATAGGTAAGCATTGTGTGCATGCTAGGAGCATGGGACAAGTGTTGTAATTCAAGTAAGAAGATGATTACCCGAAACGACAAATAATGAGTAATCAATATGGTGATAAATAAAAGGTGTTTTATTTATGCTCAAACGGTTGAGGCCATATGGGATTAGTATTATTCTTGTGTTTCACATTTGCATGTTTTGACTTCCAGAATAATTGAGTTTATTAAGAATAATCGAATTATTCAAACAGGCCACAGTCGTTCATATGTTGGAAGTAGATATGAAAGAAGACTGTCATGAATTGGTGTGTGGATTGTCTAAAGAGCATTAGACATAAGCAAATGTTTGCTGCAACGTTCATGAGTGCTTATGAATATGATTTGAGAATTGGATTAAACCCACGTTCACTTGGATCACTCCATGAATTGTATCACGAGTGATTGGTGAGACGATAACATCTTATATTCTTGAAACCGAGATGTGTGAGTTGTATCTTGCGAATCGGTTGCACATTGATAATATGTAAACGCACTAGTAACTTGGTGTTATAAAACATATTATTGTGTGTGATTCGGTGCATGAGTGCAAGCAAGCATTGTATCAATGTTTATTCGTTCCTTTTATCCAAAGTAGGATAAAAGCGATATCTTTGGGCCCCTCGATGATTTAGTGATGACAAACGTAAATGCTCGGCCGGGCTAGAGCTAATTTGATTTGTTCAATTAGTCAGTCGACATAAATCGGGAATCGAGATATAGTACAAAGGGAATGATTTGAAATCATATCTCATATGATATCTACAATGGAGGAATATATGATCCCTTATCTAAGGACACGCGTATCTGATATGATCAGAGTTGACAACGGCTTTGGAAAGCTACGATTGCAGATCAGGATCTGAATTCATACGCAGAATAGTTATTAGACTTATCCAAGTGGGAGACTGTTGGATTAGTGTCTAAGTCCATAACTATTTTGGTATGTACTTGACCCGATGGTGCATGGTCCTTTTGGGTTGCCTTCACCAAAGCAACTTGATAGGATGAATTATGGAGAGAAAGGATTAAATATGATTTATTAATATATTATGGGAATAATATATTAAAGGAGAAATCATATTGTTTAATTAATATTAGTAAAGAATTAATTAGTAATTAGTTTTGTGACTAAAAGAGATTAATTAAACTTAAGGGACTGGAATTGTAATTATAAGATAATTGCAATTTGGGCCATGGATTGTCTTAAATCAAGAGGTGGACGAATTCTTATGGGAAACCCATAAGGAAATCTTCCAACGGCTTGATTAAAGGAGTCTATGGGTTGCTTAGGGCTTAAGCAACCATATTAGGGTTTCCTTGTTAGATAACCCTAATAGCCTCACTATATATAGAACCCTTAAGGCTCAAAAACGTGGGGGAACATCTTTTCTAGGGTTAGAACACGTTTTGGGTAGCCTCCATCCTCTCTCCTCTTCATCCTCTTGCTTATGGTATTTGTGAGCCATTAGAGGAGTGACACTTGTGACTCTAAGCCTTCCAAAGTCAATTCAAGGAGGAATTGGGATTGTTATTGCTACATAACAATCAAGGTAACATTATAAACCTATTCTAATATCTAATATGATTACTTGTATGCTAGAATTAGGGTTTATAGTCTTGGATAACATGCATGTACAATAGAGAAACCTAGATCCAAGTATTAGGGTTTGTATGAGCACATAGGATGTCTTATGACCAAAACCCATCTTAATTTAGGAATTTACTACTCACTACTTCTAGTATAATGAAACATACAAGAGTCAGTTTATTCATGAGTCAATACAAACTTACTATTATGAGAAACAAAAAGAACATACTATGATGAGAAACTAAGAGAACATACACTACGCTATACAAAGAGAACATACTTTCCACTAGAATAGACAGAACATACAATACACTAGAACATACTATACAAACACTAGAATACTATAAAATTAATGTGAGCCACTACTTCATGGCATGGCAATCTACTGCTGTGTCACGTTTTGTAACCAGAGTATCCCGAAGGGAGAGCGTGGATTTTTGTATAGATCTATACGGGATTGACCGTCCTATACCTTACTGCTAGCTATAGTGGGACCTGCAGGTCTACGAGTGATGAATTTACTATATAGAGCTTTGTTTATAGTGAATTGAGTATATCAACCCATAAAAGATATACAAACTATAAACAAAAACGGGATTAAAATACTCTGACCAAGAGTTGATACTTTTAAATAATAAAATATTTAACCAAAGTATACATACCTGCATTCATACGAAAATTAGTGTCACTAGGACTTAACAAAAGTATTGTGGTTAGTGGACAACACAAGTAGGCTTGGGGACATATAATCAGATCTGGGAGTGATATAGCGTGATCAACTATATCTTAACGAGAAGTGATTAGCATGTGCCAAAGATTGGTTGTGGTGTAGCAACAAGTCTAAAAACTTACCAACATTACTACAATGAAAATATTTGAACAGAACATAAACTTAAAATACTATAGGAGTATTTTGTGTTACTATAATTACTTATTTGAGAACTAAAGGTCTTTACTAGTAGGTAAATAGTTGCTAGGTGGATACGCTAAGGTTATATGTGACTAAGGTGTCATAGACTTAGAATCTGTGATCTTTGCTTTATTTCCTGTTCCTTGTTTGGTTGTGGATTTGGAGTTAGGGTCACTTATTCGAAGACCTATCCTGTTTTGATAAAATGTAACTGGTATGCACTACGCAAGTATTGAAGTAACTGATAACGATCATCTTATAATTATCTTAATTAGTGCGTCTATTAATTATTTCTTTTACCCCTTATTCGCGCGTAGATAACATGGCTGGATTCCATCCCCAAGGCGACCCGTACTTCCCCAACCAAGGCAATGGTGGATAGCTCGACGCAGAGCCAGAAGAGAATCATCCAATCCCTTTGGATGATGACTTCTCAGAGAATTTTTCGGAGGATTCTAACTCTGAACCCGAAGTCAATAATCTACCCCCAGTGGCTCAAATCCCAAATCCTAACCCTTGTCCAACATTTAAAGGCCCCATACCTCTATGGGCGACAAAATTGAACAGATGGAGTCACGAACAGGGTCAACCCTTACCCTACAATGAAGAATGAAGCTTTTACAACCTGACCGAGGGAGGCTCAGCAGACATAGTCCTGCCTATTTTGGCCCGCAACATTGCTCGTACTAAGAGGAAAGGTAAGGCAGCCATCAACCGAGTCATGGAGGTTGATGTCGATGTGGGAGTCAATACCTTACGCATTTGCATCTGGAATCTGCTCATGAAAGAACTCAGAATCAAAATGCAGCCCTGCAGAGAGAACTTACTGCAACCCAAGCCGAAGTCAGGGAACTTCGAGCTCGTCAAGAATCATTTGAAAGGCGCATGAGAGACATGGAGCGCCGTCTATCAGAATCAAGGACTCATTCTAGTGGTTCTCGTTGCAGATAAAGCCTACTCAACTTTCTCTTTTGGATATAACTTAGGTCTATGTAAAAGCTCTTGTTTTAGTTTCCTGTCCATGATAAGACTTTGAACTTGTTAACATTTTAAGGTCTTGTACTTGCAAAATTTTCTCATTTTGGTTTGATGTAAGACCTACTTCTAGGTCATTTTTGTTGGGTTTTGAGAATTCTAACACCCCTATGGTGTACATGCAACCCTATAAACCTTGGATCTATGTTTTCTTTATTATACATGCAAATAAGAACTTTCTAAGTCTTTAATCCTAACTAGCATATTATGAAGCTCTTATACTACAAAGTACTAGTTAGATGACATACCTTTTGATGTAGCTTGATGTCTTCAAGCCTTAAAAGCTTATCCCCAATAGTGTGGAAGCCTCAAGTGGAATCACAAATCACCAAAACACCTTGGAAGACTTTAAAGAATATGGATACTTGGCTCTCTCTAGTGGAATCGGCTAGCCCTTCTTAGTGTACCCACACTAGTGCCCATTTCACCAACCAAGGACATCTTATATAGTATGGAGACTAGGGTTAAACCCATGACCTTTCATTTGATATGATCCATGGGTTAAGCACTCCATGGACTATCCATGAAAGCTTAGCCCAACCTAAATGAACTTGGTCCATTCCATATATAAGAGTCCATATTTAATTAGTTCCTTTTGATCACTTAATTAATTATAAATTAATTCTTGATCAATACTAATTAAATAATATGATTATATATTAATATATTAGAACTTATAATATATTAATATAAATCATAAATACACTATTCTCAAAAGACTATCGATATAAATTGTGTCAGTGAAGTGCAAGCCAAATGGACCATGTCGGGTCGGGTCAAGTACATATCAAATATAGTTATGGAGTTAGACATTAATCCAACAGTCTCCCACTTGGATAAGTTTAAAACTATTTATTGAGTATGACTTCAAAACCTAACTGGCAATCGTAGCTCTTAAAGCCGCTGTCGAACTCTGACCTTGTAAATGACTTGTCCATTAGATAAGAGATCATATATATTCCTCCATTCTAGATATCATATGGACTGAGACATGGATTATAATCATTCTCTCTATCCATTTGTTGTTTCCCGATTTCCGATTCATGATGACTGACTGATTAAACAAACCAAATCAGTCCTGGCTTGGCCAAGCACTCACATGTGTCATCATTAAATCATCGAGGGGCCCAAAGATATTGCTTTTATCCCGAAGGTAAAAGGAATGGATAAACTTCGACTCATATGGCTTGTTCTACTACCTGTTGAATCATACACAAAGGCACGTTTTATAACATCGAGTTACCAATGCGTTTTCGGGCAATTAATGTACTATCAACTCATAGTAACAGCTCATATCTCTAGGTTTGAAGAATATAAGATATTATCGTCTCATGATCACTCATGATAAAATCCATGAAGTGATTCAAATCAGCGCGGGTTGAATCCAATACTCAGAACTTATGAGCACTCATGAGTGTTGTAGCACAACTCTGTCCACCAACTTGGACCTCTACAAGCCATCCCATGACAGTCTTGATTCATATCTACTTCCAACATATGACCGACTGTGGATGGTTTGAATAACTTAGTCATTCTGAAAGAATAACCTAGATATTTTGGAAGTCAAAACATGCAAAGTGAAACACATGAATAAATGAATCTAATATGGTATCAAAACCTATGAATATAAATAGAACACTTTCTATTTATCACCATACTGATTAGTCATTATTCATTGTTTCGGTTTTATCAACTTTATACTTGAATTAAAACACTAGTTATCCTATGCTCCAAGCATGTACACTGTGTTTTCTAAACAATAGTTTTGCCATACACCAAGTATGCACTCTTGCAATGAATGTGTACAAAGTCACAAAAAACTTGTCAACAACCATTACAGGGTATTCCAATGAAGACCTACTCCATGGACACAAAGCCTTATGTTCAAAGTATGCATTGCTTTGAACATGCTTCTTGCACTAAGTTTTTTCTAATCTTACACAGACAGCTTCCATCTATGGAGACAACTCTATATTTCCATTTTGACTACCACTTCTAAACAAGAGTTGCCTCTTTTCAGACTATGTCAATATGGTCCTTCCAATATTAACAGTATACTTCCAACTATCCTTGAGCAACCAATCTTCGGTAAACCTTATATTGTCCTCAACAATTGCTTAATCATTTTAGTCATATCCAATTCTAGACCTTTTCCCTTCTTAATGCCCCAGGCATTTGAAAATTTTTAGAAAGGATGAATATAGTACATGTAATCGATCCTATATTCGAAGCATATGGGACATGATTCATGATGTCTCACATAAAGACTAAACTAGTCTTTTGCTATAATATTTCCATTTCTATTTGCAAAGTTCTCATAATTCAGAATATGAAAAGGGATGTTGTACTCATAATCGAACTTTAGAACGCAAATAATGAACCCATATATAGAATTTCCTTATGTTGAGCCATTCCAACATGAAATTCATATATATTCTATACAATTAAAACCCCAATCTAGGCTTTTAGATTTGAGATGAAGTATAATTTCCTCTCCCTTAATTATAGCAAAACAACTTTTTTTCCAACTGAGACCTTTTGTTTTCTATAATTAACATTGCTAACTTGCAACCTTTATCATAATTATCATGCTCCCACTAACATGATGATTATTAGCATAACACCTATGCTCCCACTAGCTTTGATATGTATCCGGAAATTACATGACTTCTAGAAATCAATACTTTATTGACTTTCTTACCAGAGTTCAGATTTCTGATACTAGATTCCTTTGGTAAGAGTTTATCAAAATCA
The DNA here is from genome assembly GCF_051521515.1 of Lactuca serriola. Classification (NCBI taxonomy): domain Eukaryota; kingdom Viridiplantae; phylum Streptophyta; class Magnoliopsida; order Asterales; family Asteraceae; genus Lactuca; species Lactuca serriola. The sequence continues at coordinate 286,537,780 of NC_136411.1, forward strand.
TACACCTCTCTTAGATAGCTCATAGGTGTGTCTAAACAATTATGAGGAGGGATGCGTAATCATAATGTTTAGACCTTTTGTCATTCCCACAATTGCTATCTACTCAAAATCTACTTAGTGAAAGAGTTTCCTTACCATCATTTTCATGAATCGAATAGAAACCTTATGACACTTAGATTTTATGTTGTAAGTGTTCCTATCCATGTGAATTTGTCAAAACCATAACCACATGACTAGGTTAGTGACAAATCCTAACTCATATGGATTGAACTTGTGCAATATTAACTTCTTGCCACCTGGCAGCTCAAGGGCCTGCCATTTCTTCCAAGTAGTTATGCAAACAATTGAGAACATGTAGAACTCAAATGTATAGCCAACTTAACTGGAACGGGCACATAAGTGTCAACACGATAGGTTATAAACCTATAGTTGTGTGCTAGTGATGAAATACAAGTTTTTGTTCTTGATTACTTCTTGAAGCCCTTTCAGAATCTTTTAGACTCCCACTGTCTCCTTGACCTATAAGACTTTCTTGCCAAATATTCAAGAGATAGTGTGGATTCTAATCAAGACAGACACTTAACACAATTAGCCTTAGTTGGTCTTTGTTTTATCCAAAACATCACAACTTACCAATTTCAAATGTACAAGAGTAGAAAACTTTTACTCTTACATTTGACAAGTGTTTTAAACCTTCTTTAAGACATGTCACTCAAGTTACAATATTAGAGTATAACTCTATGAATTGTTTTGGAATGAGGTATGAATCATCTTCTTGATTTAACCACTTCAACAATTCATAACTCCTTTTCTTAACTATCAGAATGTACTTAGAGGATGAATTGTGATAAGGTCTCAAAATCATTATGATGATCTTAAAACATGATACTAAAGTACTCTCCCATCTTTTAATATTTGATAAACTTTTATCCTTCTGCCTAATTTGATTCTTCTTATTCATTCTGTCATACATTGAAAATTTCCAATGCTTCAGAACTATACTTAAGCTTGTAAGTATAATCATATTTACTAAACCTTTGTAAATCATGACGAATAGTCTTATCCATTTTTTTGTGGTGGACTTTAACAAGTGCACACGAAAGTGTACTTGATCCCTTAGTCCTTCTCTTGACTTACACATCCATGTGAACAAGTAGTTAGTCTTAATTTTCCAATGCTCGAAAGTTCTCATTCATCATACTATACAGCTTGCATGATTCCAAGTTTCTATCCAACTGAAACTTGGGTGATGAGAATCTTTCCTTATTTGGTAAATTTAGACACTACCACAAATGAAAGAATCAAATTCATATTTCCAATATTGCTATAAATGGAATCATATAAGCAACATCTTTTTTTTCCTTTCTTTTCCACAAATGCCATTGTAAGGATATTTTAAGATAAATAAAATTAAAAAAATTTCTTTTAATTTTAAAACTTTGCGGAAAAACTAATCCTTACAATGCCAATGTATATGAAAACATGTTGTCATCTATTCCTAAGCAATCTATCATAACTCTTAAGCACCTGCTCAAAATTCTAATCACCGAACCATGCGATTGAAATCCATCTTCACGATCAGAATCAACATATACTTCCTTTAAGTTTCTTTACTTTTCTTTGATTCTTAAAACATCAACATGTGACCCAGCCACATCATGTAATAAGAATCTCCAAGTAGGAACTTAATAGAGTTAGACAATGGACTTTACCGTAAATAAAGTCAAACTTATTGACTTTACCATCCTTAGGTAAGTTTGGCAGCTTCGTAACCAAAGCCCCTTCCTTTGGCAATAGAAAAATATGGATCCTTAGGTAACAGTACATGGGACTATCTGAGACTTAGCCTTTCTCTTTACCCTTTGGTCAACCAAGTTGACTATGGCCAATCCCTTTCCATTGGGAAGAGAATGCTTTTCTGGATTTTCTGTGTCACTATTGTCCCTGTCCATAAAGTTTTGGGAAGTTGATCTCCTAATCATATTTGCTTTACTAGTACACTAAATCATTTCTGATTTAGCAGCACCAAGCAAATAGATAAGATCATTAAGGGTCTTGTCATAGTCTATTTCATAGGAGTCCCAAAGGAACTCACTATTTGACTTAGAAAGTGATTGAACCACTAACTTTCTCAAGACTTTGACACCCAACTCTCCCGGCATGTCAGTATGTGACTTCATCTCCAAGATGTGATCACACCTAGACCTTGCCTTGCCAATAGGGCTTGAGTGACCTTGAACTTGTGGGTTAGGGAGAATTATTGGAGGAGGTGGAGGAAGTGAAGTTCCAAGATATTTGGGAAGATCATAGATGTCTGAACTTGACATCTATGGGAGATATTCAAGATGGTTGATTTAAAGTCCATAATATAACACCCAATATGAAATATTAAGGCTAGGACCCAACAAACTATTTTATAACTTGGAAGAGGGATGCCGTAATCCAAGTTATAGAATATTTGAAGGTAGGTGAATGACGATTCACCAATTTCCACCATGAAAAACGATATAATTTATTAGGTTTTAATTGGATTTGAAACTCCTAGATCTTTGAGATTCATTGAACTTTCAATGGCATGTTTCAATCTCGAGTGTGCCCTTCAGGTTTTGTGACTGGGATGCCGAGGATCACAAAACAAGGTGTGAAGTAACCATACAAATTACTTGGTACCCTTAAGTGTTTACCCCTCAATCGATGTGCCAGTTAACCACACACGCTCCATCGATACTATGATAAACATTAAGTTACCCTTTTTTCTACCTTGTTAAATACGAGTTAGTGTGTTGGTTAACCACACACGCTCCACTAACCGGTTTAAACAAAGTGCAAAGTGTGATTTCATGGATTAGCATCTTATTCACATTTTCCTAAGTAACTAAGATTGGGTATTTATAAAAGGTTTAGTTACTTAGTATTTATTATTAATACTTTTAATGAAGGGAGAATTATAGTCCTTTTCCTACCCGTTCGGCTAACGACCCTCCACCGGTCAAGGAAGCGGTGGGTGAGAGTGGACACCCATTAAACTGCCATTTTATAGGTAGTAACCTTATACCCCCTTATAGCCCGACTTCGTGAATGAGGCCTACTAACGGTAAGACTGACTTGCTCTTATACCTAAATATATTACTAACTTATAATATTATAAAGTATAAGGGTTGAATTTTAACTTTTAAAATTCTAAGGGCTAAACTTGGAATTAAAGTATTCATAAGAGAAAACTTTTCAGATTCCAAAACTTAAGGGCAATTTTTGTAACTTTCAAAACTTTTCTATTCCATAACTTATGTGTTTAAAGTAGTTTTAATTAAAAAACTCTTCAAGTTCCATAACTTGAGGACAAGTTATGGAAGACTTTAAACTAATTAAGAAAGCGACTCTTCATAATTCATAACTTATGGAAGCTTTAAGAGATAACTAAGGTTACACATATTTTATTTAATGAAGAGACTCTTGAACGTCCACAAATTGAGGACAAGTTATGGAGTCATAAAATCATTTAATAAGAACAATACTCTTCATTTTTGTAACCTATGATAATTTTTATGAGTTTTAAGAAACTTAAATGTGACTTTTCATGTAACTTGAGGACAAGTTACACAAACACATTTTAGAATCAACTTTTAGATTAAAATGGATTGAAAACAACTTTTCAATTAACTTTTCTATTAATCTATGCAACTCATATGAACAAGATAATTCAAATCAAACTTTTTCATGTAATTAGTCTAAACTTTAAACTAATACAAAACATGAATCTATTGACAATTATCTTTGATATTGGATTAGCATGAACATTACGACATCAAAAACAAGTTTATAAGTCTAAAAACATCTTAGGGTAATGTTCCTAGTCTAATTCCAGCCAAAACAATCGAATTTATGCTGTCTGGGGGTCCAACTCGTCGAGTGCATGAACCAAATCGGCGAGTTGGATCATTTTGATCACTTTTTAGGCATGGACTCGCCGATTCTGACGCCTAGACAACAAAAAACTTCGATTTTTAAGCAGTTTTTCAAGGATAACAAGAAAACAAGCCTAGGCTCTCATACCACTGTTGGGTTTTGAGCATTCTAACACTCCTAAGGCGTACATGCAACCCTATAAACCTTGGATCTGTGTTTTCTCTATTATACATGCAAATAAGAACTTTCCAAGGCTTTAATCCTAACTAGCATATTATGAAACTCTTATACTACAAAGTACTAGTTAGATGACATACCTTTTGATGTAGCTTGATGTCTTCAAGCTTTAAGAGCTTAGCCCCAATAGTGTGGAAGCCTCAAGTGGAATCACAAATCACCAAAACACCTTAAAAGACTTTAGAGAATATGGATACTTGGCTCTCTCTAGTGATATCGGCTAGCCCTTCTTAGTGTACCCACACTAGTGCCCATTTCACCAACCAAAGACATCTTTATATAGTATGGAGACTAGGGTTAAACCCATGACCTTTCATTTGATATGATCCATGGGTTAAACACTCCATGGACTATCCATGAAAGCTTAGGCCAACCTAAATGAACTTTTCCCATTTCATATATAAGAGTCCATATTTAATTAGTTCATTTTGATCACTTAATTAATTATAAATTAATTCTTGATCAATACTAATTAAATAATATGATTATATATTAATATATTAGAACTTATAATATATTAATATAAATCATAAATATACTATTCTCAAAAGACTATCCATATAAATTGTGTCGGTGAAGTGCAACCCAAATGGACCATGCCGGGTCAGGTCAAGTACATACCAAATATTGTTATTGACTTAGACATTAATCCAACAATTTTTTTCCAAACTTGTTACATCATTAATGCCAATATTATTAACAGTCATCTAATCTTGTGGGAAATGCATATTCAAATGATCTCAAACTTCTACTACTAGATCTCTATATATCAATCATACTCTCAGTTGTGTTGTTGGACTATGGAGAGTTAGTCCATGGACCACTCTCATTATACTTACAATTGATTCTTACTATAATATTCATGTTTGTAAACTTTTAGTTGAACGATGCCTCCACGGAGAGTGACAAGGCGCAACCCTCCGATAACTCCAACTCCACCACCACTTCCTCTACAATACAACCCAACAGCAATCCAAGTTGCGGTAAATGTGGCAGTTACGACATCCCTAGCTCAGTTCAGTGCTAGTGGAACTAGCAGGAGTGGAACAATTGTGCATTCCACTCAAGGCGATGCTCTAGTGCGCTCTAGAGAGTGCTCGTATAAGGACTTCACCAACTGCAAGCCCAGGTCCTTCAACAGGACTGGCGGAATCATTTCCATCTCGCAATGGTTCGAGAAGATGGAATCGATCTTTGTGATATGTTCCTATCCGGAAGGAAGCAAGGTTAAATTTGCTGCTTGCACCTTCGCAGACCGAGCCTTGACATGGGGAGCAGTCATGTCAAGTCACTAACTTTGATAGTGGCAAATTCCATGGGCTGGGAAGCTCTTAAAGAGCTCATGATAGAAGAGTATGCCCCAGAGGCGAAGTTCAGAAAATTGAATAGGAACTGTGGAGCCTGACCATGAAGGGCTCCGACATAGTGACCTATACTGCCAGATTCAGCGATCTGGTGACACTATGTCTGAGAAGGGTCCCTACTGAGGGAAAGAAAATAGAGAGGTATATCTGGGGCCCAGTGCCTCCATTTCAGGGGAATGTCTTAGCTTCAAACGCCACTACCTTCTATAGCGCAAGCGATTGGCACCGCGACTCATTGATCATGGAGTCCGCACCCAAACTACAACAACAACCCTAGCCATCTTAGAGCCGGCGAAAGCCGCTGACAGCAAGCGGAAGTTCTAGGAAAAGAAGAAGAAAAACGCGACGCAGAACACTGCCAAAAAGCAGTAGGTCGTGGCTGTTCATGTTGCGGTAACACCTACTGCTCCTGCGCCATTTAAGCAGTTTGTTGGGAGCTTGCCTAAGTGCAAAAAGTGCAGCTTCCATCACAACGGACCCTGCCGGGAAATGCAGTGCGCTAACTGAAAAAAGAAAGGGCACACTTCCCGTTTCTGCAAATCTCCGACAAGGCCAATCAACCAGGTCCCCGGAGTTGGTGTGGGCCAAACTTGCTACGGATGTGGCGAGGTGGGCTACTACAAAAGGAACTGCATGAAGGCAGGGAATGCCGACGGAGTGGCAAGAGTTTTGGCCATAGGCCACGAGGAAGCGGTTGCCGACCCTACAGTGGTCACTAGTATGTTTCTCCATGATAACTTATATGCATGCATACTATCTGATAGTGGAGCGGAGAGGAGTTTCGTGAACCAAAAATTTGCTCACTTACTTAAACAACAATCACGTGCACTTAAAGAACCGTTCAATGTAGAAATGGCTAACAGAAAGACAGAGAGCACTTGTAGTATATACATAGGATGTACTCTAACCCTAGATAGCCATTCATTTTCAATCGACCTCATGCCTGTCTCAATTAAAAGTTTTGACGTCATTATCGGCATGTATTGGTTGAGTCTTCATCGTGCGGACATCATGTGTTCTGAAAAGGCTGTTCGCCTTAATCTTCCGTCTAGCGAAACTCTAGTTGTCTATGGCGACAAAGTCGACATGAACCTTTGTATCATCTCGAGTATTCAAGCCCAGAAGTACCTGCGAAAGGAGTGTCGCGCATTCCTTGCTCATGTTGTCAATGTGAGCCAAGGGATGAAGGACATAAAGAACATCCTAGTGGTATGCGATTTTCCCGACATCTTTCTAGAAGAACTACCAGGATTACCTCAACAGCGTCAAGTCGAGTTCGTAATCGACTTAGTTCCAGGAGCTACCCCAGTAGCCAAATCGCCCTATCGTCTAGCACCAACTGAGATGCATGAGCTATCCGGTCAACTTAACGAATTGCTCAGCAAGGTCTTTATTAGACGAAGCTTCTCACCCTGGGAGCACCAGTCTTGTTCGTCAAGAAGAAAGACGGATCGTTCCGTATGTGCATCGACTACAAAGAACTGAACAGGCTTACCATCAAGAATCGTTACCCATTGCCTCGCATAGATGATTTTTTTGACCAAATACAAGGGGAAAATTAATTTTCAAAAATAGATTTGAGATCCGGGTATCACCAGTTACGAGTGCTAGGGGAGGATGTTCCGAAGACAGCCTTCCGAGCTCGTTATGGACACTACGAGTTTGTAGTGATTCCATTCGGATTGACTAATGCGCCAGCCGTTTTCATGGACTTAATGAATTGGGTATGCCGTCCTTACTTGGATCAGTTCGTCATTGTGTTCATTGATGACATACTTATCTACTCTCGCTGTAAGGAAGAGCATAGTAAGCATCTACGTCAGATCTTAGAAACATTACGATCAGAGAAGCTCTACGCGAAGTTCCCTAAATGCGAGTTTTGGATTCGAAGAGTCGAATTCTTAGGTCATGTTGTTAGTGAAGAGGGAATTCATGTGGACCCTTCCAAGATAAAGGCCATTGAGATCTAGTCAGAATGGATGACGCCTACAGAAATTCGCCATTTTTTAGGCCTCGTTGGCTACTATCGTAGGTTCATTCAGAACTTCTCTCGGATTGCGAAAACGCTTACTACATTGACCCATAAAGGCGTGGCCTTTGACTGGGAAGAGAAACAAGAGAAGGCGTTTCAAACGCTGAAACGAGCCTTATGCACCGCACCGATACTATCCCTCTCGGAAGAGATAAAAGACTTCATGGTTTATTGCGATGCATCCAACCAAGGGCTCAGGTGTATTCTTATGCAACGAGGTAAGGTCATCACCTATGCCTCAAGGCAGCTAAAGACACACAAAGTCAATTACACCACCCATGATCTTGAGTTAGGAGCAGTGGTATTTGCTCTGAAGATCTGGAGACACTACCTGTATGGTATGAAAAGCACTATCTTTACAGGCCACAAGGCCTTCAACCTATATTCGACCAGAAGGAGATCAACATGCATGAGACAACAACGGTGGGTCGAGCTACTAAATGACTACGAATGCGAAATTCGTTATCATCCTGGTAAAGCCAACATAGTAGCTGATGCCCTAAGTCGGAAAGAATACTCTGGTCGTAGAGTCAAATACTTGACTATGACTATCCATTCACATCTGTCCACAAAAATTAAGGTGGCTTAGCTCGAATCCTTAAAACCTGAAAATGTGGTAGGTGAATCCCTGAGAGGGATGGATAAGAATTTGGTAGTCAAGGGTCGCGGAGCCTTATATCTCATGGATCGGATCTGGACACCAAAACATGGTGGTTTTAGAGACTTGGCTATGGAAGAAGCGCACAACACTCGATATTCCGTCCACCCAGGTTCAGATAAGATGTATTTGGATCTTAAAAAGCCATACTGGTGGCCTAACTTGAAAGCAGAGATTGCTACCTTCGTATGTAAATGCCTTACTTTCGCCAAGGTTAAGGTCGAATACCAGAAACCATCAGGTTTACTTCAACAACCGGAGATTCCTGAGTGGAAGTGGGAGCGGATCACAATGGACTTCATAACCAAGTTTCCCAAGATGACAGGTGGTCTCAATACCATATGGGTGATGGTAGACAGGTTAACCAAGTCCACACACTTCCTGCCTATCAAAGAAACGAACAAGATGGAGAAACTAACTAGAACCTACATTAGGGAGATCGTATGACTACATGGTGTTTCGATATCCATTATCTCTACTAGAGATAGTAGATTCACTTCAAGGTTCTAGCAGTTGCTACAAAATTCCTTGGGAACTAGGCTGGACATGAGTACAGCCTACCATCTGTAAACCGACAGATAAAGTGAGAGGACTATTCAAACTTTGGAAGATATGCTGCGAGCCTATGTGATTGACTTTGGAAAGGCATGGGATATTCATCTACCCCTTGTCGAGTTCTCTTACAATAATAGTTATCACACGAGCATAAAGGCTGCTCCATTTGAAGCCCTCTATGGCCGAAAGTGTAGATCCCCTCTGTGCTGGGCTGATGTGGGTGACACCCAGTTAACTAAAGGACGTGTTCCTGAAAGCACTCTCATAGGTCCACAAATTATTCGGGAAACGACTGAGAAGATCGTTCAAATCCATGAACGATTGAAAGCCTCTAGAGACCGATAGAAAAGCTACACAGACAAGACAAGGAAACCTTTGGAATTCTAGGTTGGTGATCATATTTTATTGAAGGTCTCACCCTAGAAGGCCTTAATAGGTTTCAGAAAGCATGGAAAGCTAAATTCAAGATACATAGGGCCTTTCGAGATTCTTGCTAGCGTCAGCCCTGTAGCTTACAAACTCAAACTACCCGCAAACTTAGTAACGTACATTCTACTTTCCACATCTCGAACTTGAAAAAGTGCCTGTTCGACGAGATCGAGATCAACGAGAGCCTCACATTCATTGAAGAACCAGTAGAGATCATGGATTGTGAGGTCAAGCAAACGAAGCAAAGCCATATCCCGATAGTGAAGGTTCGCTAGAATGGCAAACAAGGACCTGAATTCACTTGGGAGTGCGAGGGTCAAATGAAACTTAAATATCCTCATCTCTTTGCTTAATTATTTGTAATTGCTTAAACTCTAATTTCGGGACGAAATTATCTCCAACAGGGGGATGAGGTGACAACCAAAAATTTCTATCTTGTGCAATCATTCAATTCAATAAAAGTCAGACAAGTTTATGCTACCGTTTAGCACTGTTTAGGGTCTGTTTGAATGATTTAAGCCTAGTACCTTCAAGAAGGAATGCTAGGAAGTGTATTCTAGAGTGCAGTGTGCAACATTCAAGTCTGAAACTCCATTCATAAGGAGTTTATGATCGTAAACACCTCCTTGGCCGTAAACTCATGTCCAAATATGAGTTTTGCCTTCATTTCTATTCATTTATCGCACTTCCAAGCCTAGATTTCAGATTCTCTCTCAACTACCATCAAGATTTTCACTTTGATATTCAAAAGAGTAAGCATTTCTTCCATGTTATTAAGTGTTATTATTCTTAATCTAGTATCAGCCTTTGATTTCATCCATGAAATTCATCTTTTGGGTTAGATATTCAAGAACACCAAGAACACCCACCAGTTCTTGGACCGTAAACACCCTCTTCAAGCTTCAAAGCGTAAGTAATTTTCCTTATACTAGTTACTCTATAGAAGCTCTTCACTTACACCCTTGAAAACAACCTTTTTCCAAGAACAATGAGAGTTTACGGCAATGAGCATCTCCCTTGTCCGTAAACCCTTGTTAGGGTCCTAGTTTGGCCTTAAACTCTTCTTATGACTAAGAATGGGTCAAGACACACTTCCTTGAGCATGAATAAGTCAATAAAATACTCTTTGGCATAAGTATTCATGAATTTACGACCGTAAACTCATAGGGCCATAACCCTTATGGCCGTAAGCACCTTGGGCCATGAACATCATTGCCGTGAACACCAATTCAAGTGTTTCCTAGTCCCTAAGGTGTTTCCTTACATGATTAGTTGTATAAACACTAATTATATACATATATGTATCATTATATGCCTTATAGGATCCGTTTGTGCCCGAGATTTCACTTAGCACTTAAACATCCTACAACCGATCTTTCTTTCGTATCACTCACTACAGGTGAGTTCATACCCCTTAACTTATCTTTTAAATGATTTTAAATGCTTTTATGGTGGTGGTGGTGGTGGGGGGGGGGAATACAAGTAGAACTATTACAGTTATTATATCAATCACATGTGATTAATAACTATCAAACAAGTGGATTTTTTTATACTTCAAACTGTTTTATCAATCAAACTATTCAAAACATTTTATAAATTGACATCAAGTTATTTGTTGCCATTCAAATGATTAAAACTCTTTATTAAAATCTTTTAAACTTATTTATATTGTAAAAATCATGTCTATATAGATATAGTTATATAAGTAAGATTGAAAGGACTTAGGACTGATAGCTCACTTTATTTCCTGTTCCTTGTTTGGTTGTGGACTTAGGGTATCCGGTTATTTGTCCCAGTATCGTTTGAATCTTAGTTATATATTATGTATATATGTATAGATATAAAAGTTCTTCCATCAGTTCAACACCTTTGGGTAGCAAAGGTGTACAAACTTACTCAGTCATTCAAACAACATTACTAGTAAACTATAATAGGTATAATTTAGGAATTTACTACTCACTACTTCTAGTACAATGAAACATACAAGAGTCAGTTCATTCATGAGTCAATACAAACTTACTATTATGAGAAATAGAAAGAACATAGTATGATGAGAAACTAAGAGAACATACACTACGCTATACAAAGAGAACATACTTTACACTAGAACAGAGAGAACATACAATACACTAGAACATACTATACAATCACTAAAATACTATAACATTAATGTGAGCCACTACTTCATGGCATGGACATCTACTGCTGTGTCACGTTTTGTAACCATAGTATCCCGGAGGGAGAGCGTGGATTTTTGTATATATCTATACGAGACTGACCGTGCTATACCATGCTGCTAGCTATAGTGGGACCTGCAGGTCTACGGGTGATGAATGTCATACCATTTTGACGTCTTCGAGCGTCGTGTTTTACTAGCCGCTCAAGTATGGTTACAATCATATCACATTTTACCTTAATTAAGAAAATGGTTTAAGGTAGTTAGTACATTGGTACTTACTTATATACAATACTACATTACAACGTTATTTTCCTATTGCATTCACATTGTGATCTTCTCAGATAAACAGAAATGTAAAGTATATTTTGGTAATGATAGTCATACTTGGGAAAGATACACACTTTTACAAACAAACAACACACAGAACATTCAGGCCTTGGTAGAAGTCTATTTTTTTAGTAGAAAATATAGGATTTTCTAGGAGATACAAACATTTACTACAAACACTTACAAACATTTACATCAAACAATTACAAACACTTTCATACAAACAATGACACTAAAGTACTTATGAACTCACCAGCTTTAATGTTGATCTACTCTTTAAAATTAACTTGTATTCTCTGGTCACCAGTAGACAGGTACCGATGACTAGGTTTTTGAGAAGATGGAGCTTTCAAGACTCGTCTATATTTTGATTATTCATTTTTGGTGTCTTATAAACTATACACAGAACACACTTGTATTAAAATTATATTATTAATGCAATGGATGATGTTGTTGCTTGTTTACTATTATGCATTGTTATGATACTGTACATGACATCCTTCGCCCCAGAATGTTTCTGCCGTTCAGGTTTTGGGGTGTGACATAAACTCACACGGAAATCATATTCAAGAATTGAATATGATTTGGAGTTTCGAATTTTGGTACTGAAACAAATGTTTCATTAAAATTTGGAACATTGTTCCCCGTGAATTCCTTAATAGAGTTTGCTAATGAGGGTTTCACTTTCATCATGGTCTCATGATGTTAGATCATTAAGACAGAAGTTTGATATGTCTAAGTCATGATTGGTTTGATCAATGACCTCTTGGACATATGCCATTGTGTGTGAAATGTGTTAGAAGTTTGTGATGAAAAAGATTGTTTCACGAAGACAATTGTACCTCTGTTATTTTGGACCAAACAGAAAACTTTTAACTCATTTGAGAAGAGTTAGGTAGCTCAGGAGACTAATGTGAATGCAAGCCTGATTTGGAAGAAATTTTTGTAATGAAAAATTTCATTAAGGCTTTCGAAAACACACACTGAGTCAATGGAGGCTTGGGTCGACATGCTGCAGCATGCTTCTAGGGACATACTAACTAGTACAAAGTTGTTGAAATTTTACCTTTCCCTTGAAGCGAAAGCATGACCCTTGTAAAACTTTCGTGAAATCTGCACTAATGAAGAAAAGACAAACTACAAAATAACAAAAATCTTTTTGGAATTTTATGTTTTTGAAAAGAAAGAAAAATATTTTTGTGATTTTATGTTTTTTTAAAAAATTAAAACAAATAACAAAATAAAATCTTTTTTGATATTTTTGATTTTTTGAAAAGAAATACAAACAAACAAAAATATTTTTGTGTTTTTCAATTTTTTGAAAATAAAGACAAACTAACGAAAATTTTGAGAAAGTACCAAACACACAATACTTTTCAGCTCCAATGTACGAAAACGAAGCGTTTCGAAGCATTTAATGTGAACAGTAACCTCTAAATGATTAATACTATAAGACTCTAAATCATTCTGCACTGGCTCTGAATTGACACTTTTTCAACTTCCTTCTTTGTCATTTTTTTCGAAATTAGGCCTAGAACCGAACCTGATTCAATCATGCCCAATCCTGTCAAAATTCTAACAAATGATTTTTCATCCAATGGTTTCATGAAAATATCAGCAAGCTGATTAGTTGTTTTCACAAAATGAATTTCAATATTTTCGTCTTCCACATGATCCTTAATAAAATGATAACGAAGTGCAATGTGCTTTGTTTTCGAATGTTGTACTGGATTATGAAAAATGCGTATAACACTTTGTGAATCACAATACAATGGAATCTTCTTCATACTAATTGCATAATCACGCAATTGGCTCTGGATCCATATGATTTGCGAAGTGCAAGCGGCAGCTGCAACATACTCAGCTTCAGCAGTTGAAATTGTAACACATGTTTGCTTTTTCGATTGCCAACTTACAAGCTTCCCGTCCTGCAATTGACATCCTCCACTTGTAATCTTCCTATCAAGAGTACATCCTCCAAGATCCGAATCCGAAAAAGCTTGAATGAAAAATGTTGATTTCGAAGGATACCATAATCCTAACGAAATTGTTCCCTTGAGATAATGAAAAATATTTTTCACTGCAGTCAAGTGTGGTTCTCATGGATTTGCTTCGTACCTAGCACAATTATATACAAAAAACATGATATCAGGTCTACTTGCTGTAAGATAAAGCAATGAACCTATCATACTTTTGCATCAAGTAAGATCAACAACAGGTTTGTCTAACGAAGGTGTTAGCCTTGTTCCAACCGACATTGGTACTCTTAACTTAGTGCTATTTTTCATTCCAAAATTTTCAAGCAAATTCCTTGTATATTTTTCTTGATTGATGATAATTCCTTCTCTGCTTTGATGAATGTTTAAACCAAGAAAATTATTGATTTTACCAATCATGCTCATTTTGAATTGGCTTTTCATCAAACTTTCGAATTCACTAGACAAAGTAGGGCCAGTAGAGCGAAAAATAATATCATCGACATAAATTTGAACAAGCATTAGATGATTCCCAACATTCTTTTGAAATAATGTGGGGTCAACTAATCCTTGTTTAAATTTCAATTGTTTTAAGAAACTGGTAAGAGTTGCATACCATGCTCTTGGTGCTTGTTTTAACCTATATACTACTTTATCTAAAATATAAACGTGATTGAATATTCTTCATTCACGAAACCTGGAGGTTGTTCAACATAAACTATTTCTTCAAGTTCACCATTGAGAAAAGCAGATTTCACATCAATTTGATAATCATCAAAATCTTTGTGAGCTGCATAAGCCAAAAATATTCGAACAGCTTCGAGTCGTGCAACAGGGGCAAAGGTTTCTTCATAATCAATACCTTCTTGTTGCGAATATCCTTTAATGACTAATCATGCTTTATTTCGAACAATATTCCCATCTTTGTCGGTTTTGTTTTTGAAAATCCATTTTAATCCGACAATAGAAACATCATTAGGTTTAGGAATTAATCTCTAAACCTTGTTTCGTTCAAATTCAGCCAATTCAGATTGCATTGCAACAACCCAATCAAATTGTTCCATTGCAACCTTAACTGTCTTAGGTTCTATTTTGGAGATGAAAACATTAAACATGCAAAATTCTTGATGAGTATTCAATACCTCATTCTTTGCACGAATTTGAGCTCTAGTCAAAACTCCATCGTATGGATTTCCAATGACTTCTTCTTTTGGAATGATTCCTTGTCCACTTTTCCAATGGTGGATATGCTAGACCAAAGTTCAAAGGTGGATCTTCATACATCTCTTCATTTTCGGATCCTGTAATAGAAATATTATCATTTAGCTCATGAAATTCATCATTTTGATCAAGATTAATGGTTTCATTATGATCATGCTACCCCTCGACATAATTCTCATTATGATGCTCCCCCTCGAAACGTTCATTCACTCTGCTATTCTCCCCCTCAAAAGGATGCTCCCCCTCAACATGCGAAGGATTATGTAAACACTCCCCTCTACACGGGTATCTTGCATACTTTCGCCTTTAGCAGATGTCTCTGATGTGATTGTCGAATCATCAGAATGTTTCGAAGATTCAGGAATTTGATTATCAGCAGCATGGACTTTAGCATCAACAGCTTTGTCTGGAACACCAAAAATTAAATCATAATGAAATTTAGATGAATTACATTCTTTAGTTTCATCAGTTGATTCACTAAGAATTGGCTTTTGTTCAAATTGGTTTTCAACTTGTTTCACAAAGTAATCATCAAAAGTGAGATTAAACGTTTCTTCAACTTTACGAGTTCGTTTGTTTTACACTCTATATGCAACCGAGTTATTCGAATATCCCAAAAATATTCCTTCATCAGCCTTAGCTTGAAATTTTGAAAGATTATCTTTGAGATTCATTATAAAACACATGCAACTAAAAACATGAAAGAATTTGACATTAGGTTTTTGGTTATTGATTATTTCATACGAAGTTATATTGAAACGTCTGTCAAAGTAAGATCTATTCTGAGTAAAATATGATGTCGAAACTACTTCTACCCATAAGTATTGAGGAAGATTCGCATATGTCAACATTATCCTCGCCGCTTCGCAAAGAGGCCTATTTCATCTTTCGACTACTCCATTTTTTTGAGGTGTATAGGGGAAGAAAACTTATGCGGAATTCCTTTTTCCATTAAGTACGAATCCAGTAACTTGTTCTTAAACTCAGAATCATTATCACTTTTGATTTTTCGAACTTTCTTCTTCAGACTTATCTCAATTTTCTTGATAAATTCAATCATTGTTTGAGCGACTTCAGATTTTAACCTGGGAAAATACACCCACGTAAATCGTGAAAAATCATCAACAATAACCAAAATGTACCGTTTCTTGTTGAGAGTTTCAATAGTTAATGGTCCATAAATGTCAATATGAAGAAGTTCCAACAGTTCAACAATTTTCGAATCAATGACAATTGGATGCCCTTTACGATGCTCTTTTCTTTGTTCGCAAGTTGCACATAAAGTATCATTATCAAACATTAACACAGGTAAACCTCAAACAAGATCTTTTGTAACCAATTTATTTTAATTTCGAAAGTTTAAATGAGATAAACATCGATGCCATAACCAACTAACATATGTGGGAGCTTTTGAAAGTAGACAAACTGAGGGTTTTCCAACTATGGATTTGATGTCGAGGGTAAACATATCTCCATATCTTTTTGATTTCAACAATGCTTCGTTTGTCTCAACTTTTGAAATGATGCTTCCGTCTTCGTTAAGCACAACTTGATTGCCAGTGCCCACAACAAGTTGTGAAACACTTATGAAATTATGTTGAATACCTTCCACATAAGCTACACGATTCACTGTAAATTGACCATAAGTTACTTTGCCATAACCTTTAACTTGGCATTTATGATTGTTTCCAAACTTCACTACACCATCATTTTCTAAACTTCGAAAATCACGCAAATTCTCTTTCCTTCCAGTCATTGACGTGAGCAGCCACTAACAATATACCATTTTTCATCATGTTGCACATCACAAAGCACCTGCAATCATTGAAAGAATTTAGGTACCCAAGGCTGTTTGGGACCTTGGTTATTAGCTTGAAAGAGAGAATGAATTTTAGAATTTAAATCCCAGCTTCAAACTTTAGTTTTGAAAGAATCAATTAAGTCGACATCATCAGTTAAAGATATCGAAACATAATTTTTCGATAGTTTTGGACTTTCACAAACTTTCTTCTCATTTTTCATAAATTGTCTTTCTTTTGAGATTGGTTACCATATTTGAACTGGAGTATTTGATTCTTTCAAAGATGAACTTCCAAATGAAGGATCATTCCAATACAGTTCATAGGACTTTTTGATTTGATGTTCCGAAAACTTACCAGATTGATACTTTTTCCCATTGTTTTCAAGCCAATGATTCATGGTTTTCACTTCAGATGTGCCTTTTGTGTATGAAACTTTGGTCTCTTTTTGTGCAGATGGATTTGGAAAATTTAGTTTTTATGGAATGAACTTTGAAGTTGTTTTGGAAATTCCTTTAACATATTTTTGATTGTTTTTAGATTTTCAAACATTTTTAATGTTTCAAAAAATTTTAAACTTTTGATTTTTTCTTTTTGAAGAAAATTTGTTGTTCACATTTGTTGATTTTATGAAAGATGAATGTGAATTTGAAAATTTTTGATGAATGTTTGAAGAAGACTGCTTTTGAGAATTATTTATTTGAAAAATCTTTGGTGATGATGATTTTGAAAACTTCATTGGAAATCCTTTGAATTTGATTTTTGATATTCATGCGAACTTGATAGAGCGGGATTTTTCTTTGTTGATTCATTTGATTGCTTTTCATTTGTCACAATATTCCAAAATATTCTCTTTCTAGCCCGTCTTTTTGAAATTCCTTTTTCTTTCGAAAATTTGTCAACAAGATCTTTAAATTCTTGTGAACTAAGTTTCACATTCTCATTTGGTTTACTTGATTCTTGTTTCAAAATTTCCTTTTCAACTTCTTGTTTTTCAACCCATTTTCGTTGTGGTTTTTAGTCTTTGAAAAACATACGAATTCTTTGTTAGATTATTTTTGACAGTGCTTTGATTTGAAAGAATCCTTTGTCCGATGTTTTCTTGTTATCTTCTTCAACCATTTTGTTTAACTCTGGTTTTATGTTTTCTACATTCCTAGTAGTGACAAACACTTGATTCAGAAATACAACATCATCTGTGCACTTGAAATTCGGATAAACCACTATGTTGGTTTCCAAATAGTGAACACCTTTGTCAGACACCACTCTCGAAATTTTCAGTGTCTCCAAACACTTGATCAACATCAATTCTTGGAACTTTTGTTTCGTTAGAAACATTCTTTTCGTTTTCAAAATTATTCGACACATCATTTTCATTCTCATCTTCACTATCATTGGTTTGACTGTCTCGTACCTCCACATCATCAAAATCACAGAATTTTGAAGTAGACGGTCTATCAGTGTCATCCTCAACCATCGAATCATTATAAACTTCTTTACCTTTTGGCTTAGATGTAAGATTAATGATTGATAACTGAGAACAATCGACACTTTCTTCCTCCTCAATTTCACTGATTTCGCTAAAACAATCAGAATTGTCTTCGATATCAGCAAAATTAGATTGAGAGTCAAGTTTCAAATTCTCAGTTCTTTTCAAAATTTTGAGTTGTTCACTTTTTGTCAAACTTTCATTCACAATCTCAACAAGTTCATCAGCATTCATAAATTCATCTATCTTAACAATACCATAAGCAAATCTATCATCAGGCACTTTGTTAAAGTCTGCTATGGATTGTTCACAATCATAGGACAACATATCATCCTTCTCTCTCTCAAAAGTAAGAAAAGGTAATAATTTCCTATGTTGTTCTTTACTAATATCACACGAATGATGCAATGCAGTCAGTTTAGCATAGAGATGTTTAGCCGAATTACAATATATGTTTCTTTGTGCAAGGAACATCCTTACATCTCTATCCAAATTCTCTCTATCATTATCGACATTTTTTATTTGCAATTCTAAATACTCTACCGTGCTACATTTCAAATCTAGAAGTTTTTAGGTCTCTAGCAGTTGAATACTTAATTTCTTGGCTTCGTTACTTGCTGACACAATAATTGTATCAAAATAAGCAACAATATCATCAAATGCAAGTATCTCCGAATTATAAGCTTGTAAAGGAATATTAAAGTATTGAAGAATAGAATGTAACTTTGTAGTCATTGGTGATTTATCTCCAGATTTAGTCATGAAACAATGACCAGTCACCTTTTCATTCTCATCCTCCTCAAACTATGCGAACATAGCTCCATGAGTTGGATTTCGCATTTCTTCATCATCAGATCCTGAAGACCAGATCTGATAAGTTCCATCCTCCTCACCTTCGCCTTGAGCAACCAAAGATAACCTCTCCATATTCACATGAACTTCTTCCAATATTTCAACATAATAGGCTTCGTCCTTGACCCTATTCTTTTTCTCCTCTTTCTTACGAAGCATACAATCATTGGCTAAATGATTAGCTCCGTTGCAATAATGACAATCAACACTTGAGTCTCCCTTAAGCTTCTTTTCAAGCTTCAACTCTTTTGCCTTCTCATCATATTTCTCGAACTTTTTCTTTTCCTCATCACCAAACTTGCTCACATAGTTTCCCTTTACTTCACTTTGCTTCACCTTCGGATTAAACGATATCTTGAAAAACTTTTTCACTTGATTGTTTGAGTAAAAAGCAACTGCCTCATCATCAGAATTCATGATAAAACCTTCTTCATCCGAATCCTTTTTCTCAATAGTCTCAAACTCATATACTTTCGAAACAAGAGCCAATGGACCTCTCAAGCTTTGTTTCGACTCTTCTGCCATTTCATTTACTTCACTTTTGTGAGTTTTCAGTTGATTATATACATCATTCAATGATGAAGTATCGAAGCTTTGTTGATTTTTCACCATCATGCTTACACTTCTCCACTGCTTATGAAGTCCCATCACAAATGTAAGATTGAACTCCATGGAATACCTTGTAATCCCATAGCGATTACACCTATAAATCAACTCATTCAGACGATCATAATAAACTTCAATTGTTTCATTATCTTTCTGTCTGAATTCCTTCAACTCAACCAACATTTTTTAACAGAGTTGATCTTTATTTTCTGAATCCCCTGATATTTCTCTTTGAGAATATTCCAGATCTCTTTTGCAGTTTTACAACCACAGATGTAGTTGTAAACAACATGTGGCAAAGCACCTCTCAGCTCTCTCATACAACGCTTCTCATTCCTTTTAAGCCTTGTTGCTTCTTCTTCTACTACAAAAGTTGATCCAGATGTTCCTAAATTTTGAGCATTCGATGGTGGTTGATCACTTCCTTTGATGCAATTCCATAACTCTTCATCCAATCAATTGAGATAGTCTTCCATACAATCCGCCCATTGATCATAGTAATCTAGAATTAGCATTGGGATTTTTGTTGATGATCCAAGTAGATGAGAATACGATGTCATCATGTTCATGTTGAAGTTCGCCATTGTTGTACGGATGAGGATTTTCAGAAAACTTTGAGAAACTTGAAGATTGAAAGAATGAATTGTTCGGAAACTTGAAATCGATCACTCGATTATACAATTCGAACACAGAATCTAAACAAAACTGTAGATCTAAGATGATTTTCAGAATCGAAATGTACGGAACCTTTTGAAACAAACTTTTGACTAAAAAACGAATGATTCAAATGAAAATCAGATCATTGCAGTTTGAATCCTGCTCTGATACCAATTGTAGAATAATTGTAACGAATAATCGAAAGTAAATCAGAGTAATTCAGGTAATGATCAAGTAAAGAACACACGATGTAAATATGATCTGGTTCCAGCTTCTATTCCTTTCAATGAACTTGAGTACAAAAACAGATAACAGAATTGGGAAAACTTTCTTACCTACACTTAAGTTCAGACCCTATTTGTAGGATACTAAAAGTACAAAAAATACTAAGGACTAAACATTAAGTTTCATCTGAATAAGTGCCTTAGTAAATACATATGAAATTACAAAACAAACACTTCGACTCTTTACATGTAACGCCCCGGGTTTTCTCGGTACGTTTGGTTATTTTAATTTAATTATCCTTGTAACCTTGTGTTAATTTATTCAACCAATGTCTGATTTCTTATGTTAATGGACTCTTTTGATCATCTTGTAAACTCCTTTTATTGAAGTCCATGGGCTATGGGCCTATTTGCAAAGTCCATCTAGTTAATAGTACTTAATGTGTAAATTGAATCATTTGGAACACACACAAGGAAAACACTCTAAAGCCTCCCTCTCTCTCAAAAATCGTCCCTCTCTCTCTCTCTCTTTGGGATCAAGAGCAGCCAAGGGGCTGTTTGGAGCTTAATTCTTGTTCATTTCCAGCCTTGATTCTTATTGGTATGAACCTCCTTATCCTTTCTTACGACTTGATTCATAACCTTGTTCTAGTTTTATGATTTCATCTTCACCTCTTCTCCTTCTTATTTTATTGTAATTGTATGTTATACATCATCTCAAGATCCTATCTTCACCCCATATATGGTGGATGATGGATCTAGGGGATTACATGTGGCAAAAGATCATGGAAACCCTAAAAGGGAGAATGATGATTTTATGTGCTTATGTTTATTTTCATGTTGATTATTATTACATCCTTGTGGCTAAATGAAATCCTAATGATCCCTAACCCTTTTTAGTACCACCATTATCATGGGGACTGATTTGGGATGATGAACGCCAAGTTCTTGGAGATGCTATCTTTTGCCCCTCGTTTGCTGGGAACGCGGCCTGGTTAGTCAGCCAGTACACGGCCATCCTACGTATCGAGATTCGGGAATTCGTTAGCATGCAGGAGTTCTCGACTTTATCTGCGATCATGAATGTAGCGAGGAGGAGGGAAATCGAGTTGCAGACCCAGTCCAAGAGGAAGGCCAATGACACCTCTTCCAAGACATCCAGAGATGCCCAGAAAACGCAAAAGCAGGGTAGTAAGTCAAGGTATGAGTATAGGACGTCTTCAGGGCGAGAAAAATATGTTGATATGCTACAACTGCA
This sequence comes from Lactuca serriola, assembly GCF_051521515.1. Lineage (NCBI taxonomy): Eukaryota > Viridiplantae > Streptophyta > Magnoliopsida > Asterales > Asteraceae > Lactuca > Lactuca serriola. The sequence continues at coordinate 286,559,549 of NC_136411.1, forward strand.
AAAAGCCAGGGCATCATTGGAAGAATTGTAGGGATCCCCCTGTGAGTGCAGTACCTCATATTACTTCTGCTGTTCCCGTTTGCTATCACTGCAACGAGACGGGACACAAGAAGCCTGAATGCCCGAAGTTGAAGACTGGTAAAGGAGACAGGGGTACAAATCCTGCAATTGCATCATCCTCTAAGGGAACCACTATGGTGACACGAGGTCGTGCTCACCAGATGACTGTGGAGGAGCCGGTGATTACAACGACAATGGCAGACACTTATTTGCTAGATTCCAAGCCCGATGTTGTTATGTTTGATAGCGGTGCTGCCCATTCTTTTGTATCTCACACGTTTATTAATCGTTTGGGGCGTAGTATCGGAAAATTGGCTCACCCAATGGTTGTCGATGTTGTCGACAACCGCACTATTTATGTCACCGATGTTTATCGAGGTTACACTCTCGAGTTTTCTGGAGTTGAATTCCCCATTGATCTTATCCCTATTGCGATGCGAGAGCTCTGCGTTATCGTAGGCATGGATTGGCTTGATGCGTTTGATGCGGAAATCCACTGTCGTAAGAAGCAAGTTCGTGTTCGAAACCCTAGAGGTGGAGAACTTATTATTCAGGGGGACATTCCCCGCCTGGCTGTGGCTTCTTGCTCTTCTGCTATAGCACTAGAAGACATTCCTATCGTTTCCGACTTCAGCGATGTCTTTCCGGAGGAACTCCCTGGCTTTCCACCTATTCGGCAAGTGGAGTTTCGCATTGATTTGGTGCCAGGTGCGACTCCGGTAGCGAAATCTCCTTACCGCTTGGCACCACCTGAAATGAAAGAGCTCCAAGATCAACTTCAAGAACTAAGTGATAAAGGGTTTATACGGATAAGCTGCTCGCCTTGGGGTGCTCCTATTCTCTTTGTGAAGAAGAAAGATGGATCCCAGCGAATGTGTATTGATTATAGGGAGCTAAACAAGCGCACGATAAAGAATAGGTACCCGTTGGCACGTATTGACGATCTTTTCGATCAGCTTCAGGGAGCATCTTTGTTTTCCAAGTTGATTTACGTTACGGTTACCATCAGATGCGGGTTCGTGAAGAAGACATTGAGAAAACAGCATTCCGTACTCACCCTCTAACATTGAGAAAACGGTATTAAGGTCGATCAAGCCAAGGTTAATGCGGTTAAACAATGGAAGATTCCAAAAACACCTTTTGAAATTCGCAGTTTCTTGGGTTTAGCCGGTTATTACCGGAGGTTCATTGAAAATTTCTCTAAAATCGCCTTACCACTCACCCGATTGACCAAGAAATCAATGAATTTCGTTTGGGGCCCGGAGCAGCAGCTGGCGTTTGATGAGCTAAGGAAACGATTGTGTGATGCTCCGATTTTGGCCTTACTTGATGGGGTTGAGGATATGGTGGTTTACTGTGATGCATCGCTTCAAAGTCTTGGTGCCGTGTTAATGCAACGAGATAGGGTGATAGCCTATGCCTCCCGACAGCTGAAACCCCATGAACGAAACTACCCCACTCATGATTTGGAGCTTGGGGCTGTTGTTTTCGCTCTTAAGATTTGGAGATACTATCTCTATGGAGTGAAGTTTATCATATACACTGACCATAAGAGTCTAAAATATTTGTTCGAGCAGCGGGATTTGAATATGAGGCAGATCCGAGGGTTGGATATGGTAAAAGATTATGATTGTGAAATTCACTACCACCCCGGTAAAGCTAATGTGGTAGCTGATGCTCTCAGTCGTAAACAATCTGCCGAACCGATTCGAGCTAAGTGTCTTCGGATCATGATGGTGTCGTCTTTGTTAGATCTAATCCGGGACGCCCAAAAGACGGCAATACTGGAGGAAAACATCAGGCGTGAGAAGATTGGGAAAGAGTTGCCTAAGATGGAACGAGACGGGCGGGGTTTGCTGACTCGCTACGGTAGGGGTTGGGTCCCATATACCGGGGGAAATCGGAAAACCCTAATGGATGAGTCTCATAAGTCAAAATTTTCTATCCATCCTGGTGCTACTAAAATGTATCGGGACCTTCATGAGGCTTACTGGTGGCATGGAATGAAGAATGATGTGGCTCGATTTGTGGAAGAATGTATGACCTGTCGGAAGGTCAAGGTGGAACACCAGAAACCGCATGGGAAGTTGCAACCATTAGAGATTCCTGAATGGAAATGGGAGCATCTAACCATGGACTTCATTGCAAAACTTCATAGAACTGCCCGAGGATCAGATACGATATGGGTGATTGTTGATCGTTTGACTAAGAGTGCTCACTTTCTGGCTATAAAGGAGAGCTCATCGGCGGAGAAATTAGCCGAGATCTTTGTTCGGGAGATTGTCTCATTACATGGGGTGCCCGTTTCTATCGTCTCCGATCGAGACACCCAATTTACCTCTCGGTTCTGGAGGAAGTTTCAAGAGGAATTGGCCACACGATTACATTTTAGTACCGCCTTCCATCCGCAGACAGACGGGCAGAGTGAGCGGACGATTCAGACCTTGGAGGACATGCTTAGGGCGTGTGCGATTGATTTTGGGGGTAGTTGGGATGACCATCTACATCTAGCTGAGTTTTCTTATAACAACAGCTATCACTCGAGCATTAAAATGCCTCCGTATGAAGCCTTGTACGGGAGGAAGTGCAGGACGCCCGTTTGTTGGGGCGAGGTTGGGCAGAGGGTACTTGGGAGTACCGATATCGTGCTACAGACTACGGAGAAAATCCAAGTGATTCGGGATCATTTGGTCAAAGCGAGCAGTCGTCAGAAAAGTTATGCCGACAAAAGACGCTCCAATCTTGAGTTCCAGGTGGGAGATTATGCGTTGCTTAAAGTTTCCCCCTGGAAAGGTGTGATTCGATTTCGGAAGCGGGGAAAGCTCGGACCCCGATTCATTGGACCCTACAAGGTCATAGCTCGTGTGGGGAAGGTGGCTTACCGTTTAGAGCTTCCTGACGAGCTTAGTCTAATTCATAATACGTTCCACGTGTCTCAGTTATGAAAATGCGTTGTTGATGAGACCGCTGTGATACCACTGGAGGACATACTAGTTGACGAGAGTCTCAATTATGTTGAGAAACCAATCGCTACTTTAGAACGAAAGATGAAAGCTCTCCGCAACAAGACTATAAACCTGGTTAAGGTGCAGTGGCAACATAGTAAGGGTTCGGAATGGACTTGGGAACTGGAATGCGAGATGCGGGCTCATTATCCGGATCTGTTTCTAGGTGTTGACTTCGAGGACGAAGTCCGTTCTTAGTGGGGGAGAGTTGTAACGCCCCGGGTTTTCTCGGTACGTTTGGTTATTTTAATTTAATTATCCTTGTAACCTTGTGTTAATTTATTCAACCAATGTCTGATTTCTTATGTTAATGGACTCTTTTGATCATCTTGTAAACTCCTTTTATTGAAGTCCATGGGCTATGGGCCTATTTGCAAAGTCCATCTAGTTAATAGTACTTAATGTGTAAATTGAATCATTTGGAACACACACAAGGAAAACACTCTAAAGCCTCCCTCTCTCTCAAAAATCGTCCCTCTCTCTCTCTCTTTGGGATCAAGAGCAGCCAAGGGGCTGTTTGGAGCTTAATTCTTGTTCATTTCCAGCCTTGATTCTTATTGGTATGAACCTCCTTATCCTTTCTTACGACTTGATTCATAACCTTGTTCTAGTTTTATGATTTCATCTTCACCTCTTCTCCTTCTTATTTTATTGTAATTGTATGTTATACATCATCTCAAGATCCTATCTTCACCCCATATATGGTGGATGATGGATCTAGGGGATTACATGTGGCAAAAGATCATGGAAACCCTAAAAGGGAGAATGATGATTTTATGTGCTTATGTTTATTTTCATGTTGATTATTATTACATCCTTGTGGCTAAATGAAATCCTAATGATCCCTAACCCTTTTTAGTACCACCATTATCATGGGGACTGAATTGGGATGATGAACACATCTTAAAATGTGTTTCAAAAGGAGAAGGATGGATAAGCCAAAAAGGAATCACGGGTGGCTACGATTCTGTTTTCCATCAGATCTGTAGTCATTTTGTAAAAATCATATCTGGAGATCTAGAACTCAAACGGACCCCAAACCAGTTCCAAAAGTTCAAACATTGAGTTGTCTAACTTTCTTAAGAAGGCCAACCTCACTGATAAGGGCTTTATCTATGTGAAAGAATGACATCTTTGCTGTTAGGTCTGATCCGGGTCTGTTCTGATATGTCATTTTGTTTTCATCATTTCTAAGGCTTGGAAAAGGATCCAGAGTGATTCCAAGTTTCTATATGTTCCTTATATTATGAATTTAATATCTGGAGAATATGGGTTGTTATTTCCAATTATAAATTGGTTATAATGGATCCACACTCCAGGTCAGTGGGCAGTCACCAGCTTTTGCTAGTGCTGTGATTGTCCACAATGTGAATTTTATATCTAGAGTTTGAGAGATGTTTTTCATTCAATTCCAACTCTGAGACTTTCACTTGTATGTCCTTTACTTCTCTTAATTTTCTTTTGGACGAATTCTACTCACAAGTTGGGTAGAATTGGCCAACATCACTTGACTGTATTGTTGGAGACAGAAGTGATACACCATTTTGTAAAATTCATATTTAATTCATCTTTTGGAGTTAGAATGAGTTCTTTATAGTTATGGAATCCTGAGCAATCATAGTTTCCTATAAAATTTAGTTAAAGCTATGTTTCTGTTTTAGAGTTTGGAGTAAATCCGTTTTGAACAGCAGGTCTGTTTTAGAAACCTTGCTGTGATTACTCTTTTCTCAACTCATAGCTTCATTACTTCTCGTTTCTAACCTTTAGTCCTTCTTAGGCGAGGTTTTGAAGTTTGCTCAAGCTTGGTAGCATTATTTGATTGTTAGCCATCCTTAATACTCACTCAAGGTGAGTTCTCTCACACCGTTGTATTGATGATTGTGTTTGCTAGTTAGCTCGTGTGTGATTATTTGAATTTATTATAAAAGCATGCTATATAAGTATTGTTTTAATTCGTACATGTGCACTGTATGTAACTAATTATGGATATGGGGACACCACCAAAGGATACGGATTTACCGGTGCGGTGGGTAGGTAAGATCACCAACGTAATACTCTTCGTGAGGTGCGGTGATTAGGGCCAAATGATACGGGATCTTCCCGGTGCGGTTCAAACCTACAAGTCCTTCTCGTAATATAGACATTGATTCGTTCTTTGCCTTTATCATTATAATTGGAAAATGGATTAGGGCTAGTAAATATGAATGTTAGTACAATGTCTGTGTTTGAATTCACTAAGCTTCGTGCTTACGTTTTTCCCTTATAACTTTTCAGGTGCTAAGATTAAAGAGGCTAAGGCTTGACATGGAGCATCGGGACATCGCTACTAGTTATTTTGTTGGGACCTTATTATTATTATTACTTCCGCACTTATTTTATATGATTATTAAGTTGATGGATTATGTTATGACTATTTCAGTTGTTTTAATTTAATTTAAGATGGGTTTTAAAAGTTTAAAATTTTTGCAAAAAAAATTGGGTGTCACATTACAATATTTTGAACCTAACATGAACAAGGAAGAGGTCATACTTAGAAAACTTCAAGGGCTTTTGAAGACCGCTGAAACTGGTCTTAAGGGCAAATCAGTTGTTACTACTCCTACTCCTACCGCCGCCCCTGTTCTGGCAATCGGGCAAAGTAGAGGGAAGAAGAGGAAGACCCCATCGAAGGGTACCAAGGGAAAGTCTCTTGATGGCTCCTATTCAAGTGGAACCAAAGGTGGTTCCATCACTCCTTCTTCCAACCCTAAGGAAGCTCAATGCTTCTATTGTCAGGAAAAGGGGCACTGGAAACGAAAATGTCCTAAGTACCTGCAAGATGTTAAAGATGGGAAGGTCAAACCTACCCATGCAGGTATTTACACTATATTGTCTAATAACTCATTACATTCTACTTCTTGGGTACTTGATACAAGTTATGGTATTCATATTTGTTCTGATTTCCAGGGCCTAAGAAGAAGTGAGGATGTGGAGCATGGAAAGTTAAACTTGATCATGGGGAATAGGAAAGCTTCACCTGTTACCAAGATTGGAGTTAATTCTGTGATTCTAGATAGTGGGTTAGTGTTAGATTTGAATAAGTGTTGTTACTCGTCTGAAATGACAAGAAATATTATTTCCTTTCATGGTTTGTACAAACAAGGATTTAGTTTTTCATTTGATAACAAAGTTGGTGGTAGACAACTTAGGAAATAATGTATTACATATCGATTCTTCCGCTAGTTTAGATAAAGCATCGTTGTGGCATTGTCGTCTTGAACATGTCAACAAGAAGCGTATAGGTACTCCAGAAGGCTAGAGTTTTGGAGTCGTTTGACTTAAAATCAGATGATAGTTGCGAGTCTTTTTTACTTGGAAAAATGACAAATTCACCCTTCACTAGTTCTAGTGCTAGGGCTGAACGTTTGTTGGACCTCATACACACAAATATGTGTGGACCCTTCAGAACCGCCAGTAGGGATGCTAACCGCTTCTATGTGACTTTTACTGAGGATTACAGTAGATATGGTTATGTCTACTTAGTCAAGCATAAGTCAGAAACCTTTGAAAAGCTCAAAGAGTTTAAACAGGAAGTGGAGAATCAGCTGGGCAGGAAAATTAAGATGCTTCGATCCGATCGAGGAGGAGAATATGTTAGTACATAGTTTCTTGACTATCTTAAGGAATGTGGAACTGTTTCACAATTGACACCTCCTAGAACTCCACAGCTGAATGGTGTGGCTGAGAGGCGTAATCGGACTTTGTTAGACATGGTTCATTCCATGATGAGTTGAGCTTTGTTACCAATCTCATTCTGGGGGTATGCCTTAGAGATTGCCGCCCATATCCTAAATCTAGTCCCTACCAAGAAGGTTGCCAAAACACCTCACGAGATGCTGACTGGGAAAGTTCCCAATTTAGACCACATCAAAATTTGGGGTTGCGAAGCTTTCTTGAAACGTGACACTAAGGACAAGCTCGAACCTCGAAGTGAGCAGTGTATTTTCATCGGCTACCCACATAATTCTATTGGTTACATCTTCTACAGACCCAGTGAGAATGTGGTCTTTATGGAAAGAAGAGGGGTCTTTTGTGAGAGGGAATTCATAAGCCAAGGAAATAGTGGGAGGCAAATTAATCTTGAAGAAATTCAAGAGTCAAGAGGCGAAGGAACCTCAAACCCTAGCAATCAACATGAGGAGGAAACTCCTGTTAACGAGTCTGTACCTCTGAGGCATTCCACACGAGTTAGAAATCCTCCTGAGCATTACTATGGTTTTCATATTACTTCGGAAGGTGATGAATTTATCAGTGATAGGACACTAGTAAATCTGGATGAACCTAACAACTTTAAGGAAGCCATGGCAGCCCTGAGTCAGCCAAATGGAAAGAGGCCATGGACAGCGAGATTCAGTCCATGTATGACAATCAATTTTGGAACTTGGTTGACAATCTACCGAGTCGTAAGATGGTCGGGTACAAATGGATCTTCAAGAAGAAGACTGAGATGGATGGAAATGTACACACTTATAAAGCGCAAATGGTTGCGAAGGGCTTTACTCAAATTCCGGGAGTTGACTATGATGAGACCTTCTCACCAGTATCAAAGATTAAGTCTATTAGGGTTTTCCTAGCTATAGCTGCATTTCACGATTATGAAATACGGCAATTGGATGTCAAGTAAGCTTGAGAAATCCATCTATGGATTGAAGCAAGCATCTCGCAGATGGAATCTTTGTTTCGATGAGAAAGTCAAAGAGTTTGGTTTTCGAGGAGCAAAGATGAGTCCTGTGTATATGTTAAGGCTAGTGGGAGTATAGTTAGGTTCTTGGTACTATATGTGGATGACATACTACTTATAGGAAATGACATCCCAACCTTGCATGAAGTTAAATCCTGGCTTGGGAAGTGTTTCGCTATGAAGGAAATTGGAGAAGCTGCCTATATCCTAGGGATATGGATATTGAGAGAAATAAGTAAAAGACTATTTGGAATTAGTCAAAGTACCTACTCAGATAAGGTGCTAAAAATGTTCAACATGCAAAATTCCAAAAAAGGTGAATTACCGATCTAGACTAATGCCAAACTGAGTAAGACTCAGAGCCCGAGTACAGAGGCTAAGATAGCTGAGATGAGTCAAGTGTTGTATGCTTCCGCTCTAGGCTCGATCATGTATGTTATGACTAGTACTCGCCCTGATGTGGCCTTTCCTTTGAGAATGGTCTTCAAATATCAACGAAATCCAGGCAAGGCTCACTGGACTGCGATGAAGAATATTCTCAAGTACCTACGAAGAACTAGGGACTGGATCCTTACCCTTTGTGGAATAGGTGTCAATACATTTTCGATCATTGGTCATTTGTTCATCATCAATGCGGAGATTCTTCAGAAGTTTTGAGTTGTATCAGTTGAAGTTCAATGGATTCATCAACCTATCATTGAATTCGGCTCAAGTTTGGAAGATGTCCTTGGTTATTAGGAGACCAGATTTGGGATAACGTTGTTCAACTTTCCAGACGGGACATTAAATCTATGTCCAATCTAATTTTGGCATGTCATGCTGGTAGGGTTGAGAAGTAGATGGGTCCGACCATGGTTTTAGCAACATTTTTGGTTAAGTTTAAAAGTTTTATCGAGTTAGTTACATATTGATAGGATCTAGTGCGGACGTTCATGAGGATCTTTCTGCTTATGACTGAGGGTCGTCATTTTATTAGATCTACTAGTACTCCACCTTTGACTATTAGTGCATTGTTCGTAGTCGGGAGACTCACTGACCAACTGATTTAGATCATGCAGGCGGTTAAGGGTTGTTGGGACTAATAGTTGTGCGTCAGAAGTCCCTAGAGAAGTGTTTTTGTTCTATACCTCATTTTCTTTCGGGCTGTTTGTTAGGAATTTGTGTTACAAAGGTTGGATATCAGTTATGGAATCTCGAGTCATGAAATTTGTTGTGAATGTCTCGAGTGAATTTTCAGGTGGAGGCACACCTAAGCTGATAAGGGAATTACATGCAATGTGATGTTCTTGGATGTACCGTCATTATGATTGTGGGAGCACTGGGTTGGTGATGACTTGTCAATAAGACAAGTGAGTAACGTTTTAGGCACAATTTTTGGATTTGATATTGGGTAGAGTGTGTGATCGATATGTTTTGAGTATCCTTTCACCATGTGTTGGTGGTGTCTCTAGTTAGGGACTAGGGGTAGGTTCGGTGAATGTAGTATCATAAGTCTTAGGTTCGATGAACTTGGTTTGTGGTTGTAGTTCTGAGAGTTCCTGGTTTGTGTCGTTTTTGCTGGAAGTTGGGTCATACAGTTAGGGAGAGAAATAATATTAGAGCAATTGAGATTTTTCAAGTTATTGGGTTGCTTGTTGGTAGTTGGCGGTTAGCGAGTGGTCTATCGGGTTTCATTTATAATATGCCATGATTTCGAAATGGTTAGAGGGAGTTTATGGAATATGTTGGTGTTGTTCTAGAAATCGTAACTGAGATGGATTTTGAGGACAAAATATGGTTTAAGCAGGGAAGAGTTGTAACATCCTGTTTCAAAAAGTGTTTTATTTCAAGATGTTGGACAATACACGGATCAAATAAAGGCAACAAGCTTTAATGGAATAAGGTTTAGACCCTATTGGATGTTGATAATATTGGTTATGCAATCCAACCCCTTGGTTTGTGTTGGAGTCAAAAGGGAAAAATAGGAAAAGTGATGTTTTAGACTTCTTGTATGAAATATAGATTCTTTTTTGAGAAGCTTTTAGTGCAAGATATCTAGATAATATTGTGGGGTTGTTCAATACCTTTTCGTGGATATGAAGATCTTTTAAAATGGAGTTGTCACGAAGAAGTTATGACCATTTGAAGTTAGGAAGGCTTTGGGCATAGTACGTTAGGCATACAGGATGTACGTTGGGCGTACTAGGCATCTCTGGTATGTTGGCCATACACAATAAGAACCCAAACCCTATTTTCATGTTTTGAGCCCGGTTTAAGGTCCTTAACTTTCCCATACCCATTCCGTTCTCATTCTCCACCTCTCCTATCCCATCCTTTGAAACCCTACCCCTAGTTTGAGTCTTGTTAGCAAAATAAGGTGTTCTTGAGTGCTTTCGAAGTGTTCTTGGTGCATCTTGGAGAAGAAGGAGCGCATTGGAGAAATGTTTGTTGCGTTGAAGTTTGCATATCCATACTTTGTTCACCTTAATCTTTCTTCTAGAGGTATAAAGCTTTAATCTTGATGCTACATTTGTTAGATCGAGTTAGTTTTAGATGTTTTGTGCTTTTGGTCACTATAGTGCATAAATTTTAGATCTTGAAAGTTTATGAGCTTGTTATGGATGAAGTTGGGAACTTTATCCATCCAAGCATCATTATGATTCAGATCTAAAGGTTGGAAACTTTGGCTGATTGGGTTATGTAAGAAGGATGCACTTTTGGTCCCTTTGAGACTTAAAAGACTAGATTTTGGTCGTTTGGATCATTCTAATGGATAAATTTGGAAACTTTATCTATTATAGAGCTATTAGGAAGCATACAAATGTAGTCTTGATTGTTTGTTTCTGTCCATGCATGATCTAGGTTGTGTTAATGGGTTAAGTAGTTAGAGCTTTTGTGTTTGGGCACTAAATAGCCATGCAAGGCCATAAAGTTGGAAACTTTATGTTTGAGGAAGTTATTTTAAGACTAGATCTGGAATATGGGCAAAATAGCTAAAGGATTAAGCTCTTAATAAGAAGAAAAAGACCTCATCGCATACGTTGGGCGTATGAGCTCATCCCAACCCATTTTGGTTGAGGAAGTTATTTTAAGACTAGATCTGGAATATGGGTAAAATAGCTAAAGGATTAAGCTCTTAATAAGAAGAAAAAGACCTCTCAGTTGAGTACGTTGGGTGTACTCAGCTCTGCTGACCAAGTTTGACTATTTGAGTTTGACTAGAATTTGACCAAGTTTGACCTAAGGGTAGTTTGGGTATTTTGAGGTGTATTCGAGATTGTTCATTATTTGATAAATACGTGATGGGTAGAGCTGATATTTGGTGCATATATTTCTTTGGACTGAGAGGTGAGTTTTCCTCATTGTACTTGTGGGTCAAAGGAACCAGTGCAGGTCCACTAGATTATGTATCCTGGTTATAGGATAGTGTTACGCTAGTATATGACTGATTAGTAGATCTGTATGGTTATGTGTATCTGTTGGATCTGTGTTTATGCTTATATGTTACATATGTCGACATATTGTGGTTAGGTTGAGGCGGTTCTTCTATGTACTGAAGGCCAAGACACCTGGGGTTGTCCGGATAGGTTGTAGGCCTAATGTGGTGGTCCATTTATGCCAAAAGCCAGTAGAGCCGTCCATATAGGTTGTAGGCCCTGCGAGGCGGTATTGTCAGACTGATGGTTCATATTTGCATGCTATTGTTTGTTTTGTTATGTGATGGTACTTTAGCGAAAGTCATTAAGATTTGGCTTACAGTTTCAGTTTATTGTTTCGGGTACTTCAGAGGATCATGGAAAAGCGAAGGCGTGATCATGCACATCTTCCTATTTTTACAATATTGGATCTTGGGATACTCTGATTATGCTTTTACTTTTGAAACAATGATTATGTAAACACTTTTATGGTTCATGGGAAGTTGTTTTTGAAAAATTTAAGTTCTATGATTCTTGGAATGCTACATTTTTCTTTTTATTATTTTATGCTCGATTATCCTTTTTCGATCCCTTACCCCACATTTATTTCATACAATGCCCTCATTGTACGCTTAAAACAATGAATATAATAAAAAGTAATAAAAGGGAGAAAAAGGAATAGAATCCCCTGGGGTAGTACTGGCGAGATCAAAACTAATTGTTTGAGGGAAAAACTTAAACATCTTGAATATTTTTTGGAACTGGAGTTCTGTTACTTCTCGTGAATGTGATGGTAAAAATAAACCCCAAGACTTTCATCTTCGAAAAGTGCGTTACATAAAATCTTCAAAAATAGTACTTTGAACTTCAGTTACGACATGTGAAAGCATCCGCCATGTCATAAAGTCGAATGAAAGAGCAGGGATAGCGATTATCTGAATCTTTACGTCGTGAGAATATAGATGTCATGACGTGAGTATGAATTATGAAGTTCGAAATCCTGATGTTAGCCTCCTCATGACATGACATACATATGGTCTCGTCGTGAGTACTGGTGGTTACATAATGTAATTCTTCAAAAATTCTCTTTGCTTGTAAACTTCAATTGAGTTTTCAACTGCTTAAGACCCTTTTTAAGACCTATATTTTTTGTAAATCTTCTTAATTCTCTTATTTCTCATTCGAATGTCACTCCACACTTATCAAAAGTTTTGGTCTTTGATTTTTAAACTCTAAGCCTCATGACTTTTTCTCGATAATTTAATGACTCTACGAACAAAACAAAACACCTTGGTTGCAACAAGAAAACAAACGTAATACCATTCGGTTACAAGTATTAAACAAACCAAAAAAATTAAACACACAAAAACAAAAAAAAGAATAAAAACTAAATAAAACTTGAATAAAATAAAAATGATAAGAAGTCATTCGTCTTCTTCATCCTCTAGTTATCCACTAGATCCGAACCCAAAGTTATGTGATGCCATATCTCTTACAAAGTCGGAATGTAGGGTGCTTGTGGTGGCATAGTGGCAGGCGTTCTATGTGAAAATACGAATAAATCTCGTCAATTGAGTGGTTTTGGTAATGCACAACACCCCAAATATTGTCCAAATAATAGCCAACCCGACATTGAAATGGGTCGGTTGGCACTCCTCTTATTGGCATATCTTGTTGTGGTTGTTCTCTTTCACCCTTTCCTCTCATGTTTCTTCGTCCCTTGGGTCTCGGTTTCTCCTCCACATTCTCCATTTGTTTCACATCATCATCAACTGGTATTCCATAAAATTTTCCCGTGTTCACTATCACATTCACTGACTCCAAATAATCAAAGGAAGATCATTTCCCTCAATGCATGTGAAAGTACGAGTCAATCCCGAAATAAATACTCCATAAGATTTTACGAACCGTGTTACAAAATGTCCACCCAAAAATTGACTTCCCGCCCATGAACTAACTATTTTTCCCCCTAAATATTGAGCAAGAAAATAGGGGATGTTGCAACAAACTCTGGGTGCTAAAATACGCCATAGGAAAAATAGATTGAGGCTCGTAACTTTGTCACCATGTTTTTTGTGATTTATTGAAAATGTTACAAGGGAATGGATGGGAAGGTGAATAGGAGACCAGATGTGACTTTCTTGAGATATACCTGAATTGAATGCTCCATTTGCAATTATCGTCCAAAACCCATAACTATTCACCCCATTGGAATACTCTCCTTCATCTGACCCCAAATGTATGTCAAATTTAGGAGACATGGATTCATGTTGCTCATACAATCCCATCGTCCATGTTAACTCGTCCAAATTGCACTCCTGATATTGACCGCCAAGTCGGAACACTAATGCACTCGTGAAGTGAGGATCCACCATATTTGGCTCAAACAATACAATAGAGAAAAACTTGACACAAATTCCTTACAAACTGGATCCTTACTTGAAAACAAGTTCCACCAACCATTGCAATTAATAGAAGCACCATTTCCTTCAAACAAATTTGTAAGGTACGAGTTTATTCTCTTCGAAATTCCAATCTCATTTAAAATATCCCAATCAATTATCGGAGAGATAGAAAATTCTCTGTTATAAATCCGCCCCAACTTGTCGGTGTACTTGTTTAGAATATCACGAGAAATATCGTTTGGAAATTCGTAAAATGGATGAAGGTTGGACCCATCACCTCGGGACTATTGAGTTACCTTTTTAGGACCCATTAAATCTACAACATAATTAATAAACATAACAAAAAAACGAAAACCACAATAGATTAAATCAATAGAAAACGAAATAGAGCTGAGTTCCAGTTCTAACGTCGTGAGGCTCAATCCTTCACGTCGTAAGATTAGTTTGACAACAAGTTTGAATTGTGTGTTGTTCTGGCCAAATCGAATCAATTTAACAAAAATGGTTTAATTTAGAAGTTAATATAAGGCTATTATTCACACATGCAACACCAATATCTCATCCGAAAGGATCCATCCTTCTTCTTGATGAGCAAAATAGGTGCTCCCCAAGGTGAGAAGCTTGGTCTGATGAAGTATTTGTGAGGAAGTTCTTAAAGTTGGTTTGATAATTCTTGCATCTATGACAGAGAAAACCTATAAGAAGATTTTGCTACTGGTGCCGCTCCTTAGATTAGGTAAACTAGGAATTTGACCTGTTGGTTTGGTGAGATCCCTGGTAGATCATCAGGAAACACATTTGGAAAATCACATATATGAGGTATGTCATTGATTTCCTTCATCTTGCTCCTATTATATTCCACATGTGCTAGGAATGTGTAACACTTTTTGAGTACGTATTTTTGTGCCTTCGTACAAGAGATGAGTTTTAGGTTTTTTCCTGATTTATCTCCATAAAAGACCGGGGTTTTCTGTCGGGTAAGTGAATTCATACAACTTTCTTGTAACATAGTAATTCAACATGATTGGGGGGGGATAAACAATCCATATCGATAATGAAATCAAATCTTCCAATTTTCATAGGCACGAGGTCTACTTGGAAGCTATTTTTATTTAGAATTAAAGTGCATTTTTCAAAAATTTCATGTGTGCTTCCTGTCTTCCCATTAGCCATTTATACTATGTATGGTTCTTTTAGTTTGCTAGACTAGTGGTTTGGTAGTTGTGCAAACATAAGGGTTATAAAAATCCTATCAAATCCAAAGTCAAACAGTATATTTGCATACAAATTATTAAGGAGAAATGCACCAGTGTTCACGGTTGGATCCTGGATAGCATCCCTCGCTTCGATAACGAACGCTCTGCCTCGGGCATTCCAAATCTAGATTTTCCAACTTTGGGGAATTCCTCCTGATATTCTCTGCTTCTCCACACTCATAGTAGTTCCTTCCTCCACCATTACCCGATCCTGATCCTGTTTCTTTATTCACTACAAAAATTGTCTTGCTTCTACAATATTTGGCAGTGCACCCTTTTTTTTGCATTTTGTTGCAGTGAAAGCATTCGCCTACGTAATGTCGCTTATGATGGGTTTTATACAAAAGAACAATCCCATGTGCTCATACAAAACTCTAAAGCTTGGATCTAGGCTTCTCTATTGTACATACAATTCATCCAAGACTTGAAAACCCTAATCTAGCATACATTGAAAACGAAATCTATAATGAACTACTTTAGAGGATACCTTTCAATGATTGTAAGAATCCTTTGATCTTCAAGAAGCTTAGTGTCACAAGTGTAACACCTCTAATGGCTCACAAACACCAAAAGAAAGAGGATGATGTTTAGGAGAGAGGATGAGAGGTAAAAGTCGGCTCCCAGCTTACAAGGGATCAAGTGGCCGATTTTGCTACCCCTAGGGGTCCTTATATACTTGAGCTTCTACGGTTTCAGTCAAAACCCTAATTGAATGACTTAGGCCATAAGTAACTTGAGAACCTCGTGGAATAAGGCCTCCTTGGACGAATTTAAGATGGACTCCTCCTTAATTTCATCCATTCCCTAATCCATATGGATTCTCAGCCCAATATCAACTATCACACAATTGATAGTTCTATTCCCATTTATTTAATTAATCTCTTTTAGACAAATAATTAATTCTTAATTAATTATTGTCTAATATTAAATAAACTATATGATTTCTCCTTTAATATATTATTCATATAATATATTCAAAAATAATAATAACCTCCCTTTCTCCTTAAATCATCCTATCAAGCTGCTTTGGTGAAGGCAACCAAAAAAGGACCATGCAGAACCGGGTCCAACAGTCTTCCACTTGGATAAGTCTAGTAACTATAGTGTAAGTCTAGTAACTATAGTGTAAGTACAATCCGATTAGCAATCGTAGCTCTCAAAGATGTTGTCGAACTCTAATCTTATCAATAGCATGTCCTTTAGATAAGGGATCGTATAGTCCTTTGTTCAAGATATCGTTCGGACAATTACATGGAACATAGTCATACTTATTGTCCAACAGTTTGTTTCTCGATCTATGATTCGTTTGACATAGAACTTAATTGAACACATCAACTCAGTCCTGACCGGGCTTGACACATAAGTCAAACGAAATCATCGAGGGGCCCATATATTGCTTTTACCCTCTTAGGATAAAAGGAACATATAAACTTCGACTTATAATCATTTACCATTCAATCAATAAATCATGCACAACAATGCTTGTATAACATCATGTTACTGATGCGTTTACACATTATCAATGCACAACCAAATCGCAAGTAATAAACCATATATCTTGGTTTTAAGACCATATTATATTATCATCTTGCGATCACTCGTGATAAATTCCATGAAGTGATACCAGCAAGCACGGGTTTAATCCAATGCTCAAATCATATTCATAAGCACTCATGAATGTTGCAGCAAACCTTTGCTATGTCTAATATACTTTAGGCAATCTACAAACCGATTCATGACAATCTTCTTTCATACCTACTCCCAAAGTATGAGTGACTGTGGAATGTTCGAATAATCTTATTATTCAGGAAGTCAAAACACACAAAGTGAAACAATAGGTAAACAAACAAAATAAGACAGTAACTTTACTTATAAATAATACTCCTTTATTTAATCATCAAATGTCAATTAGATTTATCCATTACATGTCTCGAAGCTATCTAATCTAAACTAATATCGTCCTTCAGCCTAATGCTCCTAGCGTGCTGCAAGTGCTTAATCCTATTCAGTCCCTTCATAAGGGGATCTGCTGGGTTATCCACCGACGATAGCCTCTTTACTACGAGGAGTCCATCTTCCACCCGATGTCGAATAAAATGATATTTCCTGTTGATATGTTGAGATCTACCATGATCCCTCGGTTCCTTGGTCAAGGCAACCACTCCTACATTATCACAAAAAAATTCCATGGGCTCCTTTATGGCCGGCACAACTCCAAGGTCTCCGATGAAGTTCTTCAACCATATCACCTCCTTTGACGCTTCCCTCACTGCCATGTACTATGATTCACATGTTGAAATAGCTACGGTCTCCTGCTTGGAACTCTTCCAAGTCACTGATACTCCATTTAGTGTAAAGACCCAGCCCGACTGCGAACTGTAGTTGTCCGCATCGGTCTGAAAACCAGCGTCACTATACCCTTGCACCCTTAAGTCATCACTCCCACCGACGACTAGAAACCATCCCTTGGTTCCCTTGATATCTGTTGACCATGCTCAAAGCGAATGCCACTTTAGGGCGAGTACAAGTCATCACATACATGATCGAGCCAACTGCGGAAGCGTAAGGTACTCGGCTCATCACTGCTATCTCGACTCCGGTACTCAGGCTTTGAGTCTTAGTCAACTTGGCATTACTTTGGTATGGTATCTCCCCTTTCTTGGAATTCTCCATACTAAAACGCATTAGTACCTTGTCCAAGTAAGTGTTCTGACTAAGTCCTATTAGTCTTTTACTCCTGTTTCTCACTATCCTTATTCCCAGAATATAGGCAGCCACTCTGAGGTCCTTCAAAGCGAAACACTTCCCAATCTAGGACTTGACTTCCTGCAGCATCGGGATGTCGTTTTCTATGAGTAGTATGTCATCGACATACAATACAAGGAAGCTAACTATACTCCCACTGGCTTTGACATATGCACATGATTCATCCTCGCTTCACAGAAAACCAAAATCTTTGACTTTCTCATCGAAACAAATATTCCATTGGCGAGATGCTTGTTTCAATCCATAAATGGACTTCTCAAGCTTACACACTCTATTGGGGAGCTTTGCATCGACAAAACTCTCTGGCTGACTCATGTAAACATCCTCAGCCAACTTTCCGTTAAGGAAAGCAGTTTTGAGTTTTGACATCCATCTTCCATATCTCATAGTCATGAAATGCAACAATGGCTAGCATCACCCTAATAGACTTTATCTTCGCAACTGGTGAGAAGGTATCATCATAGTCAACTCCGGGAGTTTGAGTAAATCCATGCGCAACCAATCGTGCCTTATAAGTGTGTACCTTCTCATCCATGTCGGTCTTCTTCTTGAAGATCCACTTGTACCCGACCGTCTTACGACTTGGGACATTGTCAACCAAATTCCAAACTTGGTTGTCAACCAATTTTGTGCAAGATAATGATCAAATAAATTCAAATAACTAGTATTTATCATATAAGGAAATAATTATTCAATTAATTTGAAATTATCTTTTATTTTGGCAAGGATAATCACCCAATATAAATAAAATTCGTATTTTATCAATTAAAAATGATTTGGTAATTATCCTACAGCAAAATAGGCATAAAATACCAAAAATCCCTTTGTCTGACAACCCGAATCGTCGAGTCCCTGATGGACTGGTCGAGTTCATCGTACTCGTCAAGCCCACTTTGGGACTCTCCGCGTCTATCAGGAAGAAGACTAAAAAATCGATTTTTCAAGCATGAATGAAACACAAAGCGTCAAATACGACATAAGTCAATCAAGGCTCTGATACCACTGATGGGTCTTATACAAAAGAACAATCCTATGTGCTCATACAAAACCCTAAAGCTTGGATCTAGGCTTCTCTATTGTACATGCAATTCATCCAAGACTTGAAAACCCTAATCTCGCATACATAGAAAATGAAATCAAGAATCAACCAGTTTAGATGATACCTTTCAATGATTGCAATAATCCTTTGATCTTCAAGAAGCTTAGTGTCACAAGTTTAACACCTCTAATGGCACATAAACACCACAAGCGAGGGGATGCTGTTTAGGAGAGAGGATGAGAGGCAAAAGTCGGCTCCAAGCTTACAAGGGATCAAGTGGCCTATTTTGCTAGCCTTAGGGGTCCTTATATACTTGAGCTTCTAAGGTTTCAGTCAAAACCCTAATTAGATGACTTAGGCCCTAACTAACTTGAGAACCTTCTGGAATAAGGCCTCCTTGGATGAATTTAAGATGGACTCCTCCTTAATTTCGTCCATGCCCTAATCCATAAGGATTCTCAGCCTAATATCGACTATCACACAATTGACAGTTTTAGTCCCCTTTATTTAATTAATCTCTTTTAGCCACATAATTAATTGTTAATTAATTCTTGACTAATATTAATTAAACTATATGATTTCTCCTTTAATATATTATTCATATAATATATTAATAAATCATAATAACCTCTCTTTCTCCTTAAATCATTCTATCAAGTTTCTTTGGTGAAGGCAACCCAAAAGGACCATGGACAATCGGGTCAAGTACATACCAAATATAGTTACGGGCTTAAACACTAATCCAACAACTTACACCTATTGCACATAGGGTGTTTTGTAGTATAGGTCTTATGTGGTGCTGGTGTTGTATTTATTTTTGTTGTTGTAGCAGTATAAACTGTTGCTACCTTTTTCTTCTTCGTCATCACTTGTTTCATAATTCCCTTCTTCCTTCCATCATGCTTTCTTTTGTCTTTCCGTGACTTGGGAAGTTCCACTTTTGCACCTATGGTTTCTCCACATATTTCATTGTTAAATAAATGAAAGCCCATGGATTTGGCATTCTCATAGGTAGTTAGCCTTGTTGAGATAACCATATTCTAGACTTCTGGTACAAATCCCTAGACGTAGTGTTCAATCTTTTTGTATTATGGGGTCACCATCCCTAAGCATAAAGAGAGAGTTTATTAAATCTTGCTATGTATGTGTTTATTTCAGAACCTTTCTTAGTTAGTTTCCACAACTCATGTTCAATATTATACATCATGTCCCTTGGACAATATTCTTCTATCAACAACGCTTTCAATTCCTCCCAATTCATAGAATTTGCAGTGGCAACGCCCATACTGGTTGCTTGGTCGTTCCACTAAGTTAATGCAGCCTCCAAAAACATGCAAGTTGCAAATCAAACTTTCCAATTTGTTGGGCAAAAGCTAATCTCGAATATTGATTCTATCTTATTAAACCATCTCTTCAAACGTATAACTCCTTCGTTACCATTGAAGCGTTTGGGCTAACAATTCGTAAACTCTTTGTAAGTATAAGTTCTTTGAGTCTCTCCGAGATCTACATAAGTACTATTGTCCTGTGCATTACTAGTTCCACTATTTCCTTTCATGGAGTTTCCATTCTGAACTGTATCAACATTTTCTAACACAATTGTGATGCGCTCTGCTATTAATTTTTCCAATTTTGTCGAACTAGTAGGTAGGCCTCCCTCAGTTAGTGGTGGTGGCAATGGTTATTCAGGTTATACATGTGGGGTTTATCCTTTGTTTACTCTTGCACTTCTTCATCTAGGAAGCATTTCTATTATAATAATTATAAGCGGATAAGTTAAATGAAGCATTGTGTAACATCCCAAAAATTCAAGACTATTTAAATTTTTTAAAAACATTTAAAACCATTAAGTTATTACAGTTTGTTTTCAAAATAGTTTAATCACCAGAGTATCCCTAGAATAAAATCATAAAATCTTTAGATATGAGGAGTTGTATGATCATGCCTTCGTCTTCCCGCAATCATCAGAAGTACCTGAAACATAATGAACAACTATAAGCCTGAAGCTTAGTGAATTTCCCTAAAATACTAACACCATACAAATATAACCATATCATATAACAAATGAAGAAAATCATGTATAATGAGCCTCCAGCCTGACTGGACCGCATCGCAAGTCTTTTGTCTATCTGGACTGCTCTCCGAGCCTTCGGCACGTCTGGACCGCCTCGCAGGGCCTTCAGCCTATCCGGACCGCTCGCCAGGCTTGTAGTCTATCCGGACTTCCCTGGGTATGTTGGCCTTCAACACAAAGCATGGCCTCCTCAACCCAACCCCCAAATAAATAATCATGTGCACATAAATATCATACTCTAGCATACATAGCAGTCAAACTGATCAACAGATCACAGAGCATAGCAATAATCATATAACCTGGATACTGACCTAACATGTTACTAATATAGCATCATCCTATATACCAGGCTACCGACCCAATTGGGTCACTAAGACATAGTACAATACCATCCTAACTACCAGGATGTAAATAAGTAAGCATAACATGCAATAAACCTAATACAATCCATAAAGGCCCGACCTTGGTGCCTTAGACCCTGTTGATATAGTGAGGATAACTCACCTCAAAATGCTAAAGTCTTATAGACACAATCCTAGCTGCTGGATGACAGATTCCTAAACTGTTAATATTAAAGCATTACCCAATTAATAATTGGGTCCCAACACATAACCACAAGTTCATGGAGTAAGAGGCTACATTACCACACCTTGGCTGGATTCAAGCCCAAGGCCCAATCCAAAGATGCAAAAGTCAAACTACGAATTAAAGCCCAACATATGGCCCAATCCAAAGACCCATTAAGGACTTAATCCATTAAGTCCATTACTCTACTAGATAAATCATATGGTGTGATTGACTGTAATTCACAGTTCCATTCCAATGGCCCAAATGTGGGTTTCTTTCACGAAATGGTGATTAGGGTTAAGTGTCCCTACTTAACCCATTAAGGACTTAAATCATTAAGTCGAATATTTCCTTAGATTAATTGAAAATGATTATTAATTATATTTTAAGTTTATAAAATAATTACCGTGTGTGTCCCGATCAATCCCAATTATGGTTTTAATCCATTAGAGTTTCCTACCTAATACTAGCCCATTAATCAATTGGTTGGGCTTTTAGGTCACTTTGGGACTCATTGGGCGTATTAGGGTTGTATTAGGTCAATTAGGGTTTCCTTGGGCCCATTAGGAGTTCATTGGGCCCACTTTGTCCAAGCATCACCCAAACGAGTCAAATACAACAAGGCAAGCACACCGCCACCCAACACGGTGGCCGGTGGAGGCAGCCACCACCTCATGGTGGTGGTTTTCAGTTTCTCTCATTATTATTTTGTCTTTTACAATTGTTACAATGAACACCCAAAATAAACACACACACTACACTAAAATCAACATACACACACACACAACCACCCTTGTGGTGGTGGTGACATTTCTTGTGATTTCCAGCCAAACAACCCACACACAACACCTTCCCACAGTAGCAATACACACCTAATTACGCAACAAAACATGCACACGTCCACCTTCCATGGTGACTGGTGGGGACAAAAAGAAGGGTAGCATGCGGCGGCGATGACGTACAATGGTATTAGCGGACATCAGCGATGTTGACGGTGGCATCCACCATGGCCGGTAGCCATGGTGGTTTTCTTGGGTTTTTCCAGCAGCAACAACCTGCACAACACTAGATGTAATAGTAACTACGCCTTGCTCGAGGTCCGGAAGCAGCCACCCACCTGGTGCCATTCATTGCACGGCAGCAGAAGCAACATAGTGTCTGGCGATAATAACAGCGGCACAGTGGCGGCCATGGCGGTTGGCAGCCACCTACATCGGTTCGCGCCATGACGGAAGCTACAACGAATGATGGAAGGAACAACGGCAGAACGAACGCCCTCCCGTGATCCCCATCCTCTTCATCTTCGGGAGCAACAACTGGCATGGCTGAAGGATCTAATGGTGGTAACGACGTCGGTTGAACTCGCCGGTCCTGCCTGATCGGAACACAGAGAAAAAGGGACGGCTTGAAGGTGGAGGAATAAGGTGGTGGTTCTCCGACTCCTACAGCAGTGGCGACATCGATGGTGAAAGGAGCTTAAGGGTGATGGCGGCTGATGGAGTTAACATTAGGGTTAGGGTTTAATGCTTTTTATATGGAGGCAACCAAGAGGGTGACGGGTTCATACCCGATTATGTACATATTTACCATATAATTAAATTTCCAACCCCTCCATCCCAATTCTCTTCAAAACAAGTCCTTAATTTACAATCTAACCCTCCTTTCTAAAAATCATTACATATCAAGTCCGAATAATTACCATATGGCCCCTCCATGACCAATTATTTTCAACTTAGGAACATAATTGACCCTTTAAGCCCCAGCCATCCAACATCCTTCCAAATTAAGTCCAATATTTATACTTTAACCCCCGAACGAACATTCCGATAACTATTATCTGATTTTAGACTATAATAACATATAATAATAATAATAATTGCCGCTCGGGGTCCCGAATTTATTCTGTAATTATTATATTTTAAATGGGATGCTACACATTATGTTATTTATTAACATATACACTGGTGAAGCTCATGTGGAAGATGTTCCACCAACATCAACATCGGCTCCTGCTTCGACTGTTCAAGTTGAAATGTTTTTACTGATGGGTTTTATGCATAAGAACAATCCTATGTGCTCACACAAACCCTAATGCTTGGATCTAGGTTTCTCTATTGTACATGCAATGAATCCAAGACTAATAAACTTAGATCTATCATATTATAGACTGAATTTGGGTTTAGAGAATTACCTTTGATTGTTATATAGCAATAACAATCAATTCCTTGCTTGGATTGGCTTCAAAAGCTTAGTGCCTCAAGTGCTGCACCTCTAATGGAGTCACAAACACCTTATGCAACTTGGATGAAGAGGAGAAGAAAGGAGGCTGCCCAAAAACGGCTAGAAACCCTAGAGAATCAGTTGTCCACGTTTCTGGGGCCTAAGGGGTCCTTTATATACTTGTATGTGCTGCTAGGGTTTCAGTCAAAACCCTAATGGACAACTTAAACTCTAAGCAGCCCATGGAACCTTCTGGATAAGGCCATGGACGAAAATATGATGGGCTCCCATCATAATTTCGTTCACCCCTTGTTCCTTTAGCATTCCTTAGCCCAATAACTCAATTATCAAATAATTGCAGTCCAGTCCCCTAAATTTAATTAATCTCTTTTAGCCACAAAATTAATTATCAATTAATTGTTGACTAATATTAATTAAACAATATGATTTCTCCTTTAATATATTATTCTCATAATATATTAATAAATCATATTTAAACCTTTCTCTCCTTAAATCATCCTACATATTGCTATGGTGAAGGCAACCCAAAAGGACCATGCTCATAATCGGGTCAAGTACATACAAAAATAGTTATGGACTTAGACACTAATCCAACAGTCTCCCACTTGGATAAGTCTAATAACTATTATCCGTATGACTTCAGAACCTGATCATCAATCATAGCTTTCAAAACCCACTGTCAACTCTGATCTGATCAGATAGCGTGTCCTCTAGATAAGGGATTATATATTCCTCCATTCTCAAGATATCATATAGACATAAGACATGAATTTTAATCATTCTCTCTATACCGTTTCCCGACTTCTAATTTATGACGACAGACAACAGACTACAATTGAACACATCAACTTAGTCCCGGCTTGGCCAAGCGCTTAGGTACCATCACTAAATCATCGAGAGGCCCACAAATATCGCTTTTATCCCACTTTCGATAAAAGGAATGGATAGACTTCGACTCGTATGCTTGCTTGCATTCACTGATCGAATTACAGACAACAATAAGTTTTATAACACCAAGTTACTGGTGCGTTTACTTATCATCAATGTGCAACCGACCAACAAATAACAACTCACATGTCTCGGTTTCAAGAATATAGAATATTATCGTCTCACTAATCACTTGTTATAAAACCATGAAGTGATCCAAGTGAGCGTGGGTTTAATCCAATACTCTAATCTTATCAAAGCACTCATGAACTCTGCAGCAAACTTGTGCTATGTCTAAACCTTTCAGACAATCTACAGACTCTTCATGACAGTCTTCCTTCATACTTCCTTCCAACGTATGACCGACTGTGGATGTTTGAACAACCTAGTTATTCTGGAAGTCAAAACATGCAAACTGAAACATAACAATAATACTTAATCCTATATGGCCCCAAACTTGTGAGAGTAAATAAAACACTTCTATTTATCCACCATATTGACTACTCATTATTTATCATTTCATTTTTCGGATAATCAACTCATTACTTGAATTACAACAACAATTGTCCCATGCTCTAAGCATGCACACTTTGTTTCCTATGGTCCATGCTTTGTGAAATAGATCAATTGAAAAACTTTTTCAATGATGCTCATTTCACAATTCCTTAATCCCCATTGTTAGTGTAAGAACACAAGGTTCTTGCCACTACTAGAATATGATAGATTCTAACATTTTACGCAACGATCCTTTCGCAAAGTCATAGCACAAAAGTCACCAAGACTTGGCCAATGAAATTACAAAGTACTCTATCGGAAATTATTACAAGACAATTCCATAGACGTGAAGTCTCACATTCAAAGTACATTCATTTGAACATCCTTCCTGCATAAAAGTTTCTAATCTAGGCATAGACTCTCAATATCCAACTCTCAATATGGAAACATTTCCACATTTGCCATATGACAACTCATTCTTAATAGAATCTTATCTATTCATAATAATGTCGATATGGTCCATCCAATACCATACTTCCAACAACTCACAAGCGACCAATCCTCAGCGAACTTTGGATCGTCCTTTGATAGTTGTTTAATTATTTTAGTCAAAACCAATTTTAGTCCCTTTTCCCTCTTAATGCGCTAGACATTTGAAAAATTTTTAGAATGGTAAAATATTATAGCATTTGCAATCGATCCTATACCCGAAGGGTATGGGACACGATGCATAATGTCTTACATAAAGATATGATACTTTACCAACCTTTTGCCATAATATTTTATGTGTCATGTTCTCATAATTCGAACTATGAAGAGGGATGCCGAAATCATAATCGAAATTTGAGAACACACAGTGTATCCTTTGACTGAAAATATTAAAATTTCTCAATCTAAGCTTTAGATTTTGAAATGAAGTATAATATTCTCTCCCTTAATTATATCAAAACAACTTTTCAACCCATGCAACTTTGCGAATTGAATCTTTGTTTTTCTATAATTAATATTGCTAACTTGCAATACTTTCCATAATAATCATAACACTTATGCTCCCACTATCATGATGATTATAATCATATAAGTATAACACTTATGCTCCCACTAGCTTTGACATGTATTCAGAAAACAAATGAACTTCCAGAAAAACAATGTCTATTGAATTTCTGAAATTCATATTTTTAATACTAGATGCTTCGATAAGTCTTTATCTAAGCTTCTTAAACTTATACACCTTTTCCTTAGATAGCTCATATGTGTGCTTAAAAAATTTAGAACTTATGTTACTAAGTTCCAAATCTTCAAACTAATTGCCAAATATCACAATTCGAACTATGGAAAGGGATGTCGTAACCATAATCGAATTTGTGAATACAATTTTCATAATTGCTATCTTCTTAAGATCTCTCTTAGTGAAAGCATTTCCTCACTGTCATTTTCATCTTATGACCCTTAGATTTTATCGTGTGTGAGTTCCTATCCATGTGAATTTGCCAAAACCAAGGTTTGCAACAAATCCAAACTCATATGGACTGAACTTTCTTAATCTTGATTTCTTGCCCTATGGTAACACGAGTGCCCACCATGTCTTCCAAGTAGTTTAGTAACTTATCCTTACATATCAATGTACTTTCCATCGACTAAGGCTCTAGTATGCATTCAAATGAGAACTCATAGAACTCACATACACAATTAACTCAATTGGAATGGCACAGAAACAAAATAATGTCAGCACGATAGGTTGTAAACCTCAAGTCGAGTGCTAGTGATGATTAATAAGGTTTATTCTTGATTTGTTCTTGAAACCTTTCAAGACCATTAAGACTCCCACTGACTCCTTGACATATAAGATTCTCTCGTCAAGAAACATTTCTTGACAAAGCAAATACTCAAGAGTTAGTGTAGTTCTTATCAAGACAAAACACTTCACATAATTGGTCCTAGTTGGTCTTTGTCTTATCCAAGACAGCACAACTTACCAATTTCAAATGTGCAAGAATAAGAAAACTTTTCTAAATTCCACATTTGATGAGTGTTCTAAACCTACTGAAGACTTTTCACTCAATGTTACAATCTTGACTCTAAGACTTGATATTGGAACGAAGTATTATTGACTTATTGATTTAACCATTTCTACAATACTCGATTCCTCTTCTTAGACATGCAATTGCACTAAGACTCACTTAGAGGATCTATTGAGACATGGTTCTTAATCATTAAGACTTATCATAAAACACAATAAAAGGTACTCTCCCTTCTTCTTAGAATAGAGAAACTTTTATCTTTCTGCCTACTTGATTCTTCTTTATTCGTTCTACTATTCATTGAAGCTCTTTCAATCAACTCAGAATTACACTTAATCTTATAAGTATAATCATATTTACTAAACTTTAGTAAATCATCACGAATCTCTTTGTCATTCTTGTGATGGACTTGATCAACGCACAATCTAGTGTACTTGATCTCATAGTCCTTCAATTGACACTTTGTCATAGAATTAGTCTAAGTTTCCCAAATGTGAAAGTTTTTCATTCATCATACAATACACATTGCATGATTCCAAGTTTCTGTCCAATTGAAACTTGGGCGATGAGAAACTCTCCCTAGTTGGTAAACTTTTGACATTTCCACAATCAAGAATCAAATCCATTGTTGCTAATAATAGAAGTACACAAACATCAATTTTTCATATATGTCATTGTAAGGATAAACAAATAAGATAAAACCAAAATTTATTTTATTGCGGAAAAATTTGTCCTTATAATGCAATTCAATTGAAAAACTATGCTATTACATATTTCTTAACAATCTATTCTAACTCCAAGTAGTAGATCAAGAATCAATCTTCAAGTAATGCGATCGAAATCCATTTCTTAACGATCAGATTCAGCTCACTTCTTCCCTTAAGCTTCCTCTCTTTTCTTCGATCCTACAAAACATCAAAATGTAATCTTATCACATCATGTATTAAGAATCTAGAATAGGAACTCAAAAGAGTTAGATAATGGATTTTACCTTAAGTAGAGCCATACGTCTTGACTCTCCCATCTCTTAGATCTCTCAGGTAAATAGGGTAGCTTCGTCTCCAATGCCCCTTCTCTTGGCAATAAAAGCAAATGGACTCCTCTGGCACAGCACATCGGACAATCACAGACTTAGTTCTTTCTAGACTTCCAATGTTGCCAGTGTCCATTGAAGTTTGGGAGTTTAATTCAGTAGACAAATTTGCTTGACCAGCACCCCAATTCATTGCTGATTCAGTAGCTATAAGCAAATAGGTGAGATTAATGAGGGTCACGTCGTGGTCCATCATATAGTACTCTCTAACGAACTCACTATATGATTCAGGAAGTGACTGAAGATCCCAGTCAACAGCCAACTCACTTGAAATCTTGACACCCAACATCTTTAACCTATCAATGCGTGACTTCATCTCTAAGACGTGTGCACACACAGGTTTCCTATCTTCGTGTTTACTTTCCAAAAGGGCTTGAGTGAGCTTGAACTTTTCAAGCCTTTGAATTTGTGGGTCAGGGAGAATAATTGGAGGAGGTGGAGGAAGTGAAGCATGACTCTCATTTCCTTGATCGTATCTCGAAACGCCATCTTCATTTGGAAAGCTTGTTCCAAAGGATTTGGGAAGACCATTGTAAGATTCAGACATCTACAAAACGGGAGAAAATTAAGTTAAGTTGATTGAGTCCTTAATAAAACACCCAAAAGAGTTATAAGGCTAGGATCCAACACAATATTCTACAACCTAGAAGAGGGATGTCGTAATCTAGTAGTAGAATATTTGAAGGTAGGTACATGACGATTTACCAATTTCCACCATGAAAAACGAAGAGGAAGATTAAGTTTTAAATGAATTGAAACTCCTAGATCTTTTGAGATTCATTGAAATTTTCAATGGCATGTTTAATCTCGATTATGCCCTACTATTTGTGACTGGGATGCCAAGGATCACAAATAAGGTGTGCAAAACCATACGAATCACGTGGTGCACCCAATGCTACTATCACCTAATCAATGTGCCGGTTAGCCACACACGCTCCATTGATCTATGATAAGAATCGAGCCACCCTTCGCCACCAATGTCATCCCCAAATTAGTGTGTCGGTTATCCACACACGCTCTACTAACGTTTGACAAGGGTACGAAGTGTAATTCCATGGGTTAGCATACAATTTCACATTTTGCCTAAAGTAACTATGATTTGGGAATTTGTATAAGCATTTAGTTACTTTGTACTTCATTATACTTATAATGGAAGGTTTCTGTCCTATCCTACCCGTTCGGCTAACGAGCCTCCACTAGTCAAGAGTGCGGTGGGTAAGAGTGGATACCCATTCAATCGCCATTTTATAGGCAATTTCCTTAAACACCCCTTATAGACCAGCTTCGTGAATGAGGCCTACTAACGGTAAGACTGACTGTTTACTCATACATATATAATATTAGACTTTTAATGTTATATATAGTATAGGGTGTATTTTACATTTTTAAAATACTAGGTGGTTTAATTTAGTAAATTATACTTTTAATTTAATTAAATGTAAGCCAAAACTTTATGGGTTTATTAAATCACTTTTAATTATACACTTTAATTAATTAACAAAACCATAAGGGTGAGATTTGAACTTTTCAAATTACAAGGGTTTTAGAATTTAACATTTCAAAATTAAGCTTTTAATCAACTTTTAAATTCCAAAACTTGAGGGCAAGTTTTGAAACATTTCAAAACATTAGGGAGCAAATAACAAATAATTCAAATTAAACAATTAATTTCATAATTATCTATATTTGACCTAATCTTATTTTAGTCACTAGATAATTACCAAATAATTTGAAATAATTCATCCATACTTATCATATAAACAACCAATATTTAAAAGATTTGAAATTATCTATTGTTTTGGCAAGGATAATCATTCAATTAAGATAAAATTCGGATTTTAACTTCATAAAACAATTTAAGCATCAAATCCAAGTCAAAACAACAGCTAAATCCCGAAATACCCTCTGCCTGACGCACTGACTCGCCGAGTCAGACCTGGACTCGCCGAGTGGGGCCAACTCGCCGAGTCCAGATACTGACTCACCGAGTTGTGTCGGGCAGAGGCAAAAAACTCGATTTTAAGCAAACAAAACAGTTAAGCATCACATACAACTGAAACCAATCAAGGCTCTGATACCACTGATGGGTTTTATGTATAAGAACAATCCTATGTGCTCATACAAACCCTAATGCTTGGATCTAGGTTTCTCTGTTGTACATGCAATGAATCCAAGACTAATAAACTTAGATCTATCATATTATAAACTGAATTTGGGTTTAAAGAACTACCTTTGATTGTTATATAGCAATAGCAATCAATTCCTTGCTTGCATTGGCTTCAAAAGCTTAGTGCCTCAAGTGCTGCACCTCTAATGGAGTCACAAACACCTTATGCAACTTGGATGAAGAGGAGAAGAAAGGAGGCTGCCCAAAAACGGCTAGAAACCCTAGAGAATCAGTTTTCCACGTTTTTGGGGCCTAAGGGGTCCTTTATATACTTGTGTGGGCTGCTAGGGTTTCAGTCAAAACCCTAATGGACAGCTTAAACTCTAAGCAGCCCATGGAACCTTCTGGATAAGGCCATGGACGAAAATATGATGGGCTCCCATCATAATTTCGTTCACCCCTTGTTCCTTTAGCATTCCTTAGCCCAATAACTCAATTATCCAATAATTGCAGTCCAGTCCCCTAAATTTAATTAATCTCTTTTAGCCACAAAATTAATTATCAATTAATTGTTGACTAATATTAATTAAACAATATGATTTCTCCTTTAATATATTATTCTCATAATATATTAATAAATCATATTTAAACCTTTCTCTCCTTAAATCATCCTACATATTGCTATGGTGAAGGCAACCCAAAAGGACCATGCTCATAATCGGGTCAAGTACATACCAAAATAGTTATGCACTTAGACACTAATCCAACATTTACGACCTCCATCGACATCTACTTTTATTACTAAGCTTGTCGAAGGTACGATTCCTATACCTCCACCTTCGGTGTCTACTTATACAATCATCGCACCTCCACCTTTACCTTCACCTCCACTAACTTATACTTCTCTTACCTCACCAACATTTGAAGCAATTGTTATGTCAAAAAATTTGGAGGACCATATTATTTCTTGCCAATCTACTGATCCTCAAGATAAGGAACTTATTGAGTTGGGTAATTTGAATCAAGGGGTATATGATTTTGACTTTTGTCCTATTCCATTTAATACGGATGTTATTTGATATTATCAGTAGTTCTTCATCTACACTATCTCCTACTAATACTCCAATTGCTCAAGATTCTATGGAGAGTATGTTTATTGTTCAAGAAGGCCAAGTAAAAAAGTATGTCGAGAATGGCCCCTGTTCAAGTTAAGGATGCAATTTCTACAGTGACTAATTCTTCTACATCGAAGGTTGGCGAAGCCCAGGATATTCTCAAGAAGATCTTTAGATGTTTTAGGCAAAGCTTACTTCTGTTCTTGCAACGATAACTTGAGATCTTAAAGCGCCTGGGGAAGAGAACAGAAAGCTTCATACATCAATTGATAAGCTTCTCCTAGATGTAAAAATGATTATTGAAAATGTAAGGGATTTATGTAAAGACTATACTAAGTAGGTATCAAAGACTAATGAAAGCTACCCAAAAGCATTTCAAGATATCATGTCTAGTTTGGCCCCTGTTCGGGAAGAAAAACCGAAAGATACATCCTAGTCAAATTGTTACTAGTCTTTCTACAATTCAACGCAATTTTGAAAAACATTTGGCTTTGGTAGTGGATGTAGTTAGACGGATATCCATAAGTGCTCCATGATTCTCTCCAAATCTCGTCTCACAAGGGAATACATGGGTATAGGTGCTGGATTAGGATTAGGATCACAATCATGATCAAGATCTGGATCTGGATATGGTTTGGGAGTTCTTGAGAAACAAACCCAATTGAAGTTTTGGGAAAATAATTTCTATTTGTAGTTACTATAGCAATTCATGTTCAAAATATTATTGATATTCACATGAACAAACTTCAAGCTTCAAAAGGAAATGTTTTTGGAACACAACAACCACATAAGCAAATTAATCAAAGTGATTTAGGAAAAGGAAAAAGGAAGATGCAGTCGAAGAAAAAGTTAAAACAATGTAAAAGAGATCATGTTGAGAGGATGAGACAAACTGATAGTATTCTTCGACAAAGACAAAGTGAAGGTGAGGATGATTAGAAAGAGGGAGATGTGAAAAAGTTTTGGAACTTTGAGACAATTGAAACTGTATCTTTTTGTGATGTTCAAGATTTCAATAGTACAACAAGAGCCCAAAGTTAGTTACTCTATCGATAATATAGTAGAGAATCAACTTGATTTTCCAATGTGTTATTTGATGTTTAAAGTTCATAATCTAACCCTCTTCACAACTTTTTTGAAATGCCTATTCACAAGCATATGAAGATTGGATTTCATTTGAATCTTGCTCAATAAGAAGAGAAAGTTTGGTCTTCAAAGAAAATAATCAAACTTCTCAATACATCGAAGGATGTTTTGTTAACTTTCAATTCATGGTGGTTAAAGGATATCAAAAGGATTATGAGTTCATGTAACATCCGTAAAAATACATAAAAATTTAAACATTTTCAACCAACCAAAAATCATAATTGTTTACATTGTAGGTTTCCAAGATAGTTTAAACATCATAGTTTTTCCCAAAATCACAAAACAAAACATGAGGAGGTGCACGATAAAGCCTTTTCCCTCCCACAATCATCTGAGGTACCTGAAAGATAACCCAAAACTGATACATAACCCAAAACTGTAAGCCCAAACCTTAGTGAGTTCTCCCAAAGTACCAACACAACAAATAATACATATACATTAACAACATCCTATGGGTCCAATCAATCATCAGGTTGGAATGCCCTAGGCCCTTCATCCATCAGGTTGGAATGCCAACATACTATGGGTCCAATCAACCATCGGGTTGGAATACCCCAGGCCCCTTAACCATCGGGTTGGAATGCCAAGATACTATAGATCCAATCATCCTCGGGATGGAATCCCCTCGGCCCTCAATCATCGGGATGGAATTCCCCGGCCTGTTGACTTAAGCACAAAGCAGTGAAGCCTCAACCATCGACCTAACATGTGCACATAATACATGTAAGCATACTATTAACCATCCAACAAAGAATAAATAGATCTTACAGATCACTAAGAATAGACTTATCCTATCTACCAGGATACTAATCTAACAGATCACAATAATACAAAACATGCATAATAGGATATCAATAAAAGGGCCGACATTAGTGCCTTCTACCAGCAAGTAGAGTGAGGAAGACACACCTCACGCTGTTGAATCAAACTGAAAATCTTTGGCTACTAGCTCATTAAAGTCCCCGCACTAACACAACAAAATAAACATCCAAATTATAATTGGACTACTATCCTTTACTAACAGACCACTCTTAGGGTAAATGGTCACCTTTACCCTTTCCATAGACGGGCTAAGGTCTACGTCCAAATCTCGATCCAAAAAGGCCCAACAATAAATAATCACACAAAGCCCATAATTGGCCAAATTTTCCAAATTAGGCCCAAATCCTATTTGGGCCTTACTCCAAGGTTCACCACTTCACTTGGCCCAAGCATCCAAGCCCAAAAGGTGTCCGAAAGTTTGCAACCGAAACTCCAAACCCAACAGGTTGAGTACGCGGGGCATACCCAACTATACGCTCAGCGTACTCTGTAATGACTGAAAATATGTCGCTGACCACCTACGCCTAGCATACGCCTTGGTACACCAAGCGTACACGATGGCCATGCACAACTTGATTAAGATCTTATTCTATTTAGTCCAACGTCCAACTTTCAAATCTATGTCCAAAAAGGTGTTCCAAACCATAAAATTTCCAACTTTATGGTCATGCATGTCTTAATAATGCCCAACATCAAGATTCTAGCTTATCCTAACCACTAAAGACCTCATGCATGCACCAAAAGAGCCAAGATAGCATTTTTATGACTTATTGCACCTGCTTTCTTCAGAAAGGACAGATCATTTAGTCTTAGAGTAGCATATACTCATTAAAACCAAGAACAAGGATTAAAAACACATAGATTTTCCCCATGGCAAGATCTAAAAGAAAACAAGGCAAGATTGAAGCTTTATACCTTCTGGAGCTTCTCAAGAAGGTAAGAATCCCAGATCCACAAGTTGCTACTTCACTAAGGCTTCTCCAAGATTCTTCTTCTTCGTCTAATGCACCAAGAACACACCAAAAAACACACACTTAAGCACAAAAGGCACACTCAAAGATTAGAGTTTGCAAAAACGTCCCAATGGAGTGGAGCACGAAAGGAGGAAAGGAATTGAGTCAATATGATGCTTAAATACTCTCCAAACCCTAAAATTTAGGGTTTCCTTCTAACGTGAGTACGCCCAGCATGCATGAGTGTACGTCCAGCGTACTAGGGTGCTCCCTAGTATGCTTATCGTACACACATGTACGCTTAGCGTACTTCTCCATCTCATTTTACCAAAATGCCAATAAGGCTACAAGTCATAATTCTTGGACTTTAGGAATCAAAATGACTTATAATATAAACCAAGGCATGAATTTGGAAATACCTGAAAACCGGGGTGTTACAGTTCATTATTGCAATTTTTCCATTGATGAATCCACATGATTTTGGAATATAAGTTAAAATCATGTCAAACCTTAATACAAATCGATTCCAAGTCCTACAGCATATAACAATACTTTCTCACATATCAAAGAGTTTCTTATATTCTATTATTCCCATATCGCTTTTGTCTTACATAGATGCTTGCTAAGGAATTCAAGAAGACAGTTCCTAAGCCAAGTACTTGAAGAATTTGATGATGGTGAAGCACTACATAAACCTAAATGAATTGTTTCTTTGGAAAATCACAAAACAAAGTGCAGAAGACACACATGTTCTATAATGATTTTAAGGAGAGATTTTCTAGATTTTAAATCAATAATGTTTAGATTACAATGGAGAATTGCACGAAGAACCAAGGGATGAATTTGGAAATACCTAAAAATGTAGAGTCCCAAATCCAGGAACCAAACCAGTGGTCAAACAAAATCAGTCAATCAAAAAGTGAACAAAACAAGAACAAGAAGAAGAAGAATGTAAGGTCCTGAGAAAGGATCTTACCAGTGATCAACAACAAACACAATTGAATAAAAGAGAATAAGAGTAGAAAAGAAAGTAAATCAAGCTTGCACACGTTCTATTACTGAAAACGTCTGATACAACTCGATATACGACCGTGAACTACTAGGTATCAACAACTAAAACACGACTGACTAACCCTCTATATATAGGGAACCACGACCGGAAACATTTTACGACCGTAAGGTGTTTACGGTCGTAAACTCATTACAGACTCGTAAACAAATAGTAAACCTACCAAAATACTCTATCAACCCAAGAGCACTATTACAATGCAAAGCCTAGACCAAACCACTATTTGGCCCTTTCAATCTCCCCCTTGGTTTGGTGCTAGCTTGAAGTTAACCTTTATTGACTACCATAACATCTGCCTGCCCCATCGCCCCATTCCACATACGCTTATTAGGAATCTCAGCAACCATGGTCGTATATACTTTCGCAGCATCCTCAAAAATATCCTCCGTAACCCATATCTGAAAATTACTCAGGTGATGAATGTCCCACTTTTGAAATTGTAACAAATCTCTACAATCATAGAGATGGATGCATCTATCCTTGAGCTTGATGACAGCAGCTGATGTAATCTCATCGAAAACCCAACACTCCATTGAGCTTAGAGATCTATCTTGATAGTTCTGAAGCACAGGGAACTATTTAACCTATTTAGTTGCAGGCCACATAACAACTTGCAGAGGTTTGCCAGTCTTAGGATCAATAATATCAGGATGCTCCAACATAACGGATTCAGCAGTTTTCATGGCAGGAAATCCCCTTTTAACCTGATCCTCAAGGAAGTGCTTGAACTGGGTCGCCTATGGATTATCTATGAGATTCGAGAAAGGAGCTCGTGATAATTCTGTCAAATCTATCCTAGTCCATGAGTTGAAATCATGAGTATCTTTGTAAAGCTCAGAATTGCCACTCTTTCTTAGCACAATCCACATCTTAAGAGGATCTTGAAATCCCCTGGAAACAATTCCAGATTTATCACCGAATGTATCTCTAAACCGAATAACCTCAAGATCAGTAACAATAATTGTTGGTTCATCCCAAGATGCATTTTGGTTAAGGTTTCTTTTAAACAACAGTTGACCCATCTTAGTAGCTTCTTCTTGTGCATCACGTATTATTGCTGAAACATGAGGAGCTTGTGGAGGCTCCTCCTAAATGCGATCAACAACCCTTGACGTCTGAGTAGTTGGCATGCTAACTGCAAAGGCTTGTGTATGTAGATTAATTTTATATTCATCAACAGACATTTGATATTTTTCACCAAGGTATTCTTCATGATTCTTCTTTAGCTCAAAATAACTTGAAGTCAAAAGATTGAAATGGTCTTGAAGATCAGAAATCTGCTTTGACTTTAGAGCTTTGTCCTTAAGAAGATTAGCTACTTGCACACCAAGCTTAGAATTTTTAGATTGAAGTTCAGAGACTTGAACATTTAGCTTTGTATTTTCCACTTGGAGATCTGAAACATGAATATCAAGCTCAATATTCTTCTGACTGAGCATTGAGATCTCCTTCTGCAACCCAGGGATAGTAAGATTGTCTTCTCCAGAACTACCATCCCCAATAGAAATACCTTTACCACGAGGGGGAGTCATTAAAAATTGCTCCTCAGCCACATGCATGGCTAATCTTGCGGAAGCAGCATCGTGATCAGGTTGAGGAGGAGAGAACCCAGGTGGAAAAGAAGATCCACCAACTTCAAAAGTGGTGTCTGGTCCTACAGTAAAGAGCTTGGTTGTAGTAAGACTAGGAGTAGTGGTAGGTGGTACTGGAAGGCCACGAAGAAGATTCGCAATTAGATCACTGTGATTTGGATCCCTTCTTCTTCTCTTCAATGGCGGTTGACCAATCTGCATTGTTATAAGATCACTCACAAATGGCTCTGTAGTAGGAGGAACAAAAACAGGAGGAGGAAGTCCAATAACCGTCTCCATTGGAGTGGAAGTAGTTTCCATTTGGTTTGTGGTACGAGGTGTAGTTTCAAGAACTTCATCAGGCTTCCTTGTCTCGGTCGTTGGAGGAACGACTTCATCAACGTTGTTGAAGAATGAGTCAAGGTTCTCATTTATCATAATATTAGAACTACTTGCAAGAGATGCAACAATATCATCATTGTCAAATCCGGTAAGATCAAGATCATCAAAAGAATAATTTTTATCTCCTTCAGCTTCCGTCTCAGTTGCCACAGTCCTTTCTACATAATCACTTTGAACATGAGCAGTTATTAAATCATGTTCTTTCGCCACATTAGCTTCAGGAGTCGGAGTCTCTTCTTCTTCTCTATTCTCATCATCAGATACGGTAATAACATCGTCATTTGGAGATGATTTCTCTGAAGATGCAGGCTCAGAAGATGCCTTGTCAGAAGATTCATAAGACTCCGAGGACTCATATAATTCATTAAACTTTCCAAATTTCTCCAGAGGATACTTTCCTTGAAAGATAATTTTTCCTTTACGGTTCTGCTTGATGAGCCCTACAGTGTGAGGACCAAGAGATTTCGTATCAAGAGTATCGCCTACCTTCACCATATCTGGAAACTGAGTATTGATAAACAATTGAATGAACCTAGGATACAATAAGAAAGTATCCCGGGTTGAGGCCCTGATGTTTACCGTAAACTCATCCAAGATAAATCTAGAAAAGTTGAACTTTACTCCGGCAGCAAGAGAAACGATCGCTCCAGTATTCCTCAGAGAAATTTCATCAGCTCCTGATCTTCTTCCTAAAATGAAGTTGACGAACACATGTGCCAAAAATCTCCAGTATGGAGGTTAGAGCTTCTTCAAAGTCAGAGGAGAAATGCCTTCATACCCCATCCTCCTTAGAATTTTTTGAGCATCCTAAATCCCAATCTCCATGGTAATGTTTGGTTGATCGTCAATCAGCAATGCACTTCTGATAAAACTCTCAGTGATCACAATCTTGCATCCTTTTACGACAACTTTATTAGTAACAAGACTAGCATCATCCATTTCCATCTTAGCAGTCGACCAGAACTCTTTGATCAAATTCTGGTAGAAAAATGGATTGACAGTGATGGCTGATGCCGGGCAGCATTCCCTGAGTCTGTGGATTATGGACTTGAGGTCATAGTGTGCAACTGGAGGATCCGCCAGAACAATAGCCAGATTACGCATGTCCGCAAATTTGAGGTTCGCCATTGATCTACACTAAACATGCCAAGTAAGACAAGAGAGCCGAACGAGCAATAAAAATTTTAAATGATTTAATTTTGATCCCAATAATGAAATAACAATTTTAAAATTAGGTCAAAGTCAAATTTTTCAATCAACATCAAAGTTTACGGTCAACAGGAATGTTTACGGTCAGCACATGAGTTTGCGGTCAACAAGGGTTTACGGTCGTAAACCCTTGCCAGTGTATCAATGAATATCTGTGGAGTTTACGGTTGCAAGCATCTTACGCCCGTAAGCTTCGGCCTTAAGCTTGGGCCGCAAGCTCCGATAACCTTCTTTCTTTGATTTCTGCCTCAAAAACTAGGTGAATCACGCAACAAAATACATATTCTTGGTCGAAAACACATTACCTTCGAGACTATCAGATTAATTTCGCAAGATTTGAAGAAAAAAATTTCGAAGAGAGAGAGAGTGGAGGGGTGTTTGCAGCTGGAATCAGGAAACTGATGAAGATTCCTGCGGTAAACTCTTATTTATACCCATTTTACATTTACCTGATAGCCACATAGTATAAAGCAAGGTCCAACACAGTCCAAAAAAAATAATTTAAAAAAAAAATTCTTTTAAGGATTAATATTAAAACTAAAATTAAAAATAAAATTAAATTAAATTAAATTAGCTTTTCAAAAATTTAAAATAGCTTATAAATTCTTTAACAGTTAATAAAATAAAAAATAATTTTATTATCATGATTGGCCCTAATTCTTAAATGAATTTTTTTCTTATCGACCATTTATCTGACGACAACCAGGGATATTGTTGTCCACCTAAATTAAGCAGCGAGATCTACAGACAACCTGTATGTGTTCAATTTTAATTGTACTAGAACATGTTTCCCGCTTCCTGGCATGCCCCAACCATCAAGGACTTCCAGAATACTCCTTACACCGGGTGAGAAAACAATTATTAAGAGAGAAGATAGATTTAGAATGCATATGTTGTACATCCAGGTTGGATCTCTTCCAATCACGCAAAGGATGAAACATATGACTAAGTGAAGTTTTAGAGGGATTGAGAAGAGAATGGTGCATATACTGTGTACCAGGTCATATTTTGAGTCACGCAGAGGAGACAGTATATGGCTAACAGATAGAAAGAATTGCATAGATAGAAGATGCAAAGAGATAGAGCTGTATATGTTACAGTCCAGGTCGGATCTCTCTATCACACAGAGAAGACAACATATGACTAACATATAGAAAGAAAGAAAATAACCTTCAACAGACCTAAGTTATCGGAATTCCCCAGTCACCCCATCCAACCAGAATTAAGGACAGAATTCGCACATCGAGGAAAAGTGAATCCACAGTTCTAGATACAGGTTCATTAGTGTGACCGGTAGATTCTCATGTATATCTCCCTGCTCAACCTATTTGAGTGTCGTATTGTCAAGCTAAATGGATCTAATTAGGTCAGATTTTGTGAAGTCCTTAAATTCATTTGGTTCAACTCTCCCTAGTCAAGTTCATTAAAAATATTTCGTGCCTACCAACGCATCGAGCACAGAGCCTAGACGATTCAACTTAGGTACGTTACGCAGATTCAGATTGCCCGTTATCACTTGCTAATTTTATTTCCCATCACAACACCTGCAAACAAGACTAACTGCAACATTTTTAATTTTTCGGATTTTTTTAATGTTTTTGTATTTATTTTTTTATTTATTTTTGGATTTTTGATTGTTTCTCCCCCTAAATTTGTGCATGGGTGAGAATTAAATAGAATAAAATAAAGAAATAACATGCGCAAATTTAATCTATCCTACCAAAAAAATATAAAAATAAAAAAATGAAGAATTAAGAAAAAGAAAAATAATAAATAAAAAAAACTTATTCCTCAAAACGAATCATTTTCAGAAAACCTACAAGCACATCGAAACGAACTTTATTAAATGGTTTTGTGAACAAACCACCACATTATTAGCAGTAGGGACCTGTTCCAGCCGGATTAGTGAACTCTCATAACAGTCTCTGATAAAGTGAATTTTAATATCGATGTGCTTGGTTTTAGAGTGTTGGATAGGATTTTTGGCAATTTGAATGGCGGCCTCATTATCATAGTAAATATGGGTTTCTAAATAATTCAAACCTTAATCCAACAACTGATGTTGGATCCAGATGACTTGAGAACAGTAGGCCGATGCAGTAATGTATTCTGCCTCCGCTGTGGAAGTTGAGACAGTGTGTTGCTTCTTGCATTGCCACAAAACTAGTCTGTCACCTAGGTATTGACACCCTCCTGAGGTTGATTTCCTATCAAGCTTACAACCTCCATAATTACTGTCAGCAAAAGCATATAGATCAAATTCTGAATTCTTCGGATACCAAAGACCCAATTTCGGGCTACCTTTGATATACCGAAAAATTCTTTTGACAGCAATAAGATGTGAAAGTTTAGGATTAGCTGATAACGTGCACATTGACAAACTGCAAACATGATATCAGGTCGGCTTGCAGTAAGATACATCAGCGATCCGATCATCGATCGATAGTGGGTCTGATCTATGGATTTGCCGTCAGGATCTGGAGTCAAAAGAGGTCTTTCACCCATTGGTGTTTAAGCAGATTTAGCTTCGTGAAACCCGAACTTCTCAAGAATATCCTCCACATACCTGGCTTGATATAGCAGGACTACGGTTGAACTCTGTTTAACCTGAAACCCCAAAAACATGGTCATTTCTCCCAGCGAACTCATTTCGAACCGCTTCTTCATTACACCTTCGAATTCTTTGCAGAGTTGCGGACTAGTCGACCCAAAGATAATGTCGTCAGCATAGATTTGCACAAGTATTTGATCATTGCTGACATGCTTGATAAATAGGTTCTGATCGATAGTGCAATGAGAGTAACCGTGCTCGAGAAAATGCTTTGTTAGAGTTGCATACCACGCTCTAGGAGCTTGATGTAACCCATACAATGCCTTGTCCAACTTGTAGACATGATTAGGAAATTTTGAGTCAATGAACCCAGGAGGTTGATCAACGTAGATTTCTTCCTTCACCTTGCCATACAAGAAAGCGTCTTGACGTCCATTTGATACATGGTAAAGTTCATGTAAGAGGCATATGCTAGGAAGATACGAATGACCTCCAGGCGAGCTACTGGAGCATAAACTTCAGTGTAATCAAGACCCTCGACTTGTCGAAACCTGCGAACCACCAATCGAG
Organism: Lactuca serriola; assembly: GCF_051521515.1. Taxonomy (NCBI): domain Eukaryota; kingdom Viridiplantae; phylum Streptophyta; class Magnoliopsida; order Asterales; family Asteraceae; genus Lactuca; species Lactuca serriola. Next base: position 286,601,128 of record NC_136411.1, read on the forward strand.
CTTTATTTTGCACAATAACCCCTGAATCGTCCTGCTTATTGCTATAAACCCATCGTGTGTCAAGAGACTTCTTACCCTTTGGTAACTCAAATAACTTCCAAACACCGAGTTTTCCAAATTGGTGCAGTTCCTCATGCATTGCATCTACCCAGTTGGGCTCATTCAGAGCCATTTCAACATTTTTGGGCTTATTTGAGAGATAAAGCAAGAGTAAAGACAAGTATTAACGTCTCCACTCTGACTTCTGGTTTTAACGTTGTCGCCCATCTGACCAATGATGTTATCGATCGGATGATCGCGTTGAATCCTTGAAGGTATCTCTTGGCTGATATCATTGAGAGAGACAGGAAGAGTGTGAATGTTGATACCTCCTTCATTTGTTGATTGAGCCGCTCCATAGGGCTCTGCTACAAACTCATTTGAGATAAGTTCAGGAAAGAGTAGTTCCATAAAAGTTGAAGAGGCAGCGGAAGCATCATTAGTAGGCATGAACTCTCTTTCTATACGAGTAAGTGGCGTAGTTTCAGCATCAGGAGTATCATTTTGGACTGGAGATTTAGGGCTATCATATTGCACATATGACTCCCCCGCAGGTATAGCAGAGGACTCCCCCTCAGGTAATGAAGAGAATGCAAATGGAGATCTGTAGACAACTTCTTTGTCTTCATCTTCAGAAATATTCTTCAAACCAGAAACAGATCAGGATGAGCCACTCGAATACACATTTATTGATTTGAACAATGATGTGTAATCAAACAACCAATCCGGACCCACTCTAGCGTCCGTCTCATTTTCTTCCAACCAACGCACCTCATAAGATTCCACAATCTGGTTTGTCTTCTTATTGTAGACCCTATAGGTGGTGCGAGCTGCATACCCCACGAAGTAACAGTCATCGGCCTTGGCATTAAACTTCGGGTTGGTCTCTAAGTGAAGAAGGGTGCAAGGGCAGCCAAGTACACATAAATGACTGAAAGATGGCTCGTGACCATATAAAATTTCATGCGGGGTCTTCATATGAGCTTTGTTGATCAACACGCGATTCTGGACGTAGCAGGCAGTGTTTATCGCCTTGGCCCAAAAGAAAACTGGCAGTTTTGAATCACACAGCATCGTCCTGATTGTCAGTGTTTATCGCCTTGGCCCAAAAGAAAACTGGCAGTTTTTGGGGTGTGTGAGTAGAGCTGTATTGACGCATGATACCCATTTCTACGCAAAACTGATCGAGTATAGAATTCTTAAACTCTGTTACGTTGTCAGTACGAAGCGCCTTCACCTGATTGTTAGTTTGGTTCTCAGTTAATACAATGAATTTCTTAATCAAATCAGTAACTCCAGCTTTGTTGGATAGAAAGAAAACCCACGTAAATTGGGAGAAATCATCAATCACAACCAGACAATAAGAATTTATGTTGATGCTGAGAACATTTACTGGTCCAAACAAATCCATATGTAGCAATTGAAGCACCTGGCTAATTGAGTTGACCTGTTTTAGCAGGTGTGGTTTTCTATGATGCTTTCCTTGGGTACATGACACACACTTTTCGAACATGATGAAGTCTTTGACAGGCAATCCACGGACCATCTCATTTTTCGCAAGAGGATTCAAGTTCTTGGCGTTAGCATGACCAAGTCTTCTATGCCACAGCATTGCAGTTTGTTCGGAGATCTTGGAGAAGAGGCACGTAACTTGTTCTGGAAGATTGCTATTCATATCAATGATATAAGCATTCCCATCCATTTTAGATTTTACAAGTATCCACTCTTCTGGAATGACAAAGCCTAGCTTGAGAATCATGCACTCCTTATCAGTGAAATGCGTAGAATAGCCCTTGTCAAAGATTTGAGATACACTTAACAAACTATGCTTCAGTTCGGGAGCGAAATTAACATTCTTGAAAATTAAAACCCCATTTGTGACAGTTCCTCTTTGAGTGATTTTGCCACCTTCTCCGCCCGCAAAGGAGATGTATCCCCCATTAAATGATTGAATGTTGTGCAATTGGGCGATATCTCCTGTCATGTGTCGGGAGCAGCCGCTGTCGACCGACCAGGGTCTAAAGACATTCCCCCGCAACATTCCCTGCAAGATGTGCGGGTTTAATTAGATTCGGGAACCCAGGCCATAATTTTCCTGGGTGGTCCCAATGCCTTCTCAGATTTATTATTGTTTAAAGGTTTTCTAATTGACACGGATGGTAATTTGGAAGCTAGTTTGGGTAACCATTGATAATTAGGTTTTCTAATAGTCCCAGGTGGTTTTTAAGTTGAATGATTATCAGTTTGCTTGAAGCATGTGGGTTTTCTACTAGAGTTGGTTAAAGACCCACCGCTGCTTCTTGACGAAACCGACCTTGGCTTGGCCATGCTCGGTTTTGGCAAATTGCCTGGGACTTTGTGATGAAAAACCTTGTTATGTTTTTGAAAAATGGCCCATTTTCTACCCCGATCATCTTTCCAATCATCATTCCGGGAACGATTTCTAGAGGACTTTCTAGTTAAAGACCTTCCTCTGAATTCGTTCTCTCCTCTTGGAAATTTGAAATGTACAAACATAAGATTTTGACAATTTCTAGCTATATGGCCACCAACACCACAATTGAAACAAATCTGTTTTTTATTGTTATAACATGTAATACATTGATCAGATTTGTTTTCCGTACTAACACCCTTGCTTCTCTTACAAGAACATATACAAGAATTAGGTTGTGAGGCAAGTGAGGGTACATTAGATGGAGAAGATTGTGAAACTGGTGGTTTTTCAACTTTTTCATCACAAACATCAAAATTGCCAACCACATTATATAAATCAGTATCAAACACTTGAAAACCACTCAAAATAGTATCAGAAGAAACAGAAACACCACAAAAACCATTGTCACTTAAAACATTAGAAAAATTATTGTCTTTATTAAAAACTAAAACTTCAGGTTCGGACTCAGTTTTATTTTCAGAAGTAGAAATGTTAGTATTTTCAACATTAATAAATCCTCCTGAAACAAAACCAGATAGCTTGCCATAAACCATAAATGGTTCATTGGCATATCTTCTTTGGACAAAGGTTGAAAGTGATATGTACGATTGAATGGAGGAGGCACTTGATTATGCTCTAGACCCTTTGACTGATTTCGTTTTAATTGTATGTAGTGGTCTATCATATTTACAAGTACCTCACTCGATACATGAAGTTTTCTAAAATTAAAATCAGCGGTTTCAAATTTTCCCTTTAAAGATTCAATTTCAGCCACTAGTTCAGCGTTCTATTTCATTATATAATCATAGTTCTCGCATTTATTACTATATTCCTCTTGAAGTCTCCTAAAGTCCTTTATTTTAGATTCTAATTGGTCTTTAAGAGGGTTTTGACCTTTTCTGAGTTGGTAGCCTTCATATCTAAGGTCTTCTACTTCCCTTTTTAGTGAATCATTACGTTCACAGAGAATTTTAAGGTTCTCTACTTCACTACCTAATGTCTCAATTTTCTCATGCAAAGCTTTAACATAATCACTACAAGCTTGAGAGCATGAGGGTTGACTTACCTCCGTTGTATTAGGTTCATGAGAAGAAGATGCCATCAACGCAAACTGCAACACCATCATTTTATCTTCGGCTGCAACAATCTCTGTCGGAGTGTCATCACTGACCTGTAACAGGTGGGCATTTTGAGGTCCGGATAAGTTCAGGGTCGGCATCTGATCCTCCCAGTCGAACGATTGTGCAACCAAAGCCTTCTCGTTGTTTACCTGAGCACCGCTTCGATTGTTCCCAACTGCAACTATTGTCTTATCGTTATTCAATCTTCTGTCTGGCTATGGACAATCACGAGCAAAATGCTCTGGCTCATGGCAGTTGAAACACCATAGCTTTCCCTTATTGTACCCAACTTTCTTGTCAGCACTCATTCCCCAGTTGTTCTCTCTAGTCTTTTTGGCAAACTGTTTCGCCCTAAAAACTGTCATGGCAATTTGCCATGTAATGTCCATTTCTTCAACATCTTCAGGGTGAATCTGATCAAGATCAACAAATGATAGTTGGGGTGGAAGATCCCCGGCTACGAGTGCATTGTAGCAATTGACAAGCCCTGTAGCAAGCGCGAGATTTTCATCACCCTCCTTTCCTCTTGAAGAAGAAGCCACATTGGAGGATGAAGCAGCTTGAGTAGCTACGAGCGATTGATTATGTGAAGGAGGCATGGCTGACGCACAAGAAGCTGATGGAGTGGGGAAGTTCGGAACCTGAGCTTGCTGAGTAGCAAATGATTGACCTGTAGAACGAAAGGAAAAGGATTAAATAGCATCGTTAGTAGCGATTCCAAGGTTCGCAGCTGAGTATGAGTTCACATGGTTGATCTCCCGCTGCTTTTCATCAATATCACATGCCTTGATGGCAGCCATCACTTCAGCAAGAGAGTGCCGACTTAGATCCTTAGTCTTCTTGATGACAGCTACATTCATGTCCCAAGACCATGGGAGTGCATTCAGTAGCTTCTTGTTTATCTCAGACTTTGTGTAAGTAATCCCGACTACAGTCATTTCAGTGTTGAGAGATGTGAATCGCTGCAGCTGTGCTTCAAGAGTTTCTCCAGGAATGTAGTTAAACATATTGAAACGTTGTCGCAGCATATCTTGGCGACTCTCCCTCATATCTTCGTTCCCTTCATAGACCTCAATTAGGGCTTCCCACAAAGCCTTAGCAGAAGTGTACTCCCTGAAACCTTGAGCAATGTCTAGAGATAATGCCATCGTCAAGGTGGCCAAAGCCTTTTCTTGCTCTTCAACCTTCTCGAAGTCTTCATCAGTGTAGTTTTCCATTTCTTGTTAACCACTTGGCTTGCAACTGTAGTGGTTATTCTGACAGGATCTTTTATTATGCTTCTTCAGATTTTGAAGTCCTTCATTTCTATGTACTGCCTAATTCTATACTTCCATTCTAGGAAGCCTTCAGCGGATAAAAGTCTAGGAATTCAGGTGGTTGTACCCATAACTGAATCCAGCTCGTGATGATTTGATTGACCATGAGAATGCATTATTTTTATTTGATTAATATAAGATAGAAATTAAATTATTTATGATTAAATTAAGCTTCTGGTCAAATACAGTCAAAATGCAATTTACTGCCGTAATCGGAGTTCACTGTCAGATAGCAGTTTACGGCCGTAAACTCCGAGTTTACGATCAAAAGGAGTTCATGGTCTAAAGTTCACGGTCCAAGAACAATCAGTTTTCGGTTTACGAATATTCCTTGTTCACGACTCAAGAATACGATTCACGGTCCAAGAACTTTAACGAGTTTGTGGCCGTAAACGGTGATTACGGCCGTAAGCTCAGGCCGAAAGCTTCGAATCTTGCAGTTTTTTGACAAAACTAAAAATCCTTTTTGCAGAAATCATGAACTTTAGTCTCAAACCAATGAAAAATCGCTCCATGATTGATTGTATAGTGCCTTTGACGCTGGTTAAGCTCTAATACCAATTGTAAGGTCCTGAGAAAGGATCTTGTGACAACCCAAAAATTTCTGTTAGTTTTAATGTCGAAATTAATTACGTCAAAAATTAGCCAAATTTATCCCGAAAATATTTTTGACCGGAATTAAACCCGTTGGAATATTTTAAATAATATTCGTCAAGCGAACCAAAATTTAAGTGGTATAATTTTAAAATTTGCCGTGATTAACAATAGTCGTGAAAAACCGCGTTCGCGGTTGGTGTCAGGCGAACCCCAACCAGGCCATAAACTCCACCCTATATAAGGGTGGAGTGGGTTTCATTTCCACCTTAGACATTCTCTCTCTACTTTCTCTCTCTACAAACGGTTTTTGGTAAAAAAATCGCCCCTTCGAGCATCAAATCGGTAAGTAAACCTTCCTAGCTTGTTATCTAACTTATCTAGCTTGCAAATTCGTGACTTAATCATCCAAAAACCCCAAGAACATGATTTTACGGTCTTGGGAACCTCCCAAAACCGTAAACCCCTTTGAAGAGGGTTTTAATGCTCAAAAACCCTTCCAAAACACTTCTAGTGCTTAGTAATGACTTAAGGGCTTGCACGAAAGGACTTAGAACATCAAAATCGGGACAAATGGGGAGTAAACATGAGTTTACGGTCTAAGAACATCCTTAGACCGTAAACCCATATGCATGGACCATAAACACCTTTTAAGGTGTTAAACTACCCCTAAACACCTCCAAAAGCTTCCATGGGTGCCTAGAGCCTTGTAATCCTTAGCTTGATGCACCAAAACATAGGATTCAAGGACAAAATGTGTTTACTAATGTAAACTCATGTGTTTAAGGTAGTAAACTCCCCAAGAACATCTTCTTAGACCGTAAACACCTTTTCAAGGTGTTTAAGTGCCCTAAACACTTTCCTAAACTCCTAAAAGTGACTAGAACCTTACATGCATAAGTTAGAACCACCAAACAACAAAAGAAATGGACCAACATGAGTTTACTACCATAAAATCATGTGTTTACGGTCATCAACTCCTCAAGGAGTGGTCATGCGCCGTAAACTCCCTAAAATGGTCCATTTGAGGCCTTCAACCCTTCATAAGCCCTATAATTGAACCTAGCCTAATTCCACAAGTGTTATAACACCTTAATGCATCAAAGAACACACCATCCATGATTTTATGGCCATAAACTCATGGGGATAGGGTCTTAGGGCCGTAAACTCTATACAGAGTTTACTCTTGAAGAGTAAACTCCCTATCTAGGCCATACACACCCTTAGATGTTACCCGGGACACTCCTAGCACTTGAGCAAAGTGTTTTCCGCATTTTAGGATACATATACGTGTTTAATTAGTATTATAATTACTAATTGTATGTAAACATATGTCATCATATGTTAATAGGCCAGTAAGTGTGTTCAAGTCTTTACTTGACACCGAGCACCCAACCGGCACCTCTGCCCGATCCATTTACAACAGGTGAGTTCATACCCCTGAATTAACCTTTTAAATGTTTTACATGCTTTTATGGGGGGAATAAAAGTTAAAACATGCTAGTTATCATATCAATCACATGTGATTGATAACCCGCATGCACAAGGATTTATTACACTGTCAACTGTTTTACCAAGTATGATACTGTAATTGGTTTTTCCAAAACGTCTTTACTCATTCAAATCTTTTCTCAAATTGTCTCTCGCGTTGTATGTTTTACTTCAAATTTAGTTACAGCAGTATTTTTAACAAAGGTTTTTCTATACGTATATTGTTTTATCAAAGTTATGATCAAAACTTGTTTATGAAAGATTTTCAAGGGTTTCTAAAGGTTCTCAAACTTATTTTACAAAAGAATACCAAGTCATGATTTTCTTAAGTGTAAAGGTTTTCCAAAGTTTTCATCAAAGTTTTCTCCCATGTTATTATACTATACTTCGTTAGATACTACTGCTTCGTTCTGCTCCTACTTAGTTAAACGCTCCTAATTATTAACGCTTCTACTTTGTTAACGCTTCTACTTTGTTAACGCTTCTACTTCGTGAAATGCTCCTACTTATTAACGCTTCTACTTCGTGAAACGCTCCTACTTATTAGCGCTTCTACTTTGTTAACGCTTCTACTTCGTGAAACGCTCCTACTTATTAATGCTTCTACTTCGTGAAACGCTCCTACTTATTAACGCTTCTACATTGTTAAGGCTTCTACTTAGTTAAATGTATGCCTATGCTTGTATAGTTATATAAATAATGTTTAAAGGACTTAGGAAGGCTAGTTCGCCCTATTTCCTTTTCCTCGTTTGGATGTGGTCTGGTGGGATCGGATATCCGTCCGAAGGTCGTTTAATCATTAATTATATATTATGTATACATGTATAGTCATATAGGTTTACATCCATCGGTTCAGTTATGAGTCTCTACTGTTACTCCAGCACTTACATCAGAATTCACTGTTCGAGATACATCTTCAAGACACAGATCTCCCCGTCATCGAGTTGGTAACCAGAGTCTCCTGTAGGGAGAGCAGACATTGTTTGTATAGATCTTTACGGGATTGACACCCCCGCACTCTGACTACCAGCTACAGTCCATGGCCTACCAAGCCAAGGGATGACAAATGTCATATTTACACCGACGCTTGCAGGGCGTCAAGTACTCTAGTGTTGAATAGTATGGTTACGAGTATCTCCATGTTTATCTTATAATTCATGGCCTTAAGGTAACGATGTTTAACACTGTATGTTGGAAACACACTCTTAGAGTTACTCTTTGTTTTAGACCTTGCTAGCTGTATCTTTCATTTGATACTGTCTGGGGTCTGTGTCTCTTTGTTTTAGACCTTGCTAGCTGTATCTTTCATTTGATACTGTCTGGGGTCTGTGTTTCTTTGTTTTAGACCTTGCTAGCCGTATCGTACATTTCATACCGTCTGGGGTCTGTGTCTCCTTTCGCTAGACTGAGCCAGGCTTGTCGTTCACTCGATACTCTCCTGGAGTCTATGATTTCTTCGCCTTAGTCAGCAGTATTTTCTGCTGAGGCATATGTTATTTTCCCTTGTATTTTACTAGTGGTAATCTCCTACTTTCTTTAAAATCAAATACCGTATTTTGGTAATGATAGTATTTCAGGGAAAGTTATTCTTTAAAACATAACTCTATCGGGTCTTGGTAGAAGACTAATTTTATTTAGAAAATATAGGATTTTCTGGAAATGACTCTAATACACTGTTGATTCTAAACTACTACTTTTTTAAAGTTATTTGAATAAAATGACACTAAATACTTATGAACTCACCAGCATTTGTAAAAATGCTGATACTAGCTTTCAAAATAACTTTTATTCTCAGGTCAGCAATAGACAGGTACATCCCAGGAGCTTTTGGTGAAGACAGTGCTGCACTTATATTATTACTTGTATTACTTTAATGTCTCTATGAAATGTAGACCATGTAAAACTATTACTATTAATGCAATGGTTGTTGTACTTTGATTACTATACTGCATATGTTGTGATACTTGACATGACGTCATCCACCCCAGAACATTTCCGCCGTTCCGGTTTTGGGGTGTGACAGATTGCTATCAAAGCATTGTTTATAATGAGCTAAGTATATCAATTCATAAAAGATATACAGCCTATAAATACATAGGGATAAAACACTCTGACCAAGAATTATACTTTAAAATATAACCATATTTTACCAATGTATAAGAACATCCAGAATCTAAACACTCGAAGACAAGTATCACAAGAAGAACAAGAATAAAAGTCTTCGGATGTTGAGCACTACCGTCAAACCTGGGCAGTTATGTAATCGTAAGCTGGAATAAATGTAACCTGATCAACTACATTTATTTGAGATGCGATGAACGTGTGTTTGGGAGTGATAGTGGTGTTGCAACAGGTCTGAAACTTACCAACTAGGAATGCTAGAGCCAAACGTAAAGTTTAAAATACCATGGGAGTATTTTGGAATACTTAAAGACTCACATTAATCCCAGAATCATATTCAGAAGATAAGAAACGAACAAGAATTTAAAATACCATAGGGGTATTTTAGGATCCATAGGTAAACTTGTGTGAAGAACTAAAAAGATCCTTATTGATATACCTACAATTATAGAGGGTATACTCCCAAGGTTATATATAATAAGGATCCTATATGCTAAGAATATGTGGTTTCGCTCTATTTCCTTTTCCTCGTTGGGATGTGGATATAGAGTAGTATCACATATTCGAAGGCCTATCGGATCTAAGCTATATATGATTTGTATGCCCTATGTAATCGTAGCAGGACTGGATATGCATCACCCAGTGAAATGTTAATAATCTCTTAGGATTTTTTAGACATTTCCATTCTCGCACGAACCCTGTAAAAAACCCTATCCACTTCAGTACTCGGCAGAAGAGTTGATTCAGACCCAGAAGAGGTTCATTGAGAAGATTTCGAGTTCGGAAATAAATGAACTAGGTCGAGGCTATTGAAATCACTAAGTGCCTATATCTTTGTAGGGACATAGTGGGAAATTCGCCTAAACTTCCAAGATTTCCAGTCATCCATCATGAAGTGATGACACCCAAAGTCGGATTCGGAAGTAAGGCGGAGTAGAAATTCAATATGTTTATAGGAGAAGACAACCCTAGGTAACTACCCGAAGGAAACCAACGCCGGTCCTAGTCAAAGATATGAGGTAGACAGAGGGAGCCGGTATGTGGAACCCGAGAAGTGTCTTTTTCTCGTGTTTGACATGCTAATACACCCGTAAAATAATACAATTTAGTGAGTTAGTGATTACACCACTCACGCTATGTGTTAGGTAAATTGGCTTTTTCCCATTGCAAGTAATACGATTAGAGGGGATCCCCACACCTCTATTGAGGTTGTTTAGCCAAAAGTCTTCATGAGCCTTTCTTCCCGCGGTCTTCGTTCCGAACTGTTCTCAAATCTTTTCAAGCCTGAGAGTGAAAGCTTTCCCAGTATAAAGGTAATTTAGTAGGAACGACTCCCATCTTATGGCTCTTCCCGATACTCATACTCCTACCTTGAATACCCGGACTACATCATAGGGTTGTAGGTCGACACTCAGACAACCAATATCCGAGGCGTGGGAAAAATTTATGCCTAATATAGTAAGGATAGATACGTCCAGGGTTAACCATCGTTTCTCATCAGCTTGTGTTCCTTTCCGTGTAGGAAAAACTATGCCTCCGAGGAAGCGTAACCTATCCGCCGGCAAGAAACCGACTCTCCTATTCGATGAAGCTACGCTCCAAGCTACAGTCTCGGCAGTCGTAGCAGTTGTCATGGCTCAACTGAATGCTAACAACGTCAATGTTATCAAGAGCCCCATCGGAAATTCCGATCCAGGTAATGGACAGCAACAACCAACCTCTGTGTACCTAGCCACCCAGGAACCTCAACAAAATCCACTAAAGAGAAAACTGAAGATCGAGGAGGGAGGTACCTTGGCTCAAGGACCTTCCAAAGGGCAATGAGTTGAGACAAGCAATACCCCTACCAGCTCTTCCATCCCGACTTCAAGAAGACCATGCCTAGGAAACCTTCCCCACTGCAGAAAGTGTAGCTACCATCATCATGGTATATGTTGGGAACTCTATTGTGCTAGGTGCAACATGAAGGGGCATACTGCTCGCGTCTGCAGAACCCCGGTTGAGTTTATTACATCAACCACCAATGTGGCGACCAATACAGTTTGCCACCTATGTGGTGAAATGGAACACGTCAAGAAGGACTGTCCAACGGAAAGAAAAGACAAGGACACAGGAGGAGTCTAACTCTAATGCTTTTGAAGAAGCATCAAGGAACCTGGTAGATTTTGGTATGTCTCTCAATTCAGATAACTAACCGAAAACATTAAAAGGCTAATTCTAAATGTAAATACTTCCCCATTAAGGTGAAAGTCGCAACACTGTTATAAAATTTAAAATTTCATCAGATAAAACTATAATGGCTAGATATATACGTTACGGCCATGTATAATTGAGATGGATAGACCTAGAGTGAGTGAATGCCGCCTCATTTCCTGTTCCTCGTTTGGTTGTGGATTTTGGGCAGAGTCGCTCAGTCAACAGTCCTCTCCACCTTAATTATACATGACTAGTATATGTTAGGCGATTATAGAAATGCGTCGTGAGAATCCATTCATGAAAAGGTACTTTACTCAGAAACACTCAGGACCCTCTATAGTTCCACGTCGACTCTATCGGTCCAAGTATCCGCGACAGTGATACACGGGAAGAAACCCGAGACGCCTAGAACTTGTGTGCCCGTTCAGCACATGACTCTATCGACCCTCATTCTATGTCATGTCGAAGTTTGCCAACTTCGACGCCTCTATCAATGATGGTTCGACTTCGTGCAACCATGTGTAAATTCTTAGTGCTGTGTAAAAAGAACTTTCTCCGTAGCCATTTCGGCAAATAAAGGTTCTTCCGAACGTAAACATAATAAAATATAATAACGACTAATGCGATCCGTCAGTCGTCACTCTTATTTCAAACCTTCCGAAGTACCCATGAGAAGGGTACCGCGTGCTGTTAACTGACCCTTCTTAGACAGAAAGAAACCGAAGCGAAAGACACTGCAGGTATTCCAGAAGACGATAACCACCTGAAGCATACTCTGTAGATCCCCCAAAAAGACCCTTCGCACATCGCAATCCGGTTCTTGAATTAAGAGGATAGAACTCATGGTACTAACCACTATAACTGAGTATATGCATAAGGGTGGTATATAATTGAGATCAAAAAGATTTAAGATGTGTGCTTCCTCCCTACTCCCTGTTCCTCGTTGGGTTGTGGGTCTGGGGTGGAGCCACACAACTGAACATCCTGCCGACCTCAATTATATACGGCTTGCATACACCAAGTATTAGTGGTTAAGCCAAGTATGAGCTCTACCACGAACCTCATAGTAAAACCCTGCATCCTATCCCTTAGAATAGGAGCTAAAGTCAAGAGAACCAGTGCGGGTTGAGCTACCATAATGACCACAAATCCAAAATTTGTTGTCATCCCGGTTAAGCCAACATAGTAGCTAACACCCTCAGTTGGTAAGGAAATCTGATTCGTAAGAGTCAAGGACATTGACTACGACCATCCACTCATGCTTAATCCCATGAATTAAGCATCTCAGCGAATATCCCGGAACCCTAGAAGCTACGATAAGTTAAACTATGAGAGGAGTGGATGAGGAGATTTAAGTTCCGAGTGACGGAACCCTATACTCACTAGATTTGACCTAGATCGAGACAACTCAAAACTTTCGGAAGAGTAGTTGCAGAAGATGTTCGCACTACTCAGGCACTGCGTCCACCCCATTACCGACGAGTAGTGCCTAGGACGCACCGCCCCCTTACGTGGAATACGTCACAGTCCCCTTGTAGACGATAGACTGCATTCTCCGAAGCGAACACTAGAATGCCAAGAACCACAGGATAACCTCCGCAGCCAAGAATACTCAATTTAAGCACGAAAATAGGGTGCGTTAATCCCTATAACCTAGATCCCGAAGAGATTATAGACTTGACACCAGTCTAGGTGTTAGTTGATGGGTTCTGCAAGAGCACGCGCTTTCTGCAACTGAAATAAACCAACGCATTGGAGAATAGGACATGTCTTGGAGATTCATTGGACTACCAGGTGTTCCACGAATATTGTCTCGCGCAGAAATAGTAGAACCACCTCCCGAGATAGTCTAACACTTCAGAAAATCTCTAAGGATTAAGTTCGCCCTGAGCAGAGGCTGCTATTCATGAAACATCAAGGCAAGTAAGAGCATGATCCCTTCCCGTTAAGGATCATATTGTGAAAGCGCTAACTAAATGATAATGTAAAGTTTAAAGAACTTTCTAAGCACTCTTCTAGTGAAAACCTAACTCCCCGACCCTGAGGGTTTCCGTTAGAAATATCTCAAGAATCAGAAGTGCAGGTTCATTTTGCACAAGATTGAGATAGACACTCTACAGCAAACAGATACCTGTAGACACGCAATCCATCCGATGATCTAGAAAACCTCAGAGAGCTAATCAACAGGGAACACGAATCCAAGGACAACTCGAGCTTTCTAAGAAACAACCTGAATGACTACACTTCCAATATGAGAGAGAACATTTGGAACTTCGGAATGGCGATCATGCCAGTGATGATCTCGCCATAGAAGTACACTATGTTCTAAATACTGAAAAGCTCTACCCTTCCGAGAGCTTGGGACCATCCTAGATTTTTTACGGAGATTGGTCCAACCCTTGTCAGACCACTACTACTTCTGGATATGCCACAAGTTTCACCCCAGATCAACCCACTTCTTAGGCTTGATCTGTGTTTGCCCGACGTCACTCTTTGTGTCCCACTCATCTTGATAGAAAACATTGGGATCCCTAACTTTGTAGACGAACCGGCAGGAATCGCTAACTGCACGAATCAAATTCCGCATCCCGTAAGTGAAGTTTGTAAGAACGCCAAACAAAGGCTAGAGTTCACTTGGGAGTGCGAGGACCAACCACATAGGAAGTACCCTCATACCTCTACTCGATCATTCATACTTACTTCCTTGCCTAAGCCTGAATTTTGGGACGAAATACCCTCTAACTAGGGGATGATGTGACAACCCAAAAATTTCCGTTAGTTTTAATGTCGAAATTAATTACGTCAAAAATTAGCCAAATTTATCCCAAAAATATTTTTGACCGGAATTAAACCCGTTGGATTATTTTAAATAATATTCGTCAAGCGAACCAAAATTTAAGTGGTATAATTTTAAAATTTGTCGTGATTAACAATAGTCGTGAAAAAACCCGTTCACGGTTGGTGTCAGGCGAACCCCAACCAGGCCGTAAACTCCACCCTATATAAGGGTGGAGTGGGTTTCATTCCCACCTTTTTCCCCACCTTAGACACTCTCTCTACAAACGGGTTTTGTTCAAAAATCACCCCTTCGAGCTTCAAATCGGTAAGTAAACCTTCCTAGCTTGTTATCTAACTTATCTAGCTTGCAAATTCGTGAGTTAATCATCCGAAAACCCCAAGAACATGAGTTTACGGTCTTGGGAGCCTCCCAAAACCTTAAACCCCTTTGAAGAGGGTTTTAATGCTCAAAAACCCTTCCAAAACACTTTTAGTGCTTAGTAATGACTTAAGGGCTTGCACGAAAGCACTTATTACATCAAAATCGGGAAAAATGGGGAGTAAACATGAGTTTATGGTCTAAGAACATCCTTAGACCGTAAACCCATATGCATGGACCATAAACACCTTTTAAGGTGTTAAACTACCCCTCAAACACCTCCAAAAGCTTCCATGGGTGCCTAGAGCCTTGTAATCCTTAGTTTGATGCACCAAAAAGGAGTTTACTACCGTAAACTCATGTGTTGATGGTAGTAAACTCCACAAGAACATCTTCTTAGACCGTAAACACCTTTCCAAGGTGTTTAAGTGCCCTAAACACCTTCCTAAGCTCCTAAAAGTGACTAGAACCTTACATGCATGAGTTAGAACCACCAAACAACAAAAGAAATGGACCAACATGAGTTTACAACTGTAAACTCATGTGTTTACGGTCGTAAACTCCTCAAGGAGTGGTCATGGGCGGTAAACTCCCTAAAATGGTCCATTTGAGGCCTTAAACCCTTCATAAGCCCTAGAATTGAACCTAGCCTAATTCCACAAGTGTTATAAGACCTTAATGCATAAAAGAACACACCATCCATGAGTTTACGGCCATAAACTCACGGGGATAAGGTCTTAGGGCCGTAAACTCTATAAAGAGTTTACTCTCCTATCTAGGCCATACACACCCTTAGATGTTACCCGAGACACTCCTAGCACTTGACCAAAGTGTTTTTCGCATTTTAGGATACATATACGTGTTTAATTAGTATTATAATTACTAATTGTATGTAAACATATGTCATCATATGTTAATAGGTCAGTAAGTGTGTTCAAGTCTTTACTTGACACCGAGCACCCAACCGGCACCTCCGCCCGATCCATTTACAACAGGTGAGTTCATACCCCTGAATTAACCTTTTAAATGTTTTACATGCTTTTATGGGGGGAATACAAGTTAAAACATGCTAGTTATCATATCAATCACATGTTATTGATAACCCGCATGCACAAGGATTTATTACACTGTCAACTGTTTTACCAAGTATGATACTGTAATTGGTTTTTCCAAAACGTCTTTACTCATTCAAATCTTTTCTCAAATTGTCTCTCGCGCTGTATGTTTTACTTCAAATTTAGTTACAGCAGTATTTTTAACAAAGGTTTTTCTTTACGTATATTGTTTTATCAAAGTTATGATCAAAACTTGTTTATGAAAGATTTTCAAGGGTTTCTAAAGGTTCTCAAACTTATTTTACAAAAGAATACCATGTCATGATTTTCTTAAGTGTAAAGGTTTTCCAAAGTTTTCATCAAAGTTTTCTCCCATGTTATTATACTCCTACTTCGTTAGATACTACTGCTTCGTTTTGCTCCTACTTAGTTAAACGCTCCTACTTATTAACACTTCTACTTTGTTAATGCTTCTACTTCGTGAAACGCTCCTACTTATTAACGCTTCTACTTCGTGAAACACTCCTACTTATTAATGCTTCTACTTTGTTAACGCTTCTACTTCGTGAAACGCTTCTACTTATTAATGCTTCTACTTCGTGAAACGCTCCTACTTATTAACGCTTCTACCTTGTTAACTCTTCTACTTATTTAAATGTATGCCTGTGCTTGTATAGTTATATAAATAATGTTTAAAGGACTTAGGAAGGCTACTTCGCCCTATTTCCTTTTCCTCCTTTGGATGTGGTCTGGTGGGATCGGATATCCGTCCGAAGGTCGTTTAATCATTAATTATATATTATGTATACAGGTATAGTCATATAGGTTTACATCGATCAGTTCAGCTATGAGTCTCTACCATTAGTCCAGCACTTACATCAGAATTCACTGTTCGTGATGCATCTTCAAGACACGGATCTCCCCGTTGTCGAGTTGGTAACCAGAGTCTCATGTAGGGAGAGCGGACATTGTGTGTATAGATCTATATGGGATTGACACCCCCGCACCCTGACTGCTAGCTACAGTCCACAGCCTACCAAGCCAAGGGGTGAGAAATGTCATATTTACACCGACGCTTGTAGGGCGTCAAGTACTCTAGTGTCGAATAGTATGGTTGCGAGTATCTCCATGTTTACCTTATACTTCATGGCCTTAAGGTAACGATGTTTAACACTGTATGCTAGAAACACACTCTTAGAATTAATCTTTGTTTTAGACCTTGCTAGTTGTATCTTTCATTTGATACTGTCTGGGGTCTGTGTCTTTTTGTTTTAGACCCTGCTAGCTGTATCTTTCATTTGAAACTGTCTGGGGTCTGTGTTTCTTTGTTTTAGACCTTGCTAGTCGTATCGTACATTTGATATCGTCTGCGGTGTGTGTCTCCCTTTTCTAGACTGAGCCAGGCGTGTCGTTCACTCGATACTCTCCTGGAGTCTATGATTTCTTCGTCTTAGTCTGCAGTATTTTCTGCTGAGGCATATGTTATGTTCCCTTGTATTTTACTAGTGATAATCTTCTACTTTCTTTAAAATCAAATATCGTATTTTGGTAATGATAGTATTTTAGGGAAAATTACTCTTTAAAACATAACTCTGTCGGGTCTTGGTAGAAGACTACTTTTATTTAGAAAATATAGGATTTTCTGGAAAGGAATCTAATACACCGTTGATTCTAAACTACTACTTTTATAAAGTTATTTGAATCAAATGACACTAAATACTTATGAACAAACCAGCATTTGTAAAAATGCTGATACTCTCTTTCAAAATAACTTGTATTCTCAGGTCAGCAATAGACAGGTACATCCCACGAGCTTTTGGTGAAGATAGTTTAGTACCAAGCTGCACTAATTGTATTACTTGTATTACTTTAATGTCTCTATGAAATGTATACCATGTAAAACTATTACTATTAATGCAATGGTTGTTGTACTTTGATTACTATACTGCATATATTGTGATACCTGACATGACATCATCCACCCCAGAACGTTTCCGCCGTTTCGGTTTTGGGGTGTGACAGATCTTACCAGTTATCAACAGCAAACACAATCGAATAAAAGAGAATAAGAGTAGAAAAGAAAGTAAATCAAGCTTGCACACGTTTTATTACTGAAAACGTCTGATACAACTCGATATACGACCGTGAACTACTAGGTATCAACAACTAAAACACGACTGACTAACCCTCTATATATAGGGAACCATGACCGGAAACAATTTACGGCCGTAAACTCATTACAGACTCGTAAACAAACAGTAAACCTACCAAAATACTCTATCAACCCAGAAGCACTATTACAATGCAAAGCCTAGACCAAACCACTATTTGGGACCTTCAAAGAAATTGATCAAGCAATGCACACGATATATTGCTAGGCCACAAACACGTCTGGTACACCTTGATTATACACACTTACACCGTGAAATCCTGACAACCTCACTGAAACAAAACCGACACACATCTATTTATAGGGACAAGCCAACAGCAAACTCGGTTCACAACCGTGAACACCTACACAACCGTAAACACACACAAACAATAGACCAAACCCTACCAAGACTTATACATAAAGAGCCTAGCCCAAACCACATAAATATGACCTATCAGTCTCCCCCTTCGGTTGGTGCTAGGCTAGCATAGACTCAGTCTTTCTCAACTATAAGCACATCAGACCTCCCTGTTGACCCAAGCCACATATGCTTCTCAATAATTTCAGCAATGATCGCAGTATATTCCTTAGCAGTAGCTTCAAAATTTTCTTCAGGAACCTGGATTTAATGTTGAGCCAGAAAATGTATGTCCCATTTTCCAAACTAAAGAAGGTCCTTCTTGTCATATAACCAAAATACACCTTCAGGAAATATAATGACAACATAAGTTGTGGTTTCATCATAGACCCAGTAAAGCATACTTCTTAGAGAACCATCACAGAAGTTCTGAATAATTGGGATCTGTTTCACTTGGTTAGTAGGAGTTCACATTACTGTCTTGAAAGGCTCATTTGTCTTGGGATCCAGCACATCTGGGTAGCTCTTGATGAAAGAATCGGCAATCTTTATATCAGTAAAACCCTTTTTCACTTGATTTTCAAGAAAGTGCTTGAAATCTATTGTTTGTGGATCATTGGATGGATTAACAAAAGGAGCATTAGCAATTTTAGACAGATCAACTCTTGTCCAACAATAAAAGTCATGTTTGTCCTTGTAATACTCCACATTTTTACTTTTGCGATTCACAAGCCACATATTCAATTTGTCATGAAAATCCCACGACATAATCCCTGACCGATCATCGTACTTTGCTCCAAATCGTTTCTTTTTGAGTTCCATAACAGTGAGTCGGGGTTGATCTCCGCGAGCATTCTGATCTGAAATCCTTTTGAACATCCACCTTTGTTTCTTAGAAGATGAAGCTTGTTGAGCTCACTTCAAAGCAACTAAGTGTGGAGCTTGAACTGATTCATGTTCAAATCAATCAACAATTCGGGGTGTTCTCACAGTGGGAAGATCAACTGGGGTTTCTTGCTGTGAAGCTTAGGCAGGATCAATGGAAGAGGTCTCAATACTGCCTGGTTCTCCAATAGATGACTTCAATTTTTCACCAAATTCCAAAGCCAACTTGTTTTTGAGGTCGAAGTAACAGGTGGTTAAAGCTCCAAGGCAGGTCTGGAGATCAGATGTTTGTGATGTCGTTAGAGAATTGTCTGCTTTAGGCTCCGAGACTTGTGTTTTGAGGTTATCAATCACAACATCCCTCTCAATAATTCTCTGATTCACTATACCCATTTCTTCCTTGAGCTCTTGGACTGATCGGTGCGGTCCCCCTTGACTGCCTTCCTCAATTGATATTCCTTTTCCGCGATGAGGAAGGCCTGTAGCTTCTTGTTCTGCCAAGACCCTTGCCAGCCTCTTAGAGGCGATGTTGTGAATGGTACTTGGGGGGGGGGGGAGAGGAACCTCCACATGATGAAGATCTCTCGGTTTCAAATATAGTGCTTGGAGTCACAAGGGTAGGTTGAAGTGGTGTAGCAGTTGTGGTCGTTGGTTGCATTGGTGGTTCTTGATCCCCAACATCTACTCCCGGCCTCGGGTCAGCTCGCCTTTTTTTCAACGGAGGCTAGGAAGCAAACGTCATCACAAGATCACTTTCAGATGGAAAAGATGTTGGAATAGCAACATGAAGGGAAGGAATCCTTGACATTGTATCCGATACTTTTGTAGATTCGGCCATCTGATCGGTGGTAAGAGGCAATGCTTTTTGAAAATCATGAACTCCCCTTGCCTCTGTTGCTAGTTGAGCAACTTCATGGACAAAGTCAAAGAAAGAATCGAGATCTTCATTTTTGGGTTTGTACTCATCATGATCAAAGTTGAATGGAATGTCATTATCGTTAAATCCAAATATTTCACCACCTACACTTGTGTCTTCTTCATAGTCTCCCTCTATAATGTTGTCCATCGATCCTTTCTGTTGGGTCGTGTTTTGTATAAAGTGTTGCGTCTAATGGGCTCGTTAGCTAGTCCATTTTGTATCTCCGGTATGGGCCTGTCCATCCGTGAGTTTCAATAGGGTTTAGTATAAATAAAGGTGTTTGCATGCATCTTAGAGGTTAACGATAAAATAGAACGATCAGAGTATTATTCAGCAAGTTTATAATTATCGTTCTTGTAACCCTAAATCCTCTACAGTGGAAGTTCTTAGTCAAGCTCTGCTGAGGATTGTTTGATCTAATCATTCGACTTATTTTGATCCACACTTGTGTTATTTATTGTTTTAGTGTTCATCGCAATACCTGTTACAAAGATCTAATCGATCTTCAAGTTTGTTTTATAACTTATCAATTGGTATCAGAGCAGGAGGCTGTGTAATTCATACACATCTTTTCTGTGAAGAAGGTTGCGATTAGGGTTATTCCGCATTAACTAATATTTATTGAGCCTTTATCCCATAATTGACGTAAGTCAGCATTTATTTGTTTTGCCCTAATTTAATATATTACAAGTCTGATCTTTCAAACAGGTTATTCGATCAAGTATGGACGAGTCACAATCAAATCCCATTAACATCTCAAACAACATTGGATCAACGACGAAGATTCCTATCCTTTACACCCAGGATTACGAAGTCTGGGCACATCACTTTGAAGATTATGTCATTGGATCTGAAGAAATTGGATATCTTATTTGGGAAGCAATTGTGTCTGGACTATTCGCTCATTCAGCAATGTCACGAATCATTAAATCTTAGAAAGAGTATAATGATCTGTTGAAAGACGTAAAAGATATTGCCCAAGACGAAAAGGATAAATTTCAGTGCAATATTAAAGCATTGAGACTAATTAGATTCGCTCTTCAATCTGATACTTTCAGGCTAGTGAGTTCGTGCAGCACTGCTAAAGAAATATGGGATAGGCTGCGAGAGCTTTATTCCACAGACGAAGATCTCGAGCATTCTATTCAAACCTTACTTTTGTCTGAGTTTGGTGAATTTAAGCAGAATCCTGAAGAAACTGTTACTCAGACGTTCGATCGCTTCAATCATCTTCTTAGTAAGATGATTAAACACGATATTGAAAGGAAGCTGATTGAACAAAAGGTTACATTTTTAAACGGTCTTAGATCTGAGTGGAGAGCGGTTTTGTCCACTGTTAAAGCACATGAGCAATTCAAATCTTACTCATTGGCAAAGCTGGTAGGGTTTTGAAATCCCAAGAAAAGATTGTCTTGCAGGAGAAAAATGTGATTTCAAGCTTGGGATCATTGGCCCTTCTATCCAAAAGCAAAGGTGTGATGGAAGATGAAGACCTTAACTTAGAAGACTATGACCTTACCTCAGAAGACTATGCAATGATGGTGTCAAACCCGAAGAGGTTCATCAAGAAAAGGTTTCCTACCAATAAGAACCGAAATTGGCAGGGAAGTTATAGTTCTGAAAAGGTCAGGGAAGAACCGAAGGCAGAAGAACCAAAGAAAGAACCGAAAGTTGAAGGAGATTCGGGTGTGAACTGCTACTATTGTAGAGGAAAGAACCACTATGCCAAAGACTGTGTCCTAAAGAAAATGGCAGAAAAGGATGAAGAAAAAGACGAAAAGCCGTGTTGATGAAAAAGCTGGAAGAGATCAAGAGAAAGAAAACTGCTGCTAACCCTTCTATGAATGCTTTAATTGTGCAGGGTTCGGTAGCGGATGATGAATTCGGTGGCGTGGAGGTCTGGTCAACCGACTCTGAAGATGATGAAGTCAGGAAGCCATCTCATGGAAATGCTTATGTTGCGAAAGGTGAAGGAAGTGGTGGAAAGTGTTTGATGGTGTCGGATGTATCTCAAATGAGGGGATACAACACAAATGGTGGGAATGAAGACACGAAGGGCCGAGAGGACTTGTGCTTCATAGCAAAACCTCTCAGCGTGCAGTTTAATGATCTTGATGAATTAATCAAGAAGGTACAATCCATTTTTGTTTCATTCAAAGTCCCACAAAGTTCATATGAAAAAGAATAAAAAAATGTAAATTTAAGAATCTCTCATCTAGACAGCAGTTTAAGTCAAACACGGGTCACCAATTCTAACCTAACTGACCAAATAAGCAGGGTGTCTTCAAAGAGTGAGGAACGGAGGATGTGGATAGAGCTGAAGGAGTCGGAGTTAATCAAATCAAAAGACGAAAACATTTATTTACAAAGAGACAATTTGAAACTTTTGAAATAGAGAAATGTCTTTTGTTTAATTGCTAAGCGTCTTTACACTAACATCACTCAACTTCATTTGAACTATGAAATAGGGCAGAAAATTCATCGCATGATTTTGCCCTTCCTTGAGTTTAAGGAGGATGAAATTGACACTGAAGCATACAATTGTGAAAGTGTGGTTTCGTCTGAGGATGTAAATCCGACTTATATGTATGGACTAGACAAAATCGAATCTTTCATAAAGTCCTAGGACCATAAGGACATGCTGAAAAACCTTTTGGATGAAAATGATAAATTGAAACTAAGGACCGAAACCATACAAAAGTTTGATTCATTGAATGCCAACTTGAGCTCAGAAAATAAAATTGATGTTGAAAATGCATCTGAGCTTAATGAGGATGATGATATGAGTGAAATTTCTGTAGAGGATGTAGTTGACTGTTCTGAGTTTGTCAAAAGCGAACCCGAAAACCACAAAAATCTCATTTCAGAAAATTCTGTGGAGTTTGCTCGTCTATCCCAACAAAAGTCCCCGATCCTTGAAGAAAAGGTTGTTGTATACCAAAAGGTAAGGACGACTCCAAAATCAAGTGTATAAGGTCACAGGAGTAACCGAACATCAGACAGCCGAACTCACAGCCATTGTAAACGAAGATAATGCTGATGGCTGTGATGAGTTCTTCTGGTCCGCTCCTATCGACAATGCTGACGAAACTGTTGGTCTGTCTGAACGGACGTGCTGGAAAACCAAAGGCAGATATGTGCCAAAGCCTTTGAACAAGCCTGATAACTTCGACATGCCAAGTACTAGTGGTACAAAAGATGTTCCTGAAGAAGAAGGAGTTCCTGCAAAAGATGTCACTCCTTCAAGCGAAACATCATCAGTACAAAGTGCACCGGATGACAAAAAGCAAAAGCAAAAAGCCAACATCCACCGACAACCGAAGCAAGTAAAGGATCAGAAGAAGCAAAGGAAACTGAGATACAAGAAAAATCTCTCGGAACGAAAACAGTTTTGGCAATCTCAAAATGCACACTTGTCTTATCATGACAGAAATTCGAAGTCAGAGAAAAATGCTGTTAGACCGCAAGAAAGTAATAACAACCGAAAAGAGAGGTTCGGTTCTAAGAAGCATAACAACCGAGAGGACAGGTTCGGTTCTGAAAAATATGACAACCGAAGGCAAAGGTTCGGTTCAGAGAACACTATCTACCAAAAGCAGAGGTTCAGTTCCGAGAGCAAAAGCGACCAAAGTTCTAGGTTCGGTCCCACTAATGATCAAAAACTAAAGGGTCACTTAGAACCTCAAGTCAAGAAAACATCTCAGTCTAAATTCTCTCGTTCTACTTCTTCTAATTCTTCTAATTCCTCTCAACCCCTCTTTAAATCCAATTCTGTTTAATCTCAAAATCCAAAATCTTCAAAGGATTTGAAAGGAAAATCGAAGGTTTCCTCAGTCAAATCAGGTCAAAATCATCTCAATGTCCAAATGCCTGAACCTGAATCCAAACCGAAAGTAACAAATCCCAATAAAATTAAGGTTTTCACCATTAAAAAGAAAGATGAAACAACTTTAATAAAAAGAACATATCTTGTTGACATCTCTCTTACTATTCCTGTTCCTGTGAAAGGCTCACGTGGACCCATGAAACTTTGGGTTCCTAAATCTGCTTAATTTTTGCAGGTTATCAGTGACGAGCAGTTTGACGAAGAATGGTATATTGACAGTGGCTGCTCAGGTCACATGACAGGAAGGAAGGAAGAGTTGAGGGAATTTCGGTCTCTCTCAAACGGTGGAAATGTCAAGTTCGGTAACAACTCATTCGGCATGATAAAAGGGTATGGAATGATAACAAATGGAGATTTCACAATCAGAAAGGTTGCATATGTTGAAGGACTGCAGCACAACCTCATCAGTGTATCTCAGCTTGTTGGAGGTACCGGTCTCAAGGTCTCTTTTGACGATGAGGGTTCAGAGATAATTGAAAAGAAAACGAAAAGAGTAATTCTCAAATCGGAGCGCAAAGGCAAAATGTTTCCCCTGAATCTCAAACCCATCAAAGGAAATCCAGCTATCTGCCTGTTATCCAAAGCACAATCTGGCGAAAGCTGGCTGTGGCACCGAAGGCTCTCTCATCTCAACTTCAAGGATATCAACAAACTTGTCACAGGTGGTCATGTTCGAGGTCTTCCATTGCTCAAATTCGATCGAGAACATTTATGTGTGGCGTGTGAAATGGGGAAGCAGAGTCGTCAAAGTCACCCATCGATTGTAAACACTAAAGTTGTTGAACCATTAGAGTTAATTCACATTGACTTGTGTGGTCCATCATCTATAGAAAGCATCAGCAGTAGCAAGTATATTCTTTTCATTGTTGATGACTTTTCACGTTTTACATGGGTGTTCTTTCTGAAGCACAAATCTGAAGCAACTCTCAGGCTAAATATGTTTATCAAGCAGGTCGAAGTGCAGCTGAGGAAAGTCGTTCGCAACATCAGGAGCGACAATGGGCTGGAGTTTAAAAATAAAGAATTCGAAGACTTCTTGGCAGAAAAAGGAACCAGTCACAACTTCTCAGCTCCCTACACCCCTCAACAAAACGGAATTGTCGAAAGACGAAACCGATCTTTGTGCGAGGCAGCCCGAACCATGCTAAGTTTTGCCTCTTTACCTTTATATTTTTGGGATGATGCTATTGCTGTAGCATGTTTTATGCAGAACAGGTCCTATCTCAATAAACTCTTCAATCTCACTCCTTATGAGATAATCAACAACCGGAAGCCAAATGTCAAATTCTTCCATGTATTCGGCTCACGGTGTTTCATCTTCAATTCTAAAGAACATCGGAACAAGTTCAACGTGAAAGTCGATGAAGGGATATTTTTGGGATACTCTCTCACTTCGAAAGCATACATGGTTTTGAACAAGCGATCGAGGAAGATTGAAGAAACTTATTATGTGACTTTTGATGACTGCTATGTCAAAAAGCTGAAGGCCAGTGAAGACACATTTGGAGAAATTTTTTCTCAAACAGGCCAAGTGACAGCCTCGATTGCAAACCTATTTGAAAAGTTTGTTGAGTTATTCGATGAACTAGAGAAGGCCACTCTCTCGGAAGCTAGTGCAGCAGACAACAAAGTAGATCATCTGAAGCAACTCATCGAAGATGCTGCCAAGCAAATGAATGAAGGAGGATCAAGTTCCAACGACCCTCCATAGCACGATGCTTCAGTTGAGGGGGAGGAACCATCTTCTTCTTCATAGCCGGGCTCACATGTTGATGGGGAGAACTGTTCTCCAACAGCTCCCGAAGGCCAAGCTACATCCGAAAGCCAATCTGCACCCGAAAGTCCAGTGTTACCCGAAAGCTCAACACCGCCCAAAACTCCTGTAGCTCCGGAAAGTCAAAATACACCTGAAAGCTTATCTGTCGAGGGGGAGAATGCAGATATGTCTTATGACTATGATAGTTAATCTGAACTAGAAGAGTTGGTAAATGCTGAATTGGATCCATCCTATGATCCAAATTACCCTTCTCTTGTCAAATGGACCAGAGATCATCCTGTTTCACAGGTTGTCGGTAATGTCTCAGAAAAGGTCCTGACCTGATCTCAACTAAAGGCAAAGCAAACTTCCTTATTTTCAAAAGTAGAGTTCTGTATGTTTAACTCCTTCATCTCAAAAGTTGAACCAAAGACAGTTAACACTGCTCTTGATCACTCCGATTGGGTTCAAGCTATGCAAGACGAACTTAATGAATTCGAAAGAAATAAAGTTTGGCGCCTCATTCCAACTCCTCAAGATGCCTCGGTTGTTGGTCTTAAATGGGTCTTTAGAAATAAGATGGATAAGGAAGGCAATGTGATAAGAAACAAAGCATGTCTAGTGGTGAAAGGATACTGCCAGGAGGAAGGAATCGATTATGAGGAAACTTTTGCTCCTGTGGCTAGGCTCGAATCTGTTCGAATATTTCTTGCCTATGCTGCACACAAAAACTTTGAGGTCTTCCAAATGGACGTAAAGTGCGCATTTCTAAATGGAGAACTCGAAGAAATAGTTTACGTAGAGCAACCACCTGTATTTGTCAATGAAAAATACCCCAATCATTGTTATATTCTGGACAAAGCGGTATATGGACTGAAACAAGCACCGAGGGCCTGGTATGAAACGCTAACCTAGTTTTTAAAGATGTCCAAATTCAAACAAGGTTCGGTTGACCCAACTTTCTTTCGTAAGAAGGAAGGTAACCACCTAATGATTGTTCAAATCTATGTCGATGATATCATCTTTGGCTCAGCGAATCCTAGCTTAACGGCTGAATTTAGAAAGCTGATGGAGACTAAATTTGAAATGAGCTCAATGGGTCCAATTAACTTTTTCCTTGGTTTAAATATTAGACAGGGACCCGAAGGCATCTTTATTAACCAGGAAGCTTACACGAAGACTCTCATTGCTAAATTTGGCATGATGGGAGACTCTAAGGTTAAAGTTCCAATGTTGCTCGGCACCAAGCTCACTCCATCATTGGATAAGCCAGCAGTCGATATTACGCTATATCGCCAAATGATAGGTTTTTTAATGTACCTTACTGCTAGCAGGCCTGATATAATGTTTTTTGTTTGTTACTGTGCTAGATTTCAGGCAAATCCTCGTGAACCTCACATGCTTGCAGTGAAGAACATACTCCGGTATCTCAAGCGAACTACCTCTTTAGGCCTATGGTATCTATCCAACTCAGGCTTCTTCGTTCAAGCCTACTTAGATGCAGACCTTGGATGTTGTGGACTAGACAGGAAAAGCACCACTAGAGGTTGACAATTTCTTGACGGGAAGTTGGTTAGTTGACAATCAAAGAAACAAACCTGTGTATCCCTGTCTACCGCTGAAGCAGAATATATCGCAGCTGCGTCCTGTACTTCTCAAGTGATTTGGATCCAAAGCCAACTCCGGGACTATGGACTCAATATGAAAAAGATCCCACTATATTGCGACTCTGAAAGTGCAATTAGGATCTGTCATAACCCAGTGCAACACTCCAAGACTAAGCACATAGCACTGATGTATCACTTCATTAAGGATCATGTGGAAGATGGGAACGTCGAAATACACTTTGTTCGAACCACTGATCAACTGGCGGACATCTTCACCAAAGCTCTTCCTGAAGCATCTTTTAACAATATACTACAAGGGCTAGGTATGATGGAATCAGAGTCAGTACCAAAAATTATCTCTCAAACTCAAAAGTAAGAAGCGAAATAGACCGAACGTTCGGGTTCGGGTCTTGTGCTAATGTACCGAAATGAACCGAACACTTGGGTTCGGTTGCATTATCTGCTTTTCGCTCATCACTCAAAGGTAGTTTCCTTGGTTGTAACTCTTATGTATAAATTTTCCAAATTCATTTTCCTTATTATCAAAGTCATTCTCTTTTTCAAATCTATTTTCTTTGGCGACTGAAATCAACCGAACGTTCGGGTTCGGTTCCAAACTTTTTCTCACCCGAAATAGACCGAACGCTCGGGTTCGGTTCCAAAGTTTTTCTCAATCGAAATAGACCGAACGCTCGGGTTCGGTTCAAATTTTTTTATGTCTCATTTTTTTTCATATTATCAAAAATTCCAAAAATATTTTTTCATAAATTCAAAAACTCCAAAAATATTTTTTTTATGGCTTATTTTTATTTTTCTTTTTATTTTTTATTTTTTTTGGTTATATAATTTCTTTAGCTTAGTGTCCCTAGAAGCATGTTGTTGTATGTGTCCAAAGCCTCACCTGTTTCTGAATAATAAGCCTTACTGATTTGGTATAAACAAACCTTGTCTTCCCAATTAGGCTTTCTTATTTATTCTAATCATGAGCTACCTAACTCTCTTCTCACATGAGATATGAGTTTTCTGCTTGGTCCTATTTGTTTATAGCGGAGGTACTTTGATTTCTTTACACCATCTAAATTGCATTTCTCCATCATATTCGCTTCACAAACGTAACCCTTGAGACTCTCAGAAATTACCACTGAGGTTTATGGTTACACAATTTCTATGTTTATGATCTTAGTTTCGTGCCACTACGAGCTAAGTGAAACCCAAAATTCAATACCCAATAAGAATTGACGGTGAACAATTAAATTGTTCTAGTTTTCACTAATGAATTGACGGACGTACCTCCATGAAATCTCAAAATTTTCTTTTGTGTGATTCCTATGAAATTGTTAAAACCAATAACATTTCTTCCCTTGGAATCCAGTTTTAATTTTTGTTGAGATTTTATAACTTTCCTAGCCAAATTAAATTATCTCCAACCTACTTGTTCAATAGACTACACCGGTTTCACAAGTACTTCGTTCGATTTCTATCTTATATCAAGACTAGGAATTTTGAATCGAAGCGATAGCCACCCTCATAAGCCTAATTAAAAGAAGCCTTTCTACACTTCTTAATAAGTGTCTGATCGTTATTCAACGGGAAAGCACACAAACACTTTAAGGTCTCTCTTGACTTTGAAGGAAGAGATTCGTGCCCGGGATCATTTGTTTCGTGTCTTTATTGACATCACTTATTTTCCCAAAAGTGTTGCTTTATTTCTTTTCTTTTACACCCTAAGCACGAAAATCTTTGATTTTCCAAAATTCAGGTTCTCTTAGTTACAGGGCATTTCAATTGGATTGGCGGTTGATTAAAGGCTATGGTTGATTTTAATCCACGTGGGAGAATTTTTAAAAGGATGCCGTTATAATTTAAAGGGATAAGATGATGACAAGATGACTCAGGCGGGAGTCTAATCGATTTGTTTTCAAACGACGCAAGAGGGAAGCGTGCGAATTTGAACCGTTTCGTATCCAAACGGCGCCTGATGGGAAGGTGTGTTATTAGGGGCCTGATATTCTCTCTCATGCGTGATCATCGGCAACCCCAACTGTCACGCATCAGTCAACTCCGAAAAACCCTTCGTTTTTCAATAGAAGATTTGGGAAGATCTTTCTCTCTCATTAACCCACAGTATAAAAGGCAACATCATTCACCGTTTACCTCTTTACTGCAATTAACATTCCCAGAGCGCAAGAAATCCTTAATCCTTCACTGTTCATCATATCCTCCACTTTCTTCAAGCAATGGCAGATTCTTCCTCAGTTCACGCAACATCCCACATTTTGCCCATTCGCCCACAGCAAAGCTTGATCATCGATTTAACCCCTCAAGCTTACGACGCCTTCATGTTCCCCATCATCGAGTGTCTGAAGTTTTCTCCAATCGCTCCTGCACTTACCAGGGCTGAAACTGTTCCGATGGAGTTCTTGTCACAGATCGTTGCAACTGCTCACTACGACAAGGTCGTTGACAGAATCTTCTTTGATGTCTTTGAGCACAAGGCGTCAATTTCAAAGCAGCGGTTCTGCTCGCTGTTAGGGTTTGACGTGGATTCTTCCAGGGTCAATCCAGAATCCATCCCTATGGGTCATTTGTTCAACATGTTCTACAACATGGGATACACGGAGGTGCTTACTACGGTGACGATGTTCAAGAAGTCGTGCCTACCTCCACAATGGAATGGGATGTTCACGGTTTTGTTCAAGGGTTTATCTGAACGAAGTGCCGGGTCTGATGGAGCCAGCCGTTTATTTCTCTCCATAATGTATGGGATCTACAATGGAATCAACATGGACTACGGGTCCGTTTTGTGGCAACAACTCATTCAAAGTCTCTCCTCTACTTCCAGACATTCAGAGATTTCGTATGCTAGGTTCTGGACTATTATCACGAAATGGGTGATGGACAAGTACCACGTCCCCATTGTCGCTGGTGCTCCAATGTCTTCGATTGGTACCTTTCATACCACGAAGATCATTGTGTCGGACGCTTCAAAGTTTCCGTTCAATGGTTATATTCCGGAAACCATGTATGGGCATGTTCCTGCTGATAGCCGGATTATCAGAACGTACAAGGAGTTCAAGCGTTCTGGTCCGAGGGATCTCACTCCGGAAATGCTCAAATCGATTCATGACGCCGACAAGCCTGCACCACGAGGCAAGAAGGATAATAAGGGAAAACAGGTGGCCAAGGGGGCAAAAGGCCCGTCTCCAAGGAAGAGGAAACCCACTAGTCCTGCTCAGTCTCCACAGCAGAAGAGGAGAAAAACTCAGCCGAGGCGAAAGCTGGTTATCGCTTCCTCCTCAAGCGAATCTGAGGGTGAGAGTTCAGATTCTGATGACTCTCCACGTGGCAACACTCCACCCAGATCTCCAACCCCTGAAGTTCATGTCTCTACTTCTCCAATTTCCTCTCCACCTAAAACCATTCCTATTTCTATTCCCCCCATAACTTCCACTACTCACATACCACCCACTTCCATCCCAATACCTACACCAATATTCACCGAAGCAACCACTGCAAATGTTAGAACCAACGTATCTGATACGGGGGTTCATACTGACGCAACAGAATCCACCCCAGCACCCGAAACCACCCCAGCACCCGAACCTACACCTACACCCGAAACAACCCAACTCGAACCTACCCATACTAACGAACCACCAGCTTCACCACCACCACCTTCTCCTGGTCATGCTTCAGAGGGAGAAGAACCTCTCCTTGGCGGGGAGAATATGACTTTTGACTCGGTCTACTATATCCCGTTTCAAGTTCAAAGCGATGATGATGACGACGCTCCTGTCACTAAAAGGCATCTCCAGGAGCTCCATGCCAAGATTGATTTGCTCATCGCCTCCTCTTCCACTTCTCAGTCATCCCTATCTGAAGCTGCAGTTCAGAAAATTGTTGAAGCTTTCTCCAAAGCTCAGCAAGATTCTCTTGCTTCTGCGACCACTGCCATAGATGCCTCTACCAAAGCCTGTCAGGCTGCGACCGAAAAAGTCGATAAACTATTTACGGATGCCTCTTCCCTGTTGAAGTCTTTACAGGAGAGTGCCAATGCTGCCAAGACTACGCTGGAACCTATTGTCCACCAGCTGGCAACATCAGTCAAAACTGAGTTGAAGTCCTTCGCTTCTATTCGTCAAACAATTTTTGACGACAACTCAGCCTTCCGAACAACTATCAAAGAACGTCTCTCCAAGCTTCAAGAAGATTTGGCTGCCGAGAACTCTCTTATGGATGTTCTAGCCAGGAAGACCACCGTTATGAAGGTAAAGAGCATTCAACTCTCCAACTCTCAACAGGAGGTTGACTCTCTTCGGTCTGAAAGGGAGGTGATAAAATCGTGTGTTTCGGATGTCCACTCTGCCATCTCCAACATCCTAGAAGCACATGATCCAATTCTTAACTACACTGTGAGGCGTGACCTTGCAGAGAAGCTTGCTCCCGCCCTCGCCCTACTCAGTAAAATCGAAGGGCTACTTGATTTCGTGTCCATTCCAAAACAAGGGGGAGAGAAGGAAACAATGTCTCAACCACCTCCTACCTCAATGGCAACTCACACTACCGAACCTCCTCCAGTAGGCCAAGCCTCCGGTTCTGGTGTGAAAGACAAAGGCAAAAACATTGCTGAGGAAGAGGAAGAAGATGAAGATAAAGAGACAATTGCTGACTTGTTGAAGCGAAAAAGTCGAAACAATGAGGCTGACATCAGTGCTCGTGTGGCAAGAGAGGCTGAAGAAGCCGAACGACAACAGAAGGAAGCCCATGACCTTCTTGAG
The DNA here is from genome assembly GCF_051521515.1 of Lactuca serriola. Classification (NCBI taxonomy): domain Eukaryota; kingdom Viridiplantae; phylum Streptophyta; class Magnoliopsida; order Asterales; family Asteraceae; genus Lactuca; species Lactuca serriola. Next base: position 286,632,993 of record NC_136411.1, read on the forward strand.
AGTAGGAAAACTCTTTTTCCTGCTTGGACTCTCTAGAGGATGATTAAAAAAGTCATTGACACACCGAGTATCTTGTGGCTGGAACTTGTGATCTCTTTAGATCGGTCCAACACTGTCGACTCACAGTTCGACATTCCACTGACCCGAAAGGCGTTTATCTTTCATGCCTTCTCCAACGTTGCAGAAATCCCTCATCCTCATCCACAGGTTGATCGGGATTTAATCAATTTCTATCTGAAGGCTGCTCAACCCCAATATCAGACTTGGAGCACTCAGAAAATTGTCAACGTTTGGGTCTTGAAGCCGTATAGTGAAGGTAACTTCATCAACATTCGGTTCAAGGTACTTCGGGGATCTGCCAAAACCGAACATGTTATTTCCCTTGCAGATCTTCCAAACCTAAATCCCTATGATTGGATTATCTTGCACAACATCCTCCTCACCGACGAAGCTGAATATAGTCCGATCATCGACCATTTCAAGAGGATGCTCGTGTGCTACATCATGGAAGTTGCAATGATGGATCAGGAGATTACGAGCGTATTTAAGAAGAAACCTACAATATCTCCTGTTGGCTCTGCCAGTGATCTCAACCAAATGCAGATGGGTAAGATTGACTCAAGGAGGAATTCGGTTATGTTTACCAGGAATAAAGGACAAAAATGTCTTTTTGCCTTGGCTGACAAACACCTCTACACCACTGCCTATTTAGAGCACGTTTTGGGGATCATCCACAGATGCAAGCAGAACACAGCGGATGATATCAAGTACTTTGATGACATGAATCAATGGTACATTCGGTTCAGACAGACTATTCTCGATCTAATCTCACGTCTGTTTGATACTACGAAGAAAGTTCCCGCTGCCGGCCCAAGTAAGAAGAAGAAGTAGTCTCGCTCCAATTTGACGCAAAGGGGGAGATTGTTGGGTCGTGTTTTGTATAAAGTGTTGCGTCTATTGGGCTCGTTAGCTAGTCCATTTTGTATCTCCGGTATGGGCCTGTCCATCCGTGAGTTTCAGTTGGGTTTAGTATAAATAAAGGTGTTTGCATGCATCTTAGAGGTAAACGATAGAATAGAACGATCAGAGTATTATTCAAGAAGTTTATAATTATGGTTCTTGTAACCCTAATCCTCTACAACGGAAGTTCTTAGTCGATCTCTTCTGAGGATTGTTTGATCTAATCATTCGACATATTTTGATCCACACTTGTGTTATTTATTGTTTTAGTGTTCATCGCAATACCTGTTACAAAGATCTAATCGATCTTCAAGTTTGTTTTATAACTGATCATTTTCTCAATATCACTTTCCTCAACATCAGCATTCTCATCATCATCATCATCATCCACTACCTGAACATGTTCCTCGGCAACTGTAGCGAAAGGAGCAACGTGATCTTCTACCTTTTCAGAAGTAGTGATTACATCATCTTCCGTTTCTATATGATCTGAGGAGCTTGTGGTTGATGATGCATCACTAACTTTAGAAAACTTCCTGAACTTCACCAATGGGAACATGCCCTTAAACATAAACTTGCCTTTTCTATTTTACGTCATTAGCCCAAAGGTTTTTGAGCGAAGAGATTTGACATCAAGGGTTTCTCCTCTTCTTTCGATTTCTGGGTGATTGATATTCAGGATCAGTTCCAAAAACCTTAGGTACATGAGAAACTTCTCCTTTTTCTTCCCCTCAATATTCCCCACCAATTAATTCAGAATGAATTATGAGAAGTTGAATTCTAGACCCATAGAGAGAGTTGCAATTGCACTGGTATTTAGCAAAAAAATTCATCTGCCTCTGCTCTCCAACCAGAAATGCAGCTCACAAGCACGTGAGCTAAGAATCTCCAGTATGGTGGCAGAAGCTTTTTGATGGTAGGAGGAAACACCCCCTCATACCCCATATGTTAAATGATAGTTGTAGTTTGATCCATTGATATCTTAGTCGGAAAACGTGTCTGATCATCAATTTGCAAAACCTCTCGAATGATTTGTTCTGTCACCAAAATCTTCTTTCCCTTGACAGAAGCCTCTAAGGACACATAATCATTTTCACCTCTCAGCACCACAGCATTGCTCCAGAATTTCTTGATTACGCCTTGATAGATCATAGGAATGGATGTGAGAGCATGAACGAGACAACACTTCTTCAATCCATGAACCATGGACTTGAAATCAGTGTGGGCTGCAGGTGGATCAACCAAGAAGATATTTAAGTTGTGAACATCAGCAAATTTCAAGTCAGCCATTTCTTTAATTTGCACAAACCAAGCCAAGTAAGAAAACCAAATGATTTAAACAATTAAGATTAGGTTTTACTTATTAACCATTTTAATTAGGCTTTTAATTGATGATTAAATGATTGAAAAATGATGTTTATGTCCAAAAAGATTGAGTTCACTATTGGAATGGGGTTCACGGCCGTAAACGGGTTCACGGTCGTGAACCCTTCAATGGCCGTAAACCCTTCAAAGGGCAGTGCACCCTTCAAAGGGTCGTGAACGCCGAACAATCAATTTTTCTTCGATTAAAACCTAGATTCACGATCGATTTTCGGTCTGATTTGCATAATCGTGATCGCAATGAGCATACCTACAAGTAGCAATAAGCAATTTAACGAAATAAAACACTATTTAAAATGAATCAAGATCAGATAAGAGAGAAAGTCTGGAGAGAGTTCACGGCCGTGTTCAGAAAGTGAGAGTGAAAAGAGGTGTGCCGCCAAGAACAGGAGTATTTATATGGATCCAGGATTTCGTCCATCCATATGGGCTGTAACCCGAAATGCTTCAACTCCAAGCCCAATACCACTAAGTTATTGAAAAATAATACATTTTTAAGACTTTAAAAATTAAAATAAAATAAAGTAAAATCCAAAAAATTTAAGCTAAAATAAAATTTTAAAAATAAAATAAAATTCAAATTAAAATGAATTAACACTAATTTCTCTTTTTCCAATGCTAATAATATTTTGTGAGTTTGGGATCAAAGTTCTTGGACAGCCTTAATTTGTTTATCTGTACCTCCTCCTTCATGAATAGATATGGTCAATCGCCGGTATTATGGTCCAGTTAAACACAAAAGATTGAGACAAAAATATGAAATACTACAAGTGACAAGACATTGTGACCTTATGATTCTAGATAGAATTCCTAAGGACCATTTATCTGACGACGACCATGGATATTGTTGTCCACCTAAATTGAGAAGCGAGATCTACAGACAATCTATTAATTGTTTAATTTTAGATGTATTAGAACATGTTTCCCCCTTCAAGATATACCCGGATAATCAATAACTTCCGAGATACTCCTTACTTTTAAGTGAGCAGACTATTGTTAGGAGAGTAGACAATTGTGGACTTGTTGACCCGAATATAATGTCATCGATATATATTTGCACTAGAATCTAATCAGCACCAACATGTTTAATGCATATGGTTTGATCGATTCTTCCCCGTGTATATCCATGCTTGAGCAAGTGCTTTGTCAGAGTTACATACCACGTCCTTCGAGCTAGATGTAACCTATATAAATCCTTGTCCAACTTGTAGATGTGATACGGAAACTATAAGTTAACAAACCCAGGAGGTTGATCTACGTAGATTTCTTCCTTCACAGTGCCATACAGGAAGGAAGTCTTGAGGTCCATCTGGTAAACCCTAAAGTTCATGTAAGATGCATATGCGTGGAAAATACGAATAGCCTCCATGCGAGCAACAAGTGCATAAACTTCGGTGTAGTCTAGACCCTCTATTTTCCGGAATCCACGGACAACCAATCAAGCCTTTTTCCGCACAATAACCCCTGAATCCTCTTGCTTGTTTCTATAAAACCAACGAATATCAAGGGACTTCTTGCCTTTAGGTAATTCCACCAGTTTCCAAACCCCCAACTTTTCGAACTGATTCAGTTCTTCATGCATTACATCTACCCAGTTCGGCTTATTTAGCGCCATATCAACATTATTTGGCTCTATTTAAGATATGAAGCAAGAATAAAGACATGTGTTGACGTCTCCACTCTGACTTCGCGTTCTAATACCGTCGCCCAACTGACCGATGACGTTTTTGATCAGGTGATCTCGTCGAATTCTGGTGGTAAGCTCCTGGCTGATGTCATTGAGCGTTACGGGAAGGTTGTTGATGTTGATGAGTCTGTCAAATGCTATATTAGACACCTCATATGATCTGGAATCATCAGAAGTGCTAGTCACATACTCGTTAGCAATCGGCTTAGGAAAAAGTAACTCCATGAAAGTCTGAGTTACAGAGGAAGTGTCTTTAGTCATGAAATCTCTTTCTGCAGGTGTAAGAGGAGTGGCTTCAGCATCGGAATCAGTTCTTTGGCAAGCCGAACCAGGAGAAGTACCTGTAAAAGCTTCATCAACCGCAGGAGTCGTAGACGACACCAATGGTGGTCTGTATACAACATCTTCTTCTTCATCTTCAATAACTTCCTTAGAACCGGAGCAGGAACAAGACGAATCATTTGAAGGCACATTGAATGATTTGAAAAGAGATGTGTAATCAAATAACCAATCCAGACCGACTCGGGCATCCGTTTCATTCTCCTCCAACCAGCGCACATCATAGGATTCTACAATTTGCTTTGTTTTCTTGTTGTGGACCTTGTACGTCGTACGAGCAGCATAACCCACAAAATAACAATCATCATCCTTGGCATTGACTTTGGGTTTGGATTACAGAGGAAGGAGGGTGCAAGAACAGTCAAAGATATGAAAATGTCTAACATATGGCTTGTGACCATAGAGAATCTTGTATGGGGTCTTCATCAGAAACTTGTTGATCCGAACATGATTTTGAGCATATCACGTCGTGTTGATCTCCTCGACGCAAAAGAAAACCGGAAATTTAGAGTCAAATAACATCGTCCTTGCAGCGTCTTGTAGCGTTCAGTTCCGCCGCTCAGCAACACCATTTTGTTGCAGTGTGCGAATAACACTATATTGACGCACTATCCCTTTTTCCGCACAAAAATGATCGAGAACAGCATTCTTGAATTCCATCCCGTTGTCAGTTCTGAGCACCTTCACCCGGTGATTGGTCTGGTTCTCTGTCATTGCAACAAACTTCTTAATCAGGTCAACAATCCCAACCTTTTTAGACAAGAAAAAGACCCACGTAAACCACGAGAAATCATCTATCACTACTAAGTAGTATGAATTTCTGTTGATGCTGACGACATTGACTGGACCAAATAAGTCCATATGCAACAATTGGAGCACATGGTTGATCGAATTAACATGTTTTGGCAAGTGTGGCTTTCTATGATGTTTTCATTGAGTGCAAGCCACACATTTTTCAAATGTGATGAAATCTTTGACATGAAGCCTGTGCATCATTTCATTCTTTGCAAGTCGATTCGGGTTCTTTGTGTTAGCATGTCCAAGCCGACGATGCCACATCATAGCATTGTGCTTGGAAACCTTTGAGAATAGACAAGTGATTTGTTCAGGAAGATCGTTGTTCATTTCAATGAAATATGCATTGCCGTCCCGTTTCGATTTCACAAGAATCCATTCATCTGGGATCACAACGTCTGGCTTCAAAATTAGACATTCTTTATCGGTGAAATGCGTTGAGTAGCCCTTGTCACAAATTTAAGAGACGCTAAACAAACTGTGCTTTAACTCGGGTGCGTAATTGACGTTCTCGAAGCTCAGCACTCCAATGGAAACTATTCCTCTTTGAGTGATCTTTCCACCAACCCCTCCCGCAAAGGAAGCCTATCGCCCATTAAAATTTTGAATGTTGTGCAATTGGGAAATGTCTCCTGTTATGTGCGGGGAACAACCGATGTCGACACACCATGGTCTGGCGACATTCCTCCGCAGCTGTTCCTACACAATGAGCAGGATCAGTTACATTTGGTGACCCAGGTCATTACAACCCTGGGTTTACCCTTGACATTCATAGATTTTTCATTTTGATTTTTCAATTTGGAATTAGAATCAGATGCACCGTTAGAAGATGACTATGATTGGACAAGTGTAGATTTGGGCACCCACTGATAATTTGGTTTTGAAGAATTCATAGGTGATTTAGAAATAATTTTCCTTTCCTTTGGACGTTTAGACTTTCGGCTAGGATTAGTCTAAGATGCAGATGAACCCTTTGACGAAATCGACCTTGGTTCAACTGCATTCGATTTCGACAAAGCACATGTGGCTGGTTTAGTGAAAACCTATTTGTTCGTTTTAAGATCAGCCATTTTCGTGTCGTTATTAACTTTGCGATCATCATCACAAACACAATATTTATAGGACGTTCTTGTTAGAGACCTTCCTCTAGACTCGTTTTCTCTTCTCGGTGTTGAAAAATGTACAAATGCCCTATTAGGACAGTTACGAACAATGTGGTTGGCAGTACCACAGTTGAAACAAAATTTCTTTTTATCAATAGAACTGGTACCACCTTTATCTAATTTTGTTCTCTTTTTGTCTCATCTACCTATCCCACATATGCAAGTGCATGAGTCAGATTATGTGATAGGTGTAGAAGGTGTGGAGGTGCTAGTGTCAGATTCAATAGATTTAACAAATACAACAGCACATTTTTCAGAAACGTTAGAGTTTGACACCAAATCATCACAAAATGAAAGTATTTTTAACAAACACGGAATCATCACTAATCAAAATAGGAACACAAATTTTGACACAAAATTATTATCAGACTCAATCTTTTCGTTCTCCTGCTTTCCCTGACTTACTGAAATATCTGCAAAGGAAGTAGAAATGTTTGTACCTAACTCCCTAGCACTACTTTCTATTGCCTGTTCAGCAGTTGGTTTACCATAAACCATAGATGGTTCTCGGTCAATCTCCTCCTAAGCCATAGGTTTAGTAGTGTAATTGTGATTGAATGGGGGAGGGAAACTCTCATAACCTATTCCTACTTGCTTTTGGTCCTTCCACTTCATTTGTTTTTCAATTATTGTTTCCACTTTCTCACTTGACACATCGAATTTTTTAAAGTTAAAATCAACATTTTCAAAACATATCTTCAATGTGTTAAGTTCCTCAGTGACAACAACAAGTTCTTTCTCAATATATTTATAGCAGACACACTTGTTGCTATAATCGTTTTGCAATTTTTTAAAATCCTAAATCTTGGCCTCTAACTATTCTTGCAATGGTTTCTGGCCTTTCCTAAGGGTGTATCATGTTGGATTAGTGTCTAAGTCCATAACTATTTTGGTATGTACTTGACCCGATTATGAGCATGGTCCTTTTGGGTTGCCTTCACCATAGCAATATGTAGGATGAATTAAGGAAAGAAAGGTTTAATTATGATTTATCAATATATTATGAGAATAATATATTAAAGGAGAAATCATATTGTTTAATTAATATTAGTCAAGAATTAATTAAGAATTGATTTTGTGGCTAAAAGAGATTAATTAAACTTAAGGGATTTATTGTGTAATTATAAGATAATTACATATATGGGCTTATAGACTCCATAGAAGGTGGAGTGGACGAAGTCTATGGGGAAACCCATTAGAAATCGTCCAAGGCTTCTAAAGAAGGAGTCCATGGGCTGCTTAGGGCTTAAGCAGTCAAATTAGGGTTTCCTTGTCAAATAACCCTAATTGCCTATGTATATAAGGAGCCCTTAGGCACCAAAAACGTGGGCAACTTAAGGATTAGGGTTTCCAAGGTGTCTCCCCTCTCTTCTCTTCTTCATCTAAGTTACTTAGCGGTGTATGTGACTCCATTAGAGATGCAGCACTTGAGGCACTAAGCTTTCTGAAGCTAAGGATTGATTGTTATTGCTACATAACAATCAAGGTAATATCTAAACCCTAGTTTATATGTTAATTTGATCATTTGTATGCTAGATCTAGGGTTTGTGAGTCTTGGAAGTTATTGCATATTCAAAGTAGAAAAACTAGATCCAAGGAATTAGGGTTGCATGAACACCATATGATTGATGTTATGCTCAAAACCCATCAGTGGTATCAGAGCCTAGGTCGTTTTCTATTGAATTGATGCATAATTGGACAGCCAAAAATCTGAAATTTGAAAATTTTGCTCACTGCCTGATGAACTCCCCGAGTTTTACCTAACAAGTCGACGAGTTGGCTGTTCTGTTGACGGGGTTTTCGAATTTCTGGCCAGATTTTCATGGGGATAATTACCAAAATTCGTTTTTATTGCCTAAAATCGATTTTTTATGTATGGAACGTTTATCCTTATCAAAATTAATGGATTTGGTTAAATATGGATAATATAGGATTATTATTAGATAAATATTTGACCTAGTAAGTTTGAAAAGTTTCAATTTGCCCCCTTTAGGTTTTATAGTTTAAATTTGAACTTAAAAAGTTTTTGTTTTGGAAATTTAAATAGTTAAACCTTAATGTTTTGAAAGGTTTCAAAAACTTGTCCTCAAGTTTTGGAATTTAAATTTTGGTTAAAAGTTTAATTTTGAAATATTTAAATTCTAAACCCTAAGTTTGAAAAAGTTTCAAAACTTGCTCTCTAGTTTTGGATTTTAAAATTAATTAAAAGTCTTAATTTGAAATTTTAAATTCTAAACCCCTAGTAATTTGAAAAGTTCAAATCACACCCTTATGGTTTTATTAATTAATTAAAGTGTATAATTAAAAGAGATTTAATAAACCCATAAAGTTTTGGTTTACATTTAATTAAATTAAAAGTATAATTTACTAAATTGAACCACCTAGTATTTTAAAAGTGTAAAATACACCCTATACTATATATAACATTAAAATTCTAATATTATATATATGTATGAGTAAACAGTCACTCTTGCCGTTAGTAGGCCTCATTCACGAAGTTGGTCTATAAGGGATGTTTAAGGAAATTGCCTATAAAATGACGATTGAATGGGTATCCACTCTTACCCACCGTACTCTTGACTAGTGGAGGGTCGTTAGCAGAACGGGTAGGATAGGACATAAACCTTCCATTATAAGTATAATGAAGTACAAAGTAACTAAATGCTTTTACATATTCCCAAATCATAGTTACTTTAGGAAAAATGTGAAATTGTATGGTAATCCATGGAATTACACTTCGTATCCTTGTCAAACTTTAGTGGAGCATGTGTGATTAATCGGCACACTAATTTGGGGATGACATTGGTAGCGAAGGGTGACTCGATGTTTGTCATAGATCAATGGAGCATGTGTGGCTAATCGACACATTGATTAGGTGATAGTAGCATTGAGTGAACCACGTGATTTTCACGGTTATTCACACCTTATTTGTGATCCTCGGCATCCGAGTCACAAATAGAAGAGCATAATCGAGATTAAACATGCCATTGAAAAGTTCAATGAATCTCAAAAGATCTAGGAGTTTCAATTCATTTAAAACTTAAACTTCCTTTTCATTTTTCATGGTGGAAATTGGTAAATTGTCATTTACATACCTTTAGATATTCAACGACTAGATTACTGCATCCCTCTTCTAGGTTGTAGAGTATTGTGTTGGATCCTAGCCTTGATGTTTCATTTGGGTGTTACATCAAGGATTCTAATCAACTTAACTTGAATTTTCTCCCATTTTGTAGATGTTTAGTTTTGACAATCATGGTCTTCCCAAATCCATTGGAACAAGCTTTCCAAATGAAGATGATGTTTCACAATATGATCAAGGAACAAGAGATCATGCTTCACTTCCTCCACCTCCTCCAATTGTTCTCCCTAACCTACAAGTTCGAAGGCTTGAAAAGTTCAAGCTCACACAAGCCCTTTTGCCAAGTAAACACGAATATGGGAAACCTGTGTGTGCACACATCTTAGAGATTAATTCACACATTGATAGGTTAAGCATGTTGGGTGTCAAGATTTCAAGTGAGTTGGTTGTTGACTGGGTTCTTCAATCACTTCCTGAATCATATAGTGAGTTCGTTAGAGAGTACTATATGATGGATCACGACCTGAACCTCATTGATCTCACATATTTACTTATAGCTACTGAATCAGCAATCATTTGGCGTGCTGGTCAAGCAAATTTGTCTAGTGAGTCAAACTCCCAAACTTCAATGGACACTGGCAACATTGGAAGTCCAGAAAGAATTAAGTCTGGGATTGTCCGATGTGATGTGTCAAAGGAGTCCATTTGCTTTTATTGCCAAGAGAAGGGGCATTGGAGACGAAGCTGCCCAAACTAACTGAGAGATCTAAGAGATGGGAGAGTCAAGACGGATGGCTCTGCTTCAGGTAAAATCCATTAACTAACTCTTTTAAGTTTCTATTCTAGATTCTTAATATATGATGTGATAAGATTACATTTTGATGTTTTGTAGGATCGAAGAAAAGAGAGGAAGCTTAAGGGAAGAAGTGAGCTGAATCTAATCGTGAAGAAATGGATTTTGATTGCATTACTTGAAGATTGGATTCTTAAGCTACTACTTTGAGTTAGAATAGATTGTTAAGAAATATGAAATAACATAGATTTTCAATTGAATTGCAATGTAAGGACAAATTTTTTACGCAATAAAATAAATTTTGATTTTATCTTATTTATTTACCCTTTCAATGGCATGTATGAAAAATTGATGTTTGAAGGTTTCTATTATTAGCAATAATGGATTTGAGTCTTAATTAGGTCATTTGTGGAAGTGTCAAGAGTTTACCAAATAGGGAGAGTTTCTCGTCGCCCAAGTTTTAATTGGACAGAAACTTGGAATCATACAACTTGGTTGCATGATGAATGAGAAATTTCATATTTGGAAATTCGACTAATCCTTTGACAAAGTGTCAAGTGAAGGATTAGGGGATCGAGTACACTAGGTTGTGCGTTGATCATGTCCACCACAAGAGTGATAAAGATATTCGTTATGATTTACTAAAATTTAGTTAATATGATTATACTTATAAGATTAAGTGTAATTCTGACTTGATTAAAAGAGTTTCAATGAATAGTAGAACGAATAAGGAAGAATCAAGTAGGCAGAAAGATAAAAGTTTCTCTATTCTAAGAAGAAGGGAGAGTGCCTTTTATTGTGTTTTATGATAGGTCTTAATGATTAAGAACCATGTCTCAATTGATCCTCTAAGTGAAACTTAGTGCAATTGCTTGTCTAAGAAGAGGAATCGAGAATTGTAGAAATGGTTAAATCAAGAAGTCAGTCATACTTCGTTCCAATATCATGTCTTAGAGTCAAGATTGTGACTTGAGTGAAAAGTCTTTAGGAGGTTTGTAACACTTATCAAATGTAGAATAAGAAAGCCTCTTATTCTTGTACATTTGAAATTGGTGAGTTGTGATGTCTTGGATAAGACAAAGACGAACTAGAACCAATTTTGTGAAGTGTTTTGTCTTGATAATAACTAAACTAACTGTTGAATATTTGTTTGTCAAGAAATGTTTCTTGACAAGAGAATCATATATGGCAAGAGGTCAGTGGGAGTTTTAATGATCTTGAAAAAAGGTTTCAAGAACAAATCAAGAATAAACCTTATCATCACTAGCCCACGACTTGAGGTTTACAACCTATCGTGTTGACATTATTTTGTTTCTGTGCCATCATCACTAGCCCACGACTTGAGGTTTACAACCTAACATTTGGGACTTATTGATATAAGTTCTTAATTTTTTAGACACGCATATGAGCTATCTAAGGAAAAGGTGTATAAGTTTAAGAAGCTTAGATAAAGGCTTATCGAAGCATCTGGTATTAGAAATATGAATTTCAGAAATTCAATAGGCATTATTTTCTGGAAGTTCAGTTGTTTTCTGAATACATGTCAAAGCTAGTGGGAGCATAAGTGTTATGCTTATATGATAATAATCATCATGTTAGTGGGAGAATAAGTGTTATGTTTGGATGATTATTAAGGCAAGTATTGCAAGTTAGCAGTATTAATTATAGAAAAAAAAAGATTCAATTTGCAAAGTTGCATGGGTTGAAAAGATGTTTTGCTATAATTAAGGGAGAGAATATTATACTTCGTTTCAAAATCTAAAGCATAGATTGAGAAATTTTAATAAATATAGTCAAAGGATACATAGTGTGTTCTCAAATTTCGATTATGATTACGGCATCCCTCTTCATAGTTCGAATTCTGAGAACGTGACACATAAAATATTATAACAGAAGATTGATAAAGTATCATATATTTATGTAAGACATTATGCATTGTGTCCCATACGCTTCAGGTATAGGATCGATTGCAAATGCTATAATATTTGATCATTCTGAAATTTTCCAAATGTCTAGTGCATTAAGAGGGAAAAAGGACTAGAATCGGTTTTGACTAAAATAATTAAACAACTATCAAAGGACGATCCAAAGTTCACTGAGGATTGGTCACTTGTGAGTAGTTGGAAGTATGGTATTGGATGGACCATATCGATATTATTATGAATAGATAAGATTCTATTAAGAATGAGTTGTCATATGGCAAATATGGAAATATTTCCATATTGGGAGTTGGATATTGAGAGTCTATGTCTAGATTAGAAAATTTTATGCAAGAAAGATGTTCAAAGGAATGTACTTTGAATGTGAGACTTCACGTCTATGGAATTGTCTTGTAACAATTTCCGATAAGTACTTTGTAATTTCATTTGCCAAGTCTTGGTGACTTTTGTGCTATGACTTTGCGAAAGGATCGTTGCATAAAATGTTAGAATCTAGCATATTCTAGTAGTGGCAAGAACCTTGTGCTCTAACACTAATGATAAGGATTGGGAATTATGAAATGAACATCATTGGAAAAAGTTTTTCAATTGATCTATCTCACAAAGTAGGGACCATAGGAAACATAGTGTGCATGCTTTGTGCATGGGACAGCTATCGTTGTAATTTGAGTAATAAGCTGATTTTCTGAAACATTAAACGATGAATCATGATTAATCAATATGGTGTTTAAACAAAAGTGTTTTATTTACTCCCACAAGTTTGGGGCCATATAGGATTAAGTATTATTGTTGTGTTTCAGTTTGCATGTTTTGACTTCCAGAATAACTGGGTTATTCGAACCTCCACAGTAGGTCATATGTTGGAAGTAGGTATGAAGCAAGACTGTCATGAAGAGTTTGTAGATTATCTGAAGAGTTTAGACATAGCATAAGTTTGTTTCATAGTTCATGAGTGCTTTGATAAGATTAGAGTATTAGATTAAACCCACGCTCATGAGAATCACTTTATGGATTTTATCACGAGTGATTGTGAGATGATAATATTGTATATTCTTGAAACCGAGACGTGTGAGTTGTTATATGTTGGTCGATTGCACATTGATAATAAGTAAACGCACTAGTAACTTGGTGTTATAAAACTTATTGTTGTGTGTGATTCAATTAGTGAATGCAATCAAGCATATGAGTCGAAGTTTATCCATTCCTTTTACCCAAAGTAGGATAAAAGAAATATTTGTGGGCCCCTCGATGATTTAGTGATGACACCTAAGCACTTGGCCAAGCCAGGACTAAGTTGATGTGTTCAATTGTATTCTGTTGTCAGTCGTCATAAATCAGAAATCGGGAAACAGTATAGAGAGAATGATTGAAATTCATGTCTTATGTCTATAAAATATCTTGAGAATGGAGGAATATATAATCCATTATCTAAAGGACATGCTATCTGATAAGATTAGAGTTAACAGCGGCTTTTGAAAGCTACGGTTGCTGATCAGGTTCTGAAATCGTCCGAAAAATAGTTATTAGACTTATCCAAGTGGGAGAATGTTGGATTAGTGTCTAAGTCCATAACTATTTTGGTATGTACTTGACCCGATTATGAGCATGGTCCTTTTGGGTTGCCTTCACCATAGCAATATGTAGGATGAATTAAGGAGAGAAAGGTTTTATTATGATTTATTAATATATTATGAGAATAATATATTAAAGGAGAAATCATATTGTTTAATTAATATTAGTTAAGAATTAATTTTGTGGCTAAAAGAGATTAATTAAACTTAAGGGACTTATTATGTAATTATAAGATAATTACATAGATGGGCTTATGGACTCCATAGAAGGCGGAGTAGACGAATTCTATGGGAAAACCCATTAGAAATCGTCCAAGGCTTCTAAAGAAGGAGTCAATGGGCTGCATAGGGCTTAAGCAGTCAAATTAGGGTTTCCTTGTCAGATAACCCTAATTGCCTAAGTATATAAGGATCCCTTAGGCACCAAATACGTGGGCAACTTAAGGATTAGGGTTTCTAGCCGTTTTTGGTGTCTCCCTCTCTTCTCTTGTTCATCCAAGTTGCTTAGTGGTGTTTGTGACTCCATTAGAGGTGCAACACTTGAGGCACTAAGCTTTCTAAAGCTAAGGATTGATTGTTATTGCTACATAACAATCAAGGTAATATCTAAACCCTAGTTTATTTGTTAATTTGATCATTGGTATGCCAGATCTAGGGTTTGTGAGTCTTGGAAGTTATTTCATGTTCAAAGTAGAAAATCCAAATCCAAGGAATTAGGGTTGCATGAACACCATAGGATTGATGTTATGCTCAAAACCCATCATATCGTTCATACCTAAGTTCCTCATTTTCTCTCTTTCCTAAATAAAATTCTTCACATAAAAATTTGACAGTGTTAATACAAGTTTGAGAATAAGAAATTTCACTCACCTCTGGCTTTGCATGCTCTAGATTGTTCTGCACCATAAACGTGAATTGCATTTCCATCATCTCCGCCTTTGGGTCCACTTTCAGAATTCATTCCCCAATTGTTTTTTCCTGTCTTCTTGGAAAATTGTTTTGCCCTGAACACCGCCATAACAATTTGCCATATGATGTCCATATCCTCAACATCTTTAGGATGAATTTGATCCAGATCAGCAAAAGATAGTTGAGGAGGAAGCTCGCCAGCCACGAAGGCATTGTAGCTGTTGACCAGACAAGTAGCAAGAGCCAAGTTTTCATCATTTTCCTTGAGAACAGGAGCTGAAACAGGTGCTTTTGAAGAGGATGCAATTTGAGAATGATACATTGACAATTGAACATTTTGCGTGGATGGAGTGACATAAGAGAGTGATTGAGGAGCAACAAATGGTTGAACTTGTGTAGTGGTAAAGGATGAAAATGCATTGTTAGATTGAATCCTGAGGTTGGCAGTTGAGTATGAATTTACATGATTAGTCTCCCTTTGCTTGTCGTGAAGATCACATGCTTTGATAATGGCCATTATTTCAGCCAGACTGAGTCGATTAAGATCATTTTTTTTCTTAATGACAGCAACATTCAAATCCCATGCCTTTGGAAGGGAATTCAATAGTTTCTGATTGATTTCAGATATTGGCAATGAAATCCCAGCCGAACTCATTTCTGTGGCCAATGTGATGAATCGTTGAAGTTGAGCTTCCATGGTTTCTCCAAGAATGTAGTTGAACATATTGAATTTTTACCTGAGCAAATCCTGGCGACTTTCTTTCATGTCCTCATTGCCTTCATAAACCTCGATTAGTGCCTCCCACAGAGCTTTTGTAGAAGTATACTCTCGGAAACCCTAAGCAATCTCTGGTGACAGAGCCATAGTAAGTGTGGAAAGTGCTTTCTCTTGTTGTTCAACTTTATCAAAATCTTCCTCAGAATATTCTTCAATATTCTTATCAATAATTGTTCAATTCGGTAGAGTTGTGGTGATTTGGATTGGTCCTTTTAAGATACTTCTCTAGATTTTGAAGTCTTTCATTTTAATGTATTTCTCCATTCCGTATTTCCATTCTGGGAAACCCTCAGCAGATAACAGTCTTGGAATGCATGTAGTTGTTCCCATAATGGAGTCAAGTTCTTGATGAATGGTGTTTTGAGATTCCATTGTTTTTGTTTTTCTTGATTTTGATTTTTTTTATATTTTCTAAACAACCAAACTAACAAAGAAAATACAGTTGAAATGGTTCAATGACCAAAAGGGTTTACGACCGTATATGGATCACGACTGTACACTCTTAACGGCTATATACAACAGTTCACGGTCGTACACGGTCATGAATGAAGTTTCACGGTCAACGAATGAAGGTTTCTCAGTCAAGAATGGATCACAATCAAAATTCAGTTCACGATCAAAAATTTTGAATGGTTCACAGTCGTAATCACTTTAACAGATTCAACTGTAAACTCTTAGATTTCGATGGAAATAGCAGATTTTGATCCTAATAGCCTTGAATCCTCGAACAAATGTAGAAATCCAACAATCAAGCTTGAATCAAACAAGAAAACGATGAGAATCCTTGGGTCGTAAACACAAAAAAAGAGTTTGACACCGGATTGGCTATAATACCAATTCTAGAGTCCCAAATCCAGGAGCCAAACCAGTGATCAAACAAAATCAATCATTCAAACAGTGAACAGAACAAGAACAACAAGAAGAAGAAATTGATCAAGCGATGCACACGATATATTGCTAGGCCGCAAACACGTCTGGTACATCATGATTACACACACTTACACTGTGAACGTTCTGACAACCTCACTGACACAAAACTGACACACATCTATTTATAGGCAAAAGCCAACAACAAACTAGGTTCACGGCCGTGAATGCAGAGTCCCAAATCCAAGAACCAAACCAGTGATCAAACAAAATCAATCAATCAAATAGTGAACAGAACAAGAAGAAGAAGAAGAAGAAATTGATCAAGCAATGCACACGATATATTGCAAGGCCCCAAACACATCTGGTACACCTTGATTACACACAGTTACACCGTGAACTCTCAGACAACCTCATTGACACAAAAGTGACACACATCTATTTATAGGGACAAGCCAACAACAAACTAGGTTCACGGCTGTGAACACCTACACAGCCGTAAACACACACAAACAATAGACCAAACCGACCAAGACTTATACATAAAGAGCCTAGCCCAAACCACATAAATATTACATATCAAAAAACTGGGGTGTTACAGTTCACTATTGTAATTTTTCCATTGATGAATCAGCCTGATTTTGGAATATAAGTTAAAATCATGTCAAAGCTTAATACAATGTGATTCCAAGTCCTACAACATATAACAGTACTTTCTCACATATTAAAGAGTTTCTTATATTCTATTACTAGGTTATAACCCGTGTACTACACGGGAAAACATAAAATAACTTTGAAAGTTAATAAATCTTAAAATAATAATACATTTCTCAACAGCAGTGTGAACAATAGCAACAAAATAAAACACAACCATTATGATGAGATTAAAACTTTGCTTCTCCGTCTTTCAGCAAGCGATTCTAATCTGTACTTGAAATTATATAAATGGTAACAAATGTTAGTTGACATTCCAATATAGCAATGTACTTCTAGTAATCTTTCAAACAACAACCTAATCATTTTAATAACTGACTTCATCTCTTTGAATTAACCTTTAGCAACACCAACCGGTCTTCATGTGGCAACAATCAAATAAAATTTCAACATTTTACATATTACACAAAGAAATTGAATGATTAAATGTTGATTCCACGCTTTTATTTTCAAATACTTCTTCAACAATGTTCTTCAATTTCAAATGTGCTTATGATCTCTAAAATTTGTCATTTTTCTTATTACACAATGCAACATATTAGATATCAATAAGGAGGTCATTTATTGTAGGGTTCTAGAAAGAAAAATAATATTGGTAATTAAAAATGGCAATAGAAAATCAAAGATTTATAAATTCTCATTAAATTAATAAGATATATGTTTTGTTTAAAATATTAAAGCAACAAAATTAAATTTTAACAAACTGTTCAGAAAAAAAAATAGATTTTGTTCATTTTAATCATATTACATAAACAATATTTGTTGTACATTAGAATTTTCAAAGTTTATCTAAAGGTAAATGATTCATTTAAAAAATATTATGATATAAAAAAAATGATGTATTTGGAAAAGAAGCCTCTTTTAGTGATTGATATATATAGACAGGGTAATTTTGTAATGAAAATACACAAAATAACGAATGCACATGTTGTAACAGTAAGAAGATTGAAGATTGAATGCAATAATAAACCAATATGTAAATGAAATATTTTAAAATATAACAACCAAAATGGATGTGTTGGATAATATATCAAATAAAAATTAAGGGTTCTTCTTTGACCTCGAAAGTCAAGTTAAAATCTCTTATTTTTTAAAAGTGTTTTTAGGTCAAAGCTGGTCATTTCAAATGAAAAAACTAACAAACACAAATAAGATCCAAAGATAACTACTTTAAAGTTGTTTAAGGCCTGCCAAGTTTTTTACACTAAGAGTGTTGGATGCTTATCGGTCTCCCTTAAAAATATGATTTCAAAGGAGTACTAAAACCATGATTTTAAAGGAGTAATAAAAAAGTAAAACCAATAATTTAAAGTAGTAATAAAAAAGTATCTGATAGAAATCTAGATGATTCAAGGTCTTCCAATAGCTCAAAAGCAAGTGTTCATGGTGTTTGAACACCAAAAAGAATTATGTTTTACAGTCCAAGAACAGTAAAATAATGATGCATAATGCTTTTTGTAGTAGGCTGCAATAAAAAAAAGTTATTTTCTATAAAGTAAGATGCTATAAAATGTTATTTTTAGTCCAAAGATCATAATAAAAACCTTAGTCATAAACGTATAAAAATATGGCTTAGATCCACACATATTATATAGTAAAACAATAGTTACCTCATATTCACGTTTGGCTGCTATATGTTTTCTGTCATAAACATATGACATTCTTAGATGATCGAAGTACCTGCACAAGAAGTCAATGATCAACTTAAATTGTGTATAGTCTAGATAGGAAAATTAAAATTGTATGGTTATGAAAAAAAAATGAGGAAAATAAAAGTGTTGGTCACTAATTATAGATGGAATAAAATATTTAAAAAGAGAATATGACCAAATTATAAGTCAAATTTGTAGGAAGACCTAGAAATGGTTCCACATTCAACTCCTTTGTCATTCTATGAGATGAATTCACCAAAGAACAATTTAACAAACATCCATTTCATCTTCTCTTCTTCAAAGAAGTCTCAAGTGCAAAGATTAAAATGTAAACTTATAGAAGTCAAAGTAAGAGTCCCTCCCATAGTAAGTTTTTTAATAGATAAACATAAAAAACCCCTTATATACTTTATCCTAGGAAACAAAAAGAGCTCATGAGATTCTCATATTAGAAATCAAATGCAACTTTATAACATCTAATCATCCCTCCTTTTCATGCATTATGGCATGATCTGTTAAGGAAAGACTTCTGTGAAAATTCAATTGCTCTTATACACTTTCTCACTCTGACCATCCATCTATTCATCTTTCTAGCAGCAGACCCTGTGTATGAAATTCAAATTATAGAAAACTTTGTAGAAGTTACCTCTATTAATGAGGAATGTATCAAGTGGTCTATTGTTGACTTCGTGAGGAATTTTTTGTTGGATTAATGTCTAAGTCCATAACTATATTTGCTATGTATTTGACCCGACCCGGCATGGTCCATTTAGGTTGCACTTCACCGACACAATTTAAATGGATAGTCTTTTGAGAATAGTATATTTATGATTTATATTAATATATTATAAGTTCTAATATATTAATATGGAATCATATTATTTAATTAGTATTGATCAAGACTTAAATTAGAATTAATTAAGTGATCAGAATGAACTAATTAAATATGGACTCTTATATATATGGAAAGGGCCAAGTTCATTTAGGTTGGGCTAAGCTTTCATGGATAGTCCATGGAGTGTTTAACCCATAGGTCATATGAAATGAAAGGTCACGGGTTTAACCCTACTCTCCATAATATATAAAGATGTCCTTGGTTGGTGAAATTGGCACTAGTGTGGGTACACTAAGAGGGCTAGCCGATTTCACTAGAGAGAACCAAAGTATCCATATTCTCTAAAGTCTTCCAAGGTGTTTTGGTGATTTGTGATTCCACTTGAGGCTTCCACACTATTGGGGCTAAGCTCTTAAAGCTTGAAGACATCAAGCTACATCAAAAGGTATGTCATCCAACTAGTACTTTGTAGTATAGGAGCTTCATAATATGCTAGTTAGGATTAAAGCCTTGGAAAGTGCTTATTTGCATGTATAATAGAGAAAAAATAGATCCAAGGTTTATAGGGTTGCATGTACACCATAGGAGTGTTAGAATGCTCAAAACCCAACATTTTTACCAACACCTTGTAGGCACATGGATAGAACTCCACAGCTACAGACCCTACAGTAAATAAGATGAAACAAAAAATAACAAATATATTCGATGGACGTAGATAAAACCAAATAACCATACAAAATAAACGATAAAGACTGAATTTAAGAAATTTCTGAAAAAGCTTCATATAGAACATGAACTAGGGGAAATTTTAGATGTTGATTGTTTTCCTTAAAAGAACTGAAGTTTATAAGTCCACCATTCGTTGGGGTGTTTCTCCTTCAATAATAGTTCCATAAGAAAGACTTCTTACCATTGCCTCCTTTTTGTAGAATAAATATACCAATAAAATACCTTTCCAAAAGCACCCTTCAATCGTAAATACAGATTATTTTTGTGAACGACAAATACTCAGTGCGGATACAACTGTGTGTGATTTGAAATCAGAATAAAGGAGATTTGCAAATCGTCTTCATCCAATTTTTTGATCCCAGTTGGGTGGCAAGTATTTGGAGAGACGCCACAGGTTCCTAGCAATATAGCTACTGATAGACTGGAAAAGAGAGGATTAGGGTTTAAAAGAGGAAATAATGAAGAAAGATAAAGGATCGGTGAGAATTAAGGAACGATGATGACACTGGTAGTCATGGAGAGAAGAGGAGTTGTAGTGGAGTAGGAGCGATGGCGATACGAAATTGATTTGGTTTCAAATGGATACTGAATTTGAGGAGTTCAAGAAGGAAGGGTAAAAGAGGAATTAGGGGGAATTTGGGAAAATCACTTAGACGATAGGAGCGGGAAAATTGAGGGGGAGGGCTAAGAGAATACCACGTGGCAAAAATGTACTTATTTATTAGATTATGGGATTCTCATATGGATTTTGGCTTACATAGAGCTTGCTAAGGAGTTGAAGAAGAAACACATGTTCTACAACGATTTTAAGGACATATTTTCTAGATTGCAAATCAATAATGCTTTAATTAGAATGGAGAATTGCACGAAGAACACTAACAAAGTAAAGCAACATATATCCTATATACTTAGACGGTATCTGGAAGTTAGTAGAACCCTTCTTCGAGCCATCAGGTCTTTGTAGAAGAAGTGAAGATAGATACATTCAATACAAGGGTGGGGGGGGGGGGGGGGGAATGTAGAGCTTATGTTTTGTTGTATGTTGAAGAATTCAGTGTGTGCTTTACATTGTAAATCATAATGATGGGTTGTAGTTTGTGTCGAAGGATATGCTCCTTCGATATATCTATATATTTCACTATGCACTTTTGTATATGCTCTTTAATGTCGAAAGCACATTGTACATTTTTTAGTATGTGATAGAACTATAAATAGTGATGTAGTCTATGGTATTTGTATGTACTTTCATACCTTTGGAACTTGTACTTGTGACTACTTCCAGACAGAATATGAGCTGAAACATATTCATTTATATCTTGTGTTCTTTCCTTTTACTAAATTCGACTCCTGATTGAATCCTTATCTCAAAAATATGTGACTCTAGAAACAACCCAAATCTTTCTAGGTTTTGGTATGTTTTGAATTATTGGTTGGTATGTTGTTTTTTTCTTTTTAGCAAGCTCGATAACCAGTCCATGTTGTGAATTTATTCCTACTTTCTCTTTAGTATCTGGCAAGAGATGATAAAGGTCTATAAGAGATTTGTTTGATTTGGACATTAAATTCGTATACTAATTAACCATAACTATTCAAAAGATATGCATGATAAATTTAATAACGAATTGTAGACTGATATGGAAATCAAGTCTCTCAAGATCATCAATGTAGCCTTTCGTTTTCCGAATATGATTTTTAATTGGCGACAAAATTGCAAAAATGGTCCCTGTGGTTGGCAAAATTATGTGGTTTTGATCCAAAAAGTTTTGGTGGTGCACAAATGGTCCAAAATTGGACCTTTTTAGTGCTTTTGGTCCCTATCAACTTAAAAAGACTATTATACTCTCACATTTGCTTTTTTATATTTATGTTAATATTTTTAATTAATTAAAAAAAATCCCAGCCACCCGATATATCTCTATCCCTTCATTTGGGTTTGCCTTTCAAGAACTCAAGAACATCATATAAACATAAACAAATAGTGAAGAAAATGTGTATCTTCATAAACACAAACATACATCAGATTTTATGGGCTATTCTAAAAACATATACTCACATCATATTTTCTGGGCTTCTTCACTACACACTTATGAACATACATATTCAAGAACAACACATGTCAGTGGAGGAGTTTTCCAGATCGATGCTAGGATTTTTCTGAATGCCACCACCTCGATCTCCACCTAGAAATCAGTGGACGATGGTTAGTTCTAGGGTTTTAAATCAGAGGACTTTTCCAAATCAGCACTAGGCTTAAGGCTTCGACGGTGGTGGTGGTAACTTTGATATATGAAAAATGAAGATATCATCACCATCATCTTTTGATGACCCCCAATCTTAGAACTTCACACAGACATCATCAATTTTTCCTGGTTTCATCGATTTCAGATTATCAATTTCAATGGATGGAAGATCAATTTTTGCTGATGTAAATCCAATTTGCACCTGTTCACATGGGACTTTGCTTTCCCAATCTTGTTCAAGGCAACCATTCAAAATGACATATGAGAGAACTATACACATACGCTTGAAGCTTATCATCACTCATCCATGGAGGCAATGAAGGGGTTTCCATGTGATCAATAATCTCAATTCCAGGAGTTGCTACCAGTACATCTCCATGGTTGACGAGCAAAAACTTATTGAATACAGTCAAACAATCGTATTTCACAAAAACCCTCGTTGCTCTTTCTAAATCCTAGGTTAATTTCCTAAACTTTACAAAATCAATTATTTCCTTGACTTGATAAGGCTGGAACAGACTCAGATGCTAAGCGAATGTTGGGACTTTTATTGGATTAGTGTCTAAGTTCATAACTATTTTGGTATGTACTTGACCTGATTGTGAGCATGGTCCTTTTGGGTTGCCTTCACCAAAGCAACTTGATAGGATGATTTGTAGAGAAATAGATTAATTATGACTTATTAATATATTATATGAATAATATATTAAAAGAGAAATCATATTATTTATTTAATATTAGTCAAGAATTAATAGGAATTAAATTTGTGGCTAAAAGACATTAATTTAATAAAGGGGGCTAGAACTGTCAATTGTGTGATAGTTAGATATTGGGCTAATGGGCTCCATAGAGGTTGGAGTGGAAAAAATCTATGGGGAAACCCATGAGAATTCGTCCAAGGCCTCTAAGGAGGGAGTCCATGGGCTGCTTAGGGCCTAAGCAGTCAGATTAGGCTTTCCTAGTTCAAAACGTAGTAGTCTCACTATATAAAGACCCCTAGGGCACCAAAAACGTGGCTAAGCATTCCTTTGAGTTTCTTGGACGTTTTGGTGCCTGCTTCTCCTCTCCTAATTCATCCTCATGCTCTTGGTGTTTGTGAGGCATTAGAGGTGTGACACTTGTGACACTAAGCTTTCAGAAGCCAATTACAAGAAGGAATAGATTGTTATTGCTATATAACAATCAAAGGTAAGATCTAAACCCTATATTATGATAATATTGATTATTGTATGCTAGATATAGCGTTTATGGCTTTGGATGAATATTGCATTTTCATTAGATAAACTAGAACCAAAGCTTTAGGGTTTGCATGTACACCATAGGAATGATGTCGTGCTCAAAACCCATCAGTGGTATCAGAGAACATGATGGTTTATTCTAATGTATTTGATGCAAAGTTTTTTCATTCATAGCTGAAAAATTTTGTTTTTTCGAATTAAACCAGATTCACGTCGTGAACATACTGTTCACCTCGTGAACCTAGTCTGACAGCATGATTTCGAAAAGTTTGCCTTAATTTTCTTTGGATAATTACCATAAATTGTTTTTTCAAATAAAAATCAGATTTTCCAATTTTAGTAATTGATATCCTAATCAAATTAATGGATAATTGTCAAATTTAAGATAATTACTTGTTTTATATGATAAAGATTAATTATTTGTATTTTTGATTTGAATTATCTTGAAAGAAATTGAATTAGGTCAAATTTAGATAATTGCCAATTATTTGATTAATTTTAATTATTTGTAATTTGATCTAGATAGTTTTGAAATGTTTCAAAACTTGCCCTCAAGTTTTGGAAGTCAAATTTTTTTATTAAACTTTAATTTTGAAATATTTAAATTCTAAACCCTAATGTTTTGAAATGTTTCAAAACATGCCCTCAACTTTTGGAATTTAAATTGTTTTTGACTAAAAGTTTAATTTTTGAAATTTTAAATTCTAAAAACCTAGTTTTGAAAAGTTCAAATTACACCCTTATGTTTTATTAAGTTAATTAACAGTATAATTAAAAGTTAGTTAATAAATTCATGATGATATGGGTTATTTTTCATTAAATTAAAAGTGTAGTTTATAAAATTAAACCACCTAGTATTTTAAAGGTGTAAAATACACTCTTATACTATATATAACATTAAAAGGCTAATATTATATATGTATAACTTAAACTGCTAGTCTTACTGTTAGTAGGCCTCATTTACAAGGCGAATCTATAAGGGGGGGTATAAGGTTATGGCCTATAAAATGGCCGTTTAATGCGTGTCCACTCTCACCCACCGCTTCCTTGATTGGTGGAGGGTCATTAGCTGAACGGATAGGATAGGGAAAAACCTCTCCTCATTAAAAGAATAATGAATGTTAAAGTAACTAAATGTTTTACAACAAATTCCCAATCTTAGTTACTTTAGGCAAAAGTGAATTGATGCAATTCCATGAAATTACACTTTGTACCGTTGCTAAGCCGTTAGTGGAGCATGTGTGGTTAACCGGGACACTAATTGGGTGCTAAGCAAAGATGGAGAAGGATGACTCGATGTTTATCATAGTTCGGTGGAACGTGTGTGGTTAACTGGCACATCGAATAGGTGACTGTAACATTGTGGGCACCATGTACATTTGTGTGGTTATTCACACCCTATTTTGTGATCCTCGGCATCCCAGTCACAAATCGAGGGGCATATCGAGATTTAAACATGCCATTGAAAAGTTCAATAAATCTCAAAAGATCTAGGAGTTTCCAATACATTTAAAACTTAACCTTATTTTTCGTTTTTCATGGTGGAAATTGATATATCTTCATTTACCTACCTTCAAATATTCTGCAAATTGGATTACGGCATCCCTCTTCCAGTTTGTAGAATATTGTGTTGGGTCGTAGCCTTAATAGCTCGTTTGAGTGTTTTATTAAGGACTCAATCAACTAACTTGAATTTTTCTCCCATTTTATAAATGTCAAAGTCTGACAACTATGGTCTTCCTGAATCCATTGAAAAAGTTTTCCACGTGAAGATGATGTTCCATGATTGGATTTTGGAAATGGAAATCAAGCTTCACTTCCTCCACCTCCTCCAATAATTCTCCCTGGCCCACATGTTCGAATACTTGAAGAGTTCAAGGTCACTGAAGCCCTATTGGCAATAAGACACAAAGATGGAAAGTCTGTGTGTAAACATATCTTAAAGATGAAGTCACACATTGATAGGTTAAGGATGTTGGTGTCGATGTCTCAAGGAAGTTGGTTGTTGACTTAGTTCTTCAATCACTTCCCGAATCATATGGTAAGTTCGTTAGAGAGTACTATATGATGGACCACGACATGACCCTTATTGATTTGACTTATTTGCTTATTATTGTTGAATCAGAAATGATTTGGTGCACTGGTCGAGCAAATTGCTCTGATAAATCAACATCCTAACCTTCTACGGGCAATGGCAACATTGGAAGTCCAAAAAAGTTTTCTCTACGTAAGAGAAAGTCTGAGTCTGAGATAGTTCCGTGTACCATTCCAGAAGAGTCCATATGTTTCTACTGCTAAAGGAAGGGGCATTGGTTACGAAGCTGCCCTGACTACCTGAGAGATCTAAAAGATAGGAGAGTCAAGATGTATGACTCTTCTTCAGGTAAAATCCACTCTCTACCTCCCTTAAGTTCCTATTCGGATATTCTTAATACATGATGTGATAAGATTACATTTTGATGTTTTGAAGGATCGAAGAAAAGAAAGGAAGCTTAAAGGAAGGAGCGAGTTGAGTCTGATCGTGAAGAAATGCATTACGATCGTATGGATTCGATAATCACATTTTTGAGCTGCTACTTAGACTTATGATAAATTGCTTAGGAATATGTAATAGCATAGTTTTCATTTGCATTGTAAGGATATATTTTCCGCAATAAAATAAATTTTGATTTTGTCTTATTTATATTTCCTTGCAATGGCAATTGTGAAAATTGATGTCTATGTGTTTCTATTAAAAGCAATATTAAATGGATGTGATTCTTAGTTATGTTATTTATGGTAATTTTGTAATTTTCTAAGTAAGGAAAGATTCCCATCGCCCAAGTTTTAATTGGACAAAATCTTGGAATCATATGATTTGAATCATGTGATGTATGGAAATCTTGGTACTTAAAAATTTTAAAGCTAACTCCTTGACAAAGAGTCAAGTGAAGGACTAGGAGATCGAGTTCACAATGTTGTGCACTGGTCAAGTCTACCATAAATAACAATAACATTATTCGTCATGATTTACTAAAAGTCTAGTAAATGTGGTTATACTTACAAGATTAAGTGTAATTCATAATCATTGAAAAGTTTCAATGAATGGTAGAACGAATAAGTAGAGTCAATGAAGGCAGAAAGATAAAAAGTTTCTCCAATCTAAGAAGAAGGGAGAGTACTTTTGTATCTTGTTTTATGATTGTCTTGCTAATCATAGGAACCATATTACAATTCATCCTCTAA
The DNA here is from genome assembly GCF_051521515.1 of Lactuca serriola. Lineage (NCBI taxonomy): Eukaryota > Viridiplantae > Streptophyta > Magnoliopsida > Asterales > Asteraceae > Lactuca > Lactuca serriola. Next base: position 286,659,893 of record NC_136411.1, read on the forward strand.
AGACACCTTAGTGCACTAGTTTGGTTAAGAAGAAGGATCAAGAATTGTTGTAGTGGTTAAGTCAATAAGATGTATCGTACTTCGTTCCAAAATCAAGTCTTAGAGTCATACTCCAAGATTATGACTTGAGTGACATAATTTAAGTATGAATGTTCTTACATTTGCACATTTTGGTAAGTTGTGATGTCTTGACTAAGACAAATACCAACTAGTACCAAATTACATGTAGGTTTTGTGTTGATATAGACACACACTAACTCTTGAATATTTGTTTTGTCAAGAAATGTTTCTTGATAAGAGAATCTAATATGTCAAAAGGTCAGTAGGAGTCTAAAGATTTTGAAATGTTTCAAGAACTAATCGAGAGTAAACCTGTTGTTAATTACTAGCACACGACTTGAGGTTTCTAACCTATCGTGTTGACATATTCTTGTTTCTGTGCCATTCCAGTTTGGTCAGCTATGCATGTGAGTTCTATGAGTTCTCAATAGGTTGCATAGGGGTAACGCACCTTAATCAATGGAAAGTACATTCAAAGGTAGGGATGAGCTGCTCAATAACTTGGAAGCAATGGTAGGACCCTTGATGGCAAGAAATTAAGAATGGACACATTCGATCCATAAGAGTTTAGATTTGTCACAATTATTATCTTATGATTATGGTTATAACAAATTCACATGGATAGGAACACATACACCACAAAATCTAAGTGTCATAAGGTTTCTCTCCTTCATGAAAATGATTGTGAGGAAACACATTCACTAAGAGAGATTTTGAAGATATCATTATGTAATTTGCATTTCTCAAATTCCATTATCATTATGACATCCCTCTTCATAGTTCGAATTGTGGGAAAAGGCAAATGGGTCTGAGCACTTTAGACTTATTGTTATAAATTCTAAAATTGTTTTAACACACATATAGGTTATCTAAGGAAAGGTGTATGAGTTCGAGAAGCTTAGATAAAGGCTTATCGAAGCGTCTCGGTTTCAGAAATTTGAACTTTTGTAAATAAAGTCAATAAGTATTGGTTTCTAGAAGTACAACTAATTTCTGAATACATGTCAAAGCTAGTGGGAGCATAAGTGTTATGCTTGGAAAAGATATAATTATCATGTGAGTGGGAGCATGATAATTATGGTAAGTATTGCGAGATAGCTATATTAATTATAGAAAACAAAAGGTTCAATTCGCAAAGTTGCAAGGGTTGAAAAGTTATTTTGCTATAATTAAGGGAGAGAATTTTATACTTCATTTCAGTTCTAAAAGCTTGGATTGATTTTTATCTGATTTAGTCAAATAAAACTAAGATTGTGTTCTCAAATTTGATTATGATTACGGCATCCCTCTTCATAGTTCTAATTTTGAGAACATGGAAAATAGAGATATTGTAGCAAAAGACTGGTCAAGTATCACGTCTTTATGTAAGACATTATGAATCGTATCACATATGCTTCGGGTATAGGATCGATTGCATATGCTATAATATTTGCGTGTTCTAAAAATTTTCCAAATGCCTAGGGCATTAAGAGGGAAAAAAGATTGGAACCAGATATGACTAAAGGTAATTAATCAACTGTCCAGAGGACAATCTAAGGGTCGCTAAGGATTGGTCGCTTATGAGCAGTTGGAAGTATGGTAATGGAAGGACCATACTGACATTATTATTATTAGATATGATTCTATTAATAATGAGTTGTCATATGCTAAATATGGAATTGTTTCCATATTGGGAGTTGGACTTTAAGAATCTCTATGTAGATTAGAAGATTTTATGCAAGAATGATGCTCAAAGGAATGTACTTTGAATGTGAGACTTCACGTCTATAGAATTGTCTTGCAACAATCTCCAATAGATGACTTTGTAATTTCATTGGAAATGTCTTTGTGACTTTGGCACTATGACATTACGAAAGAATCGTTGCATAAAATATTAAAATCTAACATATTCTATAAGTGGCAAGAATTTGGTATTCTCACACTTGTGGTAAGGATTGGGAATTGTGAAATGAGTGTGATTGAAAATGTTATTCAATTATACTATTTCACTAAGTAAGGACCATAAGTAAACATAGTGTGTATGCTAAGAGCATGTGACAATTGTTGTTATAATTCAAGTAATAAGTTGATTACCCGAAACATTATACTAAGGGTAATTAATCAACTGTCCAGAGGACAATCTAAGGGTCGCTAAGGATTTGTCGCTTATGAGCAGTTGGAAGTATGGTAATGGAAGGACCATACTGACATTATTATTATTAGATATGATTCTATTAATAATGAGTTGTCATATGCTAAATATGGAATTGTTTCCATATTGGGAGTTGGACTTTAAGAATCTCTATGTAGATTAGAAGATTTTATGCAAGAATGATGTTCAAAGGAATGTACTTTGAATGTGAGACTTCACGTCTATAGCATTGTCTTGCAACAATCTCCAATAGATGACTTTGTAATTTCATTGGAAATGTCTTTGTGACTTTGGCACTATGACATTACGAAAGAATCGTTGCATAAAATATTAAAATCTAACATATTCTATAAGTGGCAAGAATTTGGTATTCTCACACTCGTGGTAAGGATTGGGAATTGTGAAATGAGTGTGATTGAAAATGTTATTCGATTATACTATTTCACTAAGTAAGGACCATAAGTAAACATAGTGTGTATGCTAAGAGCATGTGACAATTGTTGTTATAATTCAAGTAATAAGTTGATTACCCGAAACATTATACAATGAATAATGTGTAATCAATATGGTGATTAAATAAAACGAGTTTCATTTATACTCAAAAGTTTGGGGCCATATTGGGTTCGATTATTCTTGTGTTTCACTTTGCATGTTTTGACTTCCTGAATAATAAGATTATTCGAACGTTTCACAGTCGCTCATACTTTGGGAGTAGGTATGAAAGAAGATTGTCATGAATTGGTTTGTAGATTGCCTAAAGTGTATTAGACATAGAAAATGTTTGCTGCAAATTTCATGAGTGCTTATGAATATGATTTCAGCATTGAACTAAACTCACGCTCACTTGGATCGCTTCATGGAATATCAAGAGTAATTGGTGAGACGATATTATCTTATTTTCTTAAAATCGAGATGTGTGAGTTGTATCTTGAGAGTCAGTTACACATTGATAATATGTAAACGCACCAGTAACTTGGAGTTATAAAATGTATTGTTGTGTGTGATTTGGTGAGTGAGTACAAGCGAGCATTGCGTCGAAGTTTATTTGTTCCTTTTACACAAAATGGGATAAAATCGATATATGTGGGCCCCTCGATGATTTAGTGATGACACCTAAGCGCTTGGCCAAGCCGGGACTAAGTTGATGTGTTCAATTGTAGTCTGTTGTCAGTTGTTATACATCGGAAATCGGGGAAACACCACAAGAATAGAGAGTATGATTTAAATCCATGTCTCACTTCATACGATATCTAGAATGGAGGAATATATGACCCCTTATCTAAAGGATACGCTTCTGATAAGATCAGAGTTGACAACGGCTTTTAACAGCTATGATTGTTGATCAGGTTTGAAGTCATACACATAATAGTTGTTAGACTTATCCAAGTGGGAGATTGTTGGATTAGTGTCTAAGTCCATAACTATTTTGGTATGTACTTGACCCGATCATGAGCAAGGTCCTTTTGGGTTGCCTTCACCAAAGCAACTTGATAGGGTGATTTGTGGAGACAGAGATTAATTATGATTTATTAATATATTATATTAATAATATATTAAAAGAGAAATCATATTGTTTAATTAATATTAGTCAAGAATTAATAAGAATTAATTTTCTGGCTAAAAGACATTAATTAAATAAAGGGGGATGGAACTGTCAATTGTGTGATAGTTGGATATTGGGCTAATGGACTCCATAGAGGTTGGAGTGGACGAAATCTATCGGGAAACCCATGAGAATCCATCCAAGGCCTCTAAGGAGGGAGTCAATGGGTTACTTAGGGCCTAAGCAGTCAGATTAGGGTTTCCTAGTTCAAAACCCTAATACTCTCACTATATAAAGACCCCTAGGGCACCCAAAAACGTAGCTAAGCATTCCTTGGAGTTTCTTGGACGTTTTGGTGCCTCCTTCTCCTCTCCTAAGTCATCTTTTTGCTCTTAGTGTTTGTGAGCCATTAGAGGTGTGACACTTGTAGCACTAAGCTTTCAGAAGCCAATTACAAGAAGGAATAGATTGTTATTGCTACATAACAATCAAATATAAGATCTAAACCCTATGTTATAATAATATTGATTATTGTATGCTAGATCTAGGGTTTATGGCTTTGGATGAATATTGCATGTTCATTAGACAAACTAGATCCAAAGCTTTAGGGTTTGCATGTACACCATAGTAATGATGTAGTCCTCAAAACCGATCACTTTTATGGATGAGATGTGGTTGCGACGGTTGATTGAAGTGTTTGAGGTGGCGGTGGTCGACGATGGTGGCAGGATGGTGGTGGCGGTGGGTTGAGGTCGATTATGCGATGATGGGTCTTTACAAGATAGAGAGAGAGAGAGAGAGGGAGAGAGGGAGAGAGAGAGAGAGAGAGAGATGGGTAGGGTGGGGTGTTTTTTTGTTTTTTTAATTAAAAAAATAGGGAAATCAATTAAACAAAATTAAAAAAGAATCAGTTAAAGGCATAATCGTCATTTTAGGTAGGGTATGGAAATCAATTAAACATAATAACCTGAGGGACCAAAACCACACAAAATATCTAAAATTGGACCGTTATTTCACCACCAAACTTTTTTAAACCAAAACCACATAATTTTGTCAAACAAAGAAACCATTTTTGCAATTTTGTCTTAATTGGCATACCTTCCAGCATCCAACATATGAGTGTTGACCTCGAGAGATCCGAAAGCTCTCTCGTCATGCCATAGTTCAAAACAATTCTTGAAGATTTTTTTTTATGTCCAAATTTATCCTTCTCAAGGTCTGAGCAATTCATGACATTTAACATATTTGTATTTATATGACTATGTAAGAGTTCGAGTAAAGCTTTTAGTCGATACATTTATATTAATATGCAATTCCAATAAAGTTGTAATCTAGAATATGATTTATTAGACTAAAATCCATATTTCATACTTATTTTCACTTTTTTTAACGGCAAATCTAAACTAGTCTACTACTCCTAATCAACTTCTTTATTCCATCTATGACCACGACGAAACTTTAATCCTCAACCTCAATGAAAAAGAAAAACACCTAATACCGTTGGGCTAGAAGCCATTTGGTATATTTCATCCTATTATGCTTGAGTATCGGCATTGGCTTGTGCACAACACTATTTAGATAGGCAACCATTTTATTAATTGTAATAACATACAACTCTTAGATCTATTTAAAAAAAAAATTTATTACAATTATGTTTAATCATATCCATGCTTAACTTTGGATTGAGTCGATCTTAAATACCGGAGAGGTTCATTATTAACAAGTTTTGTTTAAAAGGATTTGAAATCATCAAAACTAATAGAATTTTATTTTACTCGTAAGGATCCTTTAGTTTTAGTAAAATTGTTTTTCAATTGATTCCTAAATTAAATCGTCATTTCACTTTTAATATTAAAAACTCGCTTTTAACTATCAGTCGAAAACGTGTTTCAATTGACTTGCGTTTTTTGAAAAAACCAAAACATCTTTAATTTATTAGGTTAGGAAAATGACAATTTTCCAAACTTTTAGAAGAACAATTTTTTTTATTACAACATTTAATTCTTTGTATCAATATGCATGACGCTGCTAAAACGTATTTTACAATGATGAGATTTGTATTGCAACGAGCTATAAATACAAGAATGGCCTTGGGCCGATACATACAAAGGTAATTGGCAATACTAATGTAAGGGTACAAATACATATATACGTAGTCAGTTACCCGTAGTTTCATCCGGAGGAAAATTCCGAATGCTCAATATCACATATATACGTTTTAGCAGACATGTCTATATCATCACATAATAATAAAAAATAAAAATATTTATAGTCCAATAGTAACATGTGTACGGTATAAATGTGTTATTTTTTAAGAAGTTAAGGGTTCAAGTCACACTATAAATAAATGAGTAAATTTAGAAATAAAATTACCGGGTGTATGTTAGCCATTTCAAAAAAAAGTGTTTGCAAAACAACGAAACATACAATAACATAGCTCGTAAATCAATATCAAAAACACAAATAAGATGGAATAACTCTCCAATATATTGAGAAAATAACTCAAACCTCAACTAGATTGTGTTACATTCTAAAATCATAACTCGATTCTAACAATGTATATATAGACCTATATTCTATCGACTTGTAGAACAAGACTAGGACTCTTAAAGCTACTTGCTTAAAAACTCATTCTTACTTGATCTCCAAGTCCTACTTGACTTGGGATTCCAACAATCACCCTGGAATCTCTATGTCCTAGAAGATTCTTCAACCCCGATCCGTATTTAAAATATCGGCTCTTCGTTGTCAGTCACCTTCCGAAAAATCACCTTCTTGTAATTTTTGGAGTCGTTTCGAACATTCAGAGGCAAAGTGACCCGGTACGTCACACCGAAAACAAATCACCTTAGATCAGTCTTTTTCCCTATTTTTTGATTTTTGTCACAACAACAATTACAATTTTTGCAATTGGTGGAATTGGGTTGAGTTAAATCAGAATTGGACTTGTGGTGATTCGGCTTACCCTTTTGTGATACCCGATTACATGATTTAGGCCCACTTTACCTGTCAGACCCATTAAACCCTCCTGATCCATGATTACTAGTCGGCATCCCTTTTCCCTTTGTCGATACTTCCTTCGCTACACAAGACAACCAATCACCAGCACCTGAACCACTGCCACCACTGCTCGATGACCACAGAACCTTCGGTTCTTCTCCTCCATCATCAGCGTCCTTTATCCTCTCCTCGTAGGATTTCAACCGCCCAAACACATCCTCGAATCCCACCTTCTTTAGATCAAGGACCTACTCAAAGGTGGCCACGATGTGGATGTATTTCTTGGCAACAACTTGAGGAATTTCTTCACCATCTTTGATTCTTCAATCGTCTCACCAAGTGCTGCCGATTGTGATGAAATTCCAAACAGTTTTCCAACGAAGCTGTCGTTTGATTCCATCTCGGTCATCTTCAACCTGTCGAAATCAAAATTTAGGGTTTGAAGTTGGGCTTCTTTCACCCCATCAGCACCGATGTGCCTTGCTTTAATCAAATTCCAGAGGGTTTTAGCTGATTCAACATCTCCTAGTTGCATAATCAACGATTCCGATATCGCTTGGTAGATCAATCCAATTGCCAGGTAATTTTTTCTTAGTTTTCTTCTGTTCCTGGATCAATTATGGTCCAAGCCTTGTGAATTCTCAATACCACTTTCATCCTTAGTAACCAGACCATGTAATTTGTTGAGTTCAGCATGGGACATGCTATGTTGGTTGAACCAATCTCCTTCACTCTCACCGGAGGAGTGTAACATCCGAATTCCGAGGTATATTATTTTATTCATTTATTTTGAGTTTGGGGAGGAACTCGGCGAGTTTATGCTTAGACTCGCCGAGTAGGATCGCGAGTTCTTATCCGGATTATTGAGCGGGCTCGACGAGTCGACTCGTGGACTCGGCGAGTCCACGCTGTTAAGTGAAACCCTAATTCTCGGGTATGGGACCTATTTAAAGGCTCTTATAGCCTTCAGTTGCGGCTACCAGACTCTAGAGAGAGACCCTAAGAGAGTTAGAGCGTTTGTGAGGAAGGAGATGCCATTTTTGATCCTTATGTTGGTGTTCTTGCAAGAAAAAGGTACCCAAGGCAAGAGGGAGCTGAAGAGAGCTGAAGAGGGTTCTATTCTGTAGATTTCAGAGCTCAGGGACTTCATATTTGAGGTATAGATTCGATCCTTCTTCAGTTTTGGTGTTAACCTTGGGAGTTAGGGTTTTCTAGACCCTTTAGAGGCTCGATTTGATGAGCATGTAGTCCCTTCTCGTATTAAGGCTTTGGATCTGGATCCAAAGAGGTCCAGAGACCTTAACCCTTTGATCTTTATGATTGATATTGGGAGGCATGAGCTTAGGATGTCATATTTGAGGTTATTTCTTCAAATAGAGTCTTTGGGCCTTTGCATGGGCACCAACTTCTGAACTTTACGTGATTATCATGCTTCGGAAGGTCAGATCTACGGATTAGAGGAACGGATCTGACCTCAGGAGGTCTTTTGAGTTTGAGCATGGCATGAACTCGCCGAGTCCAAGAACAAACTCGACGAGTAGGAGTATGTTCCCCGTAAATCACACAGTTGGTGACTCGCTGAGTTGGGGAAATGACTCGGTGAGTCAGAGGGGATCTAGAGGTCTTGAGTTCACGACTGATCTCGCAGAGTCAAGAGCCGGACTCGACGAGTTAGGACTGGTTGTCCCATGATTCACAATCAGTGATGATTTGAAGAGTAGAGGGTTGACTCAGTGAGTCAGGTGAGGACCAAGAGTGTGAAGGACACGCATGGACTCGCCGAGTCACATTTGTGCACTCGACGAGTCTGGTCAAGGTTTAACCGTTGACTTTTGTTGACTTTTAGGGATTGGTCAACAATTGGACTTATGGACTGTTTGAAGGGTAAAATGGTCTTTTAGCCTTCTTAAAGGACATGAGAGAGAGTCTAGCCTAGCCTGGAGAGCTGTTATTAATTGAGTGGATTGTTTATGTTTTAGGCAGAGGCTAGATCAGTGTACACGCGAGCGAGATATTATCCGAGATATCCGAGGTGAGTCTTCTCACTATACTTTACCTTGAGTGGTAATTAGAGTTATGTAATAGAGTTATTGTATGCTATTTATGTGATATGCTGCACTGCATTATTTCTATATGATTTATGATGTGTGTATATATGTGTATATCAGAGTTAGAACCGGAAGGTTCATAGAGCTAGGACCAAAGGGTCCACAGAGTTAGGGCCCAGGGGCCCATAGAGTTATAGCCTCGAGTGGCTAGTATGTGTTATGTGTAGTATTTTGGGGAACTCACTAAGCTTCATGCTTACAGTGTTTTGGGATTTTGACTTATGTTTGGATATATGAAACAATGAGTTTTACAATATTGTGAAATAAAGTGTTTTTAAAATGTGAAAAATTTGTTTGAAATTTTACGGCGTTACAAGTTGGTATCAAAACCTTGGTTTGAGGGACTCGGATGCACCTTCGGGCATATCTGAACTAAAACTGAGGATTTGAGGAAAGTTTTTGATAATAAAGTAATTTTTAAAGAGTAAAAGAGTTTTGAAACAAACAGAGCAGAGCCGTGTGTACGATCAGCCAGCGCCTAAACAGTGATTTCCCAAAATACCCTTACAATAAGTGTTAAGAGATATGTTATGCTATGATATATGATGAGTTATGTTATGCATGCTAGAGTAGTCTAGGTATTCTTATTAGGACTAGAGGGGCCTAATTTGTGATGCCTTAGTCTAGGAGTCTTTCTATTAGGGAAGCTTGAGAGTGATTAGATAGCAGTGAGGAGTTTATGAGAGATCTGCTAGAGAATAGCCTATGATTATTGAGAATAGAGTGCTTGGGATTTGGGACCCTGGGAGGAGGACGTGGGGTGAATATTGATGCGGTGTGCACAGTAGTATTGGGCCCGTACTACTGGAGACACCGGATCAGTGTGCAGTCCAAGTAAGAATCATCAGGGTACCAGAGGTCAAGTAAGGTTGAGTTATGGAGTGTGAGAATACTCGAGCGAGTCCCTGATACTTCTTATGTTGTATTTCAGATAAATCATGGTAGGGACACGCCACACACCAGAGAACAGCGGTGCTAGTGATGAGGAGATTCGTAGGATCATTCACGAGGAGGTGGTTGCAGCCATCAGGGCAGAGATACTAGAGATGTTTGGCTCTATCAAGACCACGCTGATAGAGACTTTTGATGAGCGATATGCTGCTCTTTCTAATGCTGTTGTTGCTGCGGCCACCACAGCTGTAGCTGCAGCTAGACCGTAGGGTGGTGATGTGTTGCTGTTTCGGGAGTTCAGCAACACAAACCACCGGAGTTTGATGGGACACAAGATCTGATTGCGGCGATGAGGTGGATTTCGGACACTGAGGGGTGTTTCTTCACAGTATAGAGCATTTGAGGGTTCGGTTTGCGCTGAACCAGCTTCGCTTGGGAGCAAAGGACTGGTAGAAGTTTGTGACGGTGCACTATTCTCCTGCTTAGCTTGATGCAGTGACCTAGGAGATGTTCACCGCTATGTTCCGAGAGGAGTATGTTCCCCAGGTGGAGAGGGAACGATTGGACCAGGAGTTTCTGACCCTCAAGCAGGGTACCGATTCTGTTACAGTGATTACCCGGATGTTCCACGAGAGGGTGATGTTCTGCCCAGAGCACATGTCTTCCGAGCAGGCACGTATGAGCCGATATCTGAGCATTTTGAGGAGGGATATACGAGAGTTCATGGTGAACTCATCATACCGGACATTTGCCGAGCTTCAGGAAAATGCTCGGAATAGGGAGATAGAGCTGGAGACTCAGGCTAGGGAGGAGGTGGAGTCTCAGGGGAAGGATAGGCGACCGACACAGTCTCAACCGGCAGCCAAGCGGGCCAAGCCCGCCGATTCGAGGACAGGGAGCCTGAAGGGTCGCGCTTGTGGCAAGTGCGGCAAGAGTCATGATGGGGTGTGCAGAGCAGGGTCTTGCTACAAATGTGGCAAGGAGGGGCATATGGCCAAGGATTGCCCCAAGGGGTTTGCAGTCTATTTCCACTGCAACCAAACCGGACACCGGAAGGCAGAGTGTCCGCAGTTGCGAGGGTCAGCGCAGGGAGCATCTCCGGGATCCGCCCCTGCTACAGTGAGAGCTACTGATAGTCGGTCAGTGAAGGCCGAGGCACCGAAGGCACGAGGGAGAGCCTTCCAGCTGACCACGGAGGAGGTCCGCGCAGCGCCCGACGTTGTGGCTGGTATGTATTCTTTCATCTATTTATTTTGAGTTTGAGATATTATGCTTATATTATGATATGCGTAGGTATTTTTCTTGTGAGTTCTGTACCTACCTTGGTGTTGTTTGACTCGGGTGCGAGTCGGTCTTTTGTATATTTGGCTTTTAGTCAGCACATCAGTATTAGTCGAGAGGTGTTGATTCGACCTCTGAGAGTTTCCATAGATAACGAGCGGGTTGTTTATGCCGCGGAGGTGATCCGAGGGTGTGTACTCAAGATCTTCGGTGTTGAGTTTCCGATTGATTTAGTCCCTATTGCGATGGGAGATGTTTGTGTCATCATGGGCATGGACTGGTTAAGCAAATTTGGAGCGGTTATCGACTGCGAGCGACAGCTAGTGACCATACGAGACCCTAGTGGGGGAGTTTTTATGGTATACGGTGAGGGTACGCGTTCTGGGTCGGCATTTTGTTCGGCCGCTAGAGCGAGGCAGAGTCTGCAGCGAGGCTGCAGTGGGTTTGTAGCATATGTGATGGATAACAGGGTTGATTCAGGGAGACCGAGGTCAGTTAATGAGGTCCCGATAGTGTGAGAGTTCCCATATGTTTTCCTTGAGGAGTTGTCTGGCGTGCCTCCCGAGAGCCAGGTAGAGTTCCGTATCGATTTGGTTCCCGGGGCAGCGCCTATCGCCAAGGCGCCCTATCGCCTTGCACCTCCAGAGATGCAGGAGTTATCCTCGTAGCTTCAGGAGCTGGTGTGGAAGGGGTTTATTCGGCCAAGCAGTTCGTCGTGGGGAGCGCCTATCCTTTTTGTCATGAAAAAGGACGGTTCACACCGGATGTGCATTGATTAACGGGAGTTGAACAAGCTGACGGTAAAGAACCGTTACCCTTTACCGAGGATCGACGATTTGTTCGATCAGTTATAGGGAGCGTCTTGGTTTTCCAAGATTGATTTGAGGTCTGGATATCATCAGGTGAGGGTGTGTGATGATGACATCCAGAAGACAGCATTCTGGACTCGTTACGGGCACTACGAGTTCGTAGTGATGCCATTCGGGATCACCAATGCACCGGTGACATTCATGGATCTCATGAACAGAGTGTGCAGGCCGATGTTGGATCGTTCGGTGATCGTGTTCATCGATGATATATTCGTGTATTCGAGATCCAGAGAGCAACATGAGGAGCATTTGAGGGAGATCCTCGGAGTTCTGAGATCGGAGAGGCTTTATGCCAAATTCTCCAAGTGTGATTTCTGGTTACGAGAGGTCCAGTTCCTGGGGCACCTCGTTAACCAGAATGGGATATTGGTCGATCCGGCCAAGATTGAGGCAGTGATGAGTTGGGAGGTTCCGAGATCACCCACCGAGATCAGGAGTTTCTTAGGTTTGGATGGCTATTATCGGAGATTTATCACAGATTTCTCCAAGATCGTCGTGCCACTTACCAGGTTGACCAGGAAGGGTGATGCTTTTTCATGGGGCCCAAAGCACTAGGCCTCCTTCGAGACACTTCGCTAGAGACTATGCGAAGCCCCGGTGTTAGCCCTTCCGGAAGGGATGGAGGACTTTGTGGTGTATTGTGACGCGTCAATATCGGGGCTGGGAGCGGTGCTGATGCAGAGAGGGCATGTGATAGCATATGCATCGAGGCTGCTGAAGCCTTATGAGGCGAGGTATCCCACCCACGATCTGGAGCTGGGGCAGTAGTGTTCGCCCTCAAGATCTGGTGTCACTATCTGTATGGGGTTCGGTGTACCATATACATGGACCACAAGAGCTTGAAGTATTTGATGGATCAGCCCAACCTGAACATGCGCCAGAGGAGATGGTTGGATGTGGTGAAGGATTACGATTATGAGATCCTGTACCACCCGGGCAAGGCTAACATTGTAGCCGAAACCCTGAGTCATAGGGCGGAGGGGCCCCGATACGAGACGTTTGTATGAGATTGACAGTGATGACTCCGGTGTTGGACACCATTCGAGGGGCCAAGGCTGAGGCCGTGAGACCAGAGAATCGCAAGAGAGAGCGAGTTATCGGACAGGTATCGGAGTTCTTCCCCGATAGCCGAGGGATTATGACCTTCTAGGGAAGGATTTGGGTGCCATTTGTGGGCGGGGCACGTACAATCCTGATGGAGGAGGCACACCGATCGAGGTTTTCAATTCATCCCGGGGCCACTAAGATGTATTTAGACCTGAAGAGAGAGTATTGGTGGCCCTGTCTGAAGAGGGATGCCGCATGGTTCGTAGAGAGGTGTTTGACCTATCGCAGGTTTAAGGCCGAGCACCAGCATCCGCATGGTAAGTTGCAGCCTTTGGAGATTCCCGAATGGAAGTGGGAACAGATTACCATGGACTTTATCACCAAATTGCCAAGGACTGCGAGAGGAGTCGGTGCAATTTGGGTGATCGTGGACAGGTTGACAAAGAGCACCCATTTTCTTGCTATCAGTGAGAGTTCTTCCGCTGAGAGACTGGCAGAGTTGTACGTGAGAGAAGTGGTATCGCGGCATGGAGTGCCGATCTCAATCGTCTCAGATCGAGATGTGCGTTTCACTTCCAGGTTCTGGAAAAAATTTCATGAGGAGTGGGTACGAGGCTGCATTTTAGCACCGCATACCACCCACAGACCAACGGGCAGAACGAGCGGATGATTCAGACACTCGAGGACATGCTTCAGGCATGTTTATTGGACTTCGGAGGGAGTTGGGACATGTATTTACCCTTGGCTGAGTTTTCCTATAACAACAGCCATCATTCGAGCATTGGTATGCCACCCTTTGAAACTTTGTATGGGAGGAGGTGTCGGACTCCTATTTGTTGGGGTGAGGTCGGTCAGTGTGTGATGGGTAGTACATAGATACTACTTTAGACGACTGAGTAGATACAGCAGATCAGGCAAAGGTTACTGACGGCTCAGAGTCGTCAGAAGAGCTACGTAGACAGGCGTTGCTCGGAGCTCGAGTTTCAAGTTGGTGACTTCATACTCCTGAAGGTATCTCCTTGGAAAGGAGTGATCCGATTCAAGAAGAGGGGCAAGCTGGGCCCCCGATATATTGGTCCATTTAGGGTGATCGAAAGAGTAGGCAGTGTAGCATACCGGTTGGAGCTACCTGCGGAGTTGGGTCAGATTCATGACACCTTTCACGTATCATAGTTGAGGAAGTGTGTGGCCGATGAGTCGGCGGTGGTACCATTCAAGGATATTCAGTTGGATGCGAGCCTGAATTACGCTGAGACACCAATCGCGATCTGGGATCATAATATCAGGGTTCTGAGGAGCAAGGAAGTGCCTCTGGTGTAGGTCCAGTGGCAACATCAGAAGGGGTTCGAGCTGACCTGGGAGCTGGAGGTGGAGATGCGGACGCAACATCCAGAGTTGTTTGTCGAGCAGGACTTCGGGGACGAAGTCTAATTCTAGTGGGGGAAAATTGTAACATCCGGATTCCCAGGTATATTATTTTATTCATTTATTTTGAGTTTGGGGAGGAAATCGGCGAGTTGATGCTTAAACTCGCCGAGTAGGATCGCGAGTTCTTATCCGGATTAGTGACCGGACTCGAAGAGTCGACTCGTGGACTCAGCGAGTCCACGCTGTTAAGTGAAACCCTAATTGTCGGGTTTGGGACCTATTTAAAGGCTCTTATAGCCTTCAGTTGCGGCTACCAGACCCTAGAGACAGACCCTAAGAGAGTTAGAGCGTTTGTGAGGAAGGAGAGGCAATTTTCAATCCTTATGTTGGTGTTCTTGCAAGAAAAAGGTGACCAAGGCAAGAGGGAGCTGAAGAGCGTGCTATTCTGTAGATTTCAGAGCTCATGGACTTCATATTTGAGGTATAGATTCGATCCTTCTTCAGTTTTGGTGTTAACCTTGGGAGTTAGGGTTTTCTAGGCCCTTTAGAGGCTCGATTTGATGAGCATCTGGTCCCTTCTCGTATTAAGGCTTTGGATCTGGATCCAAAGAGGTCCAGAGACCTTAACCCTTTGATCTTTATGTTTGATATTGGGAGACATGAGCTTAAGATGTCATATTTGAGGTTATTTCTTCAAATAGAGTCTTTGGGCCTTTGCATGGGCACCAAGTTCTGAACTTTACGTGATTATCATGCTTCAGAAGGTCAGATCTATGGATTAGAGGAACGGATCTGACCTCAGGAGGTCTTTTGAGTTTTAGCATGGCATGAACTCGCCGAGTCCAAGAACAGACTCGACGAGTAGGAGTAGGTTCCCCATAAATCACACAGTTGGTGAACTCGCCGAGTCCAAGAACAGACTCGACGAGTAGTAGTAGGTTCCTCGTAAATCACACAGTTGGTGACTCGCTAAGGTGGGGGAATAACTCGGTGAGTCAGAGGGGATCTAGATGTAAGTCCCTAGTCTGCTTGTGTATCAGTCAGATCCGTTTGATGGTGCAGAATCTGTGACATCCCCATTTTCACGGCCAGAAAAGACCGATTTTGTTTATGCTTTATGAAAAATCAGAGTACTTCTTTTCATAAAAGTGTTGCGGAATTTGTTCCCAGAAAAACATGATAAATACATTATCAAAACATTTTCGAAGAAACGTATTTTATTTATTTTAAAACATTTGGGATGTCATCGTCACTACATAAACATAAGCATAAATAGAACTTACTAGTGATCTACATCCCTTTAATCTCTTAGTGTAATGTGACTTCATAACAACACCTGTGACATAAATAAACTGAGTGGGTCAGGTTGGGAAACCTGGTGAGTACATAGGGTTTTCAACCCATAATAATATAATTATTATGTTCAAACAATAAAACAATCAACCCAATTACCCATCCCCATTATCTTCTTTACTCTTAAGGATCTACCCTAAGAATCAACCATTCCTCGTTCATACCTTCCTAAGGATCATCCTAAGGAATCGACACGAAGTCCATCGTCACCGGGTTTAGGCACTAAGTCTGCATAGTCGCCAGAATTTATACAACAGGCACTAAGTCTGCATAGTCACCAAGGTTTTGGCACCAAGTTTGCATGATCACTAGGGTTTAGGCATCAAGTCTGCATGATCGCCAGGGTTTAGGCATCAAGTTTGCATGATCACCAAGGTTTAGAGTACACCGAGTGAACACATCGTTCACAACACTTACAGGTTGCGAGCCTGCTAGTGTTCCACTGGACTGTCTAGAATAGTCTGTGGTTGTCATCCATACTCTGCTGAATGACAGGGCCATCGTTTGGGAAAAGGCTTCTCACATCGTTCACCTCTCACCCTCACCTTGTGGTCTATAACACCTCTCAACTCATCGTCCAACTTATATTCCATCTATTATATCTACCCATGTTTTACCCCAACATTTTTGTTGGTATAAATTACATATACATTTTAAATCCTTTAAAACATGTATAAAATCGTTCAACTAGCATAGACAGCAAGTACTCAGATAATACACACACATAACACATAATTTATATAGAATACTTCATATCTATGTGTAAGATGAAAGGGACCATGCACTCACTTGAAAGGTGGTGACTCAGCACTCGGACAACGCTTCGATACTCTTAAAACAATTTCCTTCGATAAAACCTAGTATCAATACCACTAGGGTTTAGTCTAACGATAACCGCGACAAATTAATAGCCTGACTATTATTATTATTATATAAGCGTTAAATAACACTCAATATAACTCATAATAATAGCCCAAATAATTATTTTAAGGACCTAATAACATTACTATAATTATTTGGAGGCTATATTAAAAATTGCGTAAGCGTAGCTCACTTCGAGTGGATTTTAAAGAAAACCGAGCTTTGCTCGGAGCAGCGTTTCCGAAACCGAAAGACCCCTTTTTCTCGGGACTCCGGGAGCCTCGGGGCTTCCCTCGGGTGCTAGGGGTTCACCTAGACTTTAAGGGTCTCAAAAGGGGCTAGAGAGAGAATGTTCTTAGAGAGAGAGTGAGAAAATGTGTGAAAAAGTTGGAGACCCTCGCCCCAATTTATTACCCAACGAGGCCTAGGATTACGCTGGGCGTTCCTCGGATAAGGGCGTCATCTGGATCCAGCTGTCTCGCATTCATCGGAAGAGATAAGGCCGAAGGTACGCTGCACGTACTTGACCTCGGACGCTAGGCGTAGCGAAGCGAGGCATGTCCGAATCCGAAGCGTTCACTGATCAGCGATGGACGGCCCACAACGCGCCACGTCATCAAGTTCTTACTAGCCTTTGCAAATTCGATCATAAACTTTAAAAATTCATAACTTTCGCGTACGAGCTCCGTTTTCTCCGTTCTTTATATCCACGCGAAGGTGGGATCGTACTCTACAACTTTCGTTTAGACTCCGTCGGCTAATTTTGAATTTATTTCAAAATTTATATTATTAACAGGCCGGGACAGGAAATGTTCGTTAAAAATTCATAACTTCTTCATCCGATGTCCGTTTTCGCCCATCTTTTTCTTGTTACGCTACTCTTAACAAGATCTTCAATTCTCGTTTAGGTCGTGTCGGCTAAAAGGCGCTCGATCTATTATTCGAATTTCGGGTTGTACACTGTTAATCCGAAACTTCAAAAAATCATAATTTCGTCATACGAAGTCAGATTGGGGCGTTCTTTTTATGGACGCTCTTGGTTTAACATTTTCTACGACTTTCGTTTAGATCGTTAAGGCTAAATTTTTCTCTATCGTAAATTCACTATTTACGCTTCCCGGTATCGTGCCGGTTTCATCGCGAAACTTCGACAGGTCATAACTTCTTTGTTATAACTCGGATTTCGGCGTTCTTTATATGTACGGAAACCTTGTAACATAAAATAAAACTTGGTTAAGATTATTCATTCTAAATAATCTTTTGTCGAAAAGTCATTTTCAACCCCTATTATCTCTAAATTGACTAGCTTAGATCTACGGGCGTTACAGAATCCCAATCAAACGGATGATGTCAGATCAAATAGAAGAGAAGGAGAAGAAGAAGATGATGAATCTTGTATGTATTGATATGAATGAAGATCCGGATACAAGATTCACACACTAACACACACTCTCTTTTCTCTCTCTCTATATAACACCTTCAAATGCACACACTTAAGCTCCTTTAGTGTTCATCCATCTCTTCCTCACACCCCTCACCCCTATACATACATACATATATATATATACATGGGAAACATGGGCCTTTAAATGTGTTTACGGTCGTAAATGGGTTTACGACCGTAAACACCCATTGGGCCGTAATCAGGGTTTACGGCCATAAACATGTTTACGACCGTAAACACCTACATGATATTACATAAAAATACAATTTCCGAGAAAAGCAAAGTCTTTTGCGACCCCTATTATCTCTAAATTGACTAGCTAGGATCTACGGGCGTTACAGAATCCCAATCAAACGGATGATGTCAGATCAAATAGAAGAGAAGAATAAGATGATGATGATGATGAATCTTGTATGTATTGATATGAATGAAGATCTGGATACAAGATTCACACACTAACACACACTCTCTTTTCTCTCTCTAGAACACCTTCAAATGCACACACTTAAGCTCCTCTAGTGTTCAGCCATCTCTTCCTCACACCCCTCACCCCTATATATATACACATGGGAAACATGGGCCTTTAAATGGGTTTACGGTCGTAAATGGGTTTACGGCGGTAAACACCCATTGGGCCGTAATCAGGGTTTACGGTCGTAAACACCTATATGATATTACATAAAAATACAATTTCCTAGAAAAGCAAAGTATACACCATAATATTGACCCAACAATCTCCCCCTTGGTTTATAGCTTTCTTTTCTTTTCTTAAATGACCCAACAAGATCCACCTAAGAAGTAGTTGGCTTTTCTTGTCAATCTGCATCGAGAGCTTGGGTTCGGCATTAATCTTCAAAATCTTCACGACTTCAAGATGAACATGATGAATCTTCGATGAATGACTTCATCTTGAGGAGTTAGGCTTTTCTTCAAAATTTTGGCATTGAACGCACATTGGGTGAATGGCTTGACGTACTGATTCTTGAAAGATAGTACTTTCAGCTTGAGCATCTTCAGAGAGAACATCAGAGAGAACTAAACTTGTAGATCACTTCAGCAGGTTCAAGATAGCAGCAGACTGATTGAGGATGCTTCAATGCAATCCGTCACATAATCTTCAAGTGCAACTTCACCTTGCTTCTGGGGTTGAAGGATTGAATGTTGAGAGAATTATCTTCATTTCTTGCTCCTTCAAATGAGAATTCTTCGATGATCACGGATGAAGCCTTGGCTCAGAAATCTTCGACACAAACTTCCATGAGTTTCATCTTCACCCGAATTCACTATTCAAGAAAAAACAAAACTAAAAGAAAAATTTAGCACACAATATTATTATTATTATTATTATTATTATTATTATTATTATTATTATTATTATTATTATTATTATTATTATTATTATTATTTGGATTTTTCATATTTTCTGAAAAAGAAATAAAACAGAAATAACACTATTTTTGGATTTTTTTTTTATTTTTGTTTGGTTATTAAAATTTTTAATTCTCCCCTAATATTTAAATTAGAAGAAAACTATGAACAAATTTAACAAAAATAAAATGATATCTAACTTTAGGAATGATTTGGGATCAAAGTTTTTAGACAACTTTTATCCGCTTGTCGGTACCTTCTATCTTCACGTCTTTGTCTGGTCGATCGTCGGTATTGTTGTCCACTTAAACACGAAAAATTGTGACGAAAATTAGGACATACTATTAGTTGTAAAACAAAGTGATCCTAAGTTCATAGAAACTATTTCTTAAGGACCATTCAGCTGACGACGACCAGGGATATTGTTGTCCGCCTAAATTGAGCAACGAGATCTATAGACAATCTGTAAGTGTTCAATTTTTAATTGTACTACAACATGGTTCCCGCTTCCTGACATGCTCCAGTAATCAAGGACTTACAGAGTACTCCTTACATTGGGTGAGCAGCCAATCATTAAGAGAGAAGATATATTTAGAGTGCATATGCTATGTGTGACAACCCGAAATTTCTATTATATACAAACATATCAAGTCAATAGAAGTCAGAACAGTTGCTGTTAATTTTCAGACTTTTTAGAATAAGTTTGAGTATTTCAGGATTCACACTTTAAAGATATTAGGAGAGAGGATGCACTAGGGTTATTGTGCAACACTATTATTCCAAAACTCTAAGAAATTAGAGTTTACTGTCTGAATAAAATATTTTCTGCCAAAAACCCTAAATTTGGGAGTATATATATGAGAGCTTGTCATTATTTACACTTTTTCCAAAAAAAACTCAAGATCCAAACCATTTCTCTCTCAAGTATCATCCAAAAGATTTTCAAGATCTTCAAACTAGTAAGTGATTCTATCTTTCTTAAGAGATTGTATGGGTTGATCTAGTGTTTTAACACTCTTCTAACCATGAAATCATTCCAAAAGGTTGATTCTTCCATTTACACCAAGAACACACACTAGTGTTCTTGGACTTTTAGCTTATTTCAAGCTTCCATATAGTAAGTACTTCTATCCTAGAGTCTTATAAAGCTTTTTATACATCTTTACATCAATAAAATGTCCCGAGAACACCAAGATCAAGGTGTTTACAGTCCAAGAATGTTCTTGGACCGTAAACCCCAAATAAAGGTGCCAAAGGGTGCCTTAGTCCTTCACAAGCCTTAGAAACATGTCTAAATCCTTCCTTGATGTGTTTAAGCCCATGAAAAGCACCGAATTCTCTCATTTATATGTGTTTACGGTTTGGGGATCTCCCAAAACCATAAACACCCCAAAGTGTGTATAAATGGCCCATATTCCATCCTTATGCCTAGAATCTAACCTAGACTATTACCTTGAAGTGTTTAGGACTTGAAAACATCATAAAACCATGTTCCATAGGATTTTACGGCAGCAAACTCATGGAGAAATGGTCCATGGTCCGTAAACTCCATTTAGGAGTGTATTGATGCCACAAAACATTTCCTACGGCTTAAACATGAAGTAGGAATGCTTGGAATGGCTTAGAAGTCTTCAAACAACAAATGGTCAAAAGTGTGTGAGCTTACGGCCGTAAACTCAAGGGTTTACGACGTTAAACTATTTTGGTTGCGAACACAAAAACATAAACTCCATAATGGAGTTTTCCTTGAACCCCAAGCACACTAGCCTTTCCCTACAACACTTACATGCAATCCTTGGGACTGATAACACTTGTATAAGGTGTTTAGCATGTCCTAGGGTGTCTTGACTTTGTTTATTCGTTGTTTAAAGACTAATTGGATACATATATATATATATATATATATATATGTGATATTATATGTTAACTAGGGTCATAGAGTGTGTTCAAGACTTCACTTAACACCTAGCAATCCAACATCTTCATTTCATCCGTACCACTCACTACAGGTGAGTTCATACCCTTTAATCAATGGTTTAAATGTTTTTAAATTCTTTTATGTGGGGGGGGGGGGGAATACAAGTTGAATACTTATAGTTATTATATCAATCACATGTGATTAATAACTACCAAACCGGTAGTTTGGTTACTGTTCAAACTGTTTTGCTTCAAACTGTTTTACAAAATCTTTTACTTATCAAATACTTTTACTTAAAATCTTTTATACTTATTATCAAATGCATGCCTATGTTGTTGGGTTTTGAGCATTCTAACACTCCTATGGTGTACATGCAACCCTATAAACCTTGGATCTATGTTTTCTCTATTACACATGCAAATAAGAACTTTCCAAGGCTTTAATCCTAACTAGCATATTATGATGTTCTTAATCTACAAAGTAATAGTTAGAAGACATACCTTTTGATGTAGCTTGATGTCTTCAAGCTTTAAGAGCTTAGCCCCAATAGTGTGGAAGCCTCAAGTGGAATCACAAATCACCAAGACACCTTGGAAGACTTTAGAGAATATGAATACTTGGTTCTCTCTTAGTGAAATCGGCTAGCCCTCTTAGTGTATCACACTAGTGCCAATTTCACCAACCAAAGACATCTTTATATAGTATGGAGGATTAGGGTTAAACCCTAATACCCATGACCTTTCATTTCCTAGGATCCATGGGTTAAACACTCCATGGACTATCCATGAAAGCTTAGCCCAACCTAAATGAACTTGGCCCATTCCATATATATAAGAGTCCATATTTAATTAGTTCCTTTTGATCACTTAATTAATTATAAATTAATTCTTGATCAATACTAATTAAATAATATGATTCCATATTAATATATTAGAACTTATAATATATTAATATTAATCATAAACATACTATTCTCAAAAGATTATCCATATAAATTGTGTCGGTGAAGTGCAACCCAAATGGACCATGCCGGGTCGGGTCAAGTACATACCAAATATAGTTATGGACTTAGACATTAATCCAACAGTCTCCCACTTGGATAAGTCTAAAACTATTATTGCGTATGACTTCAAGCCTAACTGGCAATCGTAGCTCTTAAAGCTGCTGTCGAACTCTGATCTTGTCAACGAACTTGTCCATTAGATAAGGGATCATATATTCCTCCATTCTAGATATCATATGGACTGAGACATGGATTATAATCATTCTCACTGTCCATTTGTTGTTTCCCGATTTCCGATTTATGACGACTGACTAATTGAACAAATCAAATCAGTCTTGGCCCGGCCGAGCACTTCCATTTGTCATCATCAAATCATCGAGGGGCCCACAGATATCGGTTTTATCCCGAAGGTAAAAGGAACGGATAAACTTCGACTCATATGGCTTGTTCTACTACTTGTTGAATCATACACAAAGGCACGTTTTATAGCACCGAGTTACCAAATGCGTTTTCGTGCAATCAATGTACTATCAACTCATAGTAACAACTCATATCTCTAGGTTTGAAGAATATAAGATATTATCGTCTCATGATCACTCGTGATAAAATCCATGAAGTGATTCCAATGAGCGCGGGTTGAATCCAATACTCAGAACTTATGAGCACTCATGAGTGTTGTAGCCCTTTGTCCAACACCTTAGACCTCTACAAGCCAACCCATGACAGTCTTAATTCATATCTACTTCCAACATATGACCGACTGTGGATGGTTTGAATAACTTAGTCATTCCGGAAGAATAACCTAGTTTATTCGGGAAGTCAAAACATGCAAAATGAAACACAATAATAATTGAATCCAATATGGTATCAACCCTTTGAACATAAATAAAACACCTTTTATTTATCACCATATGATTACACATTATTCATTGTATACTGTTTCAGCTATCAACTTTATTCTTGAATTTAAAACAATAGTTGTCCCATGCTCCAAGCATGTACACTATGTTTTTCTAAACACTAGTCATGCCATACACCAAGTATGCATACCATGTTTGTCTATGATCTTTACTTTGTGAACTAGATCCATTGAACATAACTTCAATGATTCTCTTTTCACACTCCCAAATCCTTACTGCAAATGCAAGAATTTCAAATTCATGCCATTTACTGAAATTTGTTAGATTCTAAACTTATATGCATTGATCTTCTTGTAATGATTATGCACAAAGTCATAAAGACTTGACAACAAACATTACAGAGCATTCCAAAGGAGATCAACTCCTTTGGAAACATCCTTCTTGCATTAAGTTCCCTTTAATCTTACACAGATTGAAAATACTAACTTTGAAACATTTCCAGATTCATTTTGACTATCACATCTGAAAAAGAGTTGCCTCCTTACAAATTATGTCAATATAATCCTTCTAGAATTATCACTATACTTCCGACTGTCCTTGAGCAACCAATCTTTGGTAAACCTTAGATTATCCTCGACAATAGTTTAATCCTTTTAGTCATATCCAGTTCTAAACCTTTTCCCTTCTTAATGCCCCATGCATTTGGAAAATTTTAGAAAGGATGAATATAGCACATGTAATCGATCATATATCCGAAGCATATGGGACACGATTCATGATGTCTCACATAAAGACTAAACCAGTCTTTTGCTATAACATTTCCATTTCTATTTGCCAAGTTCTCATAATTCAGATTATGAAAAGGGATGCCGTAATCATAATCGAATTTTAGAACGCAAATAATGGACCCATATACAGAATTTCCTTATGTTGAGCCATTCCAACATGAAATTCATATATATATATATATATATATATATATATATATATATATATATATATATATATATATCCTTGACTAAATGATTAAAACCTCACGATCTAAGCTTATAGATTTGAGATGAAGTATAATTTTCTCTCCCTTAATTATAGCAAAACAACTCTTTCCCAATTGAAACTTTTGTTTTCTATAATTAACATTTCTAACTTGCAATACTTATCATAATTATCATGCTCCCACTAACATGATGATTATTAGCATAACACTTATGCTCCCACTAGCTTTGACATGTACTCAGAAATTAGCTGACTTTCTACCAAAGTTCAGATTTCTGATACTAGATTGTTTTGATAAGACTTTATCAAAAACATACACCTTCCCTTAGATAGCACACTTGTGTGTCTAAACAATTATGAATAGGTATGCCGTAATCATAATGGTTAGACCTTTTTGCCACTTCTCACAAGTCCAGGTTAGTGTGCCGGTAAACCACACACGCTCCACTAACGACTTTGAGAATGCAAATATCAAAATTGCTATCTAGCTAAAATCTACTTAGTGAAAGTGTTTCCTCACCATCATTTTCATGAATCGGAGAGAAACCTTATGACACTTAGATTTAATGGTGTATGTGTTCTTATCCATGTGAATTGTCAAAACCTTAGTCACAGGGCAAGGGTAATGACAAATCCAATCTCATATGGGCTGAACTCAATCTTAACTTCTTGCCACCTGGCAGCTTAAGGGTCTTCCATTGCTTCCAAGTTGTTGTGCAACAAATTGAGAACTCTAAGAACTCATATGCAAAGCCAACTTTAACTGGAATGGGCACAGAATATGTCAACACGATAGGTTATAAACCTCAAGTCGTGTGCTAGTGACGAACTTCAGGTTCTCTTCTTGATTAGTTCTTGAGACTTTCAAGACCTTTAAGACTCCCACTGTCCTCTTGACCTAGAAGACTCCCTTGTCAAATATCCAAGAGATAGTGTGGATTCTAATCAAGACAAACACTTCACACAATTGGCCTAAGTTGGTCTTTGTTTTGTCCAAAACATCACAACTTAGCAATTTCAAATGTACAAGAGTAGAAAACTTTTACTCTTACATTTGACAAGTGTTTTAAACCTTCTTTTGAGACATGTCACTCAAGTTACAATCTTGGAGTATGACTCTAAGACTTGTATTGGTACGAAGTATGACTCATCTTCTTGATTTAACCATTTCAACAATTCAAGTTCCTTTTCTTAGTCATTAAAATGCACTAAGATTTTCCTTAGAGAACTAATTTTGATATGGTTTCTTAATCATTACGATGATCACAAAACTGATACTAAAGTACTCTCCCATCTTTTCAGATTTGAGAAACTTTTATCCTTCTGCCTAATTTGATTCTTCTTATTCGCTCTGCTATACATTGGAACCTTTTCCAATGTCTCAGAATTACACTTAAGCTTGTAAGTATAACCATATTTACTGAACGTAAGTAAATCATGACGAATAGTCTTATCAATCTTTTGTGGTGGACTTGACCAATGCACAAGAATGTGTACTCGATCCCTTAGTCCTTCACTTGACTCACACATCCATGTGAACAAGTAATTAGTCTTAATTTTCCAATACTTGAAAGTTCTCATTCATCATGCTATACAACTTGCATGATTCCAAGTTCTGGTCCAATTGAAACTTGGGTGATGAGAATCTTTCCTTATTTGGTAAATCCAGACATTACCACAAATGAAAGAATCAGTTTCATATTTCCACTCTTGCTCTTAATGGAATCATATAACCAACAATTTTTCCTCAAATGCCATTGTAAGGATATTTTAAAATAAATAAAATCAAAAAATTTCTTTTATTTTAAAAACTTTGCGGAAAAACTTATCCTTACAATGCAAAAGCACATGAAAACTTTGTTGTTATCTATTCCTAAGCAATATCTCATAATTCCTAAGAAGTAGTTCAAGAATCCGATCTTCAAACTACGCGATAGAAATCCATCTACGCAATCAGATTCAGCATATTCTTTCTTTAAGTTCCTTTACTTTTCTTTGATTCTTAAAACATCAACATGTGAACCAGTCACATCATGTAGTAAGAATCTCAGAATAGAAACTTAGCAGAGTTAGATAGTGGACTTTACCTAAAGTAGAGCCAAACTTATTGACTTTAACACCCTTAGGTAAATTGGCAGATTTGCAACCAATTTCCCGTCCTTTGGCAATATAAACATATGGACCCTTTGATAATGGTACACGGGACTATCACAAACTTAGCTTTTCTCTTTACCATTTGGTCAACCGAGTTGACTATGGCCGATCCCTTTAACATTGGGAAGAGAATGCTTTTCTGGATTTCCTGTGTCACTATTGTCAATGTCCATCAAGTTTTAAGGAAGTTGATCTTAACAAATAGATAAGATCATTAAGGGTCTTGTCATAGTCTGTTTCATAGGTGTCCCAAAGGAACTCACTATGTGACTTAGAAAGTGATTGAACCACCAACTTTCTCAAGACTTTGACACCCAACTCTCCCGGCTTGTCAATATGTGACTACATCTCCAAGATGTGATCACACCTAGACCTTGCCTTGCCAATAGGGCTTGTGTGAACTTGAACTTGTGGGTTAGGGAGAATAATTGGAGGAGGTGAAAGAAGTATGATTTCCATGGGACATCATCTTCATTTAGGAAAGCTTGTTTCAAGAGATTTAGGAAGATCATAAATGTCTAAACCAGACATCTTTTGGGAGATATTCAAGATAGTTGATCTTAAGTCCTTAATATAACACCCAATATGAAATATTAAGGCTAGGACCCAACAAACTATTTTATAACTTAGAAGAGGGATGCCGTAATCCAAGCTATAAAATATTTGAAGGTAGGTGAATGACGATTCACCAATTTCCACCAAGATAAACGAAATGTATTATTAGGTTTTAATTGGTTTTGAAACTCCTAGATCTATTGAGATTCATTGAACTGTTCAATGGCATGTTTCAATCTCGAGTGTGCCCTTCAGGTTTTGTGACTGGGATGCCGAGGATCACAAAAAAAGGTGTGAAGTAACCATGTAAATTACTTGGTACCCTTAAGTGTTTACCCCTCAATCGATGTGCCGGTTAACCATACACGCTCCACCGATACTATGATAAACATTAAGTTACCCTTTGCCTACCTTGTTAAATACGAGTTGGTGTGCCGGTTAACCACACACGCTCCACTAACCGACTTAAACAAAGTGCAAAGTGTAATTTCATAGATTAGCACCTTATTCACATTTTCCTAAGTAATTAAGATTGGGTATTTATAAATGTTTAGTTACTTAGTATTTATCATTAATACTTTTAATGAACGGAGAATTATAGTCTTGTCAAACCCGTTCGGCTAACGACCCTCCACCGGTCAAGCAAGCGGTGG
The DNA here is from genome assembly GCF_051521515.1 of Lactuca serriola. Lineage (NCBI taxonomy): Eukaryota > Viridiplantae > Streptophyta > Magnoliopsida > Asterales > Asteraceae > Lactuca > Lactuca serriola. The sequence goes on from NC_136411.1 coordinate 286,687,356, forward strand.
GTGAGAGTGGACACCCATTAAGTCGCCATTTTATAGGCAACAACCTTATACCCACCTTATAGACGGCTTCGTGAATGAGGCGTACTAGCGGTAAGACTGACTTTACTCTTATACATATATATATATATTATTAACTTATAATATTATAAAGTATAAGGGTTGAATTTTAACTTTTAAAATTCTAAGGGCTAACTTGGAATTAAAGTATTCATAAGAGAAAACTTTACAAATTCCAAAACTGGAGGGCAAGTTTTGAAACTATTCAAAACTAATTAATTCCATAACTTATGTGTTTAAAGTTGTTTTAATCCAAAAACTCTTCAAGTTCCATAACTTGAGGACAAGTTATGGAAGACTTTAAACTAATAAAAGAATTAACTTTTCTTTATTTTATAACTTATGGAATTAATTAAGGTTACACCTTTTTTTATTTTATTTTATTTTATTAAATGAAGAGACTCTTGGTCCTCCATAACTTGAGGACAAGTTATGGAGTCATAAAAGCATTTAATTAGAACTAGACTCTTCATTTTTGTAACCTTTGCCAATTTTTATGAGTTTTATGATTCTTAAATGTGACTTTTCATATAACTTGAGGACAAGTTAAAAAAACACATTTTAGAATCAATTCTTAGATTAATTTGGATTAAAACCAACTATCACAGAATTTTATTCATTAATCTAATTTCACTCATAAAACAAGGTAACACAAAAAACTTTTGGTGATCCATAACTTATTCTTAAGTTATGGAATCCTTTAAAACATTAACACCAAATTTTGTAACTCCATAAAAACTTTGAATCAATTTTTTTTAAAACCTTTTCATATCCATAACTTATGGAGGTTTCAAAAAATAAAACTCTTTAGATCAAACTTTTAAAACTAATAAAATAATCATATCATTTTATCTTTTATTAAATTTGACCTAATTCAACTCATAAAGCAAATTATTCAAATTTTACAAATAATTAGTTTTTCACAAGAACAAGTAATTATCTTAAAATTTGACAAACTTCATGTTTTTTTCTTTTTTTTTTCAACTTTGAAAATAAAATTTTTGCATCAATATAACAGAAAACAACCCGTGGCTCTGATACCACTGTTGGGTTTTGAGCATTCTAACACTCCTATGGTGTACATGCAACCCTATAAACCTTGGATCTATGTTTTCTCTATTATACATGCAAATAAGAACTTTCCAAGGCTTTAATCCTAACTAGCATATTATGATGTTCTTAATCTACAAAGTACTAGTTAGAAGACATACCTTTTGATGTAGCTTGATGTCTTCAAGCTTTAAGAGCTTAGCCCCAATAGTGTGGAAGCCTCAAGTGGAATCACAAATCACCAAGACACCTTGGAAGACTTTAGAGAATATGAATACTTGGTTCTCTCTTAGTGAAATCGGCTAGCCCTCTTAGTGTATCACACTAGTGCCAATTTCACCAACCAAAGACATCTTTATATAGTATGGAGGATTAGGGTTAAACCCTAATACCCATGACCTTTCATTTCCTAGGATCCATGGGTTAAACACTCCATGGACTATCCATGAAAGCTTAGCCCAACCTAAATGAACTTGGCCCATTCCATATATATAAGAGTCCATATTTAATTAGTTCCTTTTGATCACTTAATTAATTATAAATTAATTCTTGATCAATACTAATTAAATAATATGATTCCATATTAATATATTAGAACTTATAATATATTAATATTAATCATAAACATACTATTCTCAAAAGATTATCCATATAAATTGTGTCGGTGAAGTGCAACCCAAATGGACCATGCCGGGTCGGGTCAAGTACATACCAAATATAGTTATGGACTTAGACATTAATCCAACATATGTATGTATAGTTATATAAGTAATGTTTAAAGGGCTTAGGAAGGCCAGCTCGCTTTATCTCCTTTTCCTCGTTGGGATGTGGCTTTAGGGCATCGGTTATCCGTCCGAAGGTCGTCTAAATATTAGTTATATATTATGTATACATATATAGACATAAAAGTTCTTTCAACTAGTTCCATACCTTTGGGTACCAAGGGTTTCACAATCATGATCATACATTACTAGTAAGCTATCATAGGGGTTGCACAGGAAGATACTAATACTATTACTAGAACAATGAAACATAGAATTAGTCAGTTCATTCATGAGTCAATAGGAGTAGTACACACAGTACATTACTATACATGCTAGATAGAGAGAGAACACACATTACAGCTAGCACACGCAAAACATTACAGTACATATAGGCTAGACAGAGAAAGAGTACACTTTATAGTTAGCACATTCATTACATGTACATTCATGCAGTTATGTGAACCATTAAACGAGTCATGGCTCTTCCTGCCATGACCGTTCTTGTATCCATAATCTCCTTAATTGGGGAGCGTATGAGTTTGCGTATAGATCTATACTGGATTGACTATCCTACACATTGCTGCTCGCTACAGTGGGACTTGCAAGTCTACGGGTGCCAAATGTCATTTCTTACGACGTCTTACATCATCGTTTTACTAGATTCAATAGCAGGATACAGGTCGATCACATGTTACTCTAAACGCATTTTGTTTTTAAGGTAGTTAGTACAACAGTAGTCACTTATTGCAAATACTACAAGTCTATGATATTTTCCCATTACATTCACTTCGTGAGCATTCACACGATGCACGGTAATGTAAAAACTATATTTTTGGTAAATGATAGTCAGATTTGGGAAAATACACACTCTTACAAGAGACATACACACAGACACTAGATGCCTTGGTACAAGGCTACCATTAGTAGGAAACATAGGGTTTTCTAGGAGAGTTCAAACATTTTACAAAACATTGTACAAAATATCTTAGAAATGCTTTCATACAAACACATACATTAATATACTTCTGATCTCACCAGCTTTAAGCTGATACTCTATTTCAAAATAACTTGTATTCTCAGGTCACCAATAGACAGGTACAGGTGCCAGGTTTTGAGAAGATGGAGTTCGTTCAAGACTCATCTTTTATTTTGAGATGTATATTTTGGTGTCTATATAACTTGACAGAACACACATGTATGAAATTATATTATTAATGCAATGGATGATGTTGTTACTTGTTTACTATTATTCATTGTTGTGATACTGTACATGACGTCCTTCGCCCGAGAACGTTTCCGCCGTTCACGGTTTTGGGGTGTGACAGATTGGTATCAGAGCATTGCTTAGAGTGAATTGAGTATATCAATCCATAAAAGATATACTAACTATAAATACATTGGGATTAAAATACTCTGACCAAGAGTTTGTACTTTAAATATTAAAATATTTAATTAAGTATACGTGCCTGCATTCATACTAAAATCAGTGTCACTAAGACCATACAAAAGTATTACGATTGTTGGGCAGCACATGTAGACTTAGAGACATATGGTCCAAACTGGGAAGATATAGCCTGATCAACTATATTATCCGAAGGTTGACTAGCATATGCCTAAGTGTGGTTGTAAGGTTGCAACAAGTCTAAAAACATACCAACAATACCATAATGAGAACAATAGAACCCAAACTTAAAATACTATAGGAGTATTTTGCGTTACTATAAGTTACCTATGTGCTAGATTCTTATACCTCTCCTCTCGCGTAGATTTAATGGCTGGATTCCACATTCCCGGAGATCCGTACTATCCCGACCACGGCAATGCAGGATGGCTGGAAGAAGAACCAGAAGAGAATCACCCAATTCCCTTGGATGATCATGAAGCTGAAGGCTTTTCTGATGGTTCTGACTCAGAGCCAGAAGTCAACAACCTGCCCCCAGCTGATCAAAACCCAAACCCTCGTCCAGCATTTCGTGGACCCACACCCCTGTGGGCCAAAAACTTGAATACATGGAACTAGGAACAGGGTCAACCTATCCCCTACAATGCAGACAGAAGTTCCTAAAACCTCACTGAGGGAGGTTCTGCTGACAGATTCCTACCCGTCATGCTTCGTAGGATTTCTCGGAACACGATACTGGGTTAATCAACTATCAATCGAGTTTTGGAGATTGACGCCAACTCTGGTGTTAACACTGTCCGCATTCGCCAACTAGAGTCTGCTCATGAAAGGGCTCTGGTGCACAATGCAGCTCTTCGGAGGGAACTCGCTGAAACCTGTGCTGAAGTCAGAGAACTTCGAGCTCAGCAAACAAGAGCTGATAGGCGCATGAGGGACATAGAACGTCTCCTTTCGGGATCAAAAACTCACTTTGGTAGTTCTCGTCGCCGATAGATTCTCATCAACTTCTCTCTTTTGGATATAACCTAGTTATGTAAAACTCTGGTCTAATTCCCTATCTTTCTAAATCATAAGCCTGTTAGGTCTTGGTTAGGTTGTAATTCTATCAAAATTTTCCCATTTTGGTTGATGTAAGGCCTCCTTTTGTTGGTCATTTTTCCTGAACTTGTTACATCTGTAATTCCAGTAATATTGACAGGTACCTAATCTTATGGGAGTTATTATCCAAATGTGATCATCAGTTAGTTCTAGATCTACATTCAATCGTATTGTTGGGCTAGGGAGAGTTAGTCCATGAGTCATTCTCATCAATTCTTCCATTAAATTCTTATCAATGTTTTCATCTTCATAAACTGATAGATCAAAGATGCCGCCTCGCAGAAATCCAAGGAGAAACCTCTATAACGAAACACCACCTCCTCCACCTCCTCAACCACCTACTGCTCAGTTCGACACTACAGCCGTAAATGCTGCTGTAGCTGCAGCTGTGGCTACAACCATGGCTCAATATCGTTCATCTGGTTCCACTGGAGGAGGAACCCCTTTCCTATCAACTCATGGTGAAATCTCGATGCGCTTGAAAGAGTGCTCATACAAGGACTTCACCAACTGCAAGCCATTGTCCTTCAAGGGGACTGGAAGAGTCATTGCCCTCTCGCAATGGTTCGAGAAAACCGAATCGGTTTTCAAAATCTGCTCTTGTTCCGAGGAGAGCAAGGTGAAGTTCGCTGCTTGCACCTTTGAAACGAAAGCCCTAACAAGGTGGAACAGCCATGTTAAGTCACTATCACTTATAGTGGCTAATGCTATGGGCTGGGAAACTTTGAAAGACCTCATGATTGAGGAGTACTGCCTGAAGGACGAGATCCAAAAGCTGGAGGAAGAACTATGGAGCCTAACCATGAAGGGCTCCAACGTAGTCGCCTACACCGCTAGATTCTGCGAGCTGGTGACCCGCTGTCCCAACATGATTCCTTCTGAGGGAAAGAAAATCGAGGGATATATATGGGGGCTGGTGCCACCATACCAGGGAAATGTTTTGGCATCACACCCCACTACATTTGATAGTGCCAAACGGTTGGCATAGCGGCTCATAGACTATGGGGTTCGTACCTCGGCCGCAACAACGACCCTGGCCAACTCAGATCCCGCAAGAACCGCTGATTCCAAGCGGAAGTTTTGGGATGACAAGAAGACGGCTAAGGCTGCCAAAAAGCAGCAGGTTGTGGCAGTACATGCTGCAATAGCACATGCCGCTGCTGCTCCGGTAAAGCAGTACGCTGGAAGTTTGCCTAAGTGCAACAAGTGCAACTTCCATCACGTCGGCGCCTGCCAGGAGATGCAGTGTCTGAACTGCAACAGGAAGGGGCACACTACTCGTTTCTGTAAAGCTTCGGTGAAGCCAATCAACCAAGCCCCCGGTGCTGGAGTGGGCCAAACTTGCTACGGATGTGGCGAGGTAGGCCACTTCAAAAGAAACTGCCCGAAGGCAGGGTTTGCCGGTGGATCGGCAAGAGTTCTGGCCATAGGCCATGAGGAAGCGGTTGCCGACCCTATAGTGGTCACTGGTACGTTCCTCCTCGATAACTCTTATGCATGATTCTATTTGATAGCGGATCGGAGAGGAGTTTCGTGAACCAAAAATTTGCTCATTTACTTAAGAAAAAATCACGAGCACTTAATGAACCGTTTACTGTAGAAATGGCTAATGGAAAGACAGAGAGCACTAGCAGTATATTCATAAGGTGTACCCTAACTTTAGATAGCCATTCATTTTCGATCGATCTCATGCCGGTCTCCATTAAAAGTTTTGACGTCATTACCGGCATGGATTGGTTGAGTCTTCATCGTTCCGATATCATGTGTTACGAAAAGGTTGTTCGCCTTAATCTGCTGTCCAGTGAAACCTTAGTAATTTATGGTGACAAACCCGGCATGAACCTTCGTATCATCTCGAGCATCCAAGCTCAAAAATTCTTGTGAAAGGAATGTCGTGCATTCCTTGCTCATGTGGTCGATGTGAGCCAAGAAACGAAGGACATTCAGAACATTCAAGTAGCGCGCGACTTCCCCGATATTTTTCCAGAAGAACTCCCAGGATTACCTTCGCAACGTCAAGTCGAGTTCCGAATTGACTTAGTTTCAGGGGCTACCCCCGTAGCCAAATCACACTATCATCTAGCACCTGCAGAAATGCAAGAACTGTCCAGTCAACTTAACGAACTGCTCAGCAAGGGCTTTATAAGACCAAGCTTCTCACCCTGGGAGCTCCAGTCTTGTTCGTCAAGAAGAAAGACGGATCGTTTCGTATGTGCACCTACTACAGGGAGCTCAACAAACTGACCATCAAAAATCGTTATCTGTTGCCTCGTATTGACGATTTATTTGACCAACTTCAAGGAGCGAACTTCTTTTCAAAAATCGACTTGAGGTCCGGATATCACCGACTACGAGTGCTAGGGGAGGATGTTCCAAAGACAGCCTTCCGAACTCGTTATGGGCACTACGAATTCGTAGTGATGCCGTTCGGATTGACAAATGCGCCTGCAGTATTCATGGACTTAATGAATAGGGTGTGTCATCCTTACTTGGATCAGTTCGTCATCATCTTCATCGATGACATACTTATCTACCCTCGTAGTAAGGAGGAGCATAGTCAGCATCTGCGTCAAGTCCTCGAAACATTACGTTTGGAGAAGCTCTACGTGAAATTCTCGAAATGCAAATTTTGGATTCGACAAGTTGAATTCTTAGGGCACGTGGTTAGCGAAGAGGGTATACACGTGGACCCTTCCAAAATCAAGGCCATTGATAATTGGTCAGCACCGAAGACGCCTACAGAAATTCGTTAATTTCTAGGCGTCGCTTGCTACAATCGTAGGTTCATTCAGAACTTCTCCCGGATTGCGAAACCTCTTAAAACACTGACCCAGAAGGGTGTGGCCTTTGACTGGGAAGAGAAGCAGGAAAGAGCGTTCCAAACGCTCAAACGAGCATTGTGCACCGCACCAATACTATCCCTTCCCGAAGGAATAGAAGACTTCATTGTCTATTGCGATGCATCGAATCAAAGACTCCGATGTATTCTGATGCAGCTGAAGACACATGAGGTCAATTACACGACCCACGATCATGAACTAGGAGTAGTTGTGTTTGCTCTGAAGAACTGGAGACATTACTTGTACGGAACGAAAAGCACTATCTTTAAAGACCAAAAAAGCTTACAACACATATTTGACCAAAAACGACGGTGGATCGAGCTACTCAGTGATTACGAATGCGAAATTTGTTATCATCCGGGTAAAGCCAACGTAGTAGCTGACGCCCTAAGTCAGAAGGAATATTCTGGTCGTAGAGTTAAATCATTGACTATGACTATCCATTCACACTTGTCCACACAAATTAAGGCAGCTCAGCTCGATGCTTTGAAGCCTGAAAATGTGGCGGGTGAATCCCTGAGAGGGATGTATAAGAACTTGGAGGTTAAGGGTGGCGGAGCTTATTATATCATGGACCGGGACAGGATTGGTCCGTTAAAAATTCATAACTTCTTCATCCGACGTCCATTTTCGCCAATCTTTTTCTCGTTACGCTACTCTTAACAAGATCTTCGATTTTCGTTTAGGTCGTGTCTGCTAAAAGCCACTCGATCTATTATTCGAATTTCGGGTTGTACACTGCTAATCCGAAACTTCGAAAAATCATAATTTCCTCATACGAAGTCAGATTTGGGAGTTATTTTTATGGACGCACTTGGTTTAACGTTTTCTACGACTTTCGTTTAGATCGCTAAGGCTAAATTTCGCTCTATCGTAAATTCACTATTGACGCTTCCCGATATCGTGCCGGTTCCGTCACGAAACTTCGACGGGTCATAACTTCTTCGTTATAACTTGGATTTCGGCGTTCTTTATATCTATGGAAACCTTGTAACATATAATACGAATTGGTTAAGATTATTCATTCTAAATAATCTTTTGCCCAAAAGTCTTTTGCGACCCCTATTATCTCTAAATTGACTAGCTAGGATCTACGGGCGTTACAGAATCCCAATCAAACGGATGATGTCAGATCAAATAGAAGAGAAGAAGAAGATGATGATGATGAATCTTGTATGTATTGATATGAATGAAGATCTGGATACAAGATTCACACACTAACACACACTCTCTTTTCTCTCTCTAGAACACCTTCAAATGCACACACTTAAGCTCCTCTAGTGTTCAGTCATCTCTTCCTCACACCCCTCACCCCTATATATATACACATGGGAAACATGGGCCTTTAAATGGGTTTACGGTCGTAAATGGGTTTACGGCGGTAAACACCCATTGGGCCGTAATCAGGGTTTACGGCCATAAACACCTATATGATATTACATAAAAATACAATTTCCTAGAAAAACAAAGTATACACCATAATATTGACCCAACAATCTCCACCTTGGTTTATAGATTTCTTTTCTTTTCTTAAATGACCGAACAAGCTCCCCCTAAGAATTAGTTGGCTTTTCTTGTCAATCTTCATCGAGAGCTTGGCTTCAGCATTAATCTTCAAATTCTTCACGACTTCAAGATGAACATGATGAATCTTCAATGAATGACTTCATCTTAAGCAGTTAGGCTTTTCTTCAAAATTTTGGCATTGAACGCACATTGAGTGAATGGCTTGACGTACTGATTCTTGAAAGATAGCGCTTTCAGCTTAAGCATCTTCAGAGAGAACATCAGAGAGAACTAAACTTGTAGATCACTTCAGCAGGTTCAAGATAAAAGCAGACTGATTGAGGAGGCTTCAATGCAATCCGTCACATAATCTTCAAGTGCAGTTTCACCTTGCTTCTAGGGTTGAAGGATTGAATGTTGAGAGAATTATCTTCATTTCTTGCTCCTTCGAATGAGAATTCTTCGATGATCACAGATGAAGCCTTGGCTTAGAAATCTTCGACATAAACTTCCATGAGTTTCATCTTCACCTGAATTCACTATTCAAGACAAAACAAAACTAAAAGAAAATTTTAGCTCACAATATTATTATTATTATTATTATTATTATTATTATTATTATTATTATTATTTGGATTTTTCATATTTTCTAAAAAAGAAATAAAACATAAATAACACTATTTTTGGATTTTTTTTATTTTTGTTTGGTTATTAAAATTTTTAATTCTCCCATAATATTTAAATTAGAAGAAAACTATGAACAAATTTAACAAAAATAAAAGGATATCTAACTTTAGGAACGATTTGGGATCAAAGTTTTTAGATAGCCTTTATCCGCTTGTCGGTGCCTTCTATCTTCGCGTCTTTGTTTGGTCGATCGCCGGTATTGTTGTCCACTTAAACACGATAAATTGTGACGAAAATTAGGACATACTATTAGTTATAAGACAAAGTGATCCTAAGTTCCTAGAAACTATTTCTTAAGGACCATTCAGCTGACGACGACCAGGGATATTGTTGTCCACCTAAATTGAGCAGTGAGATCTATAGACAATCTGTAAGTGTTCAATTTTTAATTGTACTACAACATGGTTCCCGCTTCTTGACATGCTCCAGTAATCAAGGACTTACAGAGTACTCCTTACATCTGGTGACCAGCCAATCATTAAGAGAGAAGATAGATTTAGAGTGCATATGTTATGTGTGACAACCCGAAATTTCTATTATGTACAAACATATCAAGTCAATAGAAGTCATAACAGTTGCTGTTAGTTTTCAGACTTTTTAGAATAAGTTTGAGTATTTCAGGATTCACACTTTAGAGATATCAGGAGAGAGGATGCACTAGGGTTATTGTGCAACACTGTTATTCCAAAACTCTAAGAATTTAGAGTTTACTGTCTGAATAAAATATTTTCTGCCAAAAACCCTAAATTTGGGAGTATATATATGAGAACTTGTCATTATTTACACTTTTTCCAAAAAAACTCAAGATCCAAACCATTTCTCTCTCAAGTATCATCCAAAAGATTTTCAAGATCTTCAAACTAGTAAGTGATTCTAGCTTTCTTAAGTGATTATATGGCTTGATCTAGTGTTTTAACACTCTTCTAACCGTGAAATCATTCCAAAAGGTTGATTCTTCCATTTACAGCAAGAGCACACACTAGTGTTCTTCGACTTTTAGCTCATTTCAAGCTTCCATATAGTAAGTACTTCTATCCTAGAGTCTTATAAAGCTTGTTATACATCTTTACATCAATAAAATGTCCCGAGAACACCAAGATCAAGGTGTTTACGGTCCAAGAATGTTCTTGGACCGTAAACCCCAAATAAAGGTGCCAAAGGGTGCCTTAGGGTGCCTTAGTCCTTCACAAGCCTTAGAAACATGTCTAAATCCTTCCTTGATGTCTTTAAGCCCATGAAAAGCACCAAAATCTCTCATATATATGTGTTTACGGTTTGGGGATCTCCCAAAACCGTAAACACCCCAAAGTGTGTATAAATGGCCCATATTCCTTCCTTATGCCTAGAATCTAACCTAGACTATTACCTTGAAGTGTTTAGGACTTGAAAACATCATAAAACCATGTTCCAGAGGAGTTTATGGCAGCAAACTCATGGAGAAATGGTACATGGACCGTAAACTCCATTTAGGAGTGTATTGATGCCACAAAACATTTCCTAAGGCTTAAACATGAAGTAGGAATGCTTGAAATGGCTTAGAAGTCTTCAAACAACAAATGGTCAAAAGTGTGTGAGCTTATGGCCATAAACTCAAGGGTTTAAATGTTTTTAAATGCTTTTATGGGGGGGGGGGGAATACAAGTGGAATACTTATAGTTATTATATCAATCACATGTGATTAATAACTACCAAACCAGTAGTTTGCTTACTGTTCAAACTATTTATCAAACTGTTTTGCTTCAAACTATTTTACAAAATCTTTTACTTATCAAATACTTTTACTTAAACTCTTTTATGCTTATTATCAAATGCATGCCTATGTATGTATAGTTATATAAGTAATGTTTAAAGGGCTTAGGAAGGCCAGCTCGCTTTATCTCCTTTTCCTCGTTGGGATGTGGCTTTAGGGCATCGGTTATCCGTCCGAAGGTCGTCTAAATATTAGTTATATATTATGTATACATATATATGATGGGTTTTGGTCATAAGACATCCTATGTGCTCATACAAACCCTAATGCTTGGATCTAGGTTTCTCAATTATACATGCAAGTTATCCAAGGCTATAAACCCTAATTCTAGCATATGGAAATCGATATTAACATATAAATGGGTTTAAGATCATACCTTTGATTGTTATGTAGCAATAACAATCGAATTCCTCCTTGAATTGACTTTCGAAGGCTTAGACTCACAAGTGTCACTCCTCTAATGGCTTACAAACACCAAGAGCAAATGGAGAAGGTATAAAGAGAGAGGAGACGTATAAGAATTCGTCTTTAGGACCTCTTGGGAAGGCATGGACGAATTCATGAGCCTTAGGGGTCTTTATATAGGTGTAGAGATTAGGGTTTTAGTCCTTATCCTTATCTAGTTGCTTGCCCACCAAGTAACCAAAAGATAAGCCTTGAAAACCCTTATCCTTTATCCTTTGGACGATTTCAAGGATCCTTATCTCCTTGAATTCGTTCAACCCATATTTAGGATAACCATTACCATATTTTGTAACTATCAGATAATTAGAATTCAGTCCCTCTAGTTTAATTAATTACACTTGATCACAAAATTAATTCTTAATTAATTATGACCAATATCAATTAAACAATTATGATTTCTCCTTTAATATATTATTCTTATAACATATTAATAAATCATAATAACCTCTCTCTCTCTCTATTTATTTCTCCAATCAAGTTGCTTTGCTGAAGGCAACCCAAAAGGACCATGCACAATCGGGTCAAGTACATAACAAAATAGTTATGGACTTAGACACTAATCCAACAATCTCCCACTTGGATAAGTCTAACAACTATTCTGCGTATGACTTCAGATCCTGATCTGCAATCGTAGCTTTCCAAAGCCGTTGTCAACTCTGATCATATCAGATACGCGTGTCCTTAGATAAGGGATCATATATTCCTCCATTCTAGATATCATATGAGATAAGATTTCAAATCATTCTCTTTGTACTATATCTCGATTCCTGATTTATGACGACTGACTAATTGAACAAATCAAATTAGCCCTAGCCCGGCCGAGCATTTACGTTTGTCATCACTAAATCATCGAGGGGCCCAAAGATATCGCTTTTATTCTGCTTTGAATAAAAGGAACGGATAAACTTTGATACAATGCTTTCTTGCACTCACTAACCAAATCACACACAACAATATGTTTTATAACACCAAGTTACTAGTGCGTTTACATATTATCAATGTGCAACCGATTCGCAAGATACAACTCACATTGCCAATCATTCTCATTTCACAACTCCAAATGCATTTTTCATAAGTTAAAGAATATCAAATTCTTGCTACTTATAGAATATGCTAGATTCTAATATTCTAGCAACGATCCTTTCGTAATGTCACTGCACCAAAGTCATAAAGACTATTACCAATGATATTACAAAGTCTTCTATCGGAGATTGTTACAATACAATTCCTTAGATATAATGTCTTTCACTCAAAGAACATTCCTTTGAGCATCCTTTTGCATAAAAGTTTCTAATCTAGTCATAGATTTTTCATTATTCAATTCCCAATATGGACACGCTTCCATATTTTCCATATGACAACTCATTCTTAATAGAATCTTATCTATTTGTAATGATGTTGATATGGTCCATCCAATATGGAAACATTTCCATATCTTCCAATACTATACTTCCAACTACTCACAAGCAACCAATCCTCGTCGAACTTGGATTGTCCTTTGATAGTTGTTTAATTATTTTAGTCAAAATCGATTCTAGTCCCTTTTCCCTCTAAATGCGCTAGACATTTGGAAAATTTTAGAATGGTCAAATATTAAAGCATTTGCAATCGATCCTATACTCGAAGCGTATGGGATACGACGCATAATGTTTTATTTGCTATGTTCTCAAAATTCGAATTGTGAAGAGGAATGCCGTAATCATAATCGAAATTTTAAGAACACACTATGTACCTTTGACTACATTTATTAACATTTCTCAACCTAAGCCTTTAGATTTGAAATGAAGCATAATATTTTCTCCCTTAATTATAGCAAAACAACTTTATAACCCTTACTACTTTGCAACGTATAACTCTTGTTTTCTATAATTAATATTGCCAACTTTGCAATACGTGCCTTAATAATCATACAATCATAACATTTATGCTCCCACTATGATGATTATTATAAAACATAACACTTATGCTCCCACTAGCTTCGACATGTATTCATAAACATCTTAACTTTCAGAAAAACAATGCTTATTGAATTTCTTAAGTTCATGTTTCTAATACTTAGTGCTTTGATAATCTTTTATCAAGGCTTCTTGAACTCATACACCTTTGCCTTCGATAGTTCATATGTGTGTCTAAACACTTAAGACTAATTGCCAAACCTCACAATTCAAATTATGGAAAGGGATACCGTAACCATAATCGAATTCGAGAATGCAATTTTACAATCACTATTTTCTTAAAATCTTTCTTAGTGAAAGCATTTCCTCACAATCATTTTAATGAAAGAGGAAATCTTATGACACTTAGATTTAAACGGTGTATGTGTTCCTATCCATGTGAATTTGTTAAAACCAAAGTTTACGACAAATTCAAATTCATATGGACCGAACTTTCTTAATCTTGATTTCTTGCCTTATGGTAGCACAGCTGCCCACCATGTCTTCCGAGTAGTTAAGCAGCTCACCCTTTCTTATCAATGTACCTTTCACTGATTATGGTGCTTTGCCTTTTATGCGTTCAAAATGAGAACTCATAGAACTCACATGCATAATTAACTCGATTGGATTGGCACAGAAGCAAAATAATGTCATCGCGATAGGTTGTAAACCTCAACTCGTGTGCTAGTGATGATCGATGAGGTTTATATGATTTGTTCTTGAAACCTTTCAAGACCATTATGACTCCCACTGACTCCTTGACATATAAGATTCTCTTGTCAATAACCATTTCTTGACAAACAAATATTCAAGAGTTAGTGTAGCTTTTATCAAAACACTTCATAAATTGGTCCTAGTTGGTCTTTGTCTTATCCAAGACATCACAACTTACCACATTTAATGAATGTTATAAACCTTCTTAATACTTTTTCACTCAATGTCACAATCTTAACTTTAAGACTTGTTTTGGAACGAAGTATGATTGACTTTTTGATTTAACCATTTCTTCAATTCTTGATTCCTCTTCTTAAACATATAATTGTACTTAGAGGATCAATTCAAATATGGTTCTTAATCATTAAGACCTATCATAAAGCATAAAAGGTACTCTCCCTTCTTCTTAGAATGGAGATACTTTTATCTTTCTGCCTACTTGATTCTTGTTATTCATTCTACTATTGATTTAAACTTTTTCAATCAATTCAGAATTGCACTTAATCTTATAAGTATAATCATATTTACTAAACCTTTAGTAAATCATGACGAATATCTTGTTACTCTTATGGTGGACTTTGATCAACACAGAACTTTGTGTACTCGATCTCCTAGTCCTTCACTTGACACTTTGTCAGTGAATTAGTTTAATTTCCAAATACGAAATTTCTCATTCATTGTGCATCCACGTTGCATGATTCCAAGTTTCTGTCCAATTGAAACTTGGGCGATGAGAAACTCTCCCTATTTGGTAAATTCTCGACTTTTCCATAAACACCATAAATAAGAATCATATCCATTTGTTGTAGAAATATGCAAACACCAATTTTCATAACGATTTCATTGCAAGGAAATAAACAAATAAATAAATAAGTCAAACGGAAATTTATTTTATTTATAAAAGCAGCGGAAAACATTTGTCCTTACAATGCAAAATCCATTGAAAACTATGTATTTCAAAAGAAAAAATTTCTAACAACTCTATCATAACTATCTAAGCTCAAAATCTAATCTTCAAGTCCATGCGATGAAGATCCATTCCTTGTGATTAGATTCATCTTGCTCTTTCACCAAGCTTCCTTTCTTTTCACTGATCCTGTAAAACATTCAAATGCAATCTTATCACATTATGTATTAAGAATTAATGAATAGGAACTTAATGGAGTTAGATAGTGGTTTTTACCTGAAGCGCAGCCATACTCTTTGACTCTCCCATCTTCTGGACTCTTCAGGCTCTTTGGGCAGACTAGTATCCAACACCCTTTCTTTTGGCAGCAAACGCGGGTCGGTTCTCCTAGAACGTCCTCGGAAGCATGGTTGGTTGACTTTCCCAACAAATACACTCCATTGCTTCGCCAAATCATTTCTGATTCAGCATCAATGAGCATGTAAGTTAGGTCAATGAGGTTGTCGTCATGATCCATCATATAATACTTTCTTTTGAACTCATTATATGATTCAGGAAGTGACTACAAAACCCAATTTACAGCCAACTCATCTGGGAATGACACACCCAACATTATCAACCTATCAATGTGTGATTTCATTCCTAGAACGTGGGTACACACGGGTTTACCATCTTCATGTTTCATTTCCAATAGGGCTTTAGTGATATTGAACCTTTCAATTCTTCGATCTTGTGGGTTGGGGAGAACAATAGGAGGAGGAGGAGGAAGTGAAGCATGATTTCTCGTTCCTCGATTGAATCATGGAATACCATCTTCATGTGGAATGCTTGTTCCACGGAATTTGGGAAGACCATAGTTGTCGAACTTTGACATCTACAAAACGGGAGAAAAACAAATTCAAGTCAGTTGATTGATTGAGTCTTTAGTAAATCACCCAAATGAGATACTAAGGCTAGGACCCAACACAATATTCTACAACTCGGGAGAGGGATGCCATAACCCTAATTGAAGAATATTTGAAGGTAAGTGAATGACGATTCACTAATTTCCACCACGAAAAAAGAAAAAGAAATTTAAGTTTTAAATCTATGAAACTCCTAGATCCTTTGAGATTCATTGAACTTTCAATGGCATGTTTAAATCTCGATATGCCCCTCTTGTTTGTGACTGGGATGCCGAGGATCACAAAGCGGGTGTGAATAACCATGCAAACTACATGGTGCTCTCACATGTTACAGTCACCTATTCGATGTGCCGGTAAACCACACACGCTCCACCGAACTATAACAAACATTGAGTCACCCTTTGCTACCTTTGCTTAGAACCATTTAGTGTGCCAGTAAACAACACACGCTCCACTAACCTCTTTGCAAGGGCACAAAGTGTAATTTCATGGAATTGCATCAATTCACTTTTGCCTAAGTAACTATGATTGGGAATTTTATGAAAAACATTAAGTTACTTTTATACTTCATTATACTTATAAGGGAAGGTTTTCGTCCTATCCTACCCGTTCGGCTAACGACCCTCCACTAGTCAAGAGTGCGGTGGGTAAGAGTGGATACCCATTCAATCGCCATTTTATAGGCAATTTCCTTAAACACCCCTTATAGACCAACTTCATGAATGAGGCCTACTAACAGTAAGACTGACTTTTACTCATACATATATAATGTTAGACTTTTAATGTTATATATAGTATAGGGTGTATTTTATACTTTCAAAATACTAGGTGGTCTAATTTAACAATTTTACTTTTAATTCAATTAAATTGTAAACCTAAACTTTTATGGATTTATTAAACTTCTTTTAATTATACACCTTAATTAATTAATAAAACCATAAGGGTGTGATTTGAACTTTTTCAAAACAATACTAGAGTTTTAGAATTTAACATTCCTAATTAAACTTTTAATCAACTTTTAAATTCCAAAACTTGAGGGCAAGTTTTGAAACATTTCAAGACATTAGGGTTTTAACTATTTAAATTTCAAAACAACAAAACTTTTGGGTTCAAATTTAAACTATAAAACCTAAAGGGGAAAAATATGAAACATTTCATAACATAAGGGTCAAATAACAAATAATCAAAATTAACAATTAATCACATAATTATCCATATTTGATTTATTTAATGATTTCTTGCAAAACAATTTACCAATTAAATAATCAATTATCACATAAGGAAACAAATATTTTATTAATTGATAAATATCTTCAATTAGATCAAGAATATAGTCAAATATATCATAAAATCGGATTTATATTGATCTAATATGATAAGGTAACTATCCATAAGCAAAAACAGCAAGAAATGCCGGATATACCTCTGTCTGACGCACCGACTCGCCGAGTCACCCTCTGGAACTCGCCGAGTAGGGCTGACTCGCCGAGTCCAAGAGTGACTCGCCGACTCAGATCGAACAATGAGGCCAAAATACGTTTTTCAGTTACATCAAGCATCAATAAAATAGAAACCAATCAAGGCTCTGATACCACTGATGGGTTTTGGGCATAAGACATCCTATGTGCTCATACAAACCCTAATGCTTGGATCAAGGTTTCTCAATTGTACATGCAAGTTATCCAAGGCTATAAACCCTAATTCTAGCATATGGAAATCGATATTAACATATAAATGGGTTTAAGATCATACCTTTGATTGTTATGTAGCAATAACAATCGAATTCCTCCTTGAATTGACTTTTGAAGGCTTAGAGTCACAAGTGTCACTCATCTAATGGCTTACAAACACCAAGAGCAAATGGAGAAGGTATAAAGAGAGAGGAGATGTGTAAGAATTCGTCTCTAGGACCTCTTGGGAAGGCATGGACGAATTCATGAGCCTTAGGGGTCTTTATATAGGTGTAGAGATTGGGGTTTTAGTCCTTATCCTTATCTAGTTGCTTGCCCACCAAGTAACCATAAGATAAGCCTTGAAAACCCTTATCCTTTATCCTTTGGACGATTTCAAGGATCCTTATTTTTTGAATTCATTCAACCCATATTTAGGATATGATAGGATAAAATAACAAACGTGAAGATCGATTAGATCTATGAAACAGGTATTACGATGAACTCAAAACAATAAATAAAACAAGAGTGGATCAAAATATGTCGAATGATTAGATCAAACAATCCTCAGCAGAGCTCGACTAAGAACTTCCGCTGTAGAGGATTTACGGTTACAAGAACGATAATAATAAACTTCTGAATAATGCACTGATCGTTGTATTCTGTCGTTAACCTAAGATGCATGCAAGCACCTATATTTATATTCAACCCTACTAAACTCACGGATGGACAGGCCCCACACCGGAGATACAAAAATGGACTAGCTAACGAGCCCAATAGACGCAACACATAATACAAAACACGACCCAACAATCTCCCCCTTTGCGTCAAATTGGAGCGAGACTACTTCTTCTTCGGGCCAGCAGCGGGAGCCTTCTTTACAGTATGAAACAGACGTGTGATAAGAGCAAGAATAGTCTGTCTGAACTGAATGTACCATTGTATCATGTCATCGAAGTACTTGACATCATCCGCTGAGTTCTACTTGCATCTGTGGATGATCCTCAAAACATGCTCTAAGCAAGCAGTGGTGTAGAGGTGTTTGTCAGCCAAAGCGAAAAGACATTTCTGTCCTTCGTTCCTGGTGAACATGACCGAATTCCTTCTCGAGTCAATTTTACCCATCTGCATTTGGTTGAGATCACTGGCAGAGCCAACAGGAGATATTTTTGGTTTCTTCTTAAATACGCTTGCAATCTCCTGATCCATCACTGCAACTTCCATGATGTAGCACACGAGCATCCTCTTGAGATGGTCGATGATCGGACCATATTCAGCTTTGTTGCTGAGAAGGATGTTGTGCAAGATAATCCAATCGTGGGGATTAAGGTTTAGAAGATCTGCAAGGGAAATAGCATGTTCGGTTTTGGCAGATCCCCGAAGTACCTTGAACCGAATGTTGATGAAGTTCCCTTCACTATACGGCTTCAAGACCCGAACGTTGATAATTTTCTGAGCGCTCCAAGTCTGATACTGAGGTTGAGCAGCCTTCAGATAGAAATTGATTAAGTCCCGATCAACCTATGGATGAGGATGAGGGACTCTGCAACGTTGGAGAAGGCATGAAAGATGAACGCCTTTCGGGTCAGTGGCATGTCAAACTGAGAGTCGACAGTGTTGGAACAATCAAGAGAGATTACAGGTTCCAGCCACAAGATACTCGGTGTGTCAATGGCTTCTTTTCTCATCCTCTCGAGAGTCCAGGCAGGAAAAAGAGTTTTCCTACTCTCAAGAAGGTCGTGGGCTTCCTTCTGTTTACGTTCGGCTTCTTCAGCCTCTCTTGCCACACGAGCACTGATATCAGCCTCATTGTGTCGACTTCTACGCTTCAACAAGTCGGCGATTGTTTCTTTGTCTTCTTCTTCTTCTTCCTCAGAAATATTTTTGCCTTTGTCTTTCACACCAGAACCGGAGGCTTGGCCTACTGGAGGAGGTTCGGTAGTGTGAGTTTCCTTTGAGGTAGGAGGTGGTTGGGACGTAGATTCCTTCTCTCCCCCTTGTTTCGGAATGGACACGAAATCAAGTAGCCCTTCGAGTTTGCTGAGTAGGGCAAGGGCGGGAGACAGCTTCTCTGCAAGGTCATGCCTCACAGTATAGGTAAGGATAGGATCATGTGCTTCGAGGATGTTGGAGATGGAAGAGTGGACATCCGAAACACATGACTTTATCACCTCCCCTTCGGACCGAAGAGAGTCAATCTCCTGTTGAGAGTGGGAGAGTTGAACGCTCTTGACCTTCAGAGCAGTGGTCTTCTTGGCAAGAACATCCATAAGAGAGTTCTCGGCAGCCAAATCTTCTTGTAGCTTCGAGAGACGCTCGTCAATGGTTGTGCGGAAGGCTGAGTTGTCGTCTGAAAGCATTTGACGAAAAGAAGCGAAGGACTGCAACTCAGTGGAGACTGACATTGCTAGCTGTTGAACAATTGGTTCCAACATAGTCTTGGCAACATTTGCACTCTCTTGTAAAGACTTTAACAGGGAAGAGGCATCAAAAAATAGTTTATCGACTTTTTCGGTCGCAGCTTGACAGGCTTTTGTGGAGGCATCTATGGCGGAGGTTGCAGAAGCAATAGAATCTTGCTGAGCTTTAAAGAAGGCGTCAACAATCTTCAAAACTGCATCTTCAAAAAGGGATGACTGAGAAGTGGAAGAGGAGGCGATGAGCAAGTCAATCTTGTCATGGAGCTCCTTGAGATGTCGTTTTGTGACAGGAGCGTCGTCATCGTCATCACTCTGTACTTGAAACGGACTATAGTAGACCGAGTCAAACGTCATATCTTCCCCGCCAAGGAATGGTTCTTCTCCTCTGAAGCATGACCAGGAGAAGGTGGTGGTGGTGAAGCTAGTGGTGTAGTAGTATGGGTAGGTTCGGGTTGGGTTGTTTCGGGTATAGGTGTAGGTTCGGGTGCTTTTGTTGTTTCGGGTGCTGGAGTGGTTTCGGGTGCATCAGTATGAATCCCCATATCAGATACGTTGGCTCTAACATCTGCAGTGGATTTTGTGGTTGCGTTGGTGAATATTGGTGTTGATATTGGGATTGAAGTGGGTGGTATTGAAGTAGTGGAAGTTATGGGGGGAATAGAAGTAGGAATGGTTTTAGGTTGAGAGAAAATTGGAGAAGTAGATGCATGAACTTCTGGGGTAGGAGATCTGGGTGGACTGTTGCCACGTGGAGAGTCATCAGAATCTGAAGTCTCACCCTCAGACTCGCTTGAGGAGGAAGCGATAAGTAACTTTCGTCGTGGTTGGGTTTTTCTCCTCTTTTGCTGTGGAGACTGAGCAGGCTTGGTGGGTTTCCTCTTCTTTGGAGAAGGGCCTTTTGCTCCTTTTGCCACCTGTTTCCCCTTATCAGCCTTTTTGCCTCTTGGAGCAGGCTTGTCAGCATCATGTATTGACTTCAACATCTCTGGAGTAAGATTCCTCGGACCAGAATGCTTGAACCCTTTGTACGTCTGGATAATCCGACTGTCAGCAGGAACATCCCCATACATGGTTTCCGGAATTGAACCGTTGAACGGAAACTTGGAAGCGTCCGAGACAATGATCTTCGTGGTATGGAAGGTACCAATCGAAGACATTGGAGCACCAGCGACAATGGGGACATGGTACTTGTACATCACCCATTTCGTGATCAGAGTCCAGAACCTAGCGTATGAAATCTCGGAATGTCTGGAGGTAGAGGAGAGACTCTGGATGAGTTGTTGCCATAGAACAAACCCATAATCCATGTTGATGCCATTGTAGATACCATACATTATGGACAGAAATATCCGACTGGCACCATCAGATCCAGCACTTCTTTCAGATAACCCTTTGAATAGAACAGTGAACATCCCATTCCACTGTGGAGGTAGGCACGACTTCTTGAACTTCGTGACCGTAGTAAGCACCTCCGTATAACCCATGTTATAAAACATGTTGAACAAGTGACCCATTGGAATCGTTTCAGGGTTAACCCTCGTAGAATCAGGTTCAAACCCTAACAGCGAGCAAAACCTTTGCTTTGAAATTGATGCCTTGTGCTCAAAGACATCAAAAAAGATTCTGTCAACGACCTTGTCGAAGTGAGCGGTCGCAAAGATCTGTGACAAGAACTCCATCGGAACAGTTTCAGCCTTAGTAAGTGCAGGAGCGATCGGAGAAAACTTCAGAAACTCGATGATGGGGAACATGAAGGCGTCGTAAGCATGAGGGGTTAAATCGATGATTAGGCTTTGTTGTGGGCGAATGGGCAAAATGTGGGATGTTGCGTGAACAGAAGAGGAATCTGCCATTGCTTGAAGAAAGTAGAGAAGATGATGAACAGTGAAGGTTTAGGTATTTCTTGCGCTCTGGGAATTTGAATTGCAGTAAAGTGGTAAACAGTGGAGGATGTTGCCTTTTATACTGTGGTGTAAGGAGAGAGAAAGATCTTCCCAAATCTTCTATTGAAAAACGAAGGGTTTTTCCGGAGTTGATTGATGCGTGACAGTTGGGGTTGCCGATGATCACGCATGAGAGAGAATGTCGGGTCCCTAATAACACGCCTTCCCATCAGGCGCCGTTTGGAGACGAGACGGTTTAGATTCACACGCGCCCTTCCTGCGCCTTTTGGAGATTAAATGATTCCGAGTCGCACGCTGTCCCTTTTAGCGCCATTTGAAATCAAATCGATTAGACTCCCACCTGAGTCAGCATGTCTTCATCTTATCCCTTTAAATTGTAACGACATCTTTTGAAAAATGTCCTCACGTGGATTAAAATCAACCACAGCCTTTAATCAACTGCCAATCCAAGTAAAATTCCTTGTAATTAATAGAACCTGAATTTAGGAAAATCAAAGATTTTCGTGCTTAGGGTGTAAAAGAAAAGAAATAAAGCAATATTTTTGGGAAAATATGTGATGTCAATTAAGACACAAAACAAATGATCCCGGGCACGAATATCTTCCTTCAAAGTCAAGAGAGACGTTAAAGTGTTTGTGTGGTTTCCCGTTGAATAACGATCAAACACTTATTAAGAAGTGTTGAAAGGCTTCTTTTAACTAGGCTTATTAGGGTGGCTTTCGTTTCGATTCAAACTTCCTAATCTTGATATAAGATAGAAAGCGAACGAAGGACTTGTGAGACCAGTGTAGTCTATTGAACAAGTAGGTTGGAGATAATTTAATTTAGCTCAGAAATATGTATATAAAATCTCAACAAAAATTTAAAACTGGATCCCAAGGGAAGAAATGTTATGGGTGTTAACAATTTCATAGGAATCACACAAAAAGAAAAATTTGAGATTACAAGGAGGTACGTCCGTCAATGCATTAGTGAAAACTAGAGTAAATTAATTGTTCACCATCAATTCGTATTGGGTATTGAATTTTGGGTTTCACTTAGATCGTAGTGGCACGAAACTAAGATCATGAACACGGGAATTGTGCAACCATAAACCTCAGTGGTAATTTCTGAGAGTCTCAAGGGTTACGTTTGTGAAACAAATGTGATGGAGAAATGCAATTTAGATGGCGTAAGAAATCAAAGTACCTCTGCTATGAAAAATAGGACCAAGCAGAAAACTCTTATCTCATGTGAGAAGAGAGTTAGGTAGCACATGATTAGAATAAATAAGAAAGCCTAATTAGGAAGACAAGGTTTGTTTATACCAAGTCAGTAAGGCCTATTATTCAGAATCAGATGAGGCTTTGGACACATACAGCAGCATGCTTCTAGGGACACTTAGCTAATTCAATAATTTCCCCATAAACGAACACACACATAAAATTAAAGCCAAAAAGAAAATAAAGAACAAAGTATTTTTGGAGTTTTTGAATTTATAAAAAATATTTTTGGAATTTTTAATAAAAATAAAAATAAAAAAAATAAAAGTGAAATAAATAAAAAAAACAGAGAAAGAGAAAAAAAATATTGGAACCGAACCCGAGCGTTCGGTTTATTTCGGTTGTGAAAAACTTTGGAACCGAACCCGAGCGTTCGGTCTATTTCGGGTGAGAAAAATTTTGGAACCGAACCCGAACGTTCGGTATATTTCGGTTGCCAAAGAAAATAGGTTTAACAAAGAGAATAACTTTGACAATAAGATAAATGAATTTGGAACAATTATACATAAGATCTACAACCAAGAAAACTACATTTGATTAATGAGCGAAAAGCAGATTATTCAACCGAACCCGAGCGTTCGGTTCATTTCGGTACATTAGTACAAGACCCGAACCTGAACGTTCGGTCTATTTCACTTCTTACTTTTGAGTTTGAGAGGTAATGTTTGGTACTGACTCCGATTCCATCATCCCTAGCCCTTGTAGAATTTTGTTGAACGATGCTTCAGGAAGAGCTTTGGTAAAGATGTCAGCCAGTTGATCAGTGGTTCGAACAAAATGAATTTCGACGTTCCTATCTTCCACATGATCCTTAATGAAGTGATACCTCAGTGTTATGTGCTTAGTCTTCGAGTGTTGCACTGGGTTATGACAGATCCTAATTGCACTTTCTGAGTCGCAATATAGTGGGATCTTTTTCATATTGAGTCCATAATCCCGGAGTTGACTTTGGATCCAAATCACTTGAGAAGTACAGGAGGCAGCTGCGGTGTATTCTGCTTCAGCGGTAGATAGAGATACACATGTCTGTTTCTTTGATTGCCAGCTAACCAACTTCCCATCTAGGAATTGGCAGCCTCCCGTGGTGCTTTTCCTGTCTAGTCCACAACCTCCAAGGTCTGCATCTGAGTAGGCTTGAACGAAGAAGCCTGAGTTGGATGGATACCATAGGCCTAAAGAGGTAGTTCGCTTGAGATAACGGAGTATGTTCTTCACTGCAAGCATATGAGGTTCACATGGATTCGCCTGAAATCTAGCACAGTAACAAATAGAGAACATTATATCAGGCCTGCTAGCAGTAAGATACATCAGAGAACCGATCATCTGGCGATATAGCGTAATATCAATTGCTAGCTTATCCAATGATAGAGTAAGCTTGGTGCCGAACGCCATTGGAACTTTAACCTTTGAATCTCCCATCATGCCAAATTTTGTGAGGAGAGTCTTCGTGTAAGCTTCCTGGTTAATATAGATGACTTCGGGTCCCTATCTAATATTTAAACCAAGGAAAAAATTAATTGGACCCATTGAGCTCATTTCAAATTTAGTCTCCATCAGCTTTCTGAATTCAGCTGTTAAGCCAGGATTCGTTGAGCCAAAGATGATATCATCGACATAAATTTGAACAATCATAAGGTGGTTACCTTCCTTCTTACAAAAGAAGGTTGGGTCAACCGGACGTTGTTTGAATTTTGACATCTTTAAAAACTTCGTTAGCGTTTCATACCAGGCCCTCGGAGCTTGTTTCAGTCCATATACGGCTTTGTCCAAAATGTAACAGTGATTGGGGTACCTTTCATTGACGAATCCAGGAGGTTGCTCCACGTACACCGTTTCTTCAAGTTCTCCATTTAGAAATGTGCACTTGACATCCATTTGGTAGACCTCAAAGTTTTTGTGTGCAGAATAGGCAAGAAATATTCTAACGGATTCCAGCCTAGCTACAAGAGCGAAAGTTTCTTCATAGTCGATTCCTTCCTCCTGACAGTATCCTTTCACCACCAGACGGGCTTTGTTTCGTATCACGTTGCCTTCCTTGTCCATCTTATTTCTGAAGACCCATTTGAGACCAATAACTGAGGCATCTTGAGGAGTTGGAATGAGACGCCAAACTTTATTCCTTTCGAATTCATTCAGTTCGTCTTGCATAGCTTGAACCCAATCGGAGTGATCAAGAGCAGTGTTAACTGTCTTTGGTTCAACTTTTGAGACGAAGGAGTTAAACATACAGAATTCTACTTTTGAAAATAAGGAAGTTTGTTTTGCCTTTAGTTGTGATCGGGTGAGGACCTTTTTAGAGACATTTCCGACAACCTGGGAAACAGGATGATCTCTGGTCCATTTGACAAGAGGAGGGTAATTTGGATCATAAGATGGATCCAATTCAGCGTTTACTATCTCTTCTAGTTCAGATTGACTATCATCGTCATAAAGCATATCAGTATTCTCCCCCTCGACAGATAATTTTTCAGATGTGTCTTGAGTTTCCGGAGCTATAGGGGTTTCGGGTGGTGTTGAGCTTTCAGGTGTTGACGCACCTTCGGGTGTTGTAGCACTTTCGGGTGCAGCTTGAGAACTGTTCTCCCCCTCAACATGTGAGCTCGGCTGTGATGACGAAGATGTGTCCTCCCCCTCAACTGAAGTATCGTGTTGTGGAGGTTCGTTAGGACTTGATCCTCCTTCATTCATTCTCTTTGCAGTATCTTCGATGAGTTGCTTCAAATGATCTACTTTGTTGTCTGCTGCACTACCTTCTGAGAGAGTTGCCTTTTCTGGTTCATCGAATAACTCGACGAACTTCTCAAATAGGTTTGCGATCGAGGCTGTGACTTGGCCTGTGTGAGAAAACATTTCTCCAACTGTGTCTTCGTTGGCCTTTAGCTTTTTAACATAGCTATCATCAAAAGTCACATAATAAGTTTCTTCTATTTTCCTCGAGCGCTTGTTTAATACCCTGTAGGCTTTAGAAGTGAGAGAATAACCCAAAAATATCCCTTCATCGGCTTTGACATCGATATTGTTACGATGTTCTTTAGAATTGAAGATGAAGCACCGTGAGCCGAATACATGAAAAAATTTGACATTTGGCTTCCTGTTGTTGATGATCTCATAAGGAGTGAGAGTGAATCGCTTATTGAGATAAGACCTGTTCTGCGTAAAACAAGCTGCAGCAATACCATCAGCCCAAAAATATAAAGGTAAAGAAGCAAAACTTAGCATGCTTCGGGCCGCCTCACACAAAGATCGGTTTCGTCTTTCAACAATCCCGTTTTGTTGAGGGGTGTAGGGAGCTGAGAAGTTGTGACTGGTTCCTTTGTCGGCTAAGAATTCTTCGCATTCTTTATTTTTGAACTCCAGACCATTATCGCTCCTGATGTTGCGAACGACTTTCTTCAGCTGTACTTCAACCTGCTTGATAAACATCTTCAGCTTGAGAGTCGCTTCAGATTTGTGCTTCAGAAAGAACACCCATGTAAAACGCGAGAAGTCATCAACGATGACAAGAATATACTTGCTACCGCCGATGCTTTCGATAGATGATGGACCACGCAAGTCAATGTGAATTAACTCTAATGGTTCAACAACTTTAGTGTTTACAATCGATGGGTGACTTTAACGACTCTGCTTCCCCATTTCACACGCAGCACATAAATGTTCTCGATCGAATTTGAGCAGTGGAAGACCTCGAACATGACCACCTGTGACAAGTTTGTTAATATCCTTGAAGTTGAGATGAGAGAGCCTTCGGTGCCACAGCTAACTTTCGTTAGATTGTGCTTTGGATAACAGGCAGATAGCCAGATTCCCTTTGATGGGTTTGAGGTTCAGGGGAAACATTTCGCCTTTGCGCTCCGATTTGAGAATTACTCTTTTCGTTTTCTTTTCAATTATTTCCGAACCCTCATCATCGAATGAGACCTTGAGACCGGTACCTCTAACAAGCTGAGATACACTGATGAGGTTGTGTTGTAGTCCTTCAACGTATGCAACCTTCCTAATCGTAAAATCACCATTTGTTATCATTCCATAGCCTTTTATTGTGCCGAATGAATTGTTCCCGAACTTGACATTTCCACCGTTTGAAAAAGACCGAAATTCCCTCAGCTCTTCCTTCCTTCCTGTCATGTGACGCGATCAGCCACTGTCAATGTACCATTCTTCGTCAAACTACTCGTCACTGATAACCTGCAAAAATTAAGCAGATTTAGGAACCCAAAGTTTCTTGGGTCCACGTGAGCCTTTCACAGGAACAGGAATACTAAGAGAGATGTCAACAAGGTATGTTTTTTTATTAAAGTTGTTTCATCTTTCTTTTTAATGGTGAAAACCTTAATTTTATTGGGATTTGTTACAGTCGGTTTGGATTCAGGTTTAGGCATTGGGACATTGGAATGCTTTTGATCGGTTTTGACTGAGGAGACCTTCGATTTTCCTTTCAAATCTGTTGAAGATTTTGGATTTTGAGTATTAACAGAATTGGATTTATAATGAGGTTGAGAGGAATTAGAAGGATTAGAAGAGGTAGAACGAGAGTATTTAGACTGAGATGTTTTCTTGACTTGAGGTTCTAAGTGACCCTTTTGTTTTTTATCATTAGTGGTACCGAACTTAGAACTTTGGTTGCTTTTGCTCTCAGAACCGAACTTATGCTTTCGGTAGCTTGTGTTTTCTGAACCGAACCTTTGCCTTAGGTTATCATAATTTTCAGAACCGAACGTGTCCTTTCAGTTGTTATGACCCTCAGAACTGAACCTCTCCCTTCGGTTGTTATAACTTTCTTGTGATCTAACAGTACTTTTCTCTGACTTTGAATTTCTGTCAAGATAAGAGAAATGGGCGTTTTGAGATTGCCAAAACTGTTTTCGTTCTGAGAGATTCTTCTTGTATCTCATATTCCATTGCTGCTTCTGATTCTTCACTTGCTTCGGCTGTCGATGGATATTTGCTTTTTGCTTTTGCTTTTTGTCAGCCGGTTCACTCTGAACTGATGAAGTTTCGCTTGAAGGAGTGACTTCTTTTGCAGGATCTCCTTTTTCTTCAGGAACATCTTTTGTACCACTAGTACTTGGCATGTCAACGTTATCGGTCTTGTTCAGAGGCTCTGGTACATATCTGCCTTTGGTTTTCCAGGACGTCCGTTCAGACACACCAACAGTTTCGTCAGCATTGTCGATAGGAGCGGACTAGAAGAACTCATCATAACCATCAGCATTGTCTTCGTTTACAATGGCTGTGAGTTCAGCTGTCTGACGTTCGGTTACACCTGTGACCTTATACACTTGATTTGGAGTCGTCCTTACCTTTTGGTATACAACAGCCTTTTCTTCAAGGATCGGGGACTTTTGTTGGGACAAACGAGCAAACTCCACAGAATTTTCTGAAATAAGATTTTTGTGGTTTTCGGGTTCGCTCTTGACAAACTCAGAACAGTCAACTACATCCTCTACAGAAATTTCACTCATATCATCATCCTCATTAAGTTCAGATGCATTTTCAATATCAATTTTATTTTCTGAGCTCAAGTTGGCATTCAATGAGTCAAACTTTTGTATGGTTTCGGTCCTTAATTTCAATTTATCATTTTCATCCAAAAGGTTTTTCAGCATGTCCTTATGGTCCTTAGACTTTATGAAAGATTCGATTTTGTCTAGTCCATACATATAAGTCGGATTTACATCCTCAGACGAAGCTACACTTTCGCAATTATATGCTTCAGCGTCGATTTCATCCTCCTTAAACTCAAGGAAGGGCAAAATCATGCGATGAATTTTCTACCCTATTTCACAGTTTAAATGAAGTTGTGTGATATTAGTGTAAAGACGCTTAGCAATTAAACAAAAGACATTTCTCTGTTTTAAAAGTTTCAAATTGTCTCTTTGTAAATAAATGTTTTCGTCCTAGGATTTGATTAACTCCGACTCCTTCAGCTCGATCCACATCCTC
Source organism: Lactuca serriola (assembly GCF_051521515.1). Classification (NCBI taxonomy): domain Eukaryota; kingdom Viridiplantae; phylum Streptophyta; class Magnoliopsida; order Asterales; family Asteraceae; genus Lactuca; species Lactuca serriola. Next base: position 286,716,634 of record NC_136411.1, read on the forward strand.
CGTTCCTCACTTTTTGAAGACGCCCTGCTTAATTGGTCAGTTAGGTTAGAATTGGTGACCCGTGTTTGAGTTAAACTGCTGTCTAGATGCGAGATTCTTGAATTTACATTTTTTAATTCTTTTTCATATGAACTTTGTGGGACTTTCAATGAAACAAAAATAGATTGTACCTTCTTTATTAACTCATCAAGCTCGTTAAACTGCACGCTGAGAGGTTTTGCTGTGAAGCACAAGTCCTCTCATTCCTTTGTGTCTTCATTCCCACCGTCTGTGTTGTATCCCCTCATTTGACACACATTCGACACCATCAAGCACTTTCCACCGCTTCCTTCATCCTTCGCAACATAAGCCTTTCCATGAGATGACTTCCTTACTTCATCATCCTCAGAGTCGGTTAACCAGACTTCCACGCCACCGAACTCATCATCTGCTACCGAACCCTGCACAATTAAAGCATTCATTGAAGGGTTAGTGACAACTTTCTTTTTCTTGATCTCTTCCAGCTTTTTCATTAACACAGCTTCTTCATCTTTCTCCTCATCCTTTTCTGCTATTTTCTTGAGGACACAATCTTTGGCATAGTGGTTCTTTCCTCCACAATAGTAGAAGTTCACACCCGAATCTCCTTCAGCTTTCGGTTCCTTCTTTGGTTCTTCTGCTTTCGGTTCTTCCCTGACCTTTTCAGAACTATAACTTCCCTTCCAATTTCGGTTCTTATTGGTAGGAAACCTTTTCTTGATGAACCTCTTCGGGTTTAACACCATCATTGCATAGTCTTCAGAGGTAAGGTCATAGTCCTCTAAGTTGAAGTCTTCATCTTCCATCACACCTTTGCTTTTGGACAGAAGGGCCAATAATCCCAAGCTTGAAACTACATTTTTCTCCTGCAAGACAATCTTTTCTTGGGATTTCAAAATCCCTACCAGCTTTGCCAATGAGTAAGATTTGAATTGCTCATGTGCTTTAACGGTGGACACAACCGCTCTCCACTCAGATCTAAGACCGTTTAAAAACGTAACCTTTTTTTCAATTAACTTCCTTTCAATATCATGTTTAATCATCTTACTAAGAAGATGATTGAAGCGATCGAACGTTTGAGTTACAGTTTCTTCAGGACTCTGCTTGAATTCACCAAACTCGGACAAAAGTAAGGTTTGAATGGAATGCTCGAGATCTTCATCTGTGGAATATAACTCTCGCAGCCTATCCCATATCTCTTTAGCAGTCCTGCACGAACTCACTATCCTGAAAGTATCAGATTGAAGAGCGAATCTGATCAGTCTCAATGCTTTAATATTGCACTGAAATTTATCTTTTTCGTCTTGGGCAACATCTTTTACATCTTTCAACAGATCATTATACTCTTTCTGAGTTTTAATGATTCTTGATGTTGCTGAATGAGCGAATGGTCCAGACACAATTGCCTCCCAAATAAGATATCTGTTGTCCTCAGATCCAATGACATAATCTTCAAAGTGATGTGCCCAGACTTCGTAATCATGGGTGTAAAGGATGGGAATCTTCATCGTTGATCCAATGCTGTTTGAGATGTTAATGGGATTTGATTGTGACTCGTCCATGCTAGATTGAATAACCTATTTAAAAGATCAGACTTGTAATATATTAAGTTAGGGCAAAACGAATAAATGCTGAGTTACGTCAATTATGGGATGACGGCTCAATAAATATTAGTTAATGCGGAATAACCCTAATCGCAACCTTTTTCACAGAAAAGATGTGTATGAATTACACATCCTCCTGCTCTAATACCAATTGATAGGATAAAATAACAAACGTGAAGATCGATTAGATCTATGAAACAGGTATTACGATGAACTCAAAACAATAAATAAAACAAGAGTGGATCAAAATATGTCGAATGATTAGATCAAACAATCCTTAGCAGAGCTCGACTAAGAACTTCCGTTGTAGAGGATTTACGGTTACAAGAACGATAATAATAAACTTCTGAATAATGCACTGATCGTTGTATTCTGTCGTTAACCTAAGATGCATGCAAGCACCTATATTTATATTCAACCCTACTAAACTCACGGATAGACAGGCCCCACACCGGAGATACAAAAATGGACTAGCTAACGAGCCCAATAGACGCAACACATAATACAAAACACGACCCAACAGGATAACCATTACCATATTTTGTAACTATCACATAATTACAATTCAGCCCCTCTAGTTTAATTTATTACACTTGATCACAAAATTAATTCTTAATTAATTATTAACCAATATTAATTAAACAATTATGATTTCTCCTTTAATATATTATTCTTATAACATATTAATAAATCATAATAACCTCTCTCTCTCTATTTATTTCTCCAATCAAGTTGCTTTGGTGAAGGCAACCCAAAAGGACCATGCACAATTGGGTCAAGTACATACCAAAATAGTTATGGACTTAGACACTAATCCAACAATATAGACATAAAAGTTCTTTCAACCAGTTCCATACCTTTGGGTAGCAAGGGTTTCACAATCATGATCATACATTACTAGTAATCTACCATAGGGGTAGCACAGGAAGATACTAATACTATTACTAGAACAATGAAAGATAGAATGAGTCAGTTCATTCATGAGTAAATACGAGTAGTACACACAGTACATTCCTATACATGCTAGATAGAGAGAGAACACACATTACAGCTAGCACATGCAAAACATTACAGTACATATAGGCTAGACAGAGAAAGAGTACACTTTACAGTTAGCACATTCATTACATGTACATTCATGCAGTTATGTGAACCATCAAACGGGTCATGGCTCTTCCTGCCATTACCGTTTTTGTATCCAGAATCTCCTTAATTGGGGAGCATATGAGTTTGCATATAGATCTATACTGGATTGACTATCCTACACCTTGTTGCTCGCTACAGTGGGACTTGCAAGTCTACGGGTGCCAAATGTCATTTCTTACGGCGTTTTACATCATCGTTTTACTAGATTCAATAGCAGGATACAATTCGATCACATGTTACTCTAAACGCCTTTTGTTTTTAAGGTAGTTAGTACAACATTAGTCACTTATTGCAAATACTACAGTTCTATGATATTTTCCCATAACATTCACTTCGTGAATATTCACACGATGCACGGTAATGTAAAAACTATATTTTTGGTTAATGATAGTCAGATTTGGGAAAATACACACTCTTACAAGAGACATACACACAGACACTAGATGCCTTGGTAGAAGGCTACCATTAGTAGGAAACAAAGGGTTTTCTAGGACAGTTCAAACATTTTACAAAACATTGTACAAAACATCTTACAAATGCTTTCATACAAACACAGACATTAATATACTTATGATCTCACCAGCTTTAAGGTGATACTCGGTTTCAAAATAACTTGTATTCTCAGGTCACCAATAGACAGCTACATGTGCCAGGTTTTGAGAAGATGGAGTTCGTTCAAGACTCGTCTTTTATTTTGATATTTATATTTTGGTGTCTATATAACTTGACAGAACACACATGTATGAAATTATATTATTAATGCAATGGATGATGTTGTTACTTGTTTACTATTATTCATTGTTGTGATACTGTACATGACGTCCTTCGCCCGAGAACGTTTCCGCCGTTCACGGTTTTGGGGTGTGACAGATTGGTATCAGAGCATTGCTTAGAGTGAATTGAGTATATCAATCCATAAAAGATATACTAACTATAAATACATTGGGATTAAAATACTCTGACCAAGAGTTTATACTTTAAATATTAAAATATTTAATTAAGTATACGTGCCTGCATTCATACTAAAATCAGTGTCACTAAGACCATACAAAAGTATTACGATTGTTGGGCAGCACATGTAGACTTAGAGACATATGGTCCAAACTAGGAAGATATAGCCTGATCAACTATATTATCCGAGGGTTGACTAGCATATGCCTAAGCGTGGTTGTAAGGTTGCAACAAGTCTAAAAACTTACCCATAATACCACAATGAGAACAATAGAACCTAAACTTAAAATACTATAGGAGTATTTTGCATTACTATAAGTTACCTATGTGCTAGATTCTTATACCTCTCTTCTCGCGTAGATTTAATGGCTGGATTCCACATTCCCGTAGACCCGTACTATCCCGACCACAGCAATGCAGGATGGCTGGAAGAAGAACCAGAAGAGAATCACCTAATTCCCTTGGATGATCATGAAGCTGAAGGCTTTTCTGATGGTTCTGAATCAGAGCCAGAAGTCAACAACCTGCCCCCAGTTGATCAAAACCCAAACCCTCGTCCAGCATTTCAAAGACCCACACCCCTATGGGCCACAAACTTGAATACATGGAGCCAGGAACAGGGTCAACCTATCCCCTACAATGAAGACAGAAGCTTCTACAACCTCACTGAGCGAGGTTCTGCTGACAGAGTCCTACCCGTCATGGTTCATAGGATTTCTCGGAACACGATACTGGGTCAATCAACTATCAATCGAGTCTTGGAGATTGACGACAACTCTGGCGTTAACATTGTCCGCATTCGCCACCTAGAGTCTGCTCATGAAAGGGCTCTAGTTCACAATGCAGCTCTTCAGAGGGAACTCGCTGAAACCCGAGTTGAAGTCATAGAACTTCGAGCTCAGCAAGAAAGAGCTGATAGGCGCATGAGGGACATAGAACGTCTCCTGTCGGGATTAAAAACTCACTCTGGTAGTTCTCATCGCCGATAGATTCTCATCAACTTCTCTCTTTTGGATATAACCTAGTTATGTAAAACTCTGGTCTAATTCCCTATCTATGTAAATCATAGGCCTGTTAGGTCTTGGTTAGATTGAAATTCTGTCAAAATTTTCCCATTTTGGTTGATGTAAGGCCTCCTTCTGTTTGCCGTTTTTCCCGAACTTGTTACATCTGTAATTCCAGTAATATTGACAGGTACCTAATCTTATGGGAGTTATTATTCAAATGTGATCATCTATTAGTTCTAGATCTACATTCAATCGTATTGTTGGGCTATGGAGAGTTAGTCCATGAGTCATTCTCATCAATTCTTCCATTAAATTCTTATCAATGTTTTCATCTTCATAAACTTATAGATCAAAGATGTCGCCTCGCAGAAATCCAAGGAGAAACCTCTATAACGAAACACCACCTCCTCAACCACCTACTCCTCAGTTCGACACGACAGCCCTAAATGCTATTGTAGCTGCAGCTGTGGCTACAGCCATGGATCAATATCATTCATCTGGTTCCACTGGAGGAGGAACCACTGTCCTGTCAACTCATGGTGAAATCCCGGTGCGCTTGAAAGAGTGCTCATACAAGGACTTCACCAACTGCAAGCCATTGTCCTTCAAGGGGACTGGCAGAGTTATTGCCCTCTCGCAATGGTTCGAGAAAACAGAATCGTTTTCGAAATCTGCTCTTGTCTCGAGGAGAGCAAGGTGAATTTCACTGCTGGCACCTTTGAAATGAAAGCCCTAACATGGTGGAACGGCCATGTTAAGTCACTATCACTTATAGTGGCTAATGCTATAGGCTGGGAGACGTTGAAAGACCTCATGATTGAGGAGTACTGCCCGAGGGGCGAGATCCAAAAGTTGGAGGAAGAACTATGGAGGCTAACCATGAAGGGCTCCAATGTAGTCGCCTACACCGCCAGATGTTGCGAGTTGGTGGCCCTCTGTCCCAACATGATTCCCTCAGTGGGAAAGAAAATCGAGAGATACATATGGGGGTTGGTGCCACCATACTAGGGAAATGTTTTGGCATCACATCCCACTACATTTGATAGTGCCAAACGGTTGGCACAGCGGCTTATAGACCATGGGGTTCGTACCCCGGCCGTAACAACTACCCTGGCCATCTCAGAACCCGCAAGAACCGCTGATTCGAAGCGGTAGTTTTGGGATGACAAGAAGAAGGCTAAGGCTGCCAAAAAGCAGCAGGTCGTGGCCGTACATGCTGCAATAGCACCTGCCATTGCTGCTCCGGTAAAGCAGTACGCTGGAAGTTTGACTAAGTGCAACAAGTGCAACTTCCATCACGTCGGCACCTGCCAGGAGATGCAGTGTCTGAACTGCAACGGGAAGAGGCACAATGCCCATTTTTGTAAAGCTCCGGCGAAGCCAATCAACCAAGCCCCCGGTGCTGGAGTGGGTCAAACTTGCTATGGATGTGGCAAGGTAGGCCACTTCAAAAGAAATTGCCCGAAGGCAGGGTTTGCCGGTAGAGCGGCAAGAGTTATGGCCATAGGCCATGAGGAAACGGTTGCCGACCCCACAGTGCTCACTGGTACGTTCCTCCTCGATAACTCTTATGGATGCATTCTATTTGATAGTGGAGCGGAGAGGAGTTTCGTGAACCAAAAATTTGCTGATTTACTTAAGCAAAAATCACGAGCACTTAATGAACCGTTCACTGTAGAAATGGCTAATTGTAAGACAGAGAGCACTATCAGTATATTCATAGGGTGTACCCTAACTTTAGATAGCCATTCATTTTCAATCGATCTCATGAAGGTCTCCATTAAAAGTTTCGACGTCATTATCGGCATGGATTGGTTGAGTCTTCGTCGTGCCGATATCATGTGTTACGAAAAGGCTGTTCGCCTTAATCTGCTGTCTGGAGACATTACTTGTATGGAAGGAAAAGCTTACAACACATATTCAACCAGAAGGAGCTCAACATGAGACAACGACAGTGGGTCAAGCTACTCAGTGATTACGAATGTGCAATTCGTTATCATCCGGGTAAAGCCAACGTTGTAGCTGACGCCCTAAGTTGGAAGGAATATTCTGGTCGTAGAGTCAAATCATTGACTATGACTATCCATTCACATTTGTCCACACAAATTAAGGCAACTCAGCTCGACGCCTTGAAGCCTAAAAATGTGGCGGGTGAATCCCTGAGAGGTATGGATAAGAACTTGGAGGTTAAGGGTGGCGGAGCTTATTATTTCATGGACCGGATCTGGACCCCGAAACTCGGTGGTTTCAGAAACTTGGTCATGAACGTGGCGCACAACACTCGTTATTCCGTGCACCCGGGATCAGATAAGATGTATCTGTATCTCAAAAAGTTATACTGGTGGCTTAGCATGAAAGCAGAGATTGCTACCTTTGTGAGTAAATGTCTTACTTGCGCAAAGGTCAAGGTCGAATACCAGAAACCCTTCGGTCTATTACAACAGCCTGAGGTACCGGAATGGAAGTGGGAGCGGATAACTATGGATTTCATAACCAAGTTGCCCAAGACAATGGGTGAACTTGATTCCATATGGGTCATCGTTGATAGATTGACCAAGTCTGCACACTTCCTTCCAATCAAAGAAACAGACAAGATGGAGAAACTTACAAGAACTTACATTAGGGAGACTATACGACTGCATGGTGTTCCCTTATCCATTATCTCAGACAGAGATAGTAGATTCACTTCGAGGTTCTGGCAGTTGTTACGAAGTTCCTTAGGAACTAGGATGGACATGAGTACAGCCTACCATCCACAGACCGACAGGCAACGTGAGAGAACTATCCAAACATGGGAAGATATGTTGTGAGCCTGTGTGATCGACTTTGGGAAAGCATGGGATACTCATTTACCCCTTGTTAACTTTTCCTACAACAACAGTTATCACACGAGCATAAAGTATGCTCCATTCGAGGCCCTCTATAGCCGAAAGTGCAGATCCCCTCTATGTTGGGCTGAGGTGGGTGACACCCAGTTAGCTAAAAGACGAGTTCCTGAAAGCACTCTAATAGGTCTAGAGATCATACGGGAAACGACCGAGAAGATCATTCAGATCCGTGAACGATTGAAAGCCTCCAGAGACCGACAGAGAAGCTACGCTGATAAACGTAGGAACCAATTGGAATTCCAGGTGGCTGACCGTGTTCTATTGAAGGTCTCACCCTGGAAGGGCTTGATACGCGTCGAAAACCATGGAAAGCAAAATCCAATGTACATAGGGCCTTTCGAGATTCTCGCAAGAATCGGCCCTGTAGCTTACAAACTTAACTTACTGCACGAACTCAGTAACGTACATTCTACCTTCCACGTATCGAACTTGAAAAAGTGTCTGTCCGACGAGACTCTAGTTATTCCACTCGATGAGATCGAGATCAACGAGAGCCTCAACTTCGTGGAGGAACCAGTAGAGATCATGGACCTAGAGGTCAAGCAAATGAAACAAAGTCGTATCCCGATAGTGAAGGTTCGATGGAACGCCAAGCGAGGACCGGAATTCACTTGGGAGCGTGAGGATTAGATGAAACTTAAATATCCTTATCTTTTTAGTTAGTTATTTGTAACTACTTATTTGCTTAAATTCTAATTTCGGGACGAAATTCCTTCTAAGGAGGGGATGATGTGACAACCCGAAATTTCTATTCTGTACAAACATATCAAGTCAATAGAAGTCGGAACAGTTGCTGTTAATTTTCAGACTTTTTAGAATAAGTTTGAGTATTTCAGGATTCACACTTTAGAGATATCAGGAGAGAAGATGCCTAGGGTTATTGTGCAACACTGTTATTCCAAAACTCTAAGAATTTAGAGTTTAATTCCTGAATAAAATATTTTCTGCCAAAAACCCTAAATATGGGAGTATATATATAAGAACTTGTCATTATTTACACTTTTTCCAAAAAAAACTCAAGATCCAAACCATTTCTCTCTCAAGTGTCATCCAAAAGATTTTCAAGATCTTCAAACTAGTAAGTGATTCTACCTTTCTTAAGTGATTATATGGATTGATCTAGTGTTTTAACACTCTTCTAACCGTGAAATCATTCCAAAAGGTTGTTTCTTCCATTTACACCAAGAACACCAAGAACACAAACTAGTGTTCTTGGACTTTTAGCTCATTTCAAGCTTCCATATAGTAATTACTTCTACCCTAGAGTCTTATATAGCTTGTTATACATCTTTACATCAAGAAAATGTCCCAAGAACACCAAGATCAAGGTGTTTACGGTCCAAGAATGTTCTTGGACCGTAAACCCCAAATAAAGGTGCCAAAGGGTGCCTTAGGGTCGCCTTAGTCCTTCACAAGCCTTAGAAACATGTCTAAATCCTTCCTTGATGTGTTTAAGCCCATGAAAAGCACCAAAATCTCTAATTTATATGTGTTTACGGTTTGGGGATCTCCGAAAACCATAAACACCCCAAAGTGTGTATAAATGGCCCATATTCCTTCCTTATGCCTAGAATTTAACCTAGACTATTACCTTGAAGTGTTTAGGACTTGAAAACATCATAAAACCATGTTCCATAGGAGTTTACGGCAGCAAACTCATGGAGAAATGGTCCATGGGCCGTAAACTCCATTTAGGAGTGTATTGATGCCACAAAACATTTCCTAAGGCTTAAACTGATGGGTTTTAGCCATAAGAACATCCTATGTGCTCATGCAAACCCTAATTCTTGGATCTAGGTTTCTCTATTGTACATGCAATTGATCCAAGACTTTAAACCCTAGTTCTAGCATACAATTAATCATATTAACATGTGAAAGGGTTTTAGAACTTACCTTGATTGTTATGTAGCAATAACAATCTCAAATCCTCCTTGTAATGACTTTAGAAAGCTTAGAGTCACAAGTGTCACTCCTCTAATGGCTTACAAACACCAAGAGCAAGAGGATGAAGAATAAGGAGAGGGGGGCTACCCAAAACGTGTGGAAACCCTAATGAACAAGTTCACCATGTTTTTGAGCCTCGAGGATCCTTTAAATAGTGAGGCTATTAGGGTTATCTAACAAGGAAACCCTAATTTGGATGCTTAAACCCTAAGCAACCCATGGACTCCCTCCTTAGAGGCCTAGGACGATTTCTAATGGGTTTCCCCATAGAATTCGTCCACCCCTCTAATATGGAGTCCATTAGTCCAATATTCAACTATCACACAATTGACAGTTCCAGTCCCTTAAGTTTAATTAATGTCTTTTAGCCACAAACTTAATTCTTATTAATTCTTGACTAATATTAATTAAACAATATGATTTCTCCTTTAATTTATTATTCTCATAATATATTAATAAATCATAATTAATCCTCTCTCTTCATAATTCATCCTATCAAGTTGCTTTGGTGAAGGCAACCCAAAAGGACCATGCACCTTCGGGTCAAGTACATACCAAAATAGTTATGGACTTAGACACTAATCCAACAGTCTCCCACTTGGATAAGTCTAATAACTATTCTGCGTATGACTTCAGATCCTGATCTGCAATCGTAGCTTTCAAAAGCCACTGTCAACTCTGATCTTATCAGATACGCGTGTCCTTTAGATAAGGGATCATATATTCCTCCATTCTAGATATCCTATAGATATGAGACATGAACATAATCATTCTCTCTGTACTATTTCCCAACTTCCGATTTATGACGACTGACAACAGACTACAATTGAAGCATCAATTTAGTCCTGGCTTGGCCAAGTACTTAGGTGCCATCACTAAATCATCGAGGGGCCCAAAGATATCGCTTTTATCCTACTTTGGATAAAAGGAACAGATAAACTTGGATTCAATGCTTGCTTGCACTCACTTACCGAATTACATATAGCAATATGTATTATAACACCAAGTTACTAGTGCGTTTACATATTATCAATGTGCAACCGATTCGCAAGATACAACTCACACATCTCGGTTTCAAGAATATAAGATGTTATCGTCTCACCAATCACTCGTGATAAAATCCATGAAGTGATCCAAGTGAGCGTGGGTTTAATATAATGCTCAAATCATATTCATAAGCACTCATGAACGTTGCAGCAAACATTTGCTTATGTCTAATACACTTTAGACAATCCACACACCAATTCACGACAGTCTTCATTCGTACCTACTTCCAACATACGAATGACTGTGGCCCGTTCGAATAATTTGACTGTTTTGAACCAATTAAATTATTCAGGAAGTCAAAACATGCAAAGTGAAACACAAGAATAATACTAATCCCATATGGCCTCAAACCTTTGAGTATAAATAAAACACCTTTTATTTATCACCATATCGATTACTCATTATTTGTTGTTTCGAGTAATCAACTTCTTACTTGAATTATAACTATACTTGTCCCATGCTCTTAGCATGCACACAATATTTACCTATGGTCCTTACTTTGTGAAATAGGTCAAATGAACACATTTCCAATCACACTCATTTCACAACTCCTAATCCTTTTCACAAGTGAAAGAATATCAAATTCTTGCCACTTATAGAATATGCTAGATTCTAACATTTTATGCACTGATCCTTTCGTAATGTCATAGCACAAAAGTCACAATGACTATTGCCAATGAAATTACAAAGTCCTCTATCTGAGATTGTTACAATACAATTCCATAGACGTGACGTCTCTCACTCAAAGTACATTCCTTTGAACATCATTTTGCATAAAAATTTCTAATCTAGATATAGATTCTCAATATCCAACTCCTAATATGGAACCATTTCCATATTTTCCATATGACAACTCATTCTTAATAGAACCTTTTCTATTCATAATAATGTCGATATGGTCCATCCAATACTATACTTCCAACTACTCACAAGCGACCAATCCTCAGCGAGCTTTGGATCGTCCTTTGATAGTTGTTTAATTATCTTAGTCAAAACCGATTCTTGTCCTTTTCCCCTCTAAATGCGCTAGACATTTGGAAAATTTTAGAATGGTCAAATATTATAGCACTTGCAATCGATCGTTTACCCGAAGCATATGAGACATGATGCTTAATGTCTTACATAAAGATCTGATACTTTATCAATCTTCTGTCATAATATTTTATGTGTCACATTCTCACAATTCGATTTATGAAGAGGGACGCCATAATCATAATCGAAATTTGAGAACGCACTATGTATCCTTGACTAAATTTATTAACATTCCACAACCTAAGCCTTTAGATTTGAAATGAAGCATAATATTCTCTCCTTTAATTATAGCAAAACAAATTTTCAACCCTTGCGACTGTGCAAAGTATAACTCTTGTTTTCTATAATTAATATTGCTAACTTGCAATACTTTCCATAATAATCATACAAGCACAACATTTATGCTCCCAATATCATGATGATAATTATCATATAAGCATAACACTTATGCTCCCACTAGCTTTGACATGTATTCAGAAACCAGCTTAACTTCCAGAAAAACAATACCTATTGAATTTCTTAAGTTCATATTTCTAATACCTAATGCTTTGATAATCTTTTATCTAAGCTTCTCAAACTTATACACCTTTTCCTTAGATAGCTCATATGTGTGTCTAAACAATTCAGACTAATTGCCAAATCTCATAATTCGAATCATGGAAAGGGATACCGTAACCATAATCGAATTCGAGAATCCAATTTTCACAATTACTATCTTCTTAAAATCTCTCTTAGTGAAAGCATTTCCTCACAGTCATTTTCATGAAGGAGGGAATCTTATGACACTTAGATTTTAATGGTGTATGTGTTCCTATCCATGTGAATTTGTCAAAACCAAAGTCTGCGACAAATCCAAACTCATATGGACCGAGCTTTCTCAATCTTGATTTCTTGCCTTATGGTAACACGAGTGCCCACCATGTCTTCCAAGTAGTTAAGCAGCTCACCCTTTCTTATCAATGTACTTTTCATTGATCAAGGTCCTTGCCTTTTATGCATTCATATGAGAACTCATAGAACTCACATGCATAATTAACTCAATTGGAACGGCACAAAAACAAGATAGTGTCAACACGATAGGTTGTAAACCTCAAGTCGTGTGCTAGTGATGTTCGATAAGGTTTATTCTTGATTTGTTCTTGAAAACTTTCAAGACCATTAAGACTCCCACTGACTCCTTGACATATAATATTCTCTTGTCAATAAACATTTCTTGACAAACAAATATTCAAGAGTTAGTGTAGCTTTTATCAAGACAAAACACTTCATAAAATTGGTCCTAGTTGGTCTTTGTCTTATCCAAGACATCACAACTTTCCACATTTGATGATTGTTATAAACCTTCTTAAGACTTGTCACTCAATGTCATAATCTTAACTCTAAGACTTGTTTTGGAATGAAGTATGATTGACTTCTCGATTTAACCATTTCTTCATTTCTTGATTCCTCTTCTCAGACATACAATTATACTAAGACTCACTTAGAGGATCAATTGAGATATGGTTCTTAATCATTAAGACCTATCAAAAAACATAATAAAAGGTACTCTCCCTTCTTCTTAGAATAGAGAAACTTTTATCTTTCTGCCTACTTGATTCTTCTTATTCGTTCTGCTATTGATTTAAACTCTTTCAATCAATTCAGAATTACACTTAATCTTATAAGTATAATCATATTTACTAAACTTTTAGTAAATCGTGACGAATATCTTTATTACTCTTGTGGTGTACTTGATCAACACACAACTTTGTGTACTCGATCTCTTAGTTCTTCACTTGACACTTTGTCAACGAACTAGTCTAATTTCCAAATATTAAATTTCTCATTCATCGTGAAACCAAGTTGCATGATTCCAAGAAACTCTCCCTATTTGGTAAACTCTCGACATTTCCACAAATAACATTAAGAATCAAAACCATTATTGCTAATAATAGAAACTTTCAAACATCAACTTTTCATACATGTCATTGTAAGGATAAATAAATAATATAAAAACAAAATTTATTTTATTGCGGAAAAATTTGTCCTTACAATGCAACTCAACGAAAAACTATGTTAATACATATTTCTTAGCAATCTTATTCTAATTCTAAGTAGTAGCTAAAGAATCTAATCTTCAAGTAATGCAATCAAAATCCATTTCTTCACGATTAGATTCCGCTCACTTCTTCCCTTAAGCTTCCTATCTTTTTCTTCGATCCTTCAAAACATCAATTGTAACCTTATCACATTATGTATTAAGAATCTAGAATAGGAACTTAAAGAGTTAGTTAATGGATTTTACCTAAAGCAGAGCCAGACGTTTTGACTCTCCCAACTCTTAGATCACTTAGGTAAATAGGGCAGCTTCGTCTCCAATGCCCCTTCTCTTGGCAATAAAAGCAAATTGAATCTTTTGGAATAGCACATGGAACTACTTCAGACTTTGCCTTTCTCTTATGATCAACCTTTTGATCATGGCATGCCTTTCGTTGCCATTGCCTATATCCATAGAGGTCTGGAAGGCAGATTCACCAATCAACTTTGCTTTTCCATTATGCCAAACCATTGCTGATTCAGCAGCAATAAGCATATAGGTGAGATCTATGAGGGTCACGTCGCGGTTCATCATATAGTACTCTCTTACGAACTCACTATACGAGTTAGGAAGTTACTGAAGAACCCAGTCAACAGCCAGCTCCTCACAGACAACGGATCCCAACATTCTTAACCTATCAATGTGTGACTTCATCTCTAGGACGTGTGCACACACCGACTTTCCTTCTTCATGTTTACTTGCCAAAAGGGCTTAAGTGAGCTTGAACTTTTCAAGCCTTCGAACTTGTGGGTTAAGGAGAATAATTAGAGGAGGTGGAGGAAGTAAAGCATGATCTCTTGTTCCTCGATCGAATCATGGAATATCATCTTCATGTGGAAAGCTTGTTCCACGGGATTTGGGAAGACTATAGTTGTCGTACTTTGACATCTACAAAACGGGAGAAAACAAATTCAAGTTAGTTGATTGATTGAGTCCTTAATAAATCACCCAAATGAGATATTAAGGCTAGGACCCAACACAATACGCTACAACCTAGAAAAGGGATGCCGTAATCTAGTTGCAGAATATTTGAAGGTAAGTGAATGATGTTTCACTAATTTTCCACCATGAAAAACGAAAAAAAGATTAAGTTTTAAATGCTTTGAAAACTCCTAGATCCTTTGAGATTCATTGAACTTTTCAATGGCATGTTTAAATCTCGATATGCCCCTCGATTTGTGACTAGGATGCCGAGGATCAAAAAACAGGGTGTGAATAACCATGCAAACTTACATGGTGCCCCCACATGTTACAGTCACCTATTCGATGTGTCGGTTAACCATACACGCTCCGCCGAACTATGACAAACATTGAGTCACCCTTTGCTACCTTTGCGACCCATTTAGTGTGCCGGTTAACCACACACGCTCCACTAATGTCTTCGCAAGGGTACAAAGTGTAATTTCATGGAATTGCATCAATTCACTTTTGCCTAGAGTAACTAAAATTGGGAATTTGTAAAAACATTTAGTTACTTTTGTACTTCATTATACTTATAATGGAAGGTTTCTGTCCTATCCTACTCGTTCGGCTAATGACAGTCAAGAGTGCGGTGAATAAGAGTGGATACCCATTCAATCACCATTTTATAGGCAATTTCCTTAAACACCCCTTATAGACCAGCTTCGTGAATGAGGCCTACTAATGGTAAGACTGACTGATTACTCATACTTATATATAATATTAGACTTTTAATGTTATATATAGTATACGGTGTATTTTACAGTTTTAAAATATTAGGTGGTCAAATTTAACAATTATACTTTTAATTCAATCAAATTGCGAACAAAAACTTTATGGATTTATTAAATCTCTTTTAATTATACACTTTAATTAATTAATAAAACCATAAGGGTGAGAATTGAACTTTTCAAAACAATACTAGGGTTTTCGAATTTAACATTTCTAAATTAAACTTTTAATCAACTTTTAAATTCCAAAACTTGAGGGTAAGTTTGAAACTTTTCAAAACACAAAGGATCAAACAGCAAATAATTTAAATTAAACAATTAATTTAATGATTATCTAAATTTGACCTAAAATCAATTTCTTGCAAGATAAGTTACCCAATTAATATGAATAATCAAACTTTAATCATATAAGGAAGTTATTATCTAATCAATTGGTAATTATCTTTTGTTTAATCAAGGATATACTCAAAAATATGTTTAAAATCGGATTTTAATGACCTAAAAGGGATAAGGCAAGTATCCATGAGTAAAACAGCAAGAAATGCCGAAACTGCCTACTTCTGACGCTCGAACTCACCGAGTTCCTCTATGGACTCGCCGAGTTGGAGCTACTCGCTGAGTCCACATTGGAACTCGCCGAGTTAATCAGACAGGGGGGCCAAAAATCGATTTTACAGCTTGAACGAACAAACAAGGCATCAATACAATAGAAACCAATCAAAGCTCTGATACCACTGATGGGTTTTATCCATAAGAACATCCTATGTGCTCATGCAAACCCTAATGCTTGGATCTAGGTTTCTCTATTGTACATGCAATTCATACAAGACTTTAAACCCTAGTTCTAGCATACAATTAATCATATTAACATGTGAAAGGGTTTTAGAACTTACCTTGATTGTTATGTAGCAATAACAATCTCAAATCCTCCTTGTAATGACTTTAGAAAGCTTAGAGTCACAAGTGTCACTCCTCTAATGGCTTACAAACACCAAGAGCAAGAGGATGAAGAATAAGGAGAGGGGGGCTGCCCAAAATGTGTGGAAACACTAATGAACAAGTTCACCACGTTTTTGAGCCTCAAGGGTCCTTTAAATAGTGAGGCTATTAGGGTTATCTAACAAGGAAACCCTAATTTGGATGCTTAAGCCCTAAGCAACCCATGGACTCCCTCCTTAGAGGCCTAGGACGATTTCTAATGGGTTTCCCCATAAAATTCGTCCACCCCTCTAATATGGAGTCCATTAGCCCAATATTCAACTATCACACAATTGACAGTTCCAGTCCCTTAAGTTTAATTAATGTCTCTTAGCCACAAACTTAATTCTTATTAATTCTTGACTAATATTAATTAAACAATATGATTTCTCCTTTAATATATTATTCTCATAATATATTAATAAATTATAATTAATCCTCTCTTCATAATTCATCCTATCAAGTTGCTTTGGTGAAGGCAACCCAAAAGGACCATGCACCATCGGGTCAAGTACATACCAAAATAGTTATGGACTTAGACACTAATCCAACATAAACATGAAGTAGGAATTCTTGGAATGGCTTAGAAGTCTTCAAACAACAAATGGTCAAAAGTGTGTGAGCTTACGGCCGTAAACTCAAGGGTTTACGACGTTAAACTCTTTTGGTTGCGAACACAAAACCATAAACTCCATAATGGAGTTTTCCTTGAACCCCAAGCACACTAGCCTTTCCCTACAACACTTACATGCAATCCTTGGGACTGATAACACTTGTATAAGGTGTTTAGCATGTCCTAGGGTGTCTTGACTTTGTTTATTAGTTGTTTAAAGACTAATTGGATACATATATATGTGATATTATATGTTAACTAGGGTCATAGAGTGTGTTCAAGACTTCACTTAACACCTAGCAATCCTACATCTTCATTTCATCCGTACCACTCACTACAGGTGAGTTTATACCCCTTAATCAATGGTTTAAATGTTTTTAAATGCTTTTATGGGGGGGAGGGGGAATACAAGTTGAATACTTATAGTTATTATATCAATCACATGTGATTAATAACCACCAAACCAGTAGTTTGCTTACTGTTCAAACTGTTTATCAAACTGTTTTGCTTCAAACTCTTTTACTTATCAAATACTTTTACTTAAACTCTTTTATACTTATTATCAAATGCATTCCTATGTATGTATAGTTATATAAGTAATGTTTAAAGGGCTTAGGAAGGCCAGCTCGCTTTATCTCCTTTTCCTCGTTGGGATGTGGCTTTAGGGCATCGGTTATCCGTCTGAAGGTCGTCTAAATATTAGTTATATATTATGTATACATATATAGACATAAAAGTTCTTTCAACCAGTTCCATACCTTTGGGTAGCAAGGGTTTCACAATCATGATTATACATTACTAGTAAGCTACCATAGGGCTTGCATAGGAAGATACTAATACTACTACTAGAGCAATGAAACATAGAATGAGTCAGTTCATTCATGAGTCAATACGAGTAGTACACACAGTACATTACTATACATGCAAGATAAAGAGAGAACACACGTTACAACTAGCACACGCAAAACATTACAGTACATATAGGCTAGACAGAGCAAGAGTACACTTTACAGTTAGCACATTCATTACATGTACATTCATGCAGTTATGTGAACCATTAAACGGGTCATGGCTCTTCCTGCCATGACCATTTTTATATCCAGAATCTCCTTAATTGGGGAGCATATGAGTTTGCTTATAGATCTATACTGGATTGACTATCCTACACCTTGTTGCTCGCTACAGTGGGACTTGCAAGTCTACGGGTGCCAAATGTCATTTCTTACGGCATCTTACATCATCGTTTTACTAGATTCAACAGTAGGATACAAGTCGATCACATGTTACTCTAAACGCCTTTTGTTTTTAAGGTAGTTAGTACAACATTAGTCACTTATTGCAAATACTACAATTCTATGATATTTTCCCATTACATTCACTTCGTGAATATTCACACGATGCACGGTAATGTAAAAACTATACTTTTGGTTAATGATAGTCAGATTTGGGAAAATACACACTCTTACAAGAGACATACACACAGACACTAGATGCCTTGGTAGAAGGCTACCATTAGTAGGAAACAAAGGGTTTTCTAGGACAGTTCAAACATTTTACAAAACATTGTTCAAAACATCTTACAAAACATCTTACAAATGCTTTCATACAAACACAAACATTAATATACTTATGATATCACCAGCTTTAAGCTGATACTCGCTTTCAAAATAACTTGTATTTTCAGGTCACTAATAGACAGGTACAGGTGCCAGGTTTTGAGAAGATGGAGTTCGTTCAAGACTCGTCTTTTATTTTTATGTGTATCTTTTGGTGTCTATATAACATGACAGAACACACATGTATGAAATTATATTATTAGTGCAATGGATGATGTTGTTGCTTGTTTACTATTATTCATTGTTGTGATACTGTACATGACATCCTCCACCCCAAAACGTTTCCGCCATTCACGGTTTTGGGGTGTGACACTATGCACCTAGGTCGAATCTCTTCCAATCACGCAGAGGGTGGAACATATGACTAACTAAAGTTTTAGAGGGATTGAGAAAAAGAATGGTGCATATACTGTGTACCAGGTCGGATTGTGAGTCACACATTGAATTCTTGAAGGTATGTCTTGGATGATATCATTGAGTGAAACAAGAAGAGTGTGTGTGTTGAGACCTCCATCATCTGCTGATTGATTCACATTAGATGAATCTGCTACAAACTCATTAGCAATTTCTTCAAGAAAGAGTAGTTCCAAAAAAGTTGGATTGACAGCGGAAGCATCTCTAGTCATGAACTCTCTCTCAATAGGTGTAAGAGGTGTAGCATCAGCATCAGTAGTTTCATTTGTAACCTTAGACTCTGGACTATTTGGTTGATCAGATAACTCCCCCTCAGGTGGAGCAGAGGATGCCCCCTCAGATGGAGCAAAGGACTCCCCCTCAACCCTTGGAGGTCTGTAGACAACTTCTTCGTCTTCGTCTTCAGAAACAATCTTCGAACTAGAAGGGGATCCACTTGAACTATCTGTAGACACATTTAAAGATCTGAAAAGTGATGTGTAATCAAATAACCAGTCGGGACCCACTCGAGCGTCTGTTTCATTCTCCTCCAACCAGCGCACGTCATAGGATTCTACAATCTGCTTAGCCTTTTTGTTGTAAATCCTATACGCAGTGCGCGCAGCATACCCTACAAAGTAACAATCATCGGCTTTGGCATTGAATTTTGGGTTGGATTCTAAGTGAAGAAGGGTGCAAGGGTAGCCAAATACATGGAAATGGCTAACAGAGGGCTTGTGTCCATAGAGAATCTCGTACGGTGTCTTCATTTGTGCTTTGTTGATTAGAACACGATTCTGCACGTAACAAGCAGTGTTAATCGCCTCGGCCCAAAAGAAAGCAAGTATTTTGGACTCACAAAGCAATTTCCTTGCGGCGTCTTTTAAAGTTCTATTTCTCCTTTCACCAACACCATTTTGTTGAGGCATGTGAGCAGACCTATATTGACGCACTATCCCCTTTTCTGCACAAAAATGGTCAAGAGTTGCATTCTTGAACTCAGTTCCATTGTCAGTACGAAGCGCCTTCACTTGGTTGTTGGTTTGCTTCTCAATCATTACAATGAACTTCTTTATCAGATCAGCAACCCCCGCTTTGTTGGATAAGAAGAAGAACCACGTAAATCGAGAGAAATCATCGATCACAACTAGACAGTATGAGCTTCTATTGATGCTCAGGACGTTGACCGGACCAAATAAGTCCATATGCAATACTTGGAGCACTTGACTGATCGAGTTTACTTGTTTGGGTGGGTGTGGTTTCCGATGATGTTTGCCTTGAGCACAGGAAACACACTTCTCAAATGTAATAAAGTCTCTGACGGGTAAGCCTCGGACCATCTCATTCTTAGCAAGGCGATTCAGGTTTTTCGCGTTAGCATGACCGAGCCTTCAATGCCATAACATTGCATTTTGTTAGGAGACTTTTGAGAATAGACAAGTGACTTGTTCAGGTAGGATATTGTTCATATCAATAATGTAAGCATTCCCATCCCGCTTAGATTTGACAAGAATCCACTCTTCCGGGATAACAATGTCTGGCTTGAGAATCATACATTCTTTATCGGTAAAATGGGTAGAGTAGCCTTTGTCGCAGATTTGAGAAACACTCAACAAGTTGTGCTTTAACTCGGGAGTGAAGTTGACATTTTCAAAGCTTAGAACTCCATTTGTAACGGTTCCTCTCTGTGTGATCTGCCACCATCTCCGCCCGAGAAAGGAAACATAACCCCCATTAAAAGATTGAATTTCGCTCAGTTGGGAGATGCCTCCTGTCATATGCTGGGAGCAGCCGTTGTCGACGTACCAAGGACGAACGACATTCCTCCGCAACTGTCCCTGCAAAATGAGCGGAATCATTTAGATTTAGGAACCCATGTCATCACTGTCCAGGGGTTTCCATTTCGTTTTCTCTGATTTATCCTTCAATACTTTCAAATTAGGATCCTCATTCTTAATCACTTCAGAAGATGTTAGTGATGGATTGGAAACTGATTTGGGCTTCCATTGATATTTGGTTTTTACAACATTCTCAGGTGGTTTCGAAATATGTTTCTTTGGAGTTTGCACTGATCCTCTAGATTTTCTACCAGAAGTGGTGGAAGATTCAGAATTGCTTTTAGATGAAACCGATCTTAGCGGAGCCTTGTTCGGTTTTGGCAAATTATTTTGAGCTTTGTTAGTAAAAACCTTTTTACTCTTTCGAAAATTAGCCCTTTTTCTGCTTCGATCATCTTTCCATTCATCATTTTGAGAATGAGTTCTTGAGGATTTTCTAATTAAAGACCTTCCTCGAGATTCGTTCTCTCCTCTTGGTGACGAGTAGTTTACAAAGATCCTATTTTGACAATTCCTAGATATATAACCACCAACACCACAATTAAAACAAATATGTTTATTATTTGAACTTGTACTGCATTTTTCAGATTTATTTTCTTGACAGACACTCTCACTTTTCTCAGAAGAACATGCATGAGGAATAGATTGAGAGATAAGTGAGGGTGTCTCAGTTGTTGTGATTTGTGGAATTAATGGTGTTTCATGAGTATCACAAGCATCATAATTACCAAACAGGTCATCAAACATATCAAAGAAATTAAATTCAGCAGAATCGGATGTGGAAGCATCACAAGAAACATTATCAGTCTTAACATCAGAAACATAAACATTTTCATTTGAAATAGAAAATTCAGAATTAGAAACAGAAACAGGTCCTCTGACTACGTGCTTTGCCTGCTCTAAGGGTTGATCTGCAGGGGAAGTAGAAATGTTAATACTTTCAACATTAATAAATCCACCTTAAACGAAACTAGATGGCTTGCCATAAACCATGAATGGTTCATTGGCAATCTCCTCCTTGGATAGGGGTTGATACAGATATGTATGATTATAAGGAGGAGGTACACTATCATATCCCAAACCCTTAGACTGATTTCGTTTAAATTGCATGCAATGATCAATCATGGTGTTAACTACCTCGCTTGATCCATCAAATTTTTGAAAAGCAAAGTTTGCAGAATCAAACTCCCTTTTTAATGTATCAAGCTTAATAATTAACTCATCATTTTGTCTTTTAACATAATCATATAATTCACATTTTTCACTGTATTCTGTTTGAATCTTTCTAAAATTTTCTAATTTTTGTTTTGTTTTTATTTCTCCCCCTAAATTTGTGCATATGAGAGAAATGAAAGTAAATGTGCAAATTTAAACTACCCTAAAACAAAAATTAGTCTTTAAAGCGAATCAGCTTAAGAAAAACTCAGAAGTATAGAGAAGAAAACTCAAACCGTAAGTGACCGATTGAATTTGCATCCAGAAGGTCTGAGAACAGCACGCGTAATCTCTGAACAGATCCGAAAATTCTTCATGTCATTAAGCACTAACCCCATGAGTGATCTCTTCCTTTCCTGCAAACGGACACATACTCTCAGACAAACGTCTAAATGTTGTACAGTTGAGAGATGTCCCCTATCATGTGCCTCGAACAGCCACTACCAACAAACCGAAGTATGATGATATGCTCCATAGCTGCTCCGACACAGAGCGGGATTAGTTGGTCTTTGGAATCCAGTCCATTTTGAAACTGGGTCGACCCTGTTTATCCTTGCATGGTACTCTCTCCCATGACATGTCCTACTTATCACAAATAGAAGATGTAGAAATATTAGAATTGTTAGAAGATTTGGGAGAGTGAGCCTTTGGAACCCATTTGTAGTTGGGTTTAACCCATTTCTTTTTCGACCTGATGGGTGGCTCAGTACTTTCTTTTGAACTTGATGTCAGTTGTTGAGATGAGTTTGACCTAACCGGTCTTTGTTTTAGTGGAGCATCTCTTGGATTGGGCTTCTTGGCTGACATTCGCTTATTGCCCTTGGGATTCAGATTATTAGCCTTGTAGATTTGATTCTTGGCCTTCTGCGTGTTCCAGTCACTATGGTCTGAACGTGACCTTGAGGGGGTTTCTTTTGAAGTATCTCCCTCTTGGCACGTTCTGCCATCCTTGTGCATAGTATGGAACGTATGCGCGATTTGGACAATTTTTGGCAATGTGTCCAGGTGTTCCACAGTGAAAACATGTCTTTTTCTTCATTGTGAAGTTGTTTCTTCCTGCCCCTGGTGGCGTATCCTTGCCTTGTCTCTGATTTTTCCCACATGCACAATTGCAGGAGGCACTCTGTTTTGCTGGAATTGGTGGCATGTATTTCTCAACAGCAGGTTGATCAGAAAAAGCTGAGTTCGAAGCAATAGATTCAGAGTTCAAGGAGATGTTGGTTTGTTCAATGGTTTTCTCCTTTTTCTCATCTTCTGCTACTTTACCTGCACATGAAGCAGAAACATTAGTATTTTCAACCTGAATACCTCCTGACACAAATCCAGCTGCTTTGCTATATTGAAGATGTGCCTCCCTGTCAATTTCTTCATGTGCCGTAGGGATGGATGTGTAGTTATGATTGAAAGGTGGAGGAACACTATCATACCCTAGACCCTTGTTTTGATTATCTTTGAATTTTAATTGGGTTTCAAATATGGACTTGACTGTCTTACTTGACGCAATATAATTTTTGAAACTAACATCTGTTTTTCCACACTTAATTTTCAAAGCGTCAATTTCTTCAGTTACAGCATCAAGTTGTCTCTTAATATAGTCATAAAGTTCACATTTTTCACTGTATTCTGTCTGAATTCTCTTAAAATCCGTTATTTTTGTTTCTAACTGGGCCTTCATGGGTTTCCGTCCTTTCCTGAGTTGATATCCTTCATATCTCAGGTCCTCAACTTCTCTTTTTAATATCATTATGTTCACGAAGAAGTTTAATCGTAGCTTCACAAGATTGAGAACATGAAACTTCACATGATTGAGAACATGAAACTTCATTGACCGGAATGTTTGCGGAACTCATTGTTTTTCGACAATTCAAAGCGTCAAGTTCTTCAATTATATCAGCAAGACTAAGACGATTGAGATCTTTTGTGTTCTTGATGTCAGCCACATTCATATCCCACGATTTCGGAAGTGCATTCAGCAGCTTTTTGTTTATCTCAGATTTGGTCAAGAAGATCCCAGTTATATTCATCTTAATAGTGAGTGTGGTAAATCGCTGCAACTGAGCTTCCAGGGTTTCTCCAGGGATATAATCGAACATGTTGAAATTTTGTCTTAACATCTCCTGACGACTCTCTTTCATGTCTTCAATCCCTCGTAAACTTCAAAAACTATTAAAAGCACAACTAGAAGTCAAACTTAAATTTAAAAATGCCCTTTGACTATAAACCTCAAAAGTCAACCTTAAAAATCAAATTTAAAAAGTCAAACTCAAAAGTCAAACCGAAAAGCTAAATTTGAAAAATTAAAAGTCAAACAAGAAAGTCAAAGGTCAAATTTTAAAAGTCAAAGTCAAAATTTTAAGTAAAAAAATCAAAAATAAAATTCAAAATTTAAAAACTAAAATTTTTGGATGAAAAAGGAATTTAAAATTAAAGAAAATTGATTTTTGGGCTAAAAGTGTGAAATTTGCGAAACTTGGAAGCGGCAGGGAGTGGTTTTGAATAAAATTTCAAAGTGTTATTCATCTAGCAGGCTAGATCAGCTGGTAAGGACGCTCTGTTATTGAACCAAGGGACCCGAGTTCGAATCCCGACAGCACCAATTTTCGTTTCTATTTTTTAATGCGAAGCTGCTGTGCTACAAGGACTATTGCGAAGCTTGCTGAATAAGATGCGAGACCGAGCCGTCCTTCAAGCTGATCACCGAGCCGAATTCCGAGCCGAGGCGCAGACGATCTCAACCGTAAACCGCCGAGCCGCCACCGCCGCAGCAAACCAGCGAGCCGTATACTCCGAGCCGCAAGCCACCGACAGTAAACTCTGGCGACCGTAAACACGTTTCCGGTCGTAAACTCCGGACCGTAAACCCTTCAAAGACTGTAAACACAGCTTCAGGTCGCGAAAAAAACGACGTTTTTCACCATTTTTGCTCCAAAACTCGATCAAAAACTCGTTTTTATGAAAAACGCGAAGAACAAACCCCCCCCCCCTAATTTTCAGAGATCTATCCAAAAACGCAAGAATCTTTCCAAAATAAGATCAAATCGGCTCCAGATCTGAAAAACATGAGTGATACAATCCAAGCTCTGATACCAATTGTAAGTCCCTAATCTGCTTGTGTATCAATCAGATTCGTTTGATGGTGCGGAATCTCAATCAAACAGATGATGTCAGATCAAATAGAAGAGGAGGAGAAGAAGAAGATGATAAATCATGTATGTATTGATATGAATGAAGATCCGGATACAAGATTCACACACTAACACACACTCACTTTTCTGTCTCTCTAGAACACCTTCAAATGCACACACTTAAGCTCCTCTAGTGTTCATCCATCTCTTCCTCACACCCCTCACCGCTATATATATATACACACGGGAAACATGGGCCTTTAAACGGGTTTACGGTCGTAAATGGGTTTACGGCCGTAAACACCCATTGGGCCGTAAACAGGGTTTATGGCCGTAAACATGTTTACGACCGTAAACACCTATATGATATTACATAAAAATACAATTTCCTAGAAAAGCAAAGTATAAACCATAATATTGACCCAACACTAGAGGACTTGAGTTCACGACTGAACTCGCTGAGTCAAGAGCCGGACTCGATGAGTTGGGACTGGTTGTCTCTCTAGAACACCTTCAAATGCACACACTTAAGCTCCTCTAGTGTTCATCCATCTCTTCCTCACACCCCTCACCGCTATATATATATATACACACGGGAAACATGGGCCTTTAAACGGGTTTACGGTCGTAAATGGGTTTACGGCCGTAAACACCCATTGGGCCGTAAACAGGGTTTATGGCCGTAAACATGTTTACGACCGTAAACACCTATATGATATTACATAAAAATACAATTTCCTAGAAAAGCAAAGTATAAACCATAATATTGACCCAACACTAGAGGACTTGAGTTCACGACTGAACTCGCTGAGTCAAGAGCCGGACTCGATGAGTTGGGACTGGTTGTCTCTCTAGAACACCTTCAAATGCACACACTTAAGCTCCTCTAGTGTTCATCCATCTCTTCCTCACACCCCTCACCCCTATATATATATATATATATATATATATATATATATATATATATATATATATATATATATATATATATATATACACACACACACGGGAAACATGGGCCTTTAAACGGGTTTACAGTCGTAAATGGGTTTATGGCCGTAAACACCCATTGGGCCGTAAACAGGGTTTACGGCCGTAAACACCTATATGATATTACATAAAAATACAATTTCCTAGAAAAGCAAAGTATAAACAATAATATGGACCCAACACTAGAGGACTTGAGTTCACGACTGAACTCGCTGAGTCAAGAGCCGGACTCGATGAGTTGGGACTGGTTGTCCCGCGATTCACAGTCAGTGATGATTTGAAGAGTGGAGGGTTGAATCAGTGATTCAGGTGAGGACCAGGAGTGTGAAGGACACACATGGATTCGTCGAGTCAGATTTGTGCACTCGACGAGTCTGGTCAAGGTTTAACCGTTGACTTTTGTTGACTTTTAGGGATTGGTCAACAATTGGACTTGTGGACCGTTTAAAGGGTAAAATGGTCCTTTAGCTTTCTTAGAGGACATGAGAGAGAGTCTAGCCTAGCTTGGAGAGCCATTATTAACTGAGTTGATTGTTTATGTTTTAGGCAGAGGCTAGATCAGTGTACACGCGAGCGAGATATTATCCAACGTGAGTCTTCTCACTATACTTTACCTTGAGTGGTAATTAGAGTTATGTGATAGAGTTATTGTATGTTATTTATGTGATGTATTGCACTGCATTATTTCTATGTGATTTATGCTGTGTGTATATCAGTGTATATCAGAGTTAGAACCGGAAGGTTCACAGAGCTAGGACCAGAGGGTCCACAGAGTTAGGGCCCAGGGGCCCACAGAGTTATAGCCTCAAGTGGCTAGTATGTGTTATGTGTAGTATTTTGGGGAACTCACTAACCTTCGTGCTTACAGTGTTTTGTGTTATGCGTTTCAGGTACTAGTGAGGATCGCGGGAAGGCGCCGACATGATCAGTACACACACGCGGAGTTTTATATATGTTATGATCTTGGGATTTTGACTTATGTTTGGATATATGAAACAATGAGTTTTACAATATTGTGAAATAAAGTGTTTTTAAAATGTGAAAATTTTGTTTGAAATTTTACGACGTTACAAGGAGGCTCTGCACCCTCTTCAACATTCGACATGTTGACCTAGCTTGTCAACAAATAACAAAATCGATCTCACAAACTTCGGTTCCTTGGCTCCGATACCAATTCAAGATCAAAAACACAAATTAGATGGAATAACTCTCCAATATATTGACAAAATAACTCAAAACTCAACTAGACTGTGTTACATTTTAAAATCATAACTCGATTCTAAAAAGCTATATATAGACCTATATTATAGAACAAGACTAGGACACTTAAATCTACTTGCTTAAAAACTCATTCTTATTTGGTCTCCAAGTCCTACTTGACTTAGGATTCCAACGGTAAACCATATTTTTTTAGAACGGTAACATTATATTAAAACTAGCAAGAGCCAGAACAAAAGTACATTAAGTAATTACATAAGAAGGATTTTGCACCAGATTAACCCACTTAACACTACGCTTAGAGCATCTAGACTCCATAAGAAAGATTGAGATCGGATGAAATCCTAAAACGAAGAAAGAAACTCGTTAGTGATTCTAACATATTATCATTAGTCCGAGAGAGATGTTTCTGATTATGTATGTCCTTTAGATTTTGTTATTTCTATTCTATTAAAATAATTTTAATATTTTACAGGTAATAGAAATTGTTTCTTAAGTATCAAACAATTTACGATATGCATATAACTTTATATAAAATATCTCAAAAGAGTAAATTGCAAAAAAGGTGTCTATAGTATGTACTTTTCTTTGGCTTGGGTCCACAAACAATTCATTTTACAAAAAATCATTCTTGTAGCAGAGTTTTGGTCCCGTCATATGTAATGACTATTTTGCCCCTTAGATATTATTTCTAAAATAATTTATCATTTATTTTAGTTTACAGGCTATTATTAAATAAGAAAGGGCACAATACACCGCACATCATCCACTCCTTCGAAACTCACCTCCTTTGAAACTCACTGAGTCATTGTCCTTACCCAGGCAAAATAATCATTTTACACGGTGAATTAAACTCTTGACATAAGAACGTTTTTTACAGTGAAAAAAAAAATCAATTTTGGATCCAAAGCAAAGAAAAATACATAATACCAATTTATAGTAAAATGATCGTCCTATGCTTGGTGGAAGGAGCTATCACTAGTTAAAAGAATAATATAAAAAGACAAATTCCCATTTCAATGGCTTTAAATTTGTTATTGAATAATTTCTTATCACATGTAATCAAAGATATTAACATTTTTTAATGGTAAAAATGGAGGGGAAAGCAGTCAATGTGATCATGTTGATTGTGGGAGGTCTGAATCTCTGCAGTGGGAAGCTTATAATCGAGGCTACCTTCAAGATTTCTTCCAAATCAGTTAAGCCTCTCACAGTTATATTTTTTTTATAATAATTCAATCAAATTTTTATATTTAAAATAGATTAATTATGTCTTTTTGAAATTATTACTTGGGTTACTAATTTCTCATGATTATTTCACAGAGGGTAGCCATAAGTAACAACACCTGATCAACTATTATCCCGGACTAGGTATTCTGGTTTTTCATATTCATTTCGGGATTAAAACATAATTCCAATTGGAAATAAAGAAAAAATAATGATGCATTTCTATCACCATAAGTACAAGAATATCCCAATTTTATTTGTTTACTCGGTTTAATATATCATTTTTGTATAAACAGTTGATGAACATGTTTCAGAAAAACTATGACATTCTTCTTGGGATCTTTAACCCTGATGGTTGGTTGGAAATAACGTATCCTTTTAAACCTCATTTTTCGGGTGAAATATATAAAAATGTTAAATATAAAAGTAGCAACGTGCTTTCACTGATTTGTTTGTTATAAAATTCTACTTTATTTATTTATTTATTTGATTATTACAGCATTATACAAATACAATTTTTTTCAATGCTATAAGTCTACAACATACAACCACTTTTCTACACCAATTTTGATGTTATTAACAGTATACGAGTATAACACCAAATTTGATGTTAAAATTTTATGTGTCATTTGTGGTCTTTTAAATTTGAGTTTATATACTTCATGTTAATATAAGTTACATTTTAAATATATTAACTGTTTGATAAAATGTTTAATTAGGTAATACTTGTGATTTTTTTATTCAATAAAATATTTATTTTATTAATATAACAGCTAGTCTTTGTTTAATAACTAGTATTTGAGCCCGTGTTTTGTTGCGGGTTCTTATGTGTTTTTATTACGTATGAAGAATGAGAATTAATTAAATCAGTATAACATATCACAGTTTATTACAGTGTCATACGTATATCAGTGTACGATAGTGAAACCCTCAAAAAAAATTGTTTAAGGAATAAAAACACTTCTTAGTGGCTTAAGATAGTAAAACCCTGCAACTGACATATGTTGTATAAATACTTTTAGTTTGCCCACCGCGTGTTACGACGGGTCGTAAAAAATATAGAGATTGGTACCATTGTACAAACGGATCTCGCAACTTGTATTTATAAAAATGTAATTTTCCAGGATAGAAAAAAAAAAGTTAAAGTGCGCTAGATGGTAAAAGAAACAATTCAACATAAAGAAAAATTAAAAAAAAATATCAAGGCGTAATAACATATTGATTATAATGGTAAAAATCGAAAAAAAAAAAAAAATGTTGCAAACGACAAGTTAATTGAACTGTAAGGGCATAGAGTGAAAAAAAAAAAAGACAGAAAAAAGGCTGTAAGTGTAAATTGGATGGATGGTACATGAATAGAAAGTAAAAATGTAAAGACTATTTCTGCAATTAAGCTCAAAACAAATTAATAATTGAAGCGTCCAAAATCAGCCTATGCATCACAAAATCGCATGTACATTATGCTTAGGAGATGTACTTTTAGCTAGAGTACATCTCCCTCACATTGAGAATTTAGTAATTATATATATTTATAATATAATTTCCATAGTTATTAATATAACAACTTGTATTTGTTTAATAATATAATTTCCAAAGTTACTGTAACAAAAAATTTGCCGACAAATTTGTTAAACATAATAAATAGAAGGGTTTTGTTTTTTTTTTTTTGAAAATCTAAATAAGTTAGAAAAAAAAAAAAAAGAATATACATGCAATAATAAGAAATACTTAAAGTACATTGCTATAATTGGGTAATTTAAAGCTCAAAGTCTTAATAGAAAAAACATTGAAAGTACAATATTGTAATAGAAAGATGTGAAAATACAATGTTATAATATATATAAATAAATGAAATGTATATTGCTAATGCTATCATTTAGTCCTATTTAAAAAGAGGAGTTGCCATTGTTGAAGCCTTGATTTCATGTTAAAGGATACGTGGATGACACCCTAAGAATAGGGAGGGATGACAGAAGGCAACATCTTCATATTGGAGAGATCAAAGGAAACTAATCTTTAAGTCTTGGTTTCATATTCGTGTGAAGAAAATTCACATTTTTGGCAAACATGTTATTGTTTTTTTATTTTTATTTAAAGAAGCAAAGGCTTAGAGATTATTATGTAAAAGTTTCTGACATGATTTAATGTTAAAATATTATCTATCAGGCTCTTAAAATATCATGAGTTTGGGCTCCAAACTAAATATCTTTGTCCACTAAATATCTTCAAATGTCATGCTCTTCAAATATCTTGAGTTTGGGCTCCAAACTAAATATCTTTGTCTGCTGTCATTTAAAAAGAAATGTTAAGCTAAAATATCATAAAAGCCACTTCTATTTGGAATATAATAAATGGACCATTGTAACTAACTTACTATGAAATATGAATCATATATCGCGCATTTCTGAATAAAGTCCATCACTTTTCCATAATAAGCGATTAATGTATTACTTGGGTTACTAATTTCACATGGTTATTTCACATAAGGCAGAAATAAGTTGCAACGCCTCAACTATTATCCCTGACCAACTATTCTGTTTTTTCATATTAATTTAGGGTTTAAAACGTAATTCTATTTGGAAAAACCCAAAAAAAAAAAAAAAGGAAAAACTAATGATACATTTCATATATCATTTTTGTATAAACAGTTGATGAACATGTTTCAGAAAACTATGATATTCTTCTTGGGATCTTTAACCCTGATGGTTTTATCTTTTTAACCTTTTTTTTTTTTGAAATATATAAAAGTGCTAAATACAAAAAGTATTCTATTTTTTTTATTACAACATTATATTTGGAAAAATCCACCGAATTATAGCAATATCATACAAATACAAAATTTTCACTGCTTTAAATCTCCAACACTAACACCATTTTTGGTGTAAAAATGGTGTAAAGCTACTCCAATGCAATACCATTTTCTAAACCAAATTTAGTGTTAAAAGTTTTATGTGTCGTTTGTGGTCTTCAAGTTTGAGTTTATATATTTTGCTTTAATATAAGTTATATTTTAAATGTAATAATTGTTTCTTAAAATGTTTGATTGTGTTATAAATATAAATTTTTTATTTAATAAATTGTTCGTTTAATAATATAATTAATTCCAATTAATTTTAGTTGTTTGTTTGGTTATATTTGTTTAATAATATAATTTGTAAAGTTATTGTAACAAAAAAAATGACAGAAAAATTTGTAAAAAAAATAATATAGAAAGGGATTTTTTTTGAAAATTTAAATAAGTTAAAAAGAGAATGTAATATTATTTTTGGTGCAAAAAAATGATGTTATGGTTTGAGATAAGTGGGTTAATTTTTCTAAATAATGATGTCTTAATAAGAAAAAAGTAAAAATAGATTGCTATAATTGGGAAAAAAGAAAATTAAAGCATAAATCTTGATAGAAAAATATTAAAACTAAAGTATTGTAATAGAATGAAATGAAAGTACGATGTTATAATATTTAAATGAATGAAAGAATGTTGTTATTTCTAATATTTAGTCATAATTAAGAAGAATAATTATCATTGTTAAAGCCTTGGTCTCATATTCCTGTGAAGAAAATCCACATTTTTGGCAAATATGTTATTATTTTTTATTTTTATTTAAAATGAAAAATGTTTAGAGATTATTATGTAAATGTTTCTAACATGATTTAATGTTA
This sequence comes from Lactuca serriola, assembly GCF_051521515.1. NCBI lineage: Eukaryota > Viridiplantae > Streptophyta > Magnoliopsida > Asterales > Asteraceae > Lactuca > Lactuca serriola. The sequence goes on from NC_136411.1 coordinate 286,748,912, forward strand.
ATATCATCTATCATCATGCTCTTCAACTGTCATGATTTGGCATCAAACTCAATATCCTAGTCTATTGTCATTTAAAAAGAAATAATAAGCTAAAATATCATAAATGGTAAATTGATGCAAAAATACCATAAAAGGTAAAGTCATGGCTCCAAAAAGCCAATTATATTTGGAATATAATAAAATATCATCGAGATGAGGAATTATATCACGCATTTGTCATATTTTTTTTAAACATACGTAAAAACCGTAAGATGTTCACGGTAACAACATTCATGATTATAATAACAGGGGAAGCCAGATGAGACCCCACGTAAACACAGTCTCATCTTCAAATCTCTATTCTAATAATCCTTATTATAATAAAAAAATAGTTTTATTCTCCTTTTGACATGCGTCATTCTATTAGACCTCATAATTAATGTATATGTTATTCTCTTTTTGCCACGTGTCACCCTATTATATCTTCCAATTAATGCATGTCACTTATCAACCTATTGATTATTCATTTTAAATTTCAAAATTTAAATTTCCCACTTTAATTACATTAAAATAGTAACATTAGAATAAAAATTAAAATAAAATTAATACAAATTATAAAGTGATATAATTCACATATTTATTTAAATCAATGATTATAATTTTATATAACTAAAAAAATCTCGTAATTAATAATTTATTTAAAATAGTTAGATTAATAATTCTGAGTTTTTATTATAAATGTTCAATTAATTTTGTAACCATGTTTCAATGAGTTATAAACTAGTTCTTAATATATATACAGAAAAAATGAATATAGCTTAAGGTATATATAATCATGTTTTATAAAAACTACTTATTTTTATAAAATTTTACAAGGTCTTGTTTTAAACTCTATTTTTATATAAAATAACAATTTTATATAAAAATAATCATATTTTATTACGTAAGCATAATGGAACACTTATGTTTCTATAAGTCTAGTTATCTCATATTATATTTACACTTTAGATCTTGTTTGTAAATATATTAACAAAGTAGGTCCTAAGTCTATACTTTTCTTGGTTTATTTTATTAATGACCATTCTAACACTAATGGTTAGTTTTGATTATCAACCAAAAATATTTGCATGGACTTATGTCACAAAGATAATACCAACACATAATTTATATTGGCATCTAATACTTCATATAAATGTTTTAAGGCTACATGAACAACAAAGGCGGCTAGTTCATCATGCATGAAATATTTTTGTATACCCATTTCATGTTTGTTTTGATATAGATAAGATGTTCGGTGGTAACACGTTAGAAAAGATGTTAAGAGTATATGACATATTATGGTATTATACTTTCTTATCTAACATGCAAAGTGTGTATGTATCCCCTCCCCAAAAATTTGTAAAACTCAAAGAAATTATGCCATAAAGACTCATCTTTATTGCCTGATCTAAACTCGGGACTTGTTCGTTTTTAAGAAGACTTCTTGTGTCACCTTTGAAAACCGATACTAAAGAGGACCCGAGACTGTTTTGCTGAAGATCGTGAGTTTAGCACCTCCAAGAGAGGTATTCTTTGGTTGGGTATGAAATAAAAATTATGCACCGAGTGAGGGACTTTGTAAGAGTTTTTTTTGTGTCTTAAATGGGGAAACAAACCTGGTATTTATCAATTTGTAATGCACGCGTGTGCTCCATTACTTTTTTTTTTTTTTTTTTTTTTTTTTTTTTTTTTTTTTTTGCAAATTATTGGTTTTGTAATAGTCTTTTGGAGTACATATTTAGTACGAGGAGACAATACATGGATACTATTCTCATTGTGGCTGCACATTTGGAGAGTATCTAGTGTCTTTAGTGATTGATTGAAAAGAAATGGCACAATTAATTTATGTGCTCAGGTACTAATTGTTTGAGTGTGCATAAATAGGGATTCATGTGCAGCCAAAATTTGTTTGATGATTTCTCTTCTTTTATTTATCTCTTATACTCCTTGATCTTAAGGAGTTAGTCACATTTGTGACATTCAATTTTGCACCCATTAGTCTTCGTATTTTTTATGTCAATTTACGATATTCACTAATTCCTTTATCATTAGACAACTTTTTTAAAAAGTTAAGATATTTGGCAAGTGGTCATAAATTTAAAATGTCCTACATGTATTTCATAGTTCCATCATTTTATTCCTTGGTTCATAATATAACTATTTATTGTGGTGGTTTGGTCGACATATTTTGACGTAAAATTACCAATTGTTGCAATAGGTATCCAAAGTGTCCTATTTATAATTGCTTAAGGAACCCCCTTGGAAACCAAAGAGTCCTTCCATGATTAATTCTAATTAACCTAAAATTAATCCCAAACTAATTCTAATTAATTAATTAATCATTACTATTTCTAGTAAATATATTAATTATAAAATAAATTAATAAATCATTTATTTCAGTTTTCAGTTAGTTTATTATTCGTATGATAAACTAACAAATTCTTCTCTTTCTCCAAATGTCATTCTACATAGTTACTAGTTATGAGGGCAACCAAGGACTTTGCTTCTAATTAAATTATATGTCAATTTACTTATGAGCTTAGACACCTTAATCCAATAGTCTCGCATATGGGTAAGTCTATAATTTCAATTACAAGTATAATTTTGAACCAATCAACAAAGTCTGCTTTCCGAAGCAACTGTGGAACTCTTATTAAAATCGGACATTAGCCTAAAGAGAAGTGATCAGCTATTCCTTTCTTCTACAAGATATCGTATGAATAGAGTCATGGATTAGATAATCAGCCTCATGTTCATTTTTTCTATTTCCCAATTTCCCGATTTGTTGATCAAATTTCCATTACAAAATTGAACACATCAATTAAGTCCGGACCAGGCCTGGTTCCTATTAAGGCAAAAAGGAATGAATAAACTTTGCGAATATAATCATACATTTTACTCACCAAATCATGCATGGAATTACACTTCGTAAAATCGAGTTACGAGATGCGGTGGTGCAAACCAATGCACAACAGATTTAATAGAGCTTAGTCAAAGACATATATTTTTGAAGAATAGAAGATATTATTGTCTGAGAATTACTTGTGATTAAATCGATGAAGTAATCTCTAAGTGTGTGTTTATCCAATACTAAAAATCTCTATTTCCAAGTACTAATGAATATTGTACCAATCTCATGCAACGTCCAATCTCCATGGACAATCTACGATCTATTCATGATAGTCTTGATTGACTAGTTACTTCCAAAAGTATGAGCGACTGTGGAACTTTGAACAATAAAATTATTTTGCAAGTAAAACATACAAATTGAAACACAATAATAAATTAATTAACTATGGTATCATGCCCATAGAATACAAAAAAAATCCCTATTATTTAATCAACATAACAATTAGATAACATCAGTCATGTCATGTTATAGACAAATATATAATGCCTCTCGATGGTCCTTCCTTTGCGAATAGATCGACTGAACATTACTCTAACTATGTTCATTTCACGATTCCAAATTCTTATCGTCATCCAAGATGTAATGGAATTTTCATCTTTACGTGCATTGACTTTCTGTGATGTCAAGGTTCTAAAGTCACAGAGACCGAGCCTTCGATATCACATAATTTTCCATCAGAACTTTTTACTTGAAACAACTTTATGGTTATGAAGTCGCAAATTCAAGGTACAATCCTTGAACACTTCTCTTGCATTAATGCTTCCAATTCACATGTAGTCTTTTCAACCATCTCTCATTAGGGAAAGATTTCCATGTTTCCATATAACTATCAATTCTAACCAAGAATTATCTCAATTCAAAATGTGTCACTATGGTCCTTTTCAAATAATGTCATACTTCCAACTGTCCACAAGCAACCGGTCTTTGATAAAACCTCAGAATGTTCTTTACTGTTGGTTAACAAATTTAGTCACACGAAATTCTAATCCTTCTTCACACAATGCTACAGGCATTTGAAAAATTATAATAAGACAATTATAACACCCGGATTCCCAGGTGTGATGTTTTGTTCTTTTATTTTTGGGTGTTGGGGGGAGACTCGGCGAGTTGGCGTCTAGACTCGCCGAGTATGGTCGCGGATTTATACGCGAGTTCACAACTGGACTCGGCGAGTCCACACTGTTTAATGAAACCCTAATTTCCAGGGTTTGAGACCTATTTAAAGGGTCTTAGGGCCGTCATTTGCGGCCACCAACCCCCAGAGAGAAACCCTAAAGAGATCTAGAGCGTTTGTGAGGAAGGAGAGGCCAATCTTGAACTTTTGTGGGTGTTTTTGCAAGAAGGAAGTGTTCAAGGCAAGAGGAGGTTGAAGGAGGTGCGATTTTGGTGGTTTTTGAGCTCATAGAGATTGTATTGAGGTATTATTCTCGGACCTTCTTCAATTTTTGGTGTTGATTCTTAGTGTTAGGGTTTTCTAACCCTTTTAGAGGTTGATTAAGTGGTGTATTTGGTCCCTTCTCGAGTTTGTGTTCTGGATCTGGACCCAAAGAGGTCCAGAGACCTTAACCCTTGGAGCTTTATGAGTCATTTTGGGAGTCATGAGCTTGGAATGTCATTTTTGGGGCTAAATCACCATTTTGGACCATTTAGATGTTATATATGTGTCAAGGTCCGAACTTTACGTGATTATCATGCTTGGGGAGGCCAGATCTATGATTTTATGGAACAGATCTGACCTCAGAAGTTGTTTTGAGTTTGTGCATGACATGAACTCGCCGAGTCCGAAGAACAGACTCGACGAGTAGTATGAAGGTTGCCCGTTAATCACTCAGTGAGTGGACTTGTCGAGTTGGGGGAATGACTCGGTGAGTCAGGGAGAGTCAGGGGTCTGAGTTCAAGTTGGAACTCGCCGAGTTGAGTCGGGGTGGCCCCGCGATTCATGTCAGGTGGAACTCGTCGAGTCAAGGGGAGTACTCAACGTGCCAAGAGAGGATCTAAGAGAGTCAGTGGACACGTGTAGACTCGCCGAGTCGCCCTAGTGCACTCGACGAGTCGAGTCAAAGTTTGATCGTTGACCTTGTTGACTTTTAGGGTTGAGTACAGTTGTTTTTATGAGAGTATTACTTTATGTGATTAGGCGGAGGCTAGATCACACTTCTTCTGAGTCAGATATTTACTGAGACATCAAGGTAAGTCTTCTCACTATACGTTACCTAGAGTGGAACTATGCGATGACCAGAGGGTCTTATGTGTTATGTATGAGATTATGTGCTATGTGATATTTGTATGTTGTATGATGATATAGACCAGACCAGAGGGTCCAACGAGCTATGACCGGATCAGAGGGTCCAACGAGCTACGGGACCGGAGGGTCCCGCTGAGACACATCGACCGGAGGGTCGTATTATAGCCTCGAGTGGCGTATGTGCTGTATGTGGTGTTTTGGGGAACTCACTAAGCATTTATGCTTACAGTTGTTGTGTTATGTGTTTCAGGTACTAGTGATGAGCGCGGGAAGGCGCCGACATGATTCGTACACACACGTATTGGAGTTTTTGTAGAGATTCTAGGGAGATGTTTTGTGACAATAACATTTGTTACAATGTGTTTGACATTATTTTATGAATGTATAAATGTTTTAAAAATGAAAAATTATTTTGGAAATTTACGTTGTTACAAGTTGGTATCAGAGCCTTGGTTTAAGGGATTCGGATGCATCTTCGGGCGTATCTGAACTCAAACTAAGGATTTGAGGAAAAATCTTGATAATGATGTAAAACTTTCGAAAAGAGTAAAAAGAGTTTTGAGACACCGGATCAGTGGGCATTCCAAGTAAGAATCTTTTGGACAACGGAGGACAAGTAGGATTGCTTCATCGAGTATGTGTATGCTCGATCGAGTCTTTGATAATTTTTGTTGTATTTCAAAAGCATCATGGTTGGGAATCGACACACACCTAAGAGTAGTGGTGTCAGCGACGAGAAGATCTTTCGATTGATTCATGAGGCGGTTGTTGCTGCCATCCGGGCTGAGATTCCCGAGATGTTTGGGGACATCAAGACCATGTTGATTGAGACTTTTGATGAGCGGTATGCAACATTGACTGAGGCTACTGCAGCTGCAGCTACTGCTGCTGTTGCTGCTGCCAGACCTCAGGGAGGTGACTCGTTGTTGTTCCGGGAGTTCAGCAACACGAAGCCACCAGAGGTCGATGGGACGCAGGACCTGATTGCCGCTATGAGGTGGATCTCTAACATCGAGGGATGTTTCTATATGTGTTCTTGTCCAGAGCACTTGAGGGTTCGGTTCGCCTTGAACCAGCTCCGCCTGGGAGCAAAGGATTGGTGGAAGTTCGTGACGGCGAACTCCACTTTGGCTGAGATTTCTGAGGTGACCTGGGAGAGGTTCACCGCTATGTTCAGAGAGGAGTATGTTCCCCCGGTGGAGAGGGAACGGTTGATTCAGGAGTTCTTGACCCTTAAGCAGGGTACTAATTCTATGGCAGTCATCACCAGGAAGTTTCATGAGAGGGCGATGTTTTGCCCTGAGTAGGTGTCGTCTGAGCAGGCTCGTATGAGCTGTTATCTGAGTGTGCTGAGGAGAGATATTTGGGAGTTCGTGGCGAACTCGACTTACCGGACATTTGTTGAGCTTTATGCAAATGCCCGGAAGAGGAGATCGAGTTGGAGACTCAAGCCAGGGAGGAGGCCGAGTCTCAGAGGATGGATCGGCGGCCGGCTCAGTCTCAGCCGACAGCCAAGCGGGCTAGACCCGCTGATTCGAGATCTGGGGGCGCGAAGGGCCGCATTTGTGGGAAGTGCGGTAAGAGTCACAAGGGGTCGTGCAGGGCTGGGGTGTGCTACAAGTGTGGGAAGGAGGGGCATATCGCGAGGGATTTCCCCAAGGGATTTTTGGTTTGCTTTCATTGCAACCAGACCGGCCATCGGAAGGCCGAGTGCCCGCAGCTTCTTCAGGGATCTGCGCCTGCTGCTAGGGCTACCGAGGTTCGGCCAGTGAAGGCCGAGGCCCCGAAGGCTCGTGGGAGAGCATTCCAGTTGACCGCGGAGGAGGTCCGCACAGCGCCCGATGTTTTGGCAGGTATGTATTCTCTTTTCATCTTTTATTCGAGTTGAGTTTTTATGCTTATATGATGTTATGCGTAGGTACTTTTCTTATGAGTTTTGTGCTTGCGTTGGTATTATTTGACTCGGGTGCGAGTCGGTCGTTTGTTTCCGTAGCATTTAGTCAGCATATTAGTGTCCGTCGAGAGGTGTTGGATCGGCCTCTGCGAGTTTCCATAGCTGATGAGCGAGCAGTGTATGCTTCGGATGTGATTCGAGGATGTGTCCTTGAGATCATCGGTGTGGAGTTCCCGATAGATCTGGTTCCGATCGCGATGGGGGACGTGTGTGTTATAGTGGGTATGGATTGGATGAGCCGATATGGAAGTGTGATAGACTGCGAGCGTCAATTGGTGATGATTCGAGACCCTAGTGGGGGAGTTCTTACGGTGTACGGCGAGGGTACACGTACGGGGTCAGCATTTTGTTCGGCCGCCAGAGCGAGACAGAGTCTACAGCAGGGCTGCAGGGGATTTATGGCATATGTGATGGATGCGAGGGTTGATTCAGAGAGACCGAAGTCGGTTGATGAGGTTTCGATAATGCGTGAGTTCCCGGATGTGTTTCCAGAGGAGTTGTCGGGTGCGCCTCCGGAGAGGCAGGTAGAGTTCGGTATTGAATTGGTTCCGGGAGCTGCGCCTATCGCCAAGGCGCCTTATCGCCTTGTGCCTCTGGAGATGTAGGAGTTATCCTCGTAGCTCCAGGAGCTGTTGGGGAAGGGATTTATCAGGCCGAGCTGTTCGCCATGGGGGGCGCCTATTCTTTTTGTCAAGAAGAAGGATGGTTCGCACCGGATGTGCATTGATTATCGTGAGTTGAATAAGCTAACGGTTAAGAACCGTTACCCTTTGCCGAGGATCGATGATTTGTTCGATCAATTTCAGGGAGCATATTGGTTCTCCAAGATCGATTTGAGGTCTGGTTATCATCAGGTGAGGGTGCGGGAGGAGGACGTCCAGAATACAACATTCCGGACTCATTATGGGCATTACGAGTTCATGGTAATTCCTTTCGGACTCACCAACGCACCAGCGGTGTTCATGGATCTCATGAACAGGGTGTGCAGACCGATGTTGGATCGCTCAGTGATCGTGTTCATCAACGACATATTGGTGTATTCGAGATCCCGAGAGCAGCATGAGGAGCATTTGAGGGAGATCCTCGGAGTTCTGACATCGGAGAGGCTTTATGCCAAGTTCTCCAAGTGTGAGTTCTGGCTACGAGAGGTTTAGTTTCTGGGGCACCTCATTAACCAGAATGGGATATTGGTCGATCCGGCCAAGATCGAGGCGGTCATGAGGTGGGAGGTGCCGAGATCACCCACCAAGATCAGGAGTTTTCTAGGTTTGGCCGGCTATTATCGGAGATTTATTAAGGATTTCTCCAAGATCGCCGTGCCACTCACCAAGTTGACCCGGAAGGGTGTTGCATTTTCTTGGGGTCCGGAGCAGCAGACCTCGTTCGAGACACTTCGCCAGAGATTATGCGAAGCCCCAGTGTCAGCCCTTCCGAAAGGGATGGAAGATTTTGTGGTATATTGTGATGCATCGATATCCGGATTGGGAGCGGTGCGTATGTATAGGGGGCATGTGATTGCATATGCATCGAGGTAGCTTAAGCCTCATGAGTCGAGATATCCTACTCATGATCTAGAGTTGGGAATGGTAGTGTTTGCTCTCAAGATCTCGTGACATTATCTGTATGGGATTCGGTGTACAATATACACGGGCCACAAGAGCTTGAAGTATTTGATGGACCAGCCCAACCTAAATATGCGCCAGAGGAGGTGGTTGGACGTGGTCAAGGATTATGATTGTGAGATCCTGTACCACCTAGGCAAGGCTAATGTTGTAGCCGATGCATTAAGTCGTAGGGCGGAGGGCGCCCCATTTCAAGATGTTTGTTTGAGATTGACAGTGAGGACCCCAGTGCTGGATGCTATTCGTGGGGCCCAGGATGAGGTTGTGAAGCCAGAAAGCCAGAAGAGAGATCGAGTTGTTGGGTTAGTATCGGAATTGGTTACCGATAGTCGGGGGCTTATGACATTTCAGGGTCGGATTTGGGTACCGTCTGTGGGCGGCACGCGTACCATTTTGATGGAAGAGGCTCATCGATCGAAATTCTCGATCCATCCCAGGGCCACTAAGATGTATTTGGACCTGAAAAATGATTATTGGTGGCCCTGTATGAAGAGGGATGTCGCATGGTTTGTAGAGAGGTGCTTGACCTGTCGCAGGGTGAAGGTCGAGCACCAGCGTCCACATGGTAAGCTGCAGCCATTAGAGATTCCCGAATGGAAATGGGAACAGATTACCATGGATTTCATTACCAAATTGCCAAGGACCGCAAGGGGTGTCGATGAAATTTGGGTGATTGTGGACAGATTGACGAAGAGTGCTCACTTCCTGGCCATCAGTGAGAGCTCCCGCGGAGAAGTTAGCAGAGATGTACGTGAGAGAGGTGGTATCGCGACATGGAGTGCTGATCTCGATCGTCTCAAATCAAGATGTACGTTTCACTTCCAGATTCTGGAAGAAGTTTCATGAGGAATTGGGTACGAAACTGCATTTTAGTACCGCATATTACCCACAGACCGATAGGCTGAGTGAGCGGATGATTCAGACGCTCGAGGACATGCTCCAGGCATGTGTGTTGGATTTCGGCGGGAGTTGGGACACGTATTTGCCCTTGGCGGAGTTTTCTTGTAACAACAGCCATCATTCAAGCATTGGCATGCCGCCCTTTGAGCTGTTGTATGGGAGGAGGTGTCGAACCCCTATTTGCTGGGGAGAAGTAGGGCATCGTGTGATAAGCCGCACCGAGATTGTGCTTCAGACGACAGAGCAGATCCAACAGGTCAGGCAGAGGTTGTTGACTGCTCAGAGTCGTCAGAAGAGTTATGCGGACAGACGCCGGTCCGAGCTCGAGTTTCAGGTCGGCGACTTCGTGCTCCTAAAGGTCTCTCCTTGGAAAGGAGTGATCCGATTCAGGAAGAGGGGCAAGTTGGGACCCCGATATATTGGTCCTTTCAGGGTGATCGTGAGGGTAGGAAGGGTAGCCTATCGTTTGGAGTTGCCAGCAGAGTTGTGTCAGATTCATGACACTTTCCACATGTCGCAGTTGCGAAAGTGTATAGCCGACGAGTCGGCAGTGGTGCCATTAAAAGATATTCAGGTGGATGCGAGCCTGAATTATGCTAAAAGACCGATGGCGATCAGGGATCGGAAGATCATGGTTTTGAGGAACAAGGAAGTGCCACTGGTGCAGGTCCAGTGGCAACATCAGAAAGGGTCAGAGTTGACTTGGGAACCGGATCGTGAGATGCGGGAGCAGTATCCAGAGTTGTTTGCAGAGTGAGACTTCGAGGGCGAAGTCTGATTCTAGTGGGGGAGAATTATAACACCCGGATTCCCAAGTATGATGTTTTGTTCTTTTATTTTTGGGTGTTGGGGGGAGACTCCGCGAGTTGGCATCTAGACTCGCCGAGTATGGTCGCGGATTTGTACGCGAGTTCACAGCTGGATTCGGCGAGTTCATGAGTGGACTCGGCGAGTCCACGCTGTTTAATGAAACCCTAATTTCTAGGGTTTGAGACCTATTTAAAGGGTCTTAGGGCCGTCATTTGCGGCCACCAACCCCAGAGAGAAACCCTAAAGAGATCTAGAGCGTTTGTGAGGAAGGAGAGGCCAATCTTGAACTTTTGTGGGTGTTTTTGCAAGAAGGAAGTGTTCACGGCAAGAGGAGGCTGAAGGAGGTGCGATTTTGGTGGTTTTTGAGCTCATAGAGATTGTATTGAGGTATTATTCTCGGACCTTCTTCAGTTTTTGGTGTTGATTCTTAGTGTTAGGGTTTTCTAAAACTTTTAGAGGTTGATTAAGTGGTGTATTTGGTCCCTTCTCGAGTTTGTGTTCTGGATCTGGACCCAAAGAGGTCCAGAGACCTTAACCCTTGGAGCTTTATGAGTCATTTTGGGAGTCATGAGCTTGGAATGTCATTTTTGGGGCTAAATCACCATTTTGGACCATTTAGATGTTATATGTGTATCAAGGTCTGAACTTTATGTGATTATCATGCTTGGGGAGGCCAGATCTATGATTGTATGGAATAGATCTGACCTCAGAAGTTGTTTTGAGTTTGAGCATGGCATGAACTCGCCGAGTCCGAAGAACAGACTCGGCGAGTAGTATGAAGGTTGCCCGTTAATAACTCAGTGAGTGGACTTGTCGAGTTGGGGGAATGACTCGGTGAGTTAGGGAGAGTTAGGGGTCTGAGTTCAAGTTGTAACTCGCCGAGTTTTTCTTGAGACTCGGCAAGTTAAGTCGGGGTGGCCCCGCTATTCATGCCAGGTGGAACTCCTCAAGTCAAGGGGAGCACTCGATGTACCAAGAGAGGATCTAAGAGAGTCAGTGGACACGTGTAGACTCGCTGAGTCGCCCTAGTGCACTCGACGAGTCGGGTCAAAGTTTGACCATTGACCTTGTTGACTTTTAGGGTTGAGTACAGTTGTATTTATGAGAGTATTACTTTATGTGATTAGGCGGAGGCTAGATCACACTTCTTCCGAGTCAGATATTTACCGAGACATCGAGGTGAGTCTTCTCAGTATACGTTACCTAGAGTGGTACTATGCGATGACCAGAGGGTCTTATGTGTTATGTATGAGATTATGTGCTATGTGATATTTGTATGCTGTATGATGATATAGACCGGACCGGAGGGTCCAACGAGCTATGACCGGACCAGAGGGTCCAACGAGCTACGACACTGGAGGGTCCCGCTGAGACACATCGACCGGAGGGTCGTATTATAGCCTCGAGTGGCGTATGTGCTGTATGTGGTATTTTGGGAAACTCACTAAGCATTTATGCTTACAGTTGTTGTGTTATGTATTTCAGGTACTAGTGATGAGCGCTGGAAGGCGCCGACATGATTCGTACACACACATATTGGAGATTTTGTAGAGATTAGGGGGAGATGTTTTGTAACAATAACATTTGATACAATGTGTTTGACATTATTTTATGAATGAATGAATGTTTTAAAAATGAAAAATTATTTTGGAAATTTACGTTGTTACGTAAATATTATAGCATATATGATCGATCCTAGATCTAAAGCATATGTGACTCGGCTCATTACGTCTTACAAAAGGATTTGATATATGTTCAATTCCTTGTTATAATATTTCCATATATCGATTCTCCTATGTTGAAACATTTCAACATGATATTCATATATGTCTTTAACTAAGCTCTATTATACCATTTGATCTATACCTTTAGACTTGAAACAAAGTATGAGTTCCCTCTCCATTAATTCCATTAAAGTGAAACAATTCCCGAACTTTGCAATTTGCAAATTGGAGACAAGGTCCCCAACAAATAGAATTGGCAACATGTAACAACAACATAACAGTTATGTTCCCACTAGTTTTGACATGTACCTAGAAATCAAGTGGACTTCTAGATATCAATACCTTTGACTTTCTTAAGGAAGTATAAATTTCTATTACGCAATGCTTTAGTAAGTCTCTAACTAGACTTATTTAGCTTATACACCTTAATTGGATAGTGTGTTTGTGTTCGAACTTTTCAAGACTTGATAAATATATGTCTTAGAAGTATAATGTAACAATTGGCAAAAATAGGAGCGATTGTATGATACTATGTTTTTATTACTAAGCAATATGAATATTTTATCAAAAATGGTTGAAGGTATTTCACATGTTTTAATTAGATAATTTATTATGAAATATAAAATAAGTTGCTAATGATAAATTTCGTTACAACAAATGACTACGAACCTTCACTGGTTTGAGAAAATTAGCATATAACGTCATTTGAATGCAACAAATTTAATTACCGAATCAACATGTCTCCGGTTGATGAGTAAGCTAATTTTTATATAAAACTTGTGCTTAATAGTTGTGAAGGATCTAAATTTGACAAATATACGAACCAAAGTGACGAAACATGTTTAACGATATGATTAACCGGTTAAATGTCACGAAATTATACCTTGGTCCATAAATTTTATATTTAAATAAATAAAAATATAAAATGAATTATCATAAGGAATAATTAGAATGTATTTAGGTGTTTTTGAAGAAAAAGAATAATACATAAACGTTTAAGTTCAAATACACAAAAACTACATTGTTATTTTATACTAAGAATACATGTATGTATTTGTAAATATGTATCATTATCTAGTGGATGACTAGTTATGGGTCAGGACTTAAGTGATTTCATGTAATGAATATGGTGCCAAAATGAATTAAGATAAGAGAAATGGTTGAGAGAAATATCAACTTAACTAATAAGTGCTTAATCACTTAAGACGTTTTACAAAGAATCCTTCTTAATCCCTCTTCTAATTTTCGAGATTAACACCTTCCCTCTCCATAACTACAACATCTAAGTAACTAACTAACTAATATTTTGATACTTAACTAACCCTATCTCTAACCAACCAACTAAGTAAGTGGCTAGGAAAGATCACATCACATAAACTCCTTTCCCATCACAAGCTAGTCTAGGCTTTTCTTCTTATCTTCTGCTCGTATCTCCTCTTACAAATCTCAAAATATCTCCCATGTTCTTCTTTCATTTCTCCAGACAATACTCCATGGAAAAGCTCACAATCTTCATCTCATTTTCAACCATAAAAATTGCCTTCAAAAGCCATCAAAACCATGAAACTTAAGGGGCTATTGTCCCTTGGTGTTTCAGCCATCATTTCACCCATCTACACCTTCCTTTTTCTTGATATTTTTACCACCAAATCCCCCTGGAAGTTATTTGTTATACTAATCTAAATTAGGGACTAAAAAAATGAAAAAACTACTCTTTTCTTACCTTCTTGCTTGGAAGTTTTTTTTTACTCCAACATAGCCAAAACAGTGGCTGTTTTGGAGCATCAAACCAACACCCATAAGTTCATCATCTTTCTGCCCATTTTCGAGATTTAAACTATACCATATGTAGCTACTTTAAAACACTTAAAACCCCAAAGAAAGTTGCCCCTCTACCTCTCAAAAAGCTTGTGTTTTCCATCACCTTTTGGCAACATACTTTATGTGACAACCGTCAATTTTTGGCCAAGTCAAAGTCAACTAAAGTCAACAAGTAAAACCAGTCAAGTCATTTAACCCTTGTATGTTAGGGTTTCCATTATGATTCTTATTGTACTACTCGCAATCTTAAAATAAAGTATCACTTAGAGTTTTCACGCGTTCGGAAATTCTAAACCCTAATTAGGGTAGGTGATGAGTCTACTCGATAAAACATTATTCCATACCCCTCAAGAGCGTATAAAATTCATTACAAGGCTTAACAGAGTGTAAGAACCTTGCGTTGCGAAGCCAAACATTCAAAAAGGTCACAAAAGAAGTCTCTCCAAATCTCTTTCACTCTAACTCTCCCAAAACTCTCTAAGTACAAGAAATCTCTTCAAGAAGGTGAAATCTCTCCCAAATCTCTCTCTGTATGAGAAATCTCTCCAAGAATGTCAAATCTCTCCCAAATCTCTCTAAATATGTGAAATCTCTCCCAAATATCTCTCTGAATGAGAAATCTCTCCAAGAATGTCAAATCTCTCCCAAATCTCTCCAAGTATGTGAAATCTCTCCCAAATATCTCTCTGAATGAGAAATCTCTCCAAGAATGTCAAATCTCTCCCAAATCTCTCCAAGTGTGTGAAATCTCTCCCAAATATCTCTCTGGATGAGAAATCTCTCCAAGAATGTCAAATTTCTCCCAAATCTCTCCAAGTATGTGAAATCTCTCCCAAATATCTCTCTGAATGAGAAATCTCTCCAAGAATGTCAAATCCCTCCAAGTATCTGAAATCTCTCCCAAATATCTCTCTCAATGAGAAATCTCTCCAAGAATGTCAAATCTCTCCTAAATCTCTCCAAGTATGACAAATCTCTCCCAAACCTCTCTCAAAATCTCTCTCAACTTTTTATAATCACTCGGGGCATCCCGACCCTCGAATTTGGCTAAACGGCTCAAAAACGGAAGTCTACGCGAAAAACGGACTTAAGGAGCCGAAACTCCTCTTAGGAACCGAAACCCCTCTCAAGGAACCGAAACCCTCTCAGGAACTGAAACCTCTTAGGAGCCGAACCTCATATGAACCGAACCTCCCTTAAGGAACCGAAACCCTAAGAAGCCTCCTAGACCGAACTTCACTTTCGCTTCTGATAAGAATGACCCTCGGTTCTGACAAGAATGCAGCCTTCGGTCCCTTCTGATGAGCAGCCTGTGAGACCCTTCGGTTCCCATGCACAGCCAAGCCTCACCTTCGGTTCTAGGCTTCTAAGGAGCCGAACCTTCGCACCTTCGGTCCTGGACTTCGGATTTCAGCAGTTTCTACCCAGTTTTCAATATTTTTAGCATTTTAAGCCCGTTTTTCATCATTTTAACGTGGGATTTTCACCCAAAACTTTATTTTAACATATAAGGCCCCATATTTATTAATTAATCACGTTTTTTTGGAGTAAATCTTATCCAAGAAGAGTGGGTGAAGTACAAAAGGTGGAGTGTTGACTTTTCTTTAGTTTATGACACAAGCAACCTCCCCATACCTCCATGGTACAACCCCTTATCCTTTCACCATACCTAGGTCATGTCAATGTACTTTATCATCATTTCCAGCCATTTCCCACGTTCTTAAAGCTGGAACATCCACCCTCTCTCCTCACTTCACTCATTTTCCTTCATTTCCACCAAAAGATCAAACACTTTTCTCTCAACTCTTCTCTCTCAATTTCGAGATTTCCAAGGCTTTCCTTCTACTTTTGGTAAGTATCTTCATCATCTATATGATTATTACACTTCCTTCTACTCCAATCATAGATTTCTTACACAAATATCGTCATATTTGTGTTAGATCTTCGAATCTTCAAGCACCTCCCAAGTGTTCTTGAGTTGAACACTTCTTTTCTCCATCATCCATCTACTAAAATCACTCAAGGTGAGTTCATATCCCTATCTTTTCATGCTTTTCTTATGTTTTAAGGGGGGGGGGGGAATACAAGTTAAAACACCAAGAACACAACTAAACTCATTTAACAGCCTTCATCAGAAAAGTTCAACTCCATTCACGGACTGTTTTGGGCAACTTACAAATTTTAGTTTTCAAAACCGTTTTAGGTTCAAGTAGTTCCAGTTCTTAGCTTTAAAATGACTACTTGCACATCTCCACACGATTTTTCTACAATTTATGGTGATGTTTACAAAACTACCTATCATTTCAGAAACAAATTCGGACCAGTCTGTGAATATGAACATTTTAACACTAATTAAAGACTTCTAATAATCATAATAAAAATTATGAATAAACTAGACACAATTTATGAACTCCCAAGATTTACGAATCAGTTTTTGACTTCATATAATTTTTTTAGGACTTTTCTAAAACGGTGTAGAAAGGTAAAAATCTAGATAACATTTTAGAACTTTCATCACACTTTGTAACTTGATGAGCAAAGTGTTATTATTGAAGATTTCATAATTTACATGTGTTCCTTGATGTGGTATAATTGCGTAACAGATTAATACTTACTGAAGTATAAGAATCCTCCACCATTACCCTTAGTACAAAACTCGAATGATAAACGTAGTTATATTTTGCCATACATTCGACTTACATAGTTAGGTCGCATATACATTACAAACATTTTGATAAGCTATAATAGGTATAGTTTATGTTTTATTTACATTCCTACTCATTACAAAAGGTTTTCATACGAAAAGGGGTACAAATACAAAGTACCAGTCTTATATAAAAATGGGTACATTACAAAGTATCGGATATTCTTATAAATGGGGTGTGAATACAAAGTACCGGTTTTATACAAAAAGGGATACATTACAAAGTACCGGATATTCTTATAAATGGGGTGCGAATACAAAGTACCGGACTTATACAAAAAGGGGTACACTACAAAGTACCGGATATTCTTATAAATGGGGTACAAATATAAAGTACCGGGTTTATACAAAAAGGGGTATATTACAAAGTACCGGTTAATCTTAGTATAGTTATAGTGACTCACATAGGGAGTTAACAAAACTTAAAGTATACGGGATTTTTATAAATCAAAAAGGGTATCTATGTTGATTTAAAACCACCTTTAATAACAATAAATATGGAATTTACGTGTACACTTTCGGTCTCGGTACTTGAGATCACATAACACAAAACTCACACGCACATTCCAGTCTTTGGGTTTTAAGACTACATTTACACATTAATGAAAATATTGGATTTTCTGAGATGGACACTACTTTTAAAAGAAAAGGATTTCATAATTGCATACAAAAACTTATGAACTCACCAACCTTTGTGTTGACACTTTTTCAAACCACTTGTACTCAGGGAATCACTAAATAGGTAATCAAGTGCTTTTGAGGATGAGACGTTAAGGCGTCAAACATTTCACATTTTGTCAAACATATTGTAATTGATTTGGAAACATGTAATTCATACAATGATGTAACTTTTTCAATTATATATATGTTAGTTGTGTTTGCTTAAATCACTATTGCAATTGTTGTTATGATGCTATACATGAAGTTCTCCACCCCCGGACGTTTCCGCCATCCTTGGTTTCGGGGTGTGACACTTTAGATCCAAGTTAAAGCTATGTATATTCTTGATTTCTATCCTTTCTTTTTATCATCAAGTTCAATAATTTTTAAATCATTTAAGAAATTATAAAAGTCTAACATAAATGTAAATATATGTCTTTATGTGTTAATATATCCAAAAGAATACTCAAATCATGAGCTTGAGTAGAACCAGAAACCGCACAAACCGTCCCCAAACCGAATAACTCTACGCGAGAAAAGTGAGTTTTATACGGCCCCTCTTTTATTTTTTACAAGTTTTGGGGGAGAATACACATTAAAAAATTCTAGTTGAATCATTTAAAGGTTTAGTCAACTGAAAATACAAGTTATGTCTCTAAACATATCTAAGCTTAAATTTCAGCTTTTTATAGAAAAGTAGTGGTCTGTTCACGGACTATTTTTCCCTTCTTAAACTTTATGGTTTTCAAAACTGTAAAATATGCAAATATTTCAATTCCATACCTTTTTAAGGACTACTCGCACGTGTTCATACGATATTTCTACAATTTATGATGATTTTTAAAAAATTGTCTATCATTTCAGATAATTTTCGGACCAGTCTGTAAAAATGAACATTTTCACTCTGGTTAGGAACCACTTACGGTCAGGGTAAAAATCATGGAAAAATTAGAGTCATTTTCTAAGACTCTAAGAGTTTACGGATCCCAATTTCGACTTACGATGATTTTTCTATAATTTTTCTAAAATCATGGACGGAATTTCCCTTTTAATTATTCTTGTAGTTTGGACGAAAATGACTCTACTTTTTCCATGATTTTTGCCCTGACCGTAAGTGGTTCCTAACCAGAGTGAAAATGTTCATTTTTACAGACTGGTCCAAAAATTATCTAAAATGGTAGACAATTTTTTAAAAATCATCATAAATTGTAGAAACATCGTATGAACACGTGCGAGTAGTACACACACAAAGTTTTGTGGTTAATGAGAAATACACCAGTTATGATATTGTTTAATTCACACATACTTTAAGAGTTACAAAAGTGTAAATTATAACAAGTATTTCTAATATGACCATGTTGAAAACCTTATTACATAGTATAATTTGAAATATGTTGGTTTTGGTCGCTCACAACCAGGGTGTTGTATAAACTTTGTCTGGTCAGTCATAGTTGGGTGCTGTATAAACTTTGTTAATCACATATAGTCGGAGTATTATCTAAACATATAAGGTCAGTTACAATCAGAGTACTGTCTAAACATTTGTTATAGTCACTTACAGTTAGAGTACTGTCTAAACATTTATATGGTCACTTATAGTTGACGTACTGTTTAAACTCGTATAGGGACACATACGGCCGTTGTCCGCTTAGAATTTTGGTAGCTTTACATTATTAAACATCACAACCAAAAGTCTTCAAACTCAAACAATCGGGAATTATAACAAAGTCCTGGATAGAAATATACTAATACACACTAGGATGAGGTTGTACGTCGTATAAACATTGTTTGTAGATTGTTAAACCGATTGTTTGTATCTATTTATACAAACCCTAAATATTTTTCTTCCCAAAAATATGTAAAAATTTTACTTTTATCGTAAGTATGTAACATAGATACTCGTACCGAATTTCAAGTGTCGGGTCTCACACGAAGCATATCGGTAACATTGTTGCCATGTTTTGCCCAACTTATTTTGTTAAACATTCCACGTGGTTGACTGTGATCCAATTGTAAAACATCAAAACCTGTGGAACTCACCAAAAATTTATGTTGAGGTATTTTAAAAATGTGTATTCTCATGTAACAAAGGATCCGGAGGTAGGACATCGGTTCCAAAGAAATTATAGTTCCTTTGTTTTGGGAATAATCTTGAACTGTTTTCTTTTACTGTTGTGTGTTTAATTAGGATTATGTAATTCCAAATTTCGAAACTTAAAGGTTGTAATATTTTGATGAAATATGTTTAGTGTTCCATATATGCGGTTGACTGTGATCCAACTGTAAAATGTCGCAACCCATACAATTTCCGCCGTCGGTCAGGGTGTGACATTTAAACAGTTCCTTTCCATTCCTCACAATTCAAAATATGAAGAGGGATGTTGTAATCATATTGTGAATTTGAGAATGCAATTATCACAACCAATATCCATACATATTTTTATTAGATCATTAAAATCTATCAGCGTAAGTATTTCCTCACAATCATTTTCACGAATTAGAGAAAAAAGTTTTCCACTTACACTATAAGGTGCATACATTCCTATGCATGTGAATCTATCATTTCTAACGTATAGTCATAAGACAAGGTTTAGGGCAAATCAAATTCAAATTCAGGTTTCATAGAACACAAAACTCATAAGCAATTACAACTTAACTGGAAGTTCCCAGAAATAACAACATGTCAATTAAACATAATAGGTTATCAACATTCGGTCGTGTGCTAGTGATACCTAAAAGGATCATTGTCGGTTGACTCTTACAAGATCAAGATCAACATGACTCCCACTGATTTGTTGACAAATGAGTTTTTCTCTCTCAAGGAACATTCCTTGATGAGTTAAAACAAATATTTTAAGGTTCATGTGGATTCTAAACAAGAAAACACTTCCTAAAATAGGACCCATTTTATCTTTTGTTTCTCGATCAAATAAAACATCACAACTCTAATTCTAAAAAGGAAAGCATTCTTTATTCCACCTATTACAAGGTGTTATCAACCTTCTCATTTAGAAATGAGTTTTAAGATATGATTTATAGTTACTAGAGCATGGATCTCAAAATTTATTGGAACAAAGGATGATCATCTTGGGTCGAACCATTTCCAACATTATTCGATTTCTCTTCTTATTCAAACAATTGCACTAAGATCTTCTGTGAGGATTAATTGTGATAAAATTCCACAATTACCAAGATGATCGTAAAACATGATACTAAATTACTCTCCTTTCTTTTTAGATTGGGAAATATATGATCTTTATGTCTTATAGATTTTTCTATTTAGTCTACTACTATGTAAACCTTTTTCAAAGTATTAGAATTCCGTTTAATCATATAAACAAAACACATATTTAATGAAGCATCAGTAAATCATAACGAATAGAGTTATCATCCCTTGTGGTGGATCCAAAAAGTCCATATCAACATGTACCGGATCCATTAGTCCTTCCCTTGCCTCATATAAACATGTGAATAATGAATTAGTCATAATTTTCTAATGAATAAGATTGTCATGCATCACGCAATTCAAAATATATAACTCTAAGTTTTTGTCTAATTGAAACTTGGTGATGAGATTTCTTTCCACTTGCTTAATTATGATAGTATCACAAGCATGTTCTGGAAGAATCAATATCCACAATTAATATTGCTTTTTTGGAAACAAAACCAACACTTTCATTAATGCTATTTCAAGGAAATAAGACAACTTCATAAACCAAAACATCATTTTATTTCAAAAAAGAAAATTGGAACTTGTCATTACAATACATAAAATGAAAAACTATATTTCTAAAAATCTCCAAAGAGTAATAGCAATCTATTAAATTATCCTGCCTCCTTGGTAGTAGCTCCAAATTCTGACCATCAAACCATGCGACAAAATTCTATATCTCATGATTAGATTTAGCTCACTTTATTCTTAAACTTCCTTCTTTCTTTTAGATCATGCAATACCATCAAAATGTGATCATCACATCATGTATTAAGATTCTAATAATAGCTACTTATAATGGAGTTGGATAATGGATATACCTGAAGTAGATTCACAAAAACTGACTTTACTATCTTCAAGATCTTTAAGGTATTTTTTGCAGTATTATTTCCAATGTCCTTCAATTGGTAAAAGAAACAAATGGAGTCATTGGGGTCAACATGTGAAATAATCTTAGAAAAAGTCTTTCTCTTTACCATATGATCAAACAGTTTGAACTTGGACGATCACTTTCGACTAGGAAGAGAAATGTTTCCTAAATCACCAATGTTATCATTGTCAATGTCCATGGAAACCTTGGGATCAGACCTCTTAAGAATTTCTGCTTTAGTTATGTTCTTCAGAATTTCTGCTTCAACAACTATCAACATTTGGGTC
This sequence comes from Lactuca serriola, assembly GCF_051521515.1. Lineage (NCBI taxonomy): Eukaryota > Viridiplantae > Streptophyta > Magnoliopsida > Asterales > Asteraceae > Lactuca > Lactuca serriola. The sequence goes on from NC_136411.1 coordinate 286,770,650, forward strand.
ATATTAATTAGGGTCACATCAAGATTCCTCATATGAAAGTTCTCAATGAACTAACCATATGACTTAGGAAGCAAAGAAGAACAAAATCAATGGCTTGCTCCTTTAGGAATATAACACCCATCCTTTCTAATTTGTCATTGTATGATTTCATTTTTAGAACACACGCACAAACATAATTTCCATATACATGTCTACATAACAATAGGGCTTAAGTTGTCTTATGGCTTTCAACTTGACGCAAACGTGATGTTAGGAGAGTCACTAAGGAAGAGGTGGAAGAGTCGAAGAAGGAAGATGTCTAGTTCCACCATTACCCAAGGAAGGGAAAAGATTTTCACCTTGATCAGAATGGGGATGCCCATCTCTAGAAGATTGACGAAAACCATTTCCATAAGAACGAGGAAGACCATTACGATCTTGATTTGATATCTAAAATGTGTGAAAAGAGTGAATTCAAGTTCGTTGATTTTAATCCTTACTTACTAACCCAAATTTATACTAAGGCTAGGATCCATATTTTCATTTCGTAATATGATGAGGGATGTCGTAGTCATATTACGAAACTATTTTAAGTAAGTACAACCATTTCACCAATTTCTATTACATGAAACTCCTAGATCTTTTGAGATTCATTGAATCTGATGAGCGGCATGTTTAATCTTGGTTTATTCTCTTACCAATTGTGATTAGGATGTCGAGGATCACAATTAAGATTTGAATAACCATTCAAACTTTTTCAAAACCCCTTGATCGATTTATAATCTCTCATTGATGTGCCGATTAACCACACACGCTCCAACCAGATATATAAACACGAGTTTCATCATATCATCTTTATAATCCTAGATTAGTGTATCGGTTAACCACACACACTACACTAACGACTTATAAAGAAATGATGTGCGTTTTCATGGATTAACATACTATTTCACATTTTTCCTAAAATAACTAGAGTGAGATTTTAAAGAATGTTCTAGCACTTTATAAATTATAATTTTAATCTTTTATGTCCTGCCGAACCCATTCGGCTAACGACCCCCCCTGCCACACAGGAGAGCGGTGGGAGAAAAGGATACACAATCAATGGTCATTTTATAGGCTGTTTCCTCATATATATATATATATATATATATATATATATATATATATATATATATATATATATATATATATATATATATATATATATCATGTTAGTAAAAAGTCGCTAGGCGATGCTCGGGTTGTCGACTAGGTTAAGGGAGTAATCGGTCTAGGCAATGATTAATCGGCGCCTAGGCGGAGACTCTTAATTGTAATATAATTTATTTTTTAAAAATTAAATATTACCTATATCCAAAACAAAATAAGTAAATAACCATATCACTTTGGCATATTCAATCGTTTAAATATTTAAATCATCGTATAAAATAAATTTTCGACTGAATGGTGATATTTTTAGTAGTTTTAGTCATCAATCATCATAATTTAGTCACCCAATATTATAAACTTGACAATTCGCGGAATTTTTTTTTTTAAATATGATTGTTTGACTATTTTACCGGTTTAGACTGTCTAGACCACCTAGGACCACTTATAGCCGCCCAATGTTGAATCTAGCTAACTCGACTGACTAGCATTAATCGTAGAGAGTAAGAGGCTGTCTAGCGTCGGTGCACTGCCTAGACCTATTTTTACAACACATTATATATATATATATATACATATATATATATATATATATATATATATATATATATATAAAAGATGTATTTTAGGATCTTACAAATACTAGTTATCTAAATTTATCATAGAATTAATTAATAAATTTAAAGTAACTTGATTTAATCTTTATCTTTTAATTAAACAATTAATTAAATAATTTAGGAATTAAGTAACTATCTTAATTAAAAATTAATTCAATTATTCAAATTTAATCATATCCTTCTAATTAATAAGGCATGGAGGCTAGGTTTTCAAGAAACCCTTGCAACAGTCGAAACTTGCAAGAGGCTAGGGTTTATTTCTAACCTTGATAAATTCAACACTTGTGCAATCAATAGAAAAACAGGATCTGATACCACTGAAGGGTTTTATAGTTAATAAAAACATGTAAATCGGAAATCTTAACACTTAAGTTCATATGAAACCTATAAGGATCTATATTATCTGTAATTGATTGGAACATACAATAAACATCAAGAACCCTAAAGAAACCCTAGTATAACCGAGATGCAAGTGATGTGTTTTGGTCATAAGACATCCTATGTGCTCATACAAACCCTAATGCTTGGATCTAAGTTTCTCTATTGTACATGCATGTTATCCAAGACTATAAACCCTAATTCTAGCATATGGAAATCGATATTAACATATAATTAGGTTTATGATATTACCTTGATTGTTATGTAGTAATAACAATCCCAATTCCTCCTTGTATTAACTTTGGAAGGCTTAGAGTCACAAGTGTCACTCCTCTTATGGTTCACAAACACCATAAGCAAGAGGATGAAGAGGAGAGAGGATGGAGGCTACCAAAACCGTGTGAAAACCCTAGCAAGATGCGTGTCCACGTTTTTGGTCCTTAAGTGATCTATATATAGTGAGGCAATTATGGTTATCTAACAAGGAAACCCTAATTTGGATGCTTAAGCCCTAAGCAACCCATGGAGCCCTTTCCTTAAGGCCTTGGACGATTTCATATGGGCTTCCCCCATAGAATTCGTCCACCTTATAATATAAGGCAATCCATGGCTCAAATTGCAATTATCTTATAATTACAATTCCAGTCCCTTAAGTTTAACTAATCTCTTTTAGTCACAAAACTAATTACCAATTAATTATTGACTAATATTAATTAAACAATATGATTTCTCCTTTAATATATTATTCCCATAATATATTAATAAATCATATTTAATCCTTTCTCTCCATAATTCATCCTATCAAGTTGCTTTGGTGAAGGCAACCCAAAAGGACCATGCACCATCGGGTCAAGTACATACCAAAATAGTTATGGACTTAGACACTAATCCAACAACAAGAACTAGCGTTACATACATTGTTGATGATTTTAGTGTTATCAACATATTTTGGTGTAATTATCATTAATAATGAGACAGGCCGAACTCCATTTACTAACCGAGCTTGGAGTTCCGAGGTGTACCCTCGGTGTGATATGTGAACTCGGGAATACGGGGGTCTAGGGGCAACACGCCTGGGAGCATGTTTTCAAGGGGTTGCAGCCCCTTGGTGGGGTCTAGGAGCAGCGCCTATGGTGGGGTCCAAGGGCCAAAGCCCTTGGCAGTTTCATGGTTTAACATACAATCTCACATTTTTCCTAAAGTAACTAGAATGGGATTTAAAGAACGTTCTAGTAATTTATAGATTATACTTTTAAACTTTTATGTCATATTGAACTCGTTCAGCCAACGACCACAGGCATATGGGAGATGTGGGTTAAAAGGACCCTCATTCAACGATCATTTATAGGTTGTTTTCTTATACCCTCTTTATAGCATGGTTTCATGAATGAGGCCTACTATTGATTCAACTGACTTTTCTTATACACACACACACACACACATATATATATATATATATATATATATATATATATATATATGTGTGTGTGTGTGTGTATATATATATATATATATATATGTCAAGGTTGTAAAAGTCGCTAGGAGGTGGTCGAGCAGTCGACTCGGGCTAAGAGATCAATCGATCTAGGCGGGGATTCATCGGCGCCTAGGCAGACCCTTAATTGTAATAAAATTTATCTTTTAAAAATTAAATATTCTCTATATCCTAACATAATAACTAAATAAGCAGAAAACTTTAGCATATTCAGTTGTCTAAATATTTGAATCGTCGCATATAATAATTTTAAACAAATTTCTTAAATCGTCCATATGGTTTGTTAAAATTACATGTTTAGTCTATAACGTTTTTTACACTCAATCCATCATTATAGTAACATTTCATTGTGTTTTCGTCCCTAACACATGTAAAAAGAGCATTTTACCCTTGTCTATTTATTTTTAATTTATTAATTACTAAATAATTAAAAAGACATTTAATAAAAAATATGGTTCCACCACTGAACACCCACCCTCATCCTCACTCTCAGTTCTCTCGATCGTACCTCTCATGCTTCTTCTCGCCGGAAATCCCTGCACACAAAACTTCGACAACATCCAATGCCTCTGCTCACTTTGCCACCCAACTATGACCACTTTTCCTTCTGATTTCTCTCTCTCCTACAACACCACTGGACCACCGATGTAGCCAGACCCATAAGAAAGACGAAGATGAAATCAGCGAAGATCCAGAATGAAACCGCACTCTCGTCTATAACCAACTGCCATACCTCTACCTCTTGAACCCACTCTTGTCACTCTTATCTTTCTCGAAACACCACTGCATCACCTGCACATTTGCACATCGCCACTGAAACCCACGTAACCTTGAATTTGTGCTTCTTCGAGGCTGCGATGGCGAATTTCAAACATCTGGTGATACGATCGGGAGCTTTTATTGGGTCCACTAATGATGTTTTAACTGAAACCCTTATTCTATTGCGTGGTTGAAATCATTTTGGTGGTTTTGGAATTGATATCCACCACCGTGAATATGTTTGTGTATGTACAACCACCACCACCACCTGCCGCCTTCTTCTGTTTCCAATTAAAGATGCATTTTGGTGAAATCCATCATCTATGATGTTACCAGTTCATCAGGCTTACTTTCAAGTTTTTAATTCGAGTTATTGATATAGTGAGGTAGCCATATTTGTAAATTCGTCTTTTATTTTATTGTTTATGTCTGTGTAGTTGTGTGTTTAGTCACCGAATATCATAAATTTGACTGATCGGACATTTTTTTGAAAGCTTTGATTGTCTGAATTTTTTACCGGCTTAGGCTGTCTTGACCGCCTAGGACTATTTACGGCCGCCTAGGACCGACTACAGCCGCACAGGACCGAATCCATCTAACTCAACCGACTAGCATTAATCGTAGACACTAAGAGGTCACCCAGCGTCTAGGCACCCCCTAGGCCGATTTTGATAACACATTATCTCTCTCTCTCTCTCTATGTGTGTGTGTGTGTGTGTGTATATATATATATATATATATATATATATATATATATATAAGGTGTATTTTTAGACTTTTTAAATAACAAGGTTTAAATATTAATTAGGTAAATTAATCATATAATTAATTAATGAATGTAAACCAGGTTGATTTAATATCTATCCTTTAATTAAACAACTAATTAAATCAATAACGAACTAAATAACTATCTTAGTTAAAAAACACAAATTAAGTAACTCAAATTTAATCTGATCCTTATAATTGAAAAGGCAAACAGAATATGGTTTCAAAAAACCCTCGCAAAAGTCAAAAATTACAAGAGGCTAGCGTTTTTTTTTTCTGTAAACACTAACCTTGATCAATTCACCTCATGTGCAATCAATAGAAAACTATGATCAAATGCCATTGAAGGGTTTTATAGGTTATCAAAACATGTAAAGCGGAAATCCTAACCCTTAAGTTCACATGAAACCTATAAAAATCTATTTTTTCTCTAATTGATACTAACTTATAATGAACATCAAAAACCCTAAGGAAACCTTAGTATAATCGAAATATAGGAATTATGGTAACATACCTTTTTGGTGATTTTAGTTTAATCAACATATTTTGGTGTAATTATTATTAATAATGAGATAGATTGGACTTCATTTACTAACCAAGCTTGGAGGTGTGGCGTGCATAGTCGGTGTCATAAATGTGAACTCGAGAATACGGGGGTCCGACAGCAACGCTCGTGGGTGTGTGGGGGGGGGGGGTCTAGGGGCAACGCCCCTAGAGGGGTCCAAGGTGTAAAGCCCCTAGCGGTTTATGGATAAACATACAGTTTTAAATTTTTTCCTAAAGAAAATAGATTGAGATTTTAAAGAATGTTCTAGTACTTTATAGATTATACCTTAAATCTTTTATGGCCTATCGAACCCGTTCAGTTAACGACCGACCACCACACAGGGGAGCGATGATGAAAAAGACACTCATTCAACGAACATTTTATAGGTCGTTTCCTGATACCCCCTTTATAGCATGGTTGCGGGAATGAGACATACTGTTGATTCGACTGGATTATCTTATACATAACGTAATTAAAAATTTAATGATATATATATATATATATATATATATATATATATGTTGTGAAAGTCGTTAGACGATGTTCGAGTGGTCGACTGCAGTTAAGAGACTAATCATTCTAGGCATGGTTAATCGTTGCCTAGGCAAAGACCCTTAATTGTAATATAATTTATCTTTTAAAAATTAAATATTAACTATATCCTAACAATAAAAGTAAATAACGATAAAATTTTAGCATATTCATTCGTCTAAATATTTAAATAAACGCATATAATGATTTTTAGACAAATTGAAGATCTTTTTAACATTGTTAGTCATCAATCATCATAATTTAGTCACCCAGTATTGTAAATTTGACTAATCGGCGATTATTTTTGAAAATTTTAACTGTCTGAATGTCTTACCGGCTTAGATTGTTTTGACCGCCTAGGACTGCCTACAACTACCCACGACCGAATCCGCCTAACTCGATAAACTAGCATTAATCGTAGATAGTAAGAGGCGGCCTAGCACCTAGGCCGATTTTTTCGACACATTATATATATATATATATATATATATATATATATATATATATATATATATATATATATATATAAAGACATTTTGAAATACAAGGTTTAATATTAAATATCTAAATTAATAATATAATTAAGTAATAAATTTTAACCAACTTGATTTAATCTTTATCTTTTAATTAAACAATTAATTAAATCATTTAGGTATTAAAAAACTATCTTAATTAAAACATTAATTAAATAATTCGAATTTAATCGTATCCATATAATTAATGAGGCATGAAGGCTAGGGTTTCAACAAACCCTACCAAATGTCGAAAATTGCAAGATGCTAGGGTTTATTTTCTATAAAGCCTATTGTTGATCAATTCACCTCATGTGCAATCAATAGAAAACTAGGATATGATGCCACTAAAGGGTTTATATGTTATCAAAACATGAAAAAGAGAAATTCAAACACTTAAGTTCACCTGCAACCTATAAGGATCTATGTTGACAGTAATTGATAGCAACATACAATGGGCATCATGAACCCTAAAGAAACCCTAGTATAATCAAAATACAAGAATTCAGGTTACATAACTTGTTGGTGACTTTATTATTATCAACATATTTTGTTGTATTTATTATTGATAATGAGATAGTCGAACTCTATTTACTAACCGACCTTGGATGTGCAGGGTGCACACTCGGTGTGATAAATGTCAACTATGGAATATGGGGGTCCGGGGCAGTTCACTTGGTTGCAAGGTTCCAAGGGGATGCAACCCATTGGTAGTGTCTAGGTTCAGCACCCCTAGTGGGGTCCAAGGGGCAAAGCCCCTGGCGGTGGTATCATGATGTATTTTCCCGCTAAAACCTTTAGTGATATCATGATGATGTCCTGAGTTGGTTATGTCTTAATAAAAACGATTTTTATCGTCAAAAGGAGGAAATTTCCATTTAACTATTTTCCCTCTGGTATCAAAACCTTTCTCTTTTTCTAGAAAAGGGTTGGAACTTACATACACGAAAATCATTTGTTGATTTGTTCTATCTCTCAAGAACACAAAAAACAACAAGGTATATTATGTGTTTCTGATTTAGAAGTGGTCTGCCTTCTAAATTGAAATTTTTTTGATTATCCCAAATCCGATTTTATGATACCCTAGACTATAGGGGTGAAATCAAAGATTTTGGAAAGTGATTGTCATCACGATCCAAGAAATATCCATGTATATTGAGATTCTTAAGAACCTAAAATTTTAACATACCTTTGATTTGTTGTAGTAAAAAAAATCACTTTAATCCCTTGTGTTTGTTGGACTTGGAAAGATAGCACCAAACGGATGATGCCTGTAATGGCTCACACCCAAAACCAAGCAACTAGAAGAAAAGATTAGAGAGAAGAGGGAAGAACGAATTCAGCTATTGTCTTAAAGAATCATTACACCAAAGTAGGTACATAAAGGATCCTATTTATAGTTGTTTAATGAACCCCCTTGGAAACCAAGAGTTCTTAGATGATTAATAATAATTAACCTATAATTCAATCCATATTAATTATAATTAATTAATTAATCATTACTATTTGACTGATCTATTAATCATATAATATATTAATAAATCATTTATTTTCTATTTACAATTACTTGATTATTCATATAATAAACTAACAAATTATCCTCTTGAAAGATCTAGTATGCCTAAGAGTCATTATAGAATGATACTGCTAATAAAATATGATCCTATAAGGTCACATCATACAGCAAGTTACCGTCGATTGATTATTTATTAGTATAATTTGATTATTAATAAATATATCAACAATTGTATTTAATTGGAAAATTATGATTTCAAGAAAATGCTATTTTACTAATTGGGAATTTATTATTTGTGGAAATAATATTTATTGGAAAAATAAAAATTTATTAAATATAACATAAAGTATGATTATTTATAAGTTATATATATATATATATATATATATATATATATATATATATTGCGAATTCTTTATAAAAATGATTGATTTTTTTATAAAGATAAAATATATGTACATATATAAATATAATAACTAGCCATAAGACAAATTTTGGCTCATGGGAGACATCCTTTTTTCGAAAATTGAAGGGGGGACCAAGCATGGCTCTTTTTGAATTGTTTAATCAATTCATGCCATGCTTGAAACAAAGTTGTCCATACTTTTGCTATATTGTACCCCTTTCACTTTTTGGCCATAATATAAGGAAGGGAATGGAAGGATGGTATAAACTTCTTGCAAGCTTCATTTTTCTTCTTCTATGAACCAAACCCGAGAACAATGTGCTCTCTAAGAGGGCTGCCAAATTCCGAGCTTTACAAGCTCTTATTCTCCTCCATTCTCTTGCATTTTGATGTCAAAAGAATGTCCCTTTGTTGCTTCACCTTTGAGCATATATTTGGTATATATTTCAAAGGCTTATGAACAACAAATCACAAGTGAATACTAGCATGTTTTGATGGTTCTACTCTTGCTTGGTATTCAAGATGCTTCTAACATCATACTGGGAACAATTATTCATGACTTCTAAGAAGTTTGGATAATTTAGATATTTATATATCTGATAATATAACATGTTAAGCAATATTCCAATAAATATACTGATATTTTGTTGGAATAGTGTAAGGCTAAAAGTGCCACCTTGTGTGATCTAAAAGGCCCATGTTTTATGGACTAAACACCTTTAAGGCCAAGAAATCTAATAAGGCCCACATAGATGAATCTTGTTTCTTTTGTGAAGAAACTAGAAAGTGGTAGAGGAACTACTCCTTTTATCTAGAAATAAAGTCTAAAAGAGACTAGTGCTTAAGGTATCTACTGGATAGAACTCATACTTTTCATTTAACAATCAAGTACTTAGTACTTAAATGTTAATCTAATATTTATAACATGATTAAAAATATGTACGGAAGAGTAACTAGCTGAGCACAAGCAAGTTGGAACTACACTTTCGAAGTTTAGTTTCTATTTATGCTTAGAACATAAATTGCTTGTAATATAAAATAATGTTTGTTTTGGAACAATGTATGTTTCAAATTTAGCTTGTCTAAATATTTATGTCTCAGTTATGTATTTAAATGTTTGATTATTTACTAGATCGTTTTTCATAACGATAATACTCATATTTTGAAATGATTGACTTCTATTTTTGAGACTAGATCTCTTAATAGAATTACAAAGTAAATATCAACATTTTATAAATAAAATTAAGTTCTATATGCAAGCACCTTTGACATAAACTTGTTTTAAATCAAACTTATCCATGACATTGTTAGCTTTATTGTATAAATGAAATCCACATATTCCAATTTCAAGAAAGGGATCTTTGAAGGCAAATAATATAGTTTATTTGACATATGTGAATCTTATTTATATATAAAAGATTACTAATAATATTTTCACTAAAGTGTAGAGAAAATAATTATTAAGGAACTATACACTTTGGTGTATGATATCCTTTCTAATGAATGTCTACGATTGTGCTTAAGATATAACCCACTAATACTATCTAAAGCCTTCTTGATGATAAAGGGTTAATTAAACTTTACTTGATATAGTTTACTTTCTAATCGGTAGAAATGTCCTCATTTTAACCTTTTTAGGATTATAGTTCAATCAATATTAATTGTATCTAGAATACAAACACCAACTAATTACATAATTGTTGAATATTCTAAAAGGGTATTTAGATTATTATATATAAACCCATCAAGAATAAGTTCATTTATTCCTCTATAAGCTGAGTTAGCAGGAAGCAAGCTTCTAATGACAAAGCAAGTGGGAGGCTCATGGAAATTGAAGCAGCTCAAGAACCATAGTCAGATGTAACAATTTTTGGCACTAGTTTCAACAAGGAATTGGTGAACATGAATAGTAGATATTCATAAACCCCAATTGTTCACAATAATGGTAGAAATCATATATGACTTGAGAAATGTGGAATCTCTCATTGATGAGTTCTTGATGTAATTCATGTTTAATAATCAAGTTTAGGCTTGATTAATCTTTCTCTCTATAGCAAGGCTAGAAGGATTAAGAGATTCTTCTAGAAAGAATATATACATGGATATATATATATATATATATATATATATATATATATATATATATATATATATATTTGTTAATACTTGTTATATAAGGATTTTCTCATACTCATGACATTGACTATGATCAAACCTTTTCACAAGTACCTATGATTAGATCAACAAGGACATTATTTACTATAGCTTCATGTTCTTATTATGAGATATAGCAAATAGATTTCAAGAAAGACCGATTTTCTTAATAGACATCTACTAGAAGATATCTATATAGCTTAGCCTGGAGGTTTTCTTAATCCATGTTATTCTAAACAAATGTGTAACACTTAAGATCCACTTATGGATATAAATTATACATCTCAAGGTTGGAATAGTCATTTTAATATAAAGATAAAAGGTATGCTTTTATATCAAAATGAAAAGAACGTGTGTGTGTTTACTAAGAACTAGTGAGAGGAAAATGATATTCCTAATCTTGTATGAAAGAGACATACTTAATAATTTGAAATGACATTCCGACTATGTAAGGTAGTTTTTACCTTGACTCAGAAAGTATTTCTAAAGTGAAAGACTTAGGAATGACAATATACATTCTTGGAATGTAAGATCTATAATATATAGATAAAGATGAATGTTAAAGGTTTTTAAATTCTTTTTGCATGAAATGAGAATATCTTGAAAGAGGTAAAGATACAAGATTCCTTTGGAAGATTCTTGATATTTTCACATGACACCATTTTTGAGTTTGTCTCAAATGGATCTAGCACATAGGTTTGAGCTAGATAAAATGATTTATATTCAATTTTCATGGCAAATGAATCCATCATTTATGTCATGTCATGAGATACAAAACTGAATACATGGTTAAGTCACTAGATGACTGTGAGAACATTCTAAAAGTAATTAAGAAGAGCTAAGAGAATGTATATTAGACAGTTAGTTTAGAATAAAATCTTAATGTAAAGAGATACATAGGATTTTGATTGCTAAATAAATGTAGATAATATGAATTATAATTGGATTATGACTTCCTTATGGAACAAAGAGTAAGTTTAGTTGGAATGAGGTCCAAGCAAAATTATAATTGGATGAATGATTTTATTAGAGTAATGTCAAATATGGAGATGATTTTATTCGCAGAATTCACACGAATTAAATTCAGTCGAACCCGTTAATAAAGCCTTTCCTTTTAACCTAAGTATGAATGGTCACACTTCAGCCATAAGACTTTTATTATTCTAGAAATGGGATTTTGGTTTGGATTTAGTATTTGGATATTGGAACATTGTAACAACAACTATTATATAATCTTTTGATATACTGGCATATGATCATTACACTAATACTTGTTGTGTTGTATATTAACATGTTTAATCCATGAATAATCTTATTATTCTAAAGGTTCATAGTCGGTCATAATTATGGGAGCAATTATGATGTAAGACTAATATGAAAAGAATTGGTTGACTCTCACCAAATGAAAGTAGGCAAGAAGTTGTAACCAAGTTTCATAGGTACTTGTTAGAGAACTAGTATTGAACGGACCGACATCAAGATCAAGTCATAGATCGCAGTCGGGAGTGACACTTGATTAAAAGGTACTATCATAGTGTCGTTAATATCTGATACACATAATTGGACTTATGTATAGGGAGTACTATGCTTTAATATGGTCAAATGTTGTTCCTTAATCGGGCAGTTATAAAAGTCATTTCCGGGTATGGTATGAACTATGCACGAGGCTTATGTTGTCAAGATGAGATTTTTCCCTCTTAAGTGTTGCCACTTAGACATCTAACGCGCATTACCCAAAGTTTAATTACAAATGAGATTGATTGCGATCCAAGGCCCAAGTTCAAGAAGATGTTTGTAATAAAGGGATAATTGATAAACTTACCTTAATACATAAATTGAAGCTTAGAGCTTTTGGGAATTGGATGTTGATGAATGACATTTTACGTCATATGTTATTGGGGGCAGTGAAATGTTACTAGAAGTTCACCACTATCTATATCAATCTATGATGAGTCTTGTGCAAGTGGGATATTGAAAGATCTCGTATGCCCAAGAGTCATTATAGAATGATATTGCTAATAATATATGATCATATAGGGTCACACCATATAGCAAGTTATCGTCAACTGATTATTTATAAGTATAATTTGATTACTAATAAATATATCAACACTCGTATTTTATTGGAAAATTATTATTTCATGGAAATAATATTTTACTAATTGGGAATTTATTATTTGTGGAAATAATATTTATTGGAGAAATAACAACTTATGAAGTATATCATAAAGTATGATTATTTATAAGTTATATTTAAATCTTAATAAACTAGTTCAATTTATATAAAAGATAATTTTATATAAAATAAGCTAGTTACAATTTATGTGTGTGTGTGTGTGTTATATATATATATATATATATATATATATATATATATATATATATATATATATATATATATATATATATATATGTTGGGAATTTTTTTATAAAAACGATTGATTTTTATAAAAATAACATATATGTATATATATGTATAAATGTGATAACTAGCCATGAGACAACTTTTGTCTCACGGGAGACATCCTTTTTTCGAAAATTGAAAGTGTGACATCCCCAATTTCACGGCCATAAAATACCGATTTGTTTATGCTTTGTTTTTTAAAATCAGAGTAATCTTTTAAAGAAAACAGTTGCGGAATTTTTTCCCAAAACAAAATATGATAAGAATTTATCAAAACATTTCTTTAAAGAAATGTATTTTCGTTATATAACAAAATCTCAGGATGTCATGTTCAATACAGACCAAAAGCATAAACAGAACAAAAATAGATCTTACAAAAATAGATCTTACAACAGCTATTTATAGTAAAATTTTGGCAATGCGTATCGTGCCTTTGAAGGTGCACAACGTCTCCCCATCCATTTTTTGCCACATGTCAGATTCTCTGTGGTCCACTTTGCCACCTTCTAGAAGCACTTGCCATGCTCTCGGCACGCTCCACACACCGCGCAAAACGCAAATTCCCTAACTTCTTCATATGAGCTCCATTTCCCTAACTTCTTCATATAAGCTCTGTTCTTGATGTTTTTTTATATCCATGCATAGCTATTGACGAGATCTACAACCTTCATTTTGACTCTGTTACTATTTATCACTTTATTTCTCAAGTTATATTTTTATAGGCTTAGAGTGTAAAAGTCCATATAAAAATCATAGCTCTCTTAGACGATATCTATTCTTAACTGACTTTCTATCGATGAATAGGTATTGACGAGATCTTCAACTTTCATTTAGATTGTTTTCTTAACAATCAACTGATCTTAATTTCAGTTTCTGTGTCACATGCAACTATGTTGAAACTTCCATAGATCATAACTTCCTCCTATGAAGTTAGATTAGGCATTCCCTAGGCGTTCTCTGTATGCACGATCTCAGTTCTGTGATTACTACAACTTTCTCCAAGACTACTTATCCTAAATAGTCATCTATCAAAAACGTCTATTTACGTAATTGCTCGTTTATACTGTAAGGTGAATATATGGTGTTACAGAAATGCTCCGAGCCTACAGGATAAACTATGGAAAAACATATGGTACTCATTTTACAGTAATCGAGTTTTCCTACAACAATAGTTATCAAACCAACACTAAAGTCACACCGTTTGAGGCTTTAAACAGAGGAAAATGTCAATCCCCAATATGTTGGGTAATGGTTGGAGATACATAAATGACCAGAGGACATGTAAGTAAAACATTGTTTACTAGTCCTAAGATCATTCATGGGATTACAAAAATGTTTGTGTGAACCAGGGAACAATTAAAGGCCGAACACGAATGTCAGAAGAACTGTACATAACATAACAAGAAACGCATACCTCTTGACTTCCAAGTCGGAGACTATGTAACTTTAAACGCTTTCCCTTTTGGAGGAACAATACGGTTTAGAGAACACGAAAAGTTAAACCCACAACACACAAGACCATTGAAATTCTTGTGAGAATTAATGCTATTACGTATCAACTCAAACTGCCTCAAGAACTAAACAATATGTATGACGTCTTTCATGCGCCAAATCTTAAGAAGTGTTTGTCTGATGAGACAATTCATATCACTTTCAATCAAGTGAACTAAGAAAACATACTAGTGTCCCATGCTTTTTTAGTTTATGTCCTAGAGTCATATATATGAGTCGATGACCTTAGAATGATTAATTCAAGCCTTATTCCAGTTTCCTTGTTTGGTTGTGAATTTAGAGTGGAATCACTCATTCGATCGACTGTCCAATCCAGGGTCATGAACGGATGTCATACACAAGGTGACTATAGAAGGGTCACTCAAAGATCTAACGAAACATAAATACCCTAACTTCTTAAAGATACTCCGATTACAAGGAACATTTCAGGAGGAAATTTCTATAACGAGGGGAGAATGTAACAAATGGAAAAAATATATCAACATTCGCTGGTCAAAGCACTATAAACCTTCCTGTAATAGGACCTATTGTATAGTATTCCTCATTTTAGTAAAGCAACTAAAGCCATTATACTTTGATTTGCATGCGGAATACCCAAAATGTCTCAAAAAGTTGATCATTAACAAAAAAAAAAATTCACAAAAATAAGTGTTAAATAATGCAAAAACGCATTTTATATGAAAAAGTTACGTGTTTCATGCATATAAAGATTATCAAAAATGGAGTTCATATGCAAAAATTAAGACCTTTTAAAGAAAACGAAAAACTAGTCGGCTAAAAGTGTAAAATTAGAAAACTTAAAACGCATTCTTAACGTAGTGTCATCTTTCGTTTGAGAATTCCGATTACATTTTGGGAGTCAACATGTTCGAGACAATCAATTGGAATATTCATAAAAAATTATGAAATAGGAAATTGGGCAAACTGTTTGAGACGTTAAGTGGCAAAAGTAGAGGGGTGAAATGTAAATATTTTTCTTATAAATATTAAAAAATCTGCCAAATAGTTTCTACCCTTAATCTTTCTCTACACTCTCCCGTTTTCTTTTTCCTTTTCCTGGCGCCGGGGACGAGCTCCGGACAGATTTCGGCGAAAATTCCAGTGAGTTCTGATGGCTTTAGAAATTAGTTTTCTCTGTTCCCGAAGAGTAGATATATAAGCCTAGAGTGTCGGTTCATCCAAAAAGTTTGCTATTCAAAAGGGAAGACACTCGAAATGACACCAAATTATCAAAACAAACACTTTTCTAGCTTCAAGGTGGAGTTCTACAACCCTTTTTTAAGTATTTTAGGTATTCACGCGAGAATACATGCGTTACTCGTATGTACGATTATATAAACTCGTTACCGTTTATATTTCTTATTTACACTTAAATAAACTAGTTAACCCTTATATTTTATATTTATGTTTATACTAGTTTATAGCCCGTGGAAACCATAATTATAAAAATAATTAAACTTTTATAATAATAAAAAAATCAAATTATTAATCAATTATTTTAAATAAATTACTAATTAAGAGATATTTTTATTAGTTATGTGAAATTATAATCATTGATTCAAATAAATATATAAAAATAATTTTTAATATATATTAGACTTTTTTTGTGAATTAATGAAAACAATAATATAAAATTTAAAATTTAATTTAAAATGGATAATAAATACATTGAAAATAGCATCACATTAATGAGGAGATTTAATAAATTTAAAATGGAGAACTAATAGATTGACAAGTGACAACACATTAATTAAGAGATCTATTATAGTGATACATGGCAAAAGAACTACTCTTTTATTAGTATAGGCAGATAAGTTGGTTATCGTTTATGTTTTATATTATCTTCCATATTTCTTATTTATGTTTATATAAACTTGTTATTGCTTGTTATTTCTTTGTTCTTGCTTGTTAAGCAACTAGGTTACGTTTATATAACTTGTTATTAGTTTATATTTATTAATAACGTCAAAGTTTATATTTATGTCAAGTTTATATTTATTGTTATTATTAGTTAAGCAACTTGATTAAATTAAATAAACTTATTGTTAAAAGTTTATAATTTTATTTACAACAAGTTTATAATAAATTGCTAGTTGTTAAAAAAAATTCGATTAAAACATGTAAACTTAACAGTTTAATAAAACGTCAAGTTAAATATATTTATGTCTAAATATGACTAAAAATATAGTTTATCTCACATTTATAACCAATACTCAATTTAATGTTCATAAATGTAACTAGCTGGGGAAACCCGCTCCACGGGGTTCGGAACAAACAAATTTACTGAACACACAGGGATTATTGATAATTTGTTTTGGTCGTTTGTGGTACGCTTTGGCATGTTTTATATTTTGTTGTCATTGTGGTCGTACGAAATTGTTATATATATATATATATATATATATATATATATATATATATATATATATATATATATATATATATATAGAACACCAAAAGAACGCATAGATGTTTATGCAATAGACAAAAAAAACCAACCGTCTTCACCTTCGGATTTAGGTCACTCATCTAATATTACAAACAAACAATGGAAGCAAAATATTTAAGTGCATGAAATAGCAATGTACTTTTGTTGATAAGTTTACGACGTCTTACTTTCTCCATTCCTTTAGCAAATACCTGTTGAAAGAGAAGAAGATAAACTAAAAAAATTTAACCTAAAAATGCTTTAAAACCCATTGCATGTTCATAGGAATAGTAAATCTCTTTATTGGAAAGACGAAAACAAAAGTAACCAAGTAGCTTACCTCTATCAATTTGCCAAAGAGTGTTGAAACAAAAAAATAACTGACAACTGTGAATCCTCCAATGAATAAAAGTGTAAAAATGCATACCCGCTCTATTTCGGTTTGCAGGCCTGGCCTACGGGTTTCATCAAATCCTTTATGGACAAAAGTTGTCTGAATAAAAGCAGTAGCATAAATGTAAATACGAATCATTTAGAGAAAGGGTAATCAAAATCAAAATCAAAATTAATAATAATTAGAGTTTTCAAAGCAACCTGAAAAAAGATGAAGCTTTCTATGGAAAAATGTTGAAATAAAGAGATTCAATGATAGGGATACAATATACATACTGCCCAATTGTGTGTCTTTCATAATCTTCTTGCAAGAGCATGGATGTAATATGCAACATCAGGTCTAGGTCTTGTAGCAGAGATGGATGCAAATATAGTTGCAATAATGGATCCAGGATTAGGGAAATATAAGGGCTACCTTCTGTTAATAGACCACAAACAGATAATTTTATAGAAACACACCTCACATATGTTTCTCTTTTACAGGGTGGTCAACATGATTAGTGGCCTTAACAATATTTACATCTAATTCCTACAAAATGAAACAAACACGGGATATTAAAGTAACAATCATAGAAAGAAAAAATTCAAAATGTTTCAATACCTTATAATCACTATTCACTTTAGCCAAATTGACAGTGGTGCTGTCCTTAATGGCTCCAAGAGCTTTCCTCAGACTCGTTTGAGATCCTCCACCCGACATCTAAATCAATCGGCATTATCAATTAACCAAAATGAAGAGAATTTTTTATAAGATTAATGCATTAGAACACCGTATCACGGTTCCATTAAAGTAGGAACCGAACAATCCAATCACTCAATAATGTCTTAACAACTTAAATTTGCACAAACAAATGCGTTCATCTTATTTTTTTTTAACTTTAATCAATCATACCAACAAAAAATTATCATGAGAATAAGCATGTATTTTGACATACCCTAAGCAGTCTAATCCTAATCGATCTACCTGTAAAGTGGAACAAATAGAAGAAAAAAGAAATAGTGGAAATGGCTGTGGGTAAGTTGACAGTGAAACCACCTCCGTCGCACACCCCGAAGAGCATAACAGGCAGCAGATTGATTCCGGTTACCATGAAAAGCTTGTGCATTGCGATTGCAACTGTATTCCGAGTAAATGGACAGTTGGATCTATTAGCGCCAAAAACTAATCGTGGTAGTAATAGAAATAAAGAGGCAATACCAATTTATGAAAAAAAAAGTTTATTATTATTTTTTTAGCTACATTATGCAAACAATGTTTCACTTGTCTTACGAATTAGGCAAAACCATGTGTCAACTAACCCAGTTAAAATTTGTACCATATTTCATATAAAAGGTACTGTCATTTTCACCATCACATTTTTAACGATTCATACATCACTATTTCATTTTCACCAATTATGGAATTTGCAATGTGACAATTCAATCCATTATTAGCAAAAAGGAAAATAATAGTGTTTTCAAATTAAAAATGGCCATACTAAGAAGCCAAGTGGGTAGAGCAAACATTTCCTACCTTCTAGGGAATCAAACATCAGTCAAATCAAAGAGAAAAAAAAAAGATTGAATGGTAAAATGAATGGAATCTGTACAAAGTACCTTCAGCTTATGATGTGCCCATCCTCTTTCTGAGCAAAAATCCTTCGGATTCCTCATCTACCCAACAAAATTTACCATGAACACTAACATTCTAGACTCCTTTTCTCATTTTTCCAGAAACATGTGCTGCCAAATACCTATAAGTTTCAAAATTAAGTCAGTTGTGTAATAAATCGATAAGTATTATGTAAACTTAACACATTTTTATACATAATACTATAAGGAATGAAGCCAAAATAATATTTATTACAAAGCCTTTCTTCTCGTTTGGCTATGTATGACCCATTTCTACAAGCATAAAAAGCAAAAACAACTTCAAAGCCTGTAAAATTTGATGTAAAAGTGTAACCATATTAGTATATTAAGTTGTTAGATTGAGAGAAGATAATATAAAGAGAATTAGCTCCCACTGTATAACTGAGATAGAGATTGAGACCAAAGATGAGAACCTAACATGGAATTGAGCAAGGAATATCATTGGAGTACCTTTCAGAATCATGAACATGAATAGTGGTTCCATGCATTGAAGTTAGAAGCAACCTAAAGAAGCAAGATTGTTCATTGGTTATGATCTAGTAATATATATTCAAGAAGGTAGGTTACTTTGTTTTTTGATTTTTGAAGTAAATTATAAAATTTGATACCTTGTTGCCTAATCCTTGGGGAGCATCAACAACAATCGCCTTCCTGGCTTGTATAGGGTTGGGGATGATGAAGCAAGCGACTTATCCTTAAATTTCATCTCTGCATACAAATCAATTGAAACACAATTTCAGTCGGAAATCGGTATTGTAATTTGTATACACAAGAAATTAAGCATATGATCAATCAAAGTACCGGTCGATGGAGGTCCAGGCTGCGAGATTTCCAATAGTAGTAGACGTCATTTGATTAAAGCAGTGCCCCTGGCATACCCCTGCTAGAGAACTCTTCCGTTCCTTACTCCAAATAACACCACCACCACCACTGCCGCCTGCAGATTGCTTAAGGTTGGAGAAGAGATGAAGAAGTAGAAGAAAAGCGGTGGAAATAGAACGCTTTCGGGTTGTATTTGTCGATTGTACTCAAACTATGTCGTAAAACTCTAGCATCGAAGTTAGAGCCATCCGATAACGACGGCGAAGAAGTGTCTCCGATAGACCATTTGACGAACGGAGACTTCCGGCACCGGAAGACAAGTACCGATTTTGTGATTAAGAATTCGACTAATAGACTCGTCGATCTCCGCATACCACCGATTGTCAGTTTGCAAGGGTATCTGGCATCGAAAATCCTAATCTCGTCGTCTACCACCACCTTAACAGCCGTAACGGCCTCCACCACTAATGGTACAGCGACAGACACCAAGAGAAAGAGGTAATCGGAGATGCAAGCGTCAAACATAAAGGATCAGGAAGTGGTTGATGGTGGAGGGAGAAAAGGGTAGAAGAAGAGATGAGACTCAATTTGGGAGGTGGTGGAAGGATCGTGAAGCAAACAGAACGAAAGCAGATAAACATCAAATACTGAGAGGTTGGGCACGATGACCAACACGTGGACAGAGAATAGAATATTTTCCATAAAACACCCCATACCAAAATTCTATAATCAACAGACCATTTCTGCCAAAACCACGCAAGTTCACTAGTTTAGTATTCATCTTGCAACACAACTTTAATATATATATATATATATATATATATATATATATATATATATATATATATATATACAATAATAATAATAATAGCCACAAAGTTGCTTAATATCTTTTATATTTACGAATAAGACTTTCACTACTTTATAGGCATGTACATTATTCTCTTTTTGTTGGTTTTACAACGGGTAAACCCTGGTTTTGGTCAAAAAGCAGCAATTATATTGCCCAATTTTGTTAGAAAACTTTTATTAAGTTCTACGCAACAAACGAACATTTAATCTAATGAACTCTATAAGTTAAGGATTAAAGGAAGAAACACATATTTTTTTCAACGATTTGAACTTAAAAAAATCTAATAAACTTTTTAGCTATGATTTAGGACACAAAAACACACACCTTTTATATTTGTTAGAGCGCAGAAAGTCTACATGCAGTTAAAATTCAACAACTGAGAAGAAAATCTTAGTAAATCCCTCCGCCTATAACTATTAATCTTGTGAGAGCAAGAAATCTGTGTATAGATCTATACAGGTTGACACCCCCACTCATGGTTGCTAGCTACAACCCATGGTGTGATGAAACCCACCGGGTGACAAACTGTCGAAGTCATTTGTTTTGTGGTTCACGATGTTGATGAAACCTTGGTGATGTTTTTCAGCACACCCCTAGCAGTGCTTTACAGAGGCGGATGTATATGTTATATTGTTTGTGACAACCCCAAATCTAATTCCGTTACAAATCCCATTTTCACTAACGGAACGTGTCACTATACGTTATTTTATGTAGTATTTGAAATCGTCAATATCCGAATATCTAAATTTATGCATGGCTTAATATTATCATAAGAAATATGACTCGTATGTGTTAACCCCGTTTAACCTAATAGAGTTGTATTACCTTTTCAACCACTTCACCCGGGTAAAAAGTTTTAACCCAGGTAACTTTAAACATCGGGTAGCCGTGTATCGGGTGCGATTCCCGAGACATATGCAATGGGTGTGCACAACATTTGAACACTCATTTACTACACACCCACTCTCTCTCTACTTTCTCTCTCTAGACTCGAAAACGACCCCGATTTCCGCTAATTTCCGACTTCCAAACGTAAGTACTCATGCTCTATCTTATTCTAGACATGCTTCATTGAATTTGAGGGCCAAAAATCAAAGAAATCAAGGACCATAAAGGAGTTTACGGCCTAAGAAGCTCCTTAGGCCGTAAACCCCCAAATTCATGCCCAAGGCCAAGTTTTTCCTTCTCTTAAGTTAGTATACTAATTAAGGCATATATCTAGAAGGGTTTGGACACTAAAACACAAGGATTTGATGCTTAAAAAGGAGTTTACGGCCCAAGCTTGTGCTTAGGCCGTAAACACCTCAAACACCCCATAAATCTATGTTTTAAGCCCCAAAAACACTTCTAGGATGTTTGGTAATTTAGGCATAACAACAAGGAAGGCTTAAGTGCATTAAACATAATCATTTGAACACAAAAAGAGGAGTTTACGGCCAAGGCTAAGCTTGGGCCGTAAACACCCAAGTTTTTGTGTCAAACAAGTCCATAAACTACCCTAATGCATGAAAGGAATTTATCTAAGGCCTATGGAAGTGTGTTGTACAATTAAACTTCACATTTGGGAACAAAATGGAGAGTTTACGGCCAAGGATGTTCTTGGGCCGTAAACTCCCCAAAAATGTATGCCAAATTGTTCCAAACTCACTATAGGGCCTTCTAGGATTTTCTAAGCCATTTGGGACCATGTTGTACAAGTAAAACCTTCATCTTGAAGGATTTATAGGAGTTTACGGCCCAAGAACAAGTCTTGGCCGTAAACTCCCCAAAAATGTCACAAATTATGATGTTAATCCTTCTCTTTTGGTCCAAAACACCCACCACTAAATTAAGGAAGTGATATAAGGCCTTAAACATACACTTTGGGACACCACTTGAGTTTACGGCCAAGCCTAGGGGGCTTACGGCCGTAAACTCCCAATGGGTGGCTTTTAGGCCATAAAATCTAAGAGAGTGAACTCATGGACCCTCCCGTAAATTATCCATGGCCTTGTACCACTCCCGGGAACCCTTTCTAGGCCTTAAAACCCCGAAAACGACACTAGAATGTCCAATTACTATAATGAAAAGCATAAGATGATTAACTCCTTGTAAAATACATATTTCATATGACATTAGGGTCCTAAAAGGTGCTCAAGTGGTTATTTTGTACCAAACGCTCAATCGACACTATTACCCGATTTACCCGATTTCCGCGATTTCAGGTGAGTTTATACCCCTTTAATGAACCTTTCAAGTGTTTTACATGTTTTAGGGGGGAGATACAAGTTGCTTATAAATGTTTATGTAAAGTTTTACAGAACGATTTCCGAGTTACAAGGATTAATCACATGTGATTCACTACTCTTAGTTCAAATCACATGTGATTTGTCCCTATGCCTTAAAAACGGGTTTTACCCTTTTCAAACTATTTTTAAACAGTGAATCAGAATTTAAATGTTCTTTTGGAAAAATACTTTTATTTAATCAATTTGCTTATAAAATGTAACCACTCTGATATATTTATATAAATAAGACTTGGAGGACTTAGGATCGATATCTCGCCTTAATTCCTGTTCTTGTTTGATTGTGGGCTTAGGGTAGTAGTTATCCGTCCGACTGTCGTTGATTTCTTACTTATATAAATCTGTATATCAGTATGGGATACGAATATTATTGCTTTCACTTAATGCTAAAGTCACTAACGTGCTAAGAAACATCCCCACTAAGATAACCATAATAGGTATGGTTAGGGTCGCTACCGCTACTACTCGTTAAAGTTATTACTATCTACACTATAATACTCACTATTACTAGACGATACACTAGTAAGAGAATACACTATGATCAATACTAAAAGATTACTACACTATAACCATAGAGACAACACTAAACAAACAATAATACACTAACCCGCTACGAGATACTCTATTCGCTATTCACTACGCCCGGAGTGTTCCAGCAGGAGACGACTCTACATGTATAGATCTATACGGGGTAGACGCTATTACATCCCGACTGTTAATCTCAGTCCGCGCCGTGCAGGCCCAGGGATGCCACTACTCACTATTCTGTGCATGACCGGGAAGGTCATGGGATCCTCTATTATCCTCACTATTAGTAATATACAAGGAATACACTACAACTACCCTAAAATACTACACTAAATGTTAAACTACATCCCGAAGTAAGTAAGTATCTATCACTAAAGGAAGCTCGCACCTCTATTATTGATCACGGGCTTAACTTATCCTATCACATTTGTTATTTGAAGATTTGCCAAGGTATTTTTAAAATAAACTGTTTTCAAAGGAATAAAGAATGCATACTTTTCACAGATTGTCACTTACAATGTGTTACCTGGAAAATATGGGATTTTCTAAGTTTCTTCTACTTATGAACATAAATGATACATCTTTAACACTAATGCTTTGTATACAAAAACTCACACTAAACTCTTATGAACTCACCAGCTTTATGCTGATAATTGTTTTCAAAATAACTTGTATCTTCAGGTCAAAGATAGACAGGTACAGACGCGGCATTTTTGGAGAAGGTGGAGCACACAAGACCCATCTCTTATTTTTGATTTACTTTTGGGTGATTGTTAAACATTACAAAACTAGCATGTAACTAAATTCACTATGTAATACTATGGTTGTATGTCTCTTGTTTCTACTATTATGCAATTGTGATGATACTGTTCACTACGTCATCCACCCCGAAACGTATTCCGCCGTTATCGGTTTTGGGGTGTGACAGATTGGTATCAGAGCATTGTTTATAGTGAATCAAGTATATCAACCTATAAAAGATATACGAACTATAAACACTTCGGGACTAAAACACTCTGAAAAATATATATATATATATACTGTTAAGTATCTAAAAGATCTAACTAAGTATATATATATACACACATCACTATGAAACACAGGAACCAGTATCGTCCTAGAACAAAACAAAAGTATTAAGACTGTTGGGCAGCACAATTGGGTTTAGAGACATATAGTCACATTCAGGATGATGTAGCCTGATCAACTACGTTTTCCTGGGAGTGACTAGCATGTGCCTAAGTTTGGTTGTGATGTTGCAACAAGTCTAAGACTTACCAACAATACCACAATAACGTTACCATAAGAATACTATAGGAGTATTCTGTATCTCTAGATTATACGTATGTGTTAACAAAAACGGTCATTACTAGTAGGACAATAGTTGCTAAGTGGATACACCACGATTACATGTGATTAGGGCGCTATAGACTCAGAATCTGCAGCCTTTACTTCATTCCCTGTTCTTGTTTGATTGGGGGTCTGAAGTTAGGGTGGTTTATTCGAAGGACTATCTTGCTTCGATTACATGTAATCGGTATGCACTATGCAAGTATTGGGTCAACTGATAATGATTCTCCCTATAAGTATCTTAGAATAGTACGTCTATTAATCTTCCTTTCCCCCTTTCTCGCGTAGATAGCATGGCTGGCTTCCACCTACCCGGCGATCCGTACTTTCCGAACCAGGGCAATGGAGGATGGCTCGAAGAGGAGTCAGACGACGATCACCCTATTCCTTTGGATGATCATCATGCTGAAGGCTTCTCGGATAGCTCGAGCTCCGAGCCAGAAGTCAACAACCAACCTCCTGAAGCCCCGAACCCTAACCCTCGACCGACATTTCAGGGCCCGACTCCTATGTGGGCAATGTCCTTGCATCGATGGAGCGAGGAGCAGGGTCAGCCCTTGCCTTACAATGGAGACCGAAGCTTCTACAACATAAGCGAAGGAGGATCGGCGGATCGGGTTCTGCCCATCATGATCCGAAGGATTGCCAAGAATGTTGAGCAAGGTCAAGCAGCTATTGGGCGAGTTGTGGAAGTGGATGCCAACTCAAACCTCAACACGGTTCGCATCCGCCAACTCGAAGAAGCCATGGACAGGACAAGGAGGACCAACGAGGCTCTGCAGCATCAGCTGGCAGCATCCCGAGCTGAAGTTAGGGAACTCCGAGCACGCCAAAGGACTCAGGATCGACACCTTCAAGAAGTTATGCGTCAACTGGAGGATCTGAGGATTCGCCCGACAAGCAGCCGTCGCCAGTAGAAGACATCTAGTTACCTCACTCTTTTGTTTAAAGGACTAGCCTTTTATCTCTATGTTCCGTAGGTCCCTTGTCTGTAAACATTCCTAGTTTAAAAGTACTCTAGCTGAACCTCTAAACTGCCAACATTTTCTCTATGGCGTGATGTAAGACCTACTGCTAGGTCAATTTGCATGAACTTGTGTTGCATCACTAATACTAGTATAATGGCAGTTGATCTCTCTATTGCTATAACTCTTACCCTGATCTTGGATTATGTTGAATTAATCCACGAAGCACTCTATTCATATTCGCAATAGGCTCTTACTATTGCTATCATTTCTATGATCTTCCAGTGAAGGATGCCTCCACGAAAGCGTCCCAGCAGAGGAAGACCTGAAACTCAAACCCCTCCTCCACCACCTCCTCCTCCGCAGTTCGATCCGGTGTTGTTCCAAGCGGCTGTGACTGCGGCTGTAACAGCAGCCATGGCCCAAATGAACTCGGGTGATGCGAGCGGTGGAAATTCTAGATTTGGTGAAGTCCACCAGCGAGTGCAGGAATGCACTTATAAAGACTTCATGAATTGTAAACCTGCTTTCTTCGATGGTACCGGAGGAATTCCGGCGTTGTCCCAATGGTTCGAAAGGACCGAAGCTGTATTCGAGATGTGCTCTTGTCCCGAGGAGAGCAAAATCAAGTTCGCTACTGCTACCCTCACTAACAGGGCTTTGTCATGGTGGAACGGCCATGTCAACGCACTCTCCTTGGTCGCAGCCAATGCCATGGGCTGGGACACTCTAAAAGATCTCATGAGAGGAGAGTACTGCCCTAGGGGCGAAGTCCAGAAGCTTGAGGAAGAACTCTGGAACCTCAAGATGAAGGGGACCGACATAACGGCTTATACGGCCAGGTTTTGCAACTTGGCGGCTATGTGTCCCAACATGATCCCCTCTGAAAGCAAGAAGAATGAACGTTACATCTGGGGTTTAGTGCCCCCGTATCGAGGAAATGTTCTGGCCTCACGCCCTACCACTTTCGACAGCGCCAAGGAATTGGCCCAGAGTCTGATCAACCACGAAATCTCCTCCACTCCAGCAACAACAACCACAACAACCACTGCACCATCCGGATCATCTGACAGAAAAAGGAAACGATGGGATAAGAAGAAAGGCAAGAAGACTCAAACCGCCTCCAAGGACCAACAAATTGTGGCGGTCCATGCTGCCACCATCCCAGCCGCACCAGCTGCTCCAGCCCCACCGAAAGCTTACAGTGGGAATTTGCCTAAGTGTCCCAAGTGCCCTTTTCACCACAACGGTCCATGCCGTGAATTGCAGTGTTCCAACTGCGGACGGAAGGGCCATACTGTCCGATTTTGCAAGGCCCCTCCCAAACCTATTACACAGGTTCCTGGTACGGGAGTGACCCCGACGTGTTATGGCTGCGGCGAAGCGGGTCATTTTAAGAAGAACTGTCCGAAGACTGCAAATGCTGGGGGAACTGGAAGGTTACTTGCTATCGGTCACAATGAAGCAGTAGCCGATCCCACAGTGGTCACGGGTACGTTTCTTCTCAACAACTCTTATGCCTGTGTCTTATTCGATAGTGGTGCAGAAAGAAGCTTCATAAATCAAAACTTTAAACACCTACTCAAACAAACCCCTCAACCACTAAAAGAAACATTCGTTGTAGAAATGGCTAATGGGAAGACAGAAAGCTCTAATGAAATCTATATAGGTTGTACTCTCACGTTAGATGATCACCCCTTTTTAATCGATCTTATACCAGTCTCAATCAAAAATTTCGATGTCATTGTTGGTATGGATTGGCTAAGCCTTCACTACGCCGACATCCTGTGTTCCGAGAAAGCCATTCGCCTGAACTTTCCGAATCAAGAGACCCTAGTGATATACGGAGATAAGCCAAGTACAAACCTTCGTATCATCTCTAGTATTCAGGCTCAGAAATACTTGCCCAAGGATTATCGCGCCTTTCTTGCTCACGTCGTCGACACTAACCAGAAATCGAAAGATCCAAAAGACATTCCAGTAATATGCGATTTTCTTGATGTCTTTCCGGAGGATCTCCCAGGCCTACCTCCTAAACGACAGGTTGAATTCAGAATCGACCTAATCCCAAGAGCTACCCCCGTAGCTAAGTCGCCCTACCGCCTAGCGCCCGCCGAAATGCAAGAACTATCCGGTCAACTCAACGAACTGCTTAACAAGGGCTTCATAAGACCGAGCTTCTCACCTTGGGGAGCTCCGGTCTTGTTCGTGAAGAAAAAGGATGGGTCGTTTCGGATGTGCATCGATTATAGGGAACTCAATAAACTCACGATCAAAAATCGCTATCCTCTCCCTCGTATCGACGACCTATTCGATCAACTCCAAGGAGCCAGTTACTTCTCCAAGATTGATCTTAGATCGGGGTACCATCAGTTGCGGGTGCTCGAGGAAGATGTTCCAAAGACAGCTTTTCGAACCCGCTACGGGCATTTCGAGTTCGTAGAGATGCCCTTTGGACTGACTAATGCCCCTGCAATATTCATGGACTTGATGAATAGGGTATGTCGCCCATATCTAGATCAGTTCGTCATCGTCTTTATTGACGACATACTTGTCTACTCTCGGAGCAAGGAAGAGCACAGAAGCCATTTACGATTAGTACTGGAAACCCTGCGATCCGAGAAGTTGTATGCGAAGTTCTCTAAGTGCGAGTTTTGGATCCGGAGAGTAGAATTCTTAGGGCACGTGGTCAGTGAAGACGGAATCCACGTGGACCCCTCCAAAATCAAAGCTATTGAGAACTGGTCAGCACCAAAGACGCCTACGGAAATTCGTCAATTTCTAGGCCTCGCGGGCTACTACCGTCGGTTCATCCAAAATTTCTCTCGGATTGCGAAACCCCTCACCATGCTAACGCAGAAGGGTGTATCATTCGACTGGTAAGAGAAACAGGAGAAGGCATTTCAGACCCTGAAGCGAGCCCTATGCACCGCACCAGTATTATCCCTTCCCGAGGGGACAGAAGATTTCGTCGTATACTGTGATGCATCCAATCAGGGGCTCGGTTGTGTCTTGATGCAACGAGGCAAGGTTATCGCCTATGCCTCGAGACAGCTAAAGAACCATGAAGTGAACTACACTACACACGACCTCGAGTTAGGAGCGGTCGTCTTCGCATTAAAAATCTGGAGACACTACTTGTATGGGACGAAGAGCGTGGTGTACACTGATCATAAAAGCCTCCAACATATACTGAACCAGAAAGAACTCAACATGAGACAACGTCGATGGGTCGAGTTACTTAACGATTACGACTGTGAAATTAGATATCATTAGGGGAAAGCCAACGTAGTAGCAGACGCCCTGAGCAGAAAAGAATATTCCGGACGAAGGACCAAGTCGTTGTCAATGACTATACACTCACATCTATCCACGCAGATCAAAGAGGCTCAGCTGGAAGCTCTAAAGCCTGGAAACGTGACGGGAGAATTCCTGCGTGGAATGGATAAAAATCTGGAGGTTAAGGGTGACGGAGCCTATTACTTTATGGACCGAATCTGGACTCCACGCCATGGAGGTTTCAGAGATTTGGTTATGAGGGAAGCACACAACACTCGTTACTCCGTCCACCCGGGTTCGGATAAGATGTATCTGGATCTCAAAAAGCTTTATTGGTGGCCAAACATGAAAGCAGAGATCGCTACCTTTGTAGGTAAGTGCCTTACTTGCGCGAAGGTCAAAGTAGAATGTCAAAAGCCATCAGGACTCCTCCAACAACCGGAAATACCAGGATGGAAGTGGGAGCGAATCGCAATGGACTTCATCACCAAGCTGCCCAAGACGGCAGGTGGATTAGATACCATTTGGGTCATCGTTGACAGGTTGACCAAGTCCGCCCACTTCCTACCCATCAAAGAGACGGATAAGATGGAAAAGCTCACTAGGACTTATATAAAAGAAATAGTGCGATTGCATGGCATCCCAATATCTATCATATCAGACAGAGATGGTAGATTCACCTCTAGATTTTGGCAATCATTACAACAGGCACTAGGGACGAGGCTGGATATGAGTACAGCCTACCATCCGCAGACTGACGGACAAAGTGAGAGGACGATCCAAACATTAGAAGACATGCTGCGAGCTTGTGTGATCGACTTCGGGAAATCGTGGGATACACACTTACCTCTTGTGGAGTTTTCCTACAACAATAGTTATCACACGAGCATTAAGGCAGCTCCATTCGAAGCTCTCTACGGCCGAAAGTGCAGATCCCCTTTGTGCTGGGCCGAGGTGGGAGACACTCAGTTAGCTAAAGGACGAGTTCCTGATAGCGCCCTCACTGGTCCAGAGATCATTCGAGAGACGACCGAGAAGATTGTACAGATACGTGAACGACTAAAAGCCGCTAGGGATCGACAGAAGAGCTACGCCGACAAACGAAGGAAACCCTTGGAATTCCAGGTCGGAGACCGGGTCCTTCTGAAGGTCTCGCCCTGGAAAGGCACGATACGTTTTGGGAAGCGTGGAAAGTTGAACCCAAGGTACATAGGGCCTTTTGAGATTATTGCTAGAATCGGCCCCGTAGCTTACAAACTAAACTTACCCCGCGAGCTAAGTAACATACATCCCACCTTTCACGTCTCAAACTTGAAGAAATGTCTGTCGGACGAGACTCTCTTGATCCCTCTCGACGAGATCGAGATCAATGAGAGCCTCAACTTCGTGGAAGAACCTGCTGAGGTTTTGGATCGTGAAGTAAAACGGACGAAACAAAGCCGCATCCCAATTGTGAAGGTTCGGTGGAACGCCAAGCGAGGGCCGGACTTCACTTAGGAGCACGAGGATCAAATGAAACTCAAATACCCTCACCTCTTTGCTTAGTAATATTGTAATATCGTATCTGCTGTACTCTAAATTTCGGGAAAAAATTCCCCTAACGGGGGGATGATGTGACAACCCCAAATCTAATTCCGTTACAAATCCCATTTTCACTAACGGAACGTGTCACTATACGCTATTTTATGTAGTATTTGAAATCGTCAATATCCGAATATCTAAATTTATGCATGGCTTAATATTATCATAAGAAATATGACTCGTATGTGTTAACCCCGTTTAACCTAATAGAGTTGTATTACCTTTTCAACCACTTCACCCGGGTAAAAAGTTTTAACCCAGGTAACTTTAAACATCGGGTAGCCGTGTATCGGGTGCGATTCCCGAGACATATGCAATGGGTGTGCACAACATTTGAACACTCATTTACTACACACCCACTCTCTCTCTACTTTCTCTCTCTAGACTCGAAAACGACCCCGATTTCCGCTAATTTCCGACTTCCAAACGTAAGTACTCATCCTCTATCTTATTCTAGACATGCTTCATTGAATTTGAGGGCCAAAAATCAAAGAAATCAAGGACCATAAAGGAGTTTACGGCCTAAGAAGCTCCTTAGGCCGTAAACCCCCAAATTCATGCCCAAGGCCAAGTTTTTCCTTCTCTTAAGTTAGTATACTAATTAAGGCATATATCTAGAAGGGTTTGGACACTAAAACACAAGGATTTGATGCTTAAAAAGGAGTTTACGGCCCAAGCTTGTGCTTAGGCCGTAAACACCTCAAACACCCCATAAATCTATGTTTTAAGCCCCAAAAACACTTCTAGGATGTTTGGTAATTTAGGCATAACAACAAGGAATGCTTAAGTGCATTAAACATAATCATTTGAACACAAAAAGAGGAGTTTACGGCCAAGGCTAAGCTTGGGCCGTAAACACCCAAATTTTTGTGTCAAACAAGTCCCTAAACTACCCTAATGCTTGAAAGGAATTTATCTAAGGCCTATGGAAGTGTGTTGTACAATTAAACTTCACATTTGGGAACAAAATGGAGAGTTTACGGCCAAGGATGTTCTTGGGCCGTAAACTCCCCAAAAATGTATGCCAAATTGTTCCAAACTCACTATAGGGCCTTCTAGGATTTTTCTAAGCCATTTGGGACCATGTTGTACAAGTAAAACCTTCATCTTGAAGGATTTATAGGAGTTTACGGCCCAAGAACAAGTCTTGGCCGTAAACTCCCCAAAAATGTCACAAATTATGATGTTAATCCTTCTCTTTTGGTCCAAAACACCCACCACTAAATTAAGGAAGTGATATAAGGCCTTAAACATACACTTTGGGACACCACTTGAGTTTACGGCCAAGCCTAGGGGGATTACGGCCGTAAACTCCCAATGGGTGGCTTTTAGGCCATAAACTCTAAGAGAGTGAACTCATGGACCCTCCCGTAAATCATCCATGGCCTTGTACCACTCCCGGGAACCCTTTCTAGGCCTTAAAACCCCGAAAACGACACTAGAATGTCCAATTACTATAATGAAAAGAATAAGATGATTAACTCCTTGTAAAATACATATTTCATATGACATTAGGGTCCTAAAAGGTGCTCAAGTGGTTATTTTGTACCAAACGCTCAATCGACACTATTACCCGATTTACCCGATTTCCGCGATTTCAGGTGAGTTCATACCCCTTTAATGAACCTTTCAAGTGTTTTACATGTTTTAGGGGGGAGATACAAGTTGCTTATAAATGTTTATGTAAAGTTTTACAGAACGATTTCCGAGTTACAAGGATTAATCACATGTGATTCACTACTCTTAGTTCAAATCACATGTGATTTGTCCCTATGCCTTAAAAACGGGTTTTACCCTTTTCAAACTATTTTTAAATAGTGAATCAGAATTTAAATGTTCTTTTGGAAAAATACTTTTATTTAATCAATTTGCTTATAAAATGTAACCACTCTGATATATTTATATAAATAAGACTTGGAGGACTTAGGATCGATATCTCGCCTTAATTCCTGTTCTTGTTTGATTGTGGGCTTAGGGTAGTAGTTATCCGTCCGACTGTCGTTGATTTCTTACTTATATAAATCTGTATATCAGTATGGGATACGAATATTATTGCTTTCACTTAATGCTAAAGTCACTAACGTGCTAAGAAACATCCCCACTAAGATAACCATAATAGGTATGGTTAGGGTCGCTACCGCTACTACTCGTTAAAGTTATTACTATCTACACTATAATACTCACTATTACTAGACGATACACTAGTAAGAGAATACACTATGATCAATACTAAAAGATTACTACACTATAACCATAGAGACAACACTAAACAAACAATAATACACTAACCCGCTACGAGATACTCTATTCGCTATTCACTACGCCCGGAGTGTTCCAGCAGGAGACGACTCTACATGTATAGATCTATACGGGGTAGACGCTATTACATCCCGACTGTTAATCTCAGTCCGCGCCGTGCAGGCCCAGGGATGCCACTACTCACTATTCTGTGCATGACCGGGAAGGTCATGGGATCCTCTATTATCCTCACTATTAGTAATATACAAGGAATACACTACAACTACCCTAAAATACTACACTAAATGTTAAACTACATCCCGAAGTAAGTAAGTATCTATCACTAAAGGAAGCTCGCACCTCTATTATTGATCACGGGCTTAACTTATCCTATCACATTTGTTATTTGAAGATTTGCCAAGGTATTTTTAAAATAAACTGTTTTCAAAGGAATAAAGAATGCATACTTTTCACAGATTGTCACTTACAATGTGTTACCTGGAAAATATGGGATTTTCTAAGTTTCTTCTACTTATGAACATAAATGATACATCTTTAACACTAATGCTTTGTATACAAAAACTCACACTAAACTCTTATGAACTCACCAGCTTTATGCTGATAATTGTTTTCAAAATAACTTGTATCTTCAGGTCAAAGATAGACAGGTACAGACGCGGCATTTTTGGAGAAGGTGGAGCACACAAGACCCATCTCTTATTTTTGATTTACTTTTGGGTGATTGTTAAACATTACAAAACACACATGTAACTAAATTCACTATGTAATACTATGGTTGTATGTCTCTTGTTTCTACTATTATGCAATTGTGATGATACTGTTCACTACGTCATCCACCCCGAAACGTATTCCGCCGTTATCGGTTTTGGGGTGTGACATTGTTTGGTTATATACTCATGTAGTGCAGCTTACACTCTAATTCATTATACTTGTATGTCTTACATGTATTTGTGACAAACCATTATTTCAAATCAATAAAAGTCTAAAGTACAACTATGTACAAGTAAATTCACAACCTAACTTGTTGTTATAGGAACTTTAAATGCCAAGAGTGCATGCTTAATAAACCTATATGTAAGTATATATGCAAAATAGTGTTAATGCAAGCAAATACAAGTCCAATACTTAACTTAATATAAGGTTATTAAGGGTATAAAAGTAGTTTCTGCTTTTGGGAATCTTATCCCAAAACTAAACCGTAAACACATGCTTTTGGAATAAGAAAATCCGAAAACCCTAAATAATGGAAAGCTTTACCATAAACCCTTTTCCCTTTGACTCTGTGAACCCTTTTCTCTTTGACTCAAAACCGTGAACCCTTTTTCCTTTTGACTCAAAACCGCAAACCTTTTTCCTTGTTGACCTTAAGGGGCGAAAACTCATTACTAGGAGTTATTAGATCTGAAAACTCCCTTTAATATATATTGTTTCATCCGAAAACACTCCTAAATATCTTGGTATCTTATCCTAATTCAACTCCCCTATGTGATAATTCGAGTAACCAATGCAAACATCAACTCAACCTCTTATCTCTTCCTTCATATATAAGCCACTCTTAGAAACATTTTCACTTTAACATCTCCAGTAAACGAAAAGCTTCCCCATTCTCTCTCAAGTCTGAAACTCATTTCCTTGCATTTTCAAGATCTAACTACTCCAGGAGACATTACTTCAAGTTTGATCATAAGCTTTGGTAAGTTTCATATAATATCTTAGTGTTTTCAAAACCATCTTATGATTATTAATATCTTAACCACACATTAATATGTGTTTAAACATTAGGATACGACTACCGTTACGTATTCTAAATCGATGGTCATCGCTTTCATCTCGATATCTAGTCAAAAACATACATAAGGTGAGTTCATACCCCAACATTTTCATTACTTTTTCTATGGTTGAAGGGGGAGAATACAAGTAAAACACAAGAGACTTGTGTTAATATACAAATTATGGTTTATATTTCATTACGTTTTAAATATGTTTTACGTAAGAATATCAAACATGTGACATAATGTTATTACCAAATTACAAATGGTTACATGCAAAACATGTTAAAGCGAAATGGTTATCATTTTCAACAAAACAATACCTTTTAAACTATAATAGGTATAGTTTGAGAAATAATCACATTATTTTATCCTTCAGGGATAAGAAACGATTATATAAAAATACGGTTATTTTTATATACATATTAAATATGATGAAATGGGTAACAATTTCATGCACGAATATTTTCATAAACAAAACACGTATCTCGTTGGAAATTTGTGAGTCATTCGTCTTCATCGTACCTACGAAAGGTATCCATGGAAGTCATGTTTTATAACCAGAGTTTCCTCCCGGAGAGCGTGATACTTGTGTATAGATCTATACGGGACTGAAGATCCTGCACCCTGGCTATTAGCTACAGCACGACCGGCAGGTTATAGGTGACAAACTTCATATCCTTTTGATGCCTGAAGAACATCGAGGCAAACAATTCATTAATAGCACGGTTATGAAAAATCACATGATAAACGACATTACGTTATTTTACGTGAAATCAATAATACACTTATTTTACGTAAATACGCAGCTCTTCAAACGGTTTTATTCACAAATAAAACTACATGTTATTACACTAGGTATGGAATACATACTTGTATCTTTCGGCCTTGGAAACGTAAAAGACTACAGTTCAGTTTTATGGAAGATATAGGATTTTCCGGGATAAACACTCTCATTTTTATAATCAGTTGAATTGTAACTCATCTTATAGAAAATATCGGATTATCTGGAAACAAACGTGATTTCAACTCATTGAATGGCATATATTTATTTATAAAAATGCTTATAAACTCACCAACTTAAATGTTGACACTCTTTCTCAAATAACTTGTATTCTCAGGAAATCAGTAAAACAGGTTATCAACAGCTTTTGAAGAATTGACGCTAAGGCGTTAAAGAAATCTTTTGACATCATAATGTAATTGACATTTTGGAAACATGTAACACATACAATGATGTAACTTTTTCAATTACGTATATGATGGTTGTGTTTACTTTCTTTACTATTCAATTGATATGATACTGCACATGACATCCTCCGCCCCCGAATATTTCTGTCGTTCAGGTTTGGGGGTGTTACAGATTGGTATCAAAGCATTGTTTATAGTGAACTAAGTATATCAAACCATACAATATGCAACTATAAATACAATGGGTCTACAATACTCTGACCAAGAGTAATACTTTTTAAAATATAATAATATTTTTATAAAAGGTATACATGCATACATACGTAGTAGTATAGTGTCGTAATAAAAACAAAACAAAAGTATTAAAGATGCGTTTAGCACTACAAGTATGTCTGAGAGTATGTAATCAGGTATGGAATGAATATAGCCTGATCAACTATATTTATTCGAGAGGTGACTAGCATACACTTGGTAATAGTCGCAATGGGAAACAAATCTAAAAACTTACCAAGCCCATAAACTCGGGAGCCAAACGTAAATTTTAAAATACTATAGGAATATTTTATGTGACCACTATATTTAAACTTCAATATTTATTTTCATACACTTTAGTTTTTCATATATTCCTGATACCCCTATTCCCGCACAGACACAATGGCAGGATTCTACCCTCATGGATACTCCTATTTCCTAAATCAAGGAAACGAAGGTTGGATCGTGGAAGATCCAAAGGAGGATTCCAAAAAAGAACCAATGGAAGACGAAGACGAAGAGGGTTTGGAAGACACCGATTCAAAGCCAAAGGTCTGTTGGGTTTTGAGCATTCTAACATTCCGAAGTGTACATGCAACCCTAAATACCTTGGATCTATGTTTTCTCTATTACACATGCAAACATGAACTTTCCAAGGTATTCATCCTAACTAGCATAATAACATTGCTTCATATGAATATATTAAGTTAGAATTACATACCTCTTTGATGTAGAATGTCTTCATGAAGCTTGAGTGCCTAGTGCCCCAAGTGTGACACCTCAAATGGTTCACACAACACCAAATACATATGGAATGACTTGAGAGAATTTGGAACACTTCATAAAATTGGCTAGCCCTTTCTATTACACATAGTGCCCAATTTTTCCCAACAATATGATCTTTATATAGTGTCTCAATTAGGGTAAACCCTAATTGTCATGGCTTTCCATTTCCTTGGATCCATGGGTTCAAATACACCATGGAGCATCCTATGGGTTTTAGCCCAACTTGATAATCCATGGAGTCTTAGCCCATTATACAAGGATGAATGATTTAGACAATCAACCCATATATTTAATTAGTCTTCTTTTGATCACTTAATTAATCCTAGATTAATTCTTGATCAATACTAATTAAATAATCTTATTAATATATTAGAACTTATAATATATTAACAAACCTTAA
The DNA here is from genome assembly GCF_051521515.1 of Lactuca serriola. NCBI lineage: Eukaryota > Viridiplantae > Streptophyta > Magnoliopsida > Asterales > Asteraceae > Lactuca > Lactuca serriola. The sequence continues at coordinate 286,808,147 of NC_136411.1, forward strand.
GTGTTATTTCTCTCATTATAGTCTATCCAAATGGATGATGCCATGCAACCCAAATGGACCATGCCGGGTCGGGTCAAGTCTTACCAATTATAGTTATGGACTTAGACATTAATCCAACAGTCTCCCACTTGGGTAAGTCTAAAACTATTATTGCGTATGACTTCAAGAACCGACTTGCAATCGTAGCTCTCAAAAGCTTCTGTCGAACTCTGACCTTGCCGATGATCTCTGACCTTTGTCAATGACTTGTCCATTAGATAAGGGATCATATATTCCTCCATTCTAGATATCATATGGAATGAGACATGGATTATAATCATTCTCTGTGTCCATTTTTTGTTTCCCGATTTCCGATTTATGACGACTGACTAATTGAACAAATCAAATCTGGCCCGACCCAGCACTTCCATTTGTCATCACCAAATCATCGAGGGGCCTACAGATATCACTTTTATCCCGAAGGTAAAAGGAATGGATAAACTTCGACTCATATGGCTTGTTCTATTACTCGTTGAATCATACACAAAGGCACGTTTTATAACATCGAGTTACCAATGCGTTTTCGAGTAGTCAATGTATAACCAACTCATAGTAACAACTCATATCTCTAGGTTTGAAGAATATAAGATATATGAAGTGATTCCAATGAGCGCGGGTTGAATCCAACTCGTGATAAAATCCATGAAGTGATTCCAATGAGCGCGGGTTGAATCCAATACTCAGAAGTTATGAGCACTCATGAGTGTTGTAGCGCCAACTTGTCCAACATCTTAGACCTCTACAAGCCCAACCCATGACAGTCTTGATTCATATCTACTTCTAACATATGACCGACTGTGGATGGTTTGAATAACTTAGTCATTCAGAACAATGACCTAGTTATTCTGGAACTCAAAATATGCAAAGTGAAACACAATAATAATCGAATCCAAAATGGTCTCAGAAATTATGAATATAGATAAAACACCTTTTATTTATCACCATATGATTACACATTATTCATTGCATACTGTTTCAACTATCAACTTTATTCTTGAATTTAAAACACTAGTTGTCCCATGCTCCAAGCATGTACACTATGTTTTCTAAACACTAGTCATGCCATACACCAAGTATGCATACTATGTTTGTTTATGATCTTTACTTTGCGAAATAGACCAATTGAACATAACTCCAATGATTCTCATTTCACAGTCCCAAATTCTTACTGAAAATGCAAGAATTTCAAATTCCTGCCATTTACTGAAATTAGTTAGATTCTAAACTTATATGCATTGATCCTCTTGTAATGATTATGTACAAAGTCACAAGGACTTGACAACAAACATTACAGAGCATTCCAAAGGAGATCAACTCCTTGGAAACATCCTTCTTGCATTAAGTTTCCTAATCTTACCCAGATCTAATAATTTCTAACTTTGAAACATTTCAATATTCCATTTTGACTATCACTTTTGAACAAGAGCTGCCTTTTTTTTTCCAAAATATGTCAATATGGTCCTTCCAATAATTAACACTATACTTCCAACTGTCCTTGAGCAAGCAATCTTCGGTAAACCTTAGATTGTCCTCGACAATTGCTTAATCATTTTAGTCATATCAAATTCTAGACTGTTGGGAAATTATTCCTTTTATATATCAGCTCACATACCGATTTGTTGGAAATATGAAAATCTTATCACCACAACAAAAGGCCCGGTTACCAGTTACTGTGTGATAGATATATAAGTTTAAGATATAATATGTATATATATATATATATATATATATATATATATATATATATATATATATATATAAAGAATAATAATTACGGAATAAGTATAAATATGAAAGCTATAAATGACTAAAAGCTATAATAATATAAATGACTGTATTTAAATAACATAAAGCTATAAATAATATAAATGACTGTATTTAAATGACATAAAGCTATAATAAAATATATAAGTATATAAATATATATCAAGTATGTTCGTCTATAAATTGACTGAGCTGGACTTGTGGAACAACTGGTCGATATTTGTTCTCTTGGAATGATTGGTCGATATTGGGACTCTTGGAACGAGTTGTCGATATTTGTTCTTTGAATGACTGGTCGATATTGGGACTCTTGGAACGACTGGTCGATATTTGTTCAAAGATCAATCCGACATTGGATAAGTAACAAAAAGTCCATTTAAAGCTCGATTTTATGTAAAACAAGTTATCTACAAAAGGGTACAAAATACATGGGTTTATGTATTTGTATTTGAGGTATTTTTGGGTAAAAACATGCACACGGGTCGTGTAAGATAAGGCACATGTGACACGGGTCGTGTGGGAAGGTTTAGGAGGGTTTTCTTGATAATGATGTTGAACACAGGCCGTGTTGGATTTAGGCTTGGTTTGAACATGGGCCGTGTTGAAGTACAGAGGCAAACAGAAGAGTACACGGGCCATGTCTGATATAAGGCATGCTGAACACGGGCCGTGTTCACGCAACTGTCAATTTTGGGATTTTTGTGATTTAAAGGTAAGTTTTGTTTGTGATGTTTTGGCTAAGGTAATGGTGTTATGGTGTTTTGAGGATGTTTTCAAGGTTGTTTAGAGGTTGGAAGGAGGTTGATATAAGGTGGTGATGGTGATGAAATTTCTATGAAGATGATGATGAATAGTGATGGGTTTTGTGGTTGATCTTGATGTAGAAGGTTTTGGGTTGTTTCATGGTTTTGTTTTGGTGTATATATGTAAGGAAAATGTTTGGTGGTGTATGGTGTGATGAAAAAAGGTAGTGAAGATGAAGAACCTTGAGTTTCAAGGAAGAAGATGAAGATGGTTGATGGTGTTCTCCATTTAATTGTTGATGATCTTGATGTTCTTCACTTCATTGTTGTTTGATCTTGGTGTTCTTCATTTTCTCCAGGGATTTGTCTTTGTTCTTGAAGAAGATGAAGGCTAGTGATGTTCTTGGGAGTGTTTCTAGGAAGTGTTACAAGTTAACAAAATGAACACACACCCTTTTACATATAAACTCACATATACATATATGAGTTAGAAATATCTTCATGCACTTGAGTTTAAGTGAAAGAGTTGGCTGCAAGTTGTGGTAGAGTAGGAGGCAAAAACGTGGGTCTTCATTTAGCTTCTCATTTCCATGCTTTGTTGACTTTTCCTTTGTTTTGACTATTCAACACAACATATCTATATATAATACATATATATATATATATCTATATATATATATATAATACATATATACATGTATAATACACACACACACACACACACACACATATATATATGTATATATTGTTGAACTGTTCAGTCAAAAGGCTAATTTTTCTCGTCTATGTGTTTTTTGTCATTCGCATGTTTTTGTATTTTCCGTTTTGATTACGCATTCATGTAACCTAAAATAACTGATAATATTTGTTAGATAATACAAAAACATTTCATCTTATTTCAGTGATGGTCACATACAAGGTCACATAGAAAAACATTTTTCAATAATTTCCCCCATTGTGATTATTGTTGGAATAAGGACAGTTATGATTTAATCATATTGACTGTTTAGAACTTTTGAAGATTCGAGATAAAAGATTTGTCAATAGATAAGATATATAAGACATAGTGATTGTTTTGAAAGTTTGTGACTTGGTTTAACATATCTTATGTAAAAGATTTTCAGAAATTTGATTCCGAATCAAAGTCTCGGGTTCGGTTATCAAAGGGTAGCCATATATGTATCTAAAGAAATTTCCTAAGATTTTATAGCATTATTAATGACGGCAAGTGGTCTAACAGGTCGATTCAGATGAACGCTCATAGGTATAGCTCACAGTTCACTTGGGTGTTTGGTTGTTCTAGCAGCAGAACAAGTTAATGATCACTAAAAATAAGTGATATCTCTCTCTGACGAGTCACACTCATATTGGAGGTGTTCAGCTATGCTTTTCCTGAAAGGTCACTTAGTCTCATTATTAGATAATCAATCACATAAGATTGGTTTCGGCATTACTCAGCGGGTTTCTTCATTCATGCCATTAACGTTCACTCTCTCTCCATCGGGAAATACATGTTGAGGGGTTTAGCAATTTTCATTGTGCAGTTTGCAACTAAGATTCTTTAGTGATGAAGGCTACCGTATCCCGGGAAATCCAATGTTGTTGTAGCTTCTTCTTTGATGGTATTCAGTTTGTTGATCCATAATGATTTTTGTAAAAAGATATTTTGTTTTAGCATTGAGAACTTGGTACATTTGAGAAAATGGGGTTTTTGAGAGTATTTGTCTTGTAGGATTAAGATATCTTCTTTTGTGAAAAATAGTTAACAACAGATCAAGGATCTTTTGATGCTTGTTTTGAAATAACCATTTGGTTGAAAAGTTTGTTTGAAAATACCAAATGTAGAGTATTTTTGTTTTGTTTGGTTTTTCTTCGGTGAATGATTTGGCTTTCTTGTTGATTCGTCTTTATCTTGATTCGTCTTTATCTTGATTCGTCTTTGAAGATTGGATGTGGATAGATCTTTGTTTTTCTTTGATAAGTGATTGTTGAAACCCCTTTTTTTGTTGCGACTTTTCTTGTTGATGGATCACGGGATCTCAAGACTTCATTTTTGGTTGGCTTATATCTAGGTAGGGATTGGTGGCATAAAAGACAGTTTGTCTAGTATGTAAGAAATGAATGTGTCGTCCCTGATCATTTTGATATCTAAGCACAAATGAGACCGTAACAAGGTATTATCGGATATACCTTATAAGCAATAGTGACACACCTAAGCTCACAAGAAATGAATTCCACAGTGATATAGATTGACGAGGCAGAAATTCTCACATGGGTTTTTGTTTTCATATGAACTTCCTAACCTTATGTCCCTTTTTAAAATCATCAATAATGAAATAAAATTGAAGGAAATAAAGTTATATACATTATGAAAAGTAGGAGATTTGAACCTTCACTCCAATTGAGAATCAATTTGACTTAAAATCTTCATCGAGCATAAGCATCTGAAAACTAAGTCAAGAGACGATTAATCACAAGGTTCTATGAAAGCTTATTATGGTAAGTCTTTTATTATATTTTTGAAGATTTGTTTATCTGAATGTTTTTGGAAATATTGGTTATTTGAATGTTTTTGGTATTTTTGAAAAGAAAGCAATTTTCAATTGTTTTTGAATTTTCTTTTTGAATGAAAGTAAACACACTTTTGTACAAGCAAAAAGTAAAAGTTTAAGGATGGATGTTATCTGGATTTAACATTCCTAGATGGCCTAGAAAGTATTGAAACTTTGTTTCATCGAGAGCCTTAGTTTTGAAGATTCCCCCATAAATGATGCATCATAATTTTTTTGCTATTTGGGGATGGGGTGTTCAAAGGAGGATTTGGTGTTTGTTCCAAAGAGGATGTATGTGTTGGTGGTTCCCCCTGGAATTGATCTGCATTATTTTGGTTTGTGTATGTTTGAAGTAGCGTAAGTAGTTCCGGTTTCCTCTCATATGCTTGGAGCAGCCACTATCAATATACCATGTATCATTATTGGGTTCTCCAGCATTAAGTATCTGCAATCAGACAGAAAGTCTAGGTACCCATATCTGAATGGGTCTTGGTTTGTTAGTTGTTATTTTGGGTTCTTTGCTTAATGAATTTATAGCATTTAACCTCGCGTTGTTGTAAGAGTTTGGTTTATGAGGATGGAATGGTTGAGGTTTGATTTGATTTATCAAGTTTACCCAAAATATGATTTGTTTTTGAAAATTTGTGGGTTGATAAGATCTGTGATTTGTTGAAAGATATCCTAGATGTGAAGGTTTGTTTGAAAAGTTTTCTTCATATCTGGGATGTGATGGGCGGTTTTGAAAAGCTTTTTGATGATGATGGTTTGAAACTTTCTGATGTGATGGTTTTTGAAAGTTCGTTGAATGATGAAAAGTGGTATCTTGAAAGCGGTTTTCAAAAGGTTTTCGAAAAGGTTTTGGTTTTTGTTTGGAAACCTGTTTAGGAGGTAAGACGTAGGGTTAAACTGGTTTCTTTGGTTGGTTTTCAAAAATGTTTGAATTGATAAGTGGGGTTTTGTTGACTTGAATGGATTTTTTGCTTGTTTGTTGTTTCTTTGAGTATTTTTGTCCCGGACTAGTTTTTCCAATAATTGATGAACTCATTGTAGGAAAAGTAGTTGGTACAGAAGTACTACCATCCTCATAAGAGGAATTTTCTCCATTCAAACGATTTTTATGTTTAATGGTTCCATCGGTATGTTTGATTTGGTGAGTTAAAGAACTAGCAGAGTCTGTTTCAGAGTTTACAACTCTTTTGAAAGAATTTTTGGAAACAGTGAAAGCAGTATCATCTGGGCTACAGTCGATAACTGTTTCGTCATCTGAATTTTCCTCATTAACAGATGTGAAAAGATATGGTAGAGTTAATTCAAAGTTTTCATAATCCGTCATGTTTTCCTGTTTTTCTTGTTCAATTTCAAAGGATTCTCTTCCAATTTATGGTCTGTAATTCGTATCAATTTTGCCAGTTCCTAAGGTGCTTGCCTTGGTGAAAATATCATCACTTAGTTTTCTAGCAACTTTGATAGAATCCATATTCCATATCAGTCTTCTATTCTCGGTTTTAAGAGAATTGATTTGTTTTATAGAATTAGTCAGTTTTTCATTTAAAACATTGTATTTGTCAGTTGATTCTTGAAAGTCTTGTTTTAACTGAAGGATTTCCATTTCTAAAACATCTTTTATTTCAGAAGAAATGACTGACTGATTTTTTAGTTCCAAATCCCTTTTCTGAACTAGGGTCTGATTTAATTGTTCCAAGATGTGATTATAATCTTCTGATTCTCTTTCAACGTCTCTTTCTAATTTGCTTTTTTGTTCTTGTTGATTCTCCAAATTTGAGTTGCAAGGTTTGTAACTCAGATTTGCAAATATCATAACTGACCATTGTGTCATGATATGTTTTGAGATCAGCTTCTAGACGTTTCTCAATTTTCGTTATGTGGGACTCAAAAATTGTTTTGGAAAAACCAAGTTCAGAGATCATAGACCATACCTGTTCTATGATGTTGGGAGCACTTGAAGGTATGTCAACACCAGCTACAAAGCATAAGTTTGATTGTGCTGGTTCATTGTCAGCTTCGTCATCAGAAGTTGGCCAGTATTCCACGCTTGGTTCATGGATTGCCATCAATACTCTTTGTTTTTCTTGGTTTTCCAGTTTCTTCAGTTCATCGGCTCTTTGAGCATAGTATGATGAGTCTTTGATTTTGGTTTTGTTTTTGGCTCGACATTCTCTGGCGTAGTGATTTGTTCCTTTGCAGTTGTGACAAATGATCACTTCTTCATCACTTTCATCCTTTTGACTTTTAACCGGAAGTCTTTCAGGTGCTTGAGTTTGGGTTTGTTGGGAAGGCTGGGAATGGTTTTGTTGGAATCCAAAATTTTGGTTGTTTTGAAAGCCATTGTTTTGATTATTGTAACCTTGATTTTGGAAACCTCTGTTTTGATTTTGAAAACTGTTGTTTGGATTGTGATTATGACCTGAGTTAGGATCGTTTTGAAATCCCTGATTTTGAAAACCTTGGTTTGAGTTATTATGGAAGGAAGGTCTTTGAGAATTTTGTCCAAAGTAAGGTCTAGGTTGAAAACCTGAGTTGTTTTTTTTTCCAAAAGATGGTCTTGGTTGAAACCTTGAATTATTTTGTCCAAAGGATGGTCTGTTTTGAAAGTTTGGTCTAAGATTTGATTGACCATGATTTGGGAGAAATCTATGAAGATTTGTGTTTGCAACCAATGCACACAGTTGTTGATAATCTGCTTCATCATTCGAATCAGACTGTAAGGTTTGGTTTTGAAAAGATGTAGCCTGATTAAAATGATTAAAGTTTTGATCATTGAAAGGTATTTGGTTTTGTGAAGTTGTGGACACAAGAGCAAGTGGTCCTCCAAAAGCTGTAGTGGTTGGTGGGTCAATCGAGGATTCATACAATTGAAGTTCTCCATACAAATTGTACAAAGTTTCTGTATGAATAGCTGGATTTCCCTGAATAATGAGTTTAACCATTTTCCAGCTTTCGAAAAGATTGTTTAAAAACTTGAGATTTATCTCATGTTGTGTCTTTTTGATACCCAAATTGTTCATTTTGACCATAATAAGATTGAACCTAACGTGAGCATCATGGATGGTTTCTGATTAAAGCATTTTGAAATTATCGAATTCATTCAAAACAGATGCTCTTTTGTTTTCGATAATTCTTTTATTTCCACAAAAACAATTTTTCAAATTTTCCCAAATTTGATTTGCGGTTAACAACATAATGTCATCCATTTGACTTAGAATACTGTGAGGTATTCCAGACACAAGTTCCTTTTTGGCTTGGAGTTCCAACTTTCTTATGATATCGGTTTGAGTGGCTTGATTTGTAGCAAGAGTAGCCATATTTTCTGGAGTAATATATGTTCCTTTTACTCACTTCCAGATATCTTCATTTATAGCGTTAAGATGAAGATTCATATGGCCAACCCACGAATTATACTCTTCAAGAATAAGTATGGGTGCCCGTGAACCAGATCCTAAGCTATTTGCAATGGAGACAGAGTTCATGTTGGAGTAATTTGCCAAAGACATTTTTTGAAATTTTTTTTGAAAGGATTTTGAACAAGTGATATTAAAATGAAATATTTAAAGAAAAGCTTATGGATGGTTTATAAACGCTATAACCAAAAGTTTTTCGACAAAAAATTCAAGCTAAATAACACAAGCTCTGATACCAATTGTTGAGAAATTATTTCTTTTATATATCAGCTCAGATACCGATTTGTTGGAAATATGACAATCTGATCACCACAACAAAAGGCTCGGTTACTAGTTACTATGTGACAGATATATAAGTTTAAGATATAATATGTATATATATATATATATATATATATATATATATATATATAAAGAATAATAATTACGGAATAAGTATAAATATGAAAGTTATAAATGACTGAAAGCTATAATAATATAAATGGCTATATTTAAATGACGTAAAGCTATAAATAATATAAATGACTGTATTTAAATGACATAAAGCTATAATAAAATATATAAGTATATAAATATATATCAAGTAGGTTCGTCTATAAATTGACTAAACTGGACTCATGGAACGACTGGTCGATATTTGTTCTCTTGGAATGATTGGTCGATATTGGGACTCTAGGAATGACTGGTCGATATTTGTTCTTTGAATGGCTGGTTGATATTGGGACTCCTGAAACGAGTGGTCGATATTTGTTCAAAGATCAATCTGACATTGGATAAGTAACAAAAAGTTCATTTAAAGCTCGATTTTATCTAAAACAAGTTGTTTACAAAATGGTACAAAATACATGAGTTTATGTATTTGTATTTGAGGAATTGTTGGGTAAAAACATGCACACGGGTCGTGTAAGATAAGGCACAAGTGACACGGGTCGTGCATGAAGGTTTAGGAGGGTTTTGGAGGGCTTTCTTGATAATGATGGTGAACACATGCCGTGTTGGATTTAGGCTTGGTTTGAACCCGGACCGTGTTGAAGTACAGAGGCAAATAGAATAGTACACGGGCCGTGTCTGATATAAGGTAGGCTGAACACAGGCCGTGTTCACGCAGCTGTCAATTTCGGGATTTTTGTGATTTGAAGGTAAGTTTTGTTTGTGATGTTTTGGCCAAGGTAATGGTGTTACGGTGTTTTGAGGATGTTTTCAAGGTTGTTTAGAGGTTTGAGGGAGGTTGATATAAGGTGGTGATGGTGATAAAATTTCTATGAAGATGATGATGAATAGTGATGGGTTTTGTGGTTGATCTTGAGCAGAAGGTTTTGGGTTGTTTCATGGTTGGGTTTTGGTGTATTTATGTAAGGAAAGTGTTTGGTGGTGTATGGTGAGATGAACAAACGTAGTGAAGACGAAGAACCTTGAGTTTCAATGAAGAAGATGAAGATGGTTGATGGTGTTCTTCATTTCATTGTTGATGATCTTGATGTTCTTCACGTAATTGTTGTTTGATCTTGGTGTTCTTTGTGACATCCCGAAATTTCCATTTTGTACGAACAATATCTATTCAATAGAAGCTAGTTCAATTTCAGTGATTTTCAGACTTTTCCGAATAAGTTTGTGTACATTAGGGCTTACGTTTAAGGTGATATCAGGAGAGTGGATGCTCCTGGGTTTGTGAAACTTGAGCATTTCAAAACTTCATAAAGTCATAGTCCAATTCCGGAATAAAAATATTTTTGCCAAAAATATTTCAGGACTATAAATAGAATTCTGAACCAAATTATTCATTATTCACATTTCCAACTAGAGAAAAGCCAGTTTCTCTCTCACGGATCTTCGGGTTTTCATCCCAAATCGTGAGTACACTTATCTAGTTGTGTTATAATGTTTGTTTTATGCTTATTAACATAGATTACATGTCTAATATATGAGATTCGGGAGTTTACCGCCCAAGAATGTTATTGGGGAGTAAACTCCAAAATGGAGCTTTAAGGCTATCTAGTCCCAATTCTTTGTTAGGAAACTAGTTTAGCATAATATGAAGGATCATTTGAGGCTAGAAATCAATCAAGAACACCAAGTTTTAGGAGTTTACGGCCCAAGAAATTCTTGGACCGTAAACACCATTTTCAAGGGCTTAATGTGCCCTAATCACCCCCTAAGGATTTAGACTTTAACCCTCAAATACTTGTAGCTAAAATGGGGACTAAAACACATCAAAATCATCCCTAAAAGGGAGTTTATGGCCAAGAAATGCTCTTGGTCCGTAAACTCCAAGTAAAGGCACCAAAGTGTGCCTAGGGTTCCCCTTAGCCTAAATCAAAAGCCTAGAAATAATCCTACTTGTGCAAGAGACTTGAAAGAATTAAAACATCCATCCCATGAGAGTTTACGACCGTAAACTCTAAGGGATATGGTCTTTAGGCTGTAAAATCATCAAAGGAGTATTATCTATGCCCTAAACTACCCAAAGGATTAAACCACCAAGCTAGGCTTATTCTAGAATTTATTTAGCACCATAAAACACCCAAAACCACGAAGAGTGGAGTTCACGGCCGTAAACTCAAGGGTTTACGACCATAAACTCCTTGTGTGGGGTTTGTTGGGTAGTAAACTCATATGCAAGGTCATTTGGTACATTAAACCCCTTTAGCCTTGTCCCGTAGCAACTTAGATGCAACCATTAGGACCTTTAACACTTATACAAAGTGTTTACATGTTCCTGAGTGTCCCAATTTATTTCATTAAGTTATTATTTGGCTAATTAGTTATATATATGCTCATTATATGATAACTAGGCTCGTGCGTGTAAACAAGTCTCCGTTTGCCACCTAGCACGGTATCCAACACTACAATCCAAAGCGCTCACCACAAGTGAGTTCATACCCCTTTAATTAACCTTTGAAATGATTTTAAATGTTTTAAATACTTTATTAGGGGGGATACAAGTTAAATACTTATAGTTATTGCATCAATCACATGTGATTACATCAATCACATGTGATTAATAACGAGGAAAACCAATGATTTTATCACTATTCAAACTATTTATCAAACTGTTTTACTTCAAAATGTTTTACAAACTCTTTTACTTATCAAATGCTATTATTTAAACTTTTTTTTTTGCTTCTTATAAATTGCATGCCCATATATGTATAGATATATAAATAATGTTTAAAGGGCTTAGGAAGGCCATCCGTCCTATTTCCTTTTTCTCGATTTGGATGTGGTCTGGTGGGATTTCGGGTAACCATCCGAAGGTCGTTTCAATATTAATTATATATCAAATATACATATATAGACATAAAAGTACTTCCATATTCATGCGTACTAGACACATCATTAGTAAGTTACCATCGGGGTAACACAGGACCATACTACTATAACTTCTAGATCAATGAGTCAGTTCATTCATGAGTCTATACATTACATTACTTCTAAAACATATACAACTATACTAGAAAGAGAACATATACAACTATACTAGGAAGAGAACATATACAACTATACTAGGAGGAGAACATATATAACTATACTAGGAGGAGAACATATACAACTATAATAGGAAGTGAACATATACAACTATACTAGGAGGAGAACATCTACAACTATACTAGAACGAGAAACATTACACTACATATACAAGAATACGTTAACAATTGTGATCCACTAGATCGGAGCATGCCTTAAATGTCATGGCCCGAGTTGTAGCCAGAATTCTCTTGGAGGGAGAGCATGAGTTTGCGTATAGATCTATACTGGATTGACTATCCTACACCTTGCTGCTAGCTATAGCCGGACCTGCAGGTCTGCGGGTGCCAAACGTCATTTCGTTATTACGACCATTCGTATGTCGTTGTTACCAGTCGATAGTATGGTGCAATTATCACATTATACCTTAATATAAATCCGGTTTAAGGTAGTTAGTACGACAGTAGTTCCTATAATACAAAACTACAGTACTACAATGATTTACCCATTACAATTTTTAGTGATAACCTCACTTAAACATTAATGTACAAACTATATTTGTTAGATGATAGTTACACTTGGGAAATTACACACTCTTACAACAAACGAGCATACAAAATAGTGAAGCCTTGGTAGAAGGCTACTTTAATAGAAAATATAGGTTTTTCTGAGAGATTCAAACTTTTACAAACACTTAAATACATTTTACAACCTTATACTTGAGACACGTTCAAACGTTTTGATAACAAACATCGACACTAAAATACTTATGAACTCACCAGCTTAATGCTGATAAACTCTTTCAAAATAACTTGTAGTCTCAGCTCATCAGTAGACAGGTACCGATGCCAGCTTTTGAGAAGATGGAGCGCATTCAAGACTCATCATATTATTTTGATTAACATTATATTTTTGGTGTCTAAAACTGTACAGAACACGCTTGTATTAAAATTATATATTTAATGCAATGGATGATGTTGTTTGCTTATTTACATTTACTGTGTTGTGATACTGTACATGACGTCCTCCGCCCCAGAACGTTTCCGCCGTTCTTGGTTTTGGGGTGTGACAGATTGGTATCAGAGCATTGTTTATAGTGAATCAAGTATATCAACCCATAAAAGATATACTAAACTATAAACCCAGTAGGGATTAAAGCACTCTGACCAAGAGTCTATACTTTAAATATTAAAATATTTAATTAAGTATACTAGTCTGCATTCATACTAAAATCTGTGTCACAATGACAAGAACAAAAGTATTACGATTGTTAAATATCACAAGTGAGCTCGGGGATGTATGGTCAATCCTGGGAATGGCATAGCCTAATCAACTATGCTGGTCCGAGGAGTGATTAGCATATGCCCTAGAATGTTTGTGATGTGTTAACAAGTCTAAAAACTTACCAACAATACCACAAGAAGATCAGTAGAACTTAAACTTAAAATACTATAGGTGTATTTTGTACTATTAGTTACATGTATACTATATGCTTATACCTCTCTTCTCGCGTAGATTTAAATGGCTGGATTCCATCACGGCGACCCGTACTTTCCAAATGAAGGCAATGCCGGGTGGATCGAAGAAGAGCCCGATGATGAGCATCCAATCTCGTTGGATGATCACCTCGCAGAAGGCTTTCCTGAAGGATCTGACTCCGAGCCTGAAGTCAACAACCTACCGCTAGTAGGTCAAGCCCCGAACAACAACCCCCGACCAGTTTTTCCAGGTCCTACTCCCTTGTGGGCAACCAAATTGAATCGCTGGAGTGATGAACAGGGTCAACCCTTATCATACTTTGGGGACCGAAGATTTTACAACGATAGTGAAGGTGGCACTGCTGACCGAGCTTTGCCCGTCATTATCCGTAGAATAGTTCGTAATGCTGAGCAAGGTCAAGCAGCCATCGACCTGGTCATGGAGATTGATGCCAACTCAGGTGTCGACACAGTCCGCATCCACCCTCTTGAAGAAGACATGGAACGGACCCGGAGAACCAATGGAACCATGCAGCAGCAGCTGGCTGCCTCCCGCGCTGAAGTCTTGGAACTTCGAGCCCGCCAGAGGGCTCAGGAGCGACACCTTCAAGAGGTGTTTCGTCAAGTGTCAGACCTCAGGGCTCGCCCGAGGAATTCCCATCGCTGTTAGATGATGTCTAGTACATCTTTGTCTTTTGGTTAAGGAATAGACTTTAACATCTGTGCTCTAAGTAGCACTTGTCTGTAAAATATTCGTAACTTTCAGTACTCTAATTAGGAATCTAAGAACTGTCAAACTTATCTGTATGGTATGATGTAAGACCTACTGTTAGGTCGATTTTCCTTGAACTTATTACATCAATAATACCAGTATTATTGAAATCTATCTAATATGTGGGAAAAATCTGTACACTTGTGTTTTTCCTACTAATATTCCTTGTTGTACTCTCAAACGCTCATTCAACTGTTGGGCTATGGTTAGTTAGTCCATGTGTCACTCTCACGTTGCTTACAAATTGATTCTTACCATTTTTCTTATCTTTATAAACTTATAGCTGAAAGATGCCTCCTCACAAATCTCCTAGGAATAACCCTACACCTCCACCACCTCCTCCGCCTCCAGTCATCGATACTGCAGCCCTGAATGCTGCCGTAGCTGCAGTAGTGGCAACTGCCATGGCTCAGTCTCACTCATCTGATGCAAGCAGAGGTGGAACCCTTGTTGAATCAATCCCGGTTGAAACCCCTGTACGCTAGAGAGAGTGCTCCTACAAGGATTTCACCAATTGCAAGCCGAAGCCTTTCTATGGCACCGGCGGAGTCATTGCTCTCTCGCAATGGTTCGAGAAGACTGAATCAGTCTTCGAAATCTATTCATGCCCTGCTGCAAGCAAAGTCAAATATGCCGCATGCACCTTTGAAGGAAAGGCCCTGACGTGGTGGAACAGCCACGTTAAAGCTCTAACCCTCGTCATAGCCAACGACATGAGCTGGGAAAGGATGAAAGACCTCATGATGGAGGAATACTGCCCGAGGGGCGAAGTCCAGAAATTGGAACAGGAACTTTGGAACCTGACTATGAAGGGCACCAACGTAATTGCTTATACTGCCCGATTCAGCGAACTGGTGGCCCTCTGCCCCAATATGGTTCCCACTGAAGGGAAAAAGATCGAGAAGTACATATGGGGGCTAGTGCCTCGGTATCAGGGGAATGTCCTAGCATCAAACCCCGCTACCTTCGACAGTGCCAAGTGATTGGCACAAGGACTCATTGACCATGGAGTCAAAACCCCTGCAACCACAACAACCCTAGCTATCCCGGAACCCTCCAAACCCGCTGACACCAAGTGGAAGTTTTGGGACGAAAAGAAGAAGCAGCAAGCTACCAAAAAGCAGCAAATTGTGGCAGTGCATGCCGCAGTAACCCCTACTGCTGCTACTGCTCCGGGGAAATTGTATGCTGGAAGTTTGCCTAATTGCAACAAATGCAACTTCCACCACAACGGCCCCTGCCGAGAAATGCAGTGCTCTAACTGCAACAGGAAAGGACACACCGTCCGTTTCTGTAAGTTCCCGGCACAACCGATCACTTAGGTTGTACCCTAACTCTAGATAACCATTCATTCTCAATCGACCTCATGCCGGTCTCAATAAAAAGCTTCGACGTTATCATTGGCATGGATTGGTTAAGTCTTCATCGCGCCGACATCATGTGCTACGAGAAAGCAGTCCGTCTAAACCTCCCATCTAACGAAACTCTTATAGTCTACGACGACAAACCTGGTGCAAGTCTTCGTATTATATCAAGTATTCAAGCGCAGAAGTATCTGTGTAAAGAATACCACACATTCCTTGCTCACGTCGTCGACACGAGCCTCGAAACGAAAGAACTAAGGAACATCCTAGTAGTGAGCGACTTCCCTGACATTTTCCCAGAAGAACTACCTGGGTTACCTCCGCAACGACAGGTCGAGTTCAGAATCGACTTAGTCCCAGGAGCTACCCCAGTAGCCAAGTCGCCCTACCGTTTTGCACCAGCTGAGATGCAGGAACTCTCTGGTCAACTTAACGAACAGCTCAGCAAGGGCTTTATAAGACCAAGTTTCTCACCTTGGGGAGCACCGGTCTTGTTCGTTAAGAAGAAAGACGGAACATTTCGTATGTGTATCGACTACAGGGAACTCAACAAACTGACGGTCAAAAATCGTTACCCTCTGCCTCTCATAGACGATCTATTTGACCAACTGCAAGGGGCGAACTACTTTTCAAAATTGAACTAGATCCGGATATCACCAGTTACGAGTACTAGAGGAGGATGTGCCGAAGACAGCCTTCCGAACTCATTACGGACATTACGAGTTCGTGGTGATGCCATTCGGATTGACCAATGCGCCCGCAGTCTTCATGGATCTGATGAATGGAGTATGCCGACCTTACTTGGATCAGTTCGTCATCGTTTTCATTGACGACATCCTGATCTACTCCCGAAGTAAGGAAGAACATGGCGATCACCTGCGACAAGTTCTAGGGACATTACGAAAGGAGAAACTTTACGCGAAGTTCTCGAAATGTGAATTTTGGATCCGAAGAGTCAAATTCTTAGGACACGTGGTAAGCGAAGAGGGAATCCACGTGGACCCATCCAAAATTAAAGCCATTGAGAACTGGTCAGCACCAAAGACGCCTACTGAAATTCGTCAATTTTTAGGTCTCGCTGGCTACTACCGCAGATTCATACAAAACTTCTCCCAAATAGAGAAACCTCTTACAACCCTGACCCAGAAAGGCGTGGCCTTTGACTGGGAAGAGAAACAAGAGAGAGCGTTCCAAACGCTCAAACGAGCCTTGTGCACCGCGCCAATACTATCCCTCCCCGAAGGGATAGAAGACTTCGTAGTCTATTGCGATGCATCAAATCAAGGGCTCGGGTGTGTTCTGATGCAGCGAGGTAAGGTCATCGCCTACGCCTCGAGACAGTTGAAGACACACGATATTAACTACACGACCCACGATCTTGAACTGGGAGCAGTGGTGTTTGCTTTGAAGATCTGGAGACATTACTTGTACGGAACGAAAATCACTATCTTTACCGACCACAAGAGTTTATAACACATTTTCGATCAGAAGGAGATCAACATGAGACAACGATGGTGGGTCGAGCTACTCAGTAACTACGAATGCGATATTCGTTATCATCCGGGTAAAGCCAACGTAGTAGCAGACACCCTAAGTCGGAAGGAATATTCTGGTCGCAAAGTCAAGTCATTATCAATAACAATCCATTCACACTTGTCTAAGCAAATTCAGGCGGCTCAACTTGAAGCCATGAAACCTGAAAATGTGACGGGTGAATCCCTTAGAGGAATGGACAAGAATTTAGAAGCCAAGGGTGATAGAGCCTTATATTTCATGAACCGGATCTGGACACCGAAATACGGTGGTTTCCGAGACTTGGTCATGACCGAGGCGCACAACACTCGGTATTCCGTCCACCCAGGTTCAGATAAGATGTATCTGGATCTTAAAAAGCTATACTGGTGGCCTAATATGAAAACAGAGATTGCTACCTTCGTAAGTAAATGCCTTACTTGCGCAAAGGTGAAGGTCGAGTACCAGAAGCCCTCTGGTTTATTGCAACAACCAGAGATTCCAGAATGGAAGTGGGAGCGGATCACTATGGATTTCATAACCAAGTTGGCCAAGACAACGGGTGGACTTGATACCATATGGGTCATCGTCGATAGATTGACCAAGTCTGCACACTTCCTGCCTATCAAAGAAACTGAAAAGATGGAGAAACTTACGAGAACATACATTAGGGAAATCGTACGGCTAGATGGTGTACCTATGTGCATTATCTCCGATAGGGATAGTAGGTTCACCTCGAGATTCTGGCAATCACTACAACATTCCCTAGGAACAAGGCTGGACATGAGCACCACTTATCATCCATAGACAGACGGACAGAGTGAGAGGACCATCCAAACACTGGAAGATATGTTGCGAGCCTGCGTGATTGACTTTGGGAAGGCATGGGATACTCATTTACCCCTTGTCGAGTTTTCGTATAATAACAGTTATCACACGAGCATCAAGGCTGCTCCATTAGAAGCCCTCTACGGCCGAAAGTGCAGATCCCCTCTGTGTTGGGCTGAGGTGAGTGATACCCAATTAGCCAGGGGGCAAGCTTCCGACAGTACTCTCACCGGTCCGGAGATCATTCGGGAAACGACAGAGAAAATCGTTCAGATTCGTGAACGATTGAAAGCCTCTAGAGACCGACAAAAGAGCTACGCTGATAAATGAAGAAAACCTTTGGAATTTCAGGTGGGAGACCGAGTCCTTCTCAAAGTCTCACCCTGGAAGGGCTTGATACGCTTCGGCAAGCGTGGGAAGCTTAATCCGAGGTACATAGGGCCTTTCGAGATTCTGGCAAGAGTCGGCCCCGTAGCTTACAAACTCGACCTACCCGACGCACTTCGTAACGTACATTCTACATTCCACGTATCTAACTTGAAAAAGTGTCTGGCTGCCGAGACTCTTGTAATCCCACTCGACGAGATCGAGATCAACGAGAGCCTCAACTTCGTGGAAAAACCGGTAGAGATCATGGACGGTGAGGTCAAGCAGACGAAGCAAAGCCGTATCCCTATCGTGAAGGTCCGCTGGAACGCCAAGCGAGGACCAGAATTCACTTGGGAACGCGAGGATCAGATGAAACTGAAATACTCTCATCTTTTCTCTTAATTGTTTGTAACTTCTTGTTTGCTTAAATTCTAATTTCGGGACAAAATTCCTTCTAACGGGGAGATGATGTGACAACCCGAAATTTCCATTTTGTACGAAAAATATCTATTCAATAGAAGCTAGTTCAGTTTCAGTGATTTTCAGACTTTTCCGAATAAGTTTGTGTACATTAGGGCTTACGTTTAAGGTGATATCAGGAGAGTGGATGCTCCTGGGTTTGTGAAACTTGAGCATTTCAAAACTTCATAAAGTCATAGTCCAATTTCGGAATAAAAATATTTTTGCCAAAAATATTTCAGGACTATAAATAGAATTCTGAACCAAATTATTCATTATTCACATTTCCAACTAGAGAAAAGCCAATTTCTCTCTCACGGATCTTCGGGTTTTCATCCCAAATCGTGAGTACACTTCTCTAGTTGTGTTATAATGTTTGTTTTATGCTTATTAACATAGATTACATGTCTAATATATGAGATCCGGGAGTTTACCGACCAAGAACGTTCTTGGGGAGTAAACTCCAAAATGGAGCTTTAAGGCTATCTAGTCCCAATTCTTTGTTAGGAAACTAGTTTAGCATAATATGTAGGATCATTTGAGGCTAGAAATCAATCAAGAACACCAAGTTTTAGGAGTTTACGGCCTAAGAAATTCTTGGACCGTAAACACCATTTTCAAGAGCTTAATGTGCCCTAATCATCCCTAAGGCTTTAGATTTTAACCCTCAAATACTTGTAGCTAAAATGGGGACTAAAACACATCAAAATCATCCCTAAAAGGGAGTTTACGGCCAAGAAATGCACTTGGGCCGTAAACTCCAAGTAAAGGCACCAAAGTGTGCCTAAGGTTCCCCTTAGCCTAAATCAGAAGCCTAGAAATTATCCTACTTGTGCAAGAGACTTGAAAGAATTAAAACATCCATCCCATGAGAGTTTACGGCCGTAAACTCTAAGGGATATGGTCTTTAGACCGTAAACTCCTCAAAGGAGTATTATCTATGCCCTAAACTACCCAAAGGATTAAACCACCAAGCTAGGCTTATTCTAGAATTTATTTAGCACCTTAAAACACCCAAAACCACCAAGAGTGGAGTTCACGGCCGTAAACTCAAGGGTTTACGACCATAAACTCCTTGTGTGGGGTTTGTTGGGTAGTAAACTCATATTCAAGGTCATTTGGTACATTAAACCCCTTTAGCCTTGTCCCGTAGCAACTTAGATGCAACCATTAGGACTTTTAACACTTATACAAAGTGTTTACATGTTCCTGAGTGTCCCAATTTATTTCATTAAGTTATTATTTGGCTAATTAGTTGTATATATGCTCATTATATGATAACTAGGCTCGTGCGTGTGAACAAGTCTTCGTTTGCCACCTAGCACGGTATCTGACACTACAATCCAAACCGCTCACCACAAGTGAGTTCATACCCCTTTAATTAACCTTTGAAATGATTTTAAATGTTTTAAATACTTTATGGGAGGGGGGATACAAGTTAAATACTTATAGTTATTGCATCAATCACATGTGATTACATCAATCACATGTGATTAATAACTAGGAAAACCAATGATTTTATCACTGTTCAAACTGTTTATCAAACTGTTTTACTTCAAAATGTTTTACAAACTCTTTTACTTATCAAATGCTATTATTTAAACTTTGTTTTACTTCTTATAAATTGCATGCCCATATATGTATAGATATATAAATAATGTTTAAAGGGCTTAGGAAGGCCATCCGCCCTATTTCCTTTTTCTCGATTTGGATGTGGTCTGGTGGGATTTCGGGTAACCATCCGAAGGTCGTTTCAATATTAATTATATATCAAATATACGTATATAGACATAAAAGTACTTCCATATTCATGCATACTAGACACATCATTAGTAAGTTACCATCGGGGTAACACAAGATCATACTACTACAACTTCTAGATCAATGAGTCAGTTCATTCATGAGTCTATACATTACATTACTTTTAGAACATATACAACTATACTAGAAAGAGATCATATACAACTATACTAGGAAGAGAACATATACAACTATAATAGGAGGAGAACATATACAACTATACTAGTAGGAGAACATATACAACTATACTAGGAAGAGAACATATACAACTATACTAGGAGGATAACATATACAACTATACTAGAACGAGAAACATTACACTACATATACAAGAATACGTTAACAATTATGATCCACTGGATCGGAGCATGCCTTAAATGTCATGGCCCGAGTTGTAGCCAGAATTCTCTTGGAGGGAGAGCGTGAGTTTGCATATAGATCTATACTGGATTGACTATCCTACACCTTGCTGCTAGCTACAGCCGGACCTGCAGGTCTGCGGGTGCCAAACGTCATTCCAGTATTACGACCATTCGTATGTCATTGTTACCAGTCGATAGTATGGTGCAATTATCACATTATACCTTAATATAAATCCGGTTTAAGGTAGTTAGTACAGCAGCAGTTCCTATAATACAAAACTACAGTACTACAATGATTTACCCATTACATATTTTTAGTGATAACCTCACTTAAACATTAATGTACAAACTATATTTCTTAAATGATAGTTACACTTGGGAAATTACACACTTTTACAAAAAAGGAGCATACAAAACAGTGAAGCCTTGGTAGAAGGCTACTTTAATAGAAAATATAGGTTTTTCTGAGAGATTGAAACTTTGACAAACACTTACGTACATTTTACAAACTTATACTTGAGACACGTTTAAACGTTTTGATAACAAACATCGACACTAAAATACTTATGAACTCACCAGCTTAATGCTGATAAACTCTTTCAAAATAACTTCTATTCTCAAGTCATCAGTAGACACGTACCGATGCCAACTTTTGAGAAGATGGAGCGCATTCAAGACTCATCATATTATTTTGATTAACATTATATTTTTGGTGTCTAAAACTGTATAGAACACACTTGTATTAAAATTATATATTTAATGCAATGGATGATGTTGTTTGCTTATTTACATTTACTGTGTTGTGATACCGTACATGACATCCTCCGCCCCAGAACGTTTCCGCCGTTCTTGGTTTTGGGGTGTGACAGATTGGTATCAGAGCATTGTTTATAGTGAATCAAGTATATCAACCCATAAAAGATATACTAAACTATAAACCCAGTAGGGATTAAAGCACTCTGACCAAGAGTCTATACTTTAAATATTAAAATATTTAATTAAGTATACTAGTTTGCATTCATACTAAAATCTGTGTCACAATGACAAGAACAAAAGTATTACGATTGTTAAATATCACAAGTGAGCTCGGGGATGTATGGTCAGTCCTGGGAATGGCATAGCCTGATCAACTATGCTGGTCCGAGGAGTGATTAGCATATGCCCTAGAATGTTTGTGATGTGTTAACAAGTCTAAAAACTTACCAACAATACCACAAGAAGATCAGTAGAACTTAAACTTAAAATACTATAGGTGTATTTTGTACTATTAGTTACATGTATACTATATGCTTATACCTCTCTTCTCGCGTAGATTTAAATGGCTGGATTCCATCACGGCGACCCGTACTTTCCAAATGAAGGCAATGCCGGGTGGATCGAAGAAGAGCCCGATGATGAGCATCCAATCTCGTTGGATGATCACCTCGCAGAAGGCTTTCCTGAAGGATCTGACTCCGAGCCTGAAGTCAACAACCTACCGCTAGTAGGTCAAGCCCCGAACAACAACCCCCGACCAGTTTTTCCAGGTCCTACTCCCTTGTGGGCAACCAACTTGAATCGCTGGAGTGATGAATAGGGTCAACCCTTATCATACTTTGGGGACCGAAGCTTTTACAACGATAGTGAAGGTGGCACTGCTGACCGAGCTTTGCCCGTCATTATCCGTAGAATAGTTCGTAATGCTGAGCAAGGTCAAGCAGCCATCGACCTGGTCATGGAGATTGATGCCAACTCAGGTGTCGACACAGTCCGCATCCACCCTCTTGAAGAAGACATGGAACGGACCCGGAGAACCAATGGAACCATGCAGCAGCAGCTGGCTGCCTCCCGAGCTGAAGTCTTGGAACTTCGAGCCTGCCAGAGGGCTAAGGAGCGACACCTTCAAGAGGTGTTTCGTCAAGTGTCAGACCTCAGGGCTTGCCCGAGGAATTCCCATCGCCGTTAGATGATGTCTAGTACATCTCTGTCTTTTGGTTAAGGAATAGCCTTTAACATCTGTTCTCTAAGTAGCACTTGTCTGTAAAATATTCCTAACTTTCAGTACTCTAATTAGGAATCCAAGAACTATCAAACTTATCTGGATGGTATGCTGTAAGACCTACTAGTAGGTCGATTTTCCCTGAACTTATTACATCAATAATACCAGTATTATTGAAATCTATCTAATATGTGGGAAAAATCTATACACTTGTGTTTTTCCTACTAATATTCCTTGTTGTACTCTCAAACGCTCATTCAACTGTTGGGCTATGGTTAGTTAGTCCATGTGTCACTCTCACGTTTCTTACAAATTGATTCTTACCATTTTTCTTATCTTTATAAACTTATAGCTGAAAGATGCCTCCTCGCAAATCTCCTAGGAATAACCCTACACCTCCACCACCTCCTCTGCCTCCAGTCATCGATACTGCAGCCCTGAATGCTGCCGTAGCTGCAGCAGTGGCAACTGCCATGGCTCAGTATCACTCATCTGATGCCAGCAGAGGTGGAACCCCTGTTGAATCAATCCTGGTTGAAACCCCTGTGCGCTCGAGAGAGTGCTCCTACAAGGATTTCACC
This sequence comes from Lactuca serriola, assembly GCF_051521515.1. NCBI lineage: Eukaryota > Viridiplantae > Streptophyta > Magnoliopsida > Asterales > Asteraceae > Lactuca > Lactuca serriola. The sequence goes on from NC_136411.1 coordinate 286,831,632, forward strand.
AATTGCAAGCCGAAGCCTTTCTATGGCACCGGCGGAGTCATTGCTCTCTCGCAATGGTTCGAGAAGACTGAATCAGTCTTCGAAATCTGTTCATGCCCTGCTGCGAGCAAAGTCAAATATGCCACATGCACCTTTGAAGGAAAGGCCCTGACGTGGTGGAACAGCCACGTTAAAGTTCTAACCCTCGTCATAGCCAACGACATGGGCTGGGAAACGATGAAAGACCTCATGATGGAGGAAAACTGCCCGTGGAGCGAAGTCCAGAAATTGGAACAGGAACTTTGGAACCTGACTATGAAGGGCACCAACGTAATCGCTTATACTGCCCGATTCAGCGAACTGGTGGCCCACTGCCCCAATATGGTTCCCACTGAAGGGAAAAAGATCGAGAAGTACATATGGGGGCTAGTGCCTCCGTATCAGGGGAATGTCCTAGCATCAAACCCCGCTACCTTTGACAGTGCCAAGCGATTGGCACAACGACTCATTGACCATGGAATCAAAACCCCTGCAACCACAACAACCCTAGCCATCCCGGAACCCTCCAAACCCGCTGACACCAAGCGAAAGTTTTAGGACGAAAAGAAGAAGCAGCAAGCTGCCAAAAAGCAGCAAATTGTGGCAGTGAATGCTGTAGTAACCCCTACTGCTGCTACTGCTCCGGGGAAACAGTATGCTGGAAGTTTGCCTAATTGCAACAAATGCAACTTCCACCACAACGACCCCTGCCGTGAAATGCAGTGCTCTAACTTCAACAGGAAAGGACACACCGTCCTTTTCTGTAAGTTCCCGACACAACCGATCACCCAAGTCCCTGGCTCTGGCGCGAGCCCGACCTGCTATGGATGTGGCGAAACAGGCCACTTTAAGAGGGACTGCCCCCAAGCGAAGAATGCTGGAGGAGTAGGGAGGGTACTAGCTATAGGCCACGGGGAAGCAGTTGCTGACCCGACAGTGGTGACTGGTACGTTCCTCCTCGATAACTCCTATGCATGCATTCTGTTCGATAGTGGAGCGGAGCGAAGCTTCGTAAACCATAAATTTGCTCGCATGCTTAAACAACAACCACACGCACTCAAAGAACTATTCACAGTAGAAATGGCTAATGGGAAAACTGAAAGTACGAATAGCATATACTTAGGTTGTACCCTAACTCTAGATAACCATTCATTCTCAATCGACCTCATGCCGGTCTCAATAAAAAGCTTCGACGTTATCATTGGCATGGATTGGTTAAGTCTTCATTGCGCCGACATCATGTGCTACGAGAAAGCAGTCCGTCTAAACCTCCCGTCTAACGAAACTCTTGTAGTCTACGACGACAAACCTGGTGCAAGTCTTCGTATTATATCAAGTATTCAAGCGCAGAAGTATCTGCGTAAAGAATACCACGCATTCCTTGCACACGTCGTCGACACGAGCCTCGAAATGAAAGAACTAAGGAACATCCCAGTAGTGAGCGACTTCCCCGACATTTTCCCAGAAGAACTACCTGGGTTACCTCCGCAACGACAGGTTGAGTTCAGAATCGACTTAGTCCCAGGATCTACCCCAGTAGCCAAGTCGCCCTACCGTTTTGCACCAGCTGAGATGTAGGAACTCTCTGGTCAACTTAACGAACAGCTCAGCAAGGGCTTTATAAGACCAAGTTTCTCACCTTGGGGAGCACCGGTCTTGTTCGTTAAGAAGAAAGACGGAACATTTCGTATGTGTATCGACTATAGGGAACTCAACAAACTGACGGTCAAACATCGTTACCCTCTGCCTCGCATAGACGATCTATTTGACCAACTGCAAGGGGCGAACTACTTTTCCAAAATTGATCTGAGATCCGGATATCACCAGTTACGAGTACTAGAGGAGGATGTGCCAAAGACAGCCTTCCGAACTCATTACGGACATTACGAGTTTGTGGTGATGCCATTCGGATTGACCAATGCGCCCGCAGTCTTCATGGATCTGATGAATGGAGTATGCTGACCTTACTTGGATCAGTTCGTCATCGTTTTCATTGACGACATCCTGATCTACTCCCGAAGTAAGGAAGAACATGGCGATCACCTGCGACAAGTTCTAGGGACATTACGAAAGGAGAAACTTTATGCGAAGTTCTCAAAATGTGAATTTTGGATCCAAAGAGTCGAATTCTTAGGACACGTGGTAAGCGAAAAGGGAATCCACGTGGACCCATCCAAAGTTAAAGCCATTGAGAACTGGTCAGCACCGAAGACGCCTACTGAAATTCGTCAATTTTTAGTTCTCGCTGGCTACTACCGCAGATTCATACAAAACTTCTCCCGAATAGAGAAACCTCTTACAACCCTGACCCAGAAAGGCGTGGTCTTTGACTGGGAAGAGAAACAAGAGAGAGCGTTCCAAACGCTCAAATGAGCCTTGTGCACCGCACCAATACTATCCCTCCCCGAAGGGATAGAAGACTTCGTAGTCTATTGTGATGCATCAAATCAAGGGCTCGGGTGTGTTCTGATGCAGCAAGGTAAGGTCATCGCCTACGCCTCGAGACAGTTGAAGACACACGAGATTAACTACACGACCCACGATCTTGAACTGGGAGCAGTGGTGTTTGCTTTGAAGATCTGGAGACATTACTTGTACGGAACGAAAAGCACTATCTTTACCGACCACAAGAGTTTACAACACATTTTCGATCAGAAGGAGCTCAACATGAGACAACGACGGTGGGTCGAGCTACTCAGTGACTACGAATGCGTTATTCGTTATCATCCGGGTAAAGCCAATGTAGTAGCAGACACCCTAAGTCGGAAGGAATATTCTGGTCGCAAAGTCAAGTCATTATCAATAACCATCCATTCACACTTGTCTAAGCAAATTCAGGCGGCTCAACTTGAAGCCATGAAACCTGAAAATGTGACGGGTGAATCCCTTAGAGGAATGGACAAGAATTTAGAAGCCAAGGGTGACGGAGCCTTATATTTCATGAACCGGATCTGGACACCGAAACACGGTGGTTTCCGAGACTTGGTCATGACCGAGGCGCACAACACTCGGTATTCCGTCCACCCAGGTTCAGATAAGATGTATCTGGATCTTAAAAAGCTATACTGGTGGCCTAATATGAAAGCAGAGATTGCTACCTTCGTAAGCAAATGCCTTACTTGCGCAAAGGTGAAGGTCAAGTACCAGAAGCCCTCTGGTTTATTGCAACAACCAGAGATTCCAGAATGGCAGTGGGAGCAGATCACTATGGATTTCATAACCAAGTTGGACAAGACAACGGGTGGACTTGATACCATATGGGTCATCGTCGATAGATTGACGAAGTCTGCACACTTCTTGCCTATCAAAGAAACTGACAAGATGGAGAAACTTATGAGAACATACATTAGGGAAATCGTACGGCTACATGGTGTACCTATGTGCATTATCTCCGATAGGGATAGTAGGTTCACCTCGAGATTCTGGCAATCACTAAAACATTCCCTAGGAACAAGGCGTGATTGACTTTGGGAAGGCATGGGATACTCATTTACCCCTTGTCGAGTTTTCCTATAATAACAGTTATCACCCGAGGTACATAGGGCCTTTCGAGATTCTTGCAAGAGTTGGCCCTGTAGCTTACAAACTCGACCTACCCGACGCACTTCGGAACATACATTCTACATTCCACGTATCTAACTTGAAAAAGTGTCTGTCCGACGAGACTCTTGTAATCCCACTCGACGAGATCGAGATCAACGAGAGCCTCAACTTCGTGGAAGAACCGGTAGAGATCATGGATGGTGAGGTCAAGCAGACGAAGCAAAGCCGTATCCCTATCGTGAAGGTCCGCTGGAACGCCAAGCGAGGACCGGAATTCACTTGGGAACGCGAGGATCAGATGAAACAGAAATACCCTCATCTTTTCGCTTAATTGTTTGTAACTTCTTGTTTGCTTCAATTCTAATTTCGGGACGCAATTCCTTCTAACGGGGGGATGATGTGACAACCCGAAATTTCCATTTTGTACGAACAATATCTATTCAATAGAAGCTAGTTCAGTTTCAGTGATTTTCAGACTTTTCCAAATAAGTTTGTGTACATTAGGGCTTATGTTTAAGGTGATATCAGGAGAGTGGATGCTCCTGGGTTTGTGAAACTTGAGCATTTCAAAACTTCATAAAGTCATAGTCCAATTCCGGAATAAAAATATTTTTGCCAAAAATATTTTAGGACTATAAATAGAATTCTGAACCAAATTATTCATTATTCAAATTTCCAACTAGAGAAAAGCCAATTTCTCTCTCACGGATCTTCGGGTTTTCATCCCAAATCGTGAGTACACTTCTCTAGTTGTGTTATAATGTTTGTTTTATGCTTATTAACATAGATTACATGTCTAATATATGAGATCCGGGAGTTTACCGCCCAAGAATGTTCTTGGGGAGTAAACTCCAAAATGGAGCTTGAAGGCTATCTAGTCCCAATTCTTTGTTAGGCAACTAGTTTAGCATAATATGAAGGATCATTTGAGGCTAGAAATCAATCAAGAACACCAATTTTTAGGAGTTTACGGCCCAAGAAATTCTTGGACCGTAAACACCATTTTCAAGGGCTTAATGTGCCCTAATCACCCCCTAAGGATTTAGACTTTAACCCTCAAATACTTGTAGCTAAAATGGGGACTAAAACACATCAAAATCATCCCTAAAAGGGAGTTTACGGCCAAGAAATGCTCTTGGGCCGTAAACTCCAAGTAAAGGCACCAAAGTGTGCCTAGGGTTCCCCTTAGCCTAAATCAAAAGCCTAGAAATTATCCTACTTGTGAAAGAGACTTGAAAGAATTAAAACATCCATCCCATGAGAGTTTACGACCATAAACTCTAAGGGATATGGTCTTTAGGCTGTAAACTGCTCAAAGGAGTATTATCTATGCCCTAAACTACCCAAAGGATTAAACCACCAAGCTAGGCTTATTCTATAATTTATTTAGCACCTTAAAACACCCAAAACCACCAAGAGTGGAGTTCATGGCCGTAAACTCAAGGGTTTATGACCATAAACTCCTTGTGTGGGGATTATTGGGTAGTAAACTCATATTCAAGGTCATTTGGTACATTAAACCCCTTTAGCCTTGTCCCGTAGCAACTTAGATGCAACCATTATGACCTTTAACACTTATACAAAGTGTTTACATGTTCCTGAGTGTCCCAACTTATTTCATTAAGTTATTATTTGGCTAATTAGTTATATATATGCTCATTATATGATAACTAGGCTCGTGCGTGTGAACAAGTCTCCGTTTGCCACCTAGCACGGTATCCGACACTACAATCCAAAGCGCTCACCACAAGTGAGTTCATACCCCTTTAATTAACCTTTGAAATGATTTTAAATGTTTTAAATACTTTATTAGGGGGGATACAAGTTAAATACTTATAGTTATTGCATCAATCACATGTGATTACATCAATCACATGTGATTAATAACTAGGAAAACCAATGATTTTATCACTATTCAAACTGTTTATTAAACTGTTTTACTTCAAAATGTTTTACAAACTATTTTACTTATCAAATGCTATTATTTAAACTTTGTTTTACTTCTTATAAATTGCATGCCCATATATGTATAGATATATAAATAATGTTTAAAGGGCTTAGGAAGGCCATCCGCCCTATTTCCTTTTTCTCGATTTGGATGTGGTCTGGTGGGATTTCGAGTAACCATCCGAAGGTCTGTTAGGGTTTAAATGTTGTAATAGTCGAAGTGTCAGTTAGATTGTTACGAAGTTTATTTTGTCTTCGTAAGAAGGGTCTTCGGATGTAATGTTATTTGTACTAAGGCATTATAAAGAGTAGTCTTAATGTCTAGTCCTTAGTATTGTTATGCTTTTGTTCTCCTATAAATAGGGGTCTGTACTAAGTGAGTAGAATAACTTTTAACTCGGCTTTTACAGATTATTCTTTGTACTCTGTAAAATTAAAAGCATAATATGAGCTGAACAAATATTATATTTACTCTCGTGTTCATCGTTATTCTTCTTTCTAAATTCATACTTGAATTGTTTTTAAACTCGATTACAAATCTCATCAATTGGTATCAGAGCAGGAATCCTTTCTGTGATCTGATTTTCATACGTTCAAAAAGATTTTTTAATCTACTGTTTGATTCAAAAAGTTTCCGTTCTTTTTGAGTGTGAAAAAATTCTGCTTGATCTCAATCTAGGATTTGATTCTGCAAAAATATTTGTAAATCGAGTGTTCTTTGTGTGATTCTGATTCGAAATATACAATTTGATTTCAATATTCTCTAAGTTTTTGTATCATCTTGAAGCTTTTGTCCGTACAATAATGGCATCATTCAATCTGAATTCGATGACATCATTTTCTCATTTGCTTAGATCATCCACAAAAATTCCGATGCTTATTCCAGAATATTATGATCAGTGGGCAGATCGTATGGAAGATTACTTGAACGGATTGGATGAAGAATTATGGAAATGCATCTCAGGAGAAATCAATCAACCTGCACAAGTTCAGCCAATCGGTATGTTTTCAAGCAGTTCGGAAGTCGATAATCAAACCAATCGTTTAAAACAACTGGAGAAGAAATGCAAGAGGGAATTAAGAGGTGCGTTGCCTCCTGTTGTGTACAATTATGTCAGAACATGCACAACAGCTAAAGAAATCTGGAACAATCTCAAAGACAAATTTCAAGGAAGTGAAAAGACGAAGATCACATCTGTGAAACAATGCTTGGTGGAACTCAAAGATTTCAAACAAAAAGAAAATGAGTCTATTGAAGCATACTATGATCGGTTCAAAGAGCTAATCTATCGTTGTAACCGTTATAGTATAATAAGGTCATAAATGGAGTACAATTTGATATTTGTAATGGGACTTCGAAAGGAGTGGAGGAGTGTGAGTATGATGGTGAAAAATCAACAGAGTTTTGATACTTCGAATTTGAATGACTTATACAATCAATTAAAATCTCATGAAAATGAAGTTAATGAAATAGCTGAGGAAGCGATAGCAAGTCTTGGTGGACCATTGGTACTTGTTTCGAAGGTTTCAGAAAGAGAGAATGAAAAATCGAAGTCTGATGAAGAAGAAGGTTTTCTGATGAATTCTGATGATGAGGCTGTTGCATTTTACTCAAACAATCGAGTAAAGAAAATTTTCAAGAAACCTTTTAATACAAAGATAAAGTCATCAGATTCGAAGGGTAGTTTTGAGAACAAAAATAAAGTGGATGAGAAGAAGAAAGAAGTGAAGACTGATTCGAAGAGTCAAATGGAGCAAATGAAGATGATGTTGAAAGGTGATACAGGGATTAATTGCCATTATTGCTATGGAGCAAATCACTTGGCAGTAGATTGCTTGTTGAGGAAGAAGGAGGAAAAGAAAAATAAAACAAAGGATGAAGCTTATTACACTGAGAAACTGGAGGAAGTAAAGTCGAAAGCAAAGAATTTGTCATTGGTGGCTCATGGAGAAACTGAATCGGATGACACATATCAAATATGGTCTTCGGGTTTAGATGATGAAGAGATGAAAAATCCATCACATGGAGCTATGTATGCAAAGATGGAAGAGGATTCAGATGAAGAACAGACTTACGAAGTGTGTGGGCAATGCTTCGTTTCTAAGTCTACTGATAGGTCACCCATGACTACCAAGGTACGTAACATTCTTGAATCTTTTAACATTCCAGTTTCTGCATATAATTCTGAATTAGTATCTTTTGATGAAACTGTTACTTATTTTGATTCAATTGTTGTGTCTGCTAGCAATGAAGTGAAAAGGTTAAGTGATCAATTACTAGAGACAAGAAAAAAAATTGGATTCAAAAGTCACTAGAATTGATTACTTAGAATTGCAAGTTTCGAATATTATGGAGGATAGGGAGAGTTTAGCAAAGGAAATAAACTTGTTATTAGCACAAAGAAATATTTTTTGTAATTCTGCGAAAAGATTGTATGGAAAATTAACTGAGTTACATCATTCGAGTGAAATAAGTAAGGAACAACATAGAAGATTACTACCATTTTTAGGTTATGATAGAGCTAAGGTAGACAGTATTTCATATGATTGTGAAAAAGAAATTTCTGATTTTAACAAAGTTCCAGATGATAGGTTTAGATTTGGAATTGCTAAAGTCGAAGATTATCTTGATGCTAATGATTTAGTAAAAAATGTAAATGAGACCTTATCTAAATCAGAACAACTTTGAATTTTGAAAAAGACTGAGAATTCTACATCTAATTGTGAAACTAATTTTGCTGATATTGAAGATAATTCTGATAATATTAGTGAAATTAGTGATTTAGAGGATGTAGATTGTTCTCAATTGTCTGTCATAAATGTAGCAAATTCTTTTAAAGGGAAAGAAAAATGTGAAGATTTATTCATAAAAATTGACACTGATGAACCCTCAACTTCGAAAGTTTGTGATATGGAGTTTATGGAAATACATGATAGTCAAACCGATGATAGTGATAATGAGGAAGAAAACACAAATTCGAAGGCAATTTAAAGGTTGAAAGAAATTGAAATTCCTCGAGTGGTGGTTGATCAAGTTTATTTAGATACACAAGAATTTGAGAAAATTCTTAGTGAAAAAGGTGCTCATTATCTTGAATCGAATACTGTTGTTTATCCAATCTTCAAATGCACTGATGATATTGTGTTCCCAAATCAAGTCTTCGTAACAACAGGTAATGTTGAAAATATAAAGCCTGAATTCAAAAAGATGGTTGAGAAAGACAATATGCAAACTTCAAATGAAGGATTCTTTTCGAATCAAAGCATAGTTGAAAACAATCTTACAAAGAACTCATAAATTTCAACATCAAAAACCAAAAAGAGTATGGGTTGAAAAGTCAAAAGTTGAAAAGAAGAAAGTTAACCCAACTGAAAATGTGTTTACAAAGCACAAATGTGTTAAAACAGATGTTAAAACAGTCAACAAAGCAATAAAATTAAATTCAAAAGAATTTAAAGCTCAAGTTGAAAATTTTTCAAAGGAAAATAATATTTCGAAACGTCAAGCGAGAAAAACAATTTTTTGGCAAACTATTGAATCATTAAATATGATATCAACAAATATTTCAAGAGGAAGAAAAGTTTTTAGAGAAAAATCAAAGTCTCAAAGTTTTGAAAAGAAAAATGATTCATTTTCAAATAAAAAAATAAAAGTTTCAAATAGAACAAAAACAACACTTCCAAGAAATTTTTTTCAGAAAAAGGTTGAAACACAAATTTCAAAATCGCAAATCAGTACATCTTATCATGAATCATATCTTTCAAAACCAAAAGTGGATTATGTTCCAAGTTCAGCAAAATGTTATAATCCTTTGAAGAAACAAGCTGACAAAGTCTCATATGCAAAGGGAATAACAACGAAAAGAAATATTGATCATTGGTTGGAAGGAAAAGGAAAAATATATCAATCAAGTAAGTTTTCGAAAGAACAGATACATGAGGCGTATGACAAGTATGCTAATCGTTCAACGAATGGTAGTTCGTCATCCAAAGAGTCAAATATTTCAGTTAAAGTTTGGCAGCCGGTCAAAAAGCAAAAAGGGAAGAATCACAAACTCAAAATGCGAAGGGTATAATTAATGAAAATTTGAAAATAATAAAAACTCATATATCTGACCCTTCGAATGAAAATGTTAAATTTATTGATAGTTTCAAAACAAAAGTTTGTGATTGGGTTAATGGTTGTACTTTACAATTGAAAAACAAACCTAATATGAATGGACCCAACAAGGCTTGGGTACCTAAATTTTTTCAATAATCTCAGGTACTTTGTGACGAGCAATATGATAACAAGTGGTATATTGATAGTGGTTGCTCACGTCACATGACTGGGAAGAAGGAAAAATTGCGTGATTTTCGAAGCCTAGAAAATGGAGGAGTGGTTAAGTTTGGCAATAATCACAAATGCAAAGTCAAGGGTTATGGAAAGATATCGAATGGAATTTTCACTGTCAACCGAGTTGCATTTGTTGAAGGTTTACAACACAATTTGATAAGTGTTTCACAACTTATTGTGGGCACTGGAAATCAAGTTCTTTTTAATGAAGAAGGCAGTGTCATTTCGAATGTTGAGACAAAGGAAGTTTTACTTAAGTCAAAACGAAAAGGTGATATGTTTACATTGGATATTGTTCCTATTGTAGGCAAACCTGCTGTGTGTTTACTTTCGAAGGCTACTGCCGATATTAGCTGGTTATGGCACATGAGGTTATCACATCTCAATTTTCGAAACATCAACAAACTTGTCGGACAAGATCTGGTAAGAGGTTTACCCATTCTTAAATATGATAATGACAGTTTGTGTGCAGCTTGTGAAGTAGGAAAACAACACAAACAAGGTCATCCTATCACAATGGATTCGAAGATTGTTGAACCTCTCGAACTCTTGCATATTGATTTATGTGGTCCTTCAACAGTTGCTACTCTTAACAAGAAAAGGTACATTTTAGTAATTGTAGATGATTTTTCAAGATTTACGTGGGTTTATTTTCTTAGGTTAAAATCCGAAGTTTCACAAATGATGATTGATTTTATCAAGAAAATGGAGGTTTCATTGAAGAAGTCAGTTCGAAAAATTAAAAGTGATCATGGAACCGAATTCAAAAATCGTCTTTTTGATTCATTTCTGGTGGAGAAAGGAATTTCACATAATTTTTCATCTCCTTATACACCACAACAAATGGTGTAGTTGAGAGAAGAAATCGATCATTATGTGAAGCTGCAAGAAAAATGTTGGCTTATTCGAATTTACCTCAATATCTTTGGGCTGAAGCTGTTTCAACTGCTTGTTTTACTCAAAATCGATCATTCATTCATAGACGGTTTAATGTTACTCCTTATGAAATAATCAATAATCGAAAACCTAATGTCAAATTTTTTCATGTTTTTGGATGTAGTTGTTTCATAATGAATCTTAAGGATAATCTTTCGAAGTTACAAACAAAAGCTGATGAAGGAATTTTCTTGGGATATTCACACAATTCTGTTGCTTATAGAGTGTTAAATAAGCGAACTCGCAAAGTGGAAGAAACTTTTAATTTGACATTTGATGATCATTACATTAAAAAGTCTAATCATCAATTTGCAAATTATCCTATTTTGCAAAATTCTTCAAATATAGATGATTCAATTGAAATGGATGATGTTAATTATGAATCGATTTTTGGTATTTCAGATCAAGCAATTGATGCAGAAAGAAATGCACCCGATAATCAAACATCAGAAAAGTCGAAGCATGACAATGATTCAATTTCGATTTTGAATCTAAACACAAATGAACAATCTGATGATCCAGTGGAGGGGGAGCACTTAGATTCAAATAGTTTTGTTGAGGGGGAGTGTTATAGTGAAAGTGATAACATGTCAACAAATGTTAATATTGAGGGGGAGCAAATTATTGAAGAAGAGCCGATCATTGAACCAGAGCAAAATATCGAAGCGGAGTCAATCATCGAGGGGGAGCCCATAATTGAGAAGGATCCAATTCTTGAAGAAGAACATTTTGATGATGCTGAAGATTCAATTTCCATAAATGGATCAGAAACAGATGTTATGTTCGAAGATTCACCTTTGGATTTTGATCCTAATTATCCACCATTGGATAAATGGACAAGAAATCATCCAAAAGATCAAATTCTTGGCGATCCACAAGCAGGTATAATGACAAGGGCACAACTTCATGCATGAAATGAGGTATTGAATAATCATCAAGAGTGATGCATGTTTAATGTTTTATTTCCAAAATCGAACCGAAGACAGTTAAGGTTGTAATGGAACACTCTGATTGGGTTGTTGCTATGCAAGCTGAATTGTCAGAATTCGAAAGAAACAAGGTTTGGAGATTAATTCCAAAACCTGTTGATGTGTCAATTGTTGGACTCAAATGGATTTATAAAAACAAAACTGACAAAGATGGAAACATTATTCGAAATAAGGCTAGACTTGTTGTTAAAGGATATTCTCAACAAGAAGGAATTGATTACGAAGAAACATTTGCCCCTGTCGCAAGACTCGAGGCTGTTCGTATTTTTCTGGCTTTTGCAGCTCATAAAGATTTCGATGTCTATCAAATGGATGTAAAATGTGCATTCTTAAACGGAGAACTCGAAGAAACGGTATATGTTGAACAACCACCAGGTTTTATAAATACAGAACATCCTGATCATGTTTATATTTTAGATAAAGCCGTATATGGGTTAAAACAAGCACCAAGAGCATGGTATGCAACTTTAACATCATTTTTGAAACAATCTAAATTTAAACAAGGATCAGTTGATCCCACTTTATTTCAAAAGAAAATTGGAAATCATCTGATGCTTGTTCAAATTTATGTTGATGATATAATTTTTGGCTCAACTGACCCTGCTTTATCTAAAGAATTCGAAGACCTGATGAAAAGCAAATTTGAAATGAGTATGATGGGCAAAATTAATAACTTTTTGGGTTTGAATATTCGTCAAAACAGGGAAGGCATTTCCATTAATCAGGAGAAATATACGAAGAATTTGTTAGAAAAGTTTGGAATGACGAATAGCACAAGGTTACGAATACCAATGGCATCGGGCATAAAGCTAACTCCTTCGTTAGATAAATCTGCTGTTGATATTAATCTATATCGAAGCATGATTGGGTCTTTATTGTATTTAACTACAAGTAGACCTGATATTATGTTTTCTGTTTGTAATTGTGCAAGGTATCAATCGAATCCACGTGAACCACATCTAACAGCAGTGAAGAATATTTTTCGATATTTGAAAGGAACTCCTTCGTTAGGTTTGTTGTATCCTTCGAAAACAGGGTTCTTTGTACAAGCTTATTCGGATGCGGATCTTGGAGGATGCAGTCTTGATCGTAAAAGTATAACTGGTGGGTGTCAATTACTAGATGGAAAGTTGGTCAGTTGGCAATCGAAGAAGCAAACATGTGTTTCAATATCTACAGCTGAAGCTGAATATGTTGCTGCAGCTGCGTGTACATCACAAATAATTTGGATTCAAAGTCAATTAAGAGATTATGCAATTAATATGAAAAAGATTCCTTTATATTTTGATTCACAAAGTGCAATAAGAATTTGTCATAATCCTGTGCAGCATTCGAAGACTAAGCACATTGCTCTTCGATATCATTTCATCAAAGATCATGTTGAAGATGGAAATATTGAAGTTCATTTTGTAAAAACAACGAAACAATTGGCAGATATTTTTACAAAGGCATTGGATGAAAAATCATTTCTTCATATCTTAGAAGGATTGGGTATGATTAATGGAAATTCACTTCTATGTGATAAAAGCGAAGAGTGATGGGTCTGAATCATTTGGTGTAAGGACGGAAAGGGTGATTCAGTGTTCAGAGGTTACTGTTCATGGTCAACACTTCGAATGCTTCGCATTCGGAAGATTTATTCCTTGTTGAAATACATAATCAGAGATTACTGTTCAAGTCAACGCTTCGAATGCTTCGTATTTGTACACATTTCAACTAAGGTTAGAGTTTTAGTTTGTTTAATATTTTTTTATATGAAAAACCTGAAAAATCAAAAATATTTTCTTTTATTGAAAAATTAACAATCCAAAAAGATTTTGTTTTGGTTTGTTTTTAATTTTTTTGAAAAAATTCAAAAATACCAAAAATATTTTTTGTTCTCTTTGGTTTTAACATGTGTATTGTGAGTTTTGTCAAGTTTCAAATACGAAGGATTCATGTGTTTGGTTTCTATGGAAAGGTATGATCTCGATACACTTTGGATTAGTTAGGATGTCCCTAGAAGCATGCTGATGCATGTTGTCTCAAGCCTCGTATGATTCTATGTATGGGAAATGAAAGCCTTGATGAAATTATCTCATGAAAATTTCTTCCAAACAAGGCATGTATTTGCATAAATCAACAAGAGCTACCTTACTCTTCTCAAATGAGTTAATAGTTTTATGTTTTGTCCATTATAACAGAGGTACACTTCGATTCTTATCCAATCTTTTTATACCAAACAATTCTTACATTCCAAATTTTCGAAGCCATTTGTCCTTGAGGTCTTTGATCAAACCAATCAAAACCTAGAAAAATCACAAGTCTGTGTTTATGATCTAACATCATGAGTCCGTGATGGAAGTGAAACCCAAAATATCATAAACCTTAAGGAATAGACGGGGAACCATGTTCCAGATCTTACGAAGCATTTGTTTCACTACCTTTTATACTCAAAATCATATTCATTTCTTTTGAGTGATCTTAATCAAACATTCGAAAACTACGATGTTTGTTCCCAACAAGATCCAGCATAATTTTTTTTTTATGAATATGATTTATGTGTGAGTATATTTTCAAAATTCTAGTTACTTTGAATATCATTAGCAACCAAGTTGTCACTGACTACATTGGTTCTACAACTAATTTTGTTTACAATTTATCACCTTATGTTAAGGTTGATATGTAACGAAATTTTCGAAGCCACCCATTTGCCTTATAAAAGAAACCCTTCGAAACTTCTCTACAAGTTATCAATTGTAATTCATGGGAAACCAAACAAGCTATTAATTATCTCTCTTGATAATTTTCGAAGATATTTTTGCCTGGGATTAAACTGTTTTTGTGTCAAAATAAATTTTTGACATCACAAGTTTTCAAAAAAGAAAATTTCTTTGTTTCTCATCTAATTTCTTTTGGAACACAACACACACGAAATCCTTGAGGTTTGAGTAACACCAACTTAAACTAACGATTTCGAAATTCTGGCATATGACTTCGCTTTTGAAACCTCAAAGTGAAAGAGCCTGACCTCTATTCCGAAGGCATCCGACGGTTACAATTCTTTTGGGGAATATCAAACAGTCTTGTTTCTTGATGACGCATGGTGTATGATAAGCGTGTAAGGCGTGTTGATAGTTACAATTGTTACTTTTTGATGAGTACATTCCGTATTTCAAGGTGCCATGTCAGCAAGCATTTATTGTATCCCGCTTCAAATTCAAAATTCTAGGGTTACATATAAAAGGGCAAATCAGAACTCAATAACACTTTATGCGATCAAACCTTCTGTAACACAAAATTCTCTTTGCAATTCATCTTCTTCAAACGTTCTTTGCTCTAATCATCAACAATGGCGACTACTTCATCACCAACCATAGACGAAATAATTAGCGTTCCGATTCTAAAGATCCAGGGTTCCAACTACCAAGTAGAATCGGATTTGTCAAAGTATCCGGAAGAACTTCAAATGCTTGTGGTTGCTTTACAGAATTCAGTTCTGTCTAAAGCAATGTTTGATTCCTTTGCTGCTCTGATGTCTTGGCTATCAAAGGCGGGTTCTACTGCATCATACAACAAGGAGACAGGTTGCGTGGAATTCACAATGCTGAATGATATGAGAATTAGGGTCTCCAAGCGTTTATTTTGCAAGATTTTGGGAATTCCAAATTCTGGTCCTGATGATGAACTTTCTTCTTCTCAAGTGGTGTTCATGTTCAACGAGATGGGCCATCAACCTCCTTTAACGCGTATCAGTGATTTCAAGAAGTCGGGGTTACCTACAATATGGAATTTTTTGTTTGGCATCTTCCTTCGATGTCTTACTGGAAGAACTGTGGGTGTTGATAAAGGAAGGATGGAGGTGTATGCAATGGTAGCTGGATTGTATTACGATCTGCAAGTAGAGTACTCTGAACAATTATGGATAGAGTTCTTAACTAGCATTTCGAAGACGAGTGCTAAGCAGGGGATTTCTTGTGCACGATATTGGAGTCTGATAGTACAATATGTCTATCAGAAGGAGATAATCGAAGTTCCGGAATACGAAGAAAAAGCGTTTTTTCACATGTATGATAGTCCGAAGGAGGTGCATGATTATCCGGCTATCTTTACAACAATTGCTCGCATTTCGGATGCAATGCTCAAGAAGGTGGATCCAACTAACGATGTGTTGGTGTCATATTTGCAATCCATTGACACAATCGTCGTTACTGGTATGTTACAGCACGAAGAGAAGAAGAAGTTGAAGAAATCAAAGAAGACAGAGGGTGGGTCTTCGGAAACAGGGGTGAAAGCAGAACCAAAGAATCAAGAGCCAATAGTTACATCTGGTACTGTCGAAGAGGTGTGTCCAATTTTAATCTCAGTAGTTGATACACCAGTAAGCGAAGCGTCTCCATCAAAAGAAACGATTCCTTCGAAGACGGGTGTTTTTCGATGTATCAAAATCAAGAGAAAATCTCAGTTGGTGAAGAAAACACAGGTTACACATCAAGGGGTCACAGTTAGAGAAATTCCAGCTCCGGTGTCTCCATCTTCTAAGAAACGAAGGGCTGAAGATATGGCAAAATTTTTGAAGAAAACCCAACGAATCGAAGAAGTAGATCAAGTTCCTGAGACACCCGAAGATGAAATTCCTAAAGCAGTAGATATCAGTCAGACTACTGATATTTCGAAGCCTGCTGATGTGAAGCTTATTGAACCAACTTCTTTACCTCAGGTTACATCCACAACTGATTGTCCAACATTTCAATCAATTATGGATCAACCATTTACTACTATCTTCTCAACTCAATCAACTGATCCACCCAATCCATCCTCACCTATTGCTGAAACCATGGTTGTTGATGATGAAACTGATAACGAAGGCTTTGGAGGAACGTTCGAAGCTCTTCATTTTGATAACGCTGAAGAAATTTTTTCTGATCATATGCTGATGACCATGAAGCAGTTCAAGATTTTGAATTCGAAATTGAATTCTATCTTGCAATCTCAAGCAGATGTGGGAAGTACTGGAGTTACCATCATGGAAGTTGATTCCATAATGAAGGAAATGGAAGGCAGGGTTATTTCGAAGGCATCAGGATTAATTCGTGATTCTGAAAGACGAGTTCTTTAGAAGACTGATCAGAAGGATAGTTCTACAGAGAATCGAATCAATTCCCTGAGGTCTGATTTTATGAAGGAGTTGAAGGATTTGAAAATTGTTACGAAGGAGCGTCATGTGCTCTTCGTACAAGAAGTTAAGAAGGTACGTGAAGATGTTAACATGCAAATTCGCGAACTTCATGAAGACATGACGAAGGAGGTTCAGAATATTCAGCAAGGGTATGAATCAGCACATCAGAAGATCGACATTATTTGTGATGCGGTTGTTCAATGTGTTAAAAGGTTCGAGCAGATGAATCCTCAGATGATCTCTCTTTTTGCCAAAGAAGAACGAAATTTTTGAGAGTTGGTCAAATTGTTGAAAGAACTCCAAGACCTGTCTTCGAAATCTTCCTCCCCAATTGTTTCTCAAGAATTTCTTTCTCAAAAATTTACACATTTCGAAGCCATCTTACACAAACACCTTGCTCCATTACTTCGTATTTCAAGCCTTTTACCAAACGTATCAGATGCCCCACCTGCTATCACAGGGGTGCAAGGGGGAGAAAAGGTTGGTCATACAAAGGCTGGGGAACATGTGAAAACAACTGAAGATACGAAGGTTGTAGGAAAAGTGTATCCTTCGAAAGTGGTTGTAAAGCCAACTGTTGTTTCAGCTGCTCCAATCATGTCGACTGTGACTACAACAGTTCCAATTTCAAAACCTATATCAAAAGGTATTGTAATTGAGAAACAGAGTGATGTATCTTCGTCAAAGAATATAGCTCCTTCAAATGTTAAAGACAAGGGAAAAGGAGTTATGGTTGAGAAGTCTAATAAAGAGAAGAAAGCTGAGGTGGCCGCTGAGGTTGAGAGAATGAGGCATGTTCAAGGTATAATGAGACAAAGAGCTTTGGATGGTTCGAATGTTGATAAGGGTGATCCTTCGAAAGTTTTCAATTACGAAACAATAGAATCAAGGGTGATGTTTGATCACATGTATTCTTTTGAAAAGATTCCGAAGAAGAGCTTTGTGGTGACGAACACAGATTTTGGTCAACTTGATTTTCCAATCAATGAAATGATGTTCGTTATGCGACAGTTCAAGGCTAAAACAAAAACAATGGAAATTGAAGAGGGAAAGAAGATGAAGATAAGATTTCATGCTGTATTAGCAAAGGCTCAAGAAGAAGTATGGTTCTTGGAGAAGATCAAGAAGGTGATATCTATAAAAAGGATGTCATTTTCGAAGGGAAGTTTCAAAATTTGAAGTACATTGTGGCAAGAGCAAGTGGAAAGTTACAAGAATTTACTGTGGCAGACTTTCCTTTGATGAACACTTATGATCTCATCAAAATTGCCTTGATGCTTAAAGACAAGTCATTTTCTTATCTCCAAGAAACAGAATCAGATGTTTTCAGTCTTGGGTGTAAGCACATAAAAATATTTTTAGAGAATTATTTTGAGTGCTTAGCTCAAACAGATGTCAAACTTGCTACTGTCAAAGGGTTCGACATAACTGCACCAATGGCACCTTCGAAGAAGCAGAATGAGTTGAAAAAGTACGAAGACGGTGAAATATGTTTAAAGCCATTGAGGATTGTTTTTGCAGGAAAAGACAAAGCTGGAAGAGCTAAAAGGTTCTTATTTCAAACTTCCGAAGTGGAGAGATACACAAATTCACAATATACAAACTTAATTGTTCGTATGAATCATTGCAAGAAGAACTCGGAAGGAGACAAGAAAGAGATAAAGAAAGTTATCTCTTGGTACATGGAAATCCAAAGAGTGCTGATGTATGTCGTTCAATCACTGACGTCTTGAGGACTTCGAACTTTATTCCAAAGGGGGAGATTGTTAGGGTTTAAATGTTGTAATAGTCGAAGTGTCAGTTAGATTGTTACGAAGTTTATTTTGTCTTCGTAAGAAGGGTCTTTGGATGTAATGTTATTTGTACTAAGGCATTATAAAGAGTAGTCTTAATGTCTAGTCCTTAGTATTGTTATGCTTTTGTTCTCCTATAAATAGGGGTCTGTGCTAAGTGAGTAGAAGAACTTTTAACTCAGCTTTTACAGATTATTCTTTGTACTCTGTAAAATCAAAAGCATAATATGAGCTGAACAAATATTATATTTACTCTCGTGTTCATCGTTATTCTTCTTTCTAAATTCATACTTGAATTGTTTTTAAACTCGATTACAAATCTCATCAAGGTCGTTTCAATATGAATTATATATCAAATATACATATATAGACATAAAAGTACTTCCATATTGATGCGTACTAGACACATCATTAGTAAGTTACCATCGGGGTAACACAGGATCATACTACTACAAATTCTAGATCAATGAGTCAGTTCATTCATGAGTCTATACATTACATTACTTCTAGGACATATACAACTATACTAGAAAGAGAACATATACAACTATACTAGAAAGAGAACATATCCAACTATACTAGGAAGAGAACATATACAACTATACTAGGAGGAGAACATATACAACTATACTAGGAAGAGAACATATACAACTATACTAGAACGAGAAACATTACACTACATATATAAGAATACGTTAACAATTGTGATCCACTGGATCGGAGCATGCCTTAAATGTCATGGCCCGAGTTGTAGGCATAATTCTCTTGGAGGGAGAGCGTGAGTTTGCATATAGATCTATACTGGATTGACTATCCTACACCTTGCTGCTAGCTACAGCCGGACCTGCAGGTCTGCGGGTGCCAAACGTCATTCCGTTATTACGACCATTCGTATGTCGTTGTTACTAGTCGATAGTATGGTGCAATTATCACATTATACCTTAATATAAATCCGGTTTAAGGTAGTTAGTACAAAAGTAGTTCCTATAATACAAAACTATAGTACTACAATGATTTACCCATTACATATGTTTAGTGATAACCTCACTTAAACATTAATGTACAAACTATATTAGTTAAATAATAGTTACACTTGGGAAATTACACACTTTTACAACAAACGAGCAGACAAAACAGTGAAGCCTTGGTAGAAGGCTACTTTAATAGAAAATATAGGTTTTTCTGAGAGATTCAAACTTTTACAAACAGTTACATACATTTTACAAACTTATACTTGAGACACGTTCAAACGTTTTAATAACAAACATCGACACTAAAATACTTATGAACTCACCAGCTTAATGCTGATAAACTCTTTCAAAATAACTTGTATTCTCAGGTCATCAGTAGACAGGTACCGATGCCAGCTTTTGAGAAGATGGAGCGCATTGAAGACTCATCATATTATTTTGATTAACATTATATTTTTGGTGTCTAAAACTGTACAGAACACGCTTGTATTAAAATTATATATTTAATGCAATGGATGATGTTCTTTGCTTATTTACATTTACTGTGTTGTCATACTGTACATGACGTCCTACGCCCCAGAACGTTTCCGCCGTTCTTGGTTTTGGGGTGTGACATTCTTCATTTTCTCCAGGGATTTGTATTTGTTCTTGAAGAAGATGAAGATTGGTGATGTTCTTGGGAGTGTTTCTAGGAAGTGTTACAAGTTAACAAAATGAACACACACCCTTTTACACACAAACTCATGTATACATACATGAGTAAGAAATATCTTCATGCACTTGAGTTTAAGTGAAAGAGTTTGCTGCAAGTTGTGGTAGAATAGGAGGCAAAAACATGGGTCTTCATTTAGCTTCTCATTTCCATGATTTGTTGACTTTTCCTTTGTTTTGACTTCTCAACATAACATTTCTATATATAATACATATATACATATATATAATACATCCATATATATAATACACATATACATGTATAATACATATATATATATATATATATATATATATATTGTTGAACTGTTCAGTCACAAGGCTAATTTTTCTCGTCTATGTGTTTTCTGTCATTCACGTGTTTTCGTAACGACTGGTCGATATTTGTTCTCTTGGAATGAATGGTCGATATTGGGACTCTTGGAACGATTGATCGATATTTGTTCTTTGAATGACTGGTCGATATTGGGACTCTTGGAACGACTGTCAATATTTGTTCAAAGATCAATCTGGCATTGGATAACTAACAAAAAGTTCATTTAAAGCTCGGTTTTATGTAAAACAAGTTATTTACAAAAGGGTACAAAATACATGAGTTTATGTATTTGTATTTGAGGTATTTTTGGGTAAAAACATGCACACGGGTCGTGTAAGATAAGGCACAAGTGACGCGGGTCGTGTAGGAAGGTTTAGGAGGGTTTTGGATGGTTTTCTTGATAATGATGCTGAACACGGGCCGTGTTGGATTTAGGCTTGGTTTGAACACGGGCCGTGTTGAAGTATAGAGGCAAACAGAAGAGTACACAGGCCGTGTCTGGTATAAGGCATGCTAAATACGGGTCGTGTTCACGCAGCTGTCAATTTCGGGATTTTTGTGATTTGAAGGTAAGTTTTGTTTGTGATGTTTTCGCTAAGGTAATGGTGTTATGGTGTTTTGAGGATGTTTTCAAGGTTGTTTAGAGGTTGGAAGGAGGTTGATATAAGGTGGTGATGGTGATGAAATTTCTATGAAGATGATGATGAATAGTGATGGGTTTTGTGGTTGATCTTGATGCAGAAGGTTTTGGGTTGTTTCATGGTTGTGTTTTGGTGTATTTATGTAAGGAAAGTGTTTGGTGGTGTATGGTGAGCTAAACAAAGGTAGTGAAGCTGAAGAACCTTGAGTTTCAATGAAGAAAATGAAGATGGTTGATGGTGTTCTTCATTTCATTGTTGATGATCTTGATGTTCTTCACTTCATTGTTGTTTGATCTTGGTGTTCTTCATTTTCTCCAGGGATTTGTCTTTGTTCTTGAAGAAGATGAAGATTCGTGATGTTCTTGGGAGTGTTTCTAGGAAGTGGTACAAGTTAACAAAATGAACACACACCCTTTTACACACAAACTCACGTATACATATATGAGTAAGAAATATCTTCATGCACTTGAGTTTAAGTGAAAGAGTTAGCTGCAAGTTGTGGTAGAATAGGAGGCAAAAACGTGGGTCTTCATTTAGCTTCTCATTTCCATGCTTTGTTGACTTTTCCTTTGTTTTGACTTTTCAACACAACATATCTATATATAATACATATATACATATATAATACATACATATATATAATACATATATACATGTATAATATATATATATATATATATATATATTGTTGAATTGTTCAGTCACAAGGCTAATTTTTCTCGTCTATGTGTTTTTTGTCATTCACGTGCTTTCGTATTTTCCGTTTTGATCATGCATTCATGCAACCTGAAATAACTGATAATATTTGTTATATAATACAAAAATAGTTCATCTTATTTCAGTGATGGTCACATACAAGGTCACATACAAAAACATTTATCAACATAGACCTCTTTCCTTTCTTAATGCCCAAGGCATTTGGAAAAATTTAGAAAGGATGTATATAGCACATGTAATCGATCCTATATCCGAAGCATATGGGACGCGATTCATGATGTCTCACATAAGGACTAAACTAGTCTTTTGCTATAATATTTCCATTTCAATTTCCCAAGTTCTCATAATTCAGATTATGAAATGGGATGTCGTAATCATAATCGGATTTTAGAATGCAAATAATGGACCCATATATAGAATTTCCTTATGTTGAGCCATTCCAACATGAAAATCATATATATCCTTGACTAATTACGATTATAATCTAAATCTAAGCTTTGAGATTTGAGATGAAGTATAATTTCCTCTCCCTTAATTATAGTAAAACAACTTTTTCCCAATTGAAACCTTTTGTTTTCTATAAATAACATTGCTAGCTTGCAACCTTTATCATAATTATCATGCTCCCACTAACATGATGATTATTAGCATAACATTTATGCTCCCACTAGCTTTGACATGTACTCAGAAATCAGCTGGACTTCTAGAAATCAAGAACTTATTGACTTTCTTACCAAAGTTTAGATTTATGATACTAGATTGCTTTGATAAAACTTTATAAATATCATACACCTTATCTTAGATAACTCACAGGTGTGTCTAAACAATTTTAAGAACTATGAAAAGGGATGCTGTAATCATAGTCTCGATTGTTTAGACCTTTGCCACTTCTCACAAGTCCATGTTAGTGTGCTAGTTAACCACACATGATCAACTAACGACTTTGAGAATGCAAATATCACAATTGCTATCTAGCTAAAATCTACTTAGTGAAAGTGTTTCCTCACCATCATTTTCATGAATCAGAGAGAAACCTTATGACACTTAGATTTAATAGTGTATGTGTTCTTATCCATGTGAATTGTCAAAACCAGAGTCACAAGACAAGGATAATGACAAATTCAAACTCATATGGATTGAACTCAATCTTAATTTCTGGCCACCTGGCAGCTCAAGGGCCTACCATTGTTTCCAAGTTGTTGTGCAACCAATTGAGAACTCTAAGAACTCATATGCGAAGCCAACTTAACTGGAATGGGCACATAATATGTAAACACGATAGGTTATAAACCTCAAGTCGTGTGCTAGTGAATAACTTTAGGTTTTACTCTTGATTAGTTCTTGAGACTTTCAAGACCTTTAAGACTCCCTCTGTCCTCTTGACATATAAGACTTCCTTGTCAGATATTCAAGAGATAGTGTGGATTCTAGTCAAGACAAACACTTCTCACATTTGGCCTTAGTTGGTCTTTGTTTTATCCAAAACATCACAACTTACCAATTTCAAATGTACAAGAGTAGAAACTTTTACTATTACATTAGACAAGTGTTTTTTTTATGACATGCCACTCAATTTACAATCTTGGAGTATGACTATAAGAATTGTTTTCGAATGAAATATGACTCATCTTCTTGATTTAACCATTTCAACAATTCATAGCTCCTCTTCTTAGCTATCAAAATACACTTAGAGGATCAATTGTGATAAGGTCTCAAAATCATTAAGATGGTCTTAAAACATGATACTAAAGTACTCTCCCATCTTTTCAGATTTGAGAAACTTTTATCTTTCTGCCATAATTTGATTCTTCTTATTCGCTCTGCCATACATCAAAAATTTTGTAATGTATCAGAATTACACTTAAACGTGTAAGACTAACCATATTTACTAAACTTTAGTAAATCATGACGAATAGTCTTATCAATCTTTTGTGGTGGACTTAATCAGTGCACAAGAATGTGTACTTGATCCCTTAGTCCTTTACTTGACTCACACATCCACGTGAACAAGTAATTAATCTTAATTTTCCAATGCTTGAAAGTTCTCATTCATCATACTATACAACTTGCATGATTCCAAGTTTCGGTCCAATTGAAACTTGGGTGATGAGAATCTTTCCTTATTTGGTAAATTTAGACACTACCACAAATGAAAGAATCAAATTCATATTTCCACTCTTGCTCTTAATGGAATCTTATAAGCAACAAAAATTTTAACAAATGCCATTGTAAGGATATTTTTAAAATAAATAAAATCAAAAATTTTCCTTTTATTTTAAAACTTTGCGGAAAAACTATCCTTACAATGCAAAAGCACATGAAAAATTTGTTGTTATCTATTCCTAAGCAATATATCATAACTCCTAAGAAGTAGCTCAAGAATCCGATCTTCAAACTATGCGATAGAAATCCATCTACGCGATCAGATTCAACATATTCTTTCTTTAAGTTTCTTCACGTTTTCTTTGATTCTTAAAACATCACCATGTGACCCAGTCACATCATGTATCATGAATCTCAGAATAGAAACTTAGCACAGTTAGATAGTGGACTTTACCTGAAGTAGAGTCAAACTTATTGACTTTAACATCCTTAGGTAAATTTGGCTGCTTGGTAATCAATTCCCCTTTCTTTGGCAATGGACCCTTGATAATAGGACTATCTCAGACTTAGCCTTTCTCTTTACCATTTGGTAAACCGAGTTGACTATGGCCGATCCCTCTCCATTGGGAAGAGAGAGCTTTACTGGATATCCAATGTCATCATTGTCAATGTCCATAAAGTTTTAGGAAGTTGTTCTTAGTAAATAGATAAGATCATTAAGGGTCTTGTCATAGTGTGTTTCATAGGAGTCCCAAAAGAACTCACTATGTGACTTAGAAAGTGATTGATCATCAACTTCCTCTAGACTTTGACACCCAACTCTCCCGGCTTGTCAATATGTGACTACATCTCCAAGATGTGGTCACACCTACACCTTGCCTTGCCAATAGGGCTTGACTGACCTTGAACTTGTGGGTTAGGGAGAATAATTGGAGGAGGTGGAGGAAGTATGAAGTTCCAAGAGATTTTAGGAAGATCATAGGTGTCTCAATTAGACGTCTTTTTGGGAGATATTGAAGATAGTTGATTTAAAGTCCCTAATATTACATCCAATATAAAATATTAAGGCTAGGACCCAACATAATACTTTTATAACTAGGAAGAGGGATGCCGCAATCCAAGCTATAGAATATTTGAAGGAAGGCGAATGGCGATTCACTAATTTCCACCATGAAAACGAAATATATTATTAGGTTTTAATTGGTTTTTAAAACTCCTAGATCTTTGAGATTCATTGAACTTTTCAATGGCTTGTTTCAATCTCGATTGTGCCCTTCAGGTTTTGTGACCGGGATGCCGAGGATCACAAAACAAGGTGTGAAGTAACCATGCAAATATATTTGGTAACCTCAAGTGTTTACCCCTTAATCGATGTGCCGGTTAACCACACACACTACATCGATACTATGATAAACATTAAGTTACCCTTTGCCTACCTTGTTAAATACGAGTTAGTGTGTCGGTTAACCACACATGCTCCACTAACCGACATAAACAAAGTGCAAACTGTAATTTCATGGATTAGCACCTTATTCACTTTTTCCTAAGTAACTAAGATTGGGTATTTGTAAAAGGTTTAGTTACTTAGTATTTATCATTAATACTTTTATTGAAGGGAGAATTCTAGTCCTTGTCCTACCTGTTCGGCTAACGACCCTCCACCGGTCAAGGAAGCGGTGGGTGAGAGTGGACACTCATTAAACTTCCATTTTATAGGCAGTAACCTTATACCCCCCTTATAGAACGGCTTTGTGAATGAAACCTACTAACGGTAAGACTGACTTTACTCTTATACATATATATATATATATATATATATATATATATATATATATATATATATATATATATATTTATTTATTTATATATTATTAACTTATAATATTATAAAGTATAAGGGTTTAATTTTAATTTTTAAAATTCTAAGGGCTAACTTGGAATTAAAGTATTCATAAGTGAAAACTTTTCAAATTTCAAAACTTGAGGGCAAGTTTTTGAAACTATTCAAAACTAATTAATTTCCATAACTTATGTGTTTATAGTAGTTTTAATCCAAAAACTCTTCAAGTTCCATAACTTGAGGACAAGTTATGGAAGACTTTAAACTAATAAAAGAATGTAACTTTTCTTTATTTTGTAACTTATGGAATTAATTAAGGTTACAAATTTTATTACTTAATGAAGTGACTCTTGAACCTCCATAACTTGAGGACAAGACTCTTCATTTTTTGTAACCATTGCCAACTTTTATGAGTTTTATGAAACTTAAATGTGACCTTTCATGTGACTTGAGGACAAGTTACACAAACACACTTTAGAATCATCTCTTAGATTAAAATGGATTGAAAACATATAATCAATTAACTTGTCTATTAATCTAAGCAACTCATATGAACAAAGATAATTCACATCAAACTTTTTCATGTAATTAGCATAACTTTTTAAACTAATACAAAACATCAATATATTGACAATTATCTTTGAAATTGGATTAGCATGAACATTACCACATCAAAAACAAGTTTATAAGTTCAAAAACAGCTTAGGGTAATGTTCCTATACAATTCCAGCCAAAACAACAAACAACAAGCTGTCAACACCCAAAAATCGTCGAATTCCTTGTGAAACTCGTCGAGTTCATGATCAAAATGATGAACTCGTCGAGTTTTTTTGCATAAACTCGTTGAGTTTTATGGTCTGGATAGATTAGACTTTGGAAAAACACATTTGTATCGAGTATAAGAGAAAACAAGCATAGGCTCTGATACCACTGTTGGGTTTTGAGCATTCTAACACTCCTAAGTGTACATGCAACCCTAAAAAACCTTGGATCTATGTTTTCTCTATTATACATGCAAATATGAACTTTCCAAGTTATTCATCCTAACTAGCATAATAACATTGCTTCATATGAATATATATTAAGTTAGAATTACATACCTATTTGATGTAGAATGTCTTCATGAAGCTTGAGTGCCTAGTGCCCCAAGTGTGACACCTCAAATGGTTCACACAACACCAAATGCACATGGAATGACTTGAGAGAAATGGAACACTTCATGAAAATCGGCTAGCCCTTTATCTCTCACATAGTGGCCGATTTTTCCAAAGAATATGATCTTTATCTAGTGTCACAATTAGGGTAAACCCTAATTGTCATGACTTTCCATTTCCTTGGGTCCATGGGTTCAAATACACCATGGAGCATCCTATGGGTTTTAGCCCAACTTGATAATCCATGGAGTCTTAGCCCACTATACAAGTATGGATGATTTACACAATCAACTCATATATTTAATTAGTATTCTTTTGATCACTTAATTAATCCTAGATTAATTCTTGATCAATAGTAATTAAATAATCTTATTAATATAGTAGAACTTATAATATATTAACAAACCTTAAGTGTTATTTCTCTGATTATAGTCTATCCAAATGCATGATGCCATGCAACCCAAATGGACAATGTCGGGTCGGGTCAAGTCTTACCAATTATAGTTATGGACTTAGAAATTAATCCAACAAGATAAATATTATTAACTTATAATCTTATAAAGTATAAGGGTTGAATTTTAACTATTAAAATTCTAAGGGCTAACCTGGAATTAAAGTATTCATAAGTGAAAACTTTTTCAAATTCCAAAACTTGAGGGCATGTTTTGAAACTATTCAAAACTAATTAATTCCATAACTTATGTGTTTAAAGTAGTTTTAATTAAAAGACTCTTCAAGTTCCATAACTTGAGGACAAGTTATGGAAGACTTTAAACTAATAAAAGAATGTAACTTTTCTTTATTTTGTAACTTATGGAATTAATTAAGGTTACACATTTTATTACTTAATGAAGTGACTCTTGAACCCCCATAACTTGAGGACAAGACTCTTCATTTTTGTGACCATTGCCAACTTTTATGAATTTTATGAAACTTAAATCTGACCTTTCATGTAACTTGAGGACAATCTACACAAACACATTTTAGAATCATCTCTTGGATTAAAATGGATTGAAAACACAAAATGAATTAACTTTCCTATTAATCTAAGCAACTCATAAGAACAAGATAATTCAAATCAAACTTTTCATGTAATTAGTCTAAACCTTAAACTAATACAAAACATGAATCTATTGACATTTATCTTTGAAATTGGATTAGCATGAACATTACCACCTCAAAAATAAGTTTACAAGTCAAAAAACATCTTAGGGTAATGTTCCTAGTCCAATTCCAGCAAAAAAAAAGTTGAATATATATTCTGTCTGGGGGTCCAACTCGTCGAGTGCACGAACAAACTCGGTGAGCTAGATGCTTTTTGCATTGGACTCGGCAAGTCCCTCCATGGACTCGGCGAGTCTGCTGAGCAGACAGCATAAAACTTGATTTTTCAGCTAATTTTGCAAGTATAACAAGAAAACAAGCCTAGGCTCTGATACCACTGTTGGGTTTTGAGCATTCTAACACTCCTAAGTGTACATGCAACCCTAAATACCTTGGATCTATGTTTTCTCTATTATACATGCAAATATGAACTTTCCAAGGTATTCATCCTAACTAGCATAATAACATTGCTTCATATGAATATATTAAGTTAGAATTACATACCTCTTTGATGTAGAATGTCTTCATGAAGCTTGAGTTCCTAGTGCCCCAAGTGAGACACCTCAAATGGTTCACACAATACCAAATACACATGGAATGACTTGAGAGAAATTGGAACCCTTCATAAAATCGGCTAGCCCTTTCTATTACACATAGTGCCCGATTTTTCCCAACAATATGATCTTTATATAGTGTCTCAATTAGGGTAAACCCTAATTGTCATGGATTTCCATTTCATTGGATCCATGGGTTCAAATACACCATGGAGCATCCTATGGGTTTTAGCCCAACTTGATAATCCATGGAGTCTTAGCCCACTATACATGTATGGATGATTTACACAATCAACCCATATATTTAATTAGTTTTCTTTTGATCACTTAATTAATCCTAGATTAATTCTTGATCAATACTAATTAAATAATCTTATTAATATAGTAGAACTTATAATATATTAACAAACCTTAAGTGTTATTTCTCTGATTATAGTCTATCCAAATGAATGATGCCATGCAACCCAAATGGACCATGCCAGGCCGGGTCAAGTATTACCAATTATAATTATGGACTTAGACATTAATCCAACAAGGTCTATAATCCACCGCAAGCTGTCCAGTACCCCGCAGCCAGACAGAACTTCCATGGTCCGACGCCAAGATGGGTCACAGCCTTACATAGATGGAGCCAAGAACAAGGCGAACGTCCTCTTTACGGGATGGAAAGAGGCTTCTATAACCTCTCCAAAGTAGGTTCAGCAGACATGGCTCTCTCGGTCAAAGTTTGTGGTATCGCTAACCACGGGGGACAGGCAAGGGCATCCGCCAGCCAAATCATGGAGGTTGGTGCTACCATTGAGATTACTGTTGTCCGTCTTCGTCGTCTGGATGAAGACCATGATTAAACTAGGAACCACACCGAAGCTCTTCAAGATGAAATGATTACTACCCGAGCTGAAATTAAAGCACTTTGGGAGCATCATGCTATACTGGAGCGACGTTTGAGGGAAGCAGAACATGATGCGGTAGAGTCCAGTACTCAGAGTAGCACTTGCCATGATTAGTGTTTACACTACTCACATTTTTATATAGATTAGGACTGCGGGTATGTGTTAAATATTACTCTTATCTACGTATAAATTCAACCCTGTGTCTAGGTGTTTACACCATTTAGGAATGTTGTCAAGATTTTCCTTTAAACTTTGATGTATTATAGACCGGTGTCAAGGACAACTTTTCCAAAACATTATGTATCAATATATCAAATAAATTGACAAGCATTTACTCTATTAAGAATATTACTATTGAAATTAAATAATTTATTCTTACATAAATTTCCATTATGAATTTAATACAACACATATTATGAGTTGGAACATAATGCATGTAGAAACTAATAAAAAAAGTTAGTTCATTAGCACCTAATTTACAATTAATATTGAAGAGTTACCGTCTTTTCACTTTTTAACTCTATGGCAGAAAGATGCCACCAAGAAATAATCCTAAACATTTCAACAATACCCCACCAACTCCACCACCACCACCACCTCCACAATATGTTCCAGCTATGTTCCAAGTTGCGGTAACTGCTGTCGTAGCAACCGCCATAACGCAAATAAACACAAATAGTGCCAGTGGAGCGGGCAATGGTACTAACCACTCTAACTATTGAGAAAGTCATGGACACCCTAGGGAGTGTTCATACAAAGACTTTACCAACGGGAAACCTAAGACCTTCAACGGAAGTGGAGGAGTAATCGCATTGATGCAATGGTTCTAGAAGACTGAATCGGTCTTCGAAATATGTGCGTGCCGGAAAGCTAGTAAAGTCAAATATGCAGCTTGCACCTTCTCTAATAGAGATCTTACTTGGTGGAAGAGCCATGTCAAAGCATTAACCCTCGCAGTGGCAAATTCCATGAGCTGGGATGACCTGAAGATCCTAATGTCAGAAGAATATTGCCCAAGGGGCGAAGTGGAAAAATTAGAGCATGAGTTGTGGACCCTTAAAATGAATGGATCTGACCTCGCTGCCTACACAACCAAATTCTGTGATATCTCCGTATTGTGTCTCAGGATGATTACCCCTGAAGCGAAAAAGGTAGAAAGATACATATAGGGGTTGTCACCCCACATCCAAGGTTGTGTATTAGCTTGCAAACCTACTACCTTCAACAGCGCAAATGTTTGGCACAACAACTCATTGATCATGGAGTCCATCAGGGCACGATAACAGCCGCTCCTGAACAACCAAAAGAAAATGACAATACAAAAAGGCCTTGGAACAAAAGAAAGAGCAAAACATCAAATGAAACCACCAAAAGACATCAAGTGGTGGCAGCTCACGCCGTAACTGTCGCTGCAGCCTCAACACCCGCTAAGCAATATGCTAGGAATCTACCGAAATGCAATAGGTGTAACTACCACCATGTCGGTGCGTGGCGGGAAATGTATTCCACGAAGTGAAAAAAAAGGACACACAGTCCGTTTCTGCAAAGAACCAGCTCAACAAGTTGCCCTAACCGCGAATATAGGAGCGAGTCGCACTTGCTACGGATGCGGAGAAACAGGGCATATTGAGAGGGATTGCCTGAAAACAAGGAATGTAGGGGGAGTAGGAAGAGTACTAACAATGGGATAGGATGAGGCAATAGCAGACCCAACCGTGGTCACGGGTACGTTTCTCCTCAATGACTCTTATGCATGCATATTGTTTAATAGTGGAGCGGAGAGGAGTTTTGTGACCCACCCGTTTAAAAATTTACTCAATCAAGCACCAAAATCTTTAAACGAAACATTCACCATCGAAATGGCAAATGGAAAGACGAAAAACACTAACGACATATACAAAGACTGTACCCTCTCACTAAACAATCATTCCTTTCAAATCAACTTCATGCCAGTCTCAATAAAAAGTTTCGATGTCATCATCGACAAGGATTGGCTATGTCCCCATCGTGCTGATATTCTATGCTACAAGAAGGATGTTTGCCTTAATCTGCCAAATGGTGCAACCCTCGTCATTTAAGCCGACAAGCCCAGTATGAACCTTCGCATCATTTCTTGCGTCAAGGCTCGGAAACACCTTCACAAAGAATACCACATATTCTAGGCACATGTCGTGAAAGAAAAGCAAGAAGTAAAAGACCTCAAGAGCATTCCTGAAGTCTATAATTGTTGGATTTGTGTCTAAGCATGTATCTATATTTGGTATATACTTGACCCGGTTATGCATGGTCCTTTTGGGTTGCCTTCACCAAAGCAACTTGACAAGGTAATTTACGAGAGAGAGAAGATATTATGATTTATTAATATATTATAAGAATGATATATTAAAGGAGAAATCATATTATGTAATTAATATTAGTCATAAATTAATTAGGAATTAATTTGGTGACTAAAAGAGATTAATTAAATAAATGGGGTTAAACTGTCAAATGTATGATAGTTGAATTTTTGGTCTTGGAAACCTAATGGGTAATAGGGTGATCAAAATTATGATGGGGATCCATCATATTTTCTTCTGTAGGCCCTATTCCAGAAGGTTCCATGGGTTGGTTGGTGATTAAGTTATCCATTAGGGTTTTAGCTGAAACCCTAGTAGCCTACAGTATAATTAGAGACCCTTGCTTGCAATTTTCGGCCACTTGATTCCAAGAGAAACCCTAGGGCCGATTTTAGCATCCTTCCTCCACTCTCATAATTGCCTTGTTGCTTGAGTGGTGTTTGTAAGCCATTAGAGGAGTTACACTTGTGACTTTAAGCTCAAGAACAAGAAGAATTAAAGGATTTCAAGCCAATTGAAAGAGGTAATCACTTAGATCTGTTCTTATAGTGTTAATTTCGAATTATGCATGCTAGATCTAGGGTTGCAATTCTTGGATTAATTTCATGTTCAATAGAGAAGCCTAGATCCAAGCTTTAGTGTCACACCCCCAAACCGGAACGGCAGAAACGCTCGGGGGCGAAGGACGTCATGCTCAGTATCATAACCATAGTGAAGAAGTAAACACAACCATCATAAATATAATTTAAAAGGTTACATCATTGCAAAAATACATGTTTCCAAATAAATTACATATGATGTCAAAATAGTTCAAAAGAAATTTGCGCCTTGGCGTCTTGCCTTCAAAAATCTTGTGGTTACCTGTATTACTGATTACTTGAGAATACAAGTTGTTTTTGAAAGAGTATCAACATTAAAGCTAGTGAGTTCATAAGCAATTTGTGAATAAAAAATGAATGTGGTTCCTTAAAGTTTGTTACAAGTTTGTTTCCAGAAAATCCAATATTTTCTAAAAAATTTATTGTAGTCTTGACTGACCCAAGACTTAGTATATTCCCTTGAATGGTGTGTTTGTTAATTTCCATGTGAGTCGTTATAACCATACTATAACTCGAAGACCTCGTACTCGACGTTCTTCAAGCGTCGGAATGTTATGACACTTGTCACCCCAGACCTACTGGTCTAGCTGTTGCAAGCAGCTCAGGTGCGGGTTGTCAAACCCAATATAGATCTATACACAACTATCACGCTCTCCCTACAAGAGATTTTGGCTATAACTACAAGACTTTTCTGTTGTACTAAAGAGTACTCAGAAGATGAATGTCTCACAAATTTATTCATTAACATGTTCACGTAGTTTGTAATAAAATACTCGCTTTGTAAATCGATAGTATTACCATTTCTTTGTTAAATGTGGTGTCCAAACTATACCTATTATCATTTTATCAAAATGTTTTATGTTGTGAATGAAAAATTGTTATGCATGACCTTGTATTTCAATAAAATAACATTGAAAATGCTAATTATAAAATCTTACACACCTTGCTCAGCATGTTACAAGGTGTGAATAATTCTTAAACTTGTTTTAACAATTTAAATGTTAACTGTCACTGTTTTAGATTATTTATAGAAAAATCATCGTAAGTCAAAAACTAAATCCGTAAACTCGGAGAGTTTGGAAAAAGAGTCTACTATGTTCAAAAAATTTCTTATAGTTTTTGGTGGTCTCAAGCCAGTGTGAAAATGTTCATTTTCACAACCTGGTCCGATTTCGTTGCTGCAGTGATAGGCAGTTTTGTAAAAATCACCATAAATTGTAGAAAAATTGTATGGAGATGAGCAAGTATTCATTTTAAAGGTATAAACCTGAACAACTTTATATTGAACAGTTTTGAAAAATATTGAGTTTAGGTTGGGTAAAACAGTTTTTAAACAGGTCACAACTTTTCTGTTGTAAGCTGTCAAGTTAAGTTTCAAATATGTTTTGGTGTTTTAACTGATATCCCCCCTCCCCCTGAAAACTAAAGAAAAATAGAAAAGTAGGGGTATGAACTCACCTTTATTGATTCTTGTAAGAGTGGAAGGTCGAAGACGAGGAGTATCAAGTCAAGAGCACTTGATGAACACGTGAAAGTTTGGATGATCCTAAGAACGATTTTTGGTGTTAAAATGTGTGTAGATGATTCAATGATGTTATGGAAACATGGAATAACACTTTAGTTTAGATGAAATACTTACCAAAAGTGAAGTAGTAGCTCAAGAACACTAGCACAAAGTGGTGGGAAGTAGAGGGAAAAGAGTTTTCTTGAGGTGGTTTGAGAAGTGTGTAAGTGAAGGATTGATCAAAGTGAACCAAGAAATCCTCCAGGGATTTCTTTAGATAAATGTTGTTGGAGCAAATTGCAAGGTTGAATAGATTCTTACCTTGGTTTGTGTGATGTGGATAGGGTTGGACTATTGATTGGATGACACTTGGAATGCAATTGGGTACACTTGACCCACTTGTGGGGTAAATATCCTCTTAATATAAAATAATGATTTTGAATTAATAAATCCTTGAGAAATAAATAAAATATGAGTTTTGGGGGTTTATAATGCTAAAAATATGAATTTGGTGAAAAAATCCCGTCAAAAACGGGCAAAGGAGGCGAAAGTAGTCGAAAACCGGAAGAAGCAAGCGAACCTGCGAGGGGTTCGGTGCCTATGGCTGAGGACCGAGAGAGGCGCAAGGAGGGACTGAAGGTGGAGGCTTGGGCCCGAAGGGTTTGGTTCGCAGGGGTTCGGTTCTAGAAGGGTAGTTCGCTTCTGACAACCTCGCCTCTGACAACTTCGGTTCTTAAGAAAGGTTCAGCCCTAAGAGGTTCCCTCTAAGAGGGTTTGGTTCCTAAGAGGCTTTCGGCCCTAATTAGCCGTTTTTCAATATAACTTCTCATTTTGAGTGATTTTTGGCCTAGTTAAGGGTCGGGATGACCCGGTTGACTATAAAAAGTTGAGAGAGATTTTGAGAGAGATTTGGGAGAGATTCATTCTTATCCATTATCATCGAATAATCTTGCAATGCAAGCTCCGTGGACCCTGTTATACTTCGTTTATGATTATTTCAAGTCCCCAAAAGGGTCCATAGTCGTGTTTTGATGCGTTTAACTCCCTTCTTAGGGTTTCACATTGATGAACACGTAGATTTACCAAGACACTTGAATTCTTGACATACAAATGTACGTTTTCGTAGAATAACTTTTAGTCATACAAGTATTATACTACATTGACCGGTTTGACTTGTTGACTTGAATTTGACTTGTTGACTTTGACTTTGACTTGAATTCGATGGTTGTCACATTATCCCCCTGTTAGAAGGAATTTCGTCTCAAAATTTGCATTTTTGAGAGGGACTTCAAGGGTTGGGGAATAAATGTGGATACTTTTGCTTCATTTGATCCTCACGTTCCAATGTAAATTCGGGTCCTCGCTTGGCGTTCCAGCGGACCTTTACGATGGGGATGCAGATTTGTTTCGTCGATTTGACCTATCGATCCATGATTTCAACAGGTTCCTCTATGAAGTGGAGGTTCTCATTAATCTCAATTTCTTCCAAAGGAATGACAAGGGTCTCATCAGACAAAAATTTCTTTAAGTTCGACACAAGAAAGGTAGGGTGCACGTTGCTGAGTTCCTATGGTAATCGAAGCTTGTATGCCACCGGGCCAATCATGACGAGGATTTCGAATGGCCCGATATACCTTGGATTTAACTTCCCACGTTTTCCAAAACATATTAATCCCTTCCAAGGTGATACCTTCAGTAGTACTCGATCTCCAATTTGGAACTCCAAAGGATTCCGTCTTTTATCGGCGTAGCTCTTTTGTCGGTCTTGTGAAGCCTTCATCCTTTCTCCAATTTGGACGATATTTTTTGTTGTTTCCCTTATGATCTCCGGGCCAGTGAGTGTGCTGTTAGGAACTTGCCCTTTTGCTAGTTGCGTATTGCTCACCTCAGCCCAACACAGGGGTGATCTGCACTTACGGCCATAGAGGGCTTCGAATAGAGCAACTTTGATGCTAGTGTGATAACTATTATTATATGAGAATTCGATAAGGGGTAAGTGAGCATCCCACGCTTTACCAAAGTCCATCACACAAGCTCTTAGCATTTCCTCTAATGTTTGAATGGTCCTTTCACTCTGCCCGTCGGTCTGTGGATGGTAGGCTGTACTCATGTCCAGCCTAGTTCCCATAGCTTTCTGCAGTGACTGCCAGAATTGTGACGTGAACCGACTATCTCTATTGGAGATAATGGCATCGGTACTCCATGAAGTCGCACAAATTCTTTAATGTAGATCCTTGTCAGTTTCTCCATTTTGTCGGCTTCCTTTATTGGTAGGAAGTGAGCGGATTTGGTTAATCTGTCGACGATTACCCAAATGGTGTCAAGTCCACCCGCTGTCTTAGGTAACTTGGTAATGAAATTCATTGAAATCCGCTCCCACTTCCACTCGGGTATCACTGGCTGTTGAAGTAGTCCCGAGGGATTCTGATACTCCACTTTAACCTTTGCGCAAGTCAGGCACTTACCCATCAAGGTAACTATTTTGGCTTTCATGTTCAGCCACCAATATAGCTTCTTGAGGTCTAAATACCTCTTGTTTGAGCCGGGATGCACTGAGTAACGAGTTTTGTGAGCTTCGTTCATGACAACGTCTCTGAATCCACCAAATTCCGGTGTCCAGATCCGGTTCATGAGACAACGAACTCTGTCATCCCTAACTTCAAGATTTTTTCCATTCCTCTCAATGCTTCTCCTACCACATTCTATAGTTTTAGTGCTTCTTCCTGTGCCTCTCTAATTTGCACGGAGAGGTGTGAATGGATGGTCATGGTTAGCGCTTTTACTCAGCGGACCGAGTATTCCTTTCTGCTCAAAGCGTATGCAACCACGTTGGCTTTTCCTGTGGGATAACGAATCTCACATTCATAATAGTTTACCAATTCCACCCATCATCTTTGTCTCATGTTGAGTTCTTTTTGGTTGAGGATATGTTAAAGGCTTTTTTGATCGGTGAAGATAGTGCATTTGGTGTTTTAGAGGTAACGCCTCCATATTTTTAGGGCAGATACTACCGCTCCTAGTTCGAGATCATGCGTTGTATAGCTTATCTCGTGTGTCTTCAGTTGTCTTGAGGTGTAGGCAACGACCTTTCCTCGTTGTATCAACACACATCCAAGACCTTGGTTTGATGCATCGCAATAAACCACAAGGTCCTCTATTCCATCTGCTAGGGACAAGATCGGAGCACTGCACAGGGCTTGCTTTAGTGTTTGAAACGCAACCTCTTGCTTATCCCCCCAAAAGAAAGTCACTCCTTTCTGAGTCAAAGCGGTGAGCGGTTTTGAAAATTTGGAGAAGTTTTGGATGAATCTTCGATAGTAACCGGCGAGTCCTAAAAATTGACGGATTTCTGTGGGCGTTCTTGGCGCTGCCCAGCTTTTGATTGCCTTGATCTTTGAAGGGTCCACATGTGTTCCTTCCTTTCTGACTACATGTCCGAGGAAATCCACTTCTCGAATCCAGAACTCGTACTTTGATAATTTTGCGTACAAATTCTCTACCCTCAGTGTCTCCAGGACTTGACGTAAATGTTGGATGTGTTCTTCCTCACTTTGGGAGTAGACTAGTATATCGTCGATGAAAACAATCACAAACTTGTCTAAGTAAGGTCAACACACCCAATTCATCAGGTCCATAAACACCGTAGGTGCATTTGTTAAGTCGAAAGGCATCACTACAAACTCGTAATGACCATAGCATGTTCTGAAGGCTGTTTTGGGAATATCCTCCTCTTGAACTCGTAGTTGATGGTATCCAGATCTAAGTTCAATCTTCGAGAAGAAACTCGCTCCTTGTAGTTGGTTGAAGAGATCATCGATTCGAGGCAAAGGGTATCGGTTTTTTATGGTGAGTTTGTTTAATTTGCGGTAGTCAATGTACATACGGAATGATCCGTCCTTCTTCTTAACAAACAAAACCGGTACTCCCCAAGGCGAGAAGCTTGGTCTAATGAAGCCTTTTCTCAGTAGTTCGTTCAGTTGACTGGATAGTTCCTGCATCTCAGCTGGGGCTAGACGGTATGGCGATTTGGCTACAAGAGTAGCCCTAGGAATTAGGTCGATTCGGAATACGACTTGTCTGGCAGGGGGCACTCCTGGAAGGTCTTCTGGGAATACGTCAGGGAATTTACAGACCTCCAGAATGTCCTTTATGTTTTTATCTTCTTGTTTCTTATCCACGACGTTGGCTAGGAAGGCGTGGTACTCCTTTCGGAGGTACTTTTGGGCCTTGAGACACGAAATGATATGAAAGTTTGAGTTAGGTTTGTCGCCATAGACGACGAGGGTTTCCCCATTTGGCAGATTAAGGCGAACGGCCTTTTCGTGACATAGGATTTCGGCATGGTGAGGGCATAGCCAATTCATGCCACTGATGACATCAAAACTTTTTATGGTGACCGACATAAGGTCGAGTTGGAAAGAGTGATTGTTTACGGTGAGGGTACACCCGGTATAAATGTCGTTAGTGTTCTCTGGTTTTCCGTATGCCATTTCTACGGTGAATGTATCTTTTAGTGTTTGTAGTTTTTGTTTAAGCAAGCGTTTAAATTGATGGCTCACGAAGCTTTTCTCCGCGCCACTATCGAAAAGAATGCATGTGTATGTATTGTTGAGGAGAAACATACCGGTGACCACAGTCGGGTCTGCAACTACTTCCTTATGACCTATCTCCAGAACTCTGCCCACTTCACCAGGGTTGGGGTTTCTTGCCTTCCGGCAGTTCCGCTTGAAGTGTCCAGCCTCTTGACAACCATAACAGGTTTGACTTGCTCCGGCAAGCGCCATTGTGGTGAAAGTTGCACTTGTTGCACTTCGGCAGGTTCCCGGCGTATTGCTTTATCCGAGTTGGGTTGGCAGTAGTTGTGGCGGCGTTCACAGCAACCACTTGTTGCTTTTTTGTAGGGTCTTGAGCAGATTGACCCTTCTTCTTGTTCCATAACTTCCTTTTGTTGTTTCCCGCTTTAGCTTGCTCGGAGGTGGTTGTCACAGTGCCATGGCTGGCTTTATGGTCGACGAGTTGCTGTACCAGTTCTTTAGCATTGTCAAAGGTAGTTGGCTTTGAGGCCAATATGTTCCCTTGAAGTTGGGAAGATAGTCCCCATATGTATCTTTCCACCTTCTTGCTTTCCGACAGAATCGTCCCTGGACACAGTATGGCTAGATTACTAAACCTTGAGGTATAAGACAGGATGTTAGAGCCTATCATTTTGAGACCCTAAAGTTCCTCTTCCAAATTTTGTATCTCGCCCCTTGGGCAGTATTCCTTCATCAACATGGTTTTTAGATCTTCCTATGTTATCGAGTTAGGCACCGGAAGTGTCAACGTCTTGACGTGGCCATTCCACCAGGTGAGTGCCCTTTCAGAGAATGTGCATGCTGCAAACTTGACCTTGTTTGCTTCAGGGCATGCATATATTTCAAAGATGGATTCAGTTTCTCGAACCATTTTGCAATGTTATGACACCTCCGCTCCCATTTAAGGTTTTAGGTTTGGCATTAGTAAAGTCTTTGTAGGTACACTCTCTCGAGTGTCCCTGACTGTCCCCGTTGTTAGAATTTGTGGCACCATCACTCGCACCACCCGCATTATTGGTGCTGATTTGGGACATTCAGGCTGCTACTGCGGCTGTTACGGAAGCCTGGAACATTACTGGGTCGAATTGAGGTGGTGGTGGCGATGGGGCAGCTCCTGCGGCGCCGCCACGTCTAGGATTTCTACGAGGTGGCATTTTCTGCCATAACAAGAAGGAAAAGACAATAAGTCTTTGATAGCACTCAAAAAGTAGAGAGCTAAACTAAACATTATTAGTTCTTTATGTGCATCATGATTTTGACTTGTAAAGTTATTTTATGAATCCATTCGTACTAGAGGTCTGTAGATAATAAAATATAGACTTTATGAATGCTGATAGATTTGATTTACATGAAATGTCTATGATAGAATCCATACCGGGCCCATCCATCAATTGTCTGATGTATAATATTTATATATGATTAAGATTAAATAAACTGTCAAATCTAATGGGTCTTCTCTGAGCCCACAACCAAACATGGAACAGGATCCAAGGTGGAACCTCCATTTCTAGGTCGACATGGTCTTAATTATATATATATAACTTTGATTTATGCATCAAGAAATCAAGAATTTGGCCACCAGTAAATTTAGTTTGAAAACAATCCTCCCATGAACTTGATGTAATAAAGCAAATAGCGTGTCAATTTCATTGATATAACTTAGTATACAATATTGGGGAAAATTTGACCCTATAAGGGCCTATGTTACATCAATTTATGGAAAAATTTTAACCGCCGAACACATCCCAGAAGTGTAAACACTTAAATCGCGAGATCGGACATAACATACTAGAAAATAATAGTAATATTTATCCGCAAAACTAGATTAAGCTGAAGCGAGTAGTGCAAGTACTACTTGTGGTGGTTGAACCTCTGAGGATCACGAAGTGAAGACACGAAGTCCTTCATTTTGGCTCTGGATTCAGCTGCCTGGCGTTCTGCGTCTGTTTGACGTCCTTCTAGAGCGGCTCGTTGTTCTCGGAGTTCTTGTACTTCAGCTCGGGTCGCAGCCATCTCCCGTCGAAGAAGCTCGGCGCGGTCTTGAATTCAATCATGGTCATCATCCAACCGACGAATACGAACGGAGTTGACTTGGCTGGTGGCACCAACTTCCATGAGATGTCAGGTGTGTACCCTAGTTTGCTCCTCAGCACGGTGAACCATGATATGAAGGGCTCTGTCAGCTGAACCTCCTTGGGTGGGGTCATAAAAACCTCCTTCCATGCCATAGGGATGTCGTTGGCCTTGCTCTCTGCTCCATCGATATATAGTTTTGGCCCATTGGGGTGTCGGGTCTTGGAAGTGTTGCGAAGGGATAGGGGCAGTGTGTGGGTTGTAAACCTCGGGTTCTGAGTCGGTTCCATCTGAGTCTTCTTCCTCTTTGCTGTCTACGAATTCTTCTTCTTCCATGGGTTCCTCATCCTCCATGGGTTCATCTTCATAATCTTCCTTTGGTCTTCCACAATCCAACCGGCATTCCCTTGGTTGGGAAAGTAGGGATCACCCGGCAAGTGAAATCCTGCCATCGCGCTTGTACGAGAATAGGGATAAGAAGGATATCGCGAGAAATTTTCATATAAGAAATTAGTTATTGTAAATATATAATGTGATTATTTGTGTTAAAATACTCCTATAGTATTTTTTATGTTTAATTCTCAAGTTTGTTGGTAAGTTGAAGACTTGTTGCTCATCATGATTCTTCTTCGGCATACGTTGGTCATACCTTGGCTAAATATAGTTGATCAGGCTATATTCATCCAAGATCTGACTACATACCCCGAAGTTGGATCATTTTATTGCCATTGTGATACTGAACTACTGAGTGCGATGGTACGAATACTTTTATAAAAATACCAATTGTTATTTTTAAAGTATTTTTGAAAAGTTACGTCAGAGGAGTTTTGTCCCGTTGCATTTATAGTTTGTATATCTTACGTGGTTCGATATACTTAGTTCACTATAAACAATGCCCTGATACCAATCTGTCACACCCTCAAACCGGAACGGCGGAAACGTTCGGGGGCGGAGGACGTCATGCTCAATATCATAACCATAGTGAAGAAAGTAAACACAACCATCATAAATATAATTTAAAAGGTTACCTCGTTGCAAAAATATATGTTTCAAAATAAATTACATATGATGTCAAAATAGTTCAAAATAAATCGGCGCCTTAGCGTCTTGCCTTCAAAAATCTTGTGGTTACAAGTATTACTGATTACTTGAGAATACAAGTTGTTTTTGAAAGAGTATCAGCATTAAAGCTTGTGAGTTCATAAGCAATTTATGAATGAAAAATGAAGGTGGTTCCTTAAAGTTTGTTACAAGTTTGTTTCTAGAAAATCCGATATTTTCTAAAAGATTTATTGTAGTCTTAACTGAACCAAGACTGAGTATATGTAAGTAAGTAATCATACTTATACGTGGTTTTATATTTAAATAAAACTCCTTTTTGTGAAATCCTTAAATTCCCGTGAACGGTGTGTTTTTTAATTTCCATTTGAGTTGTTATAACCATACTATAACTCGAAGACCTCGTACTTGAATTTCTTCAAGCGTCGGAATGGTATGACACTTGTCAACCTAGACCTGTCGGTCAAGCTGTTGCAAGCAGCTCAGGTGCGGGTTGTCAAACCCAATATAGATCTATACACAACTATCATGCTCTCCCTACAAGAGTTTTTGGCTATAACTACAGGACTTTTTTGTTGTACTAAAGAGAACTTCAAAGATGAATGTCTCATAAATTTATTCATTAACATGTTTACGTAGTTTGTAATAAAATACCCGCTTTGTAAATCGATAGTATTACCATTTCTTTGTTAAATGTGGTGTCCAAACTATACCTGTTATAATTTTATCAAAATGTTTTATGTTGTGAATGAAACCTTGATATGCATGACCTTGTATTTCAACAAAATAACATTGAAAATGCTAAGTATAAAATCTTACACACCTTGCTCAGCATGTTAGAAGGTGTGAATAACTCTTAAACTTGTTTTAACCATTTAACTCTTAACTGTCACTGTTTTAGATTATTTATAGAAAAATCAGCGTAAGTAGAAAACTAAATCCGTAAACTCAGAGAGTTTGAAAAAAGAGTCTACTATGTTCTCAAAGTTTCTTATAATTTTTGGTGGTCTCAAACCAGTGTGAAAATGTTCATTTTCACAACCTGGTCCGATTTCGTTGCTGCAATGATAGACAGTTTTGTAAAAATCACCATAAATTGTATAAAAATATTATGGAGATGAGAAAGTAGTCATTTTAAAGGTATAAACCTCAACCATTTTCATATTGAACAGTTTTGAAAAATATCAAGTTTAAGTTGGGTAAAACAGTTGGTGAACAGGTCACAACTTTTCT
Source organism: Lactuca serriola (assembly GCF_051521515.1). Taxonomy (NCBI): domain Eukaryota; kingdom Viridiplantae; phylum Streptophyta; class Magnoliopsida; order Asterales; family Asteraceae; genus Lactuca; species Lactuca serriola. Next base: position 286,874,734 of record NC_136411.1, read on the forward strand.
GTTGTAAGCTGTCAAGTTAAGTTTCAAATATGTTTTGGTGTTTTAACTTGTATCCCCCCCTAAAAACTAAAGAAAACTAGAAAAGTAGGGGTATGAAATCACCTTGATTGATTCTTGGAAGAGTGGATGGTCGAAGACGAGGAGTATCAAGTCAAGAACACTTGATGAACACGTGAAAGTTTGGATGATCCTAAGAACGATTTTTGGTGTTAAAATGTGTGTAGATGATTCAATTATGCTATGGAAACATGGAATAACACTTGAGTTTAGATGAAATACTTACCAAAAGTGAATTAGTAGCTCAAGAACACTAGCACAAAGTGGTGGGAAGTAGAGAGAAAAGAGTTTTCTTGAGATGGTTTGAGAAGTGTGTAAGTGAAGGATTGATCAAAGTGAACCAAGAAATCCTCCAGGGATTTCTTTAGATAAATGTTGTTGGAGCAACTTGCACAGTTGAATAGATTCTTACCTTGGTTTGTGTGATGTGGATAGGGTTGGACTATTGATAGGATGACACATGGAATGCAAGTGGGCACTCTTGACCCACTTGTGGGGTAAATATCCTCTTAATATAAAATAATGATTTTAAATTAATAAATCCTTGAGAAATAAATAAATTATGAGTTTTGGGGGTCTAAAATGCTAAAAATATGAATCTGGTGAAAAAAAACCCGTCAAAAACATCAAAAATGGGCTTAGGAGGCGAAAGTAGTCGAAAACCGGAAGAAGGAGGCGAATCTACGAAGGGTTCTGTGCTTATGGCTGAGGACCGAGAGAGGCGCAAGGAGGGACCGAAGGGTTCGGTTCGCAGGGGTTCGATCCGAGAAGGGTAGTTCACTTATGACATGCTCACCTCTAACAACTTCGATTCTTAAGAGAGGTTCGGCCCTAAGAGGTTCCCTCTAAGAGGGATCGGTTCCTAAGAGGGTTTCGGCCCTAATTAGCCGTTTTTTAATATAACTTCTCGTTTTGAGTGATTTTTGGCCAAGTTAAGGGTCGGGATGACCCGGTTGACTATAAAAAGTAGAGAGAGATTTGGGAGAGATTCAGTCTTAGCCATTATCATCGAATAATCTCGCAATATAAGGTCCGTGGACCCTGTTATACTTCGTTTATGGTTATTTTAAGTCCCCAAAAGGGTCCATAGTCGTGTTTTGATGCGCTTCACTCCCTTCTTAGGGTTTCACATTGATGAACACATAGATTTACCGATACACTCAAATTCTTGACATACAAATGTACGTTTTCATAGAATAACTTTTAATCATACTAGTATTATACAAGATTGACCGGTTTGACTTGTTGACTTGACTTTGACTTGTTGACTTTGGCTTTGGCTTTGACTTGAATTTGATGGTTGTCAAATTTAGGGTTTTGTATGAGGACATAGGATGCTCTTTTAATTAAAACCCATCAGTTGTATCAGAGCCATGATTGGTTTATGTTGTATGTGATGTAATTGTCGAGTTTTTGCTGAAAATCATTTTTCTGGCCTCTGCCCGACTCAACTCGGTGAGTCAGTATCTGGACTCGGCTAGTCTACCCAACTCGACGAGTCTGGGAGTCAGACAGAGGTTATCTTGGGATTTTCTTGCTGTTTTGCAATAGGATAAATGCCAAAATCGTTTTTTAATAATAAGATCTGAATTTTAGTGTATTTTGATGATTATCCTTACCAAAACAAAAGATTTTTTCAAATCATTTGAATAATAGTTTATTTATATGATAAATATTGATTATTTTAATTATTTGGTAATTATCTTGTGAATAAAATTGGATTAGGTCAAATATAGATAATCACAAAAATTAACTGATTAATTTTTATTATTTGTTATTTGGTCCTTTTCTTTTTGAAAAGTTCAAAACTTGCCCTCAAGTTTTGAGATTTAAATTTTCTGATTAAAAGTCTAATTATGAATGATTTAAATTTCAAACCCTTAGAATTTTACAAGTTTAAAATTCAAACCTATACTATTATATTATTACAAGATTAATTAATATATATGTATAACTTAAAGTGCTAGTCTTACCATTAGTAGACCTCATTCACGAAGCCAATCTATAAGGGGGTATAAGGTTATGGCCTATAAAATGGTCGTTTAATGGGTATCACTTCTTACCCACTGCTTCCTTGATTGGTGGAGGGTCGCTAGCCGAACGGGTAGGATAGGACAATCCTCTCCTAATTAAAAGTATAATGAATGATACGAAGTAACTACAATGTTTTTACAAATTCCCAATCTTATTTAATTTAGGGTAAAATATGAAAACTGATGCTACTCCATGGAATTACACTTTGTACCCTTGTCAAATGTTAGTGGAGCGTTGTGGTTACCCGGCATACTAATTTGGGATTAACATTGGTAGCGAAGGGTGGCTCGATGTTTGTCATAGATCAATGGAGCGTGTGTGGTTTACCGGCACATTGATTAGGTGATAGAGACATTGGGTGCACCACGTTGATTCGCATGGTTATTCATACCTTGTTTGTGATCCTCGGTATCCCAGTCACAAACTTGAAGGGCATATCGAGATTTAAACATGCCATTGAAAGGTTCAATGAATATCAAAAGAACCTATGAGTTTTCAAATACATTTAAAACTTAATTTCTTTTCGTTTTTCATGGTAGAAATTAGTGAATCGTCATTCACTTACCTTCAAATTATTTGCATTTAGATTACGACATCCCTTTTTCTACGTTGTGAATAATGTTGTTGGATCCTAGACCTAATTTTTCATTTGGGTGTTTAATTGGGGATTCTTTCTAATCAAACTTGTCCTTTTCTATTTTCAGATGTCGAACGCAAACAACAATGCTCCTGCAGCTACTGGTGGATTCTCACTGTAACATCCATAAATTTTACAACAAATTTAAACTTTTTCAATCAAAAATAAAGCCCCAATATTATTGTTTACAAAAATGTTTTCAAATCATTATTCAATCAGAGTGTCCCAAAAGTCAGATCATAAGGATGAGGAGCGGTACGGTCACGCCTTCGCCTTGCCATGATCTCACGAAGTACCTGAAAAAATAACTACAAACTGTAAGCCCGGGGGCTTAGTGAGCTACCCCCAAAATACCAATACCACACTAATAATGTCATATCAGTAATAATAAATCAATCAATATGGCCATCAGCCTAACTGGACCGCCCTATAGGGCCTACAGTCCAACTAAAACTATACCGAGCCTTCGGCATGACTGGGCTGCCACGTGGGCCTACAGTCTCCACGGACCGCTCATAGGGTATGTTGGCCTTCAGCACAAAGCAGGACCGCCTCAACCCAACCAGCAAGCAAGTAATCATGTGCACATAACTAACATATACCGACATATACAGACATCAAATATATTTATCTTACGGATCATCAATCATAACAATCTCTCATGACTAGAGCACAGGCCCAACAGGCCACTAACATACCAATCCCTAAGGATAACAAAACATAACATTCTATCTATCTTGATTTTGATCTATCATATCATAATCGCATATATCATATCATAACCATAACCACTACAAGGTCGGCCTTGGTGCCTTAGACCCTTTTGGTACAATAAGGATAACTCACCTCGCAGATGTCGACTAGGTAGATAATTCCCAACTCTTGGATCACTTGCCAAGGACTCCACCACCTATTACCGTGGTACGAATATACTCAGAAGTCCTCAACCTTACAAGGTACTCCATAAACTAGCTAAACAACCCCTGGTCAAAGTCAAAGTCCTCAGTCAAGGTCAACAGTCCATGTTGACCCTAACTCGCTGAGTACCCTCGGCTACGCGCCGAGTTCCTTGAAGTTCTTTCCCACTCGTCGAGTCACTAGGGTGAATCGTCGAGTTCCTATAATTTTCGATCGAAACCCTAAGACCACCTGTCGAGTTTCCTTCCGGCAACACAACGGATACACACACATTCATAACTTGGGAAAAACTCATCCGACTCGCCGAGTTGTTCGTACAACTCGTCGAGTCTATAGCATTCATCATCAAACTCGCTGAGTTGTTCATCCAACTCATCGATTTTATGGCCATCTTCATGTGACTCGCCGAGTCAACCTTGCGACGCGGTGAGTTCCTTTAGTCGTTAAGGCATACAGACTCATTTAAGCCATGAAACGGCTTCACATTATAGATCCAAGCTTCTAGGGCATGCTTTTCACATAAAGTTGTAGACTTTACGTGCATGCATGACTAAAAAGGCTCTTAATGCCAAATCTAAGTTCTTAATGGGGTTTCCTGCACAAGGAGGGCCTCATCTACAACCAAAATAGACACTTTATGAATCTAGTGATGGGTTTTGAGCATTCTAACACTTCCTAAGTGTAAATGCAACCCTAATAAACCTTGGATCTATGTTTGTCTAAGATACATGCAAATAATTATTTTTCCAAGGTTCATATCCTAACTAGCATGGCATGGGGACCTTGAATCAAATAAAGCTAGTAGAAATACTTACCTTGTAGTTGTAGTTGATTCCATGGAGTTTTAGAGCCTAGCATCAATAGTGTGGATGCCTCAAATGGAAATCACAAATTACCACAATCTTGGAACTTTGAGAGAATAGTCACTACTATCTTGAAATCGGCCCTCTTGCTTTACTCACCTCAACTTGTGTGATTTCAAGAATTAAAGCCTCCTTTATATAGTGTGGTGGATTAGGGTTACATCCATGTAAACCCTAATACCCATGTCTCTTCGTTTCCATGAGATCCATGGGTTAAAGCTCCATAGAGTATCCATGGACTTTCCAAGCAAGCCTAGCCCATTCCAACTAAGCATTAGCCCACACTATATAAATATAGAAGCCCATATTTAATTAGTAATACTTTTGATCTCTAAATTAATCCTAGATTAATTATAGATCAATACTAATTAAATAATATGATCTTATATTAATATATTAGAACTTATAATACATTAATAAATCATAACTTGTACTATTCTCAAAAGCTTATCCATAAATTTTTCGGGTGAAGTGCAACCCAAATGGACCATGCCGGGTCGGGTCAAGTACATACCAAATATAGATATGGACTTAGACACTATATCCAACAGTCTCCCACTTGGATAAGTCTAATAACTATATTTGCAAGTATGACTTCAGGAACCGATCAGCAATCGTAGCTCTTTAAACTCTGTTGAACTAGAATGCGCCATTTTAGATAAGTGATCATATAATCCTCTGTTCTAGATATCAGCCGGACAAATACATGGAACATGGTCTTACTTATTGTCCAACACTTGTTTCCCGATTTCCGATTTGCTTGACATAGAACTTAACTGAACACATCAATTTAGTTCTGACTGGGGCCGGTACATAGGTCAAAACAAAATCATCGAGGGGCCCAGATATCACTTCTAATCCTAGAAGGAACAAATAAACTTCAACTCATATGTTTTTTATACCACTCATTGGATTATACACAAAAGCACGTTTTATAACATCGAGTTACCAATGCGTTTTCGTACAATCAATACATAACCAAGTTGTAAGTAACAAATCATATCTCTAGGTTTGAAGACTTATATGATATTACCGTCTCACGATCACTCGAGATAAATTTCATGAAGTGATTCCAGTGAGCGTGGGTTGAATCCAATGCTCAGAACTTATGAGCACTCACGATTGTTGTAGCCATGTCCAACACCTTAGACCTCTGCAACCAATCATGACAGTCTTGATTCATACCTACTTCCTGATGGGTTTTGAGCATTCTAACACTTCCTAAGTGTACATGCAACCCTAATAACCTTGGTTCTATGTTTGTCTAATTATCATGCAAAGTTGAATTCCAAGGTTATATTCCTATCTATCATACATGGGGAACAATTTTTAACTTGAATGAAAGATAGAATAACTTACCTTGTTGTTGCTTATGTTCCTTGAAACCTTGTGAGCCTAGCACCCCAAGTGTGATGCCTCAAATGCTTCACACAACACCAAATGCTCTTGGAAAGACTTTTGAGAGAATACACACTTCTTGAAATCGGCCTAGCCTTCTTGTACCTTATGTGTAGCCGATTTTGGTGGAGAACGGGATTCTTATATAGTGTTGACACATCTAGGGTTACACAATGTAAACCCTAATGTGTCATGACTCTTCATTTCCATGACCCATGGGTTGGTAACTCCCATGGAGCATCCATGGAGCATCCTGTGGGTGGAACCCAACTTGATAATCCATGGAGCCTCTTAGCCCACTATACAAGATATGAATGATTTATATAATCAACTCATATATTTAATTAGTTATGTTTTGATCACTTAATTAATGCTAAATTAATTCTTTGATCAAACTAATCAAATAATATTATTAATATATTAGAACTTATAATATATTAATAATCTCCAAGTGTTATTTCTCTCATTTAGTCTATCCAATTGCATGGTGCCATGCAACCTAAATGGACCATGCCGGGTTGGGTCAAGTACAGACCAGAAATAGTTATGGACTTAGACACCTTATCCAACAGTCTCCCACTTGGATAAGTCTAATAACTATAACTCCAGTACTTCAGGAACCGACCAGCAATCGTAGCTCTTTCAAGGTCTCTCGGAACTGAGAAGATGTTGATACGCCATTTAAGATAAGTGATCATATAATCCTCTGTTCTAGATATCAGCCGGACAAATACATGGAACAATGTCTTACTTATTGTCCAGCAGTTTGTTTCCCGATTTCCGATTTGTTTGACAAAGAACTTAATTGAACACATCAACTTAGTTCTGACCGGGCCCAGTACATAGGTCAAAATAAAATCATCGAGGGGCCCAGATATTAGCTTCTAATCCAAGAAGGAACAGATAAACTTCGACTCATATGTTTGTTCTACCACTCATTGAATTATACACAAAAGCACCTTTTATAACATCGAGTTACCAATGCGTTTTCGTACAATCAATGCATAACCAACTTGTAAGTAACAAATCATATCTCTAGGTTTGAAGACTTATATGATATTACTGTCTCACGATCACTTGAGATAAATTCCATGAAGTGATTCCAGTGAGCGTGGGTTGAGTCCAATGCTCAGAACTTATGAGCACTCATGATTGTTGTAGCCTTATCCAAAACTGTAGACCTCTGCAACCAATCATGACAGTCTTGATTCATACCTACTTCCGACATATGACCGACTGTGGAGGTTTGAATAATATGTTATACCAAAAAAAATTATTCTGGAAGTCAAAACATGCAAAAGAAATATAGTAAACGATCGAAAAGAGATAGCAACACTTTACTCATAAATAAAACACCTTTTATTCATCATCTAATTTCAATTACACTTTACAAATTTCAAGGTTATCTAACTACTAAATCTAATATCATCCTTCAGCCCTATGCTCCGAGCATGCTGGAGATGCTTAACCCGAGTCAGTCCCTTCGTGAGGGGATCTGCTGGGTTCTCATCCGATGATACCCTCTTTGCCACGAGGAGTCCTTCTTCTATCCGATGTCTGATAAAATGGTATTTTCTGTCGATGTGTCTGGATCTCCCGTGATCCCTTGGTTCCTTGGCTAAGGCAACAATGCTTTGACTATCACAGAAAATTTCTATTGGCTCTTTAATAGCTGGTACAACTCCAAGGTCTCCAATGAAGTTTTTCAGCCATATCGCCTCCTTTGCCGCCTCGCTAGCTGCAATATACTCTAATTCACAAGTTGAATCAGCCATTGTCTCTTGCTTGGAACTCTTCCAAGAAATTGCTCCTCCGTTTAGGGTAAAGACCCAGCTAGACTGAGAGCGGAAATTATTCCTATAAGTCTGGAAGCTAGCATCACTATACCCTACAACTCTCAAGTCATCACTCCCACCGAGGGTAAGGACCCAGTCCTTAGTCCTCCGTAGGTACTTGAGGATATTCTTTACCGCAGTCCAGTGTGCCTTGCCAGGGTTCCCCTGATACCTACTAACCATGCTTAGTGCAAAGGCTACATCAGGTCGAGTACACGTCATTGCATACATGATCGATCCTACAGCCGAAGCATAAGGTATTCGACTCATTTTTGCTATCTCAGCCTCAGTGCTAGGGCTTTGTGTCTTACTCAATCTGGCATTACTCTGGATGGGTAACTCTCCTTTCTCGGAGTCCTGCTTGCTGAATCTCTTCAGCACCTTATCCAAGTAGGTACTCTAACTAAGTCCAATTAGTCTTTTACTCCGATCTCTCAAGATCCTTATCCCTAGAATATAGGCAGCTTCTCCTAGGTCCTTCATAGAGAAACACTTCCCAAGCCCGGACTTAACTTCCTGCGGAGTTGGGATGTCATTTCCTATGAGTAGTATGTCATCCACATACAATACCAAAAAGCTAACTATACTCCCACTAGCCTTGACATACACGCAAGACTCATCTTCCCTCCTAGAAAAGCAAAATTCCTTGACCTTTTCATCAAAGCAAAGATTCCATCTGCAAGGTGCTTGCTTTAATCCATAAATGGATTTCTCAAGCTTACACACTCTATTAGGGTACTCGTTGCTGACAAAACCCTCTGGCTGACTCATGTAAACATCTTCAGCCAACTTTCCGTTAAGGAAAGCGGTTTTGACATCCATTTGCCATATTTCATAGTCATGAAATGCAGCTATGGCTAACAGAACCCTAATAGACTTAATCTGGGCTACTGGAGAAATGGTCTCATCATAGTCCACTCTAGGAATTTGAGAGAAGCCCTTTGCAACCACTCGAGCCTTATAAGTGTGTACTTTACCATCCATTTCGGTCTTCTTCATGAAGATCCATTTGCACCCTACTGTCTTTCGACCTGGAACATTCTCAACCAAGTTCCAAACTTGATTGTGCTGGGTTTTGAGCAATCTAACACTTCCTAAGTGTGCATGCAACCCTAATAAACCTTGGATCTATGTTTGTCTAAATACATGCAAAATAATAATTTTCCAAGGTTCATAACCTATCTAACATGGCATGGGGAACATTTCAACATAAAAGAGTTAGAAGAGATTACATACCTTTTTGATGAGTTTGATTCTTAAGGAGTTTGAGGGCCAATCACCAATAATGTGAATGCCTCAAATGGAATCACAAAGCACCACAAACTCTTGGAAAACTTTGAGAGAGTGTATACACACACTAATTTCTGCCACACACAAGCACACACACTAGTTCACTAGTTGCCATTTTATGCACCATAAGCATGCTTATATAGTGTACATGGTTAGGGTGAAACCCTAATAACCCATGACCTTTCCTTTTCCAAGGATCCATGGGTTAAAAGCTCCATGGATCATCCATGGACTTCCATCCAAGCCTAGCCCATTAACAAATGAGTGTTTGCCCACACCATATAAAACCAATAGCCCATAATCTAATTAGTCTTCCTTTTAATCTCTAAATTAATTCATAATTAATTTAAGACTAAGACTAATTAAATAACATAACTTCATATTAATATATTATAACTTATAATATATTAATAAACATATGTGTATAACTCTCATAAAATTATCCATAAATTGTTCGGGTGAAGTGCAACCCAAATGGACCATGTCGGGTCGGGTCAAGTATATACCAAATAAGTTATGCACTTAGACACCTTATCCAACAGACTCCCACTTGGATAAGTCTAGTAATTGTATTTGCCTATATAACTTCAGGAACCAACCAGCAATCGTAGCTCTCGAAAACTCTGTTGAACTATGAAGCGCCATTTTAAGACAAGTGATCATATAATCCTCTGTTCTCATGATATCAGCCGGACAAACACATGGAACTATGTCTTGCTTATTGTTTGGCAGTTGTTTCTCGATTTCTGATTTGTTTGACAAAGAACTTTACTGAACACATCAGTTTAGTTCTGACCGGGCCCGGTACATGGGTCAACACAAAATCATCGAGGGGCCCAGATATCGCTTCTATTTCTAGAAGGAATAGATAAACATCGACTCATATGCTTGTTCTACTACTTGTTAAATTGTACACAAAGGCACGTTTTATAACATCAAGTTACTGATGCGTTTACGTGCAATCAATGCACAACCAACTCACGATCACTCGAGATAAATTCCATGAAGTGATACAAGTGAGCGTGGGTTTATACCAATACTCATAACTTATGAGCACTCATGAATGTTGCAGCAACCATTGCCATGTCTGAACACCTTTAGCCATCTACAAACCCAATTCATGACAATCTTGATTCATACCTACTTCCGACGTATGACCGATTGTGGAGGTTTGAATAAATTAATTATTCTGGAAGTCAAAACATGCAAAACTGAAACAATAGTAAATAATTGACAATGATAGTAACACTTTACTCATACATAAATCACATATTTTATTCATCATCAAACGTCGATTACATTTTACAAGTTTCAGGAAAACTATCTGATCTGTAAAACTAATATCGTCCCTCAGCCCGATGTGCCTCGCATGCTGAAAATGCTTAACCCTCGTCAGTCCCTTCGTAAGGGGATCTGCAGGATTCTCATCTGACGATATCCTCCTTGCCACGAGGAGTCCTTCTTCAATCTTGTGTCTTATGAAGTGATATTTTCTGTCAATGTGTCGGGATCTGCCATGATCTCTTGGTTCCTTGGCCAAGGCAACCGCACTATTGTTGTCATAGAAAATCTCCATAGGTTCCTTAATAGATGGTACAACTCCAAGGTCTCCGATTAAGTTCTTTAGCCATATCGCCTCCTTCGCTGCTTCACTCGCTGCTATATACTCTGATTCACAAGTCGAATCAGCCACCGTCTCCTGCTTGGAACTCTTCCAAGAAATTGCCCCTCCATTTAAGGTAAAGACCCATCCTGACTGAGAGCGGAAGTTATCCCTATCAGTCTGAAAACCAGCATTACTATACCCTAATACTCTCAAGTCATCACTCCCACCAAGGGTAAGGATCCAATCCTTAGTCCTCCGCAGATACTTGAGAATGTTCTTTACCGCGGTCCAATGAGCCTTGCCAGGGTTCCCCTGATACCTGCTGACCATGCTCAAAGCAAATGCCACATCAGGGCGGGTACAAGTCACAGCATACATGATCGAGCCAACAGCGGAAGCATACGGTAATTGGCTCATCTCAACTATCTCTGCCTCTGTACTCGGACTCTGAGTCTTACTCAGTTTGGCATTGCTTTGGATCGGTAAATCTCCTTTCTTGGAATTCTGCATGTTGAACCTTTTCAACACCTTATCCAAGTAGGTACTCTGACTAAGTCCAATTAGTCTTTTACTCCTTTCTCTTAATATCCTTATCCCTAGGATATAGGCAGCCTCCCCTAGGTCCTTCATAGCAAAGCACTTCCCAAGCCAGGACTTAACCTCCTGCAAGGTTGGGATGTCATTTCCTATAAGTAGTATGTCATCCACATACAGTACCAAGAAGCTAACTATACTCCCACTAGCTCTGACATACACGCAAGACTCATCTTCACTTCTTGAGAAGCCAAACTCTTTGACCTTCTCATCAAAACAAAGATTCCAGCTACGAGATTCTTGTTTTAATCCATAAATGGATTTCTCAATCTTGCATACTCTATTAGGGTACTCTGCACTGACAAAACCCTCTGGCTGATTCATGTACACATCCTCAGCCAACTTTCCATTAAGGAAAGCGGTTTTGACATCCATTTGCCATATTTCATAATCATGAAATGCTGCAATGGCTAGCATAACCAAAAATAGACGTAATCTTTGCTACCGGCGAGAAGGTTTCATCATAATCAATACCCTGAGTCTGAGTAAAACCCTTTGCAACCAGTCGAGCCTTATAAGTATGCACTTTTCCTTCCATGTCGGTCTTCTTCTTGAACATCCATTTGTACCCGACTGTTTTACGGCCTGGTACATTGTCAACCAAGTTCCAAACTTGATTGTCATACATGGACTGTATCTCGCTGTCCATAGCCTCCTTCCATTTAGCAGAATCCGGGCCTGCCATGGCTTCCTTAACACTGCTAGGTTCATCCAAATTTACTAGTGTACTATCGTTGATAAATGTATCACCTTCCGTAGTAATATGAAAGCCATAATAAAACGAAGGTGTGTTCCTAACCCGTGTGGAACGCCTCGGAGGTACAGACATGTCAACTTGCTCAACAGGAGTTTCCTCCTCAGGTTGATTGCTAGTGTCTGAGGTTCCTTCACCAATTGCTTCTTGAATTTCTTCAAGATCAATTTGCCTCCCACTGTCTCCTTGGCTTATAAACTCCCTCTCACGGAAGACCCATCTTCTTGCTACAAAGACCACATTCTCACTGGGTCTGTAGAAGAGGTAACCGAAGGATTTCTGTGGGTAGCCGATGAAAATACACCTTTCACTTCGGGGTTCGAGCTTATCATGAGTCTCACGCCTCACGAAAGCCTCGCAACCCCAAATCTTGATGTGGTCCAAATTGGGAACCTTCCCAGTCCACATCTCATGAGGTGTTTTGGTAACCTTCTTTGTAGGGTCTAGATTAAGGATATGGGCGGCAGTCTCTAAGGAATACCCCTAAAAAGAGATTGGTAGCGAAACTCGACTCATCATAGAGCGAACCATGTCCAACAAGGTTCGATTATGCCTCTCAGCTACACCATTCAGCTGTGGTGTCCTGGGAGGAGTCAATTGTGAGACAATCCCACACTCCTTAAGATAGTCAAGGAACTCGGTACTAAGATACTCACCACCTCGATTGGATCGAAGCATCTTAATGTTCCTGCCCAATTGATTTTCTACTTCCTGTTTGAATTCCTTAAACCTTTCAAAGGTTTCTGACTTATGTTTGATTAAGTAGACATACCCATATCTACTAAAATCATCAATAAAAGCCACATAATACCGATTAGCATCCCTTGTGGCGGTTTTGAATGGCCCACATACATCAATATGTATTAGGTCCTACAAACCCTCACCCCTTTCACAATTTCCAGTGAAGGGTGATTTTGTCATCTTTCCAAGTAGACAAGATTCACAACTATCATCCGATTTAAGATCGAATGATTCCAAAACTCAACTCTTTTGGAGTTGGCCTATGCGTTTCTTGTTTACATGTCCATGACGACAATGCCACAATAATGCTTTATCTAGGCTAGTAGAAGAATCAATATACAACACATTATTTCCTAAGTTGTCTACAATCGACACAGTTTCATACACACCATCACAAGGTAACGCTTTAAAATAAAACACATTTTTAAAGAAAGCATTAATACCACCACATTCATTATCAAACGAAAAGGTAAAACCTTGTTTGTACAAAGCATGAAAAGAAATAATATTCCTCGCCATTTCAGACGAGTACACACATTTATTCAAATCTAATTTTAACCCATTATTAAGCAACAACGTATAAACTCCAATCTTGGAAACAGGTGAAGCCTTCCTATTCCCCAGGATCAAGTTTATCTTCCCGTGCTCCACATCCTCACTTCTTCTTAGGCCCTGCAAATCAGAACATATGTGAATACCACATCCTGTATCAAGCACCCAAGAGTTAGAATATGTTGAGTAATTAGACAATATAGTGTAAATACCTGCATGGGTGGGTTTCACTTTCCCATCCTTTAGATCCTACAAGTATTTAGGGCAGTTTCGCTTCCAGTGTGCCTTTTCATGGCAATAAAAGCATTCAACATCCTTGGGAATGGTAGAAGGAGTGACAGAACCGCTCTTGGTCTTCGATGAGGAGCCTTCAAGAGACTTTCCCTTGGTACCCTTCGAAGGGTGCTTCCTCTTTTTCCCTTTCCCTTGTCCGATAGCCAAAACAGGGGTAGATGTTGGAGTAGGAGTAGTAGAGGTAACAACCGCCTTGCCCTTAAGACCGGTTTCAGCGGTCTTGAAGAGTCCTTGAAGCTTGCTGAGGGTAACTTCCTCCTTGTTCATATGATATGTCATACGAAATTGGTCATAACAAGAAGGTAAGGAGTGCAAAATGATGTCAATTGCCAACTCCTCAGGGATGTTCACATTCAGCCTCAGCAAACGGTCCACATACCTTTGCATCTTTTGCATGTGAGCCGTGACGGAATCACCATCCTTCATGCGGGTAGTTATTATGGAGGAGATTATTTCATACCGCTCCTGACGAGCACTCTGATGGTACCTTTCCATCAGGTCTTGGTGCATCTCAAAAGGGTAGAAATCTTCATATGACTTTTGGAGCTCGGTTGTCATCATGGCCATCATGATACATGCCACCTTAGTAGCATCTCTCTCATGAGTCCTGAATTTAGCGGTCTCCTCAGGAGTAGCAGTAGACTCATCAAGCTCTTTTAACTCCTTATTGAGGACATATTCCTTGCCCTCATAACGAGTAACCATCCTGATGTTCCTAATCCAATCCATGAAGTTGGAACCATCAAGGATGACCCTCCCACAAAGATTCATGAGAGAGAAAGAACCAGTTGGGTTTGAGCCTGAAGCATTAGTGTTGGAAGATATCTGAAAGAAGAAAGCAAGTTTAGATTAGATATATAGAATCCTGAATAAGACACCCAAATGTAATATTAAGGCTAGGACCCAATCACAATATATTATACTTAGAAGAGGGATGCCATAATCTAAGTAATAATATATTTGAAAGGTAGGTGAATGACGATTCACCAATTTCCACCATGAAAAACAAAATGAATTATTAGGCTTTAAATGGATTTGAAAATCCTAGATTATTTTAAGATTCATTGAACTTTTCAATGGCATGTTTCAATCTCGATTGTACCCTTCAAGTTTTGTGACTGGGATGCCGAGGATCACAAAACAAGGTGTGAATAACCATGCTAATTCACTTGGTACCCTTAACATCATCATCTAATCAATGTGCCAGTTAACCACACACGCTCCATTGATCTATGACAGACATTAAGTCACCCTTCGTGATCCTTACTAGTCCAAGTTAGTGTGCCGGTTAACCACACACGCTCCACCAACAACTTGGTAAGGTACAAAGTGTGAATTCCATGGACTAGCACGATATTCACATTTTTCCTAAAATAACTAAGATTGGGAATTAAAAAGGTTTAGTTACTTTATAATAATCATTATACTTTTAATGAGGATTTAAAGTCATTGTCCTACCCGTTCGGCTAACGACCCTCCACCAGTCAAGCAAGCGGTGGGTGAGAGTGGACACCCATTAAGTTGCCATTTTATAGGCAACAACCTTATACCCACCTTATAGACCGGCTTCGTGAATGAGGCCTACTAACGGTAGAACGACTTATTCTTATACATATATATAATAATTAACCATTAATGTTATAAATAGTATAAGGGTTGAATTTTAACTATTAAAACTCTAAGGGTTGGAATTAAAGTTTATTAAAGTGTGTGAAACTTTACAAATTCCAAAACTTGAGGGCAAGTTTTGTAACTATCTAAAACTTTTCATTTTATAACTTATGAATTAAAGGTTCATAAAAATGAAGACTCTTCATTTTCATGTAACTTATGTGTTTAAATGTGTGTGTTAAAGAAAAGTGACCTTTGCATATCCATAACTTGAGGACAAATTATGGACTCCATTAAAACACATAAATGATCAAGAATTAATTCTAAACAATTCAGCAAATAATTCCTATCATCTTCTAAGTTCATAAGAACATGAACATGATCATCAAAATTTCAGGAATTATATGAACACATAAAAATCATGGAATTTTGATATATGCTATTGTAAATGGATTAGAACAAACATTACACCAACTAAAACAAGTTTTAAAACACCAAAACAGTTTAGGGTAACGTTTCTAGTCCATTTCCAGCAGCAAAAGTCGAAATTCTGCATTCTGATCATTCTACTCGCCGAGTGCACGAACCTACTCGGCGAGTAGGATGAATTTTGCCTTGTACTCGGTGAGTCACCCCATGGACTCGGCGAGTCCATCAGCCAGACAACAATAATTTCAACTTTTTTCACTATTTTGCATCAAGTATCAAACAAGCAAGCCTAGGCTCTAATACCACTGTTGGGTTTTGAGCAATCTAACACTTCCTAAGTGTGCATGCAACCCTAATAAACCTTGGATCTATGTTTGTCTAAATACATGCAAAATAATAATTTTCCAAGGTTCATAACCTATCTAACATGGCATGGGGAACATTTCAACATAAAAGAGTTAGAAGAGATTACATACCTTTTTGATGAGTTTGATTCTTAAGGAGTTTGAGGGCCAAGCACCAATAATGTGAATGCCTCAAATGGAATCACAAATCACCACAAACTCTTGGAAAACTTTGAGAGAGTGTATACACACACTAATTTCTGCCACACACAAGCACACACACTAGTTCACTAGTTGCCATTTCATGCACCATAAGCATGCTTATATAGTGTACATGGTTAGGGTGAAACCCTAATAACCCATGACCTTTCCTTTTCCAAGGATCCATGGGTTAAAAGCTCCATGGATCATCCATGGACTTCCATCCAAGCCTAGCCCATTAACAAATGAGTGTTAGCCCACACCATATAAACCAATAGCCTATAATCTAATTAGTCTTCCTTTTAATCTCTAAATTAATTCATAATTAATTTAAGACTAAGACTAATTAAATAACATAACTTCATATTAATATATTATAACTTATAATATATTAATAAACATATGTGTATAAATCTCATAAAATTATCCATAAATTGTTCGGGTGAAGTGCAACCCAAATGGACCATGCCGGGTCGGGTCAAGTATATACCAAATAAGTTATGGACTTAGACACCTTATCCAATAGATTGTCATACATGGACTGTATTTCGCTGTCCATTGCCTCTTTCCACTTTGCTGACTCAGGGCCTGCCATGGCTTCCGCTTAACTGTTAGGTTCATCCAGACCTATCAGTGTCTCATCACTGATAAGTGTATCACCTTCAGCAGTAATGTGGAATCCATAGTAATGCTCAGGAGCATTCCTAACCCTTGTGGACCTCCTCAGAGGTACATACTTGTCAATTGGCTCAACAGGATTTTCCTCCTCAAGTTGAGTGCTAGGATTTGAAGTTCCTTCACCGCTTGACTCTTGAATTTCTTCAAGATCAACTTGCCTCCCACTGTTTCCTTGGCTTATGAACTCTCTCTCTCTCTCTCTCTCTCTCTCTCTCTCTCTCTCTCTCTCTCTCTCTAAAGAAAGCCCTCCTAGCTACAAAGACCACATTTTCACTAGGTCTGTAGAAGAGGTAACCAAAGGATTGATGTGGGTAGCCGATGAAAATACACCTCTCGCTTCGAGGTTCGAGCTTATCATGAGTCTCGCATCTCACGAAAGCCTCGCAACCCCAAATCTTGATGTGGTCTAGTTTAGGTACTTTACCAGTCGACATCTCGTGAGGATTTTTGGCAACTTTCTTTGTAGGGACTAGATTAAGGATATGGGCGGCAGTCTCTAAGGCATACCCCCAAAATGAGATTGGTAGCGAAGCTCGACTCATCATGGAACGAACCATATCCAACAAGGTTCGATTACACCTCTCAGCCACACCATTCAACTGTGGTGTCCTGGGAGGTGTCAATTGTGAGACTATCCCACATTCCCTTAGATATTCAAGGAACTCTGAACTAAGATACTCACCACCACGATTGGATCGAAGCATCTTAATGTTCCTGTCCAATTGATTCTCGACTTCCTGTTTAAATTCCTTAAACTTTTCGAAAGACTCTGACTTATGCTTGATCAAGTAGACATATCCATATCTACTGTAATCATCAGTAAAAGTCAAATAATAACGATTAGCATCCCTTGTGGCATGTTTGAATGGTCCACACACATCCATGTGTACAAGGTCCAACAAACCTTCACCTCTCTCACACGAGCCTGTGAAGGGTGACTTTGTCATTTTTCCAAGTAAGTATGATTCGTAACTATCATCTGACTTTAGGTCAAATGACTCCAAGACTCCATCCTTTTGGAGTTGGCCTATGCGTTTCTTGCTTATATGTCCAAGATGACGATGCCATAATGATGCTTCATCCAAGTTATTATTAACAGAATCAATACACAATACATTATTTCCTAAGTTATCAACCACATATACTGTTTCATACACACCATCACAAGGTAATGCTTTAAAATAAAGAACATTATTAAAGAAAGCATTAATCGAACCAACTTCATTATCAAATGAAAAGGTGAAACCTTGTTTATACAATGCATGAAAGGAAATAATATTTCTTTCCATTTCTGGCGAATAACAACACTTATTCAAATCTAAACTAAACCCACTACTTAGCAATAAAGTATAAACTCCAATCTTGGTGACAGGTAAAGCTTTCCTATTCCCCATGATTAGGTTTATTCTTCCTTGCTCCACATTCTCACTTCTTCTTAGTCCCTGCAAGTCACAACAAATATGAATACCACAACCGATATCAAGGACCCAAGATTTAGAATGGGGTGATTTATTAGAAATGATAGTGTAAATACCTGCATGGTTGGGTTTAACTTTCCCATCCTTCACATCTTGCTGGTATTTTGGGCAGTTCCGCTTCCAATGTGTTTTTTCATGGCAATAAAAGCATTCAGCCTCTTTTGGGTCAGAAGAAAGAGTAACGAAACCTTTCTTGGTTCCACTTGAAGAAGAGCCATCAAGGGTCCGAGCCTTGGCACCCTTTGAAGAGCTCTTTCTCTTCTTCCCTCGACTTTTCCCGATTGCCAAAACCGGAGTGGAGTTTGGAGTAGGAGTGTTAACAACCGACTTCCCCTTAAGAGTAAAGGAGCCATTAGGATTAGAGCCAAAAGCAACATTGTTTGAAGACATCTGAAGGAAGAGGACAAGATTAGTTTAGATATTAAGAGAGTCCTTAATAAAACACCCAAATGTAATATTAAGGCTAGGATCCAATCACAATATATTATAACTTAGAAGAGGTATGTCGTAATCCAAGCTATAACATATTTGAAAGGTAGGTGAATGACGATTCACCAATTTCCACCACGAAAAACGAAATATTAAATATTAGGTTTTTGATTGGTTCTTAGAAATTCCTAGATTCTTTGAGATTCAATGAACTTTTCAAAGGCATGTTTCAATCTCGAGTGTGCCCTCCAAGTTTTGTGACTGGGATACCGAGGATCACAAAACGAGGTGTGAAGTAACCATGCAAATCACTTGGTACCCTTAAAGTTTATCACTCAATTGATGTGTCGGTAAACCACACACGCTCCACCGATACTATAATAAATTTTAAGTCACCCTTTACCTACCTTGTTAAGTCTAAGTTAGTGTGGCGGTTAACCACACACGCTCCACCAACGACTTAAACAAAGTGTAAAGTGTAATTTCATGGATTAGCACCTTATTCACATTTTTCCTAAAGTAACTAAGATTGGGAATTTAATAAAACATTTAGTTACTTTATAATATTCATCATACTTTTAATGAAAATTTATAAGTCCTTGTCCTACCCGTTCGGCTAACGTCCCTCCACCAGTCAAGCAAGCGGTGGGTGAGAGTGGACACCCATTAAGTTGCCATTTTATAGACAACAACCTTATACCCACCTTATAGACCGGCTTCGTGAATGTGGCGTACTAGCGGTAAGACGACTTTAATCTTATACATATATATATATATATATATATATATATATATATATTATTAACTTATAATATTATAAGTATAAGGGTAGAATTTTAACTTTTAAAATTCTAAGGGTTGGAACTAAAATTTTAGCATGACTTTACTTGTTCCAAAACTTGAGGGCATGTTTTGAAAACTTTCAAAACTTTTCATTTCTTGTAACTTATGAGTTTATTAGAGTAATAAAATGAAGACTCTTCATTTTTCTAACTTTTGTTTTCTTTTAATGGTTTTAATTCAAGTGACTTTTGGTTTTCCATAACTTGAGGACAAGTTATGGACTCCATTAAAACACATTATGATCAAGAATTAAACTACCAAATAGGTTACAAATAATTCCTATGATCATCTAAACATCATAAGATCTAGAACATGAAAATGAACACTTTCATGAATCAAAATTACACTTAAAACTTTGTAATTTTGATAACTAGTTGTTGTAAATGAATTAGCAAGGACATTACACCATCTAAAACAAGTTTTCAAGTACCAAAACAGTTTAGAGTAATGTTTCTAGTCCATTTCCAGCAACCAAAGTCGAAAATCTGCACTCTGTGGCTCCTACTCGCCGAGTGCATGAACCTACTCGGCGAGTAGGTTGAAGATACAAGTGAACTCGGCGAGTCCACCCATGGACTCAGCGAGTTCATCAGGCAGACATCAAGCTTTTCGACTTTTTTCAACTTTTAAGCACAAATAACAAACAAACAAGGCTAGTCTCTGATACCACTGATGGGTTTTGAGCATTCTAACACTTCCTAAGTGTACACGCAACCCTAATAACCTTGGATCTATTTTTGTCTAATTATCATGCAAAGTTGAATTCCAAGGTTATATTCCTATCTAGCATACATGGGGAACAATTTTTAACTTGAATGAAAGATAGAATAACTTACCTTGTTGTTGCTTATGTTCCTTGAAACCTTGTGAGCCTAGCACCCCAAGTGTGATGCCTCAAATGCTTCACACAACACCAAATGCTCTTGGAAAGACTTTTGAGAGAATACACACTTCTTGAAATCGGCATAGCCCTCTTGTATCTTATGTGTAGCCGATTTTGGTGGAGAATGGGATTCTTATATAGTGTTGACACATCTAGGGTTACACCATGTAAACCCTAATGTGTCATGACTCTTCATTTCCATGACCCATGGGTTTGTAACTCCCATGGAGCATCCATGGAGCATCCTATGGGTGGAACCCAACTTGATAATCCATGGAGCCTCTTAGCCCACTATACAAGATATGAATGATTTACATAATCAACCCATATATTTAATTAGTTATCTTTTGATCACTTAATTAATTCTAAATTAATTCTTTGATCAAACTAATCAAATAATATTATTAATATATTAGAACTTATAATATATTAATAATCTCCAAGTGTCATTTCTCTCATTTAGTCTATCCAATTGCATGGTGCCATGCAACCCAAATGGACCATGCTGGGTCGGGTCAAGTACTGACCAGAAATAGTTATGGACTTAGACACCTTATCCAACATTTCCGATATATGACCGACTGTGGAGGTTTGAATAATATGATATACCAAACATAATTATTCTGGAAATCAACACATGCAAAAGAAATATAGTATACAATTAACAAGTGATAGCAACACTTTACTCATAAATAATAACTTTTATTTATCATCAAATGTCAATTACAATTTTACAAATTTCAAGATTATCTAACTACTAAAACCGATATCATCCTTCAGCCCTATGCTCCGAGCATGCTGGAGATGCTTAGCCCAAGTTAGTCCCTTCGTGAGGGGATCTGCTGGGTTCTAATCCGATGATACCCTCTTTGCCACGAGGATTCCTTCTTCTATTCGATGTCTGATGAAGTGATATTTTCTGTCAATGTGTCTGGATCTCCCATGATCTCTTGGTTCCTTGGCTAAGGCAACCGCACTAATGTTGTCATAGAAAATCTCCATTGGCTCCTTTATAGCTGGTACAACTCCAAGGTCTCCGATGAAGTTCTTTAGCCATATAGCCTCCTTTGCTACCTCGCTTACTGCTATATACTCTAATTCACAAGTGGAATCAGCCACTGTCTCCTGCTTGGAACTTTTCCAAGTAATTGCCCCTCCGTTTAGGGTAAAGACCCAGCCCGACTGAGAGCAGAAATTATCCCTGTCAGTCTGAAAGCTAGCATCACTGTACCCTACAACTCTCAAGCTATCACTCCCACCAAGGGTAAGGACCTAGTCCTTAGTCCTTCGCAGGTACTTGAGGATATTCTTTACCGCAGTCCAATGTGCCTTGCCAAGGTTCCCCTGATACCTGCTAACCATGCTCAAAGCAAAAGCTACATCAGGTCGAGTACACGTCATAGCATACATGATCGATCCTACAGCTGAAGCATAAGGTAGTCGACTCATTTCTGCTATCTCAGCCTCAGTACTAGGGCTTTGTGTCTTACTCAATCTGGTGTTACTCTGAATGGGTAACTCACTTTCTTGGAGTTATGCATGTTGAATCTTTTCAACACTTTGTCCACATATGTGCTTTGACTAAGTCCAATTAGTCTTTTACTCCTGTTTCTCAAAATCCTTATCCCTAGGATATAGGCAACTTCACAAAGGTCCTTCATAGCGAAACACTTCCCAAGCCAGGACTTTACTTCTTGCAGGTTTGGGATGTCATTTCCTATGAGTAGTATGTCATCCACATACAGTACCAAAAAGCTAACTATGCTCCCAATAGCCTTGATGTATACACACGATTCATCTTCACTCCTTGAAAAGCCAAATTCCTTGACTTTCTCATCAAAGCAAAGATTCCATCTGCGAGGTGTCTGTTTCAATCCGTAAATGGATTTCTCGAGTTTACACATTCTATTGGGGTACTCTATACTGACAAAACCCTTAGACTGAACCATGTAAACATCTTCAGCCAACTTTCCATTAAGGAAAGCGGTTTGACATCCATTTGCCATATTTCATAGTCATGAAATGCAACAATGGCTAACAGAACCCTAATAGACTTTATCTTGGCCACTGGTGAAAAGGTCTCATCATAATCAACTCCCGGAGTTTGAGAATAACCCTTTGCAACTAGTCGTGCCTTATAAGTGTACATTACCATCCATGTCGGTCTTCTTCTTGAAGATCCATTTGCACCCTACAGTCTTACGACCTGGTACATTCTCAACCAAGTTCCAAACTTGATTGTCATACATGGACTGTATCTCGCTATCCATAGCCTCTTTCCATTTAGCAGCCTCAAGGCCTGCCATGGCTTCCGTGTAGCTGTTAGGCTCATCCAGATTTACCAGTGTGTTATCACCGATAAGTGTCTCACCTTCTGCAGTAATATGAAAACCATAATAATATTCAGGTGCATTCCTAACTCTGGTGGAACGCCTCAGAGGTATAGATTCTTCAGTTGGCTCAACAGGAGTTTCCTCCTCAAGTTGAGGGCTAGGGTTTGAAGTTCCTTCACCACTTGACTCTTGAAGTTCTTCAAGGTCAATTTGCCTCCCACTGTCTCCTTGGCTTATAAACTCTCTCTCTCTCTCTCTCTCTCTCTCTCTCTCTCTCGAAAGACTCCTCTTCTTGCTACAAAGACCACATTATCACTAGGTCTGTAGAATAGGTAACCAAAGGATCTTTGTGGGTAGCCGATGAAAATACACCTCTCTCTTCGGGGTTCTAGCTTATCATGAGTCTCGCGCCTCACAAAAGCCTCGCAACCCCAAATCTTGATGTGGTCTAGTTTGGGTACTTTACCAGTCCACATCTTGTGAGGAGTTTTGGCAACTTTCTTTGTAAGGACCAGATTAAGGATATGGGCGGCAGTCTCTAAGGCATACACCCAAAAGGATATTAGTAGCGAAGCTCGACTCATCATGGAACGAACCATATCCAACTAGGTTCGATTATGCCACTCAGCTACACCATTCAACTGTGGTGTCCTGGGAGGTGTCAATTGTGAGACAATCCCACATTCCCTAAGATAGTCGAGGAACTCTTAACTAAGATACTCACCACCTCGATCGGATCAAAGCATCTTAATGTTCCTGTCCAATTGATTCTCGACTTCCTGTTTAAATTCCTTAAACCTTTCGAAAGTCTCTGACTTATGCTTGATTAAGTAGACATATCCATATCTACTGTAATCATCAGTAAAAGTCAAATAATAACGATTAGCATCCCTTGTGGCATGTTTGAATGGTCCACACATATCCATGTGTACAAGGTCCAATGAACCTTCACCCCTCTCACAAGAGACTGTGAAGGGTGACTTTGTCATTTTCCCAAGTAAGCATGATTCCCAACTATCATCTAACTTTAGGTCAAACTACTCCAAGACTCCATCTTTTTGGAGTTGGCCTATGCGTTTCTCGCTTATATGTCCAAGACGACAATGCCATAATGATGCTTTATCCAAGTTATTATTATTTATAGAATCAATACACATCACATTATTTCCTAAGTTATCTACAATAGACACAGCTTCATACACACCATCACAAGGTAATGCTTTAAAATAAAGAACATTATTAAAGAAAGCATCAATAGAACCAACTTCATTATTAAATGAAAAGGTAAACCCTTGTTTATACAATGCATGAAAGGAAATAATATTTCTTGCCATTTCTGGTGAGTAACAACATTTATTCACATCTAAATTAAACCCATTACTTAGCGATAAAGTATAAACTCCAATCTTGGTGACAGGTGTAACTTTCCTATTCCCCATGATTAAGTTTATCCTTCCTTGCTCCACATTCTCACTTCTTCTTAGTCCCTACAAGTCACAACAAATATGAATACCACAACCGGTATCAAGGACCCAAGAGTTAGAATTGGGTGAGTTATTAGAAATGATAGTGTAAATACTTGCATGGTTGGGTTTAACTTTCCCATCCTTCACATCTTTCTGGTACTTTGGGCAGTTTCGCTTCCAATGTGCCTTTTCATGACAATAGAAGCATTCAGCCTCTTTTGGGTCAGATGAAGGAGTGATGAAACCTTTCTTGGTTCTACTTGAAGAAGAGCCATCAAGGGTCCTAATCTTGGTACCCTTCGAAGAACTCTTTCTCTTCTTCCCTCGTCCTTTCCTGATTGCCAAGACAGGGGCGGAGTTTGTAGGAGTAGGAGTAACATTCGCCTTACCCTTAAGACCACTTTCCGCGGTCTTTAAGAGTCCTTGAAGTTTGCTGAGTGTGACTTCATCCTTGTTCATGTGGTATGTCATGCGAAGTTGATCATAACATAAAGGTAAGGAGTGCAAAATGATATCTATAGCAAGATCCTCGGGGAAGTTCACATTAAGCTTCAGCAAACGGTCCACAAATCTTTGCATTTTCTGCATGTGGCCCGTGATGGGTTCAGCATCCTTCATGCGAGTTGTTATCATGGAGCAGATGATTTCATACCTCTCTTGACGAGCACTTTGATGGTATCTTTCCATCAAGTCTTGGTGCATCTCATAGGGGTAGAAATCTTCATAGGATTTTTGGAGATCCGCGGTCATAGTGGCCATCATGATGCATGCCACCTTGGTGGCATCCCTTTCAT
Source organism: Lactuca serriola (assembly GCF_051521515.1). Lineage (NCBI taxonomy): Eukaryota > Viridiplantae > Streptophyta > Magnoliopsida > Asterales > Asteraceae > Lactuca > Lactuca serriola. The sequence continues at coordinate 286,899,796 of NC_136411.1, forward strand.
GTGCCCTAAACTCAGCGATCTCTTGAGGAGTAGCAACTGTCTCATCAATCTCCTTAATCTCCTTATCGAGGACATATTCCTTGTCCTCGTAGCGAGTGATTATTCTGATGTTTCTGATCCATTCATTAAAGTTGGATCCATCAAAAGTGACTTTCCCACACAAGTTCATAAGAGAAAAGGAGCCACTAGGATTAGAGCCAAAAGCAGTGTTTTTTGCAGACATCTAAAAAGAAAGGATTAGTTTAGATATAGAGATAGTCCTTAATAAAACACCCAAATGTAGTATTAAGGCTAGGACCCAATCATAATATATTATACTTAGAAGAGGTACGCCGTAATCTAAGTGATAACATATTTGAAAGGTAGGTGAATGACGATTCACCAATTTCCACCAAAGACGAAATATTAAAAATATTTAATTTGGTTCTTAGAAACTCCTAGATTCTTTTGAGATTCAATGAACTTTTCAAAGACATGTTTCAATCTTGAGTGTGCCCTCCAAGTTTTGTGACTGGGATGCCGAGGATCACAAAACGAGGTGTGAAGTGACCATGCAAATTACTTGGTACCCTTAATGTATTACCCCTCAATCGATGTGCCGGTTATCCACACACGCTCCATCGATGCTATGATAAACATTAAGTCACCCTTTACCTACCTTGTTAAGTTCAAGTTAGTGTTCCGGTTAACCACACACGCTCCACTAACGACTTAGACAAAGTGTAAAGTGTAATTTCATGGATTAGCACCTTATTCACATTTTTCCTAAAGTAACTAAGATTGGGAATTTAATAAAACATTTAGTTACTTTATAATATTCATCATACTTTTAATGAGAATTTATAAGTCCTTGTCCTACCCATTCGGCTAACGACCCTCCACCAGTCAAGCAAGCGGTGGGTGAGAGTGGGCACCCATTAAGTTGCCATTTTATAGGCAACAACCTTATACCCACCTTATAGACTAGCTTCGTGAATGAGGCGTACTAGCGGTTAGACGACTTTGATCTTATACATATATATATTATTATTAACTTATAATATTATAAGTATAAGGGTTGAATTTTAACTTTTAAAATTCTAAGGGTTGGAACTAAAGTTTTTAATATGACTTTACTTGTTCCAAAACTTGAGGGCAAGTTTTGTAAACTTTCAAAACATTTCATTTCTTATAACTTATGAGTTAAATAGAGTAATAAAAATGAAGACTCTTCATTTTTCTAACTCTTGTGTTCTTTTAATGGTTTTAATTCAAGTGTAGCTCTTGGTTTTCCATAACTTGAGGACAAGTTATGGACTCCATTAAAACACATTATGATGAAGAATTAAACTACCAAGTAGGTTACAAGTAATTCCTATGATCATCTAAATTCATAAGATCAAGAACATGAATATCCATATCAAAGTTTCAAGATCATATGAACACATATAATCATGAAAAATTGATATTAGCCATTGTAAATGGATTAGAACAAACATTACACCATCTAAAACAAGTTTTATAACACCAAAATAGTTTAGGGTAATGTTTCTAGTCCATTTCTAGCAGCAAAAGTCAAAAATCTGCATTTTGTGGCTCCTACTCGCCGAGTGCACGAACCTACTCACCGAGTAGGATGAAGATACACATGAACTCGGCGAGTCCCCCCATGGACTTGGCGAGTTCATCAGGTAGACAGCAAGTTTTTTGACTTTTTCCAATATTTTGCATCAAGTATCAAACAAACAAGCCTATGCACTGATGGGTTTTGAGCATTCTAACACTTCCTAAGTGTACATGCAACCCTAATAAACCTTGGATCTATGTTTGTCTAAGATACATGCAAATAATTATTTTTCCAAGGTTCATATCCTAACTAGCATGGCATTGGGAACTTGAATCAAATAAAGCTAGTAGAAATACTTACCTTGTAGTTGTAGTTGATTCCTTGGAGTTTTAGAGCCTAGCACCAATAGTGTGGATGCCTCAAATGGAAATCACAAATCACCACAAACTTGGAACTTTGAGAGAATAGTCACTACTATCTTGAAATTGGCCCTCTTGCTTTACTCACCTCAACTTGTGTGATTTCAAGAACCAAAGCCTCCTTTATATAGTGTGGTGGATTAGGGTTACATCCATGTAAACCTTAATACCCATGTCTCTTCATTTCCATGAGATCTATGGGTTAAAGCTCCATGGAGTATCCATGGACTTTCCATGCAAGCCTAGTCCATTCCAAATAAGCATTAGCCCACACTATATAAATATAAAAGCCCATATTTAATTAGTAATACTTTTGATCTCTAAATTAATCCTAGATTAATTATTGATCAATACTAATTAAATAATATGATCTTATACTAATATATTAGAACTTATAATATATATTAATAAATCATAACTTGTACTATTCTCAAAAGCTTATCCATAAATTGTTCGGGTGAAGTGCAACCCAAATGGACCATGCCGGGTCGGGTCAAGTACATACCAAATATAGTTATGGACTTAGACACTATATCCAACATCTAGAACTTGAGAAGGGTCCAGATCTGAAGTTACAACTTGAGATCTAGCCCATAGCTCACCTAATTGACTCCAAAAATCCATAAAACCCTAAGACTCAACCACAAAGAGATCTAGAAGAGAAGGAGAGTTAAGATTGCAACTTGATGCCTCCAAAGGATGCTAGCTAAGGTAAGTTCTGTTTCCCAAACCTTCCTTTCTTCAACCCCTTTAACTCTTCAAGCTTTTCTCTCCTAGCCAACCTTCTTTCCAAGGCTTAAAACACACCAAAAATAGTACCACAGGAATTACGGTTTTATTGAGCTCTCACAGACTGTAAAGAGGCCAAAGGAGGCTTAGGCCTCCTTAAATAGCGTGCAAAACCCCGAGATTTAGGGTTTCCTCTACTAGCTACTACTCGTCGAGTCCCTCCCTGCACTCGACGAGTAGTTCACTAAACACGCGGTCCCACCCCGCTGCTACTCGACGAGTAGGGAAACAAACTCGTCGAGTAAGACTTAAAACCAAAGAACCTTTTATTTAAATCCATACCTGAGAATCGGGGCGTTAAAATTCTCCCCCACTTGATCTAGACTTCGCCCTCGAAGTCCCTTGAAATAAACAATGTCGGGTAATGCTCGCGCATCTCCGCCTCCGGCTCCCTTGTCCACTCGGATCCCCTCCGATGTTCCCACTGCACCTTCACCAAAGGTATTTCCTTGTTCCGAAAAATCTTCTTCTTCCTTTCCAAAATGGCAACTGACCTCTCCACATAATTCAGACGCTCATCGACCTGAAATTTCGTCCAATGATACTACTGCCTCCTGATCCATAATGCACTTTTGCAACTACGAAACATGGAACGTGTTGTGGATCCGACTAAGCTCCTTCCGGAGCTCGAGCCTATAAGCCACCTTGCCAACCCTGACAATGATCCTGAATGGCCCAATATAACGGGGACCCAATTTTCCCCTCTTCTTGAAGCGAATCACACCCTTCCAAGGTGAGACCTTCAGAAGTACCATGTCACCCATCTGAAATTCCAACTCAGATCGGCGTCTATCGGCATAACTCTTCTGCCGACTCTGAGTGGTCTACAAACGCTGTCTAATCTATTGTATCTTTTCGGTAGTTTGCATAACTAGCTCTGACCGCCCCATCACCCAGTGCCCAATCTCACCCCAGTAGACTGGGGTTCTACACTTCCGACCACACAACAGCTCGAAAGGCGGGGCACCAATACTGGAATGATAATTGTTGTTGTAGACGAACTCTGCAAGCGGTAGGTGGGAATCCCATCTCCCACCAAAGTCGATGGCGCACGCCCTCAACATATCCTTGAGGGTCTGGATGGTCCGCTCACTCTGCCCATCGGTCTGCGAATGGAATGTTGTACTAAAATGCAGTCGTGTACCCAGTTCCTCATGGAACTTCTGCCAAAAACGAGAAGTAAACCTGACGTCCCGATCGGAAACGATAGAAACTGGAACCCAATGGCGAGAGACAACCTCGCTGACATACATGTCGGCCAATTTCTCAGCCGACAAACTCTCCTGTATGGCCAAGAAGTGGGTGCTCTTGGTCAACCGATCCACGATGACCCATATAGCATCAAACCCCTTCTCCGATCTCGGCAACTTCGTAATGAAATCCATCCTGATCTGCTCCTGTTTCCACATGGGGATCTCCAGAGGTTGCAGCTTACCATGCGGCTTCTGATGCTCGGCATTGACCATCCTACAGGTCAAGCACCTCTCAACATACCCAATGATTTCTCGCTTCATTCCAGGCCACCAATAACTCAAACTCAAATCATGATACATCTTGGTGGCCCCTGGATGAATAGAAAGGTGAGACTTTTGAGCCTCCTCCATCACTGTCTTCCGAACCCCTCCGAACATCGGAACCCAAACCGGATCGTATCGGGTCAACAACCCGCGGTTATCCTGGACAAACCGGGAGCTCTCGCCCTTAATTCTCTCCAACTTCCAGTTCTCTGGTCTCATGCCCTCAACCTGAGCATCCCTAATCAAGCTCACAAGCGGGGAATCCACCGTTATCCTCATACACCTTGCTGGGGTAAAAGACCCAACTGACTTGCGGCTCAAGGCATCTGCAACCACATTTGCTTTACCAGGATGGTAAAGGATCTCACCATCATAGTCCTTGACCACATCCAGCCACCTGCGCTGCCTCATGTTCAGGTTTACCTGATCCATGATGTGTCTCAAACTCTTGTGATCCGTATATATAGTGCAACGGACACCGTACAGATAATGCCTCCAAATCTTGAGAGCGAAAACCACCGCTCCCAACTCAAGATCGTGTATAGGTTATCGCGTCTCATGCAGCTTTAGCTGCTATGATGCATACACTATCACTCGTCCCCTCTGCAAGAGGATAGCCCCCAAACCCGAGATGGATGCATCACAAAATACTACAAAATCCTCGACTCCCCTGGGGAGTGTCAACACCGGCGCCTCACCTAAACACTGTCGGAGGGTCTCAATCGCCCTCTGCTGCTCATGGCCCCATCAGAAATCCACCCCCTTCCTTGTTAAACGGGTGAGGGGTACTGAAATCTTGGAGAAATCTCGAATGAATCTCCGGTAGTACCCTGCTAAACCGAAGAAACTCCTGATGTCTGAAGGAGATTTCGGAATCTCCCACTGCATAACCGCCTCCACCTTGGCCAGATCGACCAAAATCCCCTCCTGGTTAACAAGATGTCAGAGGAACTGGACCTCTCGTACCCAAAACTTGCACTTTGGGAACTTGGCATACAGCCGTTCTCGCCGCAAAACCTCCAGCAGCTAACTGAGATGCTCCTCGTGTTGCTCTTGGGTCTTGGAATACACCAAGATATCATCTATGAACACAATAACCGAGTGATCAAGCATCAGTCTGTAGACTCGGTTCATCAAATCCATGAACACATCCGGCGCGTTAGTGAGCCCAAACGACATCACCACAAACTCATAATGACCATAACGAGTCCGGAACGCGGTCTTCTCTACATCTTCCTCCCTTACCCTGACCTGGTGATATCCGAATCTCAAATCGATCTTGGAGAACCAAGATGCACCCTGCAGCAGATCGAAAAGATCATCTATCCTCGGGAGTGGATAACGGTTCTTCACCGTTAACTTGTTCAACTCCCTGTAGTCAATGCACATCATGTGCGAACCGTCCTTCTTCTTAACAAAGAGGATCGATGCTCCCCAGGGTGAACTACTCATACAAATAAACTGCTTTTCCAGCAGCTCCTGCAGCTGAGATGACAGCTCTTGCATCTCTGGTGGTGCTAGGCGGTACGGCGCCTTGGCGATAGGGGCCGCACTCGGCACTAGATCAATCCTAAACTCAACCTGCCTCTCTGGAGGCACTCCGGGCAACTCCTCCAGAAACACGTCAACAAACTCCCTAACCACTAGGACCGCTGAGACTGAGGGCTGCCCCTTAACCCGTGTATCCACCACATACGCTAAATAACTGGCACACCCGTGCTGAATATACTACCAAGCCCTAGTTGCGAAACAAAACCCTGATCTGATCCTTGAGCCCTCGCCATATGCCACCAGTTCTCCCCCACTTGGGGTTCCAACCACCACTCGTTATCCCTCACAGTCGATCATGGCGCAAAATCGACTGAGCCAATCTATCCCTACTATCACGCATACCTCCCTCATGGAAATAGGGATCAAGTCTATCGGGAAGGATACCCCGAAAATCTCCAAATCGCATCCCTGGTAGACCGAAGAAGCAGAAACCCCGTGCTCGTTGGCGATCGACACTCACAACGGACAATCAAGCTCATCCACCGACACACTGAACCCTCCACTGAAAGCCTGAGATACAAACGAACGACTCGCCCCCGAGTCGTATAATACTAAAGCAGGCAAAGAATTTACTAAAAACATACTAGCAACCGCATCCTATGCTGCCTTGGCCTCCCCGACTGTAAGCTGGAAGGCGTGCCTCTGAACATTCGGAGGCTCCACCTTGACTGGCCTCCCATCCCCAATATTCAAAGTAGTTGATGTGGAACCCAGCGTCGGCTTGGCGGCGAGCTGCAGACATTTGGTCTTCACGTGACCAACCTGATGAAAATGGAAACAAATCCTCATATTTGCTAGAGGGGTGGACTGATGGCAGTCCCTAGCATAATGCCCCTCCTTACCACATTTATGGCAACCACCTCCCGCTCAACAAACCCTAGAATGACCCCGGCCACACTTTCCACAAGCGCGACTTTGCTGACCCCTAGGCCGAGTATCAGTGGTCTTAGACCGCTTAGGTATCGGTTGAGACTGTGCCGTAACCTGACGTTGGTCCTTCAACTGCAACTTAATCTCTAACTCATGCCGCCTCGCGGCTTCCTGAAGATCCAGGAGGGTATCACAACGCTGCGTAGCCACAAACTGTCGAATATCCGTCTTGAGCATACTCAAATAACAAGTCATCTGAGACTGCTCTAAGGCAAACTCCGGGCAGAACATAGCGCTCTCCGTGAACATACGAGTAATCTCCATCACAGACTCCCCATCCTGTCTCAAAGTCAAAAACTCCTGAGCCAGCCGCTCCTGCTCAACACGTGGAACGTAGGGGTGCGGAACATATCTCGGAACTGCTCCCAAGTAACAACAGCTCGCTGGTCATCAGTGTACAACCCTGTCATCAATCTCCAACAATCCTTTTCCACAAGCCTTAGCAGGTTCAGGGTACACCTGACCTTCTGGTCAGCAGGACATGAACACGTGAAGAAACAACCCTATACGTCAGACAACCACCTCATATCCCTGATCGCATCCTGTGTACCATCAAATGTCGAGGGCTTCATGTTATTGAAGTCCCGATACTAGAAAGCCCGACCAACTCCTCCTCCGATCCCTTCCGCGGTTACAGCCGATGTGACTGCAGCGGCCGCTGTCTCAGCTAGAGCTGCATATCGCTCATCAAAATACTCAACCATCCCAGTCTTAATCGACCCAAACATCTCCGGCAGCTGCGCTCGAAAGGCCGCAACGACCTCGTCATGCAGAATCTCCTGGATCCTGGCATCCAACTCCTATGTCCCTATCTGAACCACAGGCTCAGGTGCTACCGGCACCTCTGACCCTCCGTCTCCCGACCCTGACCCTGATCTGGATCCCGATCCTGATCCGGACCCTGCAGCAAAACATCTCGTCACCACCATACTAAAAGATACACTCAAGACATCAGATAAACATCATAATATCGGGAGACCAAAACCCACAAACCCTAGGGGTTGTGACTTCTTTGCTACACGTATGGGTCCTGTGCTTTCAGTAGTACGGGCCTATACTACATTCCACACCTATCCATATTTGTCTCAAGTGTCACCACAACACCCTAATACTATCATCAACATAATATGCGCTCAACCCTCGCTCCTAGGGGAGCATTGCCTACCTCGCAACTGACCTCACTGCTCCCACAACTCACACATCCATGAAACTTCCATCAACCCCTGCATCGCTAGTGCATGCTAGTCGCACATAACACTGGACCCAATAGACTTTTGAATATCCAATCCTATCTGAAGACTGAATCCAACATTCTCAGGCTATAAGATCTTGATTACGCACAACCGTGACGCTTCACTAGCAAATACAGTAATGATGTCAATTCCATATACAAGAAACCCTAGGCTAGTAGGCATCATATGACCAGGCAAGTCTATCATGCGATTCCTGAAGATCCCTAGCCTAGCACTAGCATGTTATTCTAACATATCATAATATCAAATAAATGTATGGTATTTTCGGGTTTACTTACAGGCTCCGGCTGATCGTACCCTCTGCATCCTCCACCCTTTACCTTTGAATCCATTTTTAAAAAAAATCTTTTTCCGAAAATTCCCTTGATTTGAGACTGGATTCACACGAGTGTTCCTCCAATTCACTCAAACCAAGGCTCGGATACCAACTTGTAACATCCGTAAATTTTACGCCAAATGTAAACTTTTTCAATCATAAATAAAACCCCAATAGTATTGTTTACAAAAATGTTTTCAAATCATTATTCAATCAGAGTGTCCCAAAAGTCAGATCATAAGGATGAGGAGTGGTATGGCCACACCTTCGCCTTGCCATGATCTCATGCAGTACCTGAAACAATAACTGCAAACTGTAAGCCCGGGGGCTTAGTGAGCTACCCTCAAAATACCAATACCACACTGATAATGTCATATCAGTAATAATCAATCAATCAATATGCATATTGGTCCATCGGCCTAACTGGACCGCCCTATAGGGCCTACAATCCAACTAAAACTATACTGAGCCTTCGGCATGACTGGGCCGCCACGTGGGCCTACAGTCTCAACGGACCGCTCATAGGGTATGTTGACCTTCAGTACAAAGCAGGACCGCCTCAACCCAACTAGCAAGCAAGTAATCATGTGTGCATAACTAACATATACCAGCATATACAGACATCAAATATATTTATCTTACGGATCATCAATCATAACAATCTCTCATGACTAGAACACAGGCCCAACAGTCCACTAACATACCAATCCCTAAGGATCACAAAACATAACATTTTGTCTATCCTGATTTCGATCTATCAGATCATAATCGCATATATCATACCATAACCATAACCACTACAGGGTCGGCCTTGGTGCCTTAGACCCTTTTGGTATAGTAAGGATAACTCACCTCGCAGATGTCGACCCGGTAGATAAATCCCAACTCTTGGATCACTTGCCAAAGACTCCACCACCTATTACTATAGTACGAATATACTCATAAGTTCTCAACCTCACAAGGTACTCCATAAACCAGCTAAACAACCCCTGGTCAAAGTCAAAGTCCTCAGTCAAGGTCAATAGTCCAGGTTGACCCTAACTCGCCGAGTACCCTCGGCTACGCGCCGAGTTCCTTGTAGTTCTTTCCCACTCGTCAAGTCACCGGGGTGACTTGTCGAGTTCCTACAATTTTCGATCGAAACCCTAAGACCACTGGTCAAGTTTCTTTCCGACAACACGACGGATACACACACATTCATAACTTGGGGAAATATCATCCGACTCGCCGAGTTGTCCATACAACTCGTTGAGTCTATAGCATTCGTCATCGCACTCACTGAGTTGTTCATCCAACTCATCGATTTCATGGCCATCTTCATGTGACTCGTCGATTCAACCTTGCGACTCGGCGAGTTCCTTCAATCCTTAAGGCATACAGACTCATTTAAGCCATGTAATGGCTCCAAATTACATATCCAAGCTTATAGGGCATGCTTTTCACGTAAAGCTGTAGAGTTTGAGTGCATGCATGACTAAAAAGGCTCTTATTGCCAAATCTAAGTTCTTAATGGGATTTCCTGCACAAGGAGGGCCTCATCCACAACCAAAACAGAAACTTTATGAATCTAGAACTTGAGAAGGTTCCAGATCTGAAGTTACAACTTCAGATCTAGCCCATAGCTCACCCAATTGACTCCAAAAATCCATAAAACCCTAAGACTCAACCACAAAGAGATCTAGAAGAGAAGGGGAGTAAAGATTGCAACTTGATGCCTCCAAAGGATGCTTGCTGAGGTAAGTTCTGTTTCCCACACCTTCCTTGCTTCAACCCCTTTAGCTCTTAAAGCTTTTCTCTCCTAGCCAACCTTCTTTCCAAGGCTTAAAACACACCAAAAATAGTACCACATGAATTAGGGTTTTACTGAGCTCTCACAGACTGTAAAGAGGCCAAAGGAGGCTTAGGCCTCCTTAAATAGCGTGCAAAACCCCGAGATTTAGGGTTTCCTCTGCTAGCTCCTACTCGTCGAGTCCCTCCCTGGACTCGGCGAATAGGTCACTAAACACGTGGTCCCACCCCGCTGCTACTCGACGAGTAGGGCAACAAACTCGTCTAGTAAGACTTAAAACCAAAGAACCTTTTATTTAAATCCATACCTGAGAATCAGGGCGTTACACTCACTCATGAATTTGTGTGGGAATTTGATCTTTAATGGCAATGACTTCAATGAGTGGATCTGAAACATTCGGATGATCACTCGATACAAGGACAAAGAGTATGTCCTAGAAGAAAAGCTTGAAAAGATCAATCCAAAAATTGCCACTGCTAAAGAAATCGTTGCCTTTGAGGCTCATGAACGTGATGCTATGAAGGTTCATTGCATCATGCTCGCGACTATGAATGCAGAACTCTAGAAGTCCTTTGATGACATGTATCCATTCGAGATGCATCAACATTTAATGGATAAATACCACCAAAGCACAAGGCAAGAGCGCTATGAGATCATCACTAACATGATCATCGCTAAGATGGGGAGTGGAGAATCCCTAACCTCGCATCTGTAGAGATGCAGAGGGATGTTGATCGTCTTCTAAAGATGAATGTTAACTTTGATGAGGATCTGGCTATCGACATCATTCTCCACTCCTTGCCTCCATGCTACAACCAGTTCAGAATGACCTACCACATGAACAAATAGGAGGTCACCTTGAGCAAGCTTCAAGGGTTATTAAGAACTGATGAGTGCAACCTAAAGGATAAATCTATTGCATCAACTCCTAATGATTCGGCCCCTGTGTTGGAAATAGGGCAAGGGAGAGGTAAGAAGAGGAAGGCTCCTTCTTAGAGCAACAAAAAGGGAAAGTCCCAAGTTGGTTCCTCTTCTAGTGGAACCAAAGCAGGTCCTGTTAAACCCTCCTCTGACCCTAAGCAAGAAGAGTGTTTTTATTGCCACGAGAAGGGACAATGGAAATGAAGCTGCCCCAAATATCTACAGGACATTAGAGATGGGAATATAAAGCCCACCTATGCAGGTATGTATTCTATTAAATCTAACAACTCATCACTTGCTACTTCATGGGTTCTTGATATAGGATGTGGTTTCCACATTTGTTCTGATTTGCAAGGCCTAAGAAGAAGTAGGGAGGTGGAACATGGGAAGATAAACTTGATTATGGGAAATAGAAGATCGTCACCTGTGACCAGATTCAGAGTTTATTCTGTAGTGTTGAGTAATGGGTTAGGATTAGATTTAAATAATTGTTGCTATTTGTGACAAACCGAAATTTATTCCGTCATTTTTAACCCCTTTTCCGTTAATAAGCCTCGTTTTATTTAATTGTCTGTTAACTTTTGGACTGGCTAATTAATTTGGGACTTCTTAAATGACTTTGTAAGGGTTGAAACAAATTAGAAACACCCTCATTAATCCCTTGGAAAATTTTAGTTTCAACCAAGTCAAAATACGACCACTAAATCGGGTGCGACCAAAAGCCCCGTTTAACGGCAGTATCGGGTAGATTTCCACTAAGCCCCAACTCAAACCCGTATATAAGGGTGAGTGGAGTCCATTTGAGACTTTTTCACTCTCTCTCCTCTCTCTCTAACCTCTCTCCTCAATCAAAGATCTAGTTCCAAAAATCACATTTTTCAAGCTTCAAATCACTAAGGTAACTTCCCTAACTCATAGATTAGCATCTTAGACCTTCAAATTCGTGGTTAAACAATCATTTCGGACCATTTTCATGTGTTTACGGCCCTGGAACATGCTTGGGCCGTAAACACACATATAAGGGGTTTTTGAGCCGTTAAATCCTTCCAATCGACATTTGGAGCTTACATATGGCTATATGACTTAATGTACTAGACTTAGAACACCTTGAAACGAGTTTTTGGAGAGTAAACATGAGTTTACTACCCAATAACATGCTTGGGCCGTAAACTCACCTTCATGGGGAGTAAACTCATATTTGAGTGTTCAAAAGCCACTTAAACACACCAATAGCCTTGGATTAAATTCTAGAATCAACCACCAACAAGTTAGGGACCTTAAACTCGATTAAAACAACTCCATAAGGAGTTCACAACAACTCCATAAGGAGTTCACAGCCGTAAATCCCTCATGAATGGGTTCCTGGGCCGTAAACTCCTATAAAGGGGTTAAATGGTGCCCTAAACTCACCCCTTGACTTGTAAAAATGAGTAGAACCACTTATGATTAACCTATGGCCTTCAAAACACATAATTAATGTGTGGGTGAGAGTTTACGGCCGTAAACTCATAGTTTACTACCGTAAACTCATCAAATGGTCCATATGTTTGAATTAGTCCCTTTCTAATGCCCTAGAACAAAACCTAGCATCATCCCTAAATTGGTAAAAGGTCATTTAGCACTCAAGAACCTCGTCCATGAGTTTACGGCCGTAAACTCATGGGTATGAGGTGTTTAGGGCCGAAATCTCTCCTAAGAGTTTACTCTTGAAGAGTAAACTCCTTATCCACGTCATACACACCCTTAAATGTTACCCGGGACACCCCTAGCGCTTAATTAAAGTGTTTTCCGCACTTTAGGACGTGTATACTTGTTTAATTAGTATTATATGTACTAATTGTATGTAAACATATGTTATCATATGTTAATAGGTCACTAAGTGTGTTCAAGTCTTTACTTGACACCGAGCACCCAACCGGCACCTTCGTCGGGTCCACTTACATCAGGTGAGTTCATACCCCCAAATTAACCTTTTTAAATGTTTTTACATGCTTTTAGGGGGGGGGGATACAAGTTTAACATGCTAGTTATCACATCAATCACATGTGATTGATAACCCGCATGCACAAGAATTTATTACACTGTCAAGTATTTTACCAAGTATGACACTGTAAATGGTTTTTCAAAATGTTTCCACTTGTTCAAAGCTCTTCTCAAATTGTCTCTCATGCGGTATGTTTTAAATTCAAACTCAGTTACAACAACATTTTAAACAAAGGTTTTCTGTGTTTATATTGTGTTATCAAAGTTATTATCTAAACTTGTTTATGAATGATTTTCGAGGGTTTCTAAAGGTTTTCTAACTTATTTTACAAAAGAATACCAAGTCATGATTTTCTTAAGTATAAAGGTTTTCCAAAGTTTTTTTTATCAAAGCTTTTCTTCTATGTTTTTATACTTCTACTTTGTTAGATACTACTGGTTTGTTATACTTCCACTTGGTTAATGCTACTACTTTGTAACGCTTTTACTTCGTGATATGCTATTACTTTGTGATACGCTTTTACTTCACGATACGCTTCTACTTCACGATACGCTTCTACTTGTTAAACACTTCAACTTCGTTAAATGTTCCTATTGGTTAAATGTATGCCTGTGCTTGTATAAATATATATAAATAATGTTTAAAGGACTTAGGAAGGCTTGTTCGCCCTATTTCCTTTTCTTCGTTGAGTTGTGGTCTGGTGGGATCGGATATCCATCCGAAGGTCGTTTGATCATTATTTATATATTATGTGTACAAGCATATACATATAAGATTACATCGATCAGTTCACTTCCCTTGGGTAGCAAGGGCATCCTCCCACTCGTCACTCATAGATCAGAGACACTAGTAACTATTATAGGAATAGTTAGGAGACTCTATCTCTCACCCTGTCTCTCATACTATCTCTCTCTCTCTCTCTCTCTCTATCTCTTACTTTAGAATGTGACACACTATTTCCCACTACGGTGCTTCATTGCACCAACGCCGTGTAACCAGAGTCTCCAGGAAGGAGAGCGAACATCATGTGTATAGATCTATACGGGACTGACACTCCCACACCCTGACTACTAGCTACAGTCTGCGCCGGTAAGGCCCATGGGTGACATGAAGCCACTACTACTACTGCCACTACTACTGCCACCACCTCTACGCGTGATCTGGAGGGTCATCGGATACTCTATTGTCAATCAGCATGGTTACATACGAGTTCACATTCACTCTTTGTTTTAGAGCTTGTTAGACGTATCATTCAGTTGATACTGTCTGGGATTATGTGTTCACTATTTTTAGGCCTTGCTAGACGTATCTTTCATTTGATACCGTCTGGGGTCTGTGTCTCCTTTTGTTAGACTGAGCCAGACGTGTCGTTCACTCGATACTCTCCTGGAGTCTATGATTTCTTTGCCTTAGTCAGCAGTATCTTCTGCTGAGGCATATGCTATTTTCCCTTCTATTTTACTAGTGATATTCTTCTACTTCCTTTAAACTCAAATACCGTATTTTGGTAATGATAATATTTCAGGAAAATTCTCTTTTAAACATAACACTGTCGGGTCTTGGTTGAAGGCTACATTTATTTAAGAAAATATAGGATTTTCTGGAAAGGACTCTAATACACTCTTGATTCTAAACTACTACTACTTATATAAAGTTATTTGGATAAAATGACACTAAACACTTATGAACTCACCAGCATTTGTAAAAATGCTGATACTTGACATGACGTCACCCACCCCAGAACGTTTCCGCCGTTCCGGTTTTGGGGTGTGGCGCACTATTCGCCAGATATGGCAAGGAACATCATTTCTTTTCATGGATTATATAGACAAGGTTTCAGATATTCATTTGATAATAGTAATGGTTTTATTAATGTTTATTTGAATGGTGTTTTTTATTTCAATTCATTTCCTTGTAATGGAATATATTAATCTATGTTGGTTGTAGACAATTTAGGAAATGATGTGTTGAATGTTGATTTGTTTAATAGTTTAGACAAAACATGCTTGTGGAATTTTCGCCTTGGCCATGTTAACAAGAAACGCATAGCCCAACTCCAAAAGGATGGAGTGTTGGAGTCATTCGACCTTAGGGACGATGACGTGTGTGAGTCTTGTTTGCTTGGGAAGATGACCCAGTCACCCTTTAGTGGCACTTGTGATAGGCGTGAGGGTCTATTGGATCTCATACACACCGATGTGTGGGCCCTTTAGATCCACCAAAAGGGATGCTTGCCGCTTCTACGTGACTTTTACGGATGATTATAACAAATATGGATATATCTACTTAATCAAGCATAAGTCAGAAACCTTTGAAAAATTCAAAGAGTTTAAGAATGAAGTGGACAATCAGCTGGGCAGGAAAATCAAGATGCTTCGGTCAGACCAAGGAGGACAGTACCTAAGTCTTGAGTTTCACGAATATCTTAAGGAATGCGGAATTGTTTCGCAATTGACGCCTCCAAGAACGCCACAATTGAATGGTGTGGCTGAGAGACGTAATCGGACCATATTGGACATGGTTCGTTCCATGATGAGTCGAACTTTGTTACCAATAGCTTTCTGGGGGTATGCCTCAGAGACTGCCACCCATATCCTTAATCTAGTTCCCACCAAGAACGTTGCCTAAACACCTCACGAGATGTGGACAGGGAAAGCTCCCTTGTTGGCACACATCAAGGTTTGGGGTTGCGAGGCTTTCATAAGGCGAGAGACTCATGACAAGCTCAAACCTCGTAGTGAGAAGTGTTATTTCATCGGCTATCCACAGAAGTCTTTTGGCTATCTATTCTACAGACCAAGTGACAATGTTGGATTGATTGCTTGAAGAGGGTTTTTCCGAGAAAGAGAACTCATAAGTCAAGGAGACAGTGGGAGGCAAATCGATCTTGAAGAGCTTCAATATTCGAGCGATGAAGGAACGTCTAACACTGGAAATCAACCTGAGGAGGAAACTCTTGTTCAACCTATTGACGAGTCCTTACCTCTTAGACGTTCTAGTAGAGCTAGTGTTCCACCCCAGTTGTATGGATTCCATATTACTATTGAAGGGGATACGTTTATTAGTGATAGTACACTAGTAAATTTGGACGAACCTAGCAGCTACAAGGAAGCCAAGGCAGGCCTGGAGTCTATTAAATGGAAAGAGACAATGGACTGTGAGATTCAGTCCATGTACGACAACCAAGTTTCAAAGTTGGTTGACAATATATCGGGTCGTAAGATAGTCGGGTGCAACTGGATCTTTAAGAAGAAGACAGACATGGATGGAAATGTACGCACTTATAAAGCACGATTGGTTGCGAAGGGCTTTACTCAAACTCCTGGAGTTGACTATGATGAGACCTTCTCGCCAGTTGCGAAGATAAAGTCTATTAGGGTAATGCTCGCAATAGCTGCGTTTCATAACTATAAAATATGGCAGATGGACGCTAAAATTGCTTTCCTTAATGGGAAGTTGGCTGAGGATGTTTACATGAATCAGCGAGAGGGTTTTGTCGATGCGAAGCACCCCAATAAAGTGTGCAGGCTTGAGAAATCCATTTATGGATTGAAGCAAGCATCTTGCAGATGGAATCTTTGTTTCGACAAGAAGGTCAAAGAGTTTGGTTTTCTACGAAGAGAAGATGAGTCATGTGTATATGTCAAATCCAGTGAGAGTATAGTAAGCTTCCTCGTATTGTATGTCGATGACATACTAATCATAGTAAATGACATCCCGACATTGCAGGAAGTTCAATTCTGGCTTGGGAAGTGTTACGCTATAAAGGACCTCGGAGAGGCTGCCTATATTCTGGGAATAAGGATAGTGAGAAACAGAAGTAAGGGACTGATAGGATTCAATTAGGATACATACTTGGATAAGGTACTATAGCGTTTTAGTATGGAAAATTCCAAGAAATGGAGTTACCAATCCAAAGCAATACCAAGTTGAGTAAGACTCAAATCCCGAGTACAGAGGCAGAGATAGCTGATATGAGCCGAGTACCTTACGCTTGCACAGTTGGATCGATCATGTAAGTTATGACTTGTACTCGCCCTGATGTGGCCTTCGCTTTGAGCGTGGTCAGCAGATATCAGGGAAACCCTGGTAGAGCCTATTGGACTTCAGTTAAGAATATTCTTTAGTACCTTCGGAGGACCAAGGAATGGTTTCTGGTCCTCGGTGGGAGTGATGACTTGAGGATACGAGGGTATAGTGACGCTAGCTTCTAGACGGCTCAGGATAATTACCGTTCACAGTCAGGCTGGGTCTTCACCCTTAACGGAGGAGTAGTGACTTGGAAAAGTTCCAAGCAGGAGAGTGTGGCTGATTCAACGTGTGAATCAGAGTACATTGCAGCAAGGGAAGCGTTGAACGAGGAAATATGGTTGAAGAACTTCATTGGAGACCTTGAAGTTGTGCCATCCATAAAGGAGCCCATTGAGATTTTTTGTGATAATGAAGGAGGGGCTGCCTTAACCAAGGAACCAAGGGATCATGGTAGATCCATACATATCGACAGAAAATACCATTTCATTAGACATTGGGTAGAAGAGGGACTCCTCATAATGAAGAGGGTATCGTCAGAAGATAACCCAGCAGATCCCCTGACGAAGGGACTGAGCAGGGTTAAGCACTTGCAGCATGCTAGGAGCATTGAGCTGAAGGACGATATAAGTTTAGATTAGATAGGAAACGTGTAATGGATAAAGAGTTTGAATTTGTATGAAATGAAGATTAATCATTTGTATATGGCAAAGCCAGTGGAAGTATAGTTAGCTTCCTCTTTTTGTATGTCGATGACATACTGCTCATAGGAAACGACATCCCGACTCTACAGGAGGTTAAGTCTTGGCTGGGGAAGTGCTTCGCTATGAAGGACCTTGGAGAGGCTTCCTATATTTTGGGAATAAGGATGGTGAGAGAACAAAGTAAGAAACTAATATGACTTAGTCAGAATACTTACTTGGATAAGGTACTAAAACGTTTTAGTATGGAAAACTCGAAGAAGGGAGAACTACTGATACAGAGTAATGCCAAATTGAGTAAGACTCAATGTCCGAGTACAGAATCCGAGGTAGCTGAGATGAGCCGAGTACCTTATGATTCTGCAGTTGGCTCAATCATGTAGGCTATGACTTGTACTCGCCCTGATGTGGCCTTTGCTTTGAGCATGGTCAGTAGATATCAAGGGAACCCTGGCAGATCTCATTGGATCGCATTCAAGAATATCCTTAAGTACCTTCGGAGGACCAAGGAATGGTTTTTAGTCCTCGAAGGGAGTGATGACTTAAAGGTGCGACGGTATAGTGATGCTAGCTTCCAGACCGACATGGACAACTACCGTTCGCAGTCGGGCTGGGTCTTTACCCTTAATGGAGGAGCAGTGACTTGGAAAAGTTCCAAGCAAGAAACCGTAACTGATTCAACGTGTGAATCATAGTACATTGCAGCAAGCGAAGCGTCAAAGGAGGCGATGTGGTTGAAGAACTTCATTGGTGACCTTGGAGTTGTGTCTGCCATAAAGGAGCCTATGGAAATTTTCTGTGATAATGAAGGAGCGGTTGCCTTGACCAAGGAACCGAGGGATCATGGTAGATCTCGGCATATCAACAAAAAATATCACTTTATTAGACATCGAGTAGAAGAAGGACACCTTGTGGTAAAGAGGGTATCGTCAGAGGATAACCCATCAGTTCCTCTTACGAAGGGACTGAGTAGGGTTAAGCACTTGCAGCACACTAGGAGCATTGGGCTGAAAGACGATATTAGTTTAGATTAGATAGTTTAGAAACATGTAATAGATAAATGTAATTAACATTTGATGATTAAATAAAGGAGTTTTATTTATAAGTAAAGCTACAATCTTATGTTAATTGTTTAACTATTGTTTCACTTTGCATGTTTTGACTTCCTGAATAATTGAGTTATTAAGAATAATCGAATTATTCGAATGGTCCACAATCGCTCATATGTTGGAAGTAGGTATGAATGAAGATTGTCATGAATTGGAGTGTAGATTGTCTAAAAGGTATTAGACATAGCAATGGTTTGCTGCAACGTTCATGAGTGCTTATGAACAAGTTTTGAGCATTGGAATAAACCCGTGCTTGCTAGAATCACTTTATGGAATGTACCGCAAGTGATCGCAAGACGATAATATCATATGGTCTTAAAACCAAGATATATGGTTTATTGTTTATTAATTGGTTGTGCACTGACAATGTGAAACCACATCAGTAAATTGATGTCATAAAACGCATTGTTGTGTATAGTTGATTAGTAAATAGTAAATGCATATAAGTCGAGGTTTATCTGTTACTTTTATCCTAAGAGGGTAAAAGCGATATCAGGACCACTCGATGATTTAATTTGACTTATGTGTCGGGCCCGGTCAGGACTGAATTGATGTGTTCAATTAAGTTCTACGTCAAATGAATCTGAGATTGAGAAACCAACTGCTGGACAATAAGTATGACTATGTTCCATAAGATTGTCCGCATAATATCTAAACAGAGGACTGTACGATCCCTTATCTAAAGGACAGGATACGGATAAGATCAGAGTTTGACAACATTTTTGAGAGCTACGATTGCTAATCGAATTGTGTTTGCATATATAGTTACTAGACTTATCCAAGTGGGAGATTGTTGGATTAGTGTCTAAGGCTGTAAATATATTTGGAAAGTACTTGACCTGGTTGTGCATGGTCCTTTTGGGTTGCCTTCACCATAACAACTTCACAGGGTGATTTGGAAAGAGAGAAAAGATATTATTATTAATATATTATGAGAGTAATATATTAAAAGAATAATAATATTATTTATTTGATATAAGTCATAAATTAGTTAAGAATTAATTTGGTGACTTAAAGAGGTTATTTGAATAAAGTGGCATAAACTATCAGATGTATGATAGTTGTGTTTTTGGGCTATGAATCCTTATGGATATAAGGGTGGATGATTTTTAGGGTTAGGATGTCTTAAAATCGTCCAAGCCTCATATCTAGAAGGATCTTTGGATTGCTTAGGGCCTAAGTTATTCAATTAGGGTTAAGGGTGAAACCCTAGAAGCTCATAGTATAAATAGACCCATTGGGTGAGGGAAATCGGCCACTCTTGCAAGATGGAAACCCTAGAGCCGATTTCCTCACCTCCTCTCTCTCTCTCTCTCAAGATTATCCTCTTGCTAGTTGGTGTTTGTAAGCCATTAGAGGAGTGACAATTGTGACTCTAAGCTCCAAGAACAAGAAGTTTCAAGCAATCAACTTACGGTATTCTTCTAGATCTGATTTCATATGATATGATTTAATTGTTTACACTAGATCTAGAATTGTAAGCCTTGGATACATTGCATGTTCAATTAGAGAAGCCTAGATCCGAGCATTAGGGCTTGCATGTGCACATAGGAAAGTTCTTATGGCTCAAACCCATCAGGGGATCCATCATATTTTCGTCCATAGGCCCTATTCCAGAAGGTTCCATGAGCTGCTTGGTGATTAAGTTATCCATTAGGATTTTAGCTGAAACCCTAGCAGCCTACATTATAAATAGAGACCCTTGCTTGCAATTTTTGGCCACTTGATTCCAAGAGAAACCGTAGGGCCGATTTTAGCATCCTTCCTCCTCTTTCATAATTGCCTTCTTGCTTATGTGGTGTTTGTAAACCATTAGAGGAGTTACACTTGTGACTCTAAGCTTAAAAACAAGTAGATTCAAAGGATTTCAAGCGAATTGAAAGAGGTAATCACTTAGATCTGTTCTTATGGTGTTAATTTCGAATTATGCATGCTAGATCTAGGGTTGCAAGTCTTGGATTAATTGCATGTTCAATAGAGAAGCCTAGATCCAATCTTTAGGGTTTTGCATGAGCACATAGGATGTTCTTTTGATTAAAACTCATCAGTGATTTTACTAAAGTATTTCCTGAGGATCTTCCAGGAGTACCTCCTATGCGACAGGACGAATTTTGAATCGATCTTATTCTTGGAGCTACCCCAGTAGCCAAATTACCATATCGTCTAGCCCCAGCTGAGATGCAGGACTTATCCAGCCAACTAAACGAACTACTCAGTAAGGAAATCATTCGACCGAGCTTCTCACCTTGGGGAGCACCGATCATGTTTGTAAAGAAGAAGGATGGATCGTTCCGAATGTGCATCGACTATCACAACCTAAACAAGTTCAGCATTAAGAACCGATACCCACACCGCGAATAAACGACTTGTTCGATCAACTCCAAGGAACAAACTACTTTTCAAAGATCGACCTGAGATCCGGATATCACCAATTACCAGTCCATGAAAGCGACATTCCCAAAATGGCATTCCGAACGCTTTATGGTCGGTACGGATTTGTAGTGGTGCCCTTCGGACAAACCAATGCACCTACGGTGTTCATGGACTTGATGAATAGGGTATGTCATCCTTTCCTAAACAAATTCATGATTGTGTTCATAGACAATATAGTTATCTACTCGCAAAGAGAGAATGAGCATAGTCAGCACCTTCAACAAGTCTTAGAAACATTGCGAGCGGAAAAGCTTTATGCGAGGTTCTCAAAATGCGAATTTTGGATTCAGAAAATAGGTTTCCTGTGTCACGTGATCAGCAAAGAAGGAATGCATGTGGACCCCTCCAAAATTAAAGCAATCAAGAACTGTTCAATACCAAAAATGCCAACGGAATAGTAATGTTGTCAAAATTTTCCATTAAACATTGATGTATTATAGACTGGTGTCAAGGTCAAATCTCCCAAAACATTATGTATCAATGTAGCAAAGAAATTGACAAGAATTGTACTCTATTGAGAGTATTACTATTGAAATTCATAAATTTATTCTTAGATATATTTCCATTATGAATTGAATACAAAACATATTATGAGACGAAACATAATGCATGTAGAAACTAATAAAAAAATTAGTTCATTAGCATCCGACTTACAATTATTATTGAAGACTTACCGTATTTTCACTTTTTAACTCTATTACAGAAAGATGCTACCAAGAAAGAATCCCAGACGTTTCAACAATACTTTACCAACTCCACCACCGCCATCACTTCCACAATATGATCTTGCTATGTTACAAGCTGCGGTAACTGCTACCGTAGCAGCCGCCATAACGCAAATAAACGCAAGCGACGCCAGTGGAGCGGGCAATGGTACTAAACACTCAAACCATGGAGAAAGTCATGGACACCCTAGGGTGTGTTCATACAAAGACTTTACCAACGGGAAACCTAAGACCTTCAACATAAGTGAAGGAGTAATCGAACTGATGTAATGGTTCTAGAAGACTGAATCAGTCTTCGAAAAATGCGCTTGTCCGGAAGCTAGTAAATCCAAATATGCAGCTTGCACCTTCTCTGACAGAGCTCTTACTTGGTGGAAGATCCATGTCAAAGCATTAACCCTCCCAGTGGAAAATTTCCATGAGCTGGGAAGACCTGAAGATCCTAATGTTAGAATCGATCTTATTCCTGGGGCTACCCAGTAGCCAAATCACCATATCGTCTAGCCCTAGCTGCGATGCAGGAATTATCTAGCCAACTAAATGAACTACTCAGTAAGGGATTCATTCGACCGAGCTTCTCACCTTGGGAAGCACCGGTCCGGTTCTTAAAGAAGAAGGATGGATCGTTCCGAATGTGCATCGACTATCGCGAACTAAACAAGCTCACCATTAAGAACCAATACCCACTACCGCGAGTAGATGACTTGTTAGAACAACTCCAAGGAGAAAACTACTTTTCAAAGATCGACCTAAGATCCATATATCACCAATTACGAGTCCAGGAAAGCGACATTCCCAAAACGGCATTCTGAACGCATTATGGTCACTACGAATTTGTAGTGATGCCCTTCGGACTACCCAATGCACCCGTAGTGTTCACTGACTTGATGAACAAGGTATGCCATCCTTTCCTAGACAAATTCATGATTGTGTTCATAGATGATATACTCATCTACTCGCAAAGCGAGACTGAGCATAGTCAGCACCTTCGACAAGTCTTAGAAACATTGAAAGCTAAAAAGCTTTATGTGAAGTTCTCAAAATGCGAATTTTGGATTCGGAAAGTAGGTTTCTGAGGACACGTGGTCAGCGAAGAAGGAATACACGTAGACCCTTCCAAAATTAAAGTAATTAAGATCTGGTCAGCACCAAAAACGCCAACATAAATTTGCTAATTCTTAGGCCTTGCTGTCTATTACCGCAGATTCATACAAAGCTTCTAAAGTATCGCTAAACCACTTACTACCCTGAGTCAGAAGGGTGTAACTTTTAGCTTGGGAGAGAAAGAAGACACTACATTCCAAACTCTAAAGCATGCTCTGTGTAGCGCGCCTATTCTGTCTCTTCCAGAAGGGATAGAAGACTTCATTGTATACTGCGATGCGTCCAATCAAGGATTGGGATGTATGCTTATGCAGCAAGGAAAGGTTATCGCTTATGCCTCACGACAAATAAAAACTCACGAGGTCAACTACACTAATAATGACCTTGAACTGGGAGCAATAGTGTTTGCTCTAAATATCTGGACGCACTACCTCTACGGTACAAAGTGTGCCATATTTACAGACCACAAAAGTCTTCAACACATATTCGATCAGAAGGAGCTTAATATGAGAAAACGACGATGCGTAGAACTACTCAATGATTACGAATGTGAAATTCGTTATCATCCCGACAAAGCCAATGTAGTACCAGATGCCCATAGTCGTAAAGAGTACTCAGGTCGTAGAGTAAAAGCACTAACCATGACTACCCATTCCCATCTATCAACACAAATCAAAGAAGCTCAATTGGAGGCCCTGAAACTAGAAAATGTGACCGGTGAAATCCTAAGAGGAATGGATAAAAACTTAGAAATCAAGGGTGACAGAGTTTGTTATCTCATGAATCGGATCTGGACACGGAAGTTTGGTGGATTCAGAGAAGTTGTCATGAACGAAGCACACAAGACTCGATACTTTGTTCATCCAGGTTCATAAAAGACGTATTTGGACCTCACGGAATTGTATTGGTGGCCGAACATGAAAGAAAAGATTGCTACCTACGTGGGCAAGCATCTGACTTGCGCCAAAGTAAATGTAGAATACAAAAAGCCCTCAGGTTTACTACAACAACTAGAAATACCTGAGTGTAACTGGGAATGGATTACAATGGATTTCATAACCAAATTACCCAAGACAATGGGTGGTCTCGATACAATCTGGGTAATCTTCGACCAGTTAGCCAAGTACGCACACTTCCTACCAATCAAAGAAACATAAAAGATGGAAAACCTGACCAGAACATACATCAGGGAAATAGTACGATTACATGGAGTACGAATATCTATTATCCCTGATAGAGATAGTTGATTTACCTCTCATTTCTGGTAGTCACTTCAAAAATCCTTGGGAACTAGGTTGGACATGAGTACAGCCTACCACCAACAAACAGACGGGCATAGTGAGAGAACTATCCAAACACTAGAAGACATGTTGAGAGCTTGTGTGATCGACTTTGGTAGAGCAAGGGATACCCATTTACCACTTGTTGAATTCTCATATAAAAAATAGTTATCACATCAGCATCAAGGATGCTACATTTGAAGCCCTCTATAGCCGCAATTGCAGATCACCTCTATGTTGGACGGAAGTGGGTGATACACAGTTAGTTAAAGGACAAGTTCCTGACAGCACTCTCACGGGTCTGGAGATCATCAGGGAAACGACCGAGAATATTGTTCAAATTCATGAACGACTCTCAAGATCGACAAAAGAGCTATGCAGACAAGAGATGAAAACCCTTGGAATTTCAGGTTGGCGACCGTGTTCTGTTAAAGGTCTCACCCTGGAAAGGCATGATATGCTTCCGAAAGTGTGGAAAACTAAACTCAAGGTACATCGGACCATTTCAAATCCTCGCAAGGATTGGTCCCGTAGCTTATAAACTCTAACTACCTTAAGAACTTAGTAATATACACCCTACGTTTCACGTGTCCAATCTCAATAAATGGTTATCAAACGAAATGCTGCTTATTTCACTTGACGAAATGCTACTTATTTCACAAAATAGAGTCGCATAACACTAGTTAAGGTCTGCTGGAATGCCAAAAGAGGACCTAAGTTCAGATGGGAGCGAGAAGATCAAATGAAATAGAAATATCCACATCTTTTCCCCAACACATAAATCCAGCTTAAAGCTCAAATTTCGGGAAGAAGTTCCTTCTAATGAGAGGATGATGTGACAACCCTTTATTTCAAATCATTAAAAGTCTAAACTACAACTATGTACAAGTAAACTCACAACCTAACTTGTTGTTATAGGAACTTTAAATTCCAAGAGTGCATACTTATTAAGCCTATATGTAAGTATAAATGCAAAATAGTGTTAATGCAAGCAAATATAAGTCCAATACATAATTTAATACAAGGTTATTAAGGGTATAAAAGTAATTTTCGGTTTTGGGAATCTTATCCCAAAACCAAACCGTAAACACATGCTTTTGGAATAAGCAAATCCGAAAACCCTAAATAACGGAATGCTTTACCATAAACCCTTTTCCCTTTGACTCAAAACCGTGAACCCTTTTCCTTTTGACTCCGAACCATAAACCCTTTTCCCTTTTGACTCAAAACCGTAAAGCCTCTTCCTTGTTGACCTTAAGGGGCGAAAACTCATTACTAGGAGTTATTAGATCTGAAAACTCCCTTTAATATATATATTGTTTCATCCTAAAACACTCTTAAATATCTTGATATCTTATCCTAATTCAAGTTCCCTATGTGATAACTCCAGTAACCAATGCAAACATCAACTCAACCTCTTATCTTTTCCTTCATATATAAGCCACTATTAGAAATATTCTCACTTTAACATCCCCAGTAAACAAAAAGCTTCCCCATTATCTCTCAAGTCTCAAACTCATTTCCTTGCATTTACAAGATCCAACTACTCAAGGAGACATTACTTCGAGTTTGATCATAAGCTTTGGTAAGTTTCATATAAGATCCTAGTGTTTTCAAAACCATGTTATGATTATTAACATCTTCACCACACATTAATATGTATTTAAACATTAGGATATGACTACTGTTACGTATTCTAAATCGAAGGTCACCGCTTTTATCTCGATATCCAGTTAAAAACACACATAAGGTGAGTTCATACCCCTACATTTTCATAACTTTTTCTATGTTTTAATGGGGAGAATACAAGTAAAACACAAGAGACTTGTGTGAATATACAAATTATGGTTTATATTTCATTACGTTTTAAATATCTTTTATGTAAGAATATCAAACATACGACATAACATTATTACCAAATTACAAACGGTTATATGCAAAACATGTTAAAGTGAAACGGTTATCATTTTCAACAAAACAATACCTTTTAAAATATAACAGGTATAGTTTGAGAAATAATCACATTATTTTATCCTTCAGGGCAAAGAACCGATTATATAAAAATACGGTTATTTTTATATACATATTAAATATGATGAAATGGGTAACAATTTCATGCACGAATATTCTTGTTAACAAAACACGTATCTCGTTGGAAATTTGTGAGTCATTCGTCTTCATCGTACCTACCAAAGTTATCCATGGAAGTCCTGTTTTATAACAAGAGTCTCCTCCCGGAGAGCGTGATACTTGTGTATAGATCTATACGGGACTGATGATCCCGCACCCTGGTTGTTAGCTACAGCACGACCGACAGGTTATGGGTGACAAACGTCATATCTTTTCGACACTTGAAGAATGTCGAGGCAGCCAATTCATTAATAGCACGGTTATGAAAGCTCACATGATAAACGACGATACGTTATTTTACGTGAAATCAATAATATGCTTATTTTATGTAAATACCCAACTCTTCCAACGGTTTTATTCACAAATAAAACTACATGTTACTAAACTAAGTATGGCATATATACTTGTATCTTTCAGTCTTGGAAATGTAACAAACTACAGTTCAGTTTTATGGAAAATATAGGATTTTTCGGGATAAACACTCTCGTTTTTTTAATCAAACGAATTGCTACTTATCTTATAGAAAATATCGGATTTTCTAGAAACAAACGTGATTTCAACTCATTGAATGGCATATATTTATTTATACAAATGCTTATGAACTCACCAATTTAAATGTTGACACTTTTTCTCATTTAACTTGTATTCTTAGGAAATCAGTAAAACAAATTATCAACAGCTTTTGAAGAATTAACACTAAGGCTTTAAAGAAATCTTTGACATCATAATGTAATTGACATTTTGGTAACATGTAACACATACAATGATGTAACTTTTTCAGTTACGTATATGATGGTTCTGTTTACTTTCTTTACTATTTAATTGTTATGATACTGAACATGACATCCTCCACACCCGAGCGTATTCGCCATTCAGGTTTGGGGGTGTGACAGTATCAATGAGATGTGTAAGTATCACCAATACTTCTATCGGGAATTCTTGAACTACTATATGTATAGAACATAAAGCAACAATTAAACAATTATACCTAGAATACACATTTGTAATGTTCTTATGTGCTAATGTGTTAAGGCAGGAAATCATGGATTTCATTTCATAAGGTTTACAAGTATAGTTTCATATACACCAATCAAGTAAAACACACATACAATTGTAGGATTTACGGGTATCGGTAAATTGGAAGAACACTTGCACACATGTTACACATACTTTTAGCATCACAAGTATCTTTTGTTAGGTCAGGTAAGACATTTTTACATCTCATTTTTTTTAATTTTAGTTGGAAAAAGTACACAATTTATAAAACCTGGTCAACCAGTCAAAATTTATAATAATACTCTTGGTCATAAAAGTATCAAGTGTCATAACCTGTACAACTCATCAACAATATTATTGATGTATTTTAAGCATTTGTATTCTCAGGATTATTATCATTTGGATAAACACACACGTTGAAGACCCCTAAAATTTTTGATATATGTACTACTTTACACCTATATCATTTTTCAAAAATGTAATAGTAGGAAATAAAAATGTAAACTTATTTCAAAAATAAAATAAGTTTACCTTTTATATTGTTCAATAAATGTGATCCATGACTATGTCGCACAACCCGACATTTCCGCTATCGGCTGGGGTTACGACACATTCTGCATGATTTTCTCCATCGTCTCGTGAATGATTTATGGTCACGTATGTAAGTTATAACATGAGATTTCCTTGGCTATTTGTGTATCCCCTAATTATGCCTATCATATTGGTGAACAACATTTTTTTGTATAAAGCCTTGAACGGTTCAACCTTTATGGTGGTGTGATAATTGTTGTTATATGAGAACTCTATTTGTGGTACATGAGTATCCCACGCATTTCCAAAGTCTATTATGCAAGATCGAAGCATGACTTCCGAAGTCTCCAAAGTTTGGATGGTTTGCTCACTTTGACCATCAGTTTGTGGATGGTAAGTTGTGCTCATATCTAAGCATGTTCCAAAGGATCACTGTAGTGACTACCAGAACCTTGAGGTGAACCTATAATCTATTTTAGAGATGATAAAAATTAGGACCCCATGAAGTTTTACAATTTCGTTGATGTATGTTCTAGTCAACTTTTCCATCTTGTGTGTTTCTTTGATTGATAGGAAGTGGGCGGACTTTGTCAGTCTGTCAACTACTACCAATATAGTGTCGTAACCACTAGACTTCTTGGGTAGTTTTGTGATGAAGTCTATAGCAATTTTCTCCTACTTCGAATCACGTATCATGGTTGCTGAAGTAATACTATGGACTTCTTATGCTCTTCTATGACTTTTGAACAAGTTAGACACTTGCCCACATAATTGGCAGTCTAATATTTCAAGTTAGCCCACCAATATCGCTTTTGGAAATCTAGGTACATCTTGTTAGAGCCTGGATGGACGAAATACCTTGTTTTGTGAGCTTCTTCCAAGACTAAGCTTCGTACATCACCAAAGTTTTACGTTCAAATTCTGTTTGTGAGGTATCGAGTCCCGGTATCCTTGATCTCTAATTGTTTATCCATCCTTCTGAATGCTTCACTTGCAATGTTTTCTTCCTTCAGAGCCTTGAGTTGAGCTACTCATATGTAAGTGGTAAGGTTGGAACAGATAGTCATGGTTAGAGCTTATACTCAACGAGATTTCACTCATTCCTTTTGGCTTAAGGAAACTCCTACCATATTTTCCTTGTCTGGATAATAACAACTTTCACATCCATAACCGTTCAACAAATCAATCCATCTTCGTTGTCTCCTGTATAGTTCTTTTTGATCGAAGCTGCGTTGGAGAGTCTTGTGGTCGGTGAAGATAATACACTTTGTACCATATCGTAGTGTCTCTAAATCTTCATGGAAAAAACTACAACTCCTAGTTCAAGGCCATGGGTAGTGTATTTGTTTTTGTTCACTTTGAGTTGTTGGGAGGCATAACCAATCACATTGTCCCTTTGAATTAATATACACCTAATCCTTGAATTGACGTGTCACAATATACGATGAAGTCCTCGGTTCCTTCCGACAGAGATAGGATTGGTGCATTACATAATATTCGTTTCAATTTTTGGAATGCAGCTTCCTCCTTTTCCACCCATTTGAATTGTGTTTCTTTATATTTTAATGTTGTGACAGACTTGGCTATCTTCAAGAAGTTCTATATGAATCTCCTATACTTGCCAACAAGGCCTGATAATTGGTGCACTTCAGTTGGCGTTTTTGGCGCTTCCTAATTCTTGATTGCTTTGATTTTTGTGGGTCCACATAAATCCATTTGTTTCTCACTACATGCCCTAAAAAGTGTACTTCTCTAATTGAGAATTTGCACTTAAAGAACTAGGTGTACAACTTTTACTTTCTCAACAGCTTTTGGATCATTTGTAGGTGTTAAGCGTGTTCTTCCTTGCTTAGCAAGTAGATCAATATGTCATCGATGAACATTACAAATTTATCCATGTATGCTTTGCAAACATGGTTCATGAGCTCCATGAACAATGTTGCAACATTCTTAAGTCCAAAGGGCATAACTAGGAACTCATAGTGACTATATCGAGTCCTAAACTCCTTATTCAGAATATATTCTTCCAGTACCATGATTTGGTGGCATCCTAATCTAAGATTTATCTTGGAGTAGTCATTGGATCGTTCTAGTTGATCGAATATATCATCAATTCTTGGTAACGGGTAACAATTCTTAATCGTTAGTTTTTTTAATTCCTAGTAATCAGTGCTCATCCAAAAGCATCTTTCCTTCTGGTTGATGAACAAAATAGGATCTAAAAGGATCCAATACCATGAGTTGGTAGCATCCTGATCTAAGATATATCATGGAGTAGTAACTGGATCCTTGTAGTTGATCAAACAGATCATCGATTTTTGGAAGCGGGTAATGGTTCTTGATTGTTATTTTGTTTAATTCTGGGTAATCAATGCTCATCCGAAAGGATATGTCCTTCTTTGTGATGAACAAAATAGGTGCTCCCCAAGGTAAGAGGCTTGGGCTAATGAAGCATTTGTCAAGAAGTTCTTACAGTTGGTTGGATAATTCTTGCATCTCTGACAGAGGCAACCTATAAGGAGATTTTGCTACTGGTGCTGCTCCTATGCTTAGTTTCATTTGGAATTCGACATGTTGGTTTGGTAGGATCCCACATAGATTTTTAGGAAACACATTTGGAAATTCACATAAATGAGGTATGTCTTCGATTTCCTTTTTCTTGCTTTTATTATCTTCCTTATGTGATAAGAATGCATAACACTTGCTGTATATGTATTTCTGCACCTTCGTGCAAGAGATGAATTTTAGGTTTTTCCTTGATTTTCTCCATAAATGATCGAGGTTTTCCATCGGGCACGTGAACTCATACAACTTTCTCGTAACATAGTAATTCAACATGATGGGCGGATAACCAATCTATATTGATAATGACATTGAAACTTGAAATTGTCATAGGCGTGAGGTCTATGTGGAAGGCATGGTTATTAAGGGTTAAAGTTCACTTTTCTAAAATTTCGTGAGTGCTTCCTGTCTTCCCATTAGCCATTTCTACTATGTACGGTTCTTTTAGTTTACTAGAATAGTGGTTTGGTAGTTGTCTAAGCTTATGGGCTATAAAAATCCTATCAGCTCCAAAGTCCAACATTGTATTTGCATATAAATTGTTATGGAGAAACATGCCAGTCTCCATGGCTGGATCCTGGATAGCATCCCTCGCTCTGATAACATATGCTTTGCCTCGATCAATCCCATCTTGATTTTCCAACTTTGGGAAATTCCTCCTGATATTCATTGCTTCTCCAAACTTATAATAGCTCCTTTGCTCAACATTACCCGATCCTGATCCTGTTTCTTGGTTCATTAAAAAAATTGTCTTGATTATACAATATTTGGAAGCGTGCCCCTTCTTGTTGCATTTTATGTAGCGAAATCATTCGTCTATGTGTTTTCGCTTACACTTGTTACACATAGGGTTTTTCATAGTATAGGTCTGATGTGGTGCCAGTGTTGTGTTTGTTGTTGTTGTTGTTGTAGAAGTATAAACCGTTGGTACCTTTTGCTTCCTCTTTGTCACTTGTTCATCATGCTTCCTTTTGTTTTTTCCAGAGTTGGGAGGTTCCACTTTTGCATCCATGGTTCCTCCACAGATTTTGTTGTTAGTAAAATGAAAGGCTATGTGTTTGGCGTTGTCATAAGTGGTTAGCGTTGATGAGATAATGATGCTCTAGATTTGTGGTACCAATCCCCAGACGTAGCGTTCAATCTTTTTGTATTATGGGCTCACCATTCCTAGTAATAAAAGATACAGTTCAATGAATCTAGCTATGTATGTGTTTTTTTTTCAGAACCTTTCATGGTTAGGTTCCACAACTCATGTTCAATATTTTGCATCTCGTCCCTTGGACAATATTCTTCTATCAGCAATGCTTTCAACTACTCCCAATTCATAGTGTTAGCAATGCCAATGCCCATAACTTTTTCTTGCTCGTTCCACCAAGTTATGGCAGCATCCAAAAACATGCATGCTGCAAATCGAACATTACAGTCTTTTGGGCAAAAGCTAATAATGAACACTGATTCTATCTTCTAAAACCATCTCTTCAAACCTATAACTCTTCATTACCATAGAAGCTTTTGGGCTTACAATTTATAAAGTCTTTGTAATTACAAGTTCTTTGAGTCTCCCCAAGATCTACATGAGAACTACTGTCCCGTCCATTACTAGTTCCACTGTTTCCTTTTCTGGAGGTTCCATTCTGAACTGTATCGACATTTGCTAACACATTGTGATGCGATTCGCTATTAATTTTTCCAATTCTATGGAGCTCGTAGTTAGACCGCCTCTGGTAGTGTTGGTGGTGGTGGTGGTTATTCAGGTTATGCGGGCAGGGTTTGTCCTCGGTTTACTCTTGCACTTCTTCTTCTAGGAGGCATCTTTTACTTCCTATTATAATACTCCCTCCGTCCCAAATTAATTGTCCACTTTTGACTTTTGAAGTCTTTTTTCTTCAACTTTGACCTTAAATATTCTTATTTATGTTATATATTGCTTGATCAAACTTATAACAATGAAAAAACATTTAAAATACAATCCATTCATATATTTTGCATCAAGTATTATATATCAGAAAGAAAAATATCTAAGGTCAAACTTGAAAAATAAAGACTAGAAAAAGTCAAATGTAGACAATTAATTTGGGACGGAGGTAGTAATTATAAGTGGATATGTTAAATGAATCATTTTGTTATTTTTTTAACATATACATTGTTGAAGCTCATGTCGAAGATGTTGTTCCACCAACTTCAACATTGGCACCTACTTTGATTGTTCAAGTTGAAATGTCTTTACCACTTCCATTGACATCTGCTTTTGTTACTAACTTGATCGAAGGTACAATTCCTCTACCTCCACCGTCGATGTCTACTTCTACAATTGTCACCCCTCCACCTTCACCTCCACCAAGTTCTAGTTCTCTTACCTCACCAACATTTGAAGCAATATAATGATCCTCAAGATAAAGAAGTTGTTGAGTTGGGTAATTTGAATCAAGAGGTAGATGATTTTGACTTTGGTCCTATTCCATTTAATACAGATGTTGAGGATGTTTCTAATGATGCCATAATGTCAGGTTATCAATACAAGATTCTAAATAACAAGCTGAACATGTTATTAGATCTTATCACCAGTTCTTCATCTACTATATCTCCTACTAATGCTCTAAATACTCAAGAATATATGGAGAAGATGTTTTCTGTTCATGAAGGCCAAGTGAAAAAGTATGTGGCAAATGGCCTTGTTGAAGTTAAAGATGCAATTTATATAGCCATTAATTCTTCGGCATCGTATGTTGCTAAAGCCCAGGATATTCTCAAGAAGATCATAAGATTTTTTAGGCAAAGCTTACTTCTGTTGTTGCAATGATAGCTAGAGATCTTAAAGCTTGTAGGGAAGAGAACACATAGCTTCACACATCTACTGATAAGCTTCTCCTATATGTAAAAACGATTATAAAAAAATATATAATGGATTTCAGTAAAGACTATAGTGAGCATACATCAAAGACTAATGAAAGCTACACGAAGGCTTTTTGAGATATAAAGTCTAGTTTGGTCGTGTTGGGGAAGATAATTCAAATGAAGCATCGTGATCAAATTGCTACTACTCTTACTAAAATTCAACAAAATATTGAAAAGCTTATGCATCTAGTAGTGGATGTAGTTAGATGGATAACCATAATTGCTCCATGATTTTCTCCAAATTTCATGTCATAAGGGGGAGAAAGGGGGTATGGG
Source organism: Lactuca serriola (assembly GCF_051521515.1). Classification (NCBI taxonomy): domain Eukaryota; kingdom Viridiplantae; phylum Streptophyta; class Magnoliopsida; order Asterales; family Asteraceae; genus Lactuca; species Lactuca serriola. The sequence goes on from NC_136411.1 coordinate 286,933,582, forward strand.
TGGTGGATTAGAATCAAGATCAGGATCAAGATATGGATCTAGTTCGGGAGTTCTTGAGAAACAAACCTCATTGAAAGTTATGGAAAAAGCATTGTTATTTGTAGTTACAACAACAATTCATGTTTAGAATATTCCTGCTATTGACATGAACAAACTTCAAGCTTCAAAAGGAACTATTTTTAGAACGAAACAACCACAGAAGCAAATGGATCATATTGATTTAGGAAAAGGAAAAAGGAGGATGCTATCTAATGAAGAGTTAAAACAACGGAAAAGAGATCATGTTGGGAGAATGAGATATACATCTAGTATTCTTCGACAAAGACAAAGTGCAGGTGAGGATGATCAGAAAAAGGGAGATGTGAAAAAGTTTTGGAACTTTGAGATGATTGAAAGTTTAACTTTATGTGATGTTCAAGAGTTCAAGAAGCATCCCTAAGTTAGTTACTCTATTGATAATATAGTATAGAATCAACTTGATTTTCCAGTGTGTTATTTGATGTTTAAATTTCATCAATTAAACCTTCCTGATAACTTTACTAAAACACCTACTGGCAAGCATATGAAGATTAGATATCATTCGAATCTTGCTCAAGAGGAAGAAAAGGTGTGTTCTTAAAAGAAAGTAGTCAAACTTCTCAATATCGAAGGATGTTTTGTTTGAGATTGCTTTTCATAACTTTCAATTCAAGGTGGTTAGAGGAGATCAAAAGGATTATGAATTCCATTGATCAATCCACATGATTTTGTAATGTTAGTTAAAATCATGTCGAAGCTTAATACAAAGAGGTTCGAAGTCCTAGAATATATGAAAAAACTTTCTCACATATCAAAGAGTTTCTTATATTCTCCTTTTCTCATATGGCTTTTGTTTGGAATAGAGCTTGCTAAAGAGTTCAAGAAGATAGCTCCTCAGCCAAGTACTGCAAAGGAAGGGATTGAAGAATTTGATGATGGGGAAGCCCTTAAAATTCGTAAAGGAATTGTTTGTTTGGAAAACCACATAACAAAGAGAAGAAGAAACACATTTTCTAAAATGATTTGAAGGAAATATTTTCTACGTTGAAAATCAATAATGTTTTGATAAGCAGGGAGAATTGCATGAAGAACATTGACGAAGAAAAGCAACATATATGATATATACTTAGATGGTATCTTGTGATGATAGATGCATTCAACACATGGTGGGAGAATGTAGAGTTTATGTTGAGTTGTATGTCAAATACTTCGATATATTATTTACATTGTAAATCTTAGCGAGGTTTGTAGTCTATATCAAAGGATATTCTCTTTCAATATATCTATGTATTTCAGTCTGCACTTTTGTATATCCTCATTGATGTCAGAATCACATTGTACATTTTTTAATATGTGATAGAACTATAAAGAGTTCTGTAGTCTATGATATGTGTATGTACTTTCATACCTTTTGAACTTGTACTCTTGACTACTTCGAGACTGAATATTAGCTTAAACATATTTATTTACATCATGGGTTCTTTCTTTTTAATAAATTCGACACTTCATTGAACCCTTATTAGAAAAATAATGGACTCTAGATCTATGTTAGAGAAACAACTCCCATCTTTCTAGGTTTTGGTATGTTTTCAATTATTGGTTTTCTTCTCAGACGTAGACATGTTGTTTTTTTTTTCTTTTTAGAAAGCTCGATAACCAGTCCATGTTGTGATTTTATTCCTACTGTCTATTTAGTATTTATGAAGAGAAAATGCAGGTCTATAATAGACTTGTTTTATTTGGACATATTAAATTATTATACTAATTAATCATAACTTTTCAAAAGAGATGGTAGGATAATTTTAATAACAAATTGTGGATTGATATGGAAATCAAGTCTCCCAAGATAATCAATGTAGCCTTTTGTTTTCAAAAAATGATTGTTAGTTGTCATACCATCCAACATCTAACAGGAATGTTGAGCTTGATGAGTATGTAAAACTCTTTGATCGACTAGATCTTTATAACAGGCAAATCAATAAAGTGAAAACAGTGATATAAAAACACAAGTATGGATATGAATGAGTCGAATGATTCGATTAACTCAATCCTCAGCAGAGCTCGATGAAGAACTTCCGTTGTAGAGGATTCTAGGGTTACAAAAGATAAGAACGTGTACGCTATAAAATCTCTATCAAAATCATTATGTTCAAGAATGCATGCAAGCATCTATATATAATAAACCCTACAACGTACTCACGAATGGATAGGCCCATACCGGAGACAAAACTGGACTAGCTAACGAGCCCAAAGACACAACACTAATCTGGACATAACAATCTCCCCCTTTGCATCAATTTGGAGCGAGACTATCATTTCTTCTTGCTGGGTCCAGCTGCCGGAACCTTCTTGGTGGTATCAAAAAGACGAGAGATAAGAGCGAGGATTGTCTGTCTGAAGCGAATGTACTACTAGATCATATAATCAAAGTATTTCTTGTCATCAGCTGAGTTTTGCTTGCAACGATGAATAATCCCTAAGACATGTTCCAGGCATGCAGTGGTGTAGAGATGTTTCTCTGCCAAAGCGAACATGCATTTTTGCCCTTCGTTTCTGGTAAACATAACGGAATTTCTCTTCGGGTCTATCTTCCCCATCTGCATCATGTTGAGATCACTTGCTGAGCCAACAGGAGAAATAGTAGGCTTTTTCTTAAAGACACTCGCTATCTCCTGATCCATCTTGGCGACTTCCATGATGTAGCAGACAAGCATCCTCTTGAAGTGGTTAATGATCGGACCATATTCTGCTTCATTTGTAAGAAGGATGTTGTGCAAAATAATCCAGTCGTGTGGATTCAAGTTGGGAAGATCAGCAAGCGAAATGGCATGTTCGGTCTTGGCAGATCCTCTCAGCACCTTAAATCGAACATTGGTGAAGTTTCCTTCCCGATACGGCTTGAGGACCCGAACATTGACTATCTTCTGAGCGCTCCATGTTTGATACTATGGTTGAGCAGTCCTCAGATAGAATTCGACCGAATCCCTGTCAACCTTTGAATGAGGATGAGGGAACTTGGCAATGTTGTCAAAGGCATGGAAAACAAACGCCTTTCGGGTCAGTGGCATGTCGAACTGAGAATCGATAGAATTATCGCGATCTAGAGAGATCACTGGTTCTAGCCACAAGATGCTTGGAGTTTCAATGGCTTCTTTCAGCAACTTCTCAAGAGTCCAAGGAGGAAAAAGAGTTTTCCTACTCTGAAGAAGGTTGTGAGCTTCTTTCTGCTTTCTTTCAGCTTCTTCAGCCTCTCTAGCCACACGAGCGCTAATGTCAGCATCCTTTTCTCGGCCTTGCTTTTTCAAGAGATCAACGATCATCTCTTTGTCATCGTCGCTATCTTCAGCAATTTGTTTCCCTTTGTCTTTTACACCCGAACCTGAGGCTTGGCCTGTAGGAGGAGGTTCGGTTGTTTTGGTTGTTGTAGAAGTGGGAGGCGGTTGAGATACATTCTCTCCCCCTTGTTTCAGAATGGACACGAAGTCAAGGAGCCCTTCAATCTTGCTCAGGAGAGAAAGGGCAGGAGCAAGCTTTTCTGCAAGATCACGCCTCACAGAGTAGTTTAGGATCGGGTCATGTGCTTCCAGGATGTTTGAAATGGCTGTGTGGACATCCGAAACACACGAAGACACGATCTCTCTTTCAGATCGAAGAGACTCAATCTCCTTTTGAGAATTGGAGAGTTGAAGACTCTTGACCTTCAGAGCAGTGGTCTTTCTGGCAAGAGCATCCATAAGAGAATTTTCAGCAGCAAGATCTTCTTGGAGCTTGGTGAGTCGCTCCTCAATGGTCGCCTTAAACGCGGAGTTATCGTCTGAGAGAGTTTGATGAAGAGCGGCAAATGACTTCAGTTCAGAGGCAACTAAGGTAGCCAGCGTGTTGACGATAGGGTCAAGCTTCGTTTTGGTGCTTTCGGCAGTTTCCTGTAAAGACTTCAACAGAGAGGAAGCATCAGTAAATAGTTTTTCGACTTTTTCAGTCGCAGCCTCATAGGCTTTGGTGGATGCAACAATGGCGGCAGTAGCTGAGCTAAGAGAAACTTCTTGAGCTTTGGAAAAAGCATCAACAATCTTCTGAATAGCAGCTTCAGAGATGGAGGACTGTGATGAAGAAGAGGAGGCAATGAGCGAATCGATCTTCTCATGAAGCTCCTTGAGATGCTTCTTGGTGACCAGAGCATCATCATCGTCGTCACTCTGCACCTGAAACGGACTGTAATAGACCGAATCAAAGGTCATGTCCTCCCCACCAAGAAATGGTTCTTCGTCCTCTGCTGCCTGAGCAGGAGATGAGGGTGGAGGTGAGGGTGGAGGCTCGGTAGTGAAAGTAGGTTCGGGTTGTGAAGTAGGTTCGGTAGTGGGAGTGGTTTCGGGTGCTTTAGTAGGAGCCCCTGTATCAGATACATTGGTTCTTACTTCAGCAGTTGTGGTGGTAGCGTCTGTAAAAATGGGAGGGGGTACTGGGATGGAGGTAGGTGGTATTTGAGTGGTGGAGGTTATGGGGGGAATGGAAATAGGAATGGTAACTGGTGGAGAAGAGATAGGTGAAGTGGAAACATGAACTTCTGGGGTAGGCGATCATGGAGGAGTGTTGCCACGAGGGGACTCGTCAGAGTCCGAATTATCTTCCTCAGATTTGCTTGAGGAGGAAGCTAAGATCAGCTTTCGCCTGGGTTGGGTTTTTCTCTTCTTCAGCGGAGGGGACTGGGCAGCTTTGGTGGTTTTACGTTTCTTGGGAGAAGGGCCTTTCGCTCCCTTGCCAACCTGCTTGTCTTTGCCTTTTTCATTCTTCTTTCCCCTTGGAGCAGGCTTGTCAGCTTCATCGGTAGATTTGATCATCTCAGGAGTGAGCTCCCTCGGACCAGAGCGACGAAACTCCTTGTAGGTTCTGATGATACGGCTATCAGCAGGAACGTCTCCATACATCGACTCAGGGATGTAGCCAATGAACTGAAACTTGGATGCGTCAGAGACAATTATCTTCGTGGTATGGAAAGTACCAATCGAAGACATTGGAGAACCAGCAACAATGGGGACGTGGTACTTGTCCGTCACCCATTTTGTAACGAGAGTCCAGAAACGAGCATAGGAGATCTCGGAATGCCGAGATGTAGAAGCCAGACTCTGAATGAGCTGCTACCATAGGACCGACCCATAGTCCAGGTTGATACCGTTGTAAACACCATAGAGAATCGAGATGAACAGACGACTCGCTCCGTCTGATCCAGCACTGCGTTCAGATAACCCCTTGAACAGCATTGTAAACAACCCATTCCACTGAGGAGGCAGGCACAATTTCTTGAACTTCGTGACCGTTGTCAACACCTCAGTATAACCCATATTGTAGAACATAGAGAATAGGTGGCCCACCGGAATTGATTCAGGGTTAACCCTAGATGAATCAGGTCCAAACCCTAAAAGTGAGCAGAATCGTTGCTTGGAGATTGACGCCTTGTGATCAATCACGTCGAAGAAGATCCTGTCGACTGACTTGTCGTAATGAGCAGTGGCGAAAATATGAGATAAGAACTCCATGGGAACAGCTTCAGCTTTGGTGAGAGCTGGAGCAAGCGGCGAGCACTTAAGGCACTCGATAATCGGGAACATGAAGGCATCATAAACCTGAGGAGTAAGATCGATGATCAAACTCTGTTGGGGACGAATCGGCAGGATGTGGGAAGTGGCATGAACTGATGATGAATCCGCCATTGTTGTGAAGAAGTTGGGAGAGATGATGAACAGTAGAATACGTGAAGAAATTCTTGCTCTCTGAAATTTGGGTGAAGTAAAGAGGTAAATAATGGTGAAGATTACCTTTTATACTGTGGCTAAAGGAGAGAGAAGAATTTGTCCCAAATCTTCGAAGGAAATACGAAGAGTTTTTCGGAAGTGATTGATGTGTGACATTTGTTAGCACCGATGATTACGCATGAGAGAGAATATCCGTCCTGATTCACACGCCTTCCCATCAGGCGTCGTTTTTAAACAAAACGGTTCCACTTTGCACGCCTGGCCTTCAAGCGCCGTTTGAAAATCAAATCGATTGGACTCCCGCCTGAGTCAGCATATTATCCTTTTAGATTAAACGTCATCTTAAAGCAAAATTGACCACGTGGATCAATGTGAGCCACAACTCTTTTATGACTTCAAATCCCATTTAAAAAATATGCCTTGTAACTAATGACACCAGAATTTTGGAAAATCAAAAAGATTTTCGTGCTTAGTGTGTAAAAGAAAAGGAAATAAAGCAATACAGATAAGGGAATTTGTGATGTCAATAAAGACACGAAACAATGGATCCCGGGCACGAATCTCTTCCTTCAAAGTCAAGAGAGAATTTAAAGTGTTTGTGTGGTTTCCCGTTAATTAACGATCAGACACTTATTGAGAAGTGTTGAAAGGCTTCTTTTAATCAGGCTAATTTGGGTGGCTTTCGCTTCAGTTCAGAATTCGTGATCTTGATATAAGACAGTACTCGAACGAACTACTTGTGAGACCAATGTAGTCTGTTGAACAAGTAGGTTTGAAATAATTTTAGTGGTAATGTTAAATAGTTTATGTAAAATTTCAAAAAAAAAATTAAAACTGGATTCCAAGGGAAGAAATGTTATGGGATTTAACAATTTCATAGGAATCACACAAAAGAAAATTAGAGATTTTACTTTCCATCCCCATTGATAAGTCCACCAATTCGTTAGTGAAAGCTAGAGCAAAATTGATTGTTCACCGTCAATGCATAGTAGGTATTGAATTGTGGGTTTCACTTAGTACGTAGTGACACGAAGCTAAGATCATAAACACAGATGTTGTGTAACCATAAACCTCGTACGTAGTGACACGATTCTCAAGGGTTACATTTATGAAGCGAATGAGATGGAGAAAAGTAGTGTAGATGGTGTAAAGAAAAACCAAAGTACCTCTGATGTTAAAATAAGGACCAAGCATAAAACTCTTATCTCATGTGAGAAGAGAGTTAGGTAGCTCGTGATTATAATAAATATGAAAGCGTAATTGGGAAGACAAGGTTTGTATGTACCAAGTCAGTAAGGCTATTATTCAGAATCAGGTGAGGCATTGGACACATACAACAACATGCTTCTAGGGACACTTAACTAATGAGAGAATTTCCATACAAATAGCCACACAAAAATAAGAGATAAAAGAAATATCGTACAAATAAAAATAAAAAAATAAATAAGTAAAAAAAATGTTTTTGGTTTTAAAAGAAAAAAATAAAAAAAATTGAGACAAACAAAAAAAAAATTGGAACCGAACCCGAGCATTCGGTCTATTTCGGTTAAAAAAATTTGGAACCGAACCCGAGCGTTCGGTCTATTTTGGTTGCAAAAAAAATAAGTTTGAAAAAGAAAATAACTTTGAAAATAAGAGAGATGAATTTGAGAAAATGATACAAAAGGTTTACAACCAAAGAAACTACCTTTGAGTGATAAGCGAAGAACAGATGATAGGACCGAACCCGAGCATTCGGTTCATTTCGGCACACATGTGAACCGAACCCGAACGTTCGGTACATTTCGCTTCCGACTTTTAAGTTTGAGAAGTAGTCTTTGCTACTGACTCCGATTCCATCATACCTAGCCCTTGTAGAATTTTATTGAAAGATGCTTCAGGAAGAGTTTTGGTGAAGATGTCAGCCAGTTGATCAGTGGTTCGAACAAAGTGAATTTCGACGTTCCCATCTTCCACATGATCCTTAATAAAGTGATACCTCAGTGCTATATTCGTTGTCTTGGAATGTTGCACTGGGTTATGACAGATCCTAATTGCACTTTCTGAATCGCAATATAGTGGGATCTTTTTCATATTGAGTCCATAGTCCCGGAGCTGGCTTTGAATCCAAATCACTTGAGATGTACAGGAGGCTGCTGCGATGTACTCTGCTTCGGCTGTAGACAGAGAAACACATGTCTGTTTCTTTGATTGCCACCTAACCAACTTCCCGTCTAGAAATTGGTAGCCTCCATTGGTGCTTTTCCTGTCTAAACCACAACCTCCAAGGTTAGCATCTGAGTAGGCTTGAACGAAGAAACCTGAGTTTGATGGATACCATAAACCGAGAGAGGTAGCTCGTTTCAGATACCGGAGTATGTTTTTCGCTGCAAGCATATGTGGCTCACGAGGATTCGCCTGAAACCTAGCACAGTAACACACAGAAAACATTATATCAGGCCTGCTAGCAGTGAGGTGCATTAAAGACCCGATCATCTAGCGGTATAGCGTAATATCGACTGCCGGTTTTTCCAAGGATGGTGTGAGCTTGGTGCCGAATGCCATTGGAACTTTAACCTTTGAGTCTCCCATCATGCCGAATTTAGCAAGAAGAGTCTTGGTGTATTCTTCCTGGTTGATAAAGATGCCTTCGGGTCCTTGTCTAATACTTAAACCAAGGAAAAAGTTAATCGGACCCATTGAGCTCATTTCAAATTTAGTCTCCATCAGCTTTCTGAATTTAGCTGTTAAGCTAGGATTCGTTGAGCCAATGATGATATCATCGACATAGATTTGAACAATCATAAGGTGGTTACCTTCCTTCTTACGAAAGAAGGTTGGGTCAACCGAACCTTGTTTGAATTTTGACATCTTTAAAAACTTGGATAGCGTTTCATACCATGCCCTAGGTGCTTGTTTCAGACCGTAAACTGCCTTGTCCAGAATATAACAGTGATTTGGGTACTTTTCATTGACAAAACCAGGAGGTTGCTCCACGTAAACCGTTTCTTCAAGTTCTCCATTCAGAAAGGCGCATTTCACGTCCATTTGGTAGACCTCGAAGTTCTTGTGTGCAGCATAAGCCAGAAATATTCGAACAGATTCCAGCCTTGCTACCGGAGCAAAATTTTCGTCATAATCAATTCCTTCTTCCTGGCAGTATCCTTTCACCACGAGACGAGCTTTGTTTCGAATCACATTGCCTTCCTTGTCCATTTTATTTCTGAATACCCATTTGAGACCAACAACTGAGGCATCTTTAGGAGTTGGAATGAGGCACCATACCTTGTTTCTTTCGAACTCGTTGAGTTCATCTTGCATAGCTTGAACCCAGTCGGAATGATCAAGAGCAGTATTTACTGTCTTCGGTTCAACTTTTGATGCGAATGAATTATACATGCAGAACTCTACTTTGGAGAATAGAGATGTTTGCTTTGCCTTTAGTTGAGATCGGTTGAGGACCTTTTCAGAGACATTACCCACTATCTGAGATACAGGATGATCTCTGGTCCATTTAACAAGAGGAGGGTAATTTGGATCATAGGATGGATCCAATTCAGCATTGACCATTTCTTCCAATTCAGATTGACTATCGTCATCGTAGAACATATCTAAGTTCTCCCCCTTGACTGATGAGCTCTCAGGTGTAGCTGGACTTTCTGGTGCTACAGGACTTTCGGGTGTTGTTGAGCTTTCGGGTGCTATAGGTCTTTCGGGTGCTGTTGAGCTTTCGGGTGGAACTGGAATAGAATTCTCCCCCTCAAGTTGTGAGCTCGGTTGTTTTGAAGAAAGTGGATTCTCCCCCTCAACTGAAGCGCCTTGCTGAGGAGGTTCGTTTGGAACTTGTTCTCCTTCACCCATTCGTTTGGTGGCATCTTCGACAATTTGCTTTAGATGGTCGACTTTGTTGTCTGCTGCCTTGGCTTCCGAGAGAGTAGCTTTCTCAGGTTCATCAAATAATTCCACAAACTGATCGAACAGATTAGCAATCGAGGCCGTGACTTGACCTGTTTGAGTGAATATCTCTCCAATTGCTTCTTCAGAAGCCTTTAGCTTTTGACGTAGTTATCATCGAAAGTCACATAGTATGTTTCTTCGATCTTCCTTGAACGCTTATTTAAGACCCGGTAAGCTTTTGAAGTAACAGAATATCCCAGAAAGATTCCTTCATTAGCTTTAACGTCAAATTTGTTACGATGTTCTTTGGAGTTGAAGATGAAGCATCGTGAGCCAAATACATGGAAGAATTTCACGTTCGACTTCCTGTTATTGATGATCTCATAAGGAGTAAGAGAGAAGCGCTTGTTGAGATAAGACCTGTTCTGCGTAAAACAAGCCGCAGCAATAGCATCAGCCCAGAAATATAAAGGAAGAGAAGCGAAACTTAGCATCGTTCGGGCCGCCTCACACAAGGATCGGTTTCGTCTTTCGACAATTCCGTTCTGTTGAGGTGTGTAGGGGGCTGAGAAGTTGTGACTGGTTCCTTTTTCTGCCAAAAAGTCTTCAAATTCTTTGTTCTTGAACTCCATTCCATTGTCGCTCCTGATGTTGCGAACGACTTTTCTCAGTTGCACTTCAACCTGCTTGATGAACATCTTTAGCTTAGGAGTAGCTTCAGATTTGTGCTTCAGAAAGAACACCCATGTAAAACGTGAGAAATCATCAACAATAACAAGAATATACTTGCTACCGCCAATGCTTTCGATTGATGATGGACCACACAAGTCAATGTGAAGCAAGTCAAGTGGTTCAACAACTTTTGTGTTTATAATGGATGAGTGACTTTGACGACTTTGCTTCCCCATTTCACACGCAGCGCACAAATGTTCTCGATCAAACTTGAGCAATGGGAGACCCCTAACATGACCTCCTGTAACAAGCTTGTTGATCTCTTTGAAGTTGAGATGTGAGAACCTTCGGTGCCACACCCAGCATTCGTCAGAATGAGCTTTGGATAAAAGACATATAGCTGGATTTCCTTTGATTGGTTTGAGATTGAGAGGAAACATTTCGCCTTTGCGTTCTGATTTGAGAATCACCCTTTTTGATTTCTTCTCTATGATTTCTGAACCTTCATCGTCAAATGAAACCTTGAGACCGGTACCGCCTACCAGTTGAGATACACTGATGAGATTATGTTGTAGCCCTTCAACGTACGCCACCTTTCTTATTGTAAAGTCACCATTAGTTATCATACCATAACCCTTTATCATTCCATAAGAGTTGTTTCCGAACTTGACATTCCCACCATTCTAAAGAGATCGAAACTCCCTTAGCTCTTCCTCCCTTCCTGTCATGTGACGTGAGCAGCCACTGTCAATGTACCATTCTTCGTCGAACTGCTCGTCACTTATAACCTGCAAAAATTAAGCAGATTTAGGAACCCAAAGTTTCTTGGGTCCACGTGAGCCTTTCACAAGAACAGGAATAGTAAGAGAAACATCAACAAGATATGTTCTTTTTATCAATGTTGTTTCATCTTTTCTTTTAATGGTAAACACTTTAATTTTGTTAGGGTTAGCAACAGTTGGTATGATTTCGGGTTTTGGTGTTTGGGCCTTAGACTGCTTTCGGTTTTCCTAGACTGAGGAAATCTTTGATTTTCCTTTCAAGTTCGTTGAAGAATTTGAATTTTGTGCACGAACGGAATTGGGTTTAGAAGAGAATTGAGAATGAAAAGAATTAGAATGGGAATTTCTTCTGACTTGTGGTTCAAAATGACCCTTTTGTTTATGGTCATTGGAGGGACCGAACCTGGACCTTCGGTAGCTTGTTCCTTCGTGACCGAACCTATCCTTTCGGTTGTTGTTGCTCTCGGAACCGAACCTAACCTTTCGGTTCTGTTCCTCATGTGGCCCGAAAGCCTTTTTCTCTGACTTTGAATTTCTATCATGATAAGAGAAATGATTGTTTTGAGAACGCCAAAACTGCTTTCGCTCAGAGAGATTCTTTTTGTATCTTAGGTTTCTCTGCTACTTTTGATTTTCCACCTGTTTCGGCTGTCTGTGGATGTTAGCCTTTTGCTTTAACTTCTTGACAGCCGGTTCGCTCTTCGTAGATGAGGTTTCGCTTGTGGAGGTGACTTCTTCTACAGGTATTTCTTTTGTACCACTTGTGCTTGGCACGTCAAAGTTGTCAGGCTTATTCAGCGGCTCTGGAACATATCTTCCTTTAGTTTTCCATGACGTTCGCTCTGACAGACCAACTGTTTCGTCGACATTATCTATAGGAGCTGACCAGAAGAACTCATCACAACCATCTGCGTTATCTCCGTTCACTATGGCAGTGAGTTCGGTTGTTTGATGCTCGATTACTCCTGTGACCTTATACACCTGATTTGGAGTAGTTCTAACCTTCTGGTACACAACAGCCTTTTCTTCAAGAATCGGGGACTTATTTTGGGACAAACGAGCGAACTCCACAAAATTTTCAGAAATTAGATTTTTGTGGTTTTCGGGTTCGCTCTTGACAAACTCAGAACAATCGACTACATCCTCTACAGAAATTTCACTCATATCATCGTCCTCATTAAGTTCAGATGCGTTTTCAACATCAATTTTATTTTCTGAACTCAAATTAGCACTCAACGAGTCAAATTTTTGTATGGTTTCGGTCCTTAGTTTCAGCTTATCGTTTTCATCCAAAAGATTTTTCAGCATGTCCTTATGGTCTTTGGACTTTATAAAATATTCTATTTTGTCCAGACCATACATGTAAGTGGGATTCACATCATCAGACGATACAACACTTTCACAGTTGTATGCCTCAACATCGATTTCATCCTCCTTAAACTCAAGGAAGGGTAAAATCATGCGATGTATTTTCTGCCCTATTTCACAATTCAGATGCAGTTGAGTAATGTTAGCATAAAGTCTTTTATCAATCAAACAAAAAACATTTATTTGTTTTAAAAGTTTCAAATTGTCTCTTTGTAAATAAATGTTTTCATCCTTAGACTTAATCAGCTTCGACTCCTTCTGCTCAATCCACATCCTTCGCTCCTCACTCTTGGATGACACCCTACTTATTTGGTCAGTTAGGTTAGAATTGGTGACCCGTGTTTGAGTTAAACAACTATCCAGATTTGAGATTCTTGAATTTAGGTTATTTAATTCCTTTTCATATGATTTATGTGGAACTTTGAATGAGATAAAAAGAGATTGTACCTTCTTGATCAACTCATCAAGCTCATTGATCTGCACACTAAGAGGTTTTGTTGTGAAGCATAAGTCCTCTCGCTCCTTGGTGTCCTTATTTCCACCATCTGTATTGTATCCCCTCATGTGAGATACGTCAGTCACCATCAAACACTTTCCGCCGCTTTCACCGCCTCTTGCGACATACGCCTTTCCATGCGAAGGCTTTCTCACCTCATCATCTTCTGAGTCCGTTGACCACACCTGCACGCCACCGAACTCGTCATCCTCTGTCGAACCCTGTACAATAAGAGCATTCCTAGAAGGGATAGTAGCAGCTTTCTTCCTCTTGATCTCTTCCAGCTTTTTCATCAAGACAGCCTGTTCATCTTTCTCCTCATCCTTTTCTGCCATTTTCTTCAAAACACAGTCTTTGGCATAATGATTCTTTCCTCCACAGTAATAGCAGTTGACACCAGAATCTCCTTCAACCTTCGCCTCTTTCTTTGGTTCCTCAGTCTTCGGCTCCTCCCTTACCTTTTCTGAACTGTAGCTTCCCTGACAATTTTGGTTTTTATTGGTAGGAAACCTCTTCTTGATGAACCTTTTTGGATTGGACACCATCATAGCATAATCTTCTGAAGTAAGATCGTAGTCCTCCAGGTTCAGATCTTCATCTTCTACTACATTCTTGCTTTTAGACAGGAGGGCCAAGGACCCAAAACTTGAGACCACATTCTTTTCTTGCATCACAATCTTTTCTTGGGATTTCAGAATCCCCACCATTTTGGCTAATGAATATGACTTGAACTGCTCATGAGCTTTAACTGTAGACACAACAGCTCTCCATTCAGATCTTAAGCCATTCAAAAAGGTGACCTTCTGTTCAATCAGCTTCCTTTCGATATCATGTTTGATCATCTTGCTAAGAAGATGATTGAAGCGATCAAACGTCTGAGTGACGGTCTCATCAGAATTTTGCTTAAATTCTCCAAACTCAGACAAAAGCAAAGTCTGAATACAATGCTCTAAATCTTCATCTGTGGAATACAGATCTCGCAGCCTATTCCAGATTTCTTTAGCGGTACTGCAGGAACTCACCAACCTAAACGTGTCAGATTGAAGAGCGAATCGGATTAGTCTTAATGCTTTGATGTTGCACTGAAACTTCTCCTTTTCGTCTTGAGCAATGTCTTTTACACCTTTTAACAGATCATTATACTCTTTCTGAGTTTTAATGATTCTGGATGTTCCTGAGTGAGCAAATGGTCCAGACACAATGGCTTCCCAAATAAGATACCCATTATCTTCAGATCCGATGACATAGTCTTCAAAATGATGAGCCCAAACATCGTAATCATGGGTGTAAAGAATAGGAATCTTCTTCGTTGATCCAATACTGTTTGAGATGTTGATAGGATTAGATTGAGAATCGTCCATGCTTGATCGTTTAACCTGTTTGAAAGATCAGACTTGTAATATGCAATATTAGGGCAAAACGAATAAATACTGAGATACGTCAATTATGGAGTGATGGCTCAATAAATATCAGTTAATGTGGAATAAACCCTAATCACTTCTTTCACAGAAGAGATGTGTATGAATTACACAGCCTCCTTCTCTGATACCAATTGATGAGTATGTAAAACTATTTGATCGATTAGATCTTTATAACAAGCAAATCAATAAAGTGAAAACAGTGAGATAAAAACACAAGTATGGATCTAAATGAGTCGAATGATTCGATTAACTCAATCCTCAGCAGAGCTCGATGAAGAACTTCTGCTGTAGAGCATTCTAGGGTTACAAAAGATAAGAACGTGTACGCTATAAAATCTCTATCAAAATCATTACGTTCAAGAATACATGCAAGCATCTATATATAATAAACCCTACAACGTACTCATGGATGGACAGGCCCATACCGGAGACAAAACTGGACTAGCTAACGAGCCCAAAGACGCAACACTAATCTGGACCTAACAGAGCTCAATAGATCCAAAAGCTCTCTCATCATGCAATAGTTTAAAACAATTCTATAAGATTTTTTTATGTCACATGCATCCATGGATGACACCTTCTTCTAAGTTGATGGGAGCATAGATTCCAACATTACGCATGAAATATCCAGATAGCCAATGAGGTTTCTTTCATAAAGATCATTCTCAACTTCGTTAGCTCCTTGAGCTAGTATTTTCGGGATCGGTACATCAAGCATGTAGAGATTTCATGCTTCCATAAGAGTAATATTTAGGTTACTAACAAAATCAAGAAAGCTAATGCTCATCAAGTTACTTGTTAAATATGACTCGAGCATTTGGATCATGTTCATGGAGCATTTAGATCATGTTCATGGAGCGTTTGGAGCACTTACAACTCAAAGGAGCACTTAGGGTTCATGGAGCATGTGACGAAGTAATGGATCATTTGAGAAAGGAATGGATCATCTGATAAAGGAACATATCAAGTGCCAAAGGAACGGATTGTACCGAAGGGACTTTAGAGCACCTGGAAGAGGTTTGGAGCACATAGAAGTGAGATGGAGCAACAAGGGAACCTTGTTGCGACATATTTTGAAGGAATGGGCTAAGAACGATGTTGTTGCGCTAAGGGCATTCCTTCTTGTGCCATTATACTCCCTCTTGTGCCATGACGGGTTCCTCTTGCACAATAAGGATCCCTCTTGTGCCATGAGGTACTCTTGTTGAGCCATGGAGTATGTTATTGCACCGTGCATGGCCTTGTTGTACCATGTATGCTTCGATTGCGCCAAGGTGGTGTTGTTGCTCCAATCTTGATGTTCTTGTGCCACACTTGCAGCCTGTTGCACCATCCATACACTTGTTGCACCATCATGGTGTAAGTTGGACCATATTGGTCCTTGATGAGCCAAGTATGCAATTGATTCCTCTATGATGCTCAAGAATGTTCTAGAAGATGTTGTTGTTGGATAAGGTGTCTAAGTCCATAACTATATTTGAGATGTACTTGACCCGACCCGATATGGTCCATTTGGGTTGCACTTCACCTGAACAATTTATATGGATAATCTTTTGAGAATAGTATAAGTTATGATTTATTAATATATTATATTATTTAATTAGTATTGATCTAAAATTAATTTAGAATTAATTTAGTGATCAAAATTGTGACTAATTAAATATTGGACTCTTGTATTTATATAGTGTGGGCTAATGCTTATTTGGACTGGGCTAGGCTTGCATGGTAAGTCCCTGGATAATCCATGGAGCTTTAACCCATGGATCTCATGGAAATCAAAGGTCATGGGTATTAGCGTTTACATGGATGTAACCCTAATCCACCACACTATATAAAGGAGTCCTTGGCACTTGAAATCAACTAGTTTTTTGTGTGAGAACTAAGAGGGCCGATTTCAAGAAAAGTGCTACTATTCTCTCAAGTTTCCAAGGTTTGTGGTGATTTGTGACTTCCATTTGAGGCATCCACATTATTGGTGCTAGGCTCTCAAACTCCAAGCAATCAACCACTACTAAAAGGTATGTAACTCTACTAGCTTATTATGTTTTAAAAGCTCCCCATGCCATGCTAGTTAGGTTAAGAACCTTGGAAAAACAAATTTGCATGTATCATAGTAAAACATAGATCAAAGGTTTCTAGGATTGCATGTACACCATAGGAGTGTTATACTGCTCAACACCCAACAGTTGCATGGTGGAATATGATTGGCTTCCTCCATTAATGGGCCTATGAGCCAATTGGCTTGGCCCATTAGGGTTTTAGGTCTGATCCCTCAAATATAAATAGGGATGCATGCTAGGTCATTTTGTATCTTGAATTCTAGAGTGATAGGCGAATCTTTATGTAATTGTACTTGTAACCCATGTTTGGGAGCTCTGAAATAAAGAATACTCCCCTCCTGCGTGTGAACGTAGGTCACCTTGACCAAACCACGTAAATATTGTGTCTTGTGTGCTTATAGTTTTGTTGGTTATCCGCTTTACTTCCTAACAAGTGGTATCAGAGTTGCGGTTTGTATTCCTATGACAAAAGATGTCTACTCACAAGTTTAATTTGGAGAAATTCAATGGTTCAATTGACTTCAACTTTTGGAAGGTGAACATTAAGGATATTTTGGTTCAACAAGGGTGTGCAACGGCACTGGAAGGAGAGGCAAAGCTGCCAAAGGATGTTGCGGATGAGAAGAAGGTGGACATTCTGACGAGGGTACATAGTGCCATTCTATTGAGCTTGACCGATGAAGTACTGAGGGAGGTCGTGGATCAAACAACTTCTTTTAGTCACTGGGATAAACTTTGTGAGAAGTACCAGAAGAAATCACTAACTAAGAGGTTGTATCAGAAGAAAAGGTTGTACACTGTAAGAATGTCTGAAAGTACCCAAGTTAAAGATCATTTGGATATCTTCAATCGTATCATCTTGTATGTACAAGAGGTTGATGTGAAGATTGAAGATGAAGATCAGATGATCATTCTCTTATGTTATCTTCCTAGCTCATATGAGAATTTCGTTGATTCCATGCTCTATGGTAGGACAACGATCAGTGTGAATGATGTAAAGGACTCTCTGATGTCCAAGGAACTAAAAAGAAAAGTTTTAGTTGGAGAGGAAGTGTCAAGTTCCATTTTGTTCGCAGGGAGAGGAAGGACAGAAAAGAGGAAAGGGGGAACAGAGAGAGATCACATTCTAAATCAAAGTCTAAAGTTTCACCAAACACAAAAGTTTATAACTGTAAGGAGAAGGGACACTTCAAGTGAAATTGTTTGCACCTGAAGAGTGGGAAGTCCAATAGTGAATCATGCAGTAATAACATTGTTGTTGTGGTTTAGGAAAGTTCTGATCAATGGGACGATGGTGATGTACTGACTATGAGTACATTTAGTTTTGCTGATGCTTGGGTCTTGGATTCAGGAGCATCCTATCAAATGACATATAATCGTTATTGGTTCGACTCCTTCAAACTGTGGGATGGCACAGTCAATACGGGTGATGATTGGGTGAGCAGTATCAAGGTAGTGGCATAATGCAGATCAAGATGCATAATCGTATGGTCAGGAAGTTTGAATGTTGGTATGTTCCAGAACTTCAGATTAATTTAATTTCTCTTGCCTCATTGGTTAAGAATGGGATGAGGTACGCTGGTGAAGGTGACTCGGTCAAAGTGACCAAAGGTTCTCTTGTTATAATGAAAGGGAAGATGAATCGTGTACGGATCTATATCCTAGAAGGCATTACGGTTATGTCAACGGTGGCTTTCTCCCAATCCTTAAATGAAGGTTTTGAAAAGAGGGAGTTGTTGAAGGGTTTTGAGCACTATAACAATCCTATGGTGCACATACAACCCTAAATGCTTTGCATCTAAGTTTTCTCAAGTTATACATGCAATTTTCATATTATCCAAAGCATGAACCCAACTAGCATACAATTTAGAGATTTACAACACAAAACAAGTTAGATGAATACCTCTTGGTTGTAGCTAGGATAATTTGGGCTTTCAAGAGCTTAGTACCTCAAATGTGATACCTCTAATAAGTCACAAACACCAAAAGCAATGGAGGAATATGAGAGAGAGGTTAGGAGGCACCCAAAAACGGCTAGGGTTTCTTCTTGGAAGTCTTGGCCAACTTTTGGAGTGCTAGGGGTTACATTTATAGTGTGGAATTCCTAGGGTTTCAACTTGTAAACCCTAATTCATTCACTTAGGCCTTTAATCCAATAACTCATTTGATGGGACCTTTGGACTAACTCTTCATGGACTCTCACATAGATTTAGTCCATCCCTAATCAACATGGATCATTAGCCCAAACAATATGTATTACTGATTTACCTAATCAGTCCCCATTAATTTAATGAGTTTCTTTTGATCACCAAATTAATTCCAAAATAATTCCTGATCAATACTAATTAAATAATATGATATCTCAATTAATATATTATTAATAAACCACAAATAACCTCTTTCTCGAATATCCATCCTATCAAATTGCTCCGGTGAAGGAAACCCAAAAGGACCATGCTACTATCGGGTCAAGTACATATGAATTATAGTTATGGGCTTAGACACCTAATCGAACAGTCTCCCACTTGGATAAGTCTAATAACTATTATTGCAAGTACAACTTCAGAATCCGATTAGCAATCGTAGCTCTTAAAAGCCATTGTCGAACTCTGATCTTATGAGTAACGCGTCCTTTAGATAAGGGATCAAATATTCCTCCAGTCTACAAGATATGCTATAGACATGAGACATGGAATATAATCATTCTCTATGTCCAAGTTATGTTTCCCGATTTCTGATTTATGATGACAGACTAATTGAACAACTCAAATCAGTCCAGGCTTGGCCAAGCGCTTAGGGTGTCATCACTAAATCATAGAGGGGACCACAGATATCGCTTTTATCCCTCTTAGGGTAAGAGGAATGGATAAACTTCGACTCATATGCTTGCTCAATTTACTCATAGAATCACACACAACAATACGTTTTATAACACCATGTTACTTGTGCATTTACGTATCATCAATGTGCAACCGACTTGTAAACTATAACTCATATGTATTCGTTTCAAGAATATAAGATATTATCGTCTCACAATAACTTATGATAAAATCCATGAAGTGATTCAAATGAGCGTTGGTTTAATCCAATACTCAAATCTTATTAAAGGTGTACTCATGAACACTGCAGCAAACTTGTGCTATGTCTAAACAGTTAGACAGTCTACAGTCGGATTCATGACAGCCTTACCTCATACTTACTTCCAAAGTATGATTGACTGTGGATGTTTGAATAATCTTATTATTCGAGAAGTAAAATATGTGAAGTGAAACACAAGAATAATCTAATCCAATATCTGAACACTGTTGAATATAAATAAGACACTTATTATTTAATCACCATATTGATTACACATTATTCTTTGTATAATGTTTCAATTTAATACTTGAATTAAAACAATAGTTATCCCATGCTCCAAGCATGCACATTATGTTTACCTATGGTCCTTGCTTTGTGAAATAAATCAATTGAACACATTTACAATGATGCTCATTTCTTAATTCCAAATCCTTGTTATAAGTATAAGAATACCAAATTCTTCCACGATTAGAATTTTGTTAGATCTAAACTTACAAGCAGTATTTCTTTCTTAATGTCAAGGCACCAAAGTCACAGAGACTTTGCCAATGATATTATAAAACATTCCAATGCATATTTGTTACAGAACAATTCCATGGAGATGAAGTAGTCTCACAATCAAGGTACGTTCCTTGAACTTCCTTCTCGCATAAAAGTTTCTAACTTACACATAGATTCTTAATTTCCAACTATCATTATGGAAACATTTCCATAATTTCCATATGACTATCCACTCTAAATAGAATCCTATCTATTCAGAATCATATCAATATGGTCCATCCATTACTATATACTTCCAATTGTCCACAAGCAACCAATCTTCGGTAAACTTTAGATTGTCCTCGGCAATTGTTTAATAATTTTAGTCATATCAAGTTTTGGTCCTTTTTTCCTCTTAAGGCCCTAGACATTTGGAAAATCGGAGTACGCAAATATTATAACATATGCAATCGATCCTAAACCCAAAGCATACGGTATATGATTCACAATAAATATATGATACTTTACCAATCACTCGTTATAATATTTCAATAAATGGAATTTTCAACGTTGAAACATTTCAACTTGCTATTCATATATACTCATGACAATTTTGATTAATACTTCAATCTAAACTTTTAGATTCGGAATAAAGTATAAGTATCCTCTCCCATACTATAGCAAAACAAATTTTCAAACTCTACAACTTTGCCAATCAAAACTTGTTTCCTATAAATAGCATTGCTAACTCGCAACACCTTTCATAATGATTATGCTCCCACTAGCAAAATAATTATGTCCTTACTAGCATAAGACTTATGGTTCCAATAGCTTTGACATGTACCTAGAAATCAGTTGGACTTCTAGAAATCAATACATATTGACTTTCATACCAAAGTTCAGATTTCTGATACGTGGTGCTTCGATAAGTCTTTATCTAGACTTCTCAAGCTAATACACCATTCATTATATACCACAAGTGTGTGTTTAAACCTTTCAGAACTTAAGGCAATAATTCTGAATGTTCAAACTATTTGCCATTTATCACAATTAGAACTATGAAAAGGGATGTCATAATCATATTTGAATTTGAGAACGCAAACATCACATCTGCTAACTCTAAAATCTACTAGCGTATGCATTTCCTTACAATCATCTTCATGAAGGAGAGAAACCTTTTTCCACTTAGATTTTATAGTGTATGTGTTCCTATCCATGTGAATTTTTCATAACCATAATCACAAGACAAGGTTTGTGACAAATCCAAACTCATATGGACTGAACTTCTTTAATCTTAATTTCTTGCCATCTAGTAGCACAAGGGCCTACCATTTCTTCCAAGTTACTAAGCAGCTCACCCACACAGATTAATGTACTTTCACTAATCAAGGTGCTTTGCCTTATGCGATCAAATGAGGACTCATAGAACTCACATGCATAGTCAACTTGACTGGAATGGCATAGAAACAAGAATGTGTCAACACGATAGGTTATAAACCTCAAGTCGTGTGTTAGTGATAAACAATAGGTTTATTCTTGATTATTTCATGAAACTATTCAAGATCATCATCACTCCCACTGACCTCTTGACATATAAGATTCTCTTGTCAAGAATTATTCCTTTACAAACAGATATTCAAGAGTTAGTATGGGTTCTTATCAAGAAAAACACTTCATTTAATTTGTCTTAGTTGGTCTTTGTTTTAGCCAAAACATCACAAGTATTAATTCCAAATGTGCAAGAGTAAGAGACATTTCTTCTCCACATTTCATGAGGTGTTACAACCTAATTAGAACATGTTGCTCAAAGTATAACTTGTAGTAACTAGAGTATAACTCTAAGAACCGATTTTGGAATGAAGTATGACTCGTCCTTTTGATTTTAACCATTTCAACAATTCCTGATTCCTCTCCTGAGTCATATAACTGCACTAAGGTGTCCTTCGAGGATCAATAGTTACATGGTTCCATAATCATAAGGATGACCATAAAACATGATACTAAAGTGCTCTTCTTTCCTTTTAGATTAGAGAAACTTTCATATCTCTGCCTAATTGATTCTTCTTGTTCGTTCTACTTATACTTTGAAACTTTTAAATGTATTAGAATTACACTTAAAATTTTAAGCATAACCATATTACCAAACCATTAGTAAATCATGACAAATAGCCTGTATCATTCTTTATGGTGGATCTGTCCAGTGCACATCAATGTGTACTAGATCCTTTCATCTTTCACTTGACTTACATATATATGTAAACAAGGAATTAGTCTTAATTTCCCAAGTACCAAGATTTTCATACATCACATGACTCAAATCATATGATTCCAAGTTTCTGTCCAATTGAAAATCGGGCAATGAGAATCTTTCCTTACTTAGAAAATCACGACACTACCAAAATCGATATAACTAAGAATCAAAAAATTTCAACATTGCCATCAATGGAAACATATAAACAACAATTTCCACAAATGTCATTGCAAGGAAATAAAAAATAAGATAAGATCAAAATTTCCTTTATTTATAAAATTGCGAAAAACTTGTCCTTGCAATGGCAACCCGAAATAAGATAAAATAAGAATAAAACTTGTCTCGTTCAAGAAGCTAACTTTGGGACAAAATTCCCTCTGACGGTGGGATAATGTGACAACCCGAAAGATTTGGATCAACCAAGGTCTAAATTGTTGCCCTATTACAATGAAAACCTTGAAAACCATTAGGGCATAAGTGCATGTATATGGAAGTATACACTTTGGAAGCCACATGTAAGGTAACCTCTTGAAAGTAAACAAGTTTATCAAGGCAAAACTAGACAAATGAATTTGAATAAGAATCTTGGATTAAAAGATTTTCTATTAGTATTTAGCCTAGTCTCCCACCTACCTTAGAATGTGGAAAACCATAAGAACAAGGACTTAAGCTAACATATACGGATATACATATGTGTAATAAGCTTTGTGGAACCATGATTGAATGCACTCTTGTCAAATTCAACAATATAGCACACCATAAGCATTTCCCTTATGAATTCGGACATAGAAATCCACCTACGCCGAAAACTACCCTAATGGACTAAGGTTTGGCCGTGAACACCTTTAATCGGCCATGGTTTGGCCATAAACACCTTAAGGGATCCATACTTGGGCGTAAACACTTTAGGGAATCAATCTATGGGCATAAACACCTTAGGGAATCCATGTTAGGGCGTAAACACTTTAGGGAACCAATCTTTGGGCGTAAACTACCTTAGGGAAGTAGTGTTTGGGCGAAAACTCCTTAGTGGACCACACCTTGGGCAAAAACCCAAGGGAAAACCCACCCTAGGGGCGTAAACACATGTGTTTACACAATGCTTGGATGTTTTAAGATGTTTTCGGATTAGAATAGAGTAGAAGCAAACATATTGAATTTAAGATGTGATGTCTTTTACCATTTTCCCATGCATTCACAAATCTTTACATATTACCCAACAAACTCCAATGGCTTAACTAACAGTCCTCCAAGTAAATTTCACATCAGCCTCACTTCTTTTATTTAAACAAGAACCTCCTTGTTAAACCTCACCATTCCCTCATTTTGCTCTCTGATTATTTCATGCTCCTTCACTTCACTTAACAAACAATTCATACTTCCTCAAGAACAAGCTTAGGATCTTTCAAGCTCAACATTTTTCCAAGTATAATCCCTAGATCCTTCTAAGGATTTCGAGTTTAGCTAGTGGTTTCACATAGTATTTTGTTTATTTCGTCCTATTTAGATATAATATTATGTGTTAATATTCTTAGGATATACTATGTTTCAGAGAGTTTATCAAACTCTTCAAGTGCTTAGGCTTGACAACTTCTCAACATTTCTTCAAATCATCCACCAAACATAACCAAGGTGAGCTTCATACCCCCATCTTTTCGTGTTTTCCTTATTTTCAGTGGGAGGATACAAGTCAATATCGTTTAACCATTGGATATTAGCATGTACTTATGTGTTATGTGTTTAACCTTTGGGTATTGCATGCATCTTAAATATGGTGTTGAAAATCGAACAACAATTTGTGAAAAAGAAATTTTACCCTATGTATCATCATAAAAATCCACATATTTTGACTCAAAACTTTCAAACCATTAATAAAGTAGAAAAACGTAAACACGTGATTTGATATTTTACTCAAAATAATTATGTTGGCAAATGGACTGTAAACTTGTATTCACATTTTTGATGAGTTAAAACACAAGATATTGTGTCATTTTCATACCAAATGTTACAACTAGTTACCTTTATGATGACCATTTTTATAAAAGGGTTATAAATAGTTTACTGAAATAATGTACAAAACAGTTCATAACCAAAATATTTGTGTGTCATAAACTGTCCATCATAAAACTCTTAGAAACACAAGTGATAAGTTGTATGTCATAAAGCTATAAAACGCGTGTCATAAAGTTACGATCATATCTTTAAACAAGAAACCATTATTTGCATTATTCAAAATGGGAGTTGAAATGTGCATAAATTCCGTTAAGGCTCTTGTGAGGCTCTCCTTCACCGTACCTACCTAGTGTACAACGTCAGTCCTATAGTTATAACCAGAGTCTCCTGGAGGGAGAGCGGGATATTGTGTATAGATCTATACGGGGTTGACACCCCCACACCTGAGATGCTCGTTACAGCTAGATAGGCCAGTCTAGGGTGACAATTATCTTTAGTAACCAACGTCTGAAGAACGTCAATACAGGCGCTTTAGTCATATTAGTATGGTTGTAACGACTCACATAGAGTAGGATTATATTAACTTGGGGTTTACGAAGATTATCCACCCTACTAGTTTTTCTTATAAAACACCAAACTATGTTTTGTTTATTTTGTAAACTAAATTCATCTCTCTGGTCTTAGGGTCTTAAGACCACAAATCTTTTATATGCAGAAAATATAGGTTTTTCTAGAAACACAACTCTTTTATATGTAGAAAATATAGGATTTTCTAGGAATACAACTCTTTATATATAGAAAATACGGGTTTTTCCAGGAACACAACTCTTTTATATACAGAAAATATAGAATTTTCTGGGAACACACTCTTTCTAATACAAACAAAGGAAAGTAAAGAACATACATGCAATCATACATGGTTTAGGAACGAGACTCACAACAATGTTTTATAGAAAATATTGGATTTTCTGGAGTTTTAAAACTTATTATAAACAAAGATACTACAAAGTTTTTCCTACAAATATACTTATGAACTCACCAACTTTTTAGTTGATGCTTTTCAAAACGACTTGTATTCTCAGGGATCTAGCAAGCAGGTACTCAACCCTTCTTGAGGGTCGGCATTGTCACTCATGTTTTTCCTACATTTCAGTTAATTGTATGCGAGTTTCCAACAATTATGTATGTAAACAATGTAATACTTCAAATCCAAATGTATGAATTTTTGTGTTTCTATGTTTCATTACTACTCCATTGTTATGATACTGTACATGAAGTCACTCCATCCGCCCCCAGACGTTTCCACAGTCCTGGTTCGGGGGTGTGACATATGGGTCAGTGAGAATAATTGGAGGAGGTGGAGGAAGATAAGTTCCACCAATGCATGAAGAAGAGATTGATCTTTCACCTTTATCGTCATGTAGAATCTCATCTTCGAATGGAAAGCCTTTTCCAAAGGATTGAGGAAGACCATAGTTGTCAAAACTAGATATCTCTAAAAGGGAGAAATTCAAGTTTGTTGATTTAGTCCTTAATATAACACCCAAATGAAATATTAAGGCTAGGACCCAACACAGTAATTCACAATTGGGAAGAGGGATGTCGTAATCCAATTGTAAATTATTTGTCGGTAGGTAAATGATGATTTACCAATTCCACCACGGAAACGAAATTTAAACGGATTAAGTTTTAGATGAAATTCCTAGATATTTTGAGACTCACTGAACTTTTCAATGGCATGTTTAATTTCGATTATGCCCTTCAATTTTGTGATTGAGATACTGAGAATCACAAACAAGGTGTGAATAACCATGCAAATTATCTTGGTACTCTCGATGTCATTTATCATCTAATGAATGTGCTGGTTAACCACGCACGCTCCATTGATCAACGATAATTTATGAGAAACCCATTTCCATCCTTCATTAGTCCCATATTAGTGTGTTGGTTAACTACACATGCTCCACTAACGACTAATAAGGTGTAATGTTGAATTTCATGGGTTAGCATCAAATTCACATTTTTTCCTAAAGTAACTAAGATTGGGAATTTATAAGAGGTTTAGTTACTTTATAATTCATCATACTTTTAATGGGAGTTTAATGTCCTATCCTACCAGTTCGGCTAATGACCCTCCACTAGTCAAGAGTGCGGTGGGTAAGAATGGATACCTAGTGGCTGTCATTTTACAGGCCACTTCCTTAAACACCCCTTATAGACAAGCTTCGTGAATGAGGCCTACTAATGGTAACACTGACTTTGAACTTATACATATATAATATATCAGAGTTTTAATTGTATATAATAAGGGTGTATTTTAAACCTTTAAAATACTATGATGTTTAATCTTTTAAATAAATTAGAATTTTAATTCAATTAAAATTTTAAACCATTCAATTATGGATCTATTAATACTCTTTTAATTAAACTTTTAATTAATTATCAACAAAGCCATAATTAAAACCTTTCAATTCTAAATTTAAATTATGAAACCAAAAGGATGTATTTTAAACATTTAAAATACTAGGGATTTAGAATTTAATATTTCACAATTAAAACTTTTAATCAATTTTTTTTAATTCCAAAACTTGAGGGAAAGTTTTGAAACTTTTCAAAACTTATTAATCTATTTGAAAACAATTAAATCAATCATATGATTTATCTATATCACAAAATTGACCTAATCTAATTTCATACAGCAAGATAATTCACATCAAATTCTACAAGTAATTAATTTATCATATAAACAAGTAATTATCTCAAAATATGACAATTATCCTTCAATTGGATGAGGATAATCATTACTTTATCATAAAAACGATTTTTATCAGTCAAAACAGTTTGTAATAATGATCCTAATCCAACTCTGGCCAAAAAAAACTCAAAAATCTGCAAAAAAAATGATGCAACTCGTCGAGTTGGCCCCACTCGTCAAGTTCACTAATGGGACTCGTCGGGTCATGCAGTCAGAGAGAAAAAATTGGAATTTTTCAGCTTTGAAAACAATACAATTGCATCAATATAACAGAAAACACCCTAGGCTCTGATACCACTGAAGGGTTTTGAGCACTATAAAAATCCTATGTAACACATACAAACCTATATGCTTTGGATCTAAGTTTTCTCAAGTTATACATGCAATTTTCATATTATCCAAAGCATAAACCCTAACTAGCATACAATTTTGAGATTTATAACATAAAACAAGTTAAATGAATACCTCTTGGTTCTATCTTGTAGAATTTGGCCTTTCAAGAACTTAGTACCTAAAATGTGATACCTCTAATAAGTCACAAACACCAAAAGCAATGGAGGAATATGAGAGAGAGGTTAGGATGCACCCAAAAACGGCTAGGGTTTCTTCTTGGAAGTCTTGGCCAACTTTTGGAGGGTTGGGGGTTACATTTATAGTGTGGAATTCCTAGGGTTTCAACTTGTAAACCCTAGTTCATTCACTTAGGACTTTAATCCAATAACTCATTCGATAGGCCCTTTGGACTAACTCTTCATGGAATCTCACATAGATTTAGTACATCCCTAATCAACATGGATCATTAGCCCAAACTATATGTATTACTGATTTAGCTAATCAGTCCCCGTTAATTTAATCAGTTTCCTTTGATCACCAAATTAATTCTTGATCAATACTAATTAAATAATATGATTTCTCAATTAATATATTATTCTTATAATATATTAATAAATCACAAATAACCTCTTTCTCAAATATCCATCCTATCAAATTACTCCTGTGAAGGCAACCCAAAAGCACCATGATGCTATCGGGTCAAGTACATACCAATTATAGTTATGGGCTTAGACACATAATCCAACAGTTGTGGCGTTGTAGGTTAGGGAACATGAGTGAGAAGGGCGTGTCAGTTATAAGTAAACAAGGACAGATTAGTGGAGAGGCTACTAAAAGATAATGTTTTGTGAAGCTTGTGTAAAGGGAAAGCATCGCAGAGTGAAGTTCGGTACCAGTCAAGACACAGGAAAGGAAATCACGGAGTATGTTCACTCAAATCGATAGGGCCCAACACCAGTGAAGTCTCAAGGAGGATGCTCATACTTTGTGATGTTCAATGATGATTATTCAAGGAAGGTTTGGTTGTACTTTATAAAGACCAAATATGAGGTGTTTGAAAGTTCAAGGAGTCGAAGACCATGGTTGAGAAAAGGAACGGAAAACAGGTCAAGACTCTGAGGACTGACAATAGTTTGGAGTTCTACAATGCTCTATTTTATAATTTCTGCAAGTCAGAAGGTATGGTGAGGCACCGCAATGTACGACACACACCCCAACAAAATGGAATGGCAGCACGGATGAACAAAACACTCATGTAGCGTGCTAGGTGCATGCGAATATTTGATAACTTATCCAACCAATTCTAGGTGGAAACAGTTAACATTGCTTGTTATCTGGTGAACTGATCACCATCAACTGCAACAGACTTGAAGACTCCTCAAGAGGTATGGTCCGGGAAACCCTCTGACTATTCTGGTTTACATATATTTGGATATCCCGCATATGCTCATGTGAATGATGGTAAACTTGAGCCGAGGGCAATGAAGTGCATATTTCTAGGATATACTTGATGGATTTTGAGCATTCTAACACTTCCTAAGTGCACATGCAACCCTAATAACCTTGGATCTATGTTTGTCTAATTATCATGCAAAGTTGAATTCCAAGGTTATATTCTTATCTAGCATACATGGGGAACAATTTTAACTTGAATGAAAGATAGAATAACTTACCTTGTTGTTGCTTATGTTCCTAGAAACCTTGTGAGCCTAGCACCCCAAGTGTGATGCCTCAAATGCTTCACACAACACCAAATGCTCTTGGAAAGACTTTTAAGAGAATACACACTTCTTGAAATCGGCCTAGCCCTCTTGTTTCTTATGCATAGCCGATTTTGGTGGAGAATGGGATCCTTATATAGTGTTGACACATCTAGGGTTACACCATGTAAACCCTAATGTGTCATGACTCTTCATTTCCATGACCCATGGGTTTGTAACTCCCATGGAGCATCCATGGAGCATCCTATGGGTAGAACCCAACTTGATAATCCATGGAGCCTCTTAGCCCACTATACAAGATATGAATGATTTACATAATCAACCCATATATTTAATTAGTTATCTTTTGATCACTTAATTAATTCCAAATTAATTCTTTGATCAAACTAATCAAATAATATTATCAATATATTAGAACTTATAATATATTAATAATCTCCAAGTGTTATTCCTCTCATTTAGTCTATCCAATTGCATGGTGCCATGCAACCCAAATGGACCATGCCGGGTCGGGTCAAGTACTAACCAGAAATAGTTATGGACTTAGACACCTTATCCAACAGTCTCCCACTTGGATAAGTCTAATAACTATAACTCTAGAACTTCAAGAACCCATCAGCAATCGTAGCTCTTTCAAGGTCTCTCGGAACTGAGAAGATGTTGATACGCCATTTAAGATAAGTGATCATATAATCCTCTGTTCTAGATATCAGCCGGAAAAATACATGGAACAATGTCTTACTTATTGTCCAGCAGTTTGTTTCCCGATTTCCGATTTGTTTGACAAAGAACTTAATTGAACACATCAACTTAGTTCTGACCGGGCCCGGTACATAGGTCAAAACAAAATCATCGAGGGGCCCAGATATCAGCTTCTAATCCAAGAAGGAATAGATAAACTTCGACTCATATGTTTGTTCTACCACTCATTGAATTATACACAAAAGCACGTTTTATAACATCGAGTTACCCATGCGTTTTCGTACAATCAATGCACAACCAACTTGTAAGTAACAAATCATATCTCTAGGTTTGAAGACTTATATGATATTACCGTCTCACGATCACTCGAGATAGAATTCCATGAAGTGATTCCAGTGAGCGTGGGTTGAGTCCAATGCTCAGAACTTATGATCGCTCATGATTGTTGTAGCCTTGTCCAACACCTTAGACCTCTGCAACCAATCATGACAGTCTTGATTCATACCTACTTCCGACATATGACTGATTGTGGAGGTTTGAATAATATGTTATACCAAACAAAATTATTCTGGAAGTCAAAACATGCAAAAGAAATATAGTAAACGATCGACAAGAGATAGCAACACTTTACTCATAAATAAAACACCTTTTATTCATCATCTAATTTCAATTACACTTTACAAATTTCAAGGTTATCTAACTACTAAATCTAATATCATCCTTCAGCCCTATGCTCCGAGCATGCTGGAGATGCTTAACCCGAGTCAGTCCCTTCGTGAGGGGATCTGCTGGGTTCTCATCCGATGATACCCTCTTTGCCACGAGGAGTCCTTCTTCTATTCGATGTCTGATAAAATGGTATTTTATGTCGATGTGTCTGGATCTCCCGTGATCCCTTGGTTCCTTGGCTAAAGGCAACAGCACTTTCACTATCATAGAAAATTTCCATTGGCTCTTTAATAGCTAGTACAACTCCAAGGTCTCCAATGAAGTTCTTCAGCCATATCGCCTCCTTTGCCACCTCGCTAGCTACAATATACTCTGATTCACAAGTTAAATCAGCCACTGTCTTTTGCTTGGAACTCTTCCAAGAAATTGCTCCTCCATTTAGGGTAAAGACCCAGCCCGACTGAGAGCGGAAATTATCCCTATCAGTCTGGAAACTAGCATCACTATACCCTACAACTCTCAAGTCATCACTCCCACCGAGGGTAAGGACCCAATCCTTAGTCCTCCGTAGGTACTTGAGGATATTCTTTACCGCAGTCCAGTGTGCCTTGCCAGGGTTCGCCTAATACCTGCTAACCATCCTCAGGGCAAAGGCTACATCAGGTCGAGTGCACGTCATAGCATACATGATCGATCCTACAGCCGAAGCATAAGGTATTCGACTCATTTCTGCTATCTCAGCCTCAGTGCTAGGGCTTTATGTCTTACTCAATCTGGTGTTACTCTGGATGGGTAACTCTCCTTTCTTAGAGTCCTGCATGCTGAATCGCTTCAGCACCTTATCCAAGTAGGTACTCTGACTAAGTCCAATTAGTCTTTTACTCCGATCTCTCAAGATCCTTATCCCTAGAATATAGGTAGCTTCTCCTAGGTCCTTCATAGAGAAACACTTCCCAAGCTAGGACTTAACTTCCTGCAGAGTTGGGATGTCATTTCCTATGAGTAGTATGTCATCCACATACAATACCAAAAAGCTAACTATACTCCCATTAGCCTTGACATACACGCAAGACTCATCTTCACTCCTAGAAAAGCCAAATTCCTTGACCTTTTCATCAAAGCAAAGATTCCATCTACGAGGTGCTTGCTTCAATCCATAAATGGATTTCTCAAGCTTACACACTCTATTAGGGTACTTGTTGCTGACAAAACCCTCTGGCTGACTCATGTAAACATCTTCAGCCAACTTTCCATTAAGGAAAGTGGTTTTGACATCCATTTTCCATATTTCATAGTCATGAAATGCAGCTATGGCCAACAGAACCCGAATAGACTTAATCTTGGCTACTGGAGAAAAGGTCTCATCATAGTCCACTCCAGGAATTTGAGAGAAGCCCTTTGCAACCAGTCTAGCCTTATAAGTGTGTACTTTACCATCCATGTCGGTCTTCTTCTTGAAGACCCATTTGCACCCTACTGTCTTACGACCTGGTACATTCTCAACCAAGTTCCAAACTTGATTGTCATACATGGACTGTAATTCGCTGGCCATTGCCTCTTTCCACTTGGCTGACTCAGGGCCTGCCATGGCTTCCGCGTAACTATTAGGTTCATCCAGACTTATTAGTGTCTCATCACTGATAAGTGTATCTCCTTCTGTAGTAATATGGAATCCATAGTAATGCTCAGGAGCATTCCTAACCCTTATGAAACGCCTCAAAGGTACAGACTTGTCAATTGGCTCAACAGGAGTTTCCTCATCAAGTTGAGTGCTAGAGTTTGAAGTTCCTTCACCGCTTGTCTCTTGAATTTCTTCAACATCAACTTGCCTCCCACTGTTTCCTTCGCTTATGAACTCTCTCTCTCTCTCTCTCTCTCTCTCTCTAAAGAAAGCCCTCCTAGCTACAAATACCATATTTTCACTAGGTCTGTAGAAGAGGTAACCAAAGGATTGATGTGGGTAGCCGATGAAAATACACCTCTCGCTTCGGGGTTCGAGCTTATCATGAGTCTCGCGTCTCACGAAAGCCTCGCAACCCCAAATCTTGATGTGGTCTAGTTTGGGTACTTTACCAGTCCACATCTCGTGAGGAGTTTTGGCAACTTTCTTTGTAGGGACTAGAATAAGGATATGGGCGGCAGTCTCTAAGGCATACCCCCAAAATGAGATTGGTAGCAAAGCTCGACTCATCATGGAACAAACCATATCCAACAAGGTTCGATTACGCCTCTCAGCTACACCATTCAACTGTGGTGTCCTGGGAGGTGTCAATTGTGAGACTATCCCACATTCCCTTAGATAGTCGAGGAACTCTGAACTAAGATACTCACCACCACGATCGGATCGAAGCATCTTAATGTTCCTGCCCAATTGATTCTCGACTTCCTGTTTAAATTCCTTAAACCTTTCGAAATTCTCTGACTTATGCTTGATCAAGTAGACATATCCATATCTACTGTAATCATCAGTAAAAGTCAAATAATAATGATTAGCATCCCTTGTGGCATGTTTGAATGGTCCACACACATCCGTGTGTACAAGGTCCGACAAACCTTCACCCCTCTCACACGAGCCTGTGAAGGGTGACTTTGTCATTTTGCCAAGTAAGCATGATTCGCAACTATCATCTGACTTTAGGTCAAATGACTCCAAGACTCCATCCTTTTGGTGTTGGCCTATGCGTTTCTTGCTTATATGTCCAAGACGACAATGCCATAATGATGCTTTATCCAAGTTATTATTATTAACAGAATCAATACACAATACATTATTCCCTAAGTTATCAACCACAGATACTGTTTCATACACGCCATCACAAGGTAATGCTTTAAAATAAAGAGCATTATTAAAGAAAGCATTAATCGAACCAACTTCATTATCAAACGAAAAGGTGAAACCTTGTTTATACAATGCATGAAAGGAAATAATATTTCTTGCCATTTCTGGCGAATAACAACACTTATTCAAATCTAAACTAAACCCACTACTTAGCGATAAAGTATAAACTCCAATCTTGGTGATAGGTAAAGCTTTCCTATTCCCCATGATTAAGTTTATTCTTCCTTGCTCCACATTCTTACTTCTTCTTAGTCCCTGCAAGTCACAACAAATATGAATACCACAACTGGTATCAAGGACCCAAGATTTAGAATGGGGTGAGTTATTAGAAATGATAGTGTAAATACCTGCATGGTTGGGTTTAACTTTCCCATCCTTCACATCTTGCTGGTATTTTGGGCAGTTCCGCTTCCAATGTGATTTTTCATGGCAATAGAAGCATTCAGCCTCTTTTGGGTCAGAAGAAGGAGTGACGAAACCTTTCTTGGTTCCACTTGAAGAAGAGCCATCAAGGGTCCGAGCCTTGGTACCCTTAGAAGAGCTCTTTCTCTTCTTCCCTCGACTTTTCCCGATTGCCAAAATCGGAGTAAAGTTTGGAGTAAGAGTGTTAACAACCGACTTCCCCCTAAGACCTGTTTCTGCGGTCTTGAGAAGTCCCTGAAGTTTGCTGAGTGTGACCTCTTCCTTATTCATGTGATATGTCATGCGGAATTGATCATAGCACGATGGTAAGGAGTGCAAAATGATATCTATTGCAAGTTCCTCAGGGAAGTTCACATTAAGTTTCAGCAAACGATCCACATACCTTTGCATTTTCTGCATGTGGCTCGTGACGGATTCTCCGTCCTTCATCATGGTTGTTATCATGGAGCAGATGATTTCATACCTCTCTTGTCGTGCACTTTGATGGTATCTTTCCATCAGATCTTGGTGCATTTCATAAGGGTAGAAATCCTCATAAGACTTTTGGAGTTCCGCTGTCATCGTGGCCATCATGATGCATGCCACTTTCGTAGCATCCCT
The DNA here is from genome assembly GCF_051521515.1 of Lactuca serriola. Taxonomy (NCBI): domain Eukaryota; kingdom Viridiplantae; phylum Streptophyta; class Magnoliopsida; order Asterales; family Asteraceae; genus Lactuca; species Lactuca serriola. Next base: position 286,967,829 of record NC_136411.1, read on the forward strand.
TTCATGTGCCTGAAAGTCAACGATCTCCTGAGGAGTTGCAGTGGTCTCATTAATCTCCTTAAGCTCCTTGGCAAGGATATATTCTTTGTCCTCATAGCGGGTAATCATCCTGATGTTTCTGATCCACTCATTGAAATTGGATCCATCAAAGGTGACTTTCCCACACAAGTTCATAAGGGTAAAGGAGCCATTAGGGTTAGAGCCAGAAGCAGCATTGTTTGAAGACATCTGAAAGAAAAGGACAATATTAGTTTAGACATTAATAGAATCCTTAATAAAACACCCAGATGTAATATTAAGGCTAGGACCCAATCACAATATATTATAACTTAGAAGAGGTATGCCGTAATCCAAGCTATAACATATTTGAAAGGTAGGTGAATGACGATTCACCAATTTCCACCATGAAAAACGAAATATTAAATATTAGGTTTTTGATTGGTTCTTAGAAATTCCTAGATTCTTTGAGATTCAATGAACTTTTCAAAGGCATGTTTCAATCTCGAGTGTGCCCTCCAAGTTTTGTGACTGGGATACTGAGGATCACAAAACGAGGTGTGAAGTAACCGTGCAAATCACTTGGTACCCTTAAAGTTTATCACTCAATCGATGTGCCGGTAAACCACACACGCTCCACCGATACTATAATAAACCTTAAGTCACCCTTTACCTACCTTGTTAAGTCCAAGTTAGTGTGCCGGTTAACCACACACGCTCCACCAACGACTTAAACAAAGTGTAAAGTGTAATTTCATGGATTAGCACCTTATTCACATTTTTCCTAAAGTAACTAAGATTGGGAATTTAATAAAACATTTAGTTACTTTATAATATTCATCATACTTTTAATGAGAATTTATAAGTCCTTGTCTTACCCGTTCGGCTAACGACCCTCCACCGGTCAAGCAAGCGGTGGGTGAGAGTGGACACCCATTAAGTTGCCATTTAATAGGCAACAACCTTATACCCACCTTATAGACCGGCTTCGTGAATGAGGCGTACTAGCGTTAAGACGACTTTGTTCTTATACATACATATATATATATATATATATATATATATATATATATATATATATATTATTAAATCATAATAATATAAGAATAAGGGTTGAATTTTAACTTTTAAAATTCTAAGGGTTGGAACTAAAGTTTTTAACATGACTTTACTTGTTCCAAAACTTGAGGGCAAGTTTTGTAAACTTTCAAAACTTTTCATTTCTTGTAACTTATGAGTTTATTAGAGTAATAAAATGAAGACTCTTCATTTTTCTAACTCTTGTGTTCTTTTAATGGTTTTTAACTCAAGTGACTTTTGGTTTCCCATAACTTGAGGACAAGTTATGGACTCCATTAAAACACATTATGATCAAGAATTAAACTACCACATGGATTACAAATAATTCCTATGATCATCTAAACATCATAAGACAAGAACATGAATATGAACACTTTCATGAATCAAAATTACACTTAAAACTTTGTAATTTTGATAACTAGTTGTTGTAAATGGATTAGCAAAGACATTACAGCATCTAAAACAAGTTTTCAAGTACCAAAACAGTTTAGGGTAATGTTTCTAGTCCATTTCCAGCAACTAAAGTCGAAAATCTGCACTCTGTCGCTCCTACTCGCCGAGTGCATGAATAACTTACCTTGTTGTTGCTTATGTTCCTAGAAACCTTGTGAGCCTAGCACCCCAAGTGTGATGCCTCAAACGCTTCACACAACACCAAATGCTCTTGGAAAGACTTTTGAGAGAATACACACTTCTTGAAATCGGCCTAGCCCTCTTGTTTCTTATGTGTAGCCGATTTTGGTGGAGAATGGGATCCTTATATAGTGTTGACACATCTAGGGTTACACCATGTAAACCCTAATGTGTCATGACTCTTCATTTCCATGACCCATGGGTTTGTAACTCCCATGGAGCATCCATGGAGCATCCTATGGGTAGAACCCAACTTGATAATCCATGGAGCCTCTTAGCCCACTATACAAGATATGAATGATTTACATAATCAACCCATATATTTAATTAGTTATCTTTTGATCACTTAATTAATTCCAAATTAATTCTTTGATCAAACTAATCAAATAATATTATTAATATATTAGAACTTATAATATATTAATAATCTCCAAGTGTTATTCCTCTCATTTAGTCTATCCAATTGCATGGTGCCATGCAACCCAAATGGACCATGCCGGGTCGGGTCAAGTACTAACCAGAAATAGTTATGGACTTAGACACCTTATCCAAAAATACTATAGGAGTAAGAGGTTATCGACTGTGGTGTACAGAAGAAGGAGGAACTCTTAAATTTATCATGAGTAGAGATGTGACCTTTGATGAATCTGCCATGGTTAACTAAGGAAGAGTTGATAAAATTCAAGCAGGTTACAAAGATCAAGGTGCTGGCCAGAAGATGGAGTGTGTAACTCAAACTTCAGACAGATTTGTGATAAGTGACAAAGAGCAAGGCGGTAGTGAACAACCTGGACAATATGAAACCCAAGAGTAACCCATGGGATCTTCGTCTGGTTATGTTGATGTCGGAAAGGATGATGGGTTAGAATCAATAGCAAAGAGAAGATCAAGTAGGGTCATTCGACAACCTGATAGATATGTGGGATGTGTGAATTCAGGTGAACATGATTCCATTTCTTTTGCTTTAGCAACTTGAGAATACATTGACAGTGAGGAGCCTCAATCGTATATAGAGGCTGTGGCGAGTAAAGAAGAAAATGATTGGTTAATGTCCATGAATGAAGAAATGCAATCTTTAGAGAAGAATGAAACATGGGATCTTGTTCCATTACCAAAGGTAGTGAGGCCAGTGGGATGCAAATTGATCTTTAAAAAGAAGGAAAGGATAACAGGAGTTGAACCAGCTAGGTTTAAGGCAAGGTTGGTGGCGAAAGGCTAGGTTTTCTCAGAAAGAAGGAATTGATTATCACGAGGTGCTCTCACTTGTCGTGAAGCACAAGACAATTCGGATTCTTTTGGCCATGGTGAGTACATTTGATCTGGAGCTTGAACAGCTTGCTGTGAAAACTACATTTCTTCATGGGAACTTAGAAGTAAAGGTTTACATGTCCCAGCCATAAGGGTTCCTTGATTCTAAGAAGGATCATGTATGTTTGTTGAAGAAATCATTGTATGGGTTAAAGAAGTCTCCGTGACAATGGTACAAGAGATTTGATTCATTCATGATCTTGAATTGCTACACTCGAATCCGGTTTGAAAATTATGTTTACTCAAAGGAATTGTCACCAGATTCTCACATACATTTATTGCTATATGTTGATTATATGCTCATCACAGCCAAAGACATCGCTGGAATAAATGACTTGAAGGCGACCCTGAAGAATGAGTTTGAGATGAAGGATTTGGGAGCAAATAAGAAGATACTCAGAATGGAGATTCAAAGGGACATAAAATCAGGGCGGTTATGTATTTCTCAACAAAAGTACATTGAGAAGGTTCTACAGTCCTTTAATTATGATCAGTCCAAGCCAGTTGGAACTCCTTTCCTGACTCACTTTAAACTAGCTCCAATCACTATACCCACTACTAATAAAGAAAGGAAGTACATGAGTAGGGTTCCATACTCAAGTTCTATTGAAAGTCTATGTATATTATGGTCTGTACCAGACATGATTTGGCTCATCCAGTTAGTGTGGTTAGCAGGTTTATGAGTAATCCAAATATGACTCATTAGGAAGTTGTAAAGATGATCTTGCAATACTTGAAGGGAATGATGAATGTTTTCTTGGTGTATGGAGAAAATATGAAGACTAACTTGGTGGGATATGTTGGCTCTGATTATTGTGGTGACTTGTTGAAGCGCAAGTCATGGACATGCTACATATTCACTTTATTCGGATGCACCATCAGTTGGAAGTCAACGTTAGAAGATATTGTTTCTTTGTCTACAACTGAATCTGAGTACATGTCCGTGATGGAAGGAATAAAGAAGGAGATATGGTTGCACGGGCATATTCAGAGTCTTGGTCTAAAGGTGGAGAACTTGTCTTGTATTGTGACAGTCAAAGTGCTTTGAGTCTTGCTAAGAATCCTGTGTATAACGAGAAGACAAAGCACATTGATGTTAGGCTTAATTTTATTCGAGATATTCTGGAAGGAGACTGGTTTTCAATATTGAAGATTGATACCAAGGTCAACCCAATAGATATGTTGACAAATCGTTGCCCACGAAGAAGTTCAAGATTTTCTTGGACTTGGTTGATGTTTGCAGGAGGTAGGTCCCTCCGGGGATGAATGGCAGGAAGGAGAGGAAGTTCTTGTTCGAGCATTGTTAAATGTGACTCGAGCATTTGGATCATGTTCATGGATCATTTGGATCATGTTCACGGAGAATTTGGAGCACTTGCAACTCAATGGAGCACTTAGGGCTCATGGAGCATGTGACAATTGAACGGATCATCTAAGAAAGGAATGGATCGTCTGAGAAAGGAACGGATAAAATTCCAAAGGAACGGATCATACCAAAGGCGGTTTGGAGCACCTAGAAGAGGTTTGGAGCACTTGGAAGTGATATAGGCTACTCCCTCTTGCGCGATAAGGGGTTCCTCTTGCGCCATGGGGTACTCCTTTTGAGCCATGGAGTATACACTTGTACCATGTGTAATGCTCGTGTTTCTAGGCTAGGCATTAATATTGACATATTGGTCAAGATTAACCTTTGTAACTCATTTAGAAGAAATGAAAAGGAATTATGTGAATTTTATGTGAATTATGTGTTTTATGCTTAATTATTAGGATTTAATTTATTAAGAATAAAAATAAGCGTCATAATTAAAGTGTGAGATAAGCCTGATATCTTTACATAAAGTTGTAGTGGTCTAAACAAGGATTTCGGGGATATAAAGAAAGCCGAAATCCGAGTTATAACAAAGAAGTTATGAGCTGTCGAAGTTTCGCGACAAAACCGACACGGTGCCGAATGTCGTAAAAAGTGAGTTTTTAATAAACTACTTTTTAGCCTTAGTAATCTAAACAAAAGTCTTAGTATTCGTTAAACCAAGAAGTTCGATAAAAAGAACGCCCAAATCTGACTTCGTATGAGGAAGTTATGATTTTTCGAAGTTTCAGCTTAGCAGTAGACAGCTAAAAACTCGAATTTTAGATCGAGCGATTTTTAGCCGACACAACCTAAACGAGAATTGAAGGTCTCGTCATTAGTAGCACAACGGTAAAAAGTCTGACGAAAACGGACGTCGGATGAAGAAGTTATGAATTTTTAACAGATTTCCTGTCCCGGTCTGTTAAATATAATAATAATAAAATTAAAGTCAAAATTAGCCGACGGAGTCTAAATGAAAGTTGTAGAACATAGATTTACCTACGCGTGCATATAAATAACGTCAAAAACGGAGCTCGTATGCGAAAGTTATGGATTTTAGAAGTTTATGCGCGAAAAACGAGAAAAATCCCCAAAACCGATAAATTTTGATGAGTCACCTCGGACATGTCATCCCTCGCATGCGAGGCCTCCACGTGGCACCTCCTGATAGGACCGAGCTTCGTGTGTCGTCTTCTGATTGGACCAAGTCCGCAGTCCACTCGCATTCGGACAGGCTCGCAAGAGACACCCCGCGGATGCTCCTCGGACACCCCTTTCGCATACGTGGACTCTTCTCATTGGACCGAGTTTGCTGACCAATCCGAAGCTCGTAGCTGACCAGTCTGAGCCTCGCCGAAGCAGCCACCTGGTCCAAGCCTCGCAAACGCGTGCCATCCCCTCCTCGGTTCGGATCCGAGCCTTCGGTCCTCCTCCCCTATAAATAGAAGGGTGCGAGACCTCCCGCGGGTATTTTGAAAACTTGTCATTTTTAGCCCCTTTCTCCATATTTCTTTCATATTATCATCCCCCGAAGCCCCGGTATCGATTATAAGCCCCCGGAATACTCCACGAAGTGCCCGTGAATCCCGGAAAATTTATCTTTTCGGTTTCGAAGCCCGACTTTTACTAAGCCCGGTTTCTCAATAAAACTCCCGGTTTTATTAGAAACGGTCGTTTTAGGAAACGAATTGCTGCCCGATTATCATCAAATCAAGTGAGTGTATATTCACTTTCAATTTACACATAGATATGAAGTATATACCTTAAAATACGTGTTACGTGTAAATATATTAATTGTTTATTTGAGGTGACTGTTGTGTTGATATTCTATACAAGTTTTAAACTGTATATATATTTTTATCTTCAAATATGTTGGGTAGAACATGAGTAGATAGTTGGTGTGTGATAAAATAAAGTGATGAGAGGTATCGATGTTTAAGATGATCTAGTCATCTAAGAGAGTATAGACAACGGCCACAGACTATTTTAGATAGTCCAGTGGAACGTTAGTAGACTCGTAATCGGTACGTATGTTTGAACTATATGTTCATAAAGTGTTCTTGAACTATATGTTCCTTAGGTGTTTTTGAACTATGTGTTCATCTGTTAATTCTTCTTTTTGACACTATTACGTGTCAGGGTACGGGAGCGTATGGGAGTACTTTATTAGTATTTTCCCTATGCTTTTATTTTGAAGAGATTTGGAGTCTTCGTTTCTTTTGTGAAGTGATCGGACGAGCTTCATGAGTCAGTGTTTTCCTTTCCGATGTCGGATAGGGGTGAGTATGGGGGTTTAGACCACAGCCTAGGCATTAGTTAGTGTTTTCCTTTCCAATGTCGGATAGGGGTGAGTCTAGGGGTTATATACCTCACGATATTCAGACCACAACCTAGGCATTAGTTAGTGTTTCCATTGCCGGATAGGGTGCGTCTGGGGGTTATATACCTCACGATATTCAGACCATAGCCTAGGCATTGATAACTACCCCTGACTTAATTGTCTTGTGTTTCTTTCTTTTACGAACAAAGGTCTGTAGTTAAAATTAGTCCATTCATTCAATATCTTTATCGATCCTTGTTTGCTGCTAGAGGATTTCTGAAGCAGTTTTGTAGTTAGTTGTTCATATCGATCCTTTAGGCTAGATCTAGTAAGATCACTTTATAAGGTTAGTATGTGGGGATCAATGTTGTTAGTTCCTGTTAAGTAAACCTTGGTGATGATGTAACTTCGTGCCTATTAGGTAAACCCTGGCGACTATGAGACGTAGTGCCTATTAGATAAATCTTGGCGACGATGTAACTTCGTGCCTATTTGACCTAAATTGTTGTAGGAAAACAATGTTGTCACCCCTAATGAAAATCCTTAGGCTAGGTCCCTTGTGATAGTTGTTTTAGGGACGTAAGGTGAGGATAACGGGAATGGGTAATTGGGGTAATTTGGTTGACTAATTGATGTTTAAATATAATAAATTTATGTATTGTGGGTTGACAACCCTATATGCTCACCAGGCTTCCAAACCTGACCCACTCAGCTTTTTATGATTACAGGTAGTGGACCCCGAGCATAGTCGGATGATGATGATGAGTGATTTTGGATTATAGGCCATTAGTTATAAATAACTGTTGGAAGGCCTATAATGTCTTGTTTATGCTTTTGATATGTATCGTAACATGACATCCCGAGGTTTTGTTATGAAATAAAAATATATATTTCTTAAAGCAAGGTTTTGATAAATTTTTATCATGTTTCGCTTTGGGAACAAATTCTGCAACACTTTTAATCAAATGATTACTCTGAAATTATTTTAAAAGCATAAATTAAATCGGTCTTTTCTGGCCGTGAAATTGGGGATGTCACACCATGCATGGCCCTGTTGTGCCATCTATGTTCCTTTCGCACCAAGTTGGTGTTGTTGCTCCAATCTTGATGTTCTTGTGCCACACTTGAAGCCTGTTATGCCATCCATACACCTGTTGCGCTATCATGGTGCAAGTTGGACCATCTTGGTCCTTGATGAGTTAAGTATGCTACGAAGTCCTCTATGATGCTAAAGAATGTTCCATAAGATGTTGCATGGCGGAATATGATTGGATGCCTCCATTCATGGGCCCATGGGTCAATGGGCTTGGCTCATTAGGGTTTTAGGTCTGATCCCTCAAGTATAAATAGGGATACATGCTAGGTCAATTTATATCTTGATATCTAGAGTGATAGGTGAACCTCTATGTAATTATACATGTAAGCTCTGTTTGAGAGCTCTGAAATAAAGAATACTCTCCTTCTACCCGTGGACATCGGTTACCTTGACTGAACCACGCAAATACTATGTCTTGTGTGCCTATAGTTTTGCTAGTTATCCGTTTTACTTCCTAACATTATCCTTCTCAAGGTCTAAGCAATTCATGATGTTTAACATATTTGTATTTATATCTGACATGTAAGAGTTGGAATAAAGGTTTTAGTCGATACATTTATATTAATATACAATTCCAATAAAGTTGTAATCTAGAATATGATTTATTAGACTAAAATCCATATTTCGTATTAATTTATTTTTATTTTTTCAACGACAAATCTAATATACTCTTAAAGCCGATCCTGGGAAATTAAATATAGTCAAAGGCTCAGGACGAGCCACAAAAAATGACCCTTATTGTTATTATTTGTTTTTAAATTTTTAAACAAAAATATATATAATACATAATAAAAAAATTTGCCGTGTGTAGCTGCCTACTTTGCCCCCAGAATGCCCCCATGTCTACTCCTAACTAACTCCTTAATTGCACCAATAACTACGAAGAAACTCGAACCTTCAACCTCAATGATGAAGGACAACACTTTATATCATTGGGCTAGAAGCCCTTTGATATATATTTCATCTTTACTATGTTTGAGTATCGGCATTGGCTTGTGTACAACATTTAGATAGACAACCATTTTATTAGTTGTATAAACATACAACTCTTAGATCTAATTCAATTAATTTTTTATTAAAAATATGTTTTATCATATCCATGCTTTTGGATTGAGTCTGTAACAACCTGAAATTTTGTATCATTGCTTGTAACTCTTTTCGTAATCCAATTCGATCAACCAATCGTCATTTCCGAATTCGTTTCCGATTTAATCATTTAATTAAGTCATTAATTCGTATTTATCTAAAATGACTTAATGGGTGTCCTAATGCATTTAGAAATCATTCTAACACCCCATTCTAGTGATCGGAACATTTCTAGAATCAACCATATCGGGTTACGGTGACTTGGCCGGGTGCGACCAAAAGCCCCGTCTAAAGCCGGTACCGGGTAGAATTCCACCGTGTCCAAATCCCGAACACTATTTAAAGTGTTCTAAGCCTTCATTTGAAGCTTTTGCTTCATCTCAATACTCTCTCTCTCTCTAACCTCTCTCCTCATCAAAGATTCAAGGTCCAAAACATTGAATTAAGGCTCCAAATCTTTGAGGTAACATCCCCAACTTGTTGTTTAACCTCTTAGGCCTTCAAATTCGTGTTTAATTTATCATTTTGGACCTGGAACATGTGTTTACGGCCAAGGAGCATGCTTGGGCCGTAAGCACATAAAAACATGGGTTTTTGAGCAATTTAACCCTTCCAAACCATCATTGGGACTTAGATATGACCTTAAGGCTTTCAAACCCGGACTTAGAACACCCTAAACATGGATTTTGAGGGACAAATAAGAGTTTACGGCCAAGGAATGTGCTTCGGCCGTAAACTCCTCATTCATGGGGAGTAAACTCATTTAATCATGTTAGAAAGCCATCCAACACCACCAAAAGCCTTGGAATAAATCCTAGAATCATCCAAAAATTATTTGGGGACCTTAAGCATAACAAAACCCTCCATTTGAGAGTTTAAGGCCATAGCACATGCTCCAGGGCCGTAAACTCCGAATTATGTGTCATTTGATGCCCTAAATTCATACCAAGGCTTGGAAAATTAGTTAGAATCACATGTGATTGTCCTAAGCATCACAAATTAAATATGGTTTGAGCTTGGGGGAGTTTACGGCCGTAAACTCCAAGTTTACAGCCGTGAACTCCCATAAGTGATGTTTATGTTGAATCAATCCATTCTAAGGCATTAGAAAAATCCATTCTAGCATTCCCCATGTCCATTCAAGCCATTTAGCACTCAAAATCACCCAAACATGAGTTCACGGCCATGAACTCATGTATGTAGGGGATATATGGCCAAAAACTCATTAGGGAGTTTACTCTTGAAGAGTAAACTCAAATCCCAAGTCCCTCGCTTCTTTACAAGTCCGTAGATGTCACCCGGGTCACTCCAAACACTCATTTTGAAGTGTTTTAGCTCATTGGAGTGTAATGTTCCATCTAATTAGTATTTGTGAATCTAATTAGATATATTTGGACACTATTCCATTTTACATAGGAACCTCACGAGTAATCAAGCCCCGAACCAACGTTTAGCATCCGAAATCGTCACATTTCCTCGTCTGGTGAGTGCATACCCCTACCCTTTTTCACTGTTTTCAGGGGGGGCACAAGCAAAGTACAAGGAATTACTTGTACTCAAAACTTGTTTTCATGTGTGTGTTTCACATTTTATATGCTTTTAACACTGATTGTTACAACTGATAACCGTTTGAACATGCAGATCACGTAAACATATATTTGTTAAATGGATTTTAAACTGTTATGTTTTATATATATTTCACAAATGGTTTTCCACATTTTATCAGTTAAAAGCATGACATTAGAACCTTTGAACATAAGACTTGTACACTGTTTTGTCCTCGGTAACACTCCACAGAGATACGCGAGTGGAGGATTATCATATTATTACTAGTAAATTGTTAGTCATGTATGATTGGAGACACGTCCTCGGCGAACACTCCACAAAGATACGCGAGTGGAGGACTGCACCCGTAACCAGAATCTCTAGGATAGGGAGCGTGACTTAAGTGTATAGATCTATACGAGGCTGACTACCCTACACCTGGCTGCTAGCTACAACCGAACCGAAATGGTTCAAGGGTGACAAAAGTCATAAGGTGATGTGGACTACTTATTGCCACATCTAGTCTATTGTATGGTTATGGAACTCGCAATTAGGATAACATAAATTTACTTGATAGTAATAATGAATAACGTAATACATTTCACAAGATAACCAGGTTTTCCGTAAACATCTTTCACATTGGTAACCAACATTCAGGAAAGTATGGGACTTTCCTGGGGAAACATTGTACATAACCAGAAAAGTGTAACAAACCGGATAACTTTACAATTTAGAAGAGCAACCATGTTTTTCAGTATACATCCTTCACATTTTGGTAATTAACATTCAGGAAAGTATGAGACTTTCCTGGGGAATACAATTGTACATTACCAGAACAATATAACAAAGCAGATAACCTAACCATACATTTCCTCAGAATGTACGTGTTTTCAGTGTACAACTTTACTTTACATGTTGAGAAACAATAACCAACCCTTTTTAAGAAAATATGGGATTTTCTTGGTGTGTGTAACATTTTCATAAACATAAAGGAAACCTGAACATTTTCACAAAACAAAATCGCTTATGAACTCACCAGCGTTATGCTGATTTTCAAACCGCTTGTGTTCTCAGGTCAGCGTTAGAACAGGTACCCGAAGATCCTTTTGTCCAAAGATGGAGTGTGCAGAAGACCTGTTTTATTTTTTTTATATATATACTATGTATCACAACTGTACAACTTTGCTTTTGAAACAATTGTAAAACTTTTCAATATGTAATGTAATGGTTGTTTTACTTTACTTACTATGTGCATTGGATTTGATACTGAACGTGGAGTCAACCCCAGAAATGTTTCCGCCTTCGGTTTTCGGGGTGTGACAAAGTCGAACTTAAATACCGGAGAGGTTCATTATTAACAAGCTTTGTTTAAAAGGATTTGAAATCATCAAACCTAAAATTATTTTATTTTACTTTATTTTTAATAAAATTAATTTTCAATTGATTCCTAAATTAAAATCTTCAGTTCTTCTACTATTAAAAACTCGCTTTTAACTATCAATTTAAAACGTGTTTCAATTGACTTGCGTTTTTTGAAAAAATTAGAACACCTTTTAGTTATTAGGTTAGGAAAATGACAATTTTCCAAACTTTTAGAAGAACTATTTTTTTTTCGATTACAACGTTTAATTCTTTATATCAACATGCATGATACGTGTATATCAATATGACATAATAATAAAAAATCAAAAGATCTGTAGTCCAATAGTAACATTTGTGGTGGAAATATGTTAATTTTTAAGAGGTTGATGGTTCAACTTTCATTATAGATAAATAAGTAGATTTAGGAATCAAATTACTAGGTGCACGTTAGCCCGTTCAAAAAAAATGTTTGTAAAACAACCAAATATACAATAATAGTGCTCGTAAACAATATTTTTTTAAACGGTGACGTTATATTAAAACTAGCAAGAGCTAAAACAAAAGTACATTAATTAATTTAAGACAGATTTTGCACCAAATTAACCCACTTAACACTAAGCTTAGAGCATCTAGATTCCATAAGAAAGATTGAGATCGGATAAAATCTCAATACGAAGAAAAAAAATTGTTAGTGATTGTAAAATATGTTTCTGTTTATCTATGTCCTTCCGTTTTTGTTATTTCTATTCTATTGAAATAATTTTAATATTTCATTTGTAATGAGTAATGACTATTTTGTCCCTTAGATATCATTTTTACAATTATTTATCATTTATTTTACTTTACATGCTATTATTAAATAAAGAAAATGCCCCATACCATAGACAGTTAGGCCTCGTTTGTTTTTCTACAAAAGTACGTTTTGAGCACTTTTCCCTTCTGGCGGGTAGACGTTTCTCAAGTGCACGTCTTCTTCTGCAAATATGGAAAAAAACAAAAGACATTTAACCACTTCCAAAACAAACAACACCTTACACATCACCCCCTCCTTTGAAACTCACTGAGTCATTGTCCTCACCCAGGCAAAATAGCCATTTTACACGGTATTCCTATCTCTTACAATTAAAAAAAATCAATTTGGGATTCAAAGCAAAGAAAAATACATAATACCAATTTATAGTAAAAGGATTGTCCTATGCTTGTGGATGGAGTAATCACTAATTAAAACAATAATATGAAAAGACAAATTCCCATTTCAATGGCTTTAAATTTGTTATTGCTTAATTTCTTATCACATGTTATCAAAGATATTAACATTTCTTTTAATAGTAAAAATGGAGGGGAAAGCAGCCAATGTGATCATGTTCAATGTGAGATGTCTGAATCTCTTCAGTGGGAAGCTATTAATCGAGGCCACCTTCAAGATTTATTCCAAATCAGTTAAGCCTCTCAAACTTATATTTGTTTTATAATAATTCAATCAATTTTTTATATTTAAAATAGATTAATTATGTCTTTTTAAAAGTATTACATGGGTTACTTATTTCTCATGATTATTTCAGAGAGGGTAGACATAAGTTACAACACTTGATCAACTATTATCCCTGACCAGATATTCTGGTTTTTCATATTCATTTTGGGATTAAAAACATAATTCTATTTGGAAATAAAGAAAAAATAATGATGCATTTATATCACCATAAGTACAAGAATATCACAATTTTATTTATTTACTCGTTTAATATATTATTTTTGTATAAACAGATGATGAACATGTTTCAGAAAGAAAAACTATGACATTCTTCTTGGGATCTTTAACCCTGATGGTTGGTTGGAAATAACTTATCCTTTTAAACCTCATTTTTTCAGGTAAAATATATAGAAGTGTTAAACACAACAAATAACAACCTACTTTCACTAATTTGTTTGTTTTAGCATTCTACTTTAGTTTTTTTTTATTTAATTATTACAACATTATATTTGGAAAAATCCATCCAATCATAGCAATGTTATACAAATACAAAATTTTCACTGCTATAAATCTACAACATACAACCACTTTTCTACACCAATTTTGATGTTATTAATAGTATACGAGTACAACACCAAATTTGGTGTAAAAATTTTATGTGTCATTTGTGGTCCTTTAAGTTTGAGTTTATATAATTCATGTTAAGATAAGTTACACGTTAAATATACTAACTGTTTCATAAAATGTTTAATTATTTAATACTTGATTTTTCTGATTCAATAAAATGTTTATTTTATTAATATAACAACTAGTATTTGGTTAATAATATAATTTCTAAAGTTATTAATATGACAACTAGTATTTGTTTAATAATATAATTTCTAAAGTTATTGTAACTTTTGCCGACAAATTTGTTAAACATAATAAATAGAACCTTTTTTTTTAAATATAAATATACTTGGAATATTTTTTTGGTGCAAAAAAAAGTAGTTAGGCAGATTTTTCAAAGTATGATATCTTAATAAGAAATACTAAAAGTACATTGCTATAATTGGGTAAATTTAAAGCTCAAAGTCTTAGTAGAAAAAACATTGAAAGTACAATATTGTAATAGAAAATGTGAAAGTATAATGTTATAATATATAAATAAATCAAAGTATCTTGCTAATTCTATTATTTAGCCCTATATAAAAAGTGTTTGCCATTGTTAAAGTGTTGATTTCATGGTAAAACATATGTGGATGGCACCCTAAGAATAGGGAGGGGTGACAAAGGCAACATCTTCATATTGAAGAGAGAAAAGGAAACTAATCTTTAACTCTTGGTTTCATATTCCTGTAAAGAAAATTCACATTTTTGGTAAATATGTTATTATTTTTTTATTTTTATTTGAAGAAACAAAGGTTTAGAGATTATAATGTAAATGTTTATGACAAGATTTAATGTTAATATGATCTATCATGGTTTTCAAATATCATGAGTTTGGGCTCCAAACTAAATATCTTAGTCGACTAAATATCTTCAAATATCATGCTCTTTAAATATCATGAGTTTGGGCTACAAACTAAATATCTTAATCTACTGTCATTTAAAAAGAAATATTCAGCTAAAATATCATAAAAGTAACGCCATGTTTCCAAAAAGCGACTTCTATTTGGAATATAATAAATGGACCATCGTAACTAACTGACTATGAATCATATATCACGCATTTCTGAATAAAGTCCACTTTTCTATAATAAGCCATTAATGTATTAATTGGGTTACTAATTTCACATAATGTAGACATAACTTACAACTCCTCAAGTATTATCCCTGACCAGCTGTTCTGTTTTCCCATATTAATTTAGGGTTTAAAACATAATTTCATTTGGAAATACGAAAAAAAAAGTAAAAATAAAAATAAAAATAAAAAATAAAACATAAAAGTATTGATGCCACTAGTACAAAAATAACCTACGGTGATACTTTTCGAAAAACGGTCTGTCAAACTTTTTTATTAAAAAAGTCACTAAAAAAATTTAGAGAATGTTTTTTGATACATTTAAATTAGTTTGTGTGTCCATTGTATAGATAATTAAAACTTTAACCACATTTAATTATACCAAATGTGACGATTACTAACAACACTCGAACACTGTGGTCATATTTCACTATCAGCCACATTTATAGATTAACATTATGATACTTTTTATATAAGAGGCAATACATAGATATCTGGTGACATGAGACAATTTTATATGTGTCTGTATCATAGTGCTATTTTGACACATGAAATTTAAAGTAGCTAACATGAGATACATATGGCCACATTAAATATTTGTGTTCATAGGGTGGCGTTTAGCAATGACTAAGTAAAAGCAAGAAAACAAGTTAATTTTAGTAGTTATAGTTATGTATCTTTTATTATGTGTGTCAAAATATGATGAATTGACTTTGAGAAAAACAAATATTATGAGTGTAAGTTGCATTTGGTTATGTTTACACTTATTATGTGTGTTTATAAGTAAATCTAGTTAAAAAAAATATATAATGTCTAATCAGTATAATTATACTATGGTCATTGAATGTGTGACTATAATTATGTAATGGTCATTATTTTTGTACTCATTTGTGTATAAATTTAAAGAATAGACTTCATCAAAATACCAATAGTCAACCATTTGACTTATATAGAGCCATTGACTCAAACCCAAACTGTATAACTTATTATTAGAGTTTGGGACAGTTTTTACAAAAAAAAATGTAATAATTTTCAAATGAAGACTATTGGAATTACCTACATCAAATGATTTTGGGTTTTAAATCAATTTGACTTTCGGGAACTATTTTGGTCATATAACAGTTGGAGTGATGTTAACATGTACAAAATAAATGGTTAAAGTTTCATTTGAATGGCTCCTTTAAGGTTACCAAAATACCCTCTAGAAGGGGACATAAATTGTTACTACGGTCTGTACCAATTTTTGCATCTAGAACCCCAAAAAATGTAAAAGACCATGTTGCCATTTTGTAGTAAAATAGTCCCAGTTTTCTTATTATATTCCATTTTAGAGCTGAAAATCCAAACCAAAACAGCTCGCTATAAAGAATACCAGCAATAGTATTCAACTTTAAAATGCCCCTTTACGACTTCTGATCACACAATTCAAAAAAACAATGAAAAATTGAATGACTTAGTAGATAAATTGTATTAAATATGAATTGGCGGCATTATGTTGTAAACAGTATAATTAAAAGGATAGAAACATATACTAAAATCTTATAATTATACCTAAACACCAATGTTTTAAACTAAGAAAAATAATAAGGGTAATATTGCCAATTTGGGGCCGAAGCACCATACAAAGTAGTTATTAGTATGCATACTGACGCAAACTTCCAAATAAACTTCCTAACAACATTTTCTTATCTTTTATGGAAGTAACTATCCTTTTTTGAACACTCGAGAGCGAAACACAAAGTATTACATGCATCTGTCAAGACCTGCATCGAAATGGTTTATCTTTACCATAAACATACTAAAAGAGTAAAAAAAAATATTTTAAAATAACCATAATGGAGAAGGAGGTTATATATTTGTGGGTTGAAATTACCTTCAAATAAGATACTACTTAGAATCCTTTCACGACAAAACACTAGGATCAAGGTTTGGCCTTTACCTTCTACAAATTACAGTAAACATTAAAATATGTTAAAAGATGGAATAATAATATTACTAGAAATTTAAAGCATGGCATATTCAAGTTTCATATGAAATATATGTCAGTTTTAGGATATGATTAACAAACACATACCAAACGTATAACAATACCCTAGCAGTTAGTCCAAAAGTAATCATTTTCCTTCTACAAGTCAAGTGGGTCAACACGTGGCAGTATACTATCATTATGAGGAGAAACTATAGTACTAAGTTCTTCATCCACCTCCTCATATGTATCTATATAATTTTTGCAAGTTGTGTTGATGAGAATAGACATTCTTTGATCGGGTGGGTTTGTCACATAAAATACTTGTTGTGTTTGTGAGGCCAATATGAAGGGATCATCTTTATGGCCTAATATATTTAGTTCAACTACAGTGTACCCTAGGCTATCCTTCTTGACCCCATGTTTATTGTCAACCCAACCACACATGAAAACTGGAATTTTTTTAAAATGATAATCAAGTACCCATATCTCTTGTAAAACACCATAATAAGTGTTTTTAACATACATTACAACTTCTTTACTAATGTGTGTGTCAGTTGCAATGACACTAACCCCACTGTCTTGGTAAATTTTTCTTTCACGAGCTTTTGTACAAAAAGTATAACCATTGATAGCATATACATTGTATTTAATAATGCTTTTGTTTGGTCCATTTGAAATTCATCTCATAGTCTCTATTACACTTACTCTGCAGACCCTTAACTCCCTCTCTACCCGAATAGTATTAGAATATGAATTTAAGATATAAAGAAATACTTAATGATTAGCAAGAGTGTATTGGAAAGTATATGCCTTAGTACATTGCTATAACAGCCACTCAATGTGTTATGGTGCCACTTAGGACCGGTTATGATCATCCCCAATAACTTAAAGGAAAAAACAACATAGATGAAAATAAAATGCCTCCTGTTGTAACCAATGACCAAATGTATCATTGTGCTCTTTCTCTAGTTGTGCTTTTCTTTTAGGCGGGTGTTTTTGTCACAAATAATCCACGTATCGACTGTACATATGTAAATGTTATTATGAAAAGAACACAATAGTCTACAATAACAAAAAAAATACATACATGTAAAAAACTTACTTAATATACAGGAGTACTTCAGATGTATTTTGCAATACAAAGAAATGTGCTTTGTTGAAGAGTGGTGGACAAACTTCTACCGGTTTAGCAGCTGATAGAGGAGTGTCATCCGTAGTAGCACCAGTATCTACACGTCTTTGAAATCCACAACTTGTGTTATGATTGTCAGGTGGAAGACCAACAATATCCATATTTTTTTTATGAATTCACTAAAAAACTCAATCTTCTCTTCTGCAACATTCTCTTCTGCAATGCAGCCTTCTGGTCTATTTTTGTTTCGCATGTTCCCCTTAATAACCTTCATATACCTTTTGAACGGGTAGAACGGGTACATCCATATAAATAATATTGTACCACATAATTTTACTTCCCTAATAAGGTGAACGATTAAGTGAATCATCAAATCAAAATATGATGGTGGAAATTGTTTCTCAAGATGGCATAAAGTCACATATAACTCTTCTTGCAATTTATCGAGCTCATTCACTTTGATTTCTTAGCTACATATTGTTTTGAAAAAAGAAACAAAACCTGGTAATAGCAGCTTTAGTGGGTGGATGCATAATAGAACGAATTGATATGGGCAAAAATTGTTGCATGAGCATGGTATAGTCATGTGACATGATTCCGATCAACTTTATCTCCTTCAAACTCACCAAACTATAAAAATTAGAACAATACCCTTGTGGAACCCTTCAGTGGTAAAAAGCTTCTAAGAACTTGTCTTTTTCCTCTTTTGTCAATGTGCAACCTGCTGGGGTAGTGTGGTGTTGTTCCCGTCTTTCTTAGGATGCAACTATGGTTTTAACTCATAATACATCAAATCCAATCGAGCTTTATAACCGTCTTTCTTCTTCCCCGGAATGTTCAACATTGTTCCAACTAGTCTCTCTCCCACATTCTTTTTAACACACATAACATCTAAACAACGTGGAATCAAATTGTGTTGCCAATACCTCAACTGTATATACCATATATTAAATTGCTTCCAGTATGTGATATCTTGTTGGCTAACATCTGAACTACCCACTTCTTTGATTTTCTCTTTTTTGTTATATTCCCACCTCTTATAGTAGAAATTTTTTGGAATTCTGATCCATTGTTGTTAGATACTTTTCCCCATTTATTAATTATAAATTTCACCTTGTTATATATTTCCTCCCCAGTCATAGGTATTGGCGATGGTGAGAACTCTTGTTCTCCATTGAACACCCTCTTTTGTCTTCTGAACGGGTGGTCATACAGTAGATATCGTCTGTGACCAACTGTAGCACCCATCTCTCGAGGTATTAATTAATTAATTATGCAACTTAAAGATATTGGACTATGATTGGACTTGACATCTTGGATTGGACCTTTAGACTCTTGGGCCGAGATGTAGGCTGCCCATAAACCGCACGCGGGGCGTAACCCGGCGTACGCGGAGCGTAGTGTCATTGGATGCGCGGGTCATGAGAGGCGTACGCGCAGCATACCATAAGGTACGCCCAACGTACGCGATCTGACACTAAACCCTAATTTCAGGGTTAAGAGCTATATAAACCCCATTATAGCCTCCCTCCCTAGTTTCTTATCAGCCTCTTCACCCACAAGAAAACCCTAACTCGTTCTTGTCATGCAAGCCATCAAGTAAGCAACTTTATGGCTTAAGGCATGGAATAAGGCTTGGATCTAAGTTTGTAGCTTCTGACTCGGAATATTAAGCACTTAATAGAGTAAGGACTTAATTGGGTACTACGTAGAGCGTACGTGTAGGTACGCCTAGCATACTCGCCATCAAGAAGTTACGTTAAGCGTACTCTGGAGTATGCCCCGCGTAGCGCAGTCAATTTGGACCTTGAGTTTGGGCCTCGGTGTGGGCTGTATTTTGGACCTTAGGCCTTAATGGGCCAGCAGGAGTCAGAGTATGGGCAAAGGGAATTTTGGGCTTAGGTAGGGCCATATGAGGAGTTAGGCCCAATTTCGAAAAACTGGGCCATTAGTGGGCCTTTGGTAGTCCATTAGTGGACTTAGGAAGAAGTAAAGGGTTTGGGCATTGGTTATGACCCACACCATAGCAGGGGTAAAATATTCATTTCACCCATAGAAGGATCCTTGTTTTGATTAAGTTTTTTGTTGGTGATGATAGCCAGAGAGCAGACGGGGCAGCAGTCAGGGATCCTTCACTTGGATTTTCAGCAGTCAGTTCTTCGAGGTGATTTTCCTTCCAATAGGAACGGGTCTACGTCCACAATTTCGGCCCATTTAGATAGCAGTAGTTCCGGACAGCGGTCCGATGTCGGGGTGGTCCCGAGAAGTAGTTCAGTATGCTTGATGTCTTTGTGATTCAGACATGTCTATGTGTTATGTGTTCCGGACTACGATCTGATGCAATATGCAATATGTGTGTTATTGTTATATGTTATGATTATGTTATGCTATGTTCAGTCAGTCCCGAACTTCGGTCTGATGCAGAGAGCGAGGCCTTAGTCAGTCCCGAACTTTGGTCCGATGCAGTGGGCAAGGCCCCATATGTGCTTTATATGTTATTGTATGGTATGTGGTAATTTGGGGGAGCTCACTAAGCTTCGTGCTTACAGTTTCAGTTTTGGTTTCGGGTACATCAGCTAGCAAGGGGAAGGGCTCGGGATGATGGCATGACACCCACCATAGTTTTATCTTGGGAGTTAGACTCTAATATTTTGACATGATTTGACATCTATTGTGATATGAGACATATTTTATGATATCTTGAGATACACGACTTATGGTTTTTCCTATGTGATATTTGGATATTATGGTTTTAGTAATGTTTTCAAATGAAATTTTTGGCTTGTATTTTTGGGATGTTTCACCAACATCACTTTGCTTATTTAATTCAGGGAGCCTAATATAGTGTGTTTGTTCACCACACACAGCACATACTTTAAACCCGCTGTAAGGACAACCATATATTGTACTAATAGCAGGGTAATCATTAATCTTCGATAACACAACTACATGTAGATTAAACATTTCTTGTGCATATGCATCATATGTTTTGACTCCTTTATCAAACAATATATGTAGATCATCAACCAAAGGTGCAAGGAACACATAAATATCGTTCCCTGGTGTTCCCAATATCAATAACAAAAGCATGATAAACTTTCTCTTCATACACAATCATGGTGGAAGGTTGTAAACGTCAGTATAAATAGGCCATACACTATGATTCCTATTTCCTCTATTCACATCAACACCATCAGCCAAAATGCCTAGCTGCAAATTTATCATCTATGGCAGCCCATGTTGGTGAATCTTTTGGGTGACGTAAAACACCGATATCCACCTTTATGTCATTTGCATGACATGTTAAATCTTTTTCAAAAGTCGTTGAATGAATCAGTCGTTTCATTTGTGGAGTTATTGGAAAGTACCACATCACTTTTGCTAGAATATTATTGTAATGTAATACCCAAAAATTCAAGCCAATTTAAAACTTTTTAAACAACCCAAAAACCATTAGTTATTACAAACTTGTTTTCAAAATGTATAATATCAGAGTATCCCAGAAACATAGTCATAAAAAGTGAGGAGCTGTACGATCACGGCTTTGCCTTGCCACGATCCCCTGATGTACCTGAAACAATAAACTGAAACTGTAAGCCCGAAAGCTTAGTGAGTTACCCCCAAAATACTGATACACATACAATCCACATAAACATATCATAATAAACAGAACAGAACAGCACATAACGGCTCCACAGCCCCACAGACTCTAATACCCACGAGCCCACAGTACGAGTCTCCCTTAGCCCGTAACTGGAATGCTCCCGAGCCCACAGTATGAGTCTGGAATGCCTACCGAGCCCTCAACTCGTATCTGGAATGCTCCCGAGTCCTTAGTATGAGTCTAGAATTCCTACCGGGCCCTTAGCTCATATCTGGAATACTCTCGAGTCCTTAATAGGAGTCTGGAATGCCTACCGGGCCCTCAGATCTTATCTAGAATACTCTAGGGTTTGTTGGCTACCGCACGGAGCAGTACAACCTCAACCCATCCCACATAACATGTCGACATGTATCATAACTAATGCACATACAAATAATCATACAGTATCACAGGTAGTCCTATAGATCTACCTGACTAGCATATCAACTGGCATACATCACTAACTCAAACTCAACATATCAATAACTACTAGGATATCAAATCTAATGGGCCGGCCTTGGTGCCTTAGACCCCTTAGTAAAGTGAGGATAACTCACGTGACACTGCTGAAGTGCCGCTGATACCACTCCAGCTGCTGGTTGACAGGTTCCTGAACTGTCAACATCAAACAATACCCAATTAATAATTGGGTCCCAAGCTCAAAGTCCAACTCATACTCCAAAAGCCCCAAAAGTCAAGTAATGGGCCAAGGCCCAACATATGGCCCAATTTTCCAAATTGGGCCCAGACCTATACATGGTCTTTCCTTAAGGCCCATCCAATTAGTCCAGTCCAATTCCCATGGCCCAATATCACATAATTGTAAGGGCCCAATTATGGCCCAATTTTCCAAATTGGGTCCAACCCCTCATATGGGCCTTACCCTAAAGCCCATCACATATTATAGTCCACATGATCATTCTTGGATGGTCCATTAATAATCCAATTACCAAAGCCCAATAGAATGGCCCAACACAAAGCCTAAGTGAAATTAGGGTTCCACATAAATTGATGATTAGGGTTAAGTGTTCCTACTTAACCCATTAAGGGCTTAATCCATTAAGGACTTAATCCATTAAGTCTATTATTGCCTTAGAGAAATTTCCTAATGATTGTAATTTAATATTTCAAGTTGATAATCAATTAATAGCTTAGGTTTATTAAATAATTCCTACGTGGTCCCGAGAAATCCCAAAATTAGGGTTTCATGGCATTAGGGTTTTCCAAACCCTAATTTGGGCTTCCACTCAAATATTAGCCCATTAATCAAATGGTTGGGCCTCTTGGTCACTTTGGGCCTTATTGGGTCGATTAGGGCTTTCTTGGTCCCACTTTGGTTCTTTCGGCCCATTAGGGTTTAGCAGCCTCTTGTCCAAACATCCAAACGAGTCCAAAAATGCAACGAGGCACACCGCCACCCGACATGGCGGCCGGTGGCGGCAGGAAGCGGCAGCCACCACCTCACGGTGGTGGTTTCAAGTTTTCTATTATTATTCCGACATTGATTACAGTTTACAACCCAAATTGAATAGCACACTCACACACTAATCTAAAACATACACACACACACGCTAATAAACACACATACACACACAAGCAAAAACACCCACCGCAACCCTTTGTCGATCTTGAAGGAGGTTGACGGCGGCAGTAGGAGCGGAGATGGCAACAGCTCTCATTAGTGGTGGTGGTTATGCATCGGAAGGAATGAGAAGAAGGGGAACAATCGGGTCAGCAGCAACGTCAGCCACGCAGCAATGAACAAGATAGTTCATCGGCCTTCGGCGGTCACTCGATGCCCACAGTGACTCCAGTAGCAGCACTGAGGCGGTGAAGAACATGGCTAGGCGGCAACGGTGTTGACAGCGCCAACGATAGACGAATTGGCATCAGCAAGATCTGAACAACGTAGAAGAAGAGCGATTGGAGCGCTCTTGACCTCGTTGGAACAGTCCAACAGCAGCGAAGAAGTGATGCTCGGTCCTCGTGACCATACGAGACCCTAGTGGGGGATTTCTTACGGTGTACAGCGAGGGTACACGTTCTGGGTCAGCGTTTTGTTCGGCCGCTAGGGTGAGGCAGTGTCTACAGTAGGGTTGTAAGGGTTTTGTGGCGTATGTGATGGATACGCGAGTGGATTCCGAGAGGCCGAGGTCAGTTGAGGAGGTTCCGATAGTGCGTGAGTTCCCAGATGTATTTCCGAAGGAGTTGCCAGGTGTGCCTCCTGTGAGGCAAGTGGAGTTCAGTATCGATTTGGTTCCGAGGGCCGCGCCTATCACCAAGGTGCCTTATCGACTTGCACCTCTAGAGATGCAAGAGTTATCCTTGCAGCTTCAGGAGCTGCTGGGAAAGGGGTTTATTCGGCCGAGCAGCTCGCCGTGGGGAGCGCCTATCCTGTTTGTCAAGAAGAAGGATGGTTCACACCGGATGTGCATTAATTACCGGGAGTTGAACAAGCTGACGGGGGACTTTGTGGTATACTGTGATGCATCGATCTTGGGGTTGGGAGCGGTGCTGATGCAGAGAGGGCATGTGATAGCATACGCATCGAGGCAGCTGAAACCTCATGAGACGAGGTATCCCACCCATGATCTAGAGTTAGGGGCAGTGGTGTTCGCCCTCAAGATTTGGCGTCACTATTTGTATGGGGTTCGGTGTACGATATACACGGACCATAAGAGCCTGAAGTATTTGATGGATCATCCCAACCTAAATATGCGGCAGAGGAGGTGGTTGGATGTGGTCAAGGATTATGATTGTGAGATTCTATACCATCCGGGCAAGGCTAATGTGGTAGCCGACGCCTTGAGTCGCAGGGCGGAGAGCGCCCCATTGCGAGGTGTATGTTTACGATTGACCGTGATGGCTCCGGTGTTGGACACCATTCGTGGAGCACAGGCTGAGGCCGTGAGATCGGAGAACCAGAAGAGAGAGCAAATTGTTGGGTTGGTATCGGAGTTCATTACTGATGGTCGGGGGCTTATGACTTTTCAAGGGCGTATATGGGTACCGTTTGTGGGAGGGGCGCATACCATTTTGATGGAAGAGGCTCATCGGTCGAAATTCTCGATCCATCCTAGGGCCACTAAGATGTATTTGGACCTGAGGAGGGAGTATTGGTGGCCCTGTATGAAGAGGGATGTTGCCTGGTTTGTTGAGAGGTGCTTAACCTGCCGTAGGGTTAAGGCCGAGCACCAGAGACCGCATGGTAAGTTGCAGCCGTTGGAGGTTCTCAAATGGAAGTGGGAACAGATTACCATGGATTTTATCACCAAATTGCCAAGGACTGCTACGAGAGTCGATGCAATTTGGGTGATTGTGGACAGTTTGACAAAGAGCGCCCACTTTATTGCTATTAGTGAGAGCTCCTCCGCAGAGAAGTTAGCAGAGATGTACGTGAGGGAAGTGGTATCTCGGCATGCGGTGCCGCTCTCGATTGTCTCGGACCGGGATGTATGTTTCACTTCCAGATTCTGGAAGAAGTTTCATGAGGAGTTGGGTACTAGGCTGCATTTTAGTACCGCATATCACCCCCAGACAGACGGACAGAGTGAGCGGACGATTCAGACGCTCGAGGACATGCTCCGAGCATATGTGTTGGATTTCGGGGGGAGTTAGGATACGTACTTGCCCTTGGAAGAGTTTTCCTACAACAACAGCCATCATTCGAGCATTGGTATGCCGCCCTTTGAGCTGTTGTATGGGAGGAGGTGTCGGACCCCCATTTGCTGGGGAGAGGTCGGACAGCGTGTGATGGGCAGTACAGAGATCGTGCTTCAGACGACAGAGCAGATCCAGCAGGTCAAACAAAGGTTGTTGACCGCTCAGAGTCGTCGGAAGAGTTATGCGGACAGACGCCGGTCCGAGCTTGAGTTTCAGGTCGGCGACTTTATGCTCCTGAAGGTCTCTCCTTGGAAAGGAGTGATTCGATTCAGGAAGAGGGGAAAGTTGGGGCCCCGATATATTAGTCCATTCCGGGTGGTCGCGAGGGTAGGCAGGGTAGCCTATCGTTTGGAATTGCCAGCAGAGTTGGGGCAGATTCACGACACTTTCCACGTGTCACAATTGCGGAAGTGTATAGCTGATGAGTCGGCAGTGGTTCCATTAGAGGATATTCAGGTGGATGCGAGCCTGATTTATGCTGAGAGACCAGTGGCAATCAGAGATCGAAAAATCAAGGTTCTGAGGAACAAGGAGGTACCCTTGGTTTCGGTTCAGTGGCAGCATCGGAAGGGGTCCGAGATGACTTGGGAGCCGGAGCGTGAGATGCGTGAGCAGCATCCGGAGTTATTTGTAGAGTGAGACTTCGAGGGCGAAGTCTAGTTCTAGTAGGGGAGAATTGTAACAGCCCGGATTCCCAGGTATTATTCATTCTTATATTTTTGGTGATTTGTGAGGAGACTCGGCGAGTTGGAGCCCAAACTCGCCGAGTATGATCGCGGCTATGGGCACGGGTTCGCGTCTGGACTCGGCGAGTCCATGCTGTTTAGTGAAACCCTAATTCCCTAGGTTTGGAGCCTATTTAAGGGCACTTATAGCCTCTCATTGCTGCTACCAGTCCCTTGACAGAACCCTAAGAGAGCTAAATCGTTTTGGGAGAGAGGAAGTCACTTTTGGGCCCTTGTATTCCTTGTTTAGCAAGAAGAAGGTGGCAAGAGCAAGGAGGAGGTGAGATTCCAGCAGATCCAGAGTCCAGAGGCTTCATTTTGAGGTAATAGTTCGAACCTCCTTCAGTTTTAGGGTTGATCTTTAGAGTTAGGGTTTTCTAACCCCTTTGGAGAGTGATTATGTGAAGCAAATGGTCCCTCTTCGAGTTTGTGCCTTGGATCTGGACTCAAAGAGGTCCAGAGACCCTAACCCTTGGAGCTTTTTGGGTTATTATGGAGTTATTGGACCTAGGTTGTCATTTTTGGGACCAAATCTCCTTTTGATGCCTTGTGGGGGTTATACAAGCATCAAGTTTCGAACTTTACGTGACATTCATGCTTGGGAAGGCCAGATCTATGGTTTGGGGAAACAGATCTGACCTCAGAAGGTCAATAGAGTTTCTGCATGGCATGAACTCGCCGAGTTGTTCTTGAGACTCGGCGAGTAGGGTTGGGGTTTCACGTTAATTGTTCAGCGAGTAGACTCGCCGGGTTGGGGGATGACCCAGTGACTCAGGGAGAGTCAATAGGGGGTTGAGTCAAGCCGGAACTCGCCGAGTTGTTCTTGAGACTCGGCGAGTTGAGTCGTGGTGGCCCCGCGATTCTTGCCAGGTGGAACTCGTCGAGTTAGGGAAGTACTCGACGTGTCAAGAGAGGATCCGAGGGAGTCAGTGAACACGTATAGACTCGCCGAGTCCGGTCAAAGTTGACTGTTGACCATTGACCAGAGTTGACCAGTGTTGACTTGATAGGGTTAGTCAACATTAGTTGTGAAAGTGTTAAGTAGAGGTATATTGTGTTATAGGAGGATTATAGCTTGGGGGATCGAGCGAGAGTGATTTTCGGGATTCGCGAGTTATCGAGATACGCGAGGTCAGTCTTCTCACTATACTTACCTTGAGTAGGTAATCAGAGTTATGTGACAGAGTGTTTGTATGCTATATGTATGTTATGTGTTGTACCGCATTATTTCTATGTGATTTATGTTGTGCATGTTTATAGAGTTGGAACCGGAAGGTTCACAGAGTTAGAACCAGAGGGTTCACAGAGTAAGGTCCACGGACCCATAGAGTTATAGCCTCGAGTGGCTAATATGTGTTATGTGTGGTATTTTGGGGAACTCACTAAGCTTTGTGCTTACAGTGTTTGGTGTTATTTGTTTCAGGTACTAGTGATGACCGTGGGAAGGCGCCGGCTTGATCAGTACACACACACGGGATTTTTATGTTATGAGATATTGGGATTTTTATATGGCATGGATTGAGTTTCAAACATTGATGTTTTTATGAATATTAAATGAATTATGTTTTTATAAAATGCGAAAAATTGTTTTGAAATTTACGGTGTTACACATACATCACTAACTCAAACTCAACATATCAATAACTACTAGGATATCAAATCTAATGGGCCGGCCTTGGTGCCTTAGACCCCTTAGTATAGTGAGGATAACTCACCTGACACTGCTGAAGTCCCGCTGATACCACTCCAGCTGCTGGTTGACAGGTTCCCGAACTGTCAACATCAAACGATACCCAATTAATAATTGGGTCCCAAGCTCAAAGTCCAACTCATACTCCAAAAGCCCCAAAAGTCAAGTAATGGGCCAAGGCCCAACATATGGCCCAATTAGGGTTAAGTGTTCCTACTTAACCCATTAAGGACTTAATCCATTAAGTCTATTATTTCCTTAGAGAAATTTCCTAATGATTGTAATTTAATATTTCAAGTTGATAATCAATTAATAGCTTAGGTTTATTAAATAATTCCTACGTGGTCCCGAGAAATCCCAAAATTAGGGTTTCATGGCATTAGGGTTTTCCAAACCCTAATTTGGGCTTCCACTCAAATATTAGCCCATTAATCAAATGGTTGGGCCTCTTGGTCACTTTGGGCGTTATTGGGTCGATTAGGGCTTTATTGGTCCCACTTTGGTTCTTTCGGCCCATTAGGGTTTAGTAGCCTTTTGTCCAAACATCCAAACGAGTCCAAAAATGCAACGAGGTACACCGCCACCCGACATGGCGGCCGGTGGCGGCAGGAGGTGGCAGCCACCACCTCACGGTGGTGGTTTCAAGTTTTCTATTATTATTCCGACATTGATTACAGTTTACAACCCAAACTGAATAGCACACTCACACACTAATCTAAAACATACACACACACACACACGCTAATAAACACACACACACACACACACAAGCAAAAACACCCACCGCAACCCTTTGTCGATCTTGAAAGAGGTTGACGGCGGCAGTAGGAGCGGAGATGGCAACAACTCTCATTAGTGGTGGTGGTTATGCATAGGAAGGAAGGAGAAGAAGGGGAACAATCGGGTCAGCAGCAACGTCATCCACGCAGCAGTGAACAAGATAGTTCATCGGCCTTCGGCGGTCACTCGATGCCCACAGCGACTCCAGTAGCAGCACTGAGGCGGTGAAGAACATGGCTAGGCGGCAACGGTGTTGACGGCGCCAGCGATAGACGAATGGGCATCAGCAAGATCTGAACAACGTAGAAGAAGAGCGATTGGAGCACTCTTGACCTCGTCGGAACAGTCCAACAGCGGCGAAGAAGCGATGCTCGGTCCTCGTTGGCAACTCCGACTCCAACACGAAAGTGCAGTGGCGATTGGAGGTAAAAGCAACCCGACAACAACGAAGGATCACCCGCTGCCCCCTCCCCCCGGTGGTCTTCGGCTTCTCCGGTCATGGCGGTTGGATTCATTGGTCTCGGTTCGCCTGAACAAGCCACATGGTGGTGGCGCCGGAGTTGAGAAATAGAAGATTGCGGCCGGTTGAAGATGAGAGGGAGGTATAAGGGGAAGGTGACGGCTGGAAATAGAGTTAGGGTTTAGAGAGAGTAGCATGGGTTTTATACCCGGATTCTTTTGAATCTTTCCCATAACAACACGAATGGGCCCTCCTTGCCATATTTCTTTCAAAAACTGATACCTAATTTACTATTTCGACCCCTCCTTCGGAAAATCCTTACTAATCGAGTCCAATATTTACTTTTTAACCCTCGCTTCCATAATTTCTTTTATATTAAGCCTCCAGAGGTCCAAATATTGACATTTAGCTTCCCGAACCAACACTCCTCCAATTATCATTCGATTTTGGGCTATAATAAAATACAACAATAATAAAATTACTTCCCGGGACTCCTTTACTATTTAATTACTCCATTAAAATTGGGATGTTACAACTCTCCCCCACTTAAATTTGATTTCATCCTCGAAATTGTTTCTTATCATCCCTTACACACCAAACAACTTGAACTATTTGGCTACAATCATGAACATAACCCTAGCCTTTTCAAGTCAATCATAGTCAACCCTCGCAGGGCTCTAAAACCTGGAGATAAACGAATCCCTTACAATATGATCACATTTAATCAATCTGAAATCAGGAGTCTCGAGATGATCTGGCTTCCTGACAGACTGCTCATACTGAATCAGCTATAACATCCCCCACTGACACATATCACAATATTGTCCGCTTTGGGCTCCCTACGTGAAAATTGAAATCACAGACCCAATTATCCCTACATGTCACTTAGCCTAACCCAAGCAATCTATTATTCCGTCCGTATTTGCAACCCAACATAATTACCAATACTGCCTAAAAGCGGAAACTGCCCGCACATTGATCTACCTAAAGCAGTATGTTGTCACATGACTGCTTTCTAAAATCTACCGAGACCTCCCTTGTCTCCATACGTTCACCAATCATCTGACATACCGGGTCCCAACCCAGTCGCGGAGCTAAAGGACTCCCACATAGTTGCCTCACACGACTCCCAAACGAAATCCTTTCCTGGAACTAGTTGCCACTAGTTATCATGTTACTCAAGCTCTAATAACCTTCTGATCTAAATGATCGGGTCCAAGCGTTAAATCCTGACGTCACCAAATCCAACGCTAAAAGTGATTGCTACACCCACAGACTTACATCACTCTAGCACTATCTGCTGCTAGTGAATGCTACGGCTACCCCCGCAGTCTTACAAAACTTTCCATACGACCTAATCGCTAGTGAATGCTACGGCTACCCCCGCAATCTTACAACACTTTCCATACCGGCCGAATACACATTCGACCTAACACATAACTGAACGAAATCCATGGCTAGAATCCCAACCTGATTCCCCAAGCTCTGCTATCAAGCACTGAGAAGATGCGGTACACATGATGGGGAGTTTTACCGAACTCCCAACTCACACAGATCTCAAACCGTCAACCACTTGGGCTGCCTTTCTTCCTGACAAGGAGGCGGAACTTATCCCAGTTTCAAAACCACTCCCGCTTATGTATCCCGGGGGTAACTCTCCTCCACTTAGATTCGACTAAGCCTTCACAATGCATGAAAATTCGAGAATTATCGATCCTTCACTTTCCAACGATCGATCTGATGACAATCAGACCTTTCCAACTGGTACTCCTTTACTAGCCATGATCACACGCTTCTAAAAACTAGATGAACACTTCTGGACCCCCGTGAAACCAACATTCCCTAATGCTTGAATGATCCCACACTCAAATCTTGAAGACCAAAAGACAGATACTCCAACTAATGTCTCAACAACGAGCTACTTCCCTTGGTGCTTTCCCCGCCAATCAATAATGCTTACTAAAACCACTGAATCCTGACCATGCTGAATAACCATCATGTGGGACCCTGTCCGCAGACCTCCCATATAATACCCTTCTTCCCAAGCGCTCCACAAATCTCCTGCTCTCGGCTTTAGAAATCATAACATTCAGGGTTTCGCACCCTGACTTACTCACCAACTCAAACATCCACAGCTGAACTGCAATCAACCTTTTCCCTAAACCGGGCTACAACTACTCCCAAGACATAGTCTACAATCCCAAGAGTGAAATAGATCGCACAATCAATCCTTACCATCCGATACAAGAGATCCAAGGAAAATCGGATCTCACAAGATACTTATGTCACCTTGACCCACCTGCGCTCACCAGCACCGAACTATTGTCACAAATCCCGACGACCAACAAACTCCAAGCTGGAATACAACATGATCCTGGGGTCACAAACCTGCTCAATCCTTCGAGCTCAGAAACTGAAAGGACATGACCTTGCCCTAAAAAGCAACATTCCAGTCCATCAATTTGCCATTCTACTTCCAGCTGCAAAACCCCAGCTAAACATAATCGTCACTCCTTTCCGGAGTCCCTACGACTCACATTTCAGCCTCGAGCAAAACCCCCGAAGCCTCAAATCAAGAAACGCATCTGCTAGACTCTCCCGCTTAACCCACGGACTGTAACACGTACAGAACACCTCTCTGATTCCAAATAACTGCATCCCTCTGCTCATCAGAATATGCTCCTATAACAAGTCCCGGTACTAGAAAGCTAGTCCAGCTCCTCCCCATGTCGTCGTTACAGTTGCTATAGCTGTTGCGGCAACCGTCTCGGCAATGGCTGCATAGCACTCATTGAAATACTCAACAATGACGGTCTTGATAAACCCAAACATCTTCGACAACTGTTCCCTGACGACCCCGATCACCTCCCCCGAGATGATCTCACTAACACGGTCCTCTGATAATGTTGGCCTATCCCGGCTGCCAGCTCCAGATCTTGACCCGGATCCGGTCTCAAGACGTCTCGTAACCACCATTCTGACAATACATCAGAGAGATCTCTGATAATCCATACAATAACGGGGAACCTACTCCCAACCAAACCCTAGGGGTTGTGACTTCCTTGCTTCGTGTATGGGTCATGTGCTTTCAGTAGTATGGGCCCCTACTACCTTCCACACCTACCCATATTTGTCTCAAGTATCACCACAACACCCTAACACTATACACAACATGACGAGCGCTCAATCCTCACTCCTAGAGGAATGCTAAATATCTCATAACTAGCCTCCCTGCCTCACACAACCCACCCATCCATGAAACTTCCACCAACCCCGCAGTACTAGTGTAAGCTTGCCATACATAACGTTGGACCCTATAGACTTTCGAATATCCAATCCTACCCTAAGCTCCTAATCAAACAAGAACAGAACATAAGGCCAAATCAAACATTCTTAGGCTATAAGATCTTAATTATGTAGAACCGTGATACATACACTAAGAAACTACATTAATGATGTCAATCTCATATAAAGGAAACCCTAGTCTAGCAGGCATCATGCAATCAGACAATTTTATCACGCAATTCCTAAAGATCCCTAGCCTAGTACTAACATGCTGTTCTAACATATCTCATAATCAAATAACTTGTATGGTATTTTGGGGTCTACTTATTGGCTTCGGCTGATCGTACACCCTGCATCCTCCTTTACTCATTTGAAAACCTTTTTGAAAAATCATTTTGAAAATCCTTTCCTTGATTTGAGACTGGAGTTACACGAGTGTTCCTCCAATTCACTCAAACCAAGGCTTTGATACCAACTTGTAACACCCAAAAATTCAAGTCAATTTAAAACTTTTTAAACAACCCCAAAACCATTAGTTATTACAAACTTGTTTTCAAAATGTATAATATCAGAGTATCCCAGAAACATAGTCATAAAAAGTGAGGAGCCGTACGATCACGCCTTTGCCTTGCCACGATCCCCTGATGTACCAGAAACAATAAACTGAAACTTTAAGCCCGAAAGCTTAGTGAGTTACCCCCAAAATACTGATACACATACAGTCCACATAAACATATCATAACAAACTGAACAGAGTAGCACATAACGGGTCCACAGCCCCACAGACTGTAATACCCACGAGCCCACAGTACGAGTCTCCCTTAGCCCGTAACTGGAATGCTCCTGAGCCCACAGTACGAGTCTGGAATGCCTATCGGGCCCTCAGTTCGTATTTGGAATGCTCCCGAGTCCTCAGTATGAGTCTGGAATGCCTACCGGGCCCTCAGCTCATATCTGGAATACTCTCGAGTCCTTACTATGAGCCTGGAATGCCTACCGGGTCCTCTGCTCTTATCTAGAATACTCTAGGGTCTGTTGGCTACCGCACGGAGCAGTACAACCTCAACCCATCCCATATAACATGTCGACATGTATCATAACTAATGCACATACAAAAAATCATACAGTATCACAGGTAGTCCTACAGATCTACCCGACTAGCATATCAACTGGCATACTGTAACAGCCCGGATTCCCAGGTATTATTCATTCTTATATTTTTGGTGATTTGTGAAGAGACTCGGTGAGTTGGAGCCCAAACTCGCCGAGTATGATCGCGGCTATGGGCACGGGTTCGCGTCTGGACTCGGCGAGTCCATGCTGTTTAGTGAAACCCTAATTCCCTAGGTTTGGAGCCTATTTAAGGGCACTTATAGCCTCTCATTGCTGCTACCAGTCCCTTGAGAGAACCCTAAGAGAGCTAAATCGTTTTGGGAGAGAGGAAGTCACTTTTGGTCCCTTGTATTCCTTGTTTAGCAAGAAGAAGGTGGCAAGAGCAAGGAGGAGGTGAGATTCCAGCAGATCCAGAGTCCAGAGGCTTCATTTTGAGGTAATAGTTCAAACCTCCTTCAGTTTTAGGGTTGATCTTTAGAGTTAGGGTTTTCTAACCCCTTTGGAGAGTGATTATGTGAAGCAAATGGTCCCTCTTCGAGTTTGTGCCTTGGATCTGGACTCAAAGAGGTCCTAACCCTTGGAGCTTTTTGGGTTATTATGGAGTTATTGGACCTAGGTTGTCATTTTTGGGACCAAATCTCCTTTTGATGCCTTGTGGGGGTTATACAAGCATCAAGTTTCGAACTTTACGTGACATTCATGCTTAGGAAGGCCAGATCTATGGTTTGGGGAAGCAGATCTGACCTCAGAAGGTCAATAGAGTTTATGCATGGCATGAACTCGCCGAGTTGTTCTTGAGACTCGGCGAGTAGGGTTGGGGTTTCACATAAATTGTTCAGCGAGTAGACTCATCGGGTTGGGGGATGACCCAGTGAGTCAGGGAGAGTCAATAGGGGGTTGAGTCAAGCCGGAACTCGCCGAGTTGTTCTTGAGACTCGGCGAGTTGAGTCGTGGTGGCCCCGCGATTCTTGCCAGGTGGAACTCGTCGAGTTAGGGAAGTACACGACGTGTCAAGAGAGGATCCGAGGGAGTCAGTGAACACATATAGACTCGCCGAGTCGCTCTAGTTCAATCGCCGAGTCCAGTCAAAGTTGACCGTTGACCATTGACCAGAGTTGACCAGTGTTGATTTGATAGGGTTAGTCAACCTTAGTTGTGAAAGTGTTAATTAGAGGTATATTGTGTTATAAGAGGATTATAGCTCGGGGGATCGAGCGAGTGTGATTTCCGGGATTCGCGAGTTATCGAGATACACGAGGTGAGTCTTCTCACTATACTTTACCTTGAGTAGGTAATCAGAGTTATGTGACTGAGTATTTGTATGCTATATGTATGTTATGTGTTGTACTGCATTATTTCTATGTGATTTATGTTGTGCATGTTTATAGAGTTGGAACCGGAAGGTTCACAGAGTTAGAACCAGAGAGTTCACAGAGTAGGGTCCACGGACCCACAGAGTTATAGCCTTGTGTGGCTAATATGTGTTATGTGTGGTATTTGGGGAATTCACTAAGCTTTGTGCTTACAGTGTTTGGTGTTATTTGTTTCAGGTACTAGTGATGACCGTGGGAAGGCGCCGGCTTGATCAGTACACACACGAGATTTTTATGTTATGAGATCTTGGGATTTTTATATGGCATGGATTGAGTTTCAAACATTGATGTTTTTATGAATATTAAATGAATTATGTTTTTATAAAATGTGAAAAATTGTTTTGAAATTTACGGTGTTACAAGTTGGTATCAGAGCCTTGGTTTGAGGGATTCGACTACACCTTCGGGCGTATTTGAACTCAAACTGAAGATTTGAGACGTATTTTCAAAAAAAAAAGTAAAAGATTTTTGGAAAAACACAGAGCAGAGTTGTGTGTACGATCAGTCCGCGCCCGAACGGTGATTTCCCAAAATACCCTCATGTTATGTGATATTGATATTGATATGATGTATTCTCATGCTAGAGTAGGCTAGGTACTCCTATTAGGACTAGAGTGGCCTGATTTGTGATGCCTTAGCCTATGGAGAGGTGAGCTGCTATGAGATGCTTGAGAGTGAGTAGGTAGCAGCGAGGGGCTTATGAGAGATCTGTTAGAGATTGGATTATGCATAATAGAGTACTTGGAACTTGGGATCCGAAGAGGAGGACTTGGGGTGTATTCTGATACGGTGCGGATCTATGGTTTGGGGAAGCAGATCTGACCTCAGAAGGTCAATAGAGTTTCTGCATGGCATGAACTCGCCGAGTTGTTCTTGAGACTCGGCGAGTAGGGTTGGGGTTTCACGTAAATTGTTCAGCGAGTAGACTCGCCGGGTTGGGGGATGACCCAGTGAGTCAGGGAGAGTCAATAGGGGGCTGAGTCAAGCCGGAACTCGCCGAGTTGTTCTTGAGACTCGGCGAGTTGAGTCGTGGTGGCCCCGCGATTCTTGCCAGGTGGAACTCGTCGAGTTAGGGAAGTACTTGACGTGTCAAGAGAGGATCCGAGGGAGTCAATGAACACGTATAGACTCGCCGAGTCGCTCTAGTGCACTCGCCGAGTCCGATCAAAGTTGACTGTTGACCATTGACCAGAGTTGACCAGTTTTGACTTGATAGGGTTACTCAACCTTAGTTGTGAAAGTGTTAATTAGAGGTATATTGTGTTATAGGAGGATTATAGCTCGGGGGATCGAGCGAGAGTGATTTCCGGGATTCGCGAGTTATCGAGATACGCGAGGTGAGTCTTCTCACCATACTTTACCTTGAGTAGGTAATCAGAGTTATGTGACAGAGTATTTGTATGCTATATGTATGTTATGTGTTGTACTGCATTATTTCTATGTGATTTATGTTGTGCATGTTTATAGAGTTGGAACCGGAAGGTTCACAGAGTTAGAACCAGAGGGTTCACAGAGTAAGGTCCACGGACCCACAGAGTTATAGCCTCGAGTGGCTAATATGTTTTATGTGTCTCACTAAGCTTTGTGCTTACAGTGTTTGGTGTTATTTGTTTCAGGTACTAGTGATGACCGTGCGAAGGTGCCGGCTTGATCAGTACACACACACGGGATTTTTATGTTATGAGATCTTGGGATTTTTATATGGCATGGATTGAGTTTCAAACATTGATGTTTTTATGAATATTAAATGAATTATGTTTTTATAAAATGCGAAAAATTGTTTTCAAATTTACGGTGTTACACATACATCACTAACTCAAACTCAACATATCAATAACTACTAGGATATCAAATCTAATGGGCCGGCCTTGGTGCCTTAGACCCCTTAGTATAGTGAGGGTAACTCACCTGACACTGCTGAAGTCCCGCTGATACCACTCCAGCTGCTGGTTGACAGGTTCCCGAACTGTCAACATCAAACAATACCTAATTAATAATTGGGTCCCAAGCTCAAAGTCCAACTCATACTCCAAAAGCCCCAAAAGTCAAGTAATGGGCCAAGGCCCAACATATGGACCAATTTTCCAAATTGGGCCCAGACCTATACATGGTCTTTCCTTAAGGCCCATCCAATTAGTCCAGTCCAATTCCCATGGCCCAATATCACATAATCGTAAGGGCCCAATTATGGCCCATCTATGGCCCAATTTTCCAAATTGGGCCCAACCCCTCATATGGGCCTTACCCTAAAGCCCATCACATATTCTAGTCCATATGATCATTCTTGGATGGTCCATTAATAATCCAATTACCAAAGCCCAATAGAATGGCCCAACACAAAGCCTAAGTGAAATTAGGGTTTCACATAAATTGATGATTAGGGTTAAGTGTTCCTACTTAACCCATTAAGGGCTTAATCCATTAAGGACTTAATCCATTAAGTCTATTATTGCCTTAGAGTAATTTACTAATGATTTTAATTTAATATTTCAAGTTGATAATCAATTAATAGCTTAGGTTTATTAAATAATTCCTACGTGGTCCCGAGAAATCCCAAAATTAGGGTTTCATGGCATTAGGGTTTTCCAAACCCAAATTTGGGCTTCCACTCAAATATTAGCCCATTAATCAAATGGTTGGGCCTCTTGGTCACTTTGGGCCTTATTGGGTCGATTAGGGCTTTATTGGTCCTACTTTGGTTCTTTCGGCCCATTAGGGTTTAGCAGCCTCTTGTCCAAACATCCAAACGAGTCCAAAAATGCAATGAGGCACACCGCCACCTGACATGGCGGCAGGAGGCGGCAGCCACCACCTCACATTGGTGGTTTCAAGTTTTCTATTATTATTCCGAAATTGATTACAATTTACAACCCAAACTGAATAGCAAACTCACACACTAATCTAAAACATACACACACACACGCTAATAAACACACACACACACACAAGCAAAAACACCGACCGCAGCCCTTTGTCGATCTTGAAGGAGGTTAACGGCGGTAGTCGGAGTGGAGATGGCAACAACTCTCATTAGTGGTGATGGTTATGCATCGGCAGGAAGGAGGAGAAGGGGAACGATCGGGTCAGCAGCAACGTCAGCCACACAGCAGCGAACAAGATAGTTCATCGGCCTCCGGCGGTCACTCGATGCCCAAAGCGACTCCAGTAGCAGCACTGAGGCGGCAATGGTGTTGACAGCACCAGCGATAGATGAATGGGCATCAGCAGGATCTGAACAATGTAGAAGAAGAGCGATTGGAGCGCTCTTGACCTCGTCGGAACAGTCCAACATCGGCGAAGAAGCGATGCTCGGTCCTCGTTGGCAACTCCGACTCCAACAACAAAAGTGCAGCGGCGACTGGAGGTAAAAGCAACCCGACAGCAACGAAGGTTCACCCGATGCCCCCTCCCCCCGGTGGTCTTCGGCTTCTCCGGTCATCGCGGCTGGATTCATTGGTCTCGGTTGGCCTGAACAAGCCACATGGTGGTGGTACCGGAGTTGAGAGATAGAAGATTGCGGCCGGTTGAAGATGAGAGGGAGGTATAAGGGGAAGGTGACGGCTGGAAATAGAGTTAGGGTTTAGAGAGACTAGCGATGGGTTTTATACCCGGATTCTTTTGAATCTTTCCCATAACAACACAAATGGTCCCTCCTTGCCATATTTCTTTCAAAAACTGATACCTACTTTATTATTTCGACCCCTCCTTCGGAAAATCCTTACTAATCAAGTCCAACATTTACTTTTTAACCCCCGCTTCCATAATTTCTTTTATATTAAGCCTCCAGAGGTCCAAATATTTACATTTAGCTTCCCGAACCAACACTCCTCCAATTATCATTCGATTTTGGGCTATAATAAAATACAAAAATAATAAAATTACTTCCCGGGACTCCTTCTTTACTATTTAATTACTCCATTAAAATATGGATGTTACATGTAAATTTTAATTTTTTTCTTCACCCACCTTCCATCTTCATTTACCACATGTGGGACATACTATCGTGTCTTCGTATTCGTTCCTGTAAAGTATATAGTTAATGGAACATGTATGTATCTTTATACACCTTGAACCCATTGCCTTGAATGCTTTCTTGCCCTCATATGTACTATTTTACATTTTGTTTCCTTCTGGTAACATATTTTTGATCAACACTAATAATTATGTAAAGTATTTATCGTATACTCCATACTTACTCATCAAGTTGAGTAGTTGTATTATTGCAGATAACTTTGTAAAGTTAGGGCACCCTCTATATAGGGGCTTCTCAACATCATCTATTAGTTCTCTGAACTTGTCAGGGTCCCAATGAAATTATCTTTTGTAGCTTCAACCATCTCCACTGTTTATGCAGCATATGTTGGCATTTCTCTTGTGAAGTATATGAAATCAACAACGTATGATGTTTCCATTGAAAAATCCTCTTTATAAACACATTTACTTGGTGGTTCCTCTTTTTCTCCATGTTTAGTCTAGGTCGTGTAGGTTTGATCAATTCCATTACCGAATAGGTGAGTATCAACCACATCAATTGAGCGAGATATGTGTTTTACACACCTTATACGTGGACATGAAATTTTCTATCTTTTTTTTGGTATCTAAAGGATTGATATTCCTAGAAATCTTGTAATTGCGTACTGCGTGTTTTAAAAATTCAGCGACACCTTTTATATAAGTCTCTGTGTTTCTATATGATCCCATCCAAGACTTATCCATTTTGATGCTACAATAGTCATACATGAATTCAATAAGTAAGATCAGCTGTTCATTTATGTTTTTTATCAAACAGTTGGTGTACATACAGGAAAACAACACAATATAATAAACAAATCCAATACATAAAAACCAAATCAACGTAAACTGTAGATTATAGCGTATATGCATAGTAATTAAATTCGTTATCAAACCAAATAAAAATAACTCTTATATTGAGGGTTTTTTATGTCCTTGAAGAACTTATACAAATGTGATGTATGCCTACCTGTATAAATATCTAGTAGAAGTTATTCTGTATTAACAATAATTTGTAGCGACCAGAGAATGCTTCAATGAAAATTTATATTGGATGAATATTCATATTCAGTCAATGCGTATGGATCATCAACGATATATCAAAAAAAGGAAATTATATATTGAGAAAGGAAATTACTTACTGATAAAGGAAATTACTTAATGATATTATCTAGTGTGTGATAGAATTAACAAACATGTAATTTATCAAAAATTAAAAAAATGTTGTAAGTGGGGTTCGAAACCACAATCATCCAGAATATATATGCGGTAAATCTGTCTACATTGACCAACTAGGCTACATTTTATTACATAATATATTTGGTTATGATAAAAGGAAACTATAATAATTATTAATATGATGCAAAAGTTGAACCAATGAGCCAAAATACGTATACATTTCATCAAACTCATCTATTGTAGCAACAATTTTGGAAATAGAAACAAATGAAAAAATACCTCGACTTCCACTCACTGTCAAAGACCTTTCTTTAAGTTGTTTACTTAATCTCCTGACTTCAAAAAAAGACAACTATACCCATGCTTGCTGTAACACACGGAATTCAGGTATGTTACCTTTTATCCCTTGGGTTAAGATTTATTTTGCATCAGAGTCCCCTCCATATGTTGGGCGCACATATGTGTATGCTAAGCGTACATGGGTGTTATGGACGTGGACTTCAAACACATACCTTGGGTGTACTAAGGTGTACACGGGGCGTATGTGGCCAGAGACAAAGACCCTAATCTTAGAGCATGAGACCTATTTAAGCTCATCTATGAAATTTGGATCTCACCCTTATCAACCTCCACTGTTTGTTATCATCCCTTAAACCCTAGTTTGCTAGTGAGTGTGATCCTTGATCATTAAGGTGTCTTTGATGGCCATTTTAGTGTGTTTTCAAGAAGAAGAGCTTGGTCTGCAAGCCTTATATGTGGTTGAGCTTCTAGATCCTGCATCTAGATCGTCTTGGAGAGCTTCTGGAGGTGAAATGTTTAGACCTTGCTAATCCTTTTGCTAGTTTGAGTTAGGCTTGGCTGTGAGTTCATGTTTGGTCAATGGATCCTCTTTTGTGAGTTTGAGTAACTCTAAAGGTTAGAAATGTTAGATCTGATTCCCTTTGGCATATTAGAAGCATAAAAATGATATCTTCATGGTTGTTATGGAACCTTGCATGGGTTTGAGTTCTTAAAGTAAGTCTTAGTGGACAAATAGGATGTTGGTGTAAGACCCGAAATCTTGAAGAGAAATTGTTGAGAATTAACCTATTTCAAGGTGAACTCGACGAGTTGGGGGGACCAACTCGACATGTTCAAGATGGAAGAATCGTGAGGGTTTAATGAACCAACACGACGAGTTAAGGTGTCTCAACTCAGCGAGTTGGTCGCTGGGAAGGAAACCCTAATTTCTAGGGTGTTTCACCTTATTTAAAGGCCTTAAGTTCCTTTGGTAGGCCTCCTTATCAGCCTCCATTATTATCAAAATGCTAGAAGGAGTTGTAGCCTCCATTGTCAAGTTCTTGAGCCTTGGAAGGAAGTTTGGTGTCCATTTTGTGCATTGTGAAGGACTTAGAAGATCTTGAAGTTTCTATGCTTGGAGGAAAGGTCTTAGATCCAGAATCATTATCCATTTTGCAAGGAGTTTGAGGTATCAAGTTCTTATCTTGACGGCCAGATGTTTAGATCTTTCTTTTTGAGTTAATTGTTATGTTTGAGTCATGGTTTGGATGGATGTTGGGATTAGGACGTCACAAAGCCTTACTCTTTCAGATCTGGGGTTTTCATGGGATCTTTTGGCATAAAGGTGCCAACTTTATGGATTTAAGGGCTTCATGCATTCTTTAAGTCCCTTATTAAGCACTTTTTGAGCATTTGAGTCTCTCCTAGTCATGCATGAGCATAAAGTTGGAAACTTTACATGGTCTTCCAGCTCTAGGGTATCAGATTTGCAATTTGGGGCATTGACGTTGAGCATTAAGTGTTTAATGGTTAAGCCCTCATTCTTTTAAGTCTAGGGTTTGGGCTTGGACCCATTTTGGTGGCTCCTAAAGGTAAATTTGGAAACTTTACCCTTTTAGACCTCATATTTAGTCGAGATCGGAGTTGTGAAGCTCTTGGAGTCAATAATGTTAGCTTAATGTATTAAGATGTGGGTTTCTGGCTAATTCGGCGAGTTTATTGATACACTCGGTGAGTTGGCTTGGTTTTTCCCCAACGTTGCAGATTGATAAAGGAACACAGCGATTTGAAGGATAAAACTTGACGAGTTGGGTCAACTCAGACCGTTGACCTTGACTTTTGACATTAGTCTTTGACCAAGTTGTACTAAAGGGTATTTGAGGTAATAAGAATTTTAATTAAGAAAATTATAGGCTTAGGATAAGACCTATATGGGATTGGGCCCAATTAGGAAACTTAGGCAATTAGTGGGACTTTGTGGATCTTTTGGGATGTGGGCCTCAAT
Organism: Lactuca serriola; assembly: GCF_051521515.1. Taxonomy (NCBI): domain Eukaryota; kingdom Viridiplantae; phylum Streptophyta; class Magnoliopsida; order Asterales; family Asteraceae; genus Lactuca; species Lactuca serriola. Next base: position 287,010,108 of record NC_136411.1, read on the forward strand.
TTTGGTTCATGTTGGGTCAGGGGTAAAATCATTTTACCACAAGTAAGGATTATGGATTGTAGCTTGGAACCCAATTGCTAATTGGGAGTGTTGTTGGTATTGATAGCTCTGGGAGTCGGCAGGGCATCATCTACGGATTTCTTTCAGTGAGCTTCTGCATTCGAGGTGAGTCTCCTCACTGTCCTATGGGTCGAAGGCACCAACGCCGGCCCATTTGGTTTATGTATTGTAGGAAGACCCAAGGGTAACCCTTGTCTTTGTGATGCTTGCATGGAAGACCTAGAGGTGGCTCATGGAACTTGTCTGTAAGACCTAGGGTTTTGGCCCCCGGCTTGGCAAGGAAGACCACGAAGAGGCTCGTGGCATAGTGGCAAGACTATGGATGGCACATAACACTTTTATTATTTGTGATATATGTATGATATGCATGGCTCGATGTTATGAATGTTATTTATGGCTCGATTGGTATGTATGGTATGTGGTATTTGGGGAACTCACTAAGCTTCGTACTTACAGTTTGTGGTTTATGGTTTTAGGTAATTCTGGTTCAATTGGGAAGGGCCTGACTTGATCGTTGCGCATCCACACGTGTTTTCTGCAATATGTGATCTTGGGAATGAACTCTCCTTATGAAATGTTGTTTGGAAAACTTCCAGATTATTCTTCATTATGAGTGTTTGGGTGTACATGTTTTGTCTTGACCTCAAGTAAAGAGAGATAAGTTGTCTAGAAAACTAGCTCTTTGTGTTTTTCTAGGATGTGGTATTGGTCAAAAAGATTATCGATGTTATGATCCATCAAGTCAGAAAATGTATGTTTCTTGCAATGTCACTTTTTTGGAGCATATTCCATTATATAGCATTTATGATTAGTCACATGATGCAACCCAAGAGGAGCTTCATACTATTGATCCGTTTAGCATTGACATTGATGATCCATCACATGTCACTGATCCACAACCTGTTGCTGATCCACCACCTGTCATTTATCCTCTGCATGCAGATCATCAAGACCCCTCTCTATCAAGGCCTTATCGTAATAAGAAGTCCGCAAAGCTTCCTGACTTTGTCTATTCCTCATACTCACCAATTTTTCCCTCCTTTATTGATAATGTACATCGTCTCTTTGACCCAACATCCTACAAAGAGGTCGTTTTTGATCCCTTTTCGGAGATCGCTATGGATGAGGAACTTGCAGCTCTTTATCAGACCCATACAAGGGATCTGGTTCCGCTTCCACCTGAAAAGCACACGATTGGTTGTCGTTGTTTATATAAAATCAAAAAACAAATATTATGGATCCGTTGAGCATTATAAAGCCAAACTTTTTGCGAAAGGGTACGCATGAAAGTATGGTATGGATTATGAAGAGACGTTTGCTCCTATTGCAAAAATGATGACTTTTCGGACCCTAATTGCAATTTCTTCCATTCACCAATGGAAGATTTATCAGATGGATTTCAAGAATGCGTTCTTGAATGGCGATCTTCATGAGGAAGTATACATGTATCCTCCCCCTAGGATTGCTCACCAACCAGGTGAAGTTTGTCGACTTCGGAGGGCACTATATGGCCTCAAACAAGCCCCTCGTGCTTGGTTTGAGAAATTTTCTATGTTGATTACTTCACTTGGTTTTTAACCAAGTAACCATCTCTTCGCCCTATTTGTTCGATGCACCGATGCAGCTCAGATTATTCTTTCCTTATATGTCGATGAAATGATTATTACTGGTGATGATCATGATGCTATAAAATCTTTAAATCGTGGTTTGGCTCACCATTTTGCTATGAAATACTTGGGTTTGCTACGTTATTTCTTGAGTATTGAAGTTGCTTAGTCTCCAAAGGGTTATCTTCATCTCAAACAAAGTATCTTTTAGATTTGTTTGAATGTGACGACTCACGGATAATTGTACAATTGATACACCCATAGAGAGTAATGCAAAGTACTCTCCAACTGATTGTGTCCCATTATCATATCGAAGCCTTTATTGTACCAATGTAGGGATTTTGGTTTACCAGACTGTCACTAGATGTGATATTTCTCGTGTAATTCATGTGGTTAGCCAGTTTGTCAATGCTCCTACTATTTTTCATTAGGGAGTTGTTCTTTATACTTTAAGATATCTATATGGTACTTAGTTCCGCACTCTTTGTTTCCATCTACATCCTCTCTTGAGTTGCATGCCTATAGTGATGCAAATTGGGATAGTGATATTTATAATCGTAAGTCCACTATTGGGTATTGTATTTTTCTGCCACTGCGATCCAATGTACGTACCTCGCACAACCCGACGTTTCTGCTGCGGACTGAGGCTGTGACAGATTGGTATCAGTGCCACAAGTTATAGCGAACTGGTAATTCTTTAAGAACTATGACTATAACCTAGGGTGTACGCTCTAAATTAGTTAAATATATTAAAAAGTATTATTATTAATTACCATACATATAGACTACATACGGGAGAGGTGACTAGTTTGAATTCTCGTTTGGGTTGCTGGATTTCACAACGGCTATAAGCTAAAATGGTTCTGCCCTCTGACATTTCACACTTGGCCGATCCTTAATTGATAGTCTTAAAGTACATAACATATAATTAACAAAATACCCTTAATCAAACAATAAGTAGATAAAGATTTATATAAACTCTAATAAATATATGTACGTATCATAAAGATAATCCAATTAAATCACAACTTAAAATTTTAGGTCAAAAACGAATCCTAGGGTTAGAACAGTATTGTGTTCGTACCACAACTAGACCTAGAATGCACAAATAAGTTTTATTATGGTCGTACCGACACACTCCTAAACCTGTATGTCGTACTTGGCAATCTGAACGCTTAAGGGTTTATGGATCGATAACTTAGTTTGATTAGTTGATTTAAAAGTTAGACCAAGACCTACTGCTTGAGAATTTTGGATCTGTGGCCTAAATCGGCGTCTTGAGGATTGGAGATATAGGTCAATACCTATTACGTGAGGATTCAAATCTTAGTTTGGAATGGTACACCTTGAGGATATTCGTATTAAAATTATTTTTATTTGATGATTCTCATAATATTTCTCATAAACATCTTCTTGTTTGATGTCGTATGCAAGATTTCAGAGTGATATGATATAGGCTTGGGTGTCGTATCCTATACCGAAAGAGGAACAGGTTGTGCCACACACGCCAGAGACAGAGAGTGACTATGATCCTACGATGCCTTTACCCCTACCCTAGTATCTGTCTTGGAGGATGATGAGCCATTTGAATAAGAGGAGGAGCTCGTTGAGGAGGATGACCAACATAATGAGGATTTTGGTGGGGAACTAAAAGATAGATCACAATAACCGGATTTGTCATCCCATGATGACCCTGCCGAGTATGTTGAGACTCAGGAGGAGGACACTACTGATTAAGATCCATCCCTATAGATTTCGACTCCACTAACCCCATCTTTTGGCCGATCGTTATGTACTCTTACTTCAGGGCCAAGGATGATATGCACTCTAATAAAATCTGTCCCCATCCGTCCCGAAAAACAGAAGCCTCACTCCCATCATCCCAAAAAAGAGCAGTCTGCTTCATAGAAGCCCCCAAAAGTAGATAAAGGGATTAGGGAAGAAAGCATCGGGTTTTACCAGGTTGGAGATTCCTCACAAGCACCACTATGAGACCATATTCCAAAGGATCTTACTTATAAGGGGATTTTAGTTTTGATTCCACAGGTAGACCGACATGATGACATCATACATCGCACAGATTTAGATCTGATATCATTGAGGAGGGCATAATGGAAGAACATAGAAAAACTTGTCCCCCATGCTTTCTCCCATGCTTCTACTTTTGATTAAACAAATTGGAAAATCATGTCTCTTTATGACTCTCTTAATTTCGGCAATCATGGAGAAAAGGAGAAGAAGACGTTTATATTTTTATAAACTCAAAGTTTATAAGATATAAAAATTTTATTTTGCTAAAATATAAAAGGTTTACCTAGTCCAAAATGTTGTACATAACTTATTAATTCATACCATATGAATTATGTAATGTTACTTGCTAATGAACCAGCAGGCAGAGCAGGAGGGCCTTATAGACTGTCTACACTCCTTAGAGGAGGAAGTGGCCGCCATGAGACAACAAATCATTGCAGCTGAGGCTAGGGCAGCCTTAGCAGATCAGAGAGTGGAAGAGGCCACTCGTGAGATGTGTGAAATGGCTAGGCACCTTGCACGTCATTTTGGCATATGATAGACTAGGATAGCCAAGTGAGCTAGTAACTTCGCTACTCACACTATCTCCTAGGTTTATTATGTCTTTCATCACAACTAGTAGTAGTAAATCAAGAGAGGTACGCCCTCCAAGAACCCATGTAATCCGAATCAACTAATTGTTTTGATAGCTATATTCTATTTTGACAAACTTAACGTTCGTACAATGCCTACTACTACTTATCACCATAAGTACATTTTGAGAATGTTGTCGAAACTTTTAGGAATCATACAGAATCATGCCTTTACATGGAAGTAACCAGCCAACTGACACTGATTCTACAAATAGACACCGCCACTTTTCAAGCCGTGGTCACAGCCGTCATGGCACAACTCAACGCTAATAACACAAACAAAACTGGAATCGGTGTCAACAATTCCAATCGTAATAATAACCAAGAGCACCAACGAGTGGTTGTCTACAAGGACACCCCAACCCAAGAACATGAAACTAAAGTCCTGGAGCGGGAAATGGGGCAGCTCGACTCAAGGACCTACCAAAAGGCAACAAGTTGTAGCAGTCCATACCCCCACTGACCCTACTACCTCAAGACCGAGAAAACCATATGCTGGAAACCTCCCAAAATGCAACTAGTGTAGCTTCCATCATAATGGAGGTTTCCAGGAGTTACATTGCGATAAGTGCAACAAAAAGGGGCACATAGCCTGCCACTGTAGGACTCGGCCCAAGGCATCACTCCAACCCACGATGTTGGAGTAAGTCCACTATGCCATACATGCGGTGAAACGGGACATTTCAAGAGAGATTGTACAAAAGAGAGGAATGACGGAGGAGCGGGAGGAGTTTAATAACTAGACATGATGAAATAAACAGGGAACCCTACTGGGATTTTCGGTACGTTCCCAAAAAACAAAAATTAAGCATCGAATTTTCACAAAATTTTTTGCCAATTAAAAACATAATCATAAATTGTTCCCTCATCCGAACAAATCATATCATCCATAGAAAAACTATAGATCCTTGCAGGTGAGCTATGATGGCTTAGTGTAAACACAGGGTCATATATAATTAAGATTCTACAAACTTAGAGTGAATGATTCCGCCTTAATTCATGTTCCTTATCTGGTTGTGGATTTAGGACAGGGCCACTCAGTCAATTGTCTTTTCAATCCTAGTTATATACGACTAGGTTACACCAAACTATTATAGAGAGACCTAGTAGGAATCATACTACGAAATTTCATCATTATTTATCAAAGTACTCGTACTGCTAGTACACCCTAATCCCAGTATAAAATATTTGCAGTAGTAATAACAAAGATACAAATTGAAAGCACTAAAGACGTACATATAGACAGCATAATTGTTCTAAACAATCATCCATTCCAAATTGACTTAACATTTGTTACAATAAGAATCCAACGTCCTCATTTGACATGGACTGGCTTGATCCTCGCCCCACCAATTTCATGTACTGCAAGGAGATCCTTCACCTTACCCGACCGATTAACGAAACTCTTTCAATCTATAACGACAAGCCTATGAATCATCTATTGCATCTAGACTCATAAGTACCTATATAAGAGGTATCATGCTCTTTCCTAGCCCACAATAGAATAGGAAACAAGAAGCAAAATAAATCAATGGTAACCCAAAGATTTATAACCTTTCTGAAGTATTTCCCAGAAGTTCTTTCATAAATACCACCCATGTGCCAAGTTGAGTTCGGAATCGACTCGACTCTTGGAGCCATTTCCATAGCCAAATCCCCGATGCCACTTAGCACCAACATAAATACAGAAATTGACCGGTTAATGGAACGACCTAATAGGTAAGGAAATTATCAAACCGAGACTCTAACCTCAGAGAGCACCCATCTGACTCATAAGGAGGAAAGGTGAACTGTCCATAGGACCACTGAATACTAAGAGTCAAACAAACCCATCATCAAGGACTAATATTATCCATTCTGAACTGACGATCCATTCAACCAACTTCAAAGAAACGAGCAAAAGTTCGACATACCACTAGCTCAGGGTTTCGTAGGAAGAAACTCCCAAGACGGCCTAAGACTCACAAGGCCAGCTACACCACATGCAACCTTAACACTAATGACAATAGTGGTTGTCTTAAGATCTAGAGGCACTACCTTTAGGGAGTCAAGTGCATAATCTTCCTTAGACCAATCGAGATCCTCGTGAAGATCGGTTCGGTAGCCCATAGACTTCGGTTACCACAACAACTCAGCATCATGCATCCCACATTCCACGTGTCCAACCCTAATAAGTATCTAATCACTGAAGCTCTGGTAATCCCACTCGACGAAATCCAAGTAAACAAGAACTTACACCCCAAAGAGGAACATGTGAGAATCATGGATAGGGAAACCAAAAGAGCAAAGTCAAATATCAATAATGAAGGCCCGTTGTAATGCCAAGCGGTGACTGAATTCACTTGAGAACACAAAGACCAAATGACACAGAAGTACCCACAACTTCTCCCTAGTTGTACATGTTGGATTAGGTGACTAAGACCATAACTATAACTGGTATGTACTTGACCCGATAGTAGCATGGTCCTTTTGGGTTGCCTTCACCAAAGCAATTTAATAGGATGGACTTTTGAGAAAAAGGTTATTTTTGATTTATTAATATATTATAAGTATAATATATTAATTGAGAGATCATATTATTTAATTAGTATTTGTCAAGAACTAATTTAGTGATCAAAAGAGACTGATTAAATATACAGGGACTGATTAAGTAAATCAATGGTTCTTAAAGTGTGGGCCAATGATCCATGGTTGATTAGGATGGGCTAAACCAATATGATAGTCCATGGAGGTTTAACCCATGGAGCCTAAGAAATATGAAAGGTCATGGTGCATTAGGGTTTGCATGGATGAAACCCTAGCCTTTGTCACACTATAAAAGCAACCCCTAGCCCTAAAATTGGTTGTCCATTCATTCTAAGAGAGTAATAACCGACTTTGAGCTAACTAGCCTACTCTCTCAAGCCTCCTCTTGTATTTGGTGTTTGTGATACACTAGAGGCATCACACTTGAGGTGCTAAAGCTTTCTAAGGCCAAGAACTACAAAAAAAACATCAAGAGGTATTCATCTAACTTGGTTTTTATGTTGTATATCCTCTATTGTATCTAGTTAGGATGTATGCTTTGGAAAATTGAAATTGCATGTATAATTAGAGAAAACTTAGATCCAAAGCATCTAGGGTTGCATATGCACCATAGGAGTGTTATAGTGGTTAAAACTCAACAGTGGTATCAGAGCCTGGGATTGTTTTCTATTATATTTGATGCTTAGTTATTTTTCAAAGCTGAAAAAATCGACTTTCTGGCCTCTGACTGATGAACTCATCGAGTCCAATGATCTGACTCGATGAGTTCACTCACTAAAAGGGAAACTCAACGAATCCCGTTCATGTACTCATCGAGTACAGGCTTCTGTTTGCAGAAATTCGAGTTTTTGGTCACAATTGGATTAGGATCATTACCATAAACTGTTTGTATCATAAAATTGTATTTTTCTTATTTGGTAATGATGATCTTCTTCCAATTAAAATACAATTGTCAAATTTTAAGATAATAAGATAATTATTTGTATTATTTGATATGAATTTCCTTGCTATATGAGTTAGATTAGATCAATGGTAAATTATATGATAATGTTGTTAGTTAAAATTGATCTAAGTTGTTCTTGAAGTGACTTTTGTAACTTGTCCTCAAGTTATATGAAAAGTCTCATTCATGAACATTAAAACTCATAAGTTTTCATAATTTATGGAAACCAAAAGTTATGAATAGTTACAAAACTTTCCCTCAAGTTTTGGAGTTTTCAAAGTCTCACTTATGAAACATTTAATTCCAAACCTTAGAATTTTAAAAGTTTAAAATTCAACCCTTATACTATTATAATATTATAAGTTTAATAATAATAATATATATATATATATATATATATATATATATATATATATATATATAAGACAAGTCATTCTTACCATTAGTAGGCCTCATTCATGAAGCCGGTCTATAAGGGGGGATAAGGTTACTGCCTATAAAATGGTGGTTTAATGGGTGTCCACTCTCACCCATCGCTTCCTTGACTGGTGGAGGGTCGTTAGCCGAACGAGTAGGATAGGACATTAATTCTCGTTATAAGTATAATGATAATTATGTAAGTAACTAAATGTTTTATTAAATTTCCAATCTTAGTTACTTTAGGAAAAATGTGAAAATTGTGCTATTCCATGAAATTGCACTTTGCACCATGCTAAGTCGTTAGTGGAGCGTGTGTGGTTAACCGACACATTAATTTGGAACTAGCAAGGGTGGCAAAGGGTAGCTTGATGTTACTCATAGATCAATGGAGTGTGTTTGGTTAACCGGCACATTGATTAGGTGATTTGTAACATTAAGAGTACCAAGCACATTTGCATGGTTATTCACACCTGATTTCTGATACTCGGCATCCTAGTCACAAACTTGAAGGGCATAATCGAGATTTAAAAATTCCATTGAAAAGTCCAGTGAATATTAAAAGAATCTAGGACTTTCAATCCAATTTAAAAATTAATAATCAATTTCGTTTTATGGTGGAAATTGGTAAATCGTCATTTACCTACCTTCAAATATTTTGTAATTGGATTACGGCATCCCTCTTCCGAATTGTAAAATATTATGTTGGGTCCTAGCCGTAATATTTCATTTGGGTGTTATATTAAGGATTCTTATATAATCTAAACTTGTTCTTTTTCTTTTCAGATGTCTATCCCAAAAAATGTTTTAGGCTCCAACCCTTCTAGCTCATTCTCCCTCGTGAACTTGGTTGGGAGAACTATCTTCAATGGGTAAAACTTTAACGATTGGATTAGAAACATTCGTATGGCCCTTCGCTATGAGGAAAAAGAATATGTCCTCGATAAAGAGCTGAAGGAGATTGATGAAAAAACTGCTACTCCCGAGCAAATCGAGGAATACAGGGTTCATGAGAGGGACGCGACAAAGGTGTCATGCATTATGATTGCTACCATGACTGTTGAGCTTTAAAAGTCCTATGAGGACCTCTGGACCTACGAAATGCACCAAGATTTGATGGAAAGGTACCATCAAAGTGCTCGGTAGGAAAGGTATGAGATCAATTCCTCCATGATCACAACCAAAATGAAGGATGGAGATTCCATCGCGGCCCACTTGCAAAAGTTGCAGAGATATGTGGACCAGTTGTTGAAGTTGAATGTGAACTGCGATCAAGAGTTGGCTATTGACATCATCCTACATTCGTTTCCTCCTTGTTATGACCCGTTCATAATGACTTATCATATGAAAAGTTCAAAGAGTTTAAGCAAGAAGTGGAGAATCAATTGGGCAGGAAGACAAAGATGCTCTGATCTAATCAAGGTGGATAGTATCGTAGTATCGAGTTTTACGACTATCTTAAGGAATGTGGAATTGTTTCACAGTTAACGGCACCTAGGACATCGCAGTTGAATGTTGTGGTTGAGAGGCGCAATAAAACCTTGTTGGACATGGTTTGTTCCATGATGAGTCGAGCTTCGTTACCTATATCATTCTAGAGGTATGCCTTAGAGACTGCCGCCCATATCCTTAATCTATTCCCAACTAAGAAGATTGCCAAAACACCTCACGAGATGTGGACAGGGAAGGTTCCCCTGTTGGATCACATCAAAGTTTGGGGTTGCAAGGCTTTTGTAAGACGAGAGACTTACGGAAAGCTCAGACCTCGTAAGGAGCGATATATTTTCATCGACTACCCACATAAATCCTTTAGATATCTCTTATATAGACCAAGTGACAATGTTGTCTTCATTGCGAGGAAAGGCGTTTTCCGAGAGAGAGAGAGAGAGAGAGAGAGAGAGAGAGATAGAACTCATATGCCGAGAGGACAGTGGGAGGAAAATTGACCTTGAATAGCTTCAAGACTTAAGTGATGAAGGAACCTAAAACACTGGCGCTCAACCCAAGGAGGAAACTCCTGTTGAACCGATTGACGAGTTTGTACCTCTGAGACGCTCCAGTAGAGTTAGTATTCCACATGTGTTATATGGCTTTCATATAACAACTAAAGGTGATACATTTATCAGTGATAGTACATTGATAAATCTGGATGAACCTAATAACTACAAGGAAGCCATGGCAGACCCCGAGTCTGCTAAATGGAAAGAGGAAATAGACAGCGAGATTCAGTCCATGTGTGACAATCAAGTTTGGAACTTGGTTATGTACCAGTTTGCAAGACAGTCAGGTGCAAATGGATCTTCAAGAAGAAGACCGACATGGATGGGAAAGTACACACATATAAGGCACGACTGGTTATGAAGGGATTCACTCAAACTCAGGGAGATGACTATGATGAGACCTTCTCACCAGTAATAAAATATTAAATCTATAAGGGTTATGTTATCCATAGTTGCATTTCATGATTATGAAATATGGCAAATGGATGTCAAAACTGCTTTCCTTAATGGAAAGTTGGCTGAAGATGTTTACATGTGTACCCTAATAGAGTGTGTAAGCTTGAGAAATCCATTTATGGATTGAAACAAGCATCTCACAGATGAATCTTTTTTTTGATGAGTCAAAGAGTTTGGGTTTTCGAGAAGCAAAGATGAGTCCTGCATATATGTCAAAGCTAGTGAGAGTATAGTTAGCTTTCTAGTATTGTATGTAGATGGCATACTTCTCATAGGAAACGACATTCCAACCTTACAGAAAATTAAGTCCTGTCTTGGGAAGTGTTTCACTATGAAGAACCTTGGAGAAGCTGCCTATATTCTAGGGATAACGATATTGAGAAACAGGAGTAAAAGACTAATAGGACTTAGTCCAAGTACCTACTTGGACAAGGTGTTGAAGTGTTTAAGCATGGAGAACTCCAAGAAAGGTGACTTACCTATCCAAAGCAATACCAAACCGAGTAAGACTCAGAGTCCGAGTACAAAGTCTGAGATAGCATAGATGAGTTGAATACCATATACTTCTTCATTTGGATCGATCATGTATGATATGACTTATACTCGCCCTGATGTGGCCTTTGCTTTAAGCATGTTCAGCAGATATCAAGGGAATCCTGGTAAAGCTCACTGGACTGCAGTAAAGAACATTCTTAAGTACCTGCGGAGGACTAAGGATTGGGTTCTTACCCTCGAAGGCAGTGATGACTTGAGAGTGACAGGGTATTGTGATGCCGATTTTCAGACCGACGGAGATAATTTGCGCTCTCAGTCCGGCTGGGTGTTTACCCTAAATGGAGGAGCAGTAACATGGAAGAGTTCCAAGCAGGAGATTGTAGTTGATTTTGTTGGATTAATGTCTAAGTCCATAACTATATTTGGTATGTACTTGACCCGACCCGGCATGGTCCATTTGGGTTGCACTTCACCGACACAATTTATATGGATAATCTTTTGAGAATAGTATGTTTATGATTAATATTAATATATTATAAGTTCTAATATATTAATATGGAATCATATTATTTAATTAGTATTGATCAAGAATTAATTTATAATTAATTAAGTGATCAAAAGGAACTAATTAAATATGGACTCTTATATATATATGGAATGGGCCAAGTTCATTTAGGTTGGGCTAAGCTTTCATGGATAGTCCATGGAGTGTTTAACCCATGGATCCTAGGAAATGAAAGGTCATGGGTATTAGGGTTTAACCCTAATCCTCCATACTATATAAAGATGTCTTTGGTTGGTGAAATAGGTACTAGTGTGGATACACTAAAGAAGGGCTAGCCAATTTCACTAGAGAGAACCAAGTAATCATATTCTCTAAAGTATTCCAAGGTGTCTTGGTGATTTGTGATTCCACTTGAGGCTTCCACACTATTGGGGCTAAGCTCTTAAAGCTTGAAGACATCAAGCTACATCAAGAGGTATGTATTCTATCTTGTTACATTCATAGTTTTTGTATGCTAGATTAGGATAATACCTTGGATGTTCTTATTTGCATGTATAATAGAGAAAACATAGATCCAAGGTATTTAGGGTTGCATGTACACTTAGGAAGTGTTAGAATGCTCAAAATCCAACAGTGGTATCAGAGCCACGGGTTGTTTTCTGTTATATTGATGCAAATATTTTATTTTCAAAGTTGAAAAAAAAAAACATGAAGTTTGTCAAATTTTAAGATAATTACTTGTTCTTGTGAAAAACTAATTATTTGTAAAATTTGAATAATTTGCTTTATGAGTTGAATTAGGTCAAATTTAATAAAAGATAAAATAATATGATTATTTTATTAGTTTTAAAAGTTTGATCTAAAGAGTTTTATTTTTTGAAACCTCCATAAGTTATGGATATGAAAAGGTTTTAAAAAAAAAATTGATTCAAAGTTTTTTTTTGGAGTTACAAAATTTGGTGTTAATGTTTTAAAGGATTCCATAACTTAAGAATAAGTTATGGATCACCAAAAGTTTTTTGTGTTACCTTGTTTTATGAGTGAATTTAGATTAATGAATAAAATTATGTGATAGTTGGTTTTAATCCAAATTAATCTAAGAATTGATTCTAAAATGTGTTTTTGTAACTTGTCCTCAAGTTATATAAAAAGTCACATTTAAGAATCATAAAACTCATAAAAATTGGCAAAGGTTACAAAAATGAAGAGTCTAGTTCTAATTAAATGGTTTTATGACTCCATAACTTGTCCTCAAGTTATGGAGGACCAAGAGTCTCTTCATTTAATAAAATAAAATAAAATAAAATAAAAGGTGTAACCTTAATTAATTCCATAAGTTATAAAATAAAGAAAAGTTAATTCTTTTATTAGTTTAAAGTCTTCCATAACTTGTCCTCAAGTTATGGAACTTGAAGAGTTTTTGGATTAAAACTACTTTAAACACATAAGTTATGGAATTAATTAGTTTTGAATAGTTTCAAAACTTGCCCTCAAGTTTTGGAATTTGTAAAGTTTTCACTTATGAATACTTTAATTCCAAGTTAGCCCTTAGAATTTTAAAAGTTAAAATTCAACCCTTATACTTTATAATATTATAAGTTAATAATATATATATGTATAAGAGTAAAGTCAATATTACCGCTAGTACGCCTCATTCACGAAGCCGGTCTATAAGGTGGGTATAAGGTTGTTGCCTATAAAATGGCAACTTAATGGGTGTCCACTCTCACCCACCGCTTGCTTGACTGGTGGAGGGTCGTTAGCCGAACGGGTTTGACAGGACTAGAATTCTCCCTTCATTAAAAGTATTAATGATAATACTAAGTAACTAAACTCTTAATAATACCCAATCTTAGTTACTTAGGAAAAATGTGAATAAGGTGCTAACCCATGAAATTACACTTTACACTTTGTCTAAGTCGTTAGTGGAGCGTGTGTGGTTAACCGGCACACTAACTTGGACTTAACAAGGTAGGTAAAGGGTGACTTAATATTTATCATAGTATCGATGGAGCGTGTGTGGTTAACCGGCACATCGATTGAGGGGTAATTTATTAAGGGTACCAAGTGATTTGCATGGTTACTTCACACCTTGTTTTGTGATCCTCGGCATCCCAGTCACAAAACCTGAAGGGCACACTCGAGATTGAAACATGCCTTTGAAAAGTTCAATGAATCTCAAAGATCTAGGAGTTTCAAAACCAATTAAAACCTAATAATTCATTTCGTTTATCTTGGTGGAAATTGGTGAATCGTCATTCACCTACCTTCAAATATTTTATAGCTTGGATTACGGCATACCTCTTCTAAGTTATAAAATAGTTTGTTGGGTCCTAGCCTTAATATTTCATATTGGGTGTCATATTAAGGACTTTAAATCAACTATCTTGAATATCTCCCAAAAGATGTCTGTAATAGACACCTATGATCTTCCCAAATCTAGTGAAACAAGGTTTCCTAAATGAAGATGATGTCCTTTGGAAATCATACTTCTTTCACCTCCTCCAATTATTCTCCCCAACCCACAAGTTCTTGAAAAGTTTAAGGTCACTCAAGCCCTATTGGCAAGGCAAGGTCTAGGTGTGAGCACATCTTGGAGATGTAGTCACATATTGACAAGCCGGGAGAGTTGGGTGTCAAAGTCTTGAGAAAGTTGGTGGTTCAATCACTTTCTAAGTCACATAGTGAGTTCCTTTGGGACACCTATGAAACAGACTATGACAAGACCCTTAACGATCTTATCTATTTGCTAAGATCAACTTCCTAAAACTTTATGGATATTGACAATGATGACATTGGATATCCAGTAAAGCATTCTCTTCCCAATGGAAAGGGATCGGCCATAGTCAACTCGGTTGACCAAATGGTAAAGAGAAAAACTGAGTTTGTGATAGTCTCGTGTACCATTATCAAAGGGTCCATATGTTTATATTGCCAAGGGAAGGGGCATTGGTTGCGAAGCTGCCAAATTTACCTAAGGATGTTAAAGTCAATAAGTTTGACTCTACTTCAGGTAAAGACCACTATCTAACTCTGTTAAGTTTCTATTCTGAGATTCCTGATACATGATGTGACTGGGTCACATGGTGATGTTTTAAGAATCAAAGAAAAGTGAAGAAACTTAAAAAAAGAATATGCTGAATCTGATGGCTTAGATGGATTTCTATCGCATAGTTTGAAGATCGGATTCTTGAGCAACTTCTTAGGAGTTATGAGATATTGCTTAGGAATAGATAACAACAAGTTTTCATATGGATTGTAAGGATAAGTTTTTCCGCAAAGTTTTAAAATAAAAGAAAAATTTTTTGATTTTATTTATTTTAAAATATCCTTACAATGGCTTTTGAGGAAAAATTGTTGCTTATATGATTCCATTAAAAGCAAGAGTGGAAATATGAAATTGATTCTTTCATTTGTGGTAATGTCTAGATTTACCAAATAAGGAAAGATTCTCATCACCCAAGTTTCAATTGGACCGGAACTTGGAATCATGCAAGTTGTATAGCATGATGAATGAGAACTTTCAAGTTTTGGAAAATTAAGACTAATTACTCGGCCACATGGATGTGTGAGTCAAGTAAAGGACTAAGGGATCGAGTACACATTCTTGTGCACTGATTAAGTCCACCACAAAAGATTGATAAGACTATTCGTCATAGTTTACTAAAGCTCAGTAAATATGATTATACTTACAAGCTTAAGTGTAACTCTGAGACATTGGAAAAGGTTCCAATGTATGGCAGGGCAAATAAGAAGAATCAAATTAGGCAGAAGGATAAAAGTTTCTCATATCTGAAAAGATGGGAGAGTACTTTAGTATCAGTTTTGTGATCATCTTAATGATTAAGAAACCATATCAAAATTAGTTCTCTAAGGAAATCTTAGTGCATTCTTATGACTAAGAAGAGGAACTTGAATTGTTGAAATGGTTAAATCAAGAAGATGAGTCATACTTCGTTCCAATACAAGTCTTAGAGTCATACTCCAAAATTGTCATTTGAGTGACATGTCTTAAAGAAGGTTTAAAACACTTGTCAAATGTAAGAGTAAAAATTTTCTACTCTTGTACATTTGAAATTGGTAAGTTGTGATGTTTTGGATAAAACAAAGACCAACTTAGGCCAATTGGGTAAAGTGTTTTTCTTGATTAGAATCCGCACTATCTCTTGGATGTTTGACAAGGGAGTCTTATATGTCAAGAGGACAGTGGGAGTCTTAAAGGTCTTGAAAGTCTCAAGAAATAATCAAGAATAAAACCTGAAGTTCTTCACTAGCACACGACTTGAGGTTTATAACCTATCGTGTTGACATATCTGTGCCCATTCCAGTTAAAGTTGGCTTTGCATATGAGTTCTTAGAGTTCTCAGTTTGTTGCATAACAACTTGGAAGCAATGGCAGGCCCTTGAGCTGCCAGGTGGCAAGAAGTTAAGATTGAGTTCAATTCATATGGTTTTGGATTTGTCATTATCTTTGTCTTGTGATTATGGTTTGACAAATTCATATGGGTAGGAACTCATACACCATATAAATCTAAGTGTCATAAGGTTTCTCTCCGATTCATGAAAATGATGGTGAGGAAACGCTTTCACTAAGTAGATTTTACGAAGATATCAATTGTTTTATTTGCATTTTCAAAAGTCGTTAGTGGAGCACGTGTGGTTAACCGGCACACTAACATGGACTTGTGAGAAATGGCAAATGCCTAAGCAATTGAGACCATGATTACGGTATCCCTTTTCATGGTTCTTGAAATTGCTTAGACACACAGGTGAGCTATCTACGGAAAGGGTGTGTGAATCTAAATTTCAGACTGTCCAGCTGATTTCTGAGTACATGTCAAAGCTAGTGGGAGCATAAGTGTTATGCTAATAATCATCATGTTAGTGGGAGCATGATAATTATGATAAGTATTGCAAGTTAGCAATGTTAATTATAGAAAACAAAAGTTTCAATTGGGAAAAAGTTGTTTTGCTATAATTAAGGGAGAGGAAATTATGCTTCATCTCAAATCTATAAGCTTAGATCGTGAGGTTTTAATCATTTAGTCAAGGATATATATGAATTTCATGTTGGAATGGCTCAACATAAGGAAATTCTGTATATGGGTCCATTATTTGCGTTCTAAAATTCGATTATGATTACGGCATCCCTTTTCATAATCTGAATTATGAGAACTTGGCAAATTGAAATGGAAATATTATAGCAAAAGACTGGTTTAGTCTTTATGTAAGACATCATGAATCGTGTCCCATATGCTTCGGATATAAGATCGATTACATGTGCTATATTCATCCGTTCTAAAATTTTCCAAAATGCCTGGGGCATTAAGAAGGGAAAAAGTTTAGAACTGGATATGACTAAAAGGATTAAACAATTGTCGAGGACAATCTAAGGTTTACCAAAGATTGGTTACTCAAGGACAATTGGAAGTATAGTGATAATTCTGGAAGGACCATATTGACATAATCTGTAAGGAGGCAACTCTTGTTCAGAAGTGATAGTCAAAATGGAATCTGGAAATGTTTCAAAGTTAGAATTTTCAATCTGTGTAAGATTAAGGAAACTTAATGCAAGAAGGATATTTCAAGGAGTTGATCTCCTTTGGAATACTCTGTAATGATTGTTGCCAAGTCTTTGTGACTTTGT
Organism: Lactuca serriola; assembly: GCF_051521515.1. NCBI lineage: Eukaryota > Viridiplantae > Streptophyta > Magnoliopsida > Asterales > Asteraceae > Lactuca > Lactuca serriola. The sequence continues at coordinate 287,027,427 of NC_136411.1, forward strand.
GCATAATCGTTACAAGAGGATCAATGCATATAAGTTTAGAATCTAACAGATTTCTGTAAATGGCATGAATTTGGAATTCTTGCATTTGCAGTAAGGATTTGGGAGTGTGAAAAAGAGAATCATTGAAGTTATGTTCAATTGATCTAGTTCACAAAATAAAGATCATAGACAAACATAGTATGCATACTTGGTGTGTGGCATGACTAGTGTTTAAGAAAACATAGTGTACATGCTTGGAGCATGGGACAACTATTGTTTTAAATTCAAGAATAAAGTTGATAGCTGAAACAGTATACAATGAATAATGTGTAATCATATGGTGATAAATAAAAGGTGTTTTATTTATGTTCAAATGGTTGATACCATATTGGATTCAATTATTATTGTGTTTTATTTTGCATGTTTTGACTTCCCGAATAAACTGGGTTATTCTTCCTGAATGACTAAGTTATTCAAACATCCACAGTCGGTCATATGTTGGAAGTAGATATGAATTAAGACTGTCATGGGTTGGTTTGTAGAGGTCTAAGGTGTTGGACAAAGGGCTACAACACTCATGAGTGCTCATAAGTTCTGAGTATTGGATTCAACCCGCGCTCATTGGAATCACTTCATGGATTTTATCACGAGTGATCATGAGACAATAATATCTTATATTCTTCAAACCTAGAGATATGAGTTGTTACTATGAGTTGGTTGTACATTGATTGCACGAAAACGCATTTGGTAACTCGGTGCTATAAAACGTGCCTTTGTGTATGATTCAACAAGTAGTAGAACAAGCCATATGAGTCGAAGTTTATCCATTCCTTTTACCTTCGGGATAAAAGCGATATCTGTGGGCCCCTCGATGATTTGATGATGACAAATGGAAGTGCTCGGCCGGGCCAGGACTGATTTGATTTGTTCAATTAGTCAGTCGTCATAAATCGGAAATCGGGAAACAACAAATGGACAGAGAGAATGATTATAATCCATGTCTCAGTCCATATGATATCTAGAATGGAGGAATATATGATCCCTTATCTAATGGACAAGTTCGTTGACAAGATCAGAGTTCGACAGCAGCTTTAAGAGCTACGATTGCCAGTTAGGTTTGAAGTCATACGCAATAATAGTTTTAGACTTATCCAAGTGGAAGACTGTTGGATTAATGTCTAAGTCCATAACTATATTTGGTATGTACTTGACCCGACCCGGCATGGTCCATTTGGGTTGCACTTCACCGACACAATTTATATGGATAATCTTTTGAGAATAGTATGTTTATGATTAATATTAATATATTATAAGTTCTAATATATTAATATGGAATCATATTATTTAATTAGTATTGATCAAGAATTAATTTATAATTAATTAAGTGATCAAAAGGAACTAATTAAATATGGACTCTTATATATATGGAATGGGCCAAGTTCATTTAGGTTGGGCTAAGCTTTCATGGATAGTCCATGGAGTGTTTAACCCATGGATCCTAGGAAATGAAAGGTCATGGGTATTAGGGTTTAACCCTAATCCTCCATACTATATAAAGATGTCTTTGGTTGGTGAAATAGGTACTAGTGTGGATACACTAAAGAAGGGCTAGCCAATTTCACTAGAGAGAACCAAGTAATCATATTCTCTAAAGTATTCAAAGGTGTCTTGGTGATTTGTGATTCCACTTGAGGCTTCCACACTATTGGGGCTAAGCTCTTAAAGCTTGAAGACATCAAGCTACATCAAGAGGTATGTATTCTATCTTGTTACATTCATAGTTTTTGTATGCTAGATTAGGATAATACCTTGGATGTTCTTATTTGCATGTATAATAGAGAAAACATAGATCCAAGGTATTTAGGGTTGCATGTACACTTAGGAAGTGTTAGAATGCTCAAAATCCAACAGATTTAACGTGTGAATCAGAGTACATAGCAGTGAGCGAAGCATCGAAAGAGGATATATGGTTGAAAAACTTCATCGGAGACCTTTGAGTTGTACCATCCATAAAGGAGCATGTGGAGATTTTCTGGGATAATAAAGGGGTGGTTGCCTTAACCAAGGAACCGAGAGATCATGGTAGATCTAGGCATATTGATAGAAAGTACCACTTCATAAGACATCGAGTAGAAGAAGGACTCCTTGGAGTTAGGAGGGTATCGTCAGAGGAGAACCCAGCAGATCCCCTTACGAAGGGACTGAGTAGGGTTAAGCACTTGTAGAATGCTAAGAGTATCGGGTTGAAGAACGATATTATTTTTAGTGATTAGATAAAATATTTATAAACTTGTGATAGATAAAATGTAAATGACATTTGATGATTGAATAAAAGTAGTTTTATTTATAAGTAATGTTACTATCTTGTGTCAATTGTTTACTATTGTTTCACTTTTACAAGTTTTGACTTCCGGGATAATAAGATTATTCAAACTATCCACAGTTGATCATACTTTGGAAGTAGGTTATGAGGTTAGACTATCATGAATTGTCTTGTAGATTGTCTAAGGTGTTAGACATAGAAAAAGTATGCTACAACATTCATAATTGCTCTTGGAATAAGATTTGAGTATCTGATTAAACCCACGCTCACATGAATCACTTCAGGGAATTTATCACGAGTGATTGTGAGACAATAATATCACATAGCCTTCAAACCAAGATATATGAGTTGTTGACTATGAGTTGGTTGTGCATTGATGATATGAAAACGCATCAGTAACTTGATGTTATAAAATGTATCGTTATGCATGATTTAACGAGTAGTTAGTACAAGCATATAAGTAAAAAAAATTATATTCCTTTTATCCTAAGAGGATTAAAAGTGATATCTTAGGTCCCTCAATGATTTTTTTTGGACTTATGTGTCCGGCCCGGTCAGGACTAAATTGATGTGTTCAATTATGTTCTATGTCAGACAAATCGGAAATCAGGAAACAAACTACAGGACAATAAGTATGACTATGTTCCATGTATTTGTTCGCATGATATCTTGAAGAACAGAGGAATATATGATCCTTTATCTAAAGTACGTGTCACTGACTAGGTCAGAGTTCGACAGTGGCTTTTGAGAGCTATGATTGCTAATTGGATTTTGAAGTTACATTGTCAGTTATAGTTATTAGACTTATCCAAGTGGGAGACTGTTGGATGAGGTGTCTAAGCCAATAACTATAACTGGTATGTACTTGACCCGTTAGTAGCATGGTCCTTTTGGGTTGCCTTCACCAGAACAATTTGAAAAGATGGAATTTTGAGAAAAAGGTTATTTGTGATTTATTTATATATTATATGTATAATATATTAATTGAGAGATCATATTATTTAATTAGTATTTGTCAAGAATTAATTTAGTGATCAAAAGAGACTGATTAAATATATGGGGACTGATTAAGTAAATCAAGGGTTCTTATAGTGTGGGCCAATGATCCATGGTTGATTAGGATGGCCTAAACCAATACGATAGTCCATGGAGGTCTAACCCATGGAGCCTAATAATATGAAGGGTCATGGTGCATTAGGGTTTGCTTGGAAACCCTAGCCTTTTCACGCTATAAAAGCATCCCCCTAGCCCTAAAATCGGTTGCCCATTCATTCTAAGAGAGTAATAACCGATTTTGAGCTAACTAGTGTACTCTCTCAAGCCTCCTCTTGCATTTGGTGTTTGTAACACATTAGAGGCATCACACTTGAGGTGTTAAAGCTTTCTAAGTCCGAGAACTACAAACTACATGAAGAGGTATTCATCTAACTTGGGTTGTATGTTGTATATCCTCTATTGTATGTAGTTATGATGTATGCTTTGGAAAATTGAATTGCATGTATAATTAAAGAAAACTTAGATCCAAAGCATCTAGTGTTGCATGTGCACCATAGGAGTGTTATAGTGCTTAAAACCCAACAGTAAGAACCTGTCCAAGATGCCAATTTCGGGACGAAATTCCCTCTAACGGGGGGCTGATGTCACAACTAGAAAATTTTAGGTCAAACCAAGTCCAAAGGGTCTTGTGTATAAGTGTACCCACAATGTCTATCTATGTAACTTGATGTAATAATATAAATTGAAATCCAAGAGGTCACCACTTGTATGATTAAAGATAATATGCACTTGGAAATTCATGTTGAACTAAGCCTTGAAAAGCTCATGCAAATCAAACAAGAATAGAATAGTTTTAATACGACAGCTTGTATTTATGAAATGACCTTGAATTCTAGAGTTTAAGGCCACCATCCTTGTGAATTATGTTACCAAAAACCGAACTCACATTGCCCAGTAAACATTAAAACCGAAAACACCTCTTAGTGATCCACTAAGGACTGAAAACACACCATAAGGGTCCATTAAGGCCGAAAACACTAAGGGAAGAAACTTAAGACCGAAATAACAAAGTGAAGCCAAGCCTAAGACCGAAATCACATGTGAATTTGGTCATACTAGGCTATTTAATGGTTTTTTTGGTCTAGAGTGTGAATGAGACAAGGAAAAGTTGACTTTAGGATGTGATTTCACCCCCAATTCCAATGTGATCAAAGTAAACCACGAATTATCCTCCAAATATCCATACATTACCCTTTAGTTATTCAAGTAAACTTCACCTCAACACTGTAACAACGTAAATTTTCAAAACAAAATTTTCATTTTGAAAACCATCATTTTTCACAAAATAATATCAACATATTGTTTCAAATGTATTTATCACAAAACATCTCCCCAGAATCAAAACATAAACTCCACAAGTGTGTACGGATCATGCCGGCGCCTTCCCGGGCTCATCATTGGTACCTGAAACACATCACACAACAATTGTAAGCATAAATGCTTAGTGAGTTCCCCAAAATACCACATACAACACATACGCCACTCAAGGCTATAATATGACCCTCTGGTCGGTGTGTCTCAGCGGGACCCTCCAGTCCAGTAGCTCGTTGGACCCTCTGGTCCGGTCGTAGCTCGTTGGGCCCTCCGGCCCGGTCTGTATCGTTGGACCCTTTGGTCCGGTCTATAACAACATACAACATACACCTAGTACATAGCACAGAATATCATACATAACACATAAGACCCTCTTGTCTACACAATATACCACTCTAGGTAAGTATAGTGAGAAGACTCACCTCGATGTCTCAGTGAATATCTGTCTCGGGATAAATGTGATCTAGCCTCCGCCTAATCACACAAAGTAATACACTCATAAATACAACTGCACTCAACCCTAGAGGTCAACAAGGTCAACGGTCAACTTTGACCGGACTCGGCAAGTGCACTAGGGCGACTCGGCGAGTCTATACGTGTCCACTGACTCTCTTGGATCCTCTCTTGACACGTCGAGTACTTCTCTGACTCGACGAGTTCCACCTGGCATGAATCGCGAGGCCACCACGACTCAAATCGCCGAGTCTCAAGAACAACTCGGCGAGTTCCGGCTTGACTCAGTCCCCCTGACTATCCCTGACTCACTGAGTCGACCCCTCAACTCGACAAGACCACTCGCTGAGTGGTTACGGGCAAACTTCATGCTACTCGCCGAGTCTGTTCTTCAGACTCGGCGAGTTCATGCCATGCATAAAATCAAACTCACTTCTGAGGTCAGATCTGTTCCATACAATCATAGATCTGGCCTCCCCAAGCATGATAATCACGTAAAGTCCAAATCTTGGTGCTCAAATAACAACTATTTGCTCCTATATGATGTTTTAGCCCTATATCTCATAACCCTTGGTCAAAACTCCCATGAATTCTCAAAAAGCTTAAGGAATAAAGCTTCTCTGGACCTCTATGGATCCTATTTCAAGCCTCATCACAAATAGGGACGAAATGGACATCAAATCTAACCAACTAAGGGGTCAAGAAACCCTAAACCCCCATGTTCATCATAATAACAGAAAAGGGCGCCAAAATATACCACCAAAATGATGCTCTGAGCTCCAAATTCGAAGGATGTCCACCTCCCTTGCCTCCTCTTGGCTAGAAACTCCTTTGCCTTGCCAAACAAAGCTTCAAAGGTTAACAATGGCCTCCTTTCTCTCCCAAAACGCTCAAAATCACTTTAGGGTTTCTCTCTGGGGTTGGTGGCCGCAAATGACGGCCATAAACCCCTTTAAATAGGTCTCAAACCCTGGAAATTAGGGGTTCATTAAACATCGTGGACTCGCCGAGTCCAGACGCGAACCCACGTACAAAACCGCGATCCTACTCGGCGAGTTGAGACTCCAACTCGCCGAGTCTCCTCACATCATTCAAAAATTAAGAGAATAAAAATAATACCTGGGAATCCAGGTGTTACAATTCTCCCCCACTAGAATCAGACTTCGCCCTCGAAGTCTCACTCTGCAAATAACTCCGGATGCTGCTCACGCATCTCACGCTCCGGCTCCCAAGTTAACTCTGACCCTTTCCGATGTTGCCACTAGACCTGCACCAGTGGCACCTCTTTATTCCTCAAGACCTTGATCTTCCGATCTCTGATCGCCACTGGTCTCTCAGCATAATTCAGGCTCTCATCCACCTGAATATCTTCTAGTGGCACTACTGTCGACTCGTCGCCTACGCACTTTCGCAACTGCGACACGTGGAAAGTGTCGTGAATCTGACCCAACTCTGCTGGCAACTCCAGACGATAGGCGACCCTGCCTACCCTCGCGACCACCCTGAAAGGGCCAATATATTGGGGTCCCAACTTGCCCATCTTCCTGAATCGAATCACTCCTTTCCAAGGAGAGACCTTCAGGAGCACAAAGTCGTCGACCTGAAACTCAAGCTCGGACCGGCGTCTGTCCGCATAGATTTTCTGACGAATCTGAGCGGTCAACAACCTCTGTCTGACCTGTTGGATCTGCTCTGTCGTCTGAAGCACGATCTCGATACTACCCATCACGAGCTTCCCTACTTCTCCCCAGCAGATAGGGGTCCGACACCTCCTCCCATACAACAGCTCAAAGGGCGGCATGCCAATGCTCGAATGATGGCTGTTGTTATAAGAGAACTCCGCCAAGGGCAAATACGTGTCCCAACTTCCGCCGAAATCCAACACACATGCTCGGAGCATGTCCTCGAGCGTCTGAATCATCCGCTCACTCTGCCCGTCGGTCTGGGGGTGGTACGCAGTACTATAATGCAGTTTCGTTCCTAATTCCTCATGAAACTTCTTCCAGAATCTTGAAGTGAAACGTACATCTCGATCTGAGACAATCGAAATCGGCACTCCATGCCGTGATACCACCTCTCTCACGTACATCTCCGCCAACTTCTCCACGAAAGAGCTCTCACTGATGGCCAGGAAATGAGCACTCTTTGTCAACCTATCCACAATCACCCAAATTGCATCGACACCCCTCGCAGTTCTTGGCAATTTGGTGATGAAGTCCATGGTAATCTGTTCCCATTTCCACTCGGGAATCTCTAATGGCTGCAACTTACCATGTGGACACTGATGCTCGGCCTTAACCCTGCGACAGGTCAAGCATCTCTCTACAAACCATGCGACATCCCTCTTCATACAGGGCCACCAATAATCCTTTTTCAGGTCCAAAAACATCTTAGTGGCCCCAGGAGGGATCGAGAATTTCGATCGATGAGCCTCCTCCATCAAAATGGTACGCATCCCGCCCACGGACGGTACCCAAATCCGACCCTGAAATGTCATAAGCCCCCAGCTATCGGAAATGAACTCCGATACTAGTCTGACAACTCGTTCCCTCTTCTGGCTCTCAGGGTGCACAGCCTCAGCCTGGGCCCCTCGAATAGCATCCAAAACCGGGGTCATCACTATCAATCTCAAACATACATCACGCAATGGGGCGCTCTGCGCCCTACGACTCAGTGCATCGGCTACAACATTAGCCTTGCCCGGGTGGTACAGGATCTCACAATCATAATCCTTGACCACGTCCAACCACCTCCTCTGACGCATATTCAGGCTGGGCTGATCCATCAAATACCTCAAGCTCTTGTGGTCCGTATATACCGTACATCGAACCCCATACAGGTAGTGTCGCCAGATCTTGAGAGCGAACACTACCGCCCCCAGCTCCAAATCATGCGTGGGATATCTCGACTCGTGAGGCTTAAGCTGCCTCGATGCATATGCTATCACATGCACTCTCTGCATAAGCACCACTCCCAATTCGGATATCGATGCGTCACAATAAACCACAAAATCCTCCATCCCTTCCGAAAGGGCTAACACTGGGGCTTCACATAACTTCCTGCGAAGTGTCTCGAACGAGGTCTGCTGCTCCGGACCCCAAGAAAACGCAACACCCTTCCGGGTCAACCTGGTGAGGGGCACAGCGATCTTGGAGAAATCCTTAATAAATCTCCGATAATAGCCGGCCAATCCCAGAAAACTCCTGATCTCGGTGGGTGATCTCGGCACATCCCAACTCATAACCGCCTCAACCTTGGCCGGGTCGACTAAAATCCCCTTCTGGTTAACGAGATGCCCCAAAAACTGGACCTCTTGTAACCAGAACTCACATTTGGAGAACTTGGCATAAAGCCTCTCCGATCTCAAAACTCCGAGGATCTCCCTCAAATGCTCCTCATGCTGCTCTCTGGATCTCGAATACACCAGAATGTCGTCGATGAACACGATCACCGAGCGATCCAACATTGGTCTGCACACCCTGTTCATGAGATCCATGAACACCGTTGGTGTGTTGGTGAGTCCGAAAGGCATCACCACGATTTCGTAATGCCCATAACGAGTCCAGAAGGCTGTCTTCTGCACGTCCTCCTCTCGCACCTTCACCTGATGATACCCAGACCTCAAATCGATCTTGGAGAACCAAGATGCTCCCTGCAGCTGATCAAACAAATCATCGATCCGTGGCAACGGGTAACGGTTCTTGACCGTTAGCTTATTCAGCTCACGATAATCGATGCACATCCGAAGCGAGCCATCCTTCTTCTTGACAAAAAGGATAGGCGCTCCCCAAGGTGAACTGCTCGGCCTGATAAACCCCTTCCCCAGCAGTTCCTGAAGCTGCGAGGACAACTCCTGCATCTCCAGAGGCGCAAGGCGATACGGCACCTTAGCGATAGGCGCAGCTCCTAGAACCAACTCAATACCGAACTTTACCTGCCTCTCCGGAGGCACATCCGGCAAGTCCTCTAGAAACACATCCGGCAACTCACGCACTATCGGAACCTCATCAACTGACCTCGGTCTCTCAATATCAGCTCTCGCATCCATCACATATGCCACAAAACCCCTACATCCCCGTTGTAGACTCTGTCTCGTTCTGGCGGCCGAACAAAATGCTGACCCTGAACGTGTACCCTCACCGTACACCAAAAGAACTCCCCCACTAGGGTCTCGAATCGACACCAATTGACGCTTGCAGTCTATCACAGCTCCATAACGGCTCAGCCAATCCATACCCACTATCACACACACGTCCCCCATCGCGATCGGGACCAGATCTATCGGAAACTCCACACCGAAGATCTCAAGGACACATCCTCTAATCACATCCGAAGCATACACAGCTCGCTCATCAGCTATGGGAACTCGCAGAGGCCGATCCAATGCCTCTCGACGAGTACTAATATGCTGACTAAATGCTATGGAAACAAACGACCGACTCGCACCCGAGTCAAATAACACCAATGCAGGCACAGAATTCACAAGAAAAGTACCTACGCATATAATCATATAAGCATAAAATCTCAACTCAAATAAAAGATGAAAGGAAAATACATACCAGCCACAACATCAGGCGCTGCGCGGACCTCCTCCGCGGTCAACTGATACGCTCTCCCACGAGCCCTCGGGGCCTCGGCCTTCACCGGCCAAGTCTCGATAACCCTAGCAGCAGGCGCAGATCACTGCGTTGATCCCTATAGAAGCTGTGGGCACTCGGCCTTCCGATGGCCGGTCTGGTTGCAATGAAAGCAAACCAAAAATCCCTTGGGGCATTCCCTCGCGATATGCCCCTCCTTCCCCCACTTGTAACATACTCCAGCTCTGCAAGACCCCTCATGACTCTTACCGCACTTCCCACAAGTGCGGCCCTTCGCGCCCCCATATCTCGAATCAGCGGGTCTAGCCCGCTTGGCTGCCGGCTGAGACTGGGCCGGCCGTCGATCCATCCTCTGAGACTCGGCCTCCTCCCTGGCCTGAGTCTCCAGCTTGATCTCCCTCTTTCGGGAATCTGCCTGGAGCTCAGCAAATGTCCGGTAAGTCGAGTTCGCCATGAACTCCCGTATATCTCTCCTCATAACACCCAAATAACGGCTCATACGAGCCTGCTCCGTCGACACCTGCTCAGGGCAAAACATCGCCCTCTCATGGAACTTCCTGGTGATGACAGTCACTGAATCAGTACCCTGCTTGAGGGTCAAGAACTCCTGGATCAACCGTTTCCTCTCCACCGGGGGAACATACTCCTCTCGGAACATAGTGGTGAACCTCTCCCAGGTCACCACAGAAATCTCAGCCAAAGTAAAGTTCGCCGTCATGAACTTCCACTAATCCTTCGCTCCCAGGCGGAGCTGGTTCAAGGCGAACCGAACCCTCAAGTGCTCTGGACAAGAGCACGTATAGAAACATCCCTCAATGTCAGAGATCCACCTCATGGCGGAAATCAGGTCCTGCGTCCCATCGAACTCTGGTGGCTTCGTGTTGCTGAACTCCCGGAACAACAACGAGTCACCTCCATGAGGTCTGGCAGCAGCAACAGCAGCAGTAGCTGCAGCTGCAGCAGCCTCAGTCAACGCGGCGTACCGCTCATCAAAAGTCTCGATCAACGTGGTCTTGATGTCTCCAAACATCTCAGGAATCTCAGCCCGGATGGCAGCAGCCACCTCCTCATGAATCATCCGACGGATCTCCTCGTCGCTGACACCACTAGTCTCAGGTTTGTGTCGAGTCCCAACCATGATGTCTCTGAAATACAAAAAAAATTATAAGAGATTTGATCAAACATGCTCATACTCGATGACGCAACCCTACTTGTCCTCCGTCTTCCAACAGATTCTTACTTGAAATGCCCACTGATCCGATGTCTTCAGTAGTATGTGCCCAATACTACTGACCACACCGCACCAGCATTCACTTCAAGTCCTCCTCCTTGGATCTTGGATTACAAGTACTCTATTCTCATGAGCTCCTAACTGCTATCACTCGCTCTCAAAGCATATCAGCAGCAGAAAACTCCTAGGCTAAGGCATCACAAATCAGGGCACTCTAGTCCTAATATGTATACTTAGCCTACTCTAGCATGCATAATATAACATATCTCATAACACATAAAGTAAGGGTACTTTTGGGGAATTCGTTGCTCGGGCGCTGGCTGATCGTACACACGGCTCTGCTCTGTTTGTCTCAAAACTCTTATACATTTTCAAAAAATTTATTTTATTATAAAAATTCTCCTCAATTCCTCAGTTTGAGTTCAGATACGCCTGAAGATGCATCCGAATCCCTCAAACCAAGGCTCTGATACCAACTTGTAACAACGTAAATTTTCAAAACAAATTTTTCATTTTCAAAACAATCATTTTTCACAAAATAACATCAACATATTGTTTCAAATGTATTTATCACAAGACATCTCCCCAGAATCAAAACATAAACTCCACAAGTGTGTACGGATCATGCCGGCGCCTTCCCGCGCTCATCACTGGTACCTAAAACACATCACACAACAACTGTAAGCATAAATGATTAGTGAGTTCCCCAAAATACCACATACAACACATACGCCACTCAAGGCTATAATACGACCCTCCGGTCGGTGTGTCTCAGCGGGACCCTCCAGTCCCATAGCTCGTTGGACCCTCTGGTCCGGTCATAGCTCGTTGGGCCCTCCGGCCCGGTCTGTATCGTTGGACCCTTCGGTCTGGTCTATAACAACATACAACATACACATAGTACATAGCACAGAATCTCATACATAACACATAAGACCCTCTGGTCTACACAATATACCACTCTAGGTAAGTATAGTGAGAAGACTCACCTCGATGTCTCGGTGAATATCTGTCTCGGGATAAATGTGATCTAGCCTCCGCCTAATCACACAAAGTAATACACTCATAAATACAACTGCACTCAACCCTAGAGGTCAACAAGGTCAACGGTCAACTTTGACCGGACTCGGCGAGTGCACTAGGGCGACTAGGCGAGTCTATACGTGTCCAATGACTCTCTTGCATCCTCTCTTGACACGCAGAGTACTTCTCTGACTCGACGAGTTCCACCTGGCATGAATCACGGGGCCACCACGACTCAACTCGCCGAGTCTCAAGAACAACTCAGCGAGTTCCGGGTTGACTCAGTCCCCCTGACTCTCCTTGACTCACTAAGTCGACCCCTCAACTCGACAAGACCACTCGCTGAGTGGTTACGGGCAAACTTCATGCTACTCGCCGAGTCTGTTCTTCAGACTCGGCGAGTTCATGCCATGCATAAACTCAAACTCACTTCTGAGGTCAGATCTATTCCATACAATCATAGATCTGGCCTCCCCAAGCATGATAATCATGTAAAGTCCAAATCTTGGTGCTCAAATAACAACTATTTGCTCCTATATGATGTTTTAGCCCTATATCTCATAACCCTTGGTCAAAACTCCCATGAATCCTCAAAAAGCTTAAGGAATAAAGCTTCTCTGGACCTCTATGGATCCCATTTCAAGCCTCATCACAAATAGGGACGAAATGGACATCAAATATAACCAACAAAGGGGTCAAGAAACACTAAACCCCCATGTTCATCATAATAACAGAAAAGGGCGCCAAAATATACCTCCAAAATGATGCTCTGAGCTCCAAATTCGAAGGATGTCCACCTCCCTTGCCTCCTCTTGGCTAGAAACTCCTTTGCCTTGCCAAACAAAGCTTCAAAGGTTAACAATGGCCTCCTCTCTCTCCCAAAACGCTCAAAATCACTTTAGGGTTTCTCTCTGGGGTTGGTGGCCGCAAATGACGGCCATAAGCCCCTTTAAATAGGTCTCAAACCCTGGAAATTAGGGTTTCATTAAACAGCATGGACTCGCCGAGTTCAGACGCGAACCCGCGTACAAAACCGCGATCCTACTCGGCGAGTTGAGACTCCAACTCGCCGAGTCTCCTCACATCATTCAAAAATTAAGAGAATAAAAATAATACCTGGGAATCCGGGTGTTACAAACACCATTCCTTTTCTTTAATCGAGATTAACTTCATAAAGCCTCACCATTTCTTCCTTCTACTCCCTATTAAGTTCCTCCTTCTCTCCAGAAAACTATTCCCAAGTGTCAAAGGAATTAAGACCCAAGTTCATCCATATATTTCTTTGGTAAGTTTTTTCATAATACCCTAGTGTTTATATATGATTATATGTTAGTTCCACTATTTTTACACATATAACTGTGTGTTGATATTGTTAGGATAATAATCATTCTTAGAAGTTCATCCACTCCAACCAAGTGCCAAGCTCGAAATCTTTGTCTACTTATTTCAAATCATCCACCAAACCAAACCAAGGTGAGTTCATACCCCCACATTTTCAAGCTTTTCATGTTTATTTTTTTTTTTGGGGGGGGGGGGGGGGGGGGGATACAAGTAAAACTTTGTTTATCCCACAAATAATTTCATGTTTTTTTTTCATTTTTATATTAAAGATAAAATATTATTTACATAAGTTATGGTTTATACTGGTTTTTGGTATACATATTTGTGATATACATATTGCTAAAACAAACATAATCTATGTTATAAAATCATAAGAAAAGTTCTGATTTGTAAAACTACAGGGCTTATGGGAACTTTTACTAAAAGATAGCTTTACTAGTAAAAATTGTTACATTATAGTCATTTACTAATTTAGTGGGTTTTAACCCCAAAATATTATGTTTTGATTTCATATTTTCATACTAGAATACACATTTATATTTATATAAAAGATTATATAAATAGTTACAAACAAACAAGATAAACTATAATTAGTATAGCTTGGAGGTCACAAACTACAACTTTTGAAGATACCTATAATTATTTAAAGGTATAATTATCTTATTTTGCAAGTAAAAAAGGAGTCATAGTTCACGTAAATATGTTAATTAATGCTCTTGTGAGACTTTCCTTCACCGTACCTACCTAGTGTACACCTTAAGTCCTGCTTTATAACCAGAGTCTCCTAGAGGGAGAGCGGGACCGTTGTGTATAGATCTATACGGGATTGATAACCCCACACCTCAGTTGTTCGCTACAGTTAGACCGGCATGTCTAGGGTGACAAAAGTCTACCAACTCCGACACCTGAAGAACGTCGTTCAGGCATAACAGTCATATCAAGCATGGTTATAAGAACTTACATAGGGATTAGCGAAACTACTTGGTTTACGGGAAGCTTATACTTGATTAGTTTTACAAAAAGATTTAAAACTATATACTAGTTTCAGTACAACATTCACTTACATCTTGGTCTTAGGGTTTAAGACTACAATTCACCTTTAAGAAAATATTGGTTTTTCTGGTAACATACATTATTTCTTTACAAGGAAAAGGTACAAAGGAATTACATACAATTAAAGTTCATATTTAAGAAAATATTGAATTTTCTGGAAACATACATTATTACTTTACAAAGAAATGATACAAAGGAATTACATACAATTACAGTTCATATTAAGAAAATATTGGATTTTCTGGAAATATACATTATTACCTTACAAGGGAAAGATACAAAGGAATTACATACAATTACAGTTCATATTAAAGAAAATATCAGATCTTCTGGAAGTATACGAAACCATTTTTCACAAAACAGTTACAAACCCTTTTGATAAAAAATGCTTATGAACTCACCAACTTTATAGTTGACACTTTTCAAAATCACTTGTATTCTCAGGGAACCAGTAGATAAGTATTCAACCCTTCTTGAGGGTCGGCGTCGTCGTTTCCGTTTTCCACTTTTCAGTTATTCGTATTTAACTTTTGAACAACAAAGTATTGTAAACAATGTAAACTTGTATTATGAATGTATGAATGTTTGGGTTGCTATGTTTCATTACTATTCAATTGTTATGATATTGTACATGAAGTCACTCCGTCCGCCCCAAAAGTAGATTGCTATAATTGGGAAGAAAAGTTAAAGCTTAAAGTTTTAACAGGAAAATATTGAAACTACACTATTGTAATAGAAAGAAATAAAAGTACGATGTTATAATATTTAAATAAATAAAAGAATGTTGCATTTTTTCTAGTATTTAGTCCTAGTTAAGAAGATTTAATTACCATTGTTAAAGCCTTGATTTCAAGGTGAAAGATACATGGATAGCACCCTAAGAATAGGGAGGCATGACAAAGGTAACATCATATCGGAGAGATCAAAGGAAACTAATCTCTAAGTCTTCGTTTCATATTTCTGTCACAACTAGAAAAAATACTTTTAATGACAGACGGATTATAACGCACTATAATTTTATCACAACCAAAAAAAAGAGTCTGTTATAAAATTGTTATATTTTATAGAATACTAATGATTTATAAAAGAAAAAGTTGATTGTCATAAATTTATAGCATATTTTGTGAAATTTAAGTAACTTATTATAGTGTCTAAAAAAACAAGCGCTAAATTTTAATGTTGGCCATCTTATTAAGAAAAAGGACATCGAATCATATTCCCAAGCTTTTACAGAGACCACGAATAGCGATTAGCGTTACTCCTTCACTCCATCGTTGTCTTGCTTAGATGTCCTAACAGAGTCGGATTAGGGTTACTACACCGCCTCGCCATTTCGTTGTCAGCCACACCGTCACAAAATTGACAGGTGAATTAGGGTTTCTAGGGTTTTTGATGTCATTACTCCACCAGTGTTGTGCTCACGGGGCCTTACAAAGTTGACTCCACAACTCTCCGCCTCACTATTGTCACCGTCGGTCAAACCCTCACGAAATCGACAGGCGATTGAGGGATTGACTATGGAATTAAGGAAAGGTCAAGGTACATAATTGTCAAATTTGTTGCTCTTGTTAAATTTGTTCAAAACACACATCATGTAAAAATGTTTATTTAGTGTTCAAGGAAAGGGCTTACCAAATGATTTAAGAATGTTTTTTAAATAATTATAGATGCATATCCTAATAATGAATTTGACGATGATGATCTCATTAATATCATCGAAATCAGTGCTCCTAATATTTTATCACTGACAATCAAAGGTGATATCTGGTTGTTAAAACTTTTGTTGGTAAATGTGTTTTCTTTAGTTGAAGCTAACTTATATTATACATTCATGGGGCATTGGGATGCAACACTTGAAGAAGCCGAAGAAGAAATGCTTGAAACATTAATACTAAACCTTCACCATGTTAAGGAGCTTAAAATTGGGTCCTTTAGTACTAAGATAAAATTTATTTTGCTTTGAAAGTTTATGTCTTTGTAAAATTCATACGATCATTAGCTTTTGTAGTACTTCATTGATTATCTTTGATAAACTTGTTTAATTTGAATGTTTGGTTAAGAATGATTATGATTATGATTTTTTGATTGTTTAGGGTCGAAAGAATGGAGAAACATGTAAGTAGTTGTTGAATAGAGAACTTACTTTTGAAATAAATATAAAATTACCTAACTATCCCTAACTTTGATCAACTGGTTATCTGTTCTGTTTCAAGTCACAATAATCACTATCCAAATGCACATCCATTTTGTTTCCTCAATTTGATGTGTATGGAGCATGAATGTCTTTGGTTCTTCTGTTCTCAGATGTCTCTGTTTCTACAGCATGTCATTGAAAGTTGTATTTTCTTTTGTGTTATTCATAATTATTGCATTGTTGCATTACATGGTTATGTTTGTTTTTTTCTTATCACCTATTTTGTTGTGTTGGTAGGTTGTGTCTCGTTTGGAAGCATTCTTAAATGATTTAAGAATGCTTAAACGTGATGTATCTGTCTATTTCAGACCATCAATCAACAATTAAATGGTAATTGTTATTATAAATATTTACAACTATGGATATGCATCTATAATCATTAACATTGGTAAGAAAAGTGAAGTGAATTGATGAGTAGTTTTTGTAGTATGCATATGTAGTTCATAGAGGATTTCTTTTTCTTTTTTTAATTTTAGAAAGTTGGTTGTTTTGTTTACCGAATGAACTGTTTGAATAAGTATAAATGATACTTTTACCTTTATTTTTTTAATTTCCGATTCTATTACAAGGTTATGGCATGAGGTTGCTGAAGCTGAGAAAGGTTCGTCAAATGAACTCAAAAGTGAATGACTGTTGTGCCTATGATGGGCTCATATGATATAGCCATGCTTGATGGTGAAAATAGATATTTAATATTTTTTAGTTTTAATAAATCCTTTTGACTTGGGAAACAAAAAGTTTAATCAATTCTTACTATAACTTTAGTCGGTTTCACCCTGAATGCAAGAAATAACAATGTACTTTTTATCTATCGCATTTAGGGTTTTTTTTATAAAATTTGTAAGTGGAAGTAAGTTGCTATTTTTTGCATTTAGGACTTTTTGGTTTAAATGCAAGAAATAGCAACATACTCTCATTGATTTGACTTAGAAAACAAAGGTTTTAGTGAACAAGTGTTTTTAGAATGCCATCAAAGGTAAGGAGAATAAAGACTTTTATATGTTGAAATACTTTCTCTTGATGCCCACATAAAGATCCTCTTGATGACCTTAAAGGAAAATCATGTTTTGAGTTTGTATGAAATTGGGCTCGAAAAAATAATATTTTGGGAAAGATTTTGTCTTTATTCTTGTAAATTACAAGTAAGATAGAAATTAGTTTGCTTTCTAGACATTTAATTTGAGAAGTTGACAATGTTGTATGTTGTGTAACAACTATCAATCATTTCTCTTTGATACCTTCATGTGTATTATGAGGCATGGCCATGCCTTTATAAAATGTTATAATCTGGTTTACTATTGAAGATGATGTAACCCAGTTGATTAAATTGTCATGTGTTCTGCATATGGATCCTATAAGGTCTTATGAAAAGGTAGTATTTTTAATTATATATTGGTTATATAAACATTTTATTATATTTTTGAATTATAAAACATTAAATATGTAACTCTAGCTATCTGAAGGAATAGTGGAGAGGGAGGCAGCAAGAGACATCTGAATGTATCTGAATTTATGTCTTCAAGATTCGATAATCTATGTTTTATTTCACATGAGGTATTATCTGGATTAATGTTCAAAAATGTTTTAGAAATGAAAAGGAAAAGCAAACGAGGGAAAGTTGTGAAAAGTTAGGACTCAATTAGGAAAGCCTCATTTACATGACTAACTATATTAATCTGTTCTTTATGTATTAACTCAAAAAGAAATACAAAATTGATTGTTATTTACTTTACTATTACTCTATTAGTATTAAAAACTGAGTTTTTTTTTTGTAGTTACCACAACAGCCAAATTCATTCAACTCATGTTTATTCTTGCTCCATTATATAGAACTTTGTAAGTAAAAATGTTTTCAAATTGAATTCACATATAGTTGATACAAAATTTTCAAGGGAAATATCCTCAAAATTCCAATCTGAACATGGTTTTTTTGATGAGTTTGAGTGATCTTTGCAGGTAAATATTATACATGCTTCTGTTCTCATCAATATAGGCAATGTACTTTGCTTTTTTTTACCGTTAACAGCATACTTACATATCTTTACCCATATTACAATCTTACTAATAATAGCCACATACTTGCTTTTTCTTTACACCTAATGTCAATGTGCTTATAGTACTTTACTTATAATAGCAACATACTTACATTTCTTACATATTATATCAATGTGATAGTCTAATAAGGCTTTGATGGTTATTTCAAGTTTTGCAGCTCGTTTGAATACAGGGGAGATAGTAGTTGTAAAGGTACAAAGACCTAGTATGTCACTTTCTTTAACTCTTGATGCCTTGTTATTTAACATGATTGGGGGCCAATTAAAGTGATTTGCCAAAGCAATGAAGGGTATAAAAGTAGCAGTTAATGACACAGTGAGTCTTCTAGGCTCTAGCAAAAATAATTAATTAATTAAAAATAACAGGAATTTTTCAAAAATGAATTACCCAAGATTATGATTGAATAGGTTAGGCAAATGTTTGAAGAAATTGATTACTAAGTTACTGTTATTATTGACCTTCATTGTTAACCTTGTAAATGACTGAAAAAGAATCTTTTTTTTTTTGCATGATTGTTACATCCCAAGAGGTAGAAACTTCTCTAAAGGAAAGATGGGTTAAAGTTCCAAAAAAATATTGGAACTTTACCCGAAAAGTTGTGCTTACAATGGAATGGAGTGATGATATTAAGCTTAATAATTAAGTTACATTAAAGACATTTGATGTAACCGGAAAAGAACTAATAGATAAGGTATGATAGACTGATAGTATTTGACAATTATTTTTTGATGAATTTTGAACACATTTGAATTTGACACTATTTTTGTGTAATCAATTGCTTTTTTTGTATATGCATGATGTTTTATGTTTCATTATTAGACATTAAATGTGTATTTTAGTTTCAATCAATTTTGGTACAAATTTACAATATATATATATATATATATATATATATATATATATATATATATATATATTAAAAATGTAAAAGCATGACATACAATGTATGTCATAAATCTGTCAAAAATCATGACGTACAAAATATTTGTCGTAATTTTAAGTCGTAAATGTCTGTCATTTGAAGCGGGATCTTTTCCACCGGGTTTCAACACCATTTACGGTGTGGGTTCGACATTGCATGAGGTGGAAGAGTTGATTGTGCTTACAGGTTGCTCGGCTGCTCCGATGTCATTTTCTTACCTTGGGGTGCCAATAGGAAAAAAACATGGGGCATATTGGTAATTGGGAGGTAGCTATTCAGAAATTCATGAAACGATTTGGAAAGTTAAATTACTTTTTGTGGGTGGAAGGCTGACTTTGATTAGGTCGATGATGGGTAGCCTCAAAATATATTATATGTCTCTTTGTAAGATGTATGTAGCAGTTGGTAATTTATTAGAAATGTTGAAATCGAGCTCTTTTTTGGGGTGGAAATGAAGCAGAAAGGAAAATACATTGGATTATGTGGGAAATTGCTTTAAACTCTAATGAAAAACGTGGTTTGGTTATTGGAAGCTTAAAGGCTCTTAATGGAGCCTTACTAAAAAAGTGGAGTTGGCGTTTTTATACTGGTCAAAACCCTATGTGGGTTAAGGTTATAAAGAGTACTCATGGGGTTCATGGAGGTCTAGGACTCAATACTCCTAAACCAAAAGGTGGTGGTGGTGTTTGGTCTTCAATAGTAAAAGGTTTAAATGAATTACATGAAAAATATGTTCTACCCCTCATTCTCTGTTACGAAAAAGAATTAGGAGTGGGGTGATACTCATTTCTAGAATGAGGTTTGGGTGGGAGAGGAAAGACTAAGGGATCGCTTTCCTAGACTTTTCACGCTAGAAACAAATAAAAATTTGCTTCATTGCGGATAGATGGTGAGATGGAGATTGGATGTGGGAGTGGAGTCGAGAGATTAGAGGAGCGGGGTCACAACAAATAAATTTGAGGTGATGATTCAGATGCTTAGTCAAGTTCATCTTATTGACCGTGTGGATAGATGGAGGTGGAACCTTGACGCAGATGGGTTATTTTCGGTCAACTATACAAGACGACATATAAATGATATCATTCTTCCTGGAGGTTTATTTCCCACTCGATGGTGTTTGTCCCCATCAAGGTAAATGTTCTTCTTTGGCGAGTTGTTTACAATAAGCTTCCTACTAGACAAAATTTGGTTGATAGAAATGTCGATATTCCCTCGTTTTTATGCCAATCATGTTCTTTGGAGGTTGAAGATTGTAAGCATGTTTTCGTTGACTGTGAGGTGGCAAGTCAGGTTTGGATTAAGGTCGTCAAGTGGTTGGATCTTCCATTTCCTTTAATCATTAATGTGACAGAGCTTCTTTATTGGGTGGATACCGTCTCTTTACCAGATTTGAAAAAGAAGGTGTTGGAAGTTATTGTCTTGACCACAATATGGATGATTTTGCAGTACAGGAACAATGTGTTTCGGTCTCCAGCTATGAAAAGGAGTGGTATTTTTGAAAGTATTCGCATTCATTCTTTTAATTGGTTTATTAATAGATGTAATAAGAGTAGTATCACTTGGATTTTATGGTTACAAAACTCATTGATCCAAGACTTTGTGTAATTTTATTCTAGCTCTTGTTAGTGGCGTTTATATAATTCAGCTGTTTAAAAAAAAGAATGAAATATTTGGTAGGAAGGATAAAAAATACATCATTTGCGTGTTTTTTGACGAACCAGCCAAATGAATCATTAGATAATATAAAAATAACAAGATTTGCAAAAAACAATCCCCAAAAAAAACATCATCGGTCCAATTTTTTACCTAATCAAATTTTGATTCACTTTTTGGACAACTTTAATAAATCATCACAAAAATGAATCATCGATGACTTTTTTTTTTAGTTTTTTTGCAATTCATATTATTTTTGTGTTATCTAATGATTCATTTTGATGATTCGTCAAAAATCATGCAAATAATACATTTCTTACCATTCCTACCAAATATTTTTTTTACGGGATCTACATCAATTAAATTAAAAACGTTTCATGAAAGAGGAGAAAAAGCGGTGGTTATTAAATAGTTATCCGAAGCATCAACAATACTTCAATGGTAAAAAAGAAGTGATTGGCGACGGAGAAAAGCTCCACACATAGCATTATTATTATTATTATTATTATTATTATTATTATTATTATTATTATTATTTAACGGCATCACACATATATAGCATTATTTGACTTGCAGAATGTGCGTCGGACGTCCCATATAAATACAGAAAACATTTATTAAATAATTACACATTTACACATCCCTTAGTGGAAGATCTAAATGGTGGAGATCCTATAAATTACAAAGACAATAGATATTCCCACATAGTGGCTCAAATACTATACTTATATCTTTTTTTTTAATGATTATGGGTATGTTCGGCACACACACAGTTTTTGGGAGCTTCTAGCTAAACGCTAGTTAAAAAAAAAATCTCGTTCGGCAACAGGGGCAATTAGCTTTTAGCCTAAACGAAAAGCTCCAAAATCAAAATTATCGGCTACCAGTTACTCGCTAACTGCTAACTGTTATCAGTTAGTTTTGCCGAACATGCTCTATATTTATTACAAAAGCGTAAACATAAAATCCCACATGATAGCTCAAATACTCTATACCTTTTTTTAATTTTTTTTTTAATACACTAAGCGGGACCCTACTCTAATCACCCCTCGATATATATACCTAAATGTTGGTCTTACATGGAATTCTCATCAAAACAAACCTTGATCATTACTCACAAACAACTTAACATGTCAAGACTGTCCACTGAGCTCTTTGAGAATGAAATGAAGCATTTTATTTCAAGAAAACTTCTACTTGACACGTACTCATACCAACGACCAGCGGCTGCTGTGAGAGCTCCATCACCGTCAAGCCCACATACAGAACATAACAACTTTCATGCGAATGTGGTGATGGTGCTGTCAGTGCTGCTATGCGCTCTGATTTGTTCACTTGCGTTGAACTCCATTATCAGGTGCGTATTAAGATGCACAGGCTTATTTAGATCAGAAAGCAGCGGTGGCCAGGAAAGTATTTTAGTTAAAGCCAACACTGGAATCAAGAAGAAAGCATTAAAGAGTTTCCCAACAGTCAGCTATTGGGAAGGACTGAAGCTACCAGGATTGGACAAGGAATGTGTGATATGCTTGGGTGATTTTTCAACAGGAGAGCTAGTAAAAATACTGCCCAAGTGTAACCATGGATTTCATGTGCGTTGCATCGATAAATGGCTGAGTTCACATTCATCTTGTCCAACTTGCAGGCACTCCTTAACTGAAACATGTCAAAAGATAGTCACAGGTGGGAACTGTAGCATCATTATATCTTCGCAACCCCAAGAGGAAGGTCCAAGAAATATTACTACTCTGACCATATTGCCTCTACCACATGAAGGTCTTGTAACAAATTATGAGACTTAACTAGCTTCTTCATAAAATGAACAAATCAAATGTAATTACTGTAATACTCATACGTAGATTGGTAGGAATTGTCCATTGTGTAATTTAAAGTATTATTGACACCAAAAGTTCTTTCCCTAGAATAAATTACATGTGATGTTGCAACTTTGCAATTGTTTTACAAATAATTTTTTACTAAATACATCAGCAGTTTACAATTAGCTAGCATTTTACTCTAATATATTTTTTTATATTTAAAAGTATATTAACACTTGTATTAAAATAAAAGCGTACTGTTAATAAAGAGTTAACAAATAATATAATTTGAATATCATAAATTTTCTCCATAAAATTGCATAATACGCAAATTCGGGTGGTGGTATAATGTCTAAGTAGAGTTGCACAAACCCGACTGTTTTTCAAAATAATAATAATAATAATAAACAGGTTTTTTTATATTACAAGTTGTCATATATGTGGTTAGGATTTAACACAACCGTTGGTTAGGAATCAGTTACCAGAAAAATGGCGGACCAACTTATTTGCTCGGGTTTTAAGCGATTCTTAATAAAATCGATTTTGTTTCGGAAAAAGAAAAAAAAAACGGTTTTCGGGTTCAGTCCATTCGACTTGACTTTCTTATGAAAAACAGGTCATGGTACCGTTAATGTAGCCGTTCGAAGGCTCAAAATTACCATTTTGCCCCTCTAATGTTACTATGAATAGGTATTGGTTCAATTGGTTTCAATACACCACAAAAAATGCATTTTGTTCTCATAGTTATTATTATTATTATTATTATTATTATTATTATTATTATTATTATATTGACAGTTTTCTTTTCTTTGAATTCGTAACTCCAAATTACATCCTAAAGATCGTGATTATAAGACGGTGAAAGAAGTCAATATCGATAAAAAAAAAAAAAATCTTGTAACATGCACTCCATCTTTTATACATTTTTAAAAGCCTCAAAAAGTGTCATCATTAGTACCAGTGTCCTTGTTTTTATAAAATTTGGTACCAACAAATTTTTTTGACTTAAATTTACAAAGAAGGTTACAACCAACATCTAAAATTATAGTAAAATATATTATAATTACAAATCATAAGGTCATATACGTAGTTTTTTAATTTACACTTTTTTTGTTTCCAAGAGTCCGTCGTCAACAAAGTGCAAGAAGTCCACATAAACGAACGATGTGTAACGCTCGCAGATTTGGGCTAAACAAATAAGAGATAAAATATTTTTTTGATAGAAGAATATTTAGGATAAGTAATCCTAACCAAAGTTATAATATATCTGACAAAGATTATGTACATATAACACTACTAAAAAAAATACTTTTAATGAGAGACGAATTATGACGCGCTATAATTTTATCACAGCCAAAAAAAGAGTCTGTCATAAAGTGATGTTATATTTTATAGAATATTAATGATTTATAAAAGAAAAGGTTGATTGTCATAAATTTATAGCGTATTTTGTGAAATTTTACTAAGTAACTTATTATAGAGTCAAAAAAAACAGACACTAAATTGTAATGTTGGCCATCTTATTAAGAAAAAGGACATCGACTCATATTCCCAATTTGCATATCGATATCCCTTACACCTTTTTTCAAAATCAAAACACTCACGTGCACTCAAGCTCTTACAGAGCCCACGGACAACGATTAGGGTTACTCCTTCACTCCATCGTTGTCTTGCTTACATGTCCTACCAGAGTTGGCTTAAGGTTACTGCACCACCTCGCCATTTTCGTTGTCAGCCACATTGTTACAAAATTGACAGGCGATTTAGGGTTTCTAGGGTTTCTGATGTCATTACTCCACCAGTGTTGTGCTCATGGGGCCTCACAAAGTTGACTCCACAACTCTCCGCCTCACTATTGTCGCCGCCGGTCACACCCTCACGAAATCGACCGGCGATTTAGGGGTTGACTATGGAATTAAGGAAAGGTCAAGGTACATAATTGTTCAATTTGTTCAAAACACACATCGTGTAAGAATGTTTATTTAGTGTTCAAGAAAAGGGCTTACCAAATGATTTAAGAATGTTTTTTAAATGATTATAGATGCATATCCTAATAATGAAGTTGATGATGATGATGATCTCATTAATATCATTGGAATCAGTGCTCCTAATATTTTATCACTGACAATCAAAGGTGATGTCTAGTTGTTGAAACTTTTGTTGGTAAATGTGTCTTCTTTAGTTGAAGCTAACTTATATTATACATTCATGGGGCATTGGGATGCAACACTTGAAGAAACCGAAGAAGAAATGCTTGAAACATTAATACTAAACCCTCACCATGTTAAGGAGCTTAAAATTGGGTCCTTTGTACTAAGATAAAAAAAAATTTCCTTTGAAAGTTTATGTCTTTGTAAAATTCATACGGTCATTAGCTTTTGTAGTACTTCATTGATTATATTTTATAAACTTGTTTAATTTGAATGGTTGGTTAAGAATGATTATGATTATAATTTTTTGATTGTTTAGGGTCGAAAGAATGGAGAAACATGTAAGTAGTTGTTGAATAGAGAACTTACTTTTGAAATAAATATAAAATTACCTAACTATCCCTAACTTTGATCAACTGGTTATCTGTTCTGTTTCAAGTCACTATAATCACTATCCAAATACGCATCCATTTTGTTTCCTCAATTTGATGTATATGGAGCATGAATGTCTTTGGTTCTTCTGTTCTCGGATGTCTTTATTTCTACAGCATGTCATTGCAAGTTGTATTTTCGTTTGTGTTATTCATAATTATTGCATCGTTGCATTACATGCATGGTTCTGTTTCTTTTTTTCTTCTCACGTATATTGTTGTGTTGGTAGGTTGTGTCTCGTTTGGAAGCATTCTTAAATGATTTAAGAATGCTTAAATGTGATGTATCTTGTCTGTTTTAGACCATCAATCAACAATTAAATGATTATTTTTATTATAAATATTTACAACTATAGATATGCATTTATAATCATTAACGTTGGTAAGAAAAGTGAAATGAATTGATGAGTAGTTTTTGTAGTATGCATATGTAGTTCATAGAGGATTTCTTTTTTTTTTTTAATTTTAGAAAGTTGGCTGTTTTTTTTTTACTGAATGAACTGCTTGAATGAGTGTAAATGATACTTTTACCTTTATTTTTTTAATTTCCGATTCTAAAGGTTGTGGCATGAGGTTATTAGAAGCTGAGAAAGGTTCTTCAAATGAACTCAAAAGTTAGTGGCTGTTGTGCTTATCATGGGCTCTTATGATATAGCCATGCGCGATGGTGAAAATATAAATTTAATATTTTTTTAGTTTTATTAAATCCTTTTAACTTGGGAAACAAAAGGTTTAATCAATTCTTACTATAACTTTAGTCGGTTTCACCCTGAATGCAAGAAATAACAATGTACTTCTTATTTATCGCATTTAGGTTTTTTTATAAAATTTGTAAGTGGAAGTAAATTGCTATTTTTTGCATTTAGGAATTTTTTGTTCAAATGCAAGAAATAGCAACATACTCTCATTGATTTGACTTAGTAAACAAAAGTTTTAGTGAACCGGTGTTTTTAGAATGCCATCAAAGGTAAGAAGAATAAAGACTTTTATATGTTGAAATACTTTCTCTTGATGCCCACATAAAGATCTTCTTGATGACCTTGAAGGGAAAGCATGTTTTCAGTTTGTATGAAAGTGGACTCGAAAAAATAATATTTTGGGGAAGATGTCTTTATTCATGTAAATTACAAGTAAGATGGAAATTAGTTTGCTTTTGTCACACCCCAAAACCGGAACGGTGGAAACGTTCGGGGGTGGAGGACGTCATGTCAAGTATCACGAGATATGTATATGGTAAGCAAGTAATGAACAACCATTTCATTTAGAAAGAAAGTGTTTACAATGTATGTGTTCACAAAACATAGAAGTCATAAACAAATAACAAAACAAGACTTGAAGCTATAATGCTCCATCTTCTGAAGTCCCAACACGAGCACCTGTCTATTAGTCTCCTGAGAATACAAGTTATTTGAAAGAGTTTATCAGCAATTAAGCTGGTGAGTTCATAAGATTTTAGTGATGTGAGTAAGCTATAAAAAATGTGATTGAAAATGTATATGTAAAGTGTTGTAAGCTGTAAGGTGTTGTTTTGTAAAGTTTTCCTGTTCCTCTAGAAAATCATATATTTCCTACTTAAAATGGGAGTTGAGTAAAATGACACTACAAGCCTTTCTATGCGTAATAAGTGGGTACAAGTTATATATACTTGGAGTAAACAAACAATCGATTGTGCGCATCTGCCCTCAGCCCACAACCCGACGGGGTACAGTAAGTAAGGCGGATAGCACACATTCCATTGGTTGTTAGATCGTTGTCATATCTAACCTCGGTGTAATCACTTGTTACTCATGGAGTTATTTGTAATGGTTCCTTTATATCTAATAGAGAGTTCCTTTTAAGACAACCTATATTTCTTATAGTAAAATATTGATTATGGTGATTACTTTTATAATAGCTTTGTTTATACTGCTATATATAATTTGATATCGGGTAGATAGTAGATTGGGTGACCTCGGTGTAAACCCACATCCAACGGGAATAAGACGTACAGCGAAGAGCATACATCCTACTAGCTATCGGATACTAGTTTTATATATAAACATGGTGTATAAACTAAGGTATTATAAAGTTAACTCACTTAAAGTCTTTAAAACTGTACTGGCTTAATAAAATGGATTAAGCCCTTAACTGCGAAATCGCTAGTTTTGTATACCAAAAGTACTGACTTTGAAACGAAGGTTTTATACTAGAAAAAAACTGTGCATTGACCTTGTGTCTTATAACCTGATCCATACCTGGTACCTTTATGATGACTTAATGTATACTAAGCATAAATATATATAGATTCGGGTAGATAATAGATTGGGTGACCTCGGTGTCAACCCACATCCAACAGGAACAGGACGTACAGCGAAGAGCACACATCCTATTAGTTGTCGGAATCTACTTAGCATATATGTATCCTATACTGTATATATTAAAGAATCATAAAGTTAGCATCGTGGTCCTAACTTAAAAGTAGCATTCTACCAAGACTCGACTGTTTTGAAAGCAGTCTTCTACCAAGACTCTATTGTTATGAAAGCAGTCTTCTACCAAGACTCTACTGTTCCTTTGTCAACTGAAAAGTACGTTCTACCTAGTTTATAACCTATCTCAAATAGAGAATAGATTAACCTTCAAGTGTTACCGACACTTTATGAAAGTAATGGGAGAAATGAGTACCCTGATGTCGTTTATAAGGACATACGGAGGTACTATCAACCTAAAAACATATTTGTTTTATTACGGTCATAATGTGAAGGCTGGAACCCTTACTAACCGCTCTCATGTATGGAGATTGAGGGAACCAAACGCGACCCGAGCAAATCCATGCAAGCCGTGTAATTCACATTAAAGTTAGATCATGTCTGCGTGCTGTCATGCTATAGCAAATTAATTTGTTAGTTATGTCCTGTTCCGTTCTGTTCTGTTCTGATATTGACTCTTTGTGTGCTTCATTGTACTAGAAGTAATGAATAGAATTCTCTTAAACTATACCTATAATTTGTATAAATGTATCACCATGCTATTAAGTATTTTGATTTAAGTTCTAATGCTCTAACTGGACTGTTATTGAAAAGACTCATTTATCTACAAAGTTATGCTTATACTTTAAAATGGAGTTTTGTATAACTATAATGTAACATAACCTTTAGAAGAGTTTTGAAATGTTTTAACAACTTATAAATAACATAAGTAACATTTTGAAAGATGTTTATAACAAACATTTACATAATTATCATTGTGTTCAACTTGTATTCCCCCCCTTAAACAATTAAAATAGTTAAAAGATTCATTACGGGGTATGAACTCACCTGATGTGGGTGATTCAAACGGGGTATGCGCGTACGGATGAGAAGTTCCACGAATGAAGTCCCGAGACACAGTAAGTCCTAAATGATATATAAGGACACATATTGACATGAATATAGTGTTTATACACAACTATATGAAAGATAACACCTTCCGGGACTAGGAAACACCTTGGCTAGGTGTTAGAATCACATGTGATTCAACAAAGGGAAGTGAAATGGCACTAAATGGTGTTTACGGTTTCAGAAACAACTCCACTTGAGTTTACGGTGGTAAACCCATGAGTTTACGGTCGTAAACTCATGGTACCTTGACCATGTGGTGGTTTGAAGTCCTAGAAGTCCTTTTGAAGCATCCTAACTTCAAGTTTTAGCCTTAGGAAGTGATTAGGGCAACATATCACCCCTTTATAGGGTTTACGGTTTTTGGACCATATGACTTTGAGTTTACGGTAGTAAACTCAAATGGTTTATGGTCAAATGAAGTTTTCAAGTCCTAAACACTTCTAGGTAAAGATCTAGGCTAGTTTCAAAGCTTAAGGAATGAGTTTGGGGCATCAAAACATGTCTAAGAGGGGTTTACAATTTTGGGAGATCCCCAAACTGTAAACTCATATATATGGGACATTTTTGAGGTTTTCATGTGCTAAACACATCCAAGGAAGGTTCCATGTCTGCTTCTAAGGTTTGGCTAGAGTTTAGGGGCACTTTGGCACACTTAAAGCACTCTTTTTAGGGTTTACGGTCCAAGGAGATTCTTGGACTGTAAACACCTCATCCTTGTGATATTTGGCTGTTTTCTTGAGGCTCTTATGGTTTAAACATGTTAGGGGTTGTTGCTATACTTGTTCCCAAGGTCTAAAGGGACAAAAGGCACATTTAAGCCTTACTTTTAGTGTTCACGGTCCAAGAAGATCTTGGGCTGTGAACACTTTGTTCTTGGGGAAACTTGATGATTTCTTGATGTTTAACACTTGATCTAATGATAATAGGGCTAGAAACACTTACTAGTTGAAGATCTTGAAGAAAACGGGATGCTACTTGAGAGAGAGGTGGCTCTAGTCTTTGGAAATGTGAAAAGGTGATTAAAATAACTAAGTCACACTTATATAGCCTTTTGGGTTTACGGTCCCAATACCATTCTGGACCGTAAACTCAAAACTCTTGACGTTTTGGGCATGTTTTGCTACTTAGTACACCCTAGGGTATCCACTCTCCTAATATCTCTTGAAGCACTAACTTTAAACCACTCAAACTTATTCCAAAAAGTTTGAAAGTTAGCAGAAATAGTTTTAATTCATATTGAAGTGAATGGTTGAACAGAATGGAAAGTTTTGGGTTGTCACAGCTTTCTAGACATTTAATTTGAGAAGTTGACAATGTTGTATGTTGTGTAACAACTATCTATCATTTCTCTTTGATACCTTCATGTGTATTATGGGATGTGATCATACCTTTATAAAATTTTATAATTTGGTTTATAGGTGAAGAAGATGTAACCCAGTTGATTAAATTAACATGTGTTTTGTATATGGATCCTATAAAGGTCTTATGAAAATGTAACATTTTTAACTATATATTGGTTATATAAAAATTTTATTATATTTTTGAATTATAAAACATTATATATGTAACTCTAGCTATCTGAAGGAAGAGTGGAAAGGGAGGTAGCAAGAGACATCTGAATGCATCTGAATTTTTGTCTTCAAGATTCGATAATCTATGCTTTGTTTCACATGAGGTATTATCTGAATTAATGTTCAAAAATGTTTGAGAAATGAAAAGGAAAAGCAAATGAGGGAAAGTTGTGAAAAGTTAGGACTTAATTGGGAAAGCCTCACTTACATGAGTAATTGTATTAAACTGTTCTTTATGTATTAACTCAAAAAGAAACACAAAACTTATTACTATTAATCTATTAGTATTAAAGTTGAAGTCTCGAAGAAATCCGGGGAAGAAGTTTAAGAAGGTTCGGGAGCTACCCCAGTAGTAATAGGAGTTGTCGCAGAAAGTCTTTCTCTTTCGTAAGAGCGCTATAAAGACTATTAGTACCTATCATAGACTTGACTCATTTTATGGGCAACTGAGTTTTTTATTGTATTTGCAGTTACCATAACAGCCAAATTCATTCAACTAATGTTTATTCTTGCTCCATTATGTAGAACTTTGTAAGTAAAAATGTTTCGAAATTGACTTCACATATAGTTAATAAACAATTTTCAAGGGAAATATCCACAAAATTCCAATGTGAACACGGTTTTTTTGATGTGTTTGAGTGATCTTGGCAAGTAAATAGTATACATGCTTTTGTTCTCCTCAATTTGGGTACTCGTTTGCATTTCAGCACGACTTTTCACCCGCATACTAATGGTGAGAGTGAGCGAACTATCCAGACATTGGAGGATATGTTGCGGGCGTGCGTTCTGGATTTTGGTGGCAGTTGAGATACCTACCTTCCGTTAGCGGAATTTTCGTATAACAACAGTTATCATGCCATCATTGATCGACTTCCTTTAGAGATGCTCTATAGGAGGAAGTTTAGAACCCCGATATGTTAGGGTGAAGTCAGCCATCAGGTTATGGGGAGTACCAAAGTGGTACTCAAGATGACCGAGATGATTCAACAGGTATGTGGTATGTCACACCCCAAAACCAGAACGGCGGAAACGTTCGGGGGTGGAGGAAGTCATGTTTAGTATCACAAGACATGAATCATAGTAAGCAAGTAATGAACAACCATTTCATTTAGAAAGAAAGTGCTTACAATGTGTGTGTTCTCAAAACATAGAATACAGAATCAAATAACAAAACAAGACTTGAAGCTACTATGCTCCATCTTCTGAATTCCCAGCGCGAGTACCTGTCTATTAGTCCCCTGAGAATACAAGCTATTTTGAAAACGTATATCAGCAATTAAGCTGGTGAGTTCTTAAGATTTTAGTGATGTAAGTTGTAGAAAGTTGTCGTAAAATGTAGTTGAAATTGTAGTGAGTTGTAAGCTTTGTTTAGAAGAGTTTGACTGTTCCTCTAGAAAATCCTATATTTCCTACTTTGATGAAAGATACGTAAAAATGATTCTACAATCCTTTCTATGAGTACTAAATGGATACAAGTTATATAAAACTCAGAGTAAACAAACAATCGACTGTGCGCATCTGCCCTAAGCCCACAACCAAACAAGGAACAGGAAGTAAGGCAGATAGCACACATCCCATTGTTTGTTAGATCATTGTTGTATATAACCCTGGCGTATTCACTTGTTACTCATGGAGTTAATTGTAATAGTTCCTTTATATTTAATGAAAAGATTCTTTAACCCTTATTTCTTATAATCTAAGCAGTTATCGCGGTCAAAAATATAATAGCAGTCACCGGCCTCTATTTGAAATCGCGGTTCTCGCGACGGTATAGCGGTGATATAGCATTTTTTATATTATTTAGAATTTATATATATTAAAGTATTAATCAGTAAATCATACTTTAAAGTTCAACCCAATCCAGTTAATTAGTTAATCAGTAAATCATAATTCACATATCATATTTAGTTAATCATAATTCACATATCATTATTAGTTAATCATACTTCACAAACTGGTTACCAATCCCCCAGTTAATCATACTTTAACACAGTCAACAAGAAAACATATGCAATACTTACTATTTTATCATACTTTAGCACAATTACAGTTATCAAATGAAATGATTAAGTAATTTGATAGTTAATCATAATGTAGTACTTCAAGTTTTCAACACAATTAGCAAGACAACACATACATGGTTTCAATTGAAGTCATGACAGTCACAAAATTACAATTTTATTCAATAGAATGACACAAAAGTTTTGGTTTGGGCTAAGAAAAAACGATTTTATTCAATAGAATGGCACAAAAAATGTTTTTTTTTAATGTAAAATAGCCCAAAATGGAATTTATTCATATAGCGGTTATAGCGCCGCTATAGCGGTGACCATAATCGCGGTAAATAGCGGCGCTAATAGCACCACCGCTATTTTGAAATATCGTTTCCTTACCTCCGCTAACCGTTATAGTGCCGCTATAGCGCCGCTATTGACTACATAGCTTATAATAAACTGGTGATCACAGTGATTACTTCTACAGTCACTTAGCTTATACTGGCTATATATAATCTAATATCGAATAGATAGTTAATTGGATGAATCTGTCATAAACCCACAACCAAACAAGGAACAGGAAGTAAGGCGGAAAGCACACATCCAACTACCTATTGAGTATTAATGATATATAACCATGATGTATAAACTAAGGTAGTATAGAGTTAATCACCTAAGGTCCTTTTTAAGTTTATACTTGTTTAATAAAATGGATTAAACCCTTTACTGGTAAGTTTCTAGTTTTGTATACCAAAAGTTCTAATTTGGAAAGTATGTTTTGTACTAGAAAACGGTGCATTGATTTAGTGTCCTATGACTTGACCCATACCTGGTACCCTTATGATTACTTAATGTATACGAAACATATATATATATATATATATATATATATATATATATATAATCGAATAGATAATAGACTGGGTGAATTCGTTCCAAGCCCACAACCAAACAAGGAACAGGAAGTGAAGCGGAGAGCACACATCCTATTATCTATCAGATCCTATATATATATATATATATATATATATATATATATATATATATATATATATATATATATATCCTTTGATGTATACATTAAGGAATCATAAGGTTAGCATTATGGTCCCCTTCTACTAAACATAGCCTTCTACCAAGGCATCAAATGTTATGTATGTTTGTGAGAATGTGAGTTTTCCCTAGTTTATAACTATCTTAACTCAAAAATAGTTTGCATTTGACTTTCAAGTGGTACTGTCACTTTTTGAAAGTAATGGGAAAATGTAAGTACTGTAGTATTGTATATAGTACTACTGTTGTACTAATTGCCTTAAATTGATTATTAAGGTATAATGTGATGGCTAGTTTTCATACTATACGCTCTCCCTATCAGAAGATTCTGGGAACCAACCACGACTTTGACAAACCGACGGTTGCATCGTGTATATCCACATTAAAGTAATATGATCATGTATACCCAATTTAACAATCACCTTTTGTTTAGAAAAATGAGTTAGTGATTCATTGGTATAATTAAATCCTGTAGTTGTTCCATTCTATAGAAACTTAGTATGTTCGTTTTATTTCTCATATAGTAGGTTCTGTTTCTCATATAGTATGTTTCGTTTCTCATATAGTATGTTCGTTCTGATATCGTGTATTGTATCTAGTATGAACTAAATCTCTAAACTATACCTATTATAGTTTACTAAAGTTTTACTTGAACTGTTATTGAAAAGACTCATTTATCTACTAAGCTATGCTTGTACTTTAAAAAACGGAGTTTTGTTAAACTATGAACATAACTTTAAAAGAGTTTTTGAAATGTTTTGATCACTTATAAAATACATAAGCAATCTTTTGAAATATGTATATATAACAAAAATTTACACAATTAACATTGTGTTCAACTTGTATCCCCCCCTAAAAGTATTTAAAACAGTTAAAGGATTCATTACGGGGTATGAACTCACCTGATGTGGGTGATTCAAACGGATACTTGCGCGTAAGGATGAGAAGTCCCACGAATGATGTCTGGAGACTTAATAAGTCCTAAATGGAATATGATGACATATATTGGCATAAATATAGGGTTTAAAGGCAACCAAATGCAAGGAAACACCTTACGGGACCAGGAAACACTTTGACCAAGTGCTGGAATCACATGTGATTGATCAAAGGAAGGTGTATGGCACTAATCTTGTGTTTATGGCCATGGGTTTACGGCCAAAGGAGTTTACAGTCGTAAACTCATGGTCAAACATGCATGAGAGGGTGTTTGAAGGTCAGGGAAACTTGAGGGACCATTGCTCTACACAAGGATGATAAAGACCATCATAGTGGAGGCCTTTGATGAGTTTACAGCCAAGCAAGGAGCTTACGGCCGTAAACTCATGGTTATTATACATATGTGAGTGTTTGAAGCTCCTACATCATCCAATGAGGGTTCAAGTTCCTAATCTTGGTCATTAGAAGAGTTTAAGGTCCAAACATGCATCAATATGGAGTTTACGGCCAAGGGAGATCTTGGGCCGTAAACTCATGATCTTCATGGGGAATGTATGTTTAGATGGTGTATTTCAAGGCCTCCTAGTAGGTATGAAGTAAAATGAAGGAATACTTACGATATAGAGGCTTGAAAGGGTTGATTTTGGCCAAGAACACTAGTATGTGTTCTTGGTGAAACTTGAAGATCTAATAAAACATGATTTTCATGGATGAAATCATGGGATGATGCTAGTTATGAAGGATTAACATCAAACTAAAGGAAGAACACTTACAACTTTTCATGATCAAGGATGAAAATCGAGATGATACTTGAGAGGATTTGGAAGTGTTCTTGAGGTGGAATGAGATAATGAATTCAAAGTGAAGGATATGAGTCTTATAGGGGGAGTTTACGGCCTACTTGGAGTTTATAGCCGTAAACTCTAAGTGTTGTGGTCGTGAACTCATGGTGGTGATGGTTAAGGCTTGTATGTTGTTCAGTGGCTCTAGCAGGTACTTCCTATCACTCATTCTTTAGGTGTATTAGGCTTAAAACTCCTTAGAATGACCTTTAACTAGGCTAGAACTCATCACCAATGAGTCTGACACTCAGTTGAGTTGGCTGACTGAGCTTTCAAAGAAAAAAAAATTTGTGTTGTCACATGGTAGGCTTCAGACAGCACAGAGTCAGTAGAAAAGCTATGCCGACAAGCTTCGATCAGATCTAAAGTTCCAGGTTGGGGACATGGTTCTCCTAAACGTGTCACCTTGGAAAGGTGTCTTCCGATTCAGGAAGAGACGCAAGTTGGGCCCTAGGTATATTTGTCCTTTCATTTGGCTTGGGTGGGCAGGGTTTCTTATCGCTTGGATCTATATGAAGAGCTTAGTCAGATCCATAGCACGTTTCACGTCTCTCAGCTGCGGAAATGTTTGGTTGATGATTCCGCGATGGTTCCATTGGAGGATATCCAGGTGGATGATCGCCTGAATTATATTGAGAGACTGGTGACAATCGTTGATCGGAAGACAAAGGCCTTGAGGAACAAGGCCATAGGTTTGGTGAAGGTGTAGTGGTAGCACCGAAAGGGTTCAGAATGGGCATGGGAGCCTGAGGATAAGATGAGGGAACATTATCCATAGTTATTCGCAGTGGCGGACTTCGAGGACAGAATCTGATTCAAGAAGGGGAGAATTGTAGTATTCGAATCCTTAATGTACTTAATTTATTAAATTCTTATATTTTGGGAGGAGGGTCACGACATGAGCCATAGTGGTCATGATGTGAGTGACCATTGACCATTTGATCAGCATTCTTGAACCTCACTATGTGAGCATGAGGCCTCACGACATGAGCAAGGTCTGATGACCCAAAACCCTAATTTTTGAGTATTTAATGGAATGAGAGAGCTAGGGTTGCCCATCCTCAGTCTCTCTCACTCTCTAGCCTCCTGAAAACCCTATATTCGACCTCCTTGAGACCTTTGGCCATTGTTGGTGACCTTGAAGAGCTTATTTGGTGGTTTTTGTTCCATTGAAGTGGAAGATGACTCTTGTGGTGCTTCATTTTGGCAATCTAGCTTCTACCTCTTGGTCTTGCTAAGCTTTTAGACCGTTGTAAGTCATAAAGCTCTTACCTTTTTTCCTCGTGCATGCTAGATCTAGGTTTTGGATCTTTTCTTTGCATGGTTGGGTTGTGTAACATGCATAGGATCCATAAAGTTGGCAACTTTATGGATCATTGAGACATCTTCTATATATGAGGCTTTGGATCTGAGTTTTGGTGTTGGTTTTAGACTCCAAGCATGAGTCTTGATCTTATTACCTTTCTTTTAACCTAGTTAGTATCTAAGTCATGCATTGGACATGCATGACTGAAAAGCTATGATTTTATAGTCCTTAGGGTCGAAGAAGGTCCTTTGGAAGGTCCCAAAGAATGTCTTAAAGGATTAAGAGCTTAATGCTCAAAGGTTGTCAGAACAGGTCTCAGGACGTGAGAAATGGGAATCTCATGACGTGACAAATGAGGTTGTCCCGATATGAGGAATCTGGTTGAATGAGTTGTGACTGAGTCGACTCGCTGAGTGGGGCCACGTTAAGTCCATTTTCATGACATGACCAGAGATCATGTCACGACGTGAGGTGAGCTGATGGGAATGTTGAATGTTGATCTTAGGCGTCGACTTTTGATTAACTCTTGGTTTTGAAGGGTAGACTAAAGATTTGCCTTGTATGATTATCTAGGTGTGGTGTATCACCGTTGTAGCTGGCCGTGAGAGCAGCAGTAGTTGATTATTGATGGAGAGGTGAGTTTCCTTCACTATACTCATGGGTCGAAGGTACCAATGTTGGCCCACCGAATTATGTTTAGAGGTTGATAGTTGTTTTGTGACAATTTCCTATTATGTTTGTTGTCTCTGTGACTCGTACTGTTATGATTATATGCTAGTTGTAGAGGTGAAATAAACCTAATACCGGTTTAAAGATACCGAAAGGGGTGAAATAGACCCAATACCAATTGAAAGATACTGAAGGGGGTGAAATAGACTCAGTGCGGGTTAAAAGATACCGAAGAGGGTGAAATAGACCTAGTACCAGTTAAAAGATACCAAATGAGGTGAAATAGATATGATATGTCTTTACTGTTATGTATGTATGGTATGGGGTATTTTTGGGGAGCTTACTAAGTTTTGTGCTTACAGTTTTCAGTTTATGTTTCAGGTACTTCCAGCTCAAAAAGGAAAGGACCTGCTTGATCGTACCACATCCTCTCAGATTTGTTGTAGCACCAGATTCTTGGTACGTATTCTCTTATTTAATTCCTTGTGCATTTTGGCCTTGGACTCAGCGAGTCAGAGGATTGACTCGCCGAGTAGAAGCGGGAAGGGGCACGGGGTTTAAGTTGTGAACTCGCCGAGTCAGGCCCCGGACTCGGCGAGTAATCTGTTGTTCAGACAAAAACCCTAATCTAGGAGTGTGCACCCTATTTAAACACTCTAACTTGGCCTCCCTTGCCCCTAATACTTCCAGAAGAGCTGTAGAACGACACCCTAGCCCTCATATTGTTCTTGTGAGTGATTTTGGCTTTGTGAAGGAAGTTTGGAGCTTAGAAGAAGAAGGAGAAGGTTGAAGGGTGCAAGGAGGGGAAGTAGATCCGAAATATACTCTGTGAAAGCCTTCCATTCAGGTAGAAAAGTTCCTACCTTGATCTCTAGTTCATTAGAACCCCTTTTGTCCCTAATTTGTGGGTTTTAAGCCCTAAAACCTCAAACTCTATGTGTTTATGCTCTATATTCTGAAAGGACTTCAGATCTGGGCCTTATAGACATCTTAGAAGTGTAAAGTTTCTGTGGTTGAAGTGATTGAGGTCCCTATTAAGTGTTTGACCTCATAAAGAGCTTGGATTTGCCTTTTTGAGCTTATAGGGACATGCATGCACGTAACGTTTGCAACTTTACATGATAAGCATGCCCTAGGAACACAGATCTACGGTTTAGAAGCGTTACATGTCTCAGATTTGGTCTGTATGGGAAATGGGTCAAAGGGACTCGGCGAGTCCTATGAAGATGGTCTTAGACTTGGCGAGTTGGATGAACCACTCGGCGAGTCCTATGAAGATTGCCTGGAACTCGACGAGCTGTCCTTCAAACTCGGCGAGTCATATGAATAGTTACTGAGTTGAGAGGGGTTTAAGTGTAGAAGGTCCAACCCTTCGTCACTGCTCGCGGAATTAGCAACTTAACGTGTAACAATAGTCCCAAAAACCCAAATCCTCATAAAGAATGCCCTGGTGAGGATACGGAAGTGAGTAGGAGATCTGTTTGTGGGACTCGACGAGTTTTTCTTCAAACTCAACGAGTCGGATGCTTTTCCTTGTGGCTTTCGAATGGGAGAAGAACTCGTCGAGTGTCGGCCCAACTCGACAAATAGAGTCGCGGATGGGGACGAGTAGAGAGTGAGGGACTCGACGAGTTGATGACCCAACTCAGCGAGTCGGGTCAACTGGAAGTTGACTTTGAATTTGACTTGACTTGGTTGAGGGTAAAATGGTCATTTTACCCTAAGTATGGAGATCAGTTTCTAATTGAGTGTGGTGGGGTTTGTAGCCGGAGGATTTCCGAAGCAGCAGCGGACGTAGGTTGCCCGCACTGATTATCAGCAGCTACTTGTATGAGGTGAGTTACCTTCCAGTAGGGGTGGGTCTAAGGCCACAATACTGGCCCACCATTGAGGAGTATTTAGAAGATAATTGTCTATGTGATAATTTATCTTGGTCTGGTATGTTTTTGGTTATGAGTTATATATGTATGATAATGATAGGGATAGTTTCCCTGATAGTGGTCCTTAGGACCAAGGGGTAGGTCAGTACCCAGATATGCCTGACTGTGTGCTTATATCTTGCTATTGTATGCTAGTGGTAGGGGTGGAATAGTCCCCAGTTATCGGTTGAAAGATACCGATGGCGATTACCGGTTGAAAGATACCGATGATGATTACCGTTTGAAAGATACCGATGATAATTACCGGTTAAAAGATACCGATGGTATTGTATGATATGTGGTATGATGGGGGAACTCACTAAGCTTTGTGTTTACGGTTTCAGTTTTTGGTTTCAGGTACCTCTTCATCTAAGGGGAAGGAGCCGACGGCGTAGCATGGCATCACACACACATTTGATTTTCCGCACGGTGTGTTCTGGGATTGTACTCTGATATGTTATTTGCTTATGTTGTGGGTTCGAAACATGATACTTAATTTTATGAGATGACGTGTTGATTCAATATTTTCTAGTGAATGTTTTATGAACAACTTAATTAAAAATGAAATTTTTGGACTTGAATTTTGGGACGTTACAAGTTGTTATCAAAGCCCTGGTTTGAGGGATTCGGACACGCCCTGGGGGGTGTCTGGACTCAAACTAAGGGGCTAAAATATTTTTACAATAAAATGGTTTTCTAAAGATCTAAACGGAAGGATTTTAAGAAAGACAAGGTGTGTGATGCATGCGACCAGCCGAGCTCAAGTATGTTTTCCCAAGATACCCATACATGGTATGTTATGCTATATGGCTTTGATTCAGAATTGCATGCTAGAATAGGACTAAGGATCTAGGAAGATGCATGTTGTGCCTGATACATGATTCTGATAATTGCATGCTAGTTAGGGCTAAGGATCTAGGAGGATGCTTTATATACCTGTTGTATGAGCTGTATGCTAGGACTGTTTAGTCAGCAGTAGGATGGCCTGTATAGGTTTTCCTGATTTGGTTACTCGATGCACGAATGCTGCTTGCTTTGTGCTATGGGGGTTCTGGCTATTTCCAACTAACTAAGGAGCGGATATGTATCGGTACCGGCAAGTTAGTTAGGGGGAATGGTAGGGGCTCCTGGTGTAGCTGATGGCGGAGAGTAGGTCCGAGAGTTCCTTAGGGAAGCCTAGGATGAGGTTAGTGGAAAAGGTATCGGTAAAGGGACTTGGTGAAATCGAAGCAATCCTTGAGGAGAGCATGGGTAGATGTGGAAGGTAGTATGGGCCCGTACTACTGAAAGCAGAGGACCCGTACTCGAATCAAGGAGGGCCTAGATGAAACCGGGAACCTTGGAGGGTGTGTTAGATCTCTCGAGTATATGTATGATCCTGACTTTTATGCGTGCATTTTCAGCATGGTGACCACCCGACTTTGAGCAGGAGGTTCCGGATCAGGATCAGGC
The DNA here is from genome assembly GCF_051521515.1 of Lactuca serriola. NCBI lineage: Eukaryota > Viridiplantae > Streptophyta > Magnoliopsida > Asterales > Asteraceae > Lactuca > Lactuca serriola. The sequence continues at coordinate 287,068,121 of NC_136411.1, forward strand.
TCGGGTTCGGGATCCGAGCAGGTTGATGACGGGCTACGCGATTTCATCGCGTTTGAGATCACGAGAGGCATCCTTGAGTCGACCCCTATCATCTTCGGGTCGATCAAGGAGGGGATTGTTGAGCTGATGGAGGATTGTCTCCGATCATTCAGGAGTGATATGGCGTCTAGCCAGGTGCGTACGCGCACACTATCCTTTAAGGACTTTCGTGGAAGTGGTGCGCCGGATTTCCATGGATTGAAAGACCCCATTGCTACTAGGAGATGGATCGCAGACATTGAGTTTGCACAGCTGACGAACTTCTACCCAGAGGGGGCGAAGGTGAGATATGCAGCAGGATGCTTGCGAGACAGAGCTAGAGATTGGTGGGAGTCTGTTGGTGACTCATTGGGAGCCTCGGTTGTTGAGGCTATGACTTGGTCGAACTTTGTGACCAGATTCAGGGCGGAGTTTGTGACAGCTGTGGAGCTTCAGCGGCTGGCCAAGGAGTTTTTGGATATGAGGCAGACTACGGAGACTGTGGCGGAGATCACCGCCAAGTTCCGGGAGAGGGCATTGCTGGTGCCTCACTATGCGGGTGATGAGGATATGAGGAGGACCCGCTACCATGACATGCTACGAGCTGACATTCGGGAGCATGTTAGTTTTTCAGCTTGCCCTACCTTGGATTCCATGATTTCCAGGGCTAGGGAGAGGGAGATTGATGTGGAGCACGTCCAGAAGAGGAAGGCAGTGGAGGGGCTAACGACTGGGGCTTCGGGGAAGAAGCCCAAGGGATCTGATGGTAGGCCGAAAGGCCAGGCAGGACGGAACCATTGTGGGAAATGCGGTCGGTCACACGAGGGAGCTTGTCGCACTGGGCCGGGTTCAAGCTGCTATAGGTGTGGCAAGGTGGGGCATTTTGGCAGGGATTGTACTGCCCCCGTCCCTGCAGTACAGATGACAGACCTGATTTGCTTCCATTGCAATCAGAGGGGCCACAAAAGGGCCAATTGCCCGAGATTGACAGTAGCGTCAGCAGCAGTGCCAGCAACGGCACCGGTCTCAGCGACAGCGCAGGTTACAGATAGCCGGAAGGTCAAGGCAGAGGCTCCAGTGGTGAGGAGCCGAGCATTTCAGCTGATAGCCGAGGAGGCATGTGCTGCAACCGATGTGGTGACGGGTATGATTCTTTCCCTCTGATTTATGTATATGATGTTTGTGATATTGATATGTGCTTTGTTTAGGATTGTTCCATGTGAACGGCATCCCAGTTCTGGTGTTGTTTGACTCGGGCGCTACCCAATCATTTGTGTCTCTTGCGCTTAGCAAGAGATTTTCCTAGTCTTCGGGCATATTGGATTGCCCTCTAGAGGTAGAGATTGCAGACGACCGTTCGGTGCGGGCATCGACGGTATTTTGAGATTGTGTGTTGAGGTTATTTGAGGAGCGCTACTTGGTAGATTTGGTTCTCATTCCATTGCGTGGGAACAAGGTGATTATAGGCATGGATTGGCTCAGCCCTAAAGGGGCAGTGATCGACTGCGCGCAACAGTTGGTGCGGGTCAGGACCCCAAGTGGGGGAGAGCTAGTGATTCGGGGTGAGAAGCCACAATGAGGACCAGCCTTATGTTCAGCAGCGAGAGCTAGGCGTTACCTCCAGCAGGGTTGCGCAGGTTATGTCACGTATGTTATGGATACCCGGGAGACGGGTAGGGCGACGGTGGACGATGTACCTGTGGTACGAGAGTTTGCGGACGTATTCCCCGAGGAGTTGCCTGGGATACCTCCAGAATGACAGGTGGAATTTAGGATCGATCTAGTCCCTGGTGCGGCTCCGATAACCAAGGCACCGTATCGGTTGGCTCCTCCTGAGATGCAAGAGTTGTCTACACAGCTGCAGGAGCTGTTAGACAAGGGTTTCATTAGACCGAGCAGTTCACCCTGGGGAGCCCCGATTCTGTTTGTGAGAAAGAAGGACGGGTCGCATCAGATGTGTATAGATTATCGGGAGCTGAATAAGGTAACGGTGCAGAACTGCTACCCACTCCCGAGGATTGATGACCTCTTTGACCAGCTATAGGGAGCATCTTGGTTCTCCAAGATTGACTTGCGTTTAGGGTATCATCAAATGAGGGTCAGAGAGGAGGATGTGCAGAAGACTGCGTTTCGGACGCGTTATGGCCACTATGAGTTTGTGGTGATGCCCTTTGGGCTCACCAATGCTCCTGCCGTGTTCATGGACCTTATGAACCACGTATGTAGACCGATGTTAGACCGGTCTTTGATAGTGTTTATTGACGATATCTTGGTTTACTTCAAGACGTGAGAGCAGCATGAGGAGCATCTGCACGAGGTTCTGGAGACTTTGAGGAGGGAGAAGTTGTATGTTAAGTTCTCCAAGTGTGAGTTCTGGTTTCGCGAGGTGCAGTTTCTTGGGCACCTTGTCTACCAGAACGGGATTTCGGTAGATCCGGCCAAAGTAAAGGCCGTGATGAGTTGGGAGGTTCCGAGGTCTCCATTTGAGATTCGGAGCTTTCTAGGACTAGCAGGCTACTATCGAAGATTCATTCAGGACTTCTCCAAGATAGCAGTTCCACTCACCCGACTGACTAAGAAGTCAATGGTGTATTGCTGGGGACCTGAGCAGCAGGCCGCATTCGAGGCATTGAGACAGAGGTTGTGCGAGGCACCAATTTTAGCCCTGCCAGAGGGCATGGAGGATTTTGTTGTGTACTGCGATGCATCCATCACAGGTTTGGGCGCGGTATTGATACAGAGAGGGCACGTCATCGCATATGCGTCGAGGCAGCTGAAGCCTCACGAGGCGAACTACCCGACGCATGATTTGGAGTTGGGGGCTGTTGTTTTTGCCCTCAAGATTTGGCTTCATTACCTCTATGGGGTTCGTTGTACGATTTACACAGATCACAAAAGTTTGAGGTATCTCATGGACCAGCCAAATCTAAATATGAGACAGCGTCGGTGGCTTGATGTGATAAAAGATTATGATTGTGAGATCCTTTACCATCCGGGGAAGGCCAAGGTCGTGGCCGATGCGCTTAACCGCAAGGCAGCGTCGATCAGGGATATATGTCTGAGGACGACAGTGGTGACTCCGCTTCTGGAGCGGATCCGGGAGGCTCAGCAGGAGGCTATGAAGGAGGAGCATCGAAAGGGTGAGCGGATTGTGGGGCAGGTTATTGACTCTTCACCATAGGGTGTGGGTCCCTTATCATGGAGGCGTGCGCCAGGCCCTGATGGAGGAGGCGCACAAATCCTGATTCTCCATTCATCCCGGGGCGACGAAGATGTATAGGGATCTTCGTCTGGACTATTGGTGGCCCTGCATGAAGCGGGATGTGGCATGGTACGTGGAGAGGTGCTTGACCTACAGGAAGGTCAAGGCCGAGCATCAGAGACCACACGGCAAGATGCAGCCGTTGGATATTCCGCTGTGGAAATGGGAAGACATCACGATGGATTTTATCACCAAGCTTCCCAGGACCGTGCGGGGAGTGGATTCGATCTAGGTCATTGTCGATCGATTGACCAAGAGTGCCCACTTTATCCCGATTCAGGAGAGCATCTCGGCCGAGAAATTGGCCGATATCTATATCAGGGAGGTGGTGGCGCGGCACGGAGTGCCAGTTTTGGTGTTTTCAGACATAGATGTGCGGTTTACTTCCAGGTTTTGGAAGAAGTTTCATGACGAACTGGGTAGTTTTCTACATTTTAGCACCGCTTTTCACCCGCAAACGGATGGCCAGCGCGAACGGACCATCCACACCCTGTGAGTTTGAGAAATTTTATTTTAGTTGTTGACCCTGTGAGTTTGAGAAAATTTATTTTAGTTGTTGATGAGGAATTTATTCATCTATTGGGTTCATCCTAAGGACATGATTTTGAAGTTTGTGGTTTAATCCAAGTTGCATGAAAAATATGAGAAACAGGTGCATAATCTAAATGCCAAAACCATGAAAGGGATACAATCCATGCAAGAATCGGTTGTTTGAGAATGAAGAAATCAGATCTTTGTTGCTGGAATCGATTGTTTGAAATAAAGAAATCAAATCCTTGTTGATAGTGATGTTGATGAAGCTTTAATGGAATGTGGGTACAATCGTGAACAAGGGTCAGATCGTCGGTGGGTTTGCCTCAAACTGAAGCTTTATACCTGAAAATAGAGGTCCCATGGAACAACCTCTTGTTTTTAGTGTGGTGTGTGTATGTGTATGTTTTGAGTTGTAGGTATGGATAATCTAAGTATGTGTATATGTTTTTTTTTCAATTTTCAAGGAAGATGAAGATGACAATGAGAGATGATGTGTGTGTGTGTGTATGAGAGAGAGAGAGAGAGAGAGAGGTACTCGTGAGTAGGAATGGGTGAGAATTTATTTTATATATAAAAATCCTAAAACAAAATATAAAAATATTAAAAAAAAAAAGTTAAAGGGTATAATAGTCTTTTTATGTTAGACAGTGACCATAACCACAAAAAAAAATCCAATTTTGGACCAATGGTGCAAGTTGAAAAGATTTTGGACTCCATTCACAATTTTTTACTAACTATAGGGGCAAAATTTGCAGTTTAGTCTAATATATATACATTAAATATATTTACAAGCAAATTATACAAATTCGTGTGGTTCTTTTTTTTTTTCTTTCTAATTTCCAAAACCAAACCGGATATTTCAGTTTTTGGAAAAGTAGAAACCAAACAATTAGTTTTATGTTCATTTTTGTTTTTCCATTTTTTTTTAATTTTTTTTTTTCAGTTTTTCGGTTTTTGCTCAACCCTAGATAGAAGTTTGTGTATAAACACTTTACTCTAGCAAAAGTTGATAAAAATTGATGATGGGTTAAACCATGTCTTGTTTGTGACGAAGGGACTCATGTTACTTTCCAAGTCATTTATTGTCTAAGTTACTTACATTTTCCTTGGTAGAAATAGTAGTCGTATGTCAGTTTCTCATTAACTGTTAATCTTCATTCTCGTATAGAATGTTAATCTTCATTCTCGTATAGTAAATTCTCTAAAAATGACAAATGTCTGAATCCTCGTACAGTGTTTCTTATCAATTCCTTGATTACTCTCAAAGTCTAGCATGACACTACAATACCTTACGATTACTTTATGGTCTTTGTTCCTTTTTCCCATCAATATGTTGACATGTTCATTAAATATATTCTATGTGAACTCTTTGACTCTAGATCCAGTTGAGCCTTCAACCACCTCATGCACATTGTTTTTAAAATTGTGATCATATCAGTATACTCAATCCCATTAAAATCAAGATTCCTTATGTGTAATAGATATACCTCTATCTATCAGAATACAAGAAACACGGTTTAAAACCAGACTTTAGGTCTAACTACTTTTCAACATTTTTTTTTATACCGGCTAACTCACACCCATGGATCTTTGTCATAAATTTATATCTTTATCCACCACAAGACTTTCAACCATTAATCTACAGCTTTATCCAGTCAAATGTACATCAAGATAATGTTCCAAGGACACCAGGTAGATAAAAATTTCCAAAAACACCATTGAATTGAAAATTACTTGTAAGAAAATAGATAGAATCCCAAAAATTATGTAACAAGTACTATATGCCAAGAGAGTAAATTCTAAAATGAAAAAGTTGCATCAAGAAACAGTCACATGGATGCACAGATTTCTATGCATCCGTGTGGCGAAACCAACATGTTATCTTTTTAAGTAAAACCATCATCGATGGTTCCTACCCTGAAAGTTGCCTTTATTCTTGGCAATAAAACCATTTTTGGGCTTGGGTATTTCATGAATATCCATCACTTGTATTTTTCTTTGCTTTTTGGCTTCACATAATAAAAAAAAAAAAACAAATTGTGGTCATTTTAATTTTTCTCTTAACAAAAAAATAATAAAAGTTAAATTCATTATACTACTAACCATTTTGGGCTTCTTGGTAGTTCTCTTGAAGCCGCTTGCTGGCTGAAGCTAGCCGGTCAAGGTCAAGGTCAATGTTTTGTTCCTTCCTTGGTCGCTGTCAATTCCAATTTATAATCAAAAAAAAAATCCAGCAAGTCAACGCTCTGGTCAAACCAAATTAAATGAATCTGTTTTGGGGGGCTTTTCATTTTTCTTTTGGTTGCATGAAGAATAAAAATAGCAATCGAATATATGGATGACATTGCAATCAAATATACCAAGGCATTGTATTTTGAAAAAGTATCCAAATTATAGCATTGTAATTCACTACTTCTAATCTTATTACGTATTATACCTTAATAAACCATCGAAAAGTTTCTTTGTATTTGGATGTCATTGCTATAATTAGGTACATCTTTCAAAGTATAATGAGTGAAAGCAAATTGTTATTTCTTACAGAGAGAACTTACGTTTGGAGGAACAGAAGCAGAAGCAAGATTCATAGGGCGAGATTGGGGTAAAGGTCTTGAAGGTGTTGGTTTCTTGGAAACAACTGCTTTCGGTCTTTGCTCTGGTTCAGAATTATTCCTTTCAGAACCAGAACTCCCATCTACAGTTTTTTTTTTTTTTTTAAAATTTCGTGTAAAGAATTGATCAAAAATCACTCCACAACAAAGCATGGAAAAGAATCGGATGATTTTAATCAAATTCGATACTTAACTGTGTGGGTTAGGAGAGTAGCCAAAATCAGGCCCCTGAGAATTATAATTCCAAACGTCAAAAAACATAACAGAAACAAAAAAAAATGCTATAATTAGAAACATTTTTCAAACTTCAATGATTCATTCTCTTTCTTTCTCACCTGGTGATAACCATTTTGGGAACTCCTTACTATATTCTGCACCAGAGGTGAATCCCCATCTACAATCGCACAAGAATAAAAAGCAAAAGCTTGAAGACATGTATATGAATTTGAAGTTTCATAGATAGAAATTGTGAAATAAGAGGGACTGGATTACCTGTTAGAGTAGATGGAGCATGATCACCACGTTTGGATCCAACCCACTCATCCACCAAATCTTTCCATTTTCTATAACAATTAGGACGTGTAAAAGAAGTTGAAAAAGAATCTGAAAAACTTTGGGTTTCAAAGCTGTTTGAATGTTACTGACCTAACTAGTTGCTTCACCAATCTTCTTACTTCGTTAGATGGATGTTTTCGAAGTTGATTAACATGTCTTCCTATATCAGTTTCCTGATTTAGATTTTCAAAGATTAGCGTTATGAGTTATATGATTGATGGTTTACTTACTTACAATGGAGGGAAAGAAGACAGAGGAAGTTTAATTTATTTATTTTTTTTACCTTGAGGCCTGTGAAAGTTAGATCCATATCAGCAAGAGTTTGAAGCAAATCAACGACAGCATCATCAGTCTATATCATAATCATATCAATCGTTATAAGTCAACTAACAACAGAGAAGCGAGAAGATGAATATGTGTAAATTTGTTAGAGTTTATACCTGGTGTGGATCTTCAAGCTGTTCTTTGATTCTAAGAATTTTACTCTGTTCATCATCGAACAACCCTCCATACGGATCTGGGTCTTCTTCATCTTCGTCGTCATGGGGAATCGACTGCGGAGTTAACGGCGAATCACCTCCTTCTCTTCCGCAATCATCATCCACCTCCTTTGAAATCGTCTGGATTACACCATTCCGCTGCTGCTCAATTTGATTCCCGTCGCAATTGCTACACTGCTGCGTGAACAGCCGCTCCACGATTCCATCTCTACGATGCTTAAGCTCTCCGGCATAATCCGATGAAGCTACCGTTATAGCCGCATCAATAATTTCCCAAACATCAACCCTTGAATTCGATAAAATCGCCCTAAATTCATCTAAATCCATTCCCTAACAACTAACGAAAACCAGATTGGACGTTGATGTCAGCTCATAAACAATGAGATAGATCTACGAATAAAGAAAACGCGTAAACATCATATCTCCCACACCGTATTGACCGCCGGCAGCCGTGGATTATGAACAAACAACCATGACCATGACCACGACAATCAGAGCTGATCGAGTAAAAACGAAACCAGATTGTTAAAAGACAATAATAGCAGATCTGTGTGTACAAATCCCTAACAATACGCAGGAAATCAGACCATTTAATTTGATTTTTGTCTGAATTGAATAAACAAATTAGAATTAGTAAAAGGCATTATGCAAATTATGAAAAATATTCTTTGTTGTGTTGTTTTACTTTTCCCCCAATTTTTATCAACCCTACGCGCCCATGTTTGATGGGAAGCAAGTAGGAAGTAGGAGTGTGGATGGAGTCGTTTCGTTATCTCTTTTTCTTAAACGTTCTACTTTGATGGGCTCAATGTTTTTCATGTTCAATTCAAAGGGCTTTTTAAGTAAGTGTTATCTTTTTTTTTTTAATTCATTATTCGATTTTGATCAGATTCTACGTATCGAGTATCGACTATGGAATCGAAACAAGATATTTGTTTTGTTATGTAAAGTCATTGCAAGCTGTAAATGGGATCAGGTTTAGTTTTGGATAAGTATTCAGATATATGAGTACATTGTTATATTTAATATATAAATAAAAAGAAAGTGATATTTGAACCAATCGAATGTGACGACACAAATGTGAATACATTTAAATCATACGGATGTGGATGTCAAGTGTGCCGATTTTTAACTATTTAGATTTCTCGTAACAACTTCAACGGGTTTCTTTAAATAAAAAATATATTTTCTTTATTCATAAAGATAATAATTTATGGTAGAATTTGTTATTAAAGTTTTGATGGTAGACGTTATTGCCTCTTAGACCGGAGGGAGTAGGAAGGAAGTTTCCCTTACTTTTTGTGGGTCATACCACAATTTTCTTTATTTTCCTTTCCTTGATTTAAAACCCAATGAATGGATAGGAAAGGCTTCCCTCACTATTTAGAGTTGGGTGTATTCTGTCATATGACCAAAACATAGGGGTCAAATATGTCATTTCCAGAAACTTCTCATCTTCTTCCTTCTTCCTTGTTAAAACCTGCAAACTCAAAAAAAAAAAAAAAAAAAAAACAAAAACAAAACAAAAAAAAACAAATTTCAGCCACTAACAAGAAGAGAAAGAGAGCGGGAACCCCTCCCCCCACCTGCACCACCGGTGCGGTGTTCCTCCGAGCGGGAATGGCTCTCGCACATCTTTCTCGCTCCACTCCGTCAGGCCTTAGAGTAAAAGCTCTAGGTTCAAATTTGGACAAAATGAGTTTCTAACTTTAAAATTAGACAAATTTGCAAGAATGGTCTTATATGTCGAAAATTGTTACTTTGGGAGAAACAGGTTTGGACTAGCACCAATGGTTCAAAAGTTTCCATTTTGTTTCGAGTTTGGTCCATTTTGGTTTGATTTTTATAAAATGATCTTGTTTTTTCTTTTTTTCAATTTTTTATTACAAAAAAATTAAAAAAGAAAAGAAAAGAAAAAAATACTCTCTCTCCCTCACACACACACACACACATCCAACAAAAATTAGATCTGTGATGTTTTTCCCCAAACACACACACACACATCAAACTGCCAGACAACCACCTCCACCGCCTACCGGACGACCACCGCCACCGCCCACAGGACCACCATTTTCTTGTCAGAATGCCACCGGACCACAGGACCACCGTACGACCACCATTTTCGCGAGATTTGTTCGTCGTTGCCGCCACCCTTCGCCTACAAGAAACCACCGTGTAACACCCAAAATTTTCAAATAATTTTTCACATTTAAAAACACACTTTCATTCATAATTGTTATAAAAATATCAATGCATCACATAATCAATTCATAACATCACATCCCAAGATCAAATATGTAAAAGCTCCTCAAGTGTGTACTGATCAAGCCGGCGCCTTCCGGCGATCCTCACTGGTACCTGAAATACATAACATAACACTGTAAGCATAAATGTTTAGTGAGTTCCCCAAAATACCACATATGACACATAATAGCCACTCGAGGCTATAACTCTATGGACCCTCCGGTCCTAACTCTATGGACCCTCTGGTCCTAACTCTATGAACCTTCCGGTTCTAACTCTATAAACTCTAGAACATACACAGCATGAATCACATAGAAATAATGCAGTGAATCACAATCACATAAATAACATACAAATACTGTGTCATATAACTCTAATTACCACTCTAGGTAAAGTATAGTGAGAAGACTCACATCGGGTAACTCGGTAAATCTCGAACTCTGTAAAATCTGATCTAGCCTCCGCCTAATCATATGAAATACATACTCTAAATCAATACATCTCTCATGGCTAGACTATTCCCTCTCCTATTACTCTCGGAAGGGTAAAAGACCATTTTACCCCTCTTATGGCTCCAAGATTCTAAAGTTGACCAATCCCTAAAAGTCAACAAAAGTCGACTCTCCCGGTTACGCTTCGCGTAGCAAACATTTACGATGGGTGTACCCGGTGTCTTCACAGAAACGGGGTGCGCGACCCCTTACGTCGCGCGTACTGAGATTACGCCCCACGTAACTCCCAGTTTCAGACTCTAAGCATTTGGGGTCTTAAACAGTTAAGACCCACGTCCAACTTCTAGAGCTGGCCACTTCTAAGCCTCTTAATCCATAAAGTTGGTGACTTTAAGCCTTTGCACGGCTGGACAAGTCAGTATCACCCTTAATATTCCATTTCCCAACTCTAGAGAGCTCATAACTCAAGCATGGCCTCATATCAACGACCAAGATGGAAACTTTATGGACCTATAACACAAATACTACTGAAATGGGACAGGTCTAGGTCCATGGAGCACATTACACTCATAATGTCTCCACCTTTGGGACTTTTAACCCTATAAATGGTCCATGAAACATCAAACCAAATAAAGAGGAAGGTTTTGAGCTTTATACCTCTAGATGAAGCTCCTTTCTCTGAAGATCTCAGATCCAACCTTGCACTTCAAGCCCTAGCCCCCACAAGCTCTTCTCCTTCTTCTTCACTAACACACCAAAACACTTTTAGCTCCAAAACACACACACACACACTCAAGTTATGGGCGATGGAAGGCTCTCTCTTAGGGTTTCACTATCTGATATGGAGGCTGAGAAATGAGCCTTAGCATCCTTTAAATAGTGCACAAGCCAAACATTTAGGGTTTGCATCTGGACCCATTACGCCCAGCATAACCCTCGGTATGCCCAGCGTACCCAGGCGAGTCTGCATCCAAATTAAGCGCATGCATACGCGTAGTGTACTCCCCAGTACGCCCAGCGTACTCATTTGCTACAAGAACTCTCTCAAGGGACCACTTTTGACATCTTGACAAAATGGAAGGGTTTAATAGCTATATCTGGATTTCGGGATGTTACAATTCTCCCCCACTAGAACCAGACTTCGCCCTCGAAGTCTCATGCTGAAAACAACTCCGGATGCTGCTCCCGCATCTCTGACTCCGTCTCCCAAGTCAGCTCGGACCCCTTCCGATGCTGCCACTAGACCTGAACTAGAGGCACCTCCTTGTTTCTCAGAACCTTGACCTTCTGGTCCAAGATCGCGATCGGTATCTCAACATAATTCAGCCCTGAGTTCACCTGGATATCCTCTAGCGACACTGCCGCCAACTTGTCGGCTATACACTTCCTCAACTGAGACACCTGGAAGGTACCATGAATCTGACTCAAATCCGCAGGTAGCTCCAATCGATATGCTACCCTGCCCACCCTCGTGATCACCCTGAACGGTCCAATGTACCGGGGCCCCAACTTGCCCCTTTTCCGGAATCGGATCACTCCTTTCCAAGGAGACACTTTCAAAAGTACAAAATCTCCGACCTGAAACTCGAGCTCGGATCGTCGCCTATCCGCGTAACTCTTCTGGCGACCCTGAGCTGTCAATAATCTCTGTCTGACCTGCTGTATTTGCTATGTCGTCTGAAGTACTAGCTCAGTGCTACCCAACACTCGTTGCCCGACCTCTCCCCAGCAGATGGGAGTTTGACACCTCCGTCCATATAATAACTCGAAGGGAGGCATACCGATACTCGAATGGTGGTTGTTGTTATAAGAAAACTCAGCCAAAGGCAGATACGTGTCCCAGCTCCCTCCGAAATCCAACACACATGCCCGAAGCATGTCCTTGAGCGTCTGAATCGTCCGCTCACTCTATTCGTCCGTCTGCGGGTAGTAAGCGTAACGCCTCTCCGATCTCAGAACTCCGATGATCTCTCTCAAATGCTCCTCATGCTGCTCTCTAGATCTCGAATACACAAATATATCATCAATGAACACGATTACTGAACGATCCAACATCGGCCTGCACACCCTGTTCATGAGGTCCATGAATGTCGTTGGTGCATTGGTGAGCCCGAAAGGCATCACCACTAACTCGTAATGCCCATAACGAGTCATGAATGCTGTTTTCTGGATATCCTCATCACGCACCCTCATCTAATGATATCCAGACCTCAAATCAATCTTGGAGAACCAAGACGCTCTCTGCAATTGATCGAACAAATCGTCGATCCTTGGTAAGGGGTAACGGTTCTTGACCGTCAACTTGTTCAACTCCCGGTAATCAATGCACATCCAGTGCGAACCATCCTTTTCCTTGACAAAAAGGATCGGCGCTCCTCACGGCGAGCTACTCGGCCGTATAAACCCCTTCCCCAGCAACTCCTGAAGCTGTGAGGATAACTCCTGCATCTCTGGAGGTGCAAGGCGATAGGGCGCCTTGGCGATAGGCGCTACCCCCGGAACCTAATCGATACGGAACTCCACCTACCTCTCGAGAGGCACACCCAACAACTCCTCGGGGAAAACATCCGGGAACTCACGCACTATCGACCGACCTCGGTCTCTCCACACCTATTCTCGTATCCACCACGTAAGCCATAAACCCACTATAGCCCTGCTATAGACTCTGCCTCACTCTTGCGGCTGAAAAAAATGCTGACCTAGAATGGGTACCCTCGCCATAAACCGTAAGAACTCCCCCACTAGGGTCTCGTATGGTCACCAGCTGTCGCTCGTAGTCGATAACCGCTCCAAATCTACTCAACCAGTCTATGCCCACAATGACATAGACAGCGCCCATAGCAATCGGGACCAAATCAATCAGAAACTCAACACCGAAGATCTCGTGTACACATCCTCGAATCACATCCGTGGCATACACTGCTCTCTCGTTAGCTATGGAAACTCGCAAAGGTCGACTCAATGCCTCTCGATGGATACTGATGTGCTGACTAAAGGCTAACGACACAAAAGACCGACTCGCACCCGAGTCAAATAACACCAAAGCAGGTACATAACACACAAGAATGTACCTACGCATATCATAATATAAGCATAACATCACAGCTCAAAATAAACAGATGGAAGAATACATACCAGCCACAACATCGGGTGTCGCGCGGACCCCCTCCGCTGTCAATTGGAAGGCTCTCCCGCGAGCCTTCGGCACCTCAGCCTTCACTGGCCGACTCTTTGTAGCTCGAACGATAGCAGGGGCAGATCCCTATGATGCTCCCTGTGCTGACCCCTGCAACTACGGACACTTGGCCTTCCGGTGTTCGGTCTGGTTGCAGTGAAAACAGACTGCAAACCCCTTGGGGAAATCCTTGGCCATGTACCCCTCCTTGCCACACTTGTAGCAAGACCCTGATCTACACACTCCCTCATGACCCTTGTCGCACTTGCCACAAGTACGACCATTCTGGTTCCCTGATCTAAAATCGGCGGACTTGGCCTGCTTCGCTGACGGCTGGGACTGAGCCAGTCGTCGATCCCACCCCTGAGACTCCGCCTCCTCCCTAACCTGAGTCTCCAGCTCTATCTCCCTCTTCCGAGTATTTACCTGAAGCTCGGCAAATGTTCGGTACGACGAGTTCTCCACGAACTCTTGGATGTCCCTCCTCAGAATACTCAAATACCGACTCATACGTGCCTGCTCGGTAGACACGTGCTCAGGGCAGAACATCGCCCTCTCATGGAACATCCTGGTGATCACAGTAACAGACTCAGTACCCTGCTTGAGGGTCAGAAAATCCTGGGCCAAATGCTCCCTCTCCACCGGGGGAACGTACTCATCACGAAACATAGCAGTGAACCTCTCCCAAGTCACCACGGCAAGCTCAACAGACGAAAAGTGTGCCGTTACAAGCTTCCACCAGTCCTTCGCTCCCAAGCGAAGCTGGTTCAGCGCGAACCGAACCCTCAGATGCTCTGGACATGAACACGTATAAAAGCATCCCTCAATATCAGAAACCCATCTCATCGCAGCAATCAGATCTTGCGTCCCATCAAACTCTGGTGGCTTCATGTTGCTGAACTCCCAGAACAGCAACGAATCGCAACCCTGAGGGCTAGCAACAGCAACAACTGCAGTAGCTGAAGGGGCTGCAGCCTCAGTAACCGCCACGTATCTCTCATCGAAGGTCTCAATTAGAGTGGTCTTGATAGACCCAAACATCTCTAGAATCTCTGCACGGATGGCCGCAACCACCTCCTCATGAATCATCTGGCGGAGCTCCTCATCGCTCACCCCGCTGGTCCCCAGTCTGTGGTGTGTCCCAACCATGATGTCTCTGAAATACAACATAAAACATATCAGAGACTCGCTCGAACATACACGCACTCGATAACTTGACCCTACTCGTTCCCTGGTACCCTAAGGATTCTTACTTGGGTTGCGCACTGCTCCGGTGTCTTCAATAGTACGGGCCCAATACTACCGTCCACACCGCATCAGTATTCACACCAAGTCCTCCTCCTAGGATCCCAAGTCCCAAGTGTTGGATTAATGTCTAAGTCCATAACTATATTTGGTATGTACTTAACCCGACCCGGCATGATCCATTTGGGTTGCACTTCACCGACACAATTTATATGGATAATCTTTTGAGAATAGTATGTTTATGATTAATATTAATATATTATAAGTTCTAATATATTAATATGGAATCATATTATTTAATTAGTATTGATCAAGAATTAATTTATAATTAATTAAGTGATCAAAAGGAACTAATTAAATATGGACTCTTATATATATGGAATGGGCCAAGTTCATTTAGGTTGGGCTAAGCTTTCATGGATATTCCATGGAGTGTTTAACCCATGGATCCTAGGAAATGAAAGGTCATGGGTATTAGGGTTTAACCCTAATCCTCCATACTATATAAAGATGTCCTTGGTTGGTGAAATTGGCACTAGTGTGTGGTACACTAAGAAGGGCTAGCCAATTTCACTAGAGAGAACCAAGTATCCATATTCTCTAAAGTCTTCCAAGGTGTTTTGGTGATTTGTGATTCCATTTGAGGCTTCCACACTATTGGGGCTAAGCTCTTAAAGCTTGAAGACATCAAGCTACATCAAAAGGTATGTCATCTAACTAGTACTTTGTAGTATAAGAATTTCATAATATGCTAGTTAGGATTAAAGCCTTGGAAAGTTCTTATTTGCATGTATTATAGAGAAAACATAGATCCAAGGTTTATAGGGTTGCATGTACACCATAGGAGTGTTAGAATGCTCAAAACCCAACAGTGGTATCAGAGCCACAGGTTGTTTTCTGTTATATGGATGCAAATATTTTATTTTCAAAGTTGAAAAAAAAAGGAAAAAAAGCATGAAGTTTGTCAAATTTTAAGATAATTACTTGTTCTTGTGAAAAACTAATTATTTGTAAAATTTGAATAATTTGCTTTATGAGTTGAATTAGGTCAAATTTAATAAAAGATAAAATGATATGATTATTTTATTAGTTTTAAAAGTTTGATCTAAAGAGTTTTATTTTTTGAAACCTCCATAAGTTATGGATATGAAAAGGTTTTTTAAAAAAATTGATTCAAAGTTTTTATGGAGTTACAAAATTTGGTGTTAATGTTTTAAAGGATTCCATAACTTAAGAATAAGTTATGGATCACCAAAAGTTTTTTGTGTTACCTTGTTTCATGAGTGAATTTAGATTAATAAATAAAATTATGTGATAGTTGGTTTTAATCCAAATTAATCTAAAAGAAGTTCATAAAATGTGTTTATGTAACTTATAAGTCACATTTATGAATCTTAAAACTCATAAAAGTTGTCATAGGTTACAAAATGAAGAGTCTTTATCCTCATTAAATTGTTTTATGACTCCATAACTTGTCCTCAAGTTATGGATGACCAAGAGTCTCTTCATTAAATAATAAATTAAAAAAAAAGTGTAACCTTAATTAATTCCATAAGTTATAAAATAAAGAAAAGTTAATTCTTTTATTAGTTTAAAGTCTTCCATAACTTGTCCTCAAGTTATGAAACTTGAAGAGTTTTTGGATTAAAACTACTTTAAACACATAAGTTATGGAATTAATTAGTTTTGAATAGTTTCAAAACTTGCCCTCAAGTTTTGGAATTTGAAAAGTTTTCACTTATGAATACTTTAATTCCAAGTTAGCCCTTAGAATTTTAAAGAATTAAAATTCAACCCTTATACTTTATAATATTATAAGTTAATAATATATATATATATATATATATATATATATATATATATATATATATATATATATATATATATATATAAGAGTAAAGTCAGTCTTACCGCTAGTAGGCCTCATTCACGAAGCCGGTCTATAAGGTGGGTATAAGGTTGTTGCCTATAAAATGGCAACTTAATGGGTGTCCACTCTCACCTACCGCTTGCTTGACTGGTGGAGGGTCGTTAGCCGAACGGGTTTGACAGGACTATAATTATCCATTCATTAAAAGTATTAATAATAAATACTAAGTAACTAAACTCTTATAAATACCCAATCTTAGTTACTTAGGAAAATGTGAATAAGGTGCTAATCCATGAAATTACACTTTGCACTTTGTTTAAGTCGGTTAGTGGAGCGTGTGTGGTTAACCGGCACACTAACTCGTATTTAACAAGGTAGGCAAAGGGTAACTTAATGTTTATCATAGTATCGGTGGAGCGTGTGTGGTTAACCGACACATCGATTGAGGGGTAAACACTTAAGGGTACCAAGTAATTTGCATGGTTACTTCACACCTTGTTTTGTGATCCTCGGCATCCCAGTCACAAAACCTGAAGGGCACACTCGAGATTGAAACATGCCATTGAACAGTTCAATGAATCTCAATAGATCTAGGAGTTTCAAAACCAATTAAAACCTAATAATACATTTCGTTTATCTTGGTGGAAATTGGTGAATCGTCATTCACCTACCTTCAAATATTTTATAGCTTGGATTACGGCATCCCTCTTCTAAGTTATAAAATAGTTTGTTGGGTCCTAGCCTTAATATTTCATATTGGGTGTTATATTAAGGACTTAAGATCAACTATCTTGAATATCTCCCAAAAGATGTCTGGTTTAGACATTTATGATCTTCCTAAATCTATTGAAACAAGCTTTCCTAAATAAAGATGATGTCCCATGGAAATCATACTTCTTTCACCTCCTCCAATTATTCTCCTTAACCCACAAGTTCAAGGTCACTCAAGCCCTATTGGCAATGCAAGGTCTAGGTGTGATCACATCTTGGACATAGTCACATATTGACAAGCCGGGAGAGTTGGGTGTCAAAGTCTTGAGAAAGTTGATGGTTCAATCACTTTCTAAGTCACATAGTGAGTTCCTTTGGGACACCTATGAAACAGACTATGACAAGACCCTTAATGATCTTATCTATTTGTTAAGATCAACTTCCTTAAAACTTGATGGACATTGACAAGAGTGACACAGGAAATCCAGAAAAGCATTCTCTTCCCAATGGTAAAGGGATCAGCCAGAGTCAACTCGGTTGACCAAATGGTAAAGAGAAAAGCTAAGTCTTTGATAGTCCCTTGTACCATTATCAAAGGGTCCATATGTTTATATTGCCAAAGGAAGGGGCATTGGTTGCGAAGCTCCCAAATTTACCTAAGGATGTTAAAGTCAATAAGTTTGACTCTACTTCAGGTAAATTCCACTATCTAACTCTGCTAAGTTTCTATTCTGAGATTCCTGATACATGATGTGACTGGGTCGCATGGTGATGTTTTAAGAATCAAAGAAAAGTGAAGAAACTTAAAGAAAGAATATGTTGAATCTGATTGCGTAGATGGATTTCTATCGCATAGTTTGAAGATCGGATTCTTGAGCTACTTCTTAGGAGTTATGAGATATTGCTTAGGAATAGATAACAACAAGTTTTCATATGGATTGTAAGGACAAGTTCTTCCACAAAGTTTTTTAAAATAAAAGGAAAATTTTTGATTTTATTTATTTTAAAATATCCTTACAATGGCATCTGTGGAAATTTTTGTTGCTTATAAGATTCCATTAATAGCAAGAGTGGAAGTATGAAATTGATTCTTTCATTTGTGGTAATGTCTAAATTTACCAAATAAGGAAAGATTCTCATCACCCAAGTTTCAATTGGACCGGAACTTGGAATCATGCAAGTTGTATAACATGATGAATGAGAACTTTCAAGTATTGGAAAATTAAGACTAATTACTTGTTCACATGGATGTGTGAGTCAAGTGAAGGACTAAGGGATCAAGTACACAGTCTTGTGCACTGATTAAGTCCACCACAAAAGATCGATAAGATTATTCGTCATAATTTACTATAGCTCAGTAAATATGGTTATACTTACAAGCTTAAGTGTAATTCTGAGACATTGGAAAAGGTTCCAGTGTATGGCAGAGCGAATAAGAAGAATCAAATTAGGTAGAATGATAAAAGTTTCTCAAATCTGAAAAGATGGGAGAGAGTACTTTTGTATCAGTTTTGTGATCATCTTAATGATTTAGAGACCTTATCACAAGTCATCCTCTAAGAGACTTCTTATAGCTAAGAAGAGGAACTTGAATTGTTGAAGTGGTTAAATCAAGAAGATGATTCATACTTCGTTCCAAAAACAATTCTTAGAGTTATACTCTAAGATTGTAACTTGAGTGACATGTCTTAAAGAAGGTTTAAAACTCTTGTACATTTGAAATTGGTAAGTTGTGATGTTTTGGATAAAACAAAGACCAACTAAGGCCAATTGTGTGAAGTGTTTGTCTTGATTAGAATCCGCGCTATCTCTTGCATGTTTGACAAGGGCGTCTTATATGTCAAGAGGACAGTGGGAGTCTTAAAGGTCTTGAAAGTCTCAAGAACTAATCAAGAATAAACCTGAAGTTCTTCACTAGCACACGACTTGAGGTTTATAACCTATCATGTTGACATATTCTGTGCCCATTCCAGTTAAAGTTGGCTTTGCATATGAGTTCTTAGAGTTCTCAATTTGTTGCACAACTACTTGGAAGCAATGGCAGGCCCTTGAGCTGCCAGGTGGCAAGAAATTAAGATTGAGTTCAGTCCATATGAGTTTGTATTTGTCGTTATCCTTGTCTTGTGTCTATGGTTTTGACAATTCACATGGATAAGAATACATACACCATTAAATCTAAGTGTCATAAGGTTTCTCTCCGATTCATGAAAATGATGGTGAGGAAACACTTTCACTAAGTAGATTTTAGCTAGATAGCAATTGTGATATTTGCATTCTCAAAGTTGTTAGTGGAGCGTGTGTGGTTTACCGGCACACTAACCTGGACTTGTGAGAAGTGGCAAAAAGGTCTAACCATTATGATTACGGCATCCCTCTTCATAATTGTTTAGACACACAAGTGTGCTATCTAAGGGAAGGTGTATGATTTTGATAAAGTTTTATCAATCTAGTATCAGAAATCTGAACTTTGGTAAGAAATTCAGCTGATTTCTGAGTACATGTCAAAGCTAGTGGGAGCATAAGTGTTATGCTAATAATCATCATGTTAGTGGGAGCATGATAATTATGATAAAGTATTTCAAGTTAGCAATGTTAATTATAGAAAACAAAAGGTTTCAATTGGGAAAGAGTTGTTTTGCTATAATTAAGGGAGAGGAAATTATACTTCATCTCAAATCTATAAACTTAGATCGTGAGGTTTTAATCATTTAGTCAAGGATATATATATGAATTTCATGTTGGAATGGCTCAACATAAGGAAATTCTGTATATGGGTCCATTATTTGCGTTCTAAAATTCGATTATGATTACGACATCCCTTTTCATAATCTGAATTATGAGAAATTGGAAAATTGAAATGGAAATGTTATAGCAATAGACTAGTTTAGTCTTTATGTGAGACATCATGAATCGATTCCCATATACTTCGGATATAGGATCGATTACATGTGCTATATTCATCCTTTCTAAAATTTTCCAAATGCCTGGGGCATTAAGAAGGGAAAAGGTTTAGAACTGGATATGACTAAAAGTATTAAACAATTGTCGAGGACAATCTAAGGTTTACCAAAGATTGGGTGCTCAAGGACAGTTGGAAGTATAGAGATAATTTTGAAAGGACCATATTGACATAATCTGTAAGGAGGCAACTCCTGTTCAGAAGTGATAGTCAAAATGGAATATGGAAATGTTTCAAAGTTATAAATTATTCAATCTGTGTAAGATTAGGAAACTTAATGCAAGAAGGATGTTTCCAAGGAGCTGATCTCCTTTGGAATACTCTGTAATGATTGTTGTCAAGTCTTTCTGACTTTGTGCATAATCATTACAAGAGGATCAATGCATATAAGTTTAGAATCTAACAGATTTCAGTAAATGGCATGAATTTGGAATTCTTGCATTTGCAGTAAGGATTTGGGGGTGTGAAAAGAGAATCATTGGAGTTATGTTCAATTGATTTATATCACAAAGTAAAGATCATAGACAAACATAGTATTCATACTTGGTGCGTGGCATGACTAGTGTTTAGAAAACATAGTGTACATGCTTGGAGCATGGGACTACTATTGTTTTAAAGCTGAAACAGTATACATGAATAATGTGTAATCATATGGTGATAAATAAAAGGTGTTTTATTTATGTTCATAGGTTTTGATACCATATTGGATTCAATTATTCTTGTGTTTCATTTTGCATGTGTTTGACTTCCCGAATAAACTAGGTTATTCTTCCAGAATGACTAAGTTATTCAAACCATCCACAGTCGGTCATATGTTGGAAGTAGATATGAATTAAGACTGTCATGGGTTGGTTTGTAGAGGTCTAAGGTGTTGGACAAAGGGCTACAACACTCATGAGTGCTCATAAGTTCTGAGTATTGGATTCAACCCGTGCTCATTGGAATCACTTCATGGATTTTATCACGAGTGATCATGAGACGATAATATCTTATATTCTTCAAACCTAGAGATATGAGTTGTTACTATGAGTTGGTTGTACATTGATTGCACGAAAACGCATTTGGTAACTCGGTGCTATAAAACATGCCTTTGTGTATGATTCAACAAGTAGTAGAACAAGCCATATGAGTCAAAGTTTATCCATTCCTTTTACCTTCGGGGTAAAAGCGATATCTGTGGGCCCCTCGATGATTTGATGATGACAAATGGAAGTGCTCGGCCGGGCCAGGACTGATTTGATTTGTTCAATTAGTCAGTCGTCATAAATCGGAAATCGGGAAACAACAAATGGACAGAGAGAATGATTTTAATCCATGTCTCAGTCCATATGATATCTAGAATGGAGGAATATATGATCCCTTATCTAATGGATAAGTTCGTTGACAAGATCAGAGTTCGACAGCGGCTTTAAGAGCTACGATTGCCAGTTAGGTTTGAAGTCATACGCAATAATAGTTTTAGACTTATCCAAGTGGGAGACTGTTGGATTAATGTCTAAGTCCATAACTATATTTGGTATGTACTTAACCCGACCCGGCATGATCCATTTGGGTTGCACTTCACCGACATAATTTATATGGATAATCTTTTGAGAATAGTATGTTTATGATTAATATTAATATATTATAAGTTCTAATATATTAATATGGAATCATATTATTTAATTAGTATTGATCAAGAATTAATTTATAATTAATTAAGTGATCAAAAGGAACTAATTAAATATGGACTCTTATATATATGGAATGGGCCAAGTTCATTTAGGTTGGGCTAAGCTTTCATGGATATTCCATGGAGTGTTTAACCCATGGATCCTAGGAAATGAAAGGTCATGGGTATTAGGGTTTAACCCTAATCCTCCATACTATATAAAGATGTCCTTGGTTGGTGAAATTGACACTAGTGTGTGGTACACTAAGAAGGGCTAGCCAATTTCACTAGAGAGAACCAAGTATCCATATTCTCTAAAGTCTTCCAAGGTGTTTTGGTGATTTGTGATTCCATTTGAGGCTTCCACACTATTGGGGCTAAGCTCTTAAAGCTTGAAGACATCAAGCTACATCAAAAGGTATGTCATCTAACTAGTACTTTGTAGTATAAGAACTTCATAATATGCTAGTTAGGATTAAAGCCTTGGAAAGTTCTTATTTGCATGTATTATAGAGAAAACATAGATCCAAGGTTTATAGGGTTGCATGTACACCATAGGAGTGTTAAAATGCTCAAAACCCAACACCAAGTACTCTACTCTCTTTATACACAATTTACCCTCTAGCAGATCTCTCATAGGCTCCTCAATACCGTCTATTCAGTCTCAAGCATCTCCTAGCAGCAAAATCCCTAGGCTAAGACATCATAAATCTGGCCACTCTAGCCATAATAAGAACACCTAGCCTACTCTAGCATGCATATCATATCATAACATATCGCATAACTCATAATGTAAGGGTATTTTGGGAAATCACTGTTCGGGCGCTGACTGATCGCACACACTGCTCTGCTCTACTCTTTCAAAAACCTTTTATTCTTGAGAAAATTTTGTGAACTTTTTATTTTGAAAATCTCTCAAATCCATAGTTTGAGTTCAGATAGGCCCAAAGGTACACCCGAATCCCTCAAACCAAGGCTTTGATACCAACTTGTAACAACCAATTTTTTCAAATAATTTTTCACATTTAAAAACACACTTTCATTCATAATTGTTATAAAAATATCAATGTATCACATCATCAATTCATAACATCACATCCCAAGATCAAATATGTAAAAGCTCCTCAAGTGTGTATTGATCAAGCCGGCGCCTTCCCGCGATCCTCACTGGTACCTGAAACACATAACATAACACTATAAGCATATGACACATAATAGCCACTCGAGGCTATAACTCTGTGGACCCTCTGGTCCTAACTCTGTGAACCTTCCGGTTCTAACTCTGTAAACTCTGGAACACACACAACATGAATCACATAGAAATAATGCAGTGAGTCACAATCACATAAATAACATACAAATACTCTGTCATATAACTCTAATTACCACTCTAGGTAAAGTATAGTGAGAAGACTCACCTCGGGTAACTCGGTAAATCTCAAACTCTGTAAAATCTAATCTAGCCTCTACCTAATCATATGAAACAAACACTCTAAATCAATACATCTCTCATGGCTAGACTATTCCCTCTCTTAGTACTCTTAGAAGGGTAAAAGACCATTTTATCGCTCTTATGGCTCCAAGATTCTAAAGTAGACCAAACCCTAAAAGTCAACAAAATTCAACTCTCCGGGTTACGCTCCATGTACCAAACATGTACGATGGGCGTAATCGGTGTCTACATAGAAACGGGGTGCGCGACCCCTTACACCGTGCGTACTAAGATTACGCCCCGCATAACTCCTAGTTTCAGACTCTAAGCTTTTGGGGTCTTAAACAGTTAAAACCCACGTCCAACTTCTAGATTTGACCACTTCTAAGCCTCTTAATCCATAAAGTTGGTGACTTTAAGCCTTTTCATGGCTGGACAAGTCACTATCACCCTTAATATTCCATTTCCCAACTCTAGAGAGCTCATAACTCAAGCATGACCTCATATCAACGACCAAGATGGAAACTTCATGGACCTATAACACAAATACTACTGAAATGGGACAGATCTAGGTCCATGGAGCACATTACACTCATAAAGTCTCCACCGTTGGGACTTTTAACCTTGGAAATGGTCCATGCAACATCAAACCAAATAAAGAGGAAAGTTTTGAACTTTATACCTCTAGATGAAGCTCCTTTCTCTGAAGATCTCAGATCCAACCTTGCACTTCAATCCCTGGCCCCCACAAGCTCTTCTCCTTCTTCTTCACTAACACACCAAAACACTTTTAGCTCCAAAACACACACACTCAAGCTATGGGCGATGAAAGGCTCTCTCTTAGGATTTCACTCTTTGATATGGAGGCTAGGAAATGAGCCTTAGCATCCTTTAAATAGTGCACAAGCCAAACATTTAGGGTTTGCATCTGGACCCATTACGCCCAGCGTACCCAGGCGAGTCCGCGTCCAAATTAAGCGCATGCGTACGTGCAACGTACTTCCCAGTATGCCCAGCGTACTCATTTGCTACAAGAACTCTCTCAAGGGACCACTTTTGAAATCTTGACAAAATGGAAGGGTTTAATAGCTATACCTGGATTTCGGGATGTTACACACCGCCACAACCTTCACTTATTTTTCCAACCAAGCCGTCTGTTCTTTGAAGAACCAGAGCACCACTGCTTACGTTCTCCGGTGTCTTTTACCAGAAAACACCATGTACTAGGAACCACAAGCCGCCGCTGGAACTAGGGTTTTCAGAACCCCAATTACGAGGGTTTCAGAGTCGCCGCTACTAGGGTTTTTATATTCGATGGTCGTTTAGGAGGGAGGATGGCATAAGCCATGACAGTTGAATCCCAACAGATCCTGAACTTTTTCGTTTGCTTCGCCACTCAAAATGATTGCCTAATTTGCATCTTCATAACCCGCCACAAGTGTCCTAAAACCCTAGCATGGGTCAAGGTGGCGTCGGTTATGGTTTAGACTTGTTCCCCTTCGTTCCAGTCGTCGTCGTCGCCTCTGCAAACCCTTAATTTGTCTCTCTCCTTCTCCAATGACGACACCTTTTAATCAGATCTTAAAGACGAAAACCCTAGTTTTGGATGAGAAGGGTAGCGGCGCTAGAGTTTCGTAAAATTAGCGTTTGAAACAGATCGGAGATGGTGGTGTGGTAATCAAATGAGATTCAAAGGTGGCGTGGTCGTGGTCGTGGAAAGGAGAAACGCGATGGCTGGATGGAAGACATATATGAGTGATTCTGGTTCGTCGAAGATGATACTGACGAGAATGTTATGGTTTCATGAATTCGAATGTTAGGGTTTCAGGAGCATATCTGAATTCGAGCGTTAGGGTTTCAGGACATGAGAGTTAACAGACGAAATGATAAGGGCAGCGGAGGTTGGTAACGGCGGCAGTGATGGCGCATGGTAGTGGCAGTTAGGATGTTTTTGAGTATGTGTTTTCCTGAGAGGTGAGGGGTGAGGAGATGAGAGGTTCCACCGGTGAGTGGGTGAGAGAGAGGGAGAAAGAGAGAGAGAGAGAGAGAGAGAGAGAGAGAGAGAAAGAAATAGATATTTTTTTCTTTTTTCATTTATGTAATAAAAAAATTGAAAAACAAAATACAAATGGCAAAATCGTCATTTAAAACCAAAATGGACCAAAGTCTCGCAACAAAATAAAACTTTTTGGACCATTGGTGCTAGTCGAAACTTATTTGGTCAAAATGACAATTTTCGACATGCCATAGGGACCATTCTTGCAATTTTGTCTTACATTTACTAATATGCGAATCATCTAATCTCACGTTCAAAAAAATCTAATTATTTACTATTTGAATTTCAAAATAAGTTAAATTACGCTATGGCAATAGTATACCATCACAAATTTAATAAACAGAAATACACTAAATTATTAATTTATCTAAACAATAATTCATAAATAAGAAGAAAAAAACATATTGGATTGTAAATGCATACAACAAATTACAAACATGAAATCAAATAGATTAGCGTCTCCAAATTGTGGTGTCCTAAGACGAAAATTGTTATGGTACTGATATGGAGGATACAATAATCAATCAAGATCCAATATTGACTCTGATGAATTTCCCTATGCCTTCATGATTTATGGGGGAAAATGAAATTGATGAAGATCAAGAATTTCTTTCTAGCCCACAAAACATATCAATTATCCATCCATTTCTAGCTTATCAATAGCAGTTGTAACGTCCAACAGAATGTAACTGCTAAAATTGTCATTATAGTTATGCCAACAATTAACAGATTTTTAGGCGCGTCAAACCTAAACAAGTAAGTCCATTGCTTGGTTGCATTAAAGGGTGTGTAACACCGTAAATTTTCAAACCAATTTTTTCAATTTAAAAACACATTTATCACAATTATAAAATCACCAAATGTCACAATTCCAAATCATTAAATCTCATATCTAAAAAATGTATATATCAAAACTCCAGAATCCTCTCAATTTAACTCTGTCTCTGATGTGTGTACAATCAAGCCGTTGCCCTCCCGCGATCCTGAGAAAACCTGAAACACATAACACATAACACTATAAGCACGAAGCTTAGCGAGCTCCCCAAAATACCACGTACAACAATTCGCCACTCGAGGCTATACTCTTTAAGACCCTCCGGTCAATGTGTCTCAATGGGACCCTCCAGTCCCATAGCTCGTTAGACCCTACGGTATGGTCTAGCTCGTTGGACCTTCCGGTCTAGTTGTGAGCCTTTCGGCCTCACAGATCGTTGAACCCTCTGATCCGGTCTATAAACTTCGCATAGCATAAATCACAAAGACATAATGCATAGCATAACACATACAACTGGATAACATAATACTCAATGTAAGCACATAACACCTTTCGGTCACACATAACTACCACTAAAGGTAAAGTATAGTGAGAAGACTCACCTCGTCTAGCAGGTGAATAAATAACCTCGCGCTCGGATCTCGAACTAGCCTCCTCCTAACACAAAGGATGAATATCTCTTATTAATACTCTTTTCACGACTCAGATAATCGAAGGCGGTTCTTTCTCGTTCTAACTCTTTAAAGTGGGTAAAAGACCATTTTACCCCTCCAAGGTCTCTACTACTTATGTTGACCAAAACCCCAAAGTCAACAGAAGTCAAACTCAAGTCAACAGTCCACATTTGACCCAAGTCGTCGAGTGCACCCTTGCGACTCGCCGAGTCCCCTCGCATCTTCTGAATTCTTCCTAGGACTCACTCACTCAGCTTTCCGGGTTGACTCCCAACTCGATGAGCCACCACTAGGTTAAGGCTACACGGTCAAACCCGCTACTACTCGTCGAGTCATCCCATGGACTTGGCGAGTTGGCTCCAACAAATTTCTCATTCAGCCACCTGAGGTCAGATCTGTAACTCAAACTCATAGATTTAACCTCCTACTACCCAAAAGTCATGTAAAAGTCCGATCTTGATGTCCAGGCATGCATATTTCGCTCAATATGCCATTTAGACTCCATTAAAGCTTCCTAACCTCAAAACCCCATGGTTACACACCATTGGCTTTCTACTTTCTGACTTTCTGGACCTTACAAGGTCCAGATCTATGCTACCAGCTCACAAGAGGGATTTGATGCATTCAAAACCCCACCAAGAAGATAATACAAGCCCTAATCCTCAAAAGAAAGACCTTTCCAATTAGGGAAGAAAAGGGGTCCGGATTGATACCTTAAACTGATGCTCCTAGGATGTAATTCGCGGATCTACAACCTCCTTTGGCCCCTTTAGCTTGAAACCTCCTTCTTCCTTGCAAACCATCCACCAAGAAGCTCAAAATGGCCCTCTCTCTTGCCAAAGCACTGAGGACTCGTTTAGGGTTCTCTCTTCTAAAAGGTAGCCGCAATAGGAGGCCTTAAGTGCCTTTAAATAGGTCCCAAACCCCGAAAATTAGGGTTTCTCTGCCTGGCACCTACTCGGCGAGTCCCTCCTTTGACTCATCGAGTCCACTCATAAAATCCACGGGAGAAATCCGACTCGACTCGGTTAGTTGGACCCTCAACTCGTCGAGTCTCTCCTTCAATATCAAGATTAACATACACAATAATATTCCTAAAAAAATCTAGATGTTACAATTCTCCTCCACTTAAATTAGATTTCTCCCTCGAAATCGCTCCTCAACAACATATAGATCTAATCCGAAAACCAAACAGCACCATCGAAGGGATCTTATACCACACAATTATCTTCCTCTCTACACCTGAATCCAAACAGGGACTCCTTCCTGGAAACAGAACAGGCCCATCTGCCACTACGCTACCCCTTCTGACTCTCCATAATTTGGAGACTCTAACGACCTGACACACATCCAGACCGCCCTCTTGAGATATCACCACGCCATTCGCTTCTCGAAAAAAAGAAAAAACTAAACCCTGATAACTCACCACCCCTCTGATTCTCTAGATATGTGACTGATAGAAACAAGTCACCGGACCGGTAACTAACTAATGATCGCTCATTCTAGACATGATAAACAATCCAGTTCATAAACCACGAGATGAAGGATCACATCAGACCAGGGACCTATCCACTGAACTGCAATCAAAGTTCATTCGAACATTGAACTCTCGACACCCGGTCCATGGACACCAGAAAAATGCCCATGCTCGTTGAGAAGTATCATCTGACATCTATAATCATGAACCCCAACTTACTCTCAATTATCCCTACTCAACATTGAGTACTAGGTCATCTCTTAACTCAGCAATTGAACCTCCAAAGGTTACCCATAACATGTCCCGAAATGTCTCACTGACTTCCTTCTTACATCAACTATCTCGGCCCAGTGACACACAAGTCACGAAGTTCTCTTTACCCCAAACGAATACTACAATCCCAACCAAATATCGACTCAATCCCGACCTCTATCGTCTACTTCTCAGAGTTCCATGCATCTCGCGGTACCTCCCATACCCGAGTACTGACTTACCCAGGTCTAAGACATCAGATGACAAACAATACCCCTCAACATGGAACCCACCTCAGCATCCATAATCTCATCTTGCCTACCCAACGCACCACCAAAGCCAAACTCAAACTCGTGAGTTTGATCTGACCCAGAGTTGGAACCACTCATCCCAATGAAGCACTCAACTCATGACTCATGACCCGCAACACACGCGTATACCACTTCTCCAATTCCCTTTTGTTGTGACCACCACAACTCAATTCAGAATATAACGATTCACAACAAATATGGAGACCCCAGTCTCACCCCTGGGTTGACCTCCAGGCTCCCAAAAACTCAAATGTTAGGGCTACCCAAGCCTAGAACTTTTCTGCATCGTGCTCTCATCAGAGAGTACTTCATTACAACACCCTCTCGTTGACTAGTGAGTACTACGGCTCCCCGCAGCATCACAACAACCTCCTGCTGACTAGTGAGTACTACGGTTCCCCGCAACATCACAACAACCTCTTACTGACTAGTGAGTACTATGGCTCCCCGCAACATCACAACAACCTCTCACTGACTAGTGAGTACTACAGCTCCCCGCAGCATCACAACAACCTCTCATTGACTAGTGAGTACTACGAGTCCCCGCATCATCACAAAAACTCTGTGTCCACTAACTCATGCTTCGCGAACCAACATAGATAGATACTCACACTTATCTCAATTATGTATCACAAATTCTGACGGCAACCGTCATGACCAAACCCCCTTTCTCATTGCAATCCATATTCTTTAATACCTCACTTAGTGCCATTGGCCAAAGGGCTCCCATTGGAACCATAAATACTTGATACACCACTTTTTGTATCCAACTCAAGACCCAAAATAATCAGAAATTCAAGACATTAAACTTGGACACCTCGGTACACCATCACAGAACCTCACGATGTCTCGGCTCAGCCACGGATCTCCTACTTACGACATCATACTCTGATACGCAACGCATCCCTGCATAATTCTTTTCACCACCGATCTTCCTGCCAAACAACCCGAAACTCCCTTCAATATTGTTCAAACTCATGCCAGAATACTCAAAACGACCCTGGAATTGGTTGCCTAATCCATTTCTTCCCTTCCCAATCTGAATAATAGCCTACACATGGAACAAGAATTTCTCAACCGCTGAACTAACCTTACGAGCCAACCACCTTGAGTTCACCATTATAACCTCAAAGAATTTCTAACCACCCCAAGGTCTCCGACCAGCGGCCACTTTCCGTGGAGATACTCATCCGTTCTCAAACAAGCACAACATACATTATCACACTCTGCACCTTGCTTCGACCACCAATAACCCTGGTCCCATGAATCCATTCCGCAGATCTTTATATCCAATTCTCTAACCATTTTGAACAAATCTCTAATTCCTTCTATACAATACCCGGTTCTCCCCCACTTAAGGTTCGAACCATCACCAACTGGCGCACTAACAAGCTATCCCACAGACTGTTTCCACCAGAAACATCGTACTTACTCTTGGAAGGTGCTACGCAACGTTCGATGGTTTCCCCGATAGAGATCAAGCAACTCTAAATACCGCTGATCTCTGATGAACTCCTCAGAAACTTCTCATCGTGACTGCCTCTAGTAATTCATAATCTCATATATCCAGTAATAACCTTGACTCTCTGTCCATAAATAATGAATCATCATACTCTTCATCCTCGACTTCTCAACCAACGTTCCATCACATGAATCATCACAAGATCAGAGACTCCATTCCCACACTCGATACCCATCATAGACAAAAGAGCCACCACCCCGATATACTCTTCTTGATCATCCGTTGCTACAACTAACACATGCCCTACTATACTCAAGTAGGGTGTATCCTGGTCCTTGACCATCTCAGTTCCAGCTGACAACCTGCCCATTCTATATCATTACCTCGCGGCAAACATACTGCCAGATACTCTGGTGGAAGATCGCCATCAATGCTACCCCACAGGGATTACCCCCAAGCTCGAACCATGACATCACTCCTCAATATGCTACTTAGCACCCCCGGTATGCTCCCTGCATCAAGTATGGGTCCTATGCTTTTAGTAGTACGGGCCCATACTACCTGCCACATCTACCCATACTTTCCACATGAACCATCCCAAAGCTCCTAAGTAGCTGCTAAATCTTTTCGACTGCCAGTCTCGATACATATGCTCGCTCCCCAGAAAAATGATCTACTCTGTCAGCGCACTCATCTGACCATGGTCACCCCCTAGGCTCTTCCTAGGTCCTCACACTTCTCCGTCATCAGCTGCTGAAGAACTCCTAATGATGCCAGCTTTCTACCTCCTGAATATCATCATATCCACTTGGTAGCTGACTCCCATCATCGAGAGTTCCAAAAAGCACGAAGCAAGCAGTGTTCGAGCATCGAATAATCTCTACTAGCACGTAAAACCCCTATAGGCTATTATCCTACTTGCTCTCCTCATACTCGTAGGATACCACCAAAATCAAGCAACTTCACCCCACGCAGGCATCTGACTACCCTCTCAGTAGACTCCATAAATGCTTATCTAGGTATCTCTCCTAGATTACTCCTCAACTCAAATCCCTCTCTAAAAAGGATTCATTTTGGATACTCTTACTCAACACATACTCGAAAACACATCACAGATAACAATAACTCCAAGGCTAAGGCATCACAAATCAGGCCACTCTAGTCCTAAAATATGAAATACCTAGCATATCTCTAGCATGCATAATACCTATTAAATATCTCATAATAAAAAAGTAAGGGTATTTTGGGAAATCACGTTCGGGCTCTGGCTGATTGTACACACTGCTCTTTCTCGTTTTCCCTTAGAAACTCTCGTTCGCTTTAGAAAAATCATTTCTTTGAAATTTTTTCTCAAATCCCCAGTTTGAGTCCAGATTTACCCGAAGGTGCATCCGAATCCCTCAAACCAACGCTCTGATACCAACTTGTAACACCGTAAAATTTCAAACCAAAATTTTCAATTTAAAACACATTTATCACAATTATAAAATCACCAAATGTCAAAATTTCAAATCATTAAATCTCATATCCAAAAACTGTATATATCAAAACTCCAGGATCCTCTCAATTTAACTATGTCTCCGATGTGTGTACAACCAAGCTGTTGCCCTCCCGCGATCCTGAGAAAACCTGAAACACATAACACATAACACTATAAGCATGAAGCTTAGCGAGTTCCCCAAAATACCACGTAAAACAATTCGCCGCTCGAGGCTATACTCTTTAAGACCCTCCGGTCAATGTGTCTCAACGGGACCCTCCAGTCCCATAGCTTGTTAGACCCTACGGTCTGGTCTAGCTCGTTGGACCTTCCGGTCTAGTTGTGAGCCTTTTGGCCTCACAGATCGTTGAACCCTCCGATCCGGTCTATAAACTTCGCATAGCATAAATCACAAAGGCATAATGCATAGCATAACACATACAACTGGATAACATAATACTCAATGTAAGCACATAACACCTTTCGGTCACACATAACTACCACTAAAGGTAAAGTATAGTGAGAAGACTCACCTCGTCTAGCAGGTGAATAAATAACCTCGCGCTCGGATCTCGAACTAGCCTCCTCCTAACACAAAGGATGAATATCTCTTATTAATACTCTTTTCACGACTCAGATAATCGAAGGCGGTTCTTTCTCGTTCTAACTTTTTAAAGTGGGTAAAAGACCATTTTACCCCTCCAAGGTCTCTACTACTTATGTTGACCAAAACCCCAAAGTCAACAGAAGTCAAACTCAAGTCAACAGTCCACATTTGACCCAAGTTGTCGAGTGCACCCTTGCGACTCGCCGAGTCCCCTCGCATCTTCTGAATTCTTCCTAGGACTCACTCAGCTCTCCGGGTTGACTCCCAACTCGATGAGCCACCACTAGGTTAAGGCTACACGGTCAAACCCGCTACTACTCGTCGAGTCATCCCATGGACTTGGCGAGTTGGCTCCAACAAATTTCTCATTCAGCCACCTGAGGTCAGATCTGTAACTCAAACTCATAGATCTAACCTCCTACTACCCAAAAGTCATGTAAAAGTCCGATCTTGATGTCCAGGCATGCATATTTCGCTCAATATGCCATTTAGATTCCATTAAAGCTTCCTAACCTCAAAACCCCATGGTTACACACCATTGGCTTTCTACTTTCTGACTTTCTGGACCTTATAAGGTCCAGATCTATGCTACCAGCTCACAAGAGGGATTTGATGCATTCAAAACCCCACCAAGAAGATAATACAAGCCCTAATCCTCAAAAGAAAGACCTATCCAATTAGGGAAGAAAAGGGGTCTGGATTGATACCTCAAAATGATGCTCCTAGGTTGTAAATCACAGATCTACAACCTCCTCTGTCCCCTTTAGCTTGAAACCTCCTTCTTCCTTTCAAACCATCCACCAAGAAGCTCAAAATGGCTCTCTCTCTTGCCCAAAGCACTTTGGACTCGTTTAGGGTTCTCTCTTCTGAAAGGTAGCCGCAATAGGAGGCCTTAAGTGCCTTTAAATAGGTCCCAAACCACGGAAATTAGGGTTTCTCTTCCCAGCACCTACTCGATGAGTCCTTCCTCTGACTCGTCGAGTCCACTCATAAAATCCACGGGAGAAACCCGACTCGACTCGGCGAGTTGGACCCTCAACTCGTCGAGTCTCTCCTTCAATCTCAAGATTAACATACACAATAATATTCCTAAAAAGAATCCAGATGTTACAGGGTGGCACAACAAATCAGGGTCGAATCCACAATAACATAACCTAAAATTCAATGTCTTTATGCCATGCACAATTATTAATCCATAATATAAAGTAAGGCGAGGGGGTTATTTAAAACTGAAAATATCAAATATGCAAAAAAAAAGATTCCCATAAAATAAAACTTAAGAAAATTGAAATAATAAAGCGAATTCAGTTACACAGTGACTCTTCTAATCTTGTGTATAATCGCCAGCTTGATTATTTGAAATTAGACGAATGTCCACGCGTTGTGCAGAAACACTTATATAGTTGAAATACTTCCAAATATATGTTTTTTTAAATAAAACAATAACATTGTTGTTAAATTTGATATAATAATTCTTATACTAAATTGATTTAATATATTGATTATTTTGAAATATATGATAACATATATATCTATTATAACTACATAATCTCAACTGTTTGAATGACTTTTACCTACGAGTTGGTCATGAATAAAATTAAATATAATATATGTTTTAATGTTATTTATAGTTGTTGTTATTGTTAATTAATTTTTTAAAATTTATTTGCTTAACATTTTAATTTCTATCATTATAATTATTTAAAACATCAAACATTGTTTTTTGATTTTAAAGGTAACAATATAATCATTTATATAAAGTTATTTTTAACTATTGTTATTGTAAGTTATTTTAAGCTACTTATTTGAAAACTTTTAACGATTATACAAATATCTTTAGGAAATATTTTAGTTAAATTGAGTTTATAATTTAATTTTTGCATTTAGCACTACCATTTATCACTTTTAACTATTCACAAAATATTCATTGAGTTTTTAAGTGGAATGGAATTAATATTTAATTTGACACTACAATGTTATATTTAAATTAACAATTTAACTATTTTGTCAAAACCGTTCAAAAGTTGTAGCTTTAAATTGATAACGGTTACATACAACAACATATTAAGTCTAATAAATTAAGTATAATAAGTTATCTTTAGGTTGTTGAAGTTCAACTAAAATTGATATTTTAGTTGATCATGTAATGTGATATTTCAATTTATAATTTAAGTATTTTATATAAATTGTTCAAAAGTTGTAGCTTTAAAAATAATAATGGTTTACATCCAACTATATATTAAAAGTAATAAACTAAGTATAATATGTTAACAGCTCAATAACATAATTTTATAAGTAGAAGTAAAGATATTCTTTTAATATTGAAATTTAGTTTATATATGTTACACTTTAGGTTTGATATTTATTTAACCTTATTAACGAACTTATAATCATTATTAGAAAGAAATTGAAAAGTCACGGGAGTTTCAAATGAATGTGGTGAAAGGAAAAATGCATGAGAGTTTCAAATGAATGCGGTGGAAGGAAAAATGCTTTCTTTATATATAATGATGATGATGATGATGATATATAATGATATGTTATGTCCAAACTGATATTGAAAATCATTAACATGCTCTAACAAATTTATTTTGCCAAATTATTTAACCACAACAAGCTTTGTAAGTTAAACCTAAATTTTTACTAACGTAATCAAATAAGCTCTTAATTAAATCAGAAAAGCAGCATTAAGGGGTTGTTTGGCGGGATTTGAATTTTTAAGTGGTTAGAATGTAACACTTGGGTGAGGTAGACATTATTATTATTATTATTATTATTATTATTATTATTATTATTATTATTGGTTCAAAAGTTTTCAATTTGGACCCTTCTCACTACATGAGGAATGCTTGTCACGTCGTGAGGAGTAATTTGGACCCGCACATTATTTTGAGGGTCACGACGTGAGCAATCCAATGCTCACAACGTGAGAGCAGTATGAGGACCAAAAACCCTAATTTTATGTATTTAAAGGAAAGATGGTGCTAGGGTTGTTCACCCTCTGCCTCCCTCACACCTCTAAGCCCCAGAGAACATTGAGATTTATCATCCTTGAAGTTCTTAGTCGTTTTGGTGCCATTTCTAGGTTGAATAAGGAAAGAAAACGAGGAAAAGAGTAATCTAGTGGTGGGTGGAAAAAGTAGCAACATTATCATCACCTCTTCTTGCTGTTGGACCTTTGTAAGTATCAAAGATCCAAACTTTATTACATTTCATGGGTAGATCTAGGATTTTGTCCACTTTTCTTCATGTTTAGCATGCTAGAGTGAAGTAATCCACAAAGTTAGCAACTTTATGGATTCTAAGTGTTCCTTGATCATCATATTGTTTAGATCTAGAAGTTGGTGAGGTATAAGAGGCATGCATGAGAGTTAGAAGCATATTTCTTCACTTTTGACCTAGAATGGGTTGGATCATGCATGGTGCAAGCATGGCTATAAAGGAAACATTTTTATGGACTTTAGGAGTCCCCTTTAACTTCTGGATAAGATGGATTCAAGGACTTAATGGAATAAGGACTTAAAATGGTGACTTTTAGCTTCAGATGGTGCTTATGACGTGAGACATAAGATCTCACGATGTGAGATTTGAATAACCCCCATTTTCTGTTAAGATCCTTGGTGTTCACGACGTAAGAGTGTTGCCCACATCGTGATGTGTGCTCAAGTAATTTCTTTGACTGGGTTGCCTAGGTTGGGTCGAGTCGATTTGGAATCGGACAGAGTGGACTATCACAACGTCACGGCGTGAGGATGGATATTTGGCATTAAGGGCTGTTGACTTTGACCATGATTTTGACTAAGTTTAACCTAAGGTTATTTTGGGTAATTTGGAATATGTTTGAGAACTAGTCACTTTTGATGGATAGGTGAAGGGTAGAACTGAGACCTTATTGATATCTGTAACACCCCGTTTATTTATTAGATAAATAAATAAATTAATGAATGAATAGAAGCCCTAATATATATATATATATATATATATATATATATATATATATATATATATAAAAGGATGATTTCGAGGTGCTAATTGTCATAATTTTAGAAGTCGGGGGCTGAAAGTGTAAGTGTCGGATTGGATTTGTAAATATTTATGAAGACAGGGACTAATTGGTAATTTCTGGGACTTCATTTGAAAAGATTTTGGGGGCTAAGGGGTTGTTTAGTGAATATTGAACCTAATTTGTATTGAATTATAAGGCTGAGGGCTAAAAGGGTAAAATTTAGACTTCAATTGCAAAGGATTCAAGAGGCAGGGGGTCAAATGGTAAATTTTGGATCATAACTGAAAATAATTTTATAGAGGCGGGACTGTTTTTAACATTATGGCAATAAGATTACATGACAACGGCTATATAAGTTAACTATCAGCTACCTAAACCATAACCTTAACTCTCCTAACAGCCGCCACCCTTATACCCCCATTTCCACCTTCGACGCCGCCAGTTATCGAACCGCCACCACCGGACATCGTGAACAGCTGGAAGAGTACCACCGGAGTCGGAGCCTTGGACGCGGATGCATGGGTGAGGAACGTCGGAATCCGGTGGTTCGTTCCTTATTGTGCTCCATCGCTGCCATTTTTCTCCTACCCTTTCTCCAACCATCGAAGCCTCACCACGACGCTGTTCCATTTTCTGACGTCGCGTCGCTGCTATTCTTGTTGAAGACCATCTCGTCGCCGGGCGTTATTCTAGTGTGGCTGGTCCTCTTTCTCGACTGCCTTACACCACCACGAGAAGTGGCTGTGACCGGAGTGCGTAACAGGTCAAGCTCGCGACGACTTGGTGATTTGTCGACGCAAGCTATTGGGCAGGGAATCAGGGAGACTCGCCACCACCATGAGGTGGTGGCTGTTATCACAAATGTTGTCTATCACCATCGCTACCACGCCACTGCTGCCGTTAGGGTGCTGCCGTCGTCGCCACCCACCACAGGTGGGTGTTGCGTTCCTTTTTTGAGCAAGGGTTGTTGGTTGGTGTGTGTGTTTGTGCTTGACCGGAAACCACAAGAAATCACCACTACCACCGTGAGGTGGTGGTTGCCACCATGCATCGCCGTGTATGTGTGTGTTTAGTGGGTGTTTGCGTTTTTATTTGAGTTTTAGCATTGTAAAGTGTATTGCAAATTGGAATAATGAATAGAAAACTGAAAACCACCACCGGCTACCGTGCCGGGTGATGGTGTGCTTGCCTTGTGAGTTTGATTCGTTTGGGGTGCTTGAAACCCTAATGGGCCTTGTGAGCCCTAATGGGCCCAATGAAGTTTTAAGAAGCCTAATGGGCTTAATGAAAAACCCTAATGGGCTTGATGACATTTTAGTGGGCTTAATAGGCCCAATAAAGCCCTAAATGACCTAAAAGCCCAACAAATTGATATATGGGCTAGTAATTGGGTTGGAAACCCTAATTAGGGTTTGGAAAACCCTAATGCCAATAAAACCCTAATTTTGAGAATTATGCGGGACGTACCCTAGGATTATTTAATAACTTGGAATATTAAATAATAATTATTGGCAAAAATTAATCTAAGTAATATTGGACTTAATGGATTAAGTCCTTAGAGAATTAAGTCCTTGATGGGTTAAGTAGGAAACTTAACCCTAATCATCATTTTATGTGAAACCCTAATTTCACTTGGGTTTATTATGGGACCTAAATGATTGAGATAATAATGGGCCATCCAAAAGCAAGAAATTGAACTAGAACAATTTAATGGGGCTGTGGTAAGGCCCATGTAAGGGGTTTAGGCCCAATTTGGAAAATTGGGCCATAGTTGGGCCACAGTTTGGGCCTTAATGATTATATGAGGATGGGCCTTAGAATAAGACCATGTATAGGTTTGGGCCCAATTTGGAAAATTGGGCCATATGTTAGGCTTTGATTTCTAATTGACTTTGGGCCTTAGGCTTGAATAAAGCTGAGTTAGGGGTAAAGTAGTATTTGCCCAAGTATGTATTTATGGTTATGTGTTGGAACCCAATTACTAATTGGGTGATGTTTTGATATTGACAGTTCAGGAATCTGTCATCCAGCAGCTGAGGTTGGGTCTGTAGGACTTCGGCAGTGTGGGGTTGAGTCTACAGGACTTTAGCAGTGAGAGGTGAGTTACCTTCCAGTAGGGGTGGGTCTAAGGCACCAATGCTGGCCCACCAGTAGGTGATTATGTTTGAGATGATTGTCTTTGTGATAATTATCTGGTTGCCATTAATTGATATGTTTATTGTGCTAGGATGCTATGAGATATGTGTTAGTAGTAGTAGGGGGTGCAATAGTCTCCAGTTACCGGTTGAAAGATACCGAAGACGGTTACCAGTTGAAAGATACCGAAGGGGTGGACAAAACCCATGCATGCCTAGCAATATGTTTATGATATGTTATTATGTTATCTGTATGGTTATGATATGCCATTATGTGAGCAATATGTTTATGATATGATACTATGTGACCAGTATGATTATGATATGTCATTATGTGATTCAGTATGTTTATGTTATGTTATCATGGAACCAATATGTATATGATATGTTATTATGTGATAGTGATAGGGGTGAAATAGTCCCCGGATACCAGTTGAAAGATACTGAAGGGGAGGTTAGCTCCCGGTTACCGGTTTAAAGATACCGAAGGGGAGGTTAGTTCCCGGATACCGGTTGAAAGATACCGGAGGGGAAGTTAGCTCCCGGTTACCAGTTGAAAGATACCGAAGGGGAGGTTAGTGTCACACCCCCAAACCAGAATGGTGGAAACGTTCGGGGGTGGATGACTTCATGTATAGTATCATAACAACGAGTATAATAGTGAAGAAAGCAAAAACAACCATCATCAATATAATTGAAAGAGTTACATCATAGAGTAAGTTTACATGTTTCAAAATCTATTATATCATGATGACAAAATAAGTTTTGAATTTAACGCCTTAGCGTCCCGTCCTCGAAAGCAGTTGATTACATGTTTAGTGATTTCTTGAGAATACAAGTTGTTTGAAAAAGTGTCAACACAAAGGTTGGTGAGTTCATAAGAGTTTTAATTGAGAAATAAACTGTTTTCCTTGTAAAAGCGGTAAAGGGATTCCAGAAAATCCAATATTTTCCTTGAAAAGTAAGTTGTAAGTTTCTGTATTATGAAATTATGCATCCTAGAATTCCCAATAATTTCCTTCCATAATCTCCAAGTGTATATAAGTTATATAAAATTAAAGTTAAATAAACTGTCGAATGTAATGGGTCTGCCTTAGGCCCACAACCAAACAAGGAACAGTAAATAAAGCGGACCCACCAATTCTAAGTCGATCACGACTAAATTCTTTATAACTCTAGCATATACACTTAGAAATTATAGCTGGAAACTAACAATTCTAGATAGAATGTAGTCTTAAAACCAAAGACCGAAACCCAATCCTAGTGTAGTGTATGAAATAGCAATAGTGGCTGTGAACATAAACTATACATATCATAGTTCATCGAATAGTGATAGTGGTAGTGAACATGAACTATGCATATTATAGTTTATCAAATGTGATGGTGATGGTGAACATAAACTATACATATCCCAGTTCATCAAATAGCGATAGTGGTAGTGAACATGAACTATGCGTATTATAGCTTATCAAAAGTGGTGGTGATGGTGAAATCCCTTCTTGTAATAAGTTTTTAGTGTAGATGAAACATAAATTATACCCATTATAGTTTATCATAGTGTTTGTAATGTATATGCAACCTAATTATACCGATTATAATTAGCGTACTTACTTGTGGGGGTGTAATAGACTTAACTATACTTATTATAGTTTATCATAGTTATTCGTAGTGGTAATAACCCCTTTTGTATATGTAATACCTTTAGTAATGTGTTTATTATGTAAATGAATCATAAACTATACCTAATATAGTTTATCAAAATAAGGGTAGTGGTAGTATTCATAAAGTATACTTAACATAGTTTATTCCAATGTTTGTATGTAATGGATGTACTTGATTACAACAATTTGTTATTCTCTATGTTCTATATATCAAAATCCATTCGTCAACTGATGCATGTCTATATACTAGGACAAAATGTCATATATTGCAATAACATATAATCACATAAAGATATACACCTTGCTCAACATGTTACAAGGTGAAATGAAATTGATAGTATTTTTCTGATGATAACATTTTCTATTATTGTTCTTAGAAAATTTATAGAAAATTCATAACAGGTCCAAATCAGAATCCTTAAATTTTGGGAGTTTGGAAAACGTGTCTAGTTTGTTCATAAATGTTCTCATGATTTTTAGTGGTCTCCAACATGTGTGAAAACGTCCATAATCACAGACCGGTCCGGATTGGTTCTTGAAATGATAGACAGTTTTGTAAAAATCACCATAAATTGTAGAAAAATCTTATGGAGATGTGAAAGTAGCCATTTTAAATCTAAGAACTGGAACTGCTTGAACCTATAACATTTTTGAAAACTAAAATGTTTAAGTTGATCAAAACAGTCCGTGAATGGAGCCTAAATTTGCTGATGAAAGCTGTTAGAAATATTTTAATTGTGTTCTTGGTGTTTTAACTTGTATTCCACCCCTTAAAACTTAAGAAAGAATGAAAATATAGGGGTATGAACTCACCTTGTGTGATTTCAGTGAATGGATGTTGAGGAAAAGGAGTGTTTAACTCAAGAACACTTAGAAGATTGTCTTGAAGATTCGAGAATCTAACACCAATGTGATGGAATTTGTGTAAGCAATCTATGATTTTGAGTAGGAGGATGTGTAATAATCATAGGAAAGATGATGATACTTACCAAATGAAGGAGAAAAGCTTGGAGTTTGCCTTTAAGTTCTCGAAATTAAGGGAGTAAGATGAGAGAGTTTGGAGTGTAATTTTGTGGAAAATGAGAGAATGAATGAAGTGTGAGGAGAGAGGGTGGATGTTCCAGTTCCTAGGACGTGGCAATGGAGGTAAAATGAGTGGGAAAGGACTATGAAGTGACTAGGGATGGTGGGGAGGACAATGGCTGGTCATGGAGTGGGTATGGGGGTGGTTGCTTGTGTCAAACATTATGGAAGGGTCAGCACTCCACCACAAAATCTTATTTAATGGATTTTATTCTTAAATAAGGATTTCCTTAAAAATATGCTGAATTTATGAATATATGGGACCTTATATGTCAAAATATAAGTTTGGGTGAAAATCCCCCGTTAAAATAATTAAAAATAGGCTTAAAACGGCGTCGTGGTCGAAAACCGGGTGAAAAATAGGGAAATATGAGGTCAGGAGGGTGATTCCGGTCTTAACAGCCCTAGGTCCGAAGTGGGGTTTGGTCGCTGAAGTGGATCCGAAGGGAAAAGGGGCTGTGGTCCGAGGAGGTACCGCAGGCGGGTCCGCCAGGAAGGGTCGGAGGCAAGTTTGGATGCGGTTCGGTGGCTTTGGCTTGGTGACTGCGGCTCGGAGGCTTCGGCTCGGTGGCTGTGGCTGCTCAAGAGGATTTCGGTCTCAGTTCTTGTGGCCTCAGATCTAGGAGGGTTTAGCCCCTATAGAGAGGCTTCGGCCCTAAGAGGCTAATTTCGAATGTATCTTCCCACTTTGAGTGGTTTTTCACCATGTCAAGTGTCGGGATGCCCCAAATGATTATGAAACTCAAAAGAGGTTTTGAGAGAGATTTGACATACTTGGAGAGATTTCACATACGGAGAGAGATTTGGGAGAGATTCCACATTCTTGGAGAGATTTGAAATAGAGAGAGGTAGAGTGAAAGAGATTTAGAGGGGTTCCGTTTATGACCTTTTTGAGTGTCCGGCTTTGCAGCGCAAGGTCCGTAAACCCCGTTAAGCCTCGTTATGAAAGTTTTACGCTCCCGAGAGGTATGGAACAATGTTTTATGGAGTAGTTTCATTACTTGCCCCGATTAGGGTTTATAATTTCCGAACAAGAGAAAACTCCAAGTGATACTATAACACCCTGATCCTCAGGTATTAATATTAACATTTCGGTTTGTTTTTTGGAAGACCTACTCGGCGAGTTGGCCACCCTACTCGTTGAGTAGTAGTGGGTTTGGACATGTGGTTTAATGATCTACTCGCCGAGTCCACTAATATCTCGACGAGTAGATGCTGGCAGATGAAACCCTAGATTCTAGGGCCTTGCACCCTATTTAAAGGGTCATAAGCCTCCCTTGGCCTCCCCTATACAGCTCTATACCTCCTTAAAACCCTAATTCGAGTGTTAGTGTGTTCTTGGTGATTTTTAAAGCTTGAAGGAGGGATTTGGTGAGGGAATCACTTAAGGAATCAAGCTAGAAGAAGCAAGGGCTCGTGGGGATTCTAGATCTACTTCTATGGAGCACTTTCTGAAGGTATTAAGCTGTCTCTTGGCTAATTTCCACCCAAAACCCTCTTGTGCATGGATTCTAAGAAAGGGCTTTTGTGTTTAAGCCAAGATATGAAGTTGTAACTTCAGATCTGAACTCCTTTTGGCCTTAAGATGCATAAAGTTATTAGTTGAGCTTAGCATGTACCTTCCCTCAAGTGTATGACCCCATCCAAGCTTAGATTTGCTATTTTAGGGCCTTAAAGCCTTTCATGCATGTAAAGTTTGCAATTTTACGTGGAAAGCATACCTTAGGAGCCTAGATCTGTAGTTTGGAAGCATTGCATGGCTCAAAAAGGGTCTGTATGGCTTGAGATCTGATAGGACTCGGCGAGTCACAGCGGGTGACTCGGCGAGTCATTTGAAGGCAGGCATGGACTCGACGGGTTGGAAGAACAACTCGGCGAGCCCGATGAATATTGCCATGAACTCTGCGAGTTGGATGAACAACTCGGCGAGTCGGATGAAGATTGCCTAGAACTCAGTGAGTTAAAGGAACAAATCGACGAGTCAAGTAAGATTTCCCAACGGGTGGATGTTCGTAGACGTGTCGAGTGTCAAGCAAGGGAACTCGACGAATGACCTTGGATTATCAATCAAGACTATATGAACTCGACGAGTCGCCTCGATGACTCGGTGAGTAGATGTTATTCCGGGAAACTTGGCGAGTCACTAGCTGTACTCGGCGAGTTAGGGTCAACATGGACCATTGACTTGACCTTGGCTATAGTTGACCAGGATGGACTTTGGGAAATGACTGGATATTGTATGACACTTTTTAGGCAGTTGCGTGGAGCAGCCCGTGGGGTACATTTGG
The DNA here is from genome assembly GCF_051521515.1 of Lactuca serriola. Classification (NCBI taxonomy): domain Eukaryota; kingdom Viridiplantae; phylum Streptophyta; class Magnoliopsida; order Asterales; family Asteraceae; genus Lactuca; species Lactuca serriola. Next base: position 287,111,605 of record NC_136411.1, read on the forward strand.
TCGCAAAGTGTCAGTCCAACATTCGTGACAGGTGAGTCTTCTCACCATACCTATGGGTCTAAGGCACCAAGGCCAGCCCATTATGTGATTATGCCATATGTGGTAGACATTCTGTGTTCTGTTATGTGATTGCATGTTATGTATGAAGACCCCGGGGGGAGCCCGTGACATTGGATGTAAGACCATGTGGGGTAGCGCATGGCAGTCCTAGGTGAAGACCATGTGGGGTAGCCCATGGCATTGGATGTAAGGTCATGCGGGGGAGCCCATGACAGTCCTAGGTAAAGACCATATGGGGTAGCCCATGGCATTTTCATAGGTTTCATGTATGCATGGCTTACGTGATGTATGTGTAGCTTTTATAACTAACAGGATATATGATATGTGGTTTGTGTGTGTGTGTGGTATGCTCTGGGAAACTCACTAAGCATTTCGCTTACAGGGTGTTGATTGTTTCAGGTACTTCAGAGCCGAAGGGCAAAGGCAAGGCGTGATGACATGGCGTGCACTCTACCTCTCTTTTTGTGTGATGGGACTCTCTGATGTTTTCAAAAGTACAATGAAATTGTAATAATTATGAATTGGGAAACAAATGATTTGGAAATTTATAAATTATCGGAATTGTTTGAGTAATTAAAAATGATAATTTTTTTTGTGTCGTTACAAGTTGGTATCAGAGCCTTGGTTTGAGGGATTCGGGCACATTCTCGGGTGTGTCAGGACTCAAACTAAGGAAGTGGTAAAATGTTTTCAAAAAGAAACTTAAAAAGGATTTTAAGACGAAAAGAGGACAGTGAAATGTGCATGATCAGCCGAGCCAAGTAAGTAGTTTCCCATGTTGAATAGCCATGTTATATGAAATTGCTAAGTGTATGTTTTAAAATTATATATGGTTAGGAGTTGATAGCCTCAGGATGATTGATTTAGCCTATTGATCATTTCTGTGTATAATTTGCATGCCTAAAAGCAACCTATAGTGATTGGTTTGACTGTTATGAGTAGGACAACCATAGGGTGTCCGGGTTTGATTCATGCGAGGGTTGTGAGTCATGGTTTGTGTGGATAGCTTTGGAAGTACCGGGTAAAGCAGCGAGGTAAGGTACGAGTAGGTGTGGAAGGTAGTATTGGGCCCGTACTACTGGAAGCACAGGACCCATATCCAAACCCATGTTCTACCTAGGAATTCCAAAGGAAACGGTATGGAAGTAACCTCGTTATGGGTATCCTGATCATTATGTTTTGTGAAATGACAGTCCAGCATGGTGGTTATGCGATTGGGATTAGGACCGGGATCAGGATCAGGATCCGGGGTTGGGTCGGGCGGCCCTACTGATGGTATTGATGAGAGGCTGCGTGAGCTGATTATGGCCGAGGTTACGAGGGGCATCCTTGACGCTACCTTAGTCATCTTTGGGACGGTCAAGGAAGGTATGATGGAGATCATGGAGGAGAGACTTAGAGCATCCAGGGCCGATATTTCTGCGGGCCAGGGTGGAACTCGAACCCCCTCGTTTAGGGAGTTCAAGGCATGTGGAGCTCCGGAGTTTTCAGGGGTCAGGGACCCCATTATGAGCAGATGCTGGGTGGCGGACATTGACAATGCCCAGCGCACGAGTTCTTGCCCGGAGGAGGAAAAGGTTGGATTTGCTTCCTATATGTTGAGGGACAGGGCCCGAGATTGGTGGGGCGAGATTACTAGTCAGGTGGGAGCAGCCGGTATGGCTGACATGTCGTGGGTCGAGTTTTTACGACGATTCGATCAGGAGTTTGCACCACCTATTGAGGTGCAACGGATGGTGAGGGAGTTTCATGAATTACAGCAGACTACTGAGACTGTGGCGGAGATCACCGCCAAGTTTCGAGAGCGAGCTTTGTTGATACCTCAGTATGTGGCAGATGACGATTTGAGGAGGACCCGATACCATTCTATGTTGAGGGAGGATATACGGGAATTTGTGAGCTTTACAGGGTGCAAAACCCTAAATGAGATGGTTGATAAGGCCCGTGAGAGGGAGATGGAGTTGGAGTCCCGCACGAAGCGGAAGACTGAGTAGGTTCAGGCAGCGGGGGCCCAGGCTATGAAGCCTAAGACCTCCGATTCTTCGAGTAAGGGCTAGCAGGGCCGGGGCCGGTGCGCCAAGTGTGGGAGATTTCATAGTGGGACTTGTCGGACAGCTGGGATGTCGGGATGCTACTCATGTGGCCAGCAGGGTCACTTGAGTAAGGATTGCCCCATGAAGGGCTTGATATGTTTTCACTACAACCAGAGAGGCCATAAAAAGGCCGATTGTCCAAGGTTGCAAGGAGGAGGAGGAGGAGGATCTGTGACAGCGCCCGCGCCCGCCATTATGAGGATTACTGATGGCCGCCCTAAGGCGGAAGCTCCAGCGGTGAAGAGTCGTGCATTCCAGCTGACTACCGAGGAGGCTCGGGCCGCGCCAGACGTTGTGGCTAGTATGTGTTCATTATCGTCTATCTCTTTTTATGTCAAATGTCTGTATGTATGCTTATTATGCTTTGTATAGGGACCTTTATGGTTAATGGTATGACAGCCCATGTCCTATTTGATTCGGGGGCTACCCGATATTTTGTGTCTCTTGCGCTTAGCAAGAAATTCCGAGACGCACCGGGGACTCTGGATACCCCGCTCGAGGTGGAGATTACGGATGACCGCACTGTGAGTGCTGCGAGAGTGTGTCAGGATTGCGTCTTGAATGTGCATGGCGAAAGGTTTCGCGTTGATTTGGTTCCCATACCATTGCGAGGATTGAAGGTGATTATTGGGATGGACTGGTTGGGGGCCAATGGGGCCATGATCGATTACGAACGGCAGCTAGTCCGGGTTCGAACCCCAAGGGGGGGGGGAGAACTGGTTATCCACGACGAGAGGACCACGTAGGGTCCGACCCTCTGTTCAGCTGCGAGGGCGAGGAGGTTTCTGCAGCAGGGCTTTATGAGATTTTTGGCCTATGTTTCAGATACCGAGTGGAGGCAGTGACGGATATCGATAATGTACCACTGGTGTGGTATTTTCAGGATGTTTTTCCCAAAGAATTACCCGGAGTGCCTTCGGAGAGGCAGGTGGAGTTTCGTATTGACCTGGTACCCGATGCCGCCCGATAGCAAAGGCACCATATCGGTTGGCGCCACCCGAGATGCAGGAATTATCTGCACAGCTTCAAGAGCTACTAGACCGAGGGTTCATCCGTCCGAGTAGTTCTCCGTGGGGAGCTCCGATCCTTTTCGTGAAAAAGAAGGACGGGTCGCACAGGATGTGCATCGATTATAGAGAACTGAATAAATTGACGGTGAAGAACCGTTATCCTTTTCCTAGGATTGACGACCTGTTTGATCAGCTTCAGGGAGCATCGTGGTTCTCTAAGGTTGACCTCCGGTCAGGGTATCATCAGATGAGGATTCGGGATGAGGATGTATCGAAAACAGCTTTCAGGACTCATTATGGGCATTACGAGTTCGTGGTGATGCCATTCGGACTCACCAATGCTCCGACCGTGTTCATGGATCTCATGAACCGGGTGTGCAGGCCGATGTTGGATCAGTCGGTGATTGTTTTTATTGATGATATCCTGGTCTACTCCAAGACCAGGGAACAACATGAGCAGCATTTGAGAGAGGTATTGGAGACCTTGAGGGCGGAGAAGCTGTATGCGAAGTTCTCCAAGTGTGACTTTTGGTTGCGGGAAGTGAAGTTTTTGGGTCATGTCGTTAATCAAGAGGGTATTTCGGTTGACCCAGCGAAGGTGGAGGCTGTGATGTGATGGGAGGTACCGAGGAATGCCTCGGATACTTGTAGCTTCCTGGGCTTAGCGGGTAATTATCGGAGATTTATCAAGGATTTCTCCAAGACTGCGGTCCCATTGACCCATTTGACCAAGAAGAATGTGGCTTTTAGATGGGGTGAGGATCAGCGGAGGGCTTTTGATACTCTGAGGCAGAAGTTATGTGAGGCTCCGATCCTAGTATTGCCTGAGGGAGTGGACGATTTCGTGGTATACTGTGATGCATCGATTTCAGGACTGGGTGCGGTACTAATGCAGAGGGGACGTGTGATCGCATATGCCTCGAGGCAGTTGAAGCCTCATGAGGAAAATTACCCCACGCATGACCTGGAGTTGGGGGCAGTGGTGTTTGCCCTCAAGATTTGGAGGCACTATTTATATGGGGTGAAATTCGTTGTGTATACCGATCACAAGAGTCTGAAGTATTTGATGGACTAGCAAAACCTGAATATGCGTCAGAGGAGATGGTTGGACGTGCTAAAGGACTATGACTGCGAGATCCTATACCATCCAGGGAAGGCCAATATGCTGGCCGATGCCTTGAGTCGCAAAGCGACGGGGTCGCCGATCAGGGATATTTGTTTGAGGGTGACAGTAAGCTCACCCTTGATAGACATGATTCGAGAGGCTCAGGTCGAGGGGGTGAAGAAGGAGAACTGGAAATTGGAAAGAATTTGAGGACAATATCCTTTGTTTGTTAAGGATAGTCGTGGCTTGTTGACGCAGTGTGGCCGGGTATGGGTGCCGATGTCAGGGGGAGTGAGGCAGAGATTGTTAGAGGAGGTGCATAAGTCCAAATTTTCTATACACCCAGGTGCGACAAAAATGTAAAGGGATTTGAGGATGTGCTATTGGTGGCCCTGCATGAAGCGGGGGATCTCCGGGTATGTGGAGCGATGCTTGACCTATAGGAAGGTCAAGGCCGAGCACCAGCGACCTCATGGTAAGATTCAGCCACTACCCATTCCCATGTGGATGTGGGAAGAGATCACTATGGATTTCATCACGAAGCTACTGCGGACAGCGAGGGGAGTCGATGCCATATGGGTGATTGTGGATAGACTAACGAAGAGTGCCCACTTCATTCCGATCTCCGAGAGTATATCTGCAGAGAAGTTGGCGGACATTTATGTTCGAGAGGTGGTGGCCAGGCACGGAGTGTCGGTATCAGTGGTTTCAGATGGGGATGTTCGGTTTACATCCAGGTTTTGGAAGAAGTTCCATGAGGAACTGGGTACCCAGCTGCATTTTAGTACGGCATATCACCCTCAGACTGACGGCCAAAGTGAAAGGACGATCCAGACACTGGAGGATATGCTGCGGGCATGTGTGCTGGATTTCAGAGGGAGTTGGGATACATACCTCCCACTGGCAGAGTTTTCATACAATAACAGTTATCATGCAAGTATTGACCGAGCACCATTTGAGATGTTATATGGACGGAGGTGCAGGACCCCAGTATGCTGGGATGAGGTTGGGCATCGGGTTTTGGGGAGCACGGAGGTGGTACTCGAGACCACCGGACTGATTCAACAGGTGCGCGATAGATTGCAAGTCGCGCAGAGTCGCCAGAAAAGTTATGCGGACCGGCGTCGATCAGACCTCGAATTTTAGGAAGGAGACTTTGTCTTACTGAAGGTGTCACCTTGGAAAGGGATTATCCGGTTCCGCAAGAGGGGCAAATTGGGACCTCGGTTCATAGGTCCGTTCAGGGTCATAGCCCGGGTGGGCAAGGTGGCATATCGTTTAGAGCTCCCGGAGGAGCTTAGTCGGATTCACAACACCTTCCATGTGTCTCAGCTCCGGAAGTGTGTTGCCGAAGAATCTTCAGTCATATCCTTAGACGACATTCAGTTGGATGGAAGTCTAAATTATGTCGAGAGACCAGTTGCGATCCTAGACAAGAAAACGATGAAGCTCCGTAATAAAGAAGTGAAGTTGGTAAAGTTGCAATGGCAGCACCGGAAGGGTTCCGAATGGACCTGGGAGCCGGAAAGTGAGATGCGAGGCTTCTATCCGAAGTTGTTTGGACCAGAAGGCTTCGAGGACGAAGCCTAATTTAAGTGGGGGAGAGTTGTAACACCCTGATCCTCAGGTATTAATATTAACATTTCAGTTTGGATTTTGGAAGACCTACTCGGCGAGTTGGCCTCCCTACTCGTCGAGTAGTAGCGGGTTTGGATGCGGGGTTTAATGATCTACTCGCCGAGTCCAATATGGTACTCGACGAGTAGATGCTGGCATATGAAATCCTAGATTCAAGGGCCTTTCACCCTATTTAAAGGGTAATAAGCCTCCATTGGCCTCCCCTTTACAGCTCTATACCTCCTTAAAACCCTAATTCGAGTGTGAGTGTGTTCTTGGTGATTTTTAAAGCTTGAAGGAGGGATCTGGTGAGGGAATCACTTGAGGAATCAAGCTACAAGAAGCAAGGGCTCGTGGGGATTCTAGATCTACTTCTATGGAGCACTTTCTGAAGGTATTAAGCTGTCTCTTGGCTCATTTCCACCCAAAACCCTCTTGTGCATGGATTCTAAGAAAGGGCTTTTGTGTTTAAGCCAAGATCTGAAGTTGTAACTTCAGATCTGAACTCCTTTTGGCCTTAAGATGCATAAAGTTATCAGTTGAACTTAGCATGTACCTTCCCTCAAGTGTATGACCCCATCCAAGCTTAGATTTGCTATTTTAGGGCCTTAAAGCCTTACATGCACGTAAAGTTTGCAATTTTACGTGGAAAGCATACCTTAGGAGCCTAGATCTGTAGTTTGGAAGCATTGCATGGCTCAAAAAGGGTCTGTATGGCTTGAGATCTGATAGGACTCGGCGATTCACAGGGGGTGACTCGGCGAGTAATTTGAAGGCAGGCATGGACTCGACGGGTTGGAAGAACAACTCGGCGAGCCCGATGAATATTGCCATGAAATTGGCGAGTTGGATGAACAACTCGGCAAGTCGGATGAAGATTGCCTAGAACTCGGCGAGTTGAAGGAACAACTCGGCGAGTCGAGTAAGATTTCCCAACGGGTGGATGTTCGTAGACGTGTCGAGTGTCAAGCAAGGGAACTCGACGAATGACCTTGGATTATCAATCAAGACTGTATGAACTCGATGAGTCGCCTAGATGACTCGGCGAGTAGATGTTATTCCGGGAAACTCGATGAGTCACTAGCAGTACTCGGCGAGTTAGGGTCAACATGGACCATTGACTTGAGCTTGGCTATAGTTGACTAGGATGGACTTTGGGAAATGACTGGATATTGTATGACACTTTTTAGGCAGTTGCATGGAGCAGCCCGTGGGGTACATTTGGTCGCAAAGTGTCAGTCCAACATTCGTGACAGGTGAGTCTTCTCACCATACCTATGGGTCTAAGGCACCAAGGCCGGCCCATTATGTGATTATGAGATATGTGGTAGACATTCTGTGTTCTGTTATGTGATTGCATGTTATGTATGAAGACCCCGGGGGGAGCCTGCGGCATTGGATGTAAGACCATGTGGGGTAGCCCATGGCAGTCCTATGTGAAGACCATGTGGGGTAGCCCATGGCATTAGATGTAAGGCCATGCGGGGGATCCCATGGTTGTCCTAGGTAAAGACCATGTGGGGTAGCCCATGGCATTTTCACAGGTTTCATGTATGCATGGCTTACGTGATCTATGTATAACTTTTATAGCTAACAGGATATATGATATGTGGTTTGTGTGTGTTTGGTATGCTCTGGGAAAATCACTAAGCATTTCGCCTACAGGTTGTTGATTGTTTCAGGTACTTCAGAGCCGAAGGGCAAAGGCAAGGCGTGATGACGTGGCGTGCACTCTACCTCTCTTTTTGTGTGATGGGACTCTCTGATGTTTTCAAAAGTACAATGAAATTGTAATAATTATGAATTGGGAAACAAATGATTTGGAAATTTACGAATTATGGGAATTGTTTGAATAATTAAAAATGATAAAAAAAATTTTTGTGTCATAACAGATACTTTACGTTAAGATGGCGAGTTGTACAATAGGAAACATAATGGAAACCCTAATATACAAGGGTTAGCTGAGTTGAACGGTTTGACTTATTGACTTTATTTGACTTTGACTTGACCGAAAATTGACGGTTGTCACATCATCCCCCCGTTAGAAGGAATTTCGTCCCGAAATTTGCATTTTGACTTGGACTTCAAGAGTTCGGGATGAGAAGCGGGTACTTACCGGAGTACAAGAAATTGATATGGCGAGGACCAATCCACCTTATGTTAACAACGACTTGGGGTTTTCTTATTGTGACTAGAGCTAGGTCGATTTAAAAAGGAGTGATTGTTTCAGAATGATAGTGAATTCTATGTATGTCTTTAAGCTCTCTGTTTTATCGCTGTTGTTACTACTCCGACAAGTTTTTATGACGAAATTTGTAGTATAAGTCCTACCAGTTCGTTTATAATCGCTAGGTGTAAACTAGTCGTATATCATTAAGATTGCAAGGGCAGTCAAATGAGTGACTCCGCCTTAAGCCCACAACCAAACAAGGAACAAGAAGTAAGGCGGAATTATAAATTCTAAGTCCATAGAATCTTAATGATATATGGCCATAACATTTACACTAGCCATCGTAGATTCACTAGTAAAAACCCTATGTTTTTATATACGTGATAATACTTATTTGGGTTCATCGCGTTTGCGAGATTTATGGTTGACAAACCCTATCTTGACACTAGTTCTAGTAAAGTTTAAATCCTGCATGTGGTGGTTAAAAGCTCATACCGTTATTCACGGGTGGTTCTGGGGAAGTTTCTCCTGTGGTGATCAAAAGTACCCTTCCACCGTCACCAGCATTCCTTATCATTGGACAGTTTCTCTTAAAGTGTCCCGTTTCACCGCACTTGTAACAAGTTGGGCTTGCTCCAACTCTTGGGAACTGGTTGATGGGTCGTATTGGTGCCTTACAGAAACGGGTAGTGTGTCCCTTCCTGTTGCAATTCATGCAATGCAATTCTCTGCAAGCCCCAGTGTGATGGAAGCTACACTTGTTACACTTCGGAAGGGTTCCAACGTATCGATTTATGGGTGTGGGAGTGGCACGGGTTATAGCAACATGGACAGTGAGAATCTGCTGCTTATTGGTGGGGTCTTGGGCTGATTGATTCTTCTCATTGTCCCAAGACTTCCTTTTGTAGTTTCCCCTGCCATCTTGCTCAGGGGTGGTTGTCATAGTTTCATGGCTGCTCCTACGGTCGATGAGTTGTTGTGCCAATTCCTTGGCACTGCTAAAGGTAGTTGGTCTTGAGGCCAACACGCTATCTTGAATTTAGGGAGACAATCCCCAAAGGTATCATTCCACCTTCTTTCCTTCAGGAGTGACCATCGCGGGACAAAGGAATGCTAGATCACAGAATCGGTTGGTGTAAGTTGCAAGGTCAGAGCCTGTCATCTTAAGATTCCACAGTTCTTGCTCTAGTTTTTGTACTTCGCCCCTTGGGCAGTACTCTTTCAGCATCAGCGTCTTTACGTCTTCCCATCTTAACGAGTTAGCCACTGCAAGTGTTAGAAACTTAATGTGGCTTTTCCACCAAGTAAGGGCTCGGCCAGAGAAAGTGCAAGCTGCAAATTTGACCTTGCTTGCTTCGGGACATGCACAAACCTCGAAGACTGATTCTGTCTTCTCGAACCATTGCATCAGAGTGATAACGCCCCCGCTTCCATTGAAAGGATCCGGTTTGCTATTGATGAAGTCCTTATACGAACATTCCCTCGTACGCCCCATATTGCCCCATGGTTAGAGTTTGTGGCGCCAGATCCAGCACCACCGGTGCCATTGGTACCAATTTGTGACATTGCGGCAGCCACGACTAAGGTTACGGCATCTTGGAACATTGCGGGATCAAACTGCAGAGGTGGTGGTGGAGGTGGGGGTGGTGCTGCTGGAAGGTCTGGACTTTTTCTTTGGCGGCATAGTTTTGTCATAAGTTTGTAAAGACGAATAGACGATAAGTTTTTTTTAATAGTAGTAATAAGTCGGATGTTATCAAACTAGACTTTTTTTTATTATGTTTCGACTTAAAAGTATCTTGCATGTAATTCATAACGAAGCCCATATGAATGAAATTAGTGGTAGTGACTCAAATGCAACTTGTCATTTGTTTCGTGCCTGATCCCTTCCTAAGATCACATGGTATGTACCAGTCGTGTATGATTAAGGTCCAATAGGTCGTCGAACTTAATGAGTCTGCCCTAGGCCCACAACCAAACAAGGAACAGGACCCAAGGCAGACTCACCATTTCTAAGTCGATTGTCTCTTAATTACACTTGACCTTGAGGCACACATTAAGAATTCTTGGAGTTACCATAAGCAACTTGTTTGTAATACTAAGTTATGAAATATTTGTTAAATTCCCAATGAAACAAAATGCATACCAATTTCATTGATATAATCTAGTATATAAGGTTTGGGAAAATTTTTGACCTGATAATAGGTCTACATTTCATTAATGCAAGGATAAGTTCTGGAAGTGGCATGACCCCTTTGAATAGTGAAATCCCTAAGTTTTACGGGTCGAATTTATGTATATGACGGGGTAGTGTTCAAGCGCACGCCAGTAGTTTTGAGTCTGTGTCAATATGTCAGTAGTATAGACACTACTCGCGGCGAGTGATGTTTCGTGGGCCATAGAATGAAGGCATGGAAGTCCGTATCGACTTAACCTTTGCTCTGGCTTCTGTCATTTAATGTGCTGCTTTTACCACGTGTTTTCTCCAACGCTGTTTGACATTCCCAATACTCTCCGATTCCTGGATTAAGTTGTGGTCACTTCTATCTGTTGGCCTTGGTGTGGTTCTTGTCATGTCATGTCCTCCATCCAGGTGACAAAGGCGAATTGTGGTGATCTTGGCGATTATACTAACCTTCCTGATTCGGTTGAACGGTGCTCGTGTTTGTATCCTCTAGTAAGCGATGCAGTATACTATGACAAAGAGGGCCTTGTCTACTGATCCTCCTCCATTGGGGTTGTAAAAGCCTCTTTCCATACTGTAGGGAGGGTGTTCGACCTTGTCTCAGACTCCATTTAATTAAATCTACGGCTCATCGAGGTGTTGGGCCATGGAAGTCTCATCGGGATGTAGAGTCTGGAGGGTGTATTGTAGGCCTCGGCTCCTCGTCAGAGTCTTCTCTTATTTCTTCTTTCCTTTGTTTTCCTTTGGTTCCTCTTCCTCTCGTTCCCCATCTAATTGTCTCCAGGGTCTTCCTCCATTATTTCTTGAGGATCCTCTTCGGGAGTTTCTTCATTCTAACCACCATTTTCCTGGTTGGGCGAATAGGGATCACCTGGTTGTTGAGCTCTTGCCAGGTTGTTCTTGCGAGAATAGGGGTAGAATAGATAGTTATTAGACGTCTAATCCTACAACTACTTATAGGGGTGACCCTTATTAGTCACTTCTACAATCACATAGTGCATACCAGTTGTACATAATTTGAGATAAAATAGACCTTCTAATAGATGACTATACTCTAAATCCACAACCAAACAAGGAACAGGAAGTAGAGCAATAGTCATAGATTCTGAGTCTATAATATCTTTGATTATGTATAACCTTAACGTATGCACTTAGTCATTTTAGACCAATTAATAGGGGTCTTTAGTTTTCACATAAGTTAGTTATAGTTTCACAAAATACTCCTACAGTATTTTAAGTGTTTGACTTATGATCTCAATGTTTCTTGGTAAGTTTTAGACTTGTTGCAACACCACAACCATTCTTGGGCATATGCTAATCACTTCTGGGTTAAACATAGTTGATCAGGCTATGTCATTCCCAAACCTGACTATACATCCCCAAGCCTACTTGTGCCTGTTCAACAATCACCACTTTTGTTCTGTCCCACCATGATATTGACCCTAGTGTGTATGCATGTACTCATACTTTTTAACGAGAAACTATTTGTTTCAAAAAAAATATAGTTATTTGGAAAATGTTAAATCAGAGACTTTTAGTCCCAATGAATTTATAGTTTGTATATCTTTGTTGAATCATAAAAGTGACCCTCTTGAACTTTTGCTACCGCAGTCAGCTATGCACCCGTAGTCAATTCTTTCTCACAAGCCACCGCATCCGAAGATAGACCAAACCGCAGTCTCTCTTTATTATTCAGTCTATTTTATCTTATTTCAATTCTCTCTATTGTCTAGTATGCCTTGCATGGCTACTCTTAGAGAACAAATCTGATGTAACTTTTGAGTCACTATAAATAGAGCTCATTCTCTTTGTAACAGATACGCATCTATCACTTTCTAATACACTTCTCTGGATTTATCCTTTCTATCACTTTCTTACTTACTCATGTTACTTACTCTTTCATAGCTGGTTACAATCTCTCTTCGCAGCAAGTCTTTTTGACTTAATCACTAAGTTTGATCTCACCTACTAACTTGGTTTGAATGCATTCCTCGTTATGAATCAACTAACGTGTATACTTGATATAACAATTGTCGTCATTTTCATTTCTTTATTTTCTGCAACTAACTCCCTAACCATCTAACTTAAATATAATTGTTGAGCTCTTAGATCCTTCGTGATTAACTATTCTGCATTACACTTGTTCTAACTTTTGTTAAAGTGTGTCTCAAAGTTTCTCTCAACAATTGGTATCAGAGCCATATTGGTTGCTTTTTGAAAAAACGAAACTCTGTTTTCTCAAAAGGCCTTCTATACCACTGAAGCTCATTTATAAAAAAAATGGCACAAGCTTTCTCTCTAAACGTTTCCAACAGTGTTGGTGGTTCAAATCGAGCTCCAATACTAGTTGCAAATGAATATCATCACTGGTCACAAAGAATAGAAAGGTACTTAAGAAGACTTGGAAGAGACGTATTATGATCTGTTGAAGAAGGACCACATGTTCCTATTCTTACACCTGCTCAAACAGATGGTGCCACAGTCAGACTTGGAGGAGGTCAACCAGTCATGAATCGTCCCACCAAGGATGATCTCGATAAAATGGAAAATGATGCAATTTACCTTTTATGAAATATCTTGTGGTGTTGCTCCTGACAACTTTGATATCATCATAAATTGCAAATCTGCAAAAGAGATCTGGGAAGTGCTCAAAAATCTGTACGAGGGAACCAAACAAGCTCAAGACAAAAAGCTTACTACTGCACTCAATGAGTTTAACAACTTTAAAGCTCATGCGGGTGAAAGCTTAAAAGACTCATTCAAAAAGTTCAACCTGATAGTGACCAAACTATCAAATGTGGGTACTATAAGAAGCAACCATGAATCAAACCTTCAATTCTTGAATGGTTTGGGAAGACATTGGACAACAACCAAAATGATCGTTCAAGGAGATAGGAAAATTCATTCGTTGTCCCTCTATAAGCTCTATGGATAACTGCAAGCTAAAGAGTCCACCGTACTCAAAGACTGTTCATAATTCGGGGGTCCACTTGCCCTCGTAGCACAATCATCTCACCCTCAAACGTATCTTACCTCATATGACTCCCTACCGCAGTCGTATGAAGCAGACTCAGAATATGACGATGAAGAAGAGTACCAGAATGCCATAGCTCTTGTTAGTCAACAATTCAATCGATTACCACCTTCATTTCGTAAAAACCAACAGTACAATCGACCACCTTTCAACCGCAACTTCCAAAATTTCCAAAACAACCACTCTCATTTCACTAAAAATCCGCAGCCTCCACCACAGTCTTAGCAAATTCAACCTAAAGATGCACCACCGCAGTCTCAATCTACTGACTGTGGTACACCTTCAGAAGACAAAAGTGATGCTATCATATGTCACAAGTGCAACAAAGAGAACCATTTTTCAAAAGACTGTAAGGCAAACGTTGTGAAATACCGAACCTTCTATCTCAGAATGGCTCAAGAACTGGAGGAAAATGAAAAAGGGAAAGCTTATGTTGCTCAAGTGAAAATAAATCATCAAGTATGGTCATCCGGAGATGAGGATGAGGACAATCACAGCAAAGGTAAAGGCAAGATCTGTATGGTAGCAACTGCTGATAAAGACGGCTCAACCAAGCTAAAGAAAAACCATTGCTATATGGAAAAAGATGGAACCCTCAGCATTGTGGAATAGGTAAAGCTTATGATTCAAACTTTAAATTATAGCATGCATGACTGTCAACCTTTCATAGACACACTTAATGACACATGTGCTGCCGTCCTTACAGACTACAATAAATCCTTAGATGAGAAGAACATTGCATCACAGGAGATGTTCCACGTTAGAGGACGTTTGGATAACAAGAGACTCAAAATGGCTATGTTAGAAAAAGATTTGATGTTAGAAAAGGATGCTAGAATGTTAAGTGAAACACAACTAGAGATAGCTTTGAATCAGATAGATTTAGCACAAAGAGAAATTATACGTTTAAATCTTTTAATTGAAAAACTATTTAATGAAAGTGAAGCTATTGAGAATCTAGTTAATAATGGAAATATTGATAACACCTACAACTGGGGTTGGTCCATTGGGTACCCTACCGCAACGGACTCTTCACCCCGGTTCACTCCGGAACGTCACTACATCCCTCCTGACCGCAACTTCTTGTTTCCCGTCAATGACAAAACATTTCCTGAGGATATCCAAGCTCGTTTTGGTAAACTTCATGATCTGAGTAACAACTATATTATTGAGGAGATTCTCCCTGAATCTTCTAATCTTATTGATAATACAGTGCATCCCAGTTCTCATAAATCATCCGTAGTTGATGAGGAAATTGTTATGGAAAGTCCTAAAGTCTCATTAGACTTCCCATCTTTGCAGTCTGACCGCAGTATCCCTAACCGCAGTCATGAACTGCAATCTGTCCCACTACCTAATGTCAAATGTCCCATTGAAGTGCCCACTAAGACTTACTCTATGATTGTTCAATGCTCTACACCACAGACTATAGTCAAAAATTCTGCGACTATTGAACCAATTCATCATGAATTGCCAATTGAAAATTTTGAAGTTGGTCAATGTTCTCAAAACCTTGATTACGCCAGTTCGGATGAATCAACTCCCCGTTTTTCAAAATCAGCAAAAGATTCAAGGAAACCGAAACTAAATGTCACTAACTGCGGTTCTCCTAAAACCGAAGCAAAAAGAGTTTTTAAAGAAGAATCACGTTCCCGCGGCAGGCAACGAGAAATTTTTTCAAAACAAAAGAAATTCGTCAAAAGTCCCAAGTCAAAAAGTCCTGAAAATTTTGCTTTCTCAAATTATCAATTCAGAACAATTTTTTCCAAGATAACAAAAAAGGAGTTCACAGTTTCTAACACCATTCAGAAATCATCTGACAAAATCCCTAAGAAAGAAAAGGTTTTTCAATCAAATGGCTTCCAGGTCTATTCCTTAGACAATCCAAAGTGGAAGGGTATTTTACCTACCCCAACCCTTCCAAAGTCATTTTCAAAAACTCAAAATTGGAAAAGAATTTTGCCAACTCTGGCACTCAAAAGGTCACCTCAAAAGTTTAAGAAATCACCTCATGAAAAGTATGCACGTGTCTTCACACCTGCAAAACTTGCAAAAACCACCTTTTCAAATCACACAAACAAAGCTGTCAGATCTCACAATCCTCGGACTGGACAAAAGTATACTTTCCCTCGAAAACCAATGACCAAGCAAAATTTCAGGGTAAATGACAAAAAATATGTGTGTCAATGTCAATGTCAAAATATTTCTTATCATGACAAACCTCATTTTTCTCGAAAATCTTGTAACTATTCTCACTCATACAACAGTCCAAAAAATCTCAAACACCCAGGACTAGGTTTGAAAGTTGACCTAAAACCTATCCCTGCAACCTCACATCATGCAGTAATTAGACAAACTTATGTTACTCCGGGCTCCAAACTCGCTTGGGTACCCAAATTAACCACTTAGTTTCTGTAGGCCTTGTGCAAAGAGGATCAAGAACAAGAATGGTTGATCGACATTGCCTACTCCTTGTACATGACCGGAAGGTTGGAATACCTTTGGGACTTCAGGCCAATTTGCAATGGGGGTAATGTCACTTTTGGAAACAATGCAAGTGGGATTATCCGAGGTTATGGTGTTCTTATTACGGGAAAATTTTCAATTCAAAAGGTCGCTTATGTGGAAGGTTTGAAACATAATCTTATTAGTGTTGGCCAACTATGTAAGGCAGGCCATCGGGTTGAATTCGATGATCAATTCTGCTACATTATGACAAATGATAGAAGCACCTGCCTGATCAAATCTAGATCCGAAGGTACCATGTATCCCCTCAACGTTTCTTTGATTATTGGCAAACTATAGCTTTGCTTTCTATCAAAGGCAGTATCCGAAGTGAGCTGGCTCTGGCATCGGAAGCTTGCTCATCTCAACTTTCAGTATATCAACAATCTGGTCAAAGGGGAACTAGTTCATGATCTTCCCATTCTGAAATATCACAATGATACTCTCTGTCCTGCATGTGAATGTGGCAAGCAATCAAAGGCAGGTCATCCATCCGTGATTGACTCCTCAATTTCAGAATTATTGGAACTTCTTCACATCGATCTCTGCGGTCCATCTACCGTAGCCAGTCTTTACCACAAAAAAATATATACTGGTTATAGTGGATGATTACACACGTTTTACATGGGTCTTCTTCCTTCGACTCAAATCAGAAACACCTCAGGTTTTCATCAGTTTCATCAAGGAGATCGAGCTACAAATCAAATTGCCAGTACGTCGCATCCGTAGTGACAACGAAATAGAGTTCACTAATCATATATTGAATGATTTCTTGGTGTCCAAGGGTATAAGTCATAATTTCTCAGCTCCCTGTACTCCGCAACAGAATGGTGTTGTTGAAAGAAGAAATAGAACTCTGGTGGAGGCAGCCAGATCAATGCTCAACTTTGCTAATCTTCCTCTGTACTTCTAGGCCGAAGCCGTGGCCACAGCTTGTTTTGTGCAAAACCGTAGGATAGTGTGCAAACGTCTCAGCAAAACACCATATGAAGGTCTCAACAACCGCAAACCTAACGTCCGTTTCTTCCACATTTTGGATGTAGATGCTTCATGATCAACAACCAAAATCATCTCAACAAATTTGCGCCTAAATCCGATGAAGGCATCTTCCTAGGCTACTCAACCAATAAGATTGCATATCGGGTTTTAATCAGACATATGAGGCTAGTAGTCGAAAGCTTTGACGTAAAGTTCGACGATTCCTATGTCCGCAACGCTGCTCCCTCCTCTGAAACCAAATCAATTCTTGAATCTGATATTCCTGATTCTTCAGGTCCTCTAAACATAGTTGAAGTTATCTATGATGATCTTTTTGATCCAATAGAGACTGCTAAGTTATCCGAAGCTCTTGTCTCTCAAGAAGCTCAATTACCACATGCTGAAGTATCAGGTCCTACGCCTTCTGATGTTCTATCTTTTGTTACTTCCACCTCTCCGGTTGAGGGGGAAAACTCAACTCTGGATCATACTACAACCATCGAGGTTCCAGTACAAATCGAAGCAGCTCCGTCCATTTGCAGAGAACCTCAACCATCAAACGTCTCTTTGGACTCGGATGATGAGAACATAGAAAATATTAACACCAGATCGGATCCAAGAATTTTCTCTCTCCCATTAGTCCAGGGGGAACACCCTAATGTTTCTGAAAAAATCCCATCAGCAGTCCAAGGGGAACCATTTCAATCTACCGCAGCACCGACAACTCAAGACAACTCCGCAGGCTGTTCTCAAGTCCAGGGGGAACTGTCATTCCCTATCTCAGATTCTTCTGACATTGAAGACATCCCCTCCACCGCAGCTGCTGATCACCTTCAACCACGTCTTCACGTATGGACGAAAGATCATCCACCTAGTCAAATCATTGGCAATCCATCCGCAAGCGTTCAAACCAGATCTTCGCAAGACTTAACTGATCACTACCACTTCTCAGCGTTTATGTCTTCCGTCGAACTCCGATCAATCAAAGAAGCATTACTAGAGCCCGACTGGATTGCTGCAATGCAGGAAGAGCTAGCAGAATTCGAACGTAACAGTGTGTGGCAACTAATACCAAAACCGCAAGGTCACACCATTGTTGGCACCAGATGTGTGTACAAGAACAAGCTCGATGAGTTCGTATCCATAGTCAGAAACAAGGCAAGGCTAGTTGCAAAGGGCTACAGTCAACTTGAAGGTGTTGACTATGATGAAACGTATGCTCTAGTAGCTCGAATGGAAGCCATCCGAATCTTTCTAGCATATGCAGCCCACAAAAACGTCAAAGTTCATCAAATGGACGTTAAGAGTGCATTTCTAAATTGGGAATTAAAGGAAGAGGTTTATCTTCAGCAACCTCCTGGTTTTGAAAGTATTGAATTCCCTGACCACTGGTGTAAACTTAAAAAGGCAGTCTACGGTCTGAAGCAAGCCCCAAGAGCGTGGTACGAGACTCTTTCTGAATTTCTTGTCTCGTCCAGATATAAAAGAGGAGTAATTGATCCCACTTTATTTAGAAAAGCAAATGGTGATCACCTTATGCTAGTACATATATATGTGGTTGATATCATCTTCGGATCCACAGATCAGAGGATGGTGGATGATTTTGCTAGGCTCATGACTAACAAATTTCAAATGAGCATGAATAGAGAGATTAACTTCTTTCTAGGACTTCAAATTAAACAGATTCCTCAAGGGATCTTCATCCATCAAGAAAAATATACCTCTGAGCTGCGGAAGAAATACTCATTGGATAACTGCTCTTCGGCTAAGGTCCCCATGACATTTGGTTATAAGATTTCTGCTGATCCCTCAGGAGAACCTGTTGATCACAAAACTTATAGAGGCATCATTGGCTCCCTCATGTATCTTACTGCCAGTCGACCGTATATAGTTTTTGGAACGGGTGTATGCGCAAGGTATCAGGCTAATCCAAAAGTATCTCATATGACCGCAGCCAAACAAATTCTACGGTGCCTGAAAGGAAGCAAGTCTCTTGGCTTATGGTACCCAGCAGGCAATGACTTTACTCTTCAAGCGTTTACCGATGCGGATCATGCCAGATGTAAACTCGATCGAAAGAGTACCTCCAGTGGATGTCAATTTCTGGGAGGAAGACTCGTCAGCTGGTCCTCAAGAAAACAAAGTTGTGTTTCACTGTCTACCGCAGAAGCTGAATATGTGGCCGCAACCAGCTGTTGCTCTCAAGTGTTATGGATGAAAACACAATTGTTAGACTACAGATATAGAATTTTGTGGACACCAATTTACTGTGATTCTGAAAGTGCTATAGCGATCTCTCACAATCCTATTCATCACTCGAAGACCAAGCATATTGAACTACGGTATCATTTAATTAAAGACCACATTCTGAAAGGTAACATTGAACTCATCTTTGTCCCTACACATGAAGATATTGCTGATGTGTTTACAAAAGCACTTGACTCTACCAAACTCAACTGTTTCTTACAAATGCTAGGAATGATGAATCCGGACCCTCAATTCTTCTTGAATTGATAGATACCGCAGACCATCTATGGTCTTCATTGCGGTCCTAATTAAAAGTTATTTATAATGAATGGTTTTGGCATATCCTGTGTACCGCAGTCCATGTACCACAACCATATATTATATTCATCTTTTATTGGTCCCCCTTGTTTGTTATTACTAATCTCTTTACAAGTGCTCTTCTTAGTTTCCTCCACTATAATCATCCGCAGTGTCAAAGGATCCATCCGCAGGGATGTGTCCATCCGCAGTTTCATTAAATGTTTTTCAGTTTGCTCATTTCTTAAAAAACAAACATAGTGTGCTATTTAATGATACTTCATTAAATAAAACATTAAATAAAACATTAAATAAAAAAATTCTTTGAAGAAAACTGTCACATTCCTTTTTTCCAAAAACTTGTTTCAAACCGATTTTAGGTATGATGACAAAAGGATCGTTTTTCCACAAACACAACCTTAATTTGTCCTTTCCTTATACCCAGCATGTCTCATCTGTTCCAACTTCTTCTCCCCATCCACACGATAGCCAGACGGATAACGCACGTCTGACTTTTCATTTAATGCACACCCTATTTGGAAAATCTCCCATATCTTTTTAAAACCGTTTCATCATGCACGGCGGAGATTTAATCCCAAATTCAAAGATTCCCTCCAAACAACCCCTTACTCTTATCCTCATTTTACCTAGGGTAAAACACAGTTACCGCTCATCTTCTCCCCTATATAAACTCTTCGTCTTCCCCATTACCACTTTACGCTTTCTGAACATTGAACCTTCAAAGATATCGGCGCTTTCACAAATTTCTGTATTCTTCTCGCTTTCTCAAAACTTCTACAATGGTGAAATCAGGTGTTTCAAAGAAACAGTCAAAAGCTTCTGGATCAGTAAACCTAACTGGTTCAGACCCTCCCACAATCGCATCCAGTAACTTCATAGCCATCTTCGAAGAACACCCTTCTTACAATGCTCCCACAAAACTCATCATCAAATATCTGAAAAATCACCCTTTGTTTGGTCCCTTTGATGCGTTCACAGATGTTATTCCACTTTCAACCCTATACAAATGTGCCTTCTCCGCCTATCGCCCAATCGATAACCCCCAAGAAGTTCACCTGAACCTGATCAATGACTCTTTGGTTATCTTGACCAAAGAAAAATTCTTAAACGCCATTAACCTTCTTGTTCATCCCTCCATCAAGTTTTTCACTCCTTCCATGGCGGACATCACTACAACTCTATATCAGATGGGTTATCAGAAAAGGATCAAAGGCATTGGCGAATTCAAAAAGAACCAATTGCCTACGGTCTGGCAATTTGTGTGTCACTTTATAATCTGCAGTCTATCCGGCAGAACCGGAGGAACATATAACATGGGACTCAAGCTTTTGGAATTATTCTGGAGCATCTTCACCAGCCGAGATGTAAACTACAGAAAAATCCTTTGGGATGATTTTCTACAATATGTTCCCAAAGAAAGTCCAAAGCAAAACCCAACAGAGCTAACCTTTGCTAGGTTCTGGTCTCTTTGCATATCAGAATTACATGCGGATGCTAGAATAGACATGGGCAGTGACATGAACTTTTTCGTCACAAAGGATCTCAAAAGGTACACTCCTTCTTCTGATCAAACTATTTTTGGCCCAATCCGCAGACTTCCTACCCATATTCTTTCTACCCTCGGTCTTGAGACTGCTGATGTCTCAGACCACATTGAGGCTACGGATGGTATTGACCCATACCTTCCTACCCCACCTCTTCCATCCGCAACTCTAAACCCTGAAGGTACCACAGTCCATTCCTCCACAACTCTTTCCAATGTCTCTCAAAGACGAAAGCATAAATTTTCCTCTCTCCATGGTCCCCGCAACACAAAAAAATCAGGAACTTCCAAAAAGGATGCACCCAAACCCTCCAAGAAAAGGAAAACCCCACCTGTAGTGACAACTGCAGAACTGAGTCATCATGACTCTAGCAGTCCTTTAGAAGAAGATAACCAACCAATATCAATCCTCAAGAAACGCAAACCTGATCCTTCTAGCCAAATGCATGACCGGACCGATACCTCAGCCTCTCAACAGGCTCCGATAGTCCTTGGGATGCCTGCACATCCACTCGATACTACCATCCTTTTCCTTTCAGACTCAGAAAATGAGTCTGATTCACAACAAAGAGGAGAGACCCCCCCCCCCAGTGTGTAACGCCCGTGTTTCTGGGCTTGCCATTTTTAGCAATGTAATAGTTTAGGTTAACCTTTGTAACCCCAATTTGAAATAATAAAAATGTATTATTTGTAAATTATGTGATTTATGTGTTTATTTTCTTAATTATTATAATTTAATGAATTAAGAATAAAATAAGCGTCAAAATTAAAGTATTAGATATGCCCAATATCTTTGCATAAAGTTGTAGTGGCCGAAACGAGGTTTCCGAATATATATAGAACGCCCAAATCTGACTTCGTATGAGGAAGTTATGAATTTCTGAAGTTTCGACTGAGCAGTATGTAGCCCGAATACTCGATTTGAGATCGAGCGGTTTTTAGCCGAAACAATCTAAACGAGAATCAAAGATCTCGTTGTTAGTAGAGAAACGATGAAAAGTTAGGCGAGAACGGACGTCAGACGAAGAAGTTATGAATTTATAACAAAGTTTTTCTGTCCCGTCCTCCTATAAATAAATAATAAAAATAAATTCAAAATTAGCCGACGGAGTCTAAACGAAAGTTGTAGAGCGTAGTCTCACCTTCGCGTGGATATAAAGAACGTCGAAAACGGAGTTCGTATGAAGAAGATATGAATTTCCAAAGTTTATTAAATAATTTGTATTTAAATTTAATTAAAAATCCCGGCATTATCCGAAGACGAGTCGTCGGACTCATCCGAAGTACGCCCCGCGTACTGATGTACGCCCAGCGTACAGCGAAGCGTGACGAAGTCTAGCACTCGAGTACCTCCGATGACGTAAGTGCTTACGATCCGAGGCGTACGCCCCGCGTAGCCTCGTACGCCCCGCGTACATGCGAGGGTTCAGCTCCTATAAAAGGGGATCCGAAGGCAGCCTTACTTCTTTTACAATTTCTTCCTTCTCTCTCTAGTCTTTGCCTCGTTTTGCGTTCCGTTTGTACCCCGAAGCCTCGGTAATATTCTCGAGCCCCGAAGCAAGTCCTGAGATCCCGAAGATCCCGAGAAGTGCGATTCCCGAGCCGAAGCTCTGCCCGCGAGAAGTTCGATTTTTGTAGATATCTTCCAGATCTGCTGAGGATTACTACTTCTGCAAGCCGTAGTGCTGCCCGATCGTCTTCCGATTAAGTGAGTGTATAATCCCTTTTCAATATGTGATATTAAACAAGTAATCGTTAAACGTATTTAAGAATACGGGATGTGAGTGTGTAGTCATTTTCATTCCAACGCAATATTATGAAGTATTCTATATAAAATATGTGCTATGTGTATATATTTTGTTGTTATATGTGTGAATGTATATTCACTCTCTTCTATCTCATAGATCTGATATATTCTCTATGAAATACGTGTTATGTGTGTATGCCTCATCTGTTATGTGGAATATGTATTGATTAAAGCATGCTATACAGGTTTTTTAAACAATGTATAAAAATGTATATTTTTATCTACTAATATGTTGGGTAAAACATTGGTAGATAATTGGTGTGAAATAAACAGATGAGAGGCCTCGGTGTTATTGGTGTTATTCTAGTCATTTAGCAGAGTATGGATGACGACCACAGACTATTCTAGACTGTCCTGTGGAACACTAGCAGGCTCATTACCTGTAGGTGTTGTGAACTACGTGTTCACCGGTGCACTCTATCCCCCACATGGTTGCCTTTAGGTCACTTATTGTTGAGGAAGCCCCTCTGCAATAATGTCCGTCCCGATGAAAATCCTGAATTAGGTTCCTTATAATAGATGTTATTTTGGGGACGTAAAGTGAGGATAACGGGAATGGGTAATCGGGTTTATTGTGAATTGTTGAAATTAAATATAATTATTATGGGTTGAAAACCTATATGCTCACCAGGCTCCCAAGCCTGACCCACTCAGTTTATTTGTATTACAGGAAGTGGCGCAAGAGCTTAAGATGGGCGAATCATCAAGTTGTTTTGTTTACAAGTCTGTATATGTATATATTTGTTGAATGACTTGTAATGTTATCGTTTATGCTTTATGATCTGTATCGGAACATGACATCCCGACTTTTGATTATGAAATGAAATCATATTTCTATATGAAATGTTTTGATAAATATTTATCTTATCATGTTTTGTTTTTGGGAACAAATTCCGCATCTCTTTTAAAATTAAAAAGGATTTACTTTGAAATTTTTTAAAAAGCATAAATAAAAACGGTCTTTTCTGGCCAAGCTTTTGGGTATGTCACACAGTGTTATCCCAAGAGGATGATACTGGTTCTCGCCCTACAGTCTCCAGGGCCTCCCGAATGCATATTTTTTCTCCTGAGGAGTTGAACTCCATCCTGTTGAACGTCACCCAAACACTACAAACACCCTCCCAACCGCATGACACTTCTTCTACCCATGCCAGAACTAAGCCGAGGCCACACTTGACCACGGGTTAAGGATGTTGGGTTTTGAGCATTCTAACACTCCTATGGTGTACATGCAACCCTATAAACCTTGGATCCATGTTTTCTCTATTATACATGCAAATAAGAACTTTCCAAGGCTTTAATCCTAACTAGCATATTATGAAGTTCTTATACTACAAAGTTCTAGTTTGATGACATACCTTTTGATGTAGCTTGATGTCTTCAAGCTTTAAGAGCTTAGCCCCAATAGTGTGGAAGCCTCAAGTGGAATCACAAATCACCAAAACACCTTGGAAGACTTTAGAGAATATGGATACTTGGTTCTCTCTAGTGAAATCGGCTAGCCCTTCTTAGTGTACCCACACTAGTGCCAATTTCACCAACCAAGGACATCTTTATATAGTATGGAAACTAGGGTTAAACCCATGACCTTTCATTTCATATGATCCATGGGTTAAACACTCCATGGACTATCCATGAAAGCTTAGCCCAACCTAAATGAACTTGGCCCATTCCATATATATAAGAGTCTATATTTAATTAGTTCATTTTGATCACTTAATTAATTATAAATTAATTCTTGATGAATACTAATTAAATAATATGATTCCATATTAATATATTAGAACTTATAATATATTAATATTAATCATAAATACACTATTCTCAAAGGACTATCCATATAAATTGTGTCGGTGAAGTGCAACCCAAATGGACCATGCCGGGTCGGGTCAAGTACATACCAACAGTCTCCCACTTGGATAAGTCTAAAACTATTATTGAGTATGACTTCAAAACCTAACTAGCAATCGTAGCTCTTAAAGCCGCTGTCGAACTCTGATCTTTGTCAACGAACTTGTCCATTAGATAAGGGATCATATATTCCTCCATTCTAGATATCATATGGACTGAGACATGGATTATAATCATTCTCTCTGTCCATTTGTTGTTTCATGATTTCCGATTCATGACGAATGACTGATTGAACAAATCAAATCAGTCCTGGCATGGCCAAGCACTCACATGTGTCATCATTAAATCATCGAGGGGCCCACAAATATCGCTTTTATCCCGAAGGTAAAAGGAATGGATAAACTTCGACTCATATGGCTTGTTCTACTACTTGTTGAATCATACACAAAGGCACGTTTTATAACACCGAGTTACCGAATGCGTTTTCGTGCAA
The DNA here is from genome assembly GCF_051521515.1 of Lactuca serriola. Lineage (NCBI taxonomy): Eukaryota > Viridiplantae > Streptophyta > Magnoliopsida > Asterales > Asteraceae > Lactuca > Lactuca serriola. Next base: position 287,136,621 of record NC_136411.1, read on the forward strand.
TCAATGTACAACCAACTCATAGTAACAACTCATATCTCTAGGTTTGAAGAATATAAGATATTATCGTCTTATGATCACTCGTGATAAAATCCATGAAGTGATTCCAATGAGCGCGGGTTGAATCCAATACTCAGAACTTATGAGCACTCATGAGTGTTGTAGCACAAATTTGTCCACCAACTTGGACCTCTACAAGCCAACCCATGACAGTCTTGATTCATACCTACTTCCAGCATATGACCGACTGTGGATGGTTTGAATAACTTAGTCATTTTGAAAGAATAACCAAGTTATTATGGAAGTCAAAACATGCAAAGTGAAACACAAGAATAAATGAATCAAATTTGGTATCAAACCCTATGAATATAAATAAACACTTTTATTTATCACCATACTGATTACTCATTATTCATTGTTTCGGTTTTATCAACTTTATACTTGAATTAAAAACACTAGTTGTCCTATTCTCCAAGCATGTACACTATGTTTTTTTTAAACAATAGCTTTGCCATACACCAAGTATGCACTCTATGTTTGTCTATGATCCTTACTTTGTGAACTCGATCGATTGGACATAACTCCAATGATTCTCATTTCACAGTCCCAATTCCTTACTGAAAATGCAAGAATTCCAAATTCATGTCATTTACATAAATCTGTTAGATTCTAAACTTATATGCATTGATCCTCTTGTAATGATTATGCACAAATTCACAAAGACTTGGCAACAATCATTACAGAGTATTCCAAAGGAGATCAAATCCTTGGAAACATCCTTCTTGCATTAAGTTTCCTAATCTTACAGATTGAATACTTTCTAACTTTGAAGCATTTCCATATTCCATTTTGACTATCACTTCTGTACAGGAGTTGCCTCCTTACAGATTATGTCAATATGGTCCTTCCAGAATTAACACTATACTTCCAACTGTCCTTGAGCAACCAATCTTTGGTAAACCTTAGATTGTTCTCGACAATTGCTTAATCATTTTAGTCATATCCAATTCTAGACCTTTTCCCTTCTTAATGCCCCAGACATTTGGAAAATTTTGGAAAGGATAAATATAGCACATGTAATCGATCCTATATCCGAATCATATGGGACACGATCCATGATGTCTCACATAAAGACTAAACCAGTCTTTTGCTATAATATTTTCATTTCTATTTGCCAAGTTCTCATAATTCAGATTATGAAAAGGGATGCCGTAATCATAATCGAATTTTAGAACGCAAATAATGGACCCATATATAGAATTTTCTTATGTTGAGCCATTCCAACATAACATTCATATATATTCTTGACTAAATACGATTAAAACCTCAATCTAAACTTTTAGATTTGAGATGAAGTATAATTTCCTCTCCCTTAATTATAGCAAAACAAATTTTTCCCAATTGAAACCTTTTGTTTTCTATAATTAACATTGCTAACTTGCAATACTTATCATAATTATCATGCTCCCACTAACATGATGATTATTAGCATAATACTTATGCTCCCACTAGCTTTGACATGTACTCAGAAATCAGCTGACTTTCTTACCAAAGTTCAGATTTCTGATACTAGATTGTTTTGATAAAACTTTTTCAAAATCATACACCTTCCCTTAGATAGCACACTTGTGTGTCTAAACAATTATGAAGAGGGATGTCATAATCATAATGGTTAGACCTTTTTGCCACTTCTCACAAGTCCAAGTTAGTGTGCCGGTTAACCACACACGCTCCACTAACGACTTTGAGAATGCAAATATCACAATTGCTATCTAGATAAAATCTACTTAGTGAAAGTGTTTCCTCACCATCATTTTCATGAATTGGAGAGAAACCTTATGACACTTAGATTTTTATGGTGTATGAGTTCCTACCCATATGAATTTGCCAAAACCATAATCAGAAGACAAGGATGATGACAAATCCAAACTCATATGGATTGAACTCAATCTTAATTTCTTGCCATCTGGCAGCTCAAGGGCCTACACTTGCTTCCAAGTTGTTATGAAACCAATTAAGAGCTCTAAGAACTCATATGCAAAACCACCTTTAACTGGAATGGGCACAAAATATGTCAACACGATAGGTTATCAACCTCAATTCGTGTGCTAGTGAAGAACTTCAGGTTTTATTCTTGATTAGTTCTTGAGACTTTCAAGACCTTTAAGACTCCCACTGTCCTCTTGACATATAAGACTTTCTTGTCAGATATTAAAGAGATAGTGTGGATCCTAATCAAGACAAACACTTCACACAATTGGCCTAAGTTGGTCTTTGTTTTATCCAAAACATCACAACTTACCAATTTCAAATGTACAAGAGTAGAAAACTTTTACTCTTACATTTGACAAGTGTTTTAAACCTTCTTTAAGACATGTCACTCAAATTACAATCTTGGAGTATGACTCTACCACTTGTATTGGAACGAAGTATGACTCATCTTCTTGATTTAACCATTTCAACAATTCAAGATTCCTCTTCTTAGTCATAAGAATGCACTAAGATTCCTTAGAGAATTAATTGTGCTATGGTTTCTTAATCATTAAGATGATCACAAAACTGATACTAAAGTACTCTCCCATCTTTTCAGATTTGAGAAACTTTTATCCTTCTTGCCTAATTTGATTCTTCTTATTCACTCTGCCTTACATTGGAACCTTTTCAATGTCTCAGAATTACACTTAAGCTTGTAAGTATAACCATATTTACTGAGCTTTAGTAAATTATGACGAATGATCTTATCGATCTTTTGTGGTGGACTTAATCAGTGCACAAGAATGTATACTTGATCCCTTAGTCTACTACTTGAATCACACATCCATGTGAACAAGTAGTTAGTCTTAATTTTCCAATACTTGAAAGTTCTCATTCATCATGCTATACAACTTGCATGATTCCAAGTTCCGGTCCAATTGAAACTTGGGTGATGAGAATCTTTCCTTATTTGGTAAATTTAGACATTACCACAAATGAAAGAATCAATTTCATATTTCCAATATTGCTATCAATGGAATCATATAAACAACACCTTTTTTTTTTCAAAAGCCATTGTAAGGATATTTTAAAATAAATAAAAATTAAAAACTTTTCTTTTATTTTAAAACTTTGCGGAAAAACTAATCCTTACAATGCAGATGTATATGAAAACTTGTTGTCATCTATTCCTAAGCAATCTATCATAACTCTTAAGCACGTGCTCAAAATTCTGATCACCGAACCATGCGATTGAAATCCATCTTCGCGATTAGAATCAGCATATACTTCCTTTACATTTCTTTACTTTTCTTTGATTCTTAAAACATCAACATGTGACACAGCCACATCATGTAATAAGAATCTCCAAGTAGGAACTTAATAGAGTCAGACATTGGACTTTACCTGAAATAAAGTCAAACTTATTGACTTTATCATCCTTAGGTAAGTTTGGCAGCTTCATAACCAAAGCCCCTTCCTTTGGCAATAGAAACTTATGGACCCTTAGGTAATAGTACATGGGACTATCTCAGACTTAGCCTTTCTCTTTACCGTTTGGTCAACAATGTTGACTATGGCCAATCCCTTTCCATTGGGAAGAGAATGCATTTCTGGATTTCCTATGTCACTATTGTCCCTGTCCATAAAGTTTTGGGAAGTTGATCTCCTAATCAAATTTGCTTTACTAGTACACTAAATCATTTCTGATTTAGCAGCACCAAGCAAATAGATAAGATCATTAAGGGTCTTGTCATAGTCTATTTCATAGGAGTCCCAAAGGAACTCACTATGTGACTTAGAAAGTGATTGAACAAATAACTTTCTCAAGACTTTGACACCCAACTCTCCCGGCTTGTCAGCATGTGACTTTATCTCCAAGATGTGATCACACCTAGACCTTGCCTTGCCAAAAGGGCTTGAGTGACCTTGAACTTGTGGGTTAGGGAGAATAATTGTAAGAGGTGGAGGAAGTGAGGTTCCAAAATATTTGGGAAGATCATAGATGTCTGAACTTGACATCTTTTGGGAGATATTCAAGATAGTTGATTTAAAGTCCTTAATATAACACCCAATATGAAATATTAAGGCTAGGACCCAACAAACTATTTTATAACTTAGAAGAGGGATGCCATAATCCAAGCTATAAAATATTTGAAGGTAGGCGAATGACGATTCACCAATTTCCACCAAGATAAACGAAATGTATAATTAGGTTATAATTGGATTTGAAACTCCTAGATCTTTTGAGATTCATTGAACTGTTCAATGGCATGTTTCAATCTCGAGTGTTCCCTTCAGGTTTTGTGACTGGGATGCCGATGATCACAAAACAAGGTGTGAAGTAACCATGCAAATTACTTGGTACCCTTAAGTGTTTACCCCTCAATCGATGTGCCGGTTAACCACACACGCTCCATCGATACTATGATAAACATTAAGTTACCCTTTGCCTACCTTGTTAAATACGAGTTAGTGTGCCAGTTAACCACACACGCTCCACTAACCGACTTAAACAAAGTGCAAAGTGTAATTTCATGGATTAGCACCTTATTCACATTTTCCTAAGTAACTAAGATTGGGTATTATTAAGAGTTTAGTTGCTTAGTATCTATCATTAATACTTTTAATGAAGGGAGAATTATAGTCCTGTTAAACCCGTTCGGCTAACAACCCTCCACCGGTCAAGGAAGCGGTGGGTGAGAGTGGACACCCATTAAACTGCCATTTTATAGGCAGTAACCTTACACCCCCTTTATAGACCGGCTTCGTGAATGAGGCCTACTAACGGTAAGACTGACTTGCTCTTATACATATATATAAATATTATTAACTTATAATATTATAAAGTATAAGGGTTGAATTTTAACTTTTAAAATTCTAAGGGCTAACTTGGAATTAAAGTATTCATAAGAGAAAACTTTTCAAATTCCAAAACTTAAGGGCAAGTTTTGTAACTTTCAAAATTTTCCTATTCCATAACTTATGTGTTAAAGTAGTTTTAATTAAAAAAAAACTCTTCAAGTTCCATAACTTGAGGACAAGTTAACTTTTCTTTATTTTATAACTTATGGAATTAATTAAGGTTACATATTTTATTACTTAATGAAGTGACTCTTGAACTTCCATAACTTGAGGACAAGTTATGGAGTCATAAAACCATTCAATGAGACAAGACTCTTCATTTTTGTAACCATTGCCAACTTTTATGAGTTTTATGAAACTTAAATGTGACCTTTCATGTAACTTGAGGACAAGTTACACAAACAGATTTTAGAATCATCTCTTAGATTAAAATGGATTGAAAACAACTATTCAATTAACTTATCTATTAATCTAAGCAACTCATATGAACAAGATAATTCAATCAAACTTTTTCCATGTAATTTGCATAACACTTAAACTAATACAAAAAATGAATCTATTGATAATTATCTTTGAAATTGGATTAGCATGAACATTACCACATCAAAAATAAGTTTATAAGTCCAAAAACATCTTAGGGTAATGTTGCTAGTCCAATTCCAGCCAAAAAACTCGAAAATATGTTGTCTGGGGCTACTACTTGTCGAGTGCATGAACCTACTCGGCGAGTAGGATGATTTTACTCATGAACTCGGCGAGTTCATCAGTGGACTCGGCGAGTCCAGTGCCCAGAAAGCCAGAAAATCGAGTTTTTCAGCATTTTTCAGCAATTTGCATCAAGTATAATTGAAAACAAGCCTAGGTTCTGATACCACTGTTGGGTTTTGAGCATTCTAACACTCATATGGTGTACATGAAACCCTATAAACCTTGGATCGATGTTTTCTCTATTATACATGCAAATAAGAACTTTCCAAGGCTTTAATCCTAACTAGCATATTATGAAGTTCTTATACTACAAAGTTCTACTTAGATGACATGCCTTTTGATGTAGCTTGATGTCTTCAAGCTTTAAGAGCTTAGCCCTAATAGTGTGGAAGCCTCAAGTGGAATCACAAATCACCAAAACACCTTGGAAGACTTTAGAGAATATGGATACTTGGTTCTCTCTAGTGAAATCAGCTAGCCCTTCTTAGTGTACCCACACTAATGCCAATTTCACCAACCAAGGACATCTTTATATAGTATGGAAACTAGGGTTAAACCCATGACCTTTCATTTCATATGATCCATGGGTTAAACACTCCATGGACTATCCATGAAAGCTTAGCCCAACCTAAATGAACTTGGCCCATTCCATATATATAAGAGTCCATATTTAATTAGTTCATTTTGATCACTTAATTAATTATAAATTAACTCTTGATCAATACTAATTAAATAATATGATTCCATATTAATATATTAGAACTTATAATATATTAATATTAATCATAAATATACTATTCTCAAAGGACTATCCATATAAATTGTGTCGGTGAAGTGCAACCCAAATGGACCATGCCGGGTCGGGTCAAGTACATACCAAATATAGTTATGGACTTAGACATTAATCCAACAAAGGAGACCAAGAACGCTCAGGAAATCCAACTCTGCTTACATTAGTAACAGGTGGTTTAGGCACAGTGAGCACAACTGTGCAAGGATCCGTGAACCCAAGGGACACCTTGGTGCACTTTCAAGGAATTGACGGTGATGTTTCTAGTGATTCATGGAGCAAGTATTAACCTACAACTGACATTGAAGCCAAAAAGTATACTGCTTTCTGCAGGGCTTTCCAAGCCCGCAAGGATCAACAAGTCAAGCAACAGCAGCAGAAAGAACAAGAAATACAAGCAGTGGCTAAGTATTGGGCAAATGCTATCAACAATCCCAATACCGTAGCCACCATTCTTAAAGTTCAAAACTAGATGGATCAGATGGCTGAAACTCTACAAAAGCATCAGGAAGAAACTGCTACCCAACATACATTCAAAGTTCCTCCCACTCCCATTGTTGAAGGATCACAAGACGAAGGACCCCAAATCGAAATCAGCTCTGCTCCCACCTTCGGTCTTGATGACGATGACCTTCAAGAGGTAAACGAACCCTCTCCTTCCGATGACGATCTGATGATGTTCGATGAAGGTGAAGAATCAAGTGGTTCTCATCACTCAACCTCCAAACTCAAGAAGAAGAAGAAGAAGAATACAGTGACCAGGAACGAATTTTTAAATCTCCAAGCCAAGGTCGATCAAATCCTGGCTGCGGTCAAGCCAACTCAACCGCAACCAGAAGATATTCCTGGACCGCAGTCGCTGATTGAAAGAATTGAGCGACTGGAAGCACGTGAGAGAATGGCTGCAGAGCACATCTCTTTGAAAGTTGAAATGGGGATCAGGTACCTTGACAATAATTGTCAACCTGACCACAAAGAATTTCTGGCTACTGCTGAACGCCTCATCTCTGAGGTAACCGCAGTCAAGACAAATCTTCAGGCAGCCGTTACGGATCAAGCCTCCAACTTTGCAAGGCTGATTGTTGAGACTCACACAACCTATGAGTCCACAATATATGTTCTTCATTCTACAATCAACAGGCTGCAGTGTTCTTTGACTTCAAACTTTCATGGTCCTGAGATTCTTCATCTCATCAAGGAGAGCCACAAGCTAATTTTCAACCCCTGTATTCCCTACAATCAACAATTGGTCGAAGCTGTTAATGCTAAATTCCAAGAAGTGTGTACCAAAGTTGATGGCCTTCGGAAATGGCTTGAGGAGTCCCCAGGTCTAAAATCCTCAAGAGGGGGAAGTGAAAAAGAAGACCATCAATCTGACCAGTCTCTCTCACAACATCAAACTCCCCTATCCCTACTGAAAAAGTTCCTACACCACAACATTCACCGCAACCATCCCATCACACTCCACCTCACCAATCTCCACCGCAAGTTGAAATCACTCCAGAGAAACCAGAGACTCCTCCTCACTTCAAGAACCTTGCAGAGTTTATGTCCTCTGCAAGCTCAACAGACTCTCCTGTCACCTCCCAAAGAAAAAGAGACTAGAAGGCAACCAAACTTGCCGAAGAAGTTTGGAGACTATGTGGCTTCGACACTGTCATGGACGAATCCCTGATAAACTCTTGGGTTAATCCCCACCGAAGACTGCAAGATGAATATTACACTCCTCACCTCATGCATGCAGAACCGCCTCCTGATGGATACTTGGATGTTCCAATCTCGCCCAATGCCAGATACTTCACTGTATTTGAGCAATTCGACCGAAGCCTTCCTAATGCCAAAAGACTGCCTATGGAGTTTGAGAGGCTTAGTCAATTCTATGCTAAGCATGCCTCTCCCATAGATCATATATGGTCCAACGACAGGCCCTCCACGGTCATAAACTACAAGGTTTGGAAGTTCATGAAGTCAGAGTTCATCCAGTATACCCTTACCAGAAGGGGACATGATTATGTTCGCTCCCAAGCGGACTTCCCCTGCATGAATCCGGAAGAAGTCTTTCTCATCGCTAAGGGGTTTCAGAATAAAGCAGAGAAGCACCCGAAGATGAAGATTGCACTTAAAAGAGCCAATAACTTCTTGAAGGAAATTGTCTGTGATTTTGCCAAGATAGATGCGGACATCCATCCCATCATTTCCAAGAAGATTGATCTACCACCACTCGACCCCGCACCAATGCCCACCGAAGGCTTTGAAAACAGATCATTGGGTGCAACCAACTTCCCTGATATTGGTATTGTTTTCAAAAGGAAGACCGACAATGTCAAATACTTCATTCCTCTAACTGCCATGCATCGTCTCACCAGGAAGCAGCTTGACATCTGCCGAACCGCAATTGAAAAATCCAAATTCCCTACCGCAGAGGTCAAGTTCGAAATTTTGAGAAGAATTACCTGGTTGGAGAACATCAAGTAGTTTTGGTGGATTTTGATCAAGTATCTTCTACTTGATATATGATCAGAAGTTAAAGATGTCACTTAGGGGGAAATTGTTGAATCATAAAAGTGACCCTCTTGAACTTTTGCTACCGCAGTCAGCTATGCACCCGTAGTCAATTCTTTCTCATAAGCCACCGCAGCCGAAGACAGACCAAACCGCAGTCTCTCTTTATTATTCAGTCTATTTTGTCTTATTTCAATTCTCTCTATTGTACAGTATGCCTTGCATAGCTACTCTTAGAGAACAAATCTGATGTAACTTTTGAGTCTCTATATATAGGGCTCATTCTCTTTGTAACAGATACGCATCTATCACTTTCTAATACACTTCTCTGGATTTATCCTTTCTATCTCTTTCTTACTTACTCATGTTACTTACTCTTTCATAATTGGTTACAATCTCTCTTTGGAGCAAGTCTTTTTGACTTAATCACTAAGTTTGATCTCACCTACTAACTTGGTTTGAATGCATTCCTCGTTATGAATCAACTTACGTGTATAGTTGATATAACAATTGTCGTCATTTTCATTTCTTTATTTTCCGCAACTAACTCCCTAACCATCTAACTTAAATATTATTGTTGAGCTCTTAGATCCTTCGAGATTAACTATTCCGCATTACACTTGTTCTAACTTTTGTTAAAGTGTGTCTCAAAGTTTTTCTCTCAAAAATCTTATATGGTTCGATATACTTAGTTCACTATAAACAATGATCTGATACCAATCTGTCACACCCCCAAACTAGAATGGTGGAAACGTTCGGGGGTGGATGACTTCATGTATAGTATCATAACAACGAGTATAATAGTGAAGAAAGCAAACACAACCATCATCAATATAATTGAAAGAGTTACATCATAGAGTAAGTTTACATGTTTCAAAATCAATTACATCATGATGACAAAATAAGTTTTGAATTTAACGCCTTAGCGTCCTGTCCTCGAAAGCAATTGATTACCTGTTAGTGATTTCCTGAGAGTACAAGTTGTTTGAAAAAGTGTCAACACAAAGGTTGGTGAGTTCATAAGAGTTTTAATTGAGAAATAAACTGTTTTCCTTGTAAAAGCGGTAAAGGGATTCCAGAAAATCCAATATTTTCCTTGAAAAGTAAGTTGTAAGTTTCCATGTTATGAAATTATGCATTCTAGAATTCCCATTAATTTCCTTCCATAATCTCCAAGTGTATATAAGTTATATAAAATTAAAGTTAAATAAACCGTCGAATGTAATGGGTCTGCCTTAGGCCCACAACCAAACAAGGAACAGTAAATAAAGCGAACCCACCAATTCTAAGTCGATCACGACTAAATTCTATATAACTCTAGCATATACACTTAGAAATTATAGTTGGAAACTAACAATTCTAGATAGAATGTAGTCTTAAAACTGAAGACGAAACCCAATCCTAGTGTAGTGTATGAAATAGCAATAGTGGCTGTGAACATAAACTATACATATCATAGTTCATCGAATAGTGATAGTGGTAGTGAACATGAACTATGCATATTATAGTTTATCAAATGTGATGGTGATGGTGAACATAAACTATACATATCCCAGTTCATCAAATAGCGATAGTGGTAGTGAACATGAACTATGCGTATTATAGCTTATCAAAAGTGGTGGTGATGGTGAAATCCCTTCTTGTAATAAGTTTGTAGTGTGGATGAAACATAAACTATACCCATTATAGTTTATCATATTGTTTGTAATGTATATGCAACCTAATTATACCGATTATAATTAGCGTACTTACTTGTGGGGTGTAATAGACTTAACTATACTTATTATAGTTTATCATAGTTATTCGTAGTGGTAATAAACCCTGTTGGGGCTTAAGGGCACTTTAAATAGAGAGGCTATTAGGGTTAACTAACAAGGAAACCCTAATTTGGATGCTTAAGCCCTAAGCAACCCATTGACTCTTTCCTTAAAGGCCTAGGACGATTTCTAATGGGTTTCCCCATAGAATTCGTCCACTCCTTTAATAAGGAGTCCATTAGCTCAATATTCAACTATCATACAATTGACAGTTCCAGTCCCTTAAGTTTAATTAATGTCTTTAAACCACAAAATTAATTCTTATTAATTCTTGACTAATATTAATTAAACAATATGATTTCTCCTTTAATATATTATTCCCTTAATATATTAATAAATCATATTTAATCCTTTCTCTCCATAATTCATCCTATCAAGTTGCTTTGGTGAAGGCAACCCAAAAGGACCATGCACCATCGGGTCAAGTACATACCAAAATAGTTATCGACTTAGACACTAATCCAACAGTCTCCCACTTGGATAAGTCTAATAACTATTCTGCGTACGACTTCAGATCCTGATCTGCAATCGTAACTTTCCAAAGTCGCTGTCAACTCTGATCTTATCAGATACGCATGTCCTTTAGATAAGGGATCATATATTCCTCCACTCTAGATATCGTATAGACTGAGACATGGATCTAAATCATTCTCTCTGTCTATGTGTTGCTTCACGAATTCAGATTTATGACGACTGACAACAGACTACAATTTGAACACATCAAATTAGTCCCGGCTTGGCCAAGCGCTTAGATGTCATCACTAAATCATCGAGGGGCCCACAGATATCGCTTTTATCCTACTTTGAATAAAAGGAACGGATAAACTTTGACTCAATGCTCGCTTGCACTCACTCACCGAATCACACACAACAATATATTTTATAACACCAAGTTACTGGTGCGTTTACATATTATCAATGTGCAACCGACTCGCAAGATACAACTCACACATCTCGGTTTCAAGAATATAAGATGTTATCATCTCACCAATCACTCGTGATAAAATCCATGAAGTGATCCAAGTGAGCATGGGTTTAATCCAATGCTCAAATCATATTCATAAGCACTCATGAATGTTGCAGCAAACATTTTCTTATGTCTAATGCTCTTTAGACAATCCACACACCAATTCACGACAGTCTTCATTCATATCTACTTCCAACATATGAACGACTGTGGCCCGTTTGAATAATTTGACTGTTCTCAACCAATTAAATTATTCAGGAAGTCAAAACATGCAAAGTGAAACACATGAATAATACTAATCCCATATGACCTCAAACCTTTGAGTATAAATAAAACACCTTTTATTTATCACCATATCGATTACTCATTATTTGTCGTTTCGGGTAATCAACTTCTTACTTGAATTATTACTACAATTGTCCCATGCTCTTAGCATGCACACAATGCTTACCTATGGTTCTTACTTTGTGAAATAGATCAAATGAACACATTTCCAATCATACTCATTTCACAACTCCTAATCCTTTTTCATAAGTGAAATAATATCAAATTCTTGCCACTTATGGAATATGTTAGATTCTAACATTTTATGCAATGATCCTTTCGTAACGTCACTGGACTAAAGTCATAATGACTATTGCCAATGAAATTACAAATTCCTCTATCGGAGATTGCTACAAGACAATTCCTTAGATATGATGTCTCTCACTCAAAGTACATTCCTTTGAACATCCTTTTGCATAAAAGTTTCTAAACTAGACATTGATTCTCAATATCCAATTCCCAATATGGAAACGTTTCCATATTTTCCATATGACAACTCATTCTTTATAGAATCTTATCTATTCATAATAATGTCGATATGGTCCATCCAATACTATACTTCCAACTACTCATAAGCAACCAATCATCAGCGAGCTTTGAATCGTCCTTTGATAGTTGTTTAATTATCTTAGTCAAAGCCGATTTTTGTCCTTTTCCCTCTAAATGCGCTAGACATTTTGGAAAATTTTAGAATGGTCAAATATTATAGCATTTGCAATCGATCCTATACCCGAAGCGTATGGGACACGACGCATAATGTCTTACATAAAGATTTGATACTTTATCAATCTTCTGCCATAATATTTTATGTGCTACGTTCTTATAATTCGAACTATGAAGAGGAATGTCGTAATCATAGTCGAAATTTAAGAACACACTATGTATCCTTGACTAAGTTTATTAACATTCCACAACCTAAGCCTTTAGATTTGAAATGAAGCATAATATTCTTTCCCTTAATTATAGCAAAACAACTTTTCAACCATTGCGACTTTGCAAAGTATAACTCTTGTTTTCTATAATTAATATTGCTAACTTGCAATACTTGCCTTAATAATCATACAAGCATAACATTTATGGTCCCACTATCACGATGATTATTACAAACATAACACTTATGCTCCCACTAGCTTTGACATGTATTCAGAAACAACTTAACTCTCAGAAAAACAATGCCTATTGAATTTCTTTAAGTTCATATTTCTAATACCCAATGCTTTGATAATATTTTATCAAGGCTTCTTAAACTTATACACCTTTGCCTTAGATAGTTTATATGTGTGTCTTAAACAATTTAGACTAATTGCCAAATCTCATAATTCGAATCATGGAAAGGGGTACTTAGATTTTAATGAAGGAGGGAATCTTATGACACTTAGATTTTAATGGTGTATGTGTTCCTATCCATGTGAATTTGTCAAAACCAAAGTTTGCGACAAATCCAAACTTATATGGACCGAACCTTCTCAATCTTGATTTCTTGCATTATGGTAACACGGCTGCCCACCATGTCTTCCAAGTAGTTAAGCAGCTCACCCTTTCCTATCGATCCTCACAGTCATTTTCATGAAGGAGGGAATCTTATGACACTTAGATTTTAATGGTGTATGTGTTCCTATCCATGTGAATTTTTCAAAACCAAAGTTTGCGACAAATCCAAACTTATATGGACCGAACCTTCTCAATCTTGATTTCTTGCATTATGGTAACACGGCTGCCCACCATTTCTTCCAAGTAGTTAAGCAGCTCACCCTTTCCTATCAATGTACTTTCAATTGATCAAGGTCCTTTCCTTTTATGCATTCAAATGAGAACTCATAGGCTCACATGCATAATTAACTCAATTGGAATGGCACAGAAACAAGGTAATGTCAACACGATAGGTTGTAAACCTCTACTCGTGTGCTAGTGATGATCGATAAGGTTTATTCTTCATTTGTTCTTGAAACCTTTCAAGACCATTAAGACTCCCACTGACTCCTTGACATATAAGATTCTCTTGTCAATAAACATTTCTTGAAAAACAAATATTCAAGAGTTAGTGTAGCCTTTATCAAGACAAAACATTTCATAAAATTGGTCCTAGTTGGTCTTTGTCTTATCCAAGACATCACAACTTTCCAATTTCAAATGTGCGAGAATAGGAAAGCCTTTTTCCAAATTCTACATTTGATGAATGTTATAAACCTTCTTAAGACTTGTCACTCAATATTACAATCTTAACTCTAAGACTTGTTTTGGAATGAAGTATGATTGACTTCTTGATTTAACCATTTCTTCAATTCTTGATTCCTCTTCTTATACATACACTTGTACAAAGACTTATTTAGAGGATCAATTGAAATATGGTTCTTAATCATTAAGACATATCATAAAGTAAAAAAGGTAATCTCCCTTCTTCTTAGAATAGAGAAACTTTTATCTTTCTGCCTACTTGATTCTTTTATTCGTTCTGCTATTGATTTAAACCTTTTTTAATCAATTCAAAATTACACTTAATCTTATAAGTATAATCATATTTACTAATCCTTTAGTAAATCATGACGAATATCTTTGTTACCCTTGTGGTGGACTTGATCAACACACAACTTTGTGTACTCGATCTCCTAGTCCTTCACTTGACACTTTGTCAACGAATTAATCTAATTTCCAAATATGCAATTTCTTATTCATCGTGCAACCAAGTTGCATGATTCCAAGTTTCTATCCAATTGAAACTTGGGCGATGAGAAACTCTCCCTATTTGGTAAATTCTTGACATTTCCACTATTACCATAATTAAGAATCTTATCCATTCGTTGTAGAAATATGCAAACATCAATTTTTCATAACGATTTCATTGCAAGGAAATAAATAAATAAATAAGTCAAATCAAAATTTTATTTTATTCATAAAAGCAGCGGAAAACATTTGTCCTTACAATGCAAAATCAACTGAAAAACTATGTAGTCAAATATTCCTAACAATTCTATCATAACTTTCTAAGCTCAAAATCTAATATTCAAGTCCATGCAATCGAGATCCATTTCGTTGTGATTAGACTCATCTTGCTTTTCCATCAAGCTTCTTCTCTTTTCACTGATCCTGCAAAACATTCAAATGTAATCTCATCACATTATTTATTAAGAATCAATGAATAGGAACTTAATGGAGTTAGATAGTGGATTTTACCTGAAGCACAGCCATATTCTTTGACTTTCCCATTTTCTGGACTCTTCAGGCTCTTAGGGCAGACTTGTATCCAACGCTCTTTCTCTTGGCAGCAAACGGAGGTCGATTCTCCTAGAACGTCCTTGGAAGCATGGTTGGTTGACTTTCCCAACAAATATGCTCCATTGCTTCGCCAAATCATTTCTGATTCAGCAGCAATGAGCATGTAAGTTAGGTCAATGAGGTTTTTGTCATGATCCATCATATAATACTTTCTTTTGAACTCATTATATGATTCAGGAAGTGACTGCAAAACCTAGTTCATAGCCAACTTATCAGGGAATGACGCACCCAACATTATCAACATATCGATGTGTGATTTCATTCCTAGAACGTGGGCACACACGGGTTTACCATCTTCATGTTTCATTTCCAATAGGGCTTTAGTGACATTGAACCTTTCAATTCTTCGATCTTGTGGGTTAGGGAGAATAATTGGAGGACGTGGAGGAAGTGAAGCTTGATTTCTTGTTCCTCGATCGAATCGTGGAATATCATCTTCATGTGGAATGCTTGTTCCACGGGATTTGGGAAGACCATAGTTGTCGTACTTTGACATCTACAAAACGGGAGAAAACAAATTCAAGTTAGTTGATTGATTGAATCCTTAATAAATCACCCAAATGAGATATTAAGGTTAGGACCCAACACAATACGCTACAACCTAGAAAAGGGATGTTGTAATCTAGTTGCAGAATATTTGAAGGTAAGTGAATGACGATTCACTAATTTCCACCATGAAAAACGAAAAAGAAATTTAAGTTTTAAATCTATGAAAACTCCTAGATCCTTTGAGATTCATTGAACATTTCAATGGCATGTTTAAATCTCGATATGCCCCTCTAGTTTGTGACTGGGATGCCGAGGATCACAAAGCGGGTGCGAATAACCATGCAAACTTACATGGTGCCCCCACATGTTACAGTCACCTATTTGATGTGCCGGTAAACCACACACGCTCCACCGAACTATGACAAACATTGAGTCACCCTTTGCTACCTTTGCTTAGAACCATTTAGTGTGCCGGTAAACCACACACGCTCCACTAACGTCTTCGCAAGGGCACAAAGTGTAATTTCATGGAATTGCATCAATTCACTTTTGCCTAAAGTAACTAAGATTAGGAATTTGTAAAACATTTAGTTACTTTTGTACTTCATTATACTTATAATGGAAGGTTCTGTCCTATCCTACCCGTTCGGCTAACGACATTCCACTAGTCAAGAGTGCGGTGGGTAAGAGTGGATACCCATTCAATCGCCATTTTATAGGCAATTTCCTTAAACACCCTGTGGCATCCCCAAAATCACGGCCAGAAAAGACCGATTTTGTTTATGCTTTATAAAAATCAGAGTACTTCATTTTATAAAAATGTTGTGGAATTTGTTCCCAGAAAAACATGGTAAATACGTTATTAAAACATTTTCAAAGAAATATATTTATTTCATTTTAAAACGTTTGGGATGTCATCGTTAATACAGAAACATAAGCATAAACAGAACTTACAATTATTTACACTAGTGATCTACATCTCTTTAAATCTCTCAGTGTATGTCACTTCATATCCACACCTGTGATATAAATAAACTGAGTGGGTCAGGTTGGGAAACCTGGTGAGCACATAGGGTTTCCAACCCACAATATTATAATTATCATTTTTAAACATCAAACAATCAACCCAATTACACATTCCCGTTTTCCTCACATTACGTCCCTAAAACATCTAATCACAAGGGACCTAGTCAAAGGACTATCATTGGGATGGAGTGTACCTGGTGAGCACACAGTTCACACAGTTCGAATGAACACACAGTTCGAATAAACACACAGTTCAAATAAACACCTACAGGTTGCGAGCCTGCTAGTGTTCCACTGGACTGTCTAGAATAGTCCGTGGTCGTCATCTATACTCCGCTAGATGACTAGATCATCAAGAACAGCTATAACGAGGCCTCTCATTATTTTATTTTGTCACACAACAACTATTACATCTACCCATGTTTTACCCAACACATTTTGTAGATATAAAATACATATACAGTTTACATCATTGAAAACATGGATAAAACGTTCATCCAGCATAAATAGCAAGTATTCAGATAATATGCACACATAGCACGTAATTTATATAAAATACTTCATATCTATGTGTAAGCTGAAAGTAACTATGCACTCACTTGAAAGGTGGTGACTCAGCACTCGGACAGCGCTTCGATACTCTCAAAACGACATTCCTTCGATAAAACCTAGTACCAATACCACTAGGGTTTAGTCTAACGATAACCGTGACAAATTAACTAGTATGAGTATTATTAAGTGTTAATGATAAGTTATTAATTAACTTGAAGATCGATTAGATCTATGTAACAGGTAAGCGATGAATATATAAACAGTAAATAACCCAAGTATGAATCAAGATGTGTCGAATGATTAGATTACTCAATCCTCAGTAGAGCTCGACTAAGAACTTCCGCTGTAGAGGATTCTAGGGTTACAAAAGATAAGAACTTGTACGCTATCAAATCTCTATCAATCTTACGTTAAGAATGCATGCAAGCATCTATATATAATAAACCCTAAACAAAACTCACGGATGGACAGGCCCATACCGGAGATACATATTAGACTAACTAACGAGCCCAATAGACGCAACACAAATGCGACCCAACAATCTCCCCCTTTGCGTCAAATTGGAGCGAGACTACTTCTTCTTCTTGCTTGGGCCATCAACGAGAGCCTTCTTTACGATATCAAACAGACGTGTGATAAGAGCAAGGATAGTCTGTCTGAACCGAATGTACCATTGAATCATATCATCAAAGTACTTGATATCATCCGCTGTGTTCTGCTTGCATCGATGGATGATCCTTAAAACGTGTTCCAAACATGAAGTTGTATAGAGATGTTTGTCTGCCAAGGCAAAAAGACATTTATGTCCTTCGTTCCTGGTAAACATGACAGAGTTTCTCTTTGGGTCAATCTTCCTCATCTGCATCATGTTGAGATCACTGGCAGAGCCAACAGGAGATATGGTAGGCTTCTTTTTAAACACGCTTGCAATCTCCTGATCCATCAAAGCAACTTCCATGATGTATCATACAAGCATCCTCTTAAAATGGTCGATGATCAGACCATATTCAGCTTCGTTTGTCAAAAGGATGTTGTGAAAGATAATCCAATCATGGGGATTAAGGTTGGGAAGATCTGCAAGTGAGATGGCATGTTCGATCTTGGCAGATCCCCGAAGTACCTTGAAGCGAACATTGGTGAAGTTACCTTCCCTGTACGGCTTCAGGACCCGAACATTAACGATTTTCTGAGCGCTCCAAGTCTGGTATTGGGGTTGAGCAGCCTTCAGATAAAAATCGATTAAGTCCCGATCAACCTATGGATGAGGATGAGGGAACTCTGCAATGTTGTCAAAGGCATGAAAAACAAACACCTTTCGGGTCAGTGGCATGTCGAACTGTGAGTCGACAGTACTGGAACGATCTAAAGAGATCACAGGTTCCAGCCACAAGATACTTGGTGTGTCAATGGCTTCCTTAATCAGCCTCTCAAGAGTCCAGGAAGGAAAAAGAGTTTTCCTGCTCTCAAGAAGGTCGTGGGCTTCTTTCTGTTTCCTTTCGACTTCTTCAGCTTCTCTAGCCACACGAGCACTGATGTCAGCCTCGTTGTTTCGACTTTGCCGCTTCAGAATGTCGGCAATTGTCTCTTTATCATCATCTTCACTCTCCTCAGCAATGTTTTTGCCTTTGTCTTTCACACCAGAATCGGAGGCTTGGCCTACTGGAGGAGGTTCGGTTGTGTAAGTTGCTGAAGTAGGAGGTGGTTGAGACACTTGTTCTTTTTCTCTCCCTTGTTTCGGAATGGACACGAAATCAAGGAGCCCTTCGATTTTGCTGAGTAGAGCGAGGGAGGGAGCGAACTTCTCTGCAAGGGTACCACGTACTAAATAATTGATGATGGGGTCATGTGCTTCAAGGATGTTGGAGATAGCAGAGTGGACATCCGAAACACACGATTTAACCACCTCTCTTTCAGATCGAAGAGAGTCAATCTCCTGTTGACAGTTGGAGAGTTGAGTACTCTTGACCTTCAGAGTGGTAGTTTTCCTTGCGAGAGCATCCATGAGAGAGTTCTCGGCAGCTAAGTCTTCTTGAAGCTTGGAGAGACGCTCCTTAATGGTGGTTCTGAAATCTGAGTTATCGTCCGAAATAGACTGTCTGAGAGAGGCGAACGACTTCAGCTCAGAAGCGACTGATGTAGCCAACTGGTTGATGATGGGTTCCAGCGTAGTCTTGGTGGCTTCAGCACTTTCCTGTAAAGATTTCAACAGGAAAAAGGCATCAGTAAATAGTTTATTGACTTTTTCAGTCGCAGCCTGACAGGCTTTGGTTGAGGCATCGATGGCGGAAGTGGCGGAATCAAGGGAAACTTGATGAGCTTTGGAAAAAGCCTAACAATTTTCCGAATTGCAGCTTCAGATATGGATGACTGAGAAGTAGAAGAGGAGGCGATGAGCGAGTCGATTTTGTCATGTAGCTCCTTGAGATGCCTTCGGGTGACAGGAGTGCCATCATCGTCATCACTTTGTACTTGAAACGGACTATAATAGACCGAGTCAAAAGACATATTTTCCCCGCCAAGGAGTGGTTCTTCATCCTCTGATGCGTGAGCAGGAGAAGATGGTGGTGGTGAAGCTGGTGGTTCGGTGGTAAAGGTAGGTTCGGGTTGGGTGGTGTGTTCGGTAGTTGGTGCGGGTTCGGGTGCTGGGGTAGATTCTGGTGCGTCAGTATGAACCCCCGTATCAGATACGTTGGTTCTAACATCTGCAGTGGTGGTGGTTGTTGCTTCGGTAAAGATTGGTGGTGGTATTGGGATAGAAGTAGGTGGTATTTGAGTGGTGGAAGTTATGGGGGGAATAGAAAAAGGTATTATGACCGGTGGAGAGGAGACAGGAGAAGGAGAAACATGAACTTCAGGGGTTGGAGATCGTGGTGGAGTGTTGCCACATTGAGATCCATCCGAATCAGAACCCTCGTCCTCAGATTCGCTTGAGGATGAAGCGATAATCAACTTTCGTCGCGGTTGGGTTTTTCTCCTCTTATGCGGTGGAGATTGAGCAACTCTGGTAGTTTTCCTCTTCTTGGGAGATGGTCCTTTCGCCCCCTTTGCCACCTGTTTTCCCTTGTCAGCCTTCTTGCCTCTAGCAATAGGCTTGTCAGCATCATGGATTGATTTCAGCATCTCTGGAGTAAGATCCCTCGGACCAGAACGTCTTAACTCCTTATACGTTTGAATGATCCTGCTGTCAGCCGGAACATCACCATACATCGTTTCCGGGATAGACCCATTGAATGGAAACTTAGAAGCATCCGACACAATGATCTTTGTGGTATGGAAAGTACCAATCGAAGACATTGGAGCACCAGCAACAATGGGGACGTGGTACTTGTCCATCACCCATTTCGTGACAATAGTCCAGAACCGGGCATATGAGATCTTTGAGTGTCGGGAGGTCGAAGAGAGACTCTGGATAAGTTGTTGCCACAGGACTGACCCGTAGTCCATGTTGATGCCATTGTAGATCCCGTACATGATGGAGAGAAATAAACGACTTGCCCCATCGGATCCAGCACTTCGTTCAGATAAGCCCTTGAAAAGAACAGTGAATATTCCATTCCACTATGGAGGTAGGCACGACTTCTTGAATTTCATCACCGTAGTAAGCACCTCAGTGTACCCCATGTTGTAGAACATGTTGAACAGATGACCCATGGGAATGGTTTCCGGATTAACCCTCGAAGAATCAGCGTCAAACCCTAACAACGAGCAAAAAACCTCTGCTTTGAAATCGACGCCTTGTGCTCAAAGACATCGAAGAAAATCCTGTCAACGACCTTGTCGTAGTGTGCTGTGGCAAAGATTTGAGACAGGAACTCCATTGGAACAGCTTCAGCCCTGGTAAGAGCAGGAGCAATGGAGGAGTACTTCAAGCATTCGATGATAGGAAACATGAACGCATCGTACACCTGAGGAGTGAGATCGATGATCAAACTCTGCTGTGGGCGAATGGGCAGGATGTGAGACGTTGCGTGAACTGAGGAAGAATCTGCCATTGCTGTGAAGAAAGTGGGAGAGATGATGAACAGTGAAGGTTGAAGGATTTCTTGCTCTCTAGAAATATAGGCGCAGTAAAGAGGTAAATGGTGGATCACGTTGCCTTTTATACTGTGAGTAAAGGAGAGAGAAAAATCTTCGCAAATCTTCGATTGAAAAACGAAGGGTTTTTCGGAGGTGACTGACGCGTGACAGTTGGCGTAGCCGATGATCACGCATGAGAGAGAATGTCAGGCCCTAATTACACGCCTTCCCATCAGGCGCCGTTTGGATATGAAACGGTTCCTATTCGCACGCGGTTCCCTGTTGCGCCGTTTGAAATCAAATCGATTGGACTCCCGCCGTTTGAAATCATTTCGTCATCTTATCCCTTTAGAATGAAACGGCATCTTTAAAATTAAATCGCCACGTGGATCAATATTAACCACAACTTTTGATAACAGCCAACCCAATTAAAATTCCTTAGAATTAATGAAACCAGAATTTTGGAAAATCAAAAAGATTTTCGTGTTGAGTGTGTAAAATAAAAAGAAATAAAGCAACACTTTTGAGGGATTATGTGATGTCAATAAAGACACGAAGCAGTGGATCCCGGGCACGAATCTCTTCCTTCAAAGTCAAGAGAGACTTTAAAGTGTTTATGTGGTTTCCTGTTGAATAACGATCAAACACTTATGAAGAAGTGTTGAAAGGCTTCTTTTAATTAGGCTTATGAGGGAGGCTTTCGCTTCGATTTAGAATTCCTAAGCTTGATATAAGATAGAGATCGAACGAAGTACTTGTGAGACCAATGTAGTCTGTTGAACAAGTAGGTTGGAGATAATTTAATTGGCAATGTAAACTATTATATTTGAAATCTCAAAAAAAATTAAAACTGGATCCCAAGGGAAGAAATGTTATTGGACTTAACAATTTCATAGGAATCACTCAAAAGAAAAAAATAGAGATTTCATGTTGTACCCCCATGGAGAAGTTCGTCAATTCATTAGTGAAAGCTAGAGCAAATTAATTGTTCACCGTCAATGCATAATGGGTATTGAATTTTGGGTTTCACTTAGCACGTAGTGACACGAAGCTAAGATCATGAACACAGAAATTGTGCAACCATAAACCTCAGTGGTAATGTCTGAGAGTCTCAAGGGTTACGTTTGTGAAACGAGTGAGATGGAGAAAAATGATGTAGATGGTATAAAGAAACCAAAGTACCTCTGCTATAAAAATAGGGACCAAGCAGACAACTCTTATCTCATGTGAGAAGAGAGTTAGGTAGCTCATGATTAGAATAATTATGAGAGCCTAATTGGGAAGACAAGGTTTGTTTGTACCAAGTCAGTAAGGCTATTATTCAGAATCAGATGAGGCTTTGGACACATACAGTAGCATGCTTCTAGGGACACTTAGCTAGTGAAATAATTTACCCAAAACGAGACATAAAAATAAAATAAAAAAATAAGAGCCAATAAAAAATTGTTTTGGAGTTTTTGAATTTATATAAAAAATTGAATTAAAAAAAAATTGGTTTTTGGAATTTTTGATAAAATAAAAAAAATAAGACATAAAAAAAATTATACAAAAAAAATGTTGGAACCGAACCCAAGCGTTCGGTTTATTTCGGTTGAGAAAACTTTGGAACCGAACCCGAGCGTTCGGTTTATTTCGGTTGAGAAAACTTTGGAACCGAACCCGAGCGTTCGGTTTATTTCAGGTGAGAAAAAATTTGGAACCGAACCCGAGCGTTCGGTCTATTTCGATTGCCAAAAAAAATTAGATTGAAAAGGAGAAGAACTTTGACAATAAGATAAATGAATTAAGAAAAATGATACAAAAGATTTACAACCATAGAAACTACCTTTGAGTGATAGGCGAAAATCAGATGATCAACCGAACCCGAGCGTTCGGTCTATTTCGGCACACCAGATCAAGACCCGAACCCGAACGTTCGGTCTATTTCGCTTCTTACTTTTGATCTTGAGAGGTAATTTTTGGTACTGACTCCGATTTCATCATTCCAAGCCCTTGTAGAATTTTGTTCAAAGATGCTTCAGGAAGAGCTTTGGTGAAGATGTCAGCCAGTTGATCAGTGGTTCGAACAAAATGAATTTCGACGTTCCCATCTTCCACATGATCCTTAATGAAGTGATACCTCAGTGCGATTTGCTTAGTCTTGGAATGTTGCACTGGGTTATGACAAATCCTAATTGCACTTTCAGAGTCGCAATATAGTGGGATTTTTTCATATTGAGTCCATAGTCCCGGAGTTGGCTTTGGATCCAAATCACTTGAGATGTACAGGAGGCAGCTGCGATGTATTCTGCTTCAGCAGTAGACAAAGATACACAGGTCCGTTTCTTTGATTGCCATCTAACCAACTTCCTGTTAAGGAATTGGCAGCCTCCAGTGGTGCTTTTCCTATCTAGTCCACAACCTCCAAGGTCTGCATCTGAGTAGGCTTGAACGAAAAAACCTGAGTTTGATGGATACCATAAACCGAGAGAGGTAGTTCGTTTGAGATACCGGAGTATGTTCTTCACTGCAAGCATATGAGGTTCACGAGGATTCGCCTGAAATCTAGCACAATAACAAACAGAAAATATTATATCAGGCCTGCTAGCAGTAAGGTACATTAGAGAACTGATCATCTGGCGATATAGCGTAATATCGACTGTTGGCTTATCCAAGGATGGAGTGAGCTTGGTGCCGAACGCCATTGGAACTTTAACCTTTGAGTCTCCCATCATGTCGAATTTAGCAAGGAGAGTCTTGGTGTAAGCTTCCTGGTTAATAAAGATGCCTTCGGGTCCCTGTCTGATATTTAAACCAAGGAAAAAGTTAATCGGACCCATTGAGCTCATTTCGAATTTAGTCTCCATCAGCTTTCTGAATTCAGCTGTTAAGCTAGGATTCGTTGAGCCAAAGATGATATCATCGACATAGATTTGAACAATCATAAGGTGGTTACCTTCCTTCTTACGAAAGAAGGTTGGGTCAACCGAACCTTGTTTGAATTTGGACATCTTTAAAAACTTGGTTAGCGTTTCATACCAGGCCCCAGGTGCTTGTTTCAGTCCATAAACTGCTTTGTCCAGAATATAGCAGTGATTGGGATATTTTTCATTGACAAATCCCGGAGGTTGCTCCACGTACACCGTTTCTTCGAGTTCTCCATTTAGAAATGCGCACTTTACGTCCATTTGGTAGACCTCAAAGTTCTTGTGTGCAGCGTAGGCAAGAAATATTCGAACAGATTCCAGCCTAGCTACAGGAGCAAAAGTTTCCTCATATTCGATTCCTTCCTCCTAGCAGTATCCTTTCACCACTAGTCGAGCTTTGTTTCTTATCACATTGCCTTCCTTGTCCATTTTATTTCTAAAGACCCATTTGAGACCAACAACTGAGGCATCTTGAGGAGTTGGAATGAGGCGCCAACCGGAGTGATCAAGAGCAATGTTAACTGTCTTTGGTTCAACTTTTGAGACGAAAGAATTAAACATGCAAATCTCTAGTTTTGAGAATAGAGAAGTTTGTTTTGCCTTCAGTTGAGATCGGGTCAGGACCTTTTCAGAGACATTACCCACAACCTGTGAAACAGGATGATCTCTAGTCCATTTGACAAGAGGAGGGTAATTTGGATCATATGATGGATCTAATTCAGCATTTACCATCTCTTCTAGTTCGGATTGACTGTCATCGTCATAAAACATGTCGGCATTCTCCCCCTCGACTGATGAGCTTTCAGGTAAATCTTGACTTTCCGGAGCTACAGGAGTTTCGGGTGGTGTCGAGCTTTCGGGTGTTGCAGTACCTTCGGGTGCAGTAGAGCTTTCGGGAGCTACAGTACCTTCGGGTGCAGTAGAGCTTTCGGGTACAGCTGGAGAAGAGTTCTCCCCCTCAACTTGTGAACTTGGCTGTTTTGAAGAAGATGGATTCTCCCCCTCAACTGAAGCACCGTGCTGAGAAGGTTCAGTTGGAACTGATTCTCCTTCACCCAGTCGTTTGGCAGCGTCATCGACGATTTGCTTCAGATGATCAACTTTGTTGTCCGCTGCATTAGCTTCTGAGAGAGTAGCCTTCTCCGGTTCATTGAACAACTCCATAAACTGCTCAAACAAATTTGCAATCGAGGCTGTGACTTGGCCTGTTTGAGAGAAGATTTGTCCAACTATTTCTTCCGTGGCCTTTAGCTTCTTGACATAGCTTTCATCGAAAGTCACATAATACGTTTCTTCAATCTTCCTCGAAAGCTTGTTTAAAACCCTGTATGCTTTCGAAGTGAGAGAATATCCCAGAAAAATCCCTTCATCGGCTTTTACGTCGAACTTGTTACGATGTTCTTTAGAATTGAAGATAAAGCATCGTGAGCCGAATATGTGGAAGAATTTGACGTTTGGCTTTCTGTTGTTGATGATCTCATAAGGAGTAAGAGTGAAACACTTATTGAGATAGGACCTGTTCTGCGTAAAACATGCTGCAGCAATAGCATCAGCCCAGAAATATAGAGGTAGAGAAGCGAAACTTAGCATAGTCCGAGCTGCCTCACACAAAGAACGGTTTCGTCTTTCGACAATCCCGTTTTGTTGAGGGGTGTAAGGAGCTGAGAAGTTATGGCTGGTCCCTTTTTCTGCTAAAAAGTCTTCAAATTCTTTATTCTTGAACTCCAGCCCATTGTCGCTTCTGATGTTGCGAACGACTTTCCTCAGCTGCATTTCAACCTGCTTGATGAATATCTTTAGCTTGAGAGTTGCTTCAGATTTGTGCTTCAGAAAGAACACCCATGTAAAACGTGAAAAGTCATCAACAATAACAAGAATATACTTGCTACCACCAATGCTTTCGATAGACGATGGACCACACAAGTCAATGTGAATCAACTCAAGTGGTTCAACGACTTTAGTGTTTATGATGGATGGGTGACTTTGACGACTCTGCTTCCCCATTTCACACGCAGCACACAAATGTTCTCGATGCCCCTTTTGTTTTTCGTCATTAGTGGGACCGAACCTTGAACCTTGATTGCTTTTGCTCTCGGAACCGAACCTATGCTTTCGGTAGCTGGTGTTCTCTGAACCGAACCTTTCCCTTCGGTTGTTATTCCTTTCTTGCGGTCTGTCTTCTCTTTTCTCTAAATTTCTGTCATGATCAGAAAAATGGGCGTTTTGAGATCGCCAAAACTGTTTTCGTTCTGAAAGATTCTTCTTGTATCTCTGGTACCTTTGCTGCTTCTGATCCTTTACTTGCTTCGGCTGTCGGTGGATGTTGGCCTTTTGCTTTTGCTTTTTGCCAACCGGTTCACTTTGAACTGATGATGTTTCGCTCAAGGGAGTGACTTCTTCTACAGGAACTTCTTTTGTACCACTAGTACTTGGCACGTTGAAGTTATCAGGCTTGTTTAACAGCTCCGGCACATATCTGCCTTTGGTTTTCCAGGAAGTCCGCTCTGACAGACCAACAGTTTCGTCTGCATTATCTATAGGAGCAGACTAGAAGAACTCATCACAACCATCTGCATTATCTTCGTTTACAATGGCTGTAAGTTCGGCTGTCTGATGTTCGGTTACTCCTGTGACCTTATATACCTGATTTGGTGTTGTTATCACCTTTTGGTACACAACAGCCTTTTCTTCTAGAATCGGGGACTTATTTTGGGACAAACGAGCAAAATCCACAGAATTTTCAGAAATAAGATTTTTGTGGTTTTCTGGTTCACTCTTGATATACTCAGAACAATCAACTTCATCATCTATAGAAATTTCACTCATATCATCATCCTCATTAAGCTCAGACGCGTTTTCAACATCTATTTTATTTTCTGAGCTCAAGTTGGCATTCAATGAGTCAAAATTTTGTATGGTTTCAGTCCTTAGTTTCAGTTTATCATTTTCATCCAAAAGGTTTTTCAGCATGTCCTTATGGTCCTTGGATTTTATGAAAGATTCAATTTTGTCTAGACCATACATGTAGGTTGGATTCACATCATCAGACGAAACTACACTTTCGCAATTATATGCTTCAGCGTCGATTTCATCCTCCTTGAATTCAAGGAAGGGCAAAATCATGCGATGAATTTTCTGTCCTATTTCACAGTTCAAATGAAGTTGAGTGATGTCAGAATAAAGACGCTTAGCAATTAAACAAAACACATTTCTTTGTTTCAAAAGTTTCAAATTGTCTCTTTGTAAATAAATGTTTTCGTCTTTGGATTTAATCAACTCTGACTCCTTCAGCTCTATCCACATCCTCTGTTCCTCACTCTTTGATGATACCCTGCTTATTTGGTCAGTTAGGTTAGAATTGGTGACCCGTGTTTGAGTTAAACTGCTATCTAGATTTGAGATTCTTGAGTTTAAGCTTTTCAATTCTTTTTCATATGAGTTTTGTGGGACTTCATATGAAATAAAAACGGATTGTACCTTCTTGATTAATTCATCAAGCTCATTGAATTGCACGCTGAGAGGTTTTGCTGTGAAGCATAGGTCCTCTCGCTCCTTCGTTTCTTCATTCCCACTATATCCCCTCATTTGAGATACATCCGTCACCATCAAGCACTTCCCACTGCTTTCTTCACCTCTAGCAACATACGCCTTTCCATGAGATGACTTCCTGACCTCATCATCCTCTGAGTCGGTTGACCAGACCTGCACACCACCGAACTCATCATCCGCTGCCGAACCCTGCACAATTAAATCATTCATTGAAGGGTTAGCAGTAGCTTTCTTTCTCTTGATATCTTCCAGCTTTTTCATTAGCACAGCCTCTTCATCATTTTCCTCGTCCTTCTCTGCCATTTTCTTCAAGACACAGTCTTTGGCATAGTGGTTCTTTCCTCCACAGTAGTATCAGTTCACACCAGAATCTCCTTCAGCTTTCGGCTCTTTCTTTGGTTCTTCTGCCTTCGGTTCCTCCCTCACCTTTTCAGAACTATAGCTTCCCTGCCAATTCCGATTCTTATTTGTAGGGAATCTTTTCTTAATGAACCTCTTTGGATTTGACACCATCATTGCATAATCTTCAGATGTAAGATCATAATCTTCTAAGTTGAGATCTTCATCCTCTACTACACTTTTGCTTTTGGACAGAAGAGCCAAGGATCCCAAGCTTGAAACCACACTTTTCTCTTGTAAGACTATCTTTTCTTGGGATTTCAGAATCCCTACTAGCTTTGCCAAAGAATAAGATTTAAATTGCTCATGAGCTTTAACAGTGGACACAACTACTCTCCACTCAGATCTAAGACCATTCAAAAAGGTAACCTTTTGTTCAATCAGCTTCCTTTCTATATCGTGTTTGATCATCTTACTAAGAAGATGATTGAAGCGATCGAACGTCTGAGTAACAGTTTCATCGGGATTCTGCTTAAATTCGCCAAACTCTGATAAGAGTAAAGTCTGAATGGAATGCTCCAGATCTTCATCTGTGGAATATAACTCCCACAACCTATCCCAGATCTCTTTAGCAGTTCTGCATGAACTCACTAGCCTGAACGTATCGGATTGAAGAGCGAATCGAATCAGTCTCAATGCTTTAATGTTGCACTGAAACTTTTCCTTTTCGTCTTGAGCAACATCCTTTACGTCTTTTAATAGACCATTGTACTCTTTCTGAGTTTTAATGATTTTTGACGTTGCAGAATGAGCAAATGGTCCAGAAACTATTGCTTCCTAAATAAGGTATCCATTGTCTTCCGATCCAATGACATAATCTTCAAAATGATGTGCCCAGACTTCATAATCCTGGGTGTAGAGAATAGGAATCTTCGTCGTTGATCCGATGCTGTTTGAGATATTGATGGGATTCGATTGTGACTCGTCCATGCTTGATCGTTTAACCTGTTTGAAAGATCAGACTTGTAATGAATAATATTAGGGCAAAACAAATAAATGTTGAGTTACGTCAATTATGGAATGACGGCTCAATAAATATTAGTTAATGCGGAATAACCCTAATCGCAAACTCTTTCACAGAAAAGATGTGTATGAATTACACAGTCTCCTGCTCTGATATCAATTGATAAGTTATTAATTAACTTGATGATCGATTAGATCTATGTAACAGGTAAGCGATGAATATATAAACAGTAAATAACCCAAGTATGAATCAAGATGTGTCGAATGATTAGATTACTCAATCCTCAGCAGAGCTCGACTAAGAACTTCCGCTGTAGAGGATTCTAGGGTTACAAAAGATAAGAACTTGTACGCTATCAAATCTCTATCAATCTTACGTTAAGAATGCATACAAGCATCTATATATAATAAACCCTAAACAAAACTCACGGATGGACAGGCCCATACCGAAGATACATATTAGACTAACTAACTAGCCCAATAGATGCAACACAAAATGCGACCCAACAGTTAATAATACTCGATATAACTCATAATAATAACCCAAATAATTATTTTAAGGACCTAATAACATTCCTATAATTATTTGAAAGCTATATTAAAAATTGCGTAAGCGTAGCACACTTACAGCGAATTTTATCGAAAACCGGAACTTAATTGGAGCAGCGGTTCGAAACCGAAAAACTCCTTTTTCTCGGGACTCCGGGAGCCTCGGGGCTTCCCTCGGGGTGCTAGGGGTTTACCTAGGCTTAGGAGAGCGTTAGGGGGTTAGTGAGAGAAAGTAGAGAGAGAAACTTGCGGTGGAAGGTGTGAAAAATCCGAGAGGCTTCACCTCCCTTTTATAGACCACAGCCTCGGAGTACACTGGGCATACCGAGGACCTTACGAGGGGCGTAACTTCGGATAAGATGACCAGGTGGCGAAGGCTCGGTGGTGCGACGTGGCTTCTTCTGGACCGAGCATGGCTAAGCGAACGCGACGCATACGAGACCGAACGCTGGGCGTAGCGAGGGGCGACGCGTCAGTCATCCGAGGCGGGTACTGAGTCAGCGATGGAGGGTCCAGATTGCGCCACGTCATCACCCTCGTAACAGATTTCGCAAATTCACTTTCCGACTTCTAAAAATCATAACTTTCGCATACGAGCTCCGTTTTAGACGTTCTTTATATCCACGCGAAGGTGGGAACGTACTCTACAACTTTTGTTTAGACTTCGTCGGCTAATTTTGGCTCGATTTTAAATTTTATATTATTAACGGGCCGGGACAGGATTGGTCCGTTAAATCCTCATAACTTCTTCATCTGACATCCGTTTTTGCCCATCTTTTTCTCGTTACGCTACTCTTAACGAGATATTCGATTCTCGTTTAGGTCGTGTCGGCTAAAAACCGCTCGATCTAATATTCGAATTTCGGGCTGTACACTGCTACTCCGAAACTTTGAAAAATCATAACTTCTTCATACGAAGTCAGATTTGGGCGTTTTTTTATCGATGTTCTTAGTTTAACATATTCTACGACTTTCGTTTAGATCGCTAAGGCTAAATCTCGCTCTATCGTAAACTCACTATTTACGCTTCCCGGTGCCGTGCCGGTTTTGTCGCGAAACTTCGACGGGTCATAACCTCTTCGTTATAACTCAGATTTTGGCGTTCTTTATATGTACGTAAACCTTGTGAAATATTCTACAACTTGGTTAAGATTATTTATTCTAAATAATCTTTTGTCGAAAAGTCGTTTTCGACTCCTATTGCCTCTAACTGACTAGCCCGGATCTACGGGCGTTGCAATTATCTCCCCTTAGGATGATTACGTCCCAAAATCATCAATGAAACAGGGCTCGTATAATGACTCCATACGTCATCTCTTCATCCTAGGTAATAATTTATAACTTCTATATTCCTTCAAGTCTATCTCTTAGACTCATTGACTGCAAGCAGTACTCGATCGTGCACCTACTCCCAGCCTAAGGTTAGACTCTAAATTATGACCTTCAAATCACAAGCTCGATCCTTGCTGGATACGAACTTGAGATGATTTCTTTTATTACTACTATGGATCGATGTGTCATATTCTAATGACCTATCATCGTATGTTGTAACACTTAGACTTAGGTCTCTTAGAGTTAAATTCGAAAACAGACTATGCCTTCCTTCATGTTATAATCACACTTTAACATTTAGGCAATTCTGGCTACCAACTCTTTTAACAACGAGTGTGATACTTCTATTGATCGCTTTGATTTCAATCGTTTGGTTTAAGTTGGACGCTACATCAAACTTGGTTCTCTGAACCACATAACCTACTCATTGTAGTCGGACTCAATGGGATATGACCACTAGGGTCGGGATAACAACAATCTTCTTAGTCATTACCGAAACAATGGTAACGACATACTTGAATAAAACGAAATCATTTACTAGCTTCTTGGTAACCTTGTGACTTTCCCTGATCCAAGTGTGAATCCTGTGCTTCCGGTAGTATAGGCCTCTACTACCATTCACACCTACTCATACTCGTCCCAAGTATTGTCCCGCAGTTTTTTTCCAAGTCACCATACAAGAAAACCATATAACAACTTAACACATCAGATAACAAAACAAAGGTTTTATATTATTTCTTGAAACGATTACATAGGTGTTCAAGTTCACCCTAGATTATGCCTCTAATAGGCTACATCATATGACACTATCTATATGGCTTCTTCATAACTCGATCCCAATATATCCATCCTTACTCCTGATTCCTTGCATCGTCAGCTGCTTTGTCAAGGATCATTTGAAATGCTCTTGCCTTTGGTTTTGGCAGCACATTTGGCTTTGTAGCCCCTTCTCTCTTTGGGCAATCTTGCTTGAAGTGCCCTTCCTCGTTACATTCGTAACACACCCTTTTGTTGAATTTACACTCGTTGGAATAATGCCCATGCTTCCCACACTTGAAACAAGTCATCTTCTCACCGCATTTTCCAGAGTGATTCTTTTTGCACTTCTCGCACCATCTTTCTTCACTCCCTCCTCTAAACTTCTTGGTACTGGTCTTGCTTCTCTCATCGGGCTTTGCAGACCCCTCAAACTTCCTCTTTTCACCAACCTCAATCTTGTTGGCAGCTCTTCCCTTAATCATATCTTCCACAGACTTGGCAGCCCAGATAGCTGCCTCCAAAGTAGGTGCCTGACGCACTGGCACCGCGTACTCCCATGGAAGTCCCTTTGCGTACTTGTCAATTTTCGTCAGCTCATCCGGAACAAGACGCAAGGCAAACTCTATCTTTTCCGTGAAGTTGTTGGTGTATTCATCAACAGACATGCTTCCTTTCTTCAAGGTAAGGAATTGGTTTTCTAGCTCGAGCAGATTTTGGGCTGAGCAGTACCTACGTTTGAATTGCACTAGAAATTCTGCCCATGTTAGTTGCAGGGGCTCATTGGGGCTCAAAGTCTTCCCCAAGGTATTCCACCAACGTACAGCGCCTCCTCGAAACTGACGCACTGCAAATGTGGTCTGTTGTTTTCCCTTGCAACCGCACGTCATGAAAGCTAATTGTATCTCTGAGATCCAATCCATGACCCCGATCGGATCCTCCTTTACAGTGAAAGTCGATGGCTTGCAAGTCAGAAAATCCTTGTACTTGCATCCATTCCTCTCGACTTCGTCATCTTGGTTGTTTTGTCGAACTATTGGTGGGTTGACTTGACCAACAGTTCCACTGTAGTCTCCTTCCTCAGTCTGCCCTTTATTCAACTCGGGCTGTTCGATCTGAATAGTGGCTTCCTCTCGATTTTGCTGGAGCAAACGTCTAGTTTCCTCCATTTGACGATCCAACATCGCTTGGATCATCGCTTGCACTCCGGCCATTGTGACTGGCTCAGCAGCGGCTTCCATCACCAGTATTTGCCTCAATCACTGGGGGTTGGTTTCTGTTCCCATTTGCATTCACGTTTCCGCTACGGGTTCTTGCCATCTTGATCTATACACCGAATAAGGTGAATCTAGATCTTTACTTAGGATTGACGGTTAAATCATCCTTATCACTTCGAAATGTTTATATGCTAGTTCTAATATCGTAGTTAAACGCTTAGAATCCTAAACACATAAGGTTTCTAGATCCGGTCGGCAACAAACCATAGATCCGAACAATTAACAACATATCATGCACAAAGCATTTAGCACATAAAAGCAATTTAGGCATCATTCCTAAAATAGGCTAGTGCTCACACCTCACAATCATCGCTTAGCATTCTAAGTTTAAGTCTAGAAATAAATCCATATTCCTAGTTCGCTTAAACTAATGCTTTGATACAAACTGTGACATCCCCAAAATCACGGCCAGAAAAGACCGATTTTGTTTATGCTTTATAAAAATCAGAGTACTTCATTTTATAAAAATGTTGCGGAATTTGTTCCCAGAAAAACATGGTAAATACGTTATTAAAACATTTTCGAAGAAACGTATTTATTTCATTTTAAAACGTTTGGGATGTCATCGTTAATACATAAACATAAGCATAAACAGAACTTACAATTATTTACACTAGTGATCTACATCTCTTTAAATCTCTCAGTGTAAAGTCACTTCATATCCACACCTGTGATATAAATAAACTGAGTGGGTCAGGTTAGGAAACCTGGTGAGCACATAGGGTTTTCAACCCACAATATTATAATTATCATTTTTAAACATCAAACAATCAACCCAATTACCCATTCCCGTTTTCCTCACATTACGTCCCTAAAACATCTAATCACAAGGGACTTAATCAAAGGACTATCATTGGGATGGAGTGTACCTGGTGAGCACACAGTTCACACAGTTCGAATGAACACACAGTTCGAATAAACACACAGTTCAAATAAACACCTACAGGTTGCGAGCCTGCTAGTGTTCCACTGGACAGTCTAGAATAGTCCGTGGTCATCATCTATACTCCGCTAGATGACTAGATCATCAAGAACAGCTATAACGAGGCCTCTCATTATTTTATTTTGTCACACGACAACTATTACATCTACCCATGTTTTACCTAACACATTTTGTAGATATAAAATACATATACAGTTTACATCATTGAAAACATGGATAAAACGTTCATCCAGCATAGATAGCAAGTATTCAGATAATATGCACACATAGCACGTAATTTATATAAAATACTTCATATCTATGTGTAAGCTGAAAGTAACTATGCACTCACTTGAAAGGTGGTGACTCAGCACTCAGACAGTGCTTCGATACTCTCAAAACGACATTCTTTAGTCTAACGATAACCGTGACAAATTAATTAGTCTGAGTATTATTAAGTGTTAATAATACTCGATATAACTCATAATAATAGCCCAAATAATTATTTTAAGGACCTAATAACATTCCTATAATTATTTGAAAGCTATATTAAAAATTGCGTAAGCGTAGCACACTTACAGCGAATTTTGTGGAAAACTGGAACTTAATTGGAGCAGCGGTTCGAAACCGAAAAACTCCTTTTTCTTGGGACTCCGGGAGCCTCGGGGCTTCCCTCGGGGTGCTAGGGGTTTACCTAGGCTTAGGAGAGGGTTAGGAGGTTAGTGAGAGAAAGTAGAGAGAGAAACTTGTGGTGGAAGGTGTGAAAAATCGGAGAGGCTTCACCTCCCTTTTATAGACCACAGCCTCGGAGTACGTTGGGCGTACCGAGGACCTTATGTGGGGCGTAACTTCGGATAAGATGACCAGGTGGCGAAGGCTCGGTGGTGCGACGTGCCTTCTTCTGGACCGAGCATGGCTAAGCGAACACGGCGCGTATGAGACCGAACGCTGGGCGTAGCGAGGGCGACGCGTCACTCATCCGAGGCGGGTACTGAGTCAGCGATGGAGGGTCCAGATTGCGCCACGTCATCACCCTTGTAACAGATTTCGCAAATTCACTTTCCGACTTCTAAAAATCATAACTTTCACATACGAGCTCCGTTTTCGACGTTCTTTATATCCACGCGAAGGTGGGAACGTACTCTACAACTTTTGTTTAGACTTCGTCGACTAATTTTGGCTCGATTTTAAATTTTATATTATTAACGGGTCGGGACAGGATTGGTCCGTTAAATCCTCATAACTTCTTCATCTGACATCCGTTTTCGCCCATCTTTTTCTCGTTACGCTACTCTTAACGAGATCTTCGATTCTCTTTCAGGTCGTGTCGGCTAAAACCCGCTCGATCTAATATTCGAATTTCGGGTTGTACACTGCTAGTCCGAAACTTCGAAAAATCATAACTTCTTCATACGAAGTCAGATTTGGGCGTTCTTTTTATCGATGTTCTTAGTTTAACATATTCTACGACTTTTGTTTAGATCGCTAAGGCTAAATCTCGCTCTATCGTAAATTCACTCTTTACGCTTCCCGGTGCCGTGTCGGTTCTGTCGCGAAACTTCGACGGGTCATAACTTCTTCGTTATAACTCGGATTTCGGCGTTCTTTATATGTACGGAAACCTTGTGACATATTCTACAACTTGGTTAAGATTATTTATTCTAAATAATCTTTTGTCAAAAAGTCGTTTTCGACTCCTATTGCCTCTAATTGACTAGCCCGGATCTACGGGCGTTACACACCCCTTATAGACCAGCTTCGTGAATGAGGCCTACTAACGGAAATACTGACTTTTATTCATACATATATATATATATATATATATATATATATATATATATATATATATATATATATAATGTTAGACTTTTAATGTTATATATAGTATAGGGTGTATTTTATACTTTTAAAATACTAGGTGGTCAAACTTAATAATTATACTTTTAATTCAATTAAATTGCAAACCAAAACTTTATGGATTTATTAAACCTCTTTTAATTATACACCTTAATTAATTAATAAAACCATAAGGGTGTGATATGAATTTTTCAAAACAATACTAGGGTTTTAGAATTTAACATTCCTAAATTAAACCTTTAATCAACTTTTAAATTCCAAAACTTGAGGGCAAGTTTTGAAACATTTCAAAACATTAGGGTTTCAACTATTTAAATTTCAAAACAAAACTTTTGAGTTCAAATTTAAACTATAAAACCTAAAGGGGGAAAATTGAAACTTTTCATAACACAATGATCAAATAACAAATAATATAAATTAAACAATTAATTTTATCATTATCTATATTTGACCTAATTTCAATTTCTTGCAAAATAAGTTACCCAATTAATACAAATAATCCAACTTTAATCATGTAAGGAAGTTATTATCTAATCAATTGGTAATTATCTTTTGTTTAATCAAGGATATACTCATAAATGTGTTTAAAATCGGATTTTAATGACCTAAAACACATAAGGCAAGTATCCATGAGTAAAACAGCAAAAAATCCTGAAATCCCCTCTTTCTAACGCTCGAACTCGCCGAGTACCCCTATGGACTCGACGAGTAGGGGCCTACTCGCCGAGTCCACAATGGGACTCGCCGAGATCATCAGGCAGACTCACCAAAATCGAATTTTTCAAGCATGAACAAGTTAACAAGGCATCAATACAATAGGAACCAATCAAGGCTCTGATACCACTGATGGGTTTTGGCCATAATAACATTCTATGTGCTCATACAAACCCTAATGCATGGATCTAGGTTTCTTTATTCTACATGCAATTCATCCAAGACTATAAACCCTAGATATAGTATATTATAATCAATATAACATATGAATTAGGGTTTAGATCATACCTTGATTGTTATGTAGCAATAACAATCTCAAATCCTCCTTGTAATGACTTTAGAAAGCTTAGAGTCATAAATGTCACTCCTCTAATGGTTCACAAACACCAAGAGCAAGAGGATGAAGAAGAGAAGAAAGAGGAGGCTGCCCAAAACGTGTACAAACCCTAGAAGGAGTCTTTTCCACGTTTTTGGGGCTTAAGGGCACTTTAAATAGAGAGGCTATTAGGGTTAACTAACAAGGAAACCCTAATTTGGATGCTTAAGCCCTAAGCAACCCATGGACTCCTTCCTTAAAGGCCTAGGACGATTTCTAATGGGTTTCCCCATAGAATTCGTCCGCTCCTTTAATATGGAGTCCATTAGCTCAATATTCAACTATCATACAATTGACAATTCCAGTCCCTAAAGATTAATTAATGGCTTTTAGCCACAAACTTAATTATTATTAATTCTTGACTAATATTAATTAAACAATATGATTTCTCCTTTAATATATTATTCCCTTAATATATTAATAAATCATATTTAATCCTTTCTCTCCATAATTCATCCTATCAAGTTGCTTTGGTGAAGACAACCCAAAAGGACCATGCACCATCGGGTCAAGTACATACCAAAATAGTTATGGACTTAGACACTAATCCAACAAAAATCCCCCGTTAAAATAATTAAAAACGGGCTTAAAACGGAGTCGTGGTCGAAATCCGGGTGAAAAATGTGGAAATCCGTGGTCAGGAGGGTGATTCCGGTCTTAATAGCCCTCGGTCCGAAGTGGGGTTTGGTCGCTGAAGTGGATCCGAAGGGAAAAGGGGTTGCGGTCCGAGGAGGTACCGCAGGCGGGTCCGTCAGGAAGGGCCGGAGGCGAGTTCGATTGCGGTTCGGTGGCTTCGGCTTGGTGACTGCGGCTCGGTGGCTGCGGCTGCTCAAGAGGACTTCGGTCTCGGTTCTTGTGGCCTCGGCTCTAGGAGGGTTTGGCCCCTATAGAGAGGCTTCGGCCCTAAGAGGCTAATTTCCAATGTATCTTCCCGCTTCGAGTGGTTTTTCACCAAGTCAAGTGTCGGGATGCCCCAAATGATTATGAAACTTAAAAGAGGTTTTGAGAGAGATTTGGGAGAGATTTGACATACTTGGAGAGACTTCACATATGGAGAGAGATTTGGGAGAGATTCCACATTTTTGGAGAGATTTGAAATAGAGAGAGGTAGAGTGAAAGAGATTCAGAGGGGTTCCCTTTATGACCTTTTTGAGTGTCCGGCTTCGCAACACAAGGTCCATAAACCCCGTTAAGCCTCGTTATGATTGTTTTATGCTCCCGAGAGGTATGGAACAATGTTTTATGGAGTAGTTTCATTACTTGCCCCAATTAGGGTTTAGAATTTCCGAACACGAGAAAACTCCAAGTGATACTTTGCGTTAAGATCGCGAGTTGTACAATAGGGAACATAATGGAAACCCTAATATACAAGGGTTAGCTGAGTTGACCGGTTTGACTTATTGACTTTATTTGACTTTAACTTGACCGGAAATTGACGGTTGTCACAGTTAGTTCCCGAGTACCGGTTGAAAGATACCGAAGGGGAGTCCAGCTCGCAGTTATGCCATACAGATACCAGTTGAAAGATACTAAGGGATAAGCATTATGTGGTATGTGGTATGATGGAGGAACTCACTAAGCTTCATGTTTACGGTATACAGTTTTGGTTTCAGGTACTAGTTTTCAAAGGAAAGGAGCCATTTAATGCAGCTCGTCACACTATGTTTTCTGCACATGAAATCTCTGGGATTACACTCTGATATGGTTTTAAGATAATATGTTTTGATTATTGACACTGTGGTTTTGACACGAGATATTAATATGAATGTTTTTATACTGTTGGTTTTTTTAAAATAACGTAATTTAAAAATGTAAAATTTAGCCTGTATTTTTGGGATGTTACAAGTTGGTATCAGAGCCTTGGTTTGAGGGATTCAAGCACACTCTCAGGTGTGTCTGGACTCAAACTGAGGGTTGGGCATGAAAATTTTCAAAAGAAAATCATTTTTATAAAAAGAATTTGAAAAGAATTTGGAAGGAGAAAAGAACTTTGAAGAGAACAAGGTGTGTGATGCATGCAATCAGCCGAGGTCAAGTAAGTTTTCCCCAAGATACCCACACATGTTATGCTATGATGATAAGAATTGCATGCTAGATTAGGGCTAAGGATCTAGGAAGATGCCTTATATGCCTGCTGTATGTGCTTGTTGAGCTGCATGATAGTAATGATCAGTTAGTGATAGGATAGCCTGTTTAGGTTATGTCTGACTGTGTGAGCCTCAGAATCGCATGCTAGTATAGATCCCTGGCAAGAGGATAGACTGATCTAATTGGAATATGCTAGTTAGATTTTCCATTGTCTGAATGTTGCTTGCTTTGTGCTTTGAGGGACTCTTAGTAATGTGAGCTAGCTACTAAGTGAATATGCTAAGTCGCGAGTAGCTATATTCATGAGGTAGCTAGTTGACATTACTGGGAATATTTCAGTAGCTAAGGATTGGGTGGGTACCGGAACCTATGGAAGCCTAGGATATGTTTCAGCGGGTTAGTAGTGAGGCTCAGTAAGACTCGGGTGTACCAGTTTGAGGAAGTGACTTGGAGGATTCGGGAGGATTGCTGAGGAAAGTATGGATAGGTGTGGAAGGTAGTATTGGGCCCGTACTACTGAAAGCATAAGATCCATACTCAAATTGGCGAGAGTCTTGGAGAATCTGAGAAGCTTCGGGGAGAAGTTTGTGATCCAGTTTGGGGACAGAGGGTGTTCCAGTTATTGCAGCTTAGCCATTGGCAAGTGAGCTAGTGAGAGTGATAGGGTGTCAGACCCTGAAGGATATGACTTCCAAGAGTTTGTAGATGCGAGATCGATTTTGAGCATCCTGAGAAGAGGGGTTCGTGCCAGGTGTGTATGGTAGAAGGTCCTGGGGAGAGATCCTTGACCTCCGATCATCGGGTGAAAGGCCAGCAGGGCCAGAGTCAGTGCAACACGTACGAGAAAGTAAACAAGGGAGTTTGTTACTCTAGGGTTTAGGTTGCTACAAGTGTGGCAGGGTTGATCATGTCAGCTGGAGGTGACCGGTATTCCTCCAGATGTTGTGGGTATGTCATCTTCTACTGCTAATAAATGGATGTTGGGAATACGTATCGCTTTGGAATTGTGAGCGAGTTTGGATAAGTCGGATCTCGGGTCGGTTTTTTTGCTAGTGTTTGGGTTATCAAAGATCATAAATGCCATTCTGCATGTCGAAAGGTCCCTGGTGAACCCACAGAGGGACGTACCTTGCGGAGCGGGTTCTGCGTGTACCGTTATCCTTCAGAATCTTTGTCGAGACCTATGCAAGAGTATTGTTTGGAAGATCCTTGGTCAAGGTTAGAGTGATAGTTCTCCACTGAAGTCAGCGTTCAGGGGTTCTATCATTTTTCAGATGTGGTCGACAATTGTCCATGGATGAGCCTTGGAGTTCAAGGCACTATCGTTGCTAGGACAAAATTGGTAACATGAAGAGGGTAGTGTCAGTTGCGGGTGTTAGATGTATGAGTGGTTGGTCATCGGATATTTAAGAGAATGGTATTTTCGCATGGGAGATGGATTGAGGTGTCAGACTGGACCAGATTTCAAGAGTACTCATCAGGATTTCCGAGTATGGGCGATCTTAAGGTTTAACCGGTGATGAATTGCTAGCATTGCTAAGCACAGGTTGTCACTAGTGGGATGCTAGAAAGCGAGAAGGATTGGGAATCCTTCAATTCTTGCGTGTCGTGAAGACTTAGTTGAATCTAAGTGGGGGAGATACTTTTTATAAAGTTCTCTAAATGTGAGTTTTGGTTACGCGGGGTGAAATCTCTTGGGCACCTTGTCAACCAGAAGGGTATACTAGTCTATCCGGCCAAGATAAAGGCCATGATGAAGTGGGAGATTCCGAGGTCTCCATCTGGGATTCGGAGTTTCCTGGGTCTAGCAGGTTATTACCGGAGATTTATGCGGGATTTTCTCCGAGATTGGGCTTCCTTTGACCCGACTGACCAAGAAGTCGGTGGCCTTTTACTGGGGGGCCTAAGCAACAGGTAGCCTTCGAGGCTCTCAGACAGCGGTTGTGCAAGGCACTAATTCTCACCCTGCCAGAGGTTATAGATGATTTCGTGGGTTACTGTGATGCTTTGATCACGGGCATGGGTACGGTACTGATACTGTGAGGTCACGTGATAGCAGGTTGCGGGAACCAGGTTAGAGTTCCGGTTAGGACTCAAGTTCAATGGTATGTTAGGTCGAGTGCATGTTCGACCCGGTTTAGAAAGTGTTGTAAGACTACGGGGGTAACCGTAGCATTCACTAGTGGCCAGTTAGTATGGAAAGTGTTGTAAGACTACGGGGGTAGCCGTAGCATTCACTAGTAGTCAGATAGTATGGAAAGTGTTGTAAGACTACGGGGGTAGCCATAGCATTCACTAGCGGTCAGATAATGATAGAGTGTCATGAGATTGCGGGTGTAGCCGTAACATTCACTAGGTTGGTAGATGGCATGAGCGTGTTGTTGGTACACAGAAGGAACAGTGATACCCACCAGTTCGGGTGTAGTAGTGAGGATATGGAAATCCACAGATTGGATCTCGGAACTACCTGGATGGATTAGATCCGATTGCGCCAGTGATAAGACTGTGGGAGCGCCACTATAGTTATGAGATCAAGGAAGCACTGGATTGCTTAAGGTCATTCGTGATATAAGCCTATTGTTGGACATGTAGAAATCACTTTTAGCCTTGGATTTGGTGACGTCAGGATTTGACGCACCAACCCGATCAGTTAGATCAGAAGGTTATTAGAGCCTCAGTGGCATGATAATTAGTGGCAACTAGTTCCAGAGGAGGATTTCGTTCGGAAGTCGCGTGGAGCGACTACGTGTGAGTTTGTTGGCTCCTTAATCGGGTTGGAACTTGGTATTTCAGACGACTGATGGATGAATTGAGACCAGGAAGGTCTCGATAGATTTTCGGAAGCAGCTATGTAGCAGCGTACTGCTTCAGGTAGATCAGTGTTCGGGTAGTTCTAGCGTTTGGGCAGTGTTAGTATTTGTGTTTAGGTTGCAAGTACGCACGAGATAGCTGGTTTATTGGGAAGTGTCAAGTCACTCACG
Organism: Lactuca serriola; assembly: GCF_051521515.1. NCBI lineage: Eukaryota > Viridiplantae > Streptophyta > Magnoliopsida > Asterales > Asteraceae > Lactuca > Lactuca serriola. The sequence goes on from NC_136411.1 coordinate 287,178,588, forward strand.
GCAGGATTAGCTAAACCTTGGCCGAGTATAAGTGATATGCAAGGATATTTGGGTCTGTGACCCTGATTTATAATGGGAACCATGAGTGATCAAAAGTTAAGTAGTCGGTTGTGGGATAACGGACTGACTCAACGATGATGATTCGGTATGAGTGGTCTGGCAAGGATTCAAACCATCGCGAGATAACAGATTTCAGATCGAGTAGATGTGATTTTGTTGCGAGAGATTCATTCATCCATGGATTTTAGAGCTTGTGAAGATTGGTCACGGCTACCCTGGGAAGGGCTAGGGTGTGCCCAGGATGGTGACCATGTTACCAGAATGGTAGGGCATGTAAGGAATGGCAGGAAATGATTTCGAGGACGAAACCTAATTTAAGTGCGGGAGAGTTGTAACACCCCGTTTATTTATTAGATAAATAAATAAATTAATGAATGAATAGAATCCCTAAAATAAATAAATATATATAAAAGGATGATTTCGAGGAGCTAATTGTCATAATTTTAGAAGTCAGGGGCTGAAAGTGTAAGTTTCGGATCAGATTCGTAAATATTTATGAAGACAGGGACTAAGTGGTAATTTCTGGGACTTCATTTGAAAAGATTTTGGGGGCTAAGGGGTTGTTTAGTGAATATTGAACCTAATTTGTAAAGAATTATAATGTTGAGGGCTAAAAGGGTAAAATTTGGACTTCAATTGCAAAGGATTCAAGAGGCAGGGGGTCAAAGGGTAAATTTTGGATCATTGCTGAAAATAATTTTATAGAGGGGGGACTGTTTATGGCAATAAGATTACATGACAATGGGTATATAAGCTAACTATCGGCTACCTAAACCCTAACCCTAACTCTCTTAACAGCCGCCACCCTTATACTGCCCTTTCCACCTCCGGCGCCGCCAGTTATCGAACCGCCACCACCGGACTTCGTGAACAGCTGGAAGAGTATCACCGGAGTTGGAGCCGTGGACGCGAATACATGGGTGAGGAACCTCGGAAGTCGGCGGTTTGTTCCTTATTGTGCTCCATCGCCGCCATTCTTCTCCTACCCTTTCTCCGACCACCGAAGCCTCACCATGACGCTGTTCCATTTTTTGACGTCGCGATGCTACTGTTCTTGTTGAAGACCATCTCGTCGTTGGGCGTTATTCTATTGTGGTTGGTGCTCTTTCCCGACTGCCTTACACCACCACGAGAAGTGGCTGTGACCGGAGTGTGTAACAGGTCGAGCTTGCGACGACTTGGTGATTTGTGGACGCAAGCTGTTGGGCAGGGAATCAGGGAGACTCACAACCACCGTGAGGTGGTGGCTGTTATCCCAAATGCTGCCTATCACCATCGCTGCCAAGCCACTGCTGCCGTTAGGGTGCTGCCATCGTCGCCACCCACTATAGGTGGGTGTTGGGTTCATTTTCTGAGCAAGGGTTGTTGGTTGGTGTGTGTGTGTGTGTGTGCTTGACTGGAAACCACAAGAAATCACCGCCACCATCGTGAGGTGGTGGCTACCACCATGCACCTTCGTGTATGTGGGTGTTTAGTGGGTGTGTGCGTTTTTATTTGAGTTTTAGCATTGTAAAGTGTATTGCAAATTGGGATAATGAATAGAAAACTAAAAATCACCACCGTAGGGTGGTGGCTGCCGCCATGACAGGTGGCGGTGTGCTTGCCTTGTGAGTTTGATTCGTTTGGGGGGCTTGAAACCCTAATGGGCCTTGTGAGCCCTAATGGGCCCAATGAAGTTTAATGAAAAGCCTAATGGGCTTAATGAAAAACCCTAATGGGCTTGATGACATTCTAGTGGGCTTAATAGGCCCAATAAAGCCCTAAATGACCTAAAAGCCCAACAAATTGATATATGGGCTAGTAATTGGGTTGGAAACCCTAATTAGGGTTTGGAAAACCCTACTGCCAATAAAACCCTAATTTTGAAAATTATTCAGGATGCACCCTGGAATTATTTAATAACTTGGAATATTAAATAATAATTATTGGCAAAAATTAATCTAAGTAATATTGGACTTAATGGATTAAGTCCTTGATGGGTTAAGTAGGAAACTTGACCCTAATCATCATTTTATGTGAAACCCTAATTTCACTTGGATTTATTATTGGGCCTAAATGATTGAGATAATAATGGGCCATCCAAAAGCAAGCAATTGAACTAGAACAATTTAATGGGCCTGGGGTAAGGCCCATGTAAGGGGTTTGGGTCCAATTTGGAAAATTGAGCCATAGTTGGGCCACAGTTTGGGCCTTAATGATTATATGAGGATGGGCCTTAGAATAAGACCATGTATAGGCTTGGGCCCAATTTGGAAAATTGGGCCATATGTTAGGCTTTGATTTCTAATTGACTTTGGCCTTTAGATTGGGCCTTGGGATTGGATAAAGCTCAGTTAGAGGTAAAGTAGTATTTGCCTAAGTATGTATTTATGGTTATGTGTTGGAACCCAATTATTAATTGGGTGATGTTTTGATATTGACAGTTCGGGAATCTGTCATCCAGCAGCTGAGGTTGGGTCTGCAGGACTTCAGTAGTGTGGGGTTGAGTCTATGGGACTTCAGCAGTGAGAGGTGAGTTACCTTCCAGTAGGGGTGGGTCTAAGGCACCAATGTCGGCCCACTAGTAGGTGATTATGTTTGAGATGATTGTCTTTGTGATAATTATCTGGTTGCCATTAATTGATATGCTTATTGTGTTAGGATGCTATGAGATATGTGTTAGTAGTAGTAGGGGTGCAATAGTCCCCAGTTACCATGAAAGATACCGAAGATGGTTACCGGTTGAAAGATACCGAAGGGGTGGACGAAACCCATGCATGCCTAGCAGTATGTTTATGATATGTTATTATGTGACCTGTATGGTTGTGATATGCCATTATGTGAGCAGTATGTTTATGATATGATATTATGTGACCAGTATGGTTATGATATGTCATTATGTGATTCAGTATGTTTATGTTATGTTATCATGGAACCAATATGTATATGACCTGTTATTATGTGATAGTGATAGGGGGTGAAATAGTCCCCATATACCGGTTGAAAGATACCGAAAGGGGGGTTAGCTCCCGGTTACCGGTTGAAAGATACCGAAGGGGAGGTTAGTTCCTGGATACTGGTTGTAAGATATCGGAGGGGAGGTTAGCTCCCGATTACTGGTTGAAAGATACCGAAGGGGAGGTTAGTTCCTGAGTACCGGTTGAAAGATACCGAAAGGGAGTCCAACTCCCAGTTATGCCAGACAGATACCGGTTGAAAGATACCGAGGGATAGGCATTATGTGGTATGTGGTATGATGGGGGAACTCACTAAGCTTCGTGCTTACAGTTTACAGTTTTGGTTTCAGGTACTCGTTTTCAAACGAAAGGAGTCGGCTTGATCACAGCGCATCACACTATGTTTTCCGCACATGAGATCTTTGGGATTACACTCTGATATGGTTTAATGATACTATGTTTTGATTATTGACACTGTGGTTTTGACACGAGATATTAATATGAATGTTTTTATACTGTTAGTTTTTTTAAAATAACGTAATCTAAAAATGAAAATTTTGGCCTGTATTTTTGGGATGTTACAATATCATTCAGATTATGAGGTGAGTTTCCTCACTGTTCTTTGGGGTCGAAAGCACTAATGTCGGCCCCTTTGGTTATGTATCCTTGTATCTAGGATGTTTCTATAAAGTATAAATCTATAGATCTGTCTAATAGTCTGTTAACGGGTTATATGATTATTTTTTGTTGGATATGTGTTATTTGTTATGTGCATGTCGACGTGGTAAGGTGGGATTGAGACTGTACTGCTTTGTGTTGTAAGTCAACAGACCGGGGCATTCCAACCGTAAGTTTGTGGGCTAGGGCATTCCAACCGGAAGGTTGTGGGCCAGGGGTAACCAACCAGAAGGTTGTAGACCCGTTATGTATTGGGCATTCTAACCGTAAGATTGTGGGCCGGGGCATTTCAACCGTAAGGTTATGGGCCAAGGGTAATCCAACCAAGAGGTTGTGGGCCTGTTATCTGTTTGATTATATGTTTGAGTAGTGTTACTTTGGAGGAACTAACTAAACTTCAGCTTACAATTTTATTTGATGGTTTCAGGTACTTCCGAGGATCATGGGAAGGTGAAGGTGTGATCGTACACAACTTCCTGTTTTATGTATCTGAGTCTTGGGGAAAACTCTGATTTGAAATAATTCTTTTGAAACAATGACTATTTTGTTAACAATGTTGATGCATGGTTGATTTTGAAAATCTCAAATTTATTGGGATTTTTGGAGTGTTACAATTTGGTATCAGAGCCTTGGTTTGAGAAAATTGGATGAATATTCGTGTGAGTCCAGACTCAAACTAGGGAACTACAAAAGTTTCAAACTAGTTTTCAAAAGTAATAAAGGAAGGATGCGATGTGTACGATCATCCAGAGCAAGAAAGTATACCCCAAGTTACCCACATCGTTATTTGATGCAATGTTATGTTAGAACAACAATATAGTAGTTGACTAGGGATCTTCAGAAATTGCATGATAGAATTGTATGATATATGATGGTTGATAGTCTAGGGTTATTTTTGAAAGAAATCGACATCATTACTGTAGTTGCTTGGTGTCTGCATCAAAATTGTACATAACTAAGATTTTATTGCCTAAGAATGTTTTATTTGGCCTTATTTCTTGTTCGTTGTCTGGTTGTGGGCTTAAGGTTTAATCAACTATTCGAATGTCTATGCAATCCAGCGTATGTATGATTAGTATACACGAGTGTTATAGGGTTAGTGGAAGTTTCATGAATGAGTTTGGGTGAGAGTAGTCAGCCAGTTGAAGAATGACTAGCCTTTCTCTAGGGAGGGAAAGTAGGATGTATGTATAGGCTAGTGTGTGTTGTTAGGGTTGTTGTGATGATAAAAACACACCAAAATAAACTAAGAAAATAAAAAATAAAAACTAAAATAAAAATAAAATGATATAAATTTTTCAAACATCGGGTTGCCACCCGATAAGCGCTTCTTTTTTGTGCGAGTCTTGAGCTGGACTCCCAACTTAATAAATTGTCAATCCGCCTTGTTATTAATTCATCCGTTTTATTGACCACTCTTTTCAGACCACCTTGTAAAATTTGACTTCTAGTTTTTATTTTTGGCCAAACTAGCAAGCATCTATTTAGTCCCAGAAAATTAAAAATTATGGGGACCGGTTGGTTGCTAGTCAGAAAAGGATCGTTCTTCATAACCTTCTTTAAGGATGAAATTGTCACCCCATGCGTTGAAACACAAACCAAACTACTAATAGATTAATTAAAAAGCAAGCAAAAGTCAAAAAGGGGGTTTTACCTGATTTTTCAAGTTCAGACAAACTTAAACGCTTAACTAACGATTTTAATCAATATATTAAAAACGCTTTCGTTTAGTTTGAATCCACTTCTTCTTTATGGTTAGTTACTAATTATGGATTATTAAAGTTGGTTACCAGTTATTATGTAATTAGCAATTCAAGTCCAAATTTACGAATATTTTTCACCAATTCATGAATTACCTTGTATGGGCATACATAAGCAAAACACATAATTAGTTATTAATTATAGATGAGATATGTAAAATTTATCTAGGCAATTAAGAAAACAAAATTATGGTCATATGATGTTTTCCAGCACAGCTAAGTTTGATACTTTTATTACTTGATCTAGATGTTGTCACTCCTAGCTCTAACAATTTAATAGTCACTAAACTACTAGGTAAACAAGCTCATGTAATTTAATGGTCACTAAGCTACACTAAACTTGAATTTAAGCAACAAAGTCACAAACTTTAACATGATAGGTAATGATAATCAAACACAAGCATAAAACCAACTATTAAAATCCATAAATTAATAAACTAAACCATAGAGTCAAAGTTTCATCTAGCTAAACGAAAGCAAATAAGTTCAACTACTTATTGTTGAAAACAAAAACTCGAATTCATAAGCAATTGACATGATTCAAGCAAATCAAATCGAATGTGATGATTGGATCTTCCAACTCTTAATCTTTAAGCAAACTCTCCTTCAAAGGTATGTTTTTCGCACTTTTTTGACCTCCAAACTCGGTTATCTCGCTAGAATATGTCTAAGACAACCCCCTAAGTCGAATGAGCAAAGGGATATATATAGTTTCCAAAAATCGAGTCTCATGTCGTGAGAATTAAGTTCTCACGTCGTGATCTCAGTAGAATTCGTGTTCGGCAAGGAAGGATGGATCCTTTCGCATGTGCATCGACTATCGGGAGTTAAACAAACTTACCGTCAAGAATCGATATCCCCTACCCCGAATCGACGACCTCTTCGACCAACTGCAAGGAGCGAGTTACTTTTCAAAAATCGACTTGAGGTTGGGTTACCATCAACTACGAGTTCAAGAGGATGATATTCCTAAGACAACTTTCAGAACACGCTACGACCATTACGAATTTCTGGTGATGCCCTTTGGACTAACAAATGCACCTGCGGTGTTTATGGATTTGATGAACCGAGTGTGTCGACCCTTCTTAGACAAATTTGTAATCGTATTCATCGACGATATCTTGGTCTATTCGCGAAGCAAATAAGAGCACAGCCAACATCTGTGACTAGTATTAGAGACTCTAAGAAATGAGAAGCTTTATGCTAAACTTTCAAAGTGTGAATTTTGGCTCCGAGAAGTAGGATTTCTTGGCCATGTGGTTAGCGAGAAAGGGATACATGTGGATCCCTCAAAGATCAAAGCGATCGAAAACTAGGCTGCACCGACAAAACCAACAGAAATCCGACAATTCTTAGGGCTTGTTGGATACTACCGAAGATTCATCCAAAACTTCTCCAAGATCGCTAAACCACTCACCACCTTGACTTAAAAAGTTGAGATGTTTAAGTGGGGAGATAAACAAGAAGCCGCATTCCAGACGTTAAAACAGGCCCTGTGCAGCGCACCGGTCTTGTCTCTCCCAGAAGGAACCGAAGATTTCGTGGTATATTGCGATGCTCCAAATCAAGGTCTCGGATGTGTGCTCATCCAGCGAGGAAAGGTCATTGCCTACGCATCGAGGCAATTGAAAATGCACGAGGTCAACTACGCCACGCACGACCTTGAATTGGGAGCAGTAGTATTCGCCCTAAAGATTTGGAGGCACTACCTTTACGGAACGAAGTGTGCTGTCTTTACCGATCACAAAAGTCTTCAGCATATCCTCAATCAAAAAGAGCTCAACATGTGGCGGAGAAGATGGGTTGAATTGCAAAACAACTACGAGTGCGAGATTCGCTATCATCCGGGCAAGGCCAATGTGGTGGCCGATGCCCTGAGCAGAAAGGAATATTCGGGTCGACGAGTAAAGTCATCAACGATGACAATCCATTCACACTTGTCCACACAAATCAAGGAGGCTCAACTAGAGGCCTTGAAACCAGAAAATGTGATGGGTGAGGCATTGCGGGGAATGGATAAGAATTTTGAAGTCAAGGACGACGGAGATCGTTATCTCATAGATCGAATTTGGATCCAGAAGTTTGGTGGATTTCGAGACGTGGTCATGAACGAAGCACACAAAACTCGATACTTCGTCCACCCAGGATCGGATAAAATGGATATGGACCTCAAGAAGTTGTACTGGTGGCCGAACATGAAAGCAGAAATTGCTACTTACGTGGGCAAGTGTTTGACTTGCACCAAAGTCAAGGTAGAATATCATAAACCCTCAGGACTACTACAATAACTTGGTATACCTGAGTGGAATTGGGAATGAATAACCATGGACTTCATAACCAAGCTACCTAAGACCACGGGTGGATTGGATACCACCTGGGTAATTGTCGATAGATTGACCAAGTCAGCACACTTTCTACCAATGAAAGAGACCGACAAGATAGAGATACTGACAAAGCGGTACATCAAGGAAATCGTGAGATTGCATGGGGTACCAAGGTCCATTATCTCAGATCGGGATAGTCGATTTACCTCGCAATTCTGGCAATCACTTTAGAAAACCTTGGGAACTAGGTTGGACATGAGTACAGCTTATCACCCACAAACCGACGGGCAAAGTGAGAGGACCATTTAGACGCTAGAAGACATGCTTAGGGCATGTGTGATAGACTTTGTTAAAGCTTGGGATACCCATTTGCCACTGGTCGAATTATCGTACAACAACAGTTATCACACTAGCATCAAGGTTGCACCGTTTGAAGCCCTTTATGGCTGCAAGTGCAGGTCACCACTGTGCTGGGCTGAAGTGGGCGACACACAACTAGCTAAGGGACAAGTCCCTAATAGCACCCTCACTAGTCCGGAGATAATAAGAGAAACTATAAAGAAGATTGTCCAAATCCGGGAACGATTAAAGGCTTCTAGAGACAGGCAGAAAAGTTATGCAGATAACAGACAGAAGCCTTTGGAATTCCAGGTTGGAGATCGGGTGCTATTAAAGGTCTCACCCTGGAACAGTTTAATACGTTTCGGTAAGCGAGGAAAGCTGAACCCCGGATACATCGGGCCATTCGAGATCCTCGCTAGGATTGGCCCGGTAGCTTACAAGCTCCGCCTACCATGAGAACTTAATAACGTACACCCTACCTTCCACGTATCGAACTTGAAGAAATGTCTATCTGACGAAACCCTCGTGAAACCACTCGACGAAATTGAACTTAACGAGAGTCTCCACTTCGTGGAAGAACCGATAGATATCATGGATCGGGAGATCAAAAGAACAAAGCAAAGTCGTATTCCTATCGTGAAGGTCCGTTGGAACGCTAAACGAGGACCCGAATTCACATGGGAACGTGAGGATCAAATAAGGAAAAAGTACCCACATCTCTTCCCGAATTCTTAAAGTCCCAGGCAAAACGCTAATTTCGGGACGAAATTCCTTCTAACGAGGGGATGATGTGACAATCGTCAATTCTTGGTCAAGTAAAAGTCAAATAAAGTCAGCAAGTCAAACCGGCCAACTCAAGTATACTAGGGTTTACTTTATGTAATTACTGTACAACTCACTATTTTAATAAGAAATCATCACTTGAAAAGTTTGTATTTTTAGATTTCTTAAACCCTAATCGAGGTAAGTGAGGTAGCAAAGCAATAACACACTATTACATACCCTTCGGAGGTGTGTAAAATCCTTAAACATGGCTAAACGGGGTTTGCGGATCTTGCGTTGCAAAGATAAACACTCGCAGAGGTCACAAACTAAGTCTCTCTCGATCTCTCTCACTCTATCACTCTCTCCCAAATCTCTTCAAGTATGTGAAATCTCTCCCAAATCTCTCTAAGTATGTGAAATCTCTCCCAAATCTCTACAAGTATGTGAAATCTCTCCCAAATCTCTTCAAGTATGTGAAATCTCTCTAAGTATGTGAAATCACTCCCAAATCTCTCTCAAAATCTCTCTCAACTTTTTATAGTCATCCGGGTCACCCCGACCCTTAACTTGGTCAAAAATCACTCGAAAACGAAAGTTTACGCGAAAAACAGCTCTTAGGAGCCGAACCCTCTTAGGAGCCGAACCCTCCTAGGAGCCAAACCCCCTCCTGAATCGAGCCTCCTCCTGGAACCAAGAAGCAGCCAAGGCCGAACCTCGCTGAGCAGCCGAAGCCGAACCTCGCTGAGCAGCCAAGACCGAGCCTCGCAGGCCAACCAAGACTGAGCCTCGCCTTTTGCTCCCTCCTCTTCTTCGCACCTTCAGTTCTTCCTTGTCTTCTCTCGGTTCCTCTTCAATGACCGAACCCTACTCTCGGTTCCCCCATCTACTTTCAGTTCTAAGAGCTGGGACCGAACCTTCGGCCCAGAATTTCGGAAATTGACAATTTTTGCCCGGTTTTCAATATTTTTAGCGTTTTAAGCCCGTTTTTCGTGATTTTAACGCGAGATTTTCACCCGAACTTATATTTTGATATATAAGGCCCCATATTTCCATATTCTAAGCACATTTTTATGGAAATCTTTATTTAAGAATAAAATCTAGTGGGTGAATATTTGAGGTGGAGTGTTGACTTTACCTTAGTGTGTAACATAAGCAACCTCCCATACCTACTCCTTGACCATCCCCAGTCACTATTCCACCATACCTAGTCAATCATTGTCCTCTTCATACCATAATTCTAGCCATACTCTTGGTCAAGGTCTAGAAAACTCTTATCTCTCCTCACTCTTCTCTCATTCTCTACCAAAGAACAAACACCTTTCTCTCTCACTTCTCTCTCTCTCTCTCTCTCTCTCTTTCTCTCAAATTCGAGATTCAAGGGCTGGTCATCAAGTTTTCTTCCACTTTTGGTAAGTGATATTATCCTCCTTATGATTATTTCACTTCCTTCTACCCAAAATCATAGAATACTTACATAAATTCCATCATATTTGTGTTAGATCTTCGAACCTTCAAGGCATCTTCTAAGTGTTCTTGAGTTGAGCACTTCTTTTCTTCAACATCCATCCACTAAGAACACACAAGGTTAGTTCATACCCCTATCTTTTCACGTTTTTCTTAAGTTTTAAGGGGGGGGGGATACAAGTTAAAACACTAAGAACACAACTAACGTCATCCAACAACTTTCATCAGAAAAGTTTAACTCCATTCATGGACTGTTTTGGTCAACTTAAACATTTTAGTTTTCAAAACTGTATTAGGTGAAAATAGTTCAGGTTTATAAATTTAAAATGACTACTTGCACATCTCGATACGATTTTTCTACAATTTATGGTGAATTTTACAAAACTGCCTATCATTTCAAGAAAAAATCTGGACCAGTCTGTGATTATGGACTTTTTCACACAAGTTGGAGGTCACTAAAAATCATAATAAAATTTATGAACAAACTAGACTCATTTTCCAAACTCTCTGAATTTACGGATTTTGATTTGGACCTTTGATGATTTTTCTATAAATTTTCTCATAACAGTAATAGAAATGTTAGCACTAGAAAAATGCTATCAATTTCGTTTGCACCTTGTAACTTGTTGAGCAAGGTGTGTATCATTATGCGAGTATATGTTTTTACATTACATGTCATTACGTCTTGGTGTATTGATATACATCAGAAAACAAATTGATTTTTACCTTCATAAGTATGGTAATTAATTAGTTGTTATAAAAAAAAGTTCACATCCATTGGATACAAACATTTGGTAAACTATGGAAGTATAGTTTATGTCGCTTTTACATTATAAACGATTATAATAAACTATAATAGGTATAGTTTATGTTTCATTACATTTCAAACTCTTTACCTAAGGTTTTCAGCTCACGTAAATCTGTTAATGAATAAATTTGTGAGACATTCACTTCGCGTTACATCCAAGTAAGGAAATCACAAGTCCTGTAAATTGTTACCAGAGTCTCTTGTAGGGAGAACATGATAGTTGTGTATAGATCTATATTGGGTCTGACAAACCCACACCTGAGCTGCATGCAACAGCTAGACCGACAGGTCTAAGGTGACAATTGTCATTTAACTTGCGACGCCTGAAGAACGTCGTATTACGAGGCTGTCTGAGTCATAATATGGTTATAATAACTCACATATGGTATTAACAAAACACAAGATTTTACGGGTTCTACTTCTAAATTTAACGAGTTTATGTCGATTTAAACTTGCATAAATTTCTTTAAGTATGGTAAAATACTTGTACACTTCGGTCTTGACTTTTAAGATTACAGCGCATTACATAAGAAAATATGGGATTTTTCTTGAACAAACATCATTTTTACAAGAAAAGGATTTTAACATCACCTTCAAAAGCTTATGAACTCACCAACTTAATTGTTGACACTTTTTCAAAACTACATGTATTCTCAGGAAATCCATAAACAGGTAACCAAGTGCTTTTGAGGATGGGACGTAGGGCGTCAAACATTTCGTTTTTGTCAACATAATGTAATTGATTTGAAAACATGTAAACTCATACTATGGTGTAACTTTTTCAATGATATTTATGTTGGTTGTGTTTACTATACATGAAGTCCTCCACCCCCGGACGTTTCCGCCATCATTGGTTTGGGGGTGTGACAACAATTAACCAAATTATAACTTAAAATATATTAAAATACTGCCTAGAAATGTGTATAAATATGACACTATCATAACTCTATGAGTTAGATCTAGTCTAGGGCTTGTTTTGGGCATATTATGGTCCCTTGAGTTGTCGTGGTAAGTATGAGCTTCTCCAAGAGCTTAGAATGTTGGATCTTAGCATTTCTGAAGTTGTAGTGCATAAAAATGTCATCTTGATGGGTTTTGATGAACCATGTGAGAGTTGGTGTTCATATTATGGACTTAGTTGGATGAAAATGGGTTTTGGGTCCCATTAAGACATGCAAAGGAGTAAAGTTGCCTACTTTATGGATTAAGAACTTAATTATAGGTTAGATATGGGTTTGGACATTTTGGTCTTAAGCATTAAGTGCTTAATGTGAAGTTTGGTCACTTGGTGAGTATGTTGGGCATGCGTAGGCATACGCTCAGCGTAATGCTTAAAGTCCCCAGGTTCAAGCAAAGGCGAGTTGTACATTGTGTATCAAGGAGTCGTATGTTGGGCGTACAAGTCTGGTACGCAATGCATACACTACATGGACTTTTTCTTGATTTTGGGCCACCTTTTGGACTTTAGGGTTTTGGGCTCTTGTTGGGCCGCAAGTCCTCTGATTACGGGAAACTGTTAGGCTTTGGACTTTCATGGATTTGGGCCCATATTGGGCCTTGGGTGTCTTTAGGATTTGGGCAATTATTGGGCTTTTGGTGCCATTGAGTTTGGGCCTCAGTTATTAGGCTAATTGAAGGAAGGGTAAAATGGCCTTTTACCCTAGGTGTTGGGATTAATGAATTAGATTAACGATTATGGTTTATGATCCAATTATTAATTAGAGTTTTATCTGATTAGTTAGTGCGGGGATTCTCCAGTCCAGTAGCCCGAGCATCAGTTGGATTGTCAGCGGTCTGAGGTGAGATTGCTTAATATACTGTAGGACACTAGGGATTGTATGTGTTTGTAGTCTTTGTGACTCCTATTGTATGTGTTGTATGTATGTGTGCCTGTTTGCTATATGTATGTGGGATAAAATAGACCCGGTACAACCTTGTGTTGACATATGAGTTGAAATAGACTCGGGGTGAAATAGACCCGGTACAACCTTGGACTGACATATTAGTTGAAATATACTCATGAGTAAAATAGACTCGGGGGTGAAGTAGACCCGGTATAGCCTTGAGCTGACGTATATGAATGATATGCGATATTTTGGGGAACTCACTAAGCTTTATACTTACAGTTTATGTTTAAAATATTTTTGGGTACTTCTGGTTCGAAAGGGAATGGTCTGATATGACTGCACCATATCCACCTATGTTTCCACATTTTGTGATTTTAGGGTTATACTCTGATAACTATTTTACTATGATATACTTTCAAATGTTTAAAATGGATTAATGATGTTTATGGTTGAATTAAAAATGAAAATTTTACGTTATAATTTTTGGGACGTTACAACACTGCTGCTGTGCATAGAGTCACTCCACAATTTCGTATCTACGATACTTGAGCTCGCTGGAATAATCCATGAAGCTACGATTATTGTTGCATCAATGATCCCGCAAACATCCGATCCTAAATAAAATCATCCTTGTCACTCTATTGAATAGAGAGAAATCAGGTTATTAAATATGTAAGCAAAACTTTTGATTTCAAAATTTGAATCGATCAAAAGAAAACTTTTGATTTCAAAATTTTGATTGGCTCAAACATCAACATGACATATTGTTTATTATTAGATGTTGTGAACTCATAACTTACATTATCTATCATTTTAAAATACATGTGTATATTAAATACAACAAGCATCGATAATACAAAAAAGATAGTCATTGACTAAGTAGCTAACACGTCTCACCCTTCAAAGAGAAGTTATAGTTTCAATTCTTGCCTTCGTATTTTCCTTTTCTTTCTAAGTTATTACTTTTTAAAATACATATTTTTGATTTTTGGTCGATTGCTACAATGAAAATTTTTCTAAAAAATAATGACAAATGGGGAACAAAAAAATGTTGGGGCTCATAATTAAATGTTGGAACTAATTACAAATAATAAAAAAATACAAAACCGATACGTTATCATGATCGATTAGTAACCGGCTAACAGCCAAAATATAAATCGTTTTTAAAAAAATATAATGATAAATGAAAAAACAAAAAATAAAGTTGAGCTAAAACAAAATTGGGTTCTAAGCATAATAAACCTTCCATATTTTTTTGATCGTATCAACCTCGAGAATCCAACCAATAACAACACGTGGGTATATGCCACAAGCAAGAACAGAGTATGTTCTTCTGGCCCTAACACATTGGGTTTTACGCAGCTCTTGTTTCCAATTTCCAATTTCTAACCCCACCAGACTCCGCCCTACACCGCCGGCCAACCAAGTCCAAGGGCACGCCACTGAATCTCAGCCTTTTGAACTCCATCAGCAAATTCATCACCGTCATCCTTTTCCATCGGTACTTCCGTACCCTACGCTTTTTTATTCTCCACGAATTATACATCTCCTACAATGCTTAGCATTCGTACTTCTCTTTTGATGCAACTAGCTGGTGTTATCTTGAATTACTGTTGATTATCCCTTGTTATTTCAAGGTTCCACTTACTAAATTTGTGTCACGATGCTATACCGCTTCAGTCCCAAAATAGCAAGGTTTTGAGTATCAAATGGAGTTAGATTTAACTTCAAAATTGACGAGATAAATTCTATTTACGTACAAGAATTTGTTAATTACACTCAACAACGTGTTGGATATAAGACAATTTTCTTCAATTACAATTTACGCAGTACTCTTCTAACCTTTCTACAGCTGGTTATGACAGCAGTTTACTAACAAGAGCTATTCCTGCAAGTTAACATAGCACAATACTACATTTCAGAGACCAGTTAGGGTTATTATAGAATCAATCAATTACAGGATACAAGATACACTTCAATTTGTGTGATCAAAAGGACTAACTTTTAACATCTAGATTTCTACATGTTCGTCCATGTTGGGATAAAATCTGTCAACTACCATTGAAGTTTGTAATAAATAGTACAAACAGAGTTACGTTTGTATTAGATTTATCACAAGTCTTTTTCTATTTCAAGTTGATAGACAATGGGTTCAAGGGTTAACCTAAAAACTGGAAATTGTATCATCATCTTCTTTGAAATGGGATAACAAATTTTATCATCATCTCTTTTCCACCATATTCAATGCATGCTTATCAGTTTAGCATCTGTTCTTGGTAATTGCAGTAGATTGGTATGGCAGAAGTTGACAAGAGTACTTCTGCTAATGGGATACAAGAAAATCCACATCTTGAAGAAACACAAGAACATGTAGATGCTCAAGTCACTAAAGGTGGTGAAAATAGATGGCCTGGATGGCCTGGAGAGAGTGTTTTTAGAATATTGGTTCCTGCACAAAAAGTGGGAAGTATTATTGGACGAAAAGGCGAATTCATCAAGAAAATGTGTGAGGAGACAGGGGCCCGCATCAAGATTCTTGATGCTCCACCAGGAAAAACAACAGAAAGAGCTGTAAGTTTCTTTTCCATAAGACCATAACTATTTCTTGTAGAAATGTTAGGTGTTCGTTCATGTTCATGATGTGTATGTAATCTATTGATTGATTGTGTTATATAAAAGGTGATGATATCTGGAAAGGAAGAACCTGATGCTTCTCTTCCCCCTGCTGTAGATGGTCTTCTTAGGGTTCATAAACGCACAGTGGATGGTTTAGATTCTGAATCTTTTCCTGTTCCTGTTCCACCAGGGTTCATAAAGGTCTCCACAAGGCTGCTTGTGCCAGCTGTACAAGCAGGAAGCTTGATTGGAAAACAAGGAGCAACAGTAAAATCTATCCAAGAAGCATCCTCTTGTATTGTTAGAGTTCTTGGTACTACTTCTCGGCTTTTTCCATTTTTTTGATGTTTTACATTTTGGTTAAATGTGTATTTTGATGTTATGTCAACTTTGGAAACTGTTATTGCAGAAGATTTACCAAGTTTTGCTCTTCAAGATGATAGAATTGTTGAGGTAGTTGGGAAACCTGGTGGGATACACAAGGCAGTTGAATTAATCGCTTCTCATTTGAGAAAATTCTTGGTTGACCGAAGTGTTATTTCGTTATTTGAAGTGCAAGTAAGTCTTTTATATTTATCTTGATTGCAGAAAACTAAGTTCCCTAAGGCCATATTTGTTACATATAACAGAACAGGTTATACTGTGTTTGACATGCAATGTACCAGGACTGTGACATATGTCAACGGGACAAAAATTGCAACTTTTTGTCCCAACCAAAAAGGTGGGACAGGGACTCACTCTCGATCTCTTGTCTGTGTAAAAGACGTAAATACCCTTCTCATTCTCATCATGGAAAATATCCTACAAAGCTTGTCCTGTATAGTGGCAGCCGTAGGCTGCGTTTGTTACTCAGGACCTGGACAACCTTTCTAAGGCTATTTTCCATGATGAGGATGATAAGGGCATTTACGTCTTTTGCACAGACAAGAGATGGAGAGCGAGTCCCGGTCCCACTTTGTTACACCTTTTTGGGTGGGACAAAAAGTTGCAATTTTTGTCCCGTTGACATCTGTCATAGTCCTGGACTCCTGGTACACTGCATGTCAAACGCAGTATAACCTGTTCTGTTCACACAGCTAACAAGCCTAAGGTGGAATTAAGGAATAATTTAGGAGTAGATTAGATTTTCCGTTAAAAAAAAAAAAAAAAAAAAAAAAAAAAAAAAAAAAAAAAAAAACAGGCCTAAGTTTTATTGGATAATTATAGTTACACTAATTCATCAGATGCAAGCGCCAAAGCCTCAAATGGAACAACAAATACCCCCTCCTGAATCCTGGGGTCCACCACCACATTTTATGGCACCTCCAAGGCAAATTGATACTTACTATTCACCACCAGAGATTCAGCCTCACCAAGGAATATCAGCCTACGGAAGAGAAGCTCATGTAGCCATGCAAGCAACAACAACAGCTCCCTCTGTTATCACACAGGTTACTTTACGATTGGATAAATAGCAATGTGGTTTTTGAAAGCAGTTGACCAGGTCAAACGTGGTGACATGGCAA
The DNA here is from genome assembly GCF_051521515.1 of Lactuca serriola. Classification (NCBI taxonomy): domain Eukaryota; kingdom Viridiplantae; phylum Streptophyta; class Magnoliopsida; order Asterales; family Asteraceae; genus Lactuca; species Lactuca serriola. The sequence goes on from NC_136411.1 coordinate 287,195,693, forward strand.
TGACAGGTGACACAGCAAATGCAGATTCCGTTATCATATGCGGATGCTGTGATTGGTACAGCTGGATCAAATATAAGTTATATACGTCGTGCCAGCAGTGCAACTATTAGTGTACAGGAAACAAAGGGAGTTCCTGGGGAGATGACTGTGGAGGTTAATGGAACTGCTTCACAAGTCCAAACAGCTCAGCAATTAATTCAGGTTATAAATTTTTACTTTCTTGATGATTTCGGTGAAATATAACTTATTAAAATTCATATATTCCAGAATTTTATGGCTGATGCCGCCGCACCACCACCACAACCCCCGCCACAAATCCAAACAAGCACATCGGAACAAGGATATAATCCTTATGCCGCCCATGCTACAATGTATGCATCACCACCAACCACCAGTTATGGAGGACAAACAGGAGGCTATGGTTCAATCTATGGTGCTAATTATGGTTATTAAGGTTAATGGTTTAAATTTTTTTTAATCTTTTAGATTTTGTATACGTTTATATATAAAATAAGTGTTAACTTTATCTATGATTAAAAAATAATTAACAAGGTCCCATTGACACATTTGGTTGTAGTATTTCATTTTTTATAAATTATAAAAGATGATATATTGAATTTGTCTATGGTGTTGTTTCTCTCAGAGTTAATGTACTTAATGTATATAAGATACTTAATGAGTTAAGCTATATATAGTTGTTTCTTTTTTATTTAATATTAATAAAATGTTTTGGTTGGTTAAGTTAGGAAAGGGGTGTCCTTAGTATTAAATGGTGATTCCATATTTTTAGCTAATCTACTTTAATGAATATTTGGATTCAATTCTATTATTCGAACTTATTTTAAAACTATGTGTAATGTAACTTGGTAATTATGTTAATGTTATCTTTTTTAAAAATCTAAAAATTTTAAGTTTTTTTAAATGTGATAATGTACAATTTTAATGTATAAAGGATTAAAGGTTATTAAATAAATGGTAATTTCTTATTTGTCAATTTTCAACAGGAGAGTAATCGAGTAATTTATTTAGATTCAGTGTAATTGTATTTGGTCCAAAAAAGCAAACATTTATATTAACACCATTTTATCCATACATGTCATGATATGTGTTTAAATATTTTTCTCTCTAGACCAAATAAACCATATGAATAAAACTAAATGACCATTCCTTACATTCCCACAAACAATTTCTATAATATTAACCAATTTTAACATGTGAGGAGTTGATAGGAAAATGGAAGAGCAAATAGGTAAATAGTTAGTGTCTTAATACATTAATCCATATTTTTTTGGCTTAACTCATTAAGTCATTTTGTCTGGACTAAGTAAAAATAAACAGCTATGTATTGTTGTCTAGATTAAGTTCATAACCCATTAAACTTAATAATTCCAAAAGAAAAAAAACCCTTTTTGAGTGTTTTTTATGGTTAAGTGTAAGCAAAAGTGACATGCTTTGGCTATGATTGGATAGAATTTGCCTAGTAAAAATCTACACAATTATAACAATTCAGTCGCAAATTTGAATGGCTATGATTGGATAGAATTTGCCTAGTATAATGTCATAAAAAGAAAAATTATTAGAGCACTAACTCTCTAATAAGAATATAAAGTAATAACTCCACTGTTGCAATAAAAATAAAGAAAATAGGATGCTGTTATACATAAATAAATGAAGTTTTGATATTGCTATAATTTGGTAGAATTTATTATTATTATTATTATTATTATTATTATTATTATTATGTAATATTTATTTTAATTTTCAAATGACGATTCCAAGTTACAACGTATTTTTCCTGTACCACTCATGTAACGTCTTTAAAAAGAAAATGTGACATTATGTTTCTGTTTGGAATTCCGTTCATACCATATGGTTAATATGCTTTATTTTGCGAACAAAAATACATCAAACTTAAATTTAATGTAAACTACTTCTATAGTGAAGTTCTACACCGATTTTGGTTTTTCAAAAAACATTATTTATTCTCCAACATAGACTACCTTTACATGGTTTTATCATATTTCAAAAATGCAACTAAAAACAGGGGATATTCACGAAAATACCTAGTTTTCAAACTCTATTTAACAATTTGACAACTGTTTTTAACAATGTCTCCAATGACCAATAAGCTTGTGAGTGTAACCAACTTTTGTAGTTGTACATATTTAGCATGTTCTAAAAAGCTTGTCATGGCTCTGTCATGACGCGTCATGATGCCAAACTTTGACAAAATGATGTCTTAAGTCACGTATGTATATAAAAATGAATAATAGTAGAATATATATATATATATATATATATATATATATATATAATTATTAATTATATACAAAATTATCGTCTTAAGTCACGCTTTACAAACGAAGTGGCTCGCTACAACTTAATAAAGTTTCAGGTTTGACATTGTCGAAAAATCACGTTTTACGTTATTTAGAACCTTGATATTTAGTCACTTTCATTTTTTTTGTACATAATTGACCAATAAATTTTTATAAAGTGTTCGAAAAATATTACTCTCACCAATGGACTATTTCAAATCTACTCTAATAAATGAAGTTTTTTTTTTGCCACATGTCACATTCTCATTCAATTTGTTAAATGTCATTTTGTGATTATTTTGAATTAATTTCTTTTCCACATGTCATTTTATGAGTTTTCTATTTTAATAAATTCAACATAATACTTTAATGAGAATGTGACGTATGACAAAAAAAATACCTTCATTTATTAAAGTAAATTACAATAAATGTAATAATAAATGAATATCAATTTCATTAATGAACTTACATTCTTATTTTAAAATTCTTAAATTAAAGTTCATTAGTTTATTTTGTTTATTTATTCAAATTTAAAAGAAAATTCAATTTTAATAATTCATTATTTTTCTTATTTTCTTATAAATCCAAATTTATTAAATATTTAAACATTTATATTTAATTTTTTTAATTAACCCATATAATATTAATACATGGATCTTACACCTAATGGCGACCTAGTGTCATTAATATACCAATTTACATATTTTATTACACTAGTTTATAACCCGTGACACCACTACTACAAAATTAATTAAACTTTAATAGTTAGAACACAAAATTATTAATCAATTATAATCGTTAATTTAAATAAATATGTGAAATTATATCACCTTATAATTTGTATTAATTTTATTTTAATTTTTATTGCATTGTTATTAATTTATTGTAATTAAAGTGAAAATTTTAAAATTTGAAATAGAGAATTAATATGTTGACAAGTGGCATGCATTAATTAAGAGATTTAATAGGGTGACACATGGAAAAAAAAGAATAAAATGTGTATTAATTAGGATGCCTAATATGATGACACATGTCAAAAAGATATTAAAACTATTCTTTTACTAGGTGTGAGACCCATGTATTACATGAGTTATTTAAAAAAAATTAAATATAAAATTTTAACAATTTGAAAAGTTTGAATTTAAAAGAAAAATGAGAAATCTTTTGAATTATTAAAATTAATGAAACTTTAATTTATTAGATACATTACATATATAAACCTTTTTAATAAATACCTTACATATATATTATCTTACATATTAAATGTGGAATTTTAATTTAATAAAATGAAAAATACAATAAAATGACAAGTGGAAAATAGAAAATTTAAAAATGTTAGAAAATGTCATGTGTCCAAATGAAGGAGAAGAGGACATGTGGCAAAAAAAACCTTCATTTATTATAGTAGATTAGAATAGAGACTAGGTGTGAGCCCCATGTATTACATGGGTGTATTTAAAACAATTAAATATGTATAAACATTTGAGAAATTTGAATTTATAAGACAAATAAAAAACATATTGAATTATTAAAATTAAAGTGTTTTTCTCCTATAAATTTAAACAAATCATTTAGATAAAATAATCAAAGCAAATTAATGAGATTTTATTTTAAAATTTTGAAATTACAAGGAAAGTCAATTAATGAAATTAATATGCATTTATTATTAAATTTAAATATCATATGGAATTTAATAAAATAAGAAAACCACAAAATTACATATGGAATAAAAATTAATTCAAAATAACCACAAAATGACATGTGACAAAATGAATGAAAATGTGACAAGTAGCAAAAAAAATCTTCATTTATTAGAGAAGATTAGGAGGTGACAACCATGAAAGTCTGACCTACAGTTGGTCCTTGTGGCATGATATATCCAAGTTTATTTTTTATAGTTTTGATTCGAAGTTTTGTTTTTTTGTGATTTTGATCGAAGTTTTAGTTCTTGTTATACATTCGATCTAGACATTTTTTTCAATTTTGCCACGAACTTTTACATTTTTAACAACTTATTTTATCACCTTTTACAATTTTTTTTTACAAATTTATAAACGAAGAAAAAATTTAATGGGGCAAAAGTTGTCAAAAGAAAACATAATTTTTATATAAGAAAAGAAATAATAAATGTTCTAAAAGTTGTAAAAATGTAATTTTATAAAAACGAAAAAAAAAAAGTTATATAAAAGTATAAAAGAAAACTCTAAATATATGTAACAAATTAAAATGTTTGATTAAAGAATTTTTGGAAAAAAAAAAAAGGTAGAATCATGTGTAGCATATCATAGGACCAATTTGGAACAACTTTTATTGTTAGTAATTTTTTGATAAATAAAATATGGTATTTTTTAAACAATTTATGTAAGTTTGTTGGTAAAATATATAAAAATAAAAAAAAGGCACTAAATATATATAATTTTAAAAGTTGGCTACCCTCACAAGTTTATTGATTGCCGAAAAATAGAAAAACCTTTAATTTTGGGTCACAACGAAATTTTTAAGAAAAGTCATGTAATTTTATTAGTCAAATATATATATAAAAAATACTAAGCATCAACAATAGGAACTTATTCATGTTCTTTTTCAAAAAGTTTTTTCAAACCAAAAAGCTGATAAAAATTAAAAAGGCTATAATAAATGTTTTTTTTTTCAAGTTGTTTGTGAGTTTCATTTTTGTTTTACCAACTATAACTAAACAATATATACAAACATCTCATAAAAAAATAAAATTGAAAAATCTTACCTATTATGGAAGATACAATGATTTTTTTTTTGAGCATCCGCAATAAGAACTTATTAGTTTTCAAGAAGTTTTTCAAACAAAAAAACTCTTTAAAATTGAAAAGGCAATAAAAGAGGGTTTATTTATTTATTATTATTTGTATTCGTAAAGTTTTTTTCAAGTTGATTGTGAGTCTCATTTTTGTTTTACCAATTGTAACAAACAAATACTTTCAAACATCTCATTAAAAAGGAAATTGAAAAATCTCACCTGCTATAGTAGATGCAATGAAGTTTTCTTTGAGTGTCCACAATAGGAGTTTACTCATATTTTTTTCTAAGAGTTCTTTCAAACCAAAAAAAATTTTGAAAATTGAAAAGGCTATAATAGTGTTTTTTTTTTAAATTAAATAAATTTTTTTCAAGTTGTTACTGAGTTTTATTTTTGTTTTACAAATTATAACGAAACAACATATACAAACATCTCATATAAAAGAAAGAAAAATCTCACATATTATGGAAGATACAATGATTATTTTCTTTGAGCATCCACAATAGGAGCTTATTACTACCTATTTTTTTCCAGAGATTTTTCAAACCAAAAAACTCTTAAAAATTGAAAAGACTATAAAGACAGGGTATTTTTTATTAAAAATAAAATTTTTTCAAGTTGTTTATGAGTTTTATTTTTGTTTTACCAATTGTAAATAAACAACATATACAAACATCTCAATAAATAAATAAATAAAAACTGAAAAATCTAACCAATTATGAGTTTATTCATATTTTTTTCTAAGAGCGTTTTCTTTTGAAAATTAAAAAGGCTATAAGATAGTTTTTTTTAATAATGTTTTTCAAGTTGTTTGTGAGTTTTATTTTTGTTTTACGAATTTGTACCCAACAACATATACAAACATCTCATAAAAAAGGAAAATTAAAAAATAAACCAATTATGGGAGATACAATGATTTTTTTTTAAGTGTCCACAATACGAGCTTATTCGTTTTTTTTTTCTACGAGTTTTTTCAAAGGGATAATGACTTGAAATGGTAACAAACTTTTGACTTTATTCATATTTAGTCACTAAACTTTTATTTTCATTATCTATTTGCCACTGAACTATTGAAACTATTCACATTTTACCCTTACGATCGGTTGTTACCGGTCATAAGGGTAAAATGTAAACAGTTTCAATAGTTTAGTGATTAAATATGAACAAAAACGAAAATTCGTTTCCTTCTAAAAAAGTTCAATGATTAGATGTAAACAAACTTCCTTTTTTATTATGTTTTAGCAAATTATTTATTTTTGTTAAATTCTAGCAATATTTGTTGATGAAGAAATCTATTAAATAAAAAAAAAACAAAACCCTGAAAATATATTTAAAAAAAAACAAAAAATCGAAACCGAAATAAAAAACCAATGGTTTAGTATTTTCTAAAATAAAAAATCAAAATTTCCAATCTGATTTTGGTTTTACAAAAAAATGAACCATTCTTACTGATGTGAATTATGACCATTGGTTTGATTGTGGAATTAAAGAACACACAAAGAATATGATGATTTAGGTGTTTAAGAGATGCATTCGATTATGAAAGGTGTTTATAAAAAAAGATCTAAATCTAAATCTACATAATTAACACACTAACACTCTCAATGTTACATCTCTCAAGCACACCACTTCATGTGGTATGAACCCATCTTATATAGAGGTGTTTACATCTCTCTCTCTCTCTCTCTATATATATATATATATATATATATATATATATATATATATATATATATATATATTATCTCTAATGTCACAAGGCTACTTTTACCACATGCAACTACAAAAGTCAAACCATTTACAAAGTCATACATGGATAATTTTGTACCCAACATTATCCCCCTCAATTTTAGGAATGGATGACCTGCTTCAAATCTTCCAAATTCGAGCAACTTCACGAACCGAGCCTCAAACGTGACATATGTAGAGATGAACATCAAATCTTCAATTATTCCATGACTTTTCAATCCGGGTTCTAGAATGTGAGACCATACAAACCGAACATCAAAAGGTAATTAGGAGTTTTTCATTCTCCAAATAATTTCCCAAAATTTGAGCATATATGCACACTCCAAAAATCTTCAATAAGTCAAAACCCATCATGAACCGAAATCACTTCTGAATCTTCAGTTAAATCATTTCATAAACTTCAAATACTCGAGGTCACTTCGGTCTTCAAGACCACATAATATGAAAAATTCAACTGTCGAATTTCCATATCTAAATCTCTCCCCCATTTTTATAATCGAAAAATGATTATAAAACCAAAAAAGGAATGAGAAAACGCTCAATTCGAAATTTTTCTATCCAAAACTTTCCCTTAACACATGGCATAAACATTTTGCTTCAATCCGGAAAATCCAAAAAATATTCAATTTTTAGCTTTGTTCAGAGACCGCCTTTGACAGAATTTTGAATTGACAATTTCTACCCAAATTTATGTCAAAGGCGGTCCGTGAACGAAGTTAAAAATTAAAGATTTTTTGGATTTTCTAGATTGAAGCAAAATGTTTATGACATGTGTTAAGGGGAGAGTTTTGGATAGAAAAATTCTGAATTGAGCGCTTTCTCGTTCCTCTTTGGGTTTTATAATCATTTTTCGATTATAAAAAGGGAAAAAGATTTAGATATGAAAATTTGAAAGTTGAATTTTTATTAAACCAAAATCAGATTGGAAATTTTGATTTTTTATTTTGGAAAATACCAAACCATTGGTTTTTTATTTCAATTTGGGTTTTTTGTTTTTTTTAAATATATTTTTCACGGTTTTGTATTTTTTATTTCATAGATTTTTCATCAACAAATGTTGCTACAATTTAACAAAAATAAATAATTTGCTAAAACATAATACAATAAGAAGTTGTTCACATTTAGTCATTGAACTTTTTTAGAGGGAAACGAATATTCGATTTTATTCATATGTAGTCACTAAACTTTTTTTCATTATCTATTTGTCATTGAACTATTGAAACTGTTCACATAACAACCGGTCATAAGGGTAAAATGTGAATAGTTTCAATAGTTCGGTGACAAATAGATAAAGAAAAAAAGTTTAGTGATTAAATATGAACAAAATCGAAAGTTCGTTACCCTTTCAAGTCATTATCCCTTTTTCAAACCAAAAAACTCTTTGAAAATCGAAAAGGCTATAAGAAATATTTTTTTAATAAAGTTTTTTAAAAATGTTTGTGAGTTTATTTTTGTTTTACCAATTATAACTAAACAACATACCAAAAAATATCATAAAAAAAGTTTTTTTTTTTCTTTTTTTTGAAAAACCTCACTTATTACGAGAGATACAATGAATTTTTTCTCTGAACATCCACAAGAGCGGCTTATTCATATTTTTTTCTAGGAGTTTTTTCAAACCAAAAACTCTCTGAAATTTGAAAAAGCTATATGATAAGTTTTCTTTTAAATAAAGTTTTTTTCAAATTGTTAGTGAGTTCGATTATATTTTCCATCCCATGACTTTTTAAAATATCATTTTCATCTTCTATACCTTTAACTAACTTTTTGTTTTTTAGACTTTGGTGTTTAAAATATGATTTTCATTCATTTGCTTTGTAAAATACATTTTCTGCCGATCTATTTTTTTTAAATGTTAGTACAAATATATGCCAATACGTAAACTGCAACTACAAATCTTCAACTTTATATAATTTGTCAAGACTCTCTTTTGTAAAATGATTTTTTTTCAACTCTTTACTTTTTAAAATCACATTTACACTTTTATTTTCTAGACTTTCACTTTCATCCCCTCCACCTTCAACTTTACTTTTATTCTTATGTTTTAGTTTTTTAGACTTTAGTGTTTATCCCGTAAAATATATAATTTGTTTTTTACTTGTCTACTTTGTAAACTGCATTTTCCACACCCTCTATTTTTTTAAAAAATACTTTTACCCCCCTAAACTTATAACTTTGTAAAATGTCACTAGTTTAATCAATTCTTAACAAAAAAACATAAAAACCAGGGGAGGCTCAATTGCTAGTTGTTACTAAACGCCATATACAAACATCCCATAAAAAAGGAAATTGAAAAATGTCACCCGTTATGTTATGGAAGATACAATGCATTTTCTTTTTGAGCTTTTTTATGAAAAAACAGCATTAAAAAGCTTTCGTGTGGTTGATACCACTACATAAAACCAAGTCCAATCTTTAAACTACAATAAGTTGTTGATTATTAGCTTAGTACATTCCCTTCTAACTAATCATCAATCCCAAACTCATCCCCAAAGTTATTCATATCCTGTTCTTGTTCAATTCCAATTCCATTTCCAATTCTACTTTTTGTTTTTGATGATTTACCCAAACCACCTTTCGCTTTCGGCAACGGTTTCCTAACTTTCTGTGCTTGCAATTCCAGCACCTTCTCAGACGGCTTTCGCCTTCTCTTCAAATATGTCATTCCCCCATCTTCACCACCGGAATTCTCCATTCCTGCATCAAAGGAATCCCAAAGCCATGCTAAGATAATGCCAACTCATTTAAGTCCTAACCTTTTTACATATTTGACTTTTGCATTAAATACAAGAAATAGCAACATACTTACACTTCTTCATTTATTACAGCATCCTACTTCATTGTTTTTTGGGTTAATCTATATTTTGTGTTTTTTTCCGGATTAAACCTCGATTTTATTTTTTTCTTGACAAAGCCCTTGCATTTTTTCATTTTTTTTATCCGACCCTTTAGTCATTTTTTTTTTCCAAAAAACTTGTTATATGAGAGGGCTTTTTTCGGAAAAAACTAAAAAATTTGAGGGCTTTTTTTGAAAAAAAAGAAAAAAATACGAGATATTTTTCAAGGAAAAACTAAAGTAAAGGTTTAATCCGGAAAAAAAAACACAAAATATAAGGTCTTTTAGGTTTTTTTTTTTTCAAAAATCTAACGACATATGTCAAACTCATTCAAACACAAAACAATTTTCACTGCTATTACGAATTGGGTTGATTTTCAGTATACTTTTATACTTCATCCATCCTATATTTATTGTCCACTTTTGACTTTTAAAGCCTTTATTCTTCAACTTTGACCTTAAATATTTTTACCTACGTTATATATTACTTGAAGAAACTTATAACAATGAGAAGACATTTAAAACACAATCAATCCATATAATTTTGCATCGAATATCATAAATATCAAAAAAGCAAAAACATTTAAGGTCAAAGTTAAAGAACAAAGACTTCAAAAATCAAAAATTTACAATAAAATTGAAAGTAAAATACCGGAATGGAAATAAGTGAGTGTGTAGCTATTTCTTGCATTGAAATTGAAATTACCTTCGATTTGACTGGAATCATGATTCATTGCCCCGGTTTCCTCTGATAGAGGGGAATCAGAATTCTTGCTATCACCAAGTTTGGAATTACTTGCTGTGTGTTTCTCCTGCTGCTCGGAAACATCCGGAAACGGATCCGCGGGTAAGAACCGGAGTTCCTCTTGAGAGAGATCGGAATCACTAAATGCAGAGTCTTTCTCCACAGTTGTAATGTCAACTTCATCATCTTCATTCATTTCCAAATCTTTCACCTATCAATTGTCAATTGTCAATTGTCATACTTGATATATTTATATCAAACTCATATGCTGTTTCATATGATAAAAGTACACACAACAAGTAATCCATTTTACCTTTTCGGTTTCAGGCATCAAATCAAACTCATCTTCTCTTTCCACATACTCTTCATTCTCCTCAAGTTCTTTAAAATCCGGAGCAAATGCACTCCAATTTTCTGTATAATCTTTAGCCCAAATATAAACCAAACCCGTTAAAGAAACGGATACAACCATTGGATGAACCGGATGCCATGCCAAATCCATCAAAGCTTCTTTTGGACCTTCTAGAATCTTCACCAAATGCCCAGCTCTATCCCATATATAAATCTTATGCTCCCCTTTACTAGCGGACCCACCCACCACCCACTCCCCATCACCACTAAAACACGGTGCTTTCCAATGCACTCGCGTGATCGAATCTTGAAACTCACGGAAAAGCAACAAACTTTTTGCCCCTGCGCTTTTTACCATTTCGCCCTCGTCAAGAATGTTATCAAAGATCATCTCATTGAGGGATTTGAGTGAATCTTTTAAGGGTAAAAGGTTTTCATATACACGAATTGTCCGGTCACTTGAGTTTATGAGAAGGTGGCGGCCATCCCGACTGAACACTATGTTTTTTATCACCGCCCCGCCGGAAACCGCCACCACCCCGTGAACCTGATTCTTGTTATGATCGATTATAAGAATTTCTCCGATTGAATTCCCGACATAAACTAAATCCCCATGTTTGTTGAAACAGGCGGCGGTTGGCGTGTAATGCGCGGACCCGTCGGAGAATTTGTTTCGTGGTGGAGCTCCGGTGGTGGTGCCGCCGGAGAATGAAATTGGAAGTGTTGTGGTGGTTTCGGTTTGGAGATTGACGATCATGGGAGCGGAGGAGAAAGGGCAAACGAGGCAGAGAGTGGATTCCGGTGAACCGCCGCCGGGGTGTAGGCGGGCTTGTAGTGGTGTTTGTTGAAGGGTAGTTCGGTAAATTTTGTCTCCTTTCATGACATCCCAGAGATTTAAGGATTTATCGGCGGCGGATATGAGGATGTGGCGACCGGATTTTGACCAGCAGACACTCGTGATGGCTGCAACACAGTCTTTATCGCGGAGTTCTTTTGCGATTCCTCGGGTTTCAAAGTCCCAAATTACACAGCTTCCATCGGAACATCCGGCTGGAAGAAGGGTATTATGGGTATTTCATGAAATTAGTAAAAGAGTTGAATCAATGCAAGAAATGGGGATGTAATTTGATTGAATTGTAGTGTAAAGAATCTGTCCAATTATAGCAAGAAATAGCAGCAGAGTTTGATTTATTTGTTTATTATAGTATCTTACTTTCATTTATTTGTATTAGAGCATTGTGTTGTTTAGATACATGATGTGTAAAAATATTCAAGAATATGAGGGCACAATAAGTGGAAAGAAAAATTTTAATGAGGAAAATATGTAAAAGGTTGAGGTTAAATGAGGAAAGCCTTTGTTTCTCTGACTTTTTCTATTAAGTCGTTCTCATTGTAATAAGTCAACAAGAAAATGTTCAGCAGTAAATCAGTAACCACTTTCTTAACACAAGAGTTTTGTAACCTTAATGACAAATTTGAAAAAAGAAATGTTCAGCAGAAGTATAAATTGACAAAACTTGACCAAATTTCATGCTAAAAAGCCTAATAGCCGAATGTAATCACCATTAATCATGACTTATACTGAATTTGGTCGACAAAACCATGGCAGGACTTACATAGAACTCAGGGTATGTAGGGTTTGCAAAGTAGAGAGTTATTTAGGCGTTTAACTATCAATTAGCAATTTAGCACTTAACATATTTGTTTAAACACACGAAGTGTAAGATAATGGAGTATCAAAGACAAGGAGTGTGGATAATTACCAGCAAGAAGAGTTCCCCTGCGATTGAAAGCGATACATTTCATGATACCATGTTCCAAATACTCTTCTATCACTTCTGGGAAATCCCCCTGCAACGGATCTTTGCCCCAACAAAAACAATAAACCGATCAATCACAAAACCCACAAACTCCTTATGCTAGAAAAGAAGGGATTAATGATAATACCTATAATTGTGGCATTCATGGCGTTCGTTGATAACTAGCTAGAAACTGTTAATTTGAAAGGGGGTTTCAGCTTGCATTGAAGGTGTAAATGCACAAGGGGAAGCAAGAAGCTTTAAGCGAAGATGAAAGGCGTGAAGAATAAAGAATTGGACCTTGGAGGGCAAGTGGTAGATTAACGGAAGAACCCTAATGCAGTGCGTGCAGAGAGTTTGGTCGATATTAGTAAGATATATGCCACAAGGGCATTAGCGGCTAGAAAGAAGTGTTTTGGGGTTGGCTTCGGACTGTGAACATCGCCGGAAGAACGGAGTAGAGAAGATAATCGAATTTGATCGATGGAGGTTGAATTGAATACCGCTGTTTTGAGCGCAGGTTCTCTCAGCTTCGTTTTGGGCTAGAAACGTGAATTGTGATTTCGATTTGAACCTTTTTAGCATTTATAAAATTCTCTCAGCCTCTTGAAAATTTAAGAGAATTTGTTCTTTATAAAAAAACAATTCTTTGTCTGGGAAAATACCAGGCTTAGACATTATTTGGGTTCCATTCTAAAATATAATATATACACAAAAAATTGAATTTCCGGGTATAGATATGGATTCTAAGGAGGTAGCTTTGCGGAATCCACTGTAGCTCCGCGTAATGACAAAATCGTAAATAAATAAGGAAAAAAAAACTCAAGATCCATTCCGCGGGGCTACAGTGGATTCCGCGGAGGTAGCTCCGAGGAATGGATCTTCAGAAAAAAAAAAAAAAAAAAATCTCCTCCAATGATTCTTTTATGTAAAGATCTCCGTTCTCCAATTAAAAGACTAATTTTTTTTTTCATCTCACATTCATTCCAAACATTGTCAATAAAAATTCATACATAATAATCTTTTTTTGAAAATAATTAGTTGGGGAATGAATATAAATCCCGAAGAATCGATTTGAAAAAAAAAAAAAAAAACTGAAGATCCATTCCTCGGAGCTCCGCGGAATGGATCTTGTGTGTTTTTTTTTTTAAATTCCTCATTTATTTACGATTTTGCTATTACACGGAGCTAGAGTGGATTCCGCGAAGCTACCTCCGCAGAATCCATGTCTATGCCAGGAAATTCAATTTTTTGTGTCTATATTTTGGAATTCAACCCCAAACAATGTCTATACCTGATATTTTCCCTTCTTATTACCACTTATTGTTGTGTCGCGCAGTATACGTGTAACATTTGGTCATTCGCAGTTGTTTGTTTTTCAAAAGACTTCTGACTTAAAAACCAACGTGCGTGTGTTGTGTGGCGAAGCATTGGACCTTTTGCTTCAAACTTCTTCACACCTTACTTTCATTTATTGCAGCAGTCTACATAAGTTAAAAAACAAACATATTTTTTATTACATGTTGCAGCCGTTTGGTCCTCCTCTTCTGCTACAGATGGTTGCGGAGGTGGTCTGCAGACTTCAAACATTTTGCTTCGAAAAACAAACAACACATTAATGTTTGTATATTTATTAATCTTATAAATATAAAGGGGGAAATTTTATAAATGTAAAATGGGAAATAAAGTAAACTAATCATTTTAAATAAGTTTATTTTTTCTTAAGAAAATAACATTTTTTTTTAATTTTAGAAAATTGATTATTCTCTTCAATGTTTCATTTCGGATGTATTCTTTAAGTTTCACAATCCATTTCTTTTTTAAAGAAATTATTTCTATTTATTTTTAAAATATCTACTTCGAAATGTTTAACATCATCGTTTTTAATCTAATGTTTGATTTTAAGCTCAATATTGTGTGAGTATATATATATATATATATATATATATATATATATATATATATATATATATATAGAGAGAGAGAGAGAGAGAAAAAGAGAGAAAGAAAGTGAGGACATTTCTTATTTCGAAAACATAAAGAACAAATTTGGAGAGTACAATTTTTTTAAATAAAAATCATAAAATCAACTATAATAAATGAATATTCATTTTGCCACATATCAATCTCTTATGAGTTTTGACACTTATCATTTTATGATATTTTTGAATTAAATAATATTCACATGTCAATTTCTTTGTTTTTTCAATTTTTAAAATTAAAAAGTCACATAATACTTATATATTTATATATGTAAGTATTAAAGAGCTAATGTCATAAAACCCTCAAATTATTAAGAAATGTTCGGTTGTATCCTAAGTCCATTTTTATGTCCACAAAAACTGCACATTTAGGCAAAAAGTATCATAATTGCCATCTTTTCCTATTTACCTTTCTATGACATTAGAGGATATTTGGTTATAGGATCAAAGTGTGTTTGGTTTGCTAATTCTTTTCCTTCCATCGTCGGTAAACCAAGGAAGAAAGGGAGGGTTGCCATCTCCGTTACAGTCATATTTAGCAGCCCCTCCACCTTCTTCTTTCTTCATTAATTGCCAACCAAACAGCCCTCAATTTGTTGCTTCCCCTTTTCTTCGTTCCGACAACGGCCAACCATGAAGAACGAGCCATGAAAGGATCGCCAGAAACGCCTACTTACACCTTGCTCTGCCACTATCTCCAGCCTGTTATTGCAACCACCGGCTGCCGACTTCAACCCTTCCTCCCTTTGGTTTGTCAAGCACCAACAAAACCTCCCTTGTTTTCGTTTCCGTTCTCCTTCTTTTTTTAGTCAAATCAAGCATCAATGGTGATCTCCATTGGACGACTGCTGTCGTTACGTCCTTTTCGGTTCGATTGCTACCAGAGACAAGGATGAGGAGACCATGGGGAGCCCACCGGAGATCGACTCCTTTCCCCTCCTCACGATTTGATTGACCACCATTCGTTCGTCTTCTCCGATCCACCCGATCACTGCTTCCTTTTCCCCTCGATTGGGGGTCGCTGACGATGAGAGAAGGACCACGAAGGGTCGCCGGAAGTAGCAGACAATGCCCAGCTTCGTTTTGACATCCCCTAATGCCAAACATGCCCTAACATGTGTCGATCTGTAACCAAACGTCCCCTAATTCCATATAAGGGTAAAATTGGAAAAGAGGGAAATTATGACAATTTTTGCCCAAATATGCGATTTTTTGGACATAAAAATGGACTTAGGATATAACCGAATATTTTTTGAAAATTTGAGGGTTTTTATGACATTAGCCCAAGTATTAAATGTAATAAATATGATACTAATTGTAATTAATACGTTTTTTCATTCCTTATTTCAAAATTTTATTTAAAAAAAAAATTAATGTTTATATTTATATATTTAACTTTTTTAATTAACTTGTGTAATACACAGGGTTTACACCTACTAATATTAATATAAAAAATAAATAAACAAAACCAATTAAAAAATCCACCACCAGTCACCACCACCCGCCACCATTACTCCCCACCCACCACCCACCACTCGCCACCACCAACAATCACCAACCACCACCACCACCTCCCACCCACCCACCACTCATCATCAACACCCCGCTCAACAACCCATCACCACCACCACTACTCACCGCTCACCAAAACCACCACCACCGTCACCCACCAAAACCACCACCCGCTACCATCCAACACCACCGCCCACAAAAATCACCACCTAACACAATCACCACCACCCGCCTCCACCACTACCGACCACTATCCACCACCACCAACACACATCACCACCACCTGTCGTCGCCACCCCCACCCACCACCCACCAAAACCACAACCCATTACTACCACCATCACTGTCACCCACATCCACCACCCACCACCACTACCCATCATCACCACATGCTTCCTCTACCCATCACAACCACCATCCACCAAAACCACCACCAACCACCATCACCTCGCACCACCCACCACCACTACCCATCATCACCACCTGACGAGTCACAAACATAAACTCAACCCCAACCCATATAATATATGGGTTGACGGGTTGCGGGTCACGTGTTGGTGGGTTGGATACCTCAACCCAACCCAACCCATATAACCCATTTAAGTATATGGGTTCACAGGTTCACAAGTTAATGGGTCAAACCCAACCCATATAACTCGTTTAATAAATAAACAACACATTTTAAAATTTGAGGTTTTTTCAACATAAATTCATAAAGTCAATAACATCCAAATAAAAATGAAAAATGAAAACATTCATAGAAAGTGAATGTGTTCTTCGTTCGTGACTCGTGAAATAACGACATGTATTTTTTCTTTTTCTGATTAACGAACCACAGATGCAGATTAGTCACATACGAATACGGAAGGAATACAATGATATGAAATATTACGAATACGGATGGAAATCAAATTTAATTATATATATATATATATATATATATATATATATATATATATATATATATATATATATGCGGGTTGGCGGGTTGACCCGCAAACCCAAACAGATAACCCAACCCAACCCATGAAATAAATGGGTTGGTGGGTTGGCAGGTTACGGATTGGGTCGAGAGTTGCCACCCCTAACCACCATCACTATCAAACATCACTACATGTCATTAACACCCACCCCTAAACAACATCACCACTCATAACACATAACCACCATAACCATTACCCACTAACCACCACAACCACTACCATAACCACAACTACCACCACCACCCACCATCTATCACCACCCACCAACCGCCCCCATCACCCTTAACTACCACCACTACCTACCATCATTCACCAACCATCACCCCTACCACCCAACTACCTATCACCCATGACCCCCATGACCACCACCAACCACCCTTATCCCCACCATCCACTCCCATCTCCACCACCATCGCTACACACTACTACAATCACCATCGTATGTGATTAAATTTATATAATCACATAAATCTAATGTGATTATATGTATTTAATCACATAAATTACATGTGATTACATACGTATAATCACATATGATTTATATAGACAAGATGCGTTTTCATGTTTACATGTCCTTGATTCAATAGTTACTCTCGTGTATATAATCACATATGATTATATGTATCTAACCACAAATGATTTATATATACAAGATTCTTTTTTCTGTATAAACTATTAGATACATATAATCACATGTGATTAGATGTACTTAATCACATACGATTAAAGTTGACAAAGAATAATTATTGAATCGATAAAGAGATACTGAATCTTTTCCACATAAATCATATGTGATTGGATACATATAATCACATGTGATTATATGTATTTAATCACATATGATTTATGTGGACAATATTTTTTTTTGAGTCACTGATTCAATAGTTGTTCTTGTGTATATAATCAAATGTGATTATATACATCTAATCACATATGGTTTACATGGACTATATTTGTTTTTTTCAAATAAAATCATATGTGATTAAATACATTTAATCACATGTGATTAAATGTAGTTAAGCACACATGATTAAAGTGGACGAAGAGAAATTATTAAAGCGAGAACGGAAAAAAGAATATTGACCACATAAATCATATGTACTTGGATATATATAATCACATGTGTTTATATGTATTTAATCAAATATGATTTGTATGGAATATATTTATTTTCGTGTTTTAAATTCAATAATTGGTCTCATGTATTTAATCGCATATGATTATGTAACACACGTATCCACAGGTATGAGTTTTCAAGGTTAAAATGGTATTTTATAACATTTATATGTCCTAACGAAGGGCACGTGATAGCTACCTACACTGAGCGTAGGAAGAAGAATGCATATGAGGACTTAATGACCTATGCAAGGCCTATGATAACCTACTCAGGGCGTAGGAACGAAGAGTCTAAAACCCTAATTCTTGGGGTTGTGAGCCTATTTAAAGGCTCTAACTCCTTGAGGTCCTCTTCATGCCAAGTCTCCACCCTCCTATCAACTCCATTCAAAACCCTAACTGATTTGTGAGAAATTTGAGGTCTTAGAGTGTTCTTGTGTACACATCCTTGAAGGAGAAGACCATTAAAAAGTATCTAGGAGCCCCAAGTCTCGTAGATCCATATCCTTAACCTTGTTTTCCATCCACAAAAGGTATAAAGTTACCATCTTGACATTCATTCATGCTAGATCTAGTTAGTTATGGATTTTTATGTTTTTTGTCCCATAACGTTGGTTCTAGTGAGTATAGTCTACTCCATACCATTTGAAGACCATTTCATATTGTTCTTAAAGTTGTTGAAGCATAAAAATGAGAGCATAATCACTCCTATCTACCCTTTGCATGAGATCTTGAGCATTAGTGCACTTCATAGACTTAGGGCACATTATTTCTCATTAATGGCATATAAATGGATGAAGTCAAAGAATTTCTCCATTAAGACGTTCCTTTGGTTCATATCTGGAAGTTTGAGGAGCTAACTTTCTGTATTTTGAGCTTAATGGAACTTTTGGAAATCAGGCTGCTACATAGGGTGCAATTCCTCCTACACTGGGTGTAGCTTGGTTTTGGCCTATAACCATCAAATGCTCTACGCCATGTGTAAAGTAGCTTGTACGTGGGGTAAAGGAGGGTTGACTGTTGAGTTTGACCGTTGTTTACTTTTGGTCAAGTTAGAGTTCTAGAGTATAGACTAAAAGGGGTATTTCTTTATTATTGTTAGGTGACTTGTACCTGTCTAGCGTGTGTGTGAGCTGTTGTGTCTAGCTGTGATCCGCAAGGTGAGTATTTTCAATATATTACATGTGTAGTAGGGTATGCATGCTAACCAACTGGCTCTTACTTGTTGATTGATATTATTTGTGAAGTTGTGATTATTGATATCTCCCGAATAGTTGTGAGTCCATAGGACTACTGTTAGTCCCCAGGGTTGCTAATAACCCCTGAAATGTGTTGAGTCCACAAGGTTGTTGAGAACTTATAGTTGTTATTTATGTTGAGTTGTATATAATATTTTGAGAAACTCACTAAGCTTTGTGCTTACAATTGTGGATTAGATATGTTTCAGGTACTTTAGATGATCGTGGAAAGGAGAAGGCTTGAATGTACACTCTGACTTGCAAATTTTATGATTTTTTGCATTTTGATACTCTGATATGGATGATTGTATTTTTTTCACCTGGGATATTTATGACTTGGTTTTTATAATATATGATGTTTTCTTTATAATAAAAATGAAAAATTTTGTGGTAAGATTTGGGATGTTACAAATTGGTATCAGAGCCCTGGTTTGAGGGATTTGGATGAACATTCATGGGATTCTAGACTCAAACTAAGGATCTTTTGAGTTTTGTAAAAACCTTTTTACAAAAAGAATGAAATTTTAGAAAGGGACGGAGGAAGCGAAGTGTACAATTAGTCGGAGCTTGAAGAAATGATCTCCCAAAATATGCATACTTGTATTGTATGAGGTATTATAATTGATGTTATTTGAGCTGATAGAAATGCATGCTAGTTGATATTTTAAGGGTCCCTTAGGAATTGCAGGATAGGGTTTCCTGATTTTGTGATGCCTTGTAGCCTAATAGAGTATTCGTGAATGCCTTGCTAGGGTTGAAACTAAGATTTGCTAGTTTCTTGTGTATACACTATGGTTGTGCATAACTAGGGTTTTATAGACTTAAAATATTTGATTTAACCTACTTCCTGTTCCTTTTCTGGTTGTGGATATGGATTGGAGTCTTTTATTTAAATGTCTATCGAGTTCGGTTTGTGTGTAATTGGTATTTGTGGAGCAATTAGCAAGATTAGCATAGACTTCTTGCAGAGCGGAGCTGTGGCTGAGTAGGAACCTAGATGTGTACCAAGGTGTTTAGAGGTGGCTTCTTGAGCACTTAGGTGTAAATGTGTTAATTCCTTAGGAACAAAATGTTTTGTAACCTGGAACCTGGAGAGGAAATCTAAGTTAACTATGGATCAATATGGAAGGTAGTATATGCCCGTATTATTAGAAGCACATGATCCGTATGCGATTTAGAAAGAATCTCGAGGGGGTACCTAGGAGTTAATTGGGAGATATGTTGTATCTATGTGTGCTTTTAGTATGGTTTTGATCTTTTTCCTTATGTATTTCAGTATGGTGTTTACCCAAGGTTCAGGCTCTAGCAATATGGAGAGGTAGTGTATCAGTGATGATGAGATCCATAGGATTATGGCCGCTAAGGTGGTCACGGTGGTTAGGGAGGATATCCCAGAGGTGCTTGGGTCTATCAAGACCATGATGATCGAGATGTTTGACGAGCGTTACGTTGCTGTCACCGAGGTTGCTGCTGCCGCAGTTGTCGCTGTCCTAAGATAACACGGGGGTGATTTGATGCATTATTGGGAGTTCAACAACATGAATCCCCCAAAGTTTGATGGGGTCCAGGACCCGATTGCAGCTATGAGGTGGATCACTGATGTTGAGGGGTGCTTTTATACTTACTCTTATCCAGATGATCTGAGGGTTCGCTTTGCACTGAACCTACTTCACTTGGGAGCGAAGGACTGGTGGAAGTTTGTGATTGCTAACTTTTCATCTGTGGAGAAGGCCGCAGTGACATGGGATTAGTTTCTTGAGATGTTCCGCGAGGAGTATGTTCCCTTGGTGGAGAGGGGGCGATTGGATCATGAGTAACTGTCTCTCTGACAGAGCTATGTTCCATGAGAGTAACAGTCGCTCTACGATCACCAGGATGTTCCCCGTGAGAGCTATGTTCTGCCCTAAGTACATATCCAACGAGCATGCATGGATGAACCAATACATGAGTATGCTCAAGAAGGATATTAAAGAGTTTGTGACGAAATCCCAGTACTGAACATTAGCTGAGGTGCAATCCAATGCCAGTAGGAGGGAGATTGAGTTGGAGTTGCAAGTGAGGGAGACTGAGGTGGATATGCAAAGGAGAGATAGGAGGCCAGTCTACTTGCAGTCGAAGGCTAAGAGGGTAAAGTCTACAGATTCTAGGTCAGGAGGTCAGAGGAGCCGCACTTACAACAAGTGCGGTAAGCATCATTAGGGTCCCTGTCGGTCAGGGACGGTATGCTACTTGTGTGGAAAGGAGAGGCACTTCGTGAAGGAGTGTACGAAGGGTTTGGAAGTCTATTTCAGCTGGTACAAGGTGGTCCATATGAAGCCTAAATGTTCACTTCTTGCATCGAAGTTGGTTCAAACTCCTGTTCATGTGACCCTGCACATCACTAATGGGCGTTCGGGGAAGGTTGACGCCCCGAAGGCCCGAGGTCGAGCTTTTTAGTTGATTATAGAGGAGGCCAGATCAACACCTGATGTCGATGTTGGTATGTGTCTATTTTATATTTTTGTTAAATTATTTTTCGTATATGCTTATGTTGTGATTCTGTTAGGTAGTTTCCTAGTGAATTTTATACATGCCTTGGTGGTATTTGACTCGAGTACATGCCTGGATTAACCTTTGAAGGTCGCTAGCTGTGACATCCCCATTCTCACGGCTAGAAAATACCAATTTGTTTATGCTTATTTATAAATCAGAGTATCCTTTTTGAAAAATAATATTGTGGAATTTGTTCCCAAAAACATGATAAAGATGTTATCAAATCCTTTCCGAAGAAATGTATTTTTATTTAAAACATTGGGATGTCATCATCAATATAGAAACATAAGCATAATGAATTATTACAAGCCTTGCAGTAAATAAACTAGTGGCCTAATACTCATTGAATCCCTCAGCAGGATGTATATTTCACATAGCCACCTATGATACAATAAACTAGGTTAGGTTGGGAAACATGGTGAGTACATAGGGATTTCAATCCTACAATGTTATATCATATATATATATATATATATATATATATATATATATATATATATATATATATATATATATATATATATATTAGAAATCGCAATATATAAAATTTCGCCTCATATAAGCAATTTTACCCCCACCCCGTCGATCCTCACAATGACACGATCCATACTCTCAGGTCTAAAATTAACAACTTTACCTAATCCATACTCCCGGATCAGGTATATATGTCTAATCCATGCTCTCCGATCAATGAAAAATGACTATGTTCACTCCATACTCTTGGACTAGGGACGAATGACTATGTCTAATCCATGCTCTCAGATCAATGATAAATTTTTAAAGTTCTACCCTCCGTGTATATCTCACCCGTACTCATAAGAAGATACCACATGATACTCATCTTAATTGATTTAGGTTTATTCTATATCCTAAATCATCATATATTATCATACAATATTAAATATTTCACACATAAACATATATTTAATACTTTAATTAATAATTGTATTAAAATCATGTTCATAAAAGTGACTATGCACTCACTTATTAAAGTGACGACTTGAAATTTGGGTAGTGCTTCGCTTCTAGCAACCGTCTTTTCCTTTGACGTAACCTAATGTCATTATCACTAAGTTTTAGTCTAATATTTATTGTGACTAATTATTATTCTAGATTCATCATTACCTCAAATTCCACTTCAAGATCTATCAAGTAAGGAACAACCAGGTAGGATCATATAAGAGGTAGGGTCCATTTGGTATACAAAGTATACTGTTTGGAAATCACACTTTAAATAACTCACTAAATCACAGCCTAGACATCATCCCCATAAGTAGATCAATCAGTATAACAACTTGGAATCACTAATAAATCTTTTTTATAAGTTCATAATAACGATAATGAATTAAACATAAGTTATACTTAAAGTATGGTAATCATAACTCACTTTCAAAGGGGTTTTGCGAGGAACCCGACTCTGGGCGAGCAGAACTTTTGAGCCGAATTCTCTTCCTCCCAGGGGCTTCAGTTGCTCTGGGACTTACTACTAACACCTAGGAGGTGCTAGGGAAAGGCTTAGAGGGTTTGGGGGTGTTTGAGAGAGAAATGGATGAAAAGATGTGAGAAAAAGAGTGAAAAACACCTATTATTTATAGGTTGACAGCACCTTCATACACGGGGCGTATGCAAGGGCATGTTGGGCATACTCATGCCATGTGTCACCATCTCATGCAAAGTCGTGGGGAGGAAGTAGTGGCCCAAATCTTGCCATGTGGCACTTCGAGGTTTAATCCAAAAATTAACTATCTTCTAAAATCCGTAACTTTCACATACGAGCTCTGTTTTTGACGTTCTCTATATCCACACGTAGGTATCGACGGGATCTACAACTTTCGTTTATACTCCATTAGATAATTTTGAATTTATTTTTAAAGTTATATTTTAGCAGGCTTAGACAGTTAAAGTTCGTTAAAAATTCATAACTTTGTCGTCCGTCGTTCATTTTCAGCTGTCTTTATATCGTTGAGCTCCTATTAACGAGATCTTCAATTCTCGTTTAGATTGTGTCGGATGATATTTGATTGATCTAAAATTCGATTTCCGAGCTGTGTATTAGTACACTAAATCTTAGAAAAATCATAACTTCCTCTAACGAGGTCAGATTTGGATGTTCTCTATATGCACGCTCTTGGTTTAACGTCTACTACGACTTTCGTTTAGGTTGTT
Source organism: Lactuca serriola (assembly GCF_051521515.1). Classification (NCBI taxonomy): domain Eukaryota; kingdom Viridiplantae; phylum Streptophyta; class Magnoliopsida; order Asterales; family Asteraceae; genus Lactuca; species Lactuca serriola. The sequence goes on from NC_136411.1 coordinate 287,219,793, forward strand.
GAGGCAAAAAAAGTATTTCATCAAAAATTCACTTTTTACAATACGCAGAGCCGTACTAGTTTAATCGCAAAACTTCAACGGGTCGTAGTTTCTTCGTTGTAAGTCAGATTTCAACATTATTTATATGTGCGGAATCCTTGTGACGTATACTATAACTATGGTTAAGATTATTTACTCTAAATAATCTTCTTTCAAAAAGTCATTTTTAACGCTTATTGTCTCTAAATTGTCTAGCCCGAATCTACGGGGCGTTACACTAGCTAATGATTGCATGGTTTCATCTTCTGAGATATACTGAGATTGTGTATTGGAGTTCGTCGGTGTTGGATTTTCGATCGATCTCATCCCTATTGCGATGGGAGATGTTTGCGTGATTGCGGGTATGGATTGGTTGAGTTGGTTCGGGGCATTGATTGACTGCGAAAAACGGTTAGTGACGGTTTGTGACCCTAGTGGGGGGGGGGTGTTGACTATCTATGGTGAGGGTACTAGAGTTGGACCCACCTTCTGCTCTGCCGCTATGGCAAGGCAGTGTCTTCAACATGGATGTATGGGGTATCTTGCTTATGTGGTTGATACGTAGGTTGAGTGGAAGAAGTCAGTTTCCGATGTCCCTATTATGAGAGAGTTTCCTGATGTTTTCACGGAATAATTTCCTGACGTGCCTCCCGAGAGGCAAGTTGTGTTAAGGATCAATATGATCCCTGGTGCTGCCCTGATTATGAAGGTGCCATATCGACTTGCACCACCTGAGATGTAGGAGTTATCTTACCAGCTACAGGAGTTATTGGGGAAGGAGTTTAATAGGCCTAGTAGCTCACTGTATGGAGTACCAATCCTTTTTGTCAAGAAGAATGATGATTCAAATCGTATGTGCACTGATTATTGGGAGTTGAACAAGTTAACAGTGAAGAACCGGTATCCTTTGTCGCGGATTGACGACCTTTTTAATCAGTTGCATGGCCTTCTTTGTTTTCCAAGATCGATTTGAGATCCGTTTATCATCATATGAGGGTTCGGGAGGAGGACATCCTAAAGATGGATTTCTGAACTTGCTATGGGCACTATGATTCTGTGGTGATGCCCTTCGGGCTCACTAACGCACCGAAAACGTTCATGTACCTCATGAACCGGATGTACAAGTCTATGTTGGATCGATCAGTGATCATTTTTATTGATGATGTTTTGGTCTATTCTAAGACCAAAGAGAAGCATGAGGAACACCTTGATGAGATTCTTAGGGTTTTGCGGGCAGAGAGACTATATGACAAGTTCTCCAAGTGTGAGTTCTGGTTGCGGGAGGTTCAATTGCTAGGACATCTCATTAACCAAGATGATATTTTGGTCGACCCGACCAAAATTGAGGCAATTATGTAGTGGTAGGTTTCAAAGTCTCCATCTGAGATTCAAAGTTTCCTCGGGCTGGAAGGGTATTATCGGAGATTCATCATGGATTTCTCCAAGTTTGCAGTTCCTTTCACTACATGTCACTTTCAGATGAGGGCCTGAGCAACATGTAGCATTTGAGACTCTTCGGTAGAGGCTATGTGAGGCATAGATACTTACTCTTCCCAAGGGAGTTGAGGATTTTGTTGTATATTATGATGCATCGATTATGGGCTTGGGTGCGGTACTGAAGCAGATGGGGCATGTGTTTACTTATGCTTCGAGGCAGTTGAAGCCTCATGAGGTGAATTATCTTAATCACAATCTGGAGTTGGGGGGCGATTGTTTTCGCTCTTAAGATCTGGCGCCATTACCTGTATGGCGTTCGGTGTACCATTTACACAGATCACAAGTGTTTGAGATATATAATAGATCAACCCAACTTGAATATGAGGCAACAGATACGACTTGACATAGTGAAGGACTATGACTATAAAGTCTTTACCACCCGGGTAAATCCAATGTGGTGGCCAATGTGTTGATTCCCAGGGTGGCTACTACTTTGATTTAGGGTTTATGGTTAAGGACGACAATTATGACCCCGATTTTGGAGATGATAAGGGTAGCACGGTTAGAGTCCATGAAGGTGGAGAATCAAAAGAGCAAGCGGGTGGTGGGTTAGGTATTAACTCATGATTATGATAGTCAGGGGTTGTTGATGCTGCATGGCAGGGTTTGGGTGCCTTATTCGGGTGGGACCCAACAGATTTTGATGGACAAGGCACACAAGTCGAGACTTTCTATTCACCCGGGGAACGACAAAGATGTATCACGATCTAAGACATAGTTACTAGTTTCCATGTATGAAAAGGGATAACTTGGTTCGTGGAGCAATGCTTGACCTGTCGGAAGGTCAAGGCCGAACATTAGCACCCTCACAACAAATTGTAGCCCCTGGAGTTCCCATTATGGAAATGGGAGCAGATAACCATGGATTTCATCACAAAGTTACTAAAGACTGAAAAAGTATTTGATTCTATCTGGGTGATTGTCGATCAGTTAACCAATCATGCTCACTTTTTGATAATCTAAGAGGGCTCTTCGGATGAAAAGTTAGCTGACGTTTATGTTCGAGAGGTCTTTTCTCTCCATGGGGTGCCCACTTTGATTGTTTGAAACTGAGATGTTCGCTTCACTTCTATGTTTTGGAAGAAGTTCCATGAGGAGTTGGGTACCCAATTGCAATTTAGCACCACCTACCATCTATAGACAGACATGCATAACAAGTGGACCATTCAGACACTCGAGGATATGTTGGGGGCTTGCATCTTGGACTTCGGTGGGAGTTGGGACTCCTATCTCCCTTGGCTAAGTTCTCATACAACAAAATCTATCATGCCAACATCGGTATGCCTCCCTTCGAGCTCCTCTATGGGTGGAAGTGTCAAACCCCGATTTGTTTGGGCGAGGTGGTCAGAGAATCATGGGGAGCACGAAGATAGTGCTCAATACGATGAATCTCATACAACAGGTTAGGCAGATACTTTAGAAAACCCAAAGTCACCAGAAGAGCTACACCGATCGATGTCGATCTAAATTGGAATTTCAGGTCAAGGATATGGTACTCCTGAAGGTGTCGCCTTAGAAAGGCCTTATCTGGTTCAGGAAGCAGAGAGAGTTAGGAACTAGGTTTATCAGTCTGTTCCAAGTTATTTCAAGAGTTGGCAAAGTGGCTTATCGATTGGACCTTCTAGTGGAGATGCGTCGGAATCACAATACTTTTTACGTTTCTCAGCTGATTAAATGTATGAACGATGAGACCATTTTTGTTCCCTTAGATGATATTTAGGTTGATGATCGACTGAATTTTATCGAGCGACCATTGGCAATCCTCGATAGGAAGATGAAGACCTTGCGCAACAAGGTGGTGGGCTTAGTAAAGGTGCAATAGCAGCACCGGAAGGGTCCGGAGTAGACTTAGTAGTCGGAGGAGGAGATTTGATAGCATTACCCAGAGTTATTTGCAGTAGCATACTTCGAAGGTGAATTCTAGTTGAGGAGAATTGTAACACCCACATCAATAGGTATAAGTTTTCAATGTTAAATTGGTATTTTATAACATTTATATGCCCTACACATAGTGTAGGATAGCTACCTACGTTGAGCGTAGGAGGAAGAATGCATGCGAGGACTTAATGACCTACGCAAGGCATAGGAGCATAGAGTCCAAAACCCTAATTTCGGGGTTGTGAGCCTATTTAAAGGCTCTAACTCATTGAGGGCCTCTTAATGCCCATCCTCCACCCTCCTATCAAGTCCTTTCGAAACCCTAGCTGATTTATGAGAAATTTCAGGTCTTAGAGTGTTCTTGTGTGCATCCTTGAAGGATAAGACCATTGGAAAAGCATCTAGGAACTCCAAGCCTTGTAGATCTTGATCCTTTACCTTGTTGTCCACCTCTAGAAGGTATAAAGTTCCCATTTGACATTCATTCATGCTAGATTTAGTTAGTTATGGATTTTTATGCTTTTTGTCGCATAACTTTAGTTTTAGTGAGTATGATCTACTCAGACCATTTGAATACCATTTCCTACTGTTTTTAGGGTTGTTGAATCATAAAAATGAGAGTTTAATCACTCCCATCTACCCCATGCATGAGATCTTGAGCATTAGTGTACTTCATAGACTTAGGGTTTGGTTTTATTTCTCATTAATGGCATGCAAATGGATAAAGTAAGAGACTTTATCCATTAGGACGTTCCTTTGGTTCATATCTAGAAGTTTGAGGAGTTGACTTTCCGTATTAAGAGTTAATGGAACTTTTGGAAATCAAACCCTTACGTGCGGCGTAATTCTTCCTATGTTGGGCGTATCTTGGTTTTGGCTCGTAACTATCTAAAGCTCTACACTATGCGTGTAACAGCTTATACATATGACGTAGGAGGGCTGACCATTGAATTTGACCATTGTTGACTTTTGGTCAAATTATAGTTCTAGAGTATAGACTAAAAGGGATATTTCTTTATTGCTATTAGTGACTTGTTGTACCTGTATACCGTGTGTGTGAGCTGTTGTGTCTAGCTGTTATCTGCAAGGTGAGTCTTCTCAATATATTACCTGTATAGTAGTGTATGCATGTTGACCAGCTGGGTCTTACTTTTTGATTGATATTATTTGCGAAAATATGATTATTGATATATCTCAGACAACTGTTAGTCAATAGGACAACTGTTAGTCCCTAGGGTTGCTGATAACCCTTGAAATGTGTTGTTAATCCACATGGTTGCTGATAACCCATAGTTATTATTTATGATGAGTAGTATGTAATATTTTGGGAAACTTGCTAAATTTCGTGCTTATAGTTGTGGATTTAATATGTTTCAGGTACTTCAAATGATCGCAAAAAGGCAAAGACTTGACTGTACACTCCAACTTGCAGATTTTATGATTTTTTGCATTTTGGCACTATGATATGGATGATTGTATTCGTTTCACATGGGATTTTTATGACTTAGTTTCTATAATATATGATGTTTTCTTTACCAAAAATAAAAAATTAATGGTAAGTTTTAGGATGTTACAAATTATATGTATTTTATCACATATGATTTATGAGCATAAGATTCATTTTGTATTCTTGATTCAATAGTTGTTTTCATGTATTTAATCCATGTGATTATATGTATTTAATCATATATGATTTATGTGGAAAATATTCATTTCACGTTGATTCAATAGTTTCTCTCATGTATTTAATCAAATGTGTTTTTATGTATTTAATCACATATGATAAATATGGCAAAAAAACAACTATTGAATCAAGAACGAGAAAATGAAACTTGTGTACATAAATTATATGTGATTAAATACATATAATCACATGTGATTAAATACATGAGAAAAAACAATGCATCGAGAAATCAAAAACAAATATTATCCATATACATGTTTTGTGATTAGATACATATAATAACATGTGATTAAATACACGATAACAACTATTGAATGGAGAACACAAAAATTAATCTTTCCACATAACTCATATATGATTAAATACATATGATCACAAGTGATTTTGTGTAAATAATCACATGTGATTTGTGTGGACAAGATTCGTATTCACGTTCTTGGTTCAATAGTTTTCTCGTGTTTTTAATCACATGTGATTATATGTATTTAATCACATATGATTAATATGGATAGAGAACAACTTTTGAATAAAGAACGCAAAAATAAAGCTTGTACACATATATTAGATTTAGTTTGATACATATAATCACATGTGATTATATGTATGGTGTATTTAATCACTTATGATTTATATTGACAATATTCATTTTCAATTTTCTATTTAACAAATTTATTCATGTATTTAATCATATGTGATTATATGTATTTAATCACATCTGATTAATGTGGACAAAGAACAAGTATTAAATCGACAACACAAAAATGAATAGTGTGCATATAAATCATATGTGATTAAATACATATAATCACATGCGATTAAATATGTATAAGCATACGTGATTTAATACATATAATCATATGTGATTAAATACACGAGAATAACTATTGAATCGAGAACACGAAAATGAATCTTGTCCATATAATTCATATATTATTAGATACACATAATCACATATATAACACGAGACGAACTATTGAATCAACAACACGATAATAAATTTCGTCCACACAAATAATATGTGATTCGACATATATAATCACATTTGATTATATGTGTTTAATCACATATGATTTATGTGGACAATATTAATTTCGTGTTTTTGATTTAATATTTGTTATCCTGTATTTAATCACATGTGATTATATGTATTTAATGACATATGAATTATGTGGATAATATTAATTTTCTCGTTTTCAATTCAATAGTTGGTCTCATGTATTTAATCACATATAAATATATGTATTTAGTCACATATTATTTATATGGGCAATATTTGTTTTCGCATTTTAGTATAATAGTTTTGATCGTGTATTAATCACATGCCATTCTATGTATTTGATCACATGTGATTAGATAAATATGTTTTATATGCATCTAATCACATATAATTTATATGGACAAGATTGTTTTTTCTAAATAAATCATATGTGATTAGATACATATAATCACATGTTATTAAATACATGAGAATAAAAAAATGAATCTTATCCACATAAATCTTATGTGATTAGACATATATAACCCATGTGATTATATGTTTTAATCACATATAATTTATATGAATAATATTTATTTTTGCATTTTTGATTCAATAGTTGGCCTCATTTACTTAATCACATATAATTAAATGTATCTAATTACATATGATGTATGTGGAAAAAATTTCTTTTCGCGTTTTTGATTCAACACATGTTCTTGTATTTATAATCACGTGTGATTATATGTACAATGTATTTAATCATATATGATTTATATTGACAAGATTCGTTTTTGCGTTTTCAATTTAACAATTTTATCATGTATTTAATCATATGATATTATATGTATTTAATCACATATGATTAATGTGGACAAAGAACAACTACTAAATTGAGAATGCAAAAACGAATTTTGCACACATAAATCATATGTGATTAAATACATATAATCACATGTTATTAATTATGTATAATCATATGTGATTAAATACATATAATCACATTTGATTAAATACATGAGAACAACTATTGAATCGAGATCACAAAAACGAATCTTGTCCATATAAATCATATGTGATTAGATACATATAATTAGATAAGATTGAATACATGCAACCAACTATTGAATCGACAATGCAAAAATAATTTTTTTCCAAATAAATCATATATGTTAGACATATATAATCACATGTTATTATATGTATGTAATCACATATGATTTATGTGAATAAGATTCGTTTTCGCTTTATCGATTCAATATTTGTTCTCGTATACTTAATCACATGTGCTTATATGCATTTAATCACATATGATTTATATGGACAATATTTGTTTTTGGGTCCTTGATTTAGTAATTGTTCTCGTGAATATAATCACATGATTATATATATATATATATATATATATATATATATAATCATATATGATTTATATAGACAATATTCATTTTCGCGTTTGCGATTAATAGATATTTGTGTATTTAATCACATGTAATTATATGTATTTAATCACATTTGATTAATATGGATAAAGAAGAACTATTGAATCGAGAATGCGAAAATGAATCATGTGCACGCAAATCATATCTGATTAAATATATGAGAACAACTATTGAATCAAGAATGCGAAAACGAATCGTGTCCATATAAATCATATGTGATTAGATACATATATTCACATGTGATTATATGTATTGAATCACATATGATATATGTGGACAATATTCCTTTTCATGTTATCGATTCAGTATTTTTTTCTCATTCACTTAATCACATGTGATTACATGTATTTAATCACATGTGATTTTTATGGAAAAGATTCGTTTTTGCGTTGTCAATTCAATAGTTGTTCTCATATGTTTAATTTTATGTGATATGTGTATCTAATCACACATGATTCATATATTATTTATATATAGTAGTTTATATGTGTTTTAGATAGTATTTTACATATGATTTATCTAGTATTTTAGTGATTTATGTATTATTTATATAGTATTTTACATTGTGTTTTATATATTATCTATTTAATATTTTATCATGTTATTTATATAATTTATATAGTGTTTAAAACAAAGAATCACCATGTTTTTGTATCTTTTTATTGTTGCTTGGATGAAGACTAATACATCAGTATTTATGTATTATATTCACTGTAACTTTCTCATCAATGCCTTGTACTATTTTACTCTAGATCTGTCTTTTCTTCCATTTTTCTTTTGAGATTTCCCACGTAAAGTGTCATGATGAACCTACACATTTGATTTATTTTATTACTACTATTGCCTTTGACTTTCTTAATAGTCATATATCACCCTATATTTTAATTTTTCTTTTACCAATATATTAATTTTTATTTTGAACGATGTATTAAGTGAAAAAATACATACATCCTTTCAATTCAAAATTTTGTACTTTTCTTCTTCACAAATTAGTAAGAAAATCAGTCACACGAATTCAACATAAATCATCCATGTTCCTTTTATATTAAATAAACATCAACATACTATCCTCTTTTTTTGGTGATAGAAAATTGGTTTTAGAACATCATAACACATAATGATACATATTACACAAACTTGTAAGTTGTAATGGTGATTGGTGAATCGTGAAGTCACCGTAGCTACTATACTAAAAAAAAAGAGTACCTTAACCTTTAGTCGATGAGAAGGAATCCAAGAGAGGCCACTGTAATCATACAAGAGAACTAGAGATGTCATGGTCGTCGTCCCAGGAGAACAAAACCTTTTTTCCAACATGCAGATTAACTCCGATCATCACCACACATCGAGATATGGTGTAACACCAGTTCCAAGTAAGCAACGCTTTTAAGTTATCAATTAAATTTTAAGGATAAAACCTTCGTCACGACGTAAGCACTTGTGCGTCATGAAGTGACAATGCCCGAGAAGAATGCACATCCCATTGATTTTCAAGACGTGACCACATGTTGGTCACGACGTGACAACTTGCTTGCAAAACCCTAATTTCGGGGTTTGTACCCATATTGAAGAGAAGTGAGGGCTAGGGTTGCATACCCTCAACCTCTATCATCTCCCTTCACCCTCAAGAAAAACCCTAATCCTCCATTATTGACCTTTGAGCTCCTTTTTGGTGATTTTAAGCCTTGAAGAAGAAGAAAAGGCATTTGGTGCATCATCTCAACTAGCAAGCCTCCCCTCACCATCTTGAGCTGCTTTAGGACTATTGTAAGTCCTCAAATTCTAGCCTTTTTAGCTCAAGAATGTTATATCTAGAGTTTGGTCCACTTTTCTCATCATTTGTGGAAGTTTAAATGTTGGAATATCATAAAGTAGGTAACTTTATAAGTTCTTTAGACTCCTATATAACCCTTTGTCCCAGATCTAGAATATTAGTGAGTATTGGGTACTATGCATGGGATTTGATCTCATTTTCCCTTCATTTTGACCAAGTGTTTAAGACATACATTGGATATGCATGTGTAAAAAAGAAATGATTTTTGTGGTATTTTGAGATGGAAAAGAACTTATGGAAAGTTTGGTTGCTTGGATTGAAGGATTAAGAGCTTAATGAATTAAGATGTCAGAGCAAACCTTATGACGTGACAGGTTGGTTGTCACATCATGACGATGGTCATATTCTCTATTATTTTGTCGTCACTCTGCCACAACATGAGTAAAGGATGGTTACGACATGGCGAGCGAATGAAGTGACCTTTGGGTGTTGACCTTGACTTTGATTGTTGAATTTTTGACCAAGTTTAACTTAAGGTCAAATTGAGGGTTTTAGGCTATAGTTTGAGTTTTGTTCCCTATTTATTGTATAGGTGACCTGTAGTTCCGGTTATTGGATCTTTGATCAATGTTGTTATCTTCTAGGTTGCGAGGTGAGTTTTCTCACTATATTTTGTACTACAATATGTGTTTGTATGTAGGATGTTGTTATGATGTAGTGTTACGTTAGAATGGTATATATGCTATGATTACCTATGATGTTTGTTATTTTTTTTGTGCATATTTCAACATGGTATGGTTGGGTTGAGGCGGTACTGCTTTGTGTTGTAATCCAACAAACCCGAGGAGCAATCGAGTCATAAGCTGAGGGCAGGAGGGGCAATCCAGTCTTATGATGTGGGCCCAATGTGCATGCATTGTATATGTACTGCTGTGTGGGGTATTTTAGGGGACCTCACTAAGCTTTGGCTTATATTTGTTGATTTTAATGTTTTTTGGTACTTCAGATGATCGACACAAGGCGAAGCCATAATCGTACACATGCTTATGTTGTTTTATGTCTGAGAGATTACCTTCATACTCTGATTTCTTTATGGATTCAATTTGAAAAAAATATATAGTTTTGTAATGGGTTTATAAAAATATCTTTTAAAAATGAAAAAAAATTCAAGGCTTTTGAGATGTTACAATTTGGTATCATAGCCTTGGTTTGAGAGAATTGGATAAACATTTGTGTGATTCCAGAATCAAACTTAGGATTTGCAAAATATTTTTCATAATTAATTTTATAACAATCAAAGGAGAGCATGTGATGTGTACAATCAGCTGGAGCCCAAGGAAAGTTATTCCCCAAGATACCCACACTTGTTTTATGTGTATTGATGATATGTTAAAAATGCATGCTAGTTTTAACACTAGGGATAATCAACAATTTCATGATAGAATTGTCTGATTTATGATGCCTCATAGCCTATGGGCTTTTTTGATATGTTATATGAAACTGACATTATTATTGTAGTTTCTTAGTGTATGCATCATGGTTGTACATAACTAAGATTTTATAGCCTGAGAATGTTTGATTTAGCCTTATTTCCTATTCCTTGTCTGGTTGTGGGCTTAGGGTAGAATCAATTATTCGACTATATATCGAATCCAATGTTATGTATGATTAGCATACACAAAGCGACTGTAGGGTTAGTTGAAGTTTCATGAGTAGGTATGGTTGTTAGAAAGTCAGCATAAGGAAGGGTTGGCTACTCTTGAGTGAGTGGGTATATGATGTATTTGTATCCTAGTTGCTTAGGCACTATGGATGGGTAACTCATGACAATCCTTCAAGACAAATACAGGTAGGTGTGAAAGGTAGTGCATGCTCATACTACTAGTGTAACATCCGAACTTCCAGGTATATTGTTTATTTATTTAATTATTTATTTTGAGGACTATTGAGCTACTCGACGAGTCGGTGCTATAACTCGTTGAGTAGAGTCGCGATGTGTCATGTGGGGTTAATGACCTACTCGATGAGTCCGAGAGCCGACTCGCCGAGTAGACACTGGGATAAGAAACCCTAAATCCCCAGGTTTGGGGCCTATTTAAAGGCACTTATAGCCTCATTTGCGGCTATACTTCCCTTAGAGAAACCCTAATCGCCCTTTGAGCTTATAGAGAGAGTGTGTGAGCTAACATTGAGTATTTTGGTGTATATTTGGAAGAGAAGAGAAAGATTTCAAGCAAGGAGCAAGAAGAGGCTGTTAGATCTGTTGTTATTCATCCAAGAGCTCCTGTTAAAGCTATAAAGTTTGTACCTTTCTCATTTGTTTGGGTAGATCTCATATTTTTGGTGGTTAGGGCTTCTTTTCTATCTATTGTTGGGACTTGGAGGGTATTGAGTTCATATGGAGGTTTGGACTTCAGATCTGGACCTTGTGAGGTCCCTAGCATCCTAAGGTCCATGCTTTATTCAGCCTTAAAGGAACTCTTGAGTGAAAAACCCTTATTAGAGCATGTTCTTGGCATTTCAAGCCCAAAGTGCCATGCATGGACGTAAAGTCTATGACTTTACGTCATAAATGAGCCATGAGAGTGTCGATCTAGAGTTTGGGAAGGTTTTCTGCCTTAAAATCGTCTGAATGGGAAAAGAGTTTGAATGGACTCGCCGAGTCAAGGAGCCGACTCGACGAGTCGGTTAGTGTTTGTCCCGATGAGCTGGCTATGTTGTTACTCAGCGAGTCAGGGGTTAACTCGACGAGCTGAACCCTCACAAAGACCTCTGAGTAACGACTGGACTCGACGAGTCACATGTGTGCACTCGGCGAGTCAAGTCAAACTGGGACTGTTGACTCGAGTTGACTTTAGGGTTTGGTCAACATAAGTAATAGAGACCGTGGAGGGGTAAAATGGTCTTTTACCCATTCCAAGAGTTAGAGAGAGAGAGAGTAAGAGAAACTTTTGGTGTATTTGAGTAAGATTGGGGTATTGATTAGAGATGCTTATCAGTGAGGTATTGTGTTAGGCGGAGGCTAGTTCGGGATTTCCGAGTACGTGACTGTTATTTGCTAGTTTACGAGGTGAGTCTTCTCACTATACTTACCAAGAGTGGTACCTTTATGTGATTGAGCTGTCTTATGTGCTTATCTATGTATTGTAATATTCTGCATTATGTCTTTGTGATTTATGCTGAATATTGTTATTATGAGCTTACTGAGCTAGGATCGGAGGGTCCCACTGAGACACATCAACCGAAGGGTCTTATTGAGTTATGGCCTAGAGTGGCTAATGAGCTGTGTGTGGTATTTTGGGGAACTCACAAAGCTTTGTGCTTACCGTGTTATGTGTTATGTGTTTCAGGTACTTCTCAGGATCACGGGAAGGCACCGGCGTGATTGTACACACTTGTTCCCGATTATGTCGAGGATTCTAGGATTTGACATCTGTTGGGGATTTATGTTGACACTTGAGACACTTATGGTTTTATGAAATATAATATATGAGTTTTATGTGTTTTAAATTGAAAATTTTCGTTTGAAAATTTACGGTGTTATAAGTTGGTATTAGAGTCTCGGTTTGAGGGATTTGGATGCACCTTCGGGTGTGTTTGGACTCAAACTGAGGATTTTAGAAGAATTTTCAAAAGAAATAAATTTTCTAAAACGAGAAGGATTTTTAAGAGAAAACATGTTGAAGCGGTGTGTACAATCAGCCAGACCATGAACAGTGATTTCCCAAAATACCCTTACATTCATGTTGTAAGATATTTATGAGATATTTTGTTAAGATTGCATGCTAGAGGGTAGGCTAGGTATTCCATATTCTAGGCTAGAGTTGCCTAATTTGTGATGCCTTAGCCTAGGAGATGTTTTGATCAGTGTTATCTGTTATTTGCTTGAGTATGTGCTGAGTTTTGAGTTGGGATATGATCTAGGAAGAGATACTTAGATGAGATTAAGAGAGGGGTCTAGTGAGAGAGTAGCTTGTGATTCGTGAGCCATAGAGTATTTTTGAATTAGAATCCTAGGAGGAGGACTTGGGGTGACTACAGGTGGGGTGTGGAAGGTAGTATTGGGCCTGTACTACTGAAAGCATCTGGTCTGTGTGCAATCCAAGTAAGAATCCTTGGGATGATAAGGAGCAAGTAGGGATGAGTAGTTAAGTGTGAGTATGATCGAGTGAGTTTATGATGATTTTGTGTTGTGTTTCAGAGACATCATGGTAGGTACACGCCAAACCCTAGAGAGCAGTGGAGTTAGTGACGATGAGATTCGCAGGATAATTCATGACGAGGTGGCCGCAGCCATACGTTAGGCTATTCTAGTGATGTTTGGGTCTATTAAGACCACTTTGATCGAGACGTTTGACAGGCGATATGTTGCACTTTCTGAGGTGGTTGCTGCTGCAGCCACCGCAGCTGTCGCTGCTACCAGGCCACAAGAAGGTGACTTGTTGCTTTACCGGGAGTTCAACAACATGAAGCCATCAGAGTTTGATGGGACATAAGATCTGATTGTTGCGATGAGATGGATCTATGATATCGAGGGTTGTTTCTACACTTGTTCATGCCCAGAGCATTTGAGGGTGCGGTTCGCACTGAACCAGCTTCGCTTGGGAGCGAAGGACCAATGGAAGTTTGTGATGGCCAATTTTACTCCTACAACACATGTTGCGGTGACTTGGGAGAGGTTTGTTGTGATGTCCCGAGGTGAGTATGTTGCCCCGGTGGAGAGGGAACGGTTGGCCCAGGAGCTTCTGTCTCTTAGACAGAAGACATAGTCGGTGACTGTGATTATGCAGATGTTTCACGAGAGGGCGTTGTTTTGCCTTGTGTATGTGGCGACTGAGCAGGCACGCATGAGCCGGTACTTGACCATTCTGAGGAGGGATATTCGGGAATTTGTGGCGAACTCATCTTATCGGGCATTTGCTAAGCTCCAGACAAATGCCAGGAGGAGGGAGATCGAGTTGGAGACTCAGGAAAGGGAGGACGCGGAGTCACAGGGGAGAGACCGGCGGCCAACGCAGTCGCTGATGGGTTTTGGTCATAAGACATCCTATGTGCTCATACAAACCCTAATGCTTGGATCTAGGTTTCTCTATTGTACATGCAAGTATCCAAGACTATAAATCCTAATTCTAGCATATGGGAATCGATATTAATATATAATTAGGTTTAAGATGTTACCTTGATTGTTATGTTGCAATAACAATCCCAAATCTCCTTGTATTGACTGTGGAAGGCTTAGAGTCACAAGTGTCACTCCTCTAATGGCTTACAAACACCAAGAGCAAATGGAGAAGATATAAGAAGAAAGGGGAGGTATAAGAATTCGTCCCTAAGAAGCCTTGGGAAGGTCTGGACGAAATCAAGAGCCAAAGGGGGTTTATATAGGTGTAGAGATAGGGTTTCAGTCCTTATCCTTATCTAGTTGCTTGCTTACCAAGCAACCCATAAGATAAGCCTTGAATCCTTATCATAGTCGAACTCTAAGGTCCTTATCACCTCAAATTCATCCAAACTATCCTTAAGATAATCCTTACCTTATTTTGTAACTATCGCATAATTACAATTCAGCCCCTCTAGTTTAATTAATTACATTTGACCACAAAATTAATTCTTAATTAATTATTGACCAATATTAATTAAACAAATATGATTTCTCCTTTAATATATTATTCTTATAACATATTAATAAATCATAATAACCTCTCTCTCTATTTATTTCTCCAATCAAGTTGCTTTGGTGAAGGCAACCCAAAAGGACCATGCACCATCGGGTCAAGTACATACCAAAATAGTTATGGACTTAGACACTAATCCAACAATCTCCCACTTGGATAAGTCTAATAACTATTATGCGTATGACTTTAGATCCTGATCTGCAATCGTAGCTTTCCAAAGCCGCTGTCAACTCTGATCATATCAGATACGCGTGTCCTTAGATAAGGGATCATATATTCCTCCATTCTAGATATCATATGAGATATGATTTCAAATCATTCTCTTTGTACTATATCTCGATTCCCTATTTATAACGACTGACTAATTGAACAAATCAAATTAGCCCTAGCCCGGCCGAGCATTTACGTTTGTCATCACTAAATCATCGAGGGGCCCAAAGATATCGCTTTTATCCTACTTTGGATAAAAGGAACGGATAAACTTTGATACAATGTTTGCTTGCACTCACTCACCGAATCACACACAACAATATGTTTTATAACACCAAGTTACTAGTGCGTTTACATATTATCAATGTGCAACCGATTCGCAAGATACAACTCACACATCTCGGTTTCAAGAATATAAGATGTTATCGTCTCACCAATCACTCGTGACACAATCCATGGAGTGATCCAAGTGAGCGTGGGTCTAATCCAATGCTCAAATTCATATTCATAAGCACTCATGAACGTTGCAGCAAACATTTTCTTATGTCTAATGCTCTTTAGACAATCCACACACCAATTCACGACAGTCTTCATTCATATCTACTTCCAACATATGAACGACTGTGGCCCGTTAGAATAATTCGATTATTCTTAATAAATTCAATTATTCTGGAAGTCAAAACATGCAAATGTGAAACACAAGAATAATACTAATCCCATATGGCCTCAAACCTTTGAGTATAAATAAAACACCTTTTATTTATCACCATATCGATTACTCATTATTTGTCGTTTCGGGTAATCAACTTCTTACTTGAATTACAACACTTGTCCCATGCTCCTAGCATGCACACAATGTTTACCTATGGTTCTTACTTTGTGAAATAGATCACATAGAACACATTTCCAATCATTCTCATTTCACAACTCCAAATCCTTTTCATAAGTGAAAAAATATCAAATTCTTGCTACTTATAAAATATGTTAGATTCTAACATTTTATGCAATGATCCTTTTGTGATTTCACTGCACCAAAGTCACAAAGACTATTGCCAATGATATTACAAAGTCCTCTATCGGAGATTGTTACAAGACAATTCCTTAGATATGATGTCTCTCACTCAAAGTACATTCCTTTGAACATCCTTTTGCATAAAAGTTTCTAATCTAGACATAGATTTTCAATATTTAATTCCCCATATGGACACGGTTCCATATTTTCCATATGACAACTCATTCTTAATAGAATCTTTTCTATTCATAATAATGTCGATATTGTCCATCCAATACCATGCTTCCAACTACTCACAAGCAACCAATCCTCGTCGAACTTTGGATTGTCCTTTGATAGTTGTTTAATTACTTTAGTCAAAACCGATTCTAGTTCTTTTTCCCTCTAAATGCGCTAGACATTTGGAAAATTTTAGAATGGTCAAACATTAAAGCATTTGCAATCGATCCTATACCCGAAGCGTATGGGACACGACGCATAATGTTTTATTTGCTATGTTCTCAAAATTCGAATTGTGAAGAGGAATGCTGTAATCATAATCGATATTTTAAGAACACACTATGTACCCTTGACTAAATTTATTAACATTTCTCAACCTAAACCTTTAGATTTGAAATGAAGCATAATATTCTCTCCCTTAATTATAGCAAAACAATTATTCCTTCCTTACAACTTTGCAAAGAATGACTCTTGTTTTCTATAATTAATATTGCCAACTTGCAATACGTGCCTTAATAATCATACAATCATAACTTTTATGCTCCCACTATCATGATGATTATTATAAGCATAACACTTATGCTCCCACTAGCTTCGACATGTATTCATAAACATCTTAACTTTCAGAAAAAAAAACCAATGCTTATTGAATTTCTTAAGTTCATGTTTCTAATACTTAGTGCTTTGATAATCTTTTATCAAGGCTTCTTGAACTTATACACCTTTGCCTTAGATAGTTTATATGTGTGTGTAAACAATTGCCAAACCTCACAATTCAAATTATGGAAAGGGATACCGTAACCATAATCGAATTCGAGCATGCAATTTTACGATCACTATCTTCTTAAAATCTTTCTAAGTGAAAGCATTTCCTCACAATCATTTTCACGAAGGAGGAAATCTTATGACACTTAGATTTAAATGGTGTATGTGTTCCTATCCATGTGAATTTGTTAAAACCAAAGTTTACGACAAATTCAAACTCATATAGACCGAACTTTCTTAATCTTGATTTCTTGCCTTATGGTAGCACAGCTGCCCACCATGTCTTCCAAGTAGTTAAGCAGCTCACCCTTTCCTATCAATGTACCTTTCATTGATTAAGGTGCTTTGCCTTTTATGTGTTCAAAGTGAGAACTCATAGAACTCACATGCATAATTAACTCGATTGGATTGGCACGGAAACAACATAATGTCATCATGATAGGTTGTAAAACTCAACTCGTGTGCTAATGATGATCGATAAGGTTCATTTAATTTGTTCCTGAAACCTTTCAAGACTATTAAGACTCCCACTGACTCCTTGACATATAAGACTCTCTTGTCAATAACCATTTCTTGACAAACAGATATTCAAGAGTTAGTGTAGCTTTTATCAAAACACTTCATAAATTGGTCCTAGTTGGTCTTTGTCTTATTCAAGACATCACAACTTTCCACATTTAATGAATGTTATAAACCTTCTTTATACTTACTCAATGTCACAATCTTAACTCTAACACTTGTTTTGGAAGGAAGTATGATTGACTTCTTGATTTAACCATTTCTTCAATTCTTGATTCCTCTTTTTAAACATACAATTGTACTAAGACTCACTTAGAGGATCAATTGAGATATGGTTCTTAATCATTAAGACCTATCATAAAGCATAAAAGGTACTCTCCCTTCTTCTTAGAATGGAGAAACTTTTATCTTTCTGCCTACTTGATTCTTCTTATTCGTTCTGCTATTACACTTAATCTTGTAAGTATAATCATATTTGTTAAACCTTTAGTAAATCATGACGAATATCATTGTTACTCTTATGGTGGACTTGATCAACACGCAACTTTGTGTGCTCGATCTCCTAGTAATTCACTTGACACTTTGTCAATTAGTCTAATTTCCAAATATGAAATTTCTCATTCATCGTGCAACCAAGTTGCATGATTCCAAGTTTCTGTCCAATTGAAACTTGGGCGATGAGAAACTTTCCATATTTGGTAAACTCTTGACTTTCCATAAATAACATAATAAGAACCAAATCCATTATTGCTAATAATAGAAACATTCAAACATCAATTTTTCATATACGCCATTGCAAGGATAAATAAATAATATAAAATCAAAATTTATTTTATTGCGGAAAATTTTTGTCCTTACAATGCAATTCATTGAAAACCTATGCTAATACATCTTTCTTAGCTATCTAATTTTAACTCTAAGTAGTAGCTCAAGAATCTAATCTTCGAGAAATGCGATCGAAATCCATTCCTTCACGGTTAAATTTTGCTCACTTCTTCCCTTAAGCTTCCTTTCTTTTCTTCGATCCTACAATAACATCAATTGCAATCTTATCACATTATGTATTAAGAATCTAGAATAGAAGCTTAAAAGAGTTAGTTAATGGATTTTACCTATATTAGAGCCATACGTTTCGACTCCCCCATCTCTTAGATCTCTTAGGTAAATAGGGCAGCTTCGTCTCCAATGCCCTTTCTCTTGGCAATAAAAGCAAATTGACTCTTTTGGAACATGACATGGAACTACTTCAGACATTGCCTTTCTCTTATGATCAAACTTTTCGATCATAGCATGTCTTTCGTTGCCATTGTCTATATCCATATAGGTCTCGAAGGCAGATTCACCAATCAACTTTGCTTTTCCATTACGCCAAAACATTTCTGATTCAGCAGCAATAAGCATATAGGTGAGATCTATAAGGGTCACGTCGTGGTTCATCATATAGTACTCTCTTACGAACTCACTATATGAGTTAGGAAGTGACTGAAGAACCCAATCAACAGCTATTTCCTCACAGACAACGGATCCCAACATTCTTAACCTATCAATGTGTGACTTCATCCCTAGGACGTGTGCACACACCGACTTTCCTTCTTTATGTTTACTTGCCAAAAGGGCTTGAGTGATCTTGAACTTTTCAAGCCTTTCACCTTGTGGGTTAGGGAGAATAATTTGAGGAGGAGGAGGAAGTGAAGTATGATCTCTTGTTCCTCGATCGAATCGTGGAATATCGTCTTCATGTGGAATGCTTGTTCCACGGGATTTGGGAAAACCATAGTTGTCGAACTTTGACATCTACAATACGGGAGAAAACGAATTCAAGTTAGTTGATTGAATGAGTCCTTAGCAAATCACCCAAATGAGATACTAAGGCTAGGACCCAACACAATATTCTACAACTCGGGAGAGGGATGTCGTAACCCTAATTGCAGAATATTTGAAGGTAAGTGAATGACGATTCACTAATTTCCACCATGAAAAACGAAAAAGAAATTTAAGTTTTAAATCTATGAAAACTCCTAGATCCTATGAGATTCATTGAACATTTCAATGGCATGTTTAAATCTCGATATGCCCCTCTTGTTTGTGACTGGGATGCCGAGGATCACAAAGCGGGTGTGAATAACCATGCAAACTTACATGGTACCCTCACATGTTACAGTCACCTATTCGATGTGCCGGTAAACCACACACGCTCCACCGAACTATGACAAACATTGAGTCACCCTTTGTTACCTTTGCTTAGAACCATTTAGTGTGCCGGTAAACCACACACGCTCCACTAACGTCTTTGCAAGGGCACAAAGTGTAATTTCATGGAATTGCATCAATTCACTTTTTCCTAAGTAACTAAGATTGGGAATTTTATGAAAACATTTAGTTACTTTAATAATTCATTATACTTATTATGGAAGGTTTCGTCCTATCCTACCCGTTCGGCTAACGACCCTCCACTAGTCAAGAGTGCGGTGGGTAAGAATGGATACCCATTCAATCGCCATTTTATAGGGAATTTCCTTAAACACCCCTTATAGACCAGCTTCGTGAATGAGGCCTAGTAACGGTAAGACTGACTTTTACTCATACATATATATATATATATATATATATATATATATATATATATAATGTTAGACTTTTAATGTTATATATAATATAGGGTGTATTTTATACTTTCAAAATACTAGTTGGTCTAATTTAACAATTATACTTTTAATTCAATTAAATTGTAACCTAAACTTTTATGGATTTATTAAACCTCTTTTAATTATACACCTTAACTAATTAATAAAACCATAAGGGTGTGATTTGAACTTTTTCAAAACAATACTAGGGTTTTAGAATTTAACATTCCTAAATTAAACTTTTAATCAACTTTTAAATTCCAAAACTTGAGGGCAAGTTTTGAAACATTTCAAAACATTAGGGTTTAGAATTTAAATATACATCAAAATTAAACTATTAATCAAAATTTAAATTCCAAAACTTGAGGGCAAGTTTTGAAACCTTTTTCAAAACATTAGGGTTTCAACTATTTAAATTTCAAAACAACAAAACTTTTGAGGTCAAATTTAAACTATAAAACCTAAAGGGGAAAATATGAAACTTTTCAAAGCATAAGGATCAAATAACAAATAATCTATATTAACAATTAATCACATAATTATCCATATTTGATTTATTTAATGATTTCTTGCAAAACAATTTATCAATTTAGTCAAAATAATTAATCAATTATCACATAAGGAAACAATTATCTTATTAATTGATAAATATCTTCAATTAGATCAAGAATATAGTCAAATATATCATAAAATCGGATTTATATTGATCTAATATGATAAGGTAACTATCCTAAAGCAAAAACAGCAAGAAATCCCGAGATATACTCCATCTGACGAGTTGACTCGTCGAGTCAAGCTTGGACTCGTCGAGTCTGCATGGACTCGGCGAGTCCAGCCTCCAGAACATCAAAAATCAAATTTTTTGAACATGTAATGCATCAATACAATTGAAACCAGTCTAGGCTCTGATACCACTGATGGGTTTTGGTCATAAGACATCCTATGTGCTTATACAAACCCTAATGCTTGGATCTAGGTTTCTCTATTGTACATGCAAGTATCCAAGACTATAAATCCTAATTCTAGCATATGGGAATCGATATTAATATATAATTAGGTTTAAGATGTTACCTTGATTGTTATGTTGCAATAACAATCCCAAATCTCCTTGTATTGACTTTGGAAGGCTTAGAGTCACAAATGTCACTCCTCTAATGGCTTACAAACACCAAGAGCAAATGGAGAAGATATAAGAAGAGAGGGGAGGTATAAGAATTCGTCCCTAAGAAGCCTTGGGAAGGTCTGGATGAAATCAAGAGCCAAAGGGGGTTTATATAGGTGTAGAGATAGGGTTTCAGTCCTTATCCTTATCTAGTTGCTTGCTTACCAAGCAACCCATAAGATAAGCCTTGAATCCTTATCATAGTCGAATTCTAAGGTCCTTATCACCTCAAATTCATCCAACCTATCCTTAAGATAATCCTTACCTTATTTTGTAACTATCACATAATTACAATTCAGCCCCTCTAGTTTAATTAATTACATTTGACCACAAAATTAATTCTTAATTAATTATTGACCAATATTAATTAAACAAATATGATTTCTCCTTTAATATATTATTCTTATAACATATTAATAAATCATAATAACCTCTCTCTCTATTTATTTCTCCAATCAAGTTGCTTTGGTGAAGGCAACCCAAAAGGACCATGCACCATCGGGTCAAGTACATACCAAAATAGTTATGGACTTAGACACTAATCCAACAGTCGCAACCAGCAGCCAAATGGCTAAGCCAACTGATTCGAGATCAGGAGGCCAGAAGGGCCGCACTTGTGGCAAGTGCGGCGAGAGTCATGAGGGATCTTCCTGGGCGGGGATTTGCTAGAAATATGGCAAGGAGGGGCATATAGCGAAGGATTTCCCCAAGGATTTTGCAGTCTGTTTCCACTGCAATAAGACCAGCCATCGGAAGGCCAAGTGCCCTCAGCTTGTTCAGGGATCAACCTAGGGTTCCACTCCTGCTGCGTTGCGTGCTACTGATTTTCGGCTGGTGAAGGCCGAGGTTCCGAAGGCTCTTGGGAGTGCTTTTCAGCTGAGAGTGGAGGAGGTCCGCGCAGCACCTGATGTCGTGGTTGATACGTATTTCATTATTTATTTATTTATTATGAGATTCCTTTTTTGTGATTATTCTGGGCTATATTTAGGTACATTTCTTGTGAGTTCTGTACCTGCTTTAGTGTTATTTGACTCGGGTGCGAGTCGATCCTTCATGTCTCTAGCCTTTAGTCGTCACACCGGTATCCGACGTGAGGCGTTGAGTCGACCTCTGAGGGTTTCTATAGCAGAAGAGCATGCGGTTTTTGCTACAGAGGTATTCCGAGGATGTGTACTGGAGATTTTTGGTGTCGAGTTTCCGATTGACTTGGTACCGATCACAATGGGTGATGTTTGCGTCATCGTGGGCATGGATTGGTTGAGCCACTTTGGAGCAGTGATCGACTGCGAGCGTCAGTTGGTGACTATACAAGACCCTAGTGGGGGAGTGCTTACAGTGTATGGCGAGGGTACCAGATCTGGGTCAGCTTTCGGCTCTGCCGCCAGGGCAAGGCAGAGTTTACAGCAGGGTTGTATGGGATTCCTAGCGTACGTGATGGATTCACGGACTATGTCAGAGAGGCCAAGTTCTATCTCTGAGGTTCCGATAGTGTGCGAGTTTCCTGATGTTTTTCTCGAGGAGCTGTTGGGTGTGCCTCCCGAGAGGCAAGTGGAGTTTCGGATTGATTTGGTTCCGGGAGCGGCGCCTATCGCCAAAGCACCTTATCGCCTTACGCCGCCAGAGATGCAAGATTTATCCTCACAGCTTCAGGAGCTGATGGGGAAGGGATTTATTCGACCGAGTAGCTCGCTGTTGGGAGCACCAATCCTTTTTTTTCAAGAAAAGGATGGTTTACACCGGATGTGCATTGATTACCGGGAGTTGAACAAGTTGACAATCAAGAATCGTTATCCACTTCCGAGGATCGATGATTTATTCGATTAGCTTTAGGGGGCATCTTGGTTTTCCAAGATTGATTTGAGATCTGGATATCACCAGATGAGAATATGCGAGGAGGATATTCAGAAGGCGACCTTTAGAACTCGTTATGGGCATTACGATTTCGTGGTGATGCCTTTCAGGCTCACCAACGCACCGGTAGCATTCATGGGTCTCATGAACCGGGTGTGCAGGCCTATGTAGGACCAGTTGGTGATCGTGTTCATCGACGGCATCTTAGTGTATTCAAGATCCAGAGAGCAGCATGAGGAGCATCTGTGAGAGGTTCTTGGGGTATTGAGATCGGAGAGGTTGTATGCCAAATTCTCCAAGTGTTATTTCTGGTTACGAGAGGTCTAGTTCCTGGGACATCTCGTTAATTAGAACTAGATTTTGGTCGATCCAGCCAAAATTGAGGCGGTTATGCGATGGGAGGTGCCGAGATCCCTATCTGAGATCAGGAGTTTTCTAGGATTGGCCGGCTACTATCGTAGATTTATCAGGGATTTCTCCAAGATTGCGGTTCTTCTCACCAGGTTGACCCGAAAAGGGCGTTACTTTTGTTTGGAGGCCTGAGCAGCAGGCATCATTCGAGACTCTTCGCCAACGATAATGTGAAGCTCCGGTGTTATCCCTTTTTGAGGGAGTGGAATACTTGGTGGTCTATTGCGATGCGTCCATCTTAGGGATGGGTTCAATGTTGATGCAGAGGGGTCATGTGATAGCTTATGCATCGAGGCAGCTGAAGCCTCATGAGACGAGATATCCCACCCGTGATCTAGAGTTGGGGGCGGTGGTGTTTTCCCTCAAGATTTGGCGCCATTATCTTTATGGTGTTCGGTGTACCATATTCACAGACCACATGACCCTAAAGTATCTCATGGATCAACCCAACCTAAGTATGAGATAGAGGAGGTGGTTGGATGTGGTGAAAGATTATGACTACAAGATCTTGTACCATCCGGGCAAGGCTAATGTGGTGGCTGACGCCTTGAGTCGTAGACCTGATAGTGCTCTGATCCGAGATGTGTGTATGCAGATGACGGTGATGACTCCAGTATTAGATACCATTCGAGAGGCTCAGGTAGAGGCCATGAGACCGGAGAACCGTAAGAGGGAGCGGGTGATTGGGCAGGTATCCGAGTTTCCGACGGAAAGTTGAGGGCTTATGACTTTCCGAGGGCGGATTTGGGTGCCCTATACTGGCAGATTTCGTTGCACTCTGATGGAGGAGGCGCATAGATTGAGATTCTCGATCCACCCAGGAGCCACTAAGATGTACTTGGACCTGAAGAGAGATTATTGGTGGCCCTGTATGAAGAGGGACGTGGCTTGGGTAGTCAAGAGGTGCTTGACCTGTCGTCGGGTTAAGGCCAAGCATCAACATCCTCATGGAAAGTTGTAGCCACTAGAGTGTTGGATTAGGTGTCTAAGTTCATAACTATTTCTGGGATGTACTTGACCCAGTTGGCATGGTCCATTTGGGTTGCATGGCATCATGCATTTGGATAGACCAAAATGAGAGAAATAACACTTAAGGTTTATTAATATATTATAAGTTCTAATATATTAATAATATTATTTAATTAGTATTGATCAAGAATTAATTTGGAACTAATTAAGTGATCAAAAGAAGACTAATTAAATATATGGGTTGATTGTGTAAATCACCCATACTTGTATAGTGGGTTAATGCTCCATGGATTATCAAGTTGGGCTAAAACCCATAGGATGCTCTATGGATGCTCCATGGTGTCTTTGAACCCATGGATCACAAAAAGTTGGCAATTAACATTGATATCACAAGTTACAATGTCAATAATAAAAGTAATATTTATGGGATATCAAGATTAACCGAGAATGCAGAAATAATTGATGAACTTGAAATAAAGAATCTTATTCCACAGGTTTTTTTCAACAATTATATTTAGCTTTTACCACATTGACACAACAATATATGACTCAATAGCAGTTTGTTTTGATCCTATGATGCAGCCAGCTAATTCTTATTCATTCATGATTGGTTCTTTAGATATTGGTTCCCATGAGACCAAAGTTGTCAAGGTTGTAGCTTTTAAATTATAATTTTAAAATATTTTGTTTAATGTATAACAACTAAGTAATTTTTTTTAGGATTCTTTTTCACAGATAGGTGAAAATTTAACACCGTCTGCTAGGGACAACTCAACTGCAACAAGTCCTATAAAGTTGATTTCTACACCAACTTATTTGAAAAGAAACCTTGCTACATGCATAGATCTTGATGAAATGGAGAATTTGTCAATATCTAAGACTGCTCGATTGTCACCACCAGATGAACAACCAACGCCTCTTTTGGTGCCCAAGAAAGAAAAGTAAATGTATTTTACTTTTACTAACAATCTTAGTTCATGGTTAATTTTGTTTCCGCATCATAGACTCCTAAGCCGTTTAGATTTTTAAATATTTTGGTTTTGAAGGGGTTTTGTTTGGGATTTGATGGTTTTTGATATATTAGATTGAAGAATCCTATGGATTATGTTTCTTGTATTATTTTGAATGATTGGTATAAATGTGTTATTAAATTCAGAAGGAAGGTCATCACTTTCTAAATTTCAAATAAAGGGTGATTTGGTCTTTTATTTTGGTGTAGATAAATTCCGGTAATGTTAAAGTTGATTTTATGGTTCTAGGTTCTTTTCACTGGAAAAAGAAAGATAAGAGGAGATGTTTAGAAAGGAATCCAAAAATTAAAAAATATAATAATTTTCAAAAAGGGCATTTCAGTCTTTTTTTGAATTTTGGCATATGTGACAGCTCTCTGGTCAGTTTGGATATTCGATTTTAGTCTGGATAGAAAATTTTCCGTTTTACTAATTTTTTTTCTCATTTTAACATCAAATTACTGTTGGATAAGGTACAAACTATCTTAATAGTGTGTGTGTGTGTGTGTGTGGGGGGGGGGGGTTAGGTGATTTATAGTTTTTAAAAAGAATACATATGTAAACATACATATCTTCTTACAATTTGCAGGGGTAATATGGGAAATCGTGTAATGAATTCGAGACATGCCTTTATCCAGTTGAAGAGCCTTAAAACTAAATTAGGCACTTGAAGAACCTTTTTAGAAACGTTATGCACAAATTCAGAATCAAACTTTAAGGACAATTTGGGAATCCGGATTCCACCACTGGTACTATTGGACTAACATCCTTTTCAGCCATATTGGTTGTTGTAATTTCCAGGCATTATCTGCAACCAAAGGGTAACTTTTCATTTTATTTTCATTTTCTGCATTTAAGTTAGTTAGGGTAATATGGGAAATCATCAAATTACAAAGTATCTTAATAGTGGGAGGGGCATTTTAGGCAATTTATAGTTTTTAAAAAGAATACATATGTAAACATACATATCTTCTTACAATTTTCAGGGGTAATATGGGAAATCATGTAATGAATTCGAGACATGCCTTTATCCAGTAGAAG
The DNA here is from genome assembly GCF_051521515.1 of Lactuca serriola. Taxonomy (NCBI): domain Eukaryota; kingdom Viridiplantae; phylum Streptophyta; class Magnoliopsida; order Asterales; family Asteraceae; genus Lactuca; species Lactuca serriola. The sequence goes on from NC_136411.1 coordinate 287,246,530, forward strand.
AACCTTAAAACTAAATTAGGCACTTAAAGAAACTTTTTAGAAATGTTATGTACAAATTCAGAATCAAATTTTAAGGGCAATTTGGGAATCCGGATTCCACCGCTGGTACTATTGGACTCACATCCTTTTCAGCCATATTGGTTATTGTAATTTCCAAGCATTATCTGCAACCAAAGGGTAATTTTTTCATTTTATTTTCATTTTATGCATTTAAGTTAGTTAGGGTAATATGGGAAATCATCAAATTACAAAGTATCTTAATAGTGGGAGGGGCATTTTAGGTAATTTATAGTTTTTAAAAAAGAATACATATGTAAACATACATATCTTCTTACAATTTTCAGGGGTAATATGAGAAATAATGTAATGAATTCGAGACATGCATTTATCTAGTAGAAGAACCTTAAAACTAAAATAGGCACTTGAAGAACCCTTTTAGAAACGTTATGTACAAATTCAGAATCAAACTTTAAGGTCAATTTGGGAATCCGGATTCCACCACTGGTACTATTCGACTCACATCCTTTTTAGCCATATTGGTTGTTGTAAGTTTAAACTCTAGATTCATATTGGCATTTTAACAAACAATTTTTATGCAATACAAGGAACCAACCTCTCCGTTCCTAGCATTTATTATTGGAATCTGGATTCCACCGTTGGAACACACTGTCAATTTATGGGTTCCTAAAATTTGGGTGATTTCCTCAAAAAGATCACCAATATCTTTGTTTTCTTTTTCATTTTTCATCTTCTTCTGTGTTTTTTCGATTTGGGTTCCCTAGTGTTTCAAAAACTTAAAAATTATAGATTCGTGAAATTTAAGTCCATTGCACGGATATCAATGTTATTTATGTAATTTTTCAATAATATGGCAAAAAATCAATATTGTCTAAAATCATTTGTAGAAAAACAAAATAAAATATCAAACAACATTATAGGACCGAAAACAATAACCCGATGTATGTTCAAGAAATAAATATAAAAACCATCAAATCCAAAACAAAACCCATTCAAAACCAACAAAGTTTTAAATCTACACAGCTTAGGAGTCTATGATGCGAAAACAAAATTAATCATGACTTAAAATTGTTTGTAAAAGTAAAATAGATTTACTTTTCTTTCTTGGGACCAAAGGGGGCGTTGGTTATGTGTTATTTTTCCAACATAAAACACTTAATTTTAAAGAGAAATGGTTATTTATACGGTTATGTCTTATGTGTTATTTTTCTTGGTTCATATAAAAAAGTGACGTTTTTAATGAATAATGTAATATACCTAGAGTTCTAGAACTCGCAAACCGGATGTGAAGTTAATCAATTTTGGCAGCTTCGCCTAAATTTTTAATTCGTGTGTGGCCCTGACAATGTTTTCGAATCCAAATCACAATCTTGACAAAATCGTCAACAAAAACCGGCGACGAAGATACTAACTAAACCGGCGGCCGATTGTAATCGAGAAGTCTGTTACCATATTTCCTTCATCCGCAGCCGCGGTCGCTGATTATGAGCTCCCTCCGCAGCTCCTGATCATTCGATTTGAGTTGACTCACCGACCGGGTTTGGGAGCAAGATCGGTACGGCAGATAGGGCAAAGTAGGTGATTCTCGAGCCAAGCATCGATGCACTCAGCATGAAAAACATGATCGCATTTGGGGATCAACCGGAGAGTTTCTTCGTCTTTGAATACGTTAAGACAAACGACGCATTCCAGTGCTCCTTTTCCGATCTTCAGTTCCTTCACAGCGGAGTAAGCAAAGGTCGGGAACCTCTCAACATTTCTCCCAGCTTGTTTCTTTTGAGGAAGTAGATTTGGATTTTCTTTTACTGGTGTTGAAGATGATGATGCCAAGTTGACATTATTTGCAAAAACGACGTTTCTTTGTTCCTATGAACACCAACAAACAAGTTACGACGCAATTAATTAATGATCCGAAAAATAAACTTCCAAAAACATTGTTTAAAAATAGGAAATTAGTCCTGTTTGCTGTTTCCAGCCTTACTATTTCAATTGATTTTTGAAACGTTTGTTGATTTTAGCCTAGCAATACAGTGCAAAGAGTTATAGAAGATACCTGATATTGGAGTGCAGTTTCAATCTTTTTCACGATCAACTCCATAGATGGACGTTTTTTCTGCTCTCTTTCCAAACATTTAAGCGCGAGTGTTACGAAGGTATCAAAAGAGTTTTCTTCAATTTGTTGCAGTAGATTAACATCGATAATTGTATCCCTGATTTTTTCTTTAGAAGAGTTCTTAACGAATGCAGGTAGGGATCTTCGCATATCATCATAACTATAATCAACACAAAGCCTTGAGCACAAAACTTCAAATAGTACCACTCCGAATGAGTATACATCGGATTCTTTTACGTAAAACGTTGTCTCTAGAAACACAGGATCACAATACCCAAGAGTGCCTTTGGGTTCGGTGATAAGCATAGAGTGTTTTTGATTGGCTGGGCCATATTTGGAAAAGCCAAAATCTGCAATTTTCGCATTCCAATTTTCGTCCAATAAGATGTTGGCGCTTTTGATATCACGATGTAGAACTCTTTGTTGGCCTTCTCTAGGATTGTGAAGGTACTCCAAGCCACGGGCAGCTCCAAGACATATCTTGAGACGTTGAACCCATGTGAACTTGGGGTCACGTAAATGATTGTCGAGGCTTTTCTTCGGTGCATACTCATACACGAGGATTCTTTCCTTACGTTGATAGCAGAAACCGAGGAGTGAGATGATATTGTCATGTTTATATTCCGAAAGCAACATGATCTCTCTCCAAAAATCAGCATCCCCATGATTTGAAGGAGTCAAGCGCTTTACAGCAGCCATGGTTGGACCGTTAGATTGGATGAGTTCTCCCCTATAAACCTTCCCAAATCCACCTTCGGCAAGAAAGTGAGTGTCACCAAAGTTGTTGGTGGCCTGTTGTATGCGTTCAAGTGGAATTTTGAGGTGCTGATATTCACCCATGAAAGAGGACATTGTGATAGTTGACTAAAATTTAGATTCTAATCGGAAGGATTGTAGAAGCTAATGAATGATACAATTTTTTTTCCATGTAACATGACGTTGTATTTAATTATAATGGAACTCCTCCCTTCCCCACGACATTGAAAAAAGGACATTGCATTTTTCAAATCGCCTAGTTATAAAATATAGAATTTATAAAACGTGTTGGTATTTCTTTTTAACAATTTGTTCTTTAAATATAGTATATTGTGGACTTGGCTAACAAAGGACACATGATAGAAATGGAATATAATTCGACGATGGGGTGTTGATCTTTGATTTGAATTATTAAAAGTATAAGATACTTTTATGTGGTAATATTAAAAAGAGGAAATCACCATAATAACTAATCACGTTTTTTTTTCTTTTTTAAATAGTCAAAAAAAGATTTTTTTTTCTAAATATCTACAATTTTTGCAGGTTGCTAAGGCTAAGCGGAGTGGGTTGCCAAATACCATCGTCAAATTTACTAAGCAACTTGGAACACCGCCCCCTAACACTCGCTAAGGGGCTCGCCACTAGAGGTTCGTCACTGTGTTGGCGAGAAGAGAGAGAAGATGAGAAATGAATACGATTGGTCCGTGTGTGGTTTGACCGGATTACTTTTTTTTTTTAACCGGCAATTTTTATTAAAATGCGCCCTAGCAAGATACTAGGGGCAAATAGTACAAAGATAATCTTCAAAGAAGAAAGCATACATTATGTATAGTTTAGGGGTGAGACACACCACTTATTCCAATCCATTTTGTCACCTATTTTTGTTCTATATTTTCTCCACGTAAATACTGTGGCTTTGATGAAATCCATAATTTTCGCCGGTTTCAATATCTCGCCTCGAAAAATTCGATCATTCCTAGCCTTCCACAAGCTCCAGATAGTTCCGTAGAGAATACAAGTAAGAGTCTCTTTCTTCTTTGGACAATGTCCCCAGTTCCTCGCAAACGCTAGCACCTCATTTACTCCAGAGAAATACCCAAGGGGAATTCCACACCAATTAAGCACCATACATAAGGTTTCCTTCGCCATACTGCAGGAGGTTAAAATGTGGTCTGCAGATTCATTTTTGATCTGCACATAGACCGCACATCGGGGAAGTAACAGGGATGTTTCTTCTCTCTAAAGCCTCAGCAGATGGGATCCTCCCCTGTTTGGCGCGCCATACAAAACTTGTCATCTTTTTTGGGACCGAGTTCAGCCACCAAAATTCACCATCACCAACAGGGTGGTGTGCTTTGTCTAGTCTATTCCGTAGCTTTGCCACACAGAATTTCCCATCCATCACATAGTCCGATCTCCAAGTTAAGCCCCCGTCATGCGTATTCAATATCTCCTTTACTTCAATATTCATTTTCCAAAATCTATTCTTAATTTTGTCAATACTTGACCATACCCCACTCCTCTTCGGTTTTGCAAAACAATACCAAGGTCTGTTTGTAGTGTTATGAAACCCGCTTATGATTTGGGCCCATAGAGATTGCGGGCTAGTTTTGAACTTCCACCACCATTTGGCAAGAAGGGCCAAATTTAGATTCCATATAGAACCCACTCTTGCCCCGCCAACCTCCTTTGGGGCTTTTAGTTTGTCCCAAGCAACCCAATGCACAGTCTGCTTTTCGTAATCACACCTCCATAAGAATTGCCTTTGGATTTTTTCAAGTTCTTCTATGATTCCAACAGGGGCAGGAAATAATGAAAGGTAAAATGTTGGAAGTTTCCCAAGAACCGAATTTACCAAAGTCATTCTCCCGCTAAAACTTAATGACTTTGCCTTCCACAAGGATAGTTTGGATCGGAATTTGTCAATAATTGGTTTCCATGCTTTTTTTCTATTCATGTTTTCTCCTACTGGTACTCTAAGGTAGATAAAAGGGAGGGAAGAAGGAGCACATCCTAATGGCCCCGCCCAACGACATACCTCCTCAAAGTCAGCTCCGATACCAAAGACCTTTGACTTGTTAAAGTTCACCTTTAGGCCCGATACAACATGAAAACATCGAAGTATTCTAGCAAGATTGAAGACATTTTTTTGTTGACCAATCACCAATAAATAAGGTGTCATCTGCATAAAATAAATGGGAAAGTGAAATGTTAGTATTTGGAATGGAGATACCATCAAATATTCCTTTTTCCTTAGCTGCTTTCATCATAATGTTAAGGCCTTCCATCGCCATTATAAAAAAGAAAGGAGATAACGGATCTCCTTGTCTAATTCCTTTAGATAGTGGGAATTCCGCCGTTGGGCTGCCATTAACCAGTACCGACGCCCTCGCTGACTTAAGGCATCCGTTTATCCATCTTCTCTATCTTTCGCCAAAGTTCATCTGCTCCATAATCGAGTCAATGTACTCCCAATTTACAGAATCAAACGCCTTGTTAAAATCTGCTTTGAATAGTAATATTTTCCTGTCATTTTTTTTGTCCAAGAACACACCTCGTTTATTACCAAGGGACCTTCTAATATATTTCTCCCTTCCACAAACGCCAATTGAACATCATCGATGCATGTACCAATATGTTTCCTCACCCGGATTGACAATGTTTTGGCAACAATCTTATATAAAGCACCAATGAGACTTATTGGTCTATAATCGTTTAGAGATAGTGGGTCTTTTGTCTTGGCAGCAAGTGAGATAAAAGACGAATTACATCCTATGGAAAAATTACTCCTCAATTCAAATGATCTCACAAAACTCATGATATCATTTTTTAGCAAATCCCAATAAGTTTTAAAGAATTTAAATATGAAGCTATCCGGCCCCGGGGCCTTATCTGATCCACAGCACCATAATGCATTCTTGATTTCCTCAACCGAGAAAGGTAACTCAAGACAGGAACTCGCCTCTTGGGAAAGTTTTTTGAATCTGTTGCTCCGAATTTTTGGTCTATTAAGCCATTTTTCTGTGAATTTTACAGAAAAGTGCTGGAAAACCTCATTTTTTTATAACGTCAGGATTCGTGACCCATTGACCGTTAACCAATAGACCATGAATTTTGTTCCTCCTGTTTTGGTTATTCACAAAAGCATGAAAAAAAGAAGTGTTTTCATCCCCATCAACCACCCATTTTATTTTCGCCTTTTGTTTCAAATCCATTGCCGCCACTCTTTCAAGATCTACTATTCTACTAAGGCATTTGGACTGATTCTCCAGCTCATGAGGTAACAATGCTCTAGATTCCGCTATGGTATCTAACTATGATATCTTGCTCCTGCACTCTGCCAACTCCTAAGTTTCCAAAGCAAACCCGAGTTCCTGCCATTTCGTAATTTCTTTCTTTAAGAACCGAAGTTTGGCAGCTAAGAAAGCATCAGCACACCCATGACCTTTAAACTTCTTCCATGCCTCCACTACAACTTCATGAAAACCCACCCTTGATATCCAAGAGTTTAAAATTTCAAATGGTCTTGGACCAAAGTCCTCACCAGATGTTTTCAATACAATGGGACTATGATCAAATAGTTCTCTAGCGAGGACCGTAACTGAGGGTCTGGGGAAGGAATCCATAAATTTATCACATACTAGAAATCTATCCAGTTTGCTCAGCTTACCACCATCTTCAGGTCTGAAAAAAGTGAACTTATATCCCCCCAGTCTTAAATCGTGAAGAGCACATGAGAGAATAAATTCATTGAAATCAGCAGCAAACACATTGCAAAATTTGGAATTTATCCTCTCCTCATGCCTACGAACAGTGTTAAAGTCCCCATCAAGAACAAAATTCAATTTAATAAGCTTTGCTTTGCAATAAAAATGGCGATTTTGTTGGAAAGAGAAGAAGATAAAGCGTCTCAGTTTTTTCAAAAGAAGAGAAGATAAAGTAGATGAAATATAATATATTTATTGAATGGTCATTGTAGTTTTACTTTATCTATAAACTTAGTCCCTTGAGTTTTAAGATTCTTTTTAAAGTGAAAGCTATGTTTCCTAATGATATCACAATGATACAAATTTATTTATAATAATATAATAATAACTAATTACAAAACAAATAAATAATTAAATTTAGTAATACATTGGTAAAACAAGTTAAATTAGTGATATATCAATATTTTGTAGCATATAGTGTTAATTATCACACATTCAAACTTATTGGGTAAATTACACGAATGGTCCCTATGGTTTGGGCTAATCTGCACACTTAGTCCTTAAAGTTTTTTTTTTTTTTTTTTTTTTTTTTTTTTTTTTTAATTCGGTGCGTCCCTACAGTTTGATTTTGTTTTGTGGTTAGTCCCTACCAGATATAAAATGACATTTATACCCTTTTTGAATTCTTTTTTTAATTATTACCTTATTAAAAGTAATATTCTAATAAAAAAATACATGAGGGTCCTACCCCACCCTCAAGCTTCTCTTATCTCTATGGTTTATGAACTCTACAGTGTATGAATAGACCTTCGTCTTCTTCACTTCTTCAATAACGGAGCTCCGTCACCAAACAACAACCTGTAAATTTCATCACCATCTCCCTGTTCCACTGAAAGCTTCTCTAGTGAACCCTCATCCTCATGTTTTGTTCCATACTCCAAGATCCGTTTCTACAACTTCAACACAAGATCCTGATGGGTTTTGGCCATATGAACATTCCTATGTGCACATGCAAACCCTAATGCTTGGATCTAGGTTTCTCTAATTAAACATGCTTTGAATCCAAGACTTCTAATGACTAATTAGGTATAAGAACAATACAAAATCAGATCTAGAAGTTTACCTTTGAATCTATTGTTTGATCTTGTTGTCTTGGAGCTCTAAAGTCACAATTGTCACTCCTTTAATGGCTTACAAACACCAACTAGCAAGGAGGATGATTTGAGAGAGAGGTTAGGGAAGAAATTCGGCCAGGGTTTTCTTTCTTTTGAAGAGATGCCGATTTCCCTTGCCCTAGGGGTCTATTTATACTTGTAGGCTCCTAGGGTTTCACCCTTAAACCCTAGTTGGATAATCTTTCCTTAAAGCAATCCAAATCCTTACCAAAGATAAGCCTTGGACGAATTTGAGGCTATCCCAAGCCCTAGAATTCGTCCATCCTCTATCCATGGAGGATTTACAGCCCAAAGTGTAACTATCAAACAATTGACAGTTTATACCATCTTATTTAATTAATCTCTTTAAGTCACCAAATTAATACTAATTAATCTATGACTTATATTAATCAAATAACAATATTATTATTCCTTATATTATTCTCATAATATATTAATAATATCTATTTTCTCATAATAAATCATCCTATCAAGTTGCTATGGTGAAGGCAACCCAAAAGGACCATGCACAATCGGGTCAAATACTTGCCTAATATAGTTGCAGCCTTAGACACTATTCCAACAGTCTCCCACTAGGATAAGTCTAGTAACTATATGCACAAGTACAATTCGATTTGCAATAGTAGCTCTCAAAGACGCTGTCAAAATTTGATCTAATCAATCTTGTCCTTAAGATAAGGGATCGTACAGTCCTCTGTTAGATATCATGCTGACAATTCTATGGAATAATTAGTCTAGCATTTAGGTTTCTCGATCTCTGATTTATTTGACATAGAACTTAATCGAACACATCAATTCAGTTCTGACCGGGCCTGACACATAATTCAAATCAAATCATCGAGCGGCTGAGATATCGCTTTTACCTTCTTAGGATAAAAGTTACAAATAAACTTCGACTTATATGCATTTACTTATTCATTAATCAACTATACACAACAATGTGTTTTATAACACAGAGTTACTGATGCGTTTTCGCATTATCAATGTACAATCAATTAACAAATAACAAACCATATATCTAGGTTTTAAGACTATATGATATTATCGTCTTGCGATCACCCTTTTATATCATATTCCATAAGGTGATTCCAGCAAGCGCGGGTTTGTTCCAATGCTCAAAACCAGTTCATAAGCACTCATGAATGTCGCATCAATCTTTTGCTATGTCTAATACCATTTAGACAATCTACGCACCAATTCACGACAATCTTCATTCATATCTACTTCCAACATATGAACGATTGTGGACAATTTGAATAATTCGATTATTCTTAATAAACTCAATTATTCTGGAAGTCAAAACATGCAAAGTGAAACAATAGTTAAACAATTAACATAAGACAGTAACATTACTCATAAATAAAACTCCTTTATTTAATCATCAAATGTTAATTACATTTATCTATTACACGTTTCTAATACTATCTAATCTATGCTAATATCATCCTTCAGCCCAATACACCTAGCATGCTGCAAGTGCTTAACCCTACTCAGTCCCTTCGTAAGCGGATCTGTTGGGTTATCTTCTGATGATATCCTCTTCACTACGAGTTGTCCTTCTTCTACACGATGTCTTATAAAGTGATATTTTCTGTCGATATGTCGAGATCTACCATGATCCCTCGGTTCCTTGGTCAAGGAAACCGCTCCTTCATTATTATAGAAAATCTCCATGGGCTCCTTTATGGCGGGTACAACTCCAAGGTCACCAATGAAGTTCTTCAACCATATCGCCTCCTTCGACACTTCGCTCGCTGCAATGTACTCTGATTCGCACGTTGAATCAGCTACGGTTTCCTGCTTGGAACTTTTCCAAGTCACTGCTCCTCCATTCAGGGTAAAGACCCAGCCCGACTGCGAACGGTAGTTGTCCCTGTCGGTCTGAAAGCTGGCATCACTATACCCTCGCACCTTCAAGTCATCACTCCCCCCGAGGACTAAGAACCATTCATTCGTCCTCCGAAGGTACTTAAGGATATTCTTCACCGCAATCCAATGGGCTCTGCCAGGGTTCCCTTGATATCTACTAACCATGCTCAAAGCAAAGGCTACATCAGGGCGAGTACAAGTCATAGCGTACATGATTGAGCCAACTGCGGAAGCGTATGGTACTCGGCTCATTTATGCTATTTCAGCTTCGGTACTCGGACTTTGAGTCTTACTCAACTTGGCATTACTTTGTATCGGTAATTCTCCTTTCTTCGAGTTTTCCATACTAAAACGTTTTAGTACTTTCTCTAAGTAAGTGTTCTGACTAAGTCCTATTAGTCTCTTACTTCTTTCTCTCACTATCCTTATTCCTAAAATATAGGAAGCCTCTCCGAGGTCCTTCATAGCGAAGCACTTCCCGAGCCAGGACTTAACCTCCTGCAGAGTCGGGATGTCGTTTCCTATGAGTAGTATGTCATCGACATACAAAACGAGAAAGCTAACTATGCTCCCACTGGCTTTGACATATACACATGATTCATCTTCGCTTCGTACAAATCCAAACTCTTTGACTTTCTCATCGAAGCAAAGATTCCATCTGCGAGACACTTGCTTAAGTCCATAAATGGACTTCTCAAGCTTACACACTCTATTCGGATGCTTCGGATCCACAAACCCCTCTGGCTGAGCCATGTAAACATCCTCAGCCAACTTCCCGTTAAGGAAAGCGGTCTTGACATCCATTTGCCAAATCTCATAATCATGAAATGCGGCAATAGCTAGCATCACTCTAATAGATTTTATCTTCGCAACTGGTGAGAAGGTCTCATCATAGTCAACTCCGGGAGTTTGAGTAAAGCCCTTCGCGACCAATCGCGTTTTATATGTGTGTACGTTTCCATCCACGTCGGTCTTCTTCTTGAAGATCCATTTGCACCCAACGGTCTTACGTTCGGGCACATTATCAACCAAATTCTAAACTTGGTTATCATACATGGATTGGATCTGGCTATCCATTGCCTCTTTCCATTTTGCAGACTCCGGACCTGCCATGGCTTCCTTATAGCTATTAGGTTCATCAAGGTTTATTAGTGTACCATCACTAATATACGTGTCCCCTTCGGTAGTAATATGAAATCCATAAAACTGGGGTTGAACTCTAACTCTTTCGGAACGTCTAAGAGGTAAGGACTCGTCAATCGGTTCAACCGGAGTTTCCTCCTCGGGTTGAGTGCCAGCGGTAGAGGTTCCTTCATCTATCGACTCTTGAATCTCTTCAAGCTCGATTTGCCTCCCACTGTCTCCTTGGCCTATGAGTTCTCACTCTCGGAAAACTCCTCTCCTCGCAACAAAGACAACATTGTCCTTCGGTCTATAGAAGAGATATCCATAGGATTTCTGCGGGTATCCGATGAAAATACATTGCTCACTTCGAGGTTCGAGCTTGTCGTGAGTATCTCGTCTTACGAAAGCCTCGCAACCCCAAACCTTGATATGTGCTAACGAGGGAGCTTTCCCTGTCCACATCTCGTGAGGTGTTTTGGCAACCTTTTTAGTAGGGACTCGGTTAAGGATATGGGCGGCAGTCTCTAAGGCATACCCCCAAAAAGAGATTGATAGTGAAGCACGACTCATCATAGAGCGAACCATATCAAATAAGGTTCGATTACGCCTTTCTGCCACACCATTCAACTGCGGTGTCCTAGGAGGCGTCAATTGTGAAACTATTCCACACTCCTTGAGATAATCGTGGAATTCAAGACTTAGGTACTCTCCTCCTCGATCGGATCGAAGCATCTTGATTTTCCTGCCCAATTGATTCTCCACTTCATTCTTGAACTCTTTGAACTTTTCAAAAGTTTTTGACTTTTGCTTGATTAAATAGATATACCCATATCTACTATAGTCATCGGTAAAAGTCATGTAGAAGCGGTTCCCATCCTTCGTGGTTGATCTAAACGGTCCACATACATCGGTATGTATTAGGTCCAATAGACCCTCACCTCTTTCGCAAGAACCAGCGAAGGGTGACTTAGTCATCTTTCCAAGCAAACAAGACTCGCATGTGTCATCTTCCCTAAGGTCGAATGACTCCAACACTCCATCCTTTTGGAGTTTGGCTATGCGTTTCTTGTTGACATGTCCAAGACGACAATGCCACAAGGATGCTTTATCCATACTATTGGAAGAATCTAAGTTCAAAACATCATTTCCTAAGTTATCAACAATCATAACAATTTCATAAATTCCATTACACGGTATTGCTTCAAAATAAAAGACACCATTTAGATAAGCTAAAATAGAACCATTTTCATTATTAAAAGAAAATCTAAAACCTTGTCTAAACAAACCATGAAATGAAATGATGTTTCTAGCCATTTCTGGCGAATAGCAACAATTTTTCAAATCTAAACTTAAACCATTCCTAAGCACTAAAGAATACACTCCAATCTTGGTCACAGGCGACGATCTTCTGTTCCCCATGATTAGATTAATCCTTCCATGCTCCACATCCCTATTTCTTCTTAGTCCCTGCACATTAGAACAAATGTGGTAACCACAACCGGTATCAAGAATCCAAGAAATAGCATGAGATGAATCGTTAGATTTAATTGTCTATATACCTACGAAAGAAGGCTTGATCTTTCCTTCCTTGATGGCTTGCAGGTACTCTGGGCAGCTTCTCTTCCAATGTCCTATCTTGTGGCAGTGGTGGCACTCTGCCTTCTTTGGGTTAAGGCAGGGCTTAGCAGGATCAACTTTTGTCCCACTAGAAGAGGCACCATCTCGAGCTTTAACCTTTCGATAGTTCTTAGACGAAGCCTTCCTCTTCTTTCCCTTTCCTTGTCCAATAGCCAAGATAGGAGTAGCAGGTGGATTGGGAGTTGGTGCAACAGACTTGTCCTTGAAGTTGCTCTCCGCAACCCTCAAGAGACCTTGGAGTTTGCTTAGGGTGACCTCCTATTTGTTTATGTGGTAGGTCATCCTAAATTGATTGTAGCTTGGAGGCAAAGAGTGAAGCACCATGTCGATCGCCAAGTCTTCCCCAAAGTCAACATTCAACTTGCGAAGACGGTCGACATACCTTTGCATCTTTTGCAGGTGCACGGTAAGAGACTCTCCATGACCCATCTTAGCGGAAATCATGTTAGTGAAAATCTCATAACGCTCTTGTCTCGCGTTTTGGTGGTATCTCTCCAATAAGTCTTGATGCATCTCGTACGGGTACATGTCCTCATAGGACTTTTGGAATTCGGAGTTCATAGTGGCTATCATGATGCAATGTACCTTCGTTGCATCTCGCTCGTGAGTTTCAAAAGCGGTCATTTCAGCCGGAGTAGCGATTTCAGGGTTGATTTTCTCGAGCTTCTCATCGAGGACATACTCCTTATCCTCATAGCGAGCATTAGTGCGAATGTATCTTATCCATTCGCTAAAGTTCGTCCCATCGAAGGTGACCTTTTGACAAAGGCTCATCAATGTGAAAGAACTAGCAGCAGCGTTGTTCGCGTTCGACATCTACAATTAGAAAGGACAAAGATAGATTAGAATATGAATCCCTAATTATCACCCAAAATAGAAAAATTAGGGCTAGGATCCAACAACAATATTTACATATTAGAAAAGGGATGCCGTAATCTAACATGCAAACAATTTGAAGGTAAGTGAATGACGATTCACTAATTCTCCACCATGAAAACCTAACTTTAAGTTCTAAATGAATTTGAGAATTCCTAGGTTTAGATGAGATTCATTGAAACATTTCAATGGCATGTTTAAATCTTGATATGCCCCTCTTGTTTGTGACTGGGATACCGAGGATCACAAAGTGGGTGTGAATTACCATGCAAATTCACGTGGTGCCTTCATTGTAACGATCACCTATTCGATGTGCCGGTAAACCACACACGCTCAATCGAACTATGATAAACAATGAATCACCCTTTGCCACCTTTGCTTAGAACCAATTAGTGTGCCGGTAAACCACACACGCTCCACTAACTTCTTAGCAAGGGTGCAAAGTGTAATTTCATGGGATTGCATCAATTCACTTTTCCTAAAGTAACTAAGATTGGGAAATTTTAAAAACATGTAGTTACTTTGTATTTCATATTATACTTTTAATGAGAGGATGAGGTTGCCCTATCCTACCCGTTCGGCTAACGACCCTCCACCGATCAAGCAAGCGGTGGGTGTGAGTGTACACCCATTAAGCGCCATTTTATAGGCCGCAACCTTATACCCACCTTATAGATCGGCTTCGTGAATGAGACCTACTAACAGTAAGACTAGCATTTTAGTTATATATATATATATATATATATATATATATATATATATATATATATATTAATCTTGTAATATTATATTAGTATAGGGTTGTATTTTAAACTTGTAAAATTCTAGGGTTTGAAATTTAAATTTTTCTAAATTAAAACTTTTAATCATAAAACATAAATTTCAAAACTTGAGGACAAGTTTTAAACATTTAAAACATGGAGGATCAAATAACAAATAATCTTAATTAACAATTAATTCCATAATTATCCATATTTGATTTATTTAAGATTTCTTGCATAATAATTTACCAATTTAATCAAAATAATTAATTAATTATCACATAAGGAAATTAAATATTTTATTAATTGATAAACATCTTTAATTAGATCAAGATTATAGTCATATATATCAAAAAATCGGATTAGGGTTGATCTAATATGATAAAGGCAAGTTTCCATAAGATAATTATCAAAAAATCCCGAATCTGGCCCTTCCTAACGCTCGGACTCGCCGAGTGCACCATGGGACTCGCCGAGTCAAGCCAACTCGCCGAGTCCACAATGGGACTCGACGAGTCCATGACTCAGAAACATAAAATTCGATTTTTTCAAGCAAGATTCAAACAAACAAGCAACAATTTAATAGAAACCAATCTAGGCTCTGATACCACTGATGGGTTTTGGCCATATGAACATTCCTATGTGCACATGCAAACCCTAATGCTTGGATCTAGGTTTCTCTAATTAAACATGCTTTGAATCCAAGACTTCTAATGACTAATTAGGTATAAGAACAATACAAAATCAGATCTAGAAGTTTACCTTTGAATCTCTTGTTTGATCTTGTTGTCTTGGAGCTCTAGAGTCACAATTGTCACTCCTTTAATGGCTTACAAACACCAACTAGCAAGGAGGATGATTTGAGAGGGTGGTTAGGGAAGAAATTTGGCCAGGGTTTTCTTTCTTTTGAAGAGATGCCGATTTCCCTTGCCCTAGGGGTCTATTTATACTTGTAGGCTCCTAGGGTTTCACCCTTAAACCCTAGTTGGATAATCTTTCCTTAAAGCAATCCAAATCCTTACCAAAGATAAGCCTTGGACGAATTTGAGGCTATCCCAAGCCCTAGAATTCGTCCATCCTCTATCCATGGAGGATTTACAGCCCAAAGTGTAACTATCAAACAATTGACAGTTTATACCCTCTTATTTAATTAATCTCTTTAAGTCACCAAATTAATACTAATTAATCTATGACTTATATTAATCAAATAACAATATTATTATTCCTTATATTATTCTCATAATATATTAATAATATCTATTCTCTCACAATAAATCATCCTATCAAGTTGCTATGGTGAAGGCAACCCAAAAGGACCATGCACAATCGGGTCAAATACTTGCCTAATATAGTTGCAGCCTTAGACACTATTCCAACAGATCCCTCACACACAAAATGCACCAAGTTGAAACCATAATAGCCCCAAAATGTTGAAGATTCCAGATGCAAAAAATGAAACGCAGTTCAAGATTCACCATCTTCTTTGCTTGAATCACCATATGCAATCAACGATGAAACCCACTACAATCCCAGACCCTTCATCTTCATCCAATGTAACACAACACCAGGGACGATGTTATGATGGATGTTCAATCCACACTCCTGATTAAACAAACCCATGATTTCCAGATAATGTAAAACAATTTCCTTTAAAACTTGTTAAACAAACCCATTGATCTCCCACAAATAAATAATCCCCATAAATCAAAATTGAAGGATAGTGACAACCATGGGAGATTGAGACTGAAAAAGTCAAAATTGAAAGATTGATTGTCGAACTTCTGCTGAACCGGTTGATTAGTCATCATCGAACTCCACTGGAGTTCACTGCATGGATGAGGGAGATGTCTGGGTCGCTGGAGACGAGAACGTCGAGAATGTTATACATCTCTTGGAGATGAACATATTAGCATCACGTGGAAGACAGATAAAACTGGTTCGCCATTGATTTGGACCACTCTTGGGGATGACAAAATTAGGTTCGCAGGGAAGAGAGAGAGATCTAGATCGCCATTGATTTAGACCACTTTTAGACATCTAATCTGACTTTTCTTCAATAACAGGAGAGATAGAGAGGGTGATTGAGCTTCACACCGGAGGTTTATTGAGACTACAATTGTAACGCCCCGATTCTCAGGTATTGCTTAAATAAGATTTATTGGTTTAAGTTCTACTCGACGAGTTGGTTGACCTACTCGTCGAGTAGCAAGGGGGTGAGATCGTGTGTTAAGTGACCTACTCGACGAGTCCATGTTGGGACTCGGCGAGTAGGAGCTGGCAGTGGAAACCCTAAATCCCGGGGTTTGCACCTCTATTTAAAGGAGCCTTAGCCTCCTTTGGCCTCTTTACAGACTTTGAGAGCCCCTTAAAACCCCAATCCATGTGTTTGTGCCTTGGTGTGGTGTTGAAGCTTGGAAAAGAGAATCTTGGAGGAAGAAAGCTAAGAGTGCAAAGGAAATTGAAGCAAGGAAGGAGCGGGAAGCAGGATTTACCTCAGCTATCATCCTTTGGAGGTATCAAAGTGCCATCCTAACTTCCCTTTTTCCCTTTTGTTGAATTTCTAGGGTTTTTATGGATTTTCAAGTTGGTATGATGAGCTATGGGCTAGATTTGAAGTTGTAACTTCAGATCTGGACCCTCCTTGGATTCTAGAAGCATAAAGTCACAGTCTTGGTTGTGATTAAGGTCCCTCTTGAGCATGAAGTTCGTTTTTCCCTTATAGCCATGCATGCACGTAAAGTTTGCAACTTTACGTGATAAGCATGCCCTAGAAGCTTGGATCTATGAGTTGGAACCTTTACATGGCTCAAAACAAGTCTGTGTGGAAAAAGGACTGAATGCACTTGGCGAGTCGCAAGGTTGACTGGGCGATTCACATGAAGATGGCCGTGAACTCGGCGAGTCCGATGTAGATCGCCATCAGACTCGACGAGTTGAAGAACAACTCAGCGAGTCGGATGAGTTTTCTCTTGGATCTATATAAGGGTTTATATGTCGAGTTGCAAGGAAGGAACTCGACGGGTGGCCTTAAAGCTTGATCGAGAATCAAAGGAACTCGACGAGTCACTCTGATGACTCAGCGAGTTGGAATGTACTTTAGGGAACTCGACGAGTAGCCGAGGGTACTCGGTGAGTTAAGGTCAACATGGACTGTTGACCTTGACCGGGGACTTTGGATTTGACCAGGGGTTGACTAGTGGGTTGTGGAGTACCTTATAAGGTTAAGGACTTATGAGTATGACGTACTAAGATGATAGGTGGTGGAGCCTGTTTCAAGTGATCCGAGAGTTGGAGTTTACCTTTCGTGTCGACATCTGCGATGTAAGTTATACTATATCGATAGGGTCTACGGCACCAAGGCCGACCCTTTAGTTGTTATTGTTATGGTATGCTACATGTGGTTATGATATGTTAGATCGGTATCCAGATAGGCAGTATGTTGTCATGCTCTTATGATCCGTTAGGATTGATATGTTAGTGACTGGGTTAGGTCGGTGTTTTGGTTATGAGAGATTACTATAATCGATGATCTGTGAGATAGTTATATCTGATATTTGTACATGTATGGGTTGATGTGCTTATTGATCTGATTAGATCGGCGTCTTGGTAATTAGGACAACATTATGTTAGTGACCTGGTTTAGGTCGGTATCCTGGTATATAGGATGATGCTATGTTAGTGACCGATTAGGTCGGTATCCTGGTTAGGATGTTGCTATGCCTTATGATCTGCTAGATCGATTTGTTTGTCTGTGGACTGTTATGTGATTACCTGTTATATGTGCACATGGTTATCTGCTTGTGGTGGGGTTGAGGCAGTCATGCTTTGTGCTGAAGGCCAATATACCCTATGAGCGGACCGGGGAGACTGTAGGCCCACGTGGCGGACCAGTCATGCCGAAGGCGCGGGATAGATTCAGATAGATTGTAGGCCCGGTAGGGCGGCCCAGTCAGGCTGATGGCCCAGTATACATGTTGATTGATTGATTATTATTGATATGGTATTGTCAGTGTGGTATTGGTATTTTGGGGGTAGCTCACTAAGCCCTCGGGCTTACAGTTTTCAGTTTACTGTTTCAGGTACTTCAGGAGGTCATGGAAAGGCGAAGGCGTGACCGTACCGCTCCTCATCCTTATGTTATGATTTTTGGGACACTCTGATGGGAAATGATTTGAAAACATTTGTAAACAATGCTATTTGGTTTTTATTTATGATTTAAAAAGTTTAAATTTGGCGTAAAATTTATGGTTGTTACAAGTTGGTATTAGAGCCTTGGTTTGAGTGAATTGGAGGAACACTCGTGTGAATCCAGTCTCAAATCAAGGAGATTTTTGGAAAATAAGTTTTAAAATGGTTTTCAAAATAATGGATGGAGGATGCAGAGGGTACGATCAGCCGGAGCCTGTAAGTAAACCCCAAAATACCATGCAATTATTTGATATTTTGATATGTTAGATCAGCATGCTAGTGCTAAGCTAGGGATCTTCAGGAATCACATGATAGATTTGCCTAATTGCATGATGCCTATTAGCCTAGGGTTTCTTGTATGTGGAATTGACATCATAGCTATAGATGTTTAGTGTATGCATCGCAGCTGTGCATAATAAAGATCTTATAGCCTGAGAATGTTGATTCGGCCTTCGGGTAGGATTGGATATTCGAAAGTCTATTGGGTCTAGCTTTATGTGCAGCTAGCATGCACTAGCGCTGCAGGGGATGATGGAAGTTTCATGGATGTGTGAGTCGTGATAAGTGGTGAGACTATATGCGAGGTATTTGGTATTCCCCTAGAAATGAGGGTTGAGCGTATTTCCTATGATGATGATATTGTTAGGGCGTTGTGATGATACTTGAGACAAATATGGGTAGGTGTGGAAGGTAGTATGGGCCCGTACTACTGAAAGCACATGACCCATACACGTAGCAAGGAAACCACAACCCCTAGGGTTCTTGGGTTTTAGTCTCCCGACATTACGTTATTTATCTGATAACTTTTATATACATATATTTCAGTATGGTGGTGACGAGACGTGTTTCTTTGGGGTCCGGATCAGGATCAGGATCAGGATCGGGGTCGGGAGACAGAGGGTTGGAGGTGCCGGTAGCACCTGAGCCCGTGGTTCAGATAGGGGCTGAGGAGTTGGATGCCAGGATCCGGGAGATTATGCATGACAAGATTGCTGATGCGTTCCGAGCGCAGCTGCCATAGATTTTTGGGTCGATTAAGACCGCGATGGTTGAGTATTTTGATGAGCGATATGTAGCTCTAGCAGAGATAGCTGCCGCTGCAGCCACTTCGGTTGTAACTGCGGCAGGGGTTGGAGGAGGAGCAGGCAGGGCCTTCCAGTACCGGGACTTCGATAATACGAAGCCCCTAACGTTTGACGGTACACAGGATGTGATTAGGGCTATGAGGTGGTTATCTGATGTGGAGGGTTGTTTCTTCACTTGCTCATGTCGTGCTGACCAAAAGGTCAGGTGTGACCTGAACTTGCTCAGGCTTGGGGCAAAGGACTGGTGGAGGCTGACGACTGGGTCGTATACTGATGATCAGCGGGCTGCTGTTACTTGGGAGCAGTTCAGAGATATGTTCCGCACCCGCTACGTTCCACGTGTTGAGCGGGAGCGGCATGCATAGGAGTTTTTGACGTTGAGACAGGATGGGGAGTCTGTGATGGAGATTACCCGTATGTTCACGGAGAGGGCTATGTTTTTTCCGGAGTTTATTTCAGAGCAATTTCAGATGACTCGTTATCTGAATATGCTCAAGACTGATATTCGACAGTTTGTGTCTACGCAGCGATGTGATACCCTCCTGAATCTTCAGGAAGCCGCGAGGCGGCGTGAGTTGGAGTTAGAGCTGCAACTGAAGGAGCAGCGGCAGGCACCAGCACAGCCTCAGCCGGCGCCTAAACGGTCTAAGACCACCGATACACGACCTTAGGGTCAGCAGAGCTGCACTTGTGGAAAGTGTGGCAGGGTTCATTCGGGAGTTTGTAGAGCAGAAGGTGGGTGCCAAAAATGTGGCAAGGAGGGGCGCTATGCCAGGGACGGCCGTCAGTCCGCCCCTCCCACAGATATGAGGATTTGTTACCATTGTCATCAAGTTGGTCATGTGAAGACCAACTGTCCGCAGCTCGCCGCCAAGTCGGCGCAGGGCTCCACGCCCGCTACTGTGAGGATTGGAGATGGGAGGCCAGTCAAGGTGGAGCCTCCAAAGGCCCAGGGTCGTGCTTTCCAGCTCACGGCCGAGGAGGCCAAGTCAGCACCAGATGTGGTTGTTGGTACGTTTCTATTCTCTGTTTCAGTTATTGTATTTGTGTTATGCTTATTGAGTGTACCTGTCATTAGGTACGTTTTTTGTAAATTCTTTGCACACTTTGGTTTTATTTGACTCGGGGGCGAGTCGGTCGTTTGTATCTCAGTCCTTCTCTAGAGGGTTCAGTGTGCCGATAGATGATCTTGAGTGTCCGTTGCGAGTTTCGATCGCCAACGAGCATGGAGTTTCTGCTTCTTCAGTCTACCGGGGATGCGAGTTAGAGATTTTCGGGGTGTCCTTCCCGATAGATTTGATTCCTATCCCCATGGGGGATGTATGTGTGATTGTAGGGATGGATTGGCTTAGCCGTTTTGGCGCCATGATCGAATGTGAGGGACAGCGGGTGGTGGTTCGAACCCCAAGTGGGGGAGAACTTGTAGTATATGATGAGGGCACTAGGTTGGGATCAGGGTTTTTTTCGGTAGCCAGGGCTCGACAGTATATTCAGCACGGGTGTGCCGGTTATTTGGCGTATGTGGTAGATACACGGGTTAGAGAAGAGCTCACAATATCTGAGATCCCGGTGGTGAGGGAGTTTGCTGATGTGTTTCCGGAGGAGTTACCCGGAGTGCCTCCGGAGAGGCAGGTTGAGTTTAGGATCGACTTAGTGCCAGGTGCGGCCCCTATCGCCAAGGTGCCGTACCGACTGGCACCGCCTGAGATACAGGAGCTATCATCTCAGTTGCAGGAGCTGCTGGGCAAGTAGTTTATTCGTCCGAGTAGTTCACCCTGGGGAGCACCGATCCTTTTCGTCAGGAAGAAGGACGGTTCGCATAGGATGTGCATTGACTATAGGGAGCTGAACAAGTTGACGGTAAAGAACCGTCATCCACTCCTGAGGATAGACGTTCTTTTCGATCAACTGCAGGGTGCATCTTGGTTTTTCAAGATTGATTTGAGATCAGGATATCACCAGTTCAGGGTGAGGGAGGAGGACATGGAGAAGACCGCGTTTTGGACTCGTTATGGTCATTACGAGTTCGTGGTGATGCCGTTTGGGCTCACCAACGCGCCAGCAGTGTTCATGGATCTGATGAACCGAGTCTGCAGACCGATGCTCGATCGATCGGTCATTGTGTTCATAGATGATATCTTGGTGTATTCCAAGACTTGAGAGCAGCATGAGGAATATCTTAGGGAGCTGATAGAGGTTCTCAGGCGAGAACGGTTGTATGCCAAGTTCTCGAAATGCGAGTTTTGGTTACGAGAGGTCCAGTTCCTCGGACATCTCATTAACCAGGAGGGGATTTTGGTCGATCCGACCAAGGTGGAGACGGTAATGCAGTGGGAGATTCCGAAATCTCCTTCAGACATCAGGAGTTTCTTGGGTTTAGCAGGGTATCATCGGAGATTCATTCGTGATTTCTCCAAGATTGTCATACCCTTCACTCGTCTAATGAGGAAGGGGTGGATTTCCGGTGGGGCCCTTAGCATCAGAGGGCATTTGAGACCCTTCGACAGTGTTTATGCGAGGCACCCGTGTTGACACTCCCCGAGGGAGTGGAGGATTTTGTGGTATTATGTGATCCATCCATCACAGGCTTAGGGGCAGTCCTCATGCAGAGAGGACGAGTGGTAGCCTACGCATTGCGGCAGCTGAAGCCGCATGAGACGCCATACCCTATGCACGATCTTGAGCTAGGAGCGATGGTCTTCGCTCTCAAGATTTGGAGGCACTATCTGTACGGGGTCCGTTGTACTATATACACAGATCACAAGAGTTTGAGACACATCATGGATCAGCCGAACCTGAACATGAGGCAACGCAGGTGGCTGCATGTGGTCAAGGACTATGATTTCGAGATCCTTTACCATCCTGGTAAAGCGAATGTGGTTGTGGATGCTCTGAGCCGCAAGTCAGCTGGGTCCTCGACCCCAGCCAGGTGTATGAGGATAACAGTGGATTCCCCACTGGTGGGTTTGATCAGAGATGCTCAGATTGAGGCCATGAGGCCAGAGAATTGGAAGTTGGAGTGGATTAAGGGCGAAAGCACCCAGTTTGTTCAGGATAGCCGCAAATTGTTGACCCGTTACGGTCAGGTTTGGGTTCCGATGTCTGGAGGGGTCCGGCAGACGGTGATGGAGGAGGCTCATAAGTCTCGTTTTTCGATTCACCCGGGAGCCACCAAGATGTACCGTGATTTGAGTTCGATTTATTGGTGGCCTGGCATGAAGCGAGATATCGCTTGGTTTGTTGAGAGGTGCTTGACCTGTAGGATGGTCAAGGCCGAGCACCAGAGGCTACATGGTAAGCTGCATCTTCTGGAGATTCCCATGTGGAAATGGGAACGGATCACAATGGATTTCATCACGAAATTGTCGAAGACGGCAGGGGGGTTCGATGCTATATGGGTAATCGTGGATCGACTGACCAAGAGTGCCCATTTCCTAGCCATACGGGAGAGTTCGTCGGCAGAGAAGTTGGCCGACCTGTACGTCAGAGAGATTGTCTCTCGCTATGGGGTTCCAGTTTCTATCGTTTCCGATCGAGATATCAGATTTACTTCCCGTTTTTGGCAGAAGTTCCACGAGGAACTGGGTACGAGAATGCATTTTAGCACGACGTTCCATCCACAGACTGAAGGGCAGAGTGAGCGGACCATTCAGACCCTCGAGGACATGTTGAGGGCATGCATCATTGATTTCGGTGGGAGTTGGGATTCCCACCTACCGCTTGCAGAATTCGCCTACAACAATAGCTATCATTCCAGTATCGGCGCCCCGCCTTTTGAGCTGTTGTATGGGAGGAAGTTCAGGACCCCAGTCTGCTGGGGTGAGGTTGGGAACAGAGTGATGGGTCAGACAGAGGTAGTTCTGCAAACAACTGAGATGATACAACAGATTAGACAACGACTGCAGACTGCTTAGAGCCGGCAGAAAAGTTATGCCGACCGACGCCGATCTAAGCTGGAATTTCAGGTGGGTGACATGGTTCTTCTGAAGGTCTCGCCCTGGAAGGGTGTGATCCGCTTCAGGAAGAGGGGAAAATTGGTTCCCCGTTTCGTTGGGCCGTTCAGGATTGTTGCCACGGTTGGCAGGGTGGCTTATAGGCTAGAGCTTCCGGAGGAGCTTATCCGGATCCACAGCACATTTCATGTTTCGCAATTCCGAAAATGCATTATGGAACAAGAGGCATTTTGGATGAAATTTAGATCAATGAGCGCCTGAACTATGTGGAGAGGCCTGTGGCCATTTTGGAAAGGAAGAAGAAGATTCTGCAGAACAAGGAAATATCTTTAGTAAAGGTACAGTGGGAACATCGGAAGGGATCCGAGTGGACATGGGAGCCGGAGGCAGAGATGCGCGAGCATTACCCGACATTGTTTATTCCAGCGGACTTCGAGGACGAAGTTTAGTTCAAGTGGGGGAGAATTGTAACGCTTGATTCTCAGGTATTGCCTAAATAAGATTTATTGGCTTAAGTTCTACTCGACAAGTCGGTTGACCTACTCGTCGCGTAGCAAGGGGGTGAGATCACATGTTAAGTGACCTACTCGACGAGTCCATGTTGGGACTCGACGAGTAGGAGCTGGCAGTGGAGACCCTAAATCCTGGGGTTTGCACCTCTATTTAAAGGAGCCTTTGCCTCCTTTGGCCTCTTTACAATCTTTGAGAGCCCCTTAAAACCCTAATCCGTGTGTGTGTGCCTTGGTGTGGTGTTGAAGCTTGGAAAAGAGAATCTTGGAGGAAGAAAGCTAAGAGTGCAAAGGAAATTGAAGAAAGGAAGGAGTGGGAAGCAAGATTTACCTCAGCTAGCATCCTTTGGAGGTATCAAAGTGCCATCCTTACTTCCCTTTTTCCCTTTTGTTGAATTTCTAGGGTTTTTATGGATTTTAAAGTTGGTATGATGAGCTATGGGCTAGATCTGAAGTTGTAACTTCTGATCTGGACCCTCCTTGGATTCTAGAAGCATAAAGTCACAGTATTGATTGTGATTAAGGTCCCTCTTGAGCATGAAGTTCCATTAAGAACTTAAAATAGGAATTTGGAGCCTTTATATCTATGCATGCACGTAAAGTTTGCAACTTTACGTGATAAGCATGCCCTAGAAGCTTAGATCTATGAGTTGGAACCGTTGCATGGCTCAAAACAAGTCTGTGTGGAAAAAGGACTGAATGCACTCGACGAGTCGCAAGGTTGACTCGGCGAGTCACATGAAGATGGCTGTGAACTCGACGAGTTGGATGAACAACTCGGTGAGTTTGATGAAGATCGTCGTCAGACTCGACGAGTTGAAGAACAACTCGGCGAGTAGGATGAGTTTTCTCTTGGATCTATATGAGGGTGTATCCGTCGAGTTGCAAGGAAGGAACTTAACGGGTGGCCTTAAAGATTGATCGAGAATCAAAGGAACTCGACGAGTCACTCCGATGACTCGGCGAGTTGGAATGTACTTCAGGGAACTCGACGAGTAGCCGAGGGTACTCGGCGAGTTAAGGTCAACATGGATTGTTGACCTTGCCATAAGGACTTTGGCCTTGACCAGGAGTTGACTAGTGGGTTGTGGAGTACCTTATAAGGTTAAGGACTTATGAGTATGGCGTACTATGATGATAGGTGGTGGAGCTTGTGTCAAGTGATCCGAGAGTTGGAGTTTACCTTTCGTGTCGACATCTGCGAGGTGAGTTATCCTCACTATATCGATAGGGTCTATGGCACCAAGGCCGATCCTTTAGTTGTTATTGTTATGGTATGCTACATGTGGTTATGATATGTTAGATCGGTATCCAGATAGGCAGTATGTTATCATGCTCTTATGATCTGTTAGGATTGGTATGTTAGTGACCTGGTTAGGTCGGTGTTTTGGTTATGAGAGATTAATATAATCGATGATCTGTGAGATAGTTATATCTGATATTTGTACATGTACGGGTTGATGTACTTATTGATCTGATTAGATCGGCGTCTTGGTAATTAGGACAGTATTATGTTAGTGACTTGGTTTAGGTCGGTATCCTGGTATATAGGATGATGCTATGTTAGTGACCGGTTAGGTCGGTATCTTGGTTAGGATGTTGCTATGCCTTATGATCTGCTAGATCGATTTGTTTGTCTATGGACTGTTATGTGATTACCTGTTATATGTGCACATGGTTATCTGCTTGTGGTGGGGTTGAGGCAGTCATGCTTTGTGCTGAAGGCCAATATACGCTATGAGCGGACCAGGGAGACTGTAGGCCCATGTGGCTGACCAGTCATGCCGAAGGCGCGGGATAGATTCAGACAGACTGTAGGCCCGGTAGGGCGATCCAGTCAGGCTGATGGCCCAGTATACATGTTGATTGATTGATTATTACTGATATGGTATTGTCAATGTGGTATTGGTATTTTGGGGGTAGCTCACTAAGCCCTCGGGCTTACAGTTTTCAGTTTACTGTTTCAGGTACTTCAGGAGGTCATGGAAAGGCGAAGGCGTGACCGTACCGCTCCTCATCCTTATGTTATGATTTTTGGGACACTCTGATGGGAAATAATTTGAAAACATTTGTAAACAATGCTATTTGGTTTTTATTTATGATTTAAAAAGTTTAAATTTGGCGTAAAATTTATGGTTGTTACAAGTTGGTATTAGAGCCTTGGTTTGAGTGAATTGGAGGAACACTCGTGTGAATCCAGTCTCAAATCATTGGGACCATTCATGTAATTTACCCAAACTTATTTAGCATTGGTAAAAACATATACCGTTGATTATCAAATATTATATTAATTGTTTCCGGTTTTAAAAGAATAATTTTTTTTAATATTTATGCACAAAAAATATTTCTATATTAAAATAAAGTAATTTAATTAAATTAAAAAAAAAATAGAGTGTTATGAGTGTTAATACTCCCTACCAAATGCAAAGATTAAGTGTTAAATGTTCAAAAAGGATGTGACACTTCAAAATCTGACATGGCAAAAATCTGACGTGGCAATGTGTTAAGAGTGTTACCACTCCCTTTAGCTTAATATTTAGGTGTTTTGAAAGTCTCTCTCTCTCTCTCTCTCTCTCTCTCTCTATATATATATATATATATATATATATATATATATATATATATATATTGATGTGAATTTCTAATGCACTAGTTTTTTATTTATAAGTCCTAATTTATCGCATCTAAACCACACCTTACAGGCAGTGAACCCGACTGAGTATAGTATAGCATTGATAAGCAAGGGTGTCGAACACAAGGGGAACGATGGTGAATTAATTCAGAATATTTAATTATAGGTTACAAAACACACGAAAGGAATAAAGAAATAGTTTAATAAATCTCAAACAAACAATTAATTAACAAATCTCGATAAACTAACAGGAAAACAAATCTCTTCAGGTACTTTGGTTTAGATAAATTACACCTTAAACGTATAGACAATTGCATACACAAGTTCATTTATTCGTGTTCACCGATTCCTAAAATGATTAGATTCACGTTCATTATTACTAATCCTTTATTCGTGCTCACCGATTCCTAAAATGATTAGATTCGCGTTCATTATTACTAATCCTTTAGCAAACAAGTCAATTCAAACAGTGATCAGTTGATTAAACTAACATGTTTCCTAGTGTTCAGTTCGTATCAAGCAAGACTTGTAATAATAGTTAATCAAATTACTAATTCAATTTAACCTCTTGTTGATGGTTTATCACACAAGGCTCAAACATTAACTTACGTATTTATGAGTTAATCCTAGTTTCGCATTCACTATTCCTAGTCATACAATCTTGATGGTCATCAAAATCATAAGAGACATGCAATCAAGCAGATGTTCATACAACTTAACTTGACAATTAACAGCAAATAATTATCATTAACACGTAAGGATCTTTTAACAAGCTTGGCAAGATAAATTAAACATAAACAAACAATCTAATCTAGCAATTAACCTATAAATCAAGGTTCCATTCAATCATAAACACAAAGTAAAAGGTTTTTACACCTAAATCAGAAAGTAAACACCTAACAGTATCACAGTGGGATGCTAAACATGGTCACGTTAACAAACCGCATGATTACTGACACGTATCCCCTCTCTAATCCTTCCGATCTCCGCTCCCGTTAGCTTAACGGCCTTCCGACCTCCTTCTAAACCCTCAAAACGGCTTAACAGAAGTTAATTATCGACTAAATTAGGTTAGAAGTCGAATCCCCCCTCCTGGCTGGCCAATAATCGTTATTTATAACCTTTGGGACTGACTTACGTACGCTGGGCGTAAGTCGGTTTACGCTGGGCGTAGTCCGTGTTTCAGCATTACGCTTGGCGTAACTTGTATCACGCTGGGCGTAATTGCGGTTTTCAGCAATTTTTGTTCTTTTAGCTTCCAAGTCCAATTTCCACTCCAGTCTTTTCTTTTCCGCTCTATCGACAACTAATAGCTGCAAATCATAATTCAAAGCATTATAAGTACCTTTTAGTTCTAAAAGAGAATAATAAAGGCTAAAATATTAAGATATAATGTATAAAAATATATATAAAAATACACATATCAAAATACCCCACACTTAGCATTTTGCTTGCCCCCAAACAAACTTACTTTTATTTTACCAATATCACACTTATACAATCCATTTTAAACTCAACCATTATGTCAAGACCCTAACGCATGCATTTGTGTCTAAAATTTTTTCCTAAGGACCCCCCTAATTCTAAATACTCACAATCCTCATAAACAATCGCCCACTTCTTTTGAACAATGCTCATTTATGCAACCCTCCGAATCCATCCGCAGAAAACTTTCTATCCACAAGGTATTTTTGTAAAGCTACCCAAGCATACATAAACTAGAGAATTACAACTTTTTCACTTTTTGATTTTTGGCATCTTCCACTTTTGAAATTTTTTTCTTAGATCTTCATATTTTGACTTTGATTGCTCAAAAATTCTTCAATTTTTCACTTTTTGGTAATTTCTCTCTCTTTTTTTTACATGTATCTCACTTTTTTTCTTTTCACTCAAAACCTACATGCTTAGGTAGGGGCGCTCTACTTCAACCTTTATTGGTTAAGACATTAGTCTAAATGCAATGACTACATAAGTCTTCCTGGATACATTTCAGGTACAGGCTGCTAAACATATTGCATCCCTCAAAATAAGCGAAGTTGTGTTTTTGTCCCATGATTTCACTAGAATAAGGGAGGCCACAAATGCACTATAACGTGTATTGGCTTAATTAAACATTTGAGCTCACATCGGATCATCCCATACAATATCAGCAAAATTTTAAATTATCACTAGATTTTTCTAAATTAAACTATTATTTCAAGTTTATAAATTTTTAAAATTTTCCTAAATCTAGCAATTTTCAAACTATTATTTCAGTTTTTAATTTACTTTTATCGACCCCCTACCCCACACTTATTTCATACAATGCCCTCATTGTATGCATAAAACTAATTAAGCACATAAAAATGGAGAAAAAAGAACAGACTCCCCTGGGGTAGTTGTGGCGAGATCGAATGGGGCTGCTACAAGTTGCTCCAAACATTGCTGAAAGACTGGAAACTAGAACTGCTGCTTCTGAATTTTCAAGAACGCCGACTTCTAAGATGTGGTGCAAAGATTGCAAATAAATGCAATATGTAGTAACAATGACGTGGGAAAGTGTCAACCACGTTGTCTCGTCGAGAGATGTGAAATCTAAACATGGCCACATTGTGAAAATTATTGGTCACATCGTCATATCAAGAATGGCAGACTCCTCTCGCGATGAAAACTCCCCCATGACATAGGAAAGTGTCAACCATGTCGTGGCAGCCGGGATGATACTTCTACCTCGCATTGGAATAAAACTCTATTGTGTGGGAACAGCTCATCCATACCATAAGAGTTAAAATATAGAAAAAAAATGCCACTCTTCTAAATAATCACTCACGAAATCAATACGCACCCCACACTAATGAAAAATCGTGGGTCTTGACTATAATCTTCGAACTCTCACACGGCTCTCTCTAGCAACAGTCGGACCTAGCTGCTGAACTTACTGCCAGCTTTCTAAGGGCGAAAACTCTGCAAAGATCTAAACATCCCAAGAGCATCAACATGGAAAACAAAAGTACCAAAAATAAAACAACCTAAATTAAACTAATTACATACCAAATAAAAATACTAATACTAAGCAATGCAAAAATAAACTAGAAATAACACAAAAATAAAATAAAAAGGATAAACTAAGTCACTCGTCATCCTCGTCATTGTGCTGCTGTGTCGTAGATGTACCGGCTCCATCTGGTCGTGACTGAAATGGTGGAGGAAAAAGAACCGGGTACTGAAACCATGATGGGCAAAAAATGCAGTCAGCGCATCCCTATACCACTGTTGCTGTCTCTCTACGTGTGCAACGCGCTCACCCAGGCTCTGAACTCCCTTGTCAATGCGGTGAAATCCCTTGTCAATACGCTGAGCCAGGTAACATATATCAATCTCTGGATCAGGTCGCTGTTGCGCTCCTCGAGGAGCAGGTCTACGCCGCTGGGCTCGTCGCGGCTGTGGCTCGACTGCACCCTCCTCGTCGGCCACGTCTTCTGTTCGTACCTGTAAGACACCATCCGTGCCCCGCTCAAGTACACGCATCGACTCCACTAACTGAAGGCTCATCGGCCTCATATCATGAAACACCATCGATCTCGTAATCATGCGCGTCAACAACTAATAGGATCGAGCTAAACGTGTGATAAAATGTCCCCCCGTAAATCGGGTTATCCTCCCGAAGTCCCCTGGCCCTCCTACCCAAATAAGCAGCTAAAGCAACTAGAAGGTTCAGGCGCCTCCCTGGAGTAACAAGCGCCCATAAGAAATACAGGTCTATAGACGACACTCTCTCACTATTCTTATGGTGCGTGAGAGACATGGAAATTAGACGGTGTAACAATCTATATGTGGTGGACCGAATCATCCTCCCC
This sequence comes from Lactuca serriola, assembly GCF_051521515.1. Lineage (NCBI taxonomy): Eukaryota > Viridiplantae > Streptophyta > Magnoliopsida > Asterales > Asteraceae > Lactuca > Lactuca serriola. The sequence continues at coordinate 287,276,771 of NC_136411.1, forward strand.
CGTGTAGTAGATGGTGTGTACACTTCCCTAGTAATCTCTTCCTAGAAAGTGTTCTCATTGTAGTCATCTGGCCGGCCCGTGAGACAATCAACAAGGAATGCCGGGAAGTGGACACTCCTCGTCTCGTCTACTGTAAATATCCCAACTCGAGTGGCAAGCTCAATCGCACTGCACTCCCGATTCACACCATCCAGTCTAAAGGAAAAGGTTATCCTATCATCGGGTGTCTTCCTAGGGTCATAGGAAACTATAGCATAAAACTCCATCAAAAATTCCCGATACATAGGCTCCTGGATCCTGAACAATCTTGCCCAACCCTGACATACGAACAAATGCACGCCACTCACATCCGAGTGGGTGTATTGCAAAAAATCCTGGTTCAACGCAGCAAGTCCAGTCTGGGCCGCCAATTCCCAATCAAATGAAGGTGCTATGTCAATCTCCTTAGTAAGCAGCAGGCTCAAATTTTTCACATATTTGGCCCGGGTTTCATTGTTTAGTGTTTGCGGGAATTGCAGAAAACGATGATCGGTCATGTCCTTGGGTGGGTTGGTTCTTTGATTTATACGAGCCATAATCTGCAAAAACAACACAAAACCAAAACCAAATACCACAGCATTAAACAGAATTATATGAAAAATATGGGTGCTTGTCATGGACTGTACGCTGGGCGTACATCCAGCATACGTTGGGCGTACGTCTAGAGCATCGAATCTGTCTCCTGTTTATTCTAAGGTCATAATACTACATAACACAGGTATATGCGCAGTCCCTGTTCGTTCAAAAATCATAACCCATAACAATGCGCACACACATGGGGGGTCGTACACATGGGGGACGTCTAGAACTGTATGCGTTCGTTCAAATGCCTAAATCGAAGGTTAATACACGAGTTTAAGGAAAAATTAAGTCCCAAGGTTTAGTCAAATGATCGAAATCGACCTTATTAAAACATAAACAAACTCAAATTCTTGTGAAATCAACCCTAATTTAAGAAGTGTATAAACCCTAGATTTCGATTTAGGCTTAATACATCAATTTTCATGAAAATTATCTCAAATCAAAGCAATATGGTATCCGATTAACATACCTTTGTGTCGATTTCTACAAGAAAAGAATGCAGGAGAATATGAAATGAGAACAAAAAGTCAAAGAGGAAAGATATAACCTGTAGACGCTGTACGTTGGGCGTAAAGGTACATTACGCGGGGCGTAACTCCAATTCCCTGACTAGTCTGGTCGTGACCATCCTCTTAGTACGCTAGGCATAAATGTAGTTACGCTGGGCGTAATTTTACTGTATTTATTTCCTTTTCTTTTTTTTCTTTTTCCTTATCCCTTTTTCAAATAATTCATTTAGGGATTTTTTTTTAATAATTAAATTACAGCAACAGGACAACTTCAGACAAGTGACACGTTTTAAAAAAAAAAAGAGACATCATGATCACTTGTCTTTGTCGAGATCAAACAACAATGGTTGATTAAAACCCTTGCACGCAAGAAATTGTTTGTGAAAACAACAACTTTCGGGACCCGTTAGAATATTTCCTTTGTTTTCTTCACACCTTTAACTAAAAGTAGAACAAGAGGTGACCTAACTAGTCAAGAACAGCAAGAGCTCGGTCTTCTACTTAACCACCTCAATACGCCTTGCTATACTACGCCCCATGGAATGAGTTGGACAAATCAACAAAGTAGTAGGCTAAGCAGGTCAAGAATTCCCTAATCGCTTGCATTCTCGAAACCCATGCAAAAGATAAAGTCAATCAATGTGTACAATCCCAAATTCCTGCAATTAACAACAAGAACCTTCCCGACAAGTGAAATGATATCAACGAAAATAAAACTAAAAATAAAAAAAAACTACTAAAAACAAATAACGAGTAATCAAATAAACTATATTAATTAAAAGCCGCTCCCCGGCAACAGCGCAAAAAACTTGATGTGAATTTCTAATGCACTGGTTTTTTATTTATAAGTCCTAATTTATTGCATCTAAACCACACCTTACAGGCAGTTAACCCGATCGATTATAGAATAGTGAACGCGAATCTAATCATTTTAGGAATCGGTCAACATGAATAAATGAACTTGTGTATGCAATTGTCTATGCTTTTAAGGTGTAATTTATCTAAACCAAAGTACCTAAGGAGATTTGTTTTCCTGTTAGTTTATGGAGATTTGTCAATTAATTGTTCGTTTGAGATTTATTAAACTATTTCTTTATTCCTTTCGTGTGTTTTGTAACCTATAATTAAATATTCTGAATTAATTCACCACCGTTCCCCTTGTGTTCGACACCCTTGCTTATCAATGCTATTACTAATCCTTTAGCAAACAAGTCAATTCAAACAGTGATTAATTGATTAAACTAACATGTTTCCTAGTGTTCAGTTCGTATCAAGCAAGACTTGTAATAATAGTTAATCAAATTACTAATTCAATTTAACCTCTTGTTGATGGTTTATCACACAAGGCTCACACATTAACTTACTTATTTACGAGTTAATCCTAGTTTCGCATTCACTATTCCTAGTCATACAATCTTGATGGTCATCAAAATCATAACAGACAAGCAATCAAGCAGATGTTCATACAACTTAACTTGACAATTAACAGAAAATAATTATCATTAACACGTAAGGATCTTTTAACAAGCTTGGCAAGATAAATTAAACATAAACAAACAATCTAATCTAGCAATTAATCTATAAATCAAGGTTCCATTTAATCATAAACACAAAGTAAAAGGTTTTTACACCGAAATCAGAAAGTAAACACCTAACAGTATCACAGTGGAATGCTAAAGATGGTCACATTAACAAACCACATGATTACCGACACGTATCTGCTCTCTAATCCTTCCGATCTCCGCTCCCGTTAGCTTAACGGCCTTGAGGCCGCCTTTTAGACCCTCAAAACGGCTTAACAGAAGTTAATTATCGACTAAATTAGGTTAGAAGTCGAATTCCCTCTCCTGTCTGGCCAATAATTGCTATTTATAACCTTTGGGACCGACTTAAGTACGCTGGGCGTAAGTCGGTTTACGCTGGGTGTAGCAAGAATTGTATCGCGATTGGGAAGTCTGGATAAACACCCTGTACGCTACGTTGGGCGTAACCTTAACTTTGTTGGGCGTAGTCCGTGTTTCAGCATTACACTTGGCGTAACTTGTATTACGCTGGGCGTAATTGCGGTTTTCAGCAATTTTTGTTCTTTTAGCAGCTAAGTCCAATTTCCGCTCCAGTCTTTTATTTTCCGCTCTATCGACAACTAATAGCTGCAAATCATAATTCAAAGCATTATAAGTACCTTTTAGTATTAAAAGAGAATAATAAAGGTTAAAATATTATGATATAATGTATAAAAATATATATAAGAATACACATATCATATATATATATATATATATATATATATATATATATATATATATATGTTCAAATGAAAACCCATAAAAGTTAAGAACCATTTTAATAAATGGCATTTTTGTCAAAAACTCTTTGTATGTTTTTACTATGTAACATTATACCTATCAGACAAAAAAAAAGCTAACTAATATGATACACTCACACTCTCTCATTAAGCTTCATGAACTCAAAGTCTAACACCACTTCTGTCACCTACCTCCACCACCTACCTCCACCACCAACCTCCACCATCGCATTTTCCTACCACCGTCGCTACCAAGTCATCAGATCTATTCAGATCTGGTCGGATTTTCACCGAAAGCCTCCAGATCTACCACCAACGACCATCGTCAGCTCCAGATCTAACCTTTTCCTCCATCGTCGCTCGTAACCACAACCTTTTTTCACCACTGATGATGACCGCCACTAGCCCCTATCATACCAGATATGTGTAGATCTGGTCAGATTTGCATAGATCTAATCAGATCTGAAATTCAGAGCGATTTCATAAAGCTTTTTGTTTTCCGGCGAGCTTCCTCACCTCAGATTGTCTGGAAAAATCACTAGTCGCCATCAAATTCTCGGATCTAACCAAATATGCACTGATTTCTCAGATCTGGTCATGTCTAATATATTTAGTGCATGTTTAGATGCTAATATACTTGTTTTTTTGTTCCAGAACACTCGTTTTTTCTCTGGTAGTTCCATCATATGAGAAATTTCAGTCTCATCCTTACCATATCTGTTTTTTGACCACCTTCCCCTTCTCTGCAACTCACATTTTTCTATTTTTCTCTGATATTTAGTCAAACACCACCTGATTTTAATCAGATCTGATGTCTTTGTCTGTTTTCATGTTAGATAAGGTGTTTGTATGAATGGTATTTCACAATGGCCAATGTTGGTTCCATCACCGCATCAATTCTGGTCTCCAATAATGATGTTTACATAAGAAATTTCTGCAAAAAAAAAAAAAGAAAATGTAACGCCCGTAGATCAGGGCTAGTCAATTTAGAGACAATGAGCGTCAAAAATGACTTTTTGATGGAAAATTATTTAGAAGGAGTAATCTTAACTAAGTTTTAGTATATGTCACAAGGTTTCCATGCATATAAAGAATGTCTAAATTCGAGTTACAACGAAGAAGTTATAACATGTCAAAGTTTCGCGATAGAACCGACACGACACAGCGTGACTTAAATAGTGAATTTACGTTAGAGCAATATTTGGCCTTAGAAATCTAAATGAAAGTCGTAGAATACGTTAAACCGAGAGCGTGCATAAAAAAGAACGTCTAAATCTGACTTCGTATGAGGAAGTTATGATTTTTCGAAGTTTCAACATTAGCAATGTACAGTCTGAAGTTCGAATATGAGATCGAGCGATATTTAGTCGGAACAACATAAATGAAAATTGAAGATCTCATCGATAGTAGTGCAACGGCGGAAAGACAGACGAAAATGGACGACAGATGCAGAAGTTATGAGTTTATAACGTAGTTTTCCTGTCCCGACCTACTAAAAATAATATATTAAAAATATATTAAAAATAAAGTCAAAATCGGCCAACAGAATCTAAACAAGAGTTGTAGAACATAATCTCACCTACGCGTGGATATAAAGAACGTCGAAAACGGAGTTCGTATGCGAAAGTTATGAATTTCTGAAGTTCGGGGCGCAAAACCCCAAAACTGTGAGAGTTCACGACGTGAATACAGTGTTCACGACATGAATACAGTGTTCACGATGTGAACTCAGTATTTATGACTTCTGGAGCCTGACAGATGCAAGTTGCGATGACGCAGCTGATGACTATTGAACTTACGACGTGAATATTTGAGATTCACGACGTGAATCCAGAAAATTGCCCTATAAATAGAATTCAAGGGGCAACCGAGTTTGGTTGCTCAATCTCTTCTCTCCTACTCCCAATACCCTCTCTAAGACCTATCTTTTACCCCCAAAGCCCCGGTATCATCCCGAGACCCGAAGCGATTCCCAAAGCCCGAAGATCCCGAGAAGTGAAATTCCCGAGCTGAAGCTCTGCCTGCGAGAAGCCGGTTTTTGTGAAGATCTTCCATATCTACCGAAGAATACTACTTTTACAAGCCGTAGTGCTGTCTGAGCATCGTCTAATCAAGTGAGTGTGTAGTTAATTTCTTCTAACACATAGATATGAAGTATTTGCTATGAAATACGTGTTATGTGTTTATATATTGTTGTTTACTTGAGATGGATGTTGAATGAATGTTTTATACAGGTTTTTAAATAGTTTTAAATTGTATATGTAATTTATATCTATAAATATTTTGGGTAGAACATGGGTAGATGTAATAGTTGGTGTATGATGAAATAATGTAATAAGAGATAGGTGAGGATATAATGGTGATGATAATTAGGAGATGCTAGATAGGTAATGAATTACGAGTCCATGCGATGTTGTGGCTGCGTATTCATGCGATGATAGTCTAACCTTTATTATGAATTACGAGTTCAGGCGATGTTGTGGCTACATATTCATGCGATGATAGTATAACCCTTATTATGAATTACGAGTCCAGGCGATCTTGTGGTTGCGTATTCATGCGATGATAGTCTAACCCTTATTATCAATTATGAGTCCATGCGATGTTGTGGCTACGTATTCATGCGATGATAGTCTAACCCTTATTATGAATTACGAGTCCAGACGATGTTGTGGCTGCGTATTCATGCGGTGATAGTCTAAACCTTATTATGATTTACGAGTCCAGGCGATATTATGACTGCGTAATCATCCAATGATACCCTAACCCTTACTAGACATATATTGAGGGAGTGATCCCCGAATTAGTATTGTCTATGCGATGTAGGCGATGATCCTTAGGAAAAGTTCTTAGGAACAAACATATAAGGAAATAAGATGTAAGGAGATGAGAGGTAAATATGATATAGGAGATGACCATTAGGATAATATCTTTATGGAAGATTAAACGAAGACAATGGGGATGGGTAATTGGGTTGATTGTTTGATGATTAAATATAATAATTATATTATTGTGGGTTGAAAACCCTATATGCTCACCAGGCTCCCAAGCCTGACCCACTCAGTTTTCTTTGCATTACAGGTAATGACACACGGGTATAAGTTGGTGGACTTGATGAGAGATTTTGGATTATAGATCAGTAGTTATAAATAACTGTTGTAAGGTCTATTTTATATTGTTTATGCTTTTGGTCTGTATCGGAACATGACATCCCGAGATTTTGTTATTTAGTGAAAATACATTTCTTTAAGAAATGCTTTGATAAATTTTATTTTATCATATTTTATTTTGGGAACAAATTCCGCAACTCTTTTAATCAAAGGATTACTCTGATTTTATAAAAATAAGCATAAACAAATCTGTCTTTTCTGGCCGTGAAATTGGGGATGTCACAGTTGGTATCGGAGCATTAGTTTAAGCGAACTAGGAATTTGTAGGATTTCTATACTTAAACTTAGAATGCTAAGCGATGATTGTGAAATGAGTGTCTACCATATTTTAGACACGAGCACTAGTATATTTTAGGAAAGATGCCTAAAATGCTTTTATGTGCTAAATGCTATATGTTTGCCTTATATGCTATTATTTGTTTGGGTCTATGGTCTGTTGCCTACTGGATCTAGAAATTTTATGTGCTTAGGGTTCTAAACGTTTAATTACGATATTAGAGCTGACATGTAATTTTTCGGAGTAATAAGGAGGATTACACGTCTAAACCTTCCTCTATCTATATTCTCGTCTCGATACACCGAACGTTTGCTTTGGTGTATAGAACGTTATAGTGAAGACTCGTAGAGAACTGAGTAAATGAAGGAAATGAAAGGCTTATGATAGTGAGTGACACCTATCAGAAGATATTGTAAGAGTGGTATCTTGCCTTTAGAATATGGCTGATAAAATAACGGAACGTTTAGAGGAGTACGGTACGTCTGAAGTACACCTTCAATTGGTAGGATGATGGAACGATTGGTGTAATTCGTGAAATTGTCCCATCGTCTGGAATTTCCATCACCAACCGAGTTGAAGTAGAATTGATGAGTGAAGATGCGCATGGAAGAAGTCCTAGTAGAGTCTAGGTTAATTTGTATGATTAATTAGACAAATTAGTATGTGTTAAATTGTTTTGTGATATTAGGACTTGGGGACTGCGAGACAATACTTGGGACGAGTATGAGTAGGTGTAAATATTAGTAGAGATCTATACTACTGCAAGCACAGGACTCACACTTGGATCAGGGAAAGTCGCAACGTTACCAAGAAGCTAGTAATTGATTCTGTTTTATTCAAGTATGTCATTACCATTGTTTTGGTAATGACTAGTAAGATGGTTGTTATTCCGACCCTAGTGGTCATATCAAATTGAGTCCAACTACGATGAATTTTCTACGTGGTTCGGAGAACCAAGTTCGATGTAGTATCTAACTGAGGTCAGAAGATTGAAATCAATGTGACCAATAGCATCACGCTCGTTGTTAATGAAGCTTGTAGCTAGAAATGCTATATGGTAAAATGTGATTATATCAGATTAGAATATGAAGGAATGTATATTCCATTCCGGAATTTAACTCTAAGAGATTTGAGTCTAAGCGTTGAATCATACGATGAGAGGTCATTAGAACATGATCCATCGATCTGTTACAATAGATAAAAGAAAGTATTTATCCTAAGAAGAAGAAGGAGTCCTCAATAAGGATTTATTTTGTAACACGAAAGTTACGAATGAAAGTCCAACATAGTACGAAGAGTAGATGCAGGATTGAGCATCAAGGTTATTACTTAGGATGGAGAGATAACGTATGGAGTCAGTATATGAATCCTATTTCATTGATGATTCCGGGACCTAATCATCCTAAGGGGGAGAAAATTGTAATGCCCGTAGATCAAGGCTAGTCAATTTAGACAATGAGCGTCAAAAAAGACTTTTTGATGGAAGATTATTTAGAAGGAGTAATTTTAACTAAGTTTTAGTATATTTCACAAGGTTTCCATGCATATAAAGAATGTCGAAATCCGAGTTATAACATGTCGAAGTTTCGCGATAGAACGGACACGACACTGCGTGAAGTAAATAGTGAATTTACGTTCGAGCGATATTTGGCCTTAGAAATCTAAATGAAAGTCGTAGAATACATTAAACCGAGAGCGTGCATAAAAAAGAACGTCTAAATCTGACTTCGTATGAGAAAGTTATGATTTTTCGAAGTTTCAGCGTTAGCAATGTACAGTCTGAAGTTCGAATATGAGATCGAGCGATATTTAGTCGGAACAACATAAATGAGAATTGAAGATCTCATCGATAGTAGTGCAACGGCGGAAAGACAGATGAAAACGGACGACAGATGAAGAAGTTATGAGTTTATAACGTAGTTTTCCTATCCCGGTCTACTAAAAATAATATATTAAAAATAAATTCAAAATCAGCCAACAGAATCTAAATGAGAGTTGTAGAACATAATCTTACCTACGCGTGGATATAAAGAACGTCGAAAATGGAGTTCGTATGCGAAAGTTATGAATTTCTGAAGTTTGAGGTGTAAAACCCCAAAATCGTCAGAGTTCACGACGTTAATACAGTGTTCACGACGTGAACTCAATATTTATGACTTCTGGAGCCTGACAGACTCAGTACATGGTGTGATACTTAATAAAAATTTGAGTTTCATATTGTTGGAAATACATATACAAATACATGAATAACTCGGAATCGAATTACAAGCTGTAAAAATTTCAATCTCTTATGTGTTCATATGAATGAGACTTTTTTATGCTTTCTAATCTCATTGTTGGGTTTGTATAGCAGCGAACGATGAGTCGATTACATGCTCTACTTTTTCAATATCTTGGAAGTGAATTTTCGTAGAATATGATTAGTATATGGAGAATATTCCAAAGAAAAATGGATTTTAAAAAATAAATCAAATAGGTAGCTTAGCTAAATATGTTATTAACATACCTTATATCTATCAAGAAAGGAGGTAGTTGTGGAACCACCACCACCAATACACTTGAGATTTTTGCAGGTGGTATAAACTAAGATAATCAAGAAGAGGGAACAGAGTGGTGCTTGTGTGGGTAGATGTAGATGTTTTTTGCTTTATCTTCATCTTCTCTGTTTGAAACAACTTCTTCCATACCTTCACAGTATCCTATCTTGACTTCTTTTAGGTTGGAAAGAAGTTTTCCCGTGAGAGGTGAAAACACGTACTTAATGTTTTTACAGTATTTCAAATTTATGGTTGTGAGGTTGTAGAATGGGGATTCTGATGGTTTTCTATGAAAAATTAAGAACTTGTTCCAGTTGCACTTCCATACATGACTCATCCTCTCCATACCCTATATATCCAAATTCTCAAGGTAGGGAAGTATTCCCTGTTCATTATCTTAACTTCTTGGAGTACTCTTGATCTCAAATATCACCTCCACTCCTTTATATTCCACCAACCAAAGATTATGGAGATCATGAAACGAGTGTATGAGATAGGTTGGTAATAAAGTATTCTACACAAATATCCCAACAAGAAATGTAATTAGTAACTTTAATAGTTAAGCTAAAGTTGAATTACCTCAAGCATTTGTAACTGCTCATCCATTCCCAACTCTTTTTCTTAAAAAATTATTTGAGAATGATTATTTTGATTTGAAGTATATTCTTTTCAGGAATATTAGAAAACGATGGAAATAATCAACAATGTTAAGGACATTCTGTATTTTGTCCTTAAAATAATGAAGATTTTGGTATTTGATTATGACTAATATGACATGAAATACTAAAAAAATCACAGAAAGACAATCAAAATCAAAACACTCTTTTTTTAAATATTGTTTGAATAATAAATCTTGAAAAGTTGCAATTGGTTCCTACCCTCCAAACAAAAGTTGGGTATCTATTCAAGAAAATGCATTAAATCATTATATATATATATATATATATATATATATATATATATATATATATATATATATATATATATATATACCTGTTGCCCTTAGCCACTTTCCACCAATCCATATTTTCTCCCAATTTCTCCTTATCTTTCCTAAATTTCTTACTTCAATTCTTCTCAAGCTGCTGGTGCCACCTTATTCTCCAGTCTCACCAACACAATCCAAGTCGATGTTGAATAACACTTCCATGGAACTACATTCTTCCCCTTGAAGCTTATCCAGATGATGCAACAATGGCATGGGATTGCACGGAAGCAAATCTACAAGGTTATCACAATGGAACACATTAACCCTTCTCAAGTTGATGCTGATTTCTTCAATTGTAGCAACACAATCTATGTTAATGTTAAATAACGCTTCAATGGAACCACAATGCCTAACTTTAAGTTCTTCAAGATGACATAACTTTAAGCCCTTTGCTCTAACTTTCCAAAAAGCTTCTTAGGACTTAAAAGGCACATAAAAATCCAAACTTTATGGACATGAATGGACCATGTATTTCCTTCACTTAAACTAGGTCAAATGGCAAGATAATGACATAAATTCATGCATGGCTTCTAAAAGTCTCCCAACTTCTTGATATAGAAGATATAGTGCTCCTGAGATCTTGGTGAGTCATAAATTTGCTAAATTTATTCCACATAACCATTCAAGCCTTAACTTTCTTCTTTCCAAGATCACAAAGTCACCAAAAACGAGCTCAAAAGCTTGCAATGAGGCTAGGGTTTGATCAATATCACTTTGGAAGTGATGGAGGTTGAGTGTGGAGGAAACCCTAGCTATCACATCCGTTAAATAAGGCTCAAGGCCTAAGATCTAGGGTTTTGCACCATGTCGTCACTACGTCGTGGCCAATACATAACCATGTCCTGGAGTCTTAATGAAATGCGTGTTTCATGTAGCAATGTTGCGTCGTGGTGATAACCTCAACTATGTCGTCTCCCCCCAAAAATACATCAAAAATTAAAATATAAAACTCATACTTGGCAACTGGGTGTTACAACTCTCCCCCACTTTGCATCCTTGAAATTCGTTGATGCATATAACTCGACATAATGATCTGTTATCTCATCCTCGGGTTCCCAAGTCCATTCAGAACCCTTTAGGTGCTACCATTGCGCCTTAGCCAATCCCACCACCTTGTTGCACAAGTTCTTCATCTTCCTATCCAAGATAGCAATTGGTCTCTCCATATAGTTTAAGAGCCGATCAACCTGAATATCATCTAACGAGGCCACTACAGAATCATCATAGAAACACTTCCATATTTAAGAGACATGAAATGTACTATGGATCTGACTAATCTCAACAGGTAGATCCAATCAGCAAGCAACCTTTCCTACCCGCCCAACGACCCTGAATGGACCAATAAATCTGGGGCCTAACTCTCCCCTCTTCCAGAGCCGTATGACACCCTTCCAAGGTGACACTTTCAAAAGAATAAAATATCCAACCTGAAACTCAAGATCAGAACAATGTCGGTCGACATAACTATTCTATAAGCTTTGTGTGGTTTTAAGTCTTCCACACACCTGGTGTATTAACTTTGTAGTCTTGAGTACTACCTCAATGCTCCCCATCACTTGATGACCAACCTCACCCCAACAGATCGGGGTCCTACACTTTCTCCCATAAAGCAACTGAAAGTGAAGCATACCAATGCTAGCGTGATAGTTGTTGTTGTAGGAGAACTTAGCTAAAAGAAGGTAAGTATCCCAGATCCTACCAAAATCCAACACACATGCACGAAGCATATCTTAGAAAGTTTGAATGGTCTGTTCACTCTAACCATTAGTCTATGGGTGGTAAGCGGTGTTGAAGAACAGTCGAGTACCCGACTCCTCATGAAACTTCCTCCAGAACCTGGAAGTAAAACGAACATCACAGTTAGAAACAACAATGACCGAAATAGCATGTCGTGCAACTACCTCCTTGATGTAAATATCAAGTAACTTCTTGGGAGATGAACTCTCTTGAATCGGGATGAAGTGGGATCTCTTGGTCAACATGTAGATGATAACCCATATCGAATCAACCTCACATGCCATCCTTGAAAACTTATTGATGAAATCCATAGTGATATCCTCTCATTCCACATGAGGATATCCAACGACTGCATCTTTCTGTGGGGTCTCTGATGTTCAACCTTGACTTTTCGGCAAGTCAAGCACCACTCCACATACCAAGATATCTCCCTCTTGATACAGTTCCACTAGTAGTTCATTCTCAAATCTCTATACATCTTTGTAGCACCCGGATGAACTGAAAACTTTGACTTGTGCACGTTTTCCAACAATGTCTACCGAACCCCACCAGAAACCGGAACCCACACTCTGCCGCACTGAGTTAACAAAGCCCAACTATCTCTTATAAATGTAGAAATCTAGCCCCTGATATTGTTTTTCTTCCAATTTATCTTCCTTTAACCCCTCAATTCGCGCCTCTTTAATCAAATCCAACAGTGGTGAAGTGATAATCATCCTCAAGCATATGTCTCGGATAGGAGCACCAGTTGCCTTGCGACTCAAGGAATTGGACACTAAGTTAGCCTTCCTAGGATGATATAAAATCTCACAATGATAATCCTTCACCACATCTAACCATCTGCATGGCCTCGTGTTCAGTTTTGACTGATCCATCAAATATCTCAAACTCTTATGGTGCGTGTAGATGGTACACCAGACCCCATACAAGTTCTTCCGCCAAATCTTGAGGGCGAAAACCACAACACCCAACTCCACATCATAAGTAGGATAATTCGCCTCATGAGGATTCATAAGTAATGCTCCTAAGCCTATAATCGAGGCATCTCAATAGGTATACGAAGTCATCCAGACCCTCGGGTAGGGTTAATATCGGTGCCTCACATAACTTGTGTCTCATAATCTCAAATGTAGCTTGCTGCACATGCCCTAACCGAAAAGTGATGTTCTTTTTTGTCATCTTCTTCAAAGGGAATGCGATCTTGGAGAAATCCTGGATGAATATGATAGTATACTGCTAACCCAAGGAAATTACGATCTTCTTTGTCAACTTCTTTGTCATCGGTCATTTTCTTAAGTTTATCCATGTTTATTTTCTTATGTTAATCTATAGTTATTTGAACAAGTACATTAGCAAAATCACCCGACTACCGATGACCTCGGAAGTCTTAGTATACTTTCCGTCTTGTTTAACGAGACCCTTCTTAGCTTTATGGGTAGCATGTGAAGCTCCTTATATCCGAGATTCTCTTACATTTTTATTCATGATCTTCATTGCATTGTCGATCAGAAATATGGGAGAATGTTATCAGCATCCATATCTAATATTTACTTGATGGTTATGTTTGGATTTTCGATACATCTAAAGATGGTGATTTTATTTAGTGATTGATGTTGCATGGATTTTTGGTCATCAGTGATCAAAATTTTAGCCTCACTAAATTTTTCCCGAATCCAAATTATTTATTATTTAGACCAACGGTGAGCTTGGATTTTTGAGACTTCTGGAGATGATGATTTCATTTAGTGATGCGTTGTGGTAGTGATTTTCTATAATCACTGATCAAATTTCTGGATTCAATAGATTTGACCCAGATATCAGATTATTTATCATTCGGACTCAATATTGGAAATATTAATATACTTTTTGTCTTGTTTATCGAGAACCTTCTCAGATTTAGAGGGAGCATGCAAAGCTCCTTATATACCAGATTCTCTTACTTGTTTATTCCTAATCTTGATTGCATTCTTGATCAAAAATAGGGGAGAATGTTATAAGCATCCAGATCTGACTTTTACATGTTTTCTATGTTTGGTTTTTTGATACTTCTAAAGATGATGATTTTATTTAGTGATGGATGTAGCATTGACTTTTAGTCATCGCTAATCAAATTTTTGGCCTCACTAAATTTGCCCTGAATCCTGATTATTAATTATTCACACCAGTAGTATGTTTGGATTTTTGAGACTTTTGAATATGATGATCTCATTTAGTGATGTGATGTGGTACTTATTTTTTATAATTACTAGTAAAATTTATGGCTTTACTAGATTTGTCCCGGATATTATATTATTTATCATCCAGACTCGACATAGGATGTTTCATACTTTAAGCAGGTTCTATTGATGATTTTATGGGTGCTTTATGATTTTCTCAGACTTCTTGAAGTCGAAGATATTTAAGCCTTCAACATTGAACCTACTTTTCATATATAATGTATTTTAGCCTGTACACACTGGATTTTTATCCCTCACAATTTCTAAGCCTTTAGGGGAAGACTGTTGGAGCACAAAAATGATCTACAATGTTGAGTGATAGTTAGGTTGTTATATACCCTTTTATTTTCTAGATGGTACTTCTCTCCATATCAATAAAGGGCGAGTAGTCATTTATTTGAGTTCATTAAAATGTAGTCTTTGTCTATTTATATTGAGTAGGGAGGGAAAAATCTCCCACCACTGGAGTTCTTACACTTGTTGTATTGTCATGCTAATCTCTCTCTATTGATAAGCAGATTACTCATCTCCCTTTGTTCATCATTTTCATAACAGTTTAACTTCATGTTCTTACTATTTTACACATCAGCTGATCAAAATGGGTCCAACAATCCACTTATCCCAGACAATATTTAATACGAACGATAGGACTGGCTCCGATGCAGGGATGTGATGTGTTGCTTGTCTAGGTGTGACACGTCGATCGAATTTCCTACCTATAAATAAGAGGGTTAAGCTGTTTATTCTTCACTGTTTGTCAATCTTTCTCTTTTAATCTCTCTCTCAAACTCTCTTCCTATTGATTGGTTATTTTTCTCTCATATATCGTTAGTAAAATGCTTGAAGCATTGGAAGGATTCATTACAAGAAGGAGATTAGTGGAGCTTACGTTCGCAACATTTCGAGTTAAACTTGTACGTTACCCGTTCTTATGCTAAACTGTAACTTGATATAGAGAATATACATTGTCGTTGTTATTAACATCGTTAGTATAAGATTATTCATTAATTTTGGTTATAATTGAGCTAGTTACGAGAGTGGTGCCTAGGATAAAAACGTTGGTCTGGTCGTTAGATTCAGAAAAACTATATGCCAAAATGGTCCTGCCTCCTGACTGTGTTAACTGGCCAATCTTTATTTCATAGCTAATTCGTATTAATAATATTAATGAAGAATATAGTTGCTGCTATGATATGACAGTAAGTAACTAGTATAGTATTATATGTTGATACGTGGTTGTTATGCCTGCCCGTTACTCGATCTACGTAATTGAATAAAGACTAATAAGGTCATCAGTTACACTAACACATTTTATATGTTAGTTGTACATGTATATGTAATGACCACAGACCCAGTTGGGGAAGTGGTTGTATTTGTATATGTAATGACCATGACAGACCCATACGGAGAAGTGGGAAAGTTTTATCAGAGTCTATGACTCATCTAGAAAGATTGGATAAAAGAGTTCATGAACCTTCTAGGAAGATTGAATAAAGAAGCCCAAGACCTACTCGGAAGAAGGTGTGTTGACTTAAAATCAAGTGCTAACTTAATCAAATAAATTGATTGAAATAAGGTGCGTTGAACAATGTGGATTTGGTGTTAGAAACAAGGTGTCCATATCATGGACGAACAAGAACCCTTGAAAATGATTTTCAAGATATGTTATTTATAAGGTATGTTGAATAATATGCAGCTCTATTGGGTTAATATTGTAGTGGTTAACACAATGCCAATGAATATTGCAAGTATTTTGGATCGTTGAACTTGAGAGTAACCAAATTATTGGTACAAAGATATGTTGTTAAATGTGTACATGAAACTGAAGGCAAAGAAAAGACTATGTATGATGTCACATCCCACAATTAGATCAAACTTCAAAATAGTATTATGCTTTGTAAAGAAATTTTTAAAAATCAAAGAATTTCTAATAAATTTTAAATATTTTACTTCGAAAATGTTTCAAGACTAGCAGGGATGTCTAACTAGACATCATGACATAATTAAAACAAAAATATTAATATTTCAAAAAATTAGAATATTATAAAAGTTTATCAAAGATAAATTTGATATTTTGAAATTAGATTGTATAAATATAATTTTTTGATTTATAAGAAAAATATATACGGAATTCTCCTTTATGCACTAAGTTTTCACACATAGTGGTGTACCCGCTAATATAATATGAAATCACCCAAGAACAATTTATTGGTAGCCTCTATAATCCTTGAGATAGTATGTATCTAAAACTCCAACAAAGTGTCCATGAAAATCAGTAGGAATATGGTCGCTTTAGCGCCTTTCTCGTACATCTTCTTCTGACACGTTACAATTCAATTCTCCATCGTCAACTGGACTTTCGAAATCATCGCCTGACACGTTCTGATTCACTTCTCCATCATCAACTTTATCCCCACAATAACCTTCTTGTAATGTTATCTCTTTGTCTGTGGAATTGGTGATCTATAATAAACAAACAAATTATAAATTTATAATCATAAACATATCCCAAAAAAAAAACACTTAACAAAATTAAGGTAAATGTCAGAACCAAGAAACAGTACCTGAGGTGGCCGGTTATAGTCTACAAAAAAAATCAGTGTTATGATACTAATAATCGTGTCAATTTCTTTGAGGGCTTTTTTAAAATTTCTGTTAATTTTCCACCCCAAGGCAAATTTATAGGCATAATTGTGTTCTTGGTTTTTAGCTACAAGGAGATATGTCCTGCGGAGGGCCTCCTCTAAGTCCACCAAAGGTTTTCTTATTGCCGAAACATTGAGATCACGTACTCTTAGCTCAACAAGCAGATTTCCAACAAATTTCACACGTCTGAAAAGATCTTTGCATGCGTCTGAATGCTCCGCAGCTCTGGTATGTGCATCTAGAATCAGTTTTGTTAGAGTAATTGCGTCCATTCCGGCTAAATGTGCCATATCCGTAGTCTTAGCAATTCGTTGCAGCACCTTGGAAGATTCTCTGTGAAAACAGGAATTCATTACATCATATATGAAAGGGGGTTATCCTTAAAATCAAAATCCTAGCTATAAACATAAATCTCTAAAGTACGTTAAACAAAATCAGCAGATTCGCCACTAATTTGAACCTAAAAGAAAAGAAACTCATAAACTTAAATACATGAACCAATAAAGCAAATGTTGCATGTTAATAGTTAATACCTTATATGGAGAGCAGTTCTTATCAAATTCCTAATGAGGGTGTCAAATTTCACAGATGAGTGTATGCTTCGACTCCAAAATCACTTATATTTTCTCAACAATTGCACTTCTGGTATCAAGATTCAACCCAAGAACGTAGATATCCTTCAAGAAACGTATCCAACTGAAAGCGTTAAACACACAGAACGTTAATGTAAGCCAAGAACCACAAATAACAAACAAACTAAATATAAAATCTCTTCAATGACATTGAAGCACAAAACGTTTGATTACTTATACCTAGCACAAAATTTTGACAAAACGATGAAACTTACATGATGAACTAGCAAAGGTTGCTTCAACTCTTAATATATGGCTAATGAACACTAAAACGTAACCCTAATCCAAGTTCTAAATAGGAGAAAAACCCAAAGAAAAATATTTAGAAGAGAGAGAGAGAGAGAGAGAGAGAGAGAGAGAGAGAGAGAGAGAGAGAGAGAGAGAGAGTGAGTGGTAGTTATGACGACCACACTGTGCATTCTTTTCTATATATAGAGTATTTTGGCGTATTGTACAAGACAAATACGCATCTTCAAGTATCCTGAGCGCTGTACAACAAGACAAATACGCTTTTGGTCCTTCTATCTTTAACTGAGCTCAATCAGGTTCTCAATAGTTTCCAAATGCACCTTCAAATATCAAAACAACACAAAGTGTCTATGTGATCTAATATGTTCCCAAACTAGAATTGTAGTATGATGCAAGTTTTAAAGCCATGAAATAATACCAGGTGTCTAATTAGTCACCCTATTTGTTTCCAAAGTAGCAAGACTTTTTTTAAAGCACAAATATTATATGAATTTATTCTAAAATAACAAAAGTCGCCATATTTATTAATTTTTTTTATGTTGAAAAAAAAAACCCAATTCTTATGGATAGTTTACGAAAAAACAATTACATTAAATTCATGTTTGCCAAAAGTCTTACATAAACTATTACATTTCATCCAAAGTACCAATAATTCAAGTTTACTAATAGTAAATCTTATGCGACTTAGTTTTTAGAGAGAAATACAGATAATTACAATTTGTAGTTCATAACAAGAAAAGTCACCTTTAACGGTGATGCGGGCTTTAACGGTGACATCAGGCCGGACACGCTTGGTGTTGTCGCTAAAGCGTGTGTCGTCACTAATATCTTCGACCGACAATTTGTGTGACATTGACGAAGATGAATCGCCGCCCTACGTTATTCAAATATAGTCTGAAATAAATAGTCAAAACTACGAGTTTAGCAAAGGAAACATTATTGTTTGAATAAACTAATATAATTTTAACCCACCAATGATCATTTTGCAAGAACTTAGTAATATTAAAACAACCATATAAGTACCGTTACAAACTTTGAAGACTTTGATTCTCATAGGATATTGAAAGTTGATGAAGTATGGCGTGAAACTCCAAAAGAGATGTTCTCTATAACGTATCCACCAAGCAAGAGTTGAACCACCATTAGATGCTAGTCTTTCACTTGTATTAAGTTGTTCTTAAGCTTTAAGACATATTCCAAAATATGCTTAAAGAGAAACAACACTTAGAACCTTCAATCTAGCATAAAAATACAAGACAAGGCGGAAATGGGAGAGTCATGACGCTTTCGAACTTATGGAAGCAAAAGAACAAGAAGAAGTGAGCAAAAAAAGGTTAACCACTTTCACTTGTCAAGCCCTTCTTATATACCATCCAATGTGTAGTAAAGTCAAGACAATAAAGTGAAAGATTAAGGCTTTCTTACAAGAATGAGAGGAGTAATAAACAATTCAACACTCCAACTAGCAATACCTTTAATCATATTAAGTATTAAACAAGTCAAAAGGCAATCTACTCTCCAAGACTATAAAAATTCGGCCATATGTAGAAAAAAAATACAAAAATCAAATGTTTTTTACTTAACCCATAACTAACTAGTTGAAAGATAACTAAATGGTTGCTCTAAGTGCCCAAAAAGTTGTATACAACATTAATATACATACTATATAATATTAAGCTAGTTTTTGTACTCTTTTATTATTATTTTGTACAAACAATAATTCTGAATATATTGGTAAATACTATTTCAATAAAATAATGATTTTCCAGTTAAATACAAGTGTTAATATATTTGTTAACAATCAATTAGTGGTAACATGCTATAAGGTGTGACCCTATAAGATCATATGTTATTAGCAATATCATTTTATAATAACTCTTGGTAATATAATATTTTTAGCACTCAAATCACCATGTTCATTGTGTTCTTACAGTTTATGTAACATCCCGAAATAAGGTACATTTTATCATTCTTTGAATCTTCATCAAAAGTGTCACATTTAGTCCCTAATAGAAAAAGTTAGCAAAAAAGGGTTGTACGCGGGACGTACATATGAGTACGGTTAGGGTACTCATGCAGCTTGCATGATCGCGGAGAGCCAGCTAGTCCATTAGGTGTACATATGGTACATTGGGTGTACTAGCTCAGGTGTAAAAGCCTTAATTTTAAGGGTTTCACCTATTTAAGGAACATTATGGCTTCATTTCTGGCTATCCTTATCAGCCTCCAACCCTCCCATAAACCCTAATCTCGTGTGAGTGGCTTGTGTGTGTTTTATTGCAAGTTTTAAGTGTTCTTGGCTCTTGTAGTTGAAGAAAGAGCTTAGAGAACAAGAAGAATGTGCTAGCAAGCTTGAAGATCCAGAAACTTCCCACCTGTGTGCATCATTTTCAGGTATAAAGCTTATACCTTGGCAAGTGTTCTTCTAGTTCTCTTTGGTTTAAGATTTACGAGCTAAAAGTCCCCAAGTTTGGACCTTTTTGAGATTCGGACTCTCCAGAGGGTTTAAGTTGTCCTTTCATGCATATTAGGACATTTGAATTTATAAAAATGCTTGCTTGATCTTCCCATTTGGTCGATGCATGAGTAAAGTTGGTTAGAATGGATAAAGTGATGGTTTGAGCCTTTCCTAGCCATGCAATGGCTTAAAGCCCATAACTGTATGGATTAAGAGGTCTTATGTTAGTCAGATATGCAATTGGGTTGGTTGTCTCAAAGGATTAAGACACCAAATTAATGGATTTGGAGACTGATGGAGTACGCCGGGCGTACTCGTGGTGCGCGCAGTGTAGCCAGATCCTCCTTGATGCATGATGACTTAGTTGTATGCCTAGTGTATAGAGTAGTACGCTCAGCGTATGCGCGGAGTGTTGACTTTGACCCTTGGTCAAATTTTAGGGTTTTTGGACCATGGGAAGGGTAAAATGGTCCTTTTGCGCTTAGAAGGTTTTGCTGTGGGATTTGGACTTGCAAGTGAGGTTTGACCTTAATTATTAATCATGGTTAATTATGTTGTTGACTAGGCAGAGTCTAGATCTGGCAGTTTGGGTGCTAGGTTTCTGTTTCGTTAGTATCAGGTGAGTCTCCTCACTTACTCTTACCTGTATGGTAGGATAGTTGTATTTATGATAACCAGCTGGGTCTAGCTGTTATGTTATGTTATGATAATTATATGTGACTGAGGCTGTTGATAGCCAACCAGGGTTGCTGATAACCCATCGGGCGTGCTGTTAGTGTTGGATAAGGTGTTTAAGTCCATAACTATTTTTGGTATATACTTGACCCGATATGGCATGGTCCATTTGGGTTGCATGGCATCATGCACTTGGGTAGACTAAAATAAGAGAAAGGACACTTATGGTTTATTAATATATTATGGGTTATGTTATATTAATAATATTATTTAGTTAGTATTGATAAGGAATTAATTTAGAATTAATTTTGTGATCAAAAGAAGACTAAGTAAACATATGGGCTAATTGTGTAATCATCCATTTCTTTAATAGTGGGCTTGTAGTCCATGGTGTATTGAGTTGGGCTAAAACCCATGAGATGCTCCATGGTAGATTTGAACCCATGGATCCAAGAAATTAAAAGTCATGTCATTTAGGGTTTACATGGTGTAACCCTACTTGTGACACACTATAAAATGGATGTGTTAGCTACAAAAATCGGCCACTAGTGAAAAACAAGAGGGCATAGCCGATTTCTAAGTGTCTTGCATTTCTCTTCAAGTTATTCCAAGTGTACTTGGTGCTGTGTGAAGCCTTTGAGGCATCACATTTGGGGTGCTAGGCTCACAAGGTTCTCAAAGGTATTCCAGCAACAAAAGGTATTTATTAGTTATTAGCTTTCATGTTTAAAAGTTTCCCATGTATGCTAGATAGGTTATGAACCTTGGAAAATCAAATTTTCATGTATCATAGTTAAACATAGATCCAAGGTTTATAGGGTTGCATGTACACCATAGGAGTGTTAGAATGCTCAAAACCCATCAGTGGTATCAGAGCCTAGGCTTGTTTACTTGATACTTGATGCAAACTTGTTTTTCAAAAGCCAAAAACTGCCCAGACAAGAAAACTCGACGAGTTCTGGCCAAAAACTCGCCGAGTTCATGTGTTATTTCCTGAACTCGATGAGTTCCTTGATGAACTCGACGAGTTTGTCATCCAGTGAGCAGGTTTTGGAGCTTTGCTGCTGGAAATGGACTAGAAACATTACCCTAAACTGTTTTGGTGTTATAAAACTTGTTTTAGATGGTGTAATGGTTATGCTAATCCATTTACATTGGCTAATATCAAAATTCCATGTTTATATGTGTTCATATAATTCTTGAAGTTTTGATATGCATGTTCATGTTCTTATGAGTTATTGTTAGATCATAGGAATTATTTTCTAAATTTTTTAATGATTAATTCTTGATCAATTATGTGTTTAATGGGATCCATAACTTGTCCTCAAGTTATGGATAACCAAGAGTCACTTTCTTTTAATGTCCATTTAAAACACATAAGTTACATAAAAATGAAGAGTCTTCACTTTTATGAACTATTAACTCATAAGTTATGAAATGAAGAGTTTTGAATAGTTTCAAAGCTTACCCTCAAGTTTTGGAATTTGTAAAGTTTCATATTTAAGAATACTTTAATTCCAAACCCTTAGAGTTTTAAAAGTTAAAATTCAACCCTTATACTATTATAACATTAATGGTTAATAATTATATATATATGTATAATATCAAGTCGTTTTACCATTAGTAGGCCTCATTCACGAATCTGGTCTATAAGGGGGTATAAGGTTGTTGCCTATAAAATGGCAGCTTAATGGGTGTCCACTCTCACCCACCGCTTCCTTGATCGGTGGAGGGTCGTTAGCTGAATGGGTAGGACAATGAATTTAATTGTCATTAAAAGTATCATGATTATTATAAAGTAACTAAATATTTTATAATTCCCAATCTTAGTTACTTTAGGAAAATGTGAATATGGTGCTAACCCATGAAATTCACACTTTGTACCTTACCAAGTCGTTGGTGGAGCGTGTGTGGTAACCGACACACTAACTTTGACTAGTAAGGATAACAAAGGGTGACTTAATGTTTATCATAGATCGGTGGAGCACGTGTGGGTAACCAGCACATTGATTAGGTGATAATATTAAGGGTACCAAGTGAATTTACATGGTTATTCACACCTTGTTTTGTGATCCTTGGCATCCCAGTCACAAAATTTGAAGGGCACATTCGAGATTGAAACATGCGATTAAAAAGTTCAATGAATCTCAAAAGAACCTAGGAATTTCAAAACCTAATTATTTATTTCGTTTTCATGGTGGAAATTGGTGAATCGTCATTCACCTACCTTCAAATATGTTATGACTTAGATTACGACATCCCTCTTTTAAGTTATAATATGTTGTGTTGGATCCTAGACTTAATATTACATTTGGGTGTTTTATTAAGGAATCTATATGTCTAATCTAAACTTGTTTTCTTCTTTCAGGTGTCTTCCAACAACAATGCTTCAGGCTCTAACCCTACAGGCTCCTTCTCTCTCATGAATCTTTGCGGGAGATTCATCTTAGATGGCACAAACTTTATGGATTGGATCCATAACATCAGGATGGTCACTCGTTATGAGGACAAGGAATATGTCCTCGATAAGGAGCTTAAGGAAATCGTTGAGTCTACTGCTACTCTTGAGGAGATCGCTGAATTCAGGACACATGAGAGAGATGCCACTAAAGTGGCATGCATTATGATGGCCACAATGTCATCCGAGATCCAAAAGTCCTATGAGGACTATTACCCTTTTAAGATGCACCAGGATTTGATGGAAAGGTACCATCAAAGTGCTCGTCAAAAGCGGTATGAAATAATCTCCTCCATGATCACAACCCGAATGAAGGATGGTGAACCCATCACGGGCCACATGCAAAATATGCAAAGGTATGTGGATCATTTGCTGAAACTGAATGTTAACTTCCCTGAGGAGTTGGCAATTGACATCATTTTGAACTACTTACCTTCTTGTTATGACCAATTTATAATTACATACCACATGAACAAGGAGGAAGTTACTCTCAGAAAACTTCAGGGACTTTTGAAGATTGCAGAAAGTGGTCTTAAGGTAAGTCGGTTGTTACTTCTAGTCCTACTCCTACAGCTACCTCTGTTTTGGCTATCAGGCAAGACAAAGGGAAAAATAGGAAGACCCCTTCGAAGGGTACCAAGGGAAAGTCTCTTGAAGGCTCCTCATCTGGAACCAAAAGTGGTTCTATCACTCCTTCTACCAACCCCAAAGAGGCTAAATGCTTCTATTGCCAAAATAAGGGGCACTGGAAGTGAAACTGCCCAAAATACTTGCAAGATGTCAAGAATGGGAGAGTAAAACCATCCCATGTAGGTATATACAATATATTGTCTAATAACTCACCATATTCTAACTCTTGGGTCCTTGATATATGTTGTGGTATTCACATATGTTCTGATTTGCAGGGCGTAAGAAGAAGTGAGGATGTAGAGCATAGGAAGATAAACCTAATCATAGGGAATAGGAAGGCTTCACCTGTTACCAAGATTGGAGTTTATACTTTGTTGCTAAGTAGTGGGTTAAAGTTAGATTTGAATAAATGTGTTTACTCATCTGAAATGGCGAGAAATATTATTTCCTTTCATGCTTTGTACAAACAAGGGTTTACCTTTTCTTTTGATAATGAATATGGTAGTATAAATGCTTTCTTTAATAATGTCCTTTATTTTAAAGCATTACCTTGTGATGGTGTGTATGAAACTGTGTCGGTTGTAGATAACCTAGGAAATAATGTATTGTGTATTGATTCTTCTACTATCTTGGAGAAACCATTATTATGGCATTGTTGTCTTGGTCATGTAAGCAAGAAACACATAGGACAACTCCAAAAGGATGGAGTCTTGGAGTCATTAGACCTAAATTCAAATGATAGTTGTGAGTCTTGTTTTCTTAGAAAAATGACAAAATCACCCTTCACTGGTACTTGTGCAAGGGGTGAGTGTTTGTTGGACCTTATACATACTGATGTATGTGGACCCTTCAAAACCGCCACAAGGGATGTTGATTGCTACTATGTGACTTTTACTGATGATTTTAGTAGATATGGTTATGTATACTTAATCAAGCATAAGTCAGAGACTTTTCAAAAGTTTAAAGAGTTTAAACAGGAACTAGAAAATCAATTGGGCAGGAACATTAAGATGCTTCGATCCGATCGAGGTGGTGAGTATCTTAGTATAGAGTTCCTCGACTATCTTAATGGGTGTGGGATTGTCTCACAATTGACACCTCCCAGGACACCACAGTTGAATGGTGTGGCTGAGAGGCGTAATCGGACCTTGTTGGACATGGTTCGCTCCATGATGAGTCGAGCTTCGCTACCAATCTCTTTTTGGGGGTATGCCTTAGACACTGCCGCCCATATCCTTAATCTAGTCCCTACAAAGAAGGTGACCAAAACACCTCATGAGATATGGACTGGGAAAGTTCCCAATTTGGACCACATCAAGATTTGGGGTTGCAAGACTTTCGTGAGACGCGAGACTCAAGATAAGCTCAAACCTCGAAGTGAGAGGTGTATTTTCATAGGCTACCCACATAAATCTTTTGGTTACCTCTTCTACAAACCCAATGAGAATATGGTCTTTGTGGCAAGAAGAGGGGTCTTTCGAGAGAGAGAGAGAGAGAGAGAGAGAGAGAGAGAGAGAGAGAGAGAGAGAGTTCATAAGCCAAGGAAACAGTGGGAGGCAAATTGACCTTGAAGAAATTCAAGAGTCAAGTGATGAAGGAACCTTAAATCCTAGCAATCAACATGAGGAGGAAACTCCTGTTGATCCGGTTAATGAGTCTGTACCTCTGAGGTGTTCCACGAGGGTTAGGAATGCACATGAGCATTACTATGGTTTCCATATTACTGCGGAAGGTGATACATTTATCAGTGATAGTACACTGGTAAATTTGGATGAACCTAACAGCTTTAAGAAAGCCATGGCAGGCCCGGAGTCTACTAAATGGAAGGAGGCTATGGACAGCGAGATACAGTCCATGTATGACAATCAAGTTTGGAACTTGGTTGAAAATGTACCCGGCCGTAAGACAGTCAGGTGCAAGTGGATCTTCAAGAAGAAGACCGACATGGATGGTAAAGTGCATGCTTATAAGGCGTGACTAGTTGCGAAGGGTTTTACTCAGACTCATGGTATTGATTATGATGAAACCTTCTCACCAGTAGAGAAGATAAAATCTATTAGGGTCATGCTAATGATTTCTGCATTTCATGATTACGAAATATGGAAAATGGATGTCAAAACCGCTTTCATTAATGGAAAGTTGGCTGAGGATGTTTACATGAGTCAGCCAGAGGGTTTTGTCAATGCGGAGTACCCAAATAGAGTATGCAAGCTTGAGAAATCCATTTATGGATTGAAACAAGCATCTCGTAGCTGGAATCTTTGTTTCGATGAAAAGGTCAAATAGTTTGGTTTCTCGAGAAGCAAAGATGAGTCCTGCGTATATGTCAGAGCTAGTGGGAGCATAGTTAGCTTTTTGGTATTGTACGTGGATGACATAATACTCATAGGAAATGACATCCCAACCTTGCGGGAGGTGAAGTCCTGGCTTGGGAAGTGCTTTGCTATGAAGGACCTTGGAGAAGCTGCCTATATCCTAGGGATAAGGATATTAAGAGAAAGGAGTAAAAGACTAATTGGACTTAGTCAGAGTACTTACTTGGATAAGATGCTGAATAGGTTCAGCATGCAGGACTCCAAGAAAGGAGATTTACCGATCCAGAGTAACGCCAAGCTGAGTAAGACTCAGAGTCCGAGTACAAAGGCTGAGATAGCTGAAATGAGTCGAGTATCGTATGATTCCGTTGTAAGCTCGATCATGTATGCTATGACTTGTACTCGTTCTGATGTAGCTTTTGCTTTGAGCATGGTCAGCAGATATCTGGGGAACCCTAGCAAGGCTCACTGGACTGCCGTAAAGAACATTCTCAAGTATCTTCGTAGGACTAAGGATTGGGTGCTTGCCTTTTGTGGGAGTGATGACTTGAGAGTGGTTGAGTATAGTGATGCTAGCTTCCAGACTGATAGGGATAATTTCCGTTGTCAGTCAGGCTGGGTCTTTATCTTGAATGGAGGAGCAATTACTTGGAAAAGTTCCAAGCAGGAGACGATAGCTGATTCAACTTGTGAGTTATAGTACATAGCAGCGAGTGAAGTAGCAAAGGAGGCTATATGGCTAAAGAACTTCGTTGGAGACCTTGGAGTTGTACCAGCTATAAAGGAGCTGATGGAAATTTTCTGTGATAGTGAAAGTGCAGTTGCCTTAGTGAAGGAACCAAGTGATCAAGGGAGATCCAGACACGCCAATAGAAAATACCATTTTATCAAACATCGAATAGAAGAAGGAATCCTCGTGGCAAAGAGGGTATCATCAGATGAGAACCCAGAAGATCCCTTCATGAAGGGACTGACTAGGGTTAAGCATTTACAGCATGCGATGCGCATCAGGCTAAAGGATGATATTAGTCTTATAGATTAGATACGTATTTCTGAAACTTGTAAAATGTAATCGACATTTGATGATGAATAAAAGTTTTTGTTTATTTATGAGTAAAGTGTTGCTATTTTTGTCAATTATTTACTATAGTTTCAGCTTTTCATGTTTTGACTTCCAGAATAATTACTTTACTCAAAATATCCACAGTTGGTCATATGTTGGAAGTAGATATGAATGAAGACTGTCATGAAGTTGGCTTGTAGATGTCTAAGTAGTTAGACATAGCAAGAGTTGCTACGACACGCATGAGTGCTCATTGAGTATTGGATTCAACCCACGCTCACTTGTATCATTTCATGGAATTTATCTTGAGTGATCGTGAGACGGTAATATCATATAAGTCTTCAAAGCTAGAGATATAAGTTGCTGACTATGAGTTGGTTGTACATTGATTGTACGGAAACACATTGGTAACTCGATGTTATAAAATGTGCCTTTGTGTATAATTCAACAAGTAGTAGAACAAGCATATGACTCGAAGTTTATCTATTCCTTCTTGGATTAGAAGCAATATCTGGGCCCCTCGATGATTTTGTTTTGACCTATGTATCGGGCCCGGTCAGAACTAAATTGATGTATTCAATTAAGTTCTATGTCAAACGAATTGGAATCGGGAAACAAACTGCTGGACAATAAGTACGACATTGTTCCAAGTATTTGTCCGACTGATATCATGAGAGCAGAGGATTTTATGATCACGTATATTAAATGGAAAAACATCATTATCTCAGTTCCGAGAGACCTTGAAAGAGCTACGATTGTTAATCAGTTCCTGAAGTCATACTTGCAGTAATAATTATTAGACTTATCCAAGTGGGAGACTGTTGGATAAGGTGTCTAAGTCCATAACTATTTCTTGTATATACTTGACCGGGTATGGCATGGTCCATTTGGTTTGCATGGCATCATGCGCTTGGGTAGACTAAAATGAGAGAAATGACACTTATGGTTTATTAATATATTATAGGTTATGATATATTAATAATATTATTTAGTTAGTATTGATCAAGAATTAATTTAGAATTAATTTTGTGATCAAAAGAAGTCTAATTAAATATATGGGCTAATTGTGTAATCATCCATTTCTTTAATAGTGGGCTTGTAGTCCATGGTGTATTGAGTTGGGCTAAAACCCATGAGATGCTCCATGGTGGATTTGAACCCATGGATCCAAGAAATGAAAATTCATGTCATTTAGGGTTTACATGGTGTAACCCTACTCGTGACACACTATAAAATGGATGTGTTAGCTACCAAAAGTGGCCACTAGTGAAGAACAAGAGGGCATAGCCGATTTCTAAGTGTGTTGCATTTCTCTTTAAGTTATTCCAAGTGTACTTGGTGTTGTGTGAAGCCTTTGAGGCATCATATTTTGGGTGCTAGGCTCACAAGGTTCTCAAAGGTATTCCAACAACAAAAGGTATTTATTTGTTATTAGCTTTCATGTTTAAAAGTTTCCCATGTATGCTAGATAGGTTATGAACCTTGGAAAATCAAAATTGCATGTATCATAGTTAAACATAGATCCAAGGTTTATTGGGTTGACTGTACACCATATGAGTGTTAGAATGCTCAAAACCCATCAGTTAGCTCACTGGGACTACTGATAGTTGTAACACCCGTAGACTCGCGCTTGTCAATAATAACCGTTAAAAATGGTATTTTTTATTATCTAGGATAAATAATCTTAACCAAAGTAATAGTTATGGTCAACAATTGTAACCTATTTGATTTAATAAAGAAGAATTATGTGAATATTATATGTTTCATGATTATTATAATACAATAAAATAGGAAAAATCAGTCGAATCGTCCATAAATATTAAAATTAAGTGCCCAATAAACCAAAATAGTTTTTAGTGCTTTTAACAACATAACATCTAACATTACTTCATATCACTCTTCCGCTTACCTGTTACCTGAGAATACAAGTTATTTTGGAAAAACGTCAACATATGAAATGTTGGTGAGTTCATAAGCAATGTTGTGATAAAATGGTTTGTGTAGTTTGTAAAACCCAGAAAATCCGATATTTTCTGAAAAGACTTTTGTTTATCAAAGTGTGAGATCCATAAGTTGATGCATGAATGATTTCAAAAACACACACACACACACACACACACACACACACATATATATATATATATATATATATATATATATATATATATATATGAAGGGTATTTTGTATTATGGTTATAAGATTTCGACCGTGTAGTATTGAATTCCCCAAAAAACCCGATGTTTTCTGATATTGAAATGTATTCGTGATTACTGATTTTTGTATTGTCTTAACGAATGAATATTGATTAATCCACATTGTATATCGTCCTAATTTTTGTCTACTTTGATTTCTCGTAAGCCTTAGTGAACAAAGAGAAGGGGAGCATTATGTCCCACTACTATCATAAGTACCTTAGGCTGTCGTGGATGCGAGAGACATGATGGTCCAACTCGCACTTGATTATAACGATATTTGGTGTTGAATGTGTATTCGTTTTCCGTTTTGTCGGTAGTCGTGGATCTTGTATTTTGTCTTATGAATTAATTTGTTTAAAAGTAGAATTTGACCTTTTCACTACCTTTATTTTATAAAAATAACACTTTTAGTCCTTTATAAAAAAGAATTTCATTTTTAGTCCTTAAAACATTTTCTTGACACTTTTGTATCATAAACTTGTTGAAAAGACAGTTTTAACCCAAAATTTATTTTGTTAACAGCTTTAGCCCTTCCAGAATGGTATTTCTCGGTTAAAACCCCATTTTTCACAACTTTTACAATTTTGGCCCAAAATCTAAAAAGTTTACATTTTTTATCCTTTTTGGAATTGAAAAGCATTTTTGACCTTTGAAATAGTTTTATTACACTTCTTATCCCCTGTTTTGCAGAATGTTACAATTCAGCCCCTTAAAACTTCAAAATTTCGCAATTATGGGCTTATTGGGCCGAAAAGCCCATATTTAGCCCATTAAGCTAAATTTTTGCATTTCAAGTCCTTTGAAAATTCTAATATTTAGAAAAATGATTATAGAAACTTTTTCGACTCTTTTGACCCTTAAGAAACCGTGAATTGACAGTTTTTAACCCAAGTTTTGTATTTTTGACAATTTAAGCCCAAAAATGGGTTTTATGTTAGAATATGTTCCTCATAACCTTATAAGCTATTTTTCTTGACTTTTTTAGTGTAAAATAACTTAGATTATGTTTGTTTCCTTTCTCATGTCATAGATCTCGAATTAACACCCCTTTTGGTTACATATTTGTCACAAAAACACATAAAATCACACACATACATGCATAAAATCACACATAGCATACACATACACATAGTTCTACACATTTTCTTGTATTCTCCCCCATAAAACATATGAAAACTGAAAAGAGAGGGGTATGAAGCTCACCTTGAGTTGTAGTTTTGTTTTTGAAGAGAGAAAATGAGGAAGTTTCGATCCTAGTAAGCTTCATTGGAGGATCTCGAACTTAGATGCTTCTAAGGTGCAAGATCACAAGTTGGAATAGATTTAGAAGAGATTTTTGATGAAATGAAGTTGCTAGATCATGGATTTAGTATCAACTTACCTTAGATGATGTGTTTCTTGATGAAAATCCTTAGACTTCAAGCCAAATTTTCGAGATTTTTGGATGAAGAGGAGTGGATGATTCTTGAGTGATTTAGAGAGAATTTTGTTGTGAAATGTGTATGTTTGGGAGACTCTCGGCCGAAAGGAAAAAGAAGAGGGAGAAGAAGAGAGAGAAGTGAGGTTACATGGAAATATGAGAGTAGCATGGATGTTTGAAGTATAATACCTAGTTATCCCACAAATAAAAATGATGTGGCAAGCCAAGTCAACCCTTCTTCTTGGGTTTGTAATTTGGGCCGAGAGAGAGGAGAAAAGAGAAGAAATTTTTGGGCTTTTTGCCTTTTATCCCACATTATAGATAATTTAGATGATGCTTGGCCCAATTAAATCAAGGTGTAATTTTTATGACCTAATAGGGCTAAATTAAGTTGGTTGTGACCCATTAAGGCCCAAAATATTATGTTTCATGTATATGGGTCCATTTAGGGTATTTTATTTTATTCTAGGCCCAATATGGTCTAAAGTGTTAAAATAAGTGGGAGTGGGTCCAATTAGAGCCCATTTAAGAGTTCTAAGATCAAAATAGTCATGTTGGAAGCTTATTGGCCCATTAGGCCTAATAAGGAAATCCTAGTCCATAAAAATCTTGAACCGAGATTTCTAAGGTTACCAATCCTTATTTGAACATATGAGATGTATTTGAACGAGAATAGAATATAAGCTTTTCCAATGGATGATGGTTACATGGGGATAGATTTCCATAGCAAAATGCTAGTTGTGACATCATCCCCCCGTTAGAGGGAATTTCATCTCGAAATTCTTTTGAAAGATAGGATCATGAATAAGAGAATAGGTAAGGGTACTTCTGCTTCATCTGGCCTTCGCGTTCAGATGTGTATTCCGATCCACGCCTGGCGTTCCATTGAACCTTCACAATCGGAAGGCAGCTTTGTTTTGTACGCTTTACTTCCCTATCCATTACCTCGACTGGTTCTTCAACGAATAGGAGATTCTCGTTTATATCGATCTCTTCTAAGGGAATGATAAGAGTTCTTCTTAATAGGCACTTTTTCAGATTCGAGGCGCTGAACACAGGGTGTACGTTGCTGAGTTCGGCAGGTAGCTACAGCCTATTAGCCATTGGACCAATCCGGGCAAGAATCTCGAACGGTCCAATGTATCGTGGGTTCAGTTTTCCTGTTTCCTAAAGCAAATCATTCCTTTCTAGGGAAAGAATTTCGATAGTACCCGGCCTCCGACTTGGAATTCCAGAGGTTTTCGTCATTTGCCATCATAACTCTTCCGTCTGTCTTGTGATGCTTGAAGTCTAGTTTTGATTTGGATTATCTTCTCTGTCATTTCGCGAATGGTTTCTGGTCCCGTGAGTGTACTGAAGAGTAATCTGCATTTACGGCAATAAGAGTCTCGAAAGGAGCATCCCTGATGCTCGTGCGATAACTGTTATGGCATGAGAATTCAATCAAGGGCAACCAGGTATCCCATGACTTTCTGAATTCAAACACTCAGGCTCGGAGCATAACTTTGAGTGGTTGAATGGTCCGTTCGCTTTGGCTATGGGTGTGAAGGTGGCAAGCAACACTTATATCTAGCTATGTTCCCATAGCCCTCTGAAGTGACTGTCAAAGTCTTGAAGAAATTCTGTTATCTCGATCCGAGATAGTAGATACCAATATTTCATGGAGTCTCACGATCTCCTTGATATAGATCCAAGCTAATCTTTTCGTCTTGTTCGATTTCTGTATTAGCGGGAAAATGGGCAGATTGGGTTAACCTATCGATGATCACCCAGATAACGCCCAACTCAACTCTTATAATAATAAGGTTCGTCCTTCGACTCCAAGAGTTTTCTCCATCCATGTAGCGCTTTCTTTGTGATATTCTCCGGCTTTTATACTTTCAAGGTCGGTCATAGGTGTTGACAGATTTTTGTTCTTGCTTCGTGAGCAGACAAGTATGTTATTGATGAAAATCATGAAAAAGTTGACTAGGAATGGTTGGGATAACTCGATTCGTAGGGTCCATGAATACCGTGGGAGTATTCATTAGACCGAAGGGTATCACAATGAATTGGAAATGGTCGCGATGAGTTCGGAAGGCAGTTTTTGGAATGTCATCTTCTCGGACTCGAAGTTGATGATAACCGGTTCTTAGATCTATTTTAGAGAAGTAACTAGCTTCAAGGAGTTGGTCAAATAGATCATCAGTGTGAGGGAGTGGGTATCGATTTTTGATAGGGAGCTTACTCAATTTACTAATATCGATGTACCTTCTGAAGGATGCGTTGTGACATCCCCATTTTCTCGGCCAGAAAAGACCGTTTTTGTTTATGCTTTATAAAAATCAGAGTACCTCTTTTAATAAAAATGTTGTGGAATTTGTCCCCAGAAAAACATGATAATTACGTTATCAAAGCATTTCCGAAGAAAGATATTTTTTATTTATTTTAAAACATTGGGATGTCATCGTTAATACAGGAACATAAGCATAAACAGAACTTACATTTATTTACACTAGTGATCTACATCTCTTTCATCTCTCAGTGTAATGTGACTTCATAACAACACCTGTGATATAAATAAACTGAGTGGGTCAGGTTGGGAAACCTGGTGAGTACATAGGGTTTTCAACCCACAATAATATAATTATTATGTTTAAACAATTAAGCAATCAACCCAATTACGCATCCCCATTATCTTCTTTATTCTTAAGGATCTACCCTAAGAATCAACTATTCCTCGTTCATTTATTCCTAAGGATCATCCTAAGGAATCGGCACGAAGTCCATCATTGCCACGGTTTACACAATAGGCACTAAGTCTGCATAGTCGCCAGGGGTTAGGCATCAAGTATGGATGATCGCCAAGGTTTACACAACGGGCACTAAGTATACATAGTCGCCAGGGTTTAGGCATCAAGTCTGCATGATCGCCAAGGTTTAGGCACCAATTATTCATGGTCGCTAAGGTTTAGAGTACACCGGGTGAACACCTCGTTCACAACACCTACATGTTGCGATCCCGCTAGTGTTCCACTGGATTGTCTAGAATAGTCCGTGGTTGTCATCCATACTCTGCTAAATGACGGGGCCATCGTTTGGGAAAAGGCTTCTCACATCGTCCACCTCTCACCCTTACCTCGTGGTCTATAACACCTCTCGACTCATCATCAAACTCATATTCCATCTATTACATCTACCCATTTTTTACCTAACATATTATCGTAGATATAAAATACATATACAGTTTAAATAATTTAAAACATGTATAAAATCGTTCATCCAGCATAGACAACAAGTACTCAGATAAAATGCACACATAGCATGTAATTTATATAAATACTTCATATCTATGTGTAAGATGAAAGTAACTATGCACTCACCTCAGAAGGTGGTGACTCGGTACTCGGACAACGCTTCGTTTATTTTAAAATAATTTCCTTCGACGAAACCTACTATTATTACCACTAGATTTTAGTCTAATATTTACCGTGACTAATTATTAGTCTTATTATTATTATTACTACTATATAAGCGTTTAAACAATACTTTCCAACCACTATGTACAGACAGGGGCTAGACATAAAACACCGGCAGGACCATTTTGGCATATAGCACTTCTGAAATCCAACAACCCTATGCGGCCCTTTAAACCAGATTCCCCGTATCGCAAGTAGTTAAAAAGATATTATAACGACACTAATACAATAATAGCTCAAATATTTATTATAAGTTCATAATAACAATACTAATTTTAAATATAAGCTATATTAAAATACGGTAAGCATAACTTACTTACAAGGGGGTTTTATCTAGGAGTCGGGCTCTGCAGGGGCAGAACTTCGTCGCTGTATCTTTCTCAGAAAGATTCGTGCAACGCTTCGGCGCTCACTTTACTATACTAAAACTACAGAAAGAGAAGTCGAATCACGAGGGACCGAAATACTCGGGGGATAAGAAGAGAAAGACTCTTGAATCAAGAGAATGGTGCAAGAAATATGAGAGCGCAAGCCTCTTATTTATAGTAATTGAATTTACAAAACTACCCTCCATAATTACTTAATGACCTTATAGTTATATAAACGACTAAACACCCCTTCATAATACTATTTTAAATAGATTTAACGATATTTGTACTAACCTAATGTCAAAAGAACTCAACATTAGTCTTATAATGACCGCATCGTCGATACCTTTGTATTGATATATACATATGTTTATATATGTGTACGTATATATGATTTATACTTTATTTTAATACGTAAATATGCTATTATAATTTTTAACTCGTTCATACGAACTCCGTTTTTGACGTTATTTATATCCACGTGTAGGTGGAGACGTACTCTACAACTTTCGTTTAGACTCCGTAGGCTAATTTTGACTTTATTTTCAAAGTTATATTTTTAACAGGCCAGGACTGGATTGGTCCGTTAAAATCTCATAACTTCTTCATCCGATGTCCATTTTCGTCTGTCTTCTATCATTACACTACTAATAACGAGATCTTCGATTCTCGTTTAGGTTGTGTCGGCTAAAATCGCTCGATTTAATACTCGAACTTTGGGCTGTACACCGCTAAGCCGAAACTTCGAAAAATCATAACTTCCTCATACGAAATCAGATTTCGGTGTTCTTTTTATGGACGCTCTCAGATTAACATATTCTACGAATTTCATTTAGATTACTAAGGCTAAAAGTCGCTCTATCATAAATTCACTATTTACGTCTTCCCGGTGTCGTGCCGGTTCCGTCGCGAAACTTCGACGGGTCATAACTTCTTCGTTATAACTCGGATTTCGGCGCTCTTTATATGTACTGAACCCTTGAGACATATTCTACAACTTGGTTAAGATTATTTTTTCTAAATAATATTTTGTCGAAAAGTCATTTTCGACCCCTATTATCTCTAAATTGACTAGCCCGGATCTACGGGCGTTACAATTATCTCCCCCTTAGGATGATTACATTCCGGAATCATCAACGAAACAGGACTCACATGATGAATCCATACGTTATCTCTTCATCCTAAGTAATAACCGTAACTTTGATGTTTCTTCGAATGAGTATCTAACTCTAAGACTTCCTGACTGCAGGCGGTGCTCAATTTTGGACCCGCTCTTTATCTCATGTTAGACTTCCAAATCATTATCTTCATGGCGCGATCTCGATCTTTATTGGAGACTCCTTCTTTAACAAGCTTGAGATAAGTTTCTTCCTTCGATTATCATAATAGACCGATGGGTCATGTTCTAATGACCTCCCATCGCATGATGCATCGTTTGGACTCAAGTCTTTTAAATTCAAATTCCAGAACAGACTATACCTTCCTTCATGTTCTAACTACAACTTAAAAGCTAGCATTTCTAGCTACAAGCAACCTTTAGTGATAGCTCTACTGATCGCTTTTTGTTTCAATCTTTCGTCTTAAGTCAGACGCTACATCGAACTTGATTCTCTAAACCACATAACATACTCAATGTAATCGGACTCAATTTGATATGACCACTAGGGTCGGAATAACAATCAGCTTCTTAGTCATTACCAAAACGATGGTAATGACATACTTGAATAAAACGAAATCAGTTACTAGTTTCTTGGTAACCTTGTGACTTTCCCTAATCCAAGCGTGAGTCATGTGCTTCCGGTAGTATATGCATCTACTACCTTTCACACCTACTCATACTCGTCCCAAGTATTGTCTCGTAGTCCCCAAGTTCTAAAGTCACAAAACAATTTAACACATACGAGTGTGTTCAAATAATCATAAAAATTTCCCTAGACTCTACTAGGACTTCTTACATGCATATCTTCAATCATCAATTCTGCTTCAACTCAGTTGGTGATGGACATTCCATATGATAGGAAAACTTTAGGAATTACATCAATCGTTCTATCATCCCGCCAATCAAATGTGTACATTCAGATGTACCCTACTTTTATAGACGTACTGATATTTTATCAAAAGTATTCTAAAGGCAAGATACCTCTCTTATTATATCTTATGATAGGTATTATTCAGTATCGTAAGCCATCTCTTTTCCTCTATTTTCTCAGTTTATCATGGTTCGCATCACTTCCTAAACTTCTGCCATTGTGATAGGTTTGGGTGCAGGCGCAACGACCGATGCATGACCCATCACATTCTTAGGCTCAGGTTGACATCTTCCTCTTGTTTTGTACACCCAAGCAGACGTTCGGTGTACCGAGACGAGAATTTAAGATAGGAAAGATCTTATTTACGATAGACGTATGGACTCCATTTTTGACGTTATTTATATCCACGTGTAGGTGGAGACGTACTCTACAACTTTCGTTTAGACTCCGTCGGCTAATTTTGACTTTATTTTCGAAGTTATATTTTTAACAGGCCGGGACAGGATTGGTCCGTTAAAATCTCATAACTTCTTCATCCGATGTCCTTTTTTGTCTATCTTTTATCATTATGCTACTAATAACGAGATCTTCGATTCTCTTTTAGGTTGTGTCGGCTAAAATCGCTCGATCTATTACTCGAACTTTGGGCTATACACCGCTAAGCCGAAACTTCGAAAAATCATAACTTCCTCATACGATGTTAGATTTCGGTGTTCTTTATATGGACGCTCTCAGATTAACATATTCTACGAATTTTATTTACATTACTAAGGCTAAAAGTCGCTCTATCATAAATTCACTATTTACGTCTTCCCGATGTCGTGCCGGTTCCGTCGCGAAACTTCGACGGGTCATAACTTCTTCGTTATAACTCGGATTTCGGCGCTCTTTATATGTACAGAACCCTTGAGACATATTCTACAAC
Source organism: Lactuca serriola (assembly GCF_051521515.1). Classification (NCBI taxonomy): domain Eukaryota; kingdom Viridiplantae; phylum Streptophyta; class Magnoliopsida; order Asterales; family Asteraceae; genus Lactuca; species Lactuca serriola. The sequence goes on from NC_136411.1 coordinate 287,314,654, forward strand.
TTGGTTAAGATTATTTTTTCTAAATAATATTTTGTCGAAAAGTCGTTTTCGACCGCTATTATCTCTAAATTGACTAACCCGGATCTACGGGCGTTACATCCGTCTTCTTGAAGAACAATACCGGAGCTCTCCAGGGTGAGAATCTTGGTCTTATGGATCCTTTGCTCAAAATTTTATTAATTGACTGGATAACTTCTGAATTTTCAGCGGGAGCTAACCTATAGGGTGAATTGGCAATTGATGTGGTTCCCGGGTATGAGGTCGATTCGAAATTTAACATGTCTCACTGGGATATACCCGAAAGGTCTTCGGGAAACACATCCGGAAAATCACATGCTACTGGAATACCTTGTATGCTTACCCCTTCTTTGGTCTTGTCCACATAATGAGTGAGGAAAACGTAGTTCTTCTGGTGTAGGCACTTCTGTACCTTGATGCACGAGTTAGGACGAAGGTTTGGTGCCATGTTTATCACCATGGATTATTAGAGTTTAGTGATTGGGAAGGTGAAGGCAAACGACCTTCTCGTAACACATAGTATCAGCATAGTGGGGGCTTAACCCAACCATGTCGATTATCACATCAAAACTCCTAATATTTACTAGCATTAAATCTATTTGAAATGAATGGTTGTTTAGTGTTATGGTGTACCCTACATAATTATCCTTGGTTGATTCGGTTTTCCCATTAGTCATCTCCATCGTTAAGGCTTAGTTTAGCCTCTAGGGTTGTGGTTTTAGTAAGTGTTTGAATATGTTACCAACGAAACTTTGCTCAGCTTCACTCTTGAATAAAAGGTAAGCGAAAGAGTTGTTAAGTGGGAACGTACCGGTAATAACCATTGGGTCTTGGACTGCTTCGCCTTGACCCAAGGTCAGGACCATTTCTGATCCTTCTGCTCCTTGATTGTTATCCTTGGGGCAATTGCGCCTGAAGTGATCGGTTCCTCCATACCCATAGTAGGTGTGACTAGTCTCATTATTGGTGTTGTTGTTAAGGTTGTTGCGATTGTTGTTGTTTTCGTTTGGCTGACGATTCTGGCATGGATAAGTTCTACAGTATTTGGTGGTGTGATTCTTTTGGTTGCATTTCTTACAATGCATCTCCTGGCAGGCTCCGTTATGATGGAAATTGCATTGGTTGCATTTTGGAAGGCTTCTAGCATATGGTCTCGTTGAGGTTGGTGTGACAGGGGTCATGGTTGCATGAACAGCAACAACATGTTGCTTCCTTGAGAACCTTTGAGTTGGTTGTCCCTTTCTCTTACTTCCAGCATTTTGCTTCCTACTCTTAAGCTTGGGGTTTAGTGTTCCTTCATAAGCTGTCACTTGTTGGTTTCCGTGTTGGTTCCTTCGGTTGGTGTTGTCAATGCTATTCCCATCTCCATTGGTGTTGTTTGCATTGATTTGTGCCATAGCAACGGTTACTGCTGCTGTTACAGCAGCTTGGAATGTAGCAGAGTTCATCTGCAGGAGCGGTGTCTCGCGGGTGCGCCTGTTATTCCTGTGGGGTGGCATTTCCCTGCTGCACGTTGATAATCCAGATCGTAAGTAATGATCGTCATTCCTGGTTGTACTCTATAAACTTTGCATCTTGTTGTATAATTCTCACTGCTTCCATCTACATCCCTATGATGTATTCGCGGTAGTAGGTAATCGCAGATTTAGCACGATCGTTACGTCTATCCTTAGAGTATATGGGTTGTTTTGGCTTCGAGATCCTTAAGTATCTAGCGGTTTTTGAGGGTTCGGTTGTGCATATAATTGAATTTATGTAGTAATTTGAAATAAAGTTAGCACATAATTGTTCCATTGGTAAGTACCATCTTAGTACCCGAAAGAGAGTCACATCGGATAGTAGGGGGGAAAAGAAAAGGTTGATCCTAATTGTGGCGAAAAGTTTCTGGTGGTGGTGCTGATGAAGTGGATGCACCTCGGAGGCGAGCTACTTGTTGTTCGGTATCTCATAGTCGTTCACTTCCTGTGTTTGCTTCTCATCTCTCTCAATATCAAACCACATTTGTTCCATTCGATTTGGGGTGTCCTGAGCTTGGTTATTAGTACCCCAGGTGCACTGGACCATGACTGGGAGGGCCCGGTCAGCTGGTCCTCTATGACTAAGATCGAAGAGACCTTAGTTCCTACCGTGGTGTGTAACGCCCGGGTTTCAGGGCTAAGCATATTTGTCAATGTAATAGTCTAGGTCAACTACTGTAACTCTTTTTGAAGTAATAAAGATGAAATATTTGAGTATTATGTGAATTATGTGTATTTATGTGCTTATTATTTAATTATAAATGTATAATTAATAAAGAATAAAAATAAGTGTCAAAGTTAAAGTGTGAGATAAGCCTGATATCCTTATATAAATTTGTAGTGGTCGAAACAAGGATTCCGGGGATATAAAGAACGCCGAAATCCAAGTTATAACAAAGAAGTTATGACCCGTCGAAGTTTCGCAACAGAACCGGCACGATACCGGGAAGCGTAAATAGTGAATTTACGATAGAGCGAGATTTAGCCTTAGCGATCTAAACGAAAGTCGTTGAATATGTTAAACTAAGAACATCGATAAAAAGAACGCCCAAATCTGACTTCGTATGAAGAAGTTATGATTTTTCGAAGTTTCGGATTAGCAGTGTACAGCCCGAAATTCGAATATTAGATCGAGCGATTTTTAGCCGATACGACCTAAATGAGAATCGAAGATCTCGTTAAAAGTAGCGTAACAAGAAAAAGATGGGTGAAAACGGATGTCGGATGAAGAAGTTATGAGGATTTAACGGACCAATCATGTCCCGGCCTATTAATAATATAAAATTTAAAATCGATTAAAAATTAGTCGATGGAGTCTAAACGAAAGTTGTAGAGTACGTTCCCACCTTCACGTGGATATAAAGAACGTTGAAAACGGAGTTCGTATGCGAAAGTTACAAATTTTTAAAGATTATACTCGATTTTGCGAGATCTGATACGAAGTTGCTGATGTGGCGCTTTCCCAGCCGTCTGATGATAATCGCTGAAGTCGCCTAGGATCGTGACACGTAGCCCCCTCACTACGCCCAGCGTCCAGTCTCGTACGCGCCGCGTTCGCATAGCCATGTTCGGTCCAGCTTGAGCCACGTCGCACCATCCGGAGTCTGCCACCTCGCATCTTATCTGAACTAGTACGCCCAGCGTAGGTCCGAGGTATGCCCAGCGTACCGAGGCCTCGCAACCTATAAAAGGGGACCGAGGGCAACTTCATTTCTTGCACCTTTCCACCTTCTTTCTCTCACTACTTTCTCTCTCTAAGTGCTATAAACCCCCTAAGCCCTAGATAAAACCCCTAGCTCCCGAGGGAAGCCCTGAGGCTCCCAGAGTCCCGAGAAAAAGAGCCTTTCGGTTTCGAAACGCTGCTCTAATTAAGTTCCGGTTTTCGTTAAAATCTGTTGTAAGTGAGCTACGCTTACGCAATTTTTAATATAGCTTTCAAATAATTATAGGAATGTTATTAGGTCCTTAAAATAATTATTTGGACTATTATTATGAGTTATATTGAGTGTTATTTAACGCTTATATAATAATAATAATAATAGCTGGAGTATTAATTAATCGCGGTTATCGTTAGACTAAACCCTAGTGATATTGGTACTAGGTTTTATCGAAGGAAAATCGTTTTGAGAGTATCGAAGCGTTGTCCGAGTGCTGAGTCACCACCTTTCAGGTGAGTGCATAGTTACTTTCAGCTTACACATAGATATGAAGTATTTTATATAAATTACGTGCTATGTGTGCATATTATCTGAATACTTGCTATCTATGCTGGATGAACGTTTTTATACATGTTTTCAATGATTTGAACTGTATATGTATTTTATATCTACGAAAATGTTGGGGTAAAACATGGGTAGGTGTAATAGGTGATGTGTGATAAAATGATGAGAGACCTCGATGTTGATGTTGTTGATTCTGTTATCTAGCGGAGTATGGATGACGACCACAGACTCTTCTAGACAGTCCAGTGGAACACTAGCAAGCTCGCAGCCTGTAGGTGTTTGTGAACGATGTTTTCACCGGTGTACTCCATCCCCCACATGGTTGCCTTTAGGACATTTATTACTAAGGAACCCCTTAGCAGTGGTGTCCATCCCGATGATGATCCTTAGGCTAGGTCCCTTATGATAGGTGTTTCGGGACATAAAGTGAGGATAACGGAAACGGGTAATCGGGTTATAGTTGATTGATGAAATTAATAAACTTACTTATTGTGGGTTGAAAACCCTATGTGCTCACCAAGCTCCCAAGCCTGACCCACTCAGTTTCTTGTATTACAGGTAGTGGCGCATGAGCATAGATGTGATGTTTTGGACGAGGGATTATGGATATAGGCCTGTAGATATGAAATAATGTAGTAAGGCTTATACTGTATTGTTAATACTTATGTACTGTATCGAACATGACATCCTGAGTCTTTTAATGAAATACATTTCTAAGGAAATGCTTTTGATAAATCTTTATCATAATATTGTTTTGGGACAAATTCCCCAACTCTTTTATTAAAAGATTACTCTGATTTTGAAATAAACTATAAACAAAACCGGTCTTTTCTGGCCGTGATTTTGGGGATGTCACATGGTGTGGTCGTATTCCCTGCTGGTGACTCTATCTCCAAATATCGTGCGCCCAAGGGGAATGGGGCACCAGGGCCCACGCGATAACTCTGGCCCTACATGGAGGATTGATGACATCGGATTCTGCATCCAAGTTATCATCATCATTGCTCTCGGGCTCTTCCTCTTCGAGATCCATTATTGATTCGGCGGGTCCATCTGCGAGTTCTACTTCGTGTTCCTCCTCTGGTTCTTTCTCTGAGTCTCCTTCTGGGTCTTCCTCTGGGTAGAGCCACCCTACTATTCCATGACTACGGAGATAGGGGTTTCCTAGCTAATAATACTCGTCTATAGTGCATTGCACGAAGGGGTATAAACACTAGAAACAAATAGCATACCATTTACTCCTATGGTAATTTAGTTTTGTTTAGCTTTCGTTCTATAAGCTCTTTGGGTAATTAAATGGTAAGTTTTTGATTCACTGTCCATCACAATTACTCCCGAACACATGCTAGTCGTATTTTGAATGAATGTAGTTGATCAGGCTACATTCACCCCCAATACGACTACATAACTGTCTGGGTTTAATAATGATGTTCAAATCCTCCAAAGACCTTTTACTGTTCTTGTTGTGTTATTATTCTAAAATGCACACAAGGGTATGTATTTTAATTATTATGTTCAGAGTTGTTTAGTCCCATTGTATTTATAGTTGCATATCCTGCATGATTAGATATGCTAGTTCACTATAAACAATGCTCTGATACCAACCTGTCACACCCCCGAACCAGACGGCGGAAACGTCCGAGGGCTCGCGTGACTTTAATCGAATATCATCACAATGAATATACATGAATCATAACATAAACGTCACCATGCATCAATATATTACAACTGGAATTGTTCACATCAAGTACATTGTTTTAATATTACACATTCATAACCTAAATAGTTTTGAGTGCTTTTAACAACATAACATCTAACATTACTTCATATTACTCTTCCGCTTACCTGTTACGTGAGAATACAAGTTATTTTGGAAAAACGTCAACATATGAAATGTTGGTGAGTTCATAAGCAATGTTGTGATAAAATAGTTTGTGTAGTTTGTAAAACCCAGAAAATCTGATATTTTCTGAAAAGACTTTTGTTTATCAAAGTGTGAGATCCATAAGTTGATGCATGAATGATTTCAAACACACACACACACACACACACACACATATATATATATATATATATATATATATAAGAAGGGTATTTTGTATTATGGTTATAAGATTTCGAGCGAGTAGTATTGAATTCCCTGGAAAAACCCGATGTTTTCCGATATTGAAATGTATTCGTGATTACTGATTTTTGTATTGTCTTAACGAATGAATATTGATTAGTCCACACTGTATATTGTCCTAATTTTTGTCTACTTTGATTTCTGGTAAGCCTTAGCGAACGAAGAGAAGGGGAGCATTATGTCCCACTACTATCGTAAGTACCTTAGGCTGTCGTGGATGCGAAAGACACGATGGTCCAACTCGCACTTGATTACTGTGACCTTACTAGCTTTTCTAACGGGACACTTTGGCCCACTAGCACATAAAAGCTATTGAAAGTCCTTTTATAAAATATTGGGCCATTGAAGGCCCAATAACATATAAGTGTTATCCCTTTGGGCCCAAAGATCATGTTGGTGGGCTTGCAAGACCCAACAAGCATGATTTGAAACTCATAAGCCCAAAGTTTGTAGATTTACTCATTGTAGTCATCACGTATCCAATGAATTGTTTTGATTTAACGATTGTTGTTTTGTATTGATTCGAGACCGAATCAATTCGTTTATAACGATATTTGTTGTTGAATGTGTATTCGTTTTCCATTTTGTCGGTAGTCGTGGATCTTGTATTTTGTCTTATGAATTAATTTGTTTAAAAGTAGAATTTGACCTTTTCACTACCTTTCTTTTATAAAAATAACACTTTTAGTCCTTTATAAAAAAGAATTTCATTTTTAGTCCTTAAAACATTTTCTTGACACTTTTGTATCAGAAACTTGTTGAAAAGACAGTTTTAACCCAAAATTTATTTTGTTAATAGCTTTAGCCCTTCCAGAATGGTATTTCTCGGTTAAAACCCCATTTTTCGCAACTTTTACAATTTTAGCCCAAAATCTAAAAAGTTTAAATTTTTGATCCTTTTTGGAATTGAAAAGCATTTTTGACCTTTGAAATAGTTTTATTACACTTCTTATCCCCTGTTTTGCAGAATGTTACAATTCAGCCCCTTAAAACTTTAAATTTTCGCAATTATGGGCTTATTTGGCCGAAAAGCCCATATTTTGCCCATTAAGCTAAATTTTTGCATTTCAAGTCCTTTGAAAATTCTAATATTTAAAAAATGATCATAGAAACTTTTTTTACTCTTTTGACCCTTAAGAAACCGTGAATTGACAGTTTTTAACCCAAGTTTTGTATTTTTGACAATTTAAGCCCAAAAATGGGTTTTATGTTAGAATATGTTCCTCATAACCTTATAAGCTATTTTTATTGACTTTTTTAGTGTAAACTAACTTAGATTATGTTTGTTTCCTTTCCCATGTCATAGATCTCGAATTAACACCCCTTTTGGTTACATATTTGTCACAAAAACACATAAAATCACACACATACATGCATAAAATCACACATAGCATACACATACACATAGTTCTACACATTTTCTTGTATTCTCCCCCATAAAAAATATGAAAACCGAAAAGAGAGGGGTATGAAGCTCACCTTGAGTTGTAGTTTTGTTTTTGAAGAGAGAAAATGAGGAAGTTTTGATCCTAGTAAGCTTCCTTGGAGGATCTCGAACTTAGATGCTTCTAAGGTGCAAGATCACAAGTTGGAATAGATTTAGAAGAGATTTTTGATGAAATGAAGTTGCTAGATCATGGATTTAATATCAAATTACCTTAGATGATGTGTTTCTTGATGAAAATCCTTAGACTTCAAGCCAAATTTTCGAGATTTTTGGATGAAGAGGAGTGGATGATTCTTGAGTGATTTAGAGAAAATTTTGTTGTGAAATGTGTGTGTTTGGGAGACTCTCGGCCGAAAGGAAAAAGAAGAGGGTGAAGAAGAGAGAGAAGTGAGGTTGCATGGAAATATGAGAGTAGCATGGATGTTTGAAGTATAATACCTAGTTATCCCACAAATAAAAATGATGTGGCAAGCAAAGTCAACCCTTCTTTTTGGGTTTGTAATTTGGGCCGAGAGAGAGGAGAAAGGAGAAGAAATTTTAGGGCTTTTTGCCCTTAAGCCCACATTATAGATAATTTAGATGATGCTTGGCCCAATTAAATCAAGGTGTAATTTTTATGACCTAATAGGGCTAAATTAAGTTGGTTGTGACCCATTAAGGCCCAAAATATTATGTTTCATGTATATGGGTCCATTTAGGGTATTTTATTTCATTCTAGGCCCAATATGGTCCAAAGTGTTAAAATCAGTGGGAGTGGGTCCAATTAGAGCCCATTTAAGAGTTCTAAGATCAAAATAGTCATGTTGGAAGCTTATTGGCCCATTAGACCCAATAAGGAAATCTTAGTCCATAAAAATCTTGAACCGAGATTTCTAAGGTTTCCAATCCTTATTTGAACATATGAGATGTATTTGAATGAGAATAAAATATAAGCTTTTCCAATGGATGATGTTTACATGGGGATAGAATTCCATAGCAAAATGTCAGTTGTGACAAATAGCCTAAGAACTCTTGGCCTAATACCTGATTGTGATGTTCTTCTCTATTGTTCGCTCTCGAGTGGGTCATCTGTATGGCCGTCTATGTGATCCCTGACTACATATGGCTTTATGAATTGTATGAAAGACCAAGATTTGTCCCCTGGAAACTGATATGAAAGATTATGGTTGGATCACATCACGTATATGAAAGATTGTGGTTGGATCACAACATTTTTATGAAAGACTATGGTTAGATCACAACACTAATATGAATGACTGTGGTTGGATCAAAGTACTAATATGAAAGACTGTAGTTAGATCACAACACTGATATGAAAGATTATGCTTGGATCACAGCACTAATATGAAATACTGTTGTTGGATCACAACACTTGTATGTAAGACCCGGGTTCAGTCTCGGGCAATGGAGTCACTGTTGGGCCTGTTATGCATGATATATGTATGTGGATAGGTTTGGTTGTTCGGCGCTAGAGCCAAACACTTGTGTGGATGCACTCTATGTATGATGGAATATATGGTATATTGGGGAACTCACTTAGCTTTATGCTTACAATTTTGGATTAAACATTTTTCAATTTGTTTGTAAGAAGAGCTCAGCGGGACTATACACATGCATCGAAGATGTTCGTTTCTGCAATTTTGTAAACTTAACTCTAATATTGTATGCTTTACAAAATGAATGTTACTTGATGGTTTTTGAAACAAATGTTTTAATTGGTTATTATATTTTAATTTTGAAAAATCTCTTTGTAATTTTGGGACACTTTATAGAACTTTTCCATCTCAAAGATTTCTACATGAATTAACTAAAATGCCATACAAAATGGGTTTCACACCACCCATGCACAACGATGGGTTTTGATATCTTTCAACAAAATAGGTTAAGTATTTCATAAAAACAATAGATGAACTTCGGTAAACATGCGCAATAAAACTTTTGAAAAACTATAACCAAAAAATGAAGAGAGTTTTTAACATGGTTTGGTCAATCTGACATACATCCACAGATAGAGAGAGGGAGGAGGGAGGGCGGTCGGGAGAGAGAGAGAAGATGATTTTATTAACCTCTACGAACAATTCTAATTTTAATCGCTTTCAAATTATCATGTAGACTAAGGTCCTGATTGTGTTAGAAGTTCAACAAAAGAAGCTACAAATTTTAGATAAATGATAATAAACAAAATTTAGTGAAACATGCAGACTCAAACTTTTGAAAAACTATAACCAAAAAATGAACATGATATTTAACATGGATCAATCAATCTGACCTACATCCATGGGTGAACGAGACACACACACACACACACACACAGAGAGAGAGAGACTACCATGAACAATTACAATCTTTGATAAAGGTGCACCTCACTTGAGCTCGCAAACAAAAGAACATATCTTGCTTACAAATACTCCAAATGATTTACTCTTAAACTTACAATGATTTATCTCTTGAATATGCTCACAAAAACTAAAGCGAGGAATAATGAAGGGGTTATGTGCCTATTTATGGGCAATCATGAGAAACTCTAACTCTGACGGGCCAGAGCTGTCCTTTATTAGCTCATGAAGGGGATTCCATAATTGTCAACCAATGCAAGGACGTCGCCGGCTACTTCTTGAATCTTCAACCTTGATCATGGCCATTTGTCATGCACTTAAGAGCACATCCAACCTATAACACCCCTCATCGGGTAATTTTAAAGTATCAATGTAAAATTCTTTTTTTTGTTTTAAAGCTCATTAATGTTTCAGAGGTTAAAATATTATGATAGTCCCAAAACAGTTAAGACTATTGTTGTTAAAACTATAAGGTATCAGTATGTATAAAAACAAGGTCCAAGCTCTCCATAATCAAGGTCTTCAAAACGTGTCACACCTCAAATACTTCAAATCCTTCAATCTGAACGCATATTAAATAATTTATATAATGCTTTTCCTAGTGAGTTACCCGAGATTGATTCTTTTCGAGTAAGGGATGGAAACCCAGCCTACTTGAATCACACCTCCGCAAATTGTCAGCAACACATAAAACACTTGGGTTTAATAACCCAATCAAAACAAAGGTCTTATATTTCCAAAGATCGACTTCAAAAAATATTATTTTCAAAAGGGCACATAATCCCTAAAAATTCTCATAAAATGGTAAACCATGATTCTTATCATAAAAGTAGATGAAATGCATTCAACAACACCCCCCCCCCCTTCAATCCCATAAGTCCAACTCACAACAAAAATGATGGTCGGATGTGAAGAGCTCATGACACACGAAACTTCCAATTTTGCACTAAAATTCATATGTTAGGGTTTTATTCATTATATCATTTTGAAACACGAAAAATAGACAATGGAAGCATTATAAAATTTGAATAACATAAAACTCCTTTATACCCACCAATGATCATTTTGCATGAACATGAAAAGATTAAACCACAACCATAGTAAGACTAAGAAACAACAACATTTGAATACTTTGAATCCTCTAGAGGTTAGAAGTTGATGAAGATGGAAAGAAACCAAAGTACAATTCCTCTAGTGGTGTCCACCAACAAGATGCAACATAAATGAATGCTAGTTCTTTCTTGTAATATCAAACTCGTACGCCTTTTAGAGCAAACCCACTTTTTCCTTAAAGGATAGTATCAAATATCTAAGATTCTATTTTACTCTTAACAATTAAGAGAGAAATGACAGGAGCAAGAAGAAAGGAGGGGTTTTCCTTGTAAGAGGGAGGAGGAAAGATAGCCTTCTTAAAATCAAATAGTTACCCATTATGCCTTAACACTTTAACACACACCTTACTTCTTACATCACATGCTTAATGATTATGTCAGGCCATGCTTTTAAAACATGTCTTTCTCATTAAAATGAGCAAAGTAGACTTTTTTGTCTCCCTTCTCCAATTCTTGGTTTTGAAGAGAAAAAAGAAAGAATCTTTTTCATTTTTATTATTTCGATAATTTATGTATGTTATGACCCTTATGATTTGATATGTCAAAAAGATGTCTGTCAGCAGTTGTTGCTGCTGATGGTGTGTCTTCCTTCATGCCATCGGGAACCTTCGTGAAGATCTAGCAATAGACAAAGACCTGAAGATGAATATATACTTTCCTTATCAGTTAAGGATAGTAATAAAGATCGGGCTCTCCATATAACAGAAGACTCTCACTCCATATGGGATTGTGTTTCCATATTTGTATCTATCTTGTATGTTAAAATATTATTCTTTCTATTTTGTTTATATATATATATATATATATATAGAGAGAGAGAGAGAGGGAGGGAGAGAGAGAGAGAGAGAGAGAGTTAGGTTCATATGTTCTCAATAAGTATTGTGTGGCTCTAACAACCATTCAGAATCAAGCAAAAATAAATTCAACAATATATTATAAAATGGTATAATAGTAATCTTGACTACACTTAATTATGGTAAATATTTAAAACATTTAATATCCTTTAAATTAGAGAAATTAGTTTATTAACCCTACAAAAACGCTGACTCTTAATCACCGTCAACACTCGTCGTATTCCTTGTTTCCCTTCCACAATCGACAAGTATTCTATCCCATTCCAAACCTCCGGCGATCGAAAAAGAGAGGAGAGTCAGAGCCAACACCCTTTTCCATCGATTATGACACACAACATAGAAGGAAACCCTACCCCTTTCTTACGTGTATATATGATTCTTCAACGTATAAATAGGTAACTCAATTTTTTCCCCGATGCATTTTTAGGGTTCGTTGTTGTGGTTCCTCGATAAATTGTATAGAACCTGCAACTAAATTGAATTTGCAATAAAAAACCATCGAGATTTTTTTCTAAGTTGCATCCAATTTAAGGTATTTTGGAAATCGAAGCTTAGGTTTCATGTTTCAAAACCATTAGGAAACAACTTGCAAATAAAAGAAAATGTTTGTGTTTCTTATTACAAAACTATAACAAAACCAACAACTAGATCCCATTGAAAAAAATGTTTGATTAATATTTGAAGACATTAACCATTAGTTTCATGTACGTCTTCAGTTTTAATCTCATATTCATAATGAACTTAAAACCTTGTCTTTTGCTCACATAAACCTCAACATGTTTCTATGCACATATAGATAATAAACTAACAATGCATGCTTAATATTTTATGACACGATTGTATGTATACACTTAAATTTATTTTTTGCACTTTACATTCAAGTATTGAATTATTTTAGCATTTTCTTTGATTTATTAACCCTTAAAACTTTTATGATGTATGGATTGTCAAGTTAATATATATTTGGTTGGTTAAATTCAAAATTTTAATTTATATGGTTTATTGTTTTAGGAATTTCTTTCATAAATTTCAAAATTATAACTAGTTCTTTCATGAAAATCTTACTCAAATTCTGGAATGAATTTTCATATAAATAAGTTATAATTTATACATGATATTATGATTTACTACAACTTTTAACATGTTTGTTTGGAATGTTCCTTAAGTTTTCTTGGTGGCTATTAAAATTGGCTAAAGTTTTATCATGATTTTTGTTTCTCATATTTTTTTCATATGTTTCAAGATTTACCTATGGATTGTTTTCCACCATTGAGTTCATCTCCTTCTATAACTCCCACGCATAAAGTTTTTTTTGACAGAATGTTATTTGCATCATATTGTTGCACTTGGTCTTGAAATTGTTGGATTGGGTGGTACTTGTTATTGGTCTTCATTCTTATAGAATGACATCCTGAATAATAAAGCATTTCAAGTTTGGAATCATGTGTGCCTTTTTAGAATGGTATACTCATTTGTAATACTTTTTACATTCTTTCAAAATAAATTACATTGCAAGTTTAAGGATGATTGTTGATTTTGGTTTGTAGAATTTATAGTTATATTCTATTCGAATGTATATCATATTCTATCAGAATTTATTGTTTTATTCTATTTGAATGCACTAAAATTTATAATATTTGAAGTTGATTATGTTTTTTTATGGAGTTAGGTTTTTAAGAGGCTGTCATTGATGTGGAAAAGGAAGAAAATATGGAGAACAAGAGTGTATTCTAGCATAATGTATTATGCTAGTATGTATAAAGTGATTCTTAGTAGTAATATTCTTTTAGAATTGATTAGTGTTTTTGAAGTTTTTTTTCCTTTTTAATCATTTGTAGTTTTAACCTTCAAGAATAATTTAATTTTTAACCATTATTAGTCATCTATTTTTCTCAGAATGAATGTAATTGTTGTTTATAGTCTTATTCTATAAGTATTATTGTAATTAGTAATTCTTAAATAATAAAATATATTTCATATAAAATCTGTTTTTTTAGAAAATATTATTCTAGATAATATATGTTGTATAAATCTTTAAGCATGTTGATTATCAAAAATATGTTAAATGAAATTCTGTAAGAATAAAATTGATAATATATTTACTAGTTTATGGTTGACATTTGGTCATTCTAACAGAATAAATTCGGTTATTATTCAAAATTACGTTGAAATTAAAATTAATCTTGTGATTTTCGGCCGAAATTCTAAGAGTTTTATCCTCTCTCTCCTTCTCATCCTCTTGCTACAAGTGTTTGTGAGCCATCAAAGGTGCATCATTTGAGGCACTAAAGCTTTCAAGAGTCAAGATCAATCAAGGAATTCTTGTTATTGCTATATAACAAGCAATGTAATCTTCTCAACCCTTTTATATATATGAATTTCGAATTATATATACTAGATCTAGGGTTATTACTTTGGAATTTCTTTTGCATGTTCAATTAGTGAAAAACTTAGATCCAAAGCAATTAGGGTTATATGAACACATAGGATGTAGTTATGCTCAAAATCCATTAGTGGTATCAGAGCCTAAGATGTTTTTCTATTTAATTTGATGCATTTGTGGACTGTCCAAAGCAGAAGCAATACTGATTCGCAATCTGTTTGCAAAACTCAATGAGTTCTATGAGGAACTCAACGAGTTGGGTCAACTCGACGAGTACATAGCCTGACTCGACGAGTTGACTCGTCAGATGCCTGATTTTTCAATTTTCAGATCTTGTTTGGATTAGGATAATTACCATAATTCATTTTTAATGCTTTAAATTGAATTTTCTGAATGGTAATCTGATTTCTTTATCAAATAAGATTGCTTTGGTCAAATTTTAAGATAATGACAAAATTATTTTATTTTAACTATTTAAAATTTGATCTAGTAATTTTGAAAAGTTTCAAATTAGACGATTTAGTTTTGGAATTTAAAATTTAATTAAAAGTTTAATTTTGAAATATTAATTTCTAAAACCCTAGTATTTTCGAAGTTTAAAATACACCCTTATACTATATAAAATTAAAAGTCTAATATTATATATGTATAAGAACAGTCAATCTTACCGTTAGTAGGCCTCATTCACAAAGTTGATCTATAAGGGGTGTTTAAGGAAGCGACCTATAAAATGATCGCCATTAGGTATCCGTTCTTACCCACCGCACTCTTGACTAGTGGAGGGTCATTAGCTGAACGGGTAGGATAGGACATTAATCTCTCATTAGTAAGTATAATGAAAAATATAAAGTAATTAAATGTTTTTATAAATTCCCAATTTCGGTTACTTTAGGAAAATGTGAATTTGATGCTAATCCATGAAATTGCACATTGCACTTTGTCAAGTCATTAGTGGAGCGTGTGTGGTTAACCGGCACACTAACTTGGACTAACAAAGAGTGGCAATGGGTAGCTCGTAAATTAACATTGATCAATTGAGTGTGAGTGGTTAATCGGCATATTGATTTGGTAGTAAATGGCATCGAGAGTACCAAACTAATTTGCATGATTATTCACACCTTGTTTATGATCCTCGGTATCTCAGTCACAAACTTGAAGGGCATAATCGAAAAGATCTAATTCATTTAGAATTTTGTTTTCATAGTGGAATTGGTAAATCGTCATTTACCTACCTTCAAATAATTTACAATTAGATAACGGCATCCCTCTTCCAAATTGAGAATTATTGTGTTGGGCCCTAGCCTTAATATTTCATTTTGGGTGTTATATTTGGGATTCATTATCTAATCAAAACTTGTCTTTCTTCTTTTGTAAATGTCAACCTCAAACAACGCTTCTGGCTCCTCCAACAACAACAACTCTGCAAACTCTTTCTCGCTCTTGAACATTTACGTGAGGGTCACATTCAATGGTTCCAATTTCAATGATTGGATACGTAACATTAAATGGCCTTGCATTACGAGGAAAAGGAATACGTCCTCGATAAGCAGTTGAATGAGATAGACGAAACCAAAGCTACTTTGGAAGAAATGGCTGGGTATAGAGCCCAATGCAAGGATGCTACTAAGGTGTCTTGCATTATGGTGGCCAGTATGACTCCTGAGCTGCAGCGGTTCTATGAGGACTATTTGCCTTATGAGATGTGACAAGACTTGTAGGAGAAGTACCATCAAAGTGGACATCAAGAAAGGTATGAGATATTCAGGTCACTCATTACCACCAAGATGAAGGAAAAAGAGTCTGTCACGACCCAACTGCAACGCATGTAGAGATATGTGGATCGTCTACTCAAGTTGAATGTGAACTTCGATGAGGAGCAGGCTATTGACATAGTCTTGCACTCATTGCCTCCTTGCTATGACCAGTTCAAAAGACTTATCATTTGAGCAAAGAGGAAGTCACATTGAGTAAGCTTCAAGGCTTGTTGAGAACTGCTGAAAGTGGATTAAAAGGAAAAGGTGTTAAATCCACTCATGTTGTTGTTCCAGTCCTGGCTATTGGACAAGGAGAGGGGGAAAATAGGAAAGCTTCCTCTAAGTAAAGTTGGAATGGAAAGTCCCATGGTGGTTCTTCTTGTAGTGGACCCAAAGCAAAATCCAGTTCTGCTCCCCTGCCTCAGATCCAAAAGAGGCAACGTGTTTCTACTGCCAAGACAAGGGTCATTGGAAGAGAAGCTTCCCCAAGTACTTGCAGGACATCAAGGATGGCAAGATCAAGCCTACCTCGGCAGGTATTTACACTATTTTGTCTAAAAATTCATTGTATTCTAATTCTTGGGTCCTTGATACAGGATGTGGTTTTCACATTTTCTCTGACTTGCAGTGACTAAGATAAAGTAGGGATGTGGAGCTTAGGAAGATGAACCTGATAATGGGCAATAGGAGATCGTCACTTGTTACCAAGATCAGCGTTTATTCTTTAAATCTTAGTAGTGGATTATGTTTAGACTTGAATAATTGTTGCTACTCGTCAGAAATGACGAGGAATATTATTTAGTTTCTTGGTTTGTATAGAAAAGGCTTTAGGTATTCATTTAATAATGAAATTGGTTATATTAATGCTTATTATAATGGTGTATTTTATTTTGAAGCATTTCCTTAGGATGGTGTATATGAAACTGTGATGGTTGTAGACAATTTAGTAAATAGTGTGTTGCACATTGATTCGTCTAATGGTTTAGACAAAGCATGTATGTGGCATTGTCGTCTTGGGCACGTCAACAAGAATCATTGCCCAACTCCAAAAGTATGGAGTGTTGGAATTATTTGACCTAAGTTCAAAAGATACATGCGAGTCTTGTTTGCTTGGAAAGATGACTAAATCACTTTTCACTGATACTTGTGAAAGAGGTGAGGGATTGTTGGATCTCATACACACCAATGTGTGTGGTCCCTTCAGATCCACCACAAGGGATGCGAATTGATTTTATGTGACTTTTACCGATGATTGTAGCAGATATCGATATATCTACTTAATCAAGCATTAGTCAAAAACCTTTGAAAGTTCAAAGAGTTCAAACATGAAGTCAAGAATCCATTGGGAAGGAAGATCAAGATGCTCAGATCCGATAGGGGTGGTGAGTATCTTAGTATCAAGTTCCACGACTACCTCAAGGAATGTGGAATTGTTTCACAATTGACACCTCCTAGGACACCACAACTAAACGGTGTAGCTTAGAGGAATGATCAAACCTTTTTGGACATGGTTTGTTCCATGATGAGTCGAGCTTCGCTTCCAATATCGTTATAGGGGTATGCCTTAGAGATTTCCGCC
This sequence comes from Lactuca serriola, assembly GCF_051521515.1. Lineage (NCBI taxonomy): Eukaryota > Viridiplantae > Streptophyta > Magnoliopsida > Asterales > Asteraceae > Lactuca > Lactuca serriola. The sequence continues at coordinate 287,332,001 of NC_136411.1, forward strand.
CATATCATTAATCTAGTCCCGACAAAGAAGGCTGCTAAAAAACCTCACGAGATGTGGATAGGGAAGGTTCCCTTGTTGGCACATATCAAGGTTTGGGGTTGTGAAGCTTTCGTTAGATGAGAGACTCACGACAAGCTTGAACCTCGAAGTGAGTGTTGTATTTTCACCGGCTGGCCACAGAAGTCCTCTGGATACTTGTTCTACAAACCTAGTGAGAACGTGGTCTTCGTAGCATGAAGGGGAGTTTTCCGCGATAGGGCACTCAACTCGAGGAAGAAATTCCTGTTGAACCGATTGACGAATCATTACATCTTAGGCGTTCTAGTAGGGTTAGCATTCCACATGTGTTGTATGGTTTCTATATAACTATAGAAGGTGATACATTTATCAGTGATAGTACTTTGATAAATTTAAATGAACCTGCTAACTACAAGGAAGCCACGAAAGGCCCTAAGTCTGCTAAATAGAAAGAGGCAATGGATAGTGAGATCCATTCCATGTATGACAATCAAGTTTGGAACTTGGTTAACAATGTACCAGGTTGCTAGACAATTAGGTGCAAATGGATCTTTAAGAAGAAGACCGACATGGATGGAAAGGTGCACACGTTCAAGGCATGGCTAGTTGCGAAGGGATTTACTCAAACCCTAGGGATTCACTATGATGAGACCTTCTCACCAGTGGCCAAGATCAAGTCTATTAGGGTTACGTTAGCCATAGCTGTGTTTCATGATTATGAAATCTAGTAGATGGATGTCAAAGCCACTTTTCTTAATGGGAAACTGGCTTAAGATGTTTACATGAGTGTGCAAGAGGGTTTTGTGGATGCTAAATACCCCAATAGAGTGTGTAAGCTTGAGAAATCAATCTATGGATTGAAGCAATCTACTCTTAGATGGAATCTTTGCTTTGATGAGAAGGTCAAAGAGTTTGGCTTCTTTAGGAGTGAGGATGAGTCATGTGTATATGTCAAAGCCAGTGGGAGTATAGTTAGCTTTCTAGTAATGTATGTCGATGACATACTGCTCATAGGAAACAACGTTCCAACCTTGCAGGAAGTTAAGTCCTGGCTTGGAAAGTGTTTCGCTATGAAGGATCTAGGTGACGCTACCTATATTCTAGGAATAACAATTTTGAGAAATATAGAAGACTAATTGGACTTAGTCAAATTACTTACTTGGATAAAGTGTTAAAGTGTTTTAGCATGGAGAACTGTAAGTCCCAAATTTTGCTTGATGTATCAATCAGATCCACTTGATGGTGCGGAATCCCAATCAAGTGGATGATGCAAGAATAAATATGGAAGAAGGAGAAAAAGAAGATGATGATGACGAACTTGATGAATCTTCAATGTTTATATGATTAGATTGATGTTCCAACACACGATTCACAGACACACACTCTTCTTCTCTCCACTCTCTCTCTCTCTCTCTCTCTCTCTTTCTCTCTCTCTCTCTCTCTCTAGCACGCCTTGATTTACACACACTTAGCCCCTTCTTTTCTCTTATGCACTCTCCTAACTCTCCTTTCTCACACTATATATATATATATATATATATATATATATATATATATATATATATATATATATATATATATGGACCTAAGGCCAAGCCCAAAATACAAGGCCTTGACCGAAAACCCATTAGTTGACCTAAAACACATGCGTTTTCAGTCCAAGCTATAAATAAACCAATAATATTTTCGGCCCAAGTATAAAAATAATAAATTCTTAGAAAAGCAAAGTATAAACCATATTTTTGACCCAAAAATCTCCCCCTTGGTTTATAACTTTCTTTTCTTTTGACCCAACAAACTCCCTCTTTAAATGTACCTGGCTTTTCTTGTTAATCTTCATTTGAAGCTTGGCTTCAGCTTTAATCTTCAATTTCTTCACAACTGAATCATCTAGTTGAATGACTTCATCTTGAATGGATGGGAATTTCTTCATAATTTGGATTTGAACGAACATTGGGTGAGGAGGCTTCATGTAGAGATTCTTGTAAAATGGCACTTTCAGCTTGAGAATCTTCAGAGAGAATATCAGAGAAACGAATCTTCTGGATCACTTCAGCAGGTACAAGATAGCAGCAAATTGATTGAGGAGGCTTCAATACAATCTATCACATAATCTTCAAGTCAGCTTCACCTTTCTTCTGGGGTTGAAAGATTGAATGTTGAAAGAATAATCTTCATTTCTTGTTCCTTCGAATGATCACAGATGAAGCCTTGGCTCAGAAATTCTCGATACATTCTCCACGAGTCTCATCTACATCTAAATTCACTTTTCAAGACAAAGAAAATTTTGAGATAAAAACAAAACAAAAAGAAAACTTAGCCCACAATATTTATTTAGCTTGATTTTTCTTCGAAAAAGATAAACAGAAATAACACTATTTTTGGATTTTTAATTTTCTGATTTTTGTTTGATTTTTAAAATTTTTAATTCTCCCCTAAATTTGTGCATAGAGGAAAACTATGAACAAATTTAACAAAAACAAAATATTTGGGATCAAAATTTTCAAGCAATTCAATATCGTTTATCAGCACACGGATGCATGTCTAGATCTAGTCAATCACCGTTAATGTGGTCCACTTAAGCACAAAGGATATGGGCAAATTTGACAAATTATAAGTGACAAGACATTGTGATAAATATTCCTTAATGGACCATTTAGCTGACAACGACCAAGGATATTGTTGTCCACTTAAATTAAGCAGCGAGATCTACAGACAATCTATTAAATGGTTCAATTATAGATGTACTAGAATGTGTTCCCCGCTTCCCGACATACTCGGTAATCAAGAATTTTCAAAGAACTCCTTACGTTAGGTGAGTATTCAATCATTAAGAAAGAAGATAGATACAAAAATGCATATGTTGTATCCCAAGTCGGATGTTTTCTAATAACGCAGAGGGAACAACATATGACTAACATAGATAGAGGGTTAGAGAGGTAGTAGGGTGCATATGTTGTGTCCCAGGTCGGATCTTACGATCACACAGAGGGGACAACATATGGCTAATAGATAGAAAGAGTTGCATATGTTGCATTCCATGTCGGATATGTTCCAAACACGAAAAGGAGTCAACATATGACTGACAGATAGAAATCAAGAAAATAATTTCCTACAGACCTACTTTATCAGAACCCCCTAGTCACCCTATCAATACCAGAATTAAGGACATGAGTCCATACATCGAGGAAACGTTGAGCCACATTTCTAAATAAATTTCATTTTTTTAGCGTATCCTGCAGGTTCCCATGTTTATCTCACTGCTCAATCGACCCAAGCATCATATGGTCAGTCCAAATGAAACTATCTAAGTTCATATTGTCAAGTCCTTTCATTTTTCAATCAATGTCTAGTCCTTTTGTATCCTGTGTGCCTACCATCACATTGAACACAGAGTCTAGACAATTCGGCTTTAGTGCATTACACGCATCATAAATTTCCCTTTAGCACTATACTTCATATCACTTCCCATATGAACACCTACAAACGAAATACTATACGAAAATAAAATATTATCTTCAAAACAAATCAATGTAAGAAAAACTCAGGAGTATCGAGAAGAAAACTCAAACCGTAAGTCACCGATTGAATTTGCATCCAGAAGGCCTGAGAACAGCACGCATAATCTCATAACAGATCTGAAAGTTCTTCACATCGTTAAGCACAAAACCCCAAGTGTGATCCTTTCCTTTATTCCCTTCCTGCAGAGGACACATTCTCTCAAATAAATTTCTAAATGTTGTACAGTTGAGAGATGTCCCATATCATGTACTTGGAACAGCCACTATCAACAAACCGGAATCTAATGATATGCCTCCATAGCTGCTGCAGCACAGAGCGGGATGAGTTGGTCTTTGGAACCAAGTCCATTTTGAAATTGGTTCGACCTTTGACATCCTTGCAAGGTACTCTCTCCCATGACATATCCTGCTTATCACAAACAGAATATGAAGAAATGTTAGAATCATTAGACAGTTTGGGAGATTGAACCTTTGGTACCCATATGTAGTTGGGTTTAACCCATTTCTTGTTCGAGAGGATGTGTGTCGCGGCACTTGATTTTGAACTTGAAGCCGATCTTCGAGATGACTTTGATCTAACTGATTTTTGTTTTAATGGATCATCTCTTGGATTAGACTTCTTGGCTGACATTTCCTTCTTGTTGTTGGGATTTGATTTCTTGGTCTTCTTGGCATTCCAGTCGGCATTTAGCGATTGTGATCTCGAATAATTTCCTTCAGAGAATCTCCATCTTGGCGCATTTTTCCATCCTTGTGCGTAGAAGGGAATGTATGCGCGATTTGGACAATTTGTGGCAATGTGTCCAGGTGTTCCACAGTGAAAACATATCTTTTTCTTCACGTAGGAATTGTTTCTTCCTGCCCCTGGTGGCATGCCCTTGCCTTGTCTCTGATTGTTCCCACAAGCATACTTGTAACAGGCACTCTGTTTAGCTTGAATTGGTGACCTGTAGTTACCAACAACAGGTTGATTAAAAGCAACAGATTCAGAGTTCAAGGAGTTATTTGTTTGTTCAATAGTGTTCTCCTTGTTCTCATCTTCCACTACTTTACCTGCACAAGAAGTAGAATCATCAAAAATGTTCACCTTAATATTCTCAGTTGGCCCAGATGATCCAGTCTTACCTGAAGCATGTATAGGGGTATGGCCATACTGAGCGGGAATTTCTTCCTCGTTGGTCTCAAGGGGTGGGGTATAGTTGTCATTAAAGGGAGGTGGAACACTATTCTACCCTATACCCTTGCTTTGATTATCTTTGAACTTTAGTTGTTTTTTAATCATGGGTGCAACTACCTCACTTGACACATCAAATTTCTTAAATGTGAATTTACCATCATTATATTTAGCTTTTAATGCATCAAGTTCGGTAGTTAATTCGGTAGGTTGTCTCTTAACATAGTTATAGTTTTCACATTTGTTGCTATATTCCTCTTGAAGTTTTCGAAAAACCTTAGTTTTGGCCGCTAGTTGTGTTTTTAAGGGTTTTTGGGCCTTCCTAAGAGCATATCATTCATATTTAAGGTCCTCATTTTCCGTTTTTAGTAAATCATTTTGTTCACGAAGAAATTTAATTGTAGCTTCACAAGATTTAGAACATGAAACTTCATTGACCGGGATGTTTGAGGAACTCATTGTTTACCAAAAATGACCTTTGACTAAAAACTCAAAAGTCAATCATAAAAAGTCAAACTTAAAAGTCAAATCGAAAAGCTAAGTTTTTGAAATTTTGAAAGTTAAACAAGAAAGTCAAAGTTTAAATTCAAAGGTCAAACTTGAAAATCAAAGTCAAATTTTTAAGGTCAAAAGTCAAAAATGATAGTCAAAAATTAAAAACCAAAATTTTGGATTGAAAATAAAACTTTAAAATTTGAAAATTTTAATTTTGGGCCAAAATTGTTAAAAATGCAAAACTAGGATCGAAACAGCGAGTCTTTTTGAATTAAATTGGGAAGAAACATATCACAAGGCTTGCTAGATGGATTGGTAAGGCGGTGGGCTAAGAGTATGGGAGACCCGGGTTCGAATCCTTGCACTCCCAAAAAAAATTCACTTGTTGCTGTCGAAGGACTCGCACACGCTGACCAAAAGGACTGCTGACCGAAAACTCCTACACACCGAATACCTTCCGAGGTCGAACACGTACGAGACTAAAAGCCGCAAACCGAACACGTGCGAGAACCGAACACATGAGGCTGCTGACTGAACACATGCTGGGCTGAGAACTTGCGAGGCCTCAGACCATAAATGCGATTTTGGCCACACACTGTTTTCGGCCACAAACCCCTCGCAGATTACGAACAAAAACAACATTTTTCCACCTTTTTTGCTCCAAAACTCGATCAAAAACTCGTTTTTATGAAAAACACAAAGAACAAACCCCCAATATTTTTCAAAAACCTATCCAAAACAAAAAATCATTCAAGAAAAAGTCCAAAAATGCTCCACGTCTTGCCATAATGATTGATACAATCCAAGCTCTGATACCAACTGTAAGTCCCAAATTTTGCTTGATGTATCAGTCAGATCCACTTGATGGTGCGAAATCCCAATCAAGTAGATGATGCAAGATCAAATATGGAAGAAGGAGAAGAAGAAGAAGATGATGATGATGAACTTGATGAATCTTCAATGTTTATATGATTAGAATGATGTTCCAACACAATATTCACACACACACTCTTCTTCTCTCTACTCTCTCTCTCTCTCTCTAGCACACCTTGATTTACATACACTTAGCCCCTTCTTTTCTCTTATGCATTCTCCTAACTCTCTCACACAATATATATATATATATATATATATATATATATATATATATATATATATATATATATATATATATATATATGGACCTAAGGCCAAGCCCAAAATACAAGACCTTGACCGTAAACCCATTAGTTGACCGAAAACACATGCGTTTTCGGTCCAAGCTATAAATAAACCAATAATATTTTCGGCCCAAGTATAAAAAATTAAAAACAATAAATGCTTATGAAAGAAAAGTATAAACCATATTTTTTACCCAACAAGAACTCCAAAAAAGGAGAGTTACCTATCCAGAGCAATACCAAGCTGAGTAAGACTCAGTGTCCGAGTACCGATGCCGAGATAGCAGAAATGAGTCGAGTGCCATATGATTTTGCCGTTAGCTCGATCATGTATGTTATGACATGTACTCGCTCTAATGTGGCTTTTGCTTTGAGTAAGGTTAGCCGATATCAAGGGAACCCGGGTAAAGCTCATTGGATAGTTGTAAAGAATATTTTTAAGTATCTACGAAGGACAAAGGACTGGGTCCTTTTACTTGGTGGCGGTGATGATTTGACAATTACTAGTTATAGTGTTGTCAGTTTTCAGACACACCGAGACAAATTCCGCTCTCAGTCTACTTGGGTGTTTAAACTCAACGGAGGAGCAGTAACTTGGAAAAGTTCCAAGCAGGAGATCATGGCTGATTCAACATGTGAATCAGAGTATATAGCCGCGAGTTAAGCGTCAAAGGAGGCTATATGGTTGAATAACTTTATTGGAGACCTTGGAGTTGTGCCAACAATAAAGGAGCCTATGGATATTTTTTACGATAAAGAAGGAACGGTTGCCTTAACCATGGAACCAAGGGATCATGGCAGATCCAGACATATCGACAACAAATATCACTTCATCATACATTAGGTAGAAGAAGGACTCCTCATCGTCAAGAGGGTATCGTCAGAAGAGAATCATGCAGATCCTCTCATAAAGGGTCTAAGTAGGATTAAGCACATTCATCATGCGAGGAGCACTGGTCTGAAGGACGATATTAGTTTTAATGATTAGATAAATATTTTAGAAACTTGTAATAGATAAATGTAATTGACATTTGGTGATTATATAATGGAGATTTATAAATAAGTATTGTTTACTATCTTTTGTCAATAGTTTATTTTGTGTTTCAACTTTGCATGTTTTACTTCCAGAATAATTGGATTATTCAAATTATCCACAATCAATCATACTTTGGAAGTAAGTAGTGAATTAAGACTATCATGAATTGGCTTGTAGATTGTCTAAGTGTTTAGACATACCAAATGTTTGTTGCAATGTTCATGAGTACTCCTGAAATGGGGATTTGAGTATTGGATGAAACCCACGCTCATTTGAATTACTTCATGGAATTTATCACGAGTAATTATGAGACGATAATATCATATAATATTTAAACCGAAATATATGAGTTGTTGTTTACGAGTTAGCTGTGCATTGATAATGCGTAAACCTATCAGTAACTTTATGTTATAAAACGCAATGTTGTGTATGATTTGATGAGTAAATAGTACAAGAATATAAGTCAAAGTTTATATGTTCCTTTTATCTCAAGGGGTAAAAGCGATATCTTGGACCCCTTGATGATTTTGTTTTGACTTGTGTGTCGAGCCCGGTCAGGACTGAATTGATGTGTTTAATTAAGTTCCTTGTCATACGAATCAGAAATCGGGAAACAAACTGTTGGAAAATGAGAATGATTATGTTCCATGTCTTTGTCCACATGATATCTTGTAGAACTGAGCATTATATGTGTCACACCCTGCTAAAGCATAAATACGGGGCGTGGCAGTACAAAGGGTTTCATAACAAAAGTTAAAAGACAACACCAACCATAGTATTAAAAATCATTACAAATTTACGATGAGTTTGAACAACTTTTTGAAAGAAATTAGAATGTATTTAAAATTCAACACATGCAAATGCTCCTACAAGTCTTGTGTGTCTATGTGCCTCTTATTAGATGATTCTCAAAAAGTATGTAAAACGAGCATCAACTATAAAAATAGTTGGTGAGTACTCATAGGTTTATAACATAATATAGTTTAAAATCATGATAATTAGCATATTGATAATAGTTTCCATAAACAATGTTTATTTTTAAAATAAGTAAATAAGTTTTCATGAATAGAAGTTCGTTGCTAAAACGAGTAATAAAGTTTCCATAAATTGAAGTTTGTTGCTAATATGAGAAACAAAGTTCGTTGCTCAAATGAGTAAACATGTTCAATGCTACAAAGAGCAAACAAGTTCGTTACTACAAAGAGCAAAGAGGCTCATTGCTAAGACAAGTAAATAAGTTTCCAGTAATAAAAGTTCGTTGCTATAATGTGAAACAGAGTTCATTGTTATAATTAATAAGCAAGTTTGTATTGTCACACCCCAAAACCGGAACGGCGGAAACGTTCTAGGGTGGATGACGTCATGTCAAGTATCACAACACATGCATTATAGTAATCAAAGTACAACAAAACATTGCATTAATAGTAATAGTTTTACAAGGTTACATTAATACATCAAAGAAATACAAGTAATAGAATAAATATAGCGTGGTACTAAGCGATCTTCATCAACAGCTCCTAGATGTACCTGTCTAATGCTAACCTGAGAATACAAGCTATTTGAAACGCGAGTATCAGCATTTTTACAAATGTTGGTGAGTTCATAAGTATTTAGTGACATTTCAATCAAATAACTTCATAAAGTAATAGTTTAAATGTTTACAGTGTATTAGAGTTCTTTCTAGAAAATCCTATATTTTCTTTAATCAAGCAGCCTTCTACCAAGACTGGTCAGTGGTATGTGGTAAAAAGTGGTTTTCCCTTAATTGCTATCATTATCAAAATATTGAATTTGATTATTAAAGAAAGCAAGAGACGACAGGGAAAATGACATATGCATCAGCAGTGAGGACTGCTGACTAAGGCAAAGGAATCATAGACTCCAGGAAAGTATCGAATGAACGACACGCCTGGTTCAGTGTAACAAATAGAGACACAAACCCCAGACAATATCAAATGGAAGATACGTCTTGTAAGGTCAAAAACAGTGAAGACAGACCCCAGACGGTATCAAATGAAAGATACGCCTCGTAAGGTCAAAACTGTGAATACAGTGATAATAGTGGATACAGTGGATATAGACCCTAGACAGTATCAAATGAATGGTGCGTCTCGTAAGGTCTAAAACAGAGAATATAGACCGCAGACAGTATCAAATGAAAGATACATCTTGCAAGGTCTAAACAGTGTGACTCTGAAAAGTGAGATACCAGCACACAGTGTAAATTGCCGGTGAAATACCGTTAACTTAAGGCCATGAATTATAAGGTAACCCGGGATACTCGTAACCATACTAACCGACACTAGAGTACCAGACGCCCTACAAGCGTCTATATAATGTGACATCTGTCACCCCTTGGCTTGGTGGGCCGTGGACTGTAGCTAGCAGTCAGGGTGCGGGGGTGTCAATCCCGTATAGATCTATACACACAATGTCCGCTCTCCCTACAGGAGATTCTGGTTACCAACTAGACGACGGAGAAGGCCGTGTCCTGAAGATGCATCCCAAATAGTGGGTAGAGACTTCCAAATAGTGGGTTTCTAATGTAAGTGATGAACTAGAGTTAGAGACTCATAACTGAATTGACTGAAGTAAACCTATATGTCTATGCTTGTGTACATAATATATAACTAATGAATCAAACGACCTTCGGATTGACATCCGATCCCACCAGACCACATCTCAACGAAGAAAAGGAAATAGGGCGGACAAGCCTTCCTAAGTCCTTCAATCATTATTTATATGCATCTATACAAGCACATACATACATCTAACTACACTGGAGTGTGTATCAAGTGGAATCATATCGTGAAGTATAAGTGTATAGTGTGGAATAACCGACTTGTGAAGTATACGCATACAGTGAAATATCCGAGTCATGAAGTATAAGCATACAGAGTGGGATAATCGAATCGTGAAGTATAAGTTTACCAAGTGTAAGTGTATCACGAAGTGGAAGCAACAACTGGTGAAGTAAAAGCGTCTATTAAGTATAAGAGGTTACAAGCATAAGCGATATAGAGACAATCACCGGTATAAGCGTATCACGAAGGAAATACATTATCAAGTAGGAGTTTTAAATAAGTAAAAGCGAAGCAACAGTAATAAACAAGTAAAAGTATACATTGTAAAAGGGAACTTAGGCGAACACCTTAGAAAACCTTTATATTCTGGAAAACTCGCATTTGGTTTTCTTTGGTAAAATAAGTGTGAAAAATCCTTTAGAAATCTTTGGAAACTTTCATAAACCAGTTTAAAATGAATGTAGGTAAAACAGTATAAGTAAGAGTTTTGAAACAATTGAAAACCTTTTTGAAAACCATTATAGTGTCCTACTCGGTAAAACAGTGTACAGTGTGGTAAAATCTGGTGCATGCGGGTTATCAATCACATGTGATTGATATGATAAATGGCATGTTTAACTTGTATCCCCCCCCTTATAAAACTTGTAAAAACATTAAAAGGTTCATTCAGGGGTATGAACTCACCTGGTGTAAGTAGGTCCGACGAAGGTGCCGTTTGGGCGTTCGGTGTCATGCAAGGACTTGAACACACACAATGACCTATTTAACATATTATAACATATGTTCACATACAATGAGAATATTTAATACTAATTAAACAATTATACGCGCTCACAGGAGCGGAAAACACTTTGGTTAAGTGTTTGGGTGTTCCGGGAAGCGTCTAAAGGTGTGTATGGCTAAGGAATAGAGTTTACCCTCCGAGAGTAAACCCTTAATACCATGTTTACGGCCCAGGGACTACTCACCATGAGTTTACGGCCGTAAACTCATGGTGATGGGTTCTAGGGTGTTTTAAGGCTTCTACTTGTTCATGGGATTTTTCTAAGTACTTTTCATAAAAGGCATGAGTGGGTTTAAGGCTTCTAATGGCACCTTATAGGATTTTATGGCCTAGGGACACTCCTATGGGAGTTTACGGCCGTAAACTCACATTCTTTGAGTTAAATGAAGTTTTAAACCCCTATTACCTTTCTAGCTGTTTCTAATGGAGTGTGATGCTATTTTGGGGGATTAAACCCATCATTTGGATGTGTTTTAGGGAGTTTACGACCTAGGTACTTGCTTGGGCCGTAAACTCCAAGTCACCCCATATTTCCTTGTGTTTAAATGGTCTAAACCCAAAATACTAAGTCCCTAAATTATGTATAAAGCCTAAGGGTGATTTTGGAGTGTTTTTGGGGCACTTTTGCAAGGTTTAGAGGTGTTTACGGCCTAAGCTTGTGCTTGGGCCGTAAACTCTCTTTTATGCCCTAAATCATTGTGTTTTAATGTTTAAACACTCCTAGGTGAATCCCTTAATTTATTTCCAAGCCTTTAGGGACATTTTGGGGTCATTTTGGCCTCTATTTAGGGGTTTACGGCCTAAGGAGGCACTTAGGCCGTAAACTCCTTTTTCATGTCTCAATCTCATGATTTTTAGGCTATAAAGACAATAATGTATGCATAGAACAAGTTAGGGTTGATAGTCTTACGTTTAGGAGTCGGAAATCGCGGTTTTTGAGTCGAAAACGAGTCTAGAGAGAGAGTATAGAGAGAGTGTGTCTAGGGAGTGTAAAAAGTCTCCAATGGAATCCACTCACCTTTATATAGGGGTTCGAGTCGGGGCTCAGTGGAATTCTACCCGATACTGCCGTTAAACGGGGCTTTTGGTCGCACCCGATTTAGTGGTCGTAATAATAAAACTTAACATTTCCAATTAAATGGAAATATGTGTTATGTGTTTTATTTCCTTTTATCATGACTTAACGGCATTTTAAGTGTAAACAATTGGGATGTTTATTAAATTGATGACTTCTAATTAACGGAACTTTTATACAGTGGAATATTCCGTTAACGGTAACGGGGAAATGTAACGGGACAACTTGGGTTGTCACATCATCCCCCCGTTAGAGGGAATTTCGTCCCGAAATTCAGGTTTAGGCAAGGAAGTAGGTAAGAATGGCCAAGTAGAGATAAGAGAGTACTTCCTATATGGTTGTCCTCGCATTCCCAAGTGAACTCTAGTCTGTGTTTGTCATTCCGATAGACCTTCACGTACGGGATGCGGATTCCGTCTAGTGTTGGGATTTGATTTCTTGGTCTTCTTGGCATTCCAGTCGGCATTTAGCGATTGTGATCTCGAATAATTTCCTTCAGAGAATCTCCATCTTGGCGCATTTTTCCGTCCTTGTGCGTAGAAGGGAATGTATGCGCGATTTGGACAATTTGTGGCAATGTGTCCAGGTGTTCCACAGTGAAAACATATCTTTTTCTTCACGTAGGAATTGTTTCTTCCTGCCCCTGGTGGCATGCCCTTGCCTTGTCTCTGATTGTTCCCACAAGCATACTTGCAACAGGCACTCTGTTTAGCTTGAATTGGTGACCTGTAGTTACCAACAACAGGTTGATTAAAAGCAACAGATTCAGAGTTCAAGGAGTTATTTGTTTGTTCAATAGTGTTCTCCTTGTTCTCATCTTCCACTACTTTACCTGCACAAGAAGTAGAATCATCAAAAATGTTCACCTTAATATTCTCAGTTGGCCCAGATGATCCAGTCTTACCTGAAGCATGTATAGGGGTATGGCCATACTGAGCGGGCATTTCTTCCTCGTTGGTCTCAAGGGGTGGGGTATAGTTGTCATTAAAGGGAGGTGGAACACTATTATACCCTATACCCTTGCTTTGATTATCTTTGAACTTTAGTTGTTTTTTAATCATGGGTGCAACTACCTCACTTGACACATCAAATTTCTTAAATGTGAATTTACCATCATTATATTTAGCTTTTAATGCATCAAGTTCGGTAGTTAATTCGGTAGGTTGTCTCTTAACATAGTTATAGTTTTCACATTTGTTGCTATATTCCTCTTGAAGTTTTCGAAAAACCTTAGTTTTGGCCGCTAGTTGTGTTTTTAAGGGTTTTTGGGCCTTCCTAAGAGCATATCATTCATATTTAAGGTCCTCATTTTCCGTTTTTAGTAAATCATTTTGTTCACGAAGAAATTTAATTGTAGCTTCACAAGATTTAGAACATGAAACTTCATTGACCGGGATGTTTGAGGAACTCATTGTTTACCAAAAATGACCTTTGACTAAAAACTCAAAAGTCAATCATAAAAAGTCAAACTTAAAAGTCAAATCGAAAAGCTAAGATTTTGAAATTTTGAAAGTTAAACAAGAAAGTCAAAGTTTAAATTCAAAGGTCAAACTTGAAAATCAAAGTCAAATTTTTAAGGTCAAAAGTAAAAAATGATAGTCAAAAATTAAAAACCAAAATTTTAGATTGAAAATAAAACTTTAAAATTTGAAAATTTTAATTTTGGGCCAAAATTGTTAAAAATGCAAAACTAGGATCGAAACAGCGAGTCTTTTTGAATTAAATTGGGAAGAAACATATCACAAGGCTTGCTAGATGGATTGGTAAGGTGGTGGGCTAAGAGTATGGGAGACCCGGGTTCGAATCCTTGCACTCCCAAAAAAAATTTACTTGTTGCTGTCGAAGGACTCGCACACGCTGACCAAAAGGACTGCTGACCGAAAACTCCTACACACCGAATACCTTCCGAGGTCGAACACGTACGAGACTAAAAGCCGCAAACCGAACACGTGCGAGAACCGAACACATGAGGCTGCTGACTGAACACATGCTGGGCTGAGAACTTGCGAGGCCTCAGACCATAAATGCGATTTTGGCCACACACTGTTTTCGGCCACAAACCCCTCGCAGATTACGAACAAAAGCAACATTTTTCCACCTTTTTTGCTCCAAAACTCGATCAAAAACTCGTTTTTATGAAAAACACAAAGAACAAACCCCCAATATTTTTCAAAAACCTATCCAAAACGAAAAATCATTCAAGAAAAAGTCCAAAAACGCTCCACGTCTTTCCATAATGATTGATACAATCCAAGCTCTGATACCAACTGTAAGTCCCAAATTTTGCTTGATGTATCAGTCAGATCCACTTGATGGTGCGAAATCCCAATCAAGTAGATGATGCAAGATCAAATATGGAAGAAGGAGAAGAAGAAGAAGATGATGATGATGAACTTGATGAATCTTCAATGTTTATATGATTAGAATGATGTTCCAACACAATATTCACACACACACTCTTCTTCTCTCTACTCTCTCTCTCTCTCTAGCACACCTTGATTTACACACACTTAGCCCCTTCTTTTCTCTTATGCACTCTCCTAACTCTCTCACACAATATATATATATATATATATATATATATATATATATATATATATATATATATATATATATATATATATATATATATGGACCTAAGGCCAAGCCCAAAATACAAGACCTTGACCGTAAACCCATTAGTTGACCGAAAACACATGCGTTTTCGGTCCAAGCTATAAATAAACCAATAATATTTTCGGCCCAAGTATAAAAAATTAAAAACAATAAATGCTTATGAAAGAAAAGTATAAACCATATTTTTTACCCAACAAGAACTCCAAAAAAGGAGAGTTACCTATCCAGAGCAATACCAAACTGAGTAAGACTCAGAGTCCGAGTACCGATGCCGAGATAGCAGAAATGAGTCGAGTGCCATATGATTTTGCCGTTAGCTCGATCATGTATGTTATGACATGTACTCGCTCTAATGTGGCTTTTGCTTTGAGTAAGGTTAGCCGATATCAAGGGAACCCGGGTAAAGCTCATTGGATAGTTGTAAAGAATATTTTTAAGTATCTACGAAGGACAAAGGACTGGGTCCTTTTACTTGGTGGCGGTGATGATTTGACAATTACTAGTTATAGTGTTGTCAGTTTTCAGACACACCGAGACAAATTCCGCTCTCAGTCTACTTGGGTGTTTAAACTCAACGGAGGAGCAGTAACTTGGAAAAGTTCCAAGCAGGAGATCATGGCTGATTCAACATGTGAATCAGAGTATATAGCCGCGAGTTAAGCGTCAAAGGAGGCTATATGGTTGAATAACTTTATTGGAGACCTTGGAGTTGTGCCAACAATAAAGGAGCCTATGGATATTTTTTACGATAAAGAAGGAACGGTTGCCTTAACCATGGAACCAAGGGATCATGGCAGATCCAGACATATCGACAACAAATATCACTTCATCATACATTAGGTAGAAGAAGGACTCCTCATCGTCAAGAGGGTATCGTCAGAAGAGAATCATGCAGATCCTCTCATAAAGGGTCTAAGTAGGATTAAGCACATTCATCATGCGAGGAGCACTGGTCTGAAGGACGATATTAGTTTTAATGATTAGATAAATATTTTAGAAACTTGTAATAGATAAATGTAATTGACATTTGGTGATTATATAATGGAGATTTATAAATAAGTATTGTTTACTATCTTTTGTCAATAGTTTATTTTGTGTTTCAACTTTGCATGTTTTACTTCCAGAATAATTGGATTATTCAAATTATCCACAATCAATCATACTTTGGAAGTAAGTAGTGAATTAAGACTATCATGAATTGGCTTGTAGATTGTCTAAGTGTTTAGACATACCAAATGTTTGTTGCAATGTTCATGAGTACTCCTGAAATGGGGATTTGAGTATTGGATGAAACCCACGCTCATTTGAATTACTTCATGGAATTTATCACGAGTAATTATGAGACGATAATATCATATAATATTTAAACCGAAATATATGAGTTGTTGTTTACGAGTTAGCTGTGCATTGATAATGCGTAAACCTATCAGTAACTTTATGTTATAAAACGCAATGTTGTGTATGATTTGATGAGTAAATAGTACAAGAATATAAGTCAAAGTTTATATGTTCCTTTTATCTCAAGGGGTAAAAGCGATATCTTGGACCCCTTGATGATTTTGTTTTGACTTGTGTGTCGAGCCCGGTCAGGACTGAATTGATGTGTTTAATTAAGTTCCTTGTCATACGAATCAGAAATCGGGAAACAAACTGTTGGAAAATGAGAATGATTATGTTCCATGTCTTTGTCCACATGATATCTTGTAGAACTGAGCATTATATGTGTCACACCCTGCTAAAGCATAAATACGGGGCGTGGCAGTACAAAGGGTTTCATAACAAAAGTTAAAAGACAACACCAACCATAGTATTAAAAATCATTACAAATTTACGATGAGTTTGAACAAATTTTTGAAAGAAATTAGAATGTATTTAAAATTCAACACATGCAAATGCTCCTACAAGTCTTGTGTGTCTATGTGCCTCTTATTAGATGATTCTCAAAAAGTATGTAAAACGAGCATCAACTATAAAAATAGTTGGTGAGTACTCATAGGTTTATAACATAATATAGTTTAAAATCATGATAATAAGAATATTGATAATAGTTTCCATAAACAATGTTTATTTTTAAAATAAGTAAATAAGTTTTCATGAATAGAAGTTCGTTGCTAAAACGAGTAATAAAGTTTCCATAAATTGAAGTTTGTTCCTAATATGAGAAACAAAGTTCGTTGCTCAAATGAGTAAACATGTTCAATGCTACAAAGAGCAAACAAGTTCGTTACTACAAAGAGCAAAGAGGCTCATTGCTAAGACAAGTAAATAAGTTTCCAGTAATAAAAGTTCGTTGCTATAATGTGAAACAGAGTTCATTGTTATAATTAATAAGCAAGTTTGTATTGTCACACCCCAAAACCGGAACGGCGGAAACGTTCTAGGGTGGATGACGTCATGTCAAGTATCACAACACATGCATTATAGTAATCAAAGTACAACAAAACATTGCATGAATAGTAATAGTTTTACAAGGTTACATTAATACATCAAAGAAATACAAGTAATAGAATAAATATAGCGTGGTACTAAGAGATCTTCATCAACAGCTCCTAGATGTACCTGTCTAATGCTAACCTGAGAATACAAGTTATTTGAAAAGCGAGTATCAGCATTTTTACAAATGTTGGTGAGTTCATAAGTATTTAGTGACATGTCAATCAAATAACTTCATAAAGTAATAGTTTAAATGTTTACAGTGTATTAGAGTTCTTTCCAGAAAATCCTATATTTTCTTTAATCAAGCAGCCTTCTACCAAGACTGGTCAGTGGTATGTGGTAAAAAGTGGTTTTCCCTTAATTGCTATCATTATCAAAATATTGAATTTGATTATTAAAGAAAGCAAGAGACGACAGGGAAAATGACATATGCATCAGCAGTGAGGACTGCTGACTAAGGCAAAGGAATCATAGACTCCAGGAAAGTATCGAATGAACGACACGCCTGGTTCAGTGTAACAAATAGAGACACAGACCCCAGACAATATCAAATGGAAGATACGTCTTGTAAGGTCAAAAACAGTGAAGACAGACCCCAGACGGTATCAAATGAAAGATACGCCTCGTAAGGTCAAAACTGTGAATACAGTGATAATAGTGGATACAGTGGATATAGACCCTAGACAGTATCAAATGAATGGTGCGTCTCGTAAGGTCTAAAACAGAGAATATAGACCGCAGACAGTATCAAATGAAAGATACATCTTTCAAGGTCTAAACAGTGTGACTCTGAAAAGTGAGATACCAGCACACAGTGTAAATTGCCGGTGAAATACCGTTAACTTAAGGCCATGAATTATAAGGTAACCCGGGATACTCGTAACCATACTAACCGACACTAGAGTACCAGACGCCCTACAAGCGTCTATATAATGTGACATCTGTCACCCCTTGGCTTGGTGGGCCGTGGACTGTAGCTAGCAGTCAGGGTGCGGGGGTGTCAATCCCGTATAGATCTATACACACAATGTCCGCTCTCCCTACAGGAGATTCTGGTTACCAACTAGACGACGGAGAAGGCCGTGTCCTGAAGATGCATCCCAAATAGTGGGTAGAGACTTCCAAATAGTGGGTTTCTAATGTAAGTGATGAACTAGAGTTAGAGACTCATAACTGAATTGACTGAAGTAAACCTATATGTCTATGCTTGTGTACATAATATATAACTAATGAATCAAACGACCTTCGGATTGACATCCGATCCCACCAGACCACATCTCAACGAAGAAAAGGAAATAGGGCGGACAAGCCTTCCTAAGTCCTTCAATCATTATTTATATGCATCTATATAAGCACATACATACATCTAACTACACTGGAGTGTGTATCAAGTGGAATCATATCGTGAAGTATAAGTGTATAGTGTGGAATAACCGACTTGTGAAGTATACGCATACAGTGAAATATCCGAGTCATGAAGTATAAGCGTACAGAGTGGGATAATCGAATCGTGAAGTATAAGTTTACCAAGTGTAAGTGTATCACGAAGTGGAAGCAACAACTGGTGAAGTAAAAGCGTCTATTAAGTATAAGAGGTTACAAGCATAAGCGATATAGAGACAATCACCGGTATAAGCGTATCACGAAGGAAATACATTATCAAGTAGGAGTTTTAAATAAGTAAAAGCGAAGCAACAGTAATAAACAAGTAAAAGTATACATTGTAAAAGGGAACTTCGGCGAACACCTTAGAAAACCTTTATATTCTGGAAAACTCGCATTTGGTTTTCTTTGGTAAAATAAGTGTGAAAAATCCTTTAGAAATCTTTGGAAACTTTCATAAACCAGTTTAAAATGAATGTAGGTAAAACAGTATAAGTAAGAGTTTTGAAACAATTGAAAACCTTTTTGAAAACCATTATAGTGTCCTACTCGGTAAAACAGTGTACAGTGTGGTAAAATCTGGTGCATGCGGGTTATCAATCACATGTGATTGATATGATAAATGGCATGTTTAACTTGTATCCCCCCCCCCTTATAAAACTTGTAAAAACATTAAAAGGTTCATTCAGGGGTATGAACTCACCTGGTGTAAGTAGGTCCGACGAAGGTGCCGTTTGGGCGTTCGGTGTCATGCAAGGACTTGAACACACACAATGACCTATTTAACATATTATAACATATGTTCACATACAATGAGCATATTTAATACTAATTAAACAATTATACGCGCTCACAGGAGCGGAAAACACTTTGGTTAAGTGTTTGGGTGTTCCGGGAAGCGTCTAAAGGTGTGTATGGCTAAGGAATAGAGTTTACCCTCCGAGAGTAAACCCTTAATACCATGTTTACGGCCCAGGGACTACTCACCATGAGTTTACGGCCGTAAACTCATGGTGATGGGTTCTAGGGTGTTTTAAGGCTTCTACTTGTTCATGGGATTTTTCTAAGTACTTTTCATAAAAGGCATGAGTGGGTTTAAGGCTTCTAATGGCACCTTATAGGATTTTATGGCCTAGGGACACTCCTATGGGAGTTTACGGCCGTAAACTCACATTCTTTGAGTTAAATGAAGTTTTAAACCCCTATTACCTTTCTAGCTGTTTCTAATGGAGTGTGATGCTATTTTGGGGGATTAAACCCATCATTTGGATGTGTTTTAGGGAGTTTACGACCTAGGTACTTGCTTGGGCCGTAAACTCCAAGTCACCCCATATTTCCTTGTGTTTAAATGGTCTAAACCCAAAATACTAAGTCCCTAAATTATGTATAAAGCCTAAGGGTGATTTTGGAGTGTTTTTGGGGCACTTTTGCAAGGTTTAGAGGTGTTTACGGCCTAAGCTTGTGCTTGGGCCGTAAACTCTCTTTTATGCCCTAAATCATTGTGTTTTAATGTTTAAACACTCCTAGGTGAATCCCTTAATTTATTTCCAAGCCTTTAGGGACATTTTGGGGTCATTTTGGCCTCTATTTAGGGGTTTACGGCCTAAGGAGGCACTTAGGCCGTAAACTCCTTTTTCATGTCTCAATCTCATGATTTTTAGGCTATAAAGACAATAATGTATGCATAGAACAAGTTAGGGTTGATAGTCTTACGTTTAGGAGTCGGAAATCGCGGTTTTTGAGTCGAAAACGAGTCTAGAGAGAGAGTATAGAGAGAGTGTGTCTAGGGAGTGTAAAAAGTCTCCAATGGAATCCACTCACCTTTATATAGGGGTTCGAGTCGGGGCTCAGTGGAATTCTACCCGATACTGCCGTTAAACGGGGCTTTTGGTCGCACCCGATTTAGTGGTCGTAATAATAAAACTTAACATTTCCAATTAAATGGAAATATGTGTTATGTGTTTTATTTCCTTTTATCATGACTTAACGGCATTTTAAGTGTAAACAATTGGGATGTTTATTAAATTGATGACTTCTAATTAACGGAACTTTTATACAGTGGAATATTCCGTTAACGGTAACGGGGAAATGTAACGGGACAACTTGGGTTGTCACATCATCCCCCCGTTAGAGGGAATTTCGTCCCGAAATTCAGGTTTAGGCAAGGAAGTAGGTAAGAATGGCCAAGTAGAGATAAGAGAGTACTTCCTATATGGTTGTCCTCGCATTCCCAAGTGAACTCTAGTCTGTGTTTGTCATTCCGATAGACCTTCACGTACGGGATGCGGATTCCGTCTAGTGTAGCTAGTGGGTTCTAACTGGTGTATCTATGAGGTTAGAGTTCTCAATGGATCTATCAAGATGAGTGAGGTACGAAGACTGATGTTGGGAAATCACGTATCGTGTCTAAGAAGTGGATCAATCGGATGTGAATCTTGTGGTATATCCGAAAGTAGTAGTGGTCTGAAAAGGGATTTGATCAAGCCTCCATAAGGACCTCGGATGGTCCTAAGCTCTCGGAATGGTAGAGCTTTTCAGTGCTTAGAACATAGTGTACTTCTATGGCAAGATCAACACTGGCGTAATCGCCATTCCGAAGTTCCTAACGTTCTCACTTGTACTGGATGTGTAGTCCTTCAGGTTAGTTTTTAGGAAGCTCGGGCGGTCTTTGGTTTCGTGTTTTCTGTCAACTGGCTGATAGAGAGTTTCTAGATTGTCGAGTGGGTTGCGTGACTATGGTTATCGGTTTGCTGTAGAGTGTCTATCTCAAGCTTGTGCAAAGCGAATCTGCACTAAAGGTTCTTGAGATGCGGAAACCCTGAGGTTCGTGGAGATAGGGTTTCACCAGACAAGTGTTGGACTATCTCAGGAGGTGGTTCTACTATCTCTGGGTGAGATAGTATTCGTGGAACACCTAATAGTCCAATGACTCTCTAAGACCTTGGTTTATTCTAATGCGGGAAGTGTATGCTCCTGCATAACCCTGCGACTAGCACCAGGACTGGTGTCAAGTCTATAACCTCTTCGGGATCTGGGTCATGAGGCTTAACGCAACTACTTCCATACTTTGATCAAGCATTCTTGGTCGCGAAGGTTATCCTGTGGCTCTCGGTATCCTAGTGTTTACTCCGGAGAATGTATTTTATCGTCTACAGGGCGACGACGATTTCCACTATGCAAGAGGGTGGAGGATGATAAGCACCACTTGTCTATAACTGGGTGGACGAGGTGCATGAGTAGTGCGAGCATCTACTGCAACTACTCTTCCGAAGGTTCTGAGTTTTCTCGGTCTAGGTCAAATCTAGTGGGTATATGGTTTCATCACTCGGAACTTTACTCGCTCAACCTGCAGTGATTCTCTTGACTCCGGCTCCTATGTTATGGAATAGGGTGAAAGCGTTTTGCGAAGAGGTTCGTGGTAGAGTTCATGCTTGGCTTAACCACCAATACTTGATGTATGCCAGCAGTATACCTGGTGATAGTGGTCAGCCACATGAGTTCTATTCTCTGGGTTCACGAACCTGATGTGCGAGGTACGAAAGGTGTCCCGGGGAATCTAAAGAGTATGCTTCGGTTGGTGGTCGTCTTCTTAGAGTATCTGTAGTGTTGTTCACTTTGGTGTCCATCTGACTACGAGGAGTCGGTCAACAGTGCGGGTTACCCTCTCTTAGGTACTTCGGAATGTTTGAGATAAGAGAGACGATTGACGGTTCGTACTAGGTTTGATTATTTGTGTTAGATTTAGGTTCGGGAGAACTTTTATTTGCCGACATGGCTACGGAGAAAGTTCTCTTTTACACAGCACTAAGAACGCACACATGGTTGCATGAAGTCAAACCATGATCAATAGAGTCGTCGAAGTTGGCACACTTCGACATGATATAAAGTGAAGATCGATAGAGTCATGTGCCGAACAGGCACACAAGTCCTAGGCATCTCGGGTTTCGTCCTGTGTATCCCTACCGTGGATACCTGGACCGATAGGGTCGACGTGGAACTATAGAGAGTCCTAAGTGTTTCCGGATAGAGTATCTTTTCATGAACGGATTCTCACGAGGCATTTCTATAATTGCCTCACATATACTAGTCATGTATGTTTAAGGTGGGGAGGACTGTTGACTGAGCGACCCCGCCCTAAATCCACAACCAAACGAGGAACAGGAAATGAGGCGGCATTCGCTCACTCTAGGTCTGTCCATTCTTAAATATACATGGTCGTAACGTATATATTTAGCCATTATAGTTTTACCTAATGAATTTTAAATTTTATAACAGTGTTGCGACTTTTGCCTTACTGGGAAGAATTTACATTTGAATTAGTCTTTTATTGTTCTTAGTTTAGTTATCCGAGATCGAGAGACGTACCAAAATCTAATGAGTTCCTTGCCGCTTCTCCCTAAGCAGTAGTGTCAGGCTCCTTCTGTGTCTTTGTCTTTCTCTTCGGTTAGGCAGTCCTTCTTGAAGTGTCCCATTCTACCACATAGGTGGAAAACTGTACGGGTCGCCACATTGGTGATTGATGTAATGAACTCAACTGGGATTTTGCAGACACGAGCAGTATGCCCCAACATGTGGCACCTAGCACAATAGAGTTCCCGGCAGGCATCATGATAATGGTAGCTGCACTTGCTGCAGTGGGGAAGGTCTCCTAGATACGGTCTTCTTGGAGTCGGGAGGGAAGGATTGACAGGGGTATAGACTGCCTCAACTCGTTGCCCATCAGAAGGTCCTTGAGCCGAGGTACTTCCCACCTCTATCTTGAATTTTCTCTTTAGTGGGTTTGAGTGAGGTTCTTGGGTGGCTGAGTATGGAAGTGTTGGTTGCTGCTGTCCATTGCCAGGATTGGAAATCCCGACCGGGCCCTTGCTAACGTTGGCGGTGTTAGCGTTCAGGTGAGCCATGACAGCTGCTACGGCTGCTGAGACTGCAGCTTGGAACGTAGCTTCATCGAATAAGAGAGTAGGTTTCTTGATTGTGGACTGATTGCGCTTCTTCGGTGGCATGGTTTTTCCTACACGGAAAGGAATACAAGGTAATGAGAGATGATGGTTAACCCAGGACATTTCCTTCCTGAACGTATTAGGCATAAATTTTCCCGTGCCTCGGGTACTGGTTGTCTGAGTGTCAACCTACATCCCTATGATGTAGTCCTGGTAATCGAGGTAGGAGTGTGTGAATATCGGAAAAGGCCATAAGATGCGAGTCGTTCCTACTAAGTTACCTTTATACTGGAAAGGTTTCACTCTCCGGTCTGGAAAGATTTGAGAACAGTTCGGAACGAAACTGCAGAAAAAGAGGCTCACAAGGGCAAATGACTAAATTCTCTTAATAGAGATGCGGGGATTCACCCTAGTCGTGTGTCTGGCAACGGGAATCAACGATTTGCCTAACACATAGCGTGAGTAGTGTAACAACTAACTCACTAAATTGTATTATTTTATGGGTGTATTAGCGTGAGGAACACGAGGAAAAGACAATTCCCGGGTTCCATGTACTGGCTCCCTCAGTCTGCCTCGTGTCTTTGACTGGAATCGATGTTGGTTTCCTTCGGGTAGTTTCCTAGGGTTCTCTTCTCGTATGGACATATTGAATTTCTACTCCGCCTTCCTTCTGATTCCAACTCTGGGTGTCATCACTTCATGATGGATGACTGGGAATCTCCGAAGTTTAGGCGAATTTCTCACCGTTGTCCCTAAAAGAACATGGGCACTTGGTGTATTCAATAGTCTCGACCCAGTTCATTTATTTCCAAACAGGAAATATTCTCAATGAACCTCTTCGGGGTCGAATTCAACTCTCCTGTTATGCACTGAAGTGGGTAGGGTTGTCTACAAGGTTCGTGCGAGAATGGAAATGTCTAAAGAATCCTAAGAGATTATTAACATTTCACTGGATGATCCATATCGAGTCCTGCTACGATTACACAGGGTATACAAATCATATATAGCTTAGATCCGATAGGCCTTCGAATATGTGATACTACTCTAGAACCACATCCCAACAAGGAAAAGGAAATAGAGCGATACCACACATTCTTAGCCTATGGGATCCTTATTATATATAACCTTGGGAGTATACCCTCTGTAGTTGTAGGTATATCAATGAAGATCTTTTTAGTTATTCACGCATGGTTGTTTATGTGTTCTAAAATACCCCTATGGTATTTTAATTCTCGTTTGGTTCTTATCTTTGGATTATGATTCTGGGTTTAGTGTGAATCTTTTAGCATTCTAAATAACTCCTATAGTATTTTAACTTTATGTTTGGCTCTAACAATCCTAGTTGGTAAGTTTCAGACCTGTTGCACACCACTATCACTCCCGAGAACAGGTTCATCGCATCTCGAATAAATGTAGTTGATCAGGTTACATTTATTCCAGCTTACGATTACATAACTGCCCAGGTTTGACTGTAGTGCTCAACATCCG
The DNA here is from genome assembly GCF_051521515.1 of Lactuca serriola. Classification (NCBI taxonomy): domain Eukaryota; kingdom Viridiplantae; phylum Streptophyta; class Magnoliopsida; order Asterales; family Asteraceae; genus Lactuca; species Lactuca serriola. The sequence continues at coordinate 287,356,931 of NC_136411.1, forward strand.
AAGACTTTTATAATTGTTCTTCTTGTGATACTTTTGTTCGAGTGTTTAGATTATGGATGTTATCATACTTTGGTAAAATATTGTTATATTTTAAAGTATAGTTCTTGGTCAGAGTGTTTTATCCCTTTGCATTTATAGGTTGTATATCTTTTAAGAATTGATATACTTGGCTCACTATAAACAATGCTCTGATACCAATCTATCACACCCCAAAACCAGAACGGCGGAAACATTCTGGGGTGGATGACGTCATGTCAAGTATCACAACACATGCATTACAGTAATCAAAGTACAACAAAACATTGCATTAATAGTAATAGTTTTACAAGGTTACATTAATACATCAAAGAAATACAAGTAATAGAATAAATATAGCGTGGTACTAAGCGATCTTCATCAACAGCTCCTAGATGTACCTGTCTAATGCTAACATGAGAATACAAGTTATTTGAAAAGCGAGTATCAGCATTTTTACAAATGCTGGTGAGTTCATAAGTATTTAGTGACATTTTGTCACACCCCAAAACCAATAACGGCGGAATACGTTTCGGGGTGGAGGACGTCATGTACAGTATCATCACAATTGTATAATAGTAAACAAGAAACATACAACCATTGCATTTACATAGTGAATTTTAATTACAAGCGTGTTTCGTATTATTCAACAAACACCAAAAGTAAATAAAAATAAGAGATGGGTCTTGTGTGCTCCACCTTCTCCAAAAATACTGCATCTGTACCTGTCTATCTTTGACCTGAGGATACAAGTTATTTTGAAAACGAATATCAGCATAAAGCTGGTGAGTTCATAAGAGTTTAGTGTGAGTTTTTGTATAGAAAGCATTAGAACTGATAGTGTGAAAAGCTGCAATTTACAGTAATATCAAGTAGTAAAACCCAGAAAATCCTATATTTTCCAGAAATAGGTTGTAAGTGAAAATCTTTAAGAAACATGTCATTCTCATCTTGAAAACCATTTATCGTAAGAATATAATAGTGACTCTCAAATGAGTAAATGCAATACGGTATGTTATGCCTGAAGTCAATAATAGTGGTACTAGCTTCCTTTAGTGTTAGATTCTTGGTTACTTCGGGATATTAACTTAACACTTGGTTTGGCATTCTAGTGTGATTATAGTGCATTTCTTGTATGTTACTAATAGTGTGAGTAATAGCGGACCCCATGACCTTCCCGGTCATGTACAGTATAGTGAAGTAGTGGCATCCCTGGGCCTGTACGGCTCGGACTGAAATTAACAGTCGGGATGAAATAGCATATGCCCCATATAGATCTATACATGTAGTGTCGTCTTCCTGTCGGAAAACTCCGGGCGTAGTGAGTAGCGAATAGAGTATCACATAGTGGATTTGTGTGTTGCCGTCTGTTTAGTACTTTCTCTTTTGTTATACTGTAGTAGTCATTTAGTATAGTTCGTAGTGTGTTCCCCTACTAGAGTATTGTCTGGTAATAGTGTTGTTTATATTGTAGAGAGTAGTGACTATAGTGAGTAGTAGTAGTAGCAGCATTAACTATACCTATTATGTTAACTTAGTGTGTATGGTTCTAGTCATATTAGTGATTTTGGCATCTAATGAAATGAGAAATATTCGTAACCCATAGTAATATACAAGATATATAACTAAGAAATCAACGACAGTCGGACGGATAACCACTACCCTAAGCCCACAATCAAACAAGAACAGGAAATAAGGCGAGCTATCGGTCCTAAGTCCTTCAAGTCTTACTTATATAAATATATCAGTGTAGTTACAATTTATAAGAAGATTTGTTAAATAAAAGCATTGCTCATAAGAAACATTTAAAAAAACTTGGTTGTTTATCCGAAACAGTTTTGAAAACGTAAAATCCATTTATAGGGCATAGTGATAAATCACATGTGATTTGAACTACGGTTAGTGAATCACATGTGATTAATCTCTGTACATGAATAATTTTCTTGAATAACTTTCCATAAGCATGTATAATCAACTTGTATCCCCCCTAAAACATATAAAACATTTAAAAGGTTCATTAAAGGGGTATGAACTCACCTGAAATCGCGTAATTCGGGCGAATCGGGTAAATCGGGTAAAAGTGCCGGTTGAACGTTTGGTATCAAATAACGACTTGAGCACCTTTTTAGGATCCTACTTACATTTGAAATATGTATTTTACAAGGAATAAGTCATTCTATGCTTTTCATTAAAGTATTTAGGCATTTTAGCGTCAATTTGGGGTTTTAGGGCCTAGAAGGGGTTCCCGGGAGTGGTACAGGGCCAAGAAAGGTTTACGGGGGAGACCATGAGCTCACTCCCTTGAAGTTTATGGTCCAAAGGCCACTCCTTGGGAGTTTATGGCCGTAAGCCCCCTAGGCTTGGCCGTAAACTCATGTGGTCCTCCAAAATGCAAGTTTAAGGCCTTATTTCACTTCCCTAATTTAATAGCAAGTGCCTTGAACTAATATGGAGGGTTTAAACCCTCATTTTGTGACAATTTGGGGAGTTTACGGCCAAGACTTGTGCTTGGGCCGTAAACTCCATTTAATCCCTCAAAATGGATGTTTAAATGGTACAACACACTTCCCTTCACCTTAGATAAATACTAGGAGGCCTTAGATGGAGTTTTGGGGCATCCTGGCATAAAAGTTGGGGGGTTTACGGCCCAAGTGTAGCCTTGGCCGTAAACTCTTCTTTTGGCCTCAAAATGAGAGTTTTAATGGTACAACACACTTCCTAGGGCCTTAGTTAATTTCCTTACATGCCCTAGATAAGTTTTTGGGACTAGTTTGACATAAAATTTGGGTGTTTACGGCCCAAGCTTAGACTTGGCCGTAAACTCCTCTTTTTTTCCTCAAATGGTGTTGTTTAATGCACTTAAACATTTCCTAGTGTCAAGACTAAATTACTACATGCCCTAGATGAGTTTTTGGGACTTTTAACAAGGGTTTTTTGGGTGTTTACGGCCTAAGCATAAGCTTGGGCCGTAAACTCCTTTTTAGGCTTCAAACTCTTGTGTTTTAATGTCCAAACTCTCCTAGGTATACCCCTTAATTAGTACATAAACTTGAAGGAAGGAAAAATTAGGCTTTTGGCAAGTTTTTAGGTGTTTACGGCCTAAGGGGCTTCTTAGGCCGTAAACTCCCTTTTGATCCTTATTTTCAATGATTTTTAGCCTCTAAATACAATGAAGTATGTTTAGGACAAGATAGGGAAGGAGTCCTTACATTTTGGAAGCCGGAAATCACGGTTTTGGAGTCGGGTTCGGGTCTAGAGAAAGAAAGTAGTGAGAGAGAGTGAATGTGTGGTAAAAGAGTTGAAATGTAGTGTTCATTTGCTTATATATGTCTTGGGTATTGCACCCGACACACGGCCACCCGATGCCTAAGTTTAACGGGGTTAAAACTTTTTACCCGGGTGAAGTGGTTGAAAAAGTAATATAACTCTATTTGGTTAAACGGGGTTACACATACAAGTTATAATTACTTAGGATAATATCGAGACATTTGAACAACTAGATATTTGCTATTTGACGACTCCAATTATTACAGGAAATAATATATAGCGACGCATTTCGTTAGTGAAGATGGGATTTGTAACTGTAATATATTTGGGGTTGTCACATCATCCCCCCGTTAGGGGAATTTCGTCCCGAAATTTAGAATTCAAACAGATAAGAATTACAATGCTATTAAGCGAAAAGATGGGGATATTTGAGTTTCATTTGGTCCTCGCGCTCCCAAGTGAATTCCGGCCCTCGCTTGGCGTTCCACCGAACTTTCACAATTGGGATGCGACTTTGTTTCGTTCGTTTTACTTCGCGATCCATAATCTCCACAGGCTCTTCCACGAAGTTGAGGCTCTCATTGACCTCGATCTCGTCGAGGGGAATCATGAGAGTCTCTTCAGACAGACATTTCTTCAAGTTTGATACGTGGAAGGTAGGATGTATGTTACTTAGTTCGTGAGGTAAGTTGAGTTTATAAGCTACGGGGCCGATTCTGGAAAGAATCTCAAAGGGCCCTATGTACCTTGGGTTCAGCTTTCCACGCTTTCTGAAGCGTATCGTGCCCTTCCAGGGCGAGACCTTCAAAAGGACTCGGTCTCCCACCTGGAATTCCAAGGGTTTTATTCGTTTATCGGCGTAGCTTTTCTGTCGATCCCTAGCGGCCTTTAGTCGTTCACGTATCTATACAATCTTCTCGGTTGTCTCTCGAATGATCTCCGGACCAGCGAGGGCGCTGTCAGGAACTCGCCCGTTAGCTAGCTGAGTGTCCCCCACCTCAGTCCAGCACAGAGGGGATCTGCACTTCCGGCTGTAGAGGGCTTCGAATGGAGCTGCCTTGATGCTCATATGATAACTATTGTTGTAGGAAAACTCCACGAGAGGTAAGTGTGTATCCCACGATTTCCCGAAGTCAATCACACAAGCTTGCAGCATATCTTCTAGGGTTTGGATCGTCCTCTCACTTTGTCCGTCGGTCTACGGATGGTAGGCTGTGCTCATGTCCAGCCTCGTCCCTAGTGCCTTTTGCAAAGATTGCCAAAACCTAGAGGTGAATCTACTATCTCTGTCCGAGATAATAGATACAGGGATGCCATGTAGTCGTACTATTTCTTTTAGGTATGTTCTCGTGAGTTTCTCCATCTTGTCCGTTTCTTTGATGGGTAGGAAGTGTGCGGACTTGGTCAACCTGTCGATGATGACCCAAATGGTATCTAATCCACCTGCGGTCTTGGGTAGTTTGGTGATAAAGTCCATGGTGATCCGCTCCCACTTCCATTCCGGTATCCCAGGTTGCTGGAGGAGTCCTGATGGCTTTTGATATTCGACTTTAACCTTCGCGCAAGTAAGGCACTGACTCACAAAGGTAGCGATCTCCGCTTTCATGTTCGGCCACCAGTATAGCTTTTTGAGATCCAGATACATCTTATCTGAACCCGGGTGGATGGAGTAGCGAGTGCTATGTGCTTCCTTCATGACCAAATCTCTGAAACCTCCATGACGTGGAGTCCAGATCCGGTCCATGAAGTAGTAGGCTCCGTCACCCTTAACCTCCAGATTTTTATCCATTCCGCGCAGAGATTCTCCCATTACGTTCTCGGGCTTTAAGGCTTCCAACTGAGCCTCTTTAATCTGTGTGGATAGATGCGAATGGATAGTCATCATCAATGACTTGGTCCTTCGACCAGAATATTCCTTTCTACTCAGAGCGTCTACTACTATGTTGGCTTTCCCCGGGTGATATCTAATTTCACAGTCGTAATCGTTAAGTAGCTCGACCCATCGACGTTGTCGCATGTTGAGTTCTTTTTGGTTCAGTATATGTTGGAGGCTTTTATGGTCAGTGTACACTACGCTCTTCGTCCCATACAAGTAGTGTCTCCAGATTTTTAGTGCGAAGACGACCGCTCCTAACTCGAGGTCGTGAGTAGTGTAGTTCACTTCATGGGTCTTTAGCTGTCTCGAGGCATAAGCGATAACCTTGCCTCGTTGCATCAAGACACAACCCAGCCCCTGATTAGATGCATCACAGTATACAACAAAATCTTCTGTCCCTTCGGGAAGGGATAATACTGGTGCGCTGCATAGGGATTGCTTCAGGGTCTGAAATGCCTTCTCCTGTTTCTCTTCGCAGTCGAATGATACACCCTTCTGTGTTAGCATAGTGAGAGGCTTCGCAATCCGAGAGAAATTTTGGATGAATCTGCGGTAGTAGCCAGCAAGGCCTAGAAATTGAAGAATTTCTGTAGGCGTCTTCGGTGCTGACCAGTTCTCAATAGCCTTAATTTTGGAAGGATCCACGTGGATTCCGTCTTCACTGACCATGTGCCCTAAGAATTCAATTCTTCGGATCCAAAACTCGCACTTAGAGAACTTCGCATATAACTTCTCGAATCGTAGTGTTTCCAGGACTCGTCGTAAATGATCCTCGTGTTCTTCCTCGCTCCGAGAGTAGACGAGTATATCATCAATAAATACGATGACGAACTGATCTAGATATGGACGACACACCCTATTCATCAAGTCCATGAATACTGCGGGGGCGTTAGTCAGTCCAAAGGGCATCACTACGAACTCAAAATGCTCGTAGCGGGTTCGGAAGGCTGTCTTCGGAACATCTTCCTCAAGCACCTGTAACTGATGATACCCGGATCTAAGATCAATCTTGGAGAAGTAACTTGCTCCTTGTAGTTGGTCGAATAGATCGTCGATACGAGGGAGGGGGTAGCGATTTTTTACTGTCAGTTTATTGAGTTCCCTATAATCAATGCACATCTGAAACGATCCATCCTTCTTCTTCACGAACAAGACCGGAGCTCCCCAAGGTGAGAAGCTCGGTCTTATGAAACCCTTGCTGAGCAGTTCGTTGAGTTGACCGGATAGTTCCTGCATTTCGGCGGGAGCTAGACGGTAGGGCGACTTAGCTACGGGGGTAGCTCCTGGGACTAGGTCGATTCTGAATTCAATCTGTCGTTTGGGAGGTAGGCCTGGAAGATCCTCCGGGAAGACATCAGGGAAGTCACATACTACAGGAATGTCTTTTGGCTCTTTCAATTTCTGGTTAGTGTCGACAACGTGAGCAAGAAAGGCGCGATAGTCCTTGCGCAAGTATTTTTGAGCCTGAATGCTAGAGATGATACGAAGACTCGTACTCGGCTTATCTCCATATATCAAAAGGGTTTCGTGATTCGAAAAGTTCAGGCGAATGGCTTTGTCGGAGCATAAGATATCGGCGCGATAAAGACTCAACCAATCCATACCAACAATGACATCAAAATTTTTGATTGAGACTGGTATAAGATCGATTGAAAATGGGTGATCATCTAACGTGAGAGTACAACCTATATAGATTTCGTTAGAACTTTCTATTTTCCCATTAGCCATTTCTACGACGAATGTTTCGTTTAGTGGTTGAGGGATTTGTTTGAGTAAGTGTTTAAAGTTTTGATTTATGAAGCTTCTTTCTGCACCACTATCGAATAAGACACAGGCATAAGAGTTGTTGAGAAGAAACGTACCCGTGACCACCGTGGGATCAGCTACCGCTTCATTGTGACCGATAGCGAGTAGTCTTCCAGTTCCCCCAGCATTTGTAGTCTTCAGACAGTTCTTCTTAAAATGACCCGCTTCACCGCAGCCATAACAAGTTGGGGTCACTCCCGCACCAGGAACCTGTGTGATGGGTTTGGGAGGGGCCTTGCAAAATCGGACAGTATGGCCCTTTCGGCCGCAGTTGGAACACTGCAATTCGCGGCAGGGGCCGTTGTGGTGGAAAAGGCACTTGGGACACTTGGGCAGATTCCCGCTATAAGCTTTTGGCGGGGCTGGTGCAGTGGGAGTGGTGGCAGCATGGACCGCCACGATTTGCTGGTCCTTGGAGGAGGTTTGAGTTTTCTTGCCTTTCTTCTTATCCCATCGCTTCCTCTTTCTATCAGATGAATCGGGTGGTGCAGTGGTAGTGGAAGTTGTTCTTGTTGGAGTGGAGGAGATTTCGTGGTTGATCAGACTCTGGGCCAATTCCTTGGCGCTGTCAAAAGTGGTAGGGCGTGAGGCCAGAACATTTCCTTGATACGGGGGCACTAGACCCCAGATGTATCGTTCAATCTTCTTGCTTTCAGACGGGATCATGTTGGGACACATAGCCGCCAAGTCACAAAACCTGGTTGTGTAAGTTGTTATGTCGGTCCCTTTCATCTTGAGGTTCCAGAGTTCTTCCTCAAGTTTCTGAACTTCGCCCCTGGGGCAGTACTCCCCTCTCATGAGGTCTTTTAGAGTGTCCCAGCCCATGGCATTGGCTGTGACCAAGGAAAGTGCACTGACATGGCCGTTCCACCATGTCAAGGCCCTGTTAGTGAGGGTAGCAGTAGCGAACTTGATTTTGCTCTCTTCGGGGCAACAGCACATCTCAAATACAACTTCGGTTCTTTCGAACCATTGGGATAATGTCAGAATTCCTCCGGTACCATCGAAGAAGGTAGGTTTACAGTTCATGAAATCCTTATAAGTGCATCCCTGCACCCTATGATGGACTTCACCGAACCTGCAGTTACCACCGCTCGCATCCCCAGAGTTCATTTGGGCCATGGCTGCTGTCACAGCCGCGATCACCGCTGTTTGGAACAACACTGGGTCGAACTGCGGAGGAGGAGGTGGTGGAGGAGGGGTTTGAGTTGCGGGTCTTCCTCTGTTGGGACGCTTTCGTGGAGGCATCCTTCACTGGAAGATTATAGAAATGATAGCAATAGTAAGAGTCTATTGCGAATATGAATAGAGTGCTTCGTGGATTAAATCAACATAATCCAAGATTAGAATGAGAGTCATAGCAATAGAGTAGTTAACTGCCAATGCACTGGTATTAATGATGTAACACAAGTTCATGAAAATTAACCTAACAGTAGGTCTTACATCACACCATAGAGAAAATGTTGGCAGTTTAGAGGTTCAACTAGAGTACTTTTAAGCTAGAGATGTTCACAGACAAAAGACCTACGGAACATAGAGAGAAGGAGGCTAGTCCTTTAAACAAAAGAGTGAGGTAACTAGACGTCTTCTACGGGCGACGATTACTTGCTGGGCGAATCCTCAGATCCGCTAGCTGGCGCATAACTTCTTGAAGGTGTCGATCATTAGTCCTTTGGCGTGCTCGGAGTTCCCTAACCTCGGCTCGGGATGCAGCCAGCTGATGCTGCAGAGCCTCGTTGGTCCTCCTTGTCCTATCCATGGCTTCTTCGAGTTGACGGATGCGAACCGTATTGAGATTTGAGTTGGCATCCACTTCTACAACTCGACCAATAGCAGTTTGACCCTGCTCAACATTCCTGGCAATCCTTCGGATCATGATGGGCAGAACCCGATCCGCTAATCCTCCTTCGCTTATGTTGTAAAAGTTTCAGTCTCCATTGTAAGGCAAGGGCTGACCCTGCTCCTCGCTCCATCGATGTAAGGATATGGCCCACATAGGAGTGGGACCCTGAAATGCCGGACAGGGGTTAGGGTTCGGGACTTCAAGAGGTTGGTTGTTAACTTCTGGTTCGGAGCTCAAGCTATCCGAGAAGCCTTCAGCATGATGATCATCCAAAGGGATCGGGTGATCATCGTCTGACTCCTCGTCGAGCCATCCTCCATTGCCCTGGTTCAGATAGTACGGATCGCCAGGATGGTGGAAGCCAGCCATGCTATCTATGCGAGAAAGGGGAATGGAAAGATTAATAGACGTACTATTCTAAGACACTTATAGGATGAATCGTTATTAGTCGACTCAATACTTGCATAGTGCATACCGATTACATGTAACCGAAGCAAGATAGTCCTTCGAATAAGCAACCCTAACTTCAGACCCCCAATCAAACAAGAACAGGGAATGAAGCAAAGGCTTCCGATTCTGAGTCTATAGCGCCCCAATCACATGTAATCGTGGTGTATCCACTTAGCAACTATTGTCCTACTAGTAACGACCCTTATTGCTATCACATACGTATGTTCTAGAGATACAGAATACTCCTATAGTAGCCTTATGGTAACGTTATTGTGGTAGTGTTGGTAAGTTTTAGACTTGTTGCAACATCACAACCAAACTTAGGCACATGCTAGTCACTCTCAGAAAAACGTAGTTGATTAGGCTACATCACTCCGAATGTGACTATATGTCTCTAAGCCCAATTGTGCTGCCCAACAATCTTAATACTTTTGTTTTGTTCTAGGGTGATACTGACTTCTGAGTTTTATAGTGATGTGCGTATATATATACTTAGTTAGATCTTTTAGATACTTAACAGTATATATTCTTGGTCAGAGTGTTTTAGTCCCGAAGTGTTTATAGTTCGTATATCTTTTATAGGTTGATATACTTGATTCACTATAAACAATGCTCTGATACCAATCTGTCACACCCCAAAACCGATAACGGCGGAATACGTTTCGGGGTGGAGGACGTCATGTACAGTATCATCACAATTGTATAATAGTAAACAAGAAACATACAACCATTGCATTTACATAGTGAATTTTAATTACAAGCGTGTTTCGTATTATTCAACAAACACCAAAAGTAAATCAAAATAAGAGATGGGTCTTGTGTGCTCCACCTTCTCCAAAAATACTGCATCTGTACCTGTCTATCTTTGACCTGAGGATACAAGTTATTTTGAAAACGAATATCAGCATAAAGCTGGTGAGTTCATAAGAGTTTAGTGTGAGTTTTTGTATAGAAAGCATTAGAACTGATAGTGTGAAAAGCTGCAATTTACAGTAATATGAAGTAGTAAAACCCAGAAAATCCTTATTTTCCAGAAATAGGTTGTAAGTGAAAATCTTTAAAAAACATGTCATTCTCATCTTGAAAACCATTTATCGTAAGAATATAATAGTGACTCTCAAATGAGTAAATGCAATACGGTATGTTATGCCTGAAGTCAATAATAGTGGTACTAGCTTCCTTTAGTGTTAGATTCTTGGTTACTTCGGGATATTAACTTAACATTTGGTTTGGCATTCTAGTGTGATTATAGTGCATTTCTTGTATGTTACCAATAGCGTGAGTAATAGCGGACCCCATGACCTTCCCGGTCATGCACAGTATAGTGAAGTAGTGGCATCCCTGGGCCTGTACGGCTCGGACTGAAATTAACAGTCAGGATGAAATAGCGTCTGCCCCGTATAGATCTATACATGTAGTGTCGTCTTCCTGTCGGAAAACTCCGGGCGTAGTGAGTAGCGAATAGAGTATCACATAGTGGATTTGTGTGTTGCCGTCTGTTTAGTACTTTCTCTTTTGTTATAGTGTAGTAGTCATTTATTATAGTTCGTAGTGTGTTCCCCTACTAGAGTATTGTCTGGTAATTGTGTTGTTTATATTGTAGAGAGTAGTGACTATAGTGAGTAGTAGTAGTAGCAGCATTAACTATACCTATTATAGTTAACTTAGTGTGTATAGTTCTAGTCATATTAGTGATTTTGGAATCTAATGAAATGAGAAATATTCGTAACCCATACTAATATACAAGATATATAACTAAGAAATCAACGACAGTCGGACAGATAACCACTACCCTAAGCCCACAATCAAACAAGAACAGGAAATAGGGCGAGCTATCGGTCCTAAGTCCTTCAAGTCTTACTTATATAAATATATCAGTGTGGTTACAATTTATAAGAAGATTTGTTAAATAAAAGCATTGCTCATAAGAAACATCTAAAAAAACTTGGCTGTTTATCCGAAACAGTTTTGAAAACGTAAAATCCACTTATAGGGCATAGTGATAAATCACATGTGATTTGAACTACGGTTAGTGAATCACATGTGATTAATCTCTGTACATGAATAATTTTCTTGAATAACTTTCCATAAGCATGTATAATGAACTTGTATCCCCCCCCCCCTAAAACATATAAAACATTTGAAAGGTTCATTAAAGGGGTATGAACTCACCTGAAATCGCGTAATTCGGGCGAATCGGGTAAATCGGGTAAAAGTGTCGGTTGAACGTTTGGTACCAAATAACGACTTGAGCACCTTTTTAGGATCCTAGTGACATTTGAAATATGTATTTTACAAGGAATAAGTCATTCTATGCTTTTCATTAAAGTATTTAGGCATTTTAGCGTCAATTTGGGGTTTTAGGGCCTAGAAAGGTTTAAGGGCCTAGAAAGTAGTGAGAGAGAGAGAGAGTGAATGTGTGGTAAAAGAGTTGAAATGTAGTGTTCATTTGCTTATATATGTCTTGGGTATTGCACCCGACACACGGCCACCCGATGCCTAAGCTTAACGGGGTTAAAACTTTTTACCTGGGTGAAGTGGTTCAAAAAGTAATATAACTCTATTTGGTTAAACGGGGTTACACATACAAGTTATAATTACTTAGGATAATATCGAGACATTTGAACAACTAGATATTTGCTATTTGACGACTCCAATTATTACAGGAAATAATATATAGCGACGCATTCCGTTAGTGAAGATGGGATTTGTAACTGTAATATATTTGGGGTTGTCACACATTTCAATCAAATAACTTCATGAAGTAATAGTTTAAATGTTTACAGTGTATTAGAGTTCTTTCCAGAAAATCCTATATTTTCTTTAATCAAGCAGCCTTCTACCAAGACTGGTCAGTGGTATGTGGTAAAAAGTGGTTTCCCCTTAATTGCTATCATTATCAAAATATTGAGTTTGATTATTAAAGAAAGCAAGAGACGACAGGGAAAATGACATATGCCTCAGCAGTGAGGACTGCTGACTAAGGCAAAGGAATCGTAGACTCCAGGAAAGTATCGAATGAACGACACGCCTGGTTTAGTCTAACAAATAGAGACACAGACCCCAGACAATATCAAATGGAAGATACGTCTTGTAAGGTCAAAAACAGTGAAGACAGACCCCAGACGGTATCAAATGAAAGATACGCCTCGTAAGGTCAAAACTGTGAATACAGTGATAATAGTGGATACAGACCCTAGACAGTATCAAATGAATGGTGCGTCTCGTAAGGTCTAAAACAGAGAATACAGACCGCAGACAGTATCAAATGAAAGATACATCTTGCAAGATCTAAACAGTGTGACTCTGAAAAGTGAGATACCAGCACACAGTGTAAATTGCCGGTGAAATACCGTTACCTTAAGGCCATGAATTATAAGGTAACCCGGGATACTCGTAACCATACTAACCGACACTAGAGTACCAGACGCCCTACAAGCGTCTATATAATGTGACATTTGTCACCCCTTGGCTTGGTGGGTCGTGGACTGTAGCTAGCAGACAGGGTGCGGGGGTGTCAATCCCGTATAGATCTATACACACAATGTCCGCTCTCCCTACAGGAGATTATGGTTACTAACTAGACGACGGAGAAGGCCGTGTCCTGAAGATGCATCCCAAATAGTGGGTTTCTAATGTAAGTGTTGAACTAGAGTTAGAGACTCATAACTGAATTGACTGAAGTAAACCTATATGTCTATGCTTGTGTACATAATATATAACTAATGAATCAAACGAACTTCGGATGGACATCCGATCCCACCAGACCACATCTCAACGAAGAAAAGGAAATAGGGCGGACAAGCCTTCCTAAGTCCTTCAATCATTATTTATATGCATCTATACAAGCACATACATACATCTAACTACGCTGGAGTGTGTATCAAGTGGAATCATATCGTGAAGTATAAGTGTATAGTGTGGAAAAACCGACTTGTGAAGTATAAGCGTACAGTGAAATATCCGATTCATGAAGTATAAGCGTACAGAGTGGGATAATCGAATCATGAAGTATAAGTGTACCAAGTGTAAGTGTATCACGAAGTGGAAGCAACAATTGGTGAAGTAAAAGCGTCTATTAAGTATAAGAGGTTACAAGCATAAGGGATATAGAGACAATCACCGGTATAAGCGTATCACGAAGGAAATGCATTATCAAGTAGGAGTTTTAAATAAGTAAAAGCGAAGCAGCAGTAATAAACAACTAAAACTATACATTGTAAAAGGGAACTTCGGCGAACACCTTAGAAAACCTTTATATTCAGGAAAACTCGCATTTGGTATTCTTTGGTAAAATAAGTGTGAAAAATCCTTTAGAAATCTTTGGAAACTTTCATAAACCATTTTAAAATGAATTTAGGTAAAACATAATAAGTAAGAGTTTTGAAACAATTGAAAACCTTTTTGAAAACCATTATAGTGTCCTACTCGGTAAAACAGTGTACAGTGTGGTAAAATCTGGTGCATGCGGGTTATCAATCACATGTGATTGATATGATAACTGGCATGTTTAACTTGTATTCCCCCTATAAAACTTGTAAAAACATTAAAAGGTTCATTCAGGGGTATGAACTCTCCTGGTGTAAGTAGGCCCGACGAAGGTGCCGTTTGGGCGTTCGGTGTCACGCAAGGACTTGAACACACACAATGACCTATTTAACATATGATAACATATGTTCACATACAATTAGCATATTTAATACTAATTAAACAATTATACACGCTCACAGGAGCGGAAAAAACTTTGGTTAAGTGTTTGGGTGTCCCGGGTAGCGTCTAAAGGTGTGTATGGCTAAGGAATAGAGTTTACCCTCCGAGAGTAAACCCTTAATACCATGTTTACGGCCCAGGGACTACTCACCATGAGTTTACGACCGTAAACTCATGGTGATGGGTTCTAGGGTGTTTTAAGGCTTCTACTTGTTCATGGGATTTTTCTAAGTACTTTTCATAAAAGGCATGAGTGGGTTTAAGGCTTCTAAGGGCACCTTATAGGAGTTTACGGCCTAGGGACACTCCTATGGGAGTTTACGGTCGTAAACTCTCATTCTTTGAGTTAAATGAGGTTTTAAGCCCCTATTACCTTTCTAGCAATTTCTAATGGAGTGTGATGCTATTTTGGGGGATTAAAACCATCATTTGGATGTGTTTTGGGGAGTTTACGGCCTATGTACTTGCTTGGGCCGTAAACTCCAAGTCACCCCATATTTCCTTGTGTTTAAATGGTCTAAACCCAAAATACTAAGTCCCTAAATTATGTATGAAGCCTAAGGGTGATTTTGGAGTGTTTTTAGGGCACTTTTGCAAGGTTTAGAGGTGTTTACGGCCTAAGCTTGTGCTTGGGCCGTAAACTCTCTTTTATGCCCTAAATCATTGTGTTTTAATGTTTAAACACTCCTAGGTAAATCCCTTAATTTATTTCCAAGCCTTTAGGGACATTTTGGGGTCATTTTGGCCTCTATTTAGGGGTTTACGGCCTAAGGAGGCACTTAGGCCGTAAACTCCTTTTTCATGTCTCAATCTCGTGATTTTTAGGCTATAAAGACAATAATGTACGCATAGAACAAGTTAGGGTTGATAGTCGTACGTTTAGGAATCGGAAATCGCGGTTTTTGAGTCGAAAACGAGTCTAGAGAGAGAGTATAGAGAGAGTGTGTCTAGGGAGTGTAAAAAGTCTCCAATGGACTCCACTCACCTTTATATAGGGGTTCGAGTCGGAGCTCAGTGGAATTCTACCCGATACTGCCGTTAAACAGGGCTTTTGGTCGCACCCAATTTAGTGGTCGTAATAATAAAACTTAACATTTCCAATTAAATGGAAATATGTGTTATGTGTTTTATTTCCTTTTATCACGACTTAACGGCATTTTAAATGTAAACAATTGGATGTTTATTAAATTGACGACTTCTAATTAACGGAACTTTTATACAGTGGAATATTCCGTTAACGGTAACGGGGAAATGTAACGGGACAACTTGGGTTGTCACATGTATGTATATGAGCAAACAATGAGTTCACAACCAAGCCTATGACTGATGCCCTATCAAGATCTATGCTTATCGTTCCATAGATTAATACGTTATCATGTACTCAAGCAATCGGGTAGCTGAGGAGTTGTCAATCCCTAATAGCGTTATCCATAATGATCGTTGGCTCAAAGAGTTAATGGTTGGAGTAAAGTGTAAGCGAAGGGACTTAAGACGATAAGGCCTCATGTTTCAAGTTGCATAAACATACATAGCAAAATATAACAATCAACTATGATACAAATCAATTTAAATACAACGAACAATAAATAGTTTTTCGGACATACTTTTCCACCCCAAAACATAAAAATCGAAAATAGGTGGAGTCGTGAATACTCACAATGTTTTGAGATAATGCAAATGGTGCCTTGAACTACACTCCACTCGTACCACTATCGATTCCTTCAACAATGTTACACACTAATAAGTCTCTAATTAAAATCTAATACTAGTATATATACTACTACAATAGCATTATGCCAATAATGTGTCAAATTTTTGATATTGATAAGTTATAAACATTTTTTTGTGAAATTTAGATTTCTATGAATTAATTTGTTCTATAACAAATTCAAGTGGAATTTCCCATTATTGAAATGTTAAGATTTAACATTGTAGGAGGTGTTCCAATGATTCAATATTTAAAAACTAAGTAAATTTAGTTCCAAACTTTTAAAGTTTGCATTTCAGTTTTAATTGAAGTGAAAGACCTTAAGATAAGGTTCTCGCATTTTTTATTTGTCCAGCTATTTTTCACCATTTTAATTTCTTGAATAATCATAAAATCATGAAAAATACTAGAAAGTTAATAAAAACTACCAAAATTCTGATTTTTGTTCTAACTGTATTAAAAGACTTCCAGATAAATTCTCATGGATTATAGATATGTATAGCTATTTTTATTATATTTAATTCTCTAAATAGATAAAAATTCATGAAAAATAGCAATCAGTTAAGAAAATTCCCCAAACTTTTTGTACTACTGTTATAAAACATATTCAATCCGGGAAAAATATAAAAACTGATTTTCAAATAGTTTAACATGATTTTTCGGATTTTTGTGTATTTATTCTATCAAAATAGAGATAAAAAGAAAACAGTTTCAACAATTCTCAAAACTTTTTGTACTAGTGCTATTAGGCATATAAAATTTGGGAAAAATATAAAAGTTGGTTTTCAAATAGTTTAGATATTTTTCTTTGCTTTATTAATAAGAATTAATCCGTGAATAGTTATTAATCAGTTTAGGAAAATTACAAAACTTTTTTTAAATTTCATATACATTGTATATAAGCTGGTAAAAAATATAAAAATGGATTTCTAAATAGTTTAACCCGATTTTATTATTTTTTGTGCAATTATATTAACAAAAATGGAGATAAATAGAAAAAAGTTTCAAAAATTCCTAAAACTTTTTTTCCAGTGTTATTAAACATATATAAGCTTTGAAAAATATAAAAGTTATTTTTCTATCAGTTTAGCTATTTTTCTTTGTTTTATTCACTTAAATTATGATTAATTCGTGAATAATTATTAAACAGCTAAGGTAAATCACACATCTTTTTGTTAAATTCAGACACAGCGTACATAATGTGGGAAAAATACCAAAGGTGATTTTATATACTAGAGTCTGATTTTGTGGATTTAAGTGTAGTTAATCTAAGGAAAATAGAAGAAAAATAGCTTACAGAAGAGAAATTTTGTACTTCTTTTTATGTGCCATCCTAATATATTATAAAGTGTTTTCGTATATTTTCATGAATTTTGGATAAGTAAGACTATTTTTTCCGTTTTTAGTACATTATACACACAAAAATCAAAGAAAAATAGATATGCATTATGAAAAATTCCCAAAATATTTTTCTAAGTATGAAACATGATCTAGAGAAAGCAAAAATTATTGTATTCTCTTTTAATATCCCGTAACTTGGTTTTATGATTTATTGAGTTAATCATAAAGAAAATTAAAAAGGATAGAAAACAGTAACAAAATTGATGTAACTTCATGAGGGGTGTTTATTCATATTATTGGCCATCCAAAAAATTTTATAGGGTTTATTGACCTCCGTAAGTATTTTATGTGATTTATGGTCTCATTTCTTGCCAAAAATTACAATAAATCAAGAAAATTAATAAACACATGAAACTTTCCAGATCATCTTATTATATCACTGGGTTTCTAGGAAAAATTATTTTTGTACAAAATCAAAGTTTTACCTATTTTTGTGGATTAAAATCTTTTATGAACATATTTAAAAGCCTTTTAGCAATGAACTTTGAACATCAAGCATTTAAGCTTGAGTTCATCGCATGCATTATGGTTTGAAGATCATGCATTAACTTGATTTGTTCAAAATTGTGTTTTTAAGAAGAAAAATCGGATGCATGTGATTGATGAACATCAAAACTTATAGAAATGTTCATTTTCTTGGTTTGGCATAGGTTTAGGTCATGGATCTTCACCATTTCGTAACTGCAAGATGTTTTTGGTGAAAATATACTACCATCATCATCAAATCCGAAGGATAGATGAACATGCATAAGATTTTTATCATGAAGAAAGATGAAGATGAAGAATATACTAAAAAATATGTCAAAAATAAAGAGGAATAACAAGAAAACTTATACAAATTATTAGGGATCTTTAAAAGATGTATATGCTTTACCTTTTCTATGATTTTTGGCTTCAAAAACACCATCTAAAATTGTAAATTCCCTGCCTTTAGGGTTGATTAATGGAGAAACAAAATGGGGTTTTTAGAGGGAAGAAAAGTGAGAAAATAGAGATTATATCTCTCTGGATAGCTCATCTCTCTCGTCATCTCTTAGGGGTTATACTACACTAAATTACAGAAATGTAGCTACTCTCCTAAATAATCAAGTGGCAAAATCTCTCCCTTTGAGTCTGTTTCAAATTTCGTCACTTCTAGAGATAAGAAAGGGAGAAGATTTTAGAGAGAGAAGTAGAGAGGTGGAGTGTGGGAAAGTGAAAAATGAATAATGGTCAGTGGGAATGGTGTACTCGAGACAGGGAGCTGAATTTTGAGGGTATAATGTCCTCCCTCTCTTTTACTTTTATAAAAAAAAAATTCAATTCTTTTATATAAATATCAAACTTTTTATAAAATATACACCCTAACCTAGTTTTTATTCATGAAACCTTGATTTTTGACATATAAATTAAGGGTAATTGTTAATGACTTAAATTTTATTTTCCTTGATTATATTTCTCTGAATTTAGTTATATTAGATTGATATTGTAAGGTTCATAATTATTTTAATTGAATTTTAGAGGTAAAATATTATAAATTTAGGTTTTTAGGGTATTTAGGGTTTTTGAGAGTTTGTAATGTATTTTTATCAGTTTATTGGCATTCTATGTAGTGATTCTATGATTCAAGCGACATTAAGAATCAAGTATACTAGTCCTAGTTTTCAACTTTGACTTAAGATACTATGAGACTCTGACCTAATTTCTACTTCTAGGTCAAGTGCATGATGTGTGTATATGATACATGAAAAGGTGTTCAAGTCATGGAATGACCTGAATTTGAATAGTTGTTACAATTAAGTAGTGGTAGAATTCACATATCAATGTGAAATCTAAGTACACTATCCTTCAATTCTACTCTTTTCCAAGTTTCTAGTAGGTTATAACTTAGCTTCTAGTTAAAAAGTCTAGAATATTTCATCCCTATACATGCAACTAAGTTTATTCAAATCTTGAACTGTCTCAAATTTTAACGGTTGTCACAATATGATCCCTTATCTTAAGGAGACGACTGACTAGGTTAGAGTTCGACATCGACTTCTAAGAGCTACGATTGCTAATCAAATTCTAAAGTCATACTTGCAATTATAGTTATTAGACTTATCCAAGTGGGAAACTGTTGGATTAGGTGTCTAAGCCCATAACTATAATTAGTATGTACATGATTTGATACTAGCATGGTCCTTTTGGGTTGCCTTCACTTTAGCAAGTTGGCAGGATGACTTATGGAGATAGAGGTTAATAAATGATTTATTAATATATTGTGAGAATAATATATTAATTAGAAATCATATTATTTAATTAGTATTTGATCATAAATTAATTTTGAATTAATTTTGTGATTAAAGGAACTGATTAAAAGAACGGGGACTGTTTTGCAAATCATTGATAGTTGCAAAACTCGTCTGCTTGACTCCTTTGGAAGGCCCTATAGAATTAGTCTAAGGCTTCCTAGTGGGAGATTCATGGAGTGGACGAAATCTATAGGAAGGCCCTATAGAACTAATCTAAGGCTTCCTAGTGGGAGATTCATGGATTGCTTAAGCCCTAAGCAGGAAATTAGGGTTTCCTCCAGAAACTCTAGCAACCCACCAGCTATTTAAAGACCCCATGTCTTGTGATTTTCGGCCAATGCTTCCTTGAAGAAACCCTACTCGAAATTTTAAGAGTTTTCTCCTCTCTCGTTCTCATCCTCTTTCTACAAGTGTTTATGAGCCATTAGAGGTTCAACATTTGAGGCACTAAAGCTTTCATGAGTCAAGATCAATCAAGGAATTCTTGTTATTGCTATATAACAAGCAAGGTAATCTTCTTAACCCTTTTATATATATGAATTTTGAATTATATATGCTAAATCTAGGGTTATTGCTTTGGAATTTATTTTGCATGTTCAATTAGTGAAAAACTTAGATCCAAAGCAACTAGGGTTACATGAATACATAGGATGTTATTATGCTCAAAACCCATTAAGTATATATGCGGAGAAGCTAGCAGATATTTATGTTCGGAAGGTGGTGGTTAGGCACGGGGTGCCTGTATCGATGGCTTCGGACCGAGATGTTCGTTTCACCTCCAGATTTTGGAGGAAGTTCCATGAGGAATTGGGAATTCAGCTGCATTTCAGTACAACATACCACCCGCAGACCGATGGCTAGAGAGAGAGAGATAACGATTCAGATACTTGAGGATATGCTTCGGGCGTGTATGTTTGATTTTGGAGCGAGTTGGGATACATACCTTCCTCTGGCCGAGTTCTCCTATAACAACAGTTACCATGCTAGTATCGACCGACCTCCTTTGAGTTGTTGTATGGAAAGAGGTGTGGGATCCCAGTTTGTTAGAGTGAGGTTGGTAATCGGGTTACAGGAAGCACCGAGGTGGTGCTTAAGACCATCGAGTTGATTCAGCAGGTGCGCGAAAGATTGTGGTTTAAGCAGAGTCGTAAGAAGAGTTATGATGACCAACGTCGTTTGAACCTTGAGTTTCAAGTGGGAGACTTTGTGCTGCTAAAGGTGTCACCTTGGAAAGGTATCATCCGATTTCAGAAGCGAGGAAAGCTGGGCCCCCGGTTTATTGGCCCTTTCAGGATTATTGCCCGTGTGGGCAAGGTTTCTTACCGACTGGATCTTTTTGATGAGCATAGCAAGATCCATAACACTTTCCATGTGCCTCAGTTGCGTAAATATGTAGTTGATGATTCAGTAGTGATTTTGTTAGATGATATTCAATTAGATGAACTCTTGAACTATGTGGAGAAGTTGATTGTCATTCTTCATAGAAAAACTAAGACCATGAAAAACAAGGTGGTGAATTTGGTGAAGATGCAATGGCAGCACCGGAAGGTCTCCGAGTGGACATGGGATTCGAAGGACGAAATGAGGGTGTAACACTTGGTCCAGGTATGCTTTATTTCTCAATATGTTAGGATTTTGGGCTGGAACTCGACGAGTTAGGGAGCTCCAACTCGTCATGTAGAGACTCATTTAGACGTGGGTTTAAGGACTCAACTCGACGAGTAGATGCTGGAAAGGAAAACCCTAATTTTCAGGGTTTTCACCCTATTTAAAGGCCTTAAGCCTCATTGTTAGCCTCCCTTATCACCCCTTTTGTCCAGAGAAAATCCTAGTTCGTACTTTTCCTACCATTTTGAGTGTGTAAGAGCTTAAGGAGTGCCTTTTTGGTGTTTATGTGAAGAAGCTTGAAGTGGTTGGTGCATAGCTAAAGCAAGAGGTTGTAGATCCGGTGTTTACTCTGTTGTGGCAACCATTTTAAGGTATAAAGTCGATACCTTGGCCTTTTATTGCTTAGATCTTCTCGTATGAAAGTATATCATCATTTTTAGCTTATCTTGGAGTCATTCTTGGA
This sequence comes from Lactuca serriola, assembly GCF_051521515.1. Taxonomy (NCBI): domain Eukaryota; kingdom Viridiplantae; phylum Streptophyta; class Magnoliopsida; order Asterales; family Asteraceae; genus Lactuca; species Lactuca serriola. The sequence continues at coordinate 287,378,351 of NC_136411.1, forward strand.
TTTGAGCATGTCATGAAGCTATGACTTTAGATCTAGACATCTTAGGGCCTATTTTGACTTAAATTTGCCATTTTATCAAGTCTTGGACCTCATTCATGTCCTAAATCCCTTAATAAGTTAGGATTGAGTGTTTTAGGCCCTTTAATGCCATGCATGAACGTAAAGTTAGCAACTTTACATGGTATCTCAGCCCTAGGGGATCAGATCTATAGTTTGGAGCTTTGGACTCACTAGAAAAGTGGTTGAATGTGTTAAGACTAGGAAAACTCGAAGAGTTGCCTTGTCAACTCGACTAGTTAACTCAGGTTTCCCTGATCCTATGGACATTATGCGAACTCGACGAGTTGTGATGTCAACCTGGCGAGTTGACTAGGGCTTTTCCCCAGTTTTCTGAGAATTGAAGCAACTCGACGAGTCAGCAAGTGCACTCGATGAGTTGGGCCAACATGGACTGTTGACCTTGACTGTTGACTTTGACTTGGACCAGCATTGACCAATTTTGTTTTTAAGGGTATCATTGTTAATTCGGGGTTCTTTTGAAGTTGGTTGTAGGGTGGTTGTGGGCGGTTGATTTTGGAGTTGTGAGGTGGAATTGGATCTTACCAGTTTAGAATTTCTTGAGAGGTGAGTCTCCTCCCTATACCAATGTTTAGAAGGCACCAAATTCGGCCCATTTTGTGATATGTGATATGTGATATACTAGTTGTTATGTGATACGTGATATATGCTAGCAGTCTCTGTGATACTTGCATGGAAGACCTCGGGGGGTTCCTGAGGCAGTCGGATATCAGACCATGTCAGGGTTCCCATGGCATTCCAGGATAAGACCATGTGGGGTTCCCATGGCACCGGTGTAAGACATTGGAGGGTTTCCATGGCATCCTTATATGTTTATAAGACCATGTGGGGGTTCCCATGACAATGGGCTAAGACCATGTGGAGGTTCCCACGACACCCGGTGTAAGACCTTGGAAGGTTTTCATGACATCCTTATTTGATTGTATGCATGGCTTATGTGGTATATGTAGCTGATATAGCTGGTGTGGGTTATGTAATTATGTGGATTGTGTGGGGTATGCTCTGAGAACTTACTAACATTAGCTTACAGCTTGTTGGTTGTTTCAGGTACTTTCGGATCTAAGAACAAGAGCCCGGTGTGACGGCACGACATGCACTCTATGGTGTTTCATTTGGGACACTTTGATTTTATGAATAACTTATCTGATGTTATGAATTTTGAGAACAAATGTGTTTGGAATTCTATATCTTATGGAAATATTTTGGTTAATTAAAATGAAAATTTTTATTGGAAAATTTAGGTTGTTACAAGTTGGTATCAGAGCCTCGGTTTGAGGGATTCGGGCACACTCTTAGGTGTTTCAGAACTCAAACCGAGTAAATGGTAAAAAAAATTTCAAAAAAAATCAAAGTCAAAAACTTTTTTAAAACTGAGAAAGAGAGAGTGCAATACGCGTGATCGGTCGAGCTTAAGTAAATGTTTTTCCCAATATGTTAGCCATGCTATATTTGGAATGTGATAGTCGTATGGATTTTGCTATGTGTATGCTTTAAAAATTGTATACGGTTAGGATCTTTAAGCCTTAGAATAATTGATTTAGCCTTACTTCATATTCCTTGTTTGGTTGTGGTCATAGGGTAGAGTCTGCTATTCAACAATCTATTTGATCCTGTTTAATGTATAATTTGCATGCATAGGGAAACCTATTATGATTTATTTGAGTTCTGGTTTGATGGGGTTGGAGCAAATCTTAGAATAGCCTAGGATTTGAGTTATGTGGTGGTTGGTGAGATATGTTTTGTTATGGGACGAATTAGAGTTATCAGGTAGAGCCTTGGGGAAGGTACCAGTAGGTGTGGAAGGTAATATTAGGCCCGTAGTACTGAAAGCACGGGACTTGTACCCTAACAAAAGTTAGATCTGGAAGCTCTAAGGAGACTATTGTGGAAGGATCCCCTTTTTAAATATCTTGATCGTTTTGTTTTATGGTATTTCAATGTAGTATGGTGGTGACACGTCATGGAGCAGGGGGATCAGGATCCGGGTCAGGATCAGGATCAGGATCTGGGTCGGGCTACGCTACTGAGCCCATTGATGAGAGGATGCACGAGCTTATTGCAGTGGAGGTTACAAGGGGTATTATTGATGCAACTCCAGTGATTTCCAGGACCGTCAAGGAGAGGATGATGGAGATCATGGAGGAGCGGCTCAGGTCTTTCCAAGCCGAGATTGTTGCGTGCCAGTTCAGAGCCTGAACTCCGTCGTTTCGAGAGTTCAAGGCATGTGGAGCGCCTGAGTTCTTTGGGGTTCGGGACCCCATATTTAGTCAACACTAGGTGGCAGATATGGATAATGCCCAACGCACAAGCTCTGACGGCAAAAGTGGGGTTTGCTTCGTGCATGTTGAGGGACTAAGCCAGGGACTGGTGGGAGGAGGTGATCCACCAGGTGGGATCAGCTGGAGTGGCTAAGATGTCATGGGAGGAGTTTTTCAGGCAGGCAATTTGACTTGTAGTTTGCACCATCCATCGAGGTGCAACGGTTAGTGATGGAGTTTAAGGAGCTACAGTAGACTACTGATATTGTCATATTTATACATATTTTTAGGCAATATTTATTTACATTTCTATTGATATTTTGGTTATTTGCATAGAATAATGGTACTTATGAGTTTAAATTGTTAGTTTGCAGCCAAATAGAAGCATCTTCGAAGATAGGGACTGAAATTAACACGATATGGAATTTTGGAGGATTGAAGAAAAGAAGAACAGAAAATCACCCAAAAACAAGTCATTGTTCACAATGTGAGTAGAGAGTTCTAGAAGATATTTATATGGGTGGAAGAGTCCTTGCCGAACACGGTTATCTCATATTCACGACGTCAATCCTTATGGTTCACGACGTGAACTCGGGAAATCAGAAAACTATAAATTCCCTTAACCCTTACGACTTGAGAACTTTTGGGATGGAGAGAGAGGTTCCAGAAGGTGATTTTTAGTAGAAGAAAGGTCCTGGAAAAAGGGTTTTTCAACACCAAAGGATTAGAGGTACATAATTCCGTTTACTTATTTGATACTTATGAACATGTTCACTTATACTTTGATTTGTGTTAGTGTGTTAGTTGCTACTATGAGCAGCTGAATCTAGCTACTCTTGTTTAGCTAGATGAAGCTTCTAACTTATGAATAGCTTAATTTTATATGGATTTATTTACTTGGTAAATTGCTTGTGTTTGATTTATAGTTACCTAGCATGCTTATGTTTGTTTCTTTAGTTGCTTAATTTCATGTTCTGTGTAGCTTAGTGACCATTAACTACATGAACTTGTTTACCTAATGATTTAGTGAACATTAAATTGTTAGAGCTAAGATTGACCAATCTAGTTAGTAATTAAAGTAAATAAACTTAGTTGAGCTAGAAAACGTAGATTATGACTATAATTACGTTTACATAATAAGTTTCACATAGCATATTCATAATCATAATTGGTTATGTGTTTAATTGTGTGTGACCATACATAGTTTTACATGAATTAATTAATTATTGGTAAAGTTAGACTTAAATTACTAATATAATAATCACCAACTTGATAATCCATAATTATTAGCTGGCCATAAGGATGAAGTGGATTCGAACTAAACAAGAGTGTTTTTACTTATTGGTTGAATTTGAGTTAAGTTCGTCTGATCTTGTAAAATTAGTTAAAACCCTTTTTAAACTTGTTAATAATTAGGTCAATTTGATAGCAAGTAGATTAATTAGTTGTAACATCCAAAAATTTCACACCAATTTAAACTTTTTAAACATATCAAGTTCATCAAAACATTACAACTTTTGTTTTCAAAATACTGATTATCAGAGTTTTTCCCAGAAACATAAGTATAATAGGAGGAGCTGTACGATCACGCCTTCGCCTTGCCGCGATCCTCTGATGTACCTGAATCAATAAACTGAAACATAAGTATAATAGGAGGAGATTGTGCAGGCCTTAGTAGAGCTCATCACGAAGAGGAGGGTGATTGATCACTAGTTGTTTTTATTTATTTTAGTTTTTAGTTTTTATTTTGTTTGGTTTTGATTTGTTGGTTTGAAAACATTGTATGGATTGTTAAAAACTTGGATTACTATTATGTTACTTTTGTTTCCTTTTGGTTGTTTGAACTACAGCTAGGGGTGTCAAAAAAACTCGAACCCGATTAACCCGACCCGACCCGAACCCGAATAAGGTAATTAGGGTCGGGTTTAATAGGGTCAGAACTCTTAATCGGGTTATTCGGGTTAACCTGACTAACCCGAATTATTATTAGGGTCGGGTTTAGGGTTGATTTTTTCAAAACAATTCGGGTTTCGGGTCAACCCGGATAACCCGATTAAGAAATTAGTACCAAAACTTTTTTTACTGCCTTGAATGATATGAATTCAAGATCCCATGAGATTTTACAACTAATACATATTTCTTATTTAAACAAACCAGATTGTAAAATCACTATGTATATAGATGTATAAAATGATATAACTTTCCTCTCTTCTTAGTGCAGTAAGGTTGTGTTGTAATAGTTTTACGAATTTTATTCATTGTTTACATTACTATAAAAGAAACTCCAAAAATTCATATCCTATACCAACTTTACATTTTAAGTCCCTATACATGTGGATTATGTATTAAAATGGCACAACATAAATTCATCTTACATTTCAACTTCAACCGAACTAACCCGAATAACCCGACCCTACAAACCCGAAACCCGGTTAACCTGAACCCGACTAACCCATACCTTATTAGGGTCGGGTTTCGGGTGAATATTTTTTCAAGAAAAACCCGACTAACCCGACCCGTTTAACCCGAAACCCGATCGGGTTAACCCGATTAACATCCCTAACTACAGCTTGCTAAGGAGTCTTAGGAAGGGAGTAAAGTTGAGTCAAGGGTTGTGAAAGTCTAGTCAAGAGTGTTACGAGTCTAGAGTTAAGAGTCGAGACCCACAATTAAAAATAAGTGTGGGGTGAGTCAAGAAAGAGGATGAAATTAACAAGGAGTCATACAAATTTTGCATTCAAAAGTGTCTTTATTAATTTGGATATTGGAGTGGGATGCTAAAAGTAATAAGAAGAATGGGCAGTTTCATTTTTCAATTGCTCAGTTTTCACGACGTGAGCATCTATTATTCACGTCGAGAGTTGGGTTCCAAGGGATTTATGAATCTGCATTCTTGCGAATTCACGTCGTGAGCCTATCTTATTCACGATGTGAATTTCCCATTTTCACAAAATTCGGTGTTTTATCACGAGCATTTTGGCTATTTCCTCTACTATACACATTTTGAAGACTTACACCATTCTTATGGGAGATTGAAGTTTCGATTCATTGCTTTTTCGCTTGTTGGCTTACTTACATCTTTCGCGAGTACAAGTCCAAGTTCCTATTTAGATGAAGTTCAATATTCAAGATGTACATGTCAACTACACGTCTGGAGTTCGATCTTGCCACTTCTATCCCAGGGGAGTCTGTTCCTTTTTCTCCCTTTTATTGTTTTCGATTTAGTATATGCATACAATGAGGGCATTGTATGAAATAAGTGTGGGGTAGGTGGTAGAAAAGTAAATTGCTAGATAATTTGGTAAATTTTAAAAATTTTAAATTTTTACTAATTGGATCTATTAGTAATAATTTGAGCTGTAGTTGCTAGTGTTATATGGGATGATTTGATAAGAGCTCAAATGTTTAGTTGATCCGATACACGTTATAGTGCATTTGTGGCCTCCTTTATTCTAGTGAAATAATGGGACAAAAACATAACCCCGCTTAGTTTGAGGGATGCAATATGTTTAGCAGCATAAACCTGAAATGTATCCAGGAAAGCTATGTCTTAACCAATAAATGTTGAAGTTAAGCGCCCCTGCTTAAGCATGTAGGTTTTTGAGTGATATATATAAAAAAAAGTGAGTTATACATGTAAAAAAAAAAAAAAAAAAAAGAGAGAGAGAGAAATTACCAAAAAGTGAAAAATTGAAGAATTTTTGGAGAAATCAAAGTTAAAATATGAAGATGAAAGAAAGAAAAAATTCTTAAGAAATTCAAAAGTGGAAGATGCCAAATAGAAAAGAAGAATTCAAGATCTCCATTGTGGTATCTAATAGGCCTGGAAATGGAGCGGGTTTTCACCCTGATCCGATCCAAACCCTTAACAATTATACGCGTTTGGAGCATAGTTTTTGATCCATTTACCCGTTAACGACCCGTACCCGCTAACCCTTTTATTAAAAGGGTCGGGTACGGATCATCTCCGATCCGCTCCATTTATAACCCGCCCCATATAAATTTTAGAATTATACATTTATATTTTATATTTCCTAAGTTTTACTTTAAATTCCAATCGATAGTCCAAAGACTAAACTGGTTTTACATAGGACTTGAGGACTCAACTTCTAGACATCCAGTCTTCTCCCAAGATTCATGATGTCATTTCATTTATATCACATCATATAATCACCAATTTCATTTATAAATCAATAAATTCATTTATCAATTGGAAGAAAGTTTGTAATTGCTATTCTCTGTCAATACAATCAAGGGTCAAAAAACAATCGGAAGTAACTACAATAATGATTTTAATTCCAGTCGAAACTCTTCGAGTACATAATATGTTTTCTAAATCAACATTTGTTCTATTTAACAAATGTGATTTTATGGTTTAAGTAAAATGAGTTTAATTATTCAAAAAACCTACGGGTTACGGGGCGGGTTTGGATATCTGTTGCTTCGGTGGATAAGGGTATGGGTTTGCTTATTCAAAACCCTGCGGGTTACGGAGCGGGTTTGGATCGGGTTTTGAAATTTGTTAAAAGGGTTTGGATTAAGGTCAATTCGCTCCAAACCCGCCCCATTGCCAGGTCTAGTATCTAAAAGTTGTAATTCTCTAGTTTATGTATGCTTGCGTGGCTTTACAAAAATACCTTGACGTTAGAAAGCTTTCTGAGGATGGATTCGGAGGGTTGCTTAAAATGAGCATTTTTCAAAAGAAGTGGGCAAGTGTTTATGAGGATTGTGAGTATTTAGAATTGAGGGGGGGTACTTAGGAAACATTTTAGACACAAATGCATGCGTTGAGGTTTTAGCATAATGGCTGAGCTTGAGTTGGATCGTTCTATGTGATATTGGTAATGAAGGTTTGATTTAATAATTAGATTTGCTTGAGGCCAAGCAAAGAACAAGTGTGGGGTATTTTGATATTGCCATATTTATACATAATTTTAGGCAATATTTATTTACATTTCTATTGATATTTTGGTTATTTGCATAGAATAATGGTACTTATGAGTTTAAATTGTTATTTTGCAGCCAAATAAAAGCATCTTCGAAGATAGGGACTGAAATTGACAAGATATGGAATTTTGGAGGATTGAAGAAAAGAAGAACAGAAAATCACCCAAAAGACATATTCACGACGTGAACAAGTCATTGTTCACGATGTGAGTAAAGAGTTCTAGAAGATATGCATGCGGGTGGAAGAGTCCTTGCCGAACACGGTTATCTCATATTCACGACGTGAATCATTATGGTTCATGACGTGAACTCAGGAAATTAGAAAACTATAAATTCCCTTGACCCTTACGACTTGAGGACTTTTGGGCTGGAGAGAGAGGTTCCGGAAGGCGATTTTTAGCAAAAGAAAGGCCCTGGAAAAAGGATTTTCAACACCAAAGGAGTAAAGGTTCATAATTCCGTTTACTTATTTGATACTTATGAACATGTTTACTTATACTTTGATTTGTGTTAGTGTGTTAGTTGCTATTATGAGCAGCTAAATCTAGCTACTCTTGTTTAGCTAGATGAAGCTTCTAACTTATAAATAGCTTAATTTTATATGGATTTATTTAGTTGGTAAATTGCTTGTGTTTGATTTATAGTTACCTAGCATGCTTATGTTTGTTTCTTTAGTTGCTTGATTTCATCTTCTGTGTAGCTTAGTGACCATTAACTGAATGAACTTGTTTACCTAATGATTTAGTGAACATTAAATTATTAGAGCTAAGATTGACCATTCTAGTTAGTAATTAAAGTAAATAAACTTAGTTGTGCTAGAGAACGTAGATTATGACTATAATTGTGTTTACATAATAAATTTCACATAGCATATTCATAATCATAACTGGTTTTATGTTTAATTGTGTGTGACCATACATATTTTTACATGAATTGATTAATTATTGGTAAAGTTAGACTTAAATTACTAATATAATAATAACCAACTTGATAATCCATAATTATTAGCTGGCCATAAGGACGAACTGGATTCGAACTAAATAAGAGTGTTTTTACTTATTTATTGAATTCGAGTTAAGTTCATCTGATCTTGTAAAATCAGATAAAACCCTTTTTAAACTTGTTAACAATTAGGTTAATTTGATAGCAAGTAGATTAATTAGTAACACCGTTCCCTGTGATCGATACCCGAGTTACCCAAGCTATATTGTAATCTGACTAGGTACACTGCCTATAGGTGCATAGTTATTCTAAGTTTGTTAGGTTATAAATATTAAAATTAGTGTGTACTTTTGTGCACATCAACTACCGAGACTATGGCGGAGATCACCGTAAGTTTTAGGAACGAGTACTATTGATCCCGTTGTATGTTGTGGATGAGGATATGAGGAGGAAGAGGTATCATTCCATGCTGAGGGATGATATCTGTGAGTTCATGAGCTTTTCAGGGTGCAAAACTCTGAATGAGATGGTCGAGAAGGCCCGGGAGCTGGAGATAGAGTTGGAGTTCCGCACCAAGCGGAAGCTAGAGCACGATCAGACAGTTGTAGGTTAGGATAAAAATTCTAAGACCTCGGATTCTTTTGGTAGGCGACAACAGGGTCGTGGCTGGTGTGCCAAATGTGGGAGATCGCATAGTGGAGTATGTTGGGGGACGGGCCTGGTATTTTATACATGTGGTCAGCCAGGCCACGTGAGCAGGGACTGCCCCAAGAAGGGCTTGATTGGTTTCCACTGCAACCATACCGGCCATAAAAGGGTCGACTGTCCAAAGTTGTAGGGAGGAAGGAGCAGTGGCAGCGCCTACACCCACCATGATGACGATCACTGATGGCTGCTCTGCCAAGGCAGAAGCTCCTGTGGTGAAGAGCTGCACATTTCAACTGACTACCGAGGAGGCTCGAACAACACCAGACATTGTGGCTGGTACGTAATCTATTTTTTCTTGTTGATATTATTTTTTATGCTTATATATGTATGTGCTCTTATATAGGGACCTTTTTATCAATGGTATGTCGGCTCATTTTCTTTTCGATTCAGGAGCTACCTGATCATTTGTATCTCTTGCGCTTAGCAAGAAGTTTCGGGATTCTCCAGGAACTTTGGATTACTTGAGGTCGAAATTACAGATGACCACATTGTGAGTGTTTCAAGGGTATATCGGGGTTGTGTCCTGAATATGTTTGGGGAGAGGTTTCGTGTCGATTTGGTTCCGATACCGTTGTGAGGGCTGAAGGTGATCGTCGTAATGGACTGGTTGGGGGCCAATGGGGCCATGATAGACTGCAAGCGCCAGCTGGTGAGAGTTCGAACCCCAAGTGGGGGAGAACTAGTGATTCATGGGGAAAGGGCCTCGTAGGGGCCAACCCTCTGTTCGGCTGCGAGGGCGAGGAGACTTCTCCATCAGGGTCGTTCGGGATTTTTGGCATACATCTCGGATGCGAGGATTAAGACCACAACAGATTTGGACAGTGTGCCAGTTGTACAAGATTTTCGGGATGTCTTTCCTAAGGAGTTGCTAGGGGTGCCTCCGGAGAGGCGAGTAGAGTTTTGCATTGATTTGGTGCGGGTGCCGGTCCGATAGCCAAGGCACCGTACCGGCTAGATCCACCTAAGATGTAGGAGCTGTCTACATAGCTTTAGGAGCTGCTAGACCAAGGATTTATCCATCCGAGTAGTTCTCCATGGGGAGAACCGATCCTTTTTGTCAAGAAGAAGGATGGGTCACACAGGATGTGCATCGATTATCGGGAGTTGAACAAGCTAACTGTGAAAAACCGTTATCCGCTCCTGAGGATCGATGATTTGTTCGATCAATTGCAGGGTGAATCTTGATTTTCCAAGATTGATCTTCGGCCGAGGTACCATCAGATGAGGATTAGGTATGAGGATATATTGAAGACAACTTTCAGGAAGCGGTGCGGTTACTACGAGTTTGTGGTGATGCCATTCGGGTTCACCAATGTCCCAGCAACGTTCATGGACCTCGTGAACAGGGTGTGTAGGCCGATGTTGGATCGGTCTATGATCGTTTTGATCGATGATATATTGGTCTATTCTAAGACCAAAGATCAGCATGAGCAGAACTTGAGGGAGGTATTTGAGACACTGAGGACGGAAAGGCTTTATACCAAGTTCTCAAAGTGTGATTTCTTGCTGCAAGAGGTGCAGTTTTTGGGCCACATCATCAACCAAGAGCGTATTTTGGTTGTGTCACACCCCCAAACCGAATTGGCGGAAACATTCGGGGGTGGAGGATGCTATGTACAGTATCACAAAAATGGATAATAGTAAAGAAGCAACATCATCATCCATTGCATTAATATTATAATTTAATACAATTGTGTTCGGTATAAAACTAAGACACCAAAATAAATGATCAAAATAAAGACGAGTCTTGAAAGCTCCGTCTTCTCAAAACCTGGCATCGGTACCTGTCTACTGATGACCTAAGAATACAAGTTATTTTGAAAGAGAGGATCAACATTTAAGCTGGTGAGTTCATAAGATTTTAGCGTCAATATTGTAAGCTTGAATAAATTGTTCGTAAATTTTGTATATGTTTGTTACACCTAGAAAATCCTATATTTTCTGCTAAAAGTAGCCTTTTACCAAGGCCTAAATGTTCTACATGTTGTTTGTTTGTAAAAGTGTGTATTTTCCCAAATGTGACTATCATTACCAAAAATACAGTTTTACATTACCGTTTATGCGAGAAGATCACAATGTGAATGCAATGGGAAATTAATAAAGTAATGTAGTGTTGTATATAATAACTACTGTTGTACTAACTACCTTAAACCAATTGTTAATTAAGGTAAAATGTGATATTATTGTAACCATACTTGATCGACTAGTAAAACACGACGCTCGATGACGTCGAAATGGTATGACATTCGTCACCCGTAGACCTGTAGGTCCCACTGTAGCTAGCAGCAAGGTGTAGGACGGTCAGTCCCGTATAGATCTATACACAAATTCACGCTCTCCCTCTAGGAGGATCTGGTTACAAAACAAGACACAACAGTAGATTGACATGCCATGAAGTAGTGGCTCACATAATTGTTATAGTATTCTAGTGTTTGTATAGTATGTTCTAGTGTATTGTATGTTCTCTCTGTACTAGTGTATAGTATGTACTCTTGTATAGTATAGTGTATGTGTTGGATTAATGTCTAAGTCCATAACTATAATTGGTAAGACTTGACCCGATCCGGCATGGTCCATTTGGGTTGCATTGCATCATGCATTTGGATAGACTATAATGAGAGAAATAAGACACTTATGGTTATTAATATATTATAAGTTCTAGTATATTAATAATAAGAATAATAAGATTATTTAATTAGTATTGATCAAGAATTAATCTAGGATTAATTAAGTGATCAAAAGAAGACCAATTAAATATATGGGTTGATTGTGCAAATATTCCATAACTTATATAGTGGGCCAAAGCTCCATGGATAATCAAGTTGGGTTAAACCCATAGGATACTCCATGGATGCTCCATGGATGTTAAATAACCCATGGATCATGGAAATGAAAGGTCATGTCAATTAGGGTTTACATGGTGTAACCCTAACTATATAAGCATCATATTATTCACCAAAATCGGCCACTAGTGTGGGTAAAAGAAGGGCTAGCCGATTTCATGAGTTGTAGAATCCTCTCAAGTTATTCCAAGTGTATTTGGTGTTGTGTGAACCATTTGAGGTGTCACACTTGAGGCACTAGGCACTCAAGCTTCATGAAGACATTCTATATCAAAGAGGTATGTATTCTATCTTGTTATATTCATTGTTTTGTATGCTAGATTAGGATAATACCTTGGAAGTTCATATTTGCATGTATAATAGAGAAAACAGAGATCTAAGGTATTTAGGGTTGCATGTACACTTAGGAGTGTTAGAATGCTCAAAACCCAACAGTGTTATCAGAGCCTAGGCTTGTTTTCTTGTTATACTTGCAAAACTGCTTAAAAAATCGAAGTTATTTGTTGTCTGATCATCAGACTCGGCGAGTCCATCAGGAGACTCGGCGAGTCCATGCATAAAAAGTGATCAAATCGATCCAAATCGCCGAGTTGGTTCATGCACTCGACGAGTTGGACCCCCAAACAGCATAAATTCGACTTTTTTGGCTAGAAATGGACTAGGAACATTACCCTAAGTTGTTTTTGAACTTATAAACTTGTTTTGATGTGGTAATGTTCATGCTAATCCAATTTCAAAGATAATTGTCAATAGATTCATGTTTTGTATTAGTTTAAGGTTTAGACTAATTACATGAAAAAGTTTGATTTGAATTATCTTGTTCTTATGAGTTGCTTAGATTAATAGAAAAGTTGAGTCAAATAGTTGTTTTCAATCCAAATTAATCTAAGAGTTGATTCTAAAATGTGTTTTTGTAACTTGTCCTCAAGTTATATGAAAAGTCACATTTAAGCTTCATAAAACTCATAAAAATTGGCAAAGGTTACAAAAAATGAAGAGTCTTGTCTCATTGAATGGTTTTATGACTCCATAACTTGTCCTCAAGTTATGGAAGTTCAAGAGTCACTTCATTAAGTAACAAAAAATGTAACCTTAATTAATTCCATAAGTTATAAAATAAAGAAAAGTTAATTCTTTTATTAGTTTAAAGTCTTCCATAACTTGTCCTCAAGTTATGGAACTTGAATAGTTTTTGGATTAAAACTACTTTAAACACATAAGTTATGGAATTAATTAGTTTTGAATAGTTTCAAAACTTTCCCTCAAGTTTTGGAATTTGAAAAGTGTTCACTTATGAATACTTTAATTCCAAGTTAGCCCTTAGAATGTTAAATGTTAAAATTCAATCCTTATACTTTATAATATTATAAGTTAATAATATTTATATATATATGTATAAGAGTAAAGTCAGTCTTACCGTTAGTAGGCCTCATTCACGAAGCCGGTCTATAAGGGGGGTATAAGGTTACTGCCTATAAAATGGCAATTTAATGGGTGTCCACTCTCACCCACCGCTTCCTTGACCAGTGGAGGGTCGTTAGCCGAACGGGTAGGACAAGGACTAGAATTCTCCCTTCATTAAAAGTATTAATGATAAATACTAAGTAACTAAACTCTTATAAATACCCAATCTTTGTTACTTAGGAAAATGTGAATAAGGTGCTAATCCATGAAATTACACTTTGCACTTTGTTTAAGTCGGTTAGTGGAGCGTGTGTGGTTAACCGGCACACTAACTCGTATTTAACAAGGTAGGCAAAGGGTAACTTAATGTTTATCATAGTATCGATGGAGCGTGTGTGGTTAACTGGCACATCGATTGAGGGGTAAACACTTAAGGGTACCAAGTAATTTGCATGGTTACTTCACACCTTGTTTTGTGATCCTCGGCATCTCAGTCACAAAACCTGAAGGGCACACTCAAGATTGAAAACATACCATTGAACAGTTCAATGAATCTCAAAAGATCTAGGAGTTTCAAATCCAATTAAAACCTAATGATACATTTCGTTTATCTTGGTGGAAATTGGTGAATCGTCATTCACCTACCTTCAAATATTTTATAGCTTGGATTACGGCATCCCACTTCTAAGTTATAAAATAGTTTGTAGGGTCCTAGCCTTAATATTTCATATTGGGTGTCATATTAAGGACTTTAGATCAACTATCTAGAATATCTCCCAAAAGATGTCTGGTTTAGACATCTATGATCTTCGCAAATTTCTTGAAGCAAGCTTTCCTAAATGAAGATGATGTCCCATGGGAATCATATGTCTTTCACCTCCTCCAATTATTCTCCCTAACCCACAAGTTCTTGAAAATTTTAAGGTCACTCAAGCCCTATTGGCAAGTAAAGGTCTATGTGTGGTCATATCTTGGAGATGTAGTCACATATTGACAAGCCGGGAGAGTTGGGTGTCAAAGTCTTGAGAAAGTTAGTGGCTCAATCACTTTCTACGTCACATAGTGAGTTCCTTTGGGACTCCTATGAAACAGACTAAGACAAGACCCTTAATGATCTTATCTATTTGCTAAGATCAACTTCCTAAAACTTTATGGACATTGACAATGATGACATTGGATATCTAGTAAAGCTCACTCTTCCCAGTGGAAAGGGATCGGCCATAGTCAACTCGATTGACCAAATGGTAAAGAGAAAGGCTAAGTCTGTGATAGTCCCATGTTCCATTACCAAAGCATCCATATGTTAAATTGCCAAAGGAAGGGGCATTGGTTGCGAAGCTGCCAAATTTACCTAAGGATGTTAGAGTCAATAAGTTTGACTCTACTTTAGGTAAAGTCCACTATCTAACTCTGCTAAGTTTCTATTCTAAGATTCTTGATACATGATGTGACTGGGTCACATGTTGATGTTTTAACAATCAAAGAAAAGTAAAGAAACTTAAAGAAAGAATATGTTGAATCTGATCGCGTAGATGGATTTCTATCGCATAGTTTGAAGATCGGATTCTTGAGTTACTTCTTAGGAGATATGAGCTATTGCTTAGGAATAGATAACAACAAGTTTTCATATGGATTGTAAGGATAGTTTTTTCCGCAAAGTTTTAAAATAAAAGGAGAATGATGATTTTATTTATTTATTTTAAAAATATCCTTACAATGGCATTTGAGGAAAAATTGTTGCTTATATGATTCCATTAAGAGCAAGAGTGGAAATATGAATTTGATTCTTTCATTTGTGGTAGTGTCTAGATTTACCAAAGAAGGAAAGATTCTCAACACCCAAGTTTCAATTGGACTGGAACTTGGAATCATGCAAGTTGTATAGCATGATGAATGAGAACTTTCAAGTATTGGAAAATTAAGACTAATTACTTGTTCACATGGATGTGTGACTCAAGTGAAGGACTAAGGGATAGAGAACACATTCTTGTGCACTGGTCAAGTCCACCACAAAAGATCGATAAGACTATTCGTCATAGTTTACTAAAGCTCAGTAAATATGATTATACTTACAAGCTTAAGTGTAACTCTGAGACATTGGAAAAGGTTCCAATGTAAGGCAGAGCGCATAAGAAGAATCAACTTAGGCAGAAAGATAAAAGTTTCTCAAATCTGAAAAGATGGGAGAGTACTTTAGTATCAGTTTTGTGATCATCTTAATGATTAAGTAACCATAGCATAATTATTTCTCTAAGGGAATCTTGGTGCATTCTTATGACTAAGAAGAGGAATCTTGAATTGTTGAAATGGTTAAATCAAGAAGATGAGTCATACTTTGTTCCAATACAAGTCTTAGAGTCATACTCCAAGATTGTAATTTGAGTAAAATGTCTTAAATAAGGTTTAAAAACACTTGTCAAATGTAAGAGTAAAATTTTCCTACTCTTGTACATTTAAAATTTGTAAGTTGTGATGTTTTGGATAAAACAAAGACCAACTAAGACCAATTGTGTGAAGTGTTTGTCTTGATTAGAATCCACACTATCTCTTGAATATCTGATAAGAGAGTCTTATATGTCAAGAGGACAGTGGGAGTCTTAAAGGTCTTGAAAGTCTCAAGAACTAATCAAGAATGAAACCTGAAGTTCCTAACTAGCACACGACTTGAGCTTCATAACCCATCGTGTTGACATATTCTGTGCCCATTCCAATTAAATTCGTCTTTGCATATGAGTTCTTAGAGTTCTCAATTGGTTGCACAATAACTTGGAAGCAATGGCAGGCCCTTGAGCTGCCAGGTTGCAAGAAATTAAGATTGAGTTCAGTCCATATGAGTTTGGATTTGTCATTATCCTTGTCTTGTGACTATGGTTTTGACAATTCACATGGATAAGAACACATACACCATTAAATCTAAGTGTCATAAGGTTTCTCTCTGATTCATGAAAATGATGGTGAGGAAACACTTTCACTAAGTAGATTTTAGTTAGATAGAAATTGTGATATTTGCATTCTCAAAGTCGTTAGTGGTGCGTGTGTGGTTTACCAGCACACTAACTTGGACTTGTGAGAAGTGGCAAAGGTCAAAACAATCAAGACTATGATTACAACATCCCTTTTCATAGTTCTTGAAATTGTTTAGACACACCCATGAGCTATCTAAGACAAGGTGTATGATTATGATAAAGTTTTATCAAAATAATCTAGTATCAGAAATCTGAACTTTTGTAAGAAAGTCAGCTGATTTCTGAGTACATGTCAAAGCTAGTGGGAGCATAAGTGTCATGCTAATAATCATCATGTTAGTGGGAGCATGATAATTATGATAAGTATTGCAAGTTAGCAATGTTAATTATAGAAAACAAAAGTTTCAATTGGGAAAGAATTGTTTTGCTATAATTAAGGGAGAGGAAATTATACTTCATCTCAAATCTAAAAGCTTAGATTGAGGTTTTAATCGTATTTAGTCAAGGATATATATATGAATTTCATGTTGGAATGGCTCAACATAAGGAAATTTTGTATATGAGTCCATTATTTGCGTTCTAAAATTCGATTATGATTAGGGTATCCCTTTTCATAATCTGAATTATGAGAACTTGGCAAATAGAAATGGAAATATTATAGCAAAAGACTGGTTTAGTCTTTATGTGAGACATCATGAATCGTGTTCCATATGCTTCAGATATAGGATCGATTGCATGTGCTATATTCATCATTTCCAAAATTTTCCAAATGTCTGGGGCATTAAGAAGGGAAAAGGTCTAGAATTGGATATGACTAAAAGGATTGAACAATTGTCGAGGACAATCTAAGGTTTACCAAAGATTGGATGCTCAAGGACAGTTGGAAGTATAGTGATAATTCTGGAAGGACCATATTGACATAATATGTAAGGAGGCAACTCTTGTTCAGAAGTGATAGTCAAAATGGAATCTGGAAATGTTTCAAAGTTAGAAATTATTCAAGCTGTGTAAGATTAGGAAACTTAATGCAAGAAGGATGTTCCCAAGGAGCTGATCTCCTATGGAATACTTTGTAATGGTTGTTGTCAAGTCCTTGTGATTTTGTGCATAATCATTACAAGACGATCGATGCATATAAGTTTAGAATCTAACAGATTTCAGTAAATGGCATGAACTTGGAATTCTTGCATTTGCAGTAAGGATTTGGGACTGTGAAAGAGGATCATTGGAGTTATGTTCAATTGATCTAATTCACAAAGTAAAGATCATAGACAAACATAGTATGCATACTTGGTGTATGGCATGACTAGTGTTTAGAAAACATAGTGTACATGCTTGGAGCATGGGACAACTATTGTTTTAAATTCAAGAATAAAGTTGATAGCTGAAACAGCATACAATGAATAATGTATAATCATATGGTGATAAATAAAAGGTGTTTTATTTATGTTCATAGGTTTTAATACCAAATTGGATTTAACTATTCTTGTGTTTCATTTTGCATGTTTTGACTTCCAGAATAAACTAGGTTATTCTTCCGGAATGACTAAGTTATTCAAACCATCCACAGTCGGTCATATGTTGGAAGTAGATATGAATCAAGACTGTCATGGGTTGGCTTGTAGAGGTCTAAGATGTTGAACAAAGGGCTACAACACTCACGAGTGCTCATAAGTTCTGAGTATTGGATTCAACCCGCACTCATTGGAATCACTTCATGGATTTTATCACGAGTGATCATGAGACGATAATATCTTATATTCTTCTAACCTAGAGATATGAGTTGTTACTATGAGTTGATAGTACATTGATTGCATGAAAACGCATTGGTAACTCGATGTTATAAAACGTGCCTTTGTGTATGATTCAACAAGTAGTAGAACAAGCCATATGAGTCGAAGTTTATCCATTCCTTTTACCTTCGGGATAAAAGCGATATTTGTGGGCCCCTCTATGATTTGATGATGACAAATAGAAGTGCTCGGCCGGGCCAGGACTGATTTGATTTGTTCAATTAGTCAGTCGTCATAAATCAGAAATCGGGAAACAACAAATGGACAGAGAGAATGATTATAATCCATGTCTTAGTCCATATGATATCGAGAATGGAAGAATATATGATCCCTTATCTAATGGACAAGTCATTGACAAAGGTCAGAGTTCATCTACAAGGTTAGAGTTCAACAGAAGCTTTTGAGAACTACGATTGCCAGTCGGTTCCTGAAGGCATACGCAATAATAGTTTTAGACTTATCCAAGTGGGAGACTGTTGGATTAATGTCTAAGTCCATAACTATAATTGGTAAGACTTGACCCGATCCGGCATGGTCCATTTGGGTTGCATGGCATCATGCATTTGGATAGACTATAATGAGAGAAATAAGACACTTATGGTTATTAATATATTATAAGTTCTAGTATATTAATAATAAGAATAATAAGATTATTTAATTAGTATTGATCAAGAATTAATCTAGAATTAATTAAGTGATCAAAAGAAGACCAATTAAATATATGGGTTGATTGTGCAAATCTTCCATAACTTATATAGTGGGCCAAAGCTCCATGGATAATCAAGTTGGGTTAAACCCATAGGATACTCCATGGATGCTCCATGGAGGTTACATAACCCATGGATCATGGAAATGAAAGGCCATGTCAATTAGGGTTTACATGGTGTAACCCTAACTAAATAAGCATCATATTATTCACCAAAATCGGCCACTAGTGTGGGTAAAAGAAGGGCTAGCCGATTTCATGAGTTGTAGAATTCTCTCAAGTTATTCCAAGTGTATTTGGTGTTGTGTGAACCATTTGAGGTGTCACACTTGAGGCACTAGGCACTCAAGCTTCATGAAGATATTCTACATCAAAGAGGTATGTATTCTATCTTGTTATATTCATTGTTTTGCATGCTAGATTAGGATAATACCTTGGAAGTTCATATTTGCATGTATAATAGAGAAAACATAGATCCACTGTATTTAGGGTTGCATGTACACTTAGGAGTGTTAGAATACTCAAAACCCAACAGTATGTTCTCTTACTTTCTCATCATAGTATATTCTTTCTGTTTCTCGTAATAGTAAGTTTGTATTGACTTATGAATGAACTGACTCTTGTATGATTCATTGTACTAAAAATAGTGAGTAGTAATCTCCTAAACTATACCTATTATAGTTTACTAGTAATGTTGATTGAACGACTGAGTGTGTTGCACTAAGATAAAAGCTGTTATATCCATATATACATATATATATATATATATATATATATACATAATATATAACTAAGGTTCAAACGACACTCGGACAAAAAACCGGATACTTTAAGTCCACAACCAAACAAGGAACAGTAATTAAAGCGAGTTATCAATCCTAAGTCCTTTCAACCTTACTTATATAACTATATCTATATAGACATGATTTTAACAATATATAAGTTTGAAAGAATTTAATAAAGAGTTTTAGCATGAAATAATTGACATAAAAGGAGTTTTAACCATTTAAATAATAGATGACTTGATGTCAGTTTATGAAATGTTTTAAAGAGTTTGAAAGGTGTTGAACTCAAATACACTCATCCCTACACTACAAGAAAAAGACCTTTTTACGACACGCAAACCACGACACTCATTGATTTATGTTATGCAAAAGAGAACGATATTAAAAAAGTGTCATCTCTTCAAAAAAAGATTTAAGGATTTATGTCACACATTATTTTGTGCCCTTAAATAAATGTCTTATGTAAAAAAAATAAAAACACGGAGGGCACTGTGCGTCCTCTATGAATGTCATTTTATATTTTTTTTTTAAGAAACGCGCGTCTCTCTTTCCTAGAGGAAAAATGAAATCCCCAAAAATTTTAAACCCCGCTTTCTTCTCCTACGTTTTGATCTGTTCTCTGATATCTCCTCTCCTTCGTCTCCGCCCCTCACCCACCTCCACTACCTCCCACCTACACCGAATCTTCAGGCCTGCACGACGATGATGTATAGGCCTTATCGACCAACACTTCATCCACCATCACCATTTTGTAGCTTTCTCACCCCATCCTCACCGTTAAACCTTGAAAAATCCTTATATAACATTCCGACGAAAATCACATTCCGACGAACCCTTAATAGGTGGCTTCAAGGTGAAATTGAAAACTCCCTATGGGTAAGAAAGAGAGAGAGAGAGAGAGAGAGAGAGAGAGAGAGAGAGAGGGAGAATAAATAAAAATGGGAATCGAAGCCGGGGAGTCCTCTGGTGCCGGACATCCTGTGACGACCAGTGGTAGAGAAGATGCCGGTCTAGCTACCACCCCAACCAGTACATCCGACTCCCTACGCCAACAGTTCTCACTGGCGGCTCATCCGGAGATAACGAGAGCAATGTAGAAGGATGACCAGTATGCGTCTTTCACCCTAAATTCAAAGTTAAGGCTACATTTATTATGTTGTATAGTAGTTGCACTTCGATTGGATCACATATCAACAAGAGGATCAGAATACAACTGCTAAATTGAATACATCGATGTTCAATTCACTGAAGGCGAGACCTGTTCAAGGTTGTATCTATCAAGAGAAAGAATCACAACAATTTATCGCTATTTTCTAGCCGATGGTTGTTTTCAAGGTACGATCGTAAAAAATTCATTTGATTTGTGAATCGAATCCAGTTTCTTCTATTATGGAATTTGACGATGAGTCCACAGTAGCTGAAAAGATGGATGTTAAAATAAAATCAAACTAAGATTTAAGTCTTTGAGGTTTTTTATGAATCATACTGTTCTCATGGATATTCCAGCAAGGCAGATGAGTCTATAGTAGCTGAAAAGCAACCATATAAGGAAACCCCATTTTTGACCTTCTTCAAGCAACTGTAATAATGATGATTTGAATAGAATCTTTTCATCAAAACTTTTCACTTAAACTAATAGTTGAAGGAAATAAAAAGATTATACGTACACAGTCTCTTGCACTACTGAACCATAGAGATTCTTCAATTGCAGTTGTAAAAGATAGTAAGGTAAGTGTTGAAGGTTTGTGTATGAAGAATCAAGCATCTACCAAAAGTATCTTGAAAAAATTCAATGATTTGGATCCCAATGATGAGATAATTATGAGTTTAATGAAAGAAATTAGAGCTGAAATTATGACTTCAAAGTTGAGTGCTTCTGATTCTGTGACTTCAATTAGAGCTGAAAGTATGAGCTTATTTCTTACTGAAAATTGATTTCTTAATTAACTTGATGCGGCTCTTATTAGCGGAGTAACATTAGGCCTTATAAACCCTAGTCTTGGATGCCTTGCTCATAAATATCATGTAGCAAAATTTAGCACTTGTGGGATATTTCTCATATCAGGTTATTACTTGAAAGAATGACATGCTTTAAGTTATTCATCAATATGGAAAATATTTTATGTCTTTCTGGTTATTAAACCATTTAAACATTTTAAGCTACTTATAATTTGTTATTTCCATATACAGGACTCACACTGCACAGTGAAGAAGTAGGTTGCAGCTGTTGCAGCATGGCCAGTTGGACTTTATGGGCTTGTATGAACTAAAATTTATAAAATTTCCATCAAAGTTATAGGTTCATTCTGTTCACTCTCCCTTTTTAAATAACTATAAATTACACTAATTTAAATATTTTGAAATCATCACAGGCTTATATTTTGTTGTTGACTACCCTTTTTTCAAAGTCATCCTGCATTTTCACCTTCAACCTCAATATTGTAATAGGTATGGTTTTATAAAAGGAACATGCAACATGTTTCTCATTAAGTGAGGTTTTTTGGCTTAACCCATTAAGTGATTCTGCATAGATTAAGTAAAGAAAGAGAAATATATATCTATCCATATTAAGTGCTTAACTCATTAACTCAAGAAGAAACAACACCTCAATCTGGTTTAATGTGGTATCTAGGTATGTTGGAAGGTTCATTGTGAAGAGTAGTGGAAAGCCAATGGAGATGTTGGGAAAGCTAAATGAGCTCGTAGGCTTTGCTCCCGATGAAGAAATAGAACTGTTTGAGGTCAGCCTTTTAGTCTATTGTATTATATATATATATATATATATATATATATATATATATATTGTTTCCTAAATTACCCTTGTCATTCAGGAAATCAAATTCGAAACTAATGTCATGTGTGAACACATTGATAAGAAGCTAACATTTCGAGCTAGTCAGGTAAATTTTCAAGTTTTTTCTTTTTTCATATATTTATGACAGTTTCTTGATTTAATTTAATCAATACATTTTTGGTTTTATAGCCTGAAGATGGGGACATTATCTGCTTCCAGAAACCTCTCAAGGATGGAACTGTAAAAAACCGCTATCAAGATGTTCCATCTTTTTTTGAATATGTTCATAATCATCAGGCATACTATGAAACTTAAATTTATATTTTTTCCACTTTTTCCCTTTTTATGTGTATGCATACATATAATAAGTATATAACATATTCTGTGTATCTAGGTTGTACGCTTTCGTTCACTGGAGAAACCAAAAGAGGATGAGTTCTCATTGGAATTGTAAGTTTCCTAAGAATAAGATCTTAATTTCATGGTGGTAAGTATTTTGTATTTTTTTTTTGTTCTTTTCTTTGTTCCTATTAATTAATAATAGTATGATATGATATGAAGTTTATATGTATTAATTTTATTATATGAACACTGAACAGCAAGTTCTGAACTTTGGGGAACCACTTTTTCTTGTTATCCGAGAGGGCGAAACATTAGTTGAAGTTAAAGTACGTATTCAGAAGAAACTACAAGTTCCAGATGAGGAGTTTTCTAAGGTATTATTATTATTTTATTATATTGTATTTATATATTTTGGTTTCTGACTAATGACTAATGAATGTATCAGTGGAAGTTTGCATTTCTGTCTTTGGGTCATCCTACATACCTTCTGGATTCTGATGTTGTCTCAAACCGCTTTCAGGTTAATCTCTCTCTTTCTCTTTTTTCTCTCTTTTCTTTATTTAAAAAAAATATGTGAGAAAATCAAATCATGGAAAATCTGTAAAAAGTTTGGAGTTAATGAGTGGTTTTGGTTTCAGAGAAGAGATGTTCATAGTGCTTGGGAACAATACTTGGGATTGGAGCACTCTGACAATGCATCCAAAAGGTCATATGCTGCAAATCAGGTACAACCAATAATAAATTTCTATTTCAAACTCTTTATCATAAAAAATAGAAAACAAAACTACGTTGCTATGTATGTCACCATGTAAGTAAGTAATCTCAATACTTGGATTATTTATTGGGAATGGCTAAATAAACACCCTCATTTACTAAAAAAACACCCTAATAAAAAAAAAGTCAACAATGTCTTTTTATATTGAAGTTTATATACCTAACTTTTTGTTTTTCTTTAATTTACGTGCCTTCTTTTTATTTTTATTTTATTTACTTTTTATTTTTCTTTTCTTTTTCATTTTATGCTTGAATATTAATATTTTTTTTTGGAGTAATTAAAACATATATATATATATATATATATATATTAAATATAAATGATTAATTATTTATTTTTAATTAATATAGATTAATAACATATATATATATATATATATATATATTTGTATATTATTTAATAATTAAATATAAATTAATACATAAAAACAAAAATATGATGCAAAAAACAATAGCATTAGCAATCCTTCATGAATACATAAATGCATAATTCGAGAGAAAATTAATACCCTCTAACAATCCTCTATAGTTATAAAAGGTGTTTCAGGATTGTAAGGTTTCAGTTGTCTATAAAGTTCTAGACGTGACATGAACATAGTTTCCCATCCAGCTGCACATGGGGCTTTGTGGCGGATCCAGAAAGCTGAAATGGTAGGCAGCGGACAATCTCCTTCTAATTGTACCATCACATAATGATTACCATATACAAGTGAAATCGTAATAACGCGATGGTACAAAAATTCTTCCGGACCTTTCCAAAGAGGAAAGAAAGTGAGAGAGCCTTGGTTAGTTAAAAAAGTAAGGACTACACCAAATCTGTTGGCAATGAGGATACCTGTTTCAGGCATAAGTAACCAGTATCTTTTAGGTGCCGGTGATTCTAAGAAATTCAACGAAGTATATAGTTCACCGATTCCATCAGTGAAAGCTCTAGCATATGCATCGTACGAACTCAATAACTCGTCTAGTAGTTGACGTCGAACATAGAGCCAGTCATTCTCGCCATACCCAAGACAAACAGATATTGCTCGAAATCCACAGTTTCCATCCCCCTCTACATCTTGTATATGTGTGATGTAAGGATGAAACATCACTTGGATTTCATCTATTAGTCGATGATTGTAGCATGATTGAGGCTCTTCCTTCAAGTCTGGAATTTCATTCAAGTCTGGCTTTTCCTTCAAGTCTGGAATTTCATTCAAGTCTGGCTCTTCTTTCAAGTCTGGAATTTCATTCAAGTCTGGAATTGTGGTTATGTATGAACTATGTCTTGCCGGTTCCCTATTGTTCAACTCAACAAATTTTGGCATGGTTGAAAAGTTGCGTCTTCTAGGAGCTTGATTGATAGAATCAGTTTGTTTTTGTTTTTGTTTCTTCAAACTTGGTCGTCCATGTGTATTTTTTTGAATTGCGGGTTCTCTAATGTGTGTTTTACTAGGCTGGAATATATCTAGTAGCTTTCTCATCATGCTTTTTTTCACAGCTTCCGGTTGCTTATTGTAGGTTTCTTTAAACATTTCAAATTTACCATCACCACATATATCTTCATTTTCCATAGGAATTGATGGTGAAATTTTAAGCTTTCTCCAGAATACATCTATCGATTCCAATGGAATACACTCACCTGCATTGTAATATCATTAATATATAGACAACCAATATATAACTTAAATTAAAAAAATAATTGTCAAATGTACCCACCGGAGTTCAAGTACGCTGATAGCATGCAAGCACATGGTAAACCACAACTATTTTGTAGTTTACAACCACAGTTTGAAGAGTCAACTTGATGTACCCGTTGAAGTTCCTCTACAAGCATATCTAGAGCTTTAAGTGAAACGTTACCCCGCAATAAGTTGAAACACGAAAATCTGTGTTCGTGTTTGGAGACAATCATGCTCTTTTCAAAACTCTCATTTATTGCAGTAAGTTGAGACTTCACAAACCGATCAATAGCACCAACAAATTTAGCTAAAGAATAATTTTTTTCTTGTAAGTACTTCTTTAACACTGAATGTTGGCCCTCAACTCTGCTACTAGTTCGTTGTCCAAAGTTCAGATGTTGATCAATCCAAACAGAGACAAACATTTCCTTATACTTGTTTAACCAAACATCGTCCAAATATTGTAAGACATCTGGATTTATATAAATGTTATTTATACATAAAAAGCCTTTTAAATTTATAAACAAGTAATTAAAAAATAAGTAGCATTGTACCTTGATGTTCTCTTAACATTGACTGCAGTTTTCTATAGTTTTCAGTGTATGATGTCCATGTTGGAGACTCAACAAGTATACTCCACATAGCACGAAAGGATTTCCACTCAGCTTTCAATGGGATTAGCGCCTTACAATGCTTTCTAATATTTTCGGTAATGTGTCATCGACAAAGTAAGCAAGTTGCATAAGGGAAAACTTGTTGGCATGCATTCACCAATGCCAATTCTCTGTCCGTCACTATAACGCGTGGTTGCATGAACTTTTCTAGTGTCAACCTTAGACACGTTAACACCCACTTATAGCTTTCCTCCTTTTCGTTAATGATAAAGGCAAAAGCAATGCTAAATGTCTTGTTGGTTGAAGTTACTCCAACAATCTCAACAAAAGGCATAGCATATTTGTTTGTTTTGTATGTTGCATCAATAATCAAAACGTGTGGAAATGCTTGCCATATATCTAACGACAGAGGATGAATGAAAAACAGGTTTTCCATTTCATTTGAAATATTATTTACGGAAAACTCGATAACAAATTTTTTATCATTCAAAATTCCCATAAGAACCTACATTGAAATATCGTTAATTAATAAAAAATCAATATATAAATTATATATAAAATATACTTGTTGAAATATTATACCTGTATCGGAGTTTTTCCATCGTTTTGGGACGAGCGAAGCTTGTATTGTGCATTGTATATGGTTTTGAGTATAGAAACATTATTCTCATCATGCTCTTTTAGTATCGAGAGTATGTTGCGTGGTTCAACATTCTGACTTGTCAAGTCGGCCACCAACTTTTTTTCGTTTTCTTTCAACCGTCTAGCATAAGCATGTCCTTCCATATGTTGTGCAGGTGGATGATTATGTTGATCACATTTCACTCTCAACGTCCAACCATCAAATTGTTTTATATACAAACCTACCAATTTGAATGGACAATTGATTTTTTTTGTGCCGGAATTTTTACTTGTTGCTTTAATTTTGTATTCACCACCACGATCACAAATAAGTGTAACATAAGACACCACACCGTTTTCATTTGTCTTTGATCTTCTTCTCACGATGACATAACCAAGCGAAAATGCTTTGTTTTGGACCCATCCCATCAACTCATTTAGAGAATAGAACACCTAAAATTCAAATAATCTCTATTAATAACTAGTGAACATTACAATGATTAAAAAAAATTAATATCATGATAAGTATCATACCCGTTTGGTGAAAAACGGTGATATCCCCATAAAGAATTCATTGCCTTCATTTAAGTTTTCCTTGTAAAAATTCGCCATCTTTTTCGTAAAACTATGAACATAACAAAAAATTGTTAAAAAAAGTAAAATAATATAAAATAACTGATTTTATATATATATATATATATATATATATATATATATATATATATATATATATATATATAAAGCAACCAAAAGGCAATAATTAAACATAAATATGTATTTGAGTTTTTCCAACAGCTACCGACGCATAACTTGAAATATCCACTTACAAAACTAATTTATTTTAAAAGGTTAGCCCACTAGTTATTGTACAGCCCATTTACCCAATTAAAACCCTAAAAACGTTAGAACATTTTCACTTTCATTTGCAGTTTGCTGTGAAAGAGCAACAACATCGCCCCCATCTAAAGAGCAACAACGTCCCCTCATCTGCCGGAGCATAGCAACCGCCGAAGATCGATGCCACCGGAGCACACCAGAGCGTCGCCAACACAAAATACACCATCCATCGATCCGTCTCATTAAACGGTTTCTCTTTTCCGGCAGCGAAGATCTAGGCGATGCTCGCGTCGGCGATGATGACGGTGGTTGGACTGAAATAACCAAAATTATATTTTAAATCTTGAAATAATATGCAAAGTTAGAAATTTTACCTAAACTGTATTAGATGGTTAGATTAATGTTGATCTATCTTTTTATAATAAAATATAAGTTGTTATTAGTTATATCTGATATTAATGTGGTTTTATTATATATACAATTTACAAGATGTCAAACACAGGTTACTAAGTTTGAGACACAATTTACTAAGTTTGAATTTTTTGAGGTCTTCAATATACCTAGTAAATAGGGTGTTTTTTTAAAAAAAATAGTTTGATTTTTAAAATGAGGTGTGTATGGGTTGTTTATTTAGCAGCTACCTTATTTATTATGCAGAATCGACACACATTTGAGAAGCCAGATAGAATCTACAACTAGCTTAGCTGAAAAATGTGCCAAGTTGTAGTAAACCTTTTGGAGCAGAGAGAAAAAAAAATATGTTAAAAGAACAGAAAATATGATTGAGTCATGTCCCTTTTGGTTATCGTAAATGTGCATCTTTTTTTATTTTATTTTTTGTTGAAAAGGTTTGTTGTGTCTGTTTCATAATTTGTGTAGCATCCCTGTATGTGGGCTATTATGGGGTCCTGTAGTTTTTACTTTACCATTACTTGTAGTAGGTCATGTTTCTCATTCTCTATTTCAATTTTGATAATGGGTATAACGGTCTTTTTACTTCCATCGATTTATATTTACTAGTAGGATACCCGTGCGATGCGGCGGCCCCAGATAGTTCGTTTCAGCTTTTTGGTGGCTTATTTTATGCAACATATGTTCTTCTAGAAAATAGTTTTTGAGTAGCGATTAATTTTCTTTTGGCAGCCTATTTCGATTTAAAATCAAGTGTAAGTTGGTTTTTGGGTTAGAAAAATACATTTTGATCCAACAATTTGTTTGGTGTGTGTGCAATCCCCTTCTGCATTGTTTTTTTTTTGGAGACTGAAAACCTTATTTTGTTTGTTTGTTAAGATTAAGTAGATAGTAAAGATTATCTAACAATGTATATAAACCGCATTTTTATATGTTTTTCCTTAAAAACTGAAAATTCTAAAAAAATTGACAAAAATTCAAGTCAGAAATAATGTGTTTCTCTTGATATGGTTGGAGATTAAAATCATTGCCTCGAATAAAGGAGCAGAAAATTTGCACATATAAAAACTCATTAGTTGAGATTATGATATTCCCACAAATTAAAAATAACATGCGACCATGATGTGAAATTTTCTTGTTTCACTAAATCTATCTCAATCATTTAATATACAACATTCCAAAATTGAACACAAACATATAAAAAAACATTTAATTATCATACAATATGGTTATAACATTAATAAAAATAGATCATATTCTATTCGTATTCACTATTTTTATTTTATTTGGTAAATACTATTTTCATGGTTATTTTCACGTTATAAAAATATATTATTTTGAATTAATATATATATATATATATATATATATATATATATATATATATATATATATATATATATATATATATATATATATATATATATATATATATATGTTGCTTTAGCTAAATTAACCTTTTTGAAAGAAACCAATTTTATAATGAAACTTTTTTAATAATGACATTTAAATAAAATCTTTTGAATCTACTAAAGCTGATAATTTATAATGAATACTTTTGAAGTTTACAGAAATCAAAGATAATATTACTTGCATTTATTATGAGTTTTCTTTCTTATATGAATATAAGATCCTAAACTTTTTAATTCATAGTTTTTTAAAAAATCAAATAAATCATGTCATATAGCCGGTTGTATTTGATTTGAAATTTTTTTTATCTTTTCGAGGTATTTAATATTTTGTTTGTTATATTAGATGTATGGCAGCTCTTGTTTGCCTACAAACATTCATCGGTTTTAGCATCTTCCTAGTACACGTTTATTTTATAATATAACTTAATAATATAAACTCTAACTTAAAAACATGTAAATGCATTAACAAAACAAAATAGTTCAAAACTCTTCAATTAATTTCCAATTCTAATTTTGATAAATGAATGAATATAAAAACTTTGTACATCACCAACGCCATATTCTTATGTATCATTCGTCAAGACTAAGAGAATGTTTTGGCAAAGCTTATGAAAAATCAACTTATAACTTATTATAAATTGATAAGTTATGATTCTCTTACTTATTGATTTTTAATTCATTACCGGTATAACACCGGTTATTTTTCCAAACTCTTTTTATCGGTGTAAAAACAGTAATAAGTCAAAAACTCCATTTTTAAACTTTGCCAAACACACATAAATATTTCTTTTAACAAATTGTTTAATTTTATAACATTACTTTAGTATAACATATATTATTATTATAATAATAATTATTATTATAATACATACCAACTTTATATATTTTCAAATACTTCATTAATGTTAAAATAAGTTTGGATAAATAAATGACAACCTTAATTCTTTAATTGATTATTTGTTATATCGATTCATTTTTACATTTTATATACTGCACCAATCTTTTGAATAATTTGAATATTTAGTCTAATAAGAACATAATATTTGAAACAATAG
The DNA here is from genome assembly GCF_051521515.1 of Lactuca serriola. NCBI lineage: Eukaryota > Viridiplantae > Streptophyta > Magnoliopsida > Asterales > Asteraceae > Lactuca > Lactuca serriola. The sequence continues at coordinate 287,408,305 of NC_136411.1, forward strand.
CTACAGTAGGATTGCCAATCATCACAAATTTAGACATAATGAACCAGAAAAAGCCAAAAATATAAGATTATTATTATTTTACTCAACGAAATAATTTAATCAAAAACCATGTTACCAAGAAAATGCTTTATTATTATTTTTCTCAATGAAGAAATTTCTCAAAAAATCTAATCTATCAGATGTAACTACCAAAAGATTGGATTTACACTATAATCATGAAACTATTAAAAATTTTCTAAACCAAAACATTTATCAAAAACTCATATCTATACAGAATGAATACAAAAAAAATAAATAAATAAATAACAACCATTATATATACCAAGATCAGATTACAAATAACTGAATATTTACATATCGGAATAACGCATTTAGAGATCTAGTTTTGTATCTCCGTTTCCTTATTTTACAAATCCAGGTCTCAAAATATGAAACACACAACCATTATATATATATATATATATATATATATATATATATATATATATATATATATATATATATATATATATATATATATATACACCGACATCTACAAGCATCAAACATACACACACAGATTTATACGTACACGAAAATAGATCAATAGCAACAAAAACGTATATATATGAAACATCTTGCCATAGCCGTCTTCAGTGGTGTGTGTATGTGTGAGAGAGAAAGAGAGTGTGTGTGTGTGTGTTGTGGATGTTATAGAGGGGTAACGATGGGGATGGTAAGACGCTCGGGTGTGGGCAACGCGGTAGCCGCGTTATATGACGTGGCATACGCCCTTAACGGCGCCATGGTGCGGAACACCGCCCCAGGGTCGCGTTAAGGCGCGTTACGCCATGAGATGTTACCACGATAACGAGCCATAACGTGTAGAATTCGAACTTTTTTTGTTTTTTAGCCGTTGAAAAACGGTAATAATACCGTTGCATACGGTATAATTAATAAAAAAAATTTACTTCTTCAATTAACTTTATATATATCAACAAATATATATATCATTTTACCTCTCTATCTCTATTTATCTATATTCATCTCTATTTCATTCAAAAAAAAAATTACCCTCTATGGATCAAAACCCGAATACCCCTCCTCCGAAGACAAACACATCCACTCCATTAGGTTTTGCGGGATATGAGGGATACATGAACCTTCTAACCTCCCAAAACTCACCACAAATTCCATATTCCGGCAATTTTTTCAATCCCGCCTCACCCCCACTACAATTCCCTACCTCGCCATTTATGCAACAAAATGCAAACATTCAACAAAACCTTTTTACCACATTCGGTCCCATGCGTCAAACAGTCACACAACCCACACCCACGCAAGAACCCGTTGTCGAGACGCAAGCTGGTGGTAGTCAGAGAGCATCGGGAAAAAAATGGAGACCAAAAAAGAAAGGGAAAGAGGTCGTTGTCGGGACGGACGAAACGGAAGCACCTCCAACATGGTGGACACCGGAGGAAGAGCATGCGTTGGCGACGGCTTGGTGCGGTACTTCAAAACAACCAACTATGGGGAACGATATGAAGAGAGTTGCTTTTTGGGATGCCGTAATCGTCAAATTCCACACAATTTTGAACAAGGGTGACACGTATCGCAATAATGATATGCTTAGTGGCAAATGGACTCAAATTAGCCGGAAGTGCAACAAATTCAATTCCATATACAAAAAACTTTCTTCGCAACGTCAGAGTGGTGCCAATGATTTCGATGTGTTTAGAGCCGCGAGGGAGGAATATCACGTGCAAATGGGGCACGTATTTGAGTATGAAAAAAGTATGGGAGTTAGTGAGGAAAGATCCAAAATGGATGAAAACGCCAACATCATCGGAACAACAATCCAAAATGTCTCGTGGTTCGGGTTCGGTTGACGTTTCCGACGGACACACGAACATCGACCTCAACGCGGACACCGATGAGATCCTGGACGAGTTTGACGACATCGAGGAAATCTCTCCGCAACGACGACCTATGGGGCGCGACAAAGCGAAACGCGCTCAACGACATGCGGAGAAGAATGAAAGTCGACTTCGAGAGCACGAGGAAATGAAAAAAAAATTCGATGCCCACACAGAAATCGCAAATAAAAGATATGAATTGCAACGGGAGCATTTGGATTTCCTTCGTCAAGAAGCCCAAGAAGATCGCATGTCGAAGGATTTGGCAATTCTTACAACAAACGAAGAAAATTTACCACCGAGACGAGCTGAAGTGATACGGAGGATGAAAGCACAGATTGAGAAAAAATACTTGGGCGAAGAATAGTTTGTCGGTGTTTTTTTTTTAATTATTATGACTATCGTGTGTTTTTTTTTCAATGTTTTTTTTTGGTTTGTAATGTTTTTTTTTAAGTTTGTATGGTGTTTTTAATTTTCTAGTTAATGAAATTATGTTTTATTAATTTATATGTTTTTTATAAATATATGAAATATATTAAAAAAATAAAACGAATTAGAAATATATGAAGTAAATAAAAAAATAAAACAAATTAGAATAATAGAAATTAAAAACATCCAAAAAAATAAAAAAAGAAATAGAAAATAGTATGTGTTATCCCATGTTATTTGGTGTTGCCCATTTCCACTCTTGGTGTTATAACACCAAATTGTGACTAGGATGATGAGGTGGACAATTTGGGTGTGATAACATGTAATAACATGTTGCCCACACCTAGTAGTCTTAAGGCGGCAATGGTGATGGCTGGTGGTGGTGTTTTGTTTTTTGGGTTTCTAGTGAGAGAGATAGAGATGTGTAGATAAAGAAAGTGTAAGTAGAGAATCTCTGTGCTTGGAAGAATATATTAAATTTAAATATAGGTAGAATGTTTTTAGTTTCTCCATTACAAATGAGATGGTTAAGAGAAGGTTAAAATTAAAGATGTCAGGTTGGTAATCCATATGTCTATTGGTGTGATTGTTTTAGAATTGATGGCTAGATTACAAGTTAAAAAAACACATCAATCACCGACCATTAGATTAGTCACGCATTAGTTGGTAGTGTATTGTACCTCTTAATTTAAGACATAGAGCATCATTTTGTTGTACCTTAAGCTTAATAAGTTGTATTTAAGACTTTAAGATGAATGTATTATAATATAGTATAGATATGCATGCAGATTTTCCGCATAAATGAAAAATCGAGAACATTAACGATCAATATTGGACGTTACGTGCTGAGGAGGTATCTTCAAACTTCATCCTTACTCCTTGTTTCATGTCTTTTTGAATTGGAATCCTTCTAAAGATTCGACTGCCATCTGTTTTGTTTCCTTCCTCCCTTTTTGCCCCTGGTAAATCATGAATTTTCCATTTTAGGACGTGATGGAAGAGAAATATGGTTCAGCTGCCATCTGTTTTGTTTCCTTCCTCCGTGATATTTTGGACTCTAAGGCTGAGGGAAGGAATAAGTACATGGAGATGCTTTTATCAGTTGCTGAAAAGTTCAAAAGGAGTCCTTACAGGTATAAAAATCTGATTATAGCATTTTACTTAAATAAAAATAAGAGTAAATTACAAATTTGGTCCCTATGTGGCTATGCTTCACTCAAAATCTCAATAGCTCTTGGATATAGGAAACTCTTCAGGCTTCTCCCCTTTGGAGTTCAGCCAAAATTAACAAATGATGAGATGACAATTCTTAGAAGACTTGGAATTGATACCAATTAAAGAATCTTGAAATATGGTATTTTTCTTTCAAATTAACATTAACAATGACATATTTATTGTAACATCCCGTTTATTTAAATAATTAGTAAATGTAAGTCCCGGTCTAATTTGTGAAGAATTTTAGAAGTCGGGGGTTAAAAGAGGTCACACACACGAGAATTATTTAATAAGTGAAATATCAATCAATAATCATTGGCAGGAATTAATGTAAGTAATAATGGACTTAATGGATTAAGTCCTTAATGGATTAAGTCCCTAGTGTGTTAAGTCCTAAGTGGGTTAAGTAAGAAACACTTAACCCTAGTTATCATTTGATGTGAAACCCTAATTTCACATTGGGCTTTGTGTTGGGCCATCCGAGAATAATCAAATGGACTAGAGTAATTAGTTGGGCTTTAGGGTAAGGCCCAAATGAAGGATTGGGCCCAATTTGGAAAATTGGGCCATAGATGGGCCATATTTGGGGCCTAGATGGTTGTATGATATTGGGCCTTAGAATGAGGCATGATGGACTGGACTGAGCAATTGGGCCTTAAGGGAAGTCCATGTAGAGGTTTGGGCCTAATTTGGAAAATTGGGCCATATGTTGGGCTTTGATCCCTAGTTGACTTTGGGCCTATGGATTGGGCCTTGGGCTTGGGTAAGCCAAGTTAGGGGTAATGTAGTAATTATCCAAAGTATGTATTTTTAGTTATGTGTTAGTACCCAATTATTAATTGGGTGTTATTTTGGTGTTGACACTTCGGGAATCTGTCATCTAGCAGCTGGGGTTGAGTCTGCGGGACTTCAGCAGTGTAGGGTTGTGTCTACGGGACTTCGGCAGTGTGAGGTGAGTTTCCTTCCAGTAGGAACGGGTCTACGGCCACAATGCCGGCCCGTTTAGTTAGCAGTAGTTCCGGACTTCAGTCTGATGCAGTAGTTCAGTATGCTTGGTGTCTTTGTGATACAGACAGGGTATGAGTTATGTGTTCCGAACTATGGTCCGATGCAGTATGCGGTATATGTGTTTAGATTATATGTTATGATTATGTTATGCTATGTTCAGTTAGTTTTGGACCCCGGTCCGATGCAGTAGTTAGAGTGCTTGATGTCTTTGTGATTCAAGCATGTTTTGTGCTATGTGTTCCGGACTCTGTTCCGATGCAGTATGCAGTATATGTATTCATGCTAGTTGATATGTTTATGCTATGTTATGTTCAGTCAGTTCCGGACTTCGGTCCGATGCAGGGGACAAGGTCCCAATCAGTTCCGGACTTCGGTCCGATGCAGTTAGTTCCGGACTTCGGTCCGATGCAGTTAGTTTCGGACTTCGGCCCAATGCAGAGGGCAAGGCCCTGGTTAGTTCCGGACTCCGGTCCGATGCAGTTTCCGGACTTCGGTCCAATGCAGAGGGCAAGGCTCTGGTTAGTTCCGGACTCCGGTCCGATGCAGTTTCCGGACTTCGGTCCGATGCAGAGGGCAAGGCCCTGGTTAGTTTCCGGACTTCGGTCCGATGCAGTGGGCAAGGCCCAGTAGATGCTTTATATGTTATTGTATGGTATGTGGTAGTTTGGGGGAGCTCACTAAGCTTCGTGCTTACGGTTTTCAGTTTTGGTTTCAGGTACTCAGTTTTTAAAAGAGGAGCTCGGGAAGATTGCAGTGCACACACCATTTGTTCAGCCTGGGATGTTTATACTCTGATATATTTGACAATTGTTAAGATATTTTGAGATACATTCTTTATGATTCTTATATGACAATTGATGAACTTGGTTTTATTACTATTTTAAAACGAAATTTTCAGACTGTATTTTTGGGATGTTACAAGTTGGTATCAGAGCCTTGGTTTGAGGGATTCAGACATACTTGAGAGTGTGTCTGGACTCAAACTAAGGAAGTGGTATAGAGTTTTCAAAAGAAAAACCATGGTTACAAAAGGATTTTGAGAAAAGAAAACAATTTTAGAAAAGTATAAAGAAAAGAGTTTTAGAAAAAGCAAAAAGAGTTTTGAAAAGAGAAAAGGGTGTGGTGCATGCAATCAACCGAGCTCAAGTAAGTACTCCCAAATCACCCATACAAGTTATGTTATGATTATCAGTTCCAGTTTCAGTTTCAGTTTCAGTAGAACAGCATGCTAGAATAGGACTAAGGATCTAGGATGATGTCTTATGTGCCTGCTTTATGTGTTTCAGCTTGATAAGAATTTCATGCTTGTAATGAGTAGACAGTAGTAGGATAGTCTGTGTAGGTTATGCCTGATAGTATGAGCTTAGCATTGTATGCTAGTACAGTTTCTCGTTATGAGAATAGTTTTGCCTGAGTATGTTTCCTTTATCCGAATGCTGCTTGCTTTGTGCTTTGTGGGACTCTGAGTGATGGGAGTTAGCCATTAGGTGAATACGTCACACCACATGTGATCAGGGTTGAATAATCTCAGAGTGCTGGATTTGGCCCTATTGCGCAACTCTTGTTTGAGTCCAACCGTTGTAGGGACGAGACTTTTACTCGAAGGATTATCCGAGCCTCATTGCATGTGATGGTATTTAGGTGGTGGCTAATTGGCATTACAAGGAGGCCTTCAGCAGCTGAGGACTGGTTTGGGTGGAGCCAGAAGTTCCCTAGGGAAAGCCTAGGAAGGTAGTAGCAGAGATCAGTAGCAATAGAGTGACTTGGTGGAGTCGAGGCAGTTCTTGAGGAAAGTACGGATAGATGTGGAAGGTAGTATGGGCCCGTACTACTGAAAGCAGAGGATCCGTACTCGAATCAAGGAAGGCTGAGATGAATCCAGGGAACTTGTAGTGTGTGAGATCCCTCGAGATTGGGTGAGTATTGTGATGTTAGTGATGGCATGTTGTCGAGTATAGTGACACTACGTGGTAGACCAGATGGTAGTTCTGGTGTCGACAGGGGATCAGGCTCGGACTCTGGAGTCGGGCAGATTGATGATCAGATGAGAGAGTTCATTTCATTTGAGAATTTTGCGCAGTATCACTGAATAGATCCTGTGATCCTCAGTGTGATCAAGGAGGGCATTATGGAGTTTTGTGATGAGAGGCCGAGTGCATTCTGCACTAAGATAGCAGTCATGATAGAGACCCGTACGTTGATGTTTCGGGAATTCACAGTTTGTGAAGCTTCAGATTGTTAGGGGGTTAGGGACCCCATTGTTAGCGGCAGATGGTTGGCAGATGTTGCCAACACATTTCGTACCGGATGTTGTCTCGAAAGGAGACAAGATTTGACTTACTTCCTATCTCCTGAGGGATAGAGCACGAGATTAATAGGAAGAGGTTGGTAGTGAGTTGAGTGATGACGTGGTTGATGTTATGTCATGGGATGACTTCCAGACCAGATTCTGGGCAGAGTGTGCCCAGGCGATTGAGGCGCAGCAGTTGGCGCAAGAGTTGTTAAGATCTCCACTAGATGACTAAGACTGTGGCAGAGATCATTACCAAGTCTCAGGAAAGAGCTTATATGGTACCACAGTATGCAGCAGATGAGGAAACGAAGAAGGTAAGTTATCAGAACATATTGTAGAATGATAGCAGGGAGATTGTGAGTATCTCGGGGTGCAAGACCCTGAATGATATGATTTCTAGAGCTCGAGAGCGGGATATTGACTTAGAGCACATTGTTAAGAGGGAACCAGATCAGTTGCTTATAGTAAAGGGTCTCGGGAGGAGACTGTAGATTTCAGATCAGCTACTGAGAGGCCAGCGGGGTCAGAATCGGTGCAGCACTTGTGGGAAAACTGCACAAGGGAGACTTTTGTTTCAAGGGTTGAGTAAGTGTAACTCTGTGTTATCCTCGGTTCGTGTCTGAATTACACTTTAAATAGATGCCATATGCCAATTGCATGCCGAGGAGCATTAGTCAGTAGTGTTAGAGCAATTCCCCAGATTATGGGATTGAGAAAGTACAACGTCATCTTGGTTTATTCCAAGACTGAGGAGCAGCACGAGAAGCACCTGCGGGAGGTGCTAGAGACTTTGAGGAGGGAGATAATTTTCGCAAGGTTCTCCAATTGTGAGTTATGGTTGCGCGGGGTGCAATTTCTTGGGCACCTTGTAAATTAGAAGGGTATTCTGGTCGATCCGGCCAAGTTAGAGGCCGTGATGCAGTGGGAGATTCCGAGGTTTCCAATTGAGATTCGGAGCTTCCTAGGTCTAGCAGGTTATTACCGAAGATTTATTCGAATTTTTAGAGTTGTGTGATCTTTTGGATTAGCTAGTGTTGAAACACTAGCAATGGTAAGTGTGGTTTCTAGCAGATTGGTCATGGGTGGTGAGAAGGATTGGGAATTCTTCCAGTTTTGTGTGCTGTAGGGCATTAGCTGAATCAAAGTGGGGGAGAATCACCCAAGGATTCAGAAGCGAGGCAGTTTTGAGACTAGGATAAGTTTCGCATCTTTATTGGGAAGGAAGATAGCCCAAGTGGTTGTATGGTTTGAGGATAGTGTGAGATGGAAGTTCGGAAAAGTGTGCCAATAAGGAGATCGCGTTCTCGTGATGTTACTAGTAAGCCTTAGGGAATCAGGTTTGGGATTCCATTCAGGACATGAGTTCAGTTAAGTGCAGGGCAAGCGCGTGTTCGATCCAATATTTGAGTGTTGTGAGTCTGCGGGTGTAGCCGTAGCATTCACAAGATTAGCAGATAGTACTAGAGTGATGTGAGCATGTGGGTGTAGTCGCAGCCTTCACTAGGTTGGTAGATAGCGTGAGTGTGTTGTTAGGACGCAGAAAGATCAGTAGTACCCACCAGTTCAGGTATAGCAGTGAGGAAAATGGAAATCCACGGATTGGATTTCGGAATTTCCCAGACGGATGAGACCTGGTTAAGCCAGTGATAAGATTGTAGAAGCGTCGCTATAGAGATGAGAGCAAGGAAGCAGTGGACTGCTTAAGGTCATTTATGACATGAGGCTACCAATGGTCATGTAGCAATCACTTTTAGCCTTGGGTTTGGTGACGTCAGGATTCGACGCATGGAACCAATCAGTTAGAGCAGAAGGCCGTTAGGGCCACAGTGGCAGGATAACTAGTAGCAGCTATATCCATAGAAGGATTTCATCCAGAAGTCGTGCGAGGCAGCTAAGTAGGGAGTCCTTTGACTCTGCAGTTGGGTTGGAACCCGATATTTCAGATGATTGGCAGATGATTGAAACCATGTAGGTCTCGGTAGATGTTGGGAAGCAGCCATGTGGCAGTATATAATTTCAGACAGTTCAGTGTTTTCAGGCAGATAAGGGATTCAGACAGTTTCGGATCTCCATCAGTGATGGTATTTGGGGATCTCATGTATGATAAGCGTAAGAGATTGCTGAGTAATTCTTAGTCACCCACCGCAGGGTTTACCCATAATGATATAGTACGAGTGGTCTGTCCGGAAATCAAACCATCTCGAGACAACAGGTTCCAGACGGAGTGGATGTGATCATGTTGTAGCGAATTCATTCATCTTCAGGTTTTTAGAACCCTATTAGAGTGGGTTATGGTTGCCTTGAAAAGGCTGGTCATGGTTACCCTGGGAGGACTAGAATGTGCCTGGGATGGTGACCATGTTGCTAGAGCGCTTTATCGTGTAACGAATCGTAAGAAATGATTTCGAGGACGAAATCTAATTTAAGTGGGGGAGAGTTGTAACGTCCCGTTTATTTAAATAATTAGTAAATGTAAGTCCCGGTCTAATTTGTGAAGAATTTTAGAAGTCGGGGGTTAAAAGAGTAAGTTTCGGATGTAATTTGAAAAGGGTTTTAGAATTGGGGGCTGCTTGGTAATTTTTAGGATCTAAATTGAAAGGAATTAGGAGTGTTGGGGGCTGAAGTGTAAATTACAGATTTGTTTTGAAGAGCTATGAGAAAGAGGGACTGGAAGTGTCAATTTCGCTTGAAGTTTGAATGAACACGGGATTGAACCCGGTGGTATATCATTCCCGTCATAAGTTCATCACTCCCAAAACCCTAACCCAAGCTCTCCTCCAGCCGCCATCACCGGCTTTCCCCATTGTGCTCCGACCAGATGGAGTTCCGACGACCGCCACCTACTGCCGTTCCCAATCGTCGAATTGCCGCCTCCATTCCCGTTGACGACGACAAGCCCGGCCTCCGCTGCTACCGTCGAGGTCGTCTAGCATAGCCGCTTCCTTTCCATTGGCCGCCGCCGCCATGGTGCCGCTTCTAGAGGCGATGTGCGCTACTCGCATGACCGATGGAGGTTGAAGAACAGATCTTGTTCGCTGTTGGGTGGTTGTGAGAAACCGGGAATCTCCGGGAAATGGAAGGGACTCATCACCACCACCTGTTGCCACCGTACCCTCCACCACAATCATCACTGTTGAAGACGAAGGGCCGCCATGGAGCGCCAAGGCAGTATGTGGCCGGAGGAGACCCTTGGTTGGTCATCGTCGCTGGTTTGCTGTCGCCAATGTGAATCAACAGCTTGATCCGACTGTCGTACGCCGCCACGCGAAGGTTATGTTGGAGTGTTGTATGCAGTCTAAGGTTTATGTGTGTGAGTTTGTCAAGCCGGAAAGACAAGGACCGCCACTGCCACCACCGTGAGGTGGTGGTTGCCGCCATGTGCTGCATGTGTGTGTTCATTTTGTGGAGTGTGTGTGTTTATGTTTATTTCGAGTTTTAGCATTGTAACATGTAATTAGAAATGGAATAATGAGAAAGAAACTCAAACCACCACCTTAGGGTGGTGGCTGCCGCCACCGGCCGCCGTGTCGGGTGGCGGTGTGCTTGTCTTGTGAGTTGACTCGATTGGGGATGCTTGAAACCCTAATGGGCTCAAAGGAGCTCTAATGGGCCCAATAAAGCTTAATGGACTCTAATGGACCCAATAAAACCCTAATGAGCTTATTAAGATTTTAGTGGGCTTAATAGGCCCAATAAAGCTCTAATTGACATAAAAGGCCAACAAATTGATAAGTGGACTAATATTTGGATTGGAAAACCCTAATGCCAATGAAAACCTAACTTTAAGAATTAATCGGGTCACACACACGAGAATTATTTAATAAGTGAAATATCAATCAATAATCATTGGCAGGAATTAATGTAAGTAATAATGGACTTAATGGATTAAGTCCTTAATGGATTAAGTCCCTAGTGTGTTAAGTCCTAAGTGGGTTAAGTAAGAAACACTTAACCCTAGTTATCATTTGATGTGAAACCCTAATTTCACATTGGGCTTTGTGTTGGGCCATCCGAGAATAATCAAATGGACTAGAGTAATTAGTTGGGCTTTAGGGTAAGGCCCAAATGAAGGATTGGGCCCAATTTGGAAAATTGGGCCATAGATGGGCCATAGTTGGGGCCTAGATGGTTGTATGATATTGGGCCTTAGAATGAGGCATGATGGACTGGACTGAGCAATTGGGCCTTAAGGGAAGTCCATGTAGAGGTTTGGGCCTAATTTGGAAAATTGGGCCATATGTTGGGCTTTGATCCCTAGTTGACTTTGGGCCTATGGATTGGGCCTTGGGCTTGAGTAAGCCAAGTTAGGGGTAATGTAGTAATTATCCAAAGTATGTATTTTTAGTTATGTGTTAGTACCCAATTATTAATTGGGTGTTATTTTGGTGTTGACAGTTCGAGAATCTGTCATCTAGCAGCTGGGGTTGAGTCTGCGGGACTTCAGCAGTGTAGGGTTGTGTCTACGGGACTTCGGCAGTGTGAGGTGAGTTTCCTTCCAGTAGGAACGGGTCTACGGCCACAATGTCGGCCCGTTTAGTTAGCAGTAGTTCCAGACTTCAGTCTGATGCAGTAGTTCAGTATGCTTGGTGTCTTTGTGATACAGACAGGGTATGAGTTATGTGTTCCGGACTATGGTCCGATGCAGTATGCGGTATATATGTTTAGATTATATGCTATGATTATGTTATGCTATGTTCAGTTAGTTTTGGACCCCGGTCCGATGCAGTAGTTAGAGTGCTTGATGTCTTTGTGATTCAAGCATGTTTTGTGCTATGTGTTCCGGACTCTGTTCCGATGCAGTATGCAGTATATGTATTCATGCTAGTTGATATGTTTATGCTATGTTATGTTCAGTCAGTTCCGGACTTCGGTCCGATGCAGGGGACAAGGTCCCAATCAGTTCCGGACTTCGGTCCGATGCAGTTAGTTCCGGACTTCGGTCCGATGCAGTTAGTTCCGGACTTCGGCCCAATGCAGAGGGCAAGGCCCTGGTTAGTTCCGGACTCCGGTCCGATGCAGTTTCCAGACTTCGGTCCGATGCAGAGGGCAAGGCCCTGGTTAGTTCCGGACTCCGGCCCTGGTTAATGGATTGTATTTTTTGTATATGATATTTTATTTCCTATTATGAGACATTAAATGCAAATTTAATTTGAAAATTAGTAAATCTATAAATAGTATTTTTTTTTTTAAACATTTAAAATTACGATATGCAAAAAGGTGTGTCATCTTTGTTTATGACATCGCCTTTTTTGACAGGGGCTTTAATGATACGCAATGCGAGTCGTAAGGTTACGACACACAAATGTGTGTCGTCTTCCTTTATGACAGAGTCTTACTTGATACGCATTGCATGTCGTAAATGAGCGTCGTAAACGTGTGTCGTAATTGTGCGTTGTAAATGTGTGTCGTCTATAGACGACGCACAAAAGTGTGTCGTCTCACGTTATGACAGGGCCTTCCTTGACACGCATTTGTGCGTTGTCTAAGCGTTTTATGACACGCATTGCGCGTCATAAAAGGTTGTTTTTCTAGTAGTTCTAGCCTCATACCTTGATTATACTAGGCTTAGAACACTCAAATTGACTCTAAAAAAAATGCTAGAAGACAGCAAAAGCAAGTCTGACCTTGATTGATTTGAATAACTAAACAAGGTAGAAATTCCGGGTTGTCACAGGTTGATCCAACCAAGATTGAGGAATTGATGCGGTTAGAAGTGCTGAAGAATGAATCTGAGATCTGTAGCTTCTTGGGTCTAGCGGGGTATTATCAGAGATTCATCAAGAATTTCTCTAAGATCGTAGTACCTTCGACTCGCTTGACCAAGAAGAATGTGACTTTTGGTAGGGCCCTTACCACCAGTTGGCTTTCGATACCTTGAGACAGAGATTATGTGAGGCCCTAATTTTAGCGCTACTCGAGGGATTGGATGATTTGGTGGTCTATTGTGATGCGTCTATCTCAGGGTTAGGGGCAGTTTTGATGCAGAGAGGGCATGTGATCGCGTACACCTCGAGGTAGTTGAAGCCTCATGAGGCGAACTACCCCACTTATGACCTAGAATTAGGGGTGGTTGTGTTTGCCCTCAAAATCTGGAGGCGCTACTTGTACGGAGTTCGATGCACCATCTATACTGACCATAAAAGTTTGAAGTACTTGATGGATCAGCAGAACCTGAACATGTGGCAAGAGGAGGTGGTTGGATGTATAGAAGGATTATGATTGCGAGATCTTGTACCACCCAGGGAAGGCCAATGTAGTGGCTAATGCCTTAAGCCGCAAGGTGGCGAGTGCTTCAATTAAGGATGTTTGTTTGAGGATGATGGTGATTTCCCCCTTGTTGGATATGATCAAGAAGGATCAGGTGGAGGGTTTGAAGAAAGAGAACTGGAAGATAGAGTGGGTTCAGGGTCAGATTCCCTTGTTTGTCCGGGATGGTCGGGGTCTTTTGACTCAATGTGGCCGGGTATGGGTACCGTTATCTGGGGGTGTGAGACAGAAGATCTTGGAGGAGACACACAAGTCCAAGTTTTCTATTCATCCGAGGGCTACAAAATGTACAGAGATTTGAGGTTGAGTTACTGGTGGCCCTGCATGAAGCGAGAGGTCGCTTGGTTTGTAGAGTGGTGCTTGACCTGTAGAAAGGTCAATGCCGAACATTAGAGACCTCATGGCAAGGTTCAGCCACTACCCATTCTCATGTGGAAATGGGAAGAGATCACCATGGACTTCATCATGAAGTTACCAAGGATAGCGAGGGGTGTGGATGCCATTTGGGTTATTGTGGACAGATTGACGAAGAGTTCCCATTTTATTCCGATCTTCGAGAGTATCTTTACTGAGAAATTAGCAGATATCTATGTACGTGAGGTGGTGGTCAGGCACGGAGTACCAGTATCTATGGTCTTGGACCGCAATGTCCGTTTTACCTCCAAGTTCTGGAGGAAGTTTCATGAAGAATTGGGCACCCAGTTACATTCCAGCACCGCTTACAACCCTCAGACCGATGGTCAGATCGAGCGGACGATCTAGAAACTCGAGGATATGCTGCGGGCATGCGTATTGGATTTCAGAGGGAGTTGGGATACATACCTTCCACTACCAGAGTTTTCATATAACAATAGTTATCATGCTAGTATCGACTAACCCCCATTTAAGATGTTGTATGGTCGGAGGTGTAGGACCCTAGTTTGTTGGGTGAGAAGCACAGAGGTGGTGCTTAAGACTACCGAGTTGATCCAGCAAGTATGCGACAGACTGTGGGTCGCGCAGAGCCGTTAGAAGAGCTATGTTGACCGGCGTCGCTAGGATCTCGAGCTCCAGGTGGGAGACTTTGTTTTGTTGAAAGTGTCACCATGGAAGGGTGTCATTAGGTTTCGGAAGAGGGGCAAGTTAGGGGGCCGATTTATTGGTCTGTTTAGGATTTATGCCCGGGTGGGCAAGGTGGAATACCATTTGGACCTGTCGGACGAGCTTAGCCATATTCACAACACCTTCCATGTGTCTCAGCTTTGGAAGTGTGTCACTGATGAGGTTGCGATAATTTCTTCGGACGAAATTCATGTGGATAGGAGTCTGAACTACATTGAGAGACCCATTGTGGTTTTGGATAGGAAAACTAAGGTTCTTCGTAACAAAGAGGTGAACCTAGTGAAGGTACAGTGGCAGCATCGGAAGGGCTCGGAATGGACATGGGATCTGGAGGATGAGATGCGAGAGCATTATCCTGATTTGTTTGCATCGGCAGACTTCGAGGACGAAGTCTACTTCAAGTGGGGAAGACTTGTAATGCTTGGTCCAAGTATTATTTATTTCTCAATATTTTAGGGTTTTGGGTTGGAACTCGACGAGTTGGGGAGCTCCAACTCGTCGTGTAGAGACTCATTTGGATGTGGGTTTAAGGACTCAACTCGACGAGTTGGGGAGCCCCAACTCGACGAGTAGATGCTGGAAAGGAAAACCCAAATTTTTAGGGTTTTCACCTTATTTAAAGGCCTTAAGCCTCATTGATAGCCTCCCTTATCACCCCCTTTTTCAAGAGAAAATCCTAGTTCGTGCTTTTCCTACCATTTTGAGTGTGTGAGAGCTTAAGGAGTGCCTTTTTGGTGTTTCTGTGAAGAAGCTTGAAGGGGTTGGTGCATAGCTAAAGGAAGAGGTTGTAGATTTGGTGTTTACTCTGTTGTGGCAACCATTTTAAGGTATAAAGTCGATACCTTGGCCTTTTATTGCTTAGATCTTCTCCTATGAAATTATATGGTTATTTTTAGCCTATCTTGGGGTCATTCTTGGATTTGAGCATGTCATGAAGCTATGACTTCAAATCTGGACATCTCATGGCCTATTTTGACTTAAATTTGCCATTTTATCTAGTCTTGACCCTCATTCATGCCCTAAATCCCTTAATAAGCTAGGATTGAGTGTTTTAAAACCTTTAATGTCATGCATGAACGTAAACTTAGCAACTTTACATGGTATCTCAACCATAGGGTATTAGATCCATAGTTTGGAGCTTTGGACTCACTTGGAAAGTGGTTGAATGTGTTAAGACTAGGAAAACTCGAAGAGTTGCCTTGCCAACTCGACGAGTTAACTCAGGTTTCCCTGATCCTTTGGACATTATGTGAACTCGACGAGTTATCATGTCAACCCGGCGAGTTGACTAGGGTTTTTCCCCGATTTTCTGAGAATTGAAGCAACTCGACGAGTCAGCAAGTGCACTCGACAAGTTGGGTCAACATGGACTATTGACTTTGACTTGGACCATGGTTGACCAATTTTGTTTTTAAGGGTATCATTATTAATTCGAGGTTCTTTTGAAGTTAGTTGTAGGGTGGTTGTAGGCAGTTGAGTTTGGATTTGTTTGTTGGGATTGGATCTTACTAGTTTAGCATTTCTTGAGAGGTGAGTCTCCTCCCCATACCAATGGGTCGATGGCACCAAAGTCGGCCCATTTTTGTATGTGATATGTGATATACTAGTTGTTATGTGATACATGATATATGCTAGCAGTCTCTGTGATATTTGCATGGAACACATCGGGGGGTCCCGAGGCAGTCGGATATCAGACCATGTGGGGGTTCCCATGGCATTCCAGGCTAAGACCATGTGGGGTTTCCCACGGCACCCGGTGTAAGACCTTGGAGGGTTTCCAAGACATTCTTATTTGATTGTATGCATGGCTTATGTGGTATATGTAGTTAATATATCTAGTGTGGTTATGTGATTATGTGGATTGTGTGGGTATGTTCTGGGGAACTCACTAAGCGTTAGCTTACAACTTGTTGGTTGTTTCAGATACTTCAGGATCTAAGGGCAAGAGCCCGACGTGATGGCACGACATGCACTCTCTGGCGTTTCATTTAGGACACTCTGATTTTATGAATAACTTATCCGATGTTATGGATTTTGAAAATAAATGTGTTTGGAATTATATATCTTATGGAAATTTTTTGGTTAATTAAAATGAAAATTTTTTATTGTAAAATTTGGGTTGTTACAGAGGGAGCATTACGCAGATTTATTCGCATCAGCGGACTTTGAGGACGAAGTCTAATTCAAGTGGGGGAGATTTGTAACACTCAGATCCAGGTATTTCCTTTTTGGTCCTTGAAACAAAATTTATTTTAGGAAATGGTCCCTTCATACGCTGGGCGTACGTTTTGGTATGCTTAGCGTACATGCACGCTTAGAGCAGGAGTCTTAGGCACATACATTGGGTGTACGCAGCCAATGTTAAAACCTTAATTTTAGGGCATGATCCCTATTTAAGCATCCTTATGACCTTTAGACCCTCACCTTTATCAGCATCCACTACCATTTATGTCCTTAAAACCCTAGTTTACTATTGTGAGTGATTTTTGAGCTTGGAAGTAACGTTATTGGCATTTTTTGTGTGTTTGTAAGAAGAAGAACTTGGTGATCAAGTCTTGGGCGAGGTTGAGCTTCAAGATCCTGAGTCTACATCACCTTAGGAAGCTTTTAAAGGTACAAAGCTCTTTCCTTGGTGATTTCTTTTGGTTATTAAAGTTAGGGCTTGTTATGAGCTAAATTTTGGTCCCATGAGCTCTCTTGTGATTTTGGGCAACTCTAGGAGTTTGATGAGTTAGATCTCTGTCCCTTAGAGGTGTTAGATGCATAAAAATGTCTTCTTGATGATAGAAATGTTCCCATGCATGAAAAGAAGATCCTTAATGAGAGACTTTTTGGACAAAGGTAGATGTTGGGCTCCATACAGCTTAGTACGTCGAGCGTACCAACGTGTACGCAGCACATACTGGCTTGCGGACTCGTACGATGAGCGTACACCTTTCAATGGGCTTTTGGAGTTCGGTTGGCCTTGGACTTTTGGGCCTTAGCTATTTATTGGGCTTTGGCATGTTTAGGGTAGATAGATTTCAGATTTTTGTTTGTGGGCCTTTAGCGACTCAAGTTGGGCTTTATGGGCCTTGGTGGGTTAGTCACATTATAGGTGTGGTGAATGGGCCATACCCTTAGGAGTTTGGATGGAATCTAGGCCCATGGCTATGTCTTTTTACCATTTCCTAATTAGGGTAATTTGTGTATGTTCAGTGTGGGATCTTTCGGATCAGTAGTCGAGCAGTTAGTATTTTCAACAGACTGAGGTAAGTCTTCTCACCATGTTCATGGGTCAAAGGCACTAATGTCGGCTCATTTCTTATTACATTGAATGTTGTTGACCTTTGTGATAATTGTATGGAAGACCGGGATTTGGCCCTCGGCTTCGCAAGGAATGACCATGGGGGTAGCCCATGGCACTCATATGTAAGACCAGGATCTGGCC
Organism: Lactuca serriola; assembly: GCF_051521515.1. Classification (NCBI taxonomy): domain Eukaryota; kingdom Viridiplantae; phylum Streptophyta; class Magnoliopsida; order Asterales; family Asteraceae; genus Lactuca; species Lactuca serriola. The sequence continues at coordinate 287,425,943 of NC_136411.1, forward strand.
CTCAGCATTATGAGTAAAAACCATGGGGGTATCCCATGACACTTACATGTTTACTTTTTAGTATGTGATATGATTGGGAAACTCACTAAGTGTTTTCTTACAATTTATATTTGTGGTTTCAGGTACTTCCGGTACAAGGGAGAATAGTCCGACATGATGGCACAACATTCACTCCTCATTAGTTTTCTGCAATTTGACATGTTACTCTAATGATTTAATATTATTACTAATGGATAGTTTTGTAACAATGTGACGATTGTAACTTTTGTGTTTAATTAAAATGAAAATTTTGATCCTGGTTTTTGGGCTGTTACAAGTAATTTTTAAATTGATTTATTAACTTATTGGCTTTTCAAAAAGCCACTAAGTTAAAAATGTGTTTGGATACTACAAAAGTCTTTTTCAAATAACTTTTCGGCAAAAGAAAAAATAGAAGTTTCAAAAAGTCATAGATTCTTGGCTTTTTCTGACTTATTGGCTTTTTAAATAGAAAAACACCTTTATACCCCTTCAACCACCCTAACTATTGACCTTTTAGCTTTTTTTTACAACAAAAGTTTATCTAAAACTTTTAAAAACTTCATTTTGAAAAGGCTATAAGTCAATAAAGATTTTTCTTAAAAACACTTTTGAGATTAAAAAGCACTCCCCAACACCCCTTAAGAATTAATCTCTTACTAGTATATTTAATAAAGTTTGATCAATGATCTAAGAAAAGTTTGATATTGTTAAGACCAATTATGTGCTTCTTCAAAGATTTCTTACAAATTTCTAGACTCTCTTGATGATGAAAGTTGGGAACATCATGTTGATATATTGAAGAATAGCGAGATAATCAAATTGTTGAACCTTCCTAGTCTTTACGGTAATTTAAAAATTTATGAACAAAGAGAGAAAGAGAGAGAGAGAGAGAGAGAGAGAGAGAGGTATGCAACACTTAAGTCCAAAAACTCCAAAGTTATTGAAGATAGCAGTAATAGTGAAGAAATCTCCTTAGGACAAGACATGGAAGATGAAGATGATGAATACAAACAATTTTCTCAACTTGCCTCTCAAACTGCTCTTATAGTTAAGCAATTCAAGGGTTTGAAGAACCTAAGGAAATTCAAACCAAGAGCAGTAGAAAAAAACTGAGGGGGGAGAAGCAAAGTCATAGGAACAGCTAGGGTTGACGGTAAGAAGGAGAAAAAATAGGAAGGATATATGATACAATGTAAACGAATTAATTTCCCATCAAACTTTATTCATTAAACAGTAGGAATATGTATATGAAATGGGTGTTGATTCAAGGAAGAATTTGATTAAGCCACCGAAATTACAATTTTAATTACAAGTATACCTTTGTTTATATATATATATATATATATATATATATATATATATATATATATATATATATATATATTTAGGTTCATATATAAACTCTAATTATTGTGTGAATGTATGACGAATTCTGATCCATTCATTCAATAAAGGTATTTTTGTTAATTGAATTAATTATGATCTAAATTAAATCCTTACATTTATGGAATATATCAGTAACTATTCCACTAATTTATCTTATTATCTTCTTCCCATGTTTATCGATTTGACTTGCCGGAGAGATCTTCATCTTCTTAAAGTGGCGTTTGAATGTAAAGTAGGTGGAGGTGGAAACGTAATCAAATAACCAAATTGAGGAAAAAACAATTGGGGTACAAAATCATAAAATCATAGAATTGTCAGTTATCATGTAATCCATCCCTGATTCGATGATTCTTTCTATAGCCACTTGTGATGCTGGGTTCTTTCAAACATAATCCCTAAAAAGTTTTGTGTTTAGACATTGTTTTCATTGTTTTTCAATTTATCGTCTTGATTGTTGTTTATAATTTTTTTTTTTATTGTGTATTGCCTAAAAGCTAGGTCCACATGAAATCATTTGCTTTTATTAGATTAACTGGATTTGTTTAATTGAGTACCTCATATTTTCTTTTCCTTTCGAGTAAAGTTTCTCAATTAGTTTTGAAGAGATCAATGAAATATTTATCAATATTAATATGAAGAACAAGTTTATGCATTATAAAAAAATAGTAATCAAATAGAAACCATAGAATTATGTATCCATGGTTGCTATATAAAATAATATATAATAAATTAGGCGGTGTTCAATTGTTAATCTTTTTTGTTTTGCTTTTACGTTTGACAACTATTAAGAAAAGTATAATGTTGCTTACTTAATTACATTATTTGATAACATATTAATATTTTTGTAATTAATGTAAATATTGTGTTCTACTATTTTGGTAATTAGTGTTAATATTACACTTTTTTATTTTACTTTTCCAGTTATATGTTGATAGTTCAACAATTGTTCATCGTTTTTGTTTTATATTGGGTTTTTGGAGTTGCATTCACAACTTGGTAACTGATATATATTCCAATAACTAAGTTAGTTTCATTTTGGAATTATCTTTTTACATCCAGTTTTGTTACTTTAATTTTAGATTTAACTTTGATTTTTAAGGAATTAATTCTAATTCTTAAAGAATTAACGATTGATGGTGGTGGTTTATGGTTATGAACTTTTAATCGGGACATTTTTTATGCATATAGATGATATATGGCAGAAGATGATTGTAATGTAGGTGGTAATTGACATCGACTGGAAAAAGTGGAAACACAAAGTTTTAGACGTATTTTTCAAGAATGTTTAAATTCTTCAAGAATACTTACATTCTTCAAGAATTTTCCGTTGTATAAAAATTTTGTGGTGTGATAGAGCTAAAACAATATATTCTTTAAGAATTGCTTCAATTGTATAAAACATTTATGTTGTTACATAACTAGAACACTTCAATTCTTCAAGAATAGTTAGTTGTATAAATAATTAAATTTGTTAACCAATTCTTAGCCCTTAATTCCACAATATATTTAATTTGTAGTAAAGTTAAAATGATTCTCAATCATCACTCCTTTAAAAGAAGTTAAGATTTGAGATAGAGTGTTATATTCTTCAAGAATTTTTCATTATATTTTTATTAAAAAAATCAATTATTTTTCTTAGAAACGTTAAATCTCATCATCATAATATTTTGATTTCTATTAGTTTTAGTTTATTTTTTTTAATAGTTGTCGTAATTTAATGGGCTAAAATGTAGTTCATTAATGTTTCTCTCTCTTAATAAAAGTCATTTGTCATTATTTTCAATTAAATGTGATTACATAGTAATTGCTATCATATATTAATACTATATATCATAGGATCATAATCTTTCATTCTTTTTAATCTAAAGATCAAAATTTGGCTACACATTCAAACAATACTTGTGATTCATATTTGATTCTAACATTTTATATATATATATATATATATATATATATATATATATATATATATATATATGTGTGTGTGTGTGTGTGTGTGTGTGTGTGAGATTTTAACTCGGTTTAGTTCGTCTCTTTCTTCATAAAGCAATTATACCAAAAATGAGAACTTGACATTTTATAACCCCGATCTTCTTTTTCCTTTGAAGTATTGACATTTTACAGCCCCCATCTTTTTTTTTTCCTTTGTTCTTTCTTTATTGTGTACACCAATATATTTTTCTACAATAAATCCAACATCCTAATATATATATATATATATATATATATATATATATATCTTCTTTTTCCTTTGAAGTATTGACATTTTACAGCCCCCATCTTTTTTTTCCTTTGTTCTTTCTTTATTGTGTACACCAATATATTTTTCTACAATAAATCCAACATCCTAATATATATATATATATATATATATATATATATATATATATATATATATATATATATATATATATATATATATATACCAAAAATGAGAACTTGACATTTTATAACCCCGATCTTCTTTTTCCTTTGAAGTATTGACATTTTACAGCCCCCATCTTTTTTTTTCCTTTGTTCTTTCTTTATTGTTTACACCAATATATTTTTCTACAATAAATCCAACATCCTAATATATATATATATATATATATATATATATATATATATATATATATATATTGCCTTTATTTACACCACCAATTTTTTAAAGATGATATAAACATATTAATAGATAAAACTATTACATAGTTAACAACTTAATAGAAAAAAATGATTGAATCCTAATATGCGATACCCTTTAAAATTTTAGTTTGTGAAATCATCACAAACACTAAAATCTTTAACTTCTATCTTTGTCTTCCAAATAAACAATGAAGTATTTGATAATATTAGTTATATAAGTGATGAGAACACAAGGTTTGTGCTTCTTATTTGAGAAGTCTCAAGTTCGGGGCGTTCAATCACTTGATTTAAAAGTGTGTCCAACCTTTTTATTTAACCGATTTCGATTTAAAACAGGTAAAAAAATCAGTTTTTGGTTTTTGAAATATTTGATTCCTAACCGTTGGTTCAGTTTTCTCAAAACATGTTTTTAACAAAACGGTTTAGTTTTTTCATACCGGTTTCAAAAAAATGGTTCATTCTGTACACTAAATTTATGAATCTAATGACAATTATACCCATATTTATATTTATGGTGAATTTTAATGCTTTTTGGGCTGTTTCTTCTTAATTCAATCACACTAAAAATAATATATTGACAATTTATACCCTTTCTCCAATTTGTTTTTTTCTTTGTTGTTTTCACTATCATTTTTCTTTTTTTGACAATGAGTCTCGTCTTAATATTTATTTTTTCTTTGGTAATTCTTCTCATAGCTAATTTTTTTCTAAAGAATTTATAAATTGATAGTTTATACCCCTTCTCTAATTGTTTTCTTTTCTTTGCTGTTTTCGCCACCATTTTTTTTTTGACAATGAGTCCCCATCTTAATATTTATTCTTTCTTTGGTAATTTCTTCACATAGCTTACTTTTTAAAAAGATTTTATAGAAGATAAAAGTATCACACGATCAATCATTAAATAGAAAAAAAAAGCATAACTTCAAACTAAAGTATATCATATCACAATAAAATATTGTCGAATAAAGAAATTAAAACTAATGCATATCAAATATTCAAACTACTTATGTGTAGAGGTGTGCAGAATGAACCCGTTTTTTAAATATTCAAACTACTTATGTGTAGAGGTGTGCAGAATGAACCCGTTTTTTTGAAACCGATATGAAAAAACTAAATCGGTTTTGTTAAAAACATGTTTTGAGAAAAATGAACCGATGGTTAGGAATCAGATATCTTAAAAATTGAAAACCGATTTTTTTTACATGTTTTAAGCCGAAACCAGTTAAGTGAGAAAGTTGGATACACTTTTAAATCAAGTGATTGAAAGCCCCAAAATTTTGAACTGAGACTTCTCATATAAAAGCACAAACCTTGCGTTCTCATCACTTATATAGCTAATAATATCAAATACTTCATTGTTTATTTGGAAGACAAAGATAGAAGTTGACGATTTTTGGTTTTGTGACGATTCCACGAACTAAAATTTTAAAGGGTATTGCCTATAACATGTTTATATCATCTTTAAAAATCAGGGAAAACTACAATAAAGTCCCTACATATTGGCCTCATAATCGATTTAGTCTATATATATATTTTTTTTATTCAATTAAGTCCCAAATATCGGTAATCGTATTCAATTTAACCCTTTGACCCGGTCAACAGGTCATCCAACTTTCAAAAATTACATTTTCGGCCCAGATTTCAAATTTTTTTTACAAATTTGGTCCAAAATTTACATTTTTGGCCCAGATTTAAATTTTTTTACAAATTTGGTCCAAAATTTACACTCTTTGCCCAAATTTTAGAATTTTATTATGAATTCATCCTAACTTTAGTCTTTTTTACAACTTTTTTTCTCAAAAGTTTGTTTCTAATATGTTTTTTCTTTAAAACTCATATTTATACAAAAAAAAAAAAAAAAAAAAAACATATTTTCACATAAAAATCTTATTTTTTCTATATAAAAACTTTCTTGTATATGAAATACCAAATTATCAAAGTAGGTTTGGATTATTTGTGTGAATTCTCTTAAAAAATCAATTAAGAAATTAAAAGTAACCCTAAATTATACTATTAAATTATAGTTTGTCAAAAACTAGTTACACTAGTTACCCTAAATTAAAAGTAACCCTAAATTATACTATTAATATAGAGATTTTAATATGTGTTCTATTTAGTGTGTATTCTTTTTTCTATCAGATTTTAATATAGTTGTTTATATGTATTTTTCAATCTGTTGCATCTTCGTAAATTAAATCATACCTTCGATCACATATATATGAAAAAAGTTATGTAAAGTTGTTCTAATCTCATATATGACAATCCATATTGATTTCAGTAGGAGTTGTAACTATCAACGTTTGTAATATTTTTTTACATTTCTTAAATGCCATTTTCTGCCAAAAACCTTCTTATCGACAAATGACAATTGCTCATTTCTAGATAGTTATTTTTTGTTATTACAACAAACAAAATTGACACATGAATTCGATTTTACAAATAAGTTTAAATAAAGAAATCCAAAGTGATGATGAACTATATGTATGAACATGTATTCAGCTAGAAACAAAAAATATGAAGTTTTCAATATGTAGCATCTTCTATTATTTAAACTTTTCCTATAAATGTGATTAAAGAACAAATAAATAATATTAAAATGAGTGTAACTAGTTTTTGACAAACTATAATTTAATAGTATAATTTAGGCTTACTTTTAATTTCTTAATTGATTTTTTAAGAGAAATTACACAAATAATCCAAACCTATTTTTATAATAAGATATTTCATATACAAAAGAGTTTTTTAAGAAAGTTTTTATATAGAAAAAATAAGATTTTTATGTAAAAATATGTTTTTTTTTGTATAAATATGAGTTTTAAAGAAAAACATATTAGAAACAAACATTTGAGAAAAAAAGTTGTAAAGAAAACTAAAGTTAGGATGAATTCATAATAAAAATCCTAAAATTTGGGCAAAAAGGGTAAATTTTTGACTAAATTTGTAAAAAAAATTTAAAATATGTGCCAAAAGTGTAAATTTTGGACCAAATTTGTAATAAATTTTAAAATCTGGGCCGAAAATGTAATTTTTGAAAGTTTGATGACCTGTTGACCGGATCAAAGGGTTAAATTGAATATGATTACCGGTATTTGGGACTTAATTGAATAAAAAAAATATATAAGGGTTAAATCGATTATGAGGCCAATATGTAGGGACTTTATTGCAGTTTTCCCTTAAAAATCATGATGGTGTATTACATATATATATATATATATATATATATATATATATATATATATATATATATATATATATATATATATATATATATATATATATATATAATGGATTTATTGTAAAAAAAAGATATTGATGTAAACAATAAAGGAAGAGCAAAGGAAAAAATATGGGGTTGTAAAATGTCAATACCTCAAAGGAAAAAGAAGATGGGGTTATAAACCGTCAATTTCTTATTTTTGGTATAATTGCTTTACGAAGAAATGTCAAACTAAACGGAATTAAAATCTTCTACGTATCTAAACAAGGGTATACTTGTAATTGGACTTGTAATTCGGTGGCTTAATCAAATTCTTCATTGGAAGTAGGGATGTTATTCGGGTCGGAACCGAACTGAACCAACCCGAACCCGAATAAACCGAATAAAGGTAATTGTATGAACCGAAAACCAAACCAAATAAGCAATATGGGTTCGGTTCGGTTCGGATATTATTCGGTTTGGTTCGGTTCCGGACCAAATAACCCAAATAACATGTACAAAATGATTAAAGAGCTGAATAACTCAAATAACATTTACAATGTGATAATAAATATTGTATTTTGTATGACTTTTGTAGCTTATGATAAACACGAATAACACAGATAACATGGATTAATTATTCTTGATATATATAAAATGTAAAATCCAACCACCACAATCTTAAGATATAGTTATTAAGCAACACATTAAACACTAAACATTAAACATCCAAAACATCCAAAAATCTATCTATAAGTATATAAGTTAAACATTAAACATTACGTGGGTATTTTGGGTAATGATTGATAGAACACAAGACCGAATAAGCAATCGTGCAAGGGGAAAAAATGTGACTTTTCATATTCGGTTCGGTCCTTTTGGACCGAATAAGCCCTTATTCGGGTAACCCGGACCGAATAACCCGAAAACCGAATCGAATTGTTTATTCGGGGCTAATTCGGTTCGGTTTGGTTTGATTTTCGGTTCGGGTTTTAGGGCCAAATTCTCATCCCTAATTGGAAGAATCAACGCCCATACAAAATACATTGAATGGGTGGATCCATCTATAGGCCACGTATGGACTAAAGGAAAATATACAAAATAACAATATGCTATCAGTAAGGATGTTAATGCCCAATCCACTTAGGGTTGTTTAGTCTAGTTTTGTTGTGGTGAGTTTCGTTAGCCATCAAAAAAGGTTTGTTGAAACTTGTATGTCAGTTGACCCCAACATGTCATGCAACACGTATGTAAGTTGAGGAGCTATGCAATCTACCTAAAACTAAGGTGCTAGGAAGTGGAAATGTTTACCTAGTTATGCGGACACGTCTTATTTATGTAAGAAATCTGAGTTGTTAACTTGAAATAAAGTGCTAGGTCATGCTTTTTGTAAAAAAAAAATGAAGTTTGCGCACCCTAAAAAATATTTAGATACCACTAATAACGATAAGGGAAAATGAATTATAAGCCCAACGAAGTTTCCAAACCGTTCAAAAAACCCCAATTATGTTTTGTCTGTTCAAGAAAACCCAACGAACTTAAGATTTTGTCTAAAAAGCCCAACTAATTTACACTTCTCATTTGTGGTCAACCGGCTAATGAAAGTCAACGAATGACATGACTTATGACGTGTAATTAAATATCAGAAAATGACTTGTAAGACCAACGAAGTTTCAAAACTGTTCACAAAACCCCAATCATGTTTTGTTGGTTGAAAAAAACCCAACGAACTTATGATTTTGTTCAATTCTCATTAGAGGCAACCAAATTCATTTAGTATACAACTAGTTGGCAAATGACATGACATTCTATTTAATGAAATGGAATAAAGAGATTAGAATTGCCCTTTATATATCGATTTAGCCCTAAACTTTTTTTTTCTGGATGATCCTCCGTTCTAGATGTCCAAATCCAAGAAGAACGTCCACATCCACAAGGGTTTTCATCATCAAATATCTTCTTTGTAGATATTGAGTGGGACATCAACGATTAAGAGGAAGAATAAGAAGTAGCTATTACAAAAGTTCGAACACAGACACCGTTTGTTTTTCTCTTCTCGAAACCCTAAATCGATATATAAAGCGTAATTCTAATCTATTTATTTCATGTTATTAAATATAATGTCATGTCATTTGCCAATTAGTTGTATACATAATGAATCTGGTTGCCTCTAATGAGAATTGAACAAAAGCATAAGTTCGTTGGGTTTTTTTTTCAACAAACAAAACATGAATGGGGGTTTTTTGAACGGATTTGAAACTCCGTTGGTCTTACAAGTCATTTTCCGATATTTAATTACACGTCATAAGTCATGTTATTCGTTAACTTTTATTAGCCGGTTGACCCTAAATGAGAAGTGAACAAAGTGTAAATTAGTTGGGCTTTTTTAGACAAAATATTAATTCGTTCGGTTTTGTTGAACATACAAAACATAATTGGGTTTTTTGAACGATTTGAAAACTTCATTGGGTTTATAAGTCATTTTCAGTTATGTTATTTGGCTTCAAAACAACAGGGAAGAAAATTGAGTACTTAAAACTAGAACTAAAATGGAGGGAAAATAATTGAGTACTAAAAAACTAGAACTAAAACATGACATAAGTACGATCGTGTTTTCAAAGGCAAACATGATCTTAGCTTGTAATCCAATGGTTGAAGTTATCATAACTTATCCTCTTTGATTCTGATTTAGTTATTGGAAAATCAAACATGATCTCAACATATAATCCAATGCAAGAGTCGTCACCTTGATCTGAAAAACGTGAACTGAAGGCGCCATTAATGCAGAGGAAATAACGTTTTAGGCAACAAGGACAATGTGAAAAGAGAATATACCTTTGATAATAACTTGGCATTAGTAATATCTTTTGAAATGCTGCATAAAACATATAATTATAGATATAAAGGTGTGAAAATATAGAGAAAATAATTGGGGCTTTTGAAAATATATAACAAAAATAGTACGTGAAATGTTTTTATTTTAAGAGTACCTACCTCTTGTTTCATCTTTATAAAGGAGTTGATGTCTTCCTCTACATAAAACGAGCCAAAATCTGTTTTGATTCCTTTTAGCTCTGGAGTAGACGAATTTCCCATGGTGAAAGTAGTTATTGCTGGGCATGCTATGATAATCAAAGTATCCAATAATGGGAATGAAAAATCCGCCTTCCCTACGAAAAACCCTTTGAGACATGATAATCCATAAAGTTTTAAGGACTTGAGACAAGGCAACATAAGCTCACTCATTTTTCCATCAGATTCTTCCTCTTCTTCTACAACAATATTTGCGTCCTTAACAACTACCTCCTCCATATGGTAGCAGTTGGATATGCTTAGCTCCTTGAGTTGCTTTAGGCTACCAACCATGGAACTAGTAAAAACATGTTGTAAACTTTTACAACTAACTATAGAAACTGTTGTTAGGTTAGGAAACTCAAATAATGTCCATCGGTTACTCTTCCATATATACCTGAGACGTGGAAGTTTATAAAGTACTAAGGACTTTAGATGAGGTAACACAATCTCATTAGTTTTGCCATCAGATTCCTCCCCATCCTCTTCTTCTTCAACAAATACCTTTTCCATATTCTCACAATTAGTTATTTGTAGCTTTTGAAGTTGCAATAGACTACCAACTATGGCACTACTAAAAACATGTTCTAACCTAACACATCTATTAATATGGACTGTTGTTAGGTTTGGAAACTCAAATACTAAACACCGATTGCTCTTCCATATATGCCTGAGACAATCTAGATTCACCAACTCCACTTGTGTCAGGTTTGGAAGTGTGACAACAGTTGTTTGTGATTCATCAGAACCACTGTTTGTCTTTGTCCTTTCTACAGTTTCAAATATCTCCTCCACTGAAGCACATTCCCTTACATAAATCTTTTCCAGCTTCTTCAGATGTAGCATCTCATTGGATGGAACTATAATCTTTTCAACATATGTTTTATCTGTCACGTGTAATTCGATCAAATTATGAAAAGACCAATGGATCTCTTCTGAAGTAACAGCAGGGCGGGAGAAGCTTGTACTCTGCAAAGCCAAAAGAGAGACCACATGTTGAACAAATACATTTGGAAAAGTAAGGATCAATAATTAAGAGATTAATGTTGGTAACTAAAACAAATTTCAGTTGGGTTACTGTTTTAGTTAAATATGGACAAAATGTATTATATAAACTCGTAATGTATTTTTATAATTAGATGACATATATGCATGTGAAAATTATATTAAAAGTTCTACCTTGTTTTCACATACTTGAGTTGTGGAGCTGTAGACCCACCAGCTGTGAACACCCTCATCCGTGGGCAATCATTGATCAAAATTTTATCCAATGAAGGCCACTGGAACTCATTCATCCCTAAAGAGAAACCCACAAGCTCTGGTAGATCCACTAGTTTAATAGTCTTTAGATAAGGAAATGACACATGCCTAGACTTAGAAGATGCCTTTGTTGTTTGATCTCCATCATCTTCTTCTTCCTTCACCACAATCACTTTCACTGCCTTGCAACTCTTTATCTTTAACTCTTCAAGTTGTACGAGGCTTTCAAGGGTGGAAAATGTGAATATATGTTCCAAAAGGTCACAACCCTTGATATTCAATATCTTTAGGTTTCCTAGTTGAAGCATAATAACATTGTTGTTGATCCTTTGAGTTTCAAACACCTCCTTCATCCCGTGGCAAGACTCTATTTCAAGCACTTGAAGCTTTTGCATCTTTCCTGCTGCATAATATGGAATCACACTTGACAGTGCATCACAATTTTGTATTTTTATCTTTCTAGGATATTGGCATAAAGTCCAAGAAACACCATCCCCTTGAGAAAACTGCAGTAAATGACAAAGTAAATGTAAAAATTATAGAAATCTTAGTTGTTTTTTACCCACACATACACTAGTTTATAAAAGTAATTTAATTCAACATTTGGTTCTTTGTAATGAATACGAAACTGGTTCAGTAAAGATATAGCCCAGGAAGTTGAAACACAAAAGTATTTTAATGTGGGACTAAAATTTTGGAATGCAAAATAATGATGTTAAGGAAACAAGAAGCTTATAAGTTTCATATTTTCTACTTGAAACGAGGAATGACCTGGCAATGATTTCGTATCAGCTTGTTCAATGCTGAGATGATGAGTTACTTAATAGAAATATGAGTTTCATATTGTTGGAAATACATATACAAATACATGAATAACTCAGAATCTAATTACAAGCTGTAAAAATTTCAATCTTTTGTGTGTTCATATGAATGACACTTTTTATGCCTTCTAATCTCATTGTTGGGTTTGTATAACAGCGAATGATGAGTCAATTACATGCTCTAACTTTTTCAATATCTTGTAAGCGGTTTGTTGAATTTTTCTAGAATATGATTAGTATATGGAGAATATCCCAAAGAAAAAATGGATTTTAAAAAAGAAATTAAACAGGTAGTTTAGTTGAATATGTTATTAACATACCTTATATTGATCAAGAAAGGAGGTAGTTGTGGAACCACCACCACCAATACACTTGAGATTTTGTAGGTGGTATAAACTAAGAGAATCAAGAAGAGGGAACAGAGAGGTGCTTGTGTGGGTAGATGTAGATGTTATTTTTTCTTCATCTTCATCGTCTCTGTTTGAAACAACTTCTTCCATACCATCACAATATCCTATCTTGACTTCTTTTAGGTTGGAAAGAAGTTTTCCCATGAGAGGTGAAAACACGTACTTAATGCTTTTGCAGTATTTCAGATTTATGGTTGTGAGGTTGTGGAATGGGGATTCTGATGGTTTTCTGTGAAGAATTAAGAGCTCATTCCAGTTACACTTCCACACGTGACTCATCCTCTCCATACCCCATATATCCAAAGTCTCAAGGTAGGGAAGTATTCGCTGTTGATTATCTTGACTTCTTGGAGTACTCTTGATCTCAAATATCACCTCCACTCCTTTATATTCCACCAACCAAAGATTACGGAGATTATGAAACGAGTTTATGAGATACATTGGGAATAGAGTATTCTGCACAGATATCCCAACAAAAAATGTAATTAGTCACAACTTTAATAGTTAAGCAAAAGTTAAATTACCTCAACCATTTGTAACTACTCATCCATTCACAACTCTTTTTCTTAAAAAATTAAATTTGAGAAGGATTATTTTGATTTTAAGTATATTCTTTCCAGGAATATTAGAAGACGATGGAAATAGTCAACAATGTTAAGGATATTCCGTATTTTGTCCTTAAAATAGTGAACATTTTGTTATTTGATTGTGACTAATATGACATGGAAGAGTCGAAACAATCACAGAAAGACAGTCAAAATCAAAACACACTTTTTCTTTAAAAAAAATGTTGTTTGAAAAAAAATAATAAATCTTAACCTACCCTCCAAACAAAATTTGGGTATCTATTGAAGAAAATGCATTAAACCATATATACCTGTTGCCCTTGGCTACTTTCCACCGATCCATATTTTCTCCCAATTTCTCCCGAATCATATATATACATGTAGGTAAGTGCTCCCATATAAAAATTGTTGGTGCTAGGTGAGAATACATTTCTAAACCTCTTACATCCTGTAATCTTGATGCTTTCAACAGCTTGAAAGCCACAGATAGGGATACGAGAGTGATTTGCACCTTTTATCCTCCACACCTCCTTTATCTTTCCTAAATTTCTTACTTCAATGCTTCTCAAGCTGGTGGTGCCACCTTCTTCTCCAGTCTCACCAACACAATCCAAGTCAATGCTGAATAACGCTTCAATGGAACCACAATCTCTTACTTCTAACTCTTCCAGATGATGCAACAATGGCATGGGATTGCACGGAAACAAATCCACAAGTTTTTCACAACCGAACACATTAATCCTTCTCAAGCTGATGCTGCTTTCTTCAATTGCAACAACACAATCCATGTTAATGTTGAATAACGCTTCAATGGAACCACAATGCCTGACTTTAAGTTCTTCAAGATGACACAACAATGGCATGGGATTGCATGGAAATATATTCACAAGATTCTCACACTCACTCACTTCAATCTCTCTCAACGTAACTTCCTCACTCGTTCCAAAGTCACAAGGCCATATCTCCTTCAAATTCTCCATGCCCTCGATGTGCAGACGCTGCAACTTAGGAATCAAAACCTGAAAATTTAAGTTCTATTATAGCCCTTACAAAGTATGAAAGTATACATCATGCGATAAACTTACAGATAATTTTTCATATATATTTCACCGGTTATTAAACATAAAACACCATGTGAATACAACCTCTTTTGAAACTTGTAATAGAAAAGATTGTTTGAAATTTACCTCTTCCCTCAACAAGCAAGATGTTGTCGACTTATTCTTGGAATAAATGTTTGTGATATTTGGAATGTCTCCAATATTTAACTCCACGAGGTGTGGTAGGGCAATTATGTTCACATTCTGGCACAAACCCAATAGCTCTGGTAACCCACGCAAAGATAGAGACATCAACTTAGGGAATGTAACTCTCTCTCCTCCACTCACAAGATGTATGAGTTCTTTCATAACAAGGCAATTGAAAACTTCAAGATGCTCAAGATTTGACATAGCTTTTGCAACACCCAATGTGAAAAGGTATTCCAATTCTGCACATTCCGAAACAACAAGAATTCTTATATTCTGGAACGAGGACTGAGAACAAAGTGAGGACTTCATCCCAACATCTTCAAGATCACTCATATTATCCACACTTAAACAAAGCACCACCGTTTTCTCAAACAACTCATTAATTCTAGATCCCAATAGTTCACTTTTCTTGGTTACCAACTTCAACGTGTTTTCGAATGAATGCTTGCTCTCCATTAAATATTCTCCTTTTAAAGAACATCCCACTGAGATCTTGAATTGTTCAAGATTCTCAAATGAAAGATTTTTCGGTTGAGAATTGTTTTCATGGAACTCAAACTCTAAGGCGGAAAGGTTCTTCCAACGTTCTGCCACTTCATTGCACTTATCACCTATAAAGCTAATAGCCTCTCCAAAAGCCCAAAGCTCTTCAAGTCTAACCAAATTTTTAAAGACACCATTATCTATATGCAGACCACCACAACCTGTCACATCCAGTACCCTTAGCTTCTTCAGATTTTGGAATGTTGAAGGTAGCCTATCAATGCTAGAACTAGCTAAGCTGAGCACTTCCAGATTTGGCAAGTTTCCAATAGAAGAGACATCAATAGCCAATGAGCATTGATGAAGACGAAGAACTCGAATGTTGGTGGAGCATTCAAGTGACGAGAAAAGCAATGGATACTTCATATGATCATATGATATAACCTGAAGCTTTCCCATTTCTTCATAAAAGTTTCTAGGAAACCTCAGCGACCAATCTCCATGCATAAGTTTTAAAATCAAGACATTTGGGAACTTGAGGTCACTAGGAAACTCAGTCATACCTTTGCATGTTAATGAGATACTTTTGCATGAGGCGCTCACCATATTTTCAGTTCCAGGCCACCCTGGGTTACTACTACCATGGTTGACAATCGAAGCATGCTCGACTTTAGAAAACATGTTCAAAACAAAAGCACGCACCAGATCATGCATCTTAACGCACCCAACAGCATCACATTCCATCAACAAATTGGTATGAATGAGCCGCTCAATGCAGGCTTTCAGCCTGTATCTTGCTTCTCTTATAGTACCCATTTTCTTGAATAATTCTAAGCCCCATCCATACCTCAACAGGTCATCGGTGCAAATATTGAAGTCCTCTGGAAACAAACCACAAAGCAAAAAAGTAGCTTCAGTCACCTCGTCTTGGAGATTTTCATAGCTGGTTTTAAATACAGTAGGCACTACTGTGTTAATGTCATGGTGTTGTAAACGAGAAAGTGCATTCTTCCATGTATCCTTGCTTTTACTTCTAAGAGTGCAGGCCATGGTTTTGATTGCAATGGGTAGACCACAACACTTTCTTACAATTTCTTCTGCGATCTTATGGAGCTCAGGATCAACATTATCAGAAGGTTCTAAAAATTGGAGGAACAAACTACGTGCTTCACCTTCCTCTAGGACACTCACCTTGAGAACTGAATCAGCTGTAACTCCCATCTCAGTGCAAACTGCTTGATCTCGTGATGTAATCAAGACCTTGAAGTCAACATTTTGATTTGGCAAACGACTTAAACCAATATCTTCCAGATCAACCGGCTGCCATACATCATCTAGTATTATGAGGAACTTCTTCTTTCCTCCATCTGAATTGTTAGCGAACCATGTACGGAGCTTATCAGTTCTTGCCGGTTTAGTGGTTTCGGTTAGAGTTATACCAAGGTACTCTGCAACAGCTTGTTGGATAGCAATGGGGTCTGTCTTTTCGCCTATAACCGCTTCAACATAATGATTAAACATTTTCTTTTCTACCACAACCTCTTTCAGCTTCTTCATCATAGTGGTTTTTCCCACTCCACCCATTCCACATAAGGCTACCATGTGGGAACTATGGTTGGGTCCGAGTGCTTTTAGTGCTTCCTTGAAAGTCAACTCTCTTGACCGGAAGTCATTTCGATCACTTGATGGTGTAGAGGTGGATGCCGTTGTGGAATCAATTCTCCCTAGAGGAATTTGCATTTGCAGATCAGTCCCTCGGATTTCAGGGCATCGTCCCAGAACACTCTCCATCTCCTTAGACATCTTCAAGGCTTTCCTTCCAAGCTTGTGCCTACTCTTGAGATCTAGGCAACCGATGATTTCACTTGGAAAGTCAGCCACCTTTTCATTCATCTGTTCTACTTCTATCAACCAAGGGCCGACTTGGGTAGGAACCTCAAGAAGTCTTTCTCTGTTTTGCATCTTCTGGGATTCCACGCCGACTCTTGCAGCATCCAAATCCTTCATTTTTTTGTGCATATTCTCCACGTATTTTTTGTAGGAAATCAGGTAATCCAATTGTTCTTTAACTGGAACCATAAGAACTTGAACAACTCCTTTCACTATTTCACTAGCAACCTCCATTGCTGGCAATTCTAAGTTGTGGAAGCACCTGCATACATAGTATAGCAGCCAACTAGTTAATTCAATGGAAATCTAAAATCAAGCAACTGCATGCATCCTAAATTCATTTTACTGGGTATATTTGGGGGCTGAAATCAAAACTTTAAGCAAAACCATATAAAGAAGTTTATTTTGGTTAAAAGTTATGATATACTAAAAAATTAAACAAAGTTAGGGGGCAGAACAGGAGCGTTAAAATTAGGTGGAGACAAAAAAAATTTGGGTAATATACAAAGTTTTTATGATATACTACAGGTGTACCTGTGCAGTGTGCTAAAGGATGATGGACAGCTCTTAATCACAAGATTTTTCTGTCTTTTGCTCTGACCATCACTGTGAGAGATTGAGATGCTTTGTAAGGGTTTCTATCGACAGATTATGCTTCGTGATCTTTTGTATGTTCTTATACAGATTAAACATTCTTTGTTTGAAGTGTATTCTTTCAGTTTCTGTCTAGTACGAGTTCAATAAGTTCTAAATCAGTAATCGAGTTATATTTTGTTCTTTATCTGTTTTAGATTTCTGAGTTTGTCCTTCTTAAAAATAAAAAATATAAAACCCCAATTAATTACAAATATAAACTAACAATTAAAACATACAGATTGCATAAATTAACAACCGAAGCTAACAAAAAACAAATTTTAACAGCTAATAATAACAATTACCTCGCTGTTTCTTAACTCGGTCCAGGGAAATCAGAGAGAGGCCAACTTCAGGGAGGTGGAGGTCCCTCCTTGGGTTTTTTCTGAGAAAATCGACAGCCCACTGAGACGAGAGAAAGCTTGGGTTGCTATATATATATATATATATATATATATATATATATATATATATATATATATATATATATATATATATATATATATATATATATAGAGAGAGAGAGAGAGAGAGAGAGAGATATGAACTTTCAAAATAAAAAAAAAGTCTAAACGCGAACAGTGTAACAGAAGTTTGAATACTAATTTTTTTTTAGGTGATTATTATTTATTTATGTTTAAGTGATGGCGCCAGACGTGGTGTAAAATAATGTGTCATGACGTCTTATCGTGTTATGTTGGTTAAGCGTTGCACTTAAATAATGTGTCATCACGTCTTATCGTGTGACGTCTTATTGCGTTATGTTGTGAGCTTTTTCAATACGTGAGATTTTTTGGTTTTTTCTTTCTTTTTTCTGATCGGGCTTAAAACAATAAATTTTTTGCTAACTTTTTTATATTATATGATATTATAACACTTCTAAAAACAATGATATATTTGATATAATTCTATAATTATTTGATTTCTCTATTTTTATATAAAATTCTCACAACATGAAAAACGTCATAACTTATCAAGGCTCGTCATAGCTTAGGTTTGACTTTACCGTCAAGTCACGCCCCGCGCCATTTAGATACTTGTATTTAGTTGACTTATCTATTTGTAAATATTATATTTTTAAAAGTTTTTAGTTAATTATTATTTAGTTGGCTTATCTATTTGTAAATATAATTTTTTTTAATTTTTTATTAATTATATAATGTATTATTTAGTGGTTAATATGTTGATGATAAAACTATAAAAATGGTCCTTATGATATCTATTTTTTTAGGTATTGGTTCAAACCCAACTGATTGATGTTCATTTTGAACTAGTTTCCTTACGTATTTTGTCCCTGTAAAAATTGAAATGATTGTAATACATTGGTGTATTTATTTTCTATTTTTCTTTTGTTTATTTAATTTAATATTTATTTATTTATTTTAATAATTAAAAATAAGAGAGGACTTCTCTCTATCTATCTCTCTCTCTCTCCACTAGAAAAAGAAACTCACACCCAATTCCCCCAACTTGCCATCTTTTTTTTTGTTGTTTCTCACATGCACCGTCGTGAACCACCTCCAACCTCATTGAATTAAGAAAACCTTTATTTTTTCTGAATTCTCCCAAATTTGAAGTAGCCCATATTCTTTTGTGAAGATGAAGATGAAGGTTAATGATGGAAGTTATGAAGATGGTGGTTTGGTGGTGATGAAGGGTGAAGCCCCAAACTCATTTTCTCAACATCGTTGGACCACCACCATCAAACACTCTCATCCAGCCATCGCCAGTAGGACCCCACAAAAACAAGTATTATTCTTCATTCTTCCACCTTCCTCCTTCATCCTTTTTTGTTTTTCTTTTTACAGGATTGACCTAGTTTTAACAAAACGAAAAAAAAAAAAGGAGAGAGAAGACAAGACTATAAAAAATGATGAACTTCGCTTCGTCCCCTCTTCATAGTGTTCACCAAGTAATAGCGATGAACATGGCAACCTTGACCTTCCTTTGAGCTCAGTTTTAAGGTTGGATATAAAAAACGATGAACTTCACTCCCCTTTATATGAATTGATATGGTGTAGATTTGATAGGCAATATTAAATTTTAACATTAATTCTCTATAGTTGATTTATGTGTTCAAATGCTTTTGATTTTGTGTTCATTATTCAATATATTAAGGAAGAAGAAGACTCAAAACAAGTCATCGGAGGGGAAAGAGAAAGTCAAAGGGTGTTGAGTCAAGGGCAAAAGTCAACCAAGTGAAGGTGAATGAAAACAGAGGATTAGTGTGTGAGAGGTGATGAACTCATGATGTTGTATCTCAAAGATGATGAATTTTAACATCCAGTCCCTATTCTTGATTAATTTTTAATTAATTACACAATAGCTTCTAATTGATTTATCAAAACATGACAATTTTATTAAACTAATGTCTCCTAGATTAGTTTTTTCTTTTAATTGCTCAAATAGGTCTTATGGGCAACCGAAAAAGACCATATTATTACCAGAAATATTACCAATAGTTTTGACATTGACACTCTTTCCAACAAAGTTGTCTTGGACAGAGAAATAAAAAAAAGCACGGAAATGTAAAAATAAAAAGATAAATAAATAAATAAATAAGTTCTCACGCTTCACGCTCGAAACGTACACCTCCTTTTTTCTATTGATTTTGCACCTCCTTCTCTGGTCGACTAACCAACTTGATTAATTGACTAATATTGGCGCCCTTATCCTTCGATTAAGGTACTCTATTCGATTTCCTTAAGACCTAAAACATCATTTTTTATTCTTTGTCTTGCGATTTCAAAAAACATAAACTTAATTTTCCAAAGCATAAAAGAACGATTTTTTGGATTGTGGATTTTTTGGGTAAATAAATTGTATAAAAGTGAAAGCATGAAGTAATACATCAGTATATGTTTATCATGTTAGAACTTTGCTCTATAAACTTACAATGTGGGACTTATCCCACATTGGTGGAAGAGAAAACATTTTCCCACCTTACAAGGCTCGTCCCATTCATTTATTTAAATGGACCAAGTAATGGTTAAGCAAATTGGGTTTGGGTTGTGGTGTTTGGACTAGTCAAATTGGGCTAGTAGTAGGCTTGTATTATTAAATATTAATGGTCAAAGATAAGGCCTTGGAGCTCTTTATGACTAAATAATATTTTTTTATATATAATCCGAAATTAATTAAGTCATTAATTAATTAATTAATTATTACTAAACAAATTCTGTTAAATAAATGATTAACTGCAGTCAATTTTGAGCAGCTAATTTCGGTTGGTGGTTTACAACCACTATTGCAAGCCTATAAATGGAGGAATTCGGACAGAATTTGAAGGCTAATGAACCACATACACTTTCTCTCAAAAATCGTCCTTAGTATCAAAAGGGATCGTGGTGAATTTCGACATATTCAATATTTGTTCTTGAATTGGTTGTTGTATCCTCAAGACAGACTCATTCCAGGGAAATTTCTGTCTTAGGACATTGCATAGCAGGCCTCAATCTGTACAATTTCGTGATTATAGTTCTTGTGTAATCATCATACAAGTATGTTTTTTGTAAATTGATTCTAGTATTATATATATATATATATATATATATATATATATATATATATACACACACACTAGCCGTCTACCCGTGCAAAGCGGCGGGCGGCGAATAATTTGATCTCTTTAGAGTTAAAACCATTTTGCGTTCACTTCGAGAAATGAATATTAAATGACATCTAATTTTCAAGAGCATTACCATACCATATTAAAGGGGTGTTTGGCTAAGCTTTTTTAAAACAACTTATTAGGTTCCACATCACTATAAGTTAAAAAAGTGTTTGGATTAAAATAACTTATTCCGGTGGGGAACCTCTAATACGTCATTTTTTCATAAGTTACCTTACACTTACTTATTAACTTATAAGCTAATAAACTAATAAGCAATAAGCTTTTTTTGCCAAACACCCCCTAAATGGTTATTACTTCCACTTATACATACCCAAACCACTTGTACTGTTTATCGTCCTCTTTTTTTTCGTTTTCCTTAATTCATTTATTAATTTAATGTCCTACTAAGTAAAATGCTCAAATATATAAATAATAGTTTATAAAAATAAACTTTTAGAATATCAGGTGTTGTGATTCAAAAGTCGATAAATAGGCCTTTGAGAATGCCAAAATACTCAGGTGTCAACTTGTTCATTGTGATTTTAAACCAAGTTTGGTCACAAATTAAAACATTTTCAACGATGGTATATAATTTAAGGATTCATATTGATTTAGGTTCTCGAAACCTTAAAATATTGAACAAAATCTATATAGAACCTTATAATAAGGACAATAATCACCGTAATCAGGAAGTCCATGTGATGAAACTTGATATTATAAGGACCAATGATGAAAAAGGTTTCATTTTTAGACTAAACAAGATGAAAAATATACAAACTACCTTAATCATGTCAAATCTTGTGTTTAACCGTTCTTTATTGCAAAAGTAAGATGCCAAAATATACAAACTAATGATAATATAATGCTCTAACTGGCCCTCTTGGTTGAGTTCTTTGAACCTGCAAAGCCAACACATTAAAGAAACATAGTAAAAACCTTTTTAGGAACAAACCTGATATAATAAAACCTTCACCCAATATATTTATAAGATAAAAATACAAAAAGTTAAAAATGATGAAATCAATTAAAAGTAAGGATTAAAATAAAAACCTGTTAAGAAAGAGCCATCTGCAGGAGGGATATTTGAATCAACATGTATTTTCTGATGGTTTCAAATTTTGAATTATCCGAAATTTAGGGAAGGAGATAGAATTTGTTGAGAAATATAAGGATTCAAAACACAGGTTAAAATTTAATATTATTTTATTGATGACTACTTGTACTATTAGCTTAATGATTTGAACGTCTTAAAAAAATAATATTATCATATTCAATCTATTTTTAGAAATAGTGAGATCTCTTTTATAAGATAGTAAAGATATATATATTTGAATTTCGTTTGTTTTATTTATATTGCTTCTGTTGATTGTATACTTCTATCATAACAGTCTAAACATAAATCAAAAAGTGGAAGAATGGATAAACAATCCATCATCAAAACACATGTGGAAAAAGCCTAAAAAATTCAAAGGCTCAGATTTTCGGAGATGGCAACAGAAGATGTTGTTTTATCTAACAATTTTTCATGTTTCTAGTGTTCTCTGATAATTCTCCCTCTCCTCCTACTGGTGTAACCACTGCAGAAGGAACAAAACCATCCACTGAAGCCCAATTGGCAGAACACCAAAGGGTTGTGGAAACCTTGAACACAAATGAATATAATTGCAGAAATTATATTCTGAATGCCCTGGATGATTTTCTCTATGATATCTACTCTACCATGACTACTGCAAGAGAGATATGGGAATCACTGAAAAAGAAATACAAGACAGAAGTGACATGTTCCAAGAAATTCGTGATTGTACAGTTCATGAATTTCAAGATGGTGGATACCAAATCTGTCCTCAAACAGGTAGAGGAAATTCAAGTCATTGCACATGATCTTGAAGTTGAAGGTATGCGTTTAAACTCTAACTTTCTTGTTGGTTCAATCATTGAAAAACTTCCTCCTTCTTGGAAGAATTTCAAACTACATCTTAAGCACTTAACTGATGACATGAGTTTTGAGCAACTTGTGTTGAGAATTCGTGTGGAAGGAGATAACAGATTGAATGAGAAGGCAGATGCAAATTCCTTGGAACCAAGTGCAAACTTTGTTGGAGAAGCAAGTACTTCAAGGACAAAGCATAACAACAAGAAAGGGAAGCAAGGCTCCAAAAACTCTTCCAAAGATGGAAAAAATCATGGCCCTAACAAGAAGAATTATGTCCATGCTATGTTTGTGGCAAAATTGGGCACAAGGCCAAAGATTGCAGATTCAGGAGGGGTCAAGGAGGAAACAATGGAGGAAACAATGGAGGAAATAATGGAGGAAACAATGGAGGGAACAATGGAAACAATTGTGGTAATTCTGGTGGAGGAAATTCTGGTCAAACCAACTTGGTTGAATCACCAAATCAGTTTGTTGTTGTGATTCAAACCAACATGGTTAGCAATTGTGTGGATTGATACTGGAGCCACAAGACACATTTGCAACTCCCGAACCATGTTCTCTACATACCAGAAAGTCTCGGATTCTGAACCAATGTTTATGGGGAATGGCTCTACTGTAAAAGTTGAAGGAAAGGGAAAAGTGAAGCTACAACTGACTTCTGAAAAAGAACTTGTTTTAAGTGGTGTCTTGCATGTTCCTGAAATTACTGAGAATATGATTTTTAGCCCTATTCTTAGTAACAAAGGTTTCAAACTTGTATTTGAGTCTGATAAGTTTGTTCTCACCAAGGGTAGGGTGTATGTTGGAAAGAGATACCTTAGTGAGGGTCTCTTTAAAGTCAATGTCTTACCTTTGTACTATGGTTTTGAAACACTAAACAATGATGTAACCAATGTTAATGCTAATGCAATAATGGGCACTACTAGCCTCTCTTCTATGTATATGCATGATCCTTCAATTTTATGGCATTCTCGATTGGGACATGTCAATTTTCGCTCTATTCAAAGAATGGCAAAACTTGGCATGTTACCAAAATGTTCATTAGATAAAAACATAAAATGTGAGGTCTGTGTAGAATTAAAATTTTCAAAACATCCTCATAAATCAAGTGAAAAATCTAATGAAATACTTGGCTTAATCCACTCTGATTTATGTGATTTTAGAGCAACACCTACAAGAGGAGGAAATAATTATTATATTTCCTTTATTGATGATTGCGACAGGTATTGTTATATTTATTTGTTAAATACCAAGGATGAAGTCTTGAATTCTTTTAAGAATTACAAGGCTGGAGTTGAAAATCAACTTGACAAAAAGTTCAAAATTCTAAGGTCTGATCGAGGAGGAGAATATGAATCCAAAGAATTTTCTGAAATTTGTTCTTTAAATGGTATTATACATCAAACAACTGCTCCATATACTCCACAACAAAATGGAGTTGTTGAAAGGAAGAATAGAACATTGAAAAACATGATAAACTCAATGGTAATTACTTCTGGAGCACCCCATAATTTGTGGGGAGAAGCATGTCTTGCAACAAATTCAATACTTAATAGAATTCCTCATAAAAAGAGTAATAAATCACCCTATCATCTGTGGAAAGGGAGGTTACCCTCTTATAAAAGGATGAAAGTGTGGGGTTGCCTTGCTAAGGTACAAGTACGTCTTCCTAAGAGGACTAAACTTGGACCAAAAACCATAGATTGCATCTATCTTGGACCTGCCATGAATAGTGCAACCTATAGGTTTCTTGTGTATAAATCACATGTTGATGATATCCATAACCAAACCATCATGGAATCAACAGAGGCTGAATTATTTGAAACTATTTTTTCCTTTTAAGGATAAAGGGAAAGAGGTTACCTGCTCTAGGAAAAGACCTCTCGATGATGGACTGAATGATACCATTCCAGAAAAAAGTTTACAATCAAATGAAGAGAATTCTTTTAAGGTTCAAGAAGAGAACTTAGAACCCAGAAGAAGCAAGCGGGGAAAAATTGCCAAAGATTTTGGACCTGATTACATGACCTATGTAGTAAATAAGGAACCACAAACTTATAAGGATGCTATGGATTCTTCTTAAGCTCCCTTTTGGAAAGAGGCAATCAAAAGTGAGATTGATTCCATTATGCAGAATAACACTTGGAAATTGGTAGATTTGCCACCTGGGCAAAAACCAATTGGGCACAAATGGATATTCAAGAAGAAGTTTAGACCTGATGGTACCATTGAGAAGTGCAAAGCTCGTTTAGTAACTAAAGGGTATCGTCAAAAAGAGGGTCAAGACTTCTTTGACACCTATTCACCTGTTACAAGAATTACATCAATTCGCACATTAGTAGCAATTACAACCATTCACAATTTTGAAATACACCAAATGGATGTGAAAATTGCCTTCTTGTATGGTGAACTAGATGAAGAGATATATGTGAATCAAACTGAAGTGTTTGTGGTAAAAGGTCAAGAAAACAAAGTCTGTAAGTTAGTTAGATCACTTTATGGACTAAAACATGCTCCAAAGCAATGGCATGAGAAGTTTGACAGCACGTTACTCTCTAATGGATTTAGAATTAATGAATGTGATAAATGTGTTTATTTCAAACAATACAAAAATGCTTGTGTCATCATATGCTTGTATGTGGATGATATGCTTATAATGGGTACTAACTTGGATGTGATCAATCAAACCATGAAAATGCTACACTCCTCCTTTTCTGTGAAGGACTTAGGAGTAGTAGATGTGATCCTTGGTGTAAGAGTTCAAAGAAGACCAAATGGTTATACTCTTACTCATTCCTATTATATTGAAAGTGTACTCAAGAAGTTTGGATACTATGATGACAATCCAATTGTCACCCATTTTGATGTTTCTAGTCATTTAAAGAAGAATAAAGGTGATAATGTAGCTCAGTTAGAATATACTTAAGTTCTTGGTAGCTTAATGTATATTATGAATTGTACAAGACCAGACTTAGCATATAGTGTAAGTAGATTGAGCCACTACTCGCACAATCCTGGTAAAGATCATTGGTATGCATTAGTGAGAGTGCTTAGATATTTAAAGCTTACAATGAATTATGGATTGCATTACACGAGATATCCTCATGTTCTTGAAGGGTATTGTGATGCAAATTGGATTTCCAATACTTCAGAGGCAAAATCCACAAGTGGATATGTGTTTACTCTTAGTGGAGCTGCTATCTCTTGGAAATCATCTAAGAAAACTGTGAATACTTGTTCTACAATGGAAGCAGAGTTTGTTGCTTTAGACAAAGCTGCCGAAGAAGTTGAATGGCTTAAAGGCTTCCTAGAAGGTATTCCTCTGTGGTCTCAACCTGTTACTGCCATTCGCATACATTGTGATAGTATGGCTGCTCTTACTAGAGCACAAAGTCATATATACAATAAGAGACTTGCTGAAGAATGGAATCATTTACATTAGTTACATAAAGTCAAAGGAAAATATAGCTGATCCCTTGACAAAAGGCCTTAGTAGAGAGCAAGTTCTCTTCACATCGAGGAGAATGGGCTTAAAGCCAGCACAATGAGTCACCACCTGGCAGAAACCTAACCTAGCAACATTGGAGATCCCATGGTCTAGGTTCAATAATACAACTAGTTTGGGAAGACTCAAAGAAACACTAACACAAAGGTATGCTCACTCCTATGATATTTATTTTGTGTTTTATGTTGATGATATAGGGATGAATTCTTTATTTTTAATAATGTTGATAGCTTTTATAGTGGAATAGTACGGATTATTCCAGATTAGCATTACCTATGTGATATGGATGTGAGGTCGCATCTTTGGGAGCTGATATGACTAAACTCCTTAAAAGTCTCATAAAGAAAGGATTGTTCACGACTGAAATGAACACAACGGTAAGAAATGAACCATGCTTAGATATGATATGTGTGATACTTCTTGTTTTTTACTCTACTATAAAAAGTGGCTAGTTCAAGACTCAAGTTCACTACTCACAAAGTAGATCCAAGTAGTACTTACTATGAAAGGTTCGAGTTTTACAACACCTATTCAGATGCATGTCATATCTTACTTCCTTTATTTGAGTATCAAAGTTCACTTACTTCCTATTCAAATGTGGGGTATTCTTGGAGTTTGAATAGAAAATGTGGGGTATGGTTGAAACTTTTCTCTATAAACTTACAATGTGGGACTTATCCTACATTGGTGGAAGAGAAAACCTTTTCCCACCTTATAAGGCTTGTCCCACTCATTTATTTAAATGCCCAAGTAATGGGTTAAGAAAATTAGGTTTGGGTTGTGGTGTTGGACTAATCAAATTGGGCTAGTAGTAGGCTTGTATTATTAAATATTAATGGTCAAAGATAGGGACTGTTGGATTAGTGTCTAAGTCCATAACTATTTTGGTATGTACTTGACCCGATGGTGCATGGTGTCACACCCCAAAACCGGAACGACGGAAACGTTCTGGGGTGGATGACGTCATGTCAAGTATCACAACACATGAATATAGTAATCAAAGTACAACAAAACATTGCATTAATAGTAATAATTTTACATGGTTACATTACATATTATCACAGTAATACATTTAATATAATAAGTACAGCAAGGTATTAAGCCATCTTCATCAGCAGCTCCGGTGATGTACCTGTCTAATTGCTGACCTGAGATTACAAGTTATTTGAAAAGCGAGTATCAGCATTTTCACAAATGTTGGTGAGTTCATAAGCATTTAGTGACATTTCATTCAAATAACTTAATAAAGAAATAGTTTAAGAGGTTTCAGTGTATTAGAGTCTTTTCCAGAAAATCCTATATTTTCTTTAAATAAAGCAGCCTTCTACCACGATTGGTCAGTGATGAGTGGTAAAAAGTAGTTTTCCCTAAGTTGCTTATCATTATCAAAATAATAAATTTGAATATTGAGGAAAACAAACGACATCAGGGAATATCATACACCTCAGCAATGAGGACTGCTGACTAAGGCAAGAACCATAGACTCCAGGAAGGTATCAATCAAATGATACGCCTGGTTCAGTCTAACAAGTGAAGTAAGAGTGTCTAACAAGTGAAGTAGGAGTGTCTAACAAGTGAAGTAGGAGTGTCTAAAAGTGATTCTCGTGAAGTAGGAGTGTCTAACAAGTGAAGTAAGAGCGGTCGCAAGTGAAGTATAAGTGTCGAATAAGTATAAGCACATCGCGAAGTGGAGACGTCAATAAGTGAAGTAAAAGCGGTCGCAAGTGAAGTATAAGTGTCGAATAAGTATAAGCGCATCGCGAAGTGGAGACGGCAATAAGTGAAGTAAGAGCGGTCGCAAGTGAAGTATAAGTGCGCATCGCGAAGTGGAGACGGCAATAAGTGAAGTAAGAGCGGTCGCAAGTGAAGTATAAGTGTCGAATAAGTATAAGCACATCGCGAAGTGGAGACGGCAATAAGTGAAGTAAGAGCGGTCGCAAGTGAAGTATAAGTGAAGTAGACTCATATCACTAAGTGAGGGGGTGAATAAGTATAAGCGTCAACAGGTATAAGTGACTTCAGGTATAAGCGAAAGCATTACAGAGTAGGAGTATAAAATAAGTATAGGCGAAGCAGCAGTAACTAACAATTGAAAGTATTCATGAACACCTTTGAAAACTTTATTACTCAGGGAAATCGCATTTGTATTCTTCGATAAAATAGGGGTGAAAACCTTTAGAAATCTTTGGGAATATTTTATAAATCAGTTTGAAAATGAATCTTTCATAAGCTATAAAAGTAAGAACTTGAACAATATAAAAACCCTTTTTGAAAGCCATTTATAGTGTCCTACTCGGTAAAACAGTGTACAGTGGTAAAATCTTGTGCATGCGGGTTATCAATCACATGTGATTGACATGATAACTGGCATGTTTAACTTGTAATCCCCCCTATAAAATATTTAAAAGCATTTAAAAAGGTTCATTCAGGGGTATGAACTCACCTGGTGTAAGTAGGTCCGACGAAAGTGTCGTTTGGGCGTTCGGAGTCACGCAAGGACTTGAACACACACAAGGACCTATTTTAACATATGATAACATATGTTCACATACAATTAGCATATAATATACTAATTAAACAATTATACACACTCATAGGAGTGGAAAACACTTTTGGTTGAGTGTTTGGGGTCCTGGGTAGCGTTTAAGGGTGCTAAGGGTCTCCTATTAGTTGTGGGACTTTGCTATACTCACATATTGTGACATCCCCAAAATCACGGCCAGAAAAGACCGATTTTGTTTATGCTTTATAAAAATCAGAGTACTTCATTTTATAAAAAGGTTGCGGAATTTGTTCCCAGAAAAACATGGTAAATACGTTATTAAAACATTTTCGAGGAAACGTATTTATTTCATTTTAAAACGTTTGGGATGTCATCGTTAATACCGAAACATAAGCATAAACAGAACTTACAATGATTTACACTAGTGATCTATATCTCTTTAAATCTCTCAGTGTAATGTCACTTCACTTCGTCACCTGTGATATACATAAACTGAGTGGGTCAGGTTGGGAAACCTGGTGAGTACATAGGGTTTTCAACCCACAATAATATAATTGTTGTGTTTAATCATCAAACAATTAACCCCATTACCCATCCCCGTTATCTTCTTTACTCTTAAGGATTTAACCTAAGAGTCGTCTATCCTGCATTTGTTTATTCCGAAGTCCCTTACTTCCAGGGTTATAGGACTGGCACTAAATCCATAGCTGCCAATGTTCGTTCATAAAGTACTAATTCCATAGCTGCTATAGTCTATTCATCGGGTACTAAATCCATAGCTACCAGTCTTTATCTAATAGGTACTAAGTCCATAGCTACCAATGTTCATCAGGTACTAAATCCTTAGCTACCAGTGTCTAACTAATAGGTACTAAGTCCATAGCTACCAATTCCCAACAGGTACTAAATCCATAGCTACCAACGTCTAAAAGGTACTAATTCCATAGCTACCGGTGTTTGTCCCATAGGCACTAAGTCTGTAGCTGCCAATGTATACTCACGTCATCTTCTATCTCTCATCATTCATCTACCCATCTCATACCCAACATATTCGTATATATAAAATACGTATACAGTTTAAATCCTTTAAAACATGTATAAAACGTTCATCCAACATAGACAGCAAGTACTCAGATAATATGCACACATAGCACGTAGTTTATATAAAATACTTCATATCTATGTGTAAGATGAAAGGGACCATGCACTCACCTGAGTAGGTGGTGACTCAGTACTCGGACAGCGCTTCGATACTCTCAAAACGATATTCCTTCGATAAAACCTAGTACCAATACCACTAGGGTTTAGTTTAACGATAACCGCGACAAATTCATTAGTCCGAGTATTATTAAGTGTTAATAATACTCGATATAATTCATTTTAATAGCCCAAATAATTATTTTAAGGACCTAATAACATTCCTATAATTATATGAAAGCTATATTAAAAATTGCGTAAGCGTAGCACACTTACAGCGTATTTTATCGAAAACCGGAACTTAATTGGAGCAGCGTTTCGAAACCGAAAAACTCCTTTTTCTCGGGACTCCGGGAGCCTCGGGGCTTCCCTAGGGTGCTAAGGGGCTTAACTAGGGTTTAGGGGTGGTTTGGGGTTGTAGAGAGAGAAAGTAGTGAGAGAAAGAGTTGATTTTTGGTGTGAAAAACCGGCTGCCCTCGCACCCCTTTTATAGGTGCGAGGCTTCGCACTACGCGGGGCGTTCAGAAGGTTACGCGGGGCGTAACTTCGGATAAGGGTGCCAGATGGCGAGACCTCGGTGGTGCGTCGTGGCTTCTTCTGGACCGAGAATGGCTAAGCGAACGCGGCGCGTACGAGACCGAACGCTGGGCGTAGCGAGGGGCGACGCGTCACTCATCCGAGGCGACTTCAGCGATCATCATCGGACGGCTGGGAAAGCGCCACGTCAGCGACTTCGTATTAGATCTCGCAAAATCGAGTACAATCTTTAAAAATTCGTAACTTTTGCGTACGATCTCCGTTTTCGACGTTCTTTATATCCACGCGAAGGTGGGAACGTACTCTACAACTTTCGTTTAGACTTCGTCGGCTAATTTTGGCTCGATTTTAAATTTTATATTATTAACGGGCCGGGACACGATTTGGTCCGTTAAATCCTCATAACTTCTTCATCCGACATCCGTTTTCGCCCATCTTTTTCTCGTTACGCTACTCTCAACGAGATCTTTGATT
The DNA here is from genome assembly GCF_051521515.1 of Lactuca serriola. Taxonomy (NCBI): domain Eukaryota; kingdom Viridiplantae; phylum Streptophyta; class Magnoliopsida; order Asterales; family Asteraceae; genus Lactuca; species Lactuca serriola. The sequence continues at coordinate 287,457,318 of NC_136411.1, forward strand.
CTCGTTTAGGTCGTGTCGGCTAAAAACCGCTCGATCAAATATTCGAATTTCGGGCTGTACACTGCTAGTCCGAAACTTCGAAAAATCATAACTTCTTCATACGAAGTCAGATTTGGGCGTTCTTTTTATCGATGTTCTTAGTTTAACATATTCTACGACTTCCGTTTAGATCGCTAAGGCTAAATCTCGCTCTATCGTAAATTCATTATTTACGCTTTCCGGTATCGTGCCGGTTTTTCCGTAAAACTTCGACGGGCCATAACTTCTTCGTTATAACTCGGATTTCGGCGTTCTTTATATGTACGGAAACCTTGTGACATACTCTACAACTTGGTTAAGATTATTTATTCTAAATAATCTTTTGTCGAAAAGTCATTTTCGACTCCTATTGCCTCTAATTTGATTAGCCCGGATTTGCGGGCGTTACAATTATCTCCCCCTTAGGATGATTACGTCCCGGAATCATCAACGAAACAGGGTCGTATAATGACTCCATATGTCATCTCTTCATCCTAGGTAATAATTATAACTTCTACATTCCTTCAATTCTATCTCTTAAACTCATTGATTGTAAGAGTACTCGATCGTGCACCTGCTCTCTACCTCAGGTTAGACTCCAAATTATGACCTTCAAGTCACAATCTCGATCCTTACTGGATACGAACTTGAGATAAGTTCTTTTATTACTACTATAGATCGATGTGTCATATTCTAATGACCTATCATCGTATGTTGCAACACTTAGACTTAGGTCTCTTAGGGTTAAATTCTAAAACAAGCTATGCCTTCCTTCATGTTCTAATGTGATATAATCACACTTTAACATTAGGCATTTCTAACTACCAACTTCTTTAACAACGAGTGCGATACTTCTATTGATCGCTTTAATTTCAACCGTTTGGTTTAATGTCGGACGCTACATCAAACTTGTTTCTCTGAACCACACAACATACTTATCGTAGTCAGACTCGATTTGATATGACCACAAGGGTCGGAATATCAACAATCTTCTTAGTCATTACCGAAACGATGGTAACAACACACTTGAATAAAACGAAATCAATTACTAGCTTCTTGGTAACCTTGTGACTTTCCCTGATCCAAGTGTGAGTCCTGTGCTTCCGGTAGTATAGGCCTCTACTACCATTCACACCTACTCATACTCGTCCCAAGTATTGTCTCGCAGTTTCCCAAGTCACCATGCAGCAAATCATACAATCATTCAACACATCAGATAACAAAACGAAGGTTTTATATTATTTCTTGAAACGGTTACATAGGTGTTCAAGTTCACCCTAGACTATGCCTCTAATAGGCTACATCATATGACACTATCTATATGGCTTCTTCATAACTTGATCTCTATATATCCATCCTTACTCCTGATTCCTTGCATCGTCAGTTGCTTCGTCAAGGATCATTTGAAATGCTCTTGCCTTTGGCGGAATGTTTGGTTTTGCCGCCTCTTTCTTTTTCGGGCAATCCTTAGCAACATGCCCTTCTTCACGGCATTCATAACATACCCTTTTGCACTCGTTGGCGTAATGTCCGGTCTTCCCACACTTGTAGCAAGTCACTTCTTCGCTACATTTCCCAAAGTGATTCTTCTTGCACTTCTTGCACCATTTCACTTTGTTTCCTCCTCTGCTAGACTCCTTTGAACCATACTTGATCTTCTTATTGGGCCTCGTAGATTCCTCAAACTTCCTCTTTTCGCCAACCTCAATCTTGTTGGCAGCTCTTCCCTTAATCATATCTTCCACAGACTTGGCAGCCCAGATAGCTGCCTCTAGAGTAGGTGCCTGACGCACTGGCACCGCGTACTCCCATGGAAGTCCCTTTGCGTACTTGTCGATTTTCGTCAGCTCATCCGGAACAAGGCGCAAGGAAAACTCCATCTTCTCTGTGAAGTTGTTGGTGTATTCATCGATTGACATGCTTCCCTTCTTCAGGTTTAGAAACTGGTTCTCTAGCTCGAGCAGGTTTTGGGCTGAGCAGTACCTACGTTTGAACTGCACCAGAAATTCTGCCCATGTTAGTTGCAGGGGCTCATTGGGGCTTAGAGTTTTCCCCAAGGTATTCCACCAACGTACAGCGCCTCCTCGAAACTGACGCACTGCAAATGTGGTCTGTTGTTTTCCTCTGCAACCGCACGTCATGAAAGCTAACTCCATCTCCGAGATCCAATCCATGACCCCGATCGGATCCTCCTTTCCAGTGAAAGTCGATGGCTTGCAAGTCAGAAAATCCTTGTACTTGCATCCATTCCTCTCGACTTTGTCATCTTGGTTGTTTTATCGAACTATTGGCGGGTTGACTTGACCAACAGTCCCACTGTAGTTCTCCTCCTCAGTCTGCCCTTCATTCAACTCGAGCCGTTCGATCTGAATAGTGGCTTCCTCTCGATTTTGCTGGAGCAAACGTCTAGTTTCCTCCATTTGACGATCCAACATGGCCTGGATCATTGCTTGCACTCCGGCCATTGTTATTGGCTCAGCAGCGGCTACTACAACTGGTATTTGCTCAATCACTGGGGGTTGGTTTCGGTTCCCATTTGCATTCACGTTTCCGCTACGGGTTCTTGCCATCTTGATCTATACACCGAATAAGGTGAATCTAGGCCTTTACTTAGGATTGATGGTTAAATCATCCTTATCACTCCGAAACGTTTATATGCTAGTTCTAATATCGTAGTCGTACGTTTAGAATCCTAAACACATAAGGTTTCCAGATCCGGTCGGCAACAGACCATAGATCCGAACAACTAACAGCATATCAGGCACAAGTATTTAGCACATAAAAGCATTTTAGGCATAATTCCTAAAATAATCTAGTGCTCACACCTCACAATCATCGCTTAGCATTCTAAGTTTAAGTCTAGAAATAAATCCATATTCCTAGTTCGCTTAAACTAATGCTCTGATACCAACTGTGACATCCCCAAAATCACGGCCAGAAAATACCGATTTTGTTTATGCTTTATAAAAATCAGAGTACTTCATTTTATAAAAAGGTTGCGGAATTTGTTCCCAGAAAAACATGGTAAATACGTTATTAAAACATTTTCGAGGAAACGTATTTATTTCATTTTAAAACGTTTGGGATGTCATCGTTAATACCGAAACATAAGCATAAACAGAACTTACAATGATTTACACTAGTGATCTATATCTCTTTAAATCTCTCAGTGTAATGTCACTTCACTTCGTCACCTGTGATATACATAAACTGAGTGGGTCAGGTTGGGAAACCTGGTGAGTACATAGGGTTTTCAACCCACAATAATATAATTGTTGTGTTTAATCATCAAACAATTAACCCCATTACCCATCCCCGTTATCTTCTTTACTCTTAAGGATTTAACCTAAGAGTCGTCTATCCTGCATTTGTTTATTCCGAAGTCCCTTACTTCCAGGGTTATAGGACTGGCACTAAATCCATAGCTGCCAATGTTCGTTCATAAAGCACTAATTCCATAGCTGCTATAGTCTATTCATCGGGTACTAAATCCATAGCTACCAGTCTTTATCTAATAGGTACTAAGTCCATAGCTACCAATGTTCATCAGGTACTAAATCCTTAGCTACCAGTGTCTAACTAATAGGTACTAAGTCCATAGCTACCAATTCCCAACAGGTACTAAATCCATAGCTACCAACGTCTAAAAGGTACTAATTCCATAGCTACCGGTGTTTGTCCCATAGGCACTAAGTCTGTAGCTGCCAATGTATACTCACGTCATCTTCTATCTCTCATCATTCATCTACCCATCTCATACCCAACATATTCGTATATATAAAATACGTATACAGTTTAAATCCTTTAAAACATGTATAAAACGTTCATCCAACATAGACAGCAAGTACTCAGATAATATGCACACATAGCACGTAGTTTATATAAAATACTTCATATCTATGTGTAAGATGAAAGGGACCATGCACTCACTTGAGTAGGTGGTGACTCAGTACTCGGACAGCGCTTCGATACTCTCAAAACGATATTCCTTCGATAAAACCTAGTACCAATACCACTAGGGTTTAGTTTAACGATAACCGCGACAAATTCATTAGTCCGAGTATTATTAAGTGTTAATAATACTCGATATAATTCATTTTAATAGCCCAAATAATTATTTTAAGGACCTAATAACATTCCTATAATTATATGAAAGCTATATTAAAAATTGCGTAAGCGTAGCACACTTACAGCGAATTTTATCGAAAACCGGAACTTAATTGGAGCAGCGTTTCGAAACCGAAAAACTCCTTTTTCTCGGGACTCCGGGAGCCTCGGGGCTTCCCTAGGGTGCTAAGGGGCTTAACTAGGGTTTAGGGGTGGTTTGGGGTTGTAGAGAGAGAAAGTAGTGAGAGAAAGAGTTGATTTTTGGTGTGAAAAACCGGCTGCCCTCGCACCCCTTTTATAGGTGCGAGGCTTCGCACTACGCGGGGCGTTCAGAAGGTTACGCGGGGCGTAACTTCGGATAAGGGTGCCAGATGGCGAGACCTCGGTGGTGCGTCGTGGCTTCTTCTGGACCGAGAATGGCTAAGCGAACGCGGCGCGTACGAGACCGAACGCTGGGCGTAGCGAGGGGCGACGCGTCACTCATCCGAGGCGACTTCAGCGATCATCATCGGACGGCTGGGAAAGCGCCACGTCAGCGACTTCGTATTAGATCTCGCAAAATCGAGTACAATCTTTAAAAATTCGTAACTTTTGCGTACGATCTCCGTTTTCGACGTTCTTTATATCCACGCGAAGGTGGGAACGTACTCTACAACTTTCGTTTAGACTTCGTCGGCTAATTTTGGCTCGATTTTAAATTTTATATTATTAACGGGCCGGGACACGATTTGGTCCGTTAAATCCTCATAACTTCTTCATCCGACATCCGTTTTCGCCCATCTTTTTCTCGTTACGCTACTCTCAACGAGATCTTTGATTCTCGTTTAGGTCGTGTCGGCTAAAAACCGCTCGATCAAATATTCGAATTTCGGGCTGTACACTGCTAGTCCGAAACTTCGAAAAATCATAACTTCTTCATACGAAGTCAGATTTGGGCGTTCTTTTTATCGATGTTCTTAGTTTAACATATTCTACGACTTCCGTTTAGATCGCTAAGGCTAAATCTCGCTCTATCGTAAATTCATTATTTACGCTTTCCGGTATCGTGCCGGTTTTTCCGTAAAACTTCGACGGGCCATAACTTCTTCGTTATAACTCGGATTTCGGCGTTCTTTATATGTACGAAAACCTTGTGACATACTCTACAACTTGGTTAAGATTATTTATTCTAAATAATCTTTTGTCGAAAAGTCATTTTCGACTCTTATTGCCTCTAATTTGATTAGCCCGGATTTGCGGGCGTTACACATATCAAGTGTGTAAATGGATTTAAAACAACAATGTGGACCAAACAAGGAGTTTACGGCCCAACCTAAGGGAGTTTACGGCCGTAAACTCCCAAGGTCATATTCTTGGGTGTTTGATGCTTCTAGCTTGTTCATAGAATTATTCCAAGCACTTTTCCTCAAAGGCATGAGTGGGTTTGAGGCCTCTAAGGGTATGTTATGGGAGTTTACAGCCTAGGAACTCTCCCAAGGGAGTTTACGGCCGTAAACTCTCAATCTTTGAGTTTAGTGAAGTTTTAAGCCCCTATTGCCTTCCTAGAATTTTCTTATGAAGTTTGATGCTATTTTGGGTGATTAAAACCAACATTTGAGGGGGTTTTGGGGAGTTTACAGCCTAGATAATTCTTGGGCCGTAAACTCCAAGAAATCCCTCATTTTCCTTGTGTTTAAGCCCTTAATTCCTTTCTAGCATTTTATAGAAATAGCCTATGGTCATTTGGGGGGCAAAAACTACAATTTTGGGCATGAATTAGGGTGTTTACGGCCTTGACCATGTCTAGGCCGTAAACTCCTTTCATTAAATCATTTTGGAGTGTTTCAAGGGTCTAAACTCAAGAGGATAAGTCCCTAAATTATGTAATAAGCCCTAGGATGAGTTTGGGAGTGTTTTGGGGCACTTTTGACATGATTTTGAGGAGTTTACGGCCTATGCTTGTGCTTAGGCCATAAACTCTTGTTTGAGTCCTAAAATCATGCATTTTAATGTTTAAACACCCCTAGGCTATATCCCCTAATTATTTCCAAGCTTATGGACAAGTTTAAAGGCATGGTTGGCACCATTTTAGGGGTTTACGGCCCTAGAATGTTCCTGGGCCGTAAACTCCTTATACCATGTCTTCTTGGATGATTTTTGGGCTATAAACATGATTCAATACGTTTAGAATACGCTAGGGTAAGCGGACTTACAATTTGGAAGCGTTTGGTTACGAATTCGGGGCGAAAACGGGTCTAGAGAGAGAGTTTAGAGAGAGAGTGTAAAAAGTCTCCAATGGACTCCACTCACCCATATATAGGTTTCACAGTCGGAGCTCAGTGGAAATTTACCCGTTACTGCCGTTAAACGGGGCTTTTGGTCGCACCCGATTTAGTGGTCGTAATAATAAAACTTGACAATTTCCAATTGAATGAAAATGTGTGTCCTGTGTTTTTATTTCCTTTCATCACGACTTAACGGCATGTTAAAGGTAGTCAAATGGAAATGTTTATTAAACTGACGCCCTTTAATTAACGGAACTTTTATACAGTGGAATATTCCGTTAACGGTAACGGGGAAATGTAACGGGACAACTTGGATTGTCACACATGGTCCTTTTGGGTTGCCTTCACCAAAGCAACTTGATAGGATGAATTATGGAGAGAAAGGATTAAATATGATTTATTAATTTATTATAAGAATAATATATTAAAGGAGAAATCATATTGTTTAATTAATATTAGTCAAGAATTAATAAGAATTAAGTTTGTGACTAAAAGAGATTAATTAAACTTAAGGGACTGGAATTGTAATTATAAGATAATTGCAATTGGGCTATGGATTGCCTTATATTATAGGTTCGACGAATTCTATGGGGAAACCCATTAGAAATCGTCCAAGGCTTTTAAGGAAAGGAGTCCATGGGTTGCTTAGGGCTTAAGCATCCAAATTAGGGTTTCCTTGTTAGATAACCCTAATAGCCTCACTATATATAGAACCCTTATGCCCCACAACGTGGTGAACTTGTTCTCTAGGGTTTCCACATGTTTTTGGTAGCCTCCTTCTCTCCTCCTCTTCATCCTCTTGCTCTTGGTGTTTGTGAACCATTAGAGGAGTGACATTTGTGACTCTAAGCTTTCTAAAGTCAATACAAGAAGGATTTGAGATTGTTATTGCTACATAAAAATCAAGGTATGATCTAAACCCTAATTATATGTTGTATTGATTATCATATGCTAGATCTAGGGTTTATAGTCTTGGATAAATTTCATGTACAATAGAGAAACCTAGATCCAAGCATTAGGGTTTGTATGAGCACATAGGATGTTCTTATGACCAAAACCCATCAGTGATATCAGAGCCTAGATTGGTTTCTATTGTATTGATGCCTTGTTAATTTGTTCATGCTTGAAAAATCCGATTTTTGTAAGCCTGCCTTACTGACTCGGCGAGTCACTACCTGGACTCGGCGAGTCAACCCTACTCGGCGAGTTCCAAAGTGTGACTCGGCGAGTTCGAGCGTCAGAAAGAGGGGATTTCGGGATTTCTTGCTGTTTTTCTCATGGATACTTGCCTTATATGTTTTAGATCAATATAAATCCGATTTTATGATATATATGAGTATATTGTTGATCTAATTGAAGATATTTTGCAATTAATAAAATATTTATTTCCTTATGTGATAATTGATTAATTATTTTGATTAAATTGGTAAATTGTTTTGCAAGAAATTATTAAAGAAATCAAATATGGATAATTATGTGATTAAATGTTAATTTAGATTATTTGTTATTTGATCCCCTAGTGTTTTGAAAGGTTTCAAAACTTTCCCTCAAGTTTTGCAATTTAAATTTTGATTAAAAGTTTAATTTTGATGTATATTTAAATTCTAAACCTAAATGTTTTGAAATGTTTCAAAACTTGCCCTCAAGTTTTGGAATTTAAAAGTTGATTAAAAGATTTAATTTAGGAATGTTAAATTCTAAAACCCTAGTATTGTTTTGAAAAGTTCAAATCACACCCTTATGGTTTTATTAATTAATTAAGGTGTATAATTAAAAGAGGTTTAATAAATCCATAAAAGTTTTGGTTTACAATTTAATTAAATTAAAAGTATAATTGTTAAATTTGACCTCCTAGTATTTTAAAAGTGTAAAATACACCCTATACTATATATAACATTAAAAGTCTAACATTATATATGTATAAGTAAAAGTCAGTCTTACCGTTAGTAGGCCTCATTCATGAAGCTGGTCTATAAGGGGTGTTTAAGGAAATTGCCTATAAAATGGCGGTTGAATGGGTATCCACTCTTACCCACCGCACTCTTGACTAGTGGAGGGTCGTTAGCCGAACGGATAGGATAGGACAAAACCTTCCATTATAAGTATAATGAAGTACAAAAGTAACTAAACGTTTTACAAATTCCCAATCTTAGTTACTTAGGCAAAAGTGAATTGATGCAATTCCATGAAATTACACTTTGTGCCCTTGCGAAGACGTTAGTGGAGCGTGTGTGGTTAACCGGCACACTAAATGGTTCTAAGCAAAGGTAGCAAAGGGTGAGTCAATGTTTGTCACAGTTCGGTGGAGCGTGTGTGGTTTACCGGCACATCGAATAGGTGACTGTAACATGTGAGGGCATCATGTAAGTTTGCATGGTTATTCACACCCGCTTTGTGATCCTCGGCATCCCAGTCACATACTAGAGGGGCATATCGAGATTTAAACATGCCATTGAAAAGTTAAATGAATCTCAAAGGATCTAGGAGTTTTCATAGATTTAAAACTTAATTTTCTTTTTCGTTTTTAATGATGGAAATTAGTGAATCGTCATTCACTTACCTTCAAATATTCTGCAACTAGATTACGGCATCCCTTTTCTAGGTTGTAGCGTATTGTGTTGGGTCCTAGCCTTAGTATCTCATTTGGGTGATTTACTAAAGACTCAATCAATCAACTAACTTGAATTCGTTTTCTCCCATTTTCTAGATGTCAAAGTATGACAACTATGGTCTTCCCAAATCCCGTGGAACAAGCTTTCCACATGAAGATGATATTCCACGATTCAATTGAGGAGCAAGAGATCATGCTTCACTTCCTCCACCTCCTCCAATTATTCTCCCTAACCCACAAGTTCGAAGGCTTGAAAAGTTCAAACTCACTCAAGCCCTTTTGGCAAGTAAACATAAAGAAGGAAAGTCAGTGTGTGCACACGTCCTAGGGATGAAGTCACACATTGATAGGTTAAGAATGTTGGGATTCGTTGTCTGTGAGGAGATGTCTATTGATTGGGTTCTTCAGTCACTTCCTAACTCATATAGTGAGTCCGTAAGAGAGTACTATATGATGAACTGCGACGTGGCCCTTATAGAACTCACCTATATGCTTATTGCTGCTGAATCAGCAATGGTTTGGCGCAATAGAAAAGCAAAGTTGATTGGTGAATCTACCTTCAAGACCTCTATGGATATAGACAATGGCAACGAAAGACATGCTATGATCGAAAAGTCTAATCATAAGAAAAAGGCAATGTCTGAAGTAGTTCCATGTCCTGTTCCAAAAGAGTCAATTTGCTTTTATTGCCAAGAGAATGGGCATTGGAGACGAAGCTGCCCTATTTACCTAAGAGATCTAAGAGATGGGAGAGGCAAAACGTATGGCTCTGCTTTAGGTAAAATCCATTGACTAACTCTTTTAAGCTCCTATTCTAGATTCTCAATACATAATGTGATAAGATTACAATTGATGTTTTATAGGATCGAAGAAAAAGAGAGGAAGCTTAAGGGAAGAAGTGAGCAGAATCTAACCGTGAAGAAATGGATTTAGATCGCGTTACTTGAAGATTAGATTCTTGAGCTACTACTTAGAGTTAGAATTAAATTGCTAAGAAAGATGTATTAGCATAGCTTTTCAATGAATTGCATTGTAAGGACAAAATTTTTCCGCAACAAAATAAATTTTGATTTTATATTATTTATTTATCCTTGCAATGGCGTGTATGAAAAATTGATGTTAAAATGTTTCTAATATTAGCAATAATGGATTTGATTCTTAATTATGTTGTTTGTGGAAATGTCGAGAATTTACCAAATAGGGAGAGTTTCTCATCGCCCAAGTTTCAATTGGACAGAAACTTGGAATCATGCAACGTGGTTGCACGATGAATGTGAAATTTCATATTTGGAAATTAGACTAATTCGTTGACAAAGTGTCAAGTGAAAGGACTAGGAAATCAAGTACACAAAGTTGTGTGTTGATCAAGTCCACCATAAGAGTAACAAGATATTCGTCATGATTTACTAAAGGTTTAGTAAATATGATTACACTTATAAGATTAATTGTAATTCTGAATTGATTGAAAAAGTTTAAATCAATAGCAGAACGAATAAGAAGAATCAAGTAGGCAGAAAGATAAAAGTTTCTCCATTCTAAGAAGAAGGGAGAGTACCTTTTATGCTTTATGATAGGTCTTAATGATTAAGAACCATATCTCAATTGATCCTCTAAGTGAGTCTTGGTACAATTGTATGTCTAAGAAGAGGAATCAAAAATTGAAGAAATGGTTAAATCAAGAAGTAAATCATACTTCGTTCCAAAACAAGTCTTAGAGTTAAGATTGTGACATTGAGTGATAAGTATTAAGAAGGTTTATAACATTCATCAAATGTGGAAAGTTGTGATGTCTTGGATAAGACAAAGACCAACTAGGATCAATTTATGAAGTGTTTTGATAAAAAACTACACTAACTCTTGAATATTTGTTTGTTAAGAAATGTTGATTGACAAGAGAATCTTATATGTCAAGGAGTCAGTGGGAGTCTTAATGGTCTTGAAAGGTTTCAAGAACAAATCAAAATAGACCTTATCGATCATCACTAGCACACGAGTTGAGGTTTACAACCTATCGTGTTGACACTATTTTGTTTCTATGCCATTCCAATTGAGTTAATTATGCATGTGAGGTCTATGAGTTCTCATTTGAATGCATAAAAGGCAAGGACCTTGATCAATGAAAAGTACATTGATAGGAAAAGGTGAGCTGCTTAACTACTTGGAAGACATGGTGGGCAGCTATGCTACCATAAGGCAAGAAATCAAGATTAAGAAAGTTCGGTCCATATGAATTTGAATTTGTCGTAAACTTTGGTTTTGACAAATTCACATGGATAGGAACACATACACCATTAAAATCTAAGTGTCATAAGATTCCCTCCTTCATGAAAATGACTGTGAGGAAATGCTTTCACTAAGAGAGATTTTAAGAAGATAGTGATTGTGAAACTGAATTCTCGAATTCGATTATGGTTACGGTATCCCTTTCCATGATTCAAATTGTGAGATTTGGCAATTAGTCTGAATTGTTTAGACACACATATGAGCTATCTAAGGGAAAGGTGTATAAGCTTAGATAAAGGGTTATCAAAGCATTAGGTATTAGAAACATGAACTTAAGAAATTCAATAAGTATTGTTTTTCTGGAAGTTAAGCTAGTTTCTGAATACATGTCAAAAGCTAGTGGGAGCATAAGTGTTATGTTTATAATAATCATCATGATAGTGGGAGCATAAATGTTATGATTGTATGATTATTAAGGCTAGTATTGCAAGTTAGCAATATTAATTATAGAAAACAAGAGTTATACTTTGCAAAGTTGTAAGGGTTAAAAAGTTGTTTTGCTATAATTAAGGGAGAGAATATTATGCTTCATTTCAAATTTAAAGGTTTAGGTTGAGAAATGTTAATAAATTTAGTCAAGGAAACATAGTATGTTCTCAAATTTCGATTATGATTACGGCATTCCTCTTCATAGTTCGAATTTTGAGAACGTAGCACATAAAATATTATGGCAGAAGATTGATAAAGTATGGAATCTTCATGTAAGACATTATGCATTGTGTCCCATACGCTTCGGGTATAGGATTGATTGCAAATGCTATAATATTTGACCATTCTAAAATTTTCCAAATGCCTAGCGCATTTAGAGGGAAAAAGGACGAGAATCGGTTTTGACTAAGATAATTAAACAATTATCAAGGGACAATCCAAAGTTCGCCTAGGATTGGTCGCTTGTGAGTAGTTGGAAGTATAATATTGCATGGACCATATCGACATTATTATGAATAGAAAAGATTCTATTAAGAATAAGTTGTCAGATGGAAAATATGGAAACGTGTCCATATTGGGAATTGAATATTGAAAATCTATGTTTAGATTAGAAACTTTTATGCAAAAGGATGTTCCAAGGAATGTACTTTGAGTGAGAGACATCATATCTAAGGAATTGTATTGTAACAATTTCCGACAGAGGACTTTGTAATTTCATTGGCAATAGTCATTGTGACTTTTGTGCTATGACATTGCGAAAGGATCATTGCATAAAATGTTAGAATCTGGCATATTCTATAAATGGCAAGAATTTGATATTCTTTCATTAATGAAAAAGGATTTGGAGTTGTGAAATGAGTACGATTGGAAATGTGTTCATTTGATCTATTTCACAAAGTAAGAACCATAGGTAAACATTGTGTGCATGCTAAGAGCATGGGACAAGTGTAATAATTCAAGCAAGAAGTTGATTACCCGAAACAACAAATAATGAGTAATCGATATGGTGATAAATAAAAAAGTGTTTTATTTATACTCAAAGGTTTGAGGCCATATGGGATTAGCATTATCCTTGTGTTTCACTTTGCATGTTTTGATTTCCTGAATAATTTAATTGGTTTAGAACAGTCAAATTATTCGAACGGGCCACAATCGTTCATATGTTGGAAGTAGGTATGAATAAAGATTGTCATGAATTGTGTGTGGATTGTCTAAAGAGTATTAGAATGAAGCAAATGTTTGCTGCAACGTTCATGAGTGCTTATGAATGTGATTTGAGCATTGGATTAAACCCACGCTCACTTGGATCACTCCATGAATTGTATCACGAGTGATTGGTGAGACGATAACATCTTATATTCTTGAAACCGAGATGTGTGAGTTGTATCTTGCAAATCGGTTGCACATTGATAATATGTAAACACACCAGTAACTTGGTGTTATAAAACATATTGTTGTGTGTGATTTTGTGAGTAAGTGCAAGCGAGCATTGAATCAAAGTTTATCCGTTCCTTTTATCCGAAGTAGGATAAAAGCGATATCTTTGGGCCCCTCGATGGTTTAGTGATGACAAACGTAAATGTTCGGTCGGGCTAGGGCTAATTTGATTTGTTCAATTACTCAGTCGTCATAAATCGGAAGTCGAGAAATAGTACAGAGAGAATGATTAGAAATCATGTCTCATACGATATCTAGAATGGAGGAATATATGATCCCTTGTCTAAAGGACACGCGAATCTGATAGGATCAGAGTTGACAGCGGCTTTGGAAAGCTACAATTGCAGATCAGGATTTGAAGTCATACGCAAAATAGTTATTAGACTTATCCAAGTGGGAGACTGTTGGATTAGTGTCTAAGTCCATAACTATTTTGGTATGTACTTGACCCGATGGTGCATGGTCTTTTTGGGTTGCCTTCACCAAAGCAACTTGATAGGATGAATTATAGAGAGAAAGGAATAAATATGATTTATTAATATATTATAAGAATAATATATTAAAGGAGAAATCATATTGTTTAATTAATATTAGTAAAGAATTAATAAGAATTAAGTTTGTGACTAAAAGAGATTAATTAAACTTAAGGGACTGGAATTGTAATTATAAGATAATTGCAATTGGGCTATGGATTGCCTTATATTATAAGGTTGGACGAATTCTATGTGGAAACCCATTAGAAATCGTCCAAGGCATTTAAGGAAAGGAGTCCATGGGTTGCTTAGGGCTTAAGCATCCAAATTAGGGTTTCCTTGTTAGATAACCCTAATAGCCTCACTATATATAGAACCCTTATGCCCCAAAATGTGGTGAACTTGTTCTCTAAGGTTTCCACACGTTTTTGGTAGCCTCCTTCTCTCCTCCTCTTTATCCTCTTGCTCTTGGTGTTTGTGAACCATTAGAGGAGTGACATTTGTGACTCTAAGCTTTCTAAAGTCAATAAAAGAAGGATTTGAGATTGTTATTGCTACATAACAATCAAGGTATGATCTAAAACCTAATTATATGTTGTATTGATTATCATATGCTAGATCTAGGGTTTATAGTCTTGGATAAATTGCATGTACAATAGAGAAACCTAGATCCAAGCATTAGGGTTTGTATGAGCACATAGGATGTTCTTATGACCAAAACCCATCACTTAGGCCTTGGGGCTCTTCTTGACTAAATAATATTTTTTATATATAATCTGAAATTAATTAATTAATTAATTATTACTAAACAAATTCTATTAAATAAAGGATTAACTGCAGTCAGTTTTGAGCAGTTAATTTCGGTTGGTGGTTTACAACCACTATTGCAAGCCTATAAATGGAGGAATTCGGACAGAATTTGAAGGCTAATGAACCACATACACTTTCTCTAAAAAATCGTCCTTAGTATTAAAAGGGATCATGGTGAATTTTGACAGATTCAAGATCTGTTCTTGAATTGGTTGTTGTATCCTCAAGACAGATCATCATACAAGTATGTTTTCTGTGATTCTATTATTTTATATATATTTGGATTTCGTTTGTTTTATTTATATTGGTTATGTAGATTGTATACTTCTATCATAACATATCAACATGCTAAAAATGGTATATGGAGGTGGAAATTAAAAAAAGATGAAAATAAGTTGGAATTTGGAGTTTTTATGCATGATTCGGGAACCAAAAATGATGCTTTGGCTAAGATTATTTTCTAAGAAAGCAATGAATATAGTTTTTATAACATACTATGTGAGGTGTTTGAAGCTTACTCCTTGATAATGAGGCATGATGATACTAATGGTGTGAGTCAAGTTGTTCTTTGATGTTGCCTTTTGGTGATTTGATGATTTGGAAGCTATATCCTAAAAAACAAAGTGGTAGAATTTAGTGGATCGAACCAATCCATGCATCATTATTGAAACACATGGCTTAAATATGTGCAAAGAAAAAACTTGTTTGATGATGAAATCATTTTTAGACTAATATTGATTCAATTATGTTTATTTCTTTTCGAAGAAAGTCACATAGTCACCTTCTTTATGTCATCCTAAACTTTTAGTGTAGGATGTTGACGTAAGTTAATGTAAGGAATGGATTTTACATGTGTTAATGGGTAGACCAAGGCCCGTGTAATATGTATAATGGGGATAAAATGTGAAAAATGATATCATGTATGCAATATGTGTTGCATTATGGTGAAAATTATATTAAGGAAAATTGTAATATGTATAAGAAGTAAATTGGTGCAAAAAGGACATCACTTTGATATGAATACAAAGAAATAGCAAAATAAGTTGTTATCAGTGGCGGAACCATAAACTTTTGCAAGGGGTAGTACAAAAAAATCTCGATAAAAGATAGTAGATAATTTTTTTAATTACGGTTTCATTAGAAATAACAAACTAGCGTAAAAGTATTACATAATTACATTTTTTAAAGTTGTCCTCTACGATTACCGATTTTCTGAAAGCACTTTATCACTCGTTCAATCTTAACATTCATAAGTGCTTCTTTTTCTACACTACAAATTAAAGCATCATTCAAAAAATCATCACCCATTTTGTTACGTAAGTCTGTCTTCAAAAGCTTTATTGCAGAAAAACATCTTTCAATGGTTGCGGTTGCGACGGGCAAAACCAAAGTCAACTTTAATAACCGATAAACCAAAGGAAAAGAAAGATGTTTCCCGGTTTCCACCATCAAACGAGAAAGATTCGCAATTCCTTCAAATTAGAAAATCTATCATCATCAATCAAAGAGTGATAATAGGTTTCAAGATGACCATCAAGATACACCCTTTCCGAATCATTAAAATCAGTTTTGTACAACTCACATAACTTCACCAACTTTGATTTGTCAAACATAGAAATATCATTACAAGGACTCAAAGACGCCATGTATTCAAGCAAATTGGTGCTCACTTCACTATAACGGTCCCCAAATTCTTGAATTTGCATATCCAATACCGTGTTGAAAATATCAACTTCAAAGTGATGTTGATTAGTAACCTTGATTCTATAGTTTCTTGGAGTAACATAAAATTAGGACATTTCCACATTTTTAATTTTATGTTTATGACAAAAAGAAAATACCTTCTCCAACATTGAAGGAAACCCATTATTTCTAAAAGCTTTGAACGTTTTCATCGTCACTTTTACCAAAGAAGCCGCTTCCAAAATATTTTGATCCTTTCCCTGAAGATGTTTTGACAAGGTATTCGTGAGACCAAAAATCTCCAACATCAAGTGTAAATAAAACACAAAATCAAGAGTCTTGAAATACGACAAAATACCATACGCTTGATTTCAGTTATTTAAACTACACCCCTCATCTTCAACATATTTAAGAACCTTGATAACCTTCTAAAACAAATTCTTCAAACTTATTATGGTTTATAATGTGAGCTCCATCTTGTCTCCCAAGCTCGAACAAGAGAAGTCTCCTGATTTAATCCTCTTCCGGTCTCAATTTCACCATTACCAATTTCTTTTTGAACCCTTTCCTCGTAACTATCACGTATTATATCTTTTTCTTTTACAAGAAGCACACACCACATTAACCACCAAAGCTAATTACTCAAAGAAATCATCATCACCATCGTGGTTTTTTGCTACAGCCACAACCACTAATTGAGTGGTGTGCAAAACAGTGTATATAATATGCCGAAGGATTATCTTTCAATATCAATGTTTTCAAACCATTAAATGCACCCCGCATATTACTTGCTCCATCGTATCCTTGCCCTCTTACCAAAATCATATATATATATATATATATATATATATAATAAAATAGATAACGATTCAAATACATAAAAAAATTTCATAATTTCTTACCTGAGATATACTTAAATTATTGTTGATAAATACCGAATCAATGGCTTCTTTTAGTGTTGAAGAAGTTGTATCCTTCACCTGAACAATTCCAATAAATCTTTCTTTCACTAATCCAAGGCTATTAACATATCGCAAAACCATAGCCAATTGTTCGTTTTTGGATACATCACTAGACTTGTCTACTAATAGAGTAAACACATCATTACCAATTTATTCACAAATGGACTTTATTATCTCTTTTGAAAAGCATTGAATAATCTCTTTTTGAATCTTTGGAGACGTCAACCTCTCATTTTTTTGGAGCATTTTCTAAAGTAACATTATAAATGCTTTCATTATGGTCCCGAAGGAATGATAATTCTTCAATGAAAAGGCCTTTAGAAATTGACCCATCCGACTCGTCATGACCAAGAAATGGTAACACATTCTTCAATAAAAGTCTACATGTATCAATTGTAGCACGTAATCAAATTTGATAGTTACTAGCTTCAACTTCAGTTTGCGTATGAAAAGCTTCACTAACAAGTTGGTTTTTCTTTACTAGATTTTCACATTTTTGTTTTGCTTTGTTGTGATAACTGTCAAATTTACCTTCATGATTTTTCAATGATATCTTTTTACTCATGTGTCAAAGCCTCCTTTCACAAATACATTTATCCCCTCTTGTTGCCCCACAATATCTCCAAACAAGTAACAACATAAACAATAAGCTTTGTTCTCTTTTGTGCTATACTCTAACCAATTAAATTCATCAAGCCATTCATTTACAAAATGTTTGTTCTTACCACCAATTTTTTATTGATGGAAAATCATGGCCTTTTGGTTGAGAAGGTCCTTTAATCCAATATGATCTCTTTATTTCATCCCTTTGATTTGGATGATATGATGTAATTCTTGGTCTATCCGTTGGGTCCGAAGGAGGATTATTAATATCAAAACAATGTGGAATGTATTGTGGTTGTGGTTGTGGTTGAGGTTGAGGATGAGGACTTTTTACTCTACCAATTTCATCACTACTACCAACATCTAATGTCCTTTTAAAAAATTTCCAATTAAACCTTACAAATACAATTAAAGATTTAAAATTCACAATTAAAGATTTAAACATAATACAAGTGAGCAACTAGTTGGCTAATTAGGTTTTTAATTTGAACAAATAAATTAAACTAAATCATTAAACATTAAATCATAAAACATTAAAGATGGAAAATTAAATATTACTTGTTTCATATTCCGTAAGTGAGCCAATAGCGAAATGGGTGAATAAGCTTTGCAAAGGAAAGTTATGGTGAAGCGGGAAGCAGTGGCAGGTAAAACGACGATCATATGAATCAAAAAAATATATCAATTTCTTTTTTCCCCTAGATCCTTTCGTAATTTAGGTGTTCACAAAAAGAAAAAACACATATGTTTAAATGGGCTAAGTCATTTAAATTAATGGACTAACTAATTGGGCTTCTATTTTATAATAGAAAATGTAATCTGACTTTGAGTGGTTCAAAAAGCATATCATAATTGAGGTTGGTAATTATATATATATATATATATATATATATATATATATATATATATATTTCTGTGGAGGAATTGAGGGGTAGCACGTGCTACCCCTGCTAACTAATTATTTCCGCCCTTAGTTGTTATGGTTGCCAAAAGGGACAAAGTAAGTTATTGTAGTGTGCAAAGCAAAATAAAGTTGAATTAAACCTATAAATGGATCATAGTGTATGAATTAAACCAAAGAACGTCATTTGTGCATGTTTCAGTTCATATAAAAGTACTTGGAACACAAAACCAGAGCATATATTTACTTGTATTTGGTTTCTATAGTAAGATTCTTGAGTGTTGATAATGAAAGTCTCACTTTAGTGTATGAAATCAAGGGTTTGTTGACCCTAATGGAAATTCAAGATAAAAAATAATGAATTGGAAAAAATATTAAACTTATATGGAGTTAAAATGAGGAAGTTGTTACAATTCAATAATGGTATCTCACTTATTTGTTATGAGAAGAGGGTGTACCACTCTATGTTTATGGAATTATAAGTTGAGATTTAAGTGTGTTAGGAATAAAAATCTAAAGAAAAGTTATATTTGACTTAAATATGAATATGTGGATATAAAGATAACTGAAATCAAAGTCCGTGTGAAGGAGTTATAGGCATTTGAAACAAGAGGAAAAAAGGATGAAGAACGTGTCCCTCAAGACACAGTCGTGTCTGAGTGTCAATTACATTTGAACCTTTTAAACAAAATATAATGCTAGTTGAGACATTTTTAAGTGTAACAAGGGTTGTGTCACCATCGAGCACGACCTTGTCCCAAATTCAAACCCCATGAAATAGTTGTTAAATAGCTCTATGTAGGTATAATGCTCCTCATTTCACCCCTTCACTCATTTGAGAGCTCTATGGATGATTTTGACTGCCCCAAACAAGATATTGAGGCCAACTTCAAAGGAGTGTTAAGGAGAAACATGAGTCAAACACTGCAACTTAAATTAAGGTATCATCTTCTTCCTCTTATAAAGCTTGCGTGGACTTCCATGATGGAATTTGAAAGAGATGTTATAAATGTTGGTTTTATATGCTTAATAATGATCATAAAATGATAATGCTAATAATTTATGATCGTTAAGGGTCACTCCAAAATGTTCATTTTCGTTTATAAATTTGATTCTTAGTAAAATGATATAACTCTTGTGATTATTATTTTATGAAACTAATAATAATAATAATAATAATAATAATAATTATTATTATTATTATTATTATTATTATTATTATTATTATTATTATTATTATTATAATAGTCATAATAATAATAATAATAATAATAATAATAATAATATTATTATTATTATTATTATTATTATTATTATTATTAAAATTGAAATATCCTAGATTATACATATTTTGAGGGACATTTCATATAATTTTATAGACATTTTTACGACTAAAATATGGAAAAAGATGTTTGATTGCTTTATATTTATATTTTACAACTGAAAATTGCATTTTGGTAAAATAGTAGTTGAAAATGACAATTTTAGACATAATTTCGTGAAGTATTAAGCATGAAAGATAGTTGGAGTTAATTA
This sequence comes from Lactuca serriola, assembly GCF_051521515.1. Taxonomy (NCBI): domain Eukaryota; kingdom Viridiplantae; phylum Streptophyta; class Magnoliopsida; order Asterales; family Asteraceae; genus Lactuca; species Lactuca serriola. The sequence continues at coordinate 287,477,435 of NC_136411.1, forward strand.
TGGAAAAGATTATTAAGATTATGCAAATAATTTTCGGATTTTTTTTCACACCGTAATTAAGGATATTAGTGAGATTTAAGTTGGTTCTGAAAAACTATATATAGACCCTTAAATCTGTATAGAGCAAGAATATATCATAAAATAATAAGAATATAGAATATCAAAACCGAAAGATGCCGTTTTGAGGGTCTAAAAGCTATATCAGTCGGCATGCTGATATAGATGTTGAAATCTGAAGATCACGAGAAGAAATCATTATTTTATCAACTTGTTTACTGGTTTATTGTAAGTCCCCAAAATTGCTTGTGTATCAATCAGATCCAATTGATGGTGCGGAATCCTAATCAATTGGATGATGTCAAATCAATATAGAAGAGAAGAAGAAGAAGAATTAAGATGAATCTAAGATATATTGAATTAAATTGAGTGATGCTCCATATACATAGATTCTCTCTCACACACACACTCTTCTCTATAACTTTCTATCTCTTCTCTTCTAGCCTCACACTCCCACATGCACTCCTCTATTTATATGAGACATAGGGTGCTGCTGGTGGCCTATTTTTGACCATATTTTTGACCCAACAATCTCCCCCTTGGTTTATAGCTTTCTTTTCTATTTGACCCAACAAACCCCCCCTACAAAGTAGCTGGCTTTTCTTATTAATCTTCGTTGGCAGCTTCGCTTCAACATTAATCTTCAAATTTCTTCGCAACATCAAGATGAACATATGAATCTTCAATAAATGACTTCATCTTGAGTAGTTGGGATTTCTGCAGAATTTGACATTGAATGTATGTTGGGTGAGGAGGCTTCTTGAAAAGATTCTTGAAAGATAGCTCTTTTAGCCTGAGAATCTTCAGGGAGAACATCAAAGAGAAATAATCTTCTGGATCACTTCAGCAGGTACAAGATAGCAGCAGACTGATTGAGGAGGCTTCAATGCAATCCGTCGCATAATCTTCAAGAACAGCTTCACCTTGCTTCTGAGGTTGAAAGATTGAATGATGGAAGAACAGTCTTCATTTCTTGCTCCTTCGAATGAGAATTCTTCGATGCTCATGGATGAAGCCTTGGCTGAGAAGATCTTCAATACAGTCTCCACGAGTCTCATCTACGTCTGAAATCACGTAATTCACCGATTCAATTCGCATCCAAAAGGTCTGAGAACATCACGCAAAATCTCAGAACAGATCCGAAAATTCTTCACATCGTTAAGCACACACCCCGTTTGTGATCTCTTCCTTTATTCCTTTCCCGCCAAGGGCACATACTCTCAAATAATGTTCTGAGTACTGTACAGTTGAGAGCTGTCTCCTATCATGTGCCTGGAACAACTACTACCAACAAACCGAAGTCTGATGATATGTCTCCATAGCTGCTCCGACACAGAGCGGGATTAGTTGGTCTTTGGAACCCAGTCCATTTTGAAACTGGGTCGACCTTTGTCATTGACACACGATACTTTCTCCCATGACATGTCCAGTTTATCACAAACAGAAGACATAGAAATATTAGAATCGTTAGTTGATTTGGGAGATTGAGCCTTTGGAACCCATTTGTAGTTGGGTTTAACCCATTTCTTTTTCGATCTGATGGGTGGCTCAGCACTTGATTTTGAACTTGATGTCGACCGTTGAGATGACGTTGATTTTGGCTTCAAGAGAGCATCTCTTGGATTTGGCTTCTTGGCCGAAATTCCCTTCTTGACCTTGGGATTTAGATTCTTGGACTTGTGGGTTGAACTCTTGCCCTTGTAGGATTGATTTTTGGCCTTCGTGGCATTCCAGTCGCTATTGTCTGAATGTGGCCTCGAAGGGTTTCTTTTGGGGTATCTCCCTCTTGGTGTTTTCTGCCATCCATGTGCGTAGTAGGGAACGTATGCTCGATAAGGACAATTTCTGGCAATGTGTCCAGGTGTTCCACAGTGAAAACATGTCTTTTTCTTCACTGTGGAGTTGTTTCTTCCTGGCCCTGGTGGCGTGTCCTTGCCTTGTTTCTGGTTGTTCCTACAAGCACAATTGCAACAAGTCGACCGTTTCACTTGATTTGGTGGCCTATACTTCTCAACAGCTGATTGATCAGAAGCAACTGAGTTCGAAGCAATAGATTCAGAGTTCAAGGAATCATTGGTTTGTTCAATAGTTTTCTCCTTGTTCTCATCATCTACTACTTTACCTGCACAAGGAGTAGAATCATTAATATCTTCAACTTGAATACCTCCTGACACAAATCCAGCTGGTTTGCCATATCGAAGATGTGCCTCCCTGTCAATTTCGTCATGTGTCATAGGGATGGATGTGTAGTTATGATTGAAAGGTGGAGGAACACTATCATACCCTAGACCCTTGTTTTGATTTTCTTTGAATTTTAATTGGGTTTCATATAAGGACTCGACTATCTTACTTGATGCAGTGTAATTTTTTAAACTAACATCTGTTTTTCCACACTTTATTTTCAAAGCGTCAAGTTCTTCAGTTACAGCAGCAAGTTTGCGTTTAATGTGATCGTAATTTTCACACTTGTTGTTGTACTCTTCCTGAAGCTTTCTAAAGTCTTTGGTTTTTGCTTCTAGTTGTGCTTTTAACGGTTTCTGAACTTTCCTTAGAGTATAGCCTTCGTATTTGAGGTCCTCATTTTCTCTTTTTAATAAATCGATTTGATCTCGGAGAAATTTAATAGTAGTTTCACAAGATGGAGTACATGAAACTTTATTTACCGGAATTGACGTGAAACTCATTTTCCTTTTTTTTAATGGATAGCAAATAAATTCCAACAGTACACACTTCCAACCGCACACACCTCCAATAGCAAACACCTTCAGCAGCAAACACTTCAACATCAAACACTTTCAACAGCAAACACTTCAACAGCAAACACTTTCAACAGCAAACACTTCAACAGCAAACACTTTCAACAACAAACACTTTCAATAGCAAACACTTCAACAGCAAACACTTTCAACAACAAACACTTTCAACAGCAAACACTTCAACAGATTCGCGAAAAAACGACGTTTTTCACCCTTTTTTGCTCTAAAACTCGATCAAAAACTCGTTTTTATGAAAAATACAAAGAAGTAACCCCCCTTATTTTTGCGAGATCTATCCAAAAATGCTATTCTCTTTTCAAAATAAGATCAAATAAGCTCCAGATCTGGAAAAATTGATTGATACAACCAAGCTCTGATACCAATTGTAAATCCCAATCAATGGATCCAAATCAGTGATCAATTAAGGAAAACATCAAATAGAGTGTAGAAGGAGTAGAAGAAGAATTAATCCAAGCATGCACACATCTATATCATATAAATGTCAGGTACACCTTAGGAAAACACACAAATACGTCACTGACGTCTCTATACAACTGACACATACACACTCTATTTATAGGACCACCAGCCGCACACGTGTGTACAACCACACACGTGTGTACAGTCGCACACGCGTGTATGGCCGCACACAGAGTGTGCAGCCGTACACGCGTGTAAGGCCGCACACACTCGCTAACATACTACAACCAACATAACAAACCCCAAGACCCTACCAAGACCTATACAAGATGAATGCCTAGCTCAAACCACAAAATTATGACCTAACATTTATCTATAATTAGTCAACTATTTTATTTATTATATGTTATTTTAAAGATTTGGAATTAAACCCTTTATGATTATTTTATACATATAAAACCCTAGTTTTAAGGTTGATTGATATTTGGTCATTGAAAGATGTTAACTTTATTATGATTGCTTTATTAAATATCCATGCATATAAATACTAGATTTGTTATGTTTATATAATTGAGTGTATGATATAATATTAGGTTCGGATTATGTATCTTATATCATACTGTTTTGTTAACATTAGTGGCTCACAACTCCATTAATGAGGTAAGCAATATGACTAATGGCCGACCGTATCGCTAGGTTAAACATAAAAAAGATTGATTTAATATTAATGTTTGAGTTATAGTTTAACCAATTTGAGAAGTTGTCACTGACCTAGGAATGATCATACCAATTAATTCTTTCATAATACGAAATAATAGATTATGTCTAAGGGAGATATCCTTATTGGTAGACAACTTAGAATCTGAAGTGTTACGAAATCAATCGGATGAGTAATCAGAGTTAATATGAACACAATGATGTAAATATAATCTTGTTTCAACTCATATTATCTGGAGAGTGTAAAAGTACATCTGAGAGAATAAAAGCACAAAGTTGTAAAAGTTACAAATGACTTAAGCATCTACATTATCTATAGTGTACTCTACATATACAAACAATAGATCATGGCTTCGACATTGAAAGGAATACAACATAAATGCTTGATAAAATACATACAAAATCGAAGTCATGTAGACCTTCGATATGGACACTCTAAATAACACTTCGACTACTACCTAAGACTTTGATATATCACAACATCTTTGAATCTACATAATCAAAGGATTAGTGACTTGGCCATCCAATCTAATCAATTTAGGAATCGACGAACATCATATCAATATCCATTTAGATGAAATCATCATTAGAATGAGGAGTCATTTAATACAAATACAAGTGTCTTTAGATATGTTATCTATATAATTAGCCATGGTTGTTTTTAGTATTTATCTGATTATTTATTTGCTAGGTTATTTGAGTGACACTTATTAATTCCCTTTACATGCTTTCTTTCGAGGTTGATTAATAATTTGATTTAATTTCTCCATGTTTTCGACACCCTTTACTTACCTAAGCTATTGTGACATCCCCAATTTTATGGCCAATTAAAACTTTTTCTTTATGCTTATTTAAAAAGACAGTGTTCTTTTATTAGTGCGGAATTTGTCCTAAAACCTTATTAACGTGAAGTGATATCAATATCAAAAGCATTTCCAAAGAAACATTTTTCATTAATATTTAAAAGCTTCAGATGTTATAACTGATACAGAAACATAAGCATAAACTAGTATCGACAGGCCTTACATCAATTTATTTAATGACCTAAAACTCCATAAATATCTCAACAAATTCAAATGTCATTATACTTGTACCTTTGTACTGCTACCTGCGATACAAAGAAACTGAGTGGGCCAAGCTTAGGAGTCTGGTGAACACATAGGGTTTTCAACCCACAATGTTATAATCTTCTAATTATATATTTCGTAGTAATCAAATGACCCAATTACACATTCCCGTTATCCTTACTTCCTGATCCTGAAATGATGATCTCGAGGGATATATCCTAAAGGATCTTTGTAAATAGCAAGTAAATAATATTGCTTCGGGGATTTTGTTAGCAATAAGTTTCAATGAGGCAACCATGTGGGGGATGGAGCATAGCGAACGAACATGTAGATCATTAACACCTATAGGTAATGAGTCTGCCAATGTTCCACTTGACTACATAGCCTGGTTAGTGGTCGTCATCTATACCCCTAGATGATTGGGCACCAACAGTACGATAATACTATGATCATAGCTTTTCATTATTATTTCACACAACCTCTCATTTACTATTTCACATAACCCTTCACCACTAATCACATTTCATATATATATATATATATATATATATATATATATATATATATATATATATATGTATATATATATGTATATATATATATACATATATATATATACATATATACATACATATATATATATATATATATATATATATATATATATATATATATGTTAACGTTACCATAAACGGCCACGTTAAATGTAACGGAAAGCATAACAGAGATGTTATTGCGCCAGAACCTTGGTCAAGTCCCGGTCTCGGCTTGAGTGAGCCAACACCGAGGTGATAGTTCACTTTCCTTCATGAGGAAAAAATATTCCCTGTGATCTTCTCATTCACTCACGACCAATCAAGATGTGACAAGAATCTTAGATGACGCCCAGAACTGACGTCACCAGGCAGTTAGTTAACGTGTACATGATTCTCCCAGTCAGAGGAGGCCACGTCTCACACTCATTGGATGAGGTCCCCACGATCCGTTAGAAACAGGTATAAAATGATCTCTTCTGCCTCAAGGAAAGGATCCATCTTCTCTCTCGCGAGTTTTACCCTAAATTTCTCTCTGCTAGAAAACTAACTTGATCGTTGGAGTGACGTCCCGGGAGAACACTCGGATGTGTAACAACGCAAATTTTTCAAACAAAATTTTCATTTTAAAAATAAAGTATTTTCATTCAAAACAAGACATAAATAATTTAAGTGTCATATAAAATACAAATTGTATAAATCCCAAGATCATAAAAGCATCCTTCAGTGTGTATCGATCACGCCGACGCCTTCCCACGGTTCTCGCTAGTACCTGAAGCACATACATAACAACTGTAAGCATAAATGCTTAGTGAGTTCCCCAATATACAACTTACGCACATACGCCTTTCCAGGCCCTGACCTTCCGGTCATCAACACAATGCCTTCCGGCCCATGACATAATCGCCTTCCGGCCCAAAACATACATAGCACATATAACAACAGCTTACCACATATAACATACATATCACATATCATATCCGACCTTCCGGTCACACAGTCAAACCCTTCCGGGTACAGTATAGTGAGAAGACTCACCTCGCGAATGCTGAAAGCTAGCAAATCCTGAAATCACTCGTGCACAATCCGACGAGCTACAACCTCCCTATAACATCACATATCTCATTAACACTTATATCTTCTGAGTGTGACATTCCCTAAGAAGTCAGACTTAGGTCAACTCTGGTCAACGGTCAACGGTCAACTCGACCGGACTCGGCGAGTACCATGGCGACTCGGCGAGTCTAGACGTCCTCCAACTCTCTGGGATTCCCTATCTACTCGTCGAGTATCCTCCTTGACCCGACGAGTTACTCCTGGAAGAATCGCGGGGCCACCCCGACTCAACTCGCCGAGTCTGAAGAACAACTCGACGAGTCCCAGTTAATCTTCAAGCTACTCGCCGAGTCTGCTCATCGAACTCGGCGAGTCCATGCCATGCAACCGCTCAAACTGCATCCTAAGGTCAGAACTGCTTCGACCATTCCTAGGTCTGGCCTTCCTAGGATGATCCACCACGTGAAGCCCTCATTTCAGTGCTCATGATACACCATGTGATTCATAATTTACATTTTGACCTAAGGCATAAGGATTCCAATCCAAAACCTTCATCAATTCCCGAAATGCATAGACATGGGACATTCTGGACCTCCAAGGGTCTCAATACAGGGTTACACTCGTTTAGGGGACTAGGGTAACAGTCAATCTAATCACACAAGGGTTCCATAAACCCTAAATCCATAAATACATCAATATAGCAGAGCATACACGAATTCTTACCAGGATGATGTATTCTCTGTGTCCCCAATCCTCAGAATGTGACCCCCTTGCTGCTCCTTTAGCCAATCTCTTCTCTTCCTTGCACAATCACTCTTCTATAATCAATAATGGCCTATGATCCTTGCTCCAGATGCACCCAATCGATTTAGGGTTCTTCTCAGAAGGCTAAAATGAATAATGACGGCCAATAAGTCTCCTTTATACGTCCCAAACCTGAACGGTTAGGGTTTTCGCTAAACAGCGTAGACTCACCGAGTCCATATCTGGACTCGTCGAGTCCAGTCGCGAACCCGCGACCAAGTCTGCGATCCTACTCGGCGAGTCTAGGCTCAACTCGCCGAGTCCCCTCTTAAATCACCCCAAAAACATAATTTAATAATACCTGAAATTTCGGGCTGTTACAACTCTCCCCCACTAGGATTAGACTTCGCCCTCGAAGTCTCACTCTGCAAATAGTTCCGGATGCTGCTCCCGCATCTCACGTTTCGGCTCCCAAGTCATTTCCGATCCCTTACGGTGTTGCCACTGAACCAACACCAGAGGTACCTCCTTGTTCCTCAGAACCTTGATCTTCCGATCCCTGATGGCCACTGGTCTCTCAGCATAATTCAGGCCCGCATCCACCTGAATATCCTCCAATCGAACTACTGCCGACTCATCGGCTATGCATTTCCTCAATTGCGACACATGAAAAGTGTCGTGGATCTGTCCCAACTCCGCTGGCAACTCCAACCGATAGGCTACCCGACCTATCCTTGCAATCACACGAAATGGCCCAATATACCGGGGCCCCAACTTGCCCCTCTTCCTGAATCGAATCATTCCTTTCCAAGGAGAGACCTTCAGGAGAACGAAGTCGCCGACTTGAAACTCAAGCTCGGATCGTCGCCTGTCTGCATAACTCTTCTGTCGGCTCTGGGCGGTTAATAACCTCTGTCTAACTTGTTGAATCTGCTCTGTCGTCTGAAGCACGATTTCTGTGCTACCCATCACTCTCTGTCCCACCTCTCCCCAACAAATGGGGGTCCGACACCTCCTACCATACAACAGCTCGAAAGGTGGCATACCAATGCTCGAATGATGGCTGTTGTTGTAGGAAAACTCTGCTAAGGGCAAGTATGCATCCCAGCTACCCCCGAAGTCTAACACACACGCTCGAAGCATGTCCTCCAGCGTCTGAATCGTCCGCTCGCTCTGACCGTCTGTCTGGGGATGGTATGCGGTACTAAAATGCAATTTAGTACCCAGCTCCTCATGGAATTTCTTCCAGAATCTGGAAGTGAAGCGCACATCACGGTCTGAAACAATTGAGATCGGCACTCCATGCCGAGATACTACTTCTCTCACATATATCTCCGCCAACTTCTCCGCTGAAGAACTCTCGCTGATGGCAAGGAAGTGTGCACTCTTCGTCAACCTATCCACAATCACCCAAATTGCGTCAACTCCCCTAGCAGTCCTCGGCAATTTGGTGATGAAATCCATAGTGATCTGATCCCACTTCCACTCGGGGATCTCCAATGGCTGTAACTTGCCATGCGGTCTCTGGTGCTCGGCCTTAACCCTACGGCAGGTCAAGCACCTCTCAACGAACCATGCCACGTCCCTCTTCATACAGGGCCACCAATACTCTTTCCTCAAATCCAAATACATCTTTGTAGCACCGGGATGGATCGAGAATTTCGATCTATGAGCCTCTTCCATCAAGGTAATACGCGTACCGCCCACGAACGGTACCCAGATCCGACCCTGAAACGTCATAAGCCCTCGCCCATCCTTAACGAACTCTGAAATTAACCCCACAACCCGCTCTTTCTTCTGCATTTCTGGCCGCACAGCCTCGGCCTGTGCCCCACGAATAGCATCTAATACTGGAGTCATCACAGTCAGTCTCAAACATACCCCTCGCAATGGAGTGCTCTCTGCCCTGCGGCTCAATGCATCGGCTACCACATTAGCCTTGCCCGGGTGGTACAGGATCTCACAATCATAATCCTTGACTACATCCAACCACCTCCTCTGACGCATATTTAGGTTGGGCTGATCCATCAAATACTTCAAGCTTTTATGGTCCGTGTATATCGTACATCGAACCCCATACAGGTAGTGACGCCAAATCTTGAGAGCGAACACTACTGCCCCCAACTCTAAATCATGCGTGGGATATCTCGCCTCATGAGGCTTCAGCTGCCTCGATGCATACGCTATCACATGACCCCTCTGCATCAACACTGCACCCAGTCCCGAAATCGATGCGTCACAATATACTACAAAATCTTCCATCCCTTCCGGGAGAGCTAATACCGGGGCTTCGCACAACCTTTGGCGAAGTGTCTCAAAGGAGGTCTGCTGTTCGGGCCCCCATGAGAATGCAACACCCTTCCGGGTCAATCTGGTGAGCGGCACTGCGATCTTGGAGAAATCCTTAATGAATCTCCGATAATACCCTGCCAACCCAAGGAAACTCCTGATTTCAGAGGGTGACTTCGGCACCTCCCAACTCATCACCGCCTCAATCTTGGCCGGATCGACCAATATCCCTTTCTGATTAACCACATGTCCTAGAAATTGGACCTCCCGCAACCAGAAGTCACATTTGGAGAACTTTGCATAAAGCTTCTCCGACCTCAATACCTCAAGGACCTCCCTCAAATGCTCCTCATGCTGCTCTCTAGATCTCGAATACACCAGAATGTCGTCGATAAATACAATCACTGACCGATCCAACATCGGCCTGCATACCCTGTTCATGAGATCCATGAACACAGCCGGGGCATTGGTGAGCCCGAAAGGCATCACCACAAACTCATAGTGCCCATATCGTGTCCTAAACGCTGTCTTCTGGACGTCCTCATCCCGCACTCTCACCTGATGGTACCCTGACCTCAGATCGATCTTGGAAAACCAAGATGCTCCCTGCAACTGATCGAATAAGTCATCGATTCTCGGTAACGGATAACGGTTCTTGACTGTCAACTTGTTCAACTCCCGGTAATCAATACACATCCGGTGTGAACCATCCTTCTTCTTGACGAACAGAATAGGTGCTCCCCACGGTGAACTGCTCGGCCGAATGAATCCCTTCCCCAGCAACTCCTGGAGCTGCGAGGACAACTCTTGCATCTCTGGAGGTGCAAGACGATAAGGCACCTTAGCAATAGGTGCGGCCCCCGGAACCAGGTCAATACCAAACTCTACTTGTCTCACAGGAGGTACTCCCGACAGCTCCTCGGGAAAAACATCTGGAAACTCACGCACCACTGGGACCTCCTCCACTGACCTCGGTCTCTCGGAAACCTCCCGCGTATCCATCACATACGCCAGGAAACCCTTACAGCCCTGCTGTAGACACTGCCTCGCCCTAGCGGCCGAACAAAAAGCAAATCCCGAACGGGTACCCTCGCCGTATACCGAAAGAACTCCCCCACTATGGTCTCGTATAGTCACCAGCTGATGCTCACAGTCGATGACAGCGCCGAATCGGCTCAACCAGTCCATGCCCACAATGACACAGACATCACCCATCGCAATAGGAATCAGGTCAATCGGAAACCCAACCCCGAAAATCTCTAGCACACATCCCCGAAGAACCTCCGTGGCATAAATCGATTTCTCGTCAGCTATAGAAACTCTCAAAGGTCGACTCAATGACTCACGATTAACGCTGATATGCTGACTAAAGGCTAAAGATACAAAGGACCTACTCGCACCCGAGTCAAATAACACTAAGGCAGGCACAGAGTTCACAAGGAAAGTACCTACGCATATAATAACATAAGCATAACATCTCGACATTAAAATAAATACATGAATTACAACATACCTGCCACAACATCGGGCACAGCGCGGACCTCCTCTGCAGTCAGCTGAAAGGCTCTCCCACGAGCCCTCGGGGCCTCGACCTTCACCGGTCGAGTCTCAGTAGTCCTGGCAGTAGGTGCAGATCCCTGACGAAGCTGAGGGCACTCGGCCTTCCGATGGCCGGTCTGGTTGCAATGAAAGCAAACCATAAACCCCTTGGGGCACTCCCTAGCAATGTGCCCCTCCTTGCCGCACTTGTAGCAAGCACCGGCTTGACACGCCCCATCGTGACCCTTGCCGCACTTTCCGCAAGTGCGGTTCTTTGAACCTCCCGTCCTCGAATCGGCGGACTTGATCCGCTTGGCTGCCGGCTGAGACTGAGCCGGCCGCCGGTCTGCCTGCTGAGACTCGGCCTCCTCCCTGGCCTGAGTCTCCAACTCGATCTCACGCTTCCTGGCATTCTCCTGAAGCTCAGTAAAAGTGTGGTAAGTGGAGTTTGACACAAACTCCCGGATCTCCCTCCTCAGAACACCCAAGTACCGGCTCATCCGAGCCTGCTCTGTGGCCACCAGCTCGGGGCAAAACATCGCCCTCTCATGAAACTTCCGCGTGATCGCCGCCACCGAGTCAGTACCCTGCTTGAGGGTTAAGAACTCCTGAACCAATCGTTCCCGCTCCACCGGGGGAACGTACTCATCCCTGAACATGGCAGTGAACCCCTCCCATGTCACTGCCGTAGTTTCTGCCAAAGTGAAGTTCGCCGTCACGAACTTCCACCAGTCCTTCGCTCCCAGACGGAGCTGGTTCAAAGCGAACCGTACCCTTAGGTGCTCCGGGCATGAACAAGTGTAGAAGCACCCCTCTATATCCGCGATCCACCTCATCGCAGCAATCGGATCCTGCGTCCCATCGAACTCCGGTGGCTTCGTGTTGCTGAACTCTCGGAACAGCAACGAGTCACCCCCCTGTGGCCTAGCAGCGGCCACAGCTGTGGTAGTTGCAGCGGTTGCAGCCTCAGTCAATGCGGCGTACCGCTCATCAAACGTCTCCATCAGGGTGGTCTTAATAGACCCAAACATCTCCGGGATCTCAGCCCGGATCGCCGCTGCTACCTCCTCGTGAATCATCTGACGAATCTCCTCGTCACTCACACCGCTCGAACTCGCTCCGTGGCGTGGTCTAACCATGATGTCTCTAAAATACAACATAAAACTATCAGAGACTCCATCGAGTGTAATCGCACTCGATAACGCAACCCTACTCAGTCTCCGATATCCAGGGATTCTTACTTGGGCCTCCCACTGACCCGGTGTCTTCGGTAGTACGGGCCCAATACTACCGACCACACCGCATCAGCATTCATCCCAAGTCTTCCTCCCCAAACCCCGGATAGTGAGTACTCTACTTCGGTTATGCACTATCTACTCGCACCCTAGCAAAGCATCTCATACCGGCAAACTTCCCTAGACTAAGGCATCATAAATCAGGCCATTCTAGTCCTATCATGAATACCTAGTCTTCTAGCATGCATAACAATTCATATCATATAATATTGTAAGGTATTTTGGGGATCTTTACCGTTCGGGCGCTGACTGATCGTACACACTGCTTCTTTCTTGTTCACCACAAACTCATTCATAAAAGTTTATGCCTTTATTTGTAAAAGTTTTCCTCAAATCCTCGGTTTGAGTTCAGTTACGCCCGAAGGTGCACCCGAATCCCTCAAACCAAGGCTCTGATACCAATTGTAACAACGCAAATTTTTCAAACAAATTTTTCATTTTAAAAATAAAGTATTTTCATTCAAAACAAGACATAAATAATTTAAGTGTCATATAAAATACAAATTGTATAAATCCCAAGATCATAAAAGCATCCTTCAGTGTGTATCGATCACGCCGGCGCCTTCCCACGGTTCTCGCTAGTACCTGAAGCACATACATAACAACTGTAAGCATAAATGCTTAGTGAGTTCCCCAATATACAACTTACGCACATACGCCTTTCCAGGCCCTGACCTTCCGGTCATCAACACAACGCCTTCCGGCCCATGACATAATCGCCTTCCGGCCCAAAACATACATAGCACATATAACAACAGCTTACCACATATAACATACATATCACATATCATATCCGACCTTCCGGTCACACAGTCAAACCCTTCCGGGTACAGTATAGTGAGAAGACTCACCTCGCGAATGCTGAAAGCTAGCAAATCCTGAAATCACTCGTGCACAATCCGACGAGCTACAACCTCCCTATAACATCACATATCTCATTAACACTTATATCTTCTGAGTGTGACATTCCCTAAGAAGTCAGACTTAGGTCAACTCTGGTCAACGGTCAACGGTCAACTCGACCGGACTCGGCGAGTACCATGGCGACTCGGCGAGTCTAGACGTCCTCCAACTCTCTGGGATTCCCTATCTACTCGTCGAGTATCCTCCTTGACCCGACGAGTTACTCCTGGAAGAATCGCGGGGCCACCCCGACTCAACTCGCCGAGTCTGAAGAACAACTCGACGAGTCCCAGTTAATCTTCAAGCTACTCGCCGAGTCTGCTCATCGAACTCGGCGAGTCCATGCCATGCAACCGCTCAAACTGCATCCTAAGGTCAGAACTGCTTCGACCTTTCCTAGGTCTGGCCTTCCTAGGATGATCCACCACGTGAAGCCCTCATTTCAGTGCTCATGATACACCATGTGATTCATAATTACCATTTTGACCTAAGGCATAAGGATTCCAATCCAAAACCTTCATCAATTCCCGAAATGCATAGACATGGGACATTATGGACCTCCAAGGGTCTCAATACAGGGTTACACTCGTTTAGGGGACTAGGGTAACAGTCAATCTAATCACACAAGGGTTCCATAAACCCTAAATCTATAAATACATCAATATAGCAGAGCATACACAAATTCTTACATGGATGATGTATTCTCTGTGTCCCCAATCCTCAGAATGTGACCCCCTTGCTGCTCCTTTAGCCAATCTCTTCTCTTCCTTGCACAATCACTCTTCTATAATCAACAATGGCCTATGATCCTTGCTCCAGATGCACCCAATCGATTTAGGGTTCTTCTCAGAAGGCTAAAATGAATAATGACGGCCAATAAGTCTCCTTTATACGTCCCAAACCTGAACGGTTAGGGTTTTCGCTAAACAGCGTAGACTCACCGAGTCCATATCTGGACTCGTCGAGTCCAGTCGCGAACCCGCGACCAAGTCTGCGATCCTACTCGGCGAGTCTAGGCTCAACTCGCCGAGTCCCCTCTTAAATCACCCCAAAAACATAATTTAATAATACCTGAAATTTCGGGCTGTTACAGGATGACCTTTAACGATTCTCATGTGTTGTGTTCTCAGGAAAGCTTCCAGGACAGATCCATCATCCAACATCCAAATCCTTGTAGAGTATGTCACAACATTTGGTGCCATCCGGACGTATCCTCAGAGTGATACAGCCAATAGACGACGTTGGTTCTCTGCAAAAGGGGGATCTAAAACCAACAACATTCGGGACGACAGTAGAAGATCTGTTCAGAATATCGGTGACATTAAACAATGACTGCCACCGCGAGCATAACACATAGGCCCCAATCCATGTGCTAATGGCACAGGTCCCACCGATTACGGTAAAAATAGCAGAGCCAATACTCCATAACAGTTTCCGGAAACTGTCATCAGATGTTTCTCTGCCTCAGACGGTGATATCACATCTCGATCTGTTGCAGAAAAATTTGTATGACGGCACAGTGGTACTCGCTATCTCTAACTCTTGTAAGTGGAACACATTTCACTACACAGAAGACAAGATAGAGGCACTTTCAAGAAACCTACTCAACATTAGTTTCTCAAGCAGCGACCCTAGACCATCGTACTAGATCTGCGAGACCCACTCCTTATATATGGATTCATTCGTAGCACGAAACCCCATCAAATATACATTGATATTGGTAGTTACTCTGATATACTCTATGAGCATTGTTTCCGTCAACTACCAGATGCGTGATAGGAGGGGCGACAGCCCCCAACCGGTGGACCATTGGTAGGATTCATCGGGCATAGCTTATGGCCATTAGGCACTATTCGGCTGCCCTTAACATTGGTCGGTCACGATGAGAGGGACTGAATCACAAGAACAATTGAATTCTCTATGATCCAGTACCCAGAAGAACACAATATCTTGCTCGGATGATCGGTAATCTCCTTACTGCACCTCGGACCATCGACGATCCATGGCATCGTTAAATTTAGCACACGCCAGGGATCGGCGACGATCCTCGCCACAAACACCAGGCCACAACTTTGCCACCAGATTATAGTCACCCCAAATCTTGTGCGAGCACCAGAGAAGGATTTTCCACCGAGCAAAACCAAATAACACATGGAATATCCAGAAGAGCCTGAGAGTGTCGGCGCTCAACTATCAGACGAGACCAGGGCACGGCTAGTAGCACTCGTGAAACAATACTCCACCGTTTTCACCTGGAAACCAACAGATCTGATAGGCATTGATCGACAAGTTATAGAACACATACTTAATATCACACCTGGAAGCAATCTAGTTAAACAAAAAAAGAGGGGCCAAGCGGCAGAATGGAACAAGGCCATAAACACAGAGGTGGTCGATCTGGTGAACGTCGGCATCCTCAGGGAAGCAATGTTCCCAACATGGATCGCAAATCTTGTCATGGTCAAGAAAGCCAATGGGTCATGGTGAATGTACATTGATTACTCCGACCTTAATAACGTCTACCCAAAGGATTGTTATCCTCTCTCGGAAATTGATTAGAAGGTCTAATCACTTGAAGGCATTCAGCTCAAATGTTTCCTTAACACGTATAAGGGCTACCATCAAGTACAGATGAAACGAGAGGACGAAGCAAAAACTACCTTCCACACCGTAAAAGGTACCTTCTGCTACCAGAAAAATGTCGTTTGGACTTAAAAATGTGGGTTCTACTTATCAAAGGCTCATGTACAAAGTTTTCGCCGATGAAATTGGTAGGAATATCGAAGTCTATGTCGATGACATGGTACTTAAGATCCACAATGAAGAAGCATTACTCCACAATGTGGAAGAAACTTTCCAAACGATAGCCAAAGCAAAGATGAAATTAAACCAGCTATGTGTACTTTTGGAGTAGAATAAGGGCAATCCCTTGGGTATCAGATATCCAAGGAAGGAATTCTACCCAATTCCACCAAAATCTAGGAGTTCCTCATGTTGAAAATGTTGGAGTTTTGTCTAAGCCCGTAACTATATTTGATATGTACTTGACTCTGTTGTGCATGGTCCTTTTGGGTTGCCTTCACCAGAGCAACTTGACAAGGTGACTTATGGAGAGAGAGAGAGAGAGAGAGAGAGGTTATTATGGTTTATTAATATATTATATGATTAATATATCAAAGGAGAAATCATATAGTTTAATTAATATTAGACAATAATTAATTAAGAATTAATTTTGTGACTAAAATACATTAATTAAATAAGGGGGACTTAAACTGTCAAATGTGTGATAGTTGAATATTGGGCTGAGAAGCCTTATGGACTAGGCATGGACGAAATTAGGGATGTGTCCATCTTAATTTCGGACATAAGGGCGCTATTCCAGAAGCTTCCTTGGATTGCTTAAGGCCTAAGTTGTCCATTAGGGTTTTGACTGAAACCCTAGCAGCACAAGTATAAATAGAACCCCTAGGGCATCAGTTTTTGTGTGGTGTTTGTAAGCCATTAGAGGAGTGACATTTGTGACTCAAAGCTCCAAGACAATAAGATTCAAGCCATTGTTGAAGAGGTAATCATCTAGATCTGTTTTTAGATGCTAGATCTAGAGTTTATAAGTCTTGGATGAATTGCATGTACAATAGAGAAACCTAGATCCAAGCTTTACGGTTTGCATGAGCACATAGGAGGTTATTTTGTGTAGAACCCATCAGTGGTATCAGAACCTTGATTGGTTTCTAATGTATTTATGCCTTGTATGTTCATTCATGCTTTAAAGTTCGTTTTTTGGTTCTATGAATGAAGAACTCGTCGAGTCCCAATGAGGAACTCTACGAGTTGGATGAACTCGACGAGTTCTCATGGGACTCGGCGAGTCAGGCTGTCAGACAGAGGATATCTCGGGATTTCTTGTTGTTTTGCTGAAGGATAATTACCAAACCTGTTTTTGACTAATAAAATCCGATTTTATTATTATTATGTTATTATCCTTACCAAATCAAAAGATAATTACCAATTAATTGAATAATAAATTCCTTATTTGATAAAATTTGATTATTTGATTTATTTGATAAATTATCTTGTGAATAAAATGAAATAGTTCAAATTTAGATAATCATTAAATTAATTGTATGATTTAATTATTTTCTATTTGATCCTATGTGTTTTGAAAAGTTCAAATTTTCCCTCAAGTTTTGAAATTAAAATTTTTTGATTAAAAGTTTGATTTGAATTATTTAAATTTCAAACTCTAGAATTTTACAAGTTTAAAATTCACCCTATACTATTATAATATTATAAGAATAATTATTATATATGTATAACTTAAAATGCTAGTCTTACCGTTAGTAGACCTCATTCACGAAGCCGGTCTATAAGGGGGGTATAAGGTTATGGCCTATAAAATGGTCGTCTAATGGGTGTCCACTCTAACCCACCGCTTCCTTGATTAGTGGAGGGTCGTTAGCCGAATGGGTAGGATAGGTCAAACCCTTTCCTCATTAAAAGTATAATGAATTATAAAGTAACTAAATGTTTTTACAAAATTCTCAATCTTAGTTACTTTAGGCAAAAGTGAATTTGATGCAATTTCATGAAATTACACTTTGTACCCTTGCTAAGGCGTTAGTGGAGCATGTGTGGTTAACCAGCACACTAATTGGGCTCTAAGAAAAGGTGGAAAAGGGTGATTCAATGTTTTTCATAGATCGATGGAGCGTGTGTGGCTAGCTGGCATGTCGATTAGGTGACTGTAACATTGGGGTCACCATGTACATTTGCATGGTTATTCAAACCCGCTTTGTGATCCTCAGCATCTCAATTACAAACTTGAGGGGCATATCGAGATTTAAACATGCCATTGAAAAGTTCAATGAATCTCAAAAGATCTTGGAGTTTTCAATACATTTAAAACTTAATCTCTTTTTCGTTTTTTATGGTGGAAAATTAGTGAATCGTCATTCACTTACCTTCAAATTATTTGCATGTTAGATTAATTACGACATCCCTCTTCTAATTTGTAAATAATGTTGTTGGATCCTAGCCCTAATTTCTCATTTGGGTGTTTAATTGGGGATTCATTTCTAATCAAACTTATCTCTTTTCTATTTCTGATGTCGAACGTGAACAACAATGCTTCCGACTCAAATTCCTCTGGCTCGTTCTCACTCATGAATTTGTGTGGGAGAGTGATCTTTGATGGGTCCAACTTCATTGATTGGATCCGCTAGGGATGAGTTATGAAATCAGAAAAACGGACCGGAACCGGAACCGGTATAACCGGAAAATACTTAAACGGTCCGGGTATTGGGTTTCAAAATTACTCTTATCTGGGTTCCTGGTATTTCGGGTATGGGTCCAACGGGTCCGGTTAATCTGGGTTTTTGAACCGGTTTTGTTTAAAAAACCGGAACAGGGTTTAATGGACCTGGTTCGGGTTTAGTGGGCCAAAAAACCAGATTAGGTTTAATGTGGAACCGGGTATAGGAAACGTGTTTATTGTAGAACCAGAATACGACCAGTTTCTTTTCCCGTGTTCATGTACTTGGGCGACGACGAATCGACGATCTACTTCTCTGTGATTGGTGACTCGTTTTTTTATGCTTTCTCTGTGGACGATCGACGACAATTTAGGGCAATCAACAAAAACATTCTCGTCTTGTGCTTCAAATCCATCTCAATTAAACTTCAAAATAGTCAAATACATAAATTAAATTGGAGAAGGGAGTTGACATACTATACATACTACATACTCTCAAGTTGAAGACAATTATGGAAAAGTAAAGATGAATGACCATTAGTAATTAATTCACGTTGATATAACCAACTTTGATATTACAATTAAAGAAACTAGCTTGAGTGAGTTAAAGAACTGTCGCTTTATTTGAGAGTCTTAGGTCTCAAATTGATATAACCAACTTTGATATTACAATTAATTCACGTTACCTTTTTTTTAAGTCAACGTGGTCAATAACGTAAATTTAATTTTTGTTTATTAATTTTTTTATAACGATTGAAAGATTATGCAATTGAGATAATTATAAAAAAATCCAGGTTTTCCGGTTCTAAACTCAATTTACCCGGTTCCACCTTACCAACTTTTCTATTTCTGGGTTTTTCGGTTCTAGACCCACTTTACATGTACCGTACCCGGAACCGGTTCCTATAATCCAGTCCGATTTCCGGTTCTAAGAAATCTCGTTAAACGGTTTCGGGTCCGGTTCCATCCGGTCTGGGTTTGGACCCACTTTCATCCCTAGGATCTGCAACATCTGAATGGTCACTCGTTATGAAGACAAAAAGTATGTCCTCGATGAAAAGCTGAAGGAAATCAACCTCAACACTGCCACTGCTGATGAGATCGCTGCCTTTGAGGTCCATGAGCGTGATGCTACGAAAGTCCATTGCATCATGCTGGTGACTATGACTGCAGAACTCTAGAAGTCCTATAAGGACATGTATCCTTATGAGATGCATCAAGATCTACTGGATCGGTACCACCAAAGCCCTAGGCAAGAAAGGTACGAGATCATCACTTCAATGATCACTACCAAAATGCGTAATGGAGAGTCCCTTACCGCTCATCTGCAAAAGATGCAGAGATATGTTGATCGCCTGGTAAAGTTAAATGTTAACTTTTATGAAGAGCAGGCAATTGACGTCATCCTTCACTCCTTGCCTCCCTGCTACAACCAGTTCCGCATGACCTACCACATGAATAAGGAAGAGGTCACTTTGAGCAAGCTTCATAGCTTGCTAAGGACTGCTGAGAGCAATCTCAAAGATAAATTTGTTGCATCAACTCCTACTCCTACTGTTGCCCCTGTCTTGGCAATTGGGCAAGGAAAGGGTAAGAAGAGGAAGGCTCCCTCAAAGAGCAACCGTAAGGGAAAGTCCCAAGATGGTACCTCTTCTAGTGGAACCAAGGTTGGTTATGCTAAACTCAACTCCAACCCTAATGAGGCAGAGTGCCACTACTGCCACAAAATCCGACATTCGAAACGAAGCTACCCGAAGTATTTGCAAGATATCAAGGATGGAAAGATCATGCCGTCCTTCGCAGGTATTTACACTATTAAATCTAATGATTCATCACATGTTATTTCTTGGGTTCTTGATACCGGGTGTGGTTTTCACATTTGTTCTGATTTGCATGGCCTAGGAAGAAATAGGGATGTGGAGCATGGGAAGATAAACTTGATCATGGGTAACAGAAGATGGTCGCCTGTCACCAAGATTGGAGTTTATTCTTTAGTGCTTAGTAATGGACTAGGATTAGATTTAAATAACTGTTGCTATTTGCCAGATATGGAAAGAAACATCATTTCTTTTCATGGTTTATGTAGAAAAGGATTTAGATATTCATTTGATAATGAAAATGGTTCTATTAATGCTTATCTTAATGGTGTTTTCTATTTTGAAGCATTGCCTTGTAATGGAATATATGAAACTGTGATGATTGTAGATAATTTAGGAAATGATGTGTTGTGTGACGATTCTTCCAATAGTTTGGATAAAGCATGCTTGTGGCATTTTTGTCTTGGACATGTCAACAAGATATGAAATGGTGTATTTTCATCGGCTACCCACGGAAGTCCTTTGGATATCTCTTCTATAGACTGAGTGACAATGTTGTCTTTGTCGCAAGGAGAGCGGTTTTCCGAGAGCGAGAACTCATAAGCCTAGGGGATAGTGGGAGGAAAATCAATCTTGAAGGGATTCAAGAGTCGAGTGATGAAGGAACCTCTAACGTTGGCGCTCAACCCGAGGAGGAAACTCCGATTGAATAGATTGACGAGTCCTTACCTCTTAGACGTTCCGAAAGACTTAGGGTTTAACCCTAGTTTTATGGTTTTCATATTACTATAGAAAGGGATACGTTCATTAGTGATACTACACTAGTGAATTTGGAAGAAACTAACAACTACAAGGAAGCCAGGGTAGGCCCGGAGTCTGCAAAGTGGAAAGAGGCGATGGACAACGAGATTCAGTCCATGTACGATAACCAAGTTTGGAGCTTGGTTGATAATGTGATAGGTTGTAAGACGGTCAGGTGCAAGTGGATCTTCACGAAAAAGACCGACATGGATGGGAATGTGCACACATATAAGGCGCAATTGGTTGCGAATGGCTTTACTCAAACTCCCGAAGTTGACTATGATGAGACCTTCTCACCAGTTGCGAAAATAAAGTCAATTAGGGTGATGTTGGCCATTGCTGCATTTCATGACTATGAGATATGGCAAATGGATGTAAAAACCGCTTTCCTTAACGGAAAGTTGGATGAGGATGTTTACATGAATCATCCAGAGGGTTTTGTCAATGCGAAGCATCCTAGTAGAGTGTGTAAGCCTGAGAAGTCCATTTATGGACTGAAACAAGCATCTCACAGATGGAATCTTTGTTTCGATGAGAAAGTCAAAGCGTTTGGTTTTCTGTGAAGGAAGGATGAATCATGTGTATATGCCAAAGCCAATGGGAGTATATTAAGCTCCCTCGTATTGTATGTCGATGACATACTACTCATAGGAAACGACATCCCGACGCTGCAGGAAATCAAGTCCTGGCTTGGGAAGTGCTTCCCTATGAAGGACCTCGGAGAGGCTACCTATATTTTGGGAATAAGGATAGTGAGAAACAGAAGTAAAAGACTAATAGGACTTAGTTAGATGTGACAACCCGAAGTTTCTTCTATTGCTGTAACCCGTTCCGTCAATAAAATTTGTCTTTTTCAAATTGTTTCCGTTTATGTTTTTAAATTAAGTCATTAATTTTGAGACTTCTATTATGACTTAATGGGTGTCCAAACACATTAGAAATACAAGAAAACACCCCAAATTAGTAATTGGAAAATTTTTAGTTTCGACCATGTCGGGTTACGACAACTTAATCGGGTACAACCAAAAGCCTTGTTAAACGTCAGTATCGGGTAGAATTCCACCGTGTCTCAAACTTAAACCATATTTAAAGTTGAAGTAACTTCATTTTGAAGCTTTTCACCCTCTCTCTACTCTCTCTCTACAAATCCAAGCTTTTGATCCAAAGTCACCCCATTTCAAGCTCCAATTTGGTAAGATATTCATCCTAGCTCTTAGATTATCATGTTTAGCTTACAATTTCGTGTCAAAATCATCCAAAAGGACCATATTCATGTGTTTACGGCCCTGGAACATCCCTAGGCCGCAAACACACATAAATTGGGTTTTTGAGCCTCAAAACCCTTCCAAACCACCTTTAGAGCTTAGATATGACTTAGGGCTTACAAGACCGGACTTGGAACACCAAAAACTCAACATTTGAGGGGTAAATATGAGTTTACAGCCCAAGAACTTGCTTGGACCGTAAACACCCTTTCATAGGCCGTAAACCCCTTTTTAGGTGTTAAAATGCCCCTTAAGCACCTCCTAAGCCTTGGAATAAAGTCTAGAACCATCCTCCAATGTGTTAGGGACCTTAAACTTGATAAAAACCATCCCTTTAGGAGTTCACGGCCGTAAATCCCCCAAGGAATGGTTCCTGGGCCGTAAATTCCTATAACATGGTCAAATGGTGCCCTAACTTCATCCTATAGCTTGTACTTTGGACTAGAAACACTTGTGATTGACCTAGGACCACCAAAACACATTAAGAATGGGTACATAAGAGTTTACGGACGTAAACTCCTAGTTTACTGCCATAAAATCCTCAAATGGTCCAAATGATGATCAAGCCCCCTTCCAATGCCTTAAAACTAAGCCTAGCATCACCCCACAAGAGTTTTAAGACCATTAAGCACCCAAGTACACCCCCACCATGATTTTACAGCTGTAAACTCATGGGGATATTGTCTTAGGGCCGAAAAATCCCTTAGGAGTTTACTCTTGAAGAGTAAACTCCATGTTTAGGCCATACACACCCTTAGATGATACCCGGGTCACTCCTAACACTTGAAATGAAGTGTTTTCACGCCTCGGAGTGTACTGTCTTATCTAATTGGTAGTTGAAGGTCTAATTAGATACAATTATGTTTCTCTTCATATTACATAGGAACCTCGTGTGTACTCAAGCCCTGAACTGACGCTTAGAATCCAAACCGACACATTTCTCTTCTGGTGAGTTCATACCCCTACGCCTTTTTCCGTGTTTTTCAATGTTTTTAGGGGGGAATACAAGCAAATTATAAATGTTTTCGAAACATAAAAACTAATGTAATTCTATAAATATCTGGCAAACTTCTAGATATCTTTACCTCTTATGTATTATGCGGAGCATAAGGGATGTTTTATTTGATATAACTACATGGATTTCAATTACAGTGAAGGAAACAATAAAACCAATTAAATTATTATGGGAATAATTTGGGATCTTCAATTCTTGTTTTACGAGTTCGGATTTCATGCAGAGTCAATAAATATGTCTGATTCAGTTTATCTGAGTTTAACTTAGAATATCATGCCAGATAATTTCTTTGTATTCAATTGTTTATACTCTATTATGTTTCAAAACGATTACGATATTTGATAACGACCGAGTACACCGTGAATAATGTAATACTAGCTTGTGAGATTCGTCTTCATTAAACCCTTTGGGTTATCAGTAAATCCTCCCCGGAAGTATAACCAGAGTCTCCTAGAGGGAGAGCGTGGAATTTGCGAATAGATCTATTCGGGACTGACAATCCCACACCTTAAGTGCTAGCTACAGTTAGGCGGGCACGCCTGGGGTGACAAATTCTGGATATCGTCCGACGCCTGAAGAACATCAAGGAGGTCTCTGGTCATATTAGCATGGTTATACGACTCACAATACATATTAAAATATAATAGTTTATTCATGGATTTTATATCTTCCTTTAATCTATAGATTTATATATTAAATCCACCTACTGTTGTACTGGATGGTAATCCAGGGTTTTCAATCTATAGTTTTACATATTAAACTATCTACTGCTGTACCGAACGGAATTCAAAAATTTTAACTAAACTGTCTTTATAAGAAAATATGGGATTTTCTTGGATAACAACTTTTCAGAAAACCAAAGGAAACACGTTCTTTTTACCTAAACAAACAGCTTATGAAATCACCAGCTTTATGTTGATTTTCAAACTGCTTGTATTCTCAGGTCCACATTAGACAGGTGCCCACGATCTTTTGGAGAAGATGGAGCGTTTTATCAGACTCGTCTTTACTTTTGTTCTAAATAGTGTATAGATAAAACATGTATCACTTTACTTTCAAACAAATGTAAATATTCTATGTAATGTAATGTTTTGTGTTTACTTCGCTTACTATGTACATTGGTTGTGATACTTAACATGAAGTCACCTCCGCCCCGGAACGTTTCCGCCTTCGGTTTCGGGGTGTGACAGATTGGTATCAGAGCCCTTGTTTATAGTGAACTAAGTATACCAAACCTTACATGGTATAAGACTATAAACACTAAGGGGTCGAAGATCTGAAACTAAAAGTATACTTTAAAATATAAGTATTTTTTTCAAAAGTATACAAGTATACCCAACCGTCGGATTCCGTAATTACGAGTAGAACAAAACATAAGTAAATGGGTGTTGGGCGTTGCAGTTAAACTTGGGCAGTTATGTAGTCATGTCTAGGGTCAATATAGCCTGATCAACTATATTCATTCGAGACACGGCCAACATGTGCTTGGGAGTGACCGTGGTGTTCATCATACCTAAAACTTACCCAATACCCAAACAATGAGCCATCATCGCAACGAATCATAAAATACTATGGGAGTATTTTCTCGAGCCAACTTCATTATAGAAATCCTCAATCAAGCGTTGCTCCTCGATCATTCCTTTAGCGATAGTTTATCTGCTTTGATATCTCTTTCCTGCTTTATCGCTTAATAAAATTCTATATCTGTCATAATGAGATATCTCTTGTTTCATATCTCTTGATTCAATTCAGAGGACTTACCATCCTCTCTTTCCTGATCTTTTTAGATCAAGATGCCTCCAAGAAAAAGACCCAGCTCAAAGAACAACAACCCTCCGCCACCACCACCTCCTCCTCAATTTGATCCCGCCATGTTCCAAGCAGCTGTTGTTGCTGCTGCTGTGGCTGTCGCTATGTCACAAATGAACCCCGGTGGTTCAGGCGGTCAAGGAGGTGGTACTCAGCCCCAAAACCAGGAAGGTAGCCAGGGACACCGGAAGGAGTGTTCCTATAAAGACTTTATGAACGTGAAACCCACATCTTTCGATGGAACTGGAGGTGTCATTTCCCTAACTCGGTGGTTCGAGAAAATCAAATCTATCTTCAAAATCTATGCCTGTTCAGAATCCGACAAAGTAAAGTTCGTCGCCTGCACATTCATCGATAAAGCCTTGACTTGGTGGAATGGTCGAGTCAAATCCCTAACTCTACCTGTAGCCAATGCTATGGGTTGGGAAGCCATGAAGGAACTTCTGCTTGCAGAGTACTGCCCTCGGGGCGAAATGTAGAAGTTAAAGCATGAACTTTGGAATCTAAAGATGAAGGGTTCCGACATCGCCGCTTACACCTCCAGATTCGAAGACCTAGTGCTTCTCTGTCCGGGAATGGTTACCCCGGAAAGTAAAAAGATTGAAAGATTTATATGGGGGCTGACCCAACCAACCAAAGGGAATGTTTTGGCTGCAAAGCCAAACACATTCGACAGCGCTAAATGTATGGCGCAAACCCTGATTGATCACGGAGACAATCTCGATGAGGAGGTCACCACTCATGAACCGGTTAAAGGTAGTGGTGGTAGTAAAAAGAAATTCTGGAACAAACGGAAGGCCCAAGTTTCACAAGGATCCTCTAAGAAGCAGCAAATTGTGGCAGTCCACGCTGCTACTACCCCTGCTGCTGTTTCTGCTGTCGGATCCACTGCTCAGACTCCTACTCGTGGATACACTGGTACCCTTCCTTGGTGCAGCAAGTGCAACTATCATGATCGTACTCCCGGGCCATGTCGTGAAAGACTCTACAAGAACTGTGGCAAGAAGGGCCACCTTGCTCGAAACTGCAGAAAACCAGCCCAATCAACAAATCAAACTTCTGGAGCAGGTGTCGGTCAGGCCTGCTACGGATGTGGTGAAGTCGGGCATTTTAAGAGGAACTGCCCCAAAGCGACAACAGGTTGCAACACTGGGAGAGTCCTAGCTTTTGGACGAGAGGAGGCAGTCGCCGATCCCACTGTTGTCTCGGGTACGTTCCTTCTCGACAACTCTTATGCTAGTATCCTTTTCGATTCTGGTGATGAATGTAGTTTTGTTAGCCATTCATTCAAACGCCTTCTTAAACATAATCCCCAACCATTAACCAAAACATTTACTGTCGAGATGGCTAATGGCGAGAAAGAAAGTGCTAGCGATATATTCATAGGTTGTACCCTTACCTTGAATGACCATTCTTTTCCCATCGATCTTATGCCAGTCTCCATAAAGAGCTTTGATGTTATCATTGGCATGGATTGGTTGAGTCCCAATCATGCTGATATCCTTTGTTACAAAAAAGCCATCCGTCTCAATCTCCCCTCTGGCCAGACTCTCATGATCTATGGTGATAAGCTTAACTCCAATCTTCGCATCATTTCCTGCATCAAAGCTCAAAAGCTTCTGCGAAAGGAGTGCCATGCATTCCTAGCTCATGTAATCAACGAAAAACAGGAAGTTAAAAACCTCGAGAGCATCCCCGAAGTCTGTAATTTTCCTAATGTCTTTCCTGAAGAGCTCCCGGGAATTCCTCCCAAACGTCAAGTTGAGTTTCGCATCGACCTAATTCCCGGAGCTACCCACGTAGCTAAATCTCCGTATCGATTGGCGCCAGCAGAAATGCAGGAGTTATCCAGTCAGCTTAATGAGCTACTTAGTAAAGGATTCATCAGACCGAGTTCCTCACCCTGGGGAGCTCCGGTATTGTTTGTAAAGAAGAAAGATGGATCCTTCCGGATATATATCGACTACCGTGAGCTGAATAAGTTGACCGTTAAAAACCGATATCCTGTTCCTAGAATTGATAACCTCTTAGATCAACTTCAGGGAGCCAGCTACTTTTCAAAGATAGACCTTAGGTCAGGGTACCATCAGCTACGAGTTCATGAGAGTGGTGTTTCCAAGACAACTTTCAGGACTCGGTATGGACACTACGAGTTTGTAGTGATGCCCTTCGGTCTGACTAATGCACCGGCAGTGTTCATGGACCTGATGAACCGGGTGTGTCGTCCTTTTCTGGACAAGTTCATCATTGTTTTCATTGATGACATACTTGTCTACTCCAGAAGCGAAGAAGATCACAAACAACACTTGAGGTCAGTGTTGGAAACCCTTAGATCTGAAAAGCTGTACACAAAATTCTCCAAATGCAAATTCTGGATTCGGAAAGTAGCTTTCCTTGGTCACGTGGTAAGCGAGGATGGTATACACGTGGACCCATCTAAGATCAAAGCGATAGAGAATTAGTCAGCACCGAAGACACCCACAGAAATCCATCAATTCTTGGGTCTCACCGGCTATTATCGGAGATTCATCCAAAAAATTTCCAGAATCTCCAAACCCTTAACCACTCTAACACAGAAAGGTGTACCCTTTTGTTGGAGTGCAAAGCAAGAAACTGCGTTCCAAACGTTAAAGCAAGCCTTGTGCAGCGCACCTATCCTGTCCCTGCCCGAAGGGACGGAGGACTTCGTTGTTTACTGCGATGCGTCCAATCAAGGTTTAGGCTGTGTGCTTATGCAGAGAGGAAAAGTTATCACTTATGCCTCGAGACAGCTGAAGGCACACGAAGTCAACTACACAACTCACGACCTGGAGTTAGGAGCAATAGTCTTTGCACTGAAGATTTGGAAACATTATCTCTATGGAACCAAGTGCACGATCTTCACTGATCATAAGAGTCTGCAGTACATCTTCGATCAGAAAGAATTAAACATGAGGCAAAGGAGATGGGTAGAGTTGCTCAATGACTATGAGTGCGAAATCTGCTACCATCCCAGCAAGGCCAATGTGGTGGCAGATTCCCTTAGCTGAAAGGAAAGTTCAAGCCCCAAGGTGAAGACATTGACAATGACCATCCATTCTCACTTATCCATGAAAATCCGAGAAGCTCAGTTGGAAGCCCTTAAACTAGAGAACGTGTCGAGCGAAGCCTTGAGGGCAATGGATAAGAAACTTGAGATCAGAGGTGATGGAGTCTACTGTTTCATGGAACGAATCTGGACCCCAAATTTTGGAGGATTCAGGGAAGTTGTCATGGAGGAAGCACACAAGACCAGATAATTTGTTCACCCGGGTTCAGATAAGATGTACTTGGATCTCAAGAAACAATATTGGTGGCCAAACATGAAAGCCGAGATCGCTACCTTCGTGGGCAAGTGTCTAACTTGTGCCAAGGTGAAAGTTGAATACCAGAAACCCTCGGGTCTGCTCCAGCAGCCCGAGATACCCGAGTGGAAATGGGAGATGATTACCATGGATTTCATCACCAAGTTACCCAAATGTCCGAGTGGGTACGATACCATTTGGGTAATTGTCGATCATTTGACAAAATCCGCTCATTTCATTCCGATTAAAAAATCGTTCAAGATGGAAAGACTCACGCGAATCTACATCCAAGAGATAGTCTGACTGCATGGTGTACCTGTGTCCAATATCTCCGATAGAGATAGCAGGTTTACCTCCAGATTTTGGCAGTCTCACCAGAAGGCTCTTGGAACTAAACTAGACATGAGCACAACCTATCATCCTTAGACAGACGGACAGAGTGAGAGAACTATCCAAACCCTGGAAGACATGCTTAGAGCATGTGTCATCGATTTCGGAAAGTCGTGGGACACACATTTGCCTTTGATCGAGTTCTCGTATAACAACAGTTACCACACCAGTATCAAGGCTGCCCCGTTCGAAGCCCTCTACGGTCGCAAATGCAGATCCCCTCTGTGCTGGGCCGAGGTAGGGGACACGCAGCTAGCTAAGAGTCGATTCCCCGACAGTGCTCTCGCTGGTCCTGAAATCATCCGCGAAACCACCGAGAAGATCATCCAAATCCGAGAACGACTGAAAGCTTCACGAGACAGACAGAAGAGCTACGTCGATAAACGACGGAAACCTTTGGAATTCTAGGTTGGAGATCGTGTCCTGTTGAAGGTCTCACCCTGGAAGGGTATGATACGCTTTGGAAAGCGCGGAAAACTTAACCCGAGGTACATAGTGATGGGTTTTTAGCATTCTAACACTTCCTAAGTGTACATGCAACCCTAATAACCTTGGATCTATGTTTGTCTAATAATCATGCAAAGTTGTTTTCTAAGGTTATGAACCTATCTAGCATACATGGGGTATAATTTTCTTTATATAAAAGATAAAACTACATACCTTGTTGTTGTAAGCGTTCCTTGAAACCTTGTGAGCCTAGCACCTCAAGTGTGATGCCTGAAATGCTTCACACAACACCAAATGCAAAGTATAAACTTGAGAGAATACTTTAACACACTCAAAATCGGCCAAGCCCTCTTGTTTCTCTTGTGTATCACTAGTGTAACTGATTTTTGGGAGAGACATGATCCTTATATAGTGTGTTGCATTAGGTAAAACCCTAATGTAACATGACTCTTCATTTCTCAATCAATGGGTTAACTCCATGGAGCATCCTATGGGTGGAACCCAACTTGATAATCCATGGAGCCTTTTAGCCCACTATATAAGATATGGAAGATTTACATAATCCACCTATATATTTAATTAGTTATTCTTTTGATCACTTAATTAATTCTAAATTAATTCTTAATCAAAACTAATTAAATAATATTATTAATATATTAGAACTTATAATATATTAATAAACCATATGTGTTATTTCTCTCATTTAGTTTATCCAATTACATGGTGTCATGCAACCCAAATGGACCATGTCGGGTCAGGTCAAGTATTTACCAGAAATAGTTATGGACTTAGACACCTTATCCAACAGTCTCCCACTTCAATAAGTCTAATAACTATAACTGCAATACTTCAGGAACCGATCGGCAATCGTAGCTCTTTCAAGGTCTCTCGGAACTGAGAAGATGTTGATACGCCATTTAAGATAAGTGATCATATAATCTTCTGTTCTAGATATTAGCCGGACAAATACATGGAACAATGTCTTACTTATTGTCCAGCAGTTTGTTTCCTGATTTCCGATTTGTTTGACAAAGAACTTAATTGAACACATCAACTTAGTTCTGACCGGGCCCGGTACATAGGTCAAAACAAAATCATCGAGGGGCCCAGATATCAGCTTCTAATCCAAGAAGGAACAGATAAACTTCGACTCATATGTTTGTTCTACCACTCATTGGATTACACACAAAAGCACGTTTTATAATATCGAGTTACCAATGCGTTTTCATACAATCAATGCATAACCAACTCGTAAGTAACAAATCATATCTCTAGGTTTGAAGACTTATACGATATTACCGTCTCACGATCACTCGAGATAAAATTCCATGAAGTGATTCCAGTGAGCGTGGGTTGATTCCAATACTCAGAACTTATGAGCACTCATGATTGTTGTAGCCATGTCCAACACCTTAGACCTCTGCAACCAATCATGACAGTCTTGATTCATACCTACTTCCGACATATGACCGACTGCGGAGGTTCAAATAATATGATATACCAAACATAATTATTCTGGAAGTCAAAATATGCAAAAGAAATATAGTAAACGATTGACAAAAGATAGAAACATTTTACTCATAAATAAACACAACTTTTATTCATCATCAAATGTCAATTACACTTTACAAATTTCATAATTTATCTAACTACTAAAACTTATATCATCCATCAGCCCTATGCTCCGAGCATGTTGGAGATGCTTAACCCTACTTAGTCCCTGCGTGAGGGGATCTGCTGGGTTCTCATCCGATGATACCCTCTTTGCCACGAGGATTCCTTCTTCTATGCGATGTCTGATAAAATGATATTTTCTGTCGATGTATCTGGATCTCCCGTGATCCCTTGGTTCCTTGGCTAAGGCAACCGCACTTTCACTATCACAGAAAATTTCCATGGGCTCTTTTATAGCTGGTACAACTCCAAGGTCACCAATGAAGTTCTTCAGCCATATTGCCTCCTTTGCTGCCTCGCTCGCTGCTATATACTCTGATTTACAAGTGGAATCAGCCACTGTCTCCTGCTTGGAACTCTTCCAAGTGATTGCTCCTCCGTTTAAGGTAAACACCCAGCCCGAATGAGAGCGGAAATTATCCCTATCAGTTTGGAAGCTAGCATCACTATACCCTACAACTCTCAAGTCATCACTCCCACCGAGGGTAAGGACCCAGTCCTTAGTCCTCCGTAGGTACTTGAGGATATTCTTTACCGCAATCCAGTGTGCCTTGCCAGGATTCCCCTGATACCTGCTAACCATGCTCAAGGCAAAGGCTACATCAGGTCGAGTACACGTCATAGCATACATGATCGAGCCTACTGCCGAAGCATAAGGTACTTGACTCATTTCTACTATCTCAGACTCGGTACTTGGGCTTTGTGTCTTACTCAATCTGGCGTTACTCTGGATGGGTAACTCTCCTTTCTTGGAGTTCTGCATGCTGAATCTCTTCAACACCTTGTCCAAGTATGTACTTTGACTAAGTCCAATTAGTCTTTTACTCCGGTTTTTCAAAATCCTTATCCCTAGAATATAGGCAGCTTCTCCTAGGTCCTTCATAGAGAAACACTTCCCAAGCCAGGACTTAACTTCCTGCAGAGTTGGGATGTCATTTCCTATGAGTAGTATGTCATCTACATACAATACCAAAAAGCTAACTATAGTCCCACTAGCCTTGACATACACACAAGATTCATCTTCACTCCTAGAAAAGCCAAATTCCTTGACCTTTTCATCAAAGCAAAGATTCCATCTGCGAGGTGCTTGCTTTAATCCATAAATGGATTTCTCAAGCTTACACACTCTATTAGGGTACTCGTTGCTGACAAAATCTTCTGGCTGACTCATGTAAACATCTTCAGTCAATTTTCCATTAAGGAAAGCGGTTTTGACATCCATTTGCCAAATTTCATAGTCATGAAATGCAGCTATGGCTAACATAACCCTAATAGACTTAATCTTGGCTACTGGAGAAAAGGTCTCATCATAATCCACTCTAGGAATTTGAGAGAAGCCCTTTGCAACCAGCCGAGCCTTATAAGTGTGTACATTACCATCCATGTCGGTCTTCTTCTTGAAGATCCATTTTCACCCTATAGTCTTACGACCTGGTACATTCTCAACCAAGTTTCAAACTTGATTGTCATACATGGATTGTATCTCGCTATCCATAGCCTCTTTCCATTTAGCAGACTCAGGGCCTGCCATGGCTTCCGTGTAGCTGTTAGGTTCATCCAGACCTACTAGTGTCTCATCACTAATAAGTGTCTCACCTTCTGCAGTAATATGGAAACCATAGTAATGCTCAGGTGCAATCCTAACTCTCGTGGAACGCCTCAGAGGTACAGACTTGTCAATTGGCTCAACAGGAGTTTCCTCCTCAAGTTGAGGGCTAGGGTTAGAAGTTCCTTCACCGCTTGACTCTTGAAGTTCTTCAAGGTCAATTTGCCTCCTACTGTCTCCTTGGCTTATAAACTCTCTCTCTCTCTCTCTCTCTCTCTCTCTCTCTCTCTCAAGACTCCTCTTCTTGCTACAAAGACCACATTATCACTAGGTCTGTAGAAGAGGTAACCAAAGGATCTTTGTGGGTAGCCGATGAAAATACACCTCTCGCTTCGGGGGTCTAGCTTATCATGAGACTCGCGCCTCACAAAAGCCTCGCAACCCCAAATCTTGATGTGGTCTAGTTTAGGTACTTTACCGGTCCACATCTCGTGAGGAGTTTTGGCAACTTTCTTTGTAGGGACTAGATTAAGAATATGGGCGGCAGTCTCTAAGGCATACCCCCAGAATGAAATTGGTAGCGAAGCTCGACTCATCATGGAACAAACCATATCCAACAAGCTTCGATTACGCCTCTCAGCCACACCATTCAACTGCGGTGTCCTGGGAGGTGTCAATTGTGAGACAATCCCACATTCCCTAAGATAGTCGAGGAACTCTGAACTAAGATACTCACCACCTCGATTGGATCGAAGCATCTTAATGTTCCTGCCCAATTGATTCTCGACTTCCTGTTTAAATTCCTTAAACCTTTCGAAAGTCTCTGACTTATGCTTGATTAAGTAGACATATCCATATCTACTGTAATCATCAGTAAAAGTCAAATAATAACGATTAGCATCCCTTGTGGCATGTTTGAATGGTCCACACACATCCGTGTGTACAAGGTCCAACAAACCTTCACCCCTCTCACAAGAACCTGTGAAGGGTGACTTTGTCATTTTCCTAAGTAAGCATGATTCGCAACTATCATCTGACTTTAGGTCAAATGACTCCAAGACTCCATCCTTTTGGAGTTGGCCTATGCGTTTCTTGCTTATATGTCCAATACGACAATGCCATAATGATGCTTTATCCAAGTTATTATTATTAACAAAATCAATACACAATACATTATTTCCTAAGTTATCAACCACTGATACTGTTTCATACACGCCATCACAAGGTAATGCTTTAAAATAAAGAACATTATTAAAGAAAGCATTAATCGAACCAACTTCATTATCAAATGAAAAGGTGAAACCTTGTTTATACAATGCATGAAAGGAAATAATATTTCTTGCCATTTCTGGTAATAACAACACTTATTCAAATCTAAACTAAACCCACTACTTAGCGATAAAGTATAAACTCCAATCGTGGTGATAGGTGAAGCTTTCCTTTTTCCCATGATCAATTTTATTCTTCCTTGCTCCACATTCTCACTTCTTCTTAGTCCCTGTAAATCAGAACAGATATGAATACCACAACCGGTATCAAGGACCCAAGAATTAGAATGGGGTGAGTTATTAGATAAGATAGTGTAAATACCTGCATGGTTGGGTTTAACTTTCCCATCCTTCACATCTTGCTGGTACTTTGGGCAGTTTCGCTTCCAATGTGCCTTTTCATGACAATAGAAGCATTCAGCCTCTTTTGGGTCAGAAGAAGGAGTGATGAAACCTTTCTTGGTTCCACTTGAAGAAGAGCCATCAAGGGTCCTAACCTTGGTACCCTTCGAAGAACTCTTTCTCTTCTTCCCTCGTTCTTTCCCGATTGCCAAGACAGGGGCGGAGTTGATAGGAGTAGGAGTAGCAACAACCGCCTTACCCTTATGACCACTTTCTACGGTCTTTAAGAGTCCTTGAAGTTTGCTGAGAGTGACCTCTTCCTTGTTCATGTGGTATGTCATGCGGAATTGATCATAACATGAAGGTAAGGAGTGCAAAATGATATCTATTGCAAGCTCCTCGAGGAAGTTCTCATTAAGCTTCAGCAAACGGTCCACAAATCTTTGCATTTTCTGCATGTGGCCCGTGATGGGTTCTCCATCCTTCATGCGAGTTGTTATCATGGAGGAGATGATTTCATACCTCTCTTGTCGTGCACTTTGATGGTATCTTTCTATCAAATCTTGATGCATCTCAAAAGGGTAGTAGTCCTCATAGGACTTTTGGAGATCCGCTGTCATAGTGGCCGTCATGATGCATGCCACCTTGGTGGCATCCTTTTCATGTGCCCTAAAGTCAGCAATCTCTTGAGGAGTAGCAACTGTCTCATCAATCTCCTTAAGCTCCTTATCGAGGACATATTCTTTGTCCTCATAGCGAGTAATCATTCTGATGTTTCCGATCCATTCATTAAAGTTGGATCCATCAAAAGTGACTTTCCCACACAAGTTCATAAGAGAAAAGGAGCCATTAGGATTAGAGCCAGAAGCAGCAGTGTTTGCAGACATCTGAAGAGAAGAAAAGTTTAGTTTAGAAATAGAGATAGTCCTTAATAAAACACCCAAAGGTAGTATTAAGGCTAGGACCCAATCACAATATATTATACTTAGAAGAGGTATGCCGTAATCTAATTAATAACATATTTGAAAGGTAGGTGAATGACGATTCACCAATTTCCACCAAAAAAAACGAAATATTAAATATTAAGTTTTAATTTGGTACTTAGAAATTCCTAGATTCTTTTTGAGATTCAATGAACTTTTCAAAGGCATGTTTCAATCTTGAGTGTGCCCTCCAAGTTTTGTGACTGGGATGCCAAGGATCACAAAACGAGGTGTGAAGTAACCATGCAAATTACTTGGTACACTTAATAAATTACCCCTCAATCGATGTGCCGGTTAACCACACACGCTCCATCGATACTATGATAAATATTAATTCACCCTTTACCTACCTTGTTAAGTCCAAGTTAGTGTACCGGTTAACCACACACGCTCCACTAACGACTTAGACAAAGTGTAAAGTGTAGTTTCATGGATTAGCACCTTATTCACATTTTTCCTAAAGTAACTAAGATTAGGAATTTAATAAAAAATTTAGTTACTTTATAATATTCATCATACTTTTAATGAGAATTTATAATTCATTGTCTTACCCGTTCGGCTAACGACCCTCCACCGGTCAAGCAAGCGGTGGGTGAGAGTGGACACCCATTAAGTTGCCATTTTATAGGCAACAACCTTATACCCACCTTATAGACCGACTTCGTGAATGAGGCGTACTAGCGGTAAGACGACTTTAATCTTATACATATATATATATATATATATATATATATATATATATATATATATTATTAACTTATAATATTATAAGTATAAGGGTTGAACTTTAACTTTTAAAATTCTAAGGGTTGGAACTAAAGTTTTTAATATGACTTTACTTGTTCCAAAACATGAGGGTAAGTTTTGTAAACTTTCAAAACTTTTCATTTCTTGTAACTTATGAGTTAAACGTCAGTATCGGGTAAAATTCCACCGTGTCTCAAACTTAAACCATATTTAAAGTTGAAGTAACTTCATTTTGAAGCTTTTCACCCTCTCTCTACTCTCTCTCTACAAATCCAAGCTTTTGATCCAAAGTCACCCCATTTCAAGCTCCAATTTGGTAAGATATTCATCCTAGCTCTTAGATTATCATGTTTAGCTTACAATTTCGTGTCAAAATCATCCAAAAGGACCATATTCATGTGTTTACGGCCCTGGAACCGCCCTAGGCCGCAAACACACATAAATGGGGTTTTTGAGCCTCAAAACCCTTCCAAACCACCTTTAGAGCTTAGATATGACTTAGGGGCTTACAAGACCGGACTTGGAACACCAAAAACTCAACATTTGAGGGGTAAACATGAGTTTACGGCCCAAGAACATGCTTGGACCATAAACACCCTTTCATAGGCCGTAAACCCCTTTTTAGGTGTTAAAATGCCCCTTAAGCACCTCCTAAGCCTTGAAATAAAGTCTAGAACCATCCTCCAATGTGTTAGGGACCTTAAACTTGATAAAAACCATCCCTTTAGGAGTTCACGGCCATAAACCCTCCAAGGAATGGTTCATGGGTCGTAAACTCCTAGAACATGGTCAAATGGTGCCCTAACTTCATCCTATAGCTTGTACTTTGGACTAGAAACACTTGTGATTGACCTAGGACCACCAAAACACATTAAGAATGGGTACATAAGAGTTTACGGCCGTAAACTCCTAGTTTACTGCCGTAAACTCCTCAAATGGTCCAAATGATGATCAAGCCCCCTTCCAATGCCTTAAAACTAAGCCTAGCATCACCCCACAAGAGTTTTAAGACCATTAAGCACCCAAGTACACCCCCACCATGATTTTACAGCTGTAAACTCATGGGGATATTGTCTTAGGGCCGAAAAATCCCTTAGGAGTTTACTCTTGAAGAGTAAACTCCATGTTTAGGCCATACACACCCTTAGATGATACCCGGGTCACTCCTAACACTTGAAATGAAGTGTTTTCACGCCTCGGAGTGTACTGTCTTATCTAATTGGTAGTTGAAGGTCTAATTAGATACAATTATGTTTCTCTTCATATTACATAGGAACCTCGCGTGTACTCAAGCCCTGAACTGACGCTTAGCATCCAAACCGACACATTTCTCTTCTGGTGAGTTCATACCCCTACGCCTTTTTCCGTGTTTTTCAATGTTTTTAGGGGGGAATACAAGCAAATTATAAATGTTTTCGAAACATAAAAACTAATGTAATTCTATAAATATCTGGCAAACTTCTAGATATCTTTACCTCTTATGTATTATGCGGAGCATAAGGGATGTTTTATTTGATATAACTACATGGATTTCAATTACAGTGAAGGAAACAATAAAACCAATTAAATTATTATGGGAATAATTTGGGATCTTCAATTCTTGTTTTACGAGTTCGGATTTCATGCAGAGTCAATAGATATGTCTGATTCAGTTTATCTGAGTTTAACTTAGAATATCATGCCAGATAATTTCTTTGTATTCAATTGTTTATACTCTATTATGTTTCAAAACGATTACGATATTTGATAACGACCGAGTACACCGTGAATAATGTAATACTAGCTTGTGAGATTCGTCTTCATTAAACCCTTTGGGTTATCAGTAAATCCTCCCCGGAAGTATAACCAGAGTCTCCTAGAGGGAGAGCGTGGAATTTGTGAATAGATCTATTCGGGACTGACAATCCCACACCTTAAGTGCTAGCTACAGTTAGGCGGGCACGCCTGGGGTGACAAATTCTGGATATCGTCCGACGCCTGAAGAACATCAAGGAGGTCTCTGGTCATATTAGCATGGTTATACGACTCACAATACATATTAAAATATAATAGTTTATTCATGGATTTTATATCTTCCTTTAATCTATAGATTTATATATTAAATCCACCTACTGTTGTACTGGATGGTAATCCAGGGTTTTCAATCTATAGTTTTACATATTAAACTATCTATTGCTGTACCGAACGGAATTCAGAAATTTTAACTAAACTGTCTTTATAAGAAAATATGGGATTTTCTTGGATAACAGCTTTTCAGAAAACCAAAGGAAACACGTTCTTTTTACCTAAACAAACAGCTTATGAACTCACCAGCTTTATGTTGATTTTCAAACTGCTTGTATTCTCAGGTCCACATTAGACAGGTACCCACAATCTTTTGGAGAAGATGGAGCGTTTTATCAGACTCGTCTTTACTTTTGTTCTAAATAGTGTATAGATAAAACATGTATCACTTTACTTTCAAACAAATGTAAATATTCTATGTAATGTAATGTTTTGTGTTTACTTCGCTTACTATGTACATTGGTTGTGATACTTAACATGAAGTCACCTCCGCCCCGGAACATTTCCGCCTTCGGTTTCGGGGTGTGACATCAGAACACTTAGTTGGACAAGGTACTAAAACGTTTTAGTATGGAGAATTCCAAGAAAAGGGAGTTACCAATCCAAAGTAATGCCAGGTTGAGTAACACTCAAAATCCGAGTACCGAAGTCGAGATAGCAGAAATGAGTTGAGTACCATACGCTTCCGCGTTGGCTCAATCATGTATGATATGACTTGTACTCGCCCTAATGTGGCCTTTGCTCTGAGCATGGTCAACAGATACCTAGGGAACCCTGGTAAAGCACATTGGATCGTAGTCAAGAATATTGTTAAGTACCTTCGGAGGACCCAGGAATGGTTTCTACTCCTCGTTGGGAGTGAGGCTTAAGAGTGCGAGGGTATAGTGACGCCAGTTTTCAAACCGACAGGGACAACTACCGTTCGCAGTCGGGCTGGGTCTTTACCTTGAATGGAGGAGCAGTGACTTGGAAAAGTTCCAAGCCGGAGACCGTAGCTGATTCAACGTGCGAGTCAGAGTACATTGCGGTGAGCGAAGCATCAAAGGAGACAATATGGTTGAAGAACTTCACTGGAGACCTTGGAGTTGTGCCAGCCATAAAGGAGCCCATGGAAATTTTCTATGATAATGAAGGAGCGGTTGCCTTGACCAAAGAACCAAGGAATCATGGTAGATCTCGACATATCGATAGAAAATATCACTTTATTTGACATCTGGTGGAAGAAGGACTCCTTGTAGTAAAGAGAGTATCGTCAGAGGATAACCTGGCATATCCCCTTACGAAGAGACTGATTAGGGTTAAGAACTTGCAGCACGCTAGGAGCATCGGGTTGAAGGACGATATTAGTTTAGATTAGATAGTTTAGAAACGTGTAATAGATAAATTGTAATTAACATTTGATGATTAAATAAATGAGTATTATTTATGAGTAAAGTTATTGTCTTATGTTAATTATTTACCTATTGTTTCATTTTTGCGTGTTTTAACTTCCTGAATAATAAGATTATTCGAACGTTCCACAGTCGCTCATACTTTGGGAGTAGGTATGAAAGAAGGTTGTCATGAATTGGTGTGTAGATTGTCTAAAAATGTATTAGACATAGCAAAAGTTTGATACAACGTTCATGAGTGCTTATGAATTAGATTTGAGCTTTGCAATAAACCCACGCTTGCTGGAATCAATTCATGGAATTTATCACGAGTGATCGCAAGACGATAATATCAAATGGTCTTAAAACCTAGATATATGGTTTAATATTTGCTAATTGGTTGTGCATTGATAATGCATAAACGCATCAGTAACTTGATTTTATAAAACGCATTGTTGTGTATGATTTGATTAGTGAATAGTTAATGCATATAAGTCGAAGTTTATCTGTTTCGTTTATCCTAAGAGGATAAAAGCGATATCTGGGCCCCTAGATGATTTGGTTTGACTTATGTGTTGTCACACCCCCAAACCTGAACGGCGGAAACGTTCGGGGGCGGATGACTTCATGTGGTAACGTAACAAATGAATACATAGTAAAGAAAGCAATACAACCATCATATATATAATTGAAAGTTTACATTTGTCAAAAGTTACATGTTCAAAACCAATTACAATATGATGTCAAAAATACAAGATTAAACTGGCGCCGCAGCATCCCTTCATCGAAAGCGTAATGAATACCTGAAATTACTGATTTCCTGGGACATACAAGTAATTTTGAAAGAGTAGATCAGCATTTAAGCTGGTGAGTTTCATAAGTATTTAAGTGACAATGTTTGTATGAAATGAAATGTTTTGTCTTTGTTTGTTTGTATTCAGAAAATCCTATATTTTCTACTAGTATAAAAGTAGCCTTCTCTCAAGACCAATGTTTGTTTCCAAAATGTATGTAAGTGTAAAATAACCAATGTGTTTTGAAAACCTTGTAAA
This sequence comes from Lactuca serriola, assembly GCF_051521515.1. Taxonomy (NCBI): domain Eukaryota; kingdom Viridiplantae; phylum Streptophyta; class Magnoliopsida; order Asterales; family Asteraceae; genus Lactuca; species Lactuca serriola. Next base: position 287,517,975 of record NC_136411.1, read on the forward strand.
TCAATGCATTTTTAATACCGCATGTGAGTTTTATAACCATACTATTGACTCGGAATGCCTATACACAACGTTCTTCAGGCGTTGGAATGTTATGACGTTTGTCACCCCAAACGGTGGACTGCAGCTAACAGTCAGGGCGCGGGTTGTCAAGCCCGTATAGATCTATACACAAACACCATGCTCCCCCTCCAAGGGATTCTGGTATATAATACAGGACTTGAAATGTGTACTCGAACGTACATGAAGTTAGTGTCTCACAAAACCGTGGTATAAAAACAGATCTACTTGTTAAAATGTTACGCTTGTTCTTGTATACGAAAGTAAACTTCTTGAAATTCATGGTTCTAGTACATAAGAGTTAGAAATTTGTTCGTAAAACTATACCTATTATAGTTTTCTAAAAGTGTGTCTCGTTTGTTTAGAATACCTAGAAAAGGAATCATTTGTTTATGAAAGCATAGATTTTGGTGTAGAGTCTAAGATAGACAAGAATAATCTAAGAAAAGTTTAGTTTATACATGCATTACAACAATTTATATTTCAAAGGATGGAATATAACATATTTTGTATATATAAAAGTTCCCTATATAGTTTATAAATCACATGCGATTTGGATATATAAAAGCACATAAAATAATTGTTTATGTAACACACGATAATACTCGTGTGTTTTACTTGTAATCCACCCCTTGAAAGCATATAAAAGAATTTAGAGAATATTTAAAAGGTAAATTAAGGGGTATGAACTCACTTGAAAGTTTGAAGATAGCGAGATGGAAAACCGGGCAGAGTTTCGTCTCGAGAAACAGATTTTTCTCGGGATTCTCAGGAATCTCGGGAGTAAAATCGACCCTCGGGACTTGAGCAAAAAGACCAGAGCTTCGGGTTTGAACGGGCACGGAAAACGAGGCAAGACTGTGAGAGAAAGGAGAGAAATGAGCATTTTTCTCGGAAGCCCTCGCATTCTATTTATAGGAAGGCTGAACCGCCTCGGTACGCGGGGCGTACGCTCGTACGCAGCGCGTACGCATACGTCATGCATGACCGACGCCTCGACTGCCTCGGCTTCGGATGGGACGGATCGGTGGGGAGGCGGGTCGGATGGGACGGCGGGTCGGATGGGACAGCGGGTCGGACGGGTCGGTCGGACGGGCGGGTCGGACGGGTCGGAAGCCTCGGATAGGGCGACGTGGACGATCAGAGGCCAAGTCTCTCGGGTACGCAGGGCATACAGGGGTACGCAGCGCGTACCTCGGATGAGGACGCTGACTCCTCTTCGGATAAGGTCCGAATTTTGAATTAAATAAATATATAATTTATTTAATAAACTTCAAAAATTCATATCTTCATCATACGAACTCCGTTTTCGATGGTCTTTATATCCACGCGTAGGTGAGACTACGTTCTACAACTTTCGTTTAGACTCCGTCGGCAAATTCCGAAATTATTTTTTTATTATTTATATTATAACTCATCGTGTTTAAGGAATTTCTTTGAAAATTCATAACTTCTTTATCTGATGTCGGTTTTTGCCAGACTTTTTACCGTTGAAATACCATTGTCGAGACCTTCGATTCTCGTTTAGGTCATTCCGGCCAAAAGTCGCTCGATCTCCGATTCGAGTTTTTAGCTGTCTGTTGCTAAGCTGAACTTGGAAAAATCATAACTTCGATATATGAAGTCGGATTTGGGCGTTCTTTTTACGTACGATCATGGTTTAAAGACATTTAAACATAGAAGGAATTCAAATAGAACTATTTGTACATTTTATTATGAAAGTAAATTTTATTACTCAAAAATGGTTACAATACTTGACCCATTTAGGTCATTTCAAAGAGTTGAAATATCGGGTTGTCACATCATCCCCCCGTTAGAGAGAATTTCGTCCCGAAATTTAAAGTAGTGAAGATACTAGTGAACATGAAAGAGATGAGGGTACTTTTGTTTCATCTGATCTTCGCGTTCCCATGTGAATTCAGGTCCCCGCTTGGCGTTCCAGCGAACCTTCACGATGGGTATGCGACTTTGTTTTGTTTGTTTGACCTCTCGGTCCATGATTTCTACTGGTTCTTCATGCATGACCGAAGCCTCAACTGCCTCGGCTTCGGATGGGACGGATCGGTGGGGAGGCGGGTCGGATGGGACAACAGGTCGGACGGGTCGGTCGGACGGGCGGGTTGGACGGGTCGGAAGCCTCGGATAGGGCGACGTGGACGATCAGAGGCCAAGTCTCTCGGGTACGCAGGGCGTACAGGGGTACGCAGCGCGTACCTCGGATGAGGACGCTGACTCCTCTTCGGATAAGGTCCGAATTTTGAATTAAATAAATATATAATTTATTTAATAAACTTCAAAAATTCATATCTTCATCATACGAACTCCGTTTTCGATGGTCTTTATATCCACGCGTAGGTGATACTACGCTCTACAACTTTCGTTTAGACTCCGTCGGCAAATTCCGAAATTATTTTTTTATTATTTATATTATAACTCATCGTGTTTAAGGAATTTCTTTGAAAATTCATAACTTCTTTATCTGATGTCGGTTTTTGCCAGACTTTTTACCGCTGAAATACCCTTGTCGAGACCTTCGATTCTCGTTTAGGTCATTCCGGCCAAAAGTCGCTCGATCTCCGATTCGAGTTTTTAGCTGTCTGTTGCTAAGCTGAACTTGGAAAAATCATAACTTCGATATATAAAGTCGGATTTGGGCGTTCTTTTTACGTACGATCATGGTTTAAAGACATTTAAACATAGAAGGAATTTAAATAGAACTATTTGTACATTTTATTATGAAAGTAAATTTTATTACTCAAAAGTGGTTACAATACTTGACCCATTTAGGTCATTTCAAAGAGTTGAAATATCGGGTTGTCACATGTGTCGGGCCCGGTCAAGACTAAATTGATGTGTTCAATTAAGTTCTATATCAAACGAATTTGAGATTGAGAAACAAACCATTGGACAATAAGCATGATTTTGTTCCATGTAATTGTCCGCATGATATCTAGAACAGAGGATTATTCGATCCCTTATCTAAAGGACATGTTATAGATGAGATCAGAGTTTGACAACGTCTATGACAGCTACGATTGCTAATCGGAGTGTACTTACATTTATAATTACTAGACTTATCCAAGTAGGAGACTGTTGGATTAGTGTCTAAGCCCGTAACTATATTTGGTAAGTATTTGACCTGGTTGTGCATGGTCCTTTTGGGTTGCCTTCACCAGAGCAACTTGACAGGGTGATTTATGGAGAGAGAGAGAGAGGTTATTATGGTTTATTAATATATTATACGAATAATATATTAAAGGAGAAATCATATAGTTTAATTAATCTTACACAATAATTAATTAAGAATTAATTATGTGACTAAAAGACATTATTTAAATAAGGGGTACTTAAACTGTCAAATGTGTGATAGTTGAATATTGGGCTGAGAAGCCTTAAGGACTTGGCATGGACGAAATTAGGGATGTGTCCATCCTAATTTCGGCCATAAGGGCCCTATTACAGAAGCTTTCTTGGATTGCTTAAGGCCTAAGCTATTCATTAGGGTTTTGACTAAAACCCTAGAAGCACAAGTATAAATAGAACCCCTAGGGCATCAGTTTTCGGCCACTTGAAACCCTAGAAGAGTTCATAGCTGAAATTGTGCCTGTCCCCTCTCTCCAATATCATCATCTTGCTTGTGTGGTGTTTGTAAGCCATTAGAGGAGTGACATTTGTGACTCTAAGCTCCAAGACAAGAAGATTCAAGCCATTGTTGAAGAGGTAATCGTGTAGATTTGTTTTTATATGCTAGATATAGGGTTTATCAGTATTGGATGAATTGCATGTACAATAGAGAAACCTAGATCCAAGCTTTAGGGTTTTCATGAGCACATAGGATGTTCTTTTGTGTAAAACCCATCAAAAAACTCCTCACAACCTCAAGGGTGTATAGGAGATCAACGGCGGGTTGACAACATTGGGAAGATTCATCGCCAAATCCACAGAAAAAGTGTTCCCTCTGTACGAAACACATAAAGGGTGCATAGACAAAAAGTAGTTCAAGTAGACAGAAAAAGTGGATGCAGCATTGCAACATCTGAAAGATGCCCTACACCAACTACCGGCTCTCGCCTGCCCTCTACCAGGGGAAACACTACAGATGTATTTAGCAGCTTCCGAATAAGCTATCTCCTCCGTGTTAGCAGTAGAGAGGGAAGGCAAACAGGTTCCCATCCATTTTGTTAGCAGGGCCCTACAAGGACCAGAGGTCAATTACCCGGCCTTAGAAACACTGGTCATCACCCTGGTATACATTTTCAGACAGCTTCGGAGGTATTTTCAAGCCCACAAGGTGGATGTTTTGACTAGTTATCCGATAAGCAAGTGTTGCTAAGGCCAGAAAAGTTTGGGCGCATGGCCAAGTGGGCCATAGAATTAGGCGAACATGATATTCGTTACCACCCCGGACTAGCATCACGGCCCAGACCCTCGCAGACTTCCTGGTTGAAATTCCAGATACCATTAATGGAGTGTCGACGACAGTCTCCGTCGACCCACTCGAGCCCGAAGCCGGCAAAGAACTCTAGAAGCTATACACCGATGTTGCAACAAGCAAGGAAGGTTCAGGCGCAGGCCTGATCCTTATAAGCCCCAAGGGTGAAGAGATCACTTACATGCTGCAATTCGACTTCAAAGTAACAAACAACGAGGCAGAGTACGAAGCACACTTAGTAGGTCTGAGGCTAGCCAAGGAGGTTGGCGCAAAACAGCTAGTGGCCCTCAGTGATTTGTTACTTGTCACAAACAAAATAAACGGAACATATGAGGCAAAGGACCCCAAGATGCAGAAATACCTAGATGCAGTCCAGAGCTTAGCCAACACATTCAAAAGTTTTTCAATAAAAAAATCTCCTGAGAAAAAATGCAAGAGCGGACGCTCTCAGCAAAATGGCCTCTACTTCATATGATCACCTAACAAAGAAAGTGTTGGTTGAAGTCCTCCCGAAAAGAAGTATTGTAAGTCCCAATCAATGGATCCAAATCACTGATCAATTAAGGCAAACATCAAATAGAGTGTAGAAGGAGTAGAAGAAGAATTAATCCAAGCATGCACACATCTATATCATATAAATGTCAGGTACACCATGGGAAAACACACACATACGTCACTGATGTCTCTATACAACTGACACAGACACACTCTATTTATAGGACCACCAGCCGCACACGTGTGTACAACCGCACACGTGTGTACAGCCGCACACGCGTGTATGGCCGCACACAGAGTGTGCAGCCGTACACGCGTGTATGGCCGCACACACTCGCTAACATACTACAACCAACATAACAAACCCCAAGACCCTACCAAGACCTATACAAGATGAATGCCTAGCTCAAACCACAAAAATATGACCTAACAATCTCCCCCTTGGTTTGAGCTAGCATGGACTCAGGTCTTCTTCATCAGTGATCTCCTCCTTGAGCTCTGAGATAGATGGGCCTGCTCCCCCTAAACTTCCTTCACCTATTGATATTCATTTGCCACGAGGTAAAGGATCTGAATCTTGTTGAGCAAGAAACCTGGCAAGCCTCAAAGAGGCAACATCATGCGTAGGTTGTGGAGGAGAAGAACCCCCAAGAGCAAAAGAACTCCCGACTTCAAACGAAGATCTAACATTACTTGGTCCTTTTAGGGTCGGTTGAGTTGGTGTAGTAGCTTTGGAGGGTTGTTGGATTGGTGGTACTTGTTCTTGGATAAGATCTCCCTTCCTCTGATCAAGTCATCTTATTTTCACAAGAGGCTGGGAGGTTTGTGTCAGTATCTGATCACTCATCAAATGGAAATAAAGTTGGAATAGCAAATGGAAGGGGAGGAATCCTTGAAGGTGTATCCATATTGGTTGAAAGGTGTCGGCCATCTGATCAAAAGTTGGAGACGTCACTTTGAGAACACCACTAACTCCTTTTGTCAATGATCAAGCAGCAATAGAATAAGAAGATGAAAAGAAATCGAGCTTGCACACGTTTATATCAGAAAAACGTCAGGTACAACTCGATGGAACACTCTATAAACACTATTGCATCGAGGTCTTCACTGCTTAACCGTATATAATTATTCGTAGTCTATAAGCTGATCTGTGAGACACTCAACAAGCTATACTTTAACTCAGGAGCGTAGATGACGTTCTCAAAACTCAGCACTCCATTTACAACTATTCCTTTTTGAGTGATCTTCCCTCCATCTCCTCCCGTGAAGAAATCATAGCCCCCATTAAAATTCTGAATGACATGCAGTTGGGAGATGTCTCCTGTCAATGTGCCTGGAACAACTGCTGTCGACGTACCAAGGTTTGACGACATTCCTCCACAGTGGTTCCTGCACAATGAGCGGGATTATTTAGATTTGGGGACCCAAGTTATTACAAGCCTGGGTCCCAACCGCACACACCAACCGCACACTCAACCGCACACTCCAATCGCACACTCAGCCGCACACTCCAACCGCACACTCAGCCGCACACTCAACCGCACACTCTAACCGCACACCTTCAAACTCTAACCGCACACCTTCAAATTTCCAACCGCACACCTTCAAACTCCAACCGCACACCTTCAAATTTCCAACCGCACACCTTCAAACTCCAACCGCACACCTTCAAAGTTCCTTCAAAATTGATACTAAATTGGCTCTTATACCAATTATAAGTCCCCAAAATTGCTTGTGTATCAATCAGATCCAATTGATGGTGCGAAATCCCAATCAATTGGATGATGTCAGATCAATATAGAAGAGAAGAAGAAGAAGAAGAATTAAGATGAATCTAAGATATATTGAATTAAACTGAGTGATGCTCCATATACATAGATTCTCTCACACACACACTCTTCTCTATAACTTTCTCTCTCTTCTCTTCTAGCCTCACACTCCCACATGCATTCCTCTATTTATATGAGACATAGGCCACCAGCAGCACACCAGTGTACAGCTGCACACGCGTGTGCGGCCGTACACAGCCACAAAATTACATATTATATTATAGAGAAATATATTTTCCTAGAAAAGCAAAGTATAAACCATATTTTTGACCCAACAAGTATCGATAACCAAAAGGTCAATGGAATATAGGCCCATATAGAATGGACCAAACCCTATATCGATTACTTGCGTCACGGCGTGCTCCCGGACGACCCATAGGAGTCGAGAAAAGTCAAAATCAGAGCACCGCATTTTTGCAATCAGGGACAATAAACTATATCGAAGAGGGTATTTAAGCCCATGGCTCAAGTGCATCTATAAAATAGAGGGGCAAACGTTCCTCGAAGAAAACCATTTTGGGGTCACAGCAGCACATGAAGGCGCTCGCACACTCACAGGCAAAATACTCCACCTATGGGTATATTGGCCAGACGTATACACCGACGTCGCATCCCTAACCAATAGATGCAAAGAGTGCCAAGAATTTGCTCCTTTCCAAAATCAACCGACCATGCCATTAACCAGAATCACCAGCCCCTGGCCCTTCCATCAATGGGGGATCGACATAGTGGGACCTTTCCCACCGGTGCCGAGGGCGTGAAGTTTTTGCTGGTAGCCGTGGATTATTTTACCAATTGGATAGAGGCGGAACCATTGGCCACCGTCACCGGCAAGCAGATGATAAATTTATGACCAAGAACATCTTGGCCCATTTTGGAACTCCTAGGATCCTCATAAGTGACAACGACGTGCTATTTGAAGAAAGTCCCTTCAAGGAGTGGTGCGAAGACAAGAAAATTCACCGCCGGTTCACGTCAGTGGCGCACCCTTAGGCCAACGGACAAATTGAGATATAAAAAAACCATATTTAATGGTTTGAAGAAAAGGTTACTCATATCAATGTCCGCCTAGGTGGATGAGCTCCCGACAGTGCTATGGTCATATCGTACCATAGCAAGGTCAAGCACGGGAGAGACGCCCTTTAGCCTAACCTATAGGACGGAAGCAGTCCTGCTATTCGAAATAGTAGTCGGCTCCCTGCAAATAGAGAGTTTCGAGGAAGCAGCCAAAGAGGAAGGGCAACGCCAGGACCTGGACATGCTTGATGAAAAGCATGAGGCGGCACAAATGTGCCAGAAACTATACAAATCACGAAGTGAGAACTATTACAACCGCCAAGTCGGGGTCAAGAACTTCAAAGTTGGAGAATAGGTGCTAAGAAAGAACGAGTATAGCCATGCTAAACCATTCGGGGAACTCAGTGTCACATGGGAAGGACCGTACAAAATTGTGGAAGCCCATAGGAATGGTGCTTATTTCCTAGAAGCTCAGGACGGGCGTGTCATTCCAAGAACATGGAATGCGCTGAGTCTGCATCACTTTTACTCTTAAAATGAGTGTTAAAGATATATTCAATGCTAGCAAAGGAATTATACATTAGTATTGACATGTAAATTACTTACTACTTTCCATCTTATAACACTATAACAAGAAACACTATAATAAACAGAAAGGGCAATTCAGATGCTCCTTATTTTCAAGCTTGACAAGTAAAATAAAGAGGTTGTGTACGTTTACCATGTGACAACAAGGATTAACCATCCAACGTTACACGGGCGAAACCAGTATAAGGAGGCAGCCAGGGGGTTTGTATAAAAAAGTCTCATAAGCTTCCCCCCAAAACATGTTCATCAATCACATCATAGCAATCATACAAAAGAACATGTGACATGAGTGTAGAAGAGTCATAACCTTCCACTAATGAGAAAAGCATATTCGGGTGAGCCACAAGATGACGATCTTCGCTACACCTAGGGTCTTTAAGTAGCAAATTAGAACAAAATTTTCAAAAACCGGCTTTAGTAAGGCATAAAGAGTTCACCAATAAAGGAACTCAAACCAGGGGTATAAGCAAACCCTAAGTAAATACCATGTAATAGCCAACATAAACCATATATGAAGCAACCAAACAAAAGAATATATGTGGTAACAACAAACATTCATACCGACAAATATAAAGTGAACATTGTCAAAGTCGCCGCACTCCCGGACTTTCAGACTGGCACTGAGGGCAGCAAAGAAAAAAAAACAAACAACAAATCAAGAAATAGAAAACATTGTTCACAGGAGTTACATCAAAACAAATCAAATAAACAACGTTACTTTTGGGCAGGGGTGTTACCATCACCGGGTGATGAGTTTGGGCCAGGGCCGGACCCATCGCTTTGAGTGTCTTGACAAAGATCGCGGAGCCCGACCGTGTCCAGACTGCCCAAGCGGAGATAGCCAGCGAAATCTATTTTAGTAAAAGTCGCCATGGCATCTTCCATCTCTTGGGTCTTAGTGGCCACATCCACCTCAACCTCTGTATTAAACTCCCTGGCAGTCACCAGCTATTTCGCAGCACTCTTTCCCTGCTCAACCCCTGTCACCACACAGGCTGCCCTCACCTGAACCAAGCCTTGGAAAAATTGAGGGTTCTCGATCACCCTGTCCACCACCCGGCTGAGCCTGTCGCTAAGGATCCACGAAATATCCTTCTCCAGTGCTCCCTTTTCAGTGTTCTTAGCAACCAGATTAACCTCTAGTTCTGCTATCTGCTAGCTCAAATTGGCATTCTTCAAACTCAGGGCTCCCACATGATCATTCAACCACCTCACCTCTTCCTCCAGTTTTTCCACTTGCTTTTTTAAGCTTGCCTTCTCAAGCAGTGTCACCTCCTGCTTGGCCTCCCAGCTACACTTGCCGGCTTCTATCTTTTCCGCATGGGCTTTCATCTCTTCACATTCAATGCTCTTCCTATTGGAATCATACCGGATGGTCTCCATCTCGGAGATACGTTCAGCAGCTGCGACCATTAAGATGACACTTGGGCGACAGTGTAATGCAAGCCGTCGGCCATGTGCTCATCTGACAGGACAATCAAGGCCTCAGTTATAGCAGGAGGAAAAGTGTGCTGACACCACTCAAGAGCGGTGTCGTGATCGGAGACAAGGTCTTGGGAAGTTAGCCTCCAAGATGGCTAGTAGGCATCCAGATGAGAACCCACAAGAAGGGGGTGGTTGTTGTTTTACCAGAAGAGATAGATGCGAGACCTTGGGAAGGCGGAGATCCAGTCTTCGCCTCAACTCCACCAATCGTGGTAACAGGGATGGTTTTGTCGATGTTTTCTTCTCCCGTATGACAGGGCGGTTCAGTCGCCCTGATTTGTTCCCCCTCCAACAGTTTCAGATGATTTTCATTGGGGGCACGGTTGGAATCCTTGGTACCCCTAGTAAGAAACTCAAATTATGTTTCTTATGAAGAGGGAGCCCGCTGCTATCCGTCTCAGTTCGACCACCAGAAGAGGCTTCCAAGAAAGCAAAACGCCTCTTGACACAGCGAAGACTCCTCGGGGACCCGAAAGGTGTTGGATCCTTCTAAGAAACACTAGTGACAGCAATGTCCTGCAAATCTAGATCCTCGCCAGCGTCGGCTGCACTGTCAGAACCAATAGTAGCCTCAATTCCTCGGCCAGAAACAGGGGGTGGAAGAGCCTCCACAAGATCGACGTCATGACACTGAATATCATCGTCGAATAGACCCTGAAGAGCTTTCTCTAAAGAAACAACCTCTTCCACACCTGGAAACAAAACAAAAAACAACAACGGTTAACCAAAACATCAATTTAAATGTGCTTTTCCGATTTAAAAAAAGGTGGGGAGAGGAGCAAGAGAAATACCCTCTTTCTCGACAAAAAAAACTCGGGTATTTTCCCATGAGCCCTCCAAGTGGCGCTCATTCCGCCGGCGGCCAATTAGCAGTCAAGCCAATCTCCATCGCTGTTGCTGGTCTTCTCTAGGACTTCAACTAGTTCCTTTTCAGCACCAAAAAGTGTTGGAGCACGGTCGACGTACACCTTAGCCCTCAGGTAACTTAATACCATAAGATCGTTGTTAACCCATAAGAACTTCTCCTGTCAGTTCTTCTTGGACTTCTTATCATGGATAAGAGTAGGGACTCCCTGCCGACAAGAAAGGGTTCTAGTCCCCAAATGAGTAGAGGCATTGAAGAAATGCCTGAAAGCTAAAATAGTCGGCAGGCGGCCAAGGGCACGGAAAAGGAGTTCAAAACCCACTATTTTCTTTATAGCAATAGGGGTCAGCTCTATCATGGAAGACCCGTATTCTCAGATAATCAGGTTAAATAAATTTGTGGTAGGTAAGCGTAGACCCGCCTCGAAAAAGGCGATGGGGATGCTGACTTTGCCCTCGGGAGGACTATAAAGCGATGCATCGAGTAGGGGGATTTGCACTCCATGTTTAAGAATGAACCCGAACCGGAACTCAAAAGATTCCCATTCTTCGGTGGTAAGATCCCTTCCCAAAGAATGAGCGGTGGCCATGGAAAAGTATGAAGAAAGGGTTTCTTTGAAAGAAGAAGTTGAAGAAAGAAAAGTGGAAGGTAAGGAGGAAACTCTAGGAGGGACAGAGGCTTAAATGCCACAAAAGGGGCAGCGAACCGTTTTAATGATGAAACAGCCGAAGAACGGCGATTTCGCCCTGCCAACTGCAAAGGCTATCTGTAGTAGCCCGCCACGTGTATGTGAGTAGACCAGAAAAATCTACTACATCATGTATCCAGAAGCCTACTGGTCTAAGGGACTTGTTAACGTTACCATAAACGGTCACATTAAATGTAACAGAAAGTATAATAGAGACGTTATTGCGCCAGAACCTTGGCCAAGACCCGGTCTCGGCCTGAGTGAGCAAGCACCAGGGTGACAGTTCACTTTCTTTCACGAGGAAAAAATATTCCCTGTGATCTTCTCATTCACTCACGACCAATTAGGACGTGAAAAGAAGCTTAGGTGACACCCAGAACTGACGTCACCAGGCAGTTAGTTAACGTGGGCGTGATTCTCCCAGTCATAGGAGGCCACGTCTCACACTCATTGGACGAGGTCCCTACGATCCATTAGAAACGTGTATAAAAGGATCGCTTCCGCCTCAAGTAAGGGATCCATATTCTCTCTCATGAGTTTTACCCTAAAATTCTCTCTCCCAAAAACTAACTTGATCGTCGGAGTGACATCCCGGGAGAACACCCGGGCCTCCTTTAACGATTTTCTTGTGTTGTGTTCTCAGGAAAGCTTCCAAGACAGATCCATCATACAGCATCCAAACCACTATAGAGCATGTCACAACAATACATACACACACACACACACACACATATATATATATATATATATACAGTTTAGTCAAGTAATAACCATATCATGTTGCACGAATATTTTTAAACACAACCAAAAGAGCACACATAACATTTAATCATTTAGAATACTTGTATATATGTGTAATTTGAAAGTAATTATGCACTCACAAGTTAAAGTGGATGGCTTGTAATGTGTGTAATGATTCACCTAACAACATACCTTTACATTGATATGAATTAGGTATGAATATCACTAAGTCTCAGTCTTATATTCCTCATGAGTATAATAACGATAGTATAGATTCCTCAATAATCCTAATGAATACTAATCTATAGCTGATAAGGAACAACCAGGTAGGATCATATCGGAGGTAGGTGTCAAAACCATGATCTGAGTGATGGGTGGTATGTGGTACTAGAAGAGATATAGCATGCTCAACTAGAGTGTTCGGGGTAGGGGAGGTCCAAGAAAGGACTCCCCACCTTGAACCGCGATCTGATATCTTCCTACTGCATCTAGGCTCGTATCTGAGGTATCCAAGTGGCGTCTCCTCCTGGTTTCTTTTTTAGCGGTGGTGATGTTGGTGGGGATGCCGCTCTCTTCCGAGAGGGAGTAGAAGTAGTCTTCCTCGGGGTCTAATTTACCCGAGTACCCATGTGTGTCCTGTAAGATCGATGTGAAGGAGCGGGGTGGGGTGGCAAGATCTCCGGTGAGGTAGCAGTGTCTTCGTCGCCCTCGTCAGGCTCGTACTCGAAAGTGAGAAACTCTAGCCCGACCGATGTGTAGTCTGGCGAAAGGGTTGTCTCTTATGGGTGCTCCACTGGAGTATTATCGGGTTCCGTGCCATCGTCATCAGGTATCTTTGGGATGTTGACAGGGTCTAAGTCATCAAGTACTGCACGCTCCTCCTCCGATGAGGAAGCTGTTCTCCATGATCCATCGCCTGCCATACTCTTAGGAAAAATTGTATAAGACATCAAATAGGAAAGATGTTTATGAGAGATATGAAGATAAATTAAATACTATATAATATCCAATTATAAGTATGCAGTATATAGTACCCGTAACTCCTGAGTCTCCCTACTATGTTGTAAGTCAGTGGTTCCTAGGGTAAAAAATCCTTGAGTGTATATGTCATTGAGTCGGAAATCCCCAAACGTAGAAGTCTCTAAAAGAAGCCCTTGAGTATAGAATCATTGACTATGCATTCGAACCAGCAGTTGTCAAGCGTTTAGATTGCCAACCATCGTATCCTAGTTCAGTTGTGCATCGGTCGAACCATGATAAAACTTAGTTGTGCATTCTAAGTCTAGTTGTGTTACGGCCGCTATTCTATACCAACTCTAAATATGGGTTTTGACCTAAAATCCTAAGTTGCGACTTCGTGGGTTCGTGTTGGTGGGTAGTAGTTATATTTATATAAACGTATCTATATTGCTCTATATATTTTAATCTTTGTTTGGTTGGTATATTTTATTAATTCTTAGGGTTTTGTAATCCAATACTATTAAGTAAGGGTCAACCAGGTGAGAAGTATCGTAGGGTAGGCCCATTTTAGCATATAGTCGTTCTGAAATCCAACAATCCAAGTGATAGTTCAAGCTAGTCACCTCTCCTATATGTAGTCAAGAAGTAGGGTAATTAATATTAATACTTATTGATTTATTAGTCTTAAAGGGTTAAATCTAATCAGAGTGTAGCCCTAGGTTATAATTGTATTTCTTAAGAAGCTTTGATACCAATCTATCACACCCCTAGCTGACGGCGGAAGCGCCATGCAGTGTGATGTTAGGATATTAGGATTCAGGCCAAAGATATACATTGAGATGGGCTCCCACTCAAATTTAGATGACATATACACTCTGATTAGATTTAACCCTTTAAGACCCTAGTAGCACAAGTATATATAGACCCCTTAGGCTTCAGAAATTGGCTACCCCTACTTTTAAGAGTACTAGAGTCGAATTCTATAGCCTCCAACCTCTCTCCAAGATCATCCTCTTGCGTGTGGTGATTGTAAGCCATTAGAGGAGTGACATTTGTGACTCTAAGCTCCAAGGACAAGAAGATTCAAGCTTTCAAGAAGAGGTAATCATCTAGATCTATTTTGTTATATCAATTTCGAATTATATACACTAGATCTAGGGTTTGCAATTCTTGGATGAATAGCATGTACAATAGAGAAGTCTAGATCCAAGCATTAGGATTTGCATGAGCACATAGGATATTATTTTGTGTAAAACCCATCATTTAGTTCATCTTGTTTATCCTAAACTTACTTCCTCAAGTTTGTGTGTACTTTAACTACTTTCTTAGGTTGTTTCATTGTGGTAGTCTAAGATAGTTGGTTTTAGTTTAGCAAAGTTACGATGAGTTCCTATAATCGAGTTATGACTGTTGATCCCGAAAACCACAACGGTTCATCGTACGTCACAAATGTGTTTAGAAAGTTATGACTGCTTCGACTTGCCATTAGGTTGTAGCTAGCAACCACATGTGGGAGTGTCAATCACATATAGATCTATACATATCTTTACTGCTCACTTAAGATTTAATGATTATAGGTCGGGAGCTATCTGGAAATCTATCAACATGTTGATGAATTGTGTCTTATCTAACTCTTGTTATGGGGGCCTCTCCTAGTCAACCATGTTGATATACGTGTTGTATTTATACAGGTTTACTTATTATATATTATTTATCTGATATATATATATATATATATATATATATATATATATATATATATATATATATAATTAGTGTGTTTTGCATAACTGAGTATTTGGGCAGAGTAACACTATGTACTAAGCTTATCTAAAGGGTTGCTATAATAACGAGTTCTAGCGTTTTCTAGCAACTCGACATCCTGACAACTAGGTATGATCTTATATTTCATTGTGGTTTTGTATAAAAACTAGGCATACTATTAGCTAAACATTTCAGACAAAGTATCTACTAGGCATAATATCATCCTATTGTTATGAGCATAATTATCTAACTACAATTAGTAATAACTATGTAAAGTCGCATTTTAAACATGTATCCTACTTAAAAGGTTTGGAAAATGGGGTCGTAAACTCAGATGTAAGTTACGAAAACGTTGTATTTGGGTAGAAACTACAAGTCAACAATTCGAGAGGCGCTCGGGGCAATGAAATGTGAATCAAGGCAGAGAGAGAACGAATGCGATGGGAAAGGAAACTAATATTTCGAAGCTTGCTATTTATAATAAGTATATGAGTGTGTGCCATGCAAATACGTGTGAACCGTAGGATGCTGCCAAGTGTCATCCTCTCTGCGTGCCGCATCACTTCGTATCCAGACATATCGACTGTCAGGTGTATGCGGTGCACTGTGCGAGTGCACCTGATCGTAAAAATTCAACTTTGAAATTTTGTAACTTACATACGAACTTCATTCTCAATGATTCTTATATATCCGTGTAGGTCTCGTCATTCTCTACAACTTTCCTTTTGGTCGTCTTTTCTAGATTTGACTATCGTTTTTCGACAAGTTATTATTACCGTTATGATTTTATAAAAATCATAACTCTCTAATATGGCTTCCATTTTAGGCATTTTTTTCCTCATAATTCTTACTTTATGTAATACTACAATTGCCTAGTTGGTGATTTTTTCCAAAAGTCAACCAATCTCCTTGTAGTTTTCGTCGTTGTGACTGTTTAAGTACGGTAGATATTTATTTACTATAACTGTCATATATCACCCATATTATGTCGGATTATCATGAAATTTGTAATGTTGGAATTGTGGTGGCTGTGACATCCCCAAAATCTCGGCCAGAAAAGACCGATTTTCATTTATGCTTTTAAATATTTTCAGAGTAAATCCTTTTGATTTGAAAGAGTTGCGGAATTTGTTCCCAAAAACAAAACATGATAAAACAATGTTTACCGAAGCATTTCATAAAAGAAATGTACTTTCATTATAATCAAAACTCGGGGTGTCATGTTCCGATACAGACCAATAAGCATAAACGAATACATTACAAGTCATATAACAAATATAAACATATGCAGACTTGTAAACAAAACAACTTGATGGTTCATCCATCTCATGCCCTTCCGCCACTTCCTGTAATACAATTTAAAACTGAGTGGGTCAGGCTTGGGAGCCTGGTGAGCATATAGGGTTTTCAACCCACAATAAATATCATATTTAATTTTCACCAACCAACAATAACCCAATTACCCATTCCCGTTATTCTCACTTTAATGTCCCTAAAACAACTAACATAAGGGACCTAGTCTAAGAATATTTCATCGGGGCGACAACACATGCTTCGGGGGTACCTCAGCAATATAAGTCAAATAAGGCAACCATGAGGGGGATGGAGTACAGCGAATGAACACCCAAGTTCATTAACACCTACAGGTGGCGAACCTGCTAATGTTTCCACAAGACTGTCTAGAATAGCCAGTGCTCGTCATCTAAACTCCGCTAGATGACTCAATCAAACAACAACGAGGCCTCTCATCTGTTTATTATACAGCAACTGTCTACCCATGTTCTACCCAACATATTAGTAGATAAAAATATACATTTGTATACATAGTTTAAAAACCTGTATAACATGCTTTAATCAACACATATATCACATAACAGATGAGGCACACTCACACATAACACATATCTCATAGAGAAATAATCAGATCTATAAGATAGAAGAGAGTGAATACACATTCACACATAACACAACCAAATATATACACTTAGCACGTATTTTATATAAAATACTACGTATTATTGCGTTAGAAAGAAAACAACTACACACTCACTTGATCAGAAGATGATCCGACAGCACTACGGCTTATAGAAGTAGTAATCCTCAGCAGATCTGGAAGATTTCCTCGAAAATCGAACTTCTCGCGGGCGGAGCTTCGACTCGGGAACCGCACTTCATACGAACTCCGTTTTCGACGTTCTTTATATCCACGGAAAGGTGAGACCACGCTCTACGACTTTCGTTTAGACTCCGTCAGCTAATTTTGACTTTATTTTTATTAATTATTTTTAATAGGCCGGGACAGAAACTTTCGTTATAAATTCATAACTTCTTCGTTTGACGTTCGTTCTCGCCTAACTTTTTATCGCTTCGATACCAACAATGAGATCTTTGATTCTCATTTAGATTGCTTCGGCTAAAAACCGCTTGATTTCAAATCGAGTATTTCAGGCTGCATACCGCTAAGCCGGAACTTCGATAAATCATAACTTCCTCATACGAAGTCAGATTTGGGCGTTCTATATATATTCGGAAACCTCGTTTCAATTACTACAACATTAACCAAAGATATTAAGTTTATTTTACACTTAAATTTTGACGCTTATTTTTATTCTTAATTAATCAAACCACATAATTAAGCAATTAAGCACAAAACACATAATACTCAAATAATACAATCTTATTATTTCAAAACGGGTTACAAAGGTTAACCTAGACCATTACATTGCTAAAAATGGCAAGCCTGGAAACACAGGCGTTACAGTGGCTTAAGGAGTCCAGATATGCTATCATGCTCTCAAAGCGACACAAGTTTTTGCGCACTTATTTTTGAGCCTAGTGGTTGACGTACTTAAGGATGGAAGTTTTTGAATATATTAAAATATAACAAGTGGTTACAAGGATGTCATTATTACATTTTTACATCCTATCGTAAAATATTAACGGTGGTTGGTGACATATTCTCTCGGTTGCCACAGTATGTTCCGTTTGGTATACATAGTATATTGTTTGGAAATCCAACTTTAAACATCTCACTAAATCTATCATTGACATCATTCCCGTAAGTAGAGCAATCAATATTATGACCTGGAATCACTTATAAATCTTATTTATAAATTCATAATAACAACCATGATTACAAATATAAGCTAAACTTGATGCACAATAAATGCAACTTAACTTACATAAATTTATGACATAAGTCGGAAAATTACGTTAGCAGAACTTCGATCCAAAAGCTTCTTTTCGTTGGGATCATAGATACTTTAGAGTCCTGCTAAAATAATCAGAAGTCTAGAAAATTCGGACTCCAAAAATTAGAGAGATTTCGGAGAGAATACGACAAAAGGTGTGAGGAAGGAATGAGCAATTCGCAACATTTTAGTGTGTCGCGCCCAATGGTTGCGTAGGTCCATCTGAATGCCGCCACATGTCACTTGCCAGTTCATACATATCATTCTAAAGGTTTCCACGTGTCACTAATCCATGGTGCCATGTCACCTTTTTTCTTAGAGGAGTCACCAATATGACACGGTCACGTGGCGCCTCCTAGCGGTGCCACGTCATCACAACATGTGTTTTCTCGAATTCTTCAAACGACCATAAGTTTCGCATACGAGTTCAATTTTTAACATTCTTTATATCCTCAAAATTCTCTCGACGAGCTCTACAACGTTCCTTAAGGTCTCAACAACTAATTATCACTCTATTTTAAATTCATATTTTAATAGAGTTTAAACTGTTAAAGTCTGTGCAAAAATCATAACTTTTTTATACAAACTCCATTCTCGATTGTCTTTATATTGATGGGTTCATATTTATGAGATCTTCAACTCTCATTTATAATTTTTTTGACTAACACTCAACTGATTTAAATCTCGATTTTTGTGTTGCACACTTTGTACTAAAACTTCGAAAAATCATAACTCCCTCATACGAAGTCAGATTTAGCCGTTCTTTATATGTACGTTCTCGCTTTTATGATTACTACGACTTTTGTTTAAATTACTTAGGCTTATAAGCAACTTATCTTTGATTCACTTTTTATGACACGTATAGTTGTGTTGGGTTGATCGCAAAACTTATAAGAAGCATAAAGTCTTCATACGAAATCAGATTTTAGTGTTCTTTATATCCACAAAATCGTCATTATGACTACTACATATTTAGGTAAGATTATTTACTATATCTTAAATGTCTAGCTTGAATTTATGGGCGTTACAACTATCCTACTCCTAATTAGGTCCACTACTTGGTATTGATAGTCAGTTTGGTTGGTCCGGTTTATAAATTTAAAACTAGATTTGTATTTTAAATGAGGTTATTTTATTAGATTGTCTATTACACATAAAGTTTTTGACGTCATTGTCCGAGAATAAATTTAAACTAATATTGTTGTATCTAAATATCGATCAATAGATCCTTTCTAAAAAAAAGTTATTTTTTGTTTGATTTTTAAATTTTAATCTTCGTTGATCCCAATTTCCATTGTCGGAAAGGTATTTTGTAGTTGTGATGTGCAAGAATTCAAGAAAACTAAGTACGGTTCAACCAAAGGCTTTTGGCCGAAATCAGTACATTTTTTTTCTCAAAAACCAAATTGAGTCGTGATTACTAGTAATGTTACACAATTACACCTTTTAGTCGTTTATAGTGACACAATTTACTCATCACACTTGAAATTTGAAACAATATATATTTTTTGTTTGGTTTTAATTTTTGTGTGGATTTGGCAATTGCAGGATGTTAAGGATTTCTTCACCCAATTGTCATGACCCGAATTTTTGTAAATCTAATCAAAGGGAAATATTAGAGTTTTATCTACAATTTGGAATTCTAAACAAATTAAAACCTTTATTTCCCAAGACAAATCACAGGTTTATAATAAAATCCTAAATACAAAATTGAACAATTATGAAAATACAACAATAGCAACATGTTATCTAAATATTCCTTGTGCTCTTGTCTTATCTTCTGGTACCACTACTGCTACAACCTAAACCTGCAAAACATAAAATCTATGTAGTACTAGATATAACTGGTCTAGTGAGTTATTCTTCTATATTTTTTCTTATCTTTCATCTTTCTTCTTTATCTCGTTCGGTCTTACTTCTCTCTCTTATGATCTCTTGTAGATCCTTAATCTTTATTCTCACTCTTGAATCCCTCACAGACAACTTACTCTTAATCCCTCATGGGTAACATCTAAGATCTTAGAAAAAATAACTCTTTTATATTGTTCCTCTCAACGAACCTTTCTCTATCTACTCTAAGCATGCACAATCTGGATTCTTGCAAGAATCATCTATCTACATCCCAAAAGGGATCATCTATTTATGTTTCCTAAGGAAGCATCATCTAATTCTCACAGAAATCATACCCTTGTCCCCGTAAGAACCATACTCTTATTCCTGAAGGAATCATACACTTGTCCTCGTAAGAACCATACTCTTATTTCCAAAGTAATCATACTCTTGTTCCCATAGGAACTTGTACTATATTCCTGAAGGAACCATGCTCTTTGTTCTTAAAGGAACGTCTACTGTATTCCATGAAGGAAAGCTCTATCTCTTGCCACCGAAGAAACCACTATCGCTTGTCCCCAAATGATCCTTCTATCTCTTTCTCTATCCTTATTATGTGACTCGTCACAAAACACTAGTCTCGTGGACGTCTATCTCTTTGTCTCATCAATAGACCATCTAATATTTCTCTTCTAGTACTTAACTCATTAAGTAGTTAATATCTATCAATGTCTAATAACATATTGGCATTCTACACAATACCATTAATGTCTAGACATACTTACTGTTGGATTAAGGCATCTAATCTCATAACTAAATTGGTATATACTTGCAAATAGAAGCAAATTCCTTTTTGGGGTTGTCCTCATAACCAAAAATAGCTATAAAAATAGTAGGGGGGAGAGACATACAGAGAGAGAGAGAGAGAAAGGATTTGTTAATATATTATGTGATTAATTAATTAGAAACAGATAATTGTGTGACATCCCCATTTGCACGGCCAGAAAATACCGATTTCATTTATGCTTTATAATAAAATCAAAGTAAGTTTTTTAAAGAAAAGTGTTGCGGAATTTATTCCCAAAACAAAATATGATAAAGATTTATCAAAGCATTTCCTTAAAGAAATGTATTTTCATTGTATTACAATACCTGGGATGTCAACATCGATACAGATCGAAAGCATAAACCAAAAACATCCTAGGCCACAAAACAAAATTTGGTCTAAAAAACAACATAGGCTTTACAACATTCTATTTATTTTCTACTGGCCTAAAATCCATAATCTCTTATCAGATCATCCAACTATGCTCTTGCCACTACTTGTAATACAAGAAACTGAGTGGATCAGGCTAGGGAGCCTGGTGATCATATAGGGTTTTCAACCCACAATAAATAAGTTTATTAATTTCATCAAACCAAACAAATCCGGTTACCCATTCCCGTCATCCTCACTTTATGTCACTAAATTATCTAATAAAAAGGACCTAGCCAAAAGAATTTCATCGGGGTGACAAAACTGCTTAGGGGATTCCTGAGCAATTTATGTCAAATATGGCAACCATGAGGGGGGTGGAGTACAACTGGTGAGCACGTAGTTCAAATAAACCCCTACAGGTTGCGAGCCTGCTAGCGTTCCACTAACTGTCTAGAAAAATCCGTGGTCATCATCCATACTCCGCTAGATGACTGGATCATCGTCAAACTGAGGCCTCTCATCATTTTATTTCATCACGCACCACCTATTACATCTACCCATATTTTACCCAGTATATTTGTAGATATAAAACACATATACAGTTCATATATGAAAAACGAAGTTTAAATCTTTCATACAACATAGATTTCAAGTATAAAATACACATAAACACACACACACACACACACACATATATATATATATATATATATATATATATATATATATATATATATATAGATCTGAAGTGAGAAAGTCTAGACCTGAAGGAAAAAGTTCATATCTAAAGAATAAGTTTAGTTTTGAAGGAAAAAGTTTAGATCTGAAAAGAAAAGTTTACATCTAAAAGAAAAAGTTCATATATGAAAATAAAAATGTTTAGATCTTTCATCCGGCATAGACCTCAAGTAAACAGATAATATATATACACACAACACGTAATTTTTATATAAAATATTTCATATCTATGTGTAAGATGAAAGTGACTATACACTCACCTGATAAGGGGATGATTTGGACAGCGCTGCGCTTCTTAAAATAATCTCCTTTGACGAAACCGGGAAGTTTGCTTGAAAACCAGGCTCTGCGGGGGTAGAGTTTTTAAACCGAAAAACTCTTTCTCTCGGAGCCTTATGGCACTCCAGGGGTTTCTTCTAATGCTAGGGAGCTTTCTTGGGCTTCGAGGTGGTTTAGGGTGGCTAGAGAGAGATAGTAGAGAGAGAGAGAGAAAGGCATAAAAATGTGATTTTGGAGGCTGCCGTCGCACCCCTTTTATAGGCACGAGGCCTCGCATACACCGGGCGTAGCTTCATTGTACGCATGGAGTAAGGGGCACATGTCAGATTTTTGGTGGCGCATCGTGGCATCTTCTAGACCGAGCAAGGCAAGACTGTGGAGCGTATGGACCTTGTACGCGAGGTGTCCTTCGAACTATGCGAGGCATAGCCTCGCACCCAGCTCGCAATTTATACCTCCAACTTCTAAAATTCTTAACTTTCGCATACGAGCGCTGTTTTTGACGTTATTTATATCAACGCG
Source organism: Lactuca serriola (assembly GCF_051521515.1). Lineage (NCBI taxonomy): Eukaryota > Viridiplantae > Streptophyta > Magnoliopsida > Asterales > Asteraceae > Lactuca > Lactuca serriola. The sequence goes on from NC_136411.1 coordinate 287,540,654, forward strand.
TAGGTAGAGACGTAGTCTACAACTCTCATCTAGACTCTGTCGGCTAATTTTGGCTCTATTTTTAAAGCTATATTTTTAACAGGCCGAGACACAAAAAGTCCATTAAAAATTCATAACCTCTTCATCCAACGTTCGTTTTCGTCTATCTTTTTACCATTGAGCCAATATTAACGAGACCTTCGATTCTCGTTTAGGTTGTGTCGGCTAAAAATTGGTTGATCTATTATTCGAACTCCGGGTTGTGTACTGTTAATCCGAAACTTGAAAAAATCGTAACTTCCTCATACGAAGTCAGATTTGGGCGTTCTTTTTATGCACGCTCTCGGTTTAACGAACACTACGAATTTCGTTTAGATTGTTAAGGCTAAAAAGCACTTTATCGTAAACTTACTTTTTACGTCACGCAACGTCGTGTCGTTTCTGTCGCGAAACTTCGACAAGTCATAACTTCTTCGTTATAACTCGGATTTTGGTGTTCTTTATATGTCTGAAATCCTTGTCACGACCACTACAACTTTCTTCATATATATAGGGCTTATATAATGTTTTATTTTTTATGCTTATTTTTATTATATCTTTACAAACAAGTATACAATCACATAAAAGCACATAATTCACATAATATTCAAGCAATTCATCTTTATTACTTTAAAATAGGTTACAACGGTTGATCTAAACTATTACATCATCACATCAATGCTTAGCCTCGAAACACAGGCCTTACGAATTAATTTGTTAATTTGTTATATGATTAATAAATTAACATGAGATCAATAGTTAAATAATTAATTTGTTAATTTATATGGTTAATAAATTAATAAGAAATCAATAGAATTAATTAATTATTACTCAAATTTAATCAGGAATTAATTTGGGATTAAATGGAATTAATTAAAGGTGTAATAGCTGAATTGTTATTGTTTAATAGTTGAACAAAAGAAGACAATTCTACAACCATCCAAGGGTGGACGTTTTTGGAGGCTCTTCTAGGGTTTCTGGAAGCCTCCTCGAGGCACATAAAGAAAGGATTTGAATTGACATTAAATCTATTATTTAATTAATTGAAGTCTTGCTTTGCCTGTAAGTTACCTAGAGTATAAATAGGACCCATTTGGCCCATTAATTTCGTTCATAACTTTATCATAAGGCTTAGGAAAGAAATTTTCTTCTCCTCCCTCTCTCTCCTGTTCATTCTAGGGTTTCTAAGGTTTTAGGTACGAACCATTAGAGGTATTAGATTTTTGGTGCTTACTTTCCAAGGTTTTTGAAGAAGGGATTGAATTGGTTATTTGTTATAATAATCAAAAGTTATGTAAACCCTAACTCTATGTTTATTTCGGTTATTATATAGTTCCTTTAGGGTTCTTGACGTTCATAGTTTATTTATTTTAATAGAGAATATAAAGATCCAAATAGGTTGCAAGTGAACTTAAGAGTTAAGTAGTTTTCTGCCTCATACATAGATTTATATCCTATAAAATCCATCAGTGGTATCAGAGCCATAGTTTTCTAGTAGATTGTGCATAATAGTGAATAAATTAAAATTAGGGTTTATAGAAATTAAACCCTAAAGGCTTGAAATTTCGACTTAGATAGGGTTTCTTAAAACCATATCCTCCACCCCATAAATTTCAAAAATCGTTACGGTTCCTTAGACTACACTCATATGTGCAAAGTGACGAGCGGATCGACACTTTTTAATTAAAAAAAATAATGTATATATGCAGCCTAGGCCACATGGACGACCCAATTTCACCAAAAGTTCACCACACTTTCTTGCCACGTGTTTAACAATGAAAGGGTAAGTGTATATTTTTTTTTACATTTTTAGATAAGTGTTATTATCCTTAAAAATCGAAGATTATCTTAATAAAAAAAATTGAAAAAAAAAATACTAAAATTCATGATTTTTTTTTCTCTATAACTAGAGTATAATATTGATATAGTTCATATCTCATCTTAAAACTTCATTTCTAAACCTTTTTATTTCTTTGATACCATGGATCCAAATTTCGTTTTAAATCTTGACGATTCTCAAGATTATCAAAATTTTCAAGGCTATGAAAGCTCTCAATTTTTCACAAATCTCAATCAATTCCCTATCATCAAAAATATTCAAACTTCACAAAATATCGGAAAAAGCCCAAGAGGCGATAAATGGGATGCTGATGAAGATATCAATTTAATGTCAGCATATTGCATCGTTAGTGAAGATAAGCGTCGTGGAAAAAACCAAAAGAAAACATCAATATGGGCACAAGTGAAGGAGCTATATGATGCAAATCAAGCAGAAAACCCAGGAAAGCTTGGTAATAGGAACATAGCTCAAATGAAAGGTCGTTATAAACAACTTATTGGAAGTGTTGGAAAATGGTTTTGTGTTTACCGAGAAGCATATAGAAAAATAAGAAGTGGAATGAGTATGAAAGATGTTGAGAATGAAGCTCATAAGTTATATGAGACAAGTGGAAGCAAGTTCAATGACACGGTTGTTTTTAATGCGATTATGTGTAAGCATCGAAAATGGGATCTACAGCTAGATAATGATGCAACACGATCACATCCCAAATATGAAGTGGATGATGAAGAAAGTGGTGGTAGCACAAAAAGATTAAGGGTCTACTGAAGAAGGAGACTATTGTGTCCAATCCAAAACAGAAGGGGTAAATATTGGTGGTTCAACAATTAAACGTCCAGCAGGTAGAGATGCGGCTAAGAGAAAAGAAAAAGGTAAGTCTTCTAATGAAGTTGTTGTAGAACTTCGTACAATGAGGCTTAGTAGAGATAGTGAAGTAGAAGTAATGAAAAGAAGACTCTACTTGGATCAACAAAGGGAGCAAAAAATGGATGAAAGGGGGCTAATAAAGATGCAGAGTTTGCATTTGAACACACTCCTACAAAAGGGGAAATTGTCGCCTAAAGAAGAAAACATGAAACGTTTTCTAATGTCTAAGTTTCATGGAAACTAATTACAGTTTAGTGTGTGTTCTATTTTTAGTATGCTTTTAAGGTATTTGTAAGATATTTTATTGTATTTGTATCTCATGTTTTTAATGTATTTGTAAGATATTTTATTATGTATTTGTTTCTCATATTTTTAATGTATTTGAAAGATATTTTATTATGTATTTGTATCTCATGTTTTTAATGTATTTGTAAAATATTTTATTATGTATTTGTATCTCATGCTTGTAATGTATTTGTAATATATATTATACGCTTTTATTGAATGCAGAGTTGTCATTATCATCTTTATTGAATGCAGGGTTGTCATTATCATCTTTCAGAGACACCACTCGTTTTCAGTATAATCTTCTCATCTATAAAATATGCCATTATCTTATGTATATAAGATTCTCTTATGTGTCATCTTTTTATTGGATCCTTGGATTTTATCTAGATAAACTATTTTAACATTATCTTTATGTAACATTTAACAACAATAATCAATATTCTTCCTATATCAATAGAGTATAACAATTACATACTTTCATATCCACCTCTAACTCTTCATTTCTTATCTATTTGAAAATGTCTCATAATGCAGACTCATCAGATAGTTCTGGTTCATCGAATGTGAATGAATATGATGAATAGGAAGCACGAGTTGTTCAACGGAATCGACAACTTGATGTTATCATGAATGAGTTACTTATATGCATACCAAATATGAGTGTAAGAGATCACCCAAGAGCAAGAAGGAGGTATTATGATCGGGAACGTGAGCAAGGCAAGGAACGTTTGATGAAAGACAACTTTGTTGACAACCTACCGTATGGTGAAGAAATATTTTGAGGTAGATTTCGAATGCGAAACCAGTATTTCTCCATATAGTGGAAGTTGTTACAGCCAATGACTGATATTTTCAATAAAGACGTGATGCCACAGGCAGAAAAGGTCTTTCACCATTACAAAAACGTATCGGAGTTATGCGGGTGTTGGCGTATGGGACATCAGCAGATGCACATGATGAATATTTGAGATTGAGTGAGAGTGTAATAAGGGATGCTCTTGTAAAGTTTGTGGAATGTGTAATTTCATGCTCTAGTGAAGAGCAACTTAGATGCCCCAATCAAGATGATTTGGCACGACTGCTCCATGTTGGAGAAGAACGTGGATTTCCAGGTATGGTAGATAGTATTGACTGCATGCACTGGGAATGGAAAAATTGTCCCACCGCTTTGGGCTGGACAATATGCAGGTAGAAGCGGTAAGATAATAATAATTTTGGAAGTTGTTGCAGCGTATGACTTATAAATATGGCATGCATTCTTCGGATCACCGGGTTCATGCAATGACACTAACGTCCTCCAAAGATCTCCTCTTTTTAATGATGTCTTGGCAGGTTGAGCACCAAATGTGAGTTACACTATGAATGATCGACAAAATCATATGGCTTATTATCTCACTGATGACATATATCCTTCATGGGATACCTTTGCCAAGTCAATAAGTTCTCCACAACTTCGGAAATACAAGTTGTTCATTGAACATCAAGTGGCTGCTAGAAAAGATGTTGAGCGAGAATTTGGAGTTTTATAAGCTCGTTTTGCATTTCTTCATCGCCCTTATCTTGTATGGGACAAAGATATGATGGGTAAAATTATGATTGCATGTATCATCATTAATAATATGATAGTTTAGGATTAACGACACACATACCTTCATTATTATGATCCATCCGAATTTATAACAACAGAAGACGAACAATCATTTGAATACTCTACTCAACGACTTGCAGATCTATCTGGTTATGTGACCAACAGGGCACAAGTTCGCAATAGAGATGATCGTAACTCTCTAAAAGACTATTTGATTGGGTATATATGGAAAAAAATTAACACTAAAGAATAATTAATTAGTTTGCATCTTCCGTATTTGTAACTTATTTTATCTATTTTATTAAGTATGTTTCATGAATGTAAAATAATTTTGTATCTAGCTCTCTTTTTTTTTGTAGTTTCATGCTTAAAATAAATAATTTATCTGTTTCAAAATAAAATATTTAATTTTAATATTTCTAGTAATTTTTAGTAAAATAAAAATTTTTAAAAATCTATTTTTTAAGGAAAAATGAGTTTGGGTTGGGTTGCTAATGGGTGTAAAAACTTGGATTGGGTTGTGTTCTATAGGTGGAAGAGAGAGAGAGAGAGAGAGAGAGAGAGAGAGAGAGAGAAAGAGAGAGAGAGAGAGAAATTAGTTTTTATTGAAAAGTTAGATTGAGTAGGGTTGCTAATGGGATAGTGTTAGGGTTTTCTAGTTTCCTTAATTTTTGTTTTAAAATCTTTAAAATTGAATAATTAAAATTGAATAAAACAAACCCTAAATTTCGAAAAATAGAAGGGTTTTAGATTAGGATTAAATTTGAATTATTTAATTAGTTGTTTAATAGAAAATAATTATTTAATCCCTAAATGATTTGAATTAATTTAATTAATAGTTTAATTAATGGATAAATATTAAATTATATTTGATTTAGATTAATTTAATTAAAAGTTAATTAAATGATAAAGATTAAATAATGATTGATTTAAATTTAATTAAATTAAAAGTTTAATTTATATAATTAAAATTTAAACCTTGTATTTTGAAAAGTTCTAAAATACACCTTATATATTATTAAAAGGTAATTACTATATGTATAAGACAAAGTTGATCGAATTGCTAGTACACCTCATTACGAAGCCATACATTAAGGGGGGTATAAGGAAACAACCTATAAAATGATCATCATTGGGCGTCCACGCTCACCCACCGCTCTCTTATATGGTGGAGGATAGTTAGTCGAATGGATCTGATAGAACATAACCACATTAAAAGTATACTGATATAAAAATACAAGAATCTACGTTAAAAATCTCACTCTAGATACTTTAGGAAAATGTGAAAAATATGTTAATCCATGAATATGCACATCATGCTTTATATGTCATTAGTGGAGCGTATGTGGTTAACCGACACTCTAATAAGGACTATAAAGAGATATGACGGAGCATCTCGAAATCTAGCATTGTTGATTGGGAGTGTGTGGTTAACCGACACGTCACTTTGAGATGATAAAAACCTCGAGGTTGCCAAGCGGGTTTGCATGGTTATTCACATCACGTTTTTATCCTCAACATCCCAGTCACAAAAGTGAGAGCATAATCTAAGATTAAACATACCATTGATAAGATTCAATGAATCTCACAAGATCTAGGAGTTTCATAAGATTGAAATTGGAAAAACCTTACCTACCTAAAATAGATTTAAATTTGACTACGACATCCCTCTTCAAAATTCGAATCGAAAATATGGATCTTAGCCTTAAATTTAAATTTATGGGTTATTAATTAACGATTAAAATCAACTAACTTGAATTCTCTCTTCTCCCAATTATAGATGTCGAATCAAGACAATAATGGTCTTCCTCGTTCTCTTGGAAATGGTTTCCTTCTTTCTTATGAATATGATCTTCCACATTATGATTAAGGTGACAATGTTTTCCCATCTTCGGGTAATGGTGGAACTAGACATCATCCTTCTTCAACTCTTTCACCTCCAATGACTTTCCCAATGTCACGTTTTTCTCAAGTTAACAGATACGAAACTACTCAATCGCTATTGGCATGTAGACATCAGGATGGAAGTTTTGCGTTGTGCATGTTCTGAAAATGAAATCGTACATTGAGAAGTTGGATAGAATGGGTTTCATTTTCCGAAGGGCACAAGCCATTGATTTGTTTCTTCTTTCGCTTCCAAAGTCATATGATCAGTTCATTGAGAACTTTTAGATGAAGAATACTGACATGACCCTAATCGATCTGATCCAAATGTTGATAGTTGCTAAAGCAGAAATGCTTAAGAGAACATTTGAAGCAGAGCTGCTTGAAGGGTCTAATTATGAGGATTCCATGGACATTGACAATGGTGACAATGGTGGTCCGGAAAAGATTTTTCTTCCCAATGGAAAGGGGTCGACCAAGATAAATCCTTTGATCGCATGGTAAAGAGAAAAACTAGTTTTGGGATAATTCCATGTATTAACCCCAAAGAGTCCATTTGTTTCTACTTCCAATTAATGGGACATTGGTTAGGAAACTGCCCAAAGTACCTAAAATATCTCAGAGATGGTAAGGACAATTCGAATGAATCTACTTTAGGTACATTTGTTTTTTAACTACACTGATTAATAAGTTCCTATTCATAGACTCTTAATACATGATGTGATAGTCACATTTTTTATGATATTGCAGTATCTAAGAGAAAGAAAGAAGCTTAAGCAAAGTGAGCTAAATTTGATCGTGAGAGATGGACTTTTGTCACATGGTTCGATGATCAGAATTTGGAGTTACTTTAAGGAGTTAGGATAATTTAATAGATTGCTATTATTCTTAGGAGATGTTAAGAAACATAGTTTTTCATTTTATACGTTGTAAGGACAAGATCCTACTTTTTATTTATTTTCAATAAAAGTGAAATTTTGGTTTATCTGGTTGCCTTATTTATATTTCCTTGCCATGACATTTATGAAAGTGTTGGTTTTGTTTCTAATATTATAAATATTAATTTTGGATTGGATTCTTATGATATCGCTTGTGGTATTGTCATAATTAACCAAGTGAAAATAATTCTCATCACCAAGTTTCAAATTTGACAGAAACTTGGAGTCATGCAATTCGAATTGTGTGATGCATGAGAATCTTTGTCATAGGAAAATTATGAATAATTCACTAATCACAAGTTTATGTGAGGCTTTTGAAGGACTAATGGATCTAGTACATGTTGATATAGACTATTTAGATCCACCACAAAGGACAACAACTCCATTTATCATGATTTACTGATTTTTAGTAAATATGGTTGTGTTTATGAGATTAATCATAATTCTAATACTTAGAAAAGATTCAAATCTAGCAGCACGAATATAAGAATCTATTAGGCGGGAAGATAAAAGATTCTCCAATCTAAAAAGAATGGATAATGCTTTAGTATCATGTTTTATGATCATCTTAATAATTGTGAAATTGTATCACAAGTGAATCCTCGAATAACATCTTAGTTCGATCATGTATGAGTTATAATTTGTCGACTACAAATTGTATCTTGAAAGTCATTTCATACTAAGAAGGTTGATAACACCTCGTAATATGTGGAGTAATAATGTTATCTTACGCTAGCACATTTAAGAAATGGAGTTTTGATGTTTTTCGTTGATCAAGAACCAAAAGATAAACTGAGAACAATTCTATGAACTGTTTTCTTGTCAGGACTCCACACAAACTTTTGAATATTTGCTTTAGCTTGTCAACGGAATGTTCTTTGAGAGAAAACTCATATGTAAATAAGTTAGTAGGATTCGTAATGATCTTGAGAGTTTCAAGAGTCCACCAACAATAAACCTTATAGTTATCACTAGCGCGTGACATGAGGTTGATAACCTATCATGTTTGGTTGACACGTTCTTAGTTTTGTGCACTTCTAGTTGAGTTGGAAATTCTTATGACTTCCATGTTTTTCATTTAAATACAAAAGAAAAGTGTGTTGGTCAGTGAAAGTGCATTGATCAATGTGGGTGACTTGCTAACTACATGGAAGCACTGGTAGGACCTTGAGCTACCATAAGTTTAGTCCATGAAGGAAAGCTAAATTTGAATTTGGTTTTGTCCTAGACCTTGTCTTATAATTGTAGGATGGAAATGATAGATTTACATGGATGGGAACGTATGCACCACAAAATCTAGGGGAAAAGGTTTCACTCTAATTCATGATAATTATTATGAAGAAATACTTTCACTCACAGATTTTAAAAGATCTAATTAATATGGATATTGATTGTGTTAATTGCATTCTCAAATTCGTAATATGAACACCCCTCTTCATATTTCAAATTATGAGGAATGGCAATGAATTATTTGAACTTTGAAGAGATATATCTGTCAGTCCTGAAGGATATAAATACACACATATATAATCTATTAAAGGTGTATAAGCTTAAGAAGTCTAGTTGGATATTTATCAAGCATCGCGTGATAAAAAAATTGTACTTCTGTAAGAATGTCAAGAGTATTGATTTCTAGAAGTCCAGTTGATTTCCGGGTACATGTCAAAGCTAGTTTGAGCATAATTGTTATGCTAGTATTACATGTTGACAATATTGTTCGTAGGGAACAATGTTTCTAATTTGCAAATTGGAAAGAGTGGTAATCGTTTCACTATATTAGACTTAAGGGAGAGGGCACTCATACTTCGTTTCGAATCTAAAGGTTTAAAACGTATAATTTAATTGAAGTAGTCATGGATGTATATGAATTTCGTGTTGAAATGGTTCAACATAGGAAATTTCATCAAATCTTGGATAATGATAAGAATTTGGAATTGTGAAATGAGCATCATTGGAATAATGTTGTCACACCCCAAAACCAAGAACGGCGGAAATGTTCTGGGGCGGAGGACATCATGTATAGTATCATAACACAATATAATAGTAAACAAGTAAACAACATCATCCATTGCATTAAATATATAATTTTAATACAAGTGTGTTCTGTAGTATATAAGACACCAAAATATGAATCAAAATATAAGATGAGTCTTGTATTCGCTCCATCTTCTCAAAAGTTGGCATCGGTACCTGTCTATTGATGACCTGAGAATACAAGTTATTTTGAAAGAGTTTATCAGCATTAAATCTGGTGAGTTCATAAGTATTTAGTGTCTATGTTTGTATCAAAATGTTTGAAACAGTGTTTGAAGTACGAGTTTTGTAAACGTTTGAAGTAAAAGTACGTGAATGTTTGTAAGTGTTTGTAAAAGTTTGTAATTCCTAGAAAATCCTATATTTTCTACTAAAAGTAGCCTTCTACCAAGGCACAACTATTTTGTATGTTTGTTTCTTGTAAAAGTGTGTCATTTTCCCAAGTTTAACTATCATTATCAAAATATAGTTTGTACATAGATGTTTTAATATCAGCAAATAAATGTAAAGGGTAAATTAATGTAGTATTGTAGTGTTGTATTATAGGAACTACTGTTGTACTAACTACCTTAAACCGGAATTATATCAAGGTATGATGTGATTAATTGTACCATATCGACTGGGAAACATGACAATGTAAGTCGTCAAAAGGTATGCCATTTGGCACTCGAAGACCTGCCGGTCCCACTGTAGCTAGCAGTAAGGTGTAGGAAAGTCAATCCAGTATAGATCTATATGCAAACTCATGCTCTCCCTCCAGTAGATTATGGTTACAACTCGGGACATGACAATGAAGGCATGCTCCGATACAGTGGATCACATTTATGTTATAGTATACTTGTATATGTAATGTATGTACTTGTGTAATGAATGTATTGTTTCTCATCATAGTATCGTTGTATATGTTCTCATCCTAGTATAGTTGTATAAGTTCTCGTCATAGTATAGTTGTATAAGTTCTCATCATAGTATAGTTGTATAAGTTCTCATAGTAGTAAGTAATGACTCATGAATGAACTGACTCTTGTATGCTTTATTGGACTAGAAGTAGTAAGTAGTATAACCCTAAACTATACCTATTATAGTTTATTAGTAGACTTGTTTGTATGACTGAATGTACTAAACCGAGATAAAAGTCTTTATATCTATACATATATACATAATATATAAGTAAGGATTCAACGACACTCGGACAAACAACCAGGTACTTTAAGTCCACAACCAAACAAGGATAGGAAGTAAAGTGGGGTATTAGTTCTAAGTCCTTCAAACCTTATTTATATAACTGTATATGTAGTAGACATGGTTTTAACAATATATAAGTTTGAAAACTGTAAAAGAAATGTTCATTATACAAAAGTGAATTTGATAAAGAGTTTGACATGTAAAATAGTTTGATAAACAGTTTGAAGTCATTTGTTTGGTAAAACAGTTTAAAGTATGGAAAATTCATTAGTATGCTAGTTATTAATCACATGTGATTGATCTAATAACTAACATGGTTCAAATTGTATCCCCCCCCCCATAAAAGCATTTAAAAACATTTGAAAGGTTAATTAAGGGGTATGAACTCACCTGTTGTGAGTGGTTTGTACGGAAGTGTTAGACAAGGTGCTAGGTGTCAAGTGAAGACTTGAACACACACAATGAACCTAGTTAACATATAATAAACATATATGTATCTAATTAGTCATTTAACAACTAATTAATCAAGTTAAGACACCCTAGGACATGGAAACAATTTGATTTAAGTGCATCTAAGGGTTGCATGGCATGGCATTAGAGTTTATGGCCCAAGAACCACTCCGTATGGAGTTTACGGCCCATGGTCATTTCCCCATGAGTTTATGGCCGTAAACTCATGGTACTAAGTGCCATTTTGTGTTTTGAGGTCTTATAAGTCATTAATGAGCATCCAATGATCAAGTCCAAGCCTTAGGAAAGGATTAGGGGCACAATAAGACTACTTTGTAGAGTTTACGACCTAAGGACCATATCCTTATGTGTTTACGGCCGTAAACTCTTATGGGGACATGTTTTGATTATTGTTTAAGGTCTTAAACACTTCTAGGAAGGATCAAGGTTAGCATCCAAGGCTTAGGAAGGGACTAGGCTCCATTTAACCACCTTAAGAAGGGTTTACGGCCCAAGAACATCCTTGGCCGTAAATTCCTTTGTTCTTATGATTCTTGATGATTTTCAAGTGTAAACAAGTTCATATTAAGCACACAACAAGCTAGGGAAAGTGTACTTACAAGATAGAAGCTTTTTTGGGTGTTTAAGTTCCAAGAACACTAGTGTGTGTTCTTGGTGTTTTGAAGAACACTTGAAGATCTAAGTGAAAATCAAATATGAATGGATAAAATGATGTATAACAACTAGATGTTAGGTTATAACAACAAATCAAGTCAAGAAATACTTACGTTTTCGGAAGATCGGGTGAAGAATGGGATGCTACTTGAGAGAGAATGGGGAGTGTTCTTGAGGGTGGAAGTGAGAAATGAAGAGAATGGGGAGTAAACTCATGTCTAAGGCATGAGTTCACGGCCACATGGGAGTTTATGGCCCAAACTCTATAATTCTGGCCGTGAACTCCTTATTAGGGTGGTATGTGTGGGTTTGCTACTCCAAGACCCGAGACGGTACTTCCTTTCATTCGTTCGTTTGAAGAATAAATACTAAAAACACTCAAATGGACTTTAAATTGGCTAACAATTATCAGAAATGTAATTGATTTTTAATTGAAGTTTTTGACTTTAGAGTTTGTACGAATGAAAATTTTGGGTTGTCACAAATGTCCAGTTGATCTGTTCAGAAAGAAATGACCATAGAGAGGCATAGTATGCATGTTCATAACATGAGATGACTAATGTTTAGTTTAAGTGGTTAGTTGATTACTCGAAACATTATACAATAAATAAAGTCATAATTATTATGGTGATTATATGATATAGATTATTTATATTTAATAGGTTAGAAACCATAGTTAATTAGTTTATTATTGTGTTTCACTTTGCATGTATTTACTGCTTGAATGATTTGATTTTTCGAATTCCACAGTCGCTCATACTTTTGGAAGTAATAGTGAATTAAGACTATCATGTATTGAATTGTAGATTGTCTATAGGGGTTAAAAGTTGCAATAAGATTGTAACAATATTCATGAGTACTTGGAAAATGGGGATTTTAAGTATTCGATAAACTCACTCTCATAGAATTACTTCATGGAGTCTATCACGGGTAATTTTAAGATGATAATATATTTTATTCTTACAACAAAGATATAGGACTTGTAATTTACAAATCGGTTGTGTATTGGTATTAGGAAAATGCATCAGTAACATGATGTCATAAAACATAGTGTCATGCATGATATGGTGAGGAAAAGATACAAACATATAATTCAAATTTTAATCGTTCCTTTTTCCCTAACGGGAAAAGTGATATCTTTGGGCCCCATGATGATTTGTTGTCGACATCTAAAGTGCTTGGTCGAGCCCGGAATGAATTGATGTGTTCAATTAGTTGTCTGAATTCAGTCGTCATAAATTAGGAAATTGAGAAACTTAATCTTGGACTATTAGATTAATTTTGATCCATGTCTCATGTCCCTACGGTATCTTGTAGAATGAATAAATATTTGATCACTTATCTTAGGGGCAATGTCTGATTAGATCAGGGTTCAACATTGGCTATGGAAAGCACTCTTTGTTGTTTGGTTATACTTTCAATTGTAGTTATAGACTTATCCAATTGAGAGTTTGTTGGACTAAGATGTCTAAGTTCATAACTAAATTGGTATAAACTTGAAAATAGAAGCAAAGTCCTTTTTGGGTTGTCCTCATAACCAGGAATAGCTAGAAATGATATTAGGAGAGAGAGAGAGAGGGGGGGAGAGAGAGATAGAGAAATTATTTGTTAATATATTATGTGATTAATTAATTAGAAATAGATAATTGATCTGTTAATTTGTTATATGATTAATAAATTAACATGAGATCAATAGTTAAATAATTGATTTGTTAATTTATATGGTTAATAAATTAATAAGAAATCAATTAGAACTAATTAATGATTAATCATAATTACTAAGGAATTAATTAGGGATTAATTAGAATTAATTAAATGTGCAAGGGGTGAATTGTAACTGTTCAATAGTTGAATAAAAAAAATACAATTCTAGAACCATCGAAGGGTGGATGGTTTTAGAGGCTTTTCTAGGGTTTTGGAAGCCTACTGGATGCACATAAGGAAATGATTTGAATTGAGATTAAATTTATTATTTAATTAATTGAAATATTGTTTTGCCTGCAAGTTACCTAAAGTGTAAATAGGACCCCTTTGGCTCGTTAATTTCGTTCATACCTTTATCATAAGGCTTAGGAACGAAATTTCCTTCCCCTCCCTCTATTTCCTCTTCATTCTAGGGTTTCTAGGGTTTTAGGTACAAACCATTAGAGGCATTAGATTTATCTTTCTTGCTTTACAAGGTTTTTGAAGAAAGATTTGAATTGGTTATTTTCGATAATAATTAAAAGGTTTGCAAACCCTAACTCTATGTTTATTTTGATTATTATAGATTTCCTTTAGGGTTCTTGATGTTCATAGTTTATTGTTATCAATAGAGAAAACATAGATCCAAATAGGTTGCATATGAACTTACGAGTTAAGTAATTTTCCGCCTCATGCATAAATTTATAACCTATAAAACCCATCACATACATACTCTTATGATTATATTGTATGTAATGATCTTCTAACTATTTCTTCTATCTCTGAGGTATTTAGAAAATACCATTCTCATCTACACCCACATACTCTTATATACATACATGCTCAGCTACATCTTCTTACATACATATTCTTCATTTATCTTCATCTCATTACTTGGGGACATTCACTTCGTTCCCCATGCTCCAACATATATACATGCATACATACATACATGCATGCATGCATACATACATACATACATACATACATGCATACATACATACATACATACATACATACATACATACATACATACATACATACATACATACATACATACATTCATACAAACATACACACACATACATACATATATATATATATATATAACATAAATCTAAAGAGAAAGTGAGAGTAATAACTCACCTTATCAGTTAGTGAAGACTAATTGTCCCATCTTCCTCTACTTTGCTATTGATGCATTTTGGATTCATCTTTTTGCTCTTACGTCTAATCATGTATGCATACAAGTTCTTAATACTTGTTTTAGCCTATTAAGAGTTTAATGACTCTTAAAGTCAACATAACCACTTAGTACATCAAAATTCTATCTTTTCATTCTCTATCTCTTAATCTTAACCAATTAATGAATTAAGCATCCCCCACTACTCATTTCATTACAATCTAACATCTAATGCGTTAATTACATGATCATTAGTTAGCGTTTAAAATCCTAACTCTCATTGGATTGAACCCACTCATAGGAATCACATACAAGCTTAAGGAATCTAAATACCTTCTCTAACACTACTAACAAGCTTTCTTACTCTAATCTAAAACAACCAAATCAATTAATCAAAACACCATTAAATCCACAACTAGTTTAAAAATGGAGAAATTGATTACCTCAAGACCTTTCAATCATCAGTTCAAGCCACAAACACCCATGACCACCACTTGCCCCTCTTTCCTTCTCGAAATCGCCAGAGCTCAGGAATGGGTATTTTTAATGCACTAGTTTTTTTATTTATAATTCCTAATCTATCACATCTAAACTACACCTTACTGCCACTG
Organism: Lactuca serriola; assembly: GCF_051521515.1. Taxonomy (NCBI): domain Eukaryota; kingdom Viridiplantae; phylum Streptophyta; class Magnoliopsida; order Asterales; family Asteraceae; genus Lactuca; species Lactuca serriola. Next base: position 287,555,898 of record NC_136411.1, read on the forward strand.
AACCTGATTAACTATAGTATAGTTTTGATAAGCACAGGTGTCGAAGTCAAGGGGAATGGTAGTGAATTAGCATTAGAATTTTTAATTATGGGTTATACCAAATAAAAGAAAGCAAAAAAGGGGGGGTTGTTATTAAAACTCGATCAAATCAACAACTACACTGACTGGAAATGAATCACTTAAGGTACTTTCGTTAAGACTGGATTTCATCTTAAAAGAATGGTTAACTACTAAGTGCAATGGATATTTATTCATTACTCATCGATTCCTAATATGACTAGTTTCTGGGTCTAGACAACTAATCCTTTAATTTTCAAGATTTTTAATTGCAGTGATCAAGGGAACTAATTATCCTAAAAACCATTATTCAGTTTGCATTATGAGAGACTTGAATTATTAGCATCAAATATCATGAAGCTAGTACACACCAATGGTCATCATATGTGTTCTTAGACATTAAAATTACAAAACCCTACTACTTAACCATAGGTTTTGATAAACCACTAGTCATATAAATTTATAATTCAAAAATAGTGTGATTCAAGCACATCATGCTAGATTAGTCATCTAAATTTAACAATACTCAACAATAAACAGAAAAAAATGTAACTTTAACACATAAGGATCGTTTATCAAGCAAACATAATAAATTAAATAAGAATAAATAAACCAAATAACAATCTCATCCCTAATCTTAATGAATCATCTAGTATAATACAAAGTTATAAGGTTTTGAAACCTAAATCAGAAAGTAAAACATATGAAAATCATAACAAAAGATTTACGACATGAACCGGCTCACTAATCCTTTAGATCTTCAGTTCATATCAGCTTAACGGCCCTCTAGGCACCTTCTAGACCCTCAAAATGGTACTTTTAGGGTTTATTTTCGTAGGGAACGAATTAGGGTTAAATACATGCCATTAAGGATAATTTTTGGCTCTATTTATGGGGTTTAGCATCTCCACGACGTGGAAAAATACTTGCCACGCCTTGGGAACTTGATTAAGAACCTTCACAATTTATTTTTAAATTTTCCACACCGTGGAAATGGCTTTGCCAGGGCGTGGGAACTGGGAATTTGAATTTTTAACAAACACAAAAGTTGTCTAAAATTTTGTCTCGCTTTCAGAACATCTTGAATTTCATTATTTGGAGTTATGAGTCATGAGATATGGCAAAACACTAATGAGGGCTTAAGTTGTCTAACAACATTATTTTGCGTCTTTCTATCTCATGTCTCCTCTTTTTGCATTCAAAGCTTCCATTTTAACTATAATTGAACATTTCAAAGCATATTAAGTATCATATATCTTAAAATATAATATTTTTAGTCAAATATATTAGGATAAAGGACCAAAATACATAGTTAAATAATGTCATATCAAAATACCCCACACTATTATTTTGCTTGTCCCCAAGAAAAACTACATTCATTATGATTTCATTTTAATACCACCACATCAAAACTTTGCTTCCCAACATCACATAGAATAATCCAATTTCAATTCACTATTATGTTTCACCTGAAGGCATATATTCGTGTCTAAAGAAATACTAAGTATTTCCCAACTCCTAAATACTCACAATCCTCATAAACATTCCCCAATTATTTTGAGCAACATTTACTTTTGCATTCCTACCATCTATGCCTTTATATTTACCACATTTCGTTTCAAAAGGTAATGTCATATTACGAGTGACTAAACTTTAAAAAGAAAATACTATACATCGTAATCGTCCTAAAATTATAACTAAATTATTGCAACTTTATATTTTTGTTGAACTCTTTTATCCTTTTTCTATTTTTTTTCCTTTTTATTCACAACGTTTCCCATTTTTTTCTTTTCTCGTAACTTCAATTTCAACTTTCATATAAAAGCGGGCAAACAAAAATAACTTTGTTTTTATAAATACTATAGTTCGTGACTTTCTGAGAAATTCATTTTAGTACTCGGAATTCCTTAGGCCACTAATGGAACCCATGACTTTTCAATGAAACTCATGTAGCGATTTTCTTCCCGTCCATCCAAGCATTTACAATTAGGTGGATAGATATGAATATCCCCGAGGAAATACTAACCGAGTCTCAAAGGCCACAAATTGCTCCCACTCCTAAACTGTTATATATATATATATATATATATATATATATATATATATATATATATATATATATATATATATATATATATATATAAAACAAACCGTTATTTCAAACCTATGTAATAGTGTAGGTCAATTTCTACTTCTTTTTAAATTAATAAAGAGAAATTTTGGCATACTATGTATATTTACATAATTGACCCTCAAAAATAAATTATTAAATAATCTCAATTGGGTTAAACCAAGTGATAGATATTGTAACATGATTTCCAAAAATATAAAGAACACTAAAATCCGAGTTTTAACGAAGAAGTTATGACCAATCGAAAATCCGCGACAAAACCGGCAAAACACTGTTCAGTGTAAAAACTGAATTTTTAATAAAAGGCTTTCTAGCCTTAACAATCTAAATGAGAGTTATAGTTTATGTTAAACCGAGAACTTTCATAAAAAGAACGCCAAAATTTGAGTTCGTATGAGGAAGTTATGATTTTTCTAAGTTTCAGTATAGTAGTGTACAACTAAAAACTCGAAATAAAGATCGAGTGGTTTTTAGCCGACACAACCTAAACGAGAATTGAAGGTCTCGTCATTAGTAGTACAACGGTAAAAAGACAAACAAAAACGGACGTCGTATGAAGAAGTTACGAATTTATAACGGATTCCCGTCCCGGTCTATTTAAAATAATTATATTAAAAATAAATTCAAAATTAGCCGACGAATTCTATTCTAAAGTCGTAGAGTATAATTTTACCTACGTGTGCATATAAAAAACGTCAAAAACGGAGTTCGTATGCAAAAGTTATGAATTTTACAAGTTTTGGCACAAAAATAAAGAAAAATAGCAAAAATCGGGAATTTTCGCATGAACAGTAACGCCACGTCACCCTCGCATGCCAGGCCCCCACGTGTCGGTTGCTGATTGGACCGATGCCTCGCGTGTAGCCTTCTGATTAGACCACAGCCGAGGTCCACTTAGAATCGGATAGCCTCGCATGAAACACACCAGAGACACCCATCGCACGCCCCTCGCAACCAGCTCCTTCGCACGTGCCTTCTTTCCATTGGACCGAGGGTTGGTCCAATCCGAGCCAGCCAGCAGCGAGCCTCCGGTCCGAAGAAGTCCCTTCGCCTCGCCACCAGTCAGACGCGTGTCAACCTCGCGCAGCTTCGGGTCTGAACCTTCGGACTATATATAGCATGCGAGGGTTCCGACTATTTTACACTTTTTCACCCTAAATTTCACCCTCTTTCACATTCTCCACTCCCCTAAGCTCATATACAACCCCTAAAGCCCCGATATCAAGACTCGAGCCTGAAGAAAACCTTGAAGCCCCGAAATTCCCAAGAAGTAACCTCTCTCCTGTCAAAACTCTGCCCGATTTGAACCGGTTTTTCGCCAAACAAACTAATTTCCGGAAAACGAAACGCTGCCCGTATTACCACCTATTAAGTGAGTTCATACCCCCGTATTTTCATAATTTCTACTGTTTTAAGGGGGAATACAAGTATAACACAATAACTTTGTGTTATAAATAAATGATTTCAAATCACGATAAAACTATGTTAAAGCACCAAAAACACTCCAAATATTGAACTCTTTTATAAACTTATATTTTTCCCAAAAATACATATTTGTATATATATATATATATATATATATATATATATATAAATAAGATTTAAAAGGCGTAGGACGAATAACTCATTCTAGGTCCTTTGCCTTGTTTGGATGTGGACTTATAGTACCGGTTACTTGTCCGAAGTTCGTTTAAATTTTACTTATATATACAAAATTATATATGTATATAAATATAAAAGTTATCTCATCAGTTTAATTACCCTTTGTAATATGTTGAGCAAAGGATTACATGCAAAAATAGTTATTTACCAATTCATAAAGTATATATAAATTATAATAGGTATAATTTATGATACCTAGAGCAATACTTCATGATTTAAGTATACATGAATACACTGTTTTACATGAAACAAGGGTTTTAATTCAAAACAAATCAAGGGTTTACATTTGTCAAATACATGTTCGGAATACTAATTCAAGAACATATTGTCAATCATTAATTTCAGAATGATTGGGTTTTCATAACTAATATACATGTAACGTATATATGCTTTTTATGATACATTCAATTCAGGTTGTTTAACTTCATTTTAGACAACCAAGGTAAAGCCCTGACATTATAACCAGAATCTCCAGTCCGGGGATCGAAACAAGTTGTGTATAGATCTATATCGGGATTGACAGCCCCGCACTCAGGTTGCTAGTTACAGTCAGGCATACACGCCAATGAGTGGAAATTGTTATCAACAGTTTACGCGCTCATCAGGCATTTGTTTCAGGCGTTCATGTCTTAGTATGGTTATAATAACTCATTAAAAAGATATTAACAACACGTTAGTATATAAACAACTAAACGTAAGTACATCTTCAAAGTACCAGTTACAAAATGCAAAGTACAATGGTATACTATAGTTTTCAATAACAGCTGGTGAAGCCAGTCACACTCTCAGATACAAGTTTTACAAATACATTGGTTTACAAATACAACCGTTTTTTGGGAATAAAACTACTTTTCACATACCACAGAAAATATGGGATTTTCTAGAACAGTTTTCATATTCAAAATACAAAGACACCCATTCAAACATAAAGACTTATGTACTCACTCAACTTATTGTTGATACTCTCTTTTCAACTTACTTGTATTATCAGGGAAATAATAACAGGTACTCCCCGAGCTTTTTGAGAAGATGGAGTCATTAAGAGTCTTATCTTCTTCTTTTGTATAACTATTTTGGTTTCAATATACAATGATTGAACACATGTAAATATTATACTTTTAAATACAATGGTTGTTTGTGCTTTGATTACTATGATACATGTGTTGTGATACTACAAATGAAGTCCTCCACCCACGGACGTTTCCGCCGTCTGGTTTGGGGGTGTGACAGATTGGTATCAGAGCATTGTTTATAGTGAACTCAGTATATCAATCCATAAAAGATATACAATCTATAAATACATTGGGGCTATAAACTCTGACTACAAGTATACTTTTAAGAATTCTAAGTATTTTTACAAGAAGTATATCAACCCTCATACCTACAAGTACATAGTCATAAGAACTTAAAAGTATTTGGATGTTGAACATTAGAGTTAAACCCGGGCAGTTATGTAATCATATCTAGAATTAATATAGCCTGATCAACTATATTGATTTTAGACATGACCAACATGTGTTTGGGAATGATAGTAGTGTTATGACATGTCTAAAACTTACCAACTACAGAAGAAGCTCTAAGAACAGAACATAAAACACTATAAGAATATTATAAACATCGATAAGCTTTAGTTTTTCAGGCATTTCTCATAACCTGATTCTCGTACAAACACAATGGCAGGACATCATCTACCAGGGGACCCTTATTTTCCAAATCATGGAAATCAAGGATGGATAGTGGAGGATCCGGAGGAGGATCCAGAAGAAGACTCAGATGAAGAACCATTTGAGGACAGCGAATCAAGCGGTACAGATACAGAGCCACAAGTATGCAACCTGGGGTTACGTCCCCCGAGGCAAGAGGAAGCAATACCCATACCCGAGTGGGGCCAATACATAAACCATTGGAGTCGACAAGATGGCCAACGCCCTCCCTACGGAATGGCACAGGGTTTCTACAAAGTCTCAGAAGGAGGAACAGCCGACAGAGCTCTTCCAGTTATAGTGAACCGAATTGACCGACAATTCGATCAACCAAGGATGTCAATCAATCGCATCCTAGAAGTGAATGCGGCTGCGCAAGCTAACACTGTCGATATCCTTCGTCTTGACGAGATGCAAGATGATACCCAACACCATACTGAAGCCTTTCAAAGGCAACTTAATGCTGCTGAATCAGAGATCAGGGAACTGAGGGAGCATCAAGCTGCCCAAGAAAGGCGCTGGAAATCGCAAGACGAAGCGGAACCCAATAACCGTCGTAGCAACCGCCGCAAGTAGTGTTACACTACTTTCTAGTTTAATATACTGAATGTATATACTACTTTCAGGATATGTATAAATCAAGTATCAATAAAATAATAAGCACTTTACTTCAACAAGAGTTATTACAATTTACATAAACATTCCATTCCAAAGTTTTGGGATTATGGATATGTTCCAGTGTTATTTTTCATACTTTTCAAATACGACCGCGAAAATTTTTATTTTCGGTAAGCCGGTTTGATGTCGATACTTTTGCAATATTGTGGTTTATTAAAGACCTACTTTAGGGTTAAGTATGCAAATTACATATACTTAATATACCAATACAAGCGACATGTATTTTCATACTCTTTGAAAAATAACTACTTCATTTTAATCTATCTAGTTGCAAGTTGTACTTGCAATGGACATCCATTTTCAATTCTTTACAAGATTCTTGTTGAATTAAGTGTTTAAGTTCAGAGATATCAAATTCATATTCATTCTTGATATCTCACTATCTTTTTATCTATTGACTTTTATAGAAAAAGATGTCTCCTCGTAGGAATCCAAGACGTAATAATGAAACGGAAGCACTGATGCCACTTCCACCACCACCCCCTCAATTCGATGTTGCCATGTTCCAAGCGGCAGTCACGGCAGCTGTAGCGGCTGCCTTATCTCATATCAATACTCCTGGTGCTAGTGGGTCGGGAGCTAGTCCACGTCCTTCTAACCTTGTCGAGGGTCATGAGCACTCGAGAGAGTGCACTTTTAAAGACTTCTCGAATGCCAAACCCAGGACCTTTAATGGAACTGGAGGAGTGATGGTTTTAAGGCAGTGGATTGAGAAGATAGAAGCAGTCTTTGAAATTTGCTCCTGTCCAGAGGGTAGCAAAGTTAAATTTGCTGCCTTTACTTTCTCAGATAGGGCCCTGACATGGTGGAATGGCCATGTTAAGTCACTAACTTTGATAGTGGCTAATACTATAAGCTGGGAGAACCTAAAAACCATGTTGATGTGGGAATACTGCCTGCGAGGGGAAATTCAGAAACTGGAACAAGAACTCTGGGGTCTTACCATGGCCGGTGTAGGCATAACAACTTACAAGAATCGGTTCTGTGACTTGGCGATTCTGTGTCTGGAGATGGTTGCTCCAGAGAGCAAAAAGATTGAAAGGTATATTTGGGGATTGTCGCCCCAGATACAAGCAAGTGTCATTGCATCTAAGCCTGTCACTTTTGACAGTGCCAAGGAACTGGCACAGTCACTTATTGACCACGGAAACCGTCAAAACTCTGTGGTTACTGCCCCAGAACAACCTAGGGAGAACAACAACAACAGCAAGAAGAAGGGTTGGAACAAAAGGAAGGGAAAATCTCCTCTGGAACCTTCAAAGAAGCAACAAATAGTGGCAGTCCATGCTACTACTGTGCCTGCTACCATACCTACTAATGCGCCTGTTGTTGCCCCTAACAACCCAACACCAACTAAACCCTATGTCAGTAGCCTCCCTAAATGCAACAACTGTAATTTTCACCACACCGGAAATTGCCCTGAAATGCAGTGTCGTAACTGCAACAGGAAAGGACATACTGCCCGATTCTGTAGAACACTGCCTCAACCCCTTAACCAAGTACCTGCCGCTGGAGTAAATCGAGCATGGTACCAATGCGGTGATGTGGGGCATTTCAAGAGAGATTGTCCAAAAGCTGGAAATGTCGATGGGGTTGGGAGAATTCTAGCACTAGGTCACGAAGAAGCGGTGGCAGACCCTGCAGTGGTCACGGGTATGTTCCTTCTCAACAATACTTATGCATGCATTGTTTTTTATTGTGGTGCCGAGAGGAGCTTCGTGAGCCATAACTTTAAACATCTACTAAATCATAACTCCAAACCACTAAATAAAACTTTCACAGTGGATATGGCTAATGGGAAATCCGAATCCACCAACGATATATACATAGGATGTACCCTTACCTTAAATGACTTGTCCTTCCCAATAGACCTTATGCCGGTCTCTATCAAAAGTTTTGACATCATAATAGGTATGGATTGGTTGTGCCCCAACCATGCCGACATCCTATTCTATGAAAGAGCTATTCGTTTGAACTTGCCAACTAACGAAACTCTTATTATCTATGGCGACAAACCCGGAACGAACCTTCAGATCATTTCTTGCATCAAGGCACAGAAATACCTTCGCAAGGAGTACTGTGCATTCTTAGCTCACGTGGTAGACAAAAAGCAAGAAGTGAAAGACATCGCGAGCATTCCCGAGGTCTGCAACTTTCTCGATGTATTTCCCGATGATCTTCCAGGGGTACCTCCCGAACGACAAGTCGAATTCCGAATCGACTTAATCCCTGGAGCTACCCCCGTAGCCAAATCCCCATATCGTCTTGCACCTTCTGAAATGCAGGAATTATCCAGCCAGCTTAACTAACTCCTATGCAAAGGTTTCATAAGACTAAGCTTCTCACCTTGGGGAGCACCGGTTTTGTTCGTAAAGAAGAAAGATGGATCATTCCGCATGTGTATAGACTATCGCGAGCTGAATAAGCTTACCATCAAGAATCGATACCCTCTGCCTCGCATTGACGATCTGTTCGACCAACTTCAAGGGGCGAACTACTTCTCAAAGATAGACTTAAGATCCAGGTATCACTAGTTACGAATTTTGGAGGAAGACGTTCCCAAAACCGCGTTCAGAACTCATTATGGTCATTACGAGTTTATAGTGATGCCATTCGGATTGACGAATGCACCTGCAGTGTTCATGGACCTAATGAACAGAGTGTGTCGTCCATTCTTGGACAGATTCGTTATAGTCTTCATTGACGATATCCTTATCTACTCAAAGAGCAAAGAGGAACATGGCCAACATCTTCGTCAAATATTACAAACTCTTAGAACGGAGAAGCTCTATGCAAAGTTTTCAAAGTGTAAGTTTTGGATCAGGAAGGTAGATTTCCTAGGTCACGTGTTCAGTTCCGAAGGAATACACGTCGACCCTTCCAAAATAAAGGCAATTGAAAACTGGTCGGCACCCAAAACACCTACAGAAATCCGTCAATTCTTAGGTCTTGCTGGCTATTATCGCATATTCATTCAAAATTTCTCTCGAATAGCTAAGCCTCTTACTACTCTGACCCAAAAGGGTGTAACTTTTAGCTGGGGAGGAAAGCAAGAAACAGCGTTTCAAATGCTGAAGCGAGCCTTATGTAGTGCACCGATCCTGTCTCTCCCTGAAGGGACAGAGGATTTCGTAGTGTACTGTGATGCTTCTAATCAAGGGCTTGGATGTGTTCTTATGCAAAGAGGAAAGGTTATATCCTATGCCTCAAGACAGCTAAAGACACATGAAGTCAACTATACAACACATGACCTTGAACTAGGAGCAGTGGTGTTTGCTCTGAAGATCTGGAGACATTACTTATATGGCACGAAATGCACAATATTCACGGACCATAAAAGTCTCCAACACATCTTCGATCAGAAAGAGCTGAATATGAGACAACAACGATGGGTGGAGCTACTGAATGATTACGAGTGTGAAATTCTTTATCACCCTGGTAAAGCAAACGTAGTAGCTGACGCCCTTAGTAGAAAAGAATACTCGGGATTCCGGGTAAAGTCGTTGACCATGACAATCCATTCACATCTGTCCACGCAGATCGAGGAAGCTCAACTTGAAGCCTTGAAACCCGAAAACGTAGCAGGTGAAACCCTGAGAGGAATGGATAAGAACTTCAAAGTCAGGGATGATGGAGTCTATTATTTTATGAACCGGATCTGGACACCAAAGTTCGGTGGTTAGAGAGATGTGGTTATGAATGAAGCACACAAAACCCGATACTCCATCCACCCAGGTTCAGACAATATGTATCTGGACCTTAAGAAGCTATATTGGTGGCCTAACATGAAGGCCGAAATCGCTAACTTTATAGGCAAGTGCCTTACTTGCGCCAAAATTAAGGTAGAGTACCAGAAACCTTCAGCTTATTACAACAACCTGAAATCCCTGAATGGAAGTGGGAGCGGATTACAATGGATTTCATAACCAAGTTACCCAAGACATCAAGTGGTTATGATACTATTTGGGTAATCGTCGATAGATTAACCAAATCCGTGCACTTCTTACCAATCAAGGAGACTGACAAGATAGAAAAGCTAACAAGAACATACCTCAAGGAGATTGTTAGACTATATAGTGTGCCAATATCTATTATTTCAGACCGAGATAGTAGATTCACCTCTCGTTTTTGGCAGTCTTTACAAAACTCTCTGGGAACTAGGCTAGACATGAGTACAGCCTACCATCCGCAAACCGATGGACAAAGTGAGAGAACGATTCAAACGTTAGAAGATAGGTTACGAGCTTGCGTGATAGACTTTGGAAAGGCATGGGATATTCATTTACCCCTTGTTGAGTTCTCTTATAACAACAGTTATCACACTAGCATAAAAGTTGCTCCATTCGAAGCCCTCTATGGCCGCAAGTGCAGATCCCCTCTGTGCTGGGCTGAAGTGGGTGACACGCAGCTAGCTAGAGGTCAAACTCCTGACAGTGCTCTCATTGGTCCAGAAATTATTCGACAAACTACCGAAAAGATCGTACAAATTCGGGAGCGACTTAAAGCTTCCAGAGATAGACAGAAAAGCTATGCTGACAAGAGGAGAAAACCCTTGGAATTCCAGGTCGGTGACCGCATTTTGTTAAAGGTCTCACCCTGGAAAGGCATGATATGCTTTGGAAAGCGTGACAAACTAAACCCAAGGTATATAGGACCATTCGAGATTCTTGCTCGAATCGGCCCTGTAGCTTACAAACTTCGATTACCCCAAGAACTAAGTAACATTCATCCTACCTTCCATGTTTTGAACTTGAAAAACTGTCTTTCCGACGAGACTCTTGTGATACCACTCGAGGAAATCGAGTTAAACGAGAGCCTCAGTTTTGTGGAAGAACCCGTAGAGATACTACCCAGGGAAGTTAAGAAAACCAAACAAAGCCGCATCCCGATAGTGAAGGTTCGCTGGAATGCAAGGCGGGGACCTGAATTCACTTGGGAGCGGGAGGATCAAATGCAACAGAAATACCCACATCTTTTTCCCTAAGTCTACCTGTAAAGTAAATTTCGGGACGAAATTCTCTCTAACGGGGGGATAATGTAACAAACCGTTATTTCAAACCTATGTAATAGTGTAGGTCAATTTGTACTTCTTTTTAAATTAATAAAGAGAAAATTTTGGCATACTATGTATATTTACATAATTGACCCTCAAAAATAAATTATTAAATAATCTAAATGAAAGTTATAGTTTATGTTAAACCAAGAACTTTCATAAAAAGAACGCCAAAATCTGACTTCGTATGAGGAGTTATGATTTTTCTAAGTTTCAGTATAGCAGTGTACAACTAAAAACTCGAAATAAAGATCGAGTGGTTTTTAGCCGACACAACCTAAATGAAAATTGAAAGTCTCATCGTTAATAGTACAACGGTAAAAAGACAGACAAAAACGGACGTCATATGAAGAAGTTACGAATTTATAACGGATTCCCGTCCCGGTCTGTTTAAAATAATTATATTAAAAATAAAGTCAAAATTAGCGGACGAAGTCTATTCTAAAGTCGTAGAGTATAATTTTACCTACGCGTGCATATAAAGAACGTCAAAAACGGAGTTCGTATGCAAAAGTAATGAATTTTACAAGTTTTGGCACAAAAATAAAGAAAAATAGCAAAAATCGGGAATTTTCGCATGAACAGTAACGCCACGTCACCCTCGCATGCGAGGCCCCCACGTGTCGATTGCTGATTGAACCGATGCCTCACGTGTCGCCTTCTGATTGGACCGCAGCCGAGGTCCACTTAGAACCGGACAGCCTCGCATGAGACACACCGGAGACACCCCCTGCACGCCCCTCGCACGCCCCTCGCAACCAGCTCCTTCGCATGTGCCTTCTTTCCATTGAACCGAGGGTTGGTCCAATCCGATCCAGCCAGCAGCGAGCCTCCGGTCCGAAGAAGTCCCTTCGCCTCGCCACCTATCAGACGCGTGTCACCCTCGCGCAGCTTCGGGTTCGAACCTTCGGACTATATATAGCATGCGAAGGTTCCGACTATTTTACACTTTTTCACCCTAAATTTCACCCATTTTCACATTCTCCACTCCCTAAGCTCATATACAACCCCTAAAGCCCCAATATCAAGACTCAAGCCTGAAGCAAACCTTGAAGCCCCAAAATTTCCGAGAAGTAACCTCTCTCCTGTCAAAACTCTGCCCGATTTGAGCCGGTTTTTCGCCAAACAAACTAATTTCCAGGAAACGAAACGCTCCCCGTATTACCACCTATTAAGTGAGTTCATACCCCCGTATTTTCATAATTTCTACTGTTTTAAGGGGGGGAATACAAGTATAACACAATAACTTTGTGTTATAAATAAATGATTTCAAATCACGATAAAACTATGTTAAAGCACCAAAAATACTCCAAATATTGAACTCTTTTATAAACTTATATTTTTCCCAAAAATACATATTTGTATATATATATATATATATATATATATATATATATATATATATATATATATATTAATATAAATAAGATTTAAAAGGCTTAGGACTAATAACTCATTCTAGGTCCTTTTCCTTGTTTGGATGTGGACTTATAGTACCGGTTACTTGTCCGAAGTTCGTTTAAATTTTACTTATATATACAAAATTGTATATATATATATATATATATATATATATATATATATATATATATAAGTTATCTCATCAGTTTAATTACCCTTTGTAATATGTTGAGCAAAGGATTACATGCAAAAATAGTTATTTACCAATTCATAAAGTACATATAAATTATAATAGGTATAATTTATGATACCTAAAGCAATACTTCATGATTTAAGTATACATGAATACACTGTTTTACATGAAACAAGGGTTTTAATTCAAAACAAATCAAGGGTTTACATTTGTCAAATACATGTTTGGAATACTAATTCAAGAACATATTGTCAATCATTTATTTCAGAATGATTAGGTTTTCATAACTAATATACATGTAACGTATATATGCTTTTTATGAGACATTCAATTCAGGTTGTTTAAATTCATTTTAGACAACCAAGGTAAAGCCCTGACATTATAACCAGAATCTCCAGTCCGGGGATCGAAACAAGTTGTGTGTAGATCTATATCGGGATTGACAACTCCGCACTCAGGCTGCTAGCTACAGTCAGGCATACACGCCAATGAGTGGCAATTGTTATCAACAGTTTACACGCTCATCAGGCGTTTGTTTCAGGCCTTCATGTCTTAGTATGGTTATAATAACTCATTAAAAAGATATTAACAACACGTTAGTGTATAAACAACTAAACGTAAGTACATCTTCAAAGTACCAGTTACAAAATGCAAAGTAAAATGGTATACTATAGTTTTCAATAACAGCTGGTGAAGCCAGGCACACTCTCAGATACAAGTTTTACAAATACATTGGTTTACAAATAGGACGGTTTTATGGGAATAAAACTACTTTTCACATACCATAGAAAATATGGGATTTTCTAGAACAGTTTTCATATTCAAAATACAAAGACACCCATTCAAACATAAAGACTTATGTACTCACTCAACGTATTGTTGATACTCTCTTTTCAAATTACTTGTATGATCAGGGAAATAATAACAGGTACTCCCCGAGCTTTTTGAGAAGATGGAGTCATTAAGAGTCTTATCTTCTTCTTTTATATAACTATTTTGGTTTAAATATATAATGATTGAACACATGTAAATATTATACTTTTAAATACAATGGTTGTTTGTGCTTTGATTACTATGATACATGTGTTGTGATACTACAAATGAAGTCCTCCACCCACGGACGTTTCCGTCGTCTGGTTTGGGGGTGTGACAATATATATATATATATATATATATATATATATATATATATATATATATATATATATATATATATATATATAAACTCAAAGCAGAAATTAAAACAAATAATACTTGGAACTTGACTCGCTTTATTTTAAAAGAAATGAAACAGGAGATAAATCATCACAGGTAGACTTTTTTATTGGGTCTAGATATTCACAATGCAAAACATATTATGTCTCTCAAACTACACAAGTTCACCTTTTTGTCTCATGATTTCACTATAAATGGGAAGCGACAAATATATTGTAACATATTGGCTCAACAAAATTATAGAATTCTCATCAAATTATCCCAAACAACACTGGCAAACTTCGCTCTAACGCAATAATATCAAAACAAAATTTTAAAAATTTATAGATTTTATAAGTTAGACCATTTTTCAAGTCTTTATTATTATTATTATATTAATCTAGAATATATTTTTAAAATCTAGCATGCATGTTGTCATTTTTCCAATCTCTATATCCCACACTTAAATTATGCAATGCCTCAATGTAAATAATAACAATTAAAGCATATAAAATAAAAAGAGAGAGAAAATGAACGAACTCTCCTTGGGTATATAGTCGCGAGAACGAAATCCATTGTAATGGATTGCTTCGAAATGTGAGCTGGAATGATAATGCTTTGGATTTTACTGGAAACTGAAAACTAGATTTGCTTTACTTTTCTGCTCATGTCGGGACTTGGTGCATAAAACGATTGGCAAAAACTTCATATAGTAGTTCAATGTAAAATCAAAGAATCTTTACTCGGGAATTTTCTTCGTGCAAAATATGTTGCCACGTCGTGGTTGTTAGTGTGCCACAACGTTGGAAACTTAATAGTGGTAAAATTTTGCGAATAAAAATCAACTCTAGTCGTGTTGTCCAACCACTCGTCTCGTCTCTCATAAATGTTATTCCCTCTAGTAAGGGACTTTAATAAAGTCTTGATTCCTCTCTCGTGTGAGTAAGTGACCCCACACATATATGATGAAACGCTTCTCGTGAAGTATCTCTCGTGAATAAAACCGCACTCGATCCTAATCGCTAAAATTACTGAAAGCAACCGAAGGGAAATATAATTATGCAAATATCTAAAGCATAAAAGATCATCAACATGGAAAACAAAATTATACAAAAAAAATTATACTAAAATAACTAAAATAGATATCGCGATCACTTGTCTTCGTCGAAATCATGCTACACTTGTTGATTAAATCCTTTTCATGCAATAAGTGGTTTGTGAAAACAAAAACTTTTGGGACCCATCATACTATTTCATTTGTTTTCTTTGCACCATTAACTAATAAGTAGAACAAGAGTGACACAACTAATCAACAATAGCAAGAGTTAGGTCTTCCACTTAACCACCACGATATGTCATGCTATACTACGTCTCAAGGATTGAGTTGGAAAAATCACCAAGGTGGTAGACTAATCAAGTCAAAAGTTCCCTAATCTATTGCAATCTCGAAACCCATGCATAAAGAAAAACCAAGCAATGCGTATGATCATAAATTCCTGCAAATAACAGCAAAACCTTCCCGGCAAGTGACATGTCATCAAAGAAAATAAAAATAACTAAAAATGAAAAAAAAAATAATGAATTATCAAAAAAAATTGAAAATTGTTCCCCGACAACGGCGCCAAAAACTTTGATGTGTATTTCTAATGCACTAGTTTTTTTTATTTATAATTCCTAGTGTGTCGCATCTAAACACACCTTACAAGCAATGAACCTGATCAAGTATAATATAGCTTTGATTAACAAGAGTGTCGAGCTCAAGGGGAACGGTAGTGAATTAATAATAGAATTTTTGATGATATGTTATACCAAATAAAATAAAGCAATCTAAAGGGAGTTTTATTATTAAAACTCAATTAGATCAACAACTAAACTAACTAGATAGACTAACTAGAAATGAATCACTTAAGGTACGTTGGTTTAGAGTGGATTTCATCTCAAAATAATGGTTAACTACTAAGTGAAATGGATTTTTATTCATTATTCACCGATTCCTAATATGTCTATTTTCCAGGTCTATACAACTAATCCTTTAATTTTCAAGACTTTTAGTTGCAATGATCAAGTGGACTAATTATCTTAGAAATTAGTGTTTAGTTCGTATTATGAGAGACTTTTATTATTAACATCAAAGATCGTGTAGTTAGTACACACGAATGGTCATCATATTTATTCTTACACATTAAAATTACAAACTTTACTACTTAACCCTATGTTTTGATCAAACACTGGTCATATAAATTTATAATTCATAAAATTGTATGATTCAAGCACATCAAGCTAGATTGATCATCTAAACCTAACAATATAACAATTTAATCTATAATCTCAATGATTCATCTAGTCTAACACAAAGCAACAGGGTTTTGAAGCCCTAGATCAGAAAGTAAAACATATGAAAATCATAAAGGAATTTTAATCGTGGTCAGAACAACAAACTAAATGAATTACTACATGAATCGGCTCACTGATCCTTCAAATCTTCGCTCCATATCAGCTTAATGGCTCTCTGACCGCCTTCTAGACCCTCAAAACATCACTTATGAGGTTTATTTTTGTAGGGAACGAAATAGGGTTGAATATATGTCAATAGGGATAATTTCCAGCTCTATTTATTGGTTTTAGCATCGCCACGGCCTGGAAAAAGACTTGCCACGCCGTGGGAACTGGATTCAGAACGTTCACACTTTTTTTTAAGTTTCCACGCCATGTAAATGGCTTTGCCACAACGTGGGAACTGGGAATCCGAATTTTACACACACACGAAAGTTGTCCGAAAAATTGTGTATCTTTCATAACATCTTGAAAATTGTCAATCGAAGTTACGAATCATGAGAAATGGTCAAAACAATGACAATGGGTCAAGTTGTCCAGTAACATCCTTTTTGTGTCCTTTTAGATCTCCATTCTCTTCCTTTTGCATTTCAAGCTTCCATTTTAATTGTAATTAAACATTTCAAAGCATATTAAGTATCATATATCTTAAAATTTAACATTTTTACACAAATATAATAGGATAATGGCCTAAAATACATAGTTAAATAAGGTCATATCAGTCGGCTCTACAGGGCTTGGATGATATTTATGACGATTAATGAAAGGCTTGGCAACCTTTGTTCTGCTGCGTAACCGCTTTGCAATTTCTTACTCACCATGTTGCATCGACCATTTAGCCTCAGTAAAGGAAACATAAATCCTTTCCATGTTGTGGTATTCTACTTGCCAGGTTGTGGTGCTCTTCCTCCACTGACAACCAACATTGGGTACCATGTCATGGTGCCCATACACCACATCGTGGAGCATGGTACGATGTCATTTCTCTCTTAAAAAGAAGTCTACGTATGAACCCCTTTATTCACTCGTTGTGTCGTAGGCATCAACTTACCATGCCGCGATTCCGGCTTGAGAGCATCCCCTTGGGCTGATTCTATTCGAGCCTTGGGACAATTTTGTCCCAACTTCTAATTTTCATATCCTCTTCGTTTCTTACCCGTTTTCTATGATCTTTATATCCACACGAAGGTGGTAACATATTCTACAAATCTTTTTAAGTCACTTCTCAATGACTTAATATGAGCCCTAGTATGTTAAGTCACAAAGTTGGACCAAAAAGCATAAAATACCAATATTACCCTCTTGGACAAAATGCATCTTCTCATGCATTATTTCTCTTGAAATTGCTCATCTAACCTCTTGTAAGTGACTTAAACTCTTATTGGCCATTTTTATGAAGCCACAACTTCATATTATCATCTCTTTCTTATAATTGACAATTTTACCCTTTTGGTCAATATTTGACTAAAAGTCAACTTTCACTAATTTTCAAGTTCTTACAATCTCCCGTCCTTTAAGGGATTCCATCCTCAAAATATTCTCTTGCTCACTTGGTCGTTTTATTACTCAATGACTTGTTTCTAAGGTTATTCTCTACTTTAACCTCTTAACCTGAAATAGCAATCTACTTTCCCTTTCTTCGCGTTTTCAATGTAATGGCCAAATTCTCTTCATTTTTGTACTCTAGATGGTTGTCAATGGATGTCTACTACTCGATATACTCGTATGCAATCACATTGCATACTTTTCATCAATTTTCATATTTTATCCTACTTTTTGTTGTGCATAAACTTTTCATCACATTGCATATTTTTCATCATCTTTCATCTTTCATCCCACTTCTTGCAAGCATGTGCATAAACTTACTAACTTTAATTATTTTTCTCAAAGGTGTACTAATACACTTCTTAACTATCTACTCTTAGGTAAGTTATCTTTACTTATGCGCTTCTACAACGCCATTGTAACTCTTCAACAAGTTACTACTCACCACTTTTCTAACTTTATTATAACTCTTGGTGAAGTATTACATCTAATCACTTCACTTTCTTTATAAAGTGTTGTAATTTACTACAAATCTTTTGTCATTAATCTATTAGTTATCATGCATTAACTTTCACATCTACTTATCTACTACTTTTAAGACATCCAAGTCTCATATATACATGTAATTTTCTTCTCAAACACAATGTTTATCTTTCTTGTCCACCACCTGATTCCTAGGTAGATTGATGTTTCAATTAAATCACCATAATCGTAATGTGTATATAGAGCCTATACTTCTGCGTGCATAATGTACTTATCTAGATTCAACCCCACCATTACATTCCATGGTTCAAAAGTAGTTTATCCCCTTTATGGTAAATTCTTCTCAAATTACTATGTTATCTATTCTGCTATCTAACCCACTTGATCCTCAGGTAGCTTAATGGTTCGATTGTACCATGATAAGTACCACGTGTCTACAGTTCCTATACAATGCATGTACATCATACTTATCTTGTTTCGATATCATCACTTCATTACTTGATTCACAACTAGCTACTTATTTTCTCTTAACCTAAATTTTCAACATAAAAAGTTCTTGGGTTCCCATCTTCTTTAGTCCCCAACTACTCACATGTAACATCCAATTTCATGTATGATTTCAATACTAATATTTTAAGAATCCTTGTTGAGAGAAAAACTTGGAGACACACTTGAACAAATGTGAGAACAAGTAAGTTGCGGAATAGTTAATCTCTAAGGATCTAAAAGCTCAACAATAATAAAGTTAGATAGATAGTTAGATAGTTAGTTGCGGAAAGTAAAGAAAGATAAATGACAAAAGTTATATCAAGAATACACTTAAACTGATTCATAACAAGGAATGCAATCACTCCAAGTTAGTAAGCGAGATCAAGTTTAGTGATTAAGTCTAGAAGACTTGCTCCGAAGAGAGGTTATGTTCCAGTAGCAGTTTGAGTGTGATGAAGATAAGAAAGATAACTGATGAAGATAAGAAAGATGATTGAATGAGAAACCTTGTGTATTGAGAAGTTAAGAGTTTTCACACTCAGATATATCACAAGTACATAATACATAAGAAAGAGTCTCTATTTATAGAGTTTAGAAAAGAACAACTCTATGAGCAGCCGTGCAAGGCATGTTGGACAATAGAGTGAATTACATAGTAAAAGAAATAACTAAGACTGCAGATAGGAAAGACTTGAATACTCCGGATGCTGATATGGTTGCTGGTGGAGAATGGTTGTGGTCACAGTCGTAGAGATTGACTTTGGTGTTGAATTGGCTGCAAGTACTGAACCGTTGCGGTAGATAAGTTCAAAAGGGTCACTTTTATGTTTCAACAATTTCCCCCTAAGTGACCTTTTTAACTTTGGTTCAGTTATCAAGTTTGAGAAACTTGATCAAAATCCACAAAAAATTTCTAACATTTTCCAGCCACATGATTCTTCTGGAGATCTCAAACTTGACTTCAATCTTTCTATTGCGGTCTTGCATATGTCAAGTTGCTTCTTGGTCAGGCGATGCATGGCATTTATCGGAATGAAATATTTGACATTGTCTGTCTTCCGTTTGGATATGATGCCAAGTTCTGGGAAGTTGGTTGCGCCTAGAGATCTTTCTTCAAAACCTTCTGTAAGCATTGACACTGGTTCAAGTGGTGGAAGGTCAAATTTCTTGAGGATGGTGGGGTGGATGTCCGCATCAATCTTTGCAAAGTCACAGACAGTTTCCTTAAGGAAGGATTTGGATTTGTCGAGAGCTATCTACATCTTAGGATGTTTCTCTGCCTTGTTCTGAAAAACTCTAGCAATGAGAAATATTTCTTCAGGGTTCATGCAGGGGAAGTCTGCCTGGGTGCGGATGTAATCATGCTCTCTTCTGGTCAGAGTGAATTGAGCAAAGCCTGTTTTCATAAACTTCCGCATCTTGTAGTTCTTCACTGCGGATGGTCTATCGTTAGACCAAATGTTTTCAACTGAAGAGCCATGCTTCGCATAGAAGCGAGTTAGTCTTTCGAATTCCATTGGCAGACGCTTGTGATCATAAAGATTGCGGTCAAAGGAGTCAAAGACAGCAAAGTACTTGGCATTGGGAGAAATTGGAATATCCCAATAACCATCTGATGGTGGTTCGGCATATGTGAGGTGGGGAGTGTAGTCTTCATCAAGTAGCCTGCGGAGAGGATTGACCCATGAGTTGATCAGCGATTCATCAATCATAGTGTCAAAACCGCATTCTCTCCATATAATTTCGGCTAACTTGGCTGCTTTCCAGTCATGTTTCCTTTGGGCAATAGCAGGAGAATCTGTAGAGCTTTCTGAGGACATATGTTCCTCAAGATTCTTTAGGTGAGGAGGCGTCAGAGGACGGTTTAGGTTGTTTTTGGGTGATGAGTAGGGAGATGGAATATTTTGAGATGGTGGAGGAGAAGGTTGCGGAGTGGGAATTTTATTTATGGTGATTGGAGGGCTCTGACAGATGGATGTATTTGATCGATCACCTTCTTTATCACTTCCCCCTCTTGAGGAATGCAACCCTGGTGCTTCCTCAAGCCAATGTTTCAGTCCATCAACTTTGGCACAAACCTCAGCAAAGTATGTTTTCATTGATTCGGCCAGTTGGGAGTTGTTTGGAACGGCAGAGTTGAAGAGCAGCTTGTGAATATCCTTTGTGAGCTGAAGTATCTCTGGGCAATGAAAGTTTGATGTGAGGGATTTCTGCATGCGGGCGATTGTTGCATGAAGGACAGAAATCGTGGACTCATTGGCAGTATGAGTTTCCTCTATTGCCTTTTGGGACTAGGCAGCTTGATCCGCAATGGTTGTTTGTAAGCCTTGTTTGATTGCGGTTACCTCAATGATGACGCGTTCCGTCGCGGCCATGAAATCTTGATGGTCGGCCCTTCGGTTGGTGTCGAGAGATCGAATCCCCATCTCGACTTTGAGAGAAATGCGCTCAGCGTCCATACGCTCTCTCGTTTCGAGTCGTTCGATGCGCTCAATTAGGGATTGCGGACCTGGGATATCTTCTGGTGGAGGTTGGGTAGGCTTAACCGCAGCCAAAATTTGATCAACTTTGGCTTGAAGGTTGAGGAATTCTTTGCGAGTGACCACATCTTTCTTCTTTTTCTTCTTCTTTTCTTTGGGCCTTGAAGTGGAGTGTTGAGAACCGTTGAATTCTTCTTCTTCCTCGAACATCATGAGGTCGTCATCTGAGGGATTCGGTTTGTTGACCTCTTGGATGTCTTCATCGTCAAAACCGAAGGTTGGGGCCGAGCTGAGTTCAATAGCTGGCTCTTCGTCTTGAGATGGGTTGACTGCAGTAGGTTGAACAGGAGTTGAAGTGGGAGGAACATTAGATGTACCTGCGGCTGCGGTTGAGGCTTGAGCTTTCAGCACAGTTTTAGCCATTTGGTCCATCCAGGTCTGAACCTTTAGGATTGTGGCAGCAGTGTGGGCGTTGCTGATGGCATTTGCCCAGTACCTGGCCAATGAAAGAATTTCTTGTTCCTTCTGTTGTTGTTGTTTGACCTGCTGCTCCTTGCGGGCTTGGAATGCCCTTTCGAAAGCAACATACTTCTTGATTTCAGCATCAGTGGTTGGTTGATACTGACTCCAAGAGTCATTTGAGTCTTCATCGTTAATTCCTTGTTGCCACACCAAGGTGTCCCTTGGGTTCATGGATCCTTGCACATTAGTGCTCACTGTGCCTAAACCACCTGATACAGATGTAAGCAGAGTAGGATTTCCTAGGCTTCCTTGGTCTCCTTGACCCATGGTCAAGTTTGGCCTCGGCCTAGTTATGGCATGGGCAAAAGAGATGCCCTGCGGATGGAGTGGTGTTTGTAGTGTTTGGGATACTTGCAAGAGGATGGAGTCTAACTCCTCAGAAGAAAAGATGTGCAGCCGGGAAGCCCTGGAGACCTTAGGGCGATTACCAATTCTATCTTCCTGAGATACAACTGGGGGGCTGTCTCCACATTCAGAAGAAGATGATGATGAAACAATCTCACAAGATGAGGTCGAGTGGTATTCGATAGTGGAATTGAATGGATGTGCGGCCATCCCAAGGACTACCGGAGCCTGTTGAGAGGCTTCAGTATTAGTCCGGTCACGCATATGGCTAGTGGTTTCGGTTGTCTTTCTTTTCTTGAGGATAGATATGGGTAGTTTATCTTCCTCAGAGTCACTGCTCGATACAGTGGTGGTTTTGGTTTTGCGTTTCTTGTAGGATGCAATTTGTTTTGGGGCTTTCTTTTTGGGTGTTGTAGCTTTCTTTTTAGAAGCTACTGTTTTTCTCCGTTGAGAAAGGTTAGAAAGTGTAGTGGCAGAGGGGGCTGCGGTACCCTCAGGAAGAATAGTTGAAGAAGGAAGAGGTGGGGTAGAAGGGTATGGGATAATACCCTCTGTTGCCTCAATATGATCTGAGACATCCGCAGTCTCAAGACCAAGCAGTGAAAGAATGTGTGTGGGGAGCCTGCGGATAGGTCCAAAAATAGTTTGATGAGAGGACGGAGTATACCTTTTGAGATCCTTAGTGACAAAGAAATTGATGTCACTTCCCATGTCGAGACCAGCATCCGCATGCAGATCAGAAATACACAGAGACCAAAAACGAGCAAAAGTGAGCTCAGTTGGGTTTTCCTTTGGTTGTTCTTTGGGAATGTACTGGAGTAAATCATCCCAAAGAATTTGACCATAGTTGACATCACGGTCGGTGAAGATGCTCCATACAAGTTCAAGGAGCTTGAGTCCCATGTTGTCGATGCCTCTGGTTCTGCCAGACAGACAGCGGATGACAAAGTGGCATACAAACTGCCAAACCACAGGCAGTTGATTCTTCTTAAACTCACCAATACCTCGGATTGGTTTCTGGTAACCCATTTGGTAGAGTGCCGTAGTGATATCGGATAAGGATGGAGTGAAGATTTTGATGGAGGGGTGGATTAACAGGTTAATGGAGGTTAAGAATTTTTCTTTGGTCAAGATGACCAAGGAATCGTTGATGAGGTTCGGATGCACTTCTTGGGGGTTTTCCAGTGGTTTGTATGCAGACAGAGCACACTTAAAAAGTGTAGAAACGGGAACAACATTGGTGAATGCGTCGAACAGGCCAAATAGGATGTGGTTCTTGAGATGCTTGATCATCAGTTTTGTTGGAGCATTGTAAGAAGGATGATCGTCAAACACAGCTCTGAAGTTGCTTGAAGCGATTGTTGGTGATGTGGAACCGGTTTGATTCATCGAGCTTGAAGCCTTGGATTGCTTCTTGGATGCACCAGATTTCGCCATTGAGAGTTGTGAGATTGAAGTTCTTGAGAGCTTTTGTGAGTTCTTGGAGAGTTGAGAGAGTAATCGATTAATAGAGAGCGTAAACGATTATAGAGAAGAAGGTGGGTTTATAAAGGGGGTAAAAGGG
Source organism: Lactuca serriola (assembly GCF_051521515.1). Taxonomy (NCBI): domain Eukaryota; kingdom Viridiplantae; phylum Streptophyta; class Magnoliopsida; order Asterales; family Asteraceae; genus Lactuca; species Lactuca serriola. The sequence continues at coordinate 287,579,732 of NC_136411.1, forward strand.
TTTCAACCCTAGGTAAAAGATAAAAGGGGGTAAGAAGTTGAATGGACTTTTGGGGGGAATCAATGATTCTGGGATTGAATCTCAACCACACGAATATGAAACGGGTTTTGAAGAGATTTGAGAAATCTTAAAAGGAGGTTTTGCATTTAATGGTGGGGTGGACACATGGTAATACGTCAGGTAATCGTGGGTTGATGAGAGAGAATGTTGGAACTGATTGGACGTGTTTGGGAGAGGAAATGACAAGTTGAAAAAGTTCTCCCCCCATAAAACTCATAAAAACCGAAAATAAGGGGGTATGAAACTCACCTTGAGTTTTGGATCGGTTTTGGAGAAGATTTGGAGAGGTTTGGTTCTATTTTCGGCCCTAGCAAGTTCCTTGGATGGATCTCGAACTTAGTGGGTTCTAAGATGCAAGATCATGAACTTGAATGGATTAAGAGATGATTTTTGATGAAAAGAAGTAGCTAGATTATGGATCTAAGCAATATCTTACCTTAGATGATGAGTTTTTGTGGAGAATATCCTTGAAAGCCTTTTAGATCTCGAAAGTTTTGAAGAAGAAGTGAGAAGATGTTCTTGAAGACTTAGAGAGAATGGAGTGAATTTTTATGAGTGTGTGTGTGTTGTGTTCGGCCGAGAGCAAGAAGGAGAGGAGAGAAAAGAGAGTGAGTGAGGTGACTATGCATGGGAACATGAGAAAAATGCATGGTTATCCCATGAAAAATTGTGAGGTGGCATCAAAAGTCAACACCTCCTCTTGGGTTGGGCTTGGGCCGAGAATAGAGAGGGAAGGAAAAAAGATTTGGGCCCTTAATGCTTAAGCACTTGTTATAATTCATTTAGGTGAATTTTTGGCTCAAATAAATCTAGGAATAATTTTTATGGCCTATTAGGGCTAATATAAATTTGTTTTGGTCCAATAAGATTGATTAAAGTTAATTTAGTTTATTTTGGGTTCATAAGGCCCAAAAATGTTAAGTTTCATGTATATGGGTCCAATTAGGGCCCATTTGAGAGTTCTAGGTTCAAGATAGTCCAATTGGAAGCTTATTGGTCCATTGGGCCCAATAATGAAATCCTAATCCAAAATGGACTTAAACAAGGATTTCTAGGGTTTCCAATTATTTGTTGACTATTTGCAGTGCTTGTATGAAGTGTTTAATTGAAATTTTGTTGTCATAGAGTAAGCATCATGCATGCTTTCATGTTTTTGATTCATAGTTGACATAAGTGTTGTAGTTACAAGGCACCAAAAATTTCTAGTTGTGACATTTGGTTTGAACACGATGTTATTCGTGTTATTTATGACAATTTCATATTATTGAATTATTTTGTGTTAATGAATATTATGTTTCTTTTACTTTCATTCTTGATTTGATTTTGTAGCATTTATTTTATGTACATTATTATTGTGCATGAACATAGCATATATTGTATGCCTACAAGCTTACTTAAAATCTATGCATGTTTAATGTATTATCGGTTAAGTCATTTGAATACTAAACTACAATGTTTTTCTTTTATCATATAGGATATAAATTGTTGATCATTGTAACATGGTACTTGTATCATGTTGACACATACAAATCGATATATATTGGTGTCAACATGTTTGTCACGTATCTTATCACATGTCTTCAAATATGGTAAGTTTACAAATTTCATTTCCAACACCACTTTTTTTTATTACATATGTTATTTCACCTTCTTTTATTCGTCAAAATGAAATTTAAATTTTATTTGTGTAAATATACATCGTTTGCATATGACAACAAAATAATATCATACACCCGAATGTGCAATCCACATTTATTTCGTCAAGGTCGTCACTTTCACAAATAAACAATCATAGTAAATTATTCTTAATTTCTTTTATATTATATTTACACCCACATCTTAAAACATATAACATCAATTTTAATTTCCCAATATATTAAGTGTTATAATTAATTTTTTTAATACATATATGTCTATAATGTTTAATTTGTATAAGTTATTTTTTTCCTTTAATATCGTATTTATTGTTTGATATATATTATTCTTTTTTAGTGCATGCATGTATTCCCAATCTATTTGTATAGTGTACTTATTCCCTCCATAATTGTATAAATTTATTTTTTACCTAATTTAAACTCTTCTAGTATTTAATTCTCTTATTTAAAGGTTTAGAAATCATCAATATCAGTGTGTGTGTGTGTCTATATATATATATATATATATATATATATATATATATATATATATATATATATATATATAACCAAGAACACAAACCAAATCAAACATAGGTATGACAATTTATGACACGATACAACAAAAATACACGACACGAAACGAAATTGGGATGAAAATAAAATTTGAATTCGTGTTCGTGTTCGTGTTAACTGTAAAAAAACATGATGTCGTATCGTGTCGTGTTCTTGTTCAAAATTCGATACGAAATTGACACGATTTAGTAGTTCTATATCGTGTTTTCGTGTTTTTTGTTTTTAGTTCGTTCGTTTTCGTGTTAGTTAAAAAAAAACACGACATCATGTCGTGTCGTGTTCGCGTTACATAAAACATTGTTGTGTCGTGTCGTGTCAGACATAAACACGAAACGATAGCACGATTTGCCACCCCTAATTTGTAGAGACCAAAATAGTTTTATCTTGAAAATATGATGGATCATCAAGATGCTTTTGAAAAGACGGATAAATGGTCAATTCAACTAAAAGAATATGGTCACCTGTAGAGCGAATGATAACGTCTTCTGGAAAGTCAACTTCAGCTTCACTATCATTAGGACCACGAATATTACCTTCAGTAATTTTAAGAATCCATTCAAAAAATGATTGTCTCATCAAATCATTAGTTGGACAATGAAATTGAAGCCTCGTGTTACTGTTAAACGTAAAAGTGTATATTCACATAGGGTTGTCAAATCGGGTAGTCGTGCCGTGTTTTTGTCTGACACGACACAACACGACAAGGTTTTGTATAACACGAACACGACACGACACGACAAATATAATATATAACACGACAAAAACGACAAACACGAAAAACACGACAACTACATGCTTAATCTTGTCAATTTCGTGTCGATTTATGAACACGAACATGACACGACACGACATTGTGTTTTTTAATCTTGACACGAAAACGACACGAACACAAATTCGAATTTTAATTTCATCCTGATTTTGTTTTCGTGTATTTTTGTCGTGTCGTGTCATAAATTGACATCCCTACTACAAATGAAGAAGTCGATGCCATCAATGACTACATGTTAGGATTGATGAAAGATGAAGGGAAAACTTATCTTCGGATACTTTATGTGAGACAGAGTCAACATATTGTTTTGAACAATCAGTTTACTCTCTGAATATATTGAATGCTTTTTATGTAACACCCCGAGTTCAGAAGTGCAAGTTCAGGGTTCTTAGTGTAAATAAGGAAGGTCGACTCGGCGAATTGATGGGTCGACTCGGTGAGTCGAGGCGCGGTTCTGGTCGCATGTTAAAGTGACCAACTCAGCGAATCGGCGGCTGGACTCGGCGAGTAGGTGCTGGAATAAGAAAAACCCTAATCTTCGGGCTTGCCCCCTATTTAAAGGACTTTATGTGCTTCACCCAGACCCCTAATCCCCCAAAGAGTTCCAGAAGCCCTAATATCCGAGAGTGTGAGTTTGGAGAAGTGTTTGGAGCTTTGAGGAGTGAACCTTGTGAAGGGGACTTATAGAGCAAGAGGCTAGCACCAAGGATTTCGTGTGAATCAAGAACCCACTCCAGTTTGGGCACGTTTTGGGAGGTAATAAGCTGTTATCTTAACCTTTTCTTCTAAAATCATTCATATGTGGAGGCTAGGGATTTCCTTGGTTAAGGAATTTTATTATGGAAGCTAGATCTGAAGCTGAAACTTCAGATCGGAACCTCTTTTGAGTCCTAAGCCCATAAAGTTTCCAGTTCTTGCAAGGATGAGACTCTCCTAAGGTGTAAAGCTCCATTGGAAGCTTAGTTTGGTCATTTAGAGCCCATAGAGCCTTGCATACACGTAAAGTTTGCAACTTTACGTGATAATCATGCCCTAGAAGCTTGGATCTACAATATGGAGTTGTTGCATGGATTAGAAAGCCACTGTATGGATTAACAACTAAAGCGACTCGGCGAGTCACATGGGTGGACTCGGCGAGTCACATGATTATGTGCATGGACTCGACGAGTTGGAAGAACAATTCGGTGAGTCTGTTGAAGATTGCCTTGGACTCGGCGACTCTGTTCTTGGACTTGACGAGTCTGGTCGAGAAGTCCTAACCTTTTTGGTTGAGCTATGAATCGGTGAGTCGAGGGACGACTCGATGAGTTGAGCAGGAAGGGACTCGGAGCTTGTTGGACTCGACGAGTCTTGGGGCGACTCGGCGAGTTGAGTCGTGGCATGGGAGTTTCTGAGCATAGGAACTCGACGAGTCAACGGGTTGACTCGGCGAGTAGGGTCAACCACGAAGGTTGACTTTGACTTTGACCAAGGGTTGACCATTTGACTTCCAAGGGTATTTTGGTAATTATTGGTGTTAATTGGTTTTGGTTAGTTGGTAATGATCAGTGGTGGAGTTCGTGCTGGTGGTCGGAGCAGCGTGGCTTTATTTCTTCAAGTTGGCAGTTGCAGGTGAGTTATCCTCACTATATCGACAGGGTCTAAGGCACCAAGGTCGGCCCTTTATCGGATGGGAATCCGGGTAGTTGTTTGTTATGTTATTGCTTGGCTATGTATGCATCCAGGTAATTAGGATGGTATATATTAGAGACCTGGTTAAGGTCGGTATCCTGGTATATAGGATGATGCTATATTAGACCTGGTATATAGGATGATGCTATGCTAGTGACCAGTTAGGTCGGTATCCTGGTTAGGATGTTGCTATGTTATGTGATCTGCTAGATCGGTTGATTAGTTGTGAATTGCTATATGATTATATGTTTATGTGCACATGGTTGTTGGACTGGGGTTGGGTTGAGGTGGGTCCTGCTTCGTGCTGTAGGCCAACATACCCAGGGCGGACCGGTTAGACCGAAGGCCCGACGAGCGGTCCAAATAGGCTGAAGGCCCCAAGAGGGCGGACCAGACGTGCCGAGGCTCGGATAGTGGACCAGACAGACTGAAGGCACGGTGCGGGCGGACCAGTCACACTGTAGAGTTGTTATGCATGGCTGTTCTGTTTATGTTATGATATGATATGATATAATATGTGTATGGTATTGTGGTTGGTATTTTGGGGGTAATTCACTAAGCTTTCGGGCTTACAGTTTCAGTGTATTGTTTCAGGTACTTCAGGAGACCGTGGAAAGGCGAAGGCGTGACCGTATCGCTCCTCATCCTTATGTTATGATTTTTGGGACACTCTGATGGAAAATGATTTGAAAACACTTTGTAAACAATGTTATGTGGCTTTTAATTATGATTGAAAAAGTTTAAATTGATGGGTTTTGGTCATAAGACATCCTATGTGCTCATACAAACCCTAATGCTTGGATCTAGGTTTCTCTATTATACATGCTTTGAATCCAAGACTATAAACCCTAATTCTAGCATATGTAGCAATAACAATTCCAATTCCTCCTTGAATTGACTTTGGAAGGCTTAGAGTCACAAGTGTCACTCCTCTAATGGCTTACAAACACCAAGAGCAAATGGAGAAGGTATAAAGAGAGAGGAGAGAGGTAGGAATTCGTCATTAGGACTTCTTGGGAAGGATTAGACGAATTCATGAGCCTTAGGGGGTTTATATAGGTGTAAAGATTAGGGTTTTAGTCCTTATCCTTATCTAGTTGCTTGCCCACCAAGCAACCATAAGATAAGTCTTAGAAACCCTTATCCTAGTCGAATTCTAAGGCATTATCTCCTTAAATTCGTTCACCCTATATTTAAGATAATCCTTACCTTATTTTGTAACTATCACATAATTACAATTCAGCCCCTCTAGTTTAATTAATTACACTTGATCACAAAATTAATTCTTAATTAATTATTGACCAATATTAATTAAACAAATATGATTTCTCCTTTAATATATTATTCTTATAACATATTAATAAATCATAATAACCTCTCTCTCTATTTATTTCTCCAATCAAGTTGCTTTGGTGAAGGCAACCCAAAAGGACCATGCACCATCGGGTCAAGTACATACCAAAATAGTTATGGACTTAGACACTAATCCAACAGTCTCCCACTTGGATAAGTCTAACAACTATTCTGCATATGACTTCGGATCCCGATCTGCAATCGTAGCTTTCCAAAGCCGTTGTCAACTTTGATCATATCAAATACGTGTGTCCTTAGATAAGGGATCATATATTCCTCCATTCTAGATATCATATGAGACATGATTTCAAATCATTCTCTTTGTACTACTTCTCGATTTCTGATTTATGACGACAGACTAATTGAACAAATCAAATTAGCCCTAGCCCGGCCGAGCATTTACGTTTGTCATCACTAAACCATCGAGGGGCCCAAAGATATCGCTTTTATCCTACTTTGGATAAAAGGAACCGATAAACTTTGATACAATGCTTGCTTGCACTCACTAACCAAATCACACACAACAATATGTTTTATAACACCAAGTTACTAGTGCGTTTACATATTATCAATGTGCAACCGATTGGCAAGATACAACTCACACATCTCGGTTTCAAGAATATAAGATGTTATCGTCTCACCAATCACTCGTGATACAATTCATGGAGTGATCCAAGTGAGCGTGGGTTTAATCCAATGCTCAAATTCATATTCATAAGCACTCATGAACGTTGCAGCAAACATTTGCTTATGTCTAATACCTTATAGACAATCCACACACCAATTCATGACAGTCTTCATTCATATCTACTTCCAACATATGAACGACTGTGGCCCGTTCGAATAATTCGATTATTCTTAATAAACTCAATTATTCTGGAAGTCAAAACATGCAAATGTGAAACACAAGAATAATACTAATCCCATATGGCCTCAACCCTTGGAGCATAAATAAAACGCCTTTTATTTATCACCGTATTGATTACTCATTATTTGTCGTTTCGGGTAATCAACTTCTTACTTGAATTACAACACTTGTCCCATGCTCCTAGCATGCACACAATGTTTACCTATGGTTCTTACTTTGTGAAATATATCACATTGAACACATTTCCAATCATTCTCATTTCACAACTCCAAATCCTTTTTCCATAAGTTAAAGAATATCAAATTCTTGCTGCTTATAGAATATGCTAGATTCTAACATTCTATGCAACTATCCTTTTGTAATGTCACTGCACCAAAGTCACAAAGACTATTGCCAATGATATTACAAAGTTCTCTATCGGAGATTGTTACAAGACAATTCCTTAGATATGATGTCTCTCACTCAAAGTACATTCCTTTGAACATCCTTTTGCATAAAAGTTCCTAATCTAGTCATAGATTTTCAATATTCAATTCCCAATATGGACACGCTTCCATATTTTCCATATGACAACTCATTCTTAATAGAATCTTATCTATTCGTAATGATGTCGATATGGTCCATCCAATATGGAAACATTTCCATATTTTCCAACACTATACTTCCAACTACTCACAAGCGACCAATCCTCGTCAAACTTTGGATTGTCCTTTGATAGTTATTTAATTATTTTAGTCAAAACCAATTCTAGTCCCTTTTCCCTCTAAATGCGCTCGACATTTGGAAAATTTTAGAATGGTCAAATATCAAAGCATTTGCAATCGATCCTATACCCGAAGCGTATGGGACACGACGCATAATGTTTTATTTGCTATGTTCTCAAAATTCAAATTGTGAAGAGGAATGTCGTAATCATAATCGAAATTTTAAGAACACACTATGTACCTTTGACTAAATTTATTAACATTTCTCAACCTAAACCTTTAGATTTAAAATGAAGCATAATATTATCTCCCTTAATTATAGCAAAACAACTCTTCAACTATTGCGACTTTGCAAAGTATGACTCTTGTTTTCTATAATTAATATTGCTAACCTTGCAATACTTTCCTTAATAATCATACAATCATAACTTTTATGCTCCCACTATCATGATGATTATTATAAAACATAACATTTATGCTCCCACTAGCTTCGACATGTATTCATAAACATCTTAACTTTCAGAAAAACAATGCTTATTGAATTTCTTAAGTCCATGTTTCTAATACTTAATGCTTTGATAATCTTTTATCAAGGCTTCTTGAACTTATACACCTTTGCCTTAGATAGTTCATATGTGTGTGTAAACAATTGCCAAACCTCACAATTCAAATTATGGAAAGGGATACCGTAACCATAATCGAATTCGAGAATGCAATTTTACAATCACTATCTTCTTAAAATCTCTCTTAGTGAAAGCATTTCCTCACAATCATTTTCATGAAGGAGGAAATCTTATGACACTTAGATTTAAACGGTGTATGTGTTCCTATCCATGTGAATTTGTTAAAACTAAAGTTTACGACAAATTCAAACTTATATGGACCGAATTTTCTTAATCTTGATTTCTTGCCTTATGGTAGCACAGCTGCCCACCATGTCTTCCAAATAGTTAAGCAGCTCACCCTTTCCTATCAATGTACCTTTCATTGATTAAGGTGCTTTGCCTTTTATGCGTTCAAAATGAGAACTCATAGAACTCACACACATAATTAACTCGATTGGATTGGCACATAAACAAAATGATGTCATCACGATAGGTTGTAAACCTCAACTCATGTGCTAGTGATGATCGATAAGGTTTATTTGATTTGTTCTTGAAACCTTTCAAGACCATTAAGACTCCCACTGACTCCTTGACATATAAGATTCTCTTGTCAATAAACATTTCTTGACAAACAAATATTCAAGTGTTAGTGTAGCTCTTATCAAGACAAAACACTTCATAACTTTGGTCCTAGTTGGTCTTTGTCTTATCCAAGACATCACAACTTTCCACAATTGATGAATGTTATAAACCTTCTTAATTCTTGTCACTCATTGTCACAATCTTAACTCTAAGACTTGTTTTGGAACGAAATATGATTGACTTTATGATTTAACCATTTCTTCAATTCTTGATTCCTCTTCTTAGACATACAGTTGTACTAAGACTCACTTAGAGGATCAATTGAGATATGGTTCTTAATCATTAAGACCTATCATAAAGCATAAAAGCTACTCTCCCTTCTTCTTAGAATGGAGAAACTTTTATCTTTCTGCCTACTTGATTCTTCTTATTCGTTTGCTATTGATTTAAACTTTTTCAATCAATTCACAATTACACTTAACCTTGTAAGTACAATCATATTTACTAAACCTTTAGTAAATCATGACGAATATCTTTGTTACTCTTATGGTGAACTTGATCAATACGCAACTTTGTGTACTCGATCTCCTAGTCCTTCACTTGACACTTTGTCAACGAATTAGTCTAATTTCCAAATACGAAATTTCTCATTCATCGTGCAATCAAGTTGCATGATTCCAAGTTTCTGTCCAATTGAAACTTGGGCGATGAGAAACTCTCCCTATTTGGTAAATTCTCGACTTTCCATAAATAACATAATAAGAACCAAATCCATTATTGCTAATAATAGAAACATTTTAACATCAATTTTTCATACACGCCATTGTAAGGATAAATAAATAAAATTTAAAATCAAAATTTATTTTATTGCGGAAAAAAATTTGTCCTTACAATGCAACTCATTGAAAAACTTATGTTAATACATCTTTCTTAGAAATCTAATTCTAAGTAGTAGCTCAAGAATCTAATCTTCGAGAAATGCGATCGAAATCCATTCCTTCACGGTTAGATTTTGCTCACTTCTTCCCTTAAGCTTCATTTCTTTTCTTCGATCCTACAAAACATCAATTGTAATCTTATCACTTATGTATTGAGAATCTAGAATAGAAGCTTAAAAGAGTTAGTCAATGGATTTTACCTAAAGCAAAGCCATACGTTTTGACTCTCCCATCTCTTAGATCTCTTAGGTAAATAGGGCAGCTTCGTTTCCAATGCCCTTTCTCTTGGCAATAAAAGCAAATTGACTCTTTTGGAACATGACATGGAACTACTTCAGACATTGCCTTTCTCTTATGATCAAACTTTTCGATGATAACATGTCTTTTGTTGCCATTTTCTATATCCATAGAGGTCTTGAAGGCAGATTCACCAATCAACTTTGCTTTTCTATCGTGCCAAACCATTGCTGATTCAGCAGCAATAAGCATATAAGTGAGATCTATAAGGGTCACGTCGTAGTTCATCATATAGTACTCTCTTACGAACTCACTATATGAGTTAGGAAGTGACTGAAGAACCCAATCAATAGTCATTTCCTCACAGACAACGGATCCCAACATTCTTAACCTATCAATGTGTGACTTCATCCCTAGGACGTGTGCACACACGGACTTTCCTTCTTTATGTTTACTTGCCAAAAGGGCTTGAGTGATCTTGAACTTTTCAAGCCTTTGAACTTGTGGGTTAGGGAGAATAATTGGAGGAGGTAGAGGAAGTGAAGCATGATTTCTTGTTCCTCGATCGAATCGTGGAATATCATCTTCATGTGGAATGCTTGTTCCACGGGATTTGAGAAGACCATAGTTGTCGAACTTTGACATCTACAAAACGGGAGAAAAACGAATTCAAGTTAGTTGATAGATTGAGTCCTTAGTAAATCACCCAAATGAAATACTAAGGCTAGGACCCAACACAATATTCTATAACTCGGGAGAGGGATGTCGTAACCCTAATTGCAGAATATTTGAAGGTAAGTGAATGACGATTCACTAATTTCCACCATGAAAAACGAAAAAGAAATTTAAGTTTTAAACCTATGAAAACTCCTAGATCCTTTGAGATTCATTGAACTTTCAATGGCATGTTTAAATCTCGATATGCCCCTCTTGTTTGTGACTGGGATGCCGAGGATCACAAAGCGGGTGTGAATAACCATGCAAACTTACATGGTGCCCCCACATGTTACAGTCACCTATTTGATATGCCGGTAAACCACACACGCTCCACCGAACTATGACAAACATTGAGTCACCCTTTGCTACCTTTGCTTAGAACCATTTAGTGTGCCGGTAAACCACACACGCTCCACTAACATCTTCGCAAGAGCACAAAGTGTAATTTCATGGAATTGCATCAATTCACTTTTGCCTAAGTAACTAAGATTGGGAATTTGTAAAACATTTAGTTACTTTTGTACTTTATTATACTTATAATGAAAGGTTTTGTCCTATCCTACCCGTTCGGCTAACGACCCTCCACTAGTCAAGAGTGCGGTGGGTAAGAGTGGATACCCATTCAATCGCCATTTTATAGGTAATTTCCTTAAACACCCCTTATAGACCAGCTTCGTGAATGATGCCTACTAACGGTAAGACTGACTTTTACTCATACATATATATAATGTTAGACTTTTAATGTTATACATAGTATAGGGTGTATTTTACAACTTTTAAAATACTAGGTGGTCAAATTTAATAATCATACTTTTAATTTAATTAAATTGTAAACCAAAACTTTTATGGATTTATTAAACCTCTTTTAATTATACACCTTAATTAATTAATAAAACCATAAGGAAGTGATATGAACTTTTCAAAACAATACTAGGGTTTTAGAATTTAACATTCCTAATTAAACTTTTAATCAACTTTTAAATTCCAAAACTTAGGGCAAGTTTTAAAACATTTCAACACATTAGGGTTTAGAATTTAAATATACATCAAAATTAAACCATTTAATCAAAATTTAAATTCCAAAACTTGAGGGCAAGTTTTGAAACCTTTTTCAAAACATTAGGGTTTCAACTATTTAAATTTCAAAATAACAAAACTTTTGGGTTCAAATTTAAACTATAAAACCTTAAGGGCAAAATATGAAACTTTTCATAACAACAAGGATCAAATAACAAATAATTCAAATTAACATTTAATCACATAATTATCCATATTTGATTTATTTAATGATTTCTTGCAAAACAATTTATCAATTTACTCAAAATAATTAATCAATTATCTTATAAGGAAACAATTATCTTATTATTTGATAAATATCTTCAATTAGATCAAAATTATAGTCAAATATATCATATAATCGGATTAATATTGATCTAACATGATAAGGTAACTATCCATAAGCAAAAACAGCAAGAAATCCCGGAATACCCTCCATCTGACGAGCCGACTCGTCGAGTCACGCATGGACTCGGCGAGTTCATCTATGGACTCGGCGAGTCCAGCCTCCAGAAACACAAAATTCGAAATTTTCAAACATATCAAGCATCAATACAATAGAAACCAATCAAGGCTCTGATACCACTGATGGGTTTTGGTCATAAGACATCCTATGTGCTCATACAAACCCTAATGCTTGGATCTAGGTTTCTCTATTGTACATGCTTTGAATCCAAGACTATAAACCCTAATTCTAGCATATGGAAATCAATATTAACATATAATTAGGTTTATGATATTACCTTGATTGTTATGTAGCAATAACAATTCCAATTCCTCCTTGAATTGACTTTGGAAGGCTTAGAGTCACAAGTGTCACTCCTCTAATGGCTTACAAACACCAAGAGCAAATGGAGAAGGTATAAAGAGAGAGGAGAGAGGTAGGAATTCGTCCTTAGGACTTCTTGGGAAGGCTTAGACGAATTCATGAGCCTTAGGGGGTTTATATAGGTGTAAAGATTAGAGTTTTAGTCCTTATCCTTATCTAGTTGCTTACCCACCAAGCAACCATAAGATAAGTCTTAGAAACCCTTATCCTAGTCGAATTCTAAGGCATTATCTCCTTAAATCCGTTCACCCTATATTTAAGATAATCCTTACCTTATTTTGTAACTATCACATAATTACAATTCAGCCCCTCTAGTTTAATTAATTACACTTGATCATAAAATTAATTCTTAATTAATTATTGACCAATATTAATTAAACAAATATGATTTCTCATTTAATATATTATTCTTATAACATATTAATAAATCATAATAACCTCTCTCTCTCTCTCTATTTATTTCTCCAATCAAGTTGCTTTGGTGAAGGCAACCCAAAAGGACCATGCACCATCGGGTCAAGTACATACCAAAATAGTTATGGACTTAGACACTAATCCATCATAAATTTGGTATGAATTTTATGGATGTTACATTTTAGGCATCTGGAATTCCCAACCATAAACTTACACTAAAAACAAGTGTTCCTGTCATGTTGCTTCGTAATATTGACCAAACCACACGTCTATAAAATGGTACTAGGTTACAAATAATTAGACCTGGAAAACATGTAACTGAGGCACAAATTATAGCCGGTATATTCTTCAATGAGACTACTTATATACCTCGCATGAAGTTAACTCCGTCTGATAAAAAATTCTCTTCCGTTTTCAGCGGAGACAATTCTCAATAGTTGTTTGTTTTTCTATGACCATCAACAAGAGTCAATGACAACCATTATCAATTGTTGGAATGGAATTTGCGTAGACCCGTATTCACTCATAGTTAGTAATATATAGTTGTTTCTTGCGTGACAAGTAAAAAATGCTTGAAGGTACTCATATGTAACGATGAAGGTCGTCCAACCAATAAAACAAAAAATATTGTGTACAAAGAGGTTCTTCAACGATTATAGATAATTAGAAATTTCGTTTTATTTTTTAGACATTCCAATATAATCAATAATATGAATTCTCTTTACGTTGCTTTATCTTTTTTTTTTTATTGTGTCGGTTTTTTATAACTTTATATGCATTTTTTATAAGTTACTCGCGTTTTACGCAGGTTATAATCTAATTATTTATAATACTAAAATCGGAAATTCTTTGGTAAGTATTGGACTTTTAAACAAAATCAACACACTCCCGCGAAAAAGAGTCGAAAGAGGGAGAAGGTTGCGCCAAGCTGGCAATCCTAGCCTAGTCGATCCAACCAATAAGAACGAAGAAACTTCATGTATAAATATGTATTATGTACCCTTACTACTTCAGATCACTACCAGCTTTAAACATCTCTCGTTTTGTGTAAACTAGGGTTAGGGTTTATCGCTTCAATAAAATGGCTCCCAAGTCAGATGCCAAAGGTGGAAGAGGAAAACCGAAGACCACAAAATCCGTGTCTCGATCTTCCAAGGCCGGTCTCCAGTTCCCCGTCGGTAGGATCGCCCGATTCCTCAAGGCCGGAAAGTACGCCGAACGTGTTGGCGCCGGAGCCCCTGTTTACCTCTCCGCCGTCCTCGAATACCTCGCCGCCGAGGTACTTTATCTCGATCTTGATCTATTTGCTTTTTATTTCGTTTGTATAATCTTATATATCTGTTATCCTTCTATTTCGGCTTTTGATTTCGATACATTAGCGATATGAAAAAACATCTGTATTTTCTGATTTCGATGGTTATCAATTGCGAATTTGTATGCTTCTGGTTTGTCGAGGCTTCTCAGTTTCTTATAATCTTTTTTGATTTGTTGTTTTAGGTTTTGGAGTTGGCAGGAAATGCTGCAAGGGATAACAAAAAGAGCAGAATTGTTCCAAGACATATACAGTTAGCAGTGAGGAATGATGAAGAGCTTAGCAAGTTGTTGGGATCAGTGACGATTGCTAATGGTGGTGTCTTACCAAATATTCATTCAACTTTGCTACCAAGTAAGGTTGGAAAGGATAAAGGTGAAATTGGTTCTGCTTCTCAAGAGTTCTAGATCTTATTGCATATGAAGTTTTTGTAAAAACGAAAAGGCCTGTTTTGGTGTTTTTTTGCAATCGAATTATCAAAATTTTGGTACTATAATCATTGATTGGACTTGAAATGAGAGTCATGTCTCCATCGATGATATGATAATCTTTAATGTGTACTTTAGTTTATCATATTGGTATGTTTATCATGTTTGAAAATTTCAAGCAGCAGTTTTTATCATGACTTGTTTGAAACAAGAACTACAATACCTAGTAGTGGTTGATAATTAAAAATTTCAAACTTTGGTTAATGCTAATGAACTACAAAAAATGGTTAATCAAAATTTCAAGCCTTTGTTTAGAGTAGACCTTTCATGTTGATGATAATGCATCTAAATTTCTAAGTACATATGACATATCAAACCCACTCCTATTTTTTCATCAAAAAAATGGAATTAATTGTTTTTCATTTCAAACCTTACTCTATTTTTCAACCTTATTTTTACATTAATGAGCTATATTTCTAGTATATTATATTTTTTCCAACTTATAGATTGTCAATCATATTCTTTCTATTAATTTGGTTTTAACAATTATATAATTTATATATTTTTTATTATAATATAAAAAGATTATATTTGTAACACTAAGTTATAAGTTTTTGTAAATATGTTACCATATTTAAATTTTCATATGAATTTGATAAACTAAAATAAACTTTATATTTATGATTAATTAATATATTTTAATATATAATATAATATTATAATTATTAAATAATGAGTGAAGAAATTTGATAAAAAATGAAAAATAAGAATGAGTTGGAGACTTTAATAAAAATAATGATAACTTATTTAGAAGGATAATGATAACTTGGCAACAACGTTCTAAAACTATTAAAAAGAACCATTTTAACTTGACTCGTATAAGAAAACACCTACAATTTATTTATACACGCTTACCATTCAAGATTTTCGATCAAAAAATACCAGTTAACTTTAGTGGTTGTATATAAATACAATAATTTGTTTTGTTACCGTTATGATTTATTTTTTCTTAAAAATCAAGTCGTTTCAGCATTTTTTTTATTAATATTATTTTGTATCATTTTATTCAATTCGAAGTCATTTGTGGTGGCAAAATAATTTTACTCCAATTTTGTATAGAAGTTAAACTTTGTGTAAAATTTGGAAGATGGATAAAAATATAGTGGTTACTGAATAACGTTTTTTTCTAAAATGTTTCATCTTTTTTATAAAATAACTGATAATACTTTAAAACCACTATTTACTATGAAAATTGGTGTGAGCCTATTACGATATTATTTTAGACTTTTTTTTTTGATTTATGTAATGATATCTTTTTAGTGAGTTTTTATTGACCATCAATGTTTCAATTTCAATTTGATTTAGTCACTGAATATAAGAGTGAACATTTGGATATAAGGATGTCAAAAACTCTCTTGAGATTCTGTTTTTGTATGGATGTATTTTACTCTTGTTTAGTTTTGGGGGTGGAGAGTTCCGTCTTGAATATCCTGTAGGGGTCCCAAAATGATTTTATTTATTAAAATAAATATTAAACTTAGAGTGACTATTATGTAATATATGTTTTATTTTTAAATAAATAATATAATATGTAAAGCTAAATAAAATAAATGAATTAAAAATACAATAAATAAGGTTGAACAGAGGTTTCAGGCCAAATGGGGTTAACAGAGGATTCGGGGGAAAAGGGGTGGGATGTGAGTTTGTCTTTAAATTCAGGGGTGGGATTGAGATTTGGGGGAGGGGAAACAGGGGAATCCGGGGTCAGGATTGGAATTAAGGGAAACGGGGAATTTCCGGGGTGGAGGCGGGGGAGGTTATTCTCGCCCCCGTTTAGTCCCGTTGACATCCCTATTTGGACAGGACCGGATCGACTTTTCGAGTAAGTCGGTACTAGTTACAAAAATTGGTGGACCGTGGACATCTCCGTACCTCTAAACATACCACTTTGTGATGGATTTAATAGGTTACAAACAAATTGTGTTTGCGGAATTGCACTTAGCATATAAGGGCACATGCAACCTAAATGATCTATTTCATACACTTTGAATGCAAAATACAATGAACAAAAACTATCATAACCATAATTAAACCCTAGTATAATCAAAACAAAAGAATTAAGGTTACATACATTTGATTTGCTGTAGTAAACAAATCACTTCAATCCATCCTTAGAGGAGTTTGGAAAGCTAGCACCAAATGTTTGATGCCTCTAGTGACTCACACCCAAACCCTAGAACTAGAGGACAATTGAAAAATGATGAATAGAGGAAAATTTCGTTCCTAAGGCTAATAGGAAGCGCATGAACGAAATTAGGGGCACAAGGGGTCTTATTTACAGTTTAGATAACTTAGGGACCAAACAAGATTTGAATGAATTTAATCCCAATCCAAATCATTTCCTTATATGCATCCAAGAGGCTTCTGGAAACCCCAAAGAGGCTCCCAAAACCATCCAACTTTGGATGGTTCTAGAGTTGCTTCTTTTGTTCAACTATTGAACAATTACAGTTCACCCCTTGCACCTTTAATTAACTCATATTAATCTAAAATTAATTCCATATTAATTCTGATTAATAATTAATTAATTCTAATTGATTAACCTTATAAATTAACAAATTAATTGTTTAACTATTGATCCCATATTAATTTATTAATCACATAATAAATTAATAAATCAACTATCTATTTCCAATTAATATATTAATCATATAATATATTAACAAATCATTTCCTCATAATTTCAATTAGATTACTAATCATATAATAATCTAATAAATCATCATCTATCTATAAATATCATTCTAATTAAGTTCTAGTTATGAAGACAACCCAAAAAGGACTTTGCTTCTAGTTACAAGAATATATCAATATAGTTATTGACTTAGACACCTTAATCCAATAGTCTCCCACTTGGATAAGTTTGTAATTATAATTGAAAATATAGACCTTGAACTAAACAACAAAGAGTGTTTTCTAAACCACTGCAAAAATCTGATTCAAATCAAACGTTGGCATTAAGATAAGTGATAAACTATTCTTTATTTCTACAATATATCGTATGAATTGCGTTTTGAATTAAATGATCAACCTCATGTTCATTTATTTGTTTCCTGATTTCCGGATTTATGATCAATACGCCTGGTTTTATAGATCAACTCAAATCCCTGGGTGGCCCACATATATCAAATTTCCCTATTCAGGAAAAAGGAGCTAATTACATTGACTATATAGTCTAAAAATTTATATATCAAATCAAACATGGAATAAACCTTTATGACAGGCAATTACGAGATGCGTTTGAGAAAACCAATGCACAACTGATCTGTAAACTATGAACTATATATCTTTGTTTTAAGAATAGAATATATTATCGTCTTAGTATTACTTGTGATTAAAACCCATGAATAAATCTCTAAGCGTGGGTTTATCAAATACTTAAAATTTATATTTTCAAAGTACTCATGTATATTGTAGCGCTTCCAATTGCAATGTCTTAAGCTCAATAGACAATCTACAATCAACTCATGACAATCTTAATTCACTGCTTACTTCCAAAAGTATGAATGACTATGAAATTTTGAAGAATATTAAAATCACATAGGGAAGTAAAACATGCAAAGTGAAACACAATAATAAATTAATTGACTATGGTATCATACCTATTGATCATAAATAAATCCATATTATTTAATCACCATACAAATTATGAATTTATTCATTGTATAATGTTTCGAGTAATCAACTAACTACTTGAATTAGATAACATCAGTCATGCCATGTTATGAACATGCATACTATGCCTCTCAATGGTCCTTCCATTATGAACATATCGACTAGACATTACTCCAATGATCCTCATTTCTCAATTCCAAATTCTTGTCCTTATTTAAGATGTAGTGGAATTTCATCTTTACATGTATTGTCTTTATGTGATGTCAAGGTTCTAAAGTCATAGAGATCGAGCCTTCGATATTACAGAATGTTCCACTGGAACTTGTTACTTGAAACAATTCCATGGTTATGAAGTCTCAAATTCAAGATACGTACTCTCCTTGAACACTTCTTTGTATTAAAGTTTCCAACTCACTTGTAGATTGTGTAGACATCTCCCATTATGAAAACATTTCCATATTCCCGAACATTCCGAACAAGAATTATCTCGATCCAGAGTATGTTGCTATGGTCCGTCCTAACAATACTTTCAACTGTCCACAAGTACCAAATTCTTCAGTAAAACCTTAGAACGTTCTTGGTAGTTGTTTGATAAATTCAGTTACATGCAATTCTAATGCTTTTCCCACAATGATAAATGAATTAGAACAATCAAATATTATAACATATGTAATCGATCCTATATCCAAAACATATGTGACTCGACTTATTATTACAAGGATCCAATATCTGTTCAACTCCCCACTATAATATTTCCATATATAAAATCTCCAATGTTGAAACATTTCAACATGCTATTCATAAATGTCTTTGACTAAGTTCTATTAAACTATATATAATCTGAACATTTGGATTTGTAACGAAGTAGCCCTTATGCCTATTATAGCAAAACAATTCCCAAGTTTTGCAACTTGCAAATTAGAGACATTTTTCCATATGGATAGTAATGTCAACATGAAATACCAAGCACAACAATTATTCTACCACTAAGAAATCAACATGACTTCTAGAAATTAATACCTTTTGACTTTCTCATGGAAGTGCAGATTCCTATTTTGCGATTGCTTCGTTAAGCCTCTAATTAGGCTTCTGAAGCTTATGCACTTTATTTGGATAATATATGTGTTCAAACCTTTTCAAGATGTGATAAACATATCTCCTGAAAGTTTAAACGATTCATTGCCACTCTTCACAATTTGAAATATGAAGAGGGATGTCAAAATCATATAACTTGAGAATGCAATTAATACAAGCAATATCCATATTGATCTTTATCAGATCCTTAAAATATACTAGTTAAAGTGTTTCCTCATAACCTTTTTCATGATCTAGATCAAAACCTTTTGCTACTTAGATTTAAAGGTGCATATGTTCCCATCCATGTGGATCTATCATTTCCAATGTAACATCCCAAAAATACAGGCCAAAAATTTCATTTTTAATTACGTCATTTTAAAACCAACAGTGTAATAAAACATCTGTAATATTATGTCATGTCAAAACCAAAGTAGAAATAATCAAACGTGTTATCATAGAACAATATCAGAGTGTAATCCTAAAGATCTCATGTGCGGAAAACCATAGTGTGATGCGTTGCGATCAAGCCGACTCCTTTCCTTTAAACACGAAGTACCTGAAACCAAAACTGAAAACCGTAAGCACGAAGCTTCATGAGTTCCCCCACTGTACCACATACCATATAATCACATAACATATATATACTGCCGGACATATCTGGGTGCCCGACCTACCCCTTCGGTCCTTACGACCGGATACTGCCGGGCATATCTGGGTGCCCGACCTACCCCTTCGGTCCTTGCGACCGGATACTGCCGGGCATATCTGGGTGCCCGTCCTACCCCTTCGGTCCTTGCGACCGGATACTGCCGGACATATCTGGGTGCCCGACCTACCCCTTCGGTCCTTACGACCGGATACTGGGGACTATTTCACCCCGTACTACTACCACATAACACATATCACATATCACATAGCATCATATCATACTAGCACCTAAACATAACACAGGTAGTAGCAACCCTAGATGAATATCACAGAGACCATCATCTATCATACAACTCCTACTGGTGGGTCGACATTGTGGCCGTAGACCCACCGCTACTGGAAGGTAACTCACCTCACACTGCTGAAGTCCCGAAGAAACAATCCCACACATGCTGAAGTCCCGCAGACTCGACCCTAGCTGCTGGCTGACAGATTCCCGAACTGTGAACACCAAAATAACACCCAATTAATAATTGGGTCCCAATACATAACCATACGTTCATTCTTTGGGTAATTACTACATTACCCCTCGCTTGGCTTATTCAAGCTCAAGGCCCAATCCGTAGGCCCAAGGCCAATTAGGAATCAAAGCCCAACACATGGCCCAATTTTCCAAATTGGGCCTAGGCCTATACATGGTCTCATTCTGAGGCCCAACATTATACAATCGTTAAGGCCCAACTATGGCCCAATTTTCCAAATTGGGCCCAACCCCTTATATGGGACTTACCTTAGGCCCATTAAATTATTCTAGTCCATTTGCTTGACTCTGGATGGCCCATTAATAACCCGATCATCAAGGCCCAATAAAGAGGCCCAATAATAAACCCAACTGAAATCAGGGTTTCACATAAAGTGACGATTAGGGTTAAGTTTCCTACTTAACCCATTAAGTCCACTATCGCTTAGATTAATCTCGCCAATGATTATTATTTAATATTTCATGTTATTAATAATTCCCGTGTGTGTGTCCCGATTAATTCTCAAAATTAGGGTTTCATTGCATTAGGGTTTTCCAAACCCTAATTAAGGTTTCCAACCCACATTAGTCCATTAGGCCTAATAGCTAAGTCATTAGATCCATTAGGGTTCACTAAGCCCATTAGACATGATATGTGTGTTTTTATATATATTTATGTGAAACATATCTTAATATTTTAGCCTTTATTATTATTATTTAGAACTAAAATATACTTAATATGCTTTGAGATATTTAATTACAGTTAAAAATGGGAGTTGGAATGCAAAAGGAAGAGAATGTAGCTGAAAAGATGCAAAAATGATATTGCTGGCAGATTGACCCCTCTTCAGTGTTTCGGGTATATCTGATGACTCACAAGTCCAATTGAGGAGATTCAAAATGTTCTGGAAACTAGACGAAATTTCCTACGACTTATGTGAGAGGGACTTTTGGCTTATTAGACACCTATCTTATCCAAAATCGGCCTTGAAGATGAAGCATAAAAGCTGGACGGAAATTCCCTCCAAGTTACTTATTCCCCAAGCACCACTTTCCTTATCTTTATTTGCTTAATCCCTAAGCCACATTAGTTTCCTTATTCCAATCCAACTCTAATATTCCATATAATTCCATCTCCATCAACTATAAATACCCCATATCATTCCACCAGTTTCATAATCTATGATATTCCACTTCGACTTGTGCAACAAGAAAACTTCATAGTTGCCGTTTTGAGGGTCTAGGAGGCGGCCGGAAGGCCGTTAAGCTAACGGGAGCGGAGATCGGAAGGATTGGAGAGCGGATACATGTCGGTAATCATATGGATTGCTAACGTGACCATGTTTAGCATTCCATTGTGGTACTTTTCTGTATTTAGTTTCTGATTTGGGTGTAAAAACCTTTTACTTTGTTTTTATGATTGAATGAAGCTTTGATTATTAGACTAATTACTATATTAAATAGTTTGTTTGTGTTTAATTTATCTTGTCAAGCTTGTTAAAAGATCCTTACGTATTAATGATAATTATTTGCTGTTAATTGTTAAGTGAATCGAGTTGCATGAACATCTGCTTGATTGCTTGTCTCTTATGATTTTTGATGACCATCAAGATTATAAGTCTAGGAATAACGAATGTGAAACTAGGATTAACTTGGGAATAAGTAAGTTAATGTGTGAGCCTTGTTTGATGACCATCAAAAAGAGGTTAATTGAATGACTAATTTGATTAACTATATTTACAAGTCTTGCTTGATACGAACTGAACACTAGGAAGCATGTTAGTTTAATCAACTGATCACTGTTTGAATTGACTTGTTTGCTAAAGGATTAGTTATAGTGAACGCGAATCTAATCATTTTAGGAATCGGTGAACATGAATAAATGAATTTGTGTATGCAATTATCTATGTTTTTAAGGTGTAATTTATCTAAACCAAAGTACCTGAAGAGATTTGTTTTCTTGTTAGTTTATCGAGAGTTGTTAATTAATTATTAGTTTGAGATTTATTAAACTATTTCTTTATTCTTTTCGTGTGACCTGTAACCTATAATCAAATATATTAAATTAATTCACTACCGTTCCCTGTGATCGACACCCGACTTACCTAAGCTATACTGTAATCTGACTAGGTACACTGCCTATAAGTGCATAGTTAGTCTAAGTTTGTTAGGTTATAAATATTAAAATTAGTGGGTACTTTTGTGCACATCAAGTTTTTGGCGCCGTTGCCGGGGAACGACTTTCAATTAATTTAGTTTATTTGATTATTCGTTATTTGTTCTTAGTTAGTTTTTTATTTTATTTTTTTTAGTTTTATTTTCGTTGATATCATTTCACTTGTCGGGATGGTTTTTGTTGCTATGTGCAGGAATTCGTGATCATACACATTGTTTGGTTTTACTTTTTTCATGGGTTTCGAGATTGCAAGCGATTAGGGAGTTCTTGACTTGTTTAGTCTACTACTTTGAGTGATTTGTCCAACTCAATCCACGAGGCGTAGTATAGCAAGGCGTATCGAGGTGGTTAAGTGGAAGACCGAACTCTTGCTACTCTTGACTAGTTGGGTCGACTCTTGTTCTACTTTTTAGTTAATGGTGCAAAAAAAACAAAGGAAATAGTCTAACAGGTCCCGAAAGTTTTTGTTTTCACAAACCACCTCTTGCATGCAAGGGATTTAATCAACAATTGTAACTTGATTTCGACGAAGTCGAGTGATCATGATATCCTTTTTAGTTATTTTGTTTTTTTTAGTTATTTTAGTGAGTTTTTATTTTTATTTTTAGTTTGTTTAAATTTTGTTTTCCATGTTGATGCTCTTGATGTTTCAGATCTTTGCAAAACTTTTACCCTTCAGATGCTTTCAGAAATTTCAATAATTAAGGTCGAATGTTGATTTGTCACGAGAGAAAAAACCGTGTGAGAGTTTGAAGTTGACACTTGAGAGCCATGACTTTAAATAAGTGTGGGGTGCGCGTCGATATTTGGAGGGATTATTATTTCGAAAAGTGGCGTTTCTAACTATACATTGATTCCCATGGCATGGATGAGCTGTTCCCACGCCATTGAGTTTTATTTTGACACAATGTAGAAGTATCACCCCGGCTGCCATGACATGGTTGACACTTTCCTATGTCGTGGGGGAGTTTTTCATCACGAGAGGAGGCTGCTATTCTACATACCACGACGTGACCACCACTTACTACGTCGTGGCCATGCCATTATTCGCGATATGGATTTTTCCTCACTCGACGACACGACGTGGTTGACACTTTCCCACGTCATGGTCACTATATATTGCTTTAGCTTGCAATCGTTTGCACCACATTTCAGAAGTCAATGTTCTTTTGTATTTTCCCGCACATTCAGAAGCAGCAGTTCTAGTTTCCAGTCTTCCAGCCATTTTCAGAGCAGCTTTTAGCAGCCCCATTCGATCTCGTCACTACTACCCCAGGGGAGTCTGTTCCTTTTTCTTCGTTTTTATTATTTTTATGAGCTTAATTAGTTTTATGCATACAATGAGGGCATTGTATTAAATAAGTGTGGGGTAGGGGGTCGGAAAAGAAAATTAAAAATTACTAGATTAGGGAAATTTAAAAAAATTTATAAACTTGAAATATTAGTTTAATTTAGAAAATCTAGTGATAATTTAAAATTTTGCTAATATTGTATGGGATGATCAAATGAGAACCCAAATGTTTACTTGAGCCAACACATGTTATAGTGTATTTGTGGCTTCCCATTTCCTAGTGAAAAGTCATGAGATATGAAAGGTAATCTGGTAGTTTATATGACATAATATGTTTTGCAGCCTAAACCTGAAATCTATCCAGGAAAGCTTTTTTTAGTCATTGCACTTAGACTAATACTCTAACCAATAAGGGTTGAAGTTAAGCGCCCCTGCTTAAGCATGTAGGTTTTGAGTGAAAAAAAAGTGAGTTACACGTGAAAAAAAAAGAGAGAGAAATTACCAAAAAGTTGAAGAATTTTGGAGCAATTAAAGTGAGAATTTGAAGATCAAAATTCCAAAAGTTCAAAAGTTGAAGATACCAAAAATCCTAAAGGTGGTGAATTCAAAGAAATCAATATCAAATATTCAAAGGAATAGAAGAATTCCAAGAGCTCCATTGTGGTATTTTAAAGTTGTAATTTCTAGATTATGTATGCTTGGGTAGCTTTACAAAAATACCTTGAGGTTAAGAAAGATTTCTGAGGATTGATTCGGAGGGTTGCAAAAATGAATGCCGTATAAACTAAGGGGTGAAGGTTGATGAGATTAAAACTTTAATCTTTGAAGATCGATTAGATCTTAAACAGGTAATTAATTATAAAACAACAAGAACACGAAAATAAGAACAAGGCAAAAGTGAATCAAACGTGTCGAATGATTAAAACAAAATCCTCAGAAGAGCTCGATTAAGAACATCAACTGTAGAGGATTGGTAGGTTACAAGTACGATTAAGGAAAACTGTAAATGCTATCGTTATGCTCTAGATCAATCGTTAAAAACCTTTACCTAATATGCATGCAAGCATATACTTATATAATAAACAAAATGGGCTCTCGGTTGGACAGGCCCAAACCGGAATACAAACTAAATAAACAAACAGCCGAGCCCAAATGACGCAATCTTCAAAATAATCTTCAGCCCAACAATCTCCCCCTTTGCGTCAATTGGAGCGAGATCTTCACTTGTTACTTGGGCCAGCAGCTGAAGCAGGTACCTTCTTCTTCACGGTGCTAAACAGACATTTGGTGAGAGCGAGTATTGTCTGTCTAAACCTGATGTACCATTGGATCATGTCGTCGAAGTACTTGACATCATCAACTGAATTCTCTTTACACCTTTTGATGATCGATAACACATGCTCCAGACAAGCAGTGGTGTAAAGATGTTTGTCAGCTAAAGCAAAGAGACATTTCTGTCCTTCTGCTCTAGTGAACATAACCGAGTTGCGTCTCGGGTCGATCTTGCCCATTTGCATTTGGTTGAGATCACTGGCCGATCCCACAGGAGCTATCTTCGGTTTCTTCTTGAAGACTGTGGCAACCTCCTGATCCATAAGGGCAACCTCCATGATGTAACAGACTAACATCCTTTTGATATGGTCTATTATGGGACCATATTCAGCTTCATCAGTCAAAAGGATATTATGCAAGACAATCCAATCATGAGGATTTAAGTTCGGTAGATCTGCCAGGGAGATATGATGTGCAGTTCTTGCAGATCCTCGAATCACCTTGAACCGAACGTTTATAAACCTTCCTTCGGTGTAAGGCTTCAGTACCCGAACATTCACTATCTTCTGGGCGCTCCAAGTTAGATACTGAGGACGAGCAACCTTCAGATAGAAGTCGATGAGCTCCCTATCAAGTTCAGCATTTGGATGAGGGACTTCAAAGATATTTGAGAAGGCGTGGAAGATAAACACCTTTCGATTCAGTGGCATGTCGAACTGCGAGTCGACAGTATTATTGCAGTCGAACGAGATCACCGGCTCGAGCCATAAGATGCTGGGAGTATCTATGGCCTCTTTAATCAAGCGCTCCTGAGTCCAGGCAGGAAAGAGAGTCTTCCTGCTCTCGAGGAGATCGTGGGCTTCCTTCTGCTTGCATTCGGCTTCTTCAGCCTCTCGCGCCACACGATTAACATCATCATCCACATTGCGACTGTTCTTTCGTTTCAACATGTCAGCAATGGTCTCTTTATCTTCATCTTCATCTTCTTCCTCAGCTATGTTTTTCCCTTTGTCCTTCACACCCGAACCCGAAGCTTGACCAGTCGGAGGTGGTTCGGTTGTGTGAGTAGCTTTGGAGGAAGGAGGTGGTTTCGATCCGGTCTTCTTCTCTTCTCCCCCTTGTTTCGGAATGGACACGAAACTAGGTAAGCCTTCTATTTTGCTGAGAAGGTCCATGGCAGGAGAAAGCTTTTCAGCAAGGGTTCGCCTCACCGAATGGTTGAGAATTGGATCGTGTGCTTCAAGGATGTTTGATAAGGCAGCGTGTACATCCGAAACACAAGTCTTGATGACCTCCCTTTCGGATCGAAGAGCTTCAAGTTGTTGTTGTGAATTTGAAAGCTGCGTGCTCTTGACCTTGAGGGCGGTGGTTTTGCTCGCCAGAACGTCCATCAATGAATTTTCAGCTGCGAGATCCTCCTGAAGCTTAGCGAGGCGCGCATCGATGGAGGCACGAAGGGCCGAGTTGTCGTCGCTTAGGGATTGGCGAAGTGTAGCGAACGAGGTCAACTCCGTAGAAACAAACTTTGCCAATTACTGAACAATCGGTTCCAAAGTTGTCTTTGTGGCGTCGGCGCTTTCCTGTAAGGATTGCAACAGGATGGAAGCGTCGGAGAATAGTTTATCGACTTTTTCGGTCGCAGCCTCACAGGCTTTGGTTGAGGCGTCTATGGCAGCAGTGGCTGAGGCTACCGAATCATGTTGAGCCCTGGAGAAGGCATCAACAATCTTCTGAAGTGCAGCTTCAGAAAGAGAGGACTGTTGGTTGGAAGATGAGGCGAGAAGTAGGTCAACCTTCTCGTTGAGCTCCTTAAGATGCTTCTTTGTCACTGGAGCATCATCCTCTTCATCACTTTGAACCTGAAACGGACTATAGTAGACCGAATCGAAGTTCATGTTATCACCGCCAAGAAACGGGTTATCTCCATCAGAGTCATTATCTGGAGATTGTGGAGGTGGTGAAGCTGGGGGTGTGGTTGTTTTGGTCGGTTCAGGTTGAGTAGGTGTGGGGTTAGTTTCGGGTGGTGGTTGAGTTTGGGTAGGTTCGGTTGTATGTTGGGTTTCGGTTTGAGGTGGTTGGGTTACGGGTGGGGTTTCGGTTACTGGTGGTGTTTCGGTTGCAGTTGTGAAAATGGGTGGTGGTATAGCGAAAAAGGTTGGTGGAGTAGTGGTATTGGGGATTATGGTCGGAATGGAAGTAGGAATGGTTGGAGGAGGTGAAGGAACTGGTGAATTATGAAGTTCCATCTCTGGGGTGGGTGATCGAGGTGGTGTGTTGCCTCGTTGAGGGGGTTCGCCTCCTTGAGAGCCGTCCGAACCCGAACTCTCGTTCTCTGATTCACTCGAAGAAGAGGGAATAACAAGCTTCACTTCAGTTGAGTCTTCCTCCTCTTCGGTTGTGGGGACTGTGCAGCTTTAGGCTGTTTCCTCTTCTTGGGAGAAGGACCCTTAGGAGCTTTGGTCACTTGCTTCCCTTTGTCCGCCTTTTTTCCCCTGTTCATCGGTTTGTCAGCATCGTGGATGGACCTGAGCATATCCGGTGTAAGTTCCCTAGGACCAGTTGGTCTGAATTCCTTGATCGTCCGGATTAGTCTGCTGTCAGAGGGAACGTCGCCATACATTGTCTCCGGAATAGAGCCAATGAATGAGAATTTAGATGCATCCGAGACGATGATCTTCTTGGTATGAAACGTACCGATTGAAGACATCGATGCACCTGCAACAGTGGGAATGTCGAACTTGTCCATTGCCCACTTTGTGATTAAAATCTAGAACCGGGCCAACGACACCTCAGAGTGTCGTGATGATGAAGAAAGGCTCTGGATGAGCTGTTGCCAGAGGACCAACCCAAAATCCAAGTTGACCCCGTTGTAGACTGCATACATGATCGACAAGAAAAGTCGACTAGCACCGTCGGATCCTGAGCTCCGTTCCGACAAGCCCTTGAAGAGGACTGTGAACATGCCGTTCCACTGTGGCGGCAAGCAGGACTTCTTGAATTTTGCGACAGAGGTGAGAACCTCCGTGTACCCCATATTGTAAAACATGTTATATAGATGCCCAACCGGAATCGTCTCCGGATTTATTCTTGATGGGTCAACAGCCAACCCTAGCATTGTGCAGAAACGTTGTCGAGAAACTGAGGTCTTGTGTTCAGCAATCTCGAAGAACACCCGCTCGACTGCTTTGTCGTAATAGGCAGTCGCATAAACCTGCGAGAGGGCCACCATGGGCACAGACTCGATCCTGGAGAGAGCGGTAGCGATTTGGGAGTACTTCAGGCACTCGATGATCGGCGACATGTAGGAGTCGTACGCCAGAGGGTTGAGATCGATCACCAGGCATTGTTGTGGACGAATAGGAAGGATTTGTGATGTAGCATGGACGGAAGATGATTCTGCCATTGTTGAAGGTAGTAGAAGAAGAAGATGAACAGTGAAGCTTTTGGGAGTTTTTGCTCTCTAGAAAATCCGGAAGCAGTAAAAAGGTAAATGAGATTGTAGACTGCCTTTTATAGTGAGGGATTGGAGAGAGAAAAATCGTTTCAAATCTTCTATGCGATGATCACGTAGGAGAGAGAGTGTCAGATTCCTAGGATCACGCCACCCAACAAGCGCCGTTTCAGAAGAAAAACGGTTCAAATCCTCACGCGCCTTTAAATTCCAGAGGGATGTCGCTTAGATTTCGCACACGCGTCCATAATGCCAGTAAAAGTATGGGCGTTTCAAATTCACACGCGCCCCCTTTTTTATCGTCGTTTGAATTTCAATCCGTTTAACTCCCGCCGAGTCAGCAACCTTTCGTCTTATCCTTTTAAACGGCATCTTTTGAATTGAATACCCACGTGGATTATTTTTAACCACAGCTTCATAATTAACCACCAAAATAATAATGCAA
Organism: Lactuca serriola; assembly: GCF_051521515.1. Lineage (NCBI taxonomy): Eukaryota > Viridiplantae > Streptophyta > Magnoliopsida > Asterales > Asteraceae > Lactuca > Lactuca serriola. Next base: position 287,609,040 of record NC_136411.1, read on the forward strand.
CCTGTAATAATGAGTAACGGAGTTTTGGAAAATCAAAGATTTTCGTGCAAAGAGTGTAAAAGGAAAAGAAATAAAGCAACTCTTTTAAGGATTTTCTGTGATGTCAATAATGACACGAAACTGATGATCCCGGGCACGAATCTCTTCCTTCAAGGTCAAGAGAGACCTTAAAGTGTTAGTGTGGATTCCCGTTGAATTACGATCAAACACTTATTAATAAATGTTGAAAGGCTTCTTTTAATTAGGCTAAATAAGGGTGGCTTTCGCTTTGATTCAGCAATTCTAATCTTGAAATAAGAAAGAAAGTGAACAAAGTACTTGTGAGACCGGTGTAGCCTGTTGAACAAGTAGGTAGGAATTTATTTTAAATTGGCTTGGAAAAAATATAAAATCTCAGATAAAAAAAAATTAAAGACTGGATCCCAAGGGAAGAAATGTTATGGTGTTTAACAATTTCATAGGAATCACACAAAATAAAATTTGAGATTTCATGAAGGTACATTCGTCAATTCTTTGGTGAAAACTTGAGCAAATTAATTGTTCACCGTCAATTCAGATTTGGTGTTGAATTTTGGGTTTCACTCAGCTCGTAGTGGCACGAAACTAAGATCATAAACACAGATGTTGTGTAACCATAAACCTCAGTGGTAATTTCTGAGAGTCTCAAGGGTTACGTTGAGGAAACGAATGTAATGGAGAAATGTAATGGAGATGGTGTAAGAAAACATAGTACCTCTGCTGCGAAATAAAGGACCAAGCAGCAAACTCTTATCTCATGTGAGAAGAGAGTGAGGTAGCTCACGATTAGAATAAAGGTGTTAGCCTTATTGGGAAGACAAGGTTTGTGTATACCAGGTCATGAAGGCCATTATTCAAAATCTTATGAGGCTTGAGACACATACAACATCATGCTTCTAGGGACACTTAAGTAATTCATCAATTATATCCCCATAAACGAACGAACACACAACAAAAAAAAATAAAATAAAAAAAATATTTTTGGAGTTTTTGAGATTTATTAAAGAAAAAAATAAATTAAAAAAAATAAAAAAATAAGTTAAAAAAAATAAGTAAGAAAAAAATAAGACTTAAAAAAAACTTGGAAAAAAAATATGAAAAACCGAACCCGAACGTTCGGTTGGTTTCGGTTGGGAAAAAGTTGAAAAACCGAACCCGAGCGTTCGGTTGGTTTCGGTTCAACAAAATTTTGAAAAACCGAACCCGAGCGTTCGGTTGGTTTCGGTTCAACAAAATTTTGAAAAACCGAACCCGAACCTTCGGTAGGTTTCGGTTTTGGAAAATTTTGAGAAACCGAACCCGAACCTTCGGTAGGTTTCGGTTTTGGAAAATTTTAAGAAACCAAGGAATTTAGACATGCAATTGGAAAAATACTTTTAACACAAAAAAATTTTGTACAAGAAATATACAACTAAGAAAAACTACCTTTGAAGTGATGAACGATACAGATGGTTTAACCGAACCCGAACGTTCGGTTGGTTTCGCTTCTTACGTTTGAGGTTGAGAGGTAGTGTGAGGTACTGGCTCTGATACCAATTGATGAGATTAAAACTTTAATCTTTGAAGATCGATTATATCTTAAACAGGTAATTAATTATAAAACAGCAAGAACACGAAAATAAGAACAAGGCAAAAGTGAATCAAACGTGTCGAATGATTAAAACAAAATCCTCAGAAGAGCTCGATTAAGAAAAAGACATTATAGACACAAATACATGAATTGCGGTCTTAGGATAATGGATGGGTTTGAAATGGATTATTCTATGCGATATTGGTGAAATAATAAAAGTCAGTTTGCTTGGGGCCAAGCAAAGACTAAGTGTGGGGTATTTTGATATGTGTGTTTTTATATATATTTATGTGAAACATATCTTAATATTTTAGCCTTTATTATTATTATTTAGAACTAAAATATACTTAATATGCTTTGAAATATTTAATTACAGTTAAAAATGGGAGTTGGAATGCAAAAGGAAGAGAATGTAGCTGAAAAGATGCAAAAATGATATTGCTGGCAGATTGACCCCTCTTCAATGTTTTGGGTATATCTGATGACTCACAAGTCCAATTGAGGAGATTCAAAATGTTCTGGAAACTAGACGAAATTTCCTACGACTTATGTGAGAGGGACTTTTGGCTTATTCGACACTTATCTTATCCAAAATCGGCCTTGAAGATGAAGCATAAAAGCTGGACGGAAATTCCCTCCAAGTTACTTATTCCCCAAGCACCACTTTCCTTATCTTTATTTGCTTAATCCCTAAGCCACATTAGTTTCCTTATTCCAATCCAACTATAATATTCCATATAATTCCATCTCCATCAACTATAAATACCCCATATCATTCCACCAGTTTCATAATCTATGATATTCCACTTCAACTTGTGCAACAAGAAAACTTCATAGTTGCCGTTTTGAGGGTCTAGGAGGCGACCGGAAGGCCGTTAAGCTAACGGGAGCGGAGATCGGAAGGATTGGAGAGCGGATAAATGTCGGTAATCATATGGATTGCTAACGTGACCATGTTTAGCATTCCATTGTGGTACTTTTCTGTATTTAGTTTCTGATTTGGGTGTAAAAACCTTTTACTTTGTTTTTATGATTGAATGAAGCTTTGATTATTAGACTAATTGCTATATTAAATAGTTTGTTTGTGTTTAATTTATCTTTTCAAGCTTGTTAAAAGATCCTTACGTATTAATGATAATTATTTGCTGTTAATTGTTAAGTGAATCGAGTTGCATGAACATCTGCTTGATTGCTTGTCTCTTATGATTTTTGATGACCATCAAGATTATAAGTCTAGGAATAACGAATGTGAAACTAGGATTAACTTGGGAATAAGTAAGTTAATGTGTGAGCCTTGTTTGATGACCATCAAAAAGAGGTTAATTGAATGACTAATTTGATTAACTATATTTACAAGTCTTGCTTGATACGAACTGAACACTAGGAAGCATGTTAGTTTAATCAACTGATCACTGTTTGAATTGACTTGTTTGCTAAAGGATTAGTTATAGTGAACGCGAATCTAATCATTTTAGGAATCGGTGAACATGAATAAATGAATTTGTGTATGCAATTATCTATGTTTTTAAGGTGTAATTTATCTAAACCAAAGTACCTGAAGAGATTTGTTTTCTTGTTAGTTTATCGAGAGTTGTTAATTAATTGTTAGTTTGAGATTTATTAAACTATTTCTTTATTCTTTTCGTGTGACCTGTAACCTATAATCAAATATATTAAATTAATTCACTACTGTTCCCTGTGATCGACACCCGACTTACCTAAGCTATACTGTAATCTGACTAGGTACACTGCCTATAAGTGCATAGTTAGTCTAAGTTTGTTAGGTTATAAATATTAAAATTAGTGGGTACTTTTGTGCACATCAAGACACATGCTTGGGGTTTTATGTCCATTAAGCCTCATTGGGCCCATTAGGGTTTCAAGGCCCATTAGGGTTTTAGTCCCTTGACCAAACATCCCCAAACTAGCAATCCCAACACAACTAAGCACACCACCACCCGAAACGGCGGCCGGTGGCGGCAGCCACCACCATAAGGTGGTGGTTTGAGTTTCTTTCTCATTATTCCATTTCCAATTACATGTTACCATGCTAAAACTCGAAATAAACACAAACACTAAACAACATAAACACACACAACCACCCTATGGTGGCCGGTGGTGGTAGAAGATGGCAGCTACCGGCGGTGATTTCTTGTGGTTTCCAGAAAAGCACACACACACCAACCAACAACCCTTGCTCGGAAAACGAACCCAACACCCACCTATAGTGGGTGGCGACGGCGGAAGCACAGGAAACGGCAGCAACAACGACCATTCACGGCAACAACATCGTCGTCTGCGTCAGCCACCATGGCCGGCGGCCATGGTGGTTCTTCATGAGCTCCAGTCGACAGAAAGTCACACACACCCACGCAACTACATCACAACCCACGATCCAGCCTCTGTTGCACGGTAGTGACGACCCAAAAATGCTTTCAAGAAGATGGGAGGAGGAGAATGGCGACGACGGAGCTGTGGAACGCATAACGGCGCCAACAGGTGGTGATTAGCGGCGGCGACGCATCCCAGCGACGATCGACTCGGAACAAGAAGTGGGCAACGATTCGGAATCAGCAATAGCAGTCGCGGTCTCGGTCTTCAAGCATGTCGTCACCGGTAGAAGAGTAGTCATGGTGGTTACTTGATGAAGGGAACGACGGCCGGTGGGATGGGGGAGATAAGGTGGTGGTGGCTGAAGAATACACTAGGGTTAGGGCTTCTTATCATAAGCATGCGACGAGGAGAGTAGAATGGGTTGACGGGTTTAAACCCCCGTCTCCACTCCCAAAATTATATATACATATGTCACTCTTGGTCCCTCCTCCATTAATATTGTTCACTTCAAGTCCAGAAATTACCCTTTAGCCCCTGATTTCATAAATTCATTTCATTATAGGTACAATATTTACCAATTACACCCTTGCTTCCATATTTACTCACAAATCTGATCCCTAATTTAACAAACAACCCCATAACCCCAAAATCTCTTCAAATGAAATCCCAAAAGTTACCATTTAGTCCTTGCCTTCATAAATACTGACAAAATTAATACGTAACTTACACTTTTAACCCCCAACTTCTAAATTATGCTAGTTAACTCCTCGAAATCACACTTTGCTATATAGTTATAAATTTTAGGGTAACTATTCCTTCATTAATTTGTTTATTTATTTAATAAATAAATAGGGTGTTACAACTCTCCCATACTTAAATTGGATTTCATCCTCGAAATCATTCCTGACCATTCCTTACACGCCAAACCACTCTAGTAGTAGGGTCACCAACCTGGGCACACCCTAGCCATCCCAGGGTAGCCATGACCAATCCTCGTAAAGCCCTAAAATCCGCCGGTGAACGAATTCCTCACAGCAAGATCACATGCATTCTGTCTGAAATCTGTTGTCTCGAGATGGTCTGAATCCCTAACAGACCACCCATACCGAATCTTTATTGTTGAATCTAGTCTGTTTATCCCTCAACTGACTACTCAACTTTTGATAACATGTGGTTCCCACTATAAAACAGGGTCACAGACCCAATTATCCTCACAGACCACTAATACTTGGCCAAGGCTCGGATACTCTTGCATGTGAGTGAGTTGTCACTCCTCAGATCATCTAGCTATTCCGTCCTTACTCGCAACCTGAAACACAAATGCTAACACTGCCCATTGCTAAAACTGCTTAAACACTGAACTGCCGAAAGCAATATGCTGCTACATAGCTGCTTCCCATAATCTATCGAGACCTTCCTGGTCTCAATTCATCCGTTAATCATCTGAATTTACCGGGTTCCAGCCCGGTTGGGGAGCCAAGGACTCCCACTTAGTCGCCTCACACAACTCCTGAACAAAATCCTTCTCTGAACTAGTTTCCACTAGTTATCATGCCATTGTGGCTCTAACAACCTCCTAATACAACCGATCAGACCCATGCGTCGAATCCGGTCATCATCCAACCCGAGACTAAAAGTGATTGCTACCTAACCAATGGTAGCCTTACATCACAAACGCCCTTAAGCAGTCCATTACTTGCCTGGTATCATAGTTGTAGTGGCGTTCCTACAGTCTTATCACTGGCTCAACCAGAGCTAATCCATCTGGGTAATATCGAAATCTAATATCTGGATTTCCATATTCTCATTGTTGCACCCGAACTGGTGGGTACTACTGTTCCTTTCGCGTTCTAACAACACGCTCATTCCATCTACCAACCTAGTGAATGCTACGGCTACACCCGCAGACTTACAACACTCTAATACTATATGACTACTAGCGAATGCTACGGCTACACCCACAGACTTACAACACTTTCAGTGCTAACTGACCGCTAGTGAATGCTACGGCTACCCCTGTAGTCTTACAACACTTTCCATACTATCTGACTGCTAGTGAATGCTACGGCTACCCCCGTAGTCTTACAACACTTTCCCAACCGGGTCGAACACGCACTCGACCTAACCCTCAACTGAACTCGAGTGCTAACCGGAACTCTAACCTGGTTCTCGAAACCTGCTATCACGTGACCCCACTATATCAGTACCGTACCCATGCCCGTGATCAAAGTGTCACAGTAAACCATGAAATCATCTACACCCTCTGGCAAGGTGAGAATCAGTGCCTCATACAACTGCTGTCTGAGAGTATCGAAGGTTGCTTGCTTCTCAAACCCTCAATAAAAGCCCACCGACTTCTTGGCCAGTCGGGTCAAAGGGACCGCAATCTCGGAGAAGTCCCTTGTAAATCTCCGGTAATAACCTGTTATACCCAGGAAACTCTGAATCTCGGATGGAGACCTCAGAATTTCCGAATGTATCATGGCCTCTATCTTGGCCGAATCAACTAGAATACCCTTCTGGTTGACAAGGTGCCCAAGAGATTGCACCCCGCGCAACCAGAACTCACATTTGGAGAACTTTATAAAAAGTCTCTCCCCCACTTAGATTCGACTAAGTATTCACTGCACGCAAGAATTGAAGGATTTCCAATCCTTCCCGCTTCCTGGTATCCCCTTGATGACAACCTGTACTTACCAGTGCTAGCGATCCATCACCAATCAAACCTTAAGATCGTCCATCCTCTGAAATCTTGAAGAGTACTCTTGAAATCTGGTCCAATTTAACACCTCAATCCATCTCCCATGCTGCCAATTGAAGGTCTCAATCTTCACTCTAGCTGACGAATCCTCGTTCTCATTTCCAATCTTGCAGTGCCACTGAACTCTAACCGAACACAGCCCATGCGAAATACAATTCTCTTGAAGATCTGATGACCAACCACTTATGCATCTAGCACCTGCAACTAACACTACCCTCTCCAGGTTACCAGCCCTGTCCTAGCAACGGTAGTGCCTTGAACTCCAAAGTTCATCCATAGTCAATTGTCGACCGTACCTGAACAACGATAGAACCTCTGAACGTTGACTTCATTGGAGAACAATCACTCCAACCCTGATCGAGTATCCTCTAATTAATACTCCTGCATAGATCCGGGAAAAGATCCGAAATGATAACGGTATGCGCGGAACCCACTCCGCAAGATGCGTCCCTCTTTGGGTTTATCAAGGACCTTTTGGCTTGCAGGATGGCATATATGATCCTTGATAACCCTAACACTAGCAGGAAACCGACCCGAGATCTATCTTATCCAAACTCACTCATAACTCCAACGCGATACGTATCCCCAACATCCATCTAATAGCAATAGAAGATGACATACTTACAACATCTGGAGGAATACTAATCACCTTCTGCTGACATGACCAACCCCACTACCCTATAGTAGCCTAAACCCTCGGAGCGACAAATTCCCTTGTACACTGTCCTGTACGTGCTGCACTGACTCTGGCCCTGCTGGCCCTTCACCTGATGATTAGAAATCACAGGTCTCTTCCCGAGACCCCTACTATACACACCTGGCACACACCTCTCTTTCCAGGGTGCTCCCAAATCGATCCCGCATCTGCAACTCTTGGAAATCATATCCTTCAGGGTTTGACACCCTGTCACGCGCACTAGCTCGCTTGCCAATGGCTAAGCTGCAACAACTGGAACATCCTTTGTCCCCAAATTGGGTCACAAACTCTTCCCTGAAGCTTCTTAGATTCTCCAAGACTCTCGCTGATTCGAGTATGGATCCTGTGCTTTCAGTAGTACGGGCCCAATACTACCTTCCACACCTATCCATACTTTCCTCACCAATCCTCCTGGATCCTCCAAGTCACTTCCTCAATTGGTACACCAAAGTCTAACTGAGCCTCACTACTAACTCACTGAAATATATCCTAGGTTTCCCTAGGTTCCCGAACTCACCTAGTACTCAACTGCTGAAAGATTCCCAGTTATGTCAACTAGCTACCTCATGAATATAGCCACATGCAACAGAGATCAGATAATCCTTCAAGTAACAGACTCATCCCTATAATGGTTAGACTCAAACGAGAGCTGCGCAATAGGGTCAAATCTATCACTCTGAGATTATCCAGCCTGTGCCACATGTGACTTAGCATATTCACTTAATAGCTAACTCACATTACTAAGAGTCCACAAAGCACAAAGCAAACAACATTCAGACAATGGAAAATCTAACCATCATATACCAATCAAATCATTCTATCTTCTAATCAGGAATTTTTACATGAAATTCAAAGGCTCATACAATCAGGCATAACCTAAACAGGCTATCCTATCACGGACTGATCAGTACTAGCATGCAAGTCTACAAGCACATACAATAGGCATATAAGGCATCCTCCTAGATCCTCATCCCTAACCTATCATGCAGTTCTCATAACCATATCATATCATAAAATATCATAACATGTATGGGTATCTTGGGAAAAACTTACTTGAGCTCTGCTGATTGCACGCATCACACAATTTGTTCATTTCAAAGTTCTTTTCTCTTTTCAAACTTCTTTTATAAAATGATTTTACTTTTGAAAATTTTCATACCAAGTCCTTAGTTTGAGTTCAGACACACCCGAGAGTGTGCCCGAATCCCTCAAACCAAGGCTCTGATACCAACTTGTAACATCCCAAAAATACATGCCAAAAATTTCATTTTTAATTACGTCATTTTAAAACCAACAGTGTAATAAAACATCTGTAATATTATGTCATGTCAAAACCAAAGTAGAAATAATCAAACATGTTATCATGGAACAATATCAGAGTGTAATCCCAAAGATCTCATGTGCGGAAAACCATAGTGTGATGCGCTGCGATCAAGCCGACTCCATTCCTTTAAACACGAAGTACCTGAAACCAAAACTGAAAACCGTAAGCACGAAGCTTCATGAGTTCCCCCACTGTACCACATACCATATAATCACATAACATATATATACTGCCGGACATATCTGGGTGCCCGACCTACCCCTTCGGTCCTTACGACCGGATACTGCCGGGCATATCTGGGTGCCCGACCTACCCCTTCGGTCCTTGCGACTGGATACTGCTGGGCATATCTGGGTGCCCGTCCTACCCCTTCGGTCCTTGCGACCGGATACTGCCGGGCATATCTGGGTGCCCGACCTACCCCTTCGGTCCTTACGACCGGATACTGGGGACTATTTCACCCCGTACTACTACCACATAACACATATCACATATCACATAGCATCATATCATACTAGCACCTAAACATAACACAGGTAGTAGCAACCCTAGATGAATATCATAGAGACCATCATCTATCATACAACTCCTACTGGTGGGTTGACATTGTGGCCGTAGACCCACCGCTACTGGAAGGTAACTCACCTCACACTGCTGAAGTCCGGAAGAAACAATCCCACACATGTTGAAGTCCCGCAGACTCGACCCCAGCTGCTGGCTGACAGATTCCCGAACTGTCAACACCAAAATAACACCCAATTAATAATTGGGTCCCAATACATAACCATACGTTCATTCTTTGGGTAATTACTACATTACCCCTCGCTTGGCTTATTCAAGCTCAAGGCCCAATCCGTAGGCCCAAGGCCAATTAGGAATCAAAGCCCAACACATGGCCTAATTTTCCAAATTGGGCCTAGGCCTATACATGGTCTCATTCTGAGGCCCAACATTATACAATCATTAAGGCCCAACTATGGCCCAATTTTCCAAATTGGGCCCAACCCCTTATATGGGACTTACCTTAGGCCCATTAAATTATTCTAGTCCATTTGCTTGACTCTAGATGGCCCATTAATAACCCGATCATCAAGGCCTAATAAAGAGGCCCAATAATAAACCCAACTGAAATCAGGGTTTCACATAAAGTGATGATTAGGGTTAAGTTTCCTACTTAACCCATTAAGGACTTAATCCTCTAAGGACTTAATCCATTAAGTCCACTATCGCTTAGATTAATCTTGCCAATGATTATTATTTAATATTTCATGTTATTAATAATTCCCGTGTGTGTGTCCCGATTAATTCTCAAAATTAGGGTTTCACTGCATTAGGGTTTTCCAAACCCTAATTAATGTTTCCAACCCACATTAGTCCATTAGGCCCAATAGCTAAGTCATTAGATCCATTAGGGTTCACTAAGCCCATTAGACACATGCTCGGACTTTTATGTCCATTAAGCCTCATTGGGCCCATTAGGGTTTCAAGGCCCATTAAGGTTTTAGTCCCTTGACCAAACATCCCCAAACTAGCAATCCCAACACAACTAAGCAAACCGCCACCCGACACGGCGGCTGGTGGCGGAAGCCACCACCATAAGGTGGTGGTTTGAGTTTCTTTCTCATTATTCCATTTCCAATTACATGTTACAATGCTAAAACTCGAAATAAACACAAACACTAAACAACATAAACACACACACAACCACCCTATGGTGGCCGGTGGTGGTAGAAGATGGCAGCTACCGGCGGTGATTTCTTGTGGTTTCCAGACAAGCACACACACACCAACCAGCAACCCTTGCTCGGAAAATGAACCCAACACCCACCTATAGTGGGTGGCGACGACGACATCACAAGAAACGGCGGCAACAACGACCATTCACGGAAACAACATCGTCGTCTGCGTCAACCACCATGGCCGGCGACCATGGTGGTTCTTCATGAGCTCCAGTTGACAGAAAGTCACACACACCCACGCAACTACATCACAACCCACGATCCAGCCTCTGTTTCACGGTAGTGACGACCCAAAAATGCTTTCAAGAAGATGGGAGGAGGAGAATGGTGACGGCGGAGCTGTGGAACGCACAACGGCGCCAACAGGTGGTGATTAGCGGCGGCGACGCATCCCAACGACGATCGACTCGGAAGAAGAAGTGGGCAACGATTCGGAATCAGCAATAGCAATCGCGGTCTCGGTCTTCAAGCATGTCGTCGCCGGTAGAAGAGTAGTCGTGGTGGTTGCTCGATGAAGGGAACGGCGGCCGGTGGGATGGGGGAGATAAGGTGGTGGCGGTTGAAGAATACACTAGGGTTAGGGCTTCTTATCATAAGCATGCGACGAGGAGAGTAGAATGGGTTGACGGGTTTAAACCCCCATCTCCACTCCCAAACGTATATATACATATGTCACTCTTGGTCCCTCCTCCATTAATATTGTTCACTTCAAGTCCAGAAATTACCTTTTAGCCCCTGATTTCATAAATTCATTTCATTATAGATACAATATTTACCAATTACACCCTTGCTTCTGTATTTACTCACAAATCTGATCCCTAATTTAACAAACAACCCCATAGCCCTAAAATCTCTTCAAATGAAATCCCAGAAGTTACCATTTAGTCCTTGCCTTCATAAATACTGACAAAATTAATATGTAACTTACAATTTTAACCCCCAACTTCTAAATTATGCAAGTTAACTCCTCGAAATCACACCTTGCTATATAGTTATAAAATTTAGGGCTACTATTCCTTCATTAATTTGTTTATTTATTTAATAAATAAATAGGGTGTTACATCCAACCTACAGTCATAAGACAATGTTTAGGACAAAAAAAAATTAAAATCAGTTTTCCTTCATGGAGTGAACTTCGCTATTAAACTTCTTGCTTTCTGGAAGCACAAGAGCCCACCAATGCTTCCAATTTGTTAGCAGATCAATCGTATTGATTACTGTACTTTCACTGACCAATGTGTTTAGCTTTTATAGTTAAATGAAGAACGTAGAACTCATAAGCATTTCCAACTCAACTTGAGGTGCATAGAAAAATGTCAATTAAACACAATAGGTTATCAACCTCAGTTCGTGTGCTGGTTATAACTAAAAGGATTATAATCAGTTGACTCTTGTAAGATCAAGATCAAGATCAAGATGACTCCCGCTGACTTCTTGACATGTGAGTTTTCTCTCAAGGAACATTCATTGACGAGCTAAAACAAACATTCAAAAGGTCGTGTGAAAATACTTCATAGAATAGGAATCAATTTATATTTTTTTTATCGATCAACGAAAAACGTCAAAACTCCAATTCTAAATGTGCTAGAGTAAGAAAACATTACTATTCCACATGTTATCGTCATTCTAAGTTTGAATTTAGTTTCAAGATATGATTCATAGTTACTAGAGCACGATCATCTATAATCAAACCATTTCCAGCATTGTTCGATTCCTTCTTTTAGTCATACGATTGCAATAAGATGTTCTTGGAGGATTAGTTGTGATACAATTCCACAATTACTAAGATGATCATAAACATGATACTAAAACACTCTCCTTTCTTTTTAAATCGAAGAATCTTTTCTCTTTCCACCTAATTGATTCTTATATTCGTTTTGGTACTCTTTGAATATTTTCAAAGTACCAAAATTATGGTTAATCTTATAAACACAATCATATTTTTTTGAAACATCAATAATTCATGACGAATAGAGTTATCATCTCTTGTAGTGGATCTAAGAGTCATATCAACATGTACTAGATCGATTTGTCCTTCACTTGCCTCACATAAGCGTGTGATCAATGAATTAAGTCATAATTTTCCAATGAACAAGATTCTCATATATCATACAATTCGACTTGTACAACACCAAGTATTTGTCCAGTTGGTGATGGAATTTCTTTTCACTTGGTCAATTATTATAGTACTATAAGTGATATCATAAGAATCAAATCGACAATTAATACTGCTATTATTAGAAAACATTTTCATTATGCCATTGCAAGGAAATAAGATAAGGCAACTAAGTAAACTAAAAATTTCTTTTATTGAAATAAATGAAAATTTGGAACTTGTCCTTATAAGGAATAAAATGAAAAACTACGTTTCTAAAGATCACTGAAGAGTAATAATAATCTATTAAATTATCCTAACTCCCTAGTAGTAGCTAAAAATTCTGACCATCAAACCATGTGACCAAAGTCCATTTCATACGATTAGATTTAAATCACTTCACTTAAGCTTCCTTCTTTCTTTTAGATCCTAAAATACCATTAAAATGTGATCATCCGATCATGTATTAAGAGTCTATAGAATATGAACTTATGGAATTAGATAATGGATGTACCTGAAGTAGAGTCACATGACTTGACTTTACCATCTCTAAGATCTTTCAGGTATTTTGGGCAACCTCTCTTCCAATGTTCCTTCTATTGGCAGTAGAAACAAATAGATTCATTGGAATTCTTGGAATTAGACCCCATAAACATTTGTGCTTTAGTTGTGTTCTTAATCATTTCTGCTTCATCAACCATCAACATATATGTCAAATCAATTAGAGTTACATTGAGATTCCTCATATGAAAGTTCTTAATGGAGTGACCATAAGACTTAGGAAGAGAAAGAAGAACCAAATCATTGGCTTGCTCCTTTAGGAATGCGATACCCATCCTCTCCAATTTGTCAATGTACGATTTCATTTTCAGAACATGTGCACACATAGAATTTCCATTTTCATGTTTACATGCCAACAAGGCTTAAGTCTTTTAATATATTTCAACTCGAGGAAAATGTGACGTTGGGAGAGTCACAGGAGGAGGAGGTGAAGGAGTTGAAAAGAGACGATGTCCAATTTCACCGTATCCTGAGGATGGGAAGATATTTTCACCTTGACCTGAAAGTAGAAAACCCTCTTCAGAAGATTGAGGAAAACCATTTCCATAAGAACGAGGAAGACCAACATTGTCTTGATTTGACATTTAAAATTAGGGAGAAGAGAGATTTCAAGTTAGTTGATTTTAATCTTTAATTATTATCCCGAAATTTCAATTAAGGCTAGGATCCATATTTCCGATTCGAACTTTGAAGAGGGATGCCGTAATCAACGAATCTATTTTAGGTAGGTAGAGTCATCTCACCAATTTCAACCACATCAAACTCCTAGATCTTTTGAGATTAATTGAATCTTATCAATGGCATGTTTAATATTTATTACCTTTTAGCAATTGTGACTAGGATGCCGAAGATCAGAATTAAGATGTGAATAACCATGTAAACCTACTTGACAACCTCAGGGTCATTTATCATCTCGATTTGATGTGCTAGTTAACCACACATGCTCCATCAGTAATGATAATTTTCGATTTATCCTTCACCTCAACTTTATAGTCCCAAATTAGTTTGTCGGTTAGCGACACACGCTCCACTAATGACATATAAAGAGTGATATGCATTTTCCTAGATTAACATACATTTCACATTTTTCCTAAATTTACTAGATTGAGATTTATAAAAGATTTAGTTACTTTATAGAATCATACTTTTAGAGGTTATGTCCTATCAAACTCGTTCGACTAACGGACCCTCCACCATACAGGGGAGAGTTGGGTGAGAGTGGACACCCAATGACGATAATTCTATAGGCCGTTTCCTTATACACCCTTAGAGTATGGCTTCGTGAATGAGGACTACTATTGATTTGAATGGCTTTTCTTATACATACAATATATTAAACTTTTAATCATATATAGTAGGGGTGTTCGCGGTGCGGTTTGGTGCGGTTTATCCTCAAAACCACAAACCGCACCGCATATGCGGTTTGTTATTTTCGGAACCGCATACCGCACCGCAAAGGTAATAAATCGTGTTATGCGGTGCGGTTTTGTGCGGGCGGTTTTGCGGGTTTTGTGCGGTCTATACGGTTCCATAAACATAAATATTAAATTTAGTTTTAAACATAATAAGTGTGTAGTGCTTTATATTTTATGAAGAAAAGATTAATTGTCTGTATAAGCATCTTCTTTATGCATAACATCAAAATATTTTACAATATCTTAAAATTATAATATGAACTTATGGTACTGTAAACACATAATTTTGATATTGTTGGTTTCCCATTTTGACTCATGTTTATCAATCGAAATCTCATAAACATTATTAAGGGTATTAAAAGTGGTAAACATCTAGCATGTTATATATATATATATATATATATATATGTATATATATATATATATATATATATATATATATATATATATATATATATATATATATATATGGTATGTTGCAGTGCGGTTTGAACCACGGTTTGGTTACTATAAACCGCAAACCGCACCGCATAGTGCGGTTTATGAAAACTACAAACCGCAAACCGCACCACGAGCGTCCAAAACCGCATTATGCGGTGCGGTTTGGTGTGGTGCGGGCGGTTTATGCGGTTTAATGCACACCCCTAACATATAGTATATGGTGTATTTTAAAACTTTTGAAAATACTAGGTTTAAAATTAATTATCTAAATTAATCGATTATTTAATTAATAATTTAGACATTTAAAACTAATTATATTAATCAATTAATTAATTAATCATTTACACCTATCATGGATTTATAATTAACTTTTAATTAATCTTATAATTAAATCCTTAAGGACAATTCATTTAGTTAATCTTATAAATAAATATTATCTTTCCAAGACTATCTCATAATATTTAGGGTTTTTATGTTAATTATCTAAGGCCTTCAAAAACCAGATTTTGATAGATTTAAAACTAGATAATTACCAAAATTAACCACACAAATAAGATTAGACAACCAAATCCTGAAAATCGGTTTTAGGTTAACGCCAAGTCATGGCAGAAGGTATGCCAAGTCGTGTCAGACATATTTTTGGAAATTTTTGTTATGTCGGTTCATCTCATGTAAAACCAATGTTAGACACACCTAGTCTCTGATACCACCGATGAGTATTATAGGTTACAAAAAAAAATTGTGTTTGAAAATTTTTAGTTAACACTTAAGGGCACATACAACCTAAATGATGTATATTATACACTTTGAATTTAACACACAATGAACGACAAAACTATTATAACCCTAGCGAAAACTAGAGGTGGCAATTGTGTCGTGTCGTGTCGGGTTCGTGTCGTGTCGAAACTCTAAACGGGTTGAAAGTGCTTGACCCTAACCTGTAACGCCCGTGTTTCCGGGCTTTCCATTTTTAGCAATGTAATAGTCTAGGTAAACCTTTGTAACCCAAATTTGAAATAATAAGAACGTATTATTTGAGTATTATGTGTTTGGTGCTTAATTGCTTAATTATGTAATACGATTAATTAAGAATAAAGTGAGCGTCAAAATTTAAGTGTAAAATAAACTCGATATCTTAGGATAATGTTGTAGTAGTTGAAACGAGGTTTCCGAATATATATAGAACGCCCAAATCTGACTTCGTATGAGGAACTTATGATTTTCTGAAGATTCGACTTGGCAATATGCAGCCCGAATACTCGATTTGAGATCGAGCAGTTTTTAGCCGAAACAATCTAAACGAGAATCGAAGATCTCGTTGTTAGTAGCGAAACGATGAAAAGTTAGGCGAGAACGGACGTTGGACGAAGAAGTTATGAATTTATAACGAAGTTTTTCTGTCCCGACCTTCTAAAAATAAATAATAAAAATAAAAGTCAAAATTAGCCGACGGAGTCTAAATGAAAGTTGTAGAGTATGGTCTGACCTACGCGTTGATATAAAGAACATCGAAAACGGAGCTCGTATGCAAAATTTACGCAATTTAGAAGTTTGACAAGTCAAATTACACCGAGCGTAATTTGAGTACACCCAACGTACTCAAGAGGATGCAACTTGTCTGACCAATACTCGAGTGCCACCGATCGACGCACGCAGTGACGTCAAAGTACGCCCAGCGTAACCAAGTTACGCCCAACGTAAATTGAGATTACGCCCAGCGTAACCCCGAAGCGCAACACATATAAAAGGGGTTACGAAGGCAACTTCTTTCCTTTACAAACTCTTCCTTTCTCTCTTAGATTTTGCCTCGATTTGCGTGCCGTTTATACCCCGAAGCCCCGGTATTATTCTTGAGCCCCGAAGCAAGATCCGAAGCCCCGAGGATCTCGAAGAGCGTTATTCCTGAGCCGAAGCTTTGCCCGCGAGGAGCCCGGTTTTTGTGAAGATCTTCCAGATCTACGGAGAAACACTTCTTCTGCAAGCCGTAGTGCTGCCCGATCATCTTCTGATCTAGTGAGTGTGTAGTAACTTTCTTCCAACGCAATATTATGAAGTATTTTATATAAAATACGTGCTATGTGTATATATTTTGTTGTTATATGTGTGAGTGTATATTCACTCTCTTCTATCTCATAGATCTGATTTATTCTCTATGAAATACGTGTTATGTGTGTGCCTCATCTGTTATGTGGAATATGTATTGATTAAAGCATGCTATACAGGTTTTTAAACTATGTATAAAAATGTATGTTTTTATCTACTAATATGTTGGGTAGAACATGGGTAGATAGTTGGTGTGTAATAAACAGATGAGAGGCCTCGATGTTGTTGGTGTTATTCTACTCATTCAGCAGAGTATGGATGACGACCACGAACTATTCTAGACTGTCCTGTGGAACACTAGCAGGCTCATAACCTGTAGGTATTGTGAACGACGTGTTCACCGGTGTACTCTATCCCCCCACATGGTTTCCTTTAGGACACTTATTGTTGAGGAAGCCCCTCTGCAGTAATGTCCGTCCCGATGAAAATCCTGAATTAGGTTCCTTATAATAGATGTTATTTTAGGGACGTAAAGTGAGGATAACGGGAATGGGTAATTGGGTTTATTGTTGATTGTTGAAATTAAATATAATTATTTATTGTGGGTTGAAAACCCTATATCCTCACCAGGCACCCAAGCCTGACCCACTCAGTTTATTTGTATTACAGGAAGTGGCGCAAGAGCTTAAGATGGACGAATCATCAAGTTGTTTTGTTTACAAGTCTGTATATGTATATATTTGTTGAATGACTTGTAATGTTATCATTTATGCTTTATGGTATGTATCGGAACATGACATCCGGTCTTTTGATTATGAAATGAAATTATATTTCTTTATGAAATGTTTTGATAAAAATCTATTTTATCATGTTTTGTTTTTGGGAACAAATTCCGCATCTCTTTAAAAATCAAAAGGATTTACTCTGAAAATGTTTAAAAAGCATAAATGAAACCGGTCTTTCCTGGCCGTGATTTTGTAACACCGTAAATTTCAAAACAATTTTTCGCATTTTATAAAAAACATAATTCATTTAATATTCGTAAAAACACCCATGTTTGAAATTCAATCCATGTCATACAAAAATCCCAAGATCTCATAACATAAAATCCCGTGCGTGTGTACTGATCAAGCCGGCGCCTTCCCACGGTCGTCACTAGTACCTAAAACAAATAACACCAAACACTGTAAGCACAAAGCTTAGTGAGTTCCCCAAAATACCACATATAACACATATTAGCCACTCAAGGCTATAACTCTGTGGGTCCGTGCACCCAAACTTTGTGAACCCTCAGGTTCTAACTCTGTAAACATGCACAACATAAATCACATTGAATAATGCAGTGCAACACATAACACATATATAGCATACAAACAATGTATCACATAACTCTAGTTACCTACTCAAGGTAAAGTATAGTGAGAAGACTCACCTCGCGTATCTCGATAACTTGCAAATCCCTGAAATCACTCGTGCTCGATCCCCCGAGCTATAATCCTCCTATAATACAATATATCTCTAATTAACACTTTCACTACTAAGGTTGACTAACCCTATCAAGTCAACACTGGTCAACGGTCAACTTTGACCGGACTCGGCGAGTGCACCAAAGCGACTCGGCGAGTCTATACGCGTTCACTGACTCTCTCGGATCCTCTCTTGACACATCGAGTACTTCCCTAACTCGATGAGTTCCACCTGGCATGAATCGCGGGGCAAACACGACTCAACTCGTCGAGTCTCAAGAACAACTCGGCGAGTCTTAAGAACAACTCGGCGAGTTCTGGCTTGACTCAGCCCCATATTGACTCTCCCTGACTCACTAGGTCATCCCCCAACCCGTCGAGTCTACTCACTAAACACTTTACGTGAAACCCCAACCGTACTCGCCGAGTCTCAAGAACAACTCGGCGAGTTCATGCCATGCACAAACTCTATTGAACTTCTGAGGTCAGATCTGCTTTCCCAAACCATAGATCTGGCCTTCCCAAGCATGAATGTCACGTAAAGTTCGAAACTTGATGCTTGTATAACCCCCACAAGGCATCAAAAGGAGATTTGGTCCCAAAAATAACCACCTAGGTCCAATGACTCCATAATAACCCAAAAAGCTCCAAGGGTTAAGGTCTCTGGACCTCTTTGAGTCCAGATCCAAGGCACAAACTCAAAGAGGGACCATTTGCTTCACATAATCACTCTCCAAAGGGGTTATAAAACCCTAACTCTAAAGATCAACCCTAAAACTGAAGGATATTCGAACCATTACCTCAAAATGAAGCCTCTGGACTCTGTATCTGCTGGAATCTCACCTCCTCCTTGCTCTTGCCACCTTCTTCTTGCTAAACAAGGAATACAAAGGCCAAAAAGTGACTTCCTCTCTCCCAAAACGAATTAGCTCTCTTAGGGTTCTTTCAAGGGACTGGTAGCCGCAATGGGAGGTTATAAGTGCCCTTAAATAGGATCCAAACCCGAGGAATTAGGGTTTCAATATACAGCGTGGACTCGCCGAGTCCACTCCTTGGACTCGCCGAGTCCAGACGCGAACCCGCGTCCAAAACCGCGATCCTACTCGACGAGTTTGAGCTCCAACTCACCGAGTCTCCTCACAAAATACCAAAAATATAAGAATGAATAATACCTGGGAATCTGGGCTGTTACAATTCTCCCCCACTAGAACTAGACTTCGCCCTCGAAGTCTCACTCTGCAAATAACTCCGGATGTTACTCGCGTATCTCACGCTCCGGCTCCCAAGTCATCTCGGACCCTTCCGATAATGCCACTGAACCAAAACCAAGGGCACCTCCTTGTTCCTCAGAACCTTGATTTTTCGATCTCTGATTGCCACTGGTCTCTCAGCATAATTCAGGCTCGCATCCACCTGAATATCCTCTAATGGAACCACTGCCGATTCATCGGCTATACACTTCCGCAATTGCGACACATGGAAAGTGTCGTGAATCTGCCCCAACTCTGCTGGCAATTCCAAACGATAGGCTACCCTGCCTACCCTCGCGACCACCCGAACTGGACCAACATATCGGGGCCCCAACTTGCCCCTCTTCCTGAATCGAATCACTCCTTTCCAAGGAGAGACCTTCAGGAGCACAAAGTCGCCGACCTGAAACTCAAGCTCAGACCGGCGTCTGTCCACATAACTCTTCTGACGACTCTGAGCGGTCAACAACCTCTGTCTGATCTGCTGGATCTGCTCTGTCACATGAAGTACGATCTCAGTACTGCCCATAACACGCTGTCCGACTTCTCCCTAGCAAATGGGGGTCCAACACCTCCTCCCATATAGCAGCTCAAAGGGTGGCATACCAATGCTCGAATGATGGCTGTTGTTGTAAGAAAACTCTTCCAAGGGCAAGTACGTATGCCAACTCCCCCCGAAATCCAACACACATGCCCGGAGCATGTCCTCGAGCGTCTGAATCGTCCGCTTACTCTGTCCGTCTATCTGGGGGTGATATGCGATACCAAAATGCAGCCTAGTACCCAGCTCTTCATGAAACTTCTTCCAGAATCTGGAAGTGAAACGTACATCCCGGTCTGAGACAATCGAGATCGGCACCCCATGTCGAGATACCACTTCCCTCACGTATATCTCTGCTAACTTCTCTGCGGAGGAGCTCTCACTAATAGCAAGGAAGTGGGCACTCTTCGTCAACCTGTCCACAATCACCCAAATTGCATCGACTCCCCTAGCAGTCCTTGGCAATTTGGTGATAAAATCCATGGTAATCTGTTCCCACTTCCATTCGGGAACCTCCAACGGCTGCAACTTACCATGCGGTCTCTGGTGCTCGGCCTTAACCCTACGGTAGGTTAAGCACCTCTCAACAAACCACGCAACATCCCTCTTCATACAGGGCCACCAATACTCCCTCCTCAGATCCAAATACATCTTAGTGGCCCCCGGATGGATCGAGAATTTCGACCGATGAGCCTCTTCCATCAAAATGGTACGCGTCCCTCCCACAAACGGTACCCAAATCCTCCCCTGAAATGTCATAAGCCCCCGAACATCGGTAACGAACTCCGATACCAACCCTACAACTCGCTCTTTCTTCTGGTTCTCCGATCTCACTGCCTCAACCTGTGCTCCACGAATGGTGTCCAACACCGGAGCCATTACGGTCAAACGCAAACATACACCTCGCAACGGGGCGCTCTCCGCCCTGCGACTCAGGGGGTCGGCTACCACATTAGCCTTGCCCGGATGGTACAGGATGTCACAATCATAATCCTTAACCACATCCAACCACCTCCTCTGCCGCATATTTAGGTTGGGCTGATCCATAAAATATTTCAGGCTCTTATGGTCCGTGTATATCGTACACCGAACCCCATACATATAGTGACGCCAAATCTTGAGGGTGAACACCACTGCCCCCAACTCTAGGTCATTGGTGGGATACCTCGTCTCATGTGGCTTCAGCTGCCTCGATGCGTATGCTATTACATGCCCTCTCTGCATCAGCACCGCTCCCAACCCCAAGATCAACGCATCACAATATACCACAAAATCCCCCATCCCCTCTGGGAGGGCTAACACCGGGGCTTCACATAACATTTGGCGAAGCGTCTCAAAGGAGGCCTGCTGCTCGGGGCCCCATGAAAAAGCGACACCCTTCCGGGTCAATCTGGTGAGTGGCACTGTGATCTTAGAGAAATCCTTGATAAATCTCCGATAATAACCGGCCAACCCTAGAAAACTCCTGATCTCGGAGGGTGACCTTGGCACCTTCCAATTCATCACCGGCTCAACTTTGGCCGGGTCAACCAATATCCCTTTCTGGTTAACGAGATGACTCAGGAACTGGACCTCTCGCAACCAGAAATCACACTTGGAGAATTTGGCATAAAGCCTCTCCGATCTCAGAACTCTGAGGATCTCCCTCAAATGCTCCTCATGCTGCTCTCTAGATCTCGAATATACCAAGATGTCATCGATGAATACAATCACTGACCGATCCAGCATCGGCCTGCACACTCGGTTCATGAGATCCATGAACACTGCCGGGGCATTGGTGAGCCCGAAAGGCATCACCACAAACTCGTAATGCCCATAACGCGTCCTGAACGCTGTCTTCTGGACGTCCCCATCTCGCACCCTCACCTGATGATATCTAGACCTCAAATCGATCTTGGAGAACCAAGATGCTCCCTGCAACTGATCAAACAAATCGTCGATCCTCGACAATGGGTAACGGTTCTTGACCGTCAGCTTGTTTAACTCCCGGTAATCAATGCACATCCGGTGTGAACCATCCTTTTTCTTGACAAAAAGGATAGGCGCTCCCCACGGCGAGCTGCTCGGCCGAATAAACCCCTGTCCCAACAGCTCCTGAAGCTGCGAGGACAACTCTTGCATCTCTGGAGGTGCAAGGCGAGAAGGCACCTTGGCAATAGGCGCGGCCCCCGGAACCAAATCGATCTGAACTCCACTTGCCTCACGGGAGGCACACCCGACAACTCCTCTGGAAAGACATCCGGGAACTCACGCACTATCGGAACCTCCTCCACTGACCTCGGCCTCTCGGAATCAACCCGCGTATCCATCACGTACGCCACAAAACCCTTACAGCCCTGCTGTAGACACTGCCTCACCCTAGCGGCCGGACAAAACGCTGATCCAGAACGTGTACCCTCGCCGTACACCGTAAGAACTCCCCCACTAGGGTCTCGTGTGGTCACCAGCTGTCGCTCGCAGTCGATAACCGCACCAAATTTGCTCAACCAGTCCATGCCCACAATGACACAGACATCACCCATCATAATAGGAACCAAATCAATCGGGAACTCAACACCGAAAATCTCGAATACGCACCCGCGGATCACCTCCGTGGCATATATCACCCTCTCGTCAGCTATGGAAACTCTCAGAGGCTGACTCAGTGCCTCGCGACTAACACTGATATGCTGACTAAAAGCCAAAGATACAAAAGACCGAATCGCACCCGAGTCAAATAACACCAAGGCAGGTACATAATTCACAAGAAAAGTACCTACGCATAACATAATATAAGCATAATATCTCAACATCAAAATAAATACACGAAAGAATACATACCAGCCACGACATTGGGCGCTGCGCGGACCTCCTCCGCGGTCAACTGAAAGGCTCTCCCTCATGCCCTCGGCGCCTCGTGCTTCACTGGCCGACTCTCGGTAGCTCTGATGGCGGCAGGGGCAGATCCCTGAGGTGCTCCCTGAGCTGATCCCCGCAATTGCGGACACTCCACCTTCCGGTGTCCGGTCTGGTTGCAGTGAAAACACACTGCAAACCCCTTGGGGCAGTCCTTGGCCATATGCCCCTCCTTGCCACACTTGTAGCAAGATCCAGCTCTACAAACTCCATCATGACCCTTGCCGCACTTTCCACAAGTGCGACCCTTCTGGCTCCCAGATTTGGGATCAGCGGGCTTGGCCCGCTTGGCTGCTGGCTGGGACTGTGCCGGTCGCCGATCCCTCCCCTGAGACTCCGCCTCCTCCCTGGCCTGAGTCTCTAGCTCAATCTCCCTCTTCCGGGCATTTTCCTGAAGCTCGGCAAATGTCCGGTACGAGGAGTTCGCCATGAACTCCCGAATGTCTCGCCTCAAGATACTCAAATATCGGCTCATGCGTGCCTGCTCAGTGGACACGTGCTCAGGACAGAACATCGCCCTCTCGTGGAACATCCTGGTAATCACCGTAACAGACTCAGTACCCTGCTTGAGGGTCAGAAACTCCTGGGCCAAATGCTCCCTCTCCACCTGGGGAACGTACTCATCTCGGAACATGGCGGTGAACCTCTCCCAGGTCACTGCCGCAAGCTCAGCAGGCGAAAAGTGTGCTGTCACAAACTTCCACCAGTCCTTCGCTCCCAACCGAAGCTGGTTCAGCGCGAACCGAACTCTCAAATGATTAGGAGATGAGCAAGTGAAGAAACACCCCTCTATGTCTGAAATCCA
This sequence comes from Lactuca serriola, assembly GCF_051521515.1. Taxonomy (NCBI): domain Eukaryota; kingdom Viridiplantae; phylum Streptophyta; class Magnoliopsida; order Asterales; family Asteraceae; genus Lactuca; species Lactuca serriola. The sequence continues at coordinate 287,632,995 of NC_136411.1, forward strand.
CCTCATAGCCGCCACTGGGTCCTGGGTCCCATCAAACTCTGGCGGTTTTGTGTTGCTGAACTCTCGGAACAGCAACGCATCACCATCCTGCGGCCTTGCAGCAGCAACAACTGCAGTGGCCGCCACAACAGCAGCCTCAGAAAGAGCAGCATAATGCTCGTCGAAAGTCTCAATCAGCGTGGTCTTAATAGACCCGAACATCTCTGGTATCTCTGCCCTGATGGCCGCAGCCACCTCCTCATGGATGATCTGGCGGATCTCCTCATCACTAGCCCCACTGCTCTCTGGCATAAGACGTGTCCTCACCATGATCTACCTTTGTGGTACAACATACGATAAATTAGAATCCATTCGAGCATACTCACACTCGAAAACTCCTCCCTCCTTGATCCTTGGCATTCCGAAGGTTCTTACTTGAACTGTACACCGCCCCAGTGCTTTCAGTAGTACGGGCCCAATACTACTATCCGCACCATTTCAGTATACACCCCAAATCCTCCTCTTCGAATCCCAAGTTCCAAGTATTCTATCACTCTCTAACAGATCTCTCATAAGCTCCTCGCTGCTACCTATTCCTTCTCAAGCATCTCATAGCAGCTCACCTTTCCCTAGGCTAAGGCATCACAAATCAGGGCACTCTAGTCCTAATAGGAATACCTAGCCCGCTCTAGCAAGAGAATACATCATATCAATCTCATAAACATATAATATAAGGGTATTTTGGGAAATCACCGTTCGGGCGCTGACTAATCGTACACACGTTTCTGCTATGAGTTTCTCTAAAATCTTTTACTTCTTTTTAGGAAATTTGGTTCTCTTTTGAAAATATTTTCCAAATCCTCAGTTTGAGTTCAAATACTCCCGAAGGTGTACCCGAATCCCTCAAACCAAGGCTCTGATACCAACTTGTAACACCGTAAATTTTAAAACAATTTTTCGCATTTTATAAAAAACATAATTCATTTAATATTCGTAAAAACACCCATGTTTGAAATTCAATCCATGTCATACAAAAATCCCAAGATCTCATAACATAAAATCCCGTGCGTGTATACTGATCAAGTCGGCGCCTTCCCACTGTCGTCACTAGTACCTGAAACAAATAACACCAAACACTGCAAGCACAAAGCTTAGTGAGTTCCCCAAAATACCACATATAACACATATTAGCCACTCGAGGCTATAACTCTGTGGGTCCGTGCACCCAAACTTTGTGAACCCTCAGGTTCTAACTCTGTAAACATGCACAACATAAATCACATTGAATAATGCAGTGCAACACATAACACATATATAACATACAAACACTGTATCACATAACTCTAGTTACCTACTCAAGGTAAAGTATAGTGAGAAGACTCACCTCGCGTATCCCGATAATTTGCAAATCCCTGAAATCACTCGTGCTCGATCTCCCGAGCTATAATCCTCCTATAATACAATATATCTCTAATTAACACTTTCACTACTAAGGTTGACTAACCCTATCAAGTCAACACTGGTCAACGGTCAACTTTGACTGGACTCGGCGAGTGCACCAAAGCGACTCGGCAAGTCTATACGCGTTCACTGACTCCCTTGGATCCTCTCTTGACACGTCGAGTACTTCCCTAACTCGACGAGTTCCACCTGGCATGAATCGCGGGGCAACCACGACTCAACTCCACGAGTCTCAAGAACAACTCGGCGAGTTCCGGCTTGACTCAGCCCCATATTGACTCTCCCTGACTCACTGGGTCATCCCCCAACCCGGCGAGTCTACTTGCTGAACACTTTACGTGAAACCCCAACCCTACTCGCCGAGTCTCAAGAACAACTCAGCGAGTTCATGCCATGCATAAAATCTATTGACCTTCTGAGGTCAGATCTGCTTTCCCAAACCATAGATCTGGCCTTCCCAAGCATGAATGTCACGTAAAGTTCAAAACTTGATGCTTGTATACCCCCTACAAGGCATCAAAAGGAGATTTGGTCCCAAAAATAACCACCTAGGTCCAATGACTCCATAATAACCCAAAAAGCTCCAAGGGTTAAGGTCTCTGAACCTCTTTGAGTCCAGATCCAAGGCACAAACTCGAAGAGGGACCATTTGCTTCACATAATCACTCTCCAAAGGGGTTATAAAACCCTAACTCTAAAGATCAACCCTAAAACTGAAGGAGATTCGAACCATTACCTCAAAATGAAGCCTCTGGACTTTGGATCTGCTGGAATCTCACCTCCTCCTTGCTCTTGCCACCTTCTTCTTGCTAAACAAGGAATACAAAGGCCCAAAAGTGACTTCCTCTCTCCCAAAACGAATTAGCTCTCTTAGGGTTCTCTCAAGGGACTGGTAGCCGCAATGGGAGGCTATAAGTGCCCTTAAATAGGCTCCAAACCCGGGGAATTAGGGTTTCAATAAACAGCGTGGACTCGCCGAGTCCGGACGCGAACCCGCGTCCAAAACCGCGATCGTACTCGGCGAGTTTGAGCTCCAACTCGCCGAGTCTCCTCACAAAATAACAAAAATATAAGAATGAATAATACCTGGGAATCCGGGCTGTTACAGATTTTGGGGATGTCTCAGTTGGTATCAGAGCATTAGTTTAAGCGAACTAGGAATTTGTAGGATTTCTAGACTTAAACTTAGAACACTTATCAGAGCATTAGTTTAAGCGAACTAGGAATTTGTAGGATTTCTAGACTTAAACTTAGAACGCTAAGTGAAGGTTGTTAGATGTATGTCTGTTATATTTCAGACACGAGCACTGGTTTATTTTAGGAAAGTTGCCTAAAATGCTTTTATGTGCTAAATGTTATATGTTGCCAAATATGATATTAATTGTTCGGATCTATGGTCTGTTGCCGACCGGATCTGGAAACCTTATGTGTGTAGGATTCTAAGCATATGGTTACGTTATTAGAGCTAACATGAAATCGTTTCAGAGTAATAAGGATGATTTGAATATCTATCGTGAATGAAGATCTAAATTTCACCTTATTCGGTGTATAGATCAAAAATGGTGAGAACAAGAAGCGGTGTTGGAAACTAAAACGAGAACATGAATCAACCACCAGTAATCGAAGGCTGCTGCACCTGAGCCGATAACATTGGCTGGTGTACAAATGATGATTCAAACGATGTTGGATCGTCATATGGAAGAAACAAGACGTCTGCTTAGGCAGAATCATGAAGAACCGTCAATTCAAGTAGAAGAGCCTGAGGAGAATGGAGGGCAGTCTGTAGGAGAAAACTTTAGTGGGATCATTGGTCAAGACAACCCACCACTGGTTAGACGCAATAACCAGTATGGAGGAAATGATAGGCGTGGGTGTAAATACAAGGATTTCATGGCGTCCAAACCACCATGTCTATCCGAAAACCCGACGACGGTACAAGTTATGGACTGGATTTGAAATGGAGACTATGTTTGAAAGTTGCGAATGCAGCAACAGGCAGAAGACCGCTCTTGCGATCCCTCTACTAAAATCTAGCGTGTTGAGTTGGTGGAAGCTGTTAGCTGACTCTATGCCCAAGGGAGAAGCAAGCAAAATGTCTTGGGAAGACTTTGTGGAACAACTAAAACTGCAATACTGCTCCGAGCAGGACCTTCTGGAAATCAGTAATGAGTTTCAGAATTTGAAGAAGGGGAACTTGAGTGTTACTGAATACGCTGCAAGTTTCACATAAAAGATGAAGTTTATCTCATATTTGGTACCGACAGAACTCTCTTAGGTCAACAAGTTTGCCCTTGGACTACCAGCGGACTATGGTCCAATGGTTAAGCAAGCAACCACATTGAAAGCCGCCATCTGGGTTGCTAGAAATGTAGAGACCCAGATCAGGGAAAAAGGTCTAGAAAGGTCAGAGGTGGGTGAAAAGAGGAAAATCGATGGATCTTCAGGGTCCAGCAAGAAAAGTAAATTCTCGAAATCTGGTTCGAGAGGAAGTGGGGGAAAGGTAGAGGCGAAATGGTGCGACAAGTGCAAGAAGAAGCATCATGGGAAGTGCGGCGGGGAAACCACATGCTTCAAATGTGGAAAGCTAGGGCATTATGCCAACGACTGCACCCTCACCAAGAATGTTTGTTATGGTTGCGGTGAGGAGGGGCACATCTCAAGGGATTGTCCGAAAAAGAAGGAAGCAGCAAGACCCAACATTCCGCCAAAACCGAAGGCGAGAGCATTCCAGATGACACTGGAAGCTGCTAAAGATGAAGCTGATGTCGCTTCAGGTACCTTTCTCGTTAACAAATTGCCTGCCCAAATTTTATTTGATTCTGGAGCCAACTACTCCTTTATATCGTATGAATTTGGTAGAAAACTAGCTTTGCCTGTTGATAGACTAGATAATGCTCTATTAGTCGAAGTTGCTAGTGGCAAGTTTGTACCTGTTAGCTATCGTATGAAAAACATCTTAATTGATCTGAATGGGAATAAGTTCCATGAGGAATTATTGCCTATCGAACTTAACGGTTTCGACATCATTTTGGGAATGGATTGGCTTAGCGCCAATGATGCCGACATTTTATGCAAGAAGAAAATAGTGAAAGTGAACCCGCCTGGGAAGGAATCGTTTATGGTGTATGGAGATAAACGCAGAGTAAATTCTGGAATCATTTCTCTAATGAAAGCCAGAAAATGTTTGACCAAGGGGTGTACATCATACTTAGCATTCGTGATTGATGCTAAGAAGGAAAAGAAGGTGATGCAGAATATTCTGGTTGTGTGTGATTATCCGGAAGTATTTCCCAAAGATCTTCCTGGATTACCACCTGATCGATAAGTGGAATTCCGTATTGACTTGTTGCCTGGAACAACGCTGATTGCAAAAGAACCTTACCGACTAGCACCGACGGAGATGAAGGAGATGATGATGCAACTTCAGGAGTTATTGGACAAGGGTTTCATTAGACCTAGTTCATCACCCTGGGGAGCTCCGGTGTTATTCGTGAAAAAGAAAGATGGGAGTATGAGAATGTGCATCGATTATAGAGAGCTGAATAAGTCAACAATAAAGAATAGATATCCGTTGCCGAGGATTGATGACCTGTTCGATCAACTACAAGGTTCAAGTTATTTTTCAAAGATCGACCTAAGGTCAGGATATCATCAGCTAAAGGTAAGAGAGTAGGATATCGAGAAGACTGCATTCTGAACGCGATATGGACACTACGAGTTCTTGGTTATGTCATTTGGACTAACTAATGCTCCAACAGCATTCATGGATTTGATGAATAGAGTGTGTAATCCATTCCTCGATAAATCTGTAATAGTGTTCATAGATGACATTCTGATTTATTCAAAAAGCCAAGAAGAGCATGGCAGACACTTGCGAGAAGTGTTAGAAGTCTTGAAGAAGGAGAAGCTGTATGCGAAGTTCTCCAAATGTGATTTTTGGATTCGTGAAGTCCAATTCTTGGGTCACTTGGTCAAACAAGAAGGGATGTTGATCCAGCGAAGATCGAAGCTGTGATGAAGTGGGAACAACCGAAAAGTCCCACGGAGATCTGAAGCTTTTTAGGATTAGCCGAATATTACCGAAGGTTTATCCAAGGCTTTTCTTCGATCGCTAGTCCATTAACAGCTTTGACCCACAAATGAGCTACTTATGCTTGGAGTGATAAGCATAAAAAAGCATTCGAGAAGCTAAAGAAGAAACTATGTGAGGCACCGATACTTTCTCTACCCGATGGTGTTGAAGACTTCGCTGTTTATAGCGATGCGTCTGGTGTTGGATTGGGTTGTGTTTTGAACCAAAGAGATAAGGTGATCGTGTATGCGTCTCGACAGCTGAAAGAGCATGAAAAGAACTACCTGACTCATGATTTGGAGTTGGCAGCGGTGGTTTTCGCTCTGAAAATATGGAGGCATTACCTCTATGGCACGAAGTGCAAACTTTTCACTGATCATAAGAGTCTCCAATATCTCTTTGGTCAGAAGGAATTGAATATGAGGCAACGACGCTGGCTAGAATTATTTAAGGACTACGACTGTGAGATACTTTACCACCCCGGTAAGGCTAATGTTGTTGCTGATGCTCTCAGTCGGAAAGTCAATATTGAAAAGAGAAGGCCAAGAGCATTGAGAATTGAAGTTGTCTCGACCATTGTGGAAAGTATAAAGAAAGCTCAAGAGGAAGCTTATGAGAAGAATGACCAAAAGGAGGAACGTTTGGGCAAAACGTTGGTGTTCGGTGTAAACAGTCATGGACTGAAGGTGTTCCAAGATCGGATTTGGATACCTAAGACAAGAGGAGTCAGAGATCTTATGATGGAAGAAGCTCACAAAACCATGTACTCGATTCATCCCGGTAGCACTAAAATGTATAGAGACCTGAAACCCTACTACTGGTGGCCGACAATGAAGCTCGACATTGCGAAGTATGTGGCGGAGTGTGTGACCTGTGCAAGAGTCAAGGCACAACATCAAAAACCATACGGGAGTTTAGAACCATTGCCTGTGCCTATGGGCAATTAGGAGGACATCACGATGGATTTTGTCACTAAACTGCCCAGGACAAAGAATGGTCACGACATGATTTGGGTGGTCGTTGATCGATTCACTAAGAGTGCGCATTTCATAGCAGCCAACGAGAAATGGTCTATGGAGAAGCTTGCGAATTCTTACATGAAGGAAATTGTGAGGCTTCACGGTGTTCCATTAACGATTGTGTCGGATCGTGATAGCCGTTTCACCTCAAGGTTTTGGAAAAGTCTACAAGAGGAAATGGGTACCAAGTTGTGTTTAAGTACAGCTTACCATCCACAGACCGATGGTCAGAGCGAACGGACGATACAAACACTTGAAGATATGCTGAGAGCATGTAACCTGAAACTCCAAGGTAATTGGGATGAACATTTACCATTGGTAGAATTTTCCTACAATAATAGTTTCCACTCGAGCATTAAGATGACACCTTATCAAGCTTTGTATGGGCAAAAGTGTCGTACGCCGTCTTGTTGGCTTGAGGCTGGGGAAAAGCAGTTTATGGGACCAAAGATAGTCCATCAAACTGCTGAAAGGTTGAAAATTATTAGGGAAAGAATGTTAGCATCTCAGGATCGTCAAAAGAGCTATGCTAACAAAAAGCAAAGACTGATGACTTTTGAAATTGGAGATTTGGTTTTGCTTAAAGTCTCGCTGTGGAAGGGACTTATAAGATTTGGTAAAAGGGGAAAATTAAGTCCAAGGTTTATTAGACCGTTTAAAGTTCTTCAGAGGATTGGGAACCAAGCTTACAAGCACAAACTACTAGAGGAACTGAATGGAATTCATAACACTTTTCATGTGTGTTATTTGAGGAAGTTCACAGGAGAAGTTCCCGACATGATTCCACTTTCAGAGTTAAGAATCGATGAGAACAAAAGGTTGATTGAAGAACCAGAGACAATCGTTGACCGAAAGACTAAGAAATTGCGACGTAAGATGGTTGAATTAGTGCTTGTCCGTTGGAAACATGCGAATGGGCCAATTCTCACCTGCGAGACGGAGAGTGACATGATGAGTCGCTATCCGCATTTGTTTGCTGATGTGTGATTCTGGGGACGGAATCAACCTAAGGTGGGGAGAATTGTAACGCCCGTGTTTCTGGGCTTGCCATTTTTAGCAATGTAATAGTCTAGGTTAACCTTTGTAACCCAAATTTGAAATAATAAGAAGGTATTATTTGAGTATAATGTGTTTCGTGCTTAATTGCTTAATTATGTGATACGATTAATTAAGAATAAAATGAGCGTCAAAATTTAAGTGTAAAATAAACTCGATATCTTAGGATAATGTTGTAGTAGTTGAAACGAGGTTTCCGAATATATATAGAACGCCCAAATCTGACTTCGTATGAGGAAGTTATGATTTTCTGAAGATTCGACTTGGCAATATGCAGCCCGAATACTCGATTTGAGATCGAGCAGTTTTTAGCCGAAACAATCTAAACGAGAATCGAAGATCTCGTTGTTAGTAGCGAAACGATGAAAAGTTAGGCGAGAACGGACGTTGGACGAAGAAGTTATGAATTTATAACGAAGTTTTTCTGTCCCGACCTTCTAAAAATAAATAATAAAAATAAAAGTCAAAATTAGCCGACAGAGTCTAAATGAAAGTTGTAGAGTATGGTCTGACCTACGCGTGGATATAAAGAACGTCGAAAACGGAGCTCGTATGCAAAAGTTACGCAATTTAGAAGTTTGACAAGTCAAATTACACCGAGCGTAATTTGAGTACACCCAACGTACTCAGAAGGATGCAACTTGTCTGACCAATACTCGAATGCCACCGATCGACGCACGCAGTGACGTCAAAGTACGCCCAGCGTAACCAAGTTACGCCCAACGTAAATTGAGATTACGCCCAACGTAACCCCGAAGCGCAACACATATAAAAGGGGTTACGAAGGCAGCTTCTTTCGTTTACAAACTCTTCCTTTCTCTCTTAGATTTTGCCTCGATTTGCGTGCCGTTTATACCCCGAAGCCCCGGTATTATTCTTGAGCCCCGAAGCAAGATCCGAAGCCCCGAGGATCTCGAAGAGCGTTATTCCTGAGCCGAAGCTTTGCCCGCGAGGAGCCCGGTTTTTGTGAAGATCTTCCAGATCTACGGAGAAACACTTCTTCTGCAAGCCGTAGTGCTGCCCGATCATCTTCTGATCTAGTGAGTGTGTAGTAACTTTCTTCCAACGCAATATTATGAAGTATTTTATATAAAATACGTGCTATGTGTATATATTTTGTTGTTATATGTGTGAGTGTATATTCACTCTCTTCTATCTCATAGATCTGATTTATTCTCTATGAAATACGTGTTATGTGTGTGCCTCATCTGTTATGTGGAATATGTATTGATTAAAGCATGCTATACAGGTTTTTAAACTATGTATAAAAATGTATGTTTTTATCTACTAATATGTTGGGTAGAACATGGGTAGATAGTTGGTGTGTAATAAACAGATGAGAGGCCTCGATGTTGTTGGTGTTATTCTACTCATTCAACAGAGTATGGATGACGACCACAGACTATTCTAGACTGTCCTGTGGAACACTAGCAGGCTCATAACCTGTAGGTATTGTGAACGACATGTTCACCGGTGTACTCTATCCCCCCACATGGTTTCCTTTAGGACACTTATTGTTGAGGAAGCCCCTCTGCAGTAATGTCCGTCCCGATGAAAATCCTGAATTAGGTTCCTTATAATAGATGTTATTTTAGGGACGTAAAGTGAGGATAACGGGAATGGGTAATTGGGTTTATTGTTGATTGTTGAAATTAAATATAATTATTTATTGTGGGTTGAAAACCCTATATGCTCACCAGGCACCCAAGCCTGACCCACTCAGTTTATTTGTATTACAGGAAGTGGCGCAAGAGCTTAAGATGGACGAATCATCAAGTTGTTTTGTTTACAAGTCTGTATATGTATATATCACTTGTAATGTTATCGTTTATGCTTTATGGTATGTATCGGAACATGACATCCCGTCTTTTGATTATGAAATGAAATTATATTTCTTTATGAAATGTTTTGATAAAAATCTATTTTTTCATGTTTTGTTTTTGGGAACAAATTCCGCATCTCTTTAAAAATCAAAAGGATTTACTCTGAAAATGTTTAAAAAGCATAAATGAAACCGGTCTTTCCTGGCTGTGATTTTGGGGATGTCTCATAACCCGAGCCATTTAATTAACGTGTCGTGTCGTGTCAACCCGTTTATTTTCGTGTCGAGTTCGTGTCGGGTTTTGGGTTAGGGCTATACCTTGAAATATGCCGTGTCATGTGAGGTTAAAAGGTTGAGCATGTTGAAAGAGTAGGAGTTTGCTAGGCAGAAATGAAAAACTAATTGTTTTGAGGCAGAATAGATGTAGCCATAGCAAGTTTAGATGACAAAATTAAAAGAGTGAGAGTTGGGGAGGCGAATGACAAGGTCATCAGGATGTGAGAGTGGTGAAAGAGACTGGGTAGTTTGGGAGAGAATGGAAAAACTGAAATGAAATCTTGATCTAGACGGCTAAGTTATTTCAACATTACAAAACATATTCGAGTTAAAGTTCTCAACCCTAATCTTACCCATTTAATTTTCGTGTCGTGTCGTGTCAACCCGTTTATTTAACCGGGTTGAAATATCTTACCAAAACCCGTTTATTTCGTGTCGGGTTTCGTTTCGTGTCAATTTTTGCCACCTCTAGCGAAAACCTAGTATAATCAAAACAAAAGAATTGGGGTTATATACCTTTGATTCGTTGTAGTAAACAAATCACTTCAATCCTTCCTTAGAAGAGATTGGAAATCTAGCATCAAAAGTATGATGCCTTTAATGGCTCACACCCAAACCCTAGAACTAGAGGACAATTAAGAAGAGAGGAGGAGAGGACAATTTCGTTCCTAAGGCTAATAGGAAGTGCATGAATGAAATAACTGTCATAAGGGGTCCTATTTACAGTTTAGGTAACATAGGGACCAAACAAGATTTGAATGGATTTAATCCCAATCAAAATCCTTTCCTTATATGCATCCAAGAGGCTTCTGGAAATCCCAAAGAGGCTCCCAAAACGGTACACCTTTGGATGGTTCTAGAACCGATTCTTTTGTTCGATTATTGAATAATTAATTCACTCCTTACACTTTTAATTAATTCAAATTATTTTCAAATTAATTCTAGATTAATTCTGATTAATAATTAATTAATTATAATCCATTTATTATTAATTTATTAACCTTATAAATTAACAAATCAATTGTTTACCTATTGATCTCATATTAATTTATTATTTACATAATAATTTAATAAATCAACTAACTATTTCCAATTAATATATTAATCATATAATGTATTAAAAAATCTTTTCATCATAATTTACAATTAGATTATTAATCATATAGTAATCTAATAAATCATCATCTCTCTACAAATGTCATTTTAATTAAGTTCTAATTATGAGGGCAACCCAAAAAAGACTTTGCTTCTAATTATAATAATATACCAATTTAGTTATTGATTTGGACACCTTAATCTAATACTTTGATCACACATAAAAATATTTTTTTTGACACACAACCGCTTTTTTTCACCTTTGCTCTTTTAATAACAAACACGTATCCAAGAAAGCGTGCCACATTTTGTACGCTCTCCATTAAATCTTTACAGCTGGTGTGTAATGTCCAAAAAATACTAAGATTTTTTTTAAATCAACAAGAACCATCAACCATTCATTCTAAAACCATTAAATTGGGATACATATAAAATATTTATCAGAGTACAAATCATATCATAAACTGCAGAACACCGATGGATGTGATGCAATCACGTCGAGTTCTTCCCCTTGGAACCGGAAGTACCCGAAAACATTTTAAATATAAACCATAAGCATAAAGTTTAGCGAGTTTCCCCAAAATACCATATACCATATGTACATATCAACTTCAAGCTATAACAAGTGTATTTCGCATCCTTGTTTATTTCACTACCGAGTCTATTTCAATTGAATCAATGTTTTTCAACTGAAAGGGTTTATTTCAACCCCATGTCTATTTGATCTTTGAGCCCCTACTGTCCATGTCTGCATTTTTCAACCGTACGAGTCTATTTCACCCCACATACATATAACATACATGTATACAAGCATACAACAAGAGTCACAAAGACAACATGCACATACGACACCTAGTGTCATACTGTATAGTGAGAAGACTCACCTCAATCGATAATAGGTAAATCTCACACCCAAGCTACTGGTACGAGAATATCCTCATATTATACATATCAAAACCAAACCCTAATTAATAATTAAGGTCGTTATCCCAACTTAGCAAGTCCAGAATACCATGACAAATCCTGATTTGGGTAAAAGACCATTTTACCCTTCCACGTCAAGTCAATAGTCAACCTTGTTGACCCACACACTGCATACTCAAGCGCTATGTTGGGTGTAGAGTCTCCCTCCAAAAAATAGGTGGCAAACAGGCTACACGCTGCATAACCCAGGTTACGCCCCTGCTAACCAGGCTGTTTTCCAACTTCCACTTTAAGGTCTTAATACCTTAAGAATAGATGTCCAATTCTCAGATCTGGACCTAATAGACGTCTTAACTGATAAAGTCACAAACTTTATGCCTTTTCATGACTCAAGAGGTTATAAAACCTAACACTAAGTCCAAAGACACTTCAAAAGATTAAGATATCTTGTATGAATGGATGGGAGTGCCTAAGTTCCCATTTTTATGACTCCCCAAACTCAAATACAACATAATATGGTGGTCACAAGGTATGGAGTAGCTCATACTCCATAAAACCAAAGTCTTGGGACTAAAATCATGTTTGATTAGATGTCTAAGCCAATTACTAAATTGGTATATACTTGAACTAAAAACAATGTCCTTTCGGGTTGCCCTCATAACCAGAAATAACTAGAAATGATACTAGGAGAGAGTGATATGTTTTGTTAATATATATTAATTAGGAATAGATAATTGATATGTTAATTTGTTATGTGATTAATATATTAACATGAGATCAATAGTTAAATAATTGATTTATTAATTTATATGGTTAATAAATTAATAAGAAATCAATTAGACTTAATTAATAATTAATCAAAATTAATCTCGTTTTAATGTGGGGCGTACCCTCGGAAGTCCAAAAATACATTAAGAGCTTAACGACTTAAGCTCTTACGTCCATAATTCATTTCCATGGCTAAAATCCTCTTAGGAATCATAAAGTCTCCAACTTTATGACTTATCATGTCCAATAAGGGCTTAACTCAAGGTCTTGTTCCATTAAGACCTTCTAAATGATGCATTAAGCAAAACTAACCATTTGGAACCCATTTTTATGACTTAAGACCCTTCCTAGGGTCTAAAAGGACAACTTAAAGGTCAAGAACATGCCAAGTTCAAGATCTAACATTTTTGGGACCAAAAACTCCATAAAGACATCCAAACCTAGATCTATATGCTATAGGGATAAAGTTTCAAGCTTTATACCTTAGAAAGGTTGCAAATGATGTAGAAACTCTAGATCCAACATGTTTCACTCTTAAAAGATGAGCTTTTCTTCCTTCCTTTTTCTTCTAAGCACAAAACACACACTCTTAGGCTTGAAATGGTTTCTCAAGGTGAACTATGGTTGCAAAACATCTCAAGAGGGATGGAGGCTGATGAGGTGAGGGGAAATGAAGCCATAAGGGTGTTTAAATATGAGCTAAACCCTAAAAATTAGGGTTTCCAAGTCTGGCTAGTACGCCCAGTGTACAACATGTAAGCCCAGGCGTACTCCCCCAAGGCCAAATTCCGAAAATGCCATTAGGGCTCCTTTTGCATACTTTCTTGAACTTAGGGACCAATATGAAACATAATTAAATTATATGATTGAAATTAGAAGTACCTTATCATCGGGATGTTACAGTTCTCCCCTACTTTTTCTAGACTTCTTCCTTAAAGTCTACCACGACGAATAACTCAGGATAATGCTCCTGCATCTCCAACTCCGGCTCCCAGGTCCACTCAGGGCCTCTCCGATGTTGCCAGTGTACCTTTATCAAAGATATCTACTTGTTGCATAGGACCTTCATCTTCCTTTCTAGGATAGCCACTGATCTCTCAACATAGTTCAGGCACCGATCGACCTGAATATCATCTAAGGAAACCACTACTTCTTCATCCAATATACAATTTAGAAACTGCGAAACATGGTAGTGCTATGAATCTGATGGAGATCCTCGGGTAGATCCAACCTATAAGCCACCTTGCCAACCCTGGATATCACCTGAAAAGGTCCAATATATCGGTGACCCAATTTCATTCTCTTCCTGAAGCGTATCACACCCTTACAGGGTGAGACCTCCAGAAGCACCATATCGTCGACCTGAAACTCCAACTTTGACCGACATCAGTCAACATAGTTCTTCTATCGACTCTGAGCACTCTGCAGTCTCTGCCTGATATGCTGGATAAGATCCATGGTATGAAGAACTACTTCGCTCCTTCCCATAATCTTGTGTCCAACCTCTCCCCAACAATCTGGAGTACACCATCTACTAGAGTGATAACTATTATTTTAGGAGAACTCCACAATAGGTAGGTAGGAATCCCAATTCCTACCAAAATCAATAACACATGCCCGAAACATATCCTCAAGGGTCTGTAACGTCCGCTCACTCTGGCCGTCGGTCTACGGATGATATGCAGTGCTGAAATGCAACCTCGTGCCTAGTTCCTTGTGGAACTTCTGCCAAAAAACAGAAGGTAAACCGAACATCACGGTCTGAAATAATGGAGACCGGGACCCCATGGCGATCAATGATCTCCCGAACATACACGTTGGCAAACTTTTTGACCGAAGAGATCTCCCGAATAGCCAAAAAAGTGGACACTCTTGGTCAATCGATCCACGATACACCATACACCATATAACATCAAAATCCTTTTCCTTCTTTGGGTACTTGGTGATAAAGTCCATGGTGATCTGCTCCCATTTCCACATGGGAACCCCCATAGGCTATAGCTTTCCATGCGGCCTTTGATGCTCATCCTTGAACATCTTGCAGGTCAAGCACCTCTCGACATACCAGGTTATCTCCTTCTTCATACACGGTCGCCAATAACTTAATCTCAAATCCCGATACATCTTGATGGCTCCCGGGTGTACAGAAAAGCGAGACCTATGAGCCTCCTCTAACAAAAATTTACCTGACCCCACCAGAAACTGGAACCTAGACACGACCACACCAGGTGAATAACCCTCGACTATCCATGACAAAACTGTCTATCTCACCCCTGATTCGTTCCTGTTTGAAGTTCTCCTTCCGGTCTCCCTCTACCTGAGCCTCTCTGATCAATCCCAGCAGCGAAGAATCAACAAATATCCTCATACACATCTCCCTAATAGAATACCCAACCAAATTTCGGATCAAAGCATCCGTTACCATATTCGCTTTACCCGGATGGTAAAGAATCTCACTGTCATAATCCTTGACTATGTCTAGCCACCTGCGCTGTCTCATGTTCAGGTTCGGCTGATCATAATATACCTAAGACTCTTGTGATCCGTCTAGAGAGTACAACATACCCCATAAAGATAATGTCTCTAAATCTTGAGGGCAAAAACCACTGCCCCTAACTCTAGGTCATGCATAGGATATCGCATCTCATGCGGCTTCAGCTGCCGCGAATCATAAGCAATTACTTGTCCTCTCTGCATGAGAACCGCCCCCAAACCGGTGATAGATGCATCACAGAATACCACAAAACCCTTGAATCCCTTTGGGAGAGTCAGTATCGGGGCCTCAGATAACCTCTGTCGAAGAGTCTCAAATGCCGACAGCTGCTCAGGGCCCCATCAAAAATCCACCCCCTTCTTTGTCAGACGAGTGAGGGGTACTGTAATCTTGGAGAAGTCCTGCATAAATCTCCAATAATACCCAACCAAACCCAAGAAACTCCTAATCTTTGAGGGATATTTCAGAACCTCCCACTACATCACCGCCTAGATCTTGGCCGGATAGACCAAAATACAATCTTGGTTAATTATGTGCCCAAGAAAGTGGACCTTTTGCAACCAAAAATCTCACTTCGAGAAATTGGAATAAAGCTGTTCTCGCCTCAAAACCCCGAGAATCTCTCAAAGGTGCTCCTCATGCTGCTCTCTGGTCTTGGAATACATCAAGATATCATCCATGAACACGATAATAGATCGACCGTGCATCGACTTGCATACCTGATTCATCAGATCCATAAAATCAAAAGGCACATTGGTGAGCTCAAATGGCATCTCCAAGAACTTGTAATGCCCATAACGAGTCCGAAATGCAGTCTTCTCCATGTCCTTCACTCTCACTCTCACCCGATGATACCCAGACCTTAGATCTATCTTGGAGAACCAAGATGCACCCTACAACTGATCAAAGAGGTCATCAATCCACGAAAGGAGATAACAGTTCTTCACAGTTAACTTCTTCAACTCCTGGTAATCAATGCACATCTGGTGCGAACCATCCTTCTTCTTGAAGAACAATATTGGCGCTCCCCATGGAGAACTGCTCTGTGTAATGAACAACTTGCCTAATAGCTCCTGAAGCTAAGATGACAACTCCTTCATCTTAGGCAGTGCCAAGCGGTACGACGCCTTGGAAATCAGAGCTGCACCTAGCAATAGATCAATCCTACACTTAACCTGCATATCAGGAGGCACACTGGGTAACTGCTCCGAAAACACATCAGAAAAGTCCCTGATAAACTGAAATTTGATCCCCAACTCCAGCATCAACCACATAAGCCAAGTAACCTACACACCCATGCTGAATATACTAAAGAGCCATGGTTTCCAACAAACAAAACCCAGAACCAACCCTGGTGACCTCTCCATAGATAACCAGTTCTCCCTCACTTGGGGTTCGAACTACCAATCTCTGGCCCTCATAGTCAATCATGGCACCAAACCTGCTTAGCCAGTCCATACCCACTATCACGCATACGTCTCCCATGGGGATAGGGATCAGATCGATCGGATAAGGCACCCCGAAGATCTATATACAACCCTGATACACTGCAGATGTAGAAACCCCGTGTTCGTTGGCGATAGAAACCCGCAACGTACACTCTAACTCCCCAATATACATATTAAACTCACTACTAAATGATCGAGATACAAAGGATCGACTCGCGCCCGAGTCAAATAACACAAGAACAGGAAAATAGTTCACTAAGAATGTACCTAATAGGAGCATATACATGAGCATAACATAAAACATAATCAATAGAATAATAAATAGAAACATACCAGTAATGACATCAAAGCTGCTCTGGCGTCCTCGACAGTGAGCTGAAAAGCACCACCCTGAGCCCTCAAGGGCTCTTCCCTCTCCTGGCGTCCATCGGTTATCCTCAAAGTAGCTGGAGCTAAGGCTTGCGCCGACTTGGCGGTGAACAATTGACAGTTGACCTTCACATGGCCAACCTGATCACATTGATAGAAATCCAGGAACTCGGAATTAGGGCTGGATGGTGACAACCCCTCGCATAGTGCCCCTCCTTGCAACATTTATTGCATACACTGCCTGATCGACATGACACCTCATGAACCTTGCCACACTTCCCACAAGTGTGGCCCCTGTGACTCCTAGATCTAGCATCAACGACCTTGAACTTCTTTGACGTAGGTTGTGATTGTGCCAGTGACGGTCTCTGCTTCCTCTTCTGGAGCTCCATCTCAATCTCACACCGCCTGAAGGCCTCCTGCAACTCCAACAATGAACCATAACGCTGAGTGTATACGAACTGCTTGATATTCGCCTTGATCATGATCAAGTAACGGGTGATCTAAGGTTGCTCTAAAGCAGCAACTCAGGGCAAAACATGGCCCTCTTTGTAAACATCTTGACGATCTCCGTCACCGACTCATCCCCTTGTCTCAAATCTAAGTACTCTTGGACCAACCTCTCACGCTCCACCAACGAAACGTATCAAGAACGGAACATCTCCGAGAACTGCTCCCAGGTCATAACAACTCTCATCTCAAAAGAATACGAGCTAGTAACAAGTCTCCAACAATCCTTTGCTCCGGACTGCCGATGGTTTAGAGCGCACTTGACCCTCTGGTCAACTGGGCAAGAGCAAGTGAAGATACATCCCTCAATGTCGGACAACCACCTCATGGCTATGATCAGAACCTGAACTCCATCAAATTTCGGGGTCTTCGTATTGTCGAATCCCTAATACTGAAAGGTGCTCCATGTACCAATCTCGACAGTAACAATAGTTGTAGTGGCGATAACAGCAACAACCTCAGACAATGCAACGTATCGCTCATTGAAGTACTCCACCATAGCGGTCTTGATAGACCCAAACATCTCCGACATCTATGCCCTAAAGAGCAAAACAACTTCCTCCTGAAGGATCTCCCTAACTTGATCCTATGAAAAAACAGGCCTATCCTGTCTACCAGCTCCTGATCCCGATTTAGATCCTCTCTCAAATGGTCTCGTTGTCACCATACTGAAAATAAACCATGGGGATATCAGATAAAATACATATCATACCAGGGGAACCAACACCCAATAAAGCCATAGGGGTTATGATTTCCCTATTACGTGTATGGGTCCTGTGGTTTCAATAGTACATGCCCATACCACCTTCCACTCCTACCCGTATTTGTCTCAAGGATCGCCATAACAACCCTAACGGTACACACTAGGATACACATGCTATCAATCATCACTCCCTAGAGGAAAGCTAAACATCACGAAACTGGTCAATTGACCCCACACAACTCATCCATGAAACTTCCACCAACCATGTAACACTTGTGTATGCTAATCATACACAACACTGGATCCTATAGACAGTCTAATACTTGTTTCTACCCTAAGCCCTTCATCAGAGAAAAATAGGAACTAAGTCCAAACCAAGCAATCTTAGGCTATAAAATCTTAGTTATGTACAACTATAATGCCTACACTAAGAAACTACAGTAATGATGTCAATTCCATATAAAGAAGGACCCTAGGCTATCCGACACATATAATTAGGCAATTCTATCATGCAATTCCTGAAGATTCCTAGCCTATCACTAGCATGCTGTTCTAACATATCACAAGATCAAATAACAGTGGTAATTTGGGGTCTACTTACTGGCTCCAACTGATCGTACACATCACACCCTCCTTGATTTTGAAAAACAATTTAAAAGAAATCCTTTCCCTTATTTTGAGACTGGATTCACACGAGCGTTCCTCCAATTCACTCAAACCAAGGTTTTGATACCAACTTGTAACACCCATAAAAATCACAAGAAATTTAAACTTTTTAAAAACCAACCAATTTCACAAATTGTTTACATTCATAGTTTTCAGAACATGTTCAACATCAGAGTCTCCCAAATTCATAAGTAAAAAACATGAGGATGTGTACGGTCACGCCTTCGCCTTCCCGCGGTCATCCAAAGTACCCGAAACATAACCCAAAATTGTAAGCCAACTCTTAGTGAGTTCCCCCAAAGTGACAACACATAACATTAGCATAATAAAAAATGGCATGCATACAAAGCTTTCAGCCTTACTGGAACACCGCATCGGCCTAAAGGCTATCTTGTACGCTCATAGAACCTTCATCATGATTGGTACGCCTCATCGGGGCTTCAACCTATCTGGAACGTTCTGTGGGCCTTCGGCCTGAATGGTACTCCCCTCAAGCCTGTAGTTTATCCGAAACGCCCTGGGTCTCTTGGCCTTTAGAGTACACTGGTCCACCTCAACCCAACCACACAAACCATGTTGACATATACATAACATATAAGCATACATATAACCAGTTAACAGACAATCAGACATATCTTATAGATCACTAAGCATAGCATCATCCTATATACTAGGATACCGTTCTAACATATCACCACAACAGAAAGATACTATCACATAATAGGATATCTAATCCAATGGTCTGGCCTTGGTGCCTTCGACCCACAACTACAATGAGGAAAACTCACCTCGTAAACCAGACAAAAGCTGATGAGGTATCGACTTTGAATCTAAGCTCTTAAACCCATACCTACTCCAAAAAATGACCGATATCCATCAAAATCCTAAAATACCCAAAATACCCTTAAATCAAAATTGGTCAAAGTTAAAGTCAGCTGGTCAAACCCACTGAGTTAACCCAGGCAAGTCAAATCGAGCGAATCAACTTACAGTGCATATGCGGGGTGTAATCTGGAGGTAAGCTGGGCGTACACGCAACCTAGTAGGTTGACCACTATCGGGGTGGCTGACCTCAAATGCAGGGCGTACTCCGAGTACACGCGGCGTACCCTCGTAAGTCTAAATATCCATTAGGAGCTTAATGGCTTAAGCTCTTATGTCCATAATTCATATCTATGGCTAAAATCCTCGTAAGAGTCATAAAGTCTCCATCTTTATGACTTAGCATGTCTAATAAGTGCTTAACTTAAGGTCTTATTCCATTAAGACCTTCAATATGATGCATGAAGCAAAACTAACCATTGGAACCCATTTTTATGACTTAAGACCCCTCCTAGGGTCTGAAAGGACATTTTAAAGGTCAAGAACATGCCATGTTCAAGATCTAACATTTTTGGGACCAAAAACTCCATAAAGACATCAAAATCCAGATCTATGTGCTAGAGGGATAAAGTTTCAAGCGTTATACCTTAGAAAGGTTGCAAATGATGTAGCAGCTCTAGATCCAACATGTTTCACTTTCCAAGATGAGCTTGGCTTCCTTCCTTGTTCTTCTAAGCACAAAATACACACTCTTAGGCTTGAAATAGCTCCTCAAGGTGAACTAGGGTTACCAAACGTCTCAGGAGCGATGGAGGCTAATAAGGTGAAGGGGAAATGAGGCCGTAAGGGTGTTTAAATATGAGCTAAACCCTAAGAATTAGGGTTTCCAAGTATGGAAAGTACGCACAACATACAACATGTATGCCTAGCATACTAGGGCGCGCCCTAATACGCTCAGCGTACACATGTATGCATGTTGTACCCCCCAAGGCCAAATTACGAAAATGCCACTAAGGCTCCTTTTGCACACTTTCTTGAACTTAAGGACCAATATGCAACATAATTAAATTACAGGGTTCAAATTACAAGTACCTTATCATAGGGATGTTACACACTCTCCCCAAAGCAGTCATTTTGAAGCCCTAACTATTTTGTGAAGATATTGTGCATTTTTGAGTGAGTTTTTGTGTGTTGTGAAGAAGGAACCCCTTAAAGAAGCATTGGTGAGCTTCGAACATGTAGATCTAAAACATCCATCCCATTTGCAAGCCTCAGAAGGTAATCTTGAAACTTTATGATTCCTTGGTTAGATCTAAGTTAGCTTAGAGTTTTTCATGCTTTTGGTCCCATGGTTTTGGTTCTTATGAGTGAAAGCTACTCCATAGCTTGTAATTATCATATATTGTCATTTATGTGGATTCTAAGTCATAAAAATTGGATCTTGATGGTTACTTTTAACCCATGCAAGGGTTTGGAGTGATTAGAGGATATTAAGGATCTAGGGTTTGGTTTTGGACGAGTCATAAATTCAGATTTTTTATGGCTTTAGACGTCCATGATACCCTAACCCTAGTTGAGCCTTGTGTGATAAAATAAGGTGTTTTTGAGTGCTTTGGAGTATTCATGGTGCACCTTGGAGAAGAAGGAACTTCTTGTAGAAGTGTTGGTTGCATTGGAGCTTGTAGATATAAACTTGGTTCAACTTGATCTATCTTCTAGAGGTATAAAGTTTGAATCTTGATGATGCATTTGTTAGATCTAACTAGCTTGGGATGTTATGAGCTTTTCTTCATTTTAGTGCATAAAGTTTAGATCTTAAAAGTTTGTGACCTTTTTATGGATAAAGTGGTAAATTTTATCCATCTAAACATCATTTTGATTCAGATATGAAAGTTGGAGACTTGTACTTAATGGATTAGGTTGAAAAAGATGAACTTTTGGGTCCTTTTGAGACTTAAAGGCTAGATCTTGTTTGTTAGGATCATTCTAATGGATAAAGTTGGAAACTTTAGCCATTATAAAGATGTTATGAACTATAAAAATGTGATCTTGGCCCTTCTATCCCTTCCATGCAGGAGTTGTGATGTCTTATTGGGTTAAGAACTTAGGGTTTTGGACATTAAGCACTTTATAGCCATGCAAAATCATAAATTTGGAAACTTTATGACTTAGGACATCATTTTGGGTTTGGATCTGAGTTTTGGATCTAAGAAATAAATGGAATAAGCTCTTAATGGATTTTGAAGTTGGCCTGAGTACACTGGGCGTACCTGGTGGTACACTACACATACGTGGTCAGCGTGATGGTATTGGTCAACATCAGAATACGTTAGGTATACTCTCTTGGTATGCATGACATACTCCGTTGGGAAGAAATATTGACTTTTGGACCTTAACCGTTGACTTTGACTTTGACCAGGGTTGACCAAGTTTGACCTAAGGGTATTTTGGGTTATCTGGTTAATTATTGATTAAGATTGTATTTATTCTTAGTTGGAATGAGGATACCCGGTTCGGCGGTCCGAGCAGTTATTTGATTATCAGCGGATCGAGGCAAGTTTTCCTCACTATACTTACGGGTCAAAGGCACCAAGTCTGGCCCATTGGTTTAATATTATGATATTCACTGATATGTTGAATTTGGAATAGATACGCATGATTATGCTAGTTATTGATATGCTAGTCTGTTAGATCTGTAGGACTACCTATGATTATATCTGGATGATTATTTATATATGTTGTTATTTGTAGACATATTGCGTTGGGTTGAGGTTGTACTACTTCATGCTATAGCTAACAAACCCTGGAGCATTATGGATATGAGATGACGACTGGGTGGTATGCCAGACTCATACCGAGGGCTCAGATGCATTCCAGATACGAGCTGAAGACCGGGTGGTATGCCAGACTCGTACTGAGGGCTTGAGGGTATTGGACCATTCCAGATATGAGCTGAGGACCGGGTAGGGCAAGCCAGACTTATACCGAGGGGTCAATAACATTCCAGATACGAGCTAAGGATTGGTTGGTATGCCAAACTCGTATTGAGGGATGGACATTGGTATTCCGGTCCGATGACTAATTGGGTTAGGGAGCAAGCCAGGCATAAGTTGTGGGCCTCGAGTGCAAGCCAGACTTATGTTGTGGGCTCCGGAGCAAGCCATATATAAGTTGTGGGTCCGATAGGCAAGCCAGACTCATACTGTGGGCTTAGGGGTAATCCAGTCTTTAGATGTGGACCCAATACATGCTGTTATTTGAATATGTTATATGTTGTCTGTTGGTACTTTGGGGGAAATCACTAAGCTTTGTACTTATATTTTTGTTTATGGTTTCAGGTTCTTGAGAGGATTGTGGCAAGGTGAAGGTGTGACTATACACATCCTTGGTTTTACAACTGACTGGATCTTGGGAGACTCTAATTTTAAATGATGTTTTGGAAACAATGGTTTTGTAAACACTTTTATTAGTAAATGAGTTGTTTTGAAAAGTTTAAATTTGTTAAAATTTTTGGGATGTTACAATTTCATCCCCGAGTTTAATTTAACTCAATTGGTGTTTTTCAACCGAACGAGTCTATTTCACCCACAAATCCCTACTGACTCTATTAGTATTTTTCAACCATATGGGTCTATTTCACCCTCGTGTCTATTTCAACCTACATACATATAACATACATGCATACATGTATACATCAAGAGTCACAAAGACAACATAAACATATGATACCTAGTGTCCTATAGTATTGTGAGAAGACCCACCTTAATCGATAACAGGTAAATCTCACACCTGAGCTGCTACGCGAATCTCCTCACACTATACATATCAAACCCAAACCCTAACTAATAATTAAGGTAATTATCCCAACTTATCAAGTCCAAAATACCATGACAAACCCTTATTTGAGCAAAAGACCATTTTCCCCTTCCAAGTCCTAAACCCTCACAGTTGATCCAAAGTCAACTGGTCAAAAAGTCAACAGTCAACCTTGTTGACCTAAATGATTCGTACTCAAGCTCTACGTTGGATGTAGAGTCCTACTCCAGAAATGGGAGGCAGAAAGGCTACGTGTTGCGTAACCCAGGTTACGCCCCTGCGTAACCAGGCAGTTTGCCAATTTCTACTTTCAGATCTTAATACCTTAAGACCATATGTACAATTGTCAGATCTGAACCTACTAGACGTTTTAACTAATAAATTCATAAACTTTATTACTATGCATGGCCCAAGAGGTTATAAAACCTAACCCTACGTTCAAATACCACTCAAAAGATGCCTTGCATGAAAGGATGAGAGTGATCAAGTTCCCATTTTTATGACTCCCCAAACTCAAATACAATAGAATATGGTGCTCACAAGGTATGGAGTAGCTCATACTCCATAAAAGCAAAGTATTGGGACCAAAAGCATAACAAACTATGAACCAACTCAAGATCTAACGAAATGAAACATAAAGGTTCAAGCTTTATATCTCCTCGAGGTGAATGATGAAGCAAAAAGTCTGGATCATTTTTTTTTACCTATTTTCATGTATTGGCAACACCTATTTCATCTCGGCAACAATTACTATGCATTCTTGCATCCGTCCCTAATGCTCACTAAGTGTTTCACTTACTTGTTGTTATTTAACATTTTTCAGGATCATCAAGTACTCATAAGGGAAATAGGCCGGTGTGACTGCAAACGCTACCCTCTTAAAGATTTATGAAATATTTATATTATGTTTTAAACTTGGGATGTTTTCTAATTTCGTAATATTTTTAGAATTATTATTTTGTAAATGTGGTTGAATGTTCTTGAAAGCTTTAACTGTAACTTTAAAAGGGCAAATACGCCATTTTTTTTTATTTATTTAAAAAAGTTGGGTAGTTACATTTTTTTCTCATCTTTTCTGCTCATGTGTTCCATTATTATTAAAATCACCGTAATTTTTTTTCTCTCGTCTTGTCTCGTCATCTATTCCATTATTATTATTACCCATCACAACCTCAACATCTATACCCTCACAAGTCTTTGGAGTGCCTCATACATCTACTCCAGTGGCCACGAATCCTTAGACCAAGGTCCTAGAATCCGTCCCAAGATCCTCATTCCTTCAGTTGGGAATAATGCCTGGCATCCTGATAGAGGAACTCCTCAAGGAACCCCTATTCTGATTTCAGTGAGGAGCTCTTCACCACTCTATTCCAATTAATGGAACACATGAGGAGAAAAGACGAGAGCAACCAAAGATTATAAAGAGAGATGACCGATTAAAGGTTGAAATGAGGAATCCTTCAAGGAGTACTCCCTCTCCCACTGCTCCAAGGATTACTCTTTTAGCCCTAAGGGTCCTGAACTTCAAAATGGGAGGATCTTTGATGAAACATAACGAAGATTTGATCCCCATCCTACTACCTAAATTCAAGCTCCAATACACTTGGATGGAATTTTTATGACTCCTGACTCGAATGTTGATATATGTAATAATAATATTTCTTCTAATACTAACCAAAATCTAGGTATGAGCCATCTTGTTGAAGGAGAGATCAGGCAATTAGGACAAATGATTTCCATTGTTTCTAGAGTGTTTCCTCCAATACATTAAGTATCCCTTGAAAGCTACTGAAAGTCAAGATTCAAACCTAACATTAGTGATATGGAAATCCCTAAGATTCCAGACGTGAAATATGAAGTTGTATGATGGATCTACAGGCCGTGAGGAGCATGTTGCTCATTACTAGGAAAGAATGGAAATCATCCCCATCCTGATGGACCTCGAAGAAGTTTTCTTATGTAAAGGATTTATATCAACACTTAACGGTCCAACCTTGTAATGGCTCTTAAATACTCCTCTATGTACTACTACATTCTTTTTCGCATCTAGTCAACCTATTTAACAATTAGTTTTCTTGCAACTGATCTTTTTAAAAACTTACTAGTGATCTTTAAAGGATTTCACAAAACTCTGACGAATCTTTAAGAGATTATTTTAGTAGGTTTGGCAGGGAGGAACTAAATATTTCTCATGTAGAACTAGAAACTACGATGTTGGCCTTCAATATGGGTTTGAAGAAGAATTCCTTGTCTTAAGAGGATCTCGTGATGACCCTGTATAGGAAGCTTGATGAAGTCATAAACAAGGCCTTAAGATTCATAAGCCTAAAGGAAGACAAAATGATGAAAAATAAAATAAGTGCTCCAAATACCTACGATAATCCTAACAAGAAATCTGATACATCTTCCCAAAGATTCCACATAGCAAGGCCTTACAGCAAACTAGAGAACCATAGAGCCAATGCACTAAAAGATGAAGAAGACGATGAAACATAATCACATTCCCATAGGAATCATTATCTCTTTCCCGAAGGAATCATAATCTCATTCCCAAAGGAATGATAATCAGATTTCCGAAGGAATTATAATCTCACTTACGAATGAATCATCTTTCTAATCTTCTTATAATCTTACATGTGAATGCTTTGGCCTACCCCATAGTCTTACACATCATGTGTTACATATATTCCATCTCATCATATGATTAAGATATCTTCTACTACCAATCTAATACTTAACTCATTAAATACTTAATCTAAGCTTCATCTACTACTATATATGTATTAACACAACATCATTAGCATGTAACCAAACATCCATACTCTATCTTCAACTATTAAGTTGTAGGTATTTAACATATAATACCCTTAATATATATATATATATATATATATATATATATATATATATATTCATACCTACTTATTCTTTTACAAGATTATATTTAATATAATCATATTCTATCTTAATCTAATATCTTTGTAACATCCCAAAAATAAGAACCAAAAATCTCATTTTTGATATAGCAATTTATAAAACAATTTATAGAAAACATCATCAAGTTAATTCATTTCATAAAAAGCCATAGATCACAAGTCTCAAATCATGTCATTACATAGTAACAATGTCAGAGTACAAATCCCAATAATCTCATATGCGGAAATCGTGTGTGTGATGCACTGCTACTGTACCAGCTCCTTTCCCTTCGAAGAAGAAGGACCTGAAACAAAAACTGAAACTGTAAGCACAAAGCTTAGAGAGTTCCCCCATCATACCACATACCATACAACAATCATACTGCCAGGCATATCTGGGTGCTCGGCCTACCGTACTGAGCATATCTGGGTGCTCAACCTACCCTTTTCAGGAATACCAGGGTTCCCGACCTACCCCTTGTCAAGCATATATGGGTGCTCGATCTACCCTGCCAGACATATCTGGGTGCCCGACCTACCCTGCCGGTATATCTCAACCGGGTCCGGGGACTAATCCCCTATCTACCACTATCACATAATCACATTTCATACTAGCACATAAAGCATAACAGGTAGTGGCATACCAGAAAATTATCACAAAGACAATCATCTTAA
Organism: Lactuca serriola; assembly: GCF_051521515.1. Taxonomy (NCBI): domain Eukaryota; kingdom Viridiplantae; phylum Streptophyta; class Magnoliopsida; order Asterales; family Asteraceae; genus Lactuca; species Lactuca serriola. The sequence goes on from NC_136411.1 coordinate 287,659,885, forward strand.
CTATAATCACCTACCAGTGGGCCAACCTTGGTGCCTTAGACCCACTTCTACTGGAAGGTAACTCACCTCAATGTCGTGAAGTAGCTGATCTGTCCTCGGTGCTGGGATCAAATCTCCTCAAACTCCTACACATAACAACTCTTTTAATTACTCCTTCAAACTTATAACCCCCTTAAGGGTCAACTCTGGTCAATGGTCAAGTCAAAGGTCAACACTCTGGTCAAATTCAACCTTCTGGTCCAAGTCAACATTCTGGTTGACTCAACTCGCCGAGTTGGTTCGTCAACTCGTCGAGTTCCATGATTCAGAGAATCTCGAAATTGCGATCTAACTCACTGAGTTTCTCCTCATGACAGAATTGGGACTTTCTATTTGAACTTGTCGAGTCCTTCCTTGGACTCGTCGAGTTCTCCTTCATACAAAGTCGGGGTATTTCACTCACAACTTGCCGAGTTCATCCTTAAACTCGTTGAGTTCCTCTTCATGTATGTTGGGACATTTTGCTCATCAACTCTTCGAGTTCATCCTTGGACTCGTCGAGTTCTTCTTCATACAAATCGGGCCATTTTACTATCAACTCGCTGAGTTCATCCTTGGACTCATTGAGTTCTTTGATCTTCAAGTCCATTAACATGTCCAATGCTGAGTCATATTCTAAACTCAACAAGTTTGTTCGGTAACAGAAAATGGTTGGGGAACCACGACCCAACTTGATGAGTCCTTAGAACGACTCACCGAATCCCCCAAAATGTAATTCCATACAGCCGATATTAGTCGGGCTTAATGCATCCAAAACATAGATCTGGTCTCCTAGGGTCGATATAACATGTAAAGTTACAAACTTTACGTTTATGCATGGGTTATTTAGCTCAAATAGCCCTAAAAGTGGTTCTTATGATGCATGGGACTCCCATGGCCATAAAGTTGGCACCTTTATGCCATGGAGTCCCTCAAAGACCCCGGATCTGAAGTCTTGACCCCAAGCATGCATGCATCCATGAATAGTTCCAAAAATGGTTCCTTAAAGCCCTAAACTACTCCATGAAGGGATCTAATAGATGAAAAGACAAGGTATAGACTTTATATCTCAAATGAGTTGGAAATGCAGCACAAACTCTGGATCTACTTGCCTCCTCTTGAACCCCCAAGCTTTCCTCTTCCTTCTCAAGCTTCAAATCACCAAGAACACACAACAAAGGATCAAGAACACTCAAAATGGGTTAGGGTTTCGTGAATAAGGCTTGGAGGTGATGGAGGCTGTATTTGAGGCCAGTTAAGGTGTTTAAATAGCGTGCAAACCCTTAAAATTAGGGTTTCACTCTGGCAGCCGTACACGTCGAGTCGAGGCCTCTTGACTCGTCGATAGGCTTCAGTTCCACGTCCAATCCTTTGTTCCTACTCGACGAGTCCGGGGCCTCCGACTCGTCGAGTCCCTTTGCAAAAGTGAATGTTTTAATTTAAAATACATAACAAGAACTGGACGTTACAAATATCCCCCGCTTATTTTAGACTTCGTACTCAAAGTCTATTGCATCTGGAAATAGCTCGGGATAGTGCTCCCTCATCTCGTCCTCCGGCTCCCAGGTCTATTCTGAGCCCTTGCGGTGCTGCCAATGCACCTTCACAAACTCGACCTTCTTGTGACTCATATCCTTTGTCTCCCTGTCGAGGATGGCTACCGGTCGCTCGATGTAGTTCAGGCTGTCGTCCACCTGAATATCCTCTAGAGGTACCATCACACAGTCATCCACCAGGTACTTCCATAGCTGGGAGACATGAAAGGTACCGTGGATCTGACTAAGCTCGACTGGAAGATCCAGCCTATACGCCACCTTGGCCACCTGGGCTGCAACCCTGAAAGGACCAATGTACCTGGGGCCCAACTTGCCCCACTTCCTGAATCGGATGACACCTTTCCAAGGTGACACCTTCAGGAGAACCATATCCCTTACTTGGAATTCCAGGTCCGATCGGCGTCTCTCGGTGTAACTCTTCTGCTGACTCTGAGTAGTCTGAAGCCTACTCGTGACCTGTTGTATCCTCTCCGTCATCTTGAGTTCCACTTTGGTACTCCCCATGACTCTCTATCCAACTTCACCCCAACATAACAGGGTTCTGCACTTCCTCCCGTACAACATCTCGAAGGGAGGACAGTCGATACTCACATGGTAGCTATTATTGTAGGAAAACTATGCTAAGTGAAGGTAGTTATCCCAGCTACCACAGAAGACTAGGACACCCGCAACATATCCTCCAGAGTCTGGATGGACCGCTCGCTTTCACCATCCATCTTTAGGTGGAAGGTTGTGCTAAATTGCAAACGAGTACCCAACTCGTCATGGAACTTCTTCTAGAATCTGGAAGTGAACCGCACATATCTGTCAGAAATCACGGAGACTGGCACTCCATGTCGTGCTACTGCCTATCGAATGTAGATGTTGGCCAGCTTCTCAACCAAAATGCTCTCCTGGATCGGAATGAAATGTGCACTCATGGTTAACCGATCCATAATGACCCAAATCGAATCCAATCCTCGTGCGGTCCTAGGAAGCTTCGTGATGAAATCCATTGTAATATCCTCCTACTTCCACACAGGAATATCCAATTGCTACATCTTGCCATGAGGCCTCTGGTGCTCGGCCTTGACCTTCTTGTAGGTCAAGCATCTCTCGATGTATGAGGCTACATCCCGCTTCATGCAGGGCCACTAATAGTCTGGACGAAGATCCCTATACATCTTCGTCTCCCCAAGATGGATGGTGTGCGCCTCCTCCATTAGGATCTGGCCTATACCACATGCGTATGGAACCCACACTCCGATCGGGGCTGCCTTGCGGATATGCGCATCGACCACAACATTAGCCTTCCCAGGGTGGTAGAGGATCTCACAGTCGTAGTCCTTCACCACATCTACCCATCGACGTTGCCGCATATTTAGATTCGACTGATACATGAGGTACCTCAAACTCTTATGGTCCGTGTAAATGGTACATCGGTCCCCGTAAAGGTAATGGCACCAAATATTACAACCGCCCCAACTCCAGATCATGCGTCGGGTAGTTCGCCTCATGAGGCTTGAGTTGCCTCGAGGTGTAAGCGATGACGTGCCCCCTTTGCATCAATACTGCGCCCAAACCCAAGATAGACGCGTTGTAGTATACAACAAAATCCTCTACGCGCTTTGGCAGTGATAAGATAGGCGCCTTGCACAACCTCTGTCTCAGCATCTCCAACGCTGCCTGCTGCTCTAGCCCCCATTGAAAGACAACGACCTTCTTCGTCAGCCTGGTCAAGGGTACTGCTATCTTGGAGAAATCCTATATGAATCTTCGGTAATAGCCTGCTAACCCGAGGAAACTCCGAATCTCAAATGGAGACTTCGGAACCTCCCATTTCATCATGGCCTCCACTTTGGCCGGGTTGACGAAAATACTATTCTGGTTGATAAGGTGCCCCATAAACTACACCTCGCGCAACCAGAACTCGCGCTTGGAGAACTTGGCATACAAGCTCTCCCTCTTCAGGGTATCCAAAATCACTCGCAAGTGCTCCTCATGCTGCTCCTGTGTCTTAGAGTAAACCAATATGTCATCAATAAGGATGATCACACACCAATCCAGCGTCGGTCTGCACACATGGTTCATCAGGTCTATGAATGCGGTAGGAGTATTGGTGAGCCCAAAGGGCATCACCACAAACTTGCAGTGGCCATAACGAGTCTGGAAAGCAGTCTTCTGAACATCCTCATCTCTGACCCTCATCTGATGGTAGCCTGAACGCAAATATATCTTGTAAAACCAAGATGCCCCCTATAGCTGGTCGAAGAGATCTTCAATCCACGGGAGTGGGTAATGGTTCTTTACCGTTACCTTGTTCAGCTCCCGACAATCTATACACATCTAATACGACCCATCCTTATTCTTCACAAACAAAATCGGGGCTCCTCAAGACAAACTGGTCGGCCTAATGAATCCCTTGTCTAACAGCTCCTACAGCTGGGTAAACAGCTCCTGCATCTCGGGAGGAGCCAACCGATATGGTGCCTTGGCTATCAGAGCTGTGCCAGTGACTAGGTCGGTACTGAACTCCACCTATCTCTCCAGAGGTATCCCAGGCAGCTCCTCCAGAAATACGTCCGGGTACTCTCACACCACTGGTACATCACTCACAGTCTCCTTAGCCGCCACCAGGGTATCCATTACGTAGGCGACATACCCTGCGCAACCCTGCTGAAGGTTGTGCCTAGCCCTCCCTGCTGAACACATAGTTGGTCCATGCTACGACCTCTCGCCCTGAATCACCAGCTCTCCCCCACTTGGGGTCCTGAAATGCACCAATTGTTGCACACAGTCGATCACCGCCCTATTAGAGCTCAGCCAATCCATGCCGATGATAACATTGTTCCCACGCAACGAAATGGGAACCAAATCCACTAGGTAGTGCTCGTCATACAGCCTCAAAACACAATCCATGAAAACCTCTGATGCCCGAACAGATCGGTCGTCAACTATCTCAACTTATAAAGGAAAATCCAATATCCCGAGGACTTAGTAAACCTCTTGCTAAGAGCATGAGAGACGAATGATCGGGTAGCCCCTGAGTTAAATAACACCTATACTGGAATGCAGTTCACATGGAATGATCCTAAACAAAGCACATAAACATATCACATAAATATCATAAACGACATATAATAAGAGTTAGGGAGAAGAAAACATACCCGTCACCACATCCGATGCGGCACACGCCTCATTGGCGGTCAGTTGGAAGGGTTGAGTCCTCACCACTGGAGCCTTTGTCTTGCTCTGTCGGTCATCCGTGATCTGTAGGATTACTGGAGCCGGCGCCGCCACTGGTGCTCCTGATGTCAGTCGAGGGAAGTTGGCCTTTTTATGGCACCTCTGATTGCAATGCAAGCAAATCAGGTCTGACGTTTGAAAGGTAGGGGTAGGGGCTGTACAATTCTTCCTAAAGTGTCCGGTCTTGCCGCACTTGTAACAGCCTGAGCCCCCAACTCTGAGAACTTCCTCATGTAGTCTGCTGCATTTCCCACAGCGCCTCTGGCCCAGCTGTCCCTTTGACTTATAGTCGGATCCCTTGGGTTTCTTCCCCGAAACCCCACTAACCTGCCTAACCTCCGCCTTCCTCTTCCGGAGGTGCTCAATGTCAATCTCCCTCTCTCTCGCCTTGGCTATCATGTCCTACAAGGTCGGGCATGCTGAGTAGTTGACATGTTTCCGAATGTCAGCCCTCAACATGTTGTGATACTGAGTATTCCTCATCTCCTCGTCCCCTACATACTAAGGAACCAGTAAGGCCCTCTCCCTGAACTTGGCAATAATCTCTGCCACCAACTCAGTCGTCTACCTCATATCCATAAACTCCCTGGCCAGCTGCTGAAGCTCTACATACGGTGCAAAATCAACCCTAAACCTGGTCACAAAGTCTGACCAGGTCATAGCCTGAATAGCTGGGGCTCCCAATGAATCACTGATCGCCTCCCACCAATCTTGAGCTTGGTCCCTCAAACACCTTGCAACATACCAAACCTTTGACCCCTCTGGGTAGAAACTAGACAAATGATCAGACTCCACGTCTATAATCCGTCTCTATGCCACGATGGGGTCCTTCACCCCATAGAAGTCTGGTGCACCACACCCCCTGAAATCCATAAAGGAGAGTGTACGTGTCCCAGACTGGCCAGATGCCATGTTGCTCCTGAACTCCCTGAGATGCTCCTCTATCAGCTCGATGATCCCTTCCTTGATCGACCCAAAAATCACCAGGGTCACATCAAGGATGCCTCTCGTGATCTCATACGCGATGAACTCGCGTAGTCCATCATCAACTGGCTCGGAACCTGCACCTGAACCTGAACCTGATCCTGATTCTGACCCAGACCTTGAACCTCTTGCTCCGTGACGTGTCACCACCATTCTAAAACAAAACACATAACTGTCAGGGTCATACATAACCTCAAGGGTCTCACACATTCTACAAGTTCCCTGGTTCTATCTCGGCTCTCCTTAACTCGAGTACGGATCCTCTGCTTTGAATAGTACCGGCCCATACTACCTTCCACATCTATCAGTACTTTCCTCAAGGATTGCCTTGACTTCATCATGTCCCTTGTACTACTACTGCTCACTGCTCTAAACTCATCCTAGGATTACCCTAAGGTAACTCTCCGACCTACTCTCTGCTATTAGCTGCATAAGGAACTCTTGTTACGTTTACCTAACTTGCTTGCGAATATCATTACATATTACTAAGACCAGATAATTCTTCGAATGAGAGGTCCTACCCTGCAATGGTTGGACTCAAACAAGAGCTGAGAAATAGGGCTAGACCTAACCTTCTGAAATTATTTAGTCCTCACAATATGTAACTTAAAGTATTTGTTTACTAGTTAGTTAAAGATAACTAGAACTCCTAAAAGCACAAAGCAAGTAGCATTCGAGCATTGAGTAACAAAACCAAGCATATCCTATTCAAGCCATCATATCACTGTGTAATCAGTTCTAGCATGAGATTCAATAGTCACATATAGCAGGCACATAAGGCATCTTCCTAGATCCTTAGCCCTAATATAGCATGTAGCTCACAGACACATACAATAGACGTATAAGGCATCCTTCCTAGATCCTCAGCCTCAATCTAGCATGCAATTCTCATAATCATATCATATCATAGCATAACATGTATGGGTATCTTGGGGGAAACTTACTTGATCTTGGCTGATTGTACGCATCACACTCCTTGTTCTTTCTCAAAAATCTTTATTTTAAATTTTAGGAAAACTATTTTCTTTGTAAAAATCTTTCAAACCCTCGATTTGAATCTAGACACCCCCAAAGGTGTGTCCGAATCCTTCAAACTAAGGCTTTGATACCAACTTGTAACATCCCAAAAATACGAACCAAAAATTTCATTTTTGATATAGCAATTTATAAAACAATTTATAGAAAACATCATCTAGTTAATTCATGTCATAAAAAGCCATAGATCACAAGTCTGAAATCATGTCATCACATAGTAACAATGTCAGAGTACAAATCCCAAGAATCTCATATGCGGAAATCGTGTGTGTGTGATGCGGTGTTACCGTACCAGCTCCTTTCCTTTCGAAGAAGAAGGACCTAGAACAAAAACTAAAACTGTAAGCACAAAGCTTAGTGAGTTCCCCCATCATACCACATACCATACAACAAACATACTGCCAGGCATATCTGGGTGCTCAACCTACCCTTGTCAGGAATACCGGGGTTCTTGACCTACCCCTTGTCAAGCATATCTGGGTGCTCGACCTACCCTGCCAGGCATATCTGGGTGCCCGACCTACCCTCCCATTATTTCAATCGGCTACGAGGACTATTTCACCCCTACCACTACCACGTAATAACATAGCATATCATACTGTCAGACATATCTTCGTGCCCGACCTACCCTACCGGTATATCTCAACCGGGTCCTAGGACTAGTCCCCTATCTACCACTATCACATAATCACATTGCATACTAGCACACCGGAGGAACATGAAGACTACTTGCCATTGGCCACAATGAAGAAGTAGCAGATCCTACAGTATTCACGGGTACGTTTGTTCTCGTTAACTCTTATGCTTGTATCCTATTCGATAGTGGGGCAGAAAGAAGCTTCGTAAACCAAAACTTTAAGCACTTACTTAAACAATCCTTGCAACCATTGAAAGAAAACTTCGTCGTAGAAATGGCTAACGGAAAGATAGAGAGTTCTAACAAGATCTACATGGGTTGTACCCTCACACTTGATAACCACTCATTCCCAATCGACCTCATACGTGTATCGATAAAGAGTTTCGATGTGATCGTAGGCATGGACTGGTTGAGTCTCTATCGTGCCGATATCCTATGTTTCGACAAAGCCATCCGCCTAAACCTACCGAATAACGAAGCCTTGCTGATCTACAGAGACAAACCCAATATGAGCCTTCGTATCATCTCAAGTATCCAGGCCCAGAAGTACTTGCGTAAGGAATATCGTGCATTCCTTGCACACATCGTCGTTACGAGTCGGAAAAAAAGGACCTAAAAGACTTCCCCGTAGTACGCGACTTCCCCGACGTCTTTCCAGAAGAGCTACCAGGTCTACCTCCCCAACTTCAGGTCGACTTCAGGATCGACTTAATTCCAGGAGCTACCCCCGTAGCCAAATCGCCCTATCGTTTAGCGCCTGCTGAGATGCAAGAACTGTCCGGTCAACTTAACGAGATGCTCAGCAAGGGCTTTATAAGACCAAGCTTCTCACCCTGGGGAGCACCGGTCTTGTTCGTAAAGAAGAAGGATGGGTCGTTCCGTATGTGCATCGATTACAGACAACTCAACAAGCTGACGGTCAAAAATCGTTACCCTCTTCCTCGTATAGACGACCTTTTTGACCAACTGCAAGGGGCAAGTTACTTTTCCAAGATTGATCTGAGGTCCGGGTATCACCAAGTACGAGTGCTTGAGGAGGATGTCCCAAAAACAGCCTTCCGAACTCGTTACAGACATTACGAGTTCGTAGTAATGCCGTTCGGACTGACCAACGCGCCCGCAATATTCATGGACTTAATGAATAGGGTGTGTCGTCCCTACTTGGATCAGTTCGCCATCGTCTTCATTGATGACATACTCGTCTACTCTCGAAGTAAGGAGGAGCATAGCGATCATCTTCGACGAGTCCTGGAAACCTTGCGATCAGAGAAACTATACGCGAAGTTCTCTAAGTGCGAATTTTGGATCTGAAGATTCGAATTCTTAGGACACGTGGTTAGCAAAGAAGGAATCCACGTGGACCCATCCAAGATTAAAGCTATCGAGAACAGGTCAGCACTGAAGAAACCTATGGAAATTCGCCAATTTCTAGGCCTCGTTGGCTACTACCGCAGATTCATACAGAACTTCTCCCGAATCGCGAAACCCCTTACAACATTGACCCAGAAAGGCATGGCCTTTGACTGGGGAGAGAAAAAAGAGAAGGCATTCCAAACCCTGAAACGAGCCTTATGCACCGCACCGATACTATCCCTCCCCGAAAGGACAGAAGATTTCGTAGTGTATTGCGATGCATCCACTCAAGGGCTCGGTTGTGTTCTGATGCGACAAGGTAAGGTCATCACCTACGCCTCAAGACAGTTGAAGACACACGAGGTCAACTACACCACACACGACCTCGAACTAGGAGCGGTTGTGTTCACCCTAAAGATCTGGAGACACTACCTGTACGGTACGAAGAAACACCGACCACAAAAGCCTGCAACACATATTTAGCCAGAAGGAGCTCAATATGAGACAACGATGGTGGGTGGAGCTACTCAATGACTACGAATGCGAAATTTGTTATCATCCGGGTAAAGCCAATGTAGTAGCAGACGCCCTAAGTCGGAAAGAATATTCTGGTCGAAGAGTCAAGTCATTAACAATGACTATCCATTCGTATCTATCCGCACAGATTAAGGAGGCTCAACTCAAAGCCTTGAAACCTGAAAATGTGGCGGGAGAATCCGTGCGAGGAGTGGATAAGAATTTGGAAGTCAAGGGTGATGGAGCCTTATATCTCATGGACCGAATCTAGACACCGCGACACGGTGGTTTTAGAGACTTGGTCATGAAGGAAGCCCACAACACTCAATACTCCGTTCACCCAGGTTCAGATAAGATGTATCTGGATCTTAAAAAGTCATACTGGTGGCCTAACATGAAAGCAGAGATTGCTACCTTTGTGAGTAAATGCCTTACTTGCGCCAAGCTCAAGGTCGAATACCAGAAACCATCAGGTCTACTACAGCAACCGGAGATACCTGAATGGAAGTGGGAGCAGATCACTATGGACTTCATAACCAAGCTACCCAAGACAACGGGTGGACTGGATACCATATTGGTCATTGTCGACAGATTGACCAAGTTCGCACACTTCCTGCCCATCAAGGAAACAGACAGGATGGAGAAGCTCACAAGAACATACATTAGGGAGATCGTACGACCACATGGTGTCCCTATATCTATTATATCTGATAGAGATAGTAGGTTCACTTCGAGATTTTGGCAGTCAATGCAAAGCTCCTTAGGAATGAGGCTGGACATGAGTATAGCCTACCATCCGCAAACCGACGGACAAAGTGAGAGAACTATCCAAACATTGGAAGATATGCTACGAGCCTATATGATCGACTTTGGTAGGATATGGGATACCCACTTACCCATTGTCGAGTTTTCCTACAACAACAGTTATCACACGAGCATCAAAGCAGCTCCATTCGAAGCCCTCTACGGCCGAAAGTGCAGGTCCCCTTTGTGCTGGGATGAGGTGGGTGACACACAGTTGGCTAAAGGATGAGTTCCTGACAGAGCTCTCACAGGTCCGAAGATCATTCGAGAAACGACCGAGAAGATCGTGTAGATTCGTGAATGATTGAAAGCCGCTAGGGACCGACAGAAAAGCTACGCAGACAAACGGAGAAAACCCTTGGAGTTCCTGGTGGGAGACTGAGTCCTTTTGAAAGTCTCACCCTAGAAAGACACGATACACTTTGGGAAGCGTGGAAAGATGAATCCAAGATACGTAGGGCCTTTCGAGATTCTCGCTAGAATCGGCCCCGTAGCTTACAAACTCAATCTACCCCGCGAACTCAGTAATATTCATCCTACCTCCCACGTCTCGAACCTGAAAAAGTGCCTATCCGACGAGACTCTTGTAATCCCACTCGACGATATCGAGATCAATGAGAGCCTCAACTTCATGGAAGAGCCTGTGGAGATTATGGACCGAGAGGTCAAACGAACGAAACTAAGCTGCATCCCAATTGTGAAGGTTCACTGGAACGCCAAGCGAGGACCGGAGTTCACTTGGGAACGTGAGGATCAAATGAAACTTAAATATCCCCATCTTTTTGCTTAGTTTTTGTGTAATAACATAGTTGTTGAACTCTAATTTTGGGACGAAATTCCCTCTAACGGGGGGATGGTGTGACAACCCGAAATTTTCATTTGTATAATTTCCACATCCAAACACTCCAAATATTAGTCAAAAATATTTTATTACATTTTTGGCCGGATTTAAGTCAATTTGGTGTTTTATTTTTTTATTATTTACGTGAAACGACTAAATAAGTGTCGTCGTTAGTAAAGTGTACCCGGGCAAAACAACCCAACACCTTAGTTAGGTGTTCACGGCCAAACAAGAGGTGTTTGGACCGTGAACACCCTTTTCCCCAAGACTCATGCATATAGCTTGAGTTTACTCCTTTTGCCCTCATTCTTACACTCCCCACTCAAGAACACAAGGCTTTTCTCTCAACTATCATAAATTCATCCTTCCAAATCCGCTAAAATGTAAGTGTTTCCTCTCTAAATTCGTTCATACAACACTAAATCTAGTGTTTATACATCATTTTCATCTATGAAATTTGATTTTTACTTAGATCTTCAGGCGTCTTCAAATCACCAAGAACACACTAGTGTTTTTGGGTCCTAAAACACCCTTGCAAGCTTCCTCTAAGTAAATATACCATTCCTAGCTAGTTATCTTCTTATTGTGCTTACAAATCCATGGAATAAACCCAAGAACATGTGTTTATGGTTTGGGAATATCCCAAAACCGTAAACACCCCAAAAAGGGGTTTTGATGCCCCAAACTCCTTCCAATGCTTTCCTAATGAACTAGGGACTTGTAGGAATGATCTAAGGACCCTGAAAAACGAAATGGATGGGGTAACCATGAGTTTACTGCCATAAACTCATGGGTTTATGGTAGTAAACTCCCAATGAATGTTCAAAAACCGTAAACTCCAAAAAGAGTACCATTTCGAGCCCTAACCACTTTCTAAGCCCTTGAATCAACCCTAGAACCTTTCCTTGTGAAGCATGAAGCCTTAAAACACACAAACACACCATCCTCACGAGTTTACGACCGTAAACTCATGGGGAAAATGGTCCCTCAACCGTAAACTCACATAGGGTGGGTATTTGAGGAGTAAACTCTATAGTGAGGTCACACACTCCTTAGATGCAACCCTTAGCACTCCTAGCACCTAAAACAAAGTGTTTTCATGCATTAGGGTGTCTTTACTTACTTATTTAGTGATTAAATAACTAATTAGATACCCTTATGTGCCACTGCATGTTACATAGGATCCGTGGGTGTGTTCAAGTCCTCACTTGTCACCTAGCATCCTACCCGACATTCCATCCACTCCACTCACTGCAGGTGAGTTCATACCCCTTAATTAACCTTTTATATGCTTTTAAATGCTTTTAGGGGGGGGGGATACAAGTTGAATCGAACAAGTTATCTTATCAATCACATGTGATTTATAACTTGTTACCAAAAGGATTTTCTATACTTTCAAATTACCTTGCCAACAAAGTTGTTTTAAATGTTTATCAAACTCATATTCATGTTTAAATTGTTCTAAAACTATTTTTCAATGATTTTAAACTTATTTTATTTCCAAATCATATCTACAACAAAATATTTATATAAGTAAGGATTGAAGGACTTAGAACTAATAGCTCGCCTTATTTCCCGTTCTTGTTTGATTCTGGACTTAGGGTACTCTGTTATCTGTCCGACTGTCGTTGAATTCTTAGTTATATATCATATATATTTGTGTTGAATATATAAATGTCTTCACTTCAGTTCAACACCTTTCTGTATCAAAGGCATTCAACTAACATTTCTATTTTTACTATAATAGGTATAGTTAAGGATTACCACTAATACTATTGTTACTATGATACTCACTATAGTTAGTACAGTTATGAGATTATACATGCTAAATACTATACGAAGAGAACCCTATACACTATACTAAGTGAATACTATATACTATACAAGAGAACAAACACTCAATACATTATACTAAGAAGTACATTATACCCTAATTATGAGACAACATACTAAAATAGAATGTGATACACTACTTCTCGATACAACACACCACTATGCGATCACCGTGTAACCAGAGCCTCCTGGAGGGAGAGCAAACACTATGTGTATAGATCTATACGGTACGGACACTCCCACATCCCGACTGCTAGCTACAGTCCGAGCCGACTAGGCCCAGGGGTGACAAAACATCACTACACTATGTGTGACCTACAGGGTCAACTATCACTCTATTATCACTCATCATGGTTACATACGAGTTCACATTCAGACCTTAAGTAACACATTAAGAATTGAAGGTATAACGGACTCCCCGAAGTGTATATATATATATATATATATATATATATATATATAATACTATCTGGAGTTTGCATCTCTACTATATTCAGCCGGCAGTGACTCTGCTGGGGTAAAACTCTATTTTCCCGATTTCTTTATATGAACGAAATTTAAAACTATATTTTCACACTGATAGTTCCACTGGGAAAACTTTACATTTTCAGAGAATAAAACTTATAAATACCGAGTCTTGGTAGCAGACTACTTTTACTTGAAAATATAGGATTTTCTAAGGATCATACTATTTTCAAAAACTTGAGAACTGCTATTATATTACATGATTGTAAACACTTTTATACAAGCAATGACACTAAAGACTTATGAACTCACCAGCTTTATGCTGATACTCGTTTTTTAAAATAAATTGTATTCTCAGGTCCTCAGTAGACAGGTACAGATGCAGCTTTTGAGAAGATGGAGCATATACGAGACTCATCTTTTATTTTGATTATATTTTTGGTGTCTATCATACCGTACAGAACACGCTTGTATTACAATTATTATACTAATGCAATGAATGTTGTTGTTTGTCTTTACTATTATGCATTGTTATGATACTGTACATGACGTCCTCCACCCCAGAACGTATTCCGCCGTTCTCGGTTTTGGGGTGTGACACCAACACATAGATCTGGCCTCATAGGGTCAATATTGTTGGGTTTTGAGGACTATAACACTTCCTAAGTGCGCATGCAACCCTAAACGCTTTGGATCTATATTTTCTCTAATTATACATGCGTTTCCCTTTTCCAAAGCATTCACTCTAGTTAGCATATAATTGAAGCTATATATATATATATATATATATATATATATATATATATATATATATATATAATCAAAACATAGTTAGGATGCTTACCTCTTGAGTAGGGTAGGGTTCTTGACCTTTGGAAACTTGAGCACCTCAAGTGTGATTCCTCTAATGGTTCATAAACACCAATATGCAAGAGGAGGTTCTTAGAGAATAAGCTACTTGTCTCTATGGTTGGTACAACCGATTTTGGTACGTGGAGGGGGCTATTTATAGTTGTGGCAAGTGCTAGGGTTATAATTTGCAAACCCTAATGATCTATGACTTTCCACATTCCTATGATCCATGGGTTAAACCTCCATGGACTATCCATGGGTTACATTATTGGTTTAGCCCACTTACATAATCATGGATCTCTTAGCCCGTACTATAAATATCATTGATTTAGATAATCATTCACTCCATATTTAATTAGTATCTTTTTACCACAAAATTAATACCAAATTAATTCTTGGACAATACTAATTAAATAATCATATTAATATATTATACTTGTAATATATTAATAAATCGTAAATAACCTTATTCTCATAAAACCATCCTATCAAATTGAACTGGTGAAGGCAACCCAAAAGGACCATGCTACTATCAGGACAATTACATACAGTTATAGTTATGGGCTTAGACACCAAATACAACAGTCTCCTGCTTGGATAAGTCTAATAACTATAGCTGCATATGCACTTTAGGATCCTATTTAGCAATCGTAACCTTCCAAAATCTGCTGTCAACTCTGACCTAGTTAGTGACACATCCTTTAGATAAGGGATCATATACTCCTCCGTTCTCAAGATATCAACTGGACAAATACATGGAACAATGTCATACTTATTGTCCAGTAGTTTGTTTCTCGATTTCTGATTTGTATGATATACAACACAATTGAACACATCAATTTAGTTATGACCGGGCCTGACACATAAGTCGAAACAAAAACATCAAGGGGCCCAAGATATCGCTTTTAATCCTCTTAGGATAAAAAGGAACAGATAAACTTCGACTCATATGCTTGTACTAACTATTCATTGAATTATAAACAACAACACATTTTATAACATCGAGTTACCGATGCATTTTCGTACTATTAATGTACAATCAATTTATAGTCAACAACTTATATATCTAGGTTTGAAGATTTATATGATATTATCGTCTCACGATCACTCGTGATAAATTACATGAAGTGATTCAAGTGAGCGCGGGTTGAATCCAATACTAAAATCATATTTCTGAAATACTCATGAATGGTGTAGCAAACGTGTTGCTATGCCTAACTCCTTCGACAATCATACAAGCCAACTCATGACAATCTTCTTTCATACCTACTTCCAAAGTATGGACGACTGTGGATAGTTTGAATAAATCCTATTATTTTGGAAGTCAAAACATGCAAAGTGAAACACAAGAATAATACTAATCCTATATGGCCCTAAAACTTGTGGGCGTAAATAAAACACCTTTTATTTAATCACCATATTGATGACTCATTATTCATTGTATAATGTTTCGAATGATCAACTTGATACTTGAATTAAAACAATAGTTATCCCATGCTCCAAGCATGCACACAATGTTTACCTATGGTCCTTACTTTGTGAAATAAATCAATCTGATAACATATCTAATTAAGCTCACTTCATAATTTCAAATATTTTAGCGTAAGAATGCCAAATTCTTGCCACTATTAGAACGTGTTAGTTATAAACTATTATTCAAAGATTCCTTTTGTAATGTCTAGGTAAAAAAAGTCACAGAGACTTGTCCAACGATATTACAAAGCTTTCTATTGGAAATTGTTACAAGAAAATTCCAAGGAAGTGAAGTCTCAAATTCAAAAGTAGATTCCTTTGAACATCCTTCTTGCATAAAAGTTTCTAACTTTCTCAATATCCAACTCCCATTATGGAGACTTTTCCATCACTTCCATATGACTATCTATTCTTAACAGAATCCTATGTATTCGGAATTATATCAACATGGCCCATTCATTACTATACTTCCAACTATCCATAAGCAACCAATCCTTAGCGAACTTTAGATTGTCCTTGACAGTTGTTTAACCACGTTAGTCATATCTGGTTCTAGTCCTTTTTCCCTCTTAATGCCTTAGGCATTTGGAAAATTATAACATGTGAATATTATAGCATATGCAATCGATCCTATATCCAAAGCATATGGGATAGGATTCAAAATGTCTTACATAAAGACATGGTACTTGACCAGTCTTCTGCTATAATATTTCTATTTTCCATATTCTCACAATTCGAACTATGAAGAGGGATGCCGTAATCATAATCGAATTTTGAGAACGCAATTAACATTTCCATATATAGAATTTCCTTATGTCAAATTTTTTCAACATAACATTCATATATGTCTTTGATTAAATTTGATTAAAATTCTCAATCTAAGCTTTTAGATTTGAAATGAAGTATAATTTCCTCTCCCTTAATTATAGCAAAACAACTTTTCAACCCTGCAACTTTGTGAATTGAAAGATTTGTTTTTCTATAATTAACATTGCGAACTTGCAACATTTAACATAATAATTATGCTCCCACTAGCATAACAATTATAACATTTATGCTCCCACTAGCTTTGGTATGTACTCAGAAATGAGTTGGACTTCTAGAAATCACTACTTATTAACTTTCTTACTAAAGTTCAAATTTCTGACACGAGATGCTTCGATAAGCCTTTATCTAAGCTCACACACCTTTTATTAGAAAGCTTTATGTGCGTCTAAACTATTTTAGAACTTACACCAATAAGTTCTGAATGTCCATTATTTATTTGCCATTTCTCACAATTCGAACTATGAAGAGGGATGTCGTAATGATAAATGAATTTGAGAATGCAAATATTACAATTGCTAACTCTTAAAATCTACTTAGTGAAATCATTTCTTCACAATCATTTTCATGAATTGGATAGAAACCTTATGACACTTAGATCTTATGGTGTATGTGTTCCTATTCATGTGAATTTGTCATAACCATAATCACAAGACAAGGTTAGTGACAAAATCCACCTCATATGGACTGAACTTACTTAATCTTAATTTCTTGCCTCTTGGCAGCACAAGGGCCTACCATATCTTCCAAGTTGTTCAACAGATCACGCTTACCGATCAATGAACTTTCACTGACCAGGGTGCTTTGCCCTATGCAAACAACTGAGAACTCATAGAACTCACATGCATAGTCAACTTTAACTAGAATGGGCATAGAAACAAGAATATGTCAACACGATAGGTTACAAACCTCAACTCGTGTGCTAGTGATTAATAATAGGTTTATTCTTGATTAGTTCTTGAAACTTGTCAAGATCTTTAAGACTCACACAAACCTCTTGACATATAGGTTTCTCTTTGTCAAGAAACATTGCTTGACAACCAAATATTCAAGGGTTAGTGCGGTTCTTATCAAGAACAACACTTCACTCAATTGGTCTTAGTTGGTCTTTGTCCTTACCAAGACATCACAAATTACCAATTTCAAATGTACACGAGTAAGAAACATTTTACTCTTTATTTGATGAGTGTTGTAAAGAGTCTTAAGATATGTCACTCAAGTTACAATCGTGGAGTATGACTCTAAGACTTGTTTCGGAATGAAGAATGATTCACCTTAATTGATTTGGCCATTTCAACAATTTCCCGATTCCTCTTCTTAGTCATACGAGTGCACTAAGATGTCTATAGAGGATCAATTGTGATATGATTTTCATAATCATTAAGATGACCACAAAACACGATACTCATGTACTCTCCCATCCTATCAGATTGGAGAAACGTTTATCTTTCTGCCTAAGTTGATTCTTCCGATTCATCATGTTATTCATTGAAACCTTTCCAATGATTCAGAATTATACTTAATCTTGTAAGCATAACCATATTTACTAAACTTTAGTAAATCATGACGAATAGTCTTATCGTTCTTTGTGGTGGACCTGACCAGTGCACAAGAATGTGTAGTCGATCCTTAGTCCTTCACTTGACTCACATTTACATGTGAACAAGGAATTAGTCCTAATTTCCCAAATATGAAGGTTCTCATACATCACACAATACAAGTTTCATAATTCCAAGTTTTTATCCAACTGAAACTTAGGTGATGAGAATCTTTCCTTATTTGGTAAATTTTGACACTACCACATATGGAAGAATCAAATCCATATTGCTAACGATAGAAATTTACAAACATCAATTTTCATAAATGCCATTGCAAGGAGATCTAGAATAAGATAAATATTTTTTTTATTTATTTATAAAATTGGAAAAACTTTTTCCTTACAATGCAATCACAAATGAAAACTATGCTATTACAAATTTCTAAGCAATCTATCATAACTCCTAAGCAATAGCTCAAAAATCTGATCATTGAACCAAGCGATTGTAATCCATCCTTGCGATCAGATTCAACATGCTCTTCCTTTAAGCTTCCTTTCTTTTCTTCGATCCTACAAAACATCAAAATGCGACCCTGTCACATCATGTATTAAGAATTGCCAAATAGGAACTTAATAGAGTTAGAAAGTGGACTTACCTGAAGCAGAGTGAAACTTTTTGATTTTACCTTCTCTTAGATCTTTCAGGTAGTCTGGGCAGCTTCACAACCAATGTCCCTTCTCTTGGAAATAAAAGCAAATAGATTCTTTTGGACCAGTACACTGAACAATCTTAGACTTAGCCTTTCTCTTTACCCTTTGGTCAACCGAATAGACAATGGCCGATCTCTTTCCATTGGGAAGAGAAGACTTTTCTGGACTTTCAATGTTTCCATTGTCAGTTCCCATGGAAGTTTGGGGAGTAGATCTTCTAATCAAGTTTGCTTTACCATTGCGCCAAATCCTTGCTGATTCAGCCAAAATTAGCAAATTGGTAAGATCGATAAGGGTCATGTCGCGATCTGTCATATAGTAATCTTTAATGAGCTCACTATATGACTCGGGAAGTGATTGAAGAACCCAGTCAACAGCCAACTTCCTTGAGACAATGACACCCAATACTCTCAGCCTGTCAATATGTGACTTCATCTCCAAGACGTGAGTACACATAGACCTTCCATCTTGATGTTTCACTAAAAGTAGGGCTTGAGTGACCTTGAACTATTCAAGTCTTTGAACTTGTGGGTTAGGGAGAATGATTGGAGGAGGTGGAGGAAGCGAAGCATGATATTGTGGAATATCATCTTCATGTGGAAAGTTTTTTCCAACAGATTCGGGAAGACCATAGTTGTCTGACCTAGAAATCTATAAAGGGAGAAATTTAAGTTAGTTGATTTAAGTCCTTAATATAACACCCAAAACGAAATATTAAGGCTAGGACCCAACACAATATTTTACAACTGCGAAGAGGGATGCTGTAATCCAATTGTAAAATATTTGAAGGTAGGTAAATGACGATTTAGCAATTTCCCCCATGAAAAACGAAATAGTTTATTAAGTTTTCATTGGTATGAAATTCATAGATCTTTGAGATTCATTTCACTTTTCAATGACATGTTTAAAATCTCGAGTGTGCCCTTCAAGTTTGTGACTGGGATGCCGAGGATCACAAACAAGGTGTGAATAACCATGCAAATTAGCTTAGTACACGCAATGTTACATATCACCCAATGGATGTGCCGGTTAACCACACACGCTCCATTGATCTATGATTAACATCAAGCTACCCTTTTCCACGCACTGCCAGTCCCAGATTGGTATGCCGGTTAACCACACATGCTCCACTAACGACTTAACAGGGTGTAAAGTGAAATTTCATGGATTAGAATCATTTTCACAATTTCCAAAAGTAACTAAGATTGAGAATTTAACAAAAGTTTAGTTACTTTATTTTTTTATCATGATACTTTTAATGAGGGAGAATGAATGTCCTATCCTACCCGTTCGGCTAACGACCCTCCACCAGTCAAGGAAGCGGTGGGTGAGAGTGGACACCCATTAAACTGCCCTTTTATAAGTAGTAACCTTATACACCCTTATAGACCGGCTTCGTGAATGAGGCCTACTAACAGTAAGATCGACTTGTCTTATATATATATATATATATATATATATATATATATATATATATATATATATCAAGGTTGTAAAAACCGTTTGATGGTATCTCGACGGTCAACTGGTGTTAAGGGATTAATCGCTCTTGGCGGGGATTAATCGTGGATTAATCGGGGACTATAGATTATTAATTACGTATTAAAATTAATTAAATAGTAATATATATTAAGAAAAACAAGTTGTAACACCCCGTTCTGAAAATATACATTTTTGGATTTCAGAGGCCAAGACTAAGGGTATTTTGGTCTTTTATGGGTTTTGAGTTTTATTCAAGGGGTTTTGGGCCAGGATGTGTCTCTAGAAGCATAGGGTTTCTTGTCTCCTATTCGTGGATATAAGGTCCGTCGGAAACGGACTTAGAACGAAGGAATTATGATGATTGAAGTTGTTGACATTAATGGTCCCTTAATGGGAAAAGTTGGCAAGAAGAGCCATGTATGCATATAAGAGACGCGTGGGTACGCCCAACGCAAGCTGGGTTACACCCAGCGTAATAGGGAGCATGGTCGTGGGTGCACGGATGCGTACGCGCAGTGTACGAGAGGTACGCCAAGCGTACGCTCAGCTTTCCTAAAACCCTAATTTAGGGTTGTGACACTATAAAAGGAATATTATGCTTAAAGGGGCCAACCCCATCTCATCCTTGGGAAGTCTCCATGAAACCCTAACCCTCCTTGAGTGTTATTGAAGCTTTGGTGGCCATTAAGTGAGTATTTGGGTGTTGTGAAGCCATTTCAAAACAAGAGAAGAGTTTAGCAAGGTGGTGGATCGAAAGGAAAGCTGTAGATCTGAGATTTTGGTTCCATTTCGGACCATTGTGAGGTATCAAATCTGAAACTTTCCTTATGTATGCTTGGATCTATGTTAATGGAAGTTTTGGGTCTTTTTAGTTCCAAGATTTGACCTTTATGTCACAACTCGTCTTCTAGGTCAAGGGTTGCCACCCTTAGTGTCATATGAGTCCCATAAGTAGTAAAGTTTCAACCTTTAGGACTCATTTGTGTCCATGCATGAGATCTAGCCCTTCGAATGAAAGCATGTTGTCACCTTTTGAGTTTGGGCTTGTTTGGTGGATTGCAAGTCACCAAGTTAGTGACTTTATGGTTTAAGACATCAGTAAGGACCTGGATCTGAGTTGGTAGTCTCTAGAGTGGAGTATCAAGCAATTAATGGAAAAGTGTCTTAACAGGAGGATTCGTTGAGCGTACGTGCAGGTATGCCCAAGGTATTCACTAGCAGGCCAGTACGCTTAGCGTACATTCAAGTACGCCCAACATACTCACCAGAGTTGGGCTTTGTGCGTATTTGGCCTCGGTATGGGCTGTGTTTTGGATTTTGGGCCTGTGGGCCATAGTGGGCCGTCAGGAGTCAGTTAATATGGGTCAAGGAATATATAATTAGGCTTAGGGTAAGGCCCATTAAGGGTTTGGGCCCAATGTAGCAAATTTGGCCATTAGTGGTGTCACAACTAGGAAATTCGATGCCTTGTAAACATTTAACAATAATAACAAATGGGAACCAACAATGTGAAAGCAGGCATGATGCTTATTATATAACAACAAAACCTCATCAAATAATTCATTCTAGCACTACAAATGGTCAGCAAAGAATTGGAAACCTTTGAAATCCCGGTTTAAGTCCATTTTGGACTAGGATTTCCTTATTCGGCCTAATGGACTAATAAATTTCCAATTTGTCTATATTGAACCTAGAACTCTCTAATGGGCCCTAATTGGACTCATATACATGAAACATCATATTTTGGGCCTTAATGGGCTACAACCAACCAAACTTAGCCCTAGTGAGTCATAAAGGTTACACCTTGATTTATTTGAGCCAAGCACTATCTAAATTATCTATAATGTGGGCTTAAGGGAAAAAAGCCCAAATCTTCTTCTTTTTTACTTCTCTCTCTCGGCCCAAACTTCAAACCCAAGAAGAAAGGGGTTGACTTTAGGAGGTGCCACCTCCTTATTACACACCATGCACCCATGCATGGACTAGCATGTATCTAGGCAAGTCAGCTCATCTTTTCTCTTCCCCTCTCTCTTCTTCCTTCGTCCGAGAACACAACACACACCTCACCCTCTTCCAAATTCTCTCAAAAACTCACTAGAACATCCTTACACTCTCCCTAAAAAATTTCGAGAATCACAAGGGCTACAAGGAAATATCTTCTTAATATTACAAATCTAAGGTAAGTTGTTGTTTGATCCATGCTTTAACTCACTCCTTTTCATCAAAAATCATCTCTTAATCCATTCAAATTCATGATCTTGCATCTTAGACCCCATGATGTGTGTGAAACCAACTAGTTTTAAACCTACTTTTAATTATAAAATAAACACACAAAGGCAGTGGACCTATCAATTGTGGTAAAGCTAAATAAGTAGGGTATCGAACACAGGGAATGGTAAATTAAAACTAAAAACTAATTTTATCTAAATTAATTAATAAGTAAAGGTTTTTCTCTAGTTTTACAAGACTAGAAACTTACTAACTATTACTAAAAAAACTAGAGAAGCAAAGATTAAACTAAATTCAATAATGAGAAGGACTTCTGTTTAGTTCAACTCAATTGATTCTATGGTTGATATTATGGTAATAGTGCAATGGATTAATTCTTCTATTGGTTACCGATTCAATTAATTAGATTCACATTTGCTGCACTAATACTTAGAGAACAAACTAACTCAAACAGTGATCAGTTGTGTAATTTAATTTAATTCACTAGATTATTTATTCGGGTTAATTTAGACTTGTAATAGCTAACTAATTTGGTCCTTTAGTTAACTTCTTATTGATGGTCATCATACAAGCTCACACATGAATTTACCTATTTTTCTTATTAATTCTAGTTTCATGTTCATTAATCCTAGACATATGACAAAGTGGTCACATAACATATGAGGTTGATAATTAAAAGATGTTCATACTATCTAATTATCTTCCTATTAACAGAAAAATAGTTGTCATCCACACATAAGGTTCTTTAACAAGCTAAAATCAACAAAATCACCAACATTGAATTAACCCTACCATAATAATCAATCCATAGTATCAATATTGTATCCCCAAACAGAAGTTTAAGAGTTTTAGTTCATGTTTGAGATAATAAACAGCATAAAAACAAATTCTAATTGTCTAGCCATAATGGAAAACAAAAGATTAAGTAGAATGATGTAGATTTTCCTCAAATCTCCTTCGGGATTGAATTCTAGGTTGTATCTTCGTTCTTCAGGTCTCTCTTGGCTCTGATTCGCAGCTTACTTCTCCTCAAGGGTTCCAGAATGTTGAATGTCGATCTGGAAAGCCGTATATATAGATTCAACCCGACTCGCCGAGTCCATGTCCGACTCGCTGAGTCCATCACTTAAATCCCGTGTACGGTAAGTCACGAAGTCTTTATCTTCTCATTATCTTCTAGATCCTTCGCCCAGACTCGCTGAGTAAACGACCCTACTCGCCGAGTAAGTGTTGTTTTTGGTGGTTTTTCTTCTTTGTTCAATTCCCAAGCTCCAAACCGCTTCTCCTGCTTCCTTTCGCTTCCAAGCTTCAACTTTGGACTAAAAACATAATACAAATACTTTTAAGTGTCTTTTGTCCATGCAATGCAATAATTTTGCTAGTAAATGATAAAAATCTATGCTTAATATAAGACTAAATATGCAAATATCACCCCACTAAGTTCGAGATCCATCCAAGGAACTTGCTAGGGCCGAAAATAGCACCAAACTTCTTCAAATCTTCTCCAAAACCGAAACCACAACTCAAGGTGAGTTTCATACCCCTCTCTTTTTTGTTTTCAAGTGTTTTATGGGGGAGAATACAAGAAAATGTGTAGATCTATATGTATGTGTATGCTATGTGTGATTTTATGCATGTATGTGTGTGATTTCATGTATGTTTGTGATGAATATGTTACCAAAAGGGGTGTAAACCCGAGATCTATGACATGAGAAAGCAAACAAACATATCTAAGCTATTTTACACTAAACAAGTGAAGAATAATATCTTATAAGGTTATGATGAACATATTCTAACATAAAACCCATTTTAGGGCTTAAATTGTCAAAAATACAAAACTTGGGTTACAAACCGACAAGTCGCAGTTTCTTGAGGGTCAAAAGGGTCAAAACAGTTTCTATAATCATTTTTCTGAATAATAAAATTTTCAAGGGACTTAAAATGTAAAATTTTAGCTTAATGGGCTAAGTTTGGGCTTTTCGGCCTAATAAGCCTCAAAATGCGAAAAATGATAAATTTAAGGGGCTGAAATGAAACTTTATGTAAAACAGGGGGTAATTAGCATAACAAAGTCATTTTAAGAGTCAAAAATGCTTTCACTATCAAAAAGGACCAAAAATGTAAAGTTTTTAGATTTTGGGCCAAAACTGTAGAAGTTGTGAAAAATGGGGTTCTAATCGAGAATCACCATTCTGGGAGGGCTGAAGCTGTCAACAAAATAAATGTTGGGTTAAAACTATGTTTTCATCAAATAAATGATACAAAAATGTCAAGAAAATGTTTTAAGGACTAAAAATGAAATTCTTTTATATAAAAGGACCAAAAGTGTTATTTTTATAAAAGAAGGGCAGTGAAAAGGTCAAATCCCACTTTTAAACAAATTAATTCATTAATACAAAATACAAGATCCACGACTACCGACGAAACGGAAAACAAATACACTTTCAACAACAAATATCGTTACAAACGAAGTGATTCGGTCTCGAATCAATACAAAACAACAAGCGTTGAACCTAAACATCTAAATAAATACGCGATAACTAAGATGAGCCAAATTACAAACTTTGGGCTTGGAAGTTTCAAATCATGCTTTTTGGGCCTTGCTAGCCCATTAACATGATCTTTGGGCCTAAAGGGAATATGCTTATGTGCTATTGGGCCTCATATGACCCGACTTCATGTAAAAGGACTTTCAATGGCTCTAATGTGCTATTGGCCCTAGTAGTCCATTAGTAATGCTAGTGAGGTCAAGAAATCAAATGCGAGTTGGGCCAACGTGCCTTTCGCATTCCCGACAGCCTAAAATAACTAACGGAAATAACAGGACTTTGTACTCCCCTTTTCCTCATTTGTTAGGCTTACGAGTAATCAAGGTAAACAGATTCAGGACGTTAATCAAGAGTAATCATGGTTGTTGGATTAAGTGAGTAGTAAGGGGCGACGCCTTTAAGGATCATTCGAAATCTGTAGTTGTGAACTAGTCATTTTCTAATGCGTGATTATAACATCTCACAAACCCTAATTAATCCAACGCCACCCGAGTAATCAAAATCATTCATCGTGACGGTATAAAAATTGAGAAATCACTGTATTTTATGTATTGAGAAAACATCGGGTTTTCCTAGGAAGTTCAACATCTTCATTAGCGCGATTAACACTAAAGTTCAACAATTATACATGTTTTGAAAATCAACAAGCATATATTCACGGATATTCACACTTTTTATAAACAATGATCTTTTAAGAAAATATCGGATTTTCTGGGTTTTAGAAACTACACCAAATCATTTTATCACAACATTGCTTATGAAATCACCAACATTTCATATGTTGACGTTTTTCAAAATTAACTTGTATTCTCAGGAACAGGTAAACCGAAGAATAAGTACCAAGTAATGTCAGGGTGTTTTGCTTATGATATCTATCAGACAGTTATGTTATGAATTTGTAATGTTTAAAACAAAGTACTGGATGTAAACAATATCAGTTGTATTATTTTAATGCATGGTGATGATTTATGTTATGATTCATGTATATTCATTGTGATGGTATTCAATTTAAGTCACAAGAGCCCTCAGACGTTTTCGCCTTCTGGTTCGGGGGTGTAGCAAGTGGGTCACTAGTGGGATTGGAAAGCTTACCTAGTGCTGGACTTGGAATATGTATCATGTTGGACTAGGAAGGGTAGAATGGTCATTCTACCCTATGAAATGACTCGCTGAGTCGACCATGCGACTTGCCGAGTCCTTCAGCCCTTTAACCATACAGACACTTTTTAAGCCATGCCAAGGATCCAAATTGCAGATCCAACTTCCTTAGGCATGCTTATCACGTAAAGTTGCAAACTTTACGTGCATGCAAGGCTTTTAAGACCCTAAAATGACAAAAATAGGCTTGCAATGAAGTTACACACTTGAGGGAAGCCTCATACTAAGCAAAGCTGATGACTTTATGAATCAAGAGGCCAAGGAGAGTCCAGATCTAAAATTACAACTTTAGATCTTGGCTTAAGCACAAGAAACATTTCTTAAAACTCATGCAAAAGAGGGTTTAGGTGAAAATGAGCCAAGCAAAGTGGTTTAGTACCTTCAAGAGAGTGCTTACTGATGCAGATCTGGAATCCCACGAGCTCTTGCTTCAATTAGCTTGTTTCCCCAAGTGTTTCCTTCACCAAAATCATTCCTCCAAGCTTAAACTCTCCAAAAGAACACACACACACACACGAATTAGGGTTAAAGAGAGATAGGAGGCTGTAAAGGGAAGGATGGGGGGAGGCCAATGATCCTTTAAATACGGTGCAATGCTCTGAGACTTAGGGTTTCATCTGCCAACTCCTACTCGTCGAGTCCCTTCTTGGACTCGGCGAGTAGGTCACTAAAACGCATGGACCATCCCGCTACTATTCGACGAGTAGGGCGACCAACTCGTTGAGTAGACCCAAACATCAAGAAGGATTCATATTGTCACACCCCCAAACCAGACGGCAGAAACGTCCGGGGGTGGAGGACTTCATTTGTCGTATCACAACACATGCATCATAGTAATCAAAGTACAAACAACCATTGTATTGAAAAGTATAAGTATTTACATGTGTTCAATCATTGTATATTGAAACCAAAACAGTTATACAAAAGAAGAAGATATGACTCATAATGGCTCCATGTTCTCAAAAAGCTCGGGGAGTACATGTTATTATTTCCCTGAGAATACAAGTAATTTGAAAAGAGAGTATCAACAATAAGTTGAGTGAGTATATAAGTCTTTATGTTTGAATGGGTGTCTCGGTATTTTGAATATGAAAACTATTCTAGAAAATCCCATATTTTCTCTAGTATGTGAAAACTAGTTTTATTCCCATAAAACCGTCCTATTTGTAAACCAATGTATTTGTAAAACTTGTAACTGAGAGTGTGTCTGGCTTCACCAGCTGTTATTCAAAATTGTAGTATACCATTGTACTTTGTATTTTGTAAACTGGTACTTTGACGATGTACTTACGTTTAGTTGTTTATACACTAACGTGTTTTTAATATCTTTTTAATGAGTTATTATAACCATACTAAAACATGAACGCCTGAAACAAACGCCTTGTGAGCACTTAAACTGTTGATAACAATTGCCACTCAACAGCGTGTATGCCTGACTGTAGCTAGCAGCCTGAGTGCGGGGTTGTCAATTCCGATATAGATCTACACACAACTTGTTTCGATCCCCGGACTGGAGATTCTGGTTATAATGTCAGGGATTTACCTTGGTTGTCTAAAATGAATTAAACAACCTGAATTGAATGTCTCATTAAAAGCATATAAACATTACATGTATATCATTTATGAAAACCCAATCATTCTGAAATAAATGATTGACAGTATGTTCTTGAATTAGTATTCCGAACATGTATTTGACAAGTGTAAACCCTTGATTTGTTTTGAATTAAAACCCTTGTTTCATGTAAAACAATGTATTCATGTATACTTAAATCATGAATTATTGCTTTATGTATCATAAATTATACCTATTATAATTTATATGTACTTTATGAATTGGTAAATAACTATTTTTGCATGTAATCCTTTGCTCAACATGTTACAAAGGGTAATTAAACTGATGAAATAACTTTTATATTTATATACATATACAATTTTATATATAAGTAAAATTTAAACGACCTTCGGACAAATAACCGGTACTATAGTCCACATCCAAAAAAAGAAAAGGGCCTAGAATGAGTTATTAGTCCTAAGCCTTTTAAATCTTATATATATATATATATATATATATATATATATATATATATATATATATATATATATATATATATATATATATATGTACACACACACAAATATGTATATTTGGGAAAAATATAAGTTTATAAAAGAGTTCAATATTTGGAGTATTTTTGATGCTTTAAAATAGTTTTATCGTGATTTGAAATCATTTATTTATAACACAAAGTTATTGTGTTATACTTGTATTTAACCCTTAAAACAGTAGAAATTATGAAAATACGGGGGTATGAACTCACTTGATAGGTGGTAATACGGGCAGCGTTTCGTTTCCCGGAATTTAGTTTGTTTGGCGAAAAACCGACTTAAATTGGGCAGAGTTTCGACAGGAGAGAGGATGAATTCTCGAGAATTTCGGGGCTTCAAGGCTTGCTTCGGGCTCGAATCTTGATACCGGGGCTTTAGGGGTTGTATATGAGCTTAGGGGAGTGGAAAATGTGAAAGAGAATGATTTTTGGGGTGAAAAAGTGAAAATTAGTCGGAAGCCCTCGCATGCTTTATATAGGCTGAAGCCTCGGTTTCGAGGCTTATGCGAGGCTATGCGAGGCTGACAGCTTGCGAAGGGAGGCAGCTTCGGTTCGGAGGTGGTAGGCTCGTATTGGACCAGACCTCAGTCCAACGGGAAGAAGACACGTGCGAAGGAGCGGGCGCGAGGGGCGTGCGAGGGGTGTCTCCGGTGTGTCTCATGCGAGGCTGTCTGAAGCTTAGTGGACCGCAGAGTTGGTCCAATAAGAAGACGACATGCGAGGCTTCGGTCCAATCAGCAGCCGACATGTGGAGGCCTCGCATGCGAGGGGTGACGTGGCATTACTGTTCATGTGAAAATTCCCGGTTTTTATATTTTTCTTTATTTTTGTGCCAAAAACTTGTAAAATTCATAACTTTTGCATACGAACTCCATTTTTGACGTTCTTTATATGCACACGTAGGTAAAGTTATACTCCACGACTTTTGTTTAGACTTCGTTGGCTAATTTTGAATTTATTTTTAATATTATTTTTTTAAATAGACCGGGACGGGAATCCGTTATAAATTCATAACTTCTTCATACGACGTCCGTTTTTGTTTGTCTTTTTACCGTTGTACTACTAATGACGATACGTTCAATTCTCGTTTAAGTTGTGTTGGATAAAAACCACTCGATCTCTATTTCGAGTTTTTAGCTGTACATTGTTATACTGAAACTTAGAAAAATCATAACTTCCTCATACGAAGTCAGATTTTGGCGTTCGTTTTATGAAAGTTCTAGGTTAAACATAAACTACAACTTTCATTTAGATTGTTAAGGCTAGAAAGCCTTTTATTAAAAATTCAGTTTTTACACTGAACAGTGTTTTGCCGGTTTTGTCGCGGATTTTCGATTGGTCATAACTTCTTCGTTATAACTCGGATTTTGGAGTTCTTTATATTTCTGGAAACCTTGTTACAATCTCTATCACTTGGTTCATCCCAATTGAGATTATTTAATAATTTATTTTTGAGGGTCAATTATGTAAATATATATAGTATGCTAAAATTTCTCTTTATTAATTTAAAAAGAAGTACAAATTGACCTACAATATTACATAGGTTTGAAATAACGGTTTGTTACACATATATAATTCAATACCTGAGAATTGGGGCGTTACAATTCTCCCCCACTTGAACTAGACTTCGCCCTCAAAGTCTGCTGAGGTAAACAACGTCGGGTAATGCTCTCGTATATCTGCCTCTGGCTCCCATGTCCACTCGGATCCCCTCCAATGTTCCCACTGCATCTTCACCAAAGGTATCTCTTTCTTTCGCATAATTTTCTTGTTCCTTTCTAAAATGGCCACAGGCCTCTCCACATAATTCAGACGCTCATCGACCTGAATATCATCCAATGATACTACTGCCTCCTTGTCCATAGTACACTTTCGCAACTGCAAAACGTGGAATGTTCTGTGAATCTGACTAAGCTCCTCTGGTAGCTCTAGCCTGTAAGCCACCTTGCCAATCCTAGCAATGATCTTGAACGGCCCAAATTTAACGGGGACCCAATTTTCCCCTCTTCTGAAGCGGATCACACCCTTCCAGGGTGAGACCTTCAGTAGTACCATATCACCCACCTGTAACTCTAACTCAGATCGACGTCTATCGGCATAGCTCTTCTGCTGACTCTGAGCGATTTGTAATCGCTGCCTAATCTGCCGAATCTTTTCGGTCTGCAGAACTACCTTCGTCCATCCCATCACTCGGTGTCTGACCTCACCCCAATAAACCGGGGTGCGACATCTTCGACTATACCATAACTCAAAAGGTGGGGCGCCAATGCTGGAATGGTAGTTTTGTTGTAAGAAAACTCTGCAAGAGGTAGGTGGGAATCCTAACTTCCACCAAAATCAATGACACACGCCCTCGACATATCCTCGAGGGCCTGAATGGTCCGCTCGCTCTGACCGTCTGTCTGCGGATGAAACGCTGTGCTAAAGTGCAAGCGTTTTCCCAGTTCCTCGTGGAACTTCTGCTAGAAACAGGAGGTAAACCTAACATCTCGGTCTGAGAGAATGGAGACTGGAATTCCATGGCAAGCAACAATCTCGCGAACATATATGTCGGCTAACCTCTCAGTCGAAGAACTCTGTCGTATCGTTAAGAAATGAGCACTCTTGGTCAATCGATCCACGATGACCCATATATCATCGAACCCTTTCGTCGTCCTTGGCAGCTTCATAATGAATTCCATCATGATCTGCTCCCATTTCCACATGGGAATCTCCATAGGATGCAGCTTACCAT
The DNA here is from genome assembly GCF_051521515.1 of Lactuca serriola. Lineage (NCBI taxonomy): Eukaryota > Viridiplantae > Streptophyta > Magnoliopsida > Asterales > Asteraceae > Lactuca > Lactuca serriola. The sequence continues at coordinate 287,690,807 of NC_136411.1, forward strand.
GTGGCCTCTGATGCTCGGCCTTGACCATCCTATAGGTCAAGCACCTCTCAACATACCAAGCGATTTCTCGCTTCATACATGGCCACCAGTAACTCAAACTCAGGTCTCGGTACATCTTGGTGGTCCCTGGGTGTATGAAAAAATGAGACTTATGAGCCTCCTCCATCACTGTCTGTCTGATTCCACAGTCATCGGAACCCAAACTCGACCACATCGGGTCAATAATCCTTGGCCATCCTGAACAAACCGAGCGCTTTCGCCCTTGATCCTTTCCAACTTCCAGTTCTCTGGTCGTATGCCCTCAACCTAGGTATCTCTAATCAAACTCACCAACGGGGAATCCACCGCTATCCTCATACACTTTGCTGGGGTGGAATACCCAGCTGACTTGCAGCTCAAAGCGTCCACAACCACATTCGCTTTACCAGGGTGGTAAAGGATCTCACAATGGTAGTCCTTGACTACATCTAACCACCTGTGCTGTCTCATATTTAGGTTCAGCTGATCCATGATGCGTCTCAAACTCTTCTGATCCGTGTATATGGAACAACGGACCCCATATAGGTAATGCCTCCAAATCTTGAGAGCAAACACCACCGCTCCCAACTCCAGATCATGTGTAGGGTATCTCGTCTCACGCAGATTCAGCTGCCGTAATGCATAGGCTATCACTAGTCTTCTTTGCATGAGGACCACCCCCAAACCTGTGATAGATGCATCACAGAATACCACAAAATCCTCCACTCCCTCGGGGAGTGTCAAAAATGGAGCCTCATACAAACACAGCCGGAGGGTCTCAAATGCCCTGTGTTGCTCGAGGCCTCACCGAAAATCCACCCCCTACCTCGTTAGATGAGTGAGGGGTACTGCAATCTTGGAGAAGTCTCGAATTAATCTTTGGTAATACCCTGCTAGCCCCAGAAAACTCCCGATATCCAAAGGAGACCTTGACACCTCCCACTACATAACTGCCTCGATTTTGGCCGGATCGACCAAAATCCCTTCCTGGTTAACGAGATGTCCGAGGAATGGGACCTCTCGTAACCAAAAGTCACACTTCGAGAACTTGGCATACAACCTTTCTCGTCTTAGAACTTCCAACAGCTCCTAGAGGTGCTCCTCGTGCTGCTCTCGGGTCTTGGAATACACCAAGATATCATCTATTAACATGATGACCGAGCGATCAAGCATCGATCTATAGACCCGATTTATCAGGTCCATGAATACTGTTAGCACGTTAGTGAGCCTAAACGACATCACCACGAACTCGTAGTGAACATAAGGAGTCTGAAACGTGGTCTTCTCCACGTCTTCCTCTCTAACTCGAACCTGATAATACCCCAATATCAAATCGATCTTGGAGAACCAAGATGCACCCTACAACTAGCCAAAGAGATCGTCTAACCTTGGGAGTGGATAACGGTTCTTCACTGTCAACTTGCTCATCCGGTGCGATCCATCCTTCTTCCTAACGAAGAGGATCGGTGCTCCCCACAGAGAACTATTAGGTCGAACGAACTGCTTGCCTAATAGCTCCTGCAACTGTGAAGATAGCTCCTACATCTCGGGTGGTGCCAAACGGTGCGGTGCCTTGGAAATAGCAGCTGCACCCGGCACCAGGTTGATCCGGAACTCGACCTGCCTCTTCAGAGGTACCCTGGCAACTCCTCTGGAAACACGTCGACAAACTCCCTAACCACTGGAACCTCTGAAACTAAAGTCTGGTCTCCAACTCGTGTATCCACCACGTACGGTAGGTATCTCGCACACCCGGGCTAAATATACTGCCGAGCTCTGGCAGATGAACAGAACCCTGACCCCGCTCTGGTTCCCTCACCATATACAATCAGTTCTCCCCTACTTGGGGTTCGAACTACCACTCGCTGGCCTTCGCAATCTATCTTGACACCGAAATGACTAAGCCAATGTATACCCACAATCACGCATACTTCCCCCATGGGAATCGGAATCAAATCTATCGGGAAGATCACTCCGAAGATCTACAACTGGCATCCTTGGTAGACTGAAGAAGCAGAAACTCCATGTTCATTGGCGATAAAAACTCGTAACTGACACTCTAGCTCGTCAACTGGCACACCAAACCCCCTATTAAACGTCTGAGAAACGAAAGACCGACTTGCCCCCAAGTCAAATAAAACCAAAGCAGGCAAGGAGTTCACTAAAAACTTACCTAATCATAGGTACCATGTAACAGCCCGGATTTCCAGGTATTATTTATTCTTGTAATTTTTGGTGATTTGTGAGGGGACTCGGCGAGTTGGAGCTCAAACTCGCCGAGTAGGATCGCGGTGTGGACGCGGGTTCGCTTCTTGACTCGGCGAGTCCAAAAGGTGGACTCGGCGAGTCCACGCTGTTTAATGAAACCCTAATTTCCGGGGTATAAGACCTATTTAAGAGGGATTATGGCCGTTATTTGTGGCCACCAACCCCAGAGAGAACCCTAAAGAGTCCTTGAGCGATTTGTGAGAGAAAGGAGGAAGATCTTTGGCTAATTGTAGGTGATTTTGCTCTTAGAAGAGGATCAAGGCAAGAGGAGGTCAAAGGAGGTGCTAATCTAGTGGTTTCTGAGCTCAGAGACTTCATTTGAGGTAACCATTCATTCCTATCTCAGTCCTTGGTGTAAATCTTAGAGTTAGGGTTTCCTTGTGGAAAGATCCATGGAGTAATTGGCCTCTTTTTGGTGTTGGTACTTCAGATCTGGACCCAAAGAGGTCCAGAGACTCTTTTCCCTCGAGCTTTATGGGTGTTAATGGAGGCCATGAGCCTAGAATGGCATTCTAGACACCACATCATCAAATAAGGCCTTTGGACCTTTGCATGAGCATCAAGATTGAAACTTTACGTGGTATATGTGCTTGTAAGGACTGGATCTATGAGTTTTTGGAGCGGATCTGACCTCAAGAGTGAGTTTGAGTTCATGCATGGTGTAGACTCGCCGAGTCCAAAGAACAGACTCGGCGAGTAGCATGAAGATTGTCCTTAACCACTCTGCGAGTGGTCTTGCCGAGTTAAGGGTTGACTCAGTGAGTCAGGGAGAGTCAGAGAGGGTTGACGAGTGGACTGAGTCAAGTTGGAACTCGCCGATTTGTTCTTGAGACTCGGCGAGTTGAGTCATGGTGGCCCCGCGATTCATGCCAGGTGGAACTCGTCGAGTCAGGGAAGTACTCGACGTGCCAGGAGAGGATCCGAGGGAGTCAGTGAACGCGTATAGACTCGCCGAGTTGCTTCGGTGCACTCGCCGAGTCCGGTCAAAGTTGACCGCTGACCAGCGTTGACCAATGTTGACTTGATAGGGGAAGTCAACCTTAGTTGCGAAAGTGTTAATTAGAGATATATATTGTGTTATAGGAGGATTATAGCTCAAGGGATCGAGCACAAGTGATTTCCGGGATTTGCAAGTTAGCGAGATACACGAGGTGAGTCTTCTCACTATACCTTACCTTGAGTAGGTAACCAGAGTTATGTGATACAGTGTTTGTATGCTATATATGTATTATGTGTTGCACTGCATTATTCTATGTGATTTATGCTGTGCATGTTTACAGAGTTAGAACCTGAGGGTTCACATAGTTTGGGTGCACGGACCCACAGAGTTATAGCCTCGAGTGTCTAATATGTGTTATATATGGTATTTGGGGAACTCACTAAGCTTTGTGCTTACAATGTTTGGTATTATTTGTTTCAGGTACTAGTGACGACCGTGGGAAGGCGCCGGCTTGATCAGTACACACGCATGGGATTTTATGATTATGTGATCTTGGGATTTTTGTACACTTGGATTGAATTTTAAACATGGGTATTTTATGAATATTAAGGGAATTATGTTTTATAAAAATTGAAAATTTTGTTTTGAAATTTACTTTGTTACAAGTTGGTATCAGAGCCTTGGTTTGAGGGATTCGGGTACACCTTCGGGGGTATTTGAACTCAAACTGAGGATTTGGGAAAATATTTTCAAAAGAGAACCAAATTTTATAAAAGAAGTAAAAGATTTTTAGAGAAACTCATAGCAGAAACGTGTGTACGATCAGTCAGCGCCCGAACGGTGATTTCCCAAAATACCCTTATATTATATGTTTATGAGATTGATATGATGTATTCTCTTGCTAGACCAGGCTAGGTATTCCTATTAGGACTAGAGTGCCCTGATTTGTGATGCCTTAGCCTAGGGGAAGGTGGGCTGCTATAAGATGCTTGAGAGTGAATAGGTAGCAGCAAGGAGCTTATGAGAGATCTTTTAGAGAGTGATAGAGTACTTGGGATTTGGAGTCCGAAGAGGAAGATTTGGGGTGTATACTGAAACGGTGCGGACAGTAGTATTGGGCCCGTACTACTGAAAACACCGGAGCAGTATACAGTTTAGATAAGAACCTTCGGAATGCCAAGGATCAAGGAGGGAAGAGTTGTTGAGTGTGTGTATGCTCGAATGGATTCTAATTTATCGTATGTTGTATTTCAGAGGTTGATCATGGTGTACACGTCATATGCCAGAGAGCAGTGGGGCTAGTGATGAGGAGATCCGTCAAATCATCCACGAGGAGGTGGCAACGGCCATCAGGGCAGAGATACCAGAGATGTTCTGATCTATAAAGACCACGCTGATTGAGACTTTCGACGAGCGTTATGCTGCTCTTTCTGAGGCTGCTGTTGCGGTGGCCACCGCAGCTGTTGCTGCTGCGAGGCCGCAGGGTGGTGATGCATTGCTGTTCCGAGAGTTCAGCAACACAAAACCACCAGAGTTTGATGGGACCCAGGACCCGATGGCAGCTATGAGATGGATTTATGATATAGAGGGGTGTTTCTTCACTTGCTCATCTCCTGAGCATTTGAGAGTTTGGTTCGCGCTGAACCAGCTTCGCTTGGGAGCGAAGGACTGGTGGAAGTTTGTGACGGTGCAGTTTACGCCTACTAAGCTTGCGGCAATGACCTGGGAGAGGTTCACTGCCATGTTCCGAGATGAGTACGTTCCCCAGGTGGAGAGGGAGCGTTCGGCCCAGGAGTTTCTGACCCTCAAGCAGGGTACTGAGTTTGTTACGGTGATTACCAGGATGTTCCATGAGAGGGAAATGTTCTGCCCTGAGCACGTGTCTACGGAGCAGGCACGTATGAGCCGATATCTGATTATCTTGAGGCGAGACATTAGGGAGTTCGTGGCGAACTCCTCGTACCGGACATTTGCCGAGCTTCAGGCAAATTCCTGGAAGAGGGAGAGTGAGCTAGAGACTCAGGCCAGGGAGGAGGCTGAGTCTCAAGGGAGGGATCGGCGACCGGCACAGTCCCAGCCGGCAACCAAGCGGGCCAAGCCCGCTGATCCCAAATCTGGGAGCCAGAAGGGCCGCACTTCTGGAAAGTGCGGCAAGGGTCATGATGGAGTTTGTAGAGCTGGGTCTTGCTACAAGTGTGGCAAGGAGGGGCATATGGCCAAGGACTGCCCCAAGGGGTTTGCAGTGTGTTTTCACTGCAATCAGACCAGACATTGGAAGGCGGAGTGTCCGCAGTTGCGGGGATCAGCTTAGGGAGCACCTCAGGTGTAACAACCCGATATTTCCAGTCTTTGTATTAACCTAAAAAGTCAAGTATTGTAACCATCTTAGGGTAATAAAATTTACTTTGGGAATAAAATGCCCCAAAAAGTATCTATTTAGATTCCTATTATGTGTAATATCATTAAACCGGGATCATATTTAAAGAGAATATTGGACCCCTCGAAATCATTTCGAGAGTTGGTCCAGTGGCCTACAAACTCCAACTTCCAATCGAGCTTAACAAAGTACATCCAGTATTCCACGTATCGAACCTGAAAAAGTGTTTGTCCGACGAAACACTTGTAATTCCACTCGATGAAATCGAGCTAAACGAAAATCTTAACTTTGTGGAAGAACCCATCGAGATCATGGATAGGGAAGTTAAACGAACTAAGCAGAGTCGCATTCCAATAGTAAAAGTTCGATGGAATGCTAAGAGAGGACCCGAATTCACATGGGAACAGGAAGACCAAATGCAACAGAAGTATCCGCACCTTTTCCTCAGTCCCTAAGACTTCTATTTTGTATTAAAATTTCGGGACGAAATTCCCTCTAACGGGGGGATGATGTAACAACCCGATATTTCAACTCTTTGTATTAACCTAAAAAGTCAAGTATTGTAACCATCTTGGGGTAATAAAATTTACTTTGGGAATAAAATGCCCCAAAAAGTATTTATTTAGATTCCTATTATGTGTAATATCATTAAACCGGGATCATACTTAAAGAGAATGCTCAAATCCGACTTCGTATATTGAAGTTATGATTTTTCCAAGTTCAGCTTAGCAACAGACAGCTAAAACTCGAATCGGAGATCGAGCGACTTTTGGCCGGAATGACCTAAACGAGAATCGAAGGTCTCGACAATGGTATTTCAGCGGTAAAAAGTCTGGCAAAAACCGACATCAGATAAAGAAGTTATGAATTTTCAAAGAAATTCCTTAAACACGATGAGTTATAATATAAATAATAAAAAAAATAATAATTTCGGAATTTGTCGACGGAGTCTAAATAAAAGTTGTAGAGCGTAGTCTCACCTACGCGTGGATATAAAGACCATCGAAAACGAAGTTCGTATGAAGAAGATATGAATTTTTGAAGTTTATTAAATAAATTATATATTTATTTAATTCAAAATTCGGGCCTTATCCGAAGAGGAGTCAGCGTCCTCATCCGAGGTACGCGCTGCGTACCCCTGTACGCCCTGCGTACCCGAGAGACTTGGCCTCTGATCGTCCACGTCGCCCTATCCGAGGCTTCCGACCCGTCCGACCCGCCCGTCCGACCGACCCGTCCGACCCGCTGTCCCATCCAACCCGCCGTCCCATCCGACCCACTGCCCCATCCGATCCGTCCCATCCGAAGCCGAGGCAGTCGAGGCTTCGGTCATGCATGACGTACGCGTACGCGCGGCGTACGAGCGTACGCCCCGCGTACGAGGCTTCTCAGACCCTCCTATAAATAACATGCGAGGGCTTCCGAGAAAAATGCTCATTTCTCTCCTTTCCCTCACAATCTTGCCTCGTTTTCTGTGCCCGTTCAAACCCGAAGCTCTGGTCTTTTTGCTCAAGTCCCGAGGGTCGATTTTACTCCCGAGATTCCCGAGAATCCCGAGAAAAGTCCGTTTCCCGAGGCGAAACTCTGTCCGGATTTCCATCTCGCTATCTTCAAACTATCAAGTGAGTTCATATCCCCTTCGAACACTCTTTAAATACATTTTAAATGCTTTTATACTCTTTTAGGGGAGGAATACAAGTAAACATACCGTTATTATCGTGTATTTCGTAAAAATCTCATTTACTCGTTTCTATCAAATGAATCACTTGTGATTTAGTTCTATTATGCGAAAACTCTTGTTATACTTTGCATGCAATAGATTTATACAAAGTATTTAGTAACACCAAAGTATCTTTCGTTGTTAAACCGTTTCACATATTCTAAAAACTTGTGATTTATGTTGGTCAAACATTGTGAAAAAGGATAAACTTTGCATACAAAACTATCACTTTAATAGTGACTTAGTTGAGAATCCATGAGACGTGTATATCTTCAAACACTGCCTTTTAGATAAAAGGTATCGCTACAAGTCCTGTCTATAACCAGAGTCTCCCGTTCGGAGAACGTGTCAAATGTGTATAGATCTATACGGGAAGTCATGATCCCGCACCCTGGCTGTTAGCTACAGTCCGTCTTTTGGGGTGACAGTTTGTCATAACGCTACGACGCCTGAAGAACGTCGCTACAGGCATATTATGTTCAGTATGGTTATAAAACTCATCGGATTTACAACTACTATAGTACTTTTGAATAATGAATAAGTAGTTACTACGGTTATTCATTATCTAACAAACTGAAAACTTCTAATAGGTTTATTATATGAATCTATGTTTAAAAATTTTCTAAAGCATGTGGATTGCTTCAAAAATGTTAGCCTTGAACATTAAATAAACAACTATTAAGAAAATAAGGGATTTTCTTGTTTCAACTATCTACGTTTTTCAATACCAATATTCTCATGCATTTCACACTTTTATAAGGAAATATGGGATTTTCTTGGAAAATATACACTCGTTTTTGGAATGGCATTCAATGTTTCTAAATCTCTTATGAACTCACCAACTTAATTGTTGACACTTTTTCTTTGAAATAACTTGTATTCTCAGGGAATCGTTAAGCAGGTTTGGAAATCAACTTTTGGAGAATAACGCGCTGGCATTATTTACTTCTTTTGAAAGATGTTTATGCATTTATCTTTTGAACATGTAATGAATACAATGATGTAAACATTTTTTTAAAACCTTTATAAATGGTGGTGTGTACTTTCCTTTCTATAAACTGTTATGATACTGAATATGACGTCCTCCGCCCCCGAACGTTTCCGCCGTTCTGGTTTGGGGGTGTGACAGATTGGTATCAGAGCACCGTTTATAGTGAATTAAGTATATCAAAACCATTTTTGGTATACAGCTATAAACTCATCTGGGCAAAAAACACTCTGAGAAGAGTCATACTTTTGAAACTAAATTTATTTAGTTTTTGTAAAGTAAGCATGCATTCATTTCGTACTAATAACAGTTTCACATCGTACCATTTTAGAAGTATTATAAATAAGTTGTGCAGTACAGGTATGCCTTGGGACACGTAATCGGAACTGGGAAGGATATAGCCTGATCAACTATATTTGTCCGAGAGCCGACTAACGTGTGCCGAGGGGTATCTGCAGTGGACAACAAATTTTAAAACTTACCAAACCGTTACTAGAATCAAACACAAGAATTTAAATACTATAGGAGTATTTGATATCTAAACTAATTTAACTTACATGTTTTGCATGTTTCGACTTTATTCAATTCTTATAACCCTATTTCTCGTACAGTCAAATGGCTGGATTTCACCACCCCAATGACCCCTACTTTCCCAACCAAGGCAACGGAGGATGGATCGAAGATGATCCCGAAGAGGACGAGGAACCCATAGAATTGGGTGATGACTCCGGTACTGACTCAGAGCCGAAAGTGATTGATCCACCACCCATTCAACCTCCTGTCCATGTGAGGAACTTCCAAGGACCCACTCCCGTCTGGGGAAGTCACCTCCATCATTGGAGCCAACAACAAGGCATACGCCCTCCCTACGGCATGTGTCGGGACTTCTATGATGTCCGCGGTGGAAGTTCGGCTGATCGAGCACTCCCGGTAATAGTGGGTAAGTTAGCCAATCAGTCCTATCAGTCCGGAGTTCAAGCAAGCCGACTCCGGGATGTCAACGTGGAAGTGCAGGTTCACACTTCTGACATCCGTAGGCTGGACAAGATACAAGATAATGCTCAACTCCAGTCTGAGGCATTTCAGGCACAGATGATTGCAGCCCTATCCGAATTAAGGGAGCAACATGCCGCTTTTGATCGGCGCCTAATGGAATCGAAGCAATCAGATGCGGAGTCAAGCTCCAAGCGCAACCTACGTCGCAAATAGTGCCTGCCAGGATTTCAAATTTTGTTATAAATTAGGACTTCGGATAAGAATATTATTTTTCTATAAAACTTTCTGTAATCGGAGACCTTTAGAAAGGTCAAAAAGTTTTGTCTAAACTCTGATGTAACATAACTATATGTTTAATATATATAGGGCATATCTCTTTCTCGTTTTAATTATGTGTAGTCCGTACAATTCAGAAGTACATCCATTCAAACATTATTAATGAATCGAGATCAAAACCAAGTGTTGGCCAAACCAAATTCTTAATCTATTTAAGATAGTTAACTCAATATCATTCAAACTCGCAACCACCGAAACTTATAATATCTCATTTTTCTTTTGGTAGCACAATGCCTCCTCGTAGATCAGCACGTACCAACGCAACCCCACCACCACCTCCACCACTAACTTATGATCCGGCAATGGTCTAGGCTGCTATCACAGCAGCAGTAGCAGCAGCCCTCTCTCAAATAAACTCCAATGCAAATGGAGGTACAGGAAGCAACACGAATCATCCCAATCGTGGCACCGGCCAGGGCCATGTAAGGGAGTGTTCTTACAAGGAGTTCTCCAACTCAAAGCCAAAGACTTTTAATGGCAGTGGAGGAGTCATTGCACTAATGCAATGGTTCGAAAAGACCGAAACGGTCTTCGAGATCTGCTCGTGCCAAGAAACAAGCAAGGTTAAGTTCGTTGCTTGCACCTTCATAGATCGAGCCCTCACTTGGTGGAAAAGCCATGTGAACTCAGTGACGCTCACTGTCGCTAACGCCATGAGTTGGGAAGAACTGAAGGTACTACTACTGGAAGAATACTGCCCAAGGGGTGAAGTGCAAAAGCTTGAGCAGGAGCTCTGGAATTTGAAAATGGTCGGGTCTGATCTAGTCGCCTACATAGCTAGGTTCAACGATCTCGCTGCTCTGTGCCCTACCATGGTCAACCCAGAATCAAAGAAGGTCGAAAGGTACATTTGGGGGTTGTCACCCCAGATTCAAGGGCATGTCCTAGCTTCCAACCCTATCACCTACAACAGCGCTAAACGTCTGGCGCAACGACTCATCGACCACGGAGTGAAACAGAGTACCATTACAGCAGCCGCAAATCCACCTAGGGAGGCTCAGGGCCAGAGTAAGCCTTGGAACAAGAGGAGGGGACAAACCCTCCAGGAGAACCCCAAGAAACAACAAGTGATAGCGACCCACGCTATTACTGTACCTACCAACTCTGCCCCCACAAGTTCATACAATGGAAAACTACCGAAATGTAACCAGTGCAACTTCCACCACCACGGTCTCTGCCGTGACCTTCAATGCACCAGGTGCAATAAGAAGGGTCATACAGCCCGCTATTGCAAGGAGCCAACCCAACAATCCACCCCCACTGCTAATATCGGAGTAAGCCGCGCTTGCTTTGAGTGCGGAGACACAGGGCACTACAGCAAGGACTGCCCGAAGACAAACAACAGGAATACCGGCAGAAGAGGCCGAGTTTTCGCAATGGGACAAGATGAAGCCATTGCGGACCCCACTGTTGTTACGGGTACGTTTCTTCTCGATAACTCGTATGCATGCATTTTGTTTGATAGTGGAGCGGAAAGGAGTTTTGTGAGTCACGACTTTAAAAGCATGCTAAAACCAATACCACAATCGTTAAGTGAACCGTTCATAGTAGAAATGGCCAACGGGAAAACCGAAGACACTAAGGAGATATATTTAAACTGCACCCTAACTCTAAACGATAATCTCTTTCAAATCAACCTCATGCCAGTCTCGATTAAGAGTTTCGATGTCATCATTGGCATGGATTGGCTGAGTTCACATCGTGTGGACATTCTATGTTACGATAAGGCCGTTCGCCTTAATCTGCCAACCGGCGAAACCTTCCTTGTCTTGGGCGACAAACCTAGTACCACTCTTAGTATCATCTCAAGTATCCAAGCTCAGAAGTACCTACGCAAGGAGTGTCACGCATTTTTAGCGCATGTTGTAGACGTGAAACGCAAAGTCCGGGACATCAAGGATGTGCCCGACGTATGTGATTTTCCCGACGTGTTTCCCGAGGACCTTCCAGGAATACCACCCGCAAGACAAGTTGAGTTTAGAATCGATCTAATCCCCGGAGCTACCCCAGTAGCCAAAGCACCCTATCGGTTAGCCCCGGCAGAGATGCAGGAGCTATCCAGCCAACTGAATGAACTACTTGGAAAAGGATTCATCAGGCCGAGTTTCTCGCCATGGGGAGCACCCGTATTGTTCGTGAAAAAGAAAGATGGATCGTTCAGGATGTGCATCGACTACCAAGGACTCAACAAACTTACCATCAAGAATCGATACCCCCTACCCCGAATTGACGACTTATTCGATCAACTCCAAGGAGCCAACTACTTCTCCAAGATCGATCTAAGGTCGGGATATCACCAGCTGCGTGTCCTAGAGAGTGATGTTCCCAAGACGGCCTTCCTAACGAGATACGGACATTATGAGTTCGTAGTGATGCCGTTCGGACTAACCAATGCCCCGGCCGTATTCATGGATCTAATGAATCGGGTATGTCGTCCATTCTTAGATAAATTTGTGATAGTATTCATAGACGGTATACTCATTTATTTAAAGAATAAAGAGGAACATAGTCAACACCTGAGGCAAGTCTTAGAGACGTTGCGAACTGAGAAACTTTATGCAAAATTCTCAAAATGTGAGTTTTGGATTAGAAAAGTGGACTTCCTCGGTCACGTGGTCAGCAAGGAAGGAATCCACGTAGACCCCTCAAAGATCAAGGCTATCAAAAACTGGTCTGCACCAACCACACCATCCGAGATTCGCCAGTTTCTAGGTCTTGCCGGTTATTACCGAAGGTTCATCCAGAATTTCTCCAGCATCGCAAAGCCTCTTACCGCTTTAACCCAGAAAGGTGTGACCTACAACTGGGGAGAAAAGCAAAATGCTGCATTTCAGACATTGAAACAAGCCCTTTGCAGTGCACCCATCCTTTCTCTTCCGGAAGGGACCGAAGACTTTGTGGTGTATTGCGACGCTTCGAAGCAAGGGCTGGGCTGTGTGCTAATGCAGAGGGGAAAGGTGATTGCATATGCCTCAAGACAACTGAAAACGCATGAGGTCAATTACACCACTCACGACTTAGAACTTGGAGCAGTGGTCTTCACTCTTAAAATCTGGAGGCACTATCTTTACGGTACCAAGTGCACTGTCTTTACAGACCACAAGAGCCTCCAACACATCTTCGACCAGAAAGAATTAAACATGAGACAACGACGTTGGGTCGAATTGCTCAACAACTACGAATGTGAGATTCGCTATCATCCAGGAAAGGCAAACGTCGTAGCCGATGCCCTTAGTCGAAAGGAGTACTCTGGCCGAAGAGTGAAGTCATTAGCTATGTCGATCCATTCGCACCTGTCAACGCAAGTCAAGGAAGCGCAAATAGAAGCCTTGAAACCCGAAAACGTGGCAGGTGAGGCCCTTAGGGGAATGGACAAGAACTTAGAAATCAAGAGTGACGGAGCACGCTACCTCATGAACCGGATCTGGACACCCAAGTTTGGTGGATTCAGAGAGGTAGTTATGAGCGAGGCACACAGGACCCCATACTCCGTACACCCAGGGTCAGACAAGATGTATCTAGATCTCAAGCAGCTCTACTGGTGGCCAAACATGAAAGCGAAGATTGCTACATATGTGAGCAAGTGTTTAACTTGCGCCAAAATAAAAATAGAACACCAGAAACCCTCAGGTCTACTCCAACAACCTGAAATACCTGAGTGGAAATGGGAGCAGATTTCCATGGACTTCATAACCAAACTGCCCAAAACTCAGAGTGGCCAAGATACTATTTGGGTAATCGTCGACAGATTAACCAAGTCAGCCCATTTCTTACCGATCAAGGAAACTGATAGGATGGAAAAACTATCAAGAACCTACATCCGGGAGATCGTACGACTTCATGCGTACCGATGTCCATCATCTCATATAGAGACAGCAGATTCACTTCCAGATTCTGGCAATCACTGCAAAAATCCATGGGAACAAGGTTGGATATGAGTACGGCATACCACCCACAAACTGACGGACAGAGTGAGAGGACGATCCAAACCCTGGAAGACATGTTGCGAGCATGTGTAATCGACTTTGGCAAGGCATGGGATGTTCACTTGCCTTTGTTCGAGTTCTCTTATAACAATAGTTACCATACTAGTATCAAGACCGCTCCATTCGAAGCCCTTTACGGTCGTAAGTGCAGATCACCCCTGTGCTGGACGGAAGTGGGCGACACACAATTGGCAAAAGGTCTAGTCCCTAATAGCACCCTCACTGGTCTGGAGGTCATCAGAGAAACGACTGAAAAGATCGTGCAAATACGAGAACGACTGAAGTCCTCAAGAGATAGGCAAAAGAGCTATGCTGACAGGAGACGTAAACCCTTGGAATTCCAGATTGGCGATCGGGTACTACTGGAGGTCTCACCCTGGAAGGGCATGATACGCTTTGGGAAGCGTGGAAAGCTAAATCCTCGGTACATTGGACCCTTCGAAATCATTTCGAGAGTTGGTCCAGTGGCCTACAAACTCCAACTTCCAATCGAGCTTAACAAAGTACATCCAGTATTCCACGTATCGAACCTGAAAAAGTGTTTGTCCGACGAAACACTTGTAATTCCACTCGATGAAATCGAGCTAAACGAAAATCTTAACTTTGTGGAAGAACCCGTCGAGATCATGGATAGGGAAGTTAAACGAACTAAGCAGAGTCGCATTCCAACAGTAAAAGTTCGATGGAATGCTAAGAGAGGACCCGAATTCACATGGGAACAGGAAGACCAAATGCAACAGAAGTATCCGCACCTTTTCCTCAGTCCCTAAGACTTCTATTTTGTATTAAAATTTCGGGACGAAATTCCCTCTAACGGGGGGATGATGTAACAACCCGATATTTCAACTCTTTGTATTAACCTAAAAAGTCAAGTATTGTAACCATCTTGGGGTAATAAAATTTACTTTGGGAATAAAATGCCCCAAAAAGTATTTATTTAGATTCCTATTATGTGTAATATCATTAAACCGGGATCATACTTAAAGAGAATGCTCAAATCCGACTTCGTATATTGAAGTTATGATTTTTCCAAGTTCAGCTTAGCAACAGACAGCTAAAAATTCGAATCGGAGATCGAGCGACTTTTGGCCGGAATGACCTAAACGAGAATCGAAGGTCTCGACAATGGTATTTCAGCGGTAAAAAGTCTGGCAAAAACCGACATCAGATAAAGAAGTTATGAATTTTCAAAGAAATTCCTTAAACACGATGAGTTATAATATAAATAATAATAAAAAAATAATAATTTCGGAATTTGCCGACGGAGTCTAAATGAAAGTTGTAGAGCGTAGTCTCACCTACGCGTGGATATAAAGACCATCGAAAACGGAGTTCGTATGAAGAAGATATGAATTTTTGAAGTTTATTAAATAAATTATATATTTATTTAATTCAAAATTCGGGCCTTATCCGAAGAGGAGTCAGCGTCCTCATCCGAGGTACGCGCTGCGTACCCCTGTACGCCCTGCGTACCCGAGAGACTTGGCCTCTGATCGTCCACGTCGCCCTATCCGAGGCTTCCGACCCGTCCGACCCGCCCGTCCGACCGACCCGTCCGACCCGCTGTCCCATCCGACCCGCCGTCCCATCCGACCCACTGCCCCATCCGATCCGTCCCATCCGAAGCCGAGGCAGTCGAGGCTTCGGTCATGCATGACGTACGCGTACGCGCGGCGTACGAGCTTACGCCCCGCGTACGAGGCTTCTCAGACCCTCCTATAAATAGCATGCGAGGGCTTCCGAGAAAAATGCTCATTTCTCTCCTTTCCCTCACAATCTTGCCTCGTTTTCCGTGCCCGTTCAAACCCGAAGCTCTGGTCTTTTTGCTCAAGTCCCGAGGGTCGATTTTACTCCCGAGATTCCCGAGAATCCCGAGAAAAGTCCGTTTCCCGAGGCGAAACTCTGTCCGGATTTCCATCTCGCTATCTTCAAACTATCAAGTGAGTTCATATCCCCTTCGAACACTCTTTAAATACATTTTAAATGCTTTTATACTCTTTTAGGGGAGGAATACAAGTAAACATACCGTTATTATCGTGTATTTCGTAAAAATCTCATTTACTCGTTTCTATCAAATGAATCACTTGTGATTTAGTTCTATTATGCGAAAACTCTTGTTATACTTTGCATGCAATAGATTTATACAAAGTATTTAGTAACACCAAAGTATCTTTCGTTGTTAAACCGTTTCACATATTCTAAAAACTTGTGATTTATGTTGGTCAAACATTGTGAAAAAGGATAAACTTTGCATACAAAACTATCACTTTAATAGTGACTTAGTTGAGAATCCATGAGACGTGTATATCTTCAAACACTGCCTTTTAGATAAAAGGTATCGCTACAAGTCCTGTCTATAACCAGAGTCTCCCGTTCGGAGAACGTGTCAAATGTGTATAGATCTATACGGGAAGTCATGATCCCGCACCCTGGCTGTTAGCTACAGTCCGTCTTTTGGGGTGACAGTTTGTCATAACGCTACGACGCCTGAAGAACGTCGCTACAGGCATATTATGTTCAGTATGGTTATAAAACTCATCGGATTTACAACTACTATAGTACTTTTGAATAATGAATAAGTAGTTACTACGGTTATTCATTATCTAACAAACTGAAAACTTCTAATAGGTTTATTATATGAATCTATGTTTAAAAATTTTCTAAAGCATGTGGATTGCTTCAAAAATGTTAGCCTTGAACATTAAATAAACAACTATTAAGAAAATAAGGGATTTTCTTGTTTCAACTATCTACGTTTTTCAATACCAATATTCTCATGCATTTCACACTTTTATAAGGAAATATGGGATTTTCTTGGAAAATATACACTCGTTTTTGGAATGGCATTCAATGTTTCTAAATCTCTTATGAACTCACCAACTTAATTGTTGACACTTTTTCTTTGAAATAACTTGTATTCTCAGGGAATCGTTAAGCAGGTTTGGAAATCAACTTTTGGAGAATAACGCGCTGGCATTATTTACTTCTTTTGAAAGATGTTTATGCATTTATCTTTTGAACATGTAATGAATACAATGATGTAAACATTTTTTTAAAACCTTTATAAATGGTGGTGTGTACTTTCCTTTCTATAAACTGTTATGATACTGAATATGACGTCCTCCGCCCCCGAACGTTTCCGCCGTTCTGGTTTGGGGGTGTGACAGATTGGTATCAGAGCACCGTTTATAGTGAATTAAGTATATCAAAACCATTTTTGGTATACAGCTATAAACTCATCTGGGCAAAAAACACTCTGAGAAGAGTCATACTTTTGAAACTAAATTTATTTAGTTTTTGTAAAGTAAGCATGCATTCATTTCGTACTAATAACAGTTTCACATCGTACCATTTTAGAAGTATTATAAATAAGTTGTGCAGTACAGGTATGCCTTGGGACACGTAATCGGAACTGGGAAGGATATAGCCTGATCAACTATATTTGTCCGAGAGCCGACTAACGTGTGCCGAGGGGTATCTGCAGTGGACAACAAATTTTAAAACTTACCAAACCGTTACTAGAATCAAACACAAGAATTTAAATACTATAGGAGTATTTGATATCTAAACTAATTTAACTTACATGTTTTGCATGTTTCGACTTTATTCAATTCTTATAACCCTATTTCTCGTACAGTCAAATGGCTGGATTTCACCACCCCAATGACCCCTACTTTCCCAACCAAGGCAACGGAGGATGGATCGAAGATGATCCCGAAGAGGACGAGGAACCCATAGAATTGGGTGATGACTCCGGTACTGACTCAGAGCCGAAAGTGATTGATCCACCACCCATTCAACCTCCTGTCCATGTGAGGAACTTCCAAGGACCCACTCCCGTCTGGGGAAGTCACCTCCATCATTGGAGCCAACAACAAGGCATACGCCCTCCCTACGGCATGTGTCGGGACTTCTATGATGTCCGCGGTGGAAGTTCGGCTGATCGAGCACTCCCGGTAATAGTGGGTAAGTTAGCCAATCAGTCCTATCAGTCCGGAGTTCAAGCAAGCCGACTCCGGGATGTCAACGTGGAAGTGCAGGTTCACACTTCTGACATCCGTAGGCTGGACAAGATACAAGATAATGCTCAACTCCAGTCTGAGGCATTTCAGGCACAGATGATTGCAGCCCTATCCGAATTAAGGGAGCAACATGCCGCTTTTGATCGGCGCCTAATGGAATCGAAGCAATCAGATGCGGAGTCAAGCTCCAAGCGCAACCTACGTCGCAAATAGTGCCTGCCAGGATTTCAAATTTTGTTATAAATTAGGACTTCGGATAAGAATATTATTTTTCTATAAAACTTTCTGTAATCGGAGACCTTTAGAAAGGTCAAAAAGTTTTGTCTAAACTCTGATGTAACATAACTATATGTTTAATATATATAGGGCATATCTCTTTCTCGTTTTAATTATGTGTAGTCCGTACAATTCAGAAGTACATCCATTCAAACATTATTAATGAATCGAGATCAAAACCAAGTGTTGGCCAAACCAAATTCTTAATCTATTTAAGATAGTTAACTCAATATCATTCAAACTCGCAACCACCGAAACTTATAATATCTCATTTTTCTTTTGGTAGCACAATGCCTCCTCGTAGATCAGCACGTACCAACGCAACCCCACCACCACCTCCACCACTAACTTATGATCCGGCAATGGTCTAGGCTGCTATCACAGCAGCAGTAGCAGCAGCCCTCTCTCAAATAAACTCCAATGCAAATGGAGGTACAGGAAGCAACACGAATCATCCCAATCGTGGCACCGGCCAGGGCCATGTAAGGGAGTGTTCTTACAAGGAGTTCTCCAACTCAAAGCCAAAGACTTTTAATGGCAGTGGAGGAGTCATTGCACTAATGCAATGGTTCGAAAAGACCGAAACGGTCTTCGAGATCTGCTCGTGCCAAGAAACAAGCAAGGTTAAGTTCGTTGCTTGCACCTTCATAGATCGAGCCCTCACTTGGTGGAAAAGCCATGTGAACTCAGTGACGCTCACTGTCGCTAACGCCATGAGTTGGGAAGAACTGAAGGTACTACTACTGGAAGAATACTGCCCAAGGGGTGAAGTGCAAAAGCTTGAGCAGGAGCTCTGGAATTTGAAAATGGTCGGGTCTGATCTAGTCGCCTACATAGCTAGGTTCAACGATCTCGCTGCTCTGTGCCCTACCATGGTCAACCCAGAATCAAAGAAGGTCGAAAGGTACATTTGGGGGTTGTCACCCCAGATTCAAGGGCATGTCCTAGCTTCCAACCCTATCACCTACAACAGCGCTAAACGTCTGGCGCAACGACTCATCGACCACGGAGTGAAACAGAGTACCATTACAGCAGCCGCAAATCCACCTAGGGAGGCTCAGGGCCAGAGTAAGCCTTGGAACAAGAGGAGGGGACAAACCCTCCAGGAGAACCCCAAGAAACAACAAGTGATAGCGACCCACGCTATTACTGTACCTACCAACTCTGCCCCCACAAGTTCATACAATGGAAAACTACCGAAATGTAACCAGTGCAACTTCCACCACCACGGTCTCTGCCGTGACCTTCAATGCACCAGGTGCAATAAGAAGGGTCATACAGCCCGCTATTGCAAGGAGCCAACCCAACAATCCACCCCCACTGCTAATATCGGAGTAAGCCGCGCTTGCTTTGAGTGCGGAGACACAGGGCACTACAGCAAGGACTGCCCGAAGACAAACAACAGGAATACCGGCAGAAGAGGCCGAGTTTTCGCAATGGGACAAGATGAAGCCATTGCGGACCCCACTGTTGTTACGGGTACGTTTCTTCTCGATAACTCGTATGCATGCATTTTGTTTGATAGTGGAGCGGAAAGGAGTTTTGTGAGTCACGACTTTAAAAGCATGCTAAAACCAATACCACAATCGTTAAGTGAACCGTTCATAGTAGAAATGGCCAACGGGAAAACCGAAGACACTAAGGAGATATATTTAAACTGCACCCTAACTCTAAACGATAATCTCTTTCAAATCAACCTCATGCCAGTCTCGATTAAGAGTTTCGATGTCATCATTGGCATGGATTGGCTGAGTTCACATCGTGTGGACATTCTATGTTACGATAAGGCCGTTCGCCTTAATCTGCCAACCGGCGAAACCTTCCTTGTCTTGGGCGACAAACCTAGTACCACTCTTAGTATCATCTCAAGTATCCAAGCTCAGAAGTACCTACGCAAGGAGTGTCACGCATTTTTAGCGCATGTTGTAGACGTGAAACGCAAAGTCCGGGACATCAAGGATGTGCCCGACGTATGTGATTTTCCCGACGTGTTTCCCGAGGACCTTCCAGGAATACCACCCGCAAGACAAGTTGAGTTTAGAATCGATCTAATCCCCGGAGCTACCCCAGTAGCCAAAGCACCCTATCGGTTAGCCCCGGCAGAGATGCAGGAGCTATCCAGCCAACTGAATGAACTACTTGGAAAAGGATTCATCAGGCCGAGTTTCTCGCCATGGGGAGCACCCGTATTGTTCGTGAAAAAGAAAGATGGATCGTTCAGGATGTGCATCGACTACCAAGGACTCAACAAACTTACCATCAAGAATCGATACCCCCTACCCCGAATTGACGACTTATTCGATCAACTCCAAGGAGCCAACTACTTCTCCAAGATCGATCTAAGGTCGGGATATCACCAGCTGCGTGTCCTAGAGAGTGATGTTCCCAAGACG
Organism: Lactuca serriola; assembly: GCF_051521515.1. Taxonomy (NCBI): domain Eukaryota; kingdom Viridiplantae; phylum Streptophyta; class Magnoliopsida; order Asterales; family Asteraceae; genus Lactuca; species Lactuca serriola. The sequence goes on from NC_136411.1 coordinate 287,711,127, forward strand.
GCCTTCCTAACGAGATACGGACATTATGAGTTCGTAGTGATGCCGTTCGGACTAACCAATGCCCCGGCCGTATTCATGGATCTAATGAATCGGGTATGTCGTCCATTCTTAGATAAATTTGTGATAATATTCATAGACGGTATACTCATTTATTTAAAGAATAAAGAGGAACATAGTCAACACCTGAGGCAAGTCTTAGAGACGTTGCGAACTGAGAAACTTTATGCAAAATTCTCAAAATGTGAGTTTTGGATTAGAAAAGTGGACTTCCTCGGTCACGTGGTCAGCAAGGAAGGAATCCACGTAGACCCCTCAAAGATCAAGGCTATCAAAAACTGGTCTGCACCAACCACACCATCCGAGATTCGCCAGTTTCTAGGTCTTGCCGGTTATTACCGAAGGTTCATCCAGAATTTCTCCAGCATCGCAAAGCCTCTTACCGCTTTAACCCAGAAAGGTGTGACCTACAACTGGGGAGAAAAGCAAAATGCTGCATTTCAGACATTGAAACAAGCCCTTTGCAGTGCACCCATCCTTTCTCTTCCGGAAGGGACCGAAGACTTTGTGGTGTATTGCGACGCTTCGAAGCAAGGGCTGGGCTGTGTGCTAATGCAGAGGGGAAAGGTGATTGCATATGCCTCAAGACAACTGAAAACGCATGAGGTCAATTACACCACTCACGACTTAGAACTTGGAGCAGTGGTCTTCACTCTTAAAATCTGGAGGCACTATCTTTACGGTACCAAGTGCACTGTCTTTACAGACCACAAGAGCCTCCAACACATCTTCGACCAGAAAGAATTAAACATGAGACAACGACGTTGGGTCGAATTGCTCAACAACTACGAATGTGAGATTCGCTATCATCCAGGAAAGGCAAACGTCGTAGCCGATGCCCTTAGTCGAAAGGAGTACTCTGGCCGAAGAGTGAAGTCATTAGCTATGTCGATCCATTCGCACCTGTCAACGCAAGTCAAGGAAGCGCAAATAGAAGCCTTGAAACCCGAAAACGTGGCAGGTGAGGCCCTTAGGGGAATGGACAAGAACTTAGAAATCAAGAGTGACGGAGCACGCTACCTCATGAACCGGATCTGGACACCCAAGTTTGGTGGATTCAGAGAGGTAGTTATGAGCGAGGCACACAGGACCCCATACTCCGTACACCCAGGGTCAGACAAGATGTATCTAGATCTCAAGCAGCTCTACTGGTGGCCAAACATGAAAGCGAAGATTGCTACATATGTGAGCAAGTGTTTAACTTGCGCCAAAATAAAAATAGAACACCAGAAACCCTCAGGTCTACTCCAACAACCTGAAATACCTGAGTGGAAATGGGAGCAGATTTCCATGGACTTCATAACCAAACTGCCCAAAACTCAGAGTGGCCAAGATACTATTTGGGTAATCGTCGACAGATTAACCAAGTCAGCCCATTTCTTACCGATCAAGGAAACTGATAGGATGGAAAAACTATCAAGAACCTACATCCGGGAGATCGTACGACTTCATGCGTACCGATGTCCATCATCTCATATAGAGACAGCAGATTCACTTCCAGATTCTGGCAATCACTGCAAAAATCCATGGGAACAAGGTTGGATATGAGTACGGCATACCACCCACAAACTGACGGACAGAGTGAGAGGACGATCCAAACCCTGGAAGACATGTTGCGAGCATGTGTAATCGACTTTGGCAAGGCATGGGATGTTCACTTGCCTTTGTTCGAGTTCTCTTATAACAATAGTTACCATACTAGTATCAAGACCGCTCCATTCGAAGCCCTTTACGGTCGTAAGTGCAGATCACCCCTGTGCTGGACGGAAGTGGGCGACACACAATTGGCAAAAGGTCTAGTCCCTAATAGCACCCTCACTGGTCTGGAGGTCATCAGAGAAACGACTGAAAAGATCGTGCAAATACGAGAACGACTGAAGTCCTCAAGAGATAGGCAAAAGAGCTATGCTGACAGGAGACGTAAACCCTTGGAATTCCAGATTGGCGATCGGGTACTACTGGAGGTCTCACCCTGGAAGGGCATGATACGCTTTGGGAAGCGTGGAAAGCTAAATCCTCGGTACATTGGACCCTTCGAAATCATTTCGAGAGTTGGTCCAGTGGCCTACAAACTCCAACTTCCAATCGAGCTTAACAAAGTACATCCAGTATTCCACGTATCGAACCTGAAAAAGTGTTTGTCCGACGAAACACTTGTAATTCCACTCGATGAAATCGAGCTAAACGAAAATCTTAACTTTGTGGAAGAACCCGTCGAGATCATGGATAGGGAAGTTAAACGAACTAAGCAGAGTCGCATTCCAACAGTAAAAGTTCGATGGAATGCTAAGAGAGGACCCGAATTCACATGGGAACAGGAAGACCAAATGCAACAGAAGTATCCGCACCTTTTCCTCAGTCCCTAAGACTTCTATTTTGTATTAAAATTTCGGGACGAAATTCCCTCTAACGGGGGGATGATGTAACAACCCGATATTTCAACTCTTTGTATTAACCTAAAAAGTCAAGTATTGTAACCATCTTGGGGTAATAAAATTTACTTTGGGAATAAAATGCCCCAAAAAGTATTTATTTAGATTCCTATTATGTGTAATATCATTAAACCGGGATCATACTTAAAGAGAATGCTCAAATCCGACTTCGTATATTGAAGTTATGATTTTTCCAAGTTCAGCTTAGCAACAGACAGCTAAAAATTCGAATCGGAGATCGAGCGACTTTTGGCCGGAATGACCTAAACGAGAATCGAAGGTCTCGACAATGGTATTTCAGCGGTAAAAAGTCTGGCAAAAACCGACATCAGATAAAGAAGTTATGAATTTTCAAAGAAATTCCTTAAACACGATGAGTTATAATATAAATAATAATAAAAAAATAATAATTTCGGAATTTGCCGACGGAGTCTAAATGAAAGTTGTAGAGCGTAGTCTCACCTACGCGTGGATATAAAGACCATCGAAAACGGAGTTTGTATGAAGAAGATATGAATTTTTGAAGTTTATTAAATAAATTATATATTTATTTAATTCAAAATTCGGGCCTTATCCGAAGAGGAGTCAGCGTCCTCATCCGAGGTACGCGCTGCGTACCCCTGTACGCCCTGCGTACCCGAGAGACTTGGCCTCTGATCGTCCACGTCGCCCTATCCGAGGCTTCCGACCCGTCCGACCCGCCCGTCCGACCGACCCGTCCGACCCGCTGTCCCATCCGACCCGCCGTCCCATCCGACCCACTGCCCCATCCGATCCGTCCCATCCGAAGCCGAGGCAGTCGAGGCTTCGGTCATGCATGACGTACGCGTACGCGCGGCGTACGAGCTTACGCCCCGCGTACGAGGCTTCTCAGACCCTCCTATAAATAGCATGCGAGGGCTTCCGAGAAAAATGCTCATTTCTCTCCTTTCCCTCACAATCTTGCCTCGTTTTCCGTGCCCGTTCAAACCCGAAGCTCTGGTCTTTTTGCTCAAGTCCCGAGGGTCGATTTTACTCCCGAGATTCCCGAGAATCCCGAGAAAAGTCCGTTTCCCGAGGCGAAACTCTGTCCGGATTTCCATCTCGCTATCTTCAAACTATCAAGTGAGTTCATATCCCCTTCGAACACTCTTTAAATACATTTTAAATGCTTTTATACTCTTTTAGGGGAGGAATACAAGTAAACATACCGTTATTATCGTGTATTTCGTAAAAATCTCATTTACTCGTTTCTATCAAATGAATCACTTGTGATTTAGTTCTATTATGCGAAAACTCTTGTTATACTTTGCATGCAATAGATTTATACAAAGTATTTAGTAACACCAAAGTATCTTTCGTTGTTAAACCGTTTCACATATTCTAAAAACTTGTGATTTATGTTGGTCAAACATTGTGAAAAAGGATAAACTTTGCATACAAAACTATCACTTTAATAGTGACTTAGTTGAGAATCCATGAGACGTGTATATCTTCAAACACTGCCTTTTAGATAAAAGGTATCGCTACAAGTCCTGTCTATAACCAGAGTCTCCCGTTCGGAGAACGTGTCAAATGTGTATAGATCTATACGGGAAGTCATGATCCCGCACCCTGGCTGTTAGCTACAGTCCGTCTTTTGGGGTGACAGTTTGTCATAACGCTACGACGCCTGAAGAACGTCGCTACAGGCATATTATGTTCAGTATGGTTATAAAACTCATCGGATTTACAACTACTATAGTACTTTTGAATAATGAATAAGTAGTTACTACGGTTATTCATTATCTAACAAACTGAAAACTTCTAATAGGTTTATTATATGAATCTATGTTTAAAAATTTTCTAAAGCATGTGGATTGCTTCAAAAATGTTAGCCTTGAACATTAAATAAACAACTATTAAGAAAATAAGGGATTTTCTTGTTTCAACTATCTACGTTTTTCAATACCAATATTCTCATGCATTTCACACTTTTATAAGGAAATATGGGATTTTCTTGGAAAATATACACTCGTTTTTGGAATGGCATTCAATGTTTCTAAATCTCTTATGAACTCACCAACTTAATTGTTGACACTTTTTCTTTGAAATAACTTGTATTCTCAGGGAATCGTTAAGCAGGTTTGGAAATCAACTTTTGGAGAATAACGCGCTGGCATTATTTACTTCTTTTGAAAGATGTTTATGCATTTATCTTTTGAACATGTAATGAATACAACGATGTAAACATTTTTTTAAAACCTTTATATATGGTGGTGTGTACTTTCCTTTCTATAAACTGTTATGATACTGAATATGACGTCTTCCGCCCCCGAACGTTTCCGCTGTTCTGGTTTGGGGGTGTGACATCAGGGATCTGCCCCTGCCGCCATCAGAGCTACCGAGGTTCGGCCAGTGAAGGCCGAGGCGCTGAGGGCACGAGGGGGAGCCTTTCAGTTGACCGCGGAGGAGGTCCGCGCAGCGCCCGATGTTGTGGCTGGTATGTATTCTTTCGTGTATTTATTTTGATGTTGAGATATTATGCTTATATTATGTTATGCGTAGGTACTTTTCTTGTGAATTATGTACCTGTCTTGGTGTTATTTGACTCGGGTGCGAGTCGGTCTTTTGTATCTTTGGCTTTTAGTCTGCATATCAGTGTTAGTCGCGAGGTGCTGAGCCGGCCTCTGAGGGTTTCCATAGTTGACGAGAGGGTGATATATGCCACGGAGGTGATTCGTGGGTGCGTGTTCGAGATTTTCGGTGTTGAGTTCCCGATTGATTTGGTTCCTATTGCGATGGGTGGTGTCTGTGTCATTGTGGGCATGGACTGGTTGAGCAGATTTAGTGCGGTTATCGACTGCGAGCGATAGCTGGTGATCATACGAGACCCTAGTGGGGGAGTTCTTACGGTGTACGGTGAGGGTACCCGTTCTGGATCAGCGTTTTGTTCGGCCGCTAGGGTGAGGCAGTGTCTACAGCAGGGCTATAAGGGTTTTGTGGCGTACGTGTCAGATACGCGGGTTGATTCTGAGAGGCCGAGGTCAGTGGAGGAGGTTCCGATAGTGCGTGAGTTTCCAGATGTCTTTCCAGAGGAGTTGTCGGGTGTGCCTCCCGTGAGGCAAGTAGAGTTCAGTATCGATTTGGTTCCGGGGGCCGCGCCTATCGCCAAGGTGCCTTATCGTCTTGCACCTCCAGAGATGCAAGAATTATCCTCGCAGCTTTAGGAGCTGCTGGGGAAGGGATTTATTCGACCGAGCAGCTCGCCGTGGGGAGCACCTATCCTGTTTGTCAAGAAGAAGGATGGTTCACACCGGATGTGTATTGATTACCAGGAGTTGAACAAGTTGACGGTCAAGAACCGTTACCCGTTGCCAAGGATCGACGATTTGTTCGATCAGTTGCAGGGAGCATCTTGGTTCTCCAAGATCGATTTGAGGTCTGGGTATCATCAGGTGAGGGTGCGAGATGAGGACATCCAAAAGACCGCGTTCAGGACGCGTTATGGGCATTATGAGTTTGTGGTGATGCCCTTTGGGCTGACCAATGCCCCAGCGGTGTTCATGGATCTCATGAACCGAGTGTGCAGGCCGATGTTGGATCGGTCAGTGATTGTATTCATCGACGACATCTTGGTATATTCGTGATCTAGAGAGCAGCATGAGGAGCATTTGAGGGAGATCCTCGGAGTTTTGAGATTGGAGAGGCTTTATGCCAAATTCTCCAAATGTGATTTTTGGTTGCGAGAGGTCCAGTTCCTGGGACATCTCGTTAACCAGGAAGGGATATTGGTCGACCCGGCCAAAGTTTAGGCGGTGATGAGTTGGGAGGTCCCGAGGTCACCCTCCGAGATCAGGAGTTTTCTAGGGTTGGCGGGTTATTATCGGAGATTTATCAGGGATTTCTCTAAGATCGCAGTGCCACTCACCAGGTTGACCCGGAAGGGTGTCGCTTTTTCATGGGGCCCCGAGCAGCAGGCCTCCTTTGAGACACTTCGCCAAAGGTTATGCGGGCCCCGGTGTTAGCCCTCCTGGAGGGAATGGAGGACTTTGTGGTATACTGTGAAGCGTCGATCTTGGGGTTGGGAGCGGTGCTAATGCAGAGAGGGCATGTGATAGCATATGCATCGAGGCAGCTGAAGCCTCATGAGACGAGATATCCCACCCATGATCTAGAGTTGGGGGCAGTGGTGTTCGCTCTCAAGATTTGGCATCACTACCTGTATGGGGTTCGGTGTACGATATACACGGACCATAAGAGTTTGAAGTATTTGATGGATCATCCCAACCTTAACATGCGTCAGAGAAGGTGGTTGGATGTGGTCAAGGATTATGATTGTTAGATCCTGTACCACCCAGACAAGGCTAATGTGGTAGCCGATGCACTGAGCCGCAGGGCGGAGAGCACCCCGTTGCGGGATGTATGCTTGAGATTGACCGTGATAGCTCCAGTGTTGGACGCCATTCGTGGGGCACAGGCCGAGGCTGTGCAACCCGAGATGCAGAAGAAAGAGCGAGTTGTTGGATTGATTTCAGAGTTCGTTACCGATGGTCGGGGGCTTATGACATTCCAGGGGCGTATCTGGGTGCCGTTTGTGGGAGGAACGCGTACCATTTTGATGGAGGAGGCTCATCGATCGAAATTCTCGATCCATCCGGGGGCCACTAAGATGTATTTGGACCTGAGGAAAGAGTATTGGTGGCCCTGTATGAAGAGGGATGTTGCGTGGTTTGTTGAGAGGTGCTTGACCTGTCGTAGGGTTAAGGCCGAGCACCAGAGACCGCATGGTAAGTTGCAGCCATTGGAGGTTCCCGAATGGAAGTGGGAACAGATTACCATGGATTTTATCACCAAATTGCCAAGGACTGCTAGGGGAGTCGATGCAATTTGGGTGATTATGGACAGATTGACGAAGAGCGCTCACTTCCTTGCTATCAGCAAGAGTTCTTCCGCAGAGAAGTTAGCAGAGATGTACGTGAGGGAAGTGGTATCTCGGCATGGGGTGCCGATCTCGATTGTCTCAGACCGGGATGTACGTTTCACTTCCAGATTCTGGAAGAAGTTTCATGAGGAGTTGGGTACTTGGCTGCATTTTAGTAACGCCTATCACCCCCAGACGGACGGGCAGAGTGAGCGGACGATTAACACGCTCGAGGACATTCTTCGGGCATGTGTGTTGGATTTCGGGGGAAGTTGGGATACGTACTTGCCCTTGGCAGAGTTTTCTTACAACAACAGCCATCATTCGAGCATTGGTATGCCGCCCTTTGAGCTGTTGTATGGGAGGAGGTGCAGGACCCCCATTTGTTGGGGAGAGGTTGGTCAGCGCATGATGGGCAGTACATAGATAGTGCTTCAGACGACAGAGCAGATCCAGCAGGTCAGGCAGAAGTTGTTGACCGCTCAGAGTCGTCAGAAGAGTTATGCGGACAGACGCCGGTCCGAGCTTGAGTTTCAGGTCGGCGACTTTGTGCTCCTGAAGGTCTCTCCTTGGAAAGGAGTGATTCGATTCAGGAAGAGGGGCAAGTTGGGGCCCCGATTTATTGGTCCATTCCGAGTGATCGCGAGGGTAGGCCGGGAAGCCTATCGCTTACAGTTGCCAGCAGAGTTGGGACAGATTCACGACACTTTCCATGTGTCGCAACTGCGGAAGTGTATAGCCGATGAGTCAGCAGTGGTTCTGTTGGAGGATATTCAGATAAATATGAGCCTGAATTATGCCGAGAGACGAGTGGCAATCAGAGATCGGAAGGTCAAGGTTCTGAGGAACAAGGAGGTACCCTTGGTTTTGGTTCAGTGGCAGCATCGGAAGGGGTCCGTGATAACCTGGGAACCGGAGCGAGAGATGCGTGAGCAGCAACCGGAGTTATTTGTTGAGCGAGACTTCGAGGGCGAAGTCTAGTTCTAGTGGGGGAGAATTGTAACAGCCCGGATTTCCAGGTATTATTTATTCTTGTAATTTTTGGTGATTTGTGAGGGGACTCGGCGAGTTGGAGCTCAAACTCGCCGAGTAGGATCACGGTGTGGACACGAGTTCGCGTCTGGACTCGGCGAGTCCAAAAGGTGGACTTGGCGAGTCCATGTTGTTTAATGAAACCCTAATTTCCGGGGTATGAGACCTATTTAAGAGGGCTTATGGCCGTCATTTGCGGCCACCAACCCCAGAGAGAACCCTAAAGAGTCCTTGAGCGATTTGTGAGAGAAAGGAGGAAGATCTTTGGCTAATTGTAGGTGATTTTGCTCTTAGAAGAGGATCAAGGCAAGAGGAGGTCAAAGGAGGTGCTAATCTAGTGGTTTCTGAGCTCAGAGACTTCATTTGAGGTAACCATTCGTTCCTATCTCAGTCCTTGGTGTAAATCTTAGAGTTAGGGTTTCCTTGTGGAAAGATCCATGGAGTAATTGGCCTCTTTTTGGTGTTGGTACTTCATATCTGGACCCAAAGAGGTCCAGAGACTCTTTTCCCTCGAGCTTTATGGGTGTTAATGGAGGCCATGAGCCTAGAATGGCATTCTAGAGACCACATCATCAAATAAGGCCTTTGGACCTTTGCATGAGCATCAAGATTGAAACTTTACGTGGTATATGTGCTTGTAAGGACTGGATCTATGAGTTTTTGGAGCGGATATAACCTTAGGAGTGAGTTTGAGTTCATGCATTGTGTAGACTCGCCGAGTCCGAAGAACAGACTCGGCGAGTAGCATGAAGATTGTCCTTAACCACTCTGCGAGTGGTCTTGCCGAGTTAAGGGTTGACTCAGTGATTCAGGGAGAGTCAGAGAGGGTTGACGAGTGGACTGAGTCAAGCTGGAACTCGCCGAGTTGTTCTTGAGACTCGGCGAGTTGAGTCGTGGTGGCCCCGCGATTCATGCCAGGTGGAACTCGTCGAGTCAGGGAAGTACTCGACGTGCCAGGAGAGGATCCGAGGGAGTCAGTGAACGCGTGTAGACTCGCCGAGTCCGGTCAAAGTTGACCGCTGACCAGCGTTGACCAATGTTGACTTGATAGGGGAAGTCAACCTTAGTTGTGAAAGTGTTAATTAGAGATATATATTGTGTTATAGGAGGATTATAGCTCGATGGATCGAGCATGAGTGATTTCCGGGATTTGCGAGTTAGCGAGATACACGAGGCAAGTCTTTTCACTATACCTTACCTTGAGTAGGTAACCAAAGTTGTGTGATACAGTGTTTGTATGCTATATATGTGTTATGTGTTGCACTGCATTATTCTATGTGATTTATGTTGTGCATGTTTACAGAGTTAGAACCTGAGGGTTCACAGAGGTTGGGTGCACGGACCCATAGAGTTATAGCCTCGAGTGGCTAATATGTGTTATATGTGGTATTTGGGGAACTCACTAAGCTTTGTGCTTACAGTGTTTGGTTGTATTTGTTTCAGGTACTAGTGACGACCGTGGGAATGCGTCGGCTTGATCAGTACACACGCATGGGATTTTATGATTATGTGATCTTGGGATTTTTGTACACTTGGATTAAACTTTAAACATGGGTGTTTTATGAATATTAAGGGAATTATGTTTTATAAAAATTGAAAATTTTGTTTTGAAATTTACGTTGTTACATACCACATATAAGCATAATACAAATATAAGAACTGAGGTAAAGGAGAGAAACATACCAGCAACCACAGCCGGTGCTGCTCTGGCCTCGTCTACCGTAAGCTGGAAAGCACGCCCCTAAGCCTTCGGAGGCTCGGCTTAACAGGCCTCCCATCAACGATCCTCAATGTAGCTGGCACTGCAACCTGTGTCGGTTTGGCGGCTAGCAATGGGTAGTTGGCCTTCACATGGCCAACCTGATTACAGTGGTAGCATAACCTCATACCCGAAACCGGGGTGTCCTTGCGAAAATAATTTGCATAATTCCCCTCCTTGCCACACATGTGGCATCCACTACCCGCTCGACATACTCCATAATGACCCTTACCGCACTTCCCACATGTGCGGCTCTGCCGACCCCAGATCCTAGAATCAGCGGTCTTAGACTGCTTCGGTGCCGGCTGAGACTGTGCCGGGGTCGGACGCTGCTCCCTCAACTGCAGCTCAATCTCCAACTCACGCCACCTGGCGGCCTCCTGCAACTCCAACAGAGTACCACATCATTGGGTAGACACAAACTGATAGATGTCATTCTTGAGCATGCTCAGATAACGAGTAATCCGAGCCTGGTCGGAGGCAAAATCTGTGCATAACATCGCACTCGCTATAAACATACGGGTGATCTCCATCACCGACTCTCCATCCTGTCTCAAACTCAAAAACTCCTGAGCTAACCGCTCCCGCTCCACCCGTGGAACATAGCGGGCGCGAAACATCTCTCTGAACTACTCCCAAGTGACAGCAGATCTCTAATCATCAGTGTACGATCCGGTCGTCAGTCTCCACTAGTCCTTGACCCCTACCCTGAGCGGTTTCAGGGCACATCTGACCTTCTAGTCAGTAGGACTTGAACACGTGAAGAAATAGCCCTCCACATCAGATAACCACCCCATAAATCTAATCGCATCTTGAGTACCATTAAATGTCGGAGGCTTCGTGTTATCGAAGTCCTGGTACTAGAAACCCTATCCAGCTCTACCTCCTCTTGCCGTTGTTACAGCTGATGCAACTGTGGCGACAGTCATCTCTGCAAGGGTTGCGTAATGCTCGTCAAAGTACTCAACCATAGCGGTCTTAATAGACCCAAACATATCCGGTAGCTGCACCCGGAACAAAGTGGCAACCTTATCATGCATGACCTCTGAATCCTGGTGTCTAGCTCATCCCTCCTCATATGTACCACAAACTTAGGTACTACCGACACCTCCTGGCCTCCTGATCTTGATCCCGGCCCGGATGCAGTCGCAAAACGTCTCGTCACCACCATACTGAAAACACACCAACAAACATCAGATGATTCACACAACAATGGGGAACCAACTCCTGACTAAACCATAGGGGTTGTGACTTCCTTGCTACGCGTATCGGTCCTATGCTTTCAGTAGTACGGGCCCATACTACCTTCCACATTGTGACAACCCGATATTTCAACTCTATGTAATGACCTAACAAGTCAAATAATGTAACCACTTTTGAGATAATGAAATTAACTTCGAAAATAAAATGTCCAAAAAGTTTCTATTTAATTTCCTACTATGTTTGATGTCATTAAACCGTGATCGTACGTAAAAAGAACCCCCAAATCTGACTTCGTATATTGACGTTATGATTTTTCCAAGTTTGGCTTAGCGACAGACAGCTAAAAACTTAAATCGGAGATCAAGCGACTTTTGGCCGGAATGACCTAAACGAGAATCGAAGGTCTCGACAATGGTATTTCAGCGGTAAAAAGTCTGGCAAAAACAGACGTCATATAAAGAAGTTATGAATTTCTAACGAAATTTTCTTAAACGCGACCTTTTAAAAATAAATAATAATAATAATTTCAAAATTTGCCGACGGAATCTAAACGAAACTTGTAGAGCGTAGTCTCACCTACGCGTGGATATAAAGAACGTCGAAAACGGAGTTCGTATGAAGAAGTTATGAATTTTTGAAGTTTATTAAATAATTAAAATATAAATTTTAATTATAAACCTTGGTATTATCCAAAGGCGAGTCATCAGATAGGGCCGAGTTACGCCCAGCGTACTCAAGGCCTAGGCCTCGGATCGTCCACGTCTCGCCCTATGCGAGGCTATGCCCCGTCCCATCCGGAGTCCGAAGCAGTCGAGGATGCGCTTAGGCGTGACGCACGCGTACGCCCAGCGTACGGAGGCGGTTCCCAACCCCTATAAAAGCGATGCGAGGGTTCCGAAGAAAGGGCTCCATTTCTCCCAAATTTCTTGCGTTCTTGCCTCGTTTTTCGTGCCCGTGCTAACCCGAAGCCCCGATCACTTTGCTCAAGTCCCGAAGGTCGTTTTTTCTCCCGAGATTCCCGAGAATCCCGAGAAAATCCGCTTTCTCGAGTCGAAGTTCTACTCGGTTTTCATCTCGCCTTTCTTTGATCTTTCAAGTGAGTTCATACCCTTATAATCCACACTTTTAAATGTTTTATAAATACTTTTATATGCTTTTAAGGGGGGAATACAAGTAAAACACACGATTATTATCATGTGTTAAATATACAGTTTCATTATACACTTTTTATCAATGGAATCATATGTGATTTATAACTATTGTAGAGAAACTTTCGTATGCAAAATATATCACGATAACATCACATTTTTGGAAATGAAAAACGTGGTTATATATGTATATGCGTTCATCTTGGTACTATAAAAGTTACAATTCTCATAACAAGTGAGCATTTTTACTAGGGATTACTATACAAACGAGACACACTTTTAGAAAACTATAATAGGTATAGTTTTACGAGAACATTACGAACTTTTACATACTAGAAATACTATTTCAAGAAATTTACTTTCACATACAAGAACAAATGAACATTTTCACACATAAATCTGTTTTATACTAAGTTTTGTGAGACATTAACTTCACGTACGTTCGAGTACACATTTCAAGTCCTGTATTATATACCAGAATCCCTTGGAGGGGGAGCATGGTGTTTGTGTATAGATCTATACGGGCTTGACAACCCGCGCCCTGACTGTTAGCTACAGTCCACCATTTGGGGTGACAAACGTCAGAACATTCCAACACCTGAAGAACGTTGTGTATAGGCATTTCTAGTCAATAGCATGGTTATAAAACTCACATGGAGTATTGAAACACATTGATTTACGGGGGTTTTCAGGCGTATTAGTAATTTTATACTTACATACATTTTCTAGAAACAAACATTGGTCTTGAAAGAAGGCTACATTTATGCTAGTAGAAAATATAGGATTTTCTAGGAACAAACAAACAAGAACAAAACATTTCATTTCATACAAACATTGTCATTTAATACTTATGAAACTCATCAGCTTACATGCTGATCTACTCTTTCAAAACTACTTGTATGTCCCAGGGATTTAGTAATTATAGGTAACAAACAGCTTTTGAAGAAGGGACGCTGCGGCGCCAGTTTAAATTCATATTTTGACATCATATTGTAATTGGTTTTGAACATGTACCTTTTGACAATGTAAACTTTCAATTATATATATGGTGGTTGTATTGCTTTCTTTACTATGTATTCATTTGTTACGTTACCACATGAAGTCATCCGCCCCCGAACGTTTCCGCCGTTCCGGTTTGGGGGTGTGACAGATTGGTATCAGAGCAATGTTTATAGTGAACTAAGTATATCGAACCACATAAGATATACAAACTATAAATGCTTAAGGGACTAATACTCTCTGACAAAACAATTTTTGTTTTACACCTAAGCCGCGTTTCGTTTAACTTAAAATGTTAGTTCATTTAAGTATAAATACATGCATACAACAAATTATTTTCATGATTATTAACTATACAACAAGTATTTAGACAAGTTGGACACTACGATTAAGACTCGATATATGTAATCAGATTTGGGACAAATATAGCATGATCAACTATATTTGCCCGAGATCGGACCAATGTATATCGAGGAACGCTCGTAGTGAGCAACAAGTCAAAACTTACCAAAAACACCACGAGGATCAAACACAAAAATTTAAATACTATAGGAGTATTTGCTACATAAACTAGTTTAACTTACATGTTCCAACTTTATTCAATTCTTATAACCCTATTCTCGTACAGTCAAATGGCTGGATTTCATCACCCTGGCGACCCCTACTATCCCAACCAAGGCAACGGGGGATGGATCGAAGAGGATCCCGAGGAGGACGAAGAACCCATAGAATTGGAGGATGACTCCGACACCTACTCAGAGCCGGAAGTGATCAACCCACCACCCGCACAACCTCCCGTCTTCGTAAGGAATTTTCAAGGACCGACTCCCGTCTGGGGAAGTCACCTCCACCATTGGAGCCAACAACAAAACCTATGCCCTCCCTATGGCATGTGCCGAGACTTCTACGACGTCTGCGGCGGAGGTTCGGCTGATCGGGCACTCCCAGTAATGGTGGGCAAACTAGCCAATCAGTCCTATCAATTCGGAGTTCAAGCTAGCCGGATTCGGGATGTCAACGTGGAAGTACAGGTTCACACTTCCGACATCCGTAGGCTGGACAAAATTCAGAACAATGCCCAACTCTAAACCGAGGCATTCCAAGCGCAAATGATTGCAGCCCTCACCGAATTGAGGGAACAGCAAGCCGCCCTTGATAGGCGTCTAATGGAATCAAAGCAATCGGATGCGGAGTCAAGCTCCAAGCGCAACCTACGTCGCAAGTAGTGCTTGCCAAAATCTCAAATTTTGTTATAAGTTAGGACCTCGGCTAAAAGTTTTTAATTTTCTTAAACTTTGTAACCGGAGACCCTTATAGGGGTCAAATTTTCGTGATCGTTGTATCAACTATTATATTAATATAAGTGGCACTATTATTACTACATTGAGTATTTCGTTCAATCCTTAAAAAGTCATCGAGAAACCAAATGCTTGCTTCATATTTTCAGTCTTACAAATAACTTTCATTCTTCTATTTTGAGACTCATGCTATCATCTGTTGTTGAACTATAGCAATTTAGTTCATGAGACACATACATTTTCTAAGCTATGGAATTCTTATCTTTATCTTTTCAACCTATAGTTGAAGGATGCCTCCGCGTAGGAACCCGAGACGAAACAACGGTGGGGAAGCACCTATACCACCACCACCTCCACCTCCTCAATTTGATGCTGCCATGTTCCAAGCAGCAGTCACAGCAGCTGTGGCAGCTGTCATGTCACAAATCAATACCCCTATTACAACAGGTTCGGGAATTGGCACGCCTCCTTCCAACCATGGCGAGAGTCATGGACAACCCCGAGAATGCACCTATAAAGACTTTACAAATGCCAAACCCCGGATGTTTAATGGGACAGGTGGTGTGATGATTTTGAGGTAGTGGATTGAAAGGACAGAGTCAGTCTTTGAAATCTGCTCCTGTCCCGAGCACAACAAAGTTAAGTTTGCCACATTCACACTTACTGACAGAGCTTTAACTTGGTGGAATGGCCACGTTAAGGTACTTACTCTGATAGTGGCAAATTCCATAAGCTGGGAGAGCTTAAAAATCATGCTGATGAGAGAATACTATCCACGAGGAGAGATTCAAAAGCTCGAAAACGAACTCTGGACCCTTGGAATGGTTGGTACCGACATAGAAACTTATACCAACAGATTCTGCGATCTGGCAATCCTTTGCCCAGATATGATTGCTCCTGAGAGCAAGAAAATAGAGAGGTACATTTGGGACTGTCACACCAAATTCAATCAAGCGTGTTAGCTTCAAAACCTGACACTTTTGAAAGTGCCAAGGAACTGGCACAATCTCTTGTTGATTACAGAGATCATCAGAACTCAACAGTTTCTGCACCAGAACCACAGAAGGGAAACAACAACAACAATAACAGGAAGAGAGTATGGAATAAAGGGAAGGGTGGGTCTTCCCAAGAATCTGCGAAGAAACAATTGGTTTCAGTGAATGCTGCTACTGTACCTATAACCGTTCCTACAAATCCGTACCCAACAAATACTTATGGGGGTAACCTTCCAAAGTGCACCAAATGCACTTACCACCATCATGGACCTTGTCGGGAAATGTAGTGCCCCAGCTGCAACAAAAAGGGACACACTGTCCGTTTCTGCAAGGATCCCGCAAAGCCGATCACTCAAGTTCCCAATGCTGGTGTAGGCCAAACTTGCTACGGTTGTGGCGAGGTGGGCCACTACAAGAGAAACTGCCCGAAGGCAGCAAATACCGGCGGGGTGGGACGAGTTTTGGCAATAGGCCACGATGAAGCCGTAGCTGATCCGACTGTAGTTGCTGGTATGTTCCTTCTCGATAATTCATATGCATGCATACTATTCGATAGTGGAGCGGAGAGAAGCTTCGTGAGTCAAAACTTTATTCACTTACTTAAACGTAAACCTAGCAAGTTAGAAAAATCATTCACTATAGAAATGGCAAACGGATTAACGGAAAACACTAAGTGCATATACATGGACTGTACATTAACTTTAGATGGTCATTCTTTCCCAATCAACCTCATGCCAGTCCAAATTAAAAGTTTCGACGTCATAGTCGGCATGGATTGGTTAAGCCTTCTTCGCGCCAACATCATGTGCTTTGAGAAAGCAGTTCGTCTTAATCTCCCTAATGACGAAACATTAGTGATTTACGGCGACAAATCAAGTACAAACCTTCGCATCATTTCGTGCATCCAAGCTCGAAAGCGTTTGCGGAAGGATTGTCAAGCATTTCTTGCACACATCATCGATACAAGTCAGGAATTAAAGGACATCAAGAACATTCCAGAAGTACGCGACTTTCCCGATATCTTTCCAGAAGAACTACCGGGATTACCACCACAACGCCAAATCGAGTTCATAATCGACTTAGTTCCAGGGGCTACCCCAGTAGCAAAATCGCCTTATTGCCTGGCACCAGCAGAGATGCAAGAACTTTCCAGTCAGCTCAACGAACCCCATCAAAAGGGATTCATTAGACCAAGTTTCTCACCTTGGAAAGCACCGGTCTTGTTCGTAAAGAAGAAAGACGAATCGTTCCGTATGTGCATTGACTACAGAGAACTGAACAAACTTACTATCAAAAATCGTTATCCTCTGCCTCGCATTGACGACTTATTTGATCAACTTCAAGGAGCAAACTACTTCTCGAAGATAGACCTACGATCCGGATATCACCAATTGCGAGTACTAGAGGACGATATTCCCAAGACAACCTTCCGAACTCGTTATGGACACTACGAATTTGTAGTGATTTCGTTCGGATTAACTAATGCACCAGCAGTATTCATGGACCTAATGAATAGGGTGTTCTGTCCTTACTTAGATCAGTTCGTCATCGTCTTCATCGATGATATACTTATCTACTCCCGAAGTAAGGAAGAGCATAGTCAACACCTACAAAAAGTCTTAGAAACATTGCGATCAGAGAAGCTCTATGCGAAGTTCTCTAAATGCGAATTTTGGATTCGAAGAGTCAAATTTTTGGGCCACGTTGTTAGCGAGAAGGGGATACACGTGGACCCCTCCAAAATTAAGGCCATTGAGAACTGGTCGGCACCAAAGACACCTACAGAGATTCGTCAATTTCTAGGTCTCACTAGCTACTATCGCAGATTCATAAAGAACTTCTCTAGTATTGCGAACCCTCTTACTACATTAACCCAGAAAGGCGTGGCCTTTGACTGGGAAGCGAAACAAGAGAAGGCGTTCCAAACACTGAAACAGGCCTTGTGCACCGCACTGATACTATCCCTCCCTGAAGGGATAGAAGATTTTGTAGTGTATTGTGATGCATCAAACCAAGGACTTGGTTGTGTTCTTATGCAGAGAGAGAAAGTTATTGCTTATGCCTCCCGACAGCTTAAGACACACGAAGTGAACTATACGACACACGATCTTGAGTTAGGAGCAATGGTATTTGCTCTGAAGATCTGGAGACACTACTTGTACGGAACAAAGAGTACTATTTTCACCGATCACAAGAGCCTTCAACACATTTTTGATCAAAAGGAGCTCAACATGCGACAACGACGATGGGTCAAGTTACTCAATGACTACGAATGTGAAATTCGTTATCATCCTGGCAAGGCCAACGTGGTAGCTGACGCCCTCAGTCGAAAAGAATACGCTGGTCGGAGAGTCAAATCTCTGACTATGACTATCCGTTCCCACTTATCCACACAAATTAAGGAGGCTCAGTTAGAAGCTTTACAACCTGAAAATGTGGCGGGTGAATCCCTGAGAGGAATGGAAAAGAATCTAGAAATCAAGGGTGGCGGAGCATATTATCTCATGGACCGAATCTGGACACCGAAACATGGTGGTTTCAGAGACGTAGTCATGACCGAAGCACACAACACGAGATATTCCGTTCACCCAGGTTTAGATAAAATGTATCTGGATCTTAAGAAACTGTACTGGTGGCCTAACATGAAAGCAGAAATTGCTAGCTTCGTAAGTAAATGCCTTACTTGGGCTAAGGTTAAGGTTGAGTATCAGAAACCGTCATGATTACTACAACAACCGGAAATACCAGAATGGAAATGGGAACGGATTACTATGGACTTCATAACCAAGTTTCCCAAGACGATGGGTGGACTCGATACCATATGGGTCATCGTCGACAGATTGACCAAATCCAGGCATTTCCTACCAATCAAGGAGACTGACAAGATGGTAAAGCTTACAAGAACTTACATAAGGGAAATAGTACGACTGCATGGTGTTCTGATATCCATTATCTCCGATAGAGATAGTAGATTCACTTCAATATTCTGGCAGTCACTACAAAGTTCCCTGGGGACTAGGCTAGACATGAGTACAGCCTACCATCCACAAACAGACGGGCAAAGTGAGAGAACGATACAAACTTTGGAAGATATGTTGAGAGCTTGTGTCATTGACTTTGGAAAGGCATGGGATGTCCATTTACCCCTTGTCGAATTTTCATACAACAATAGTTATCATACAATCATAAAGGTTGCTCCGTTTAAAGCCCTCTATGGTCGAAAGTGCAGGTCCCCTCTATGCTGGACTGAAGTTGGCGACACCCAATTAGCTAAAGGATGAGAAACGACAGAGAAGATCGTTCAAATTCGTGAATGGTTGAAAGCCTCTAGAGACCGACAGAAAAGCTACGCTGACCAAAGGAGGAAACCTTTGGAATTCCAGGTAGGAGACCGCGTCTTATTGAAGGTCTCACCATGGAAGGGTTTAATACACTGTGGAAAGCGTGGGAAACTAAATCCAAGATACGTAGGGCCTTTCGAGATTCTTTCCAGAATCGGCCCTGTGGCTTACAAGCTTAATCTACCGCGTGAACTTAGTAACATACATCCAACCTTCCATGTCTCGAACTTGAAAAAGTGTCTGTCCGATGAGACTCTTGTTACTCCCCTCGACGAGACCGAGATCAACGAAAGCCTCAACTTTGTGGAAGAACCGGTAGAAATCATGGACCGAGAGGTCAAACAAACGAAACAAAGTCGCATACCCATCGTGAAGGTTCGCTGGAACGCCAAGCGAGGACCTGAATTCACATGGGAACCCGAAGATCAGATGAAACAAAAGTACCCTCATCTTTTTCTCTGATTCACTGGTATCTTTACTACTTTAAATTTCGGGACGAAATTCCCTCTAACGGGGGGATGATGTGACAACCCGATATTTCAACTCTATGTAATGACCTAAAAAGTCAAGTAGTGTAACCACTTTTGAGATAATGAAATTAACTTCGAAAATAAAATGTCCAAAAAGTTTCTATTTAATTTCCTACTATGTTTGATGTCATTAAACCGTGATCGTACGTAAAAAGAACGCCCAAATCTGACTTCGTATATTGAAGTTATGATTTTTCCAAGTTTGGCTTAGCGACAGACAGCTAAAAACTCGAATCGGAGATCGAGCGACTTTTGGCCGGAATGACCTAAACGAGAATCAAAGGTCTCGACAATGGTATTTCAGTGGTAAAAAGTCTGGCAAAAACAGACGTCAGATAAAGAAGTTATGAATTTCTAACGAAATTTTCTTAAATGCGACCTTTTAAAAATAAATAATAAAAATAATTTCAAATATTTGCCGACGGAATCTAAACGAAAGTTGTAGAGCTTAGTCTCATCTACGCGTGGATATAAAGAACGTCGAAAACGGAGTTCGTTTGAAGAAGATATGAATTTTTGAAGTTTATTAAATAATTAAAATATAAATTTTAATTATAAACCTTGGTATTATCCGAAGGCGAGTCATCAGATAGGGCCGAGTTACGCCCAGCGTAAACTCGTGCGCCCAGCGTACTAAATGCATAGGCCTCGGATCGTCCACGTCTCGCCCTATGCGAGGCTATGCCCTATCCCATCCGGAGTCCGAAGCAGTTGAGCATACGCTCATGCATGACGCACGCGTACGCCCAGCGTACAGAGGCGGTTCCCAGCCCCTATAAAAGGGATGCGACGGTTCCGAAGAAAGGGCTCCATTTCTCCCAACGTTCTTGCGTTCTTGCCTCGTTTTCCGTGCCCGTGCTAACCCGAAGCCCCGATCACTTTGCTCAAGTCCCAAAGGTCGTTTGTGCTTCCCGAGAAAATCCGCTTTCTCGAGTCGAAGTTCTGCTCGGTTTTCATCTCGCCTTTCTTCGATCTTTCAAGTGAGTTCATACCCTTATAATCCACACTTTTAAATGTTTTATAAATACTTTTATATGCTTTTAAGGGGGGAATACAAGTAAAACACACGATTATTATCATGTGTTAAATATACAGTTTCATTATACATTTTTTATCAATGGAATCATATGTGATTTATAACTATTGTAGAGAAACTTTCGTATGCAAAATATATCACGATAACATCACATTTTTGGAAATGAAAAATGTGGTTATATATGTATATGCGTTCATCTTGGTACTATAAAAGTTACAATTCTCATAACAAGTGAGCATTTTTACTAGGGATTACTATACAAACGAGACACACTTTTAGAAAACTATAATAGGTATAGTTTTACGAGAACATTACGAACTTTTACATACTAGAAATACTATTTCAAGAAATTTACTTTCACATACAAGAACAAATGAACATTTTCACACGTAAATCTGTTTTGTACTAAGTTTTGTGAGACATTAACTTCACGTACGTTCGAGTACACATTTCAAGTCCTGTATTATATACCAGAATCCCTTGGAGGGGGAGCATGGTGTTTGTGTATAGATCTATACGGGCTTGACAACCCGCACCCTGACTGTTAGCTACAGTCCACCATTTGGGGTGACAAACGTCAGAACATTCCAACGCCTGAAGAACGTTGTGTATAGGCATTTCTAGTCAATAGCATGGTTATAAAACTCACATGGAGTATTGAAACACATTGATTTACGGGGGTTTTCAGGCGTATTAGTAATTTTATACTTACATACATTTTCTAGAAACAAACATTGGTCTTGAAAGAAGGCTACATCTATGCTAGTAGAAAATATAGGATTTTCTAGGAACAAACAAACAAGAACAAAACATTTCATTTCATACAAACATTGTCATTTAATACTTATGAAACTCACCAGCTTAAATGCTGATCTACTCTTTCAAAACTACTTGTATGTCCCAGGGATTTAGTAATTATAGGTAACAAACAGCTTTTGAAGAAGGGACGCTGCGGCGCCAGTTTAAATTCATATTTTGACATCATATTGTAATTGGTTTTGAACATGTACCTTTTGACAATGTAAACTTTCAATTATATATATGATGGTTGTATTGCTTTCTTTACTATGTATTCATTTGTTACGTTACCACATGAAGTCATTCGCCCCCGAACGTTTCCGCCGTTCCGGTTTGGGGGTGTGACACACACTTACTCATATTTTTCTCAAGTATCACCACGACACTCTAACAATATACATAAACATAGCTAGCACCCACCCCTCATCCATGAAACTTCCATCAACCCTGCTGCACTAGTGTATGCTAGCCATACATAACGCTAGACCCTATAGACTTTCGAATATCCGGTCCTTCCCTAAGGTCGAATTAAATAAAAAGTTTAGTTACTTTATTTTTTATCATTATACTTTTAATGAGGGAGAATTAATGTCCTACCCTACCCGTTCGGCTAACGACCCTCCAGCAGTCAAGGAAGCGTTGGGTGAGAGTGGACACCCATTAAACTGCCATTTAATAAGTAGTAACCTTATACCCCCCTTATAGATCGGTTTCGTGAATGAGGCCTACTAACGGTAAGACTGACTTGTCTTTTATATATATATATATATATATATATATATATATATATATATATATATATATATATATATATATATATATATATATATATATATATATATATATATATATCAAGGTTGCAGAAATCGGGATTAATCGGCGATTAATCGTTTGGCGTTCCCCAACCGTCAAGGATTAAGGTATTAATCAGAAATTTATGATTAATCAGTTTTAGCGAGACTAATCGGTCTTGGCGGGATTAATTGGTCAACAAAAGTCAACAAAAGTAAAAAAAATTAAAAAATTAAAAAAAAAAGTTCAAAAAACCAACTTTTTTTTTTACTCCAAAATTTTTAAATTTTCAAATTTTTAAATATTATACCAAAATGTTCATATTTTCCTATTTTTAAATTTTCAAATTACAAAATTTCTTATTTTCTAATTTTGAAGTACTTTTTTTTCTTAATATATATTAATGTTTGATTAGTTTTAATACGTTATTAATATAAGTATTAAACTTTAATATTATAATAGTATAAAGGTAGAATTTTAACTTTTAAAACTCTAGGGTTTTATTTGGAATTAAAGTATTCAAAGGTGAGACTTTACAAACTCCAAAACTAGAGGGCAAGTTTTGAACTATTCAAGAAACTTTTGGAATCCATAACATATGAGTTTAATATAGGCTTTAATGAAAAGACTCTTGAAAATCCATAACTTGAGGACAAATTATGGAGTTCATAAAACTATTTATGGGAAAAAGACTCTTAAAATACATAACCAATGACTTTAATGATCTTCTCAAAAGAAAAAGTTTTCATTTTCCATAGCTTGAGGACAAGTTATGGAGTACATTAAAGGCCATAAAGATCATCAAATAAACTCACAAGCATGTCAAATAATCTCCATGGTCTAGATTAAACTCATATGAACAAGATAATTCATATCAAAAAAATTTCATGTAATTAGCATAATCATATAAAAAAAATACAAAACATGAAACTTTGACAATTGTCTTCTAAATTGGATAAGCATGATCATTACCACATCATAAACAGGTTTATAAGTCCAAAAACAGCCTAGGGTAATGATCATAGTCCAATTCCAACCTTAAAAGTCGAAAAACTGCACTCTGGAGCGCCAACTCGTTAAGTGCAAGAACAAACTCGGCGAGTTGGTTGCATTTGTGCTTGGACTAGGCGAGTTCATCAGTGGACTCGGTGAGTCCACTGTCCAGACAGCCAAAAAATTGTTTTTTAAAGCATTTAACAACAAGTAGCATCAAGTATAATTGAAAACAACGCTAGGCTCTGATACCACTTGTAACACCCATATAAATAAGCAAATTTTAAACTTTTAAAATGCATTACAAATTCAACAGTTATTACAAAACATGTTTTCAAATGTATTATATCAGAGTATCTCAGAAACAGAGTCATCAAAACGAGGAGCAGTACGATCACGCCTTCGCCTTGACACGATCCCATGATGTACCTGAAACAATAAACTGAAACTGTAAGCCTGAAAGCTTAGTGAGTTCCCCCAAAATACCGACACACATATAGTCCACATATCAATATCAATAATATCATAACATAACAAACTAAACAGAACAACATGCAATGGGTCCACAACTCACATATGGCTTGCCATAGAGCCCATAGTACGAGTCTCCCTTTGCCCGTAACTAGAATGATCCCAGGTTTGTTGGCTACCGCACGAAGCAGTCTCACCTTAACCCATCCCACATAACATATCAACATATAGCATAACCACTGAGCATGCAGATAATCATATAACAACACATGTAGTGCTACAGATCTACCTAACTGGCATAACCAGTAGTATGCAAAACTAACTTCATACTTAACATACTAACATTGTTAGAATAACATATCCAATGGGCCGACCTTGGTGCCTTAGACCCCTTAGTATAGTGAGGTAACTCACCTCGCAAAAGTCAGCTCGGTAGATAAACTCCGCCTCTCGGATCGCTGCCACAAACTCCACCATCTATTATCATAATAGAACCATACTCATAAGTTCCCAACCTTCCAAGGTACCCATAAGTCAACTTGTCAACCCCTGGTCAAAGTCAAAGTCAACAGTCAAGGTCAACAGTCCATGTTGAACCCAACCCGTCGAGTATCCTCAGCTACTCGCCGAGTTCTTTGAGATACTAGTCCACTCGTCGAGTTCCTAAGGCTCGCGATCGAAGCTCTAAGACCACTCATCGAGTTTTCCTTCTTGCAACTCGACAAGTTCATACGCATCCAACTCGTCGAGTCTGCGGCAATCTTCATCGGACTCGCCGAGTTGTTCATCCAACTCGTCGGGTTCATGCCCATCTTCACATGACTCGCCGAGTCGACCATGCGACTCGCCGAGTCCCTTCAGTCCTTTAACCATACAGACACTTTTTAAGCCATGCCAAGGTTCCAATTTGCAGATTCAACTTCCTTAGGCATGCTTATCACGTAAAGTTGCAAACTTTACGTGCATGCAAGGCTTTTAAGACCCTAAAATGACAAAACTAGGCTTGCAAGAAGTTACACACTTGAGGGAAGGCTCATACTAAGCAAAGTTGATGACTTTATGAATCTAGAGGCCAAGGGGAGTCCAGATCTGAAGTTACAACTTCAGATCTTGGCTTAAGCACACGAAACCTTTCTTAAAACTCATGCTAAAGAGGGTTTAGGTGAAAATGAGCCAAGGAAAACGGTTTAGTACCTTCAAGAGAGTGCTTATTGATGTAGATCTTGAATCCCACAAACTCTTGCTTCAATTAGCTTGTTTCCCCAAGTGTTTCCTTCACCAAAATCCTTCCTTCAAGTTTAATCTCTCCGAAAGAACACACACACGAATTAGGGTTAAAGAGAGACAGGAGGCTGTAAAAGGGAGGCTG
Organism: Lactuca serriola; assembly: GCF_051521515.1. NCBI lineage: Eukaryota > Viridiplantae > Streptophyta > Magnoliopsida > Asterales > Asteraceae > Lactuca > Lactuca serriola. The sequence continues at coordinate 287,736,262 of NC_136411.1, forward strand.
GGGGGGAGGCCAATGATCCTTTAAATAGGGTGCAATGCCCCGAAACTTAGGGTTTCATCTGCCAGCTCCTACTTGTCAAGTCCCTTCTTGGACTCGGCGAGTAGGTCACTAAAACGCATGGACCATCCGACTACTATTCGATGAGTATGGCGACCAACTCGTCGAGTAGACCCAAAGATCAAGAAGGATTCATATATAATTCAATACCTGATAATCGGGGCGTTACAATTCTCCCCCACTTGAACTAGACTTCGCCCTCAAAGTCTGCTGAGGTAAACAATGCTGGGTAATGCTCTCGCATCTCAGCCTCCAGTTCCCATGTCCAATCGGATCCCCTCTAATGTTCCCATTGCACCTTCACCAAAGATATCTCCTTGTTCTGCAGAATTTTCTTGTTCCTTTCCAAAAAGGCCATAGGCCTCTCCACGTAATTCAGGCGCTCATCGACCTGAATATCATCCAATGATACTACTGACTCCTGGTCCATAATGCACTTTCGCAACTATGAAACATGGAATGTGCTGTGAATCTGGCTAAGCTCCTCTGGTTGCTCTAGCATGTAAGCTACCTTGCCAATCTTGGCAATGATCCTGAACAGACCAATGTAACGGGGACCCAATTTTCCCCTCTTTCTGAAGTGGATCACACCCTTCCAGGGTGAGACCTTCAGTAGTACCATATCACCCACCTGGAAAAATAACTCATATCGGCGTCTATCGGCATAGCTCTTCTGCCGACTCTGAGCGGTCTGTAATCGCTACCTAATCTGTTGAATCTTTTCGCTAGTCTATCGACTCTGAAGTTGTTTAAATAGGGTGCAAACCCTGAAAATTAGGGTTTCACTCTGGCAGCCCTAATCTTCGAGTTGAGGCCCTCTCGACTCATCGAGTAGGCTTCAATTCCGCGTCCAATCCTTCATTCCTACTTGACGAGTCCGGGGCCTCCGACTCGTCGAGTCCCTTTGCAAAAATGAAAGTTTTAATTTAAAATACATACCAGGAACCAGGCTTTACAATCTTATATGTATTCAACATAATACCATTCGTATTTAAGCATACACCCATACTCTATCTTTGTTTCTAATTCTGGTAGCCCTTGTTTTAATAACTAGAAATCTTATTACAAGGATGATACCTTCGTATTTTAGCTACAATCAAGCCTACCACTCGGTCCAATATTTCTGATGCAATAGGCGTGCCATCATCCATCTTTATGCTACAAACAACTCAACATGCCTATATCTTCCCATCATCATACATCTCCTCGATGCCAAACTCTCCTGATCCCTTTAAGGCTTAAATACCAACCATATCAGATGCACATATTTCCTTTGGTGGTTATGTAACTAGTTAAAAAGAACTACTTTGTATACCGATTTAGCTTCCATTTTCAATAATTTTTTATAAAACAACCACAAGACAATAAATATGACATGGATTCTTGTGAAAGCTCTCATATGATATTCAACCAATGTAATATGCTTTCCCTAATTTTGTGTAATAATTCTAAATCTATTATGGTTGGAAAGGTGCCCTCGACTGCATTCAGGGTACTCTTTCACACGATCTTCATCTTCACCCATCTTGTGCCGACCATTTAGTATCTTACATTGATGCTGATTAAGAGGTTTGTCCCCAAACTAATTATTGGTCCACCTCTGGGTTCTGTGTTTGCCTTGGTAATAATCTCATCTGATGGTCTTCCAAAGAAAAACATGTGGTCTCTCATTCCAATGTCGAATTTCAGTACATAGGGTAACTAATGTTGTTTAAGAAACTGCATGTCTTTGACACCTCTTACTTGAGGTGTCTTGTCCTCTCCCTCATACCACAAGTGTTTTTTGAAAATGCCAATGTAATGTATTTATCTTTTAACACTACAAAAAACATGTCATTTAGTGGCATACAAAAAGTGTCACTAAAAGCCCAAAAAAGTGCCACTAAAGGCTTCTCAAAGAATCAGCAACACACTTGATAAATGCCACTAGAAACACTCCCACTAAAACCTTTTAGTGACACTTTTTATTTTTGCTGCTGCAGTTTTTAGGCTTTCAGTGGCCCTTTTTTATTTATCACAATAAAACAAATTTCTTTTGTGACACATATTTTGTGCCACTAAATTTGATTTGATTTAATAATTTATATTACTTTTAGTTACACATTTTAAGATTTTAGTGGTTTTTTTATGCACCACAATAAAAAATAGTGGCATTTTTTATGTGTCGCAGCAGAAGAAAATTTTTTATGGCATATATTTTATGCCATTAAAAGCTCATGTGATTTAAAAAATTCATACTACTTAAGTTACATATTTTAAGATTTTTGTGACAATTTTATTTGCCACAATACAATTTCATCTATAATATAAAATAAACTGAATAATTAAATTGTAGCACATTGAAAATAATCAAAATTTCATTGTTTTTCATCAATATTTTTTTAACTTTTTGAATCGAATATCTAGGTTAATATCAAATATGTCTAAGTACATGTTGAACATAAAGTAATGAACAAAAGTTAAAACATGCATATAAAAATAAAATAAAATAGAAAACAAAGGCATGATATGTTGAATAACTTGTAGTATCTCATACTCTAGAATCAATGCTAGCAATTCCCTATGCAAAAAACAAACAAAGATAATCCAGAATCCAGTGAACTAAGGCTTAGTTTAGAAAATAAATAATATAACACTCAACACAAATAACTATATTTATAAGAAAAAAGGAAAAACAAAAGCTCATAAAATGATTACCATCATTATGATGACTTTTAGAAGATGCTCTCTGGTTAACTGAATTAGAGTTGTGTGGAACTGTAGAAGTGCTGCCTGGCATCTGAAACAAATTAATGAAAACATATATCATTAATATCCAACTCTTGATACCTTATACTAGTCTTGTATAAATAAACAAGAAGAATGTGTTTAAGAAGATGCATATGTGCACCAAGAAGGTTATTCAAAAGGGCAAAAGTGGTCAATTTTTAGTCCAATTGGAAACATGATAATGAAATAATTTTAATGAATGTTTTTTTTCATAGGGTAATTGAAATGGAACAATGAAATTATAGATGGCATATGTACCTATATGTTCATATTGCTAAGAATTACAGACAAGTTTGCATTTGGGATATGTTCTTGGATGATATTCGCCATAACGCTCACCATAGTTTTTAGTTGTTCGACACTCGGATCATTAGAACAAGAAACAACATTCTCTTTTACAGTAGGCATCCTTCCAACACATCAGATACACCCTCTTTTTTCAGGAACTTTAACTTTAGAGTAGTCATCATTTGAAAATCATCTACAGATCCTAGGGTACTTGATCCTTGGGTATTTGAGGAATCGCTTGCAATGGCTTTTAGGGAAGTCTGCATAATAGCAACATACAAAAAACATGACAAGTGTTTCTCACCCATTGTTTTTGTCCCACTTTCAAATTCATAGCAATATACTTTGAAAGTGGTTGCTATACTATCATAGTATAGCAACCTACTTTAAAAGTATGTTTCTAATACTTTGAAAGTGGGACAAATAACAAGGTTTAAAAGTATGTTTCTAATATGATTTTATATGATTAAAAACATGTATATATAATGTCTAGGGAAATCATTACCATAACTTGAGCGAACTTTTCATTCACGATATTTCCATTTTTACGAGTGCGAATTTTTACATATATTTGTCCTCGTGTTAGGTATACACCATTCTTCAATGCCTATAACAAGATGTAGTTATGTTTGATGAAAAATAAATAAATTAAAAAAAGACAATAATGTAAGTCAAAATAATAAAATACAATAATACCTATTCGTGAGCAAGTCGAGCAAATGATTTTGTCCCAGAAACATTGAGATATGAGAATAATATTCCATGTTGGATGGTTCCATTGATTTAGTTTATGTGATTTCTAGTTTTCAGTTAGTGGGTCCCGTCCCGTCCCGTCCCAATTCAGTGATTTGAGATTATGGAGATGGAACCCTAATATTTTCTGTTGTTCGTTAGTATTATCATCTGGATCACATTTAAAATTTAAATCATTGTTAAGCTAAAGTAAATCAGTTTTTCAGATTTCATTCCAATTCATTGTTGCTTACCGAGGATCAGGTGGATGGAATCTTGTGAAAAAATAGATGGTATAAAAAGTTGTCTACCAGAGGCGATGATCAGCAAAAAAATGGTTACCAAAAGGACTAATGAAACCCTTCCCACAAAACTGCATTTATCTAATGACTATCAGTGGTGCCAAGGGTAGTTCGGTAAATTTCCAACAAATACCATTTTTACTCGGTCAACTAGAGTTGGACGGGAAACGGGTGCCCCGAATGGTTTCCGGGAAGAGTTTACCCAACTTTTCACCTTGGGATTTCACCACTCTGGCAGACGGTTATATCATCATTGACCAGTTTTTGACCGGGCTCCACCCACAAGGATACTATTTTAATGTACATATGTTAGAAATGTGTCCTACATGTCTAGTTATTTCCAAGTGACATTCTTAAACATTAAAAGAAGGAATGTTTGACAAGCTCCAGAAGGAAGAGCACATAAAAGTTGACAAATCTTATTCTGTGGTTGATCCTCATAAGAGGTATTAACATACTTGTGTATTTTTGTTTCTTTGCTTGGGTTGTTTTATCAAAGTAGAAAAAGAAAAAGTATGTAATGTTATAATGTGCATGAAAAGATAGGGATGAGAAGCTTGAGGTAATGGAGGAATTTGAGGAAGAGAGGGAGAGGCTGATGAAAGCTCTTGAAGAGCAGAGGACTGAAATGAAGGCTAGTCACTGGAAAGAGGAGATTGAGGTGGAGAAAGGGTTTGATGTTGTGTTGCTCAATTGATGGACAAGTTCACCAATAAACTTGAATTATTTGAGCACAAACTTTACTCATTCTTGCAATTAGTTGAATTTTAATTTTAACTATCTCTACAAAAGTCAATTGACGTTGGGATATTAGCAGAGGTTATGTGACATGCTTTTATGGAGTACATGGATTATAGTTTATATATTTTTTGACCTGAGAAAGTCAAAATGCAATCACCAGTTCTAATAATCGTAAACTATTGGACTTTTAAAGGTACTAGTGGCAGCCTCTCATAAAATTGATAAACCCTAGCAGTTTGGGCAATGATTTTGCAACAAATCGAATAGTATACAACTTCAAATTTACCAAAAAATGAAATTTGTAAATACGCTTATTTGAGCAGCAAAAATACCTAACCGTGAGTTTCACGATGCAGCGGCGATGATCGAGGAAGTGACGACTATCAAGGAAGCAATGGCGATCGAGGAAGCGGCGGCGATCGAGGAAGCGACGACGATTGAGGATGCAACGGATGCAGAGGTGACAATCGAGGAAGTGGCGGCTAATAACTATGAAATTTAATGACAAAAAAGATTAAGTGTCATTAAATATATTAATTTTTTAGTGCATATAATAAGTGCCACTAAAAACCATAATATAGTGGCACATTAACCACATGCGACTAAAAATATGTGTTATTATATGTTATTTTATTTGTAATGTAACCTCTTTCAACAACCAAATATATGAAAATCGATTTACATTTTGTTAAATAACGATTTGTGATTAGACATATACATGTTTAAATGTTTGATTCGCTCAGTTTGCAAATATATTTACAAATGTCCTTCGTATACATTTAGTTTTGGATTTTAAAATAGTTTAATCCTTTGACAACCTCCCACTCAAGCCGAAGAGGTGTGTTAAAGTATATTATATAGTGATTTTATTCATTAGTTTTAAATGTTTATAGTATAAGGTCTATTTTGAAAATTATTGTTTTATATATTGATTGCATGCAATACAAAGGGATTATTTCCATATTAAAACAAATGCAATTGCATGCAAGCTTCTAAAAAGCTCGCTACGGCTCAGATACGCCAAGGCTCCAAGGCTTGTACGTGCCGTCAAGCTTTATCAAAACACCGTTTTGACTTATATATGTGTATAAAAATAAATAATAGTTGAAAATACATATAAAAATATGAATTATGTACAAAATTTCCGCCTTAAGTCACGCCTTACAAACGACGTGGCTCGCCAAGGCTCGGAAAAGCTTAAGGCTTGACATTGCCGCCAAGTCACACCTTACGTTATTTAGAACCTTGATTGCACGTGATCACCAGCCCAGCTGGTTGTGATGCATCCTGGGTTATAGGCCTCGGTGGGTGAGGTCAAGAGTTCGATTTTGACTGAGCACATTTGGGGGATTTTCCTTGGATTGGCGTGGGTTCGATTCTTCGTTCCCCTTGGTGGTGAGTGGTGCCCCTCTTGGTGGCCCGCCAGACATTCCTGATCCATCGGGTCGCGTTATCTTCTATCTATTTGCATTTGCAGGTTAAAAAAAAAAACAAATGCAATTAATACCACAAAAATAATGTGAGACACTACGTTATGTCGATAAAAACATTATTATTTCTTACCTTTAGGCGTAAAATAACATGGATTTACAATGATTTCACATTTGGCATAATCGAATCATCGAATGATATCATTCGCTTCAATGTTAATTTCATCATAAAAGTTTTGATTGTTGAGATTGAAGAATGACGAAACCTGGAGTGACAGATCAAATCAAATTTCTTCCAAAGAGAATAATATTAGTCCGCCATGGCGAGAGTGAAGGTAATATCGATGGCTCCGCCTATTCCACCACCCCCGATTACAAGATCCCACTTACCAAACAAGGAATGGAACAGGCAAAGCTCGCCGGAAGCCAGATCCGAAGTGTAGTCTCTGACTCCGGCTCCACCAATAATTGGAAGGTTTACTTTTACGTATCACCTTATGCACGATCCCGATCGAGTCTACGTGAGATTGGAAGATCGTTTCCTAAGAAGAGTGTGATCGGCGTTAGAGAGGAATGTAGAATCAGAGAACAGGATTTTGGGAATTTTCAGATTACTGAGCGGATGAAGATTATTAAGGAAACAAGAGAGAGATTTGGTAGATTCTTTTATCGAATGCCTGAAGGCGAATCCGCTGCCGATGTCTACGATCGTGTTTCGAGTAAGTAATCGGATCATTCTTCTTCAGATCATGTTATATTTTCATAATGATCGTTATAATAATCACGTATAGCTATAAGATGCATCATATCTTCGTATTACGTAATCTACATTGAGAAGAAACTAACTGTTGACACTCAAAATCTTCAAGGGTTTCGTTAGTGTTATCATATATAATCTAAAAATATCATCTTTCGATGGTAGAAAACTCGCAATTATATCTTCTTATAACATGCATCAAACTATGCAGGTTTTCTCGAATCTTTATGGCGTGATATAGACATGAACAGGCTTAACCATGATCCATCTACTGATCTAAACCTCATAATCGTGTCACATGGGTTAGCTTCACGTGTGTTTCTCATGAAATGGTTCAAGTGGACAGTCGAACAGTTTGAGCACTTGAACAATCTAAACAACTGTGAGTTTCGCATACTGCAGTTGGGAGCCAAGGGCGAATACAGCTTGGCTGTTTACCATTCCGATGAAGAGATGCAAAAATGGGGATTATCACCGGAGATGATAGCTGATCAAAAATGGCGAGCCAATGCTACTAGTGGGGAGGGGAATGAGAAATGTCCATGGTACCTTGACGTGTTCTTTGATGGTCTAGGCGCCGACTCTGATGATGGTGACAATGACGATCAAAAAGTTGTTTCATGATTTTTCAGGTGATCTACTTGCAGAGAAGGTTTGGTTTTTGAGGTGTTCCATTAAGTTTTGACATTCTAGAATCTTGCAATCATTTCTTTTAAACATTCTGTCAAAAACAGTATACCCATTGAATCGATGTTAAAGTAATTCAGTGTATTTTAATTTGTTTTATGCACGATTTTTTTTTTTTTTGAGTAGAAGTAGTAGAATAATTCAAAGTTACTAAGTCCTAGTCTTTGGCTTAGTGGAGTTAGCTCCGATTTTTTCTGCAAGTTTTCTTTAAGTAGCATGGCAAAATGTACGTTGTGATTATTCCCATTTTTACTTTGAAATAAAACACAGAAGCATTTTGCCTCAATCTCCCCTACGTTTTCCTCCTGTTACATTGGGTCTTATTCCCTGAAAAGCTTGTGAAAAGCTAGCTAGTTCCAACAGTGTGGTATCAGAGCACAACCTGGTGCATGCCCAAGTATCAATCTCGTGAAGAGATGACAGGAAATTCAGGAAATAACAATGGTCAGAAAGAAGGGCAATTGACACTCCATTATCCGATGATGTCAAGAGATAATTATGCAGCTTGGGCAATCAAGATGAGAGTGTTCATGCTGGCTCAAGGAGTATGGGATGCAGTCGAGCCACGAACATCAAACACAGTTGTAGATCCAAAAAGGGACATGATGGCCTTGGCAACGATATACCAAGGTATCCCTGAGGATTTGTTGTTGTCCCTATCGGAGAAAAAGTCGGCAAAAGAGGCGTGGGATGCCTTAAAGACGATGTTTATGGGAACAGACAAAGTAAAGACAGCACGAATTCAAACTTTGAAAACAGAGTTTGAGGCGTTAAAGATGAAAGAATCAGAGGAGATAGACCAGTTTACTGTGAAAGTAAACAATATTGTGAGCACTATACGAGCATTGGGTGACACAATTGAAGAATCGTATGTAGTGAAGAAGCTATTACGAGCAGTCCCGTCCAAATTCCTTCAAATTGCATCCACCTTGGAACAATTTGGAGATCTGGAGATGATGACGGTCGAAGAAGTCGTAGGTCGTTTAAAGGCCCATGAAGAACGAATGAAAGGGCATGAAGAGAAGGATGATTGAAAGTTACTTCTAACACACCAAGAATGGTCCGAAAGATACAAGAAAAAGTCAGATGATGACTCCAAGTTCAGAGGGAATCGAGGGAACTCACGAGGAAAAGGCAGAGGTCGTGGAAGAAGTAGTAATTTCGGTGGTCGAGGTGGTCGTGGACGAGGAAATTACCACAACCAGAGAGAAGGCCAACATTGAGCAACAAGCAATCAAGAAAAAAGTAAGGTCCTGTGCTATAATTGCCAAGAACATGGGCATTATGCGGCTGAATGCAAAAATCCCAGAAAAGAAAGAACACAAGAAAACAATTTGATTCAAGATCATGTAGAGAATGAGCCTGCTCTGTTGTTGGCTTCACTTGAAATAAAGGAAGAAATAGGAGAAGTGTTCTTGAATGAAGAGAAGGTGAATCCACACCTGAAACGGAAGGGAGATGAACAACGTCAATGAAATGTGTGGTATTTGGATTCAGGGGCAAGCAATCATATGACCGGTGACAAGAGTAAATTCAAAGAATTAAACAAGATGATACAAGGTTATGTACGATTTGGCAACGAGTCCAGAGTGCGAATTGAAGGAAAGGGGTCAATTGTATTTCAATGCAAGAATGGAGATCAAAGAAAGCTTCAGGAGGTGTATTACATACCAGATTTGTGCAGCAATATAATAAGTCTTGGTCAACTATCTGAAGGAGGTGATGAGATCAAGATAAAGGAACCATTTCTATGGGTTCATGACAAGGGGGCAGATTGCTGATGAAGGTGCCTAGATCTCAGACTCGATTGTACAAGATCGAACTAGAGGAGGTGAGTTCGTCGTGTATAGTTGCTGAACTCACAAATCCAACGTGGCTATGGCACGCGAGAATGGGGCATGTCAACTTTAGAGCATTAAAGGAGATGTCAGACAAGCAGTTGGTTGAAGGAATGGCAAAGATAAATATTCCAACACAACCGTGTGAAGGATGCTTAGTGGGAAAACAGTCTAGGAAGCCCTACCCATCACATATAAATTACAGAGCATCGAAGAAGCTAGAGCTCATACATGGTGATTTGTGTGGACCTGTTACACCTCCCACACCTGCTGGCAATAAGTACTTTATGTTACTTGTTGATGACTTTAGTAGATTAATGTGGGTGTATTTGCTAGGAACCAAAGATGAAGCCTTTCAAACTTTTAAAAATTTCAAGGCAAAAGTGGAAACTGAAACAGGGGAGAAGATAAAGGTGTTAAGGACGGATTGTGGTGGTGAGTTCTTGTGTAATGAGTTCACTAGATTCTGCAATGAAAATTGCTTAGAGCGTCATTACACATCCCCATACTCTCCACAACATAATGGGGTTGTGGAGAGACGAAACCGGACGATTTTGGAGATGGTGAGGAGTAATCTGAAGACTATCAATGTACCGAAAGTATTGTGGGGAGAGGCGGTGAACCATGTGGTGTATGTCTTGAACAGGATCAACGCCAAAGCTCTCGATGACTCAACACCTTATGAGATGTGGACTGGTCGAAAACCACATGTTGGGCATCTTCGAATCTTTGGGTTTGTTGCACATATGATGATTGCAAAGAATCATCTAAATAAATTAGATGAAAGAAGTAAAAAGGTGGTACATTTGGGAATTGAGAAGGGATCAAAGGCGTATCGGTTATTGGATCCTGATACAGGGAAAATGTTTGTAAGCAGGAATGTTGTGTTTGAAGAAAATCAAACATGGACATGGGAGAAGACAACAAAGATCAGAAATGTGTCGAGCGTGACCTTCACCGTTGCTGATTTTGACTTTGCTGAGGTCAACAATGACGGTGATGAGAATTATGAAGATGGGTCTGAAAACCCAGATGAATCAAATAATTATGGGCCACCAAATGATGAAGACTGGAGTATGAATGAAGCGGAGCCCACCACTCCTAATACAGACCCACTTGAAGAACCCCTAAACTCACAATCGACGTCAAATCCTCCATCGACCCCAAATTCCCCGATAACACCAAATTCTCCAAACTCACCCGCAAATCAGTCGAGCATGGCGTCTAGTTCCACAGGTGGTGGAGCCCCGAAACGTTATCGCCTTCTCACGGACCTATATGAAAGCACAGTGTCGATAACTGCAGAAAAAATAGACCGATTGATGTTGGTCCAAGATGAAGAGGAGCCCACATCGTACCGTGAAGCAAAGAATAAACGAGAATGGGTGAAGGCGATGGAAGCAGAGATAGAATCGATAGAAAAGAACAAGACATGGAGTCTAGTCGAACTTCCAAAGGATCGACGACCGATCGGCTTGAAGTGGGTATTCAAGGTAAAGCGAGATCCAGCAGGGAAGATCATAAAGCACAAGGCAAGAGTTGTAGCAAAAGGGTATGTGCAGAAGCATAGGGTAGATTATGAAGAGGTATTTGCACCAGTAGCTAGAATAGAAATTGTTCGAGTGATTTTAGCTCTCGCCGGTGCAAATGGGTGGAAGGTCCATCATCTCAATGTGAAGTCAACATTCTTGAATGGAAAGCTGGAAGAAGAAGTGTATGTAGTACAACTAGAGGGATTTGAGAAGAAAGGTCAGTCTGGTAAGGTATACAAACTGTCAAAAGCTCTATATGGGTTGAAACAGGCGCCAAGGCCATGGAACGCCTGCCTTGATAGTTATTTGAAGGAGCTGGGATTTAAGAGATGTTTACAAGAGTATTCAGTTTATACAAGAAAAAAAAAGGAGGGAACACATTAATTGTGGGTGTGTATGTCGATGATCTCTTGGTCTCAGGAAACTGCAACTCAGATGTAAAGGAGTTCAAGCTAGAGATGAAAGCTAAGTTCGAGATGAGTGATCTTGGCTTGTTGACTTATTACTTAGGAATCGAAGTCAACCAACACAGTACAGGAATAACATTGAAACAGGAGGCTTATGCAAATAATCTCTTAAACAAGACTCGAATGTTGGATTGTAATGCCACAAGAACTCCAATAGAGCACAAGATAAAGTTGAGCAAGAATGAAGAAGGAGAACTGGTTGATCCTACTGAATACAGAAGCATTGTAGGTGCTCTAAGGTACCTAACTCACACTCGTCCCGATCTCTCGTTTTTAGTAGGGTTAGTAAGTAGATTTATGGAGAAACCAACAATCAAGCATCTCCAAGTTGTAAAAGGAATACTTAGGTACATAAAGGGTACCTTAAATTATGGCTTGACTTACACCAGAAGTGAATGTAGAGTCACCCTTATAAGGTACTCTGACAGTGATTTTGGAAAAGATATGAATGATGTGAAAAGCACAGGTGGGACAGCATTCTATATGAATGGGAATCTGGTAACATGGGGATCACAGAAGCAACGAAGTGTAGCTCTATCGTCATGTGAAGCAGAGTTTATGGCTGCAACCACAGCAGCCTGTCAAGGCATTTGGCTCCGCCTGTGACTCTCTTTGTTGATAATCGTTCAGCCTTAGATTTGATGAAGAATCCGGTTTTTCATGGGCGTAGCAAACACATAAACATAAGGTATCACTTTATTAGAGAGTGTGTTGAAAATGGGGAGATTGTGTGTGGCACAAAGCAAAAGGCTGATATTCTCACGAAGACAATGGCAAGGATCAAGCACGAAGAAATGAGGGACTTGATTGGAATAAAACCAATCACAAAACACTGAATTAAGGGGAGAATGTTAAAGTAATTCAGTGTATTTTAATTTGTTTTATGCACGTTTTTTTTTTTGAGTAGAAGTAGTAGAATAATTCAAAGTCACTAAGTCCTAGTCTTTAGCTTAGTGGAGTTAGCTCCGATTTTTTCTGCAAGTTTTCTTTAAGTAGCATGGCAAAATGTACGTTGTGATTATCCCCATTTTTACTTTGAAATAAAACACAGAAGCATTTTGCCTCAATCTCCCCTACGTTTTCCTCCTGTTACATTGGGTCTTATTCCTTGAAAAGCTTATGAAAAGCTAGCTAGTTCCAACAATCGAATCAAATACTAGTGATGTTTGTTGCTCCATCTAGTTGAAATAAAATATGATGCTTCTTGCAACAACTTTTGCTTGAACATGCTTCTACTTGTGGCTGCCATAAATTCATACTGCTTGTTTTTGTCACGATATCTTTCTTTTAATACAACTACCAATCATTGGTATCTATCTGCATCATATTTATTTTATCTGAATAAATGCTGCTTGCTAAGGTGCACAACACACCATTGTGGTTCGAGAACAAAATCTAAAAGGAGTACGTTATTAACCGAAAAAAAACAGTATAAATCCTGAAAATTTAAAGTATTTTTGGTTTTTTTTTCAGTAAAAAAATATAAATTGGAGTATTTAATGTAAAAGTGGGTGCCAAAAACACGCTTTTAGTAGAAACAATGTTTTTTTGAAGAACTTTTTATAGTAAACTGGTTTAAAAAACCAAATTTATTAATGAATTATTTTAAATAAATTATTACTTATAAATATATTTTTTAGTTATTTAAATTTATAATCGTTGATTTAAATAAATACGTGAAGTTTATCATCTTATAATCTGTATAAATTTTATTTTATTTTTTAATATAATGTTATTAATTTAATATAATTAAAGTGGAAAAGTTTAAAATTTAATGCAATTAGGGTGGAAAATTTGAAATTTGAAATAGATAATTAGTATGTTGACAAGTGGCAATATGAGACATATAATATTAAAATGAGGATGTCTAATATAATGACACTTGTCAATAGAAAAATAAATATATTTATTTATTAGAATAGGGAGAGGAGATGGGATGGGACTCATCCGCAAGGGCCATGCACACAACACTGGGATTAAGGATGTGGAAAACGAAACTTCAAATAAACAAGTTTAATTTGCTTTTCAAAAAGACTAAACTGGACAAATGGTCCCTGTGATATGCTGAAAAATGTCACATTGGTCTAAAAAAGTTTGGACTAGCACACCAGTTGTTCAAAACTTTCATTTTGTTGCGTCTTTGGTCCAATCTGTTCTGATTATTTTCAAAATGACAGATTTATTCCTGTTAATATGATTTTCTCTTTTTTTTTATTTCTTTTTCTGATTTAACAAAACAGGAAAATAAAAATAAAAATAAATCTCTCTCTCTCTCTCTCTCTCTCTCTCTCTCTAAAACAAGAAAATAAAAATAAAAATAAATCTCTCTCTCTCTCTATCTCTCTCATTGAGTTAATGTGGAGGATTGCTTTTGGTATGACAAGAAATTGCATAAATTATAGAGTGAAAGATAACAAATTCTTGTTTGTTGTTCTTGGACTAATACCCACGACCACCTTAAATCCACACACTTCCACCATTGTTAGAACAAACATCACCAACCTCCAACTTTCACCTTGGACTGTGACTAGCAGCCACCGAGGACCACCCATAGCCACCACCGAACTACTGCTAAGGAGTTCCGACAACCTGCCACCGATAGTGAGGCCACCAGGAAACCACCAAGGACCACCAGAACATCACTGCTGCCACCACCCATCTACCCTCCGGCCATCGCCGATCAACCCACCACCCAGAACCCTTTCCTTCTCTTTCCCTCTCGTCAAACCCGTCGGAACAAGAAAGTAAAAGCAACATGGCTGCCATCGCCGCCCACCGTCGCCACTGCTATGGAGTCCCGTCGGACACCATCAACCTCTTGACAACACCACCATTTTCTGCCATTGGTAAGCCACTACCACCCTCTCTCTCTCTCTCTTTTTCTCTCTCTCTCTCTCTCTCTCTCTCTCTTTTTATATTCTTGCATCGAGCCCCACTATCGATTACAACATACATGTGGCTCAATTTTCAGATCTATTTATATCGGTTTTTCAGATCATTGGTTGAAGTTTGATCAATTTCTCAGATATATTCAGCACTACCCCCATTCTCGGTTCGTTCTCGTTACTACCCTTGTTGCATCCTGTTTTGGTTTCCTTCCGGCGAGAACGAAGAGAATGGAAGGGAATTGGGTTGGGTTTGATCAATAAAGGAAGTGTGGGAGTAGAGGGTGGTGGGTAGCTGCGGTGGTGACGTGCTGGAGCAAGTTGGTCCTCGATGGTGTTGGGGTATTTCTTGGTGTCACCGGTGGTCAGGGAATAAAGCAGCAACAAGGGGAAGAAAATAAAATGAGAGAGAGAAAAGGAAGTGGTCATTTACGGAGGGAGAGAGAGAGAGAGAGAGAGAGAGAGAGAGAGAGAGAGTTTTGTCTTTTCTTTTAAATTCTTTTTATTTTTTTAACCAGTCAAATATTTAAATAAATAAATAAAATTGAAAAAGTAAAAGGTCAAGGTAAAATCATCATTATAAAAAAGTTCAAAGCAAATTATATCAAACTTGTAACAAAATGAAAAATTTGAACTTGTGGTGCTACTCCAAACTTTTTTGGACTAAAGTGATAATTTTCGGTTAACAACAGATACCATTTGTGCAGTTTTGTCATATATATATATATATATATATATATATATATATATATATATATATATATATATATATATATATATATATATATATATATATATATATATATATATATATATATATATATATATATATATATTGTTTTTTATACGGATAATTTGGTAATTTAATATTTTCTCAACTTCTATTTTACTTTTACCAAACACCTCCGATTCAATCAAGTTCTATCCAATTTTTATACCAAACGCTACCTTAAAACTTTAAAAACTAAAAACTAAATTAAAAAAAAAAAAAATAAAAAAAAAAAATAAACACTTTCAAAAAAGCTCATACAAACCCATCAAATGTTTTTTTCCCGGAAAACACTTGCCACATTCAATTTCACTTGTAGTTTTCAACCCTACTTAATTAAATTTCTATTTCACTTATAATTTTCAACCCTACTTAATTAAATGATTTATGTTGGTTGTCAACAAGCATCAGAGTGATCTGGATATGGTTAGAACGATGGCTTCATCGCCGTGACAATGAGTCGACTCATCGACATACAATGAGTCCATCACGGCTATATATATATATATATATATATATATATATATATATATATATATATATATATATATATATATATAATCAATCTAAGCATCCACCAATAGATATATCAAAAAGTCCTGTGGATCCCGAATCCGTGAGGATCCGATCCCATATGAAAAATATTTGTTAAAAAAAATCGGAGGCGAAGACTGAGTGGCCCCGTTTATATATATATATATATATATATATATATATATATATATATATATATATATATATATATATATATATATATATATATATATATAACATTTTTGTTTTAAAATAATAACTATTTTAACCCAAAAAAAAGTCCAAACAAATCTTTTAACACGATATAAAAGTATCCCAAAATAATTCGGATGCGAGGATAAGAAGGGTGAAAATTTCAAGAAAAGGGAAGGAAAATGGGAAAATTTCAAGATAGTAACCAACTATCTTAACACAAAAAAATAATTTATTTAATCCCGAACAAATCTTTCAACACAATATAAAAGTATCCCAAAATAAATCGGATGACAAGGCTGAAAATTTCAAGAAAAGGGACGGAAAATGGGAATTTTAGTAACGGAGATGCAAACCCCCTCTCGTTGAGATCCCTATCCACCGACCGCCAACTTTTTTTGTTCTATTTTTATTTTCAAACAATTTTTGTTGCCTATTTTTTATTTAATTTTCAAACGATTTTCAAACTTAAAATCGCTCGTTACATTATAACAAAGACAAAAAGTTTTTTCTTACTTAATTTAATTATTGATCCCAACATTTAAAAAAAAAAAAAAAAAAAAAAAACTATTATCCTATGTGTCACTTATTAACTCCGACTGATACCGAAAGATATGTTACTCGCAACTAGCAAGTCCCAATCACAATCTACTACCAAAAAAAAAAAAACACTCTTTCCTTTCCATTATCTACCACCACCATACACTTAACAAATTCCAAACCAAACCAACATCAAAACCAAAAAACACTGAGTTAGTTGCAACATCGAACCGACCTTCGGTGCAGCCATGTTAGCAAAAGTTCCGGCAGGAGTGTTGGTTGTGAGCACCACCACCATCCAGTCATCTTCCTTACCCAAACCGATTCCAGTGTACCTAGAATTATTAAGATAGCTAGCGTACGAAGACTGCGTGTAATTTGTGAGAACAAGCGTCGGAACCCTTTTAGGCACACAAGCCGGCAGTATAACTCCATCAGCAGTCGTGTTGGAATCAAGGTTGCATTTCTTTATGACGCTTGGATAGTCAGCGTACTGAGGTCGGGTGCTTGTGACGGTGCTTGCACCGGCCATCGTGCTGCATGGTTTCTTTTCCAACGCTTCCGCAATTTCATCTGCCACACATCCGGCATTCTCGTTCTTCGTCAATGCTGCCAAGTTTCTGGATTGCCGAAAGCTGTTAATTCCTTGAAGAAGATTGTCCTTTTCATCTGCAAATTCACAACGTCATCTTACAGAAACTATGTATACATGAGAGAGAGAGAGAGAGAGAGAGAGAGAGAGAGAGAGAGAGACCAGAAGAGATGGCTGGATTCGGTAGCAAAAGCAAGGCTTGTAGAAGCACACAGGCGTAAACAGAGACTCTTGATGACACCATTTTTGCAAAATCTTCAAATTTCTAAGTCTAAGACTAAGTGGTGTTGAGATGGTGTAATTAATGCTTTTCGAAAGGGTCTTGATGATAGAGATGAACAAGGTGGCGATGACACGTGGGCAACATGGCGTACTTTGACTGAGACGTGGCGAACATGCATGGCTGTGTTGCCCATTTATCTCTAAGCACCGATCGATAAAGCCGTTGCATGCTCATCCTCAAAGCACACCCTCACAATTACATCAACTAAAGTAAATACTTGTCACCAAGTTTGGATATATAATAATGTAATCGATATATATATATATATATATATATATATATATATATATATATATATATATATATATATATATATATATATATATATATATATATATATGTTCAGGTTCATTTGAGACCATTCTAATTTTATGAGACTGTAAGATCAAATCTAAAAATAATTTTAAAATGCAAAATAAATGCAAAAATCCAAAAATTCTTTTTTTAAATATTATTTTCGGAACTTGAATTAATTAAAGAAAATATAAAAAAATTAAAAAAATTAAAAAAAAAATTCCATTTTTTTTTTAAAATACGTGAAATATTCTAAATAAAATATTACACTGACATATTTTAAAAAATAATTTTAAAATGCAGAATAAATAGAAAAATCAAAAAATTCTTTTTTTAAATATTATTTTCGGAACTTGAATTAACTAAAAAAAATATTAAAAAAAAAATCTATTTTTTTTGAAAAACACATGAAATATTCTAAATAGAATATTACACTGTATATATTATAAAAATAATTTTAAAATGCAAAATAAATGGAAAAATCAAAAAATTCTTTTTTTAAATATTATTTTCGAAACTTGAATTAACTAAAAAAAATATAAAAAAATACGTCTCACGGTCTCACAAAATATAGGTGGTCTTAAATGAACCTAACCCTATATATATATATATATATATATATATATATATATATATATATATATATATATATATATATATATATATATATATAAGACGGCCTAATTTTGTGAGAACGTGAGACACATTTTTTTGTTTTTTTTTATTTTTTTTAGTTAATTCAAGTTCCGAAAATAATATTTAAAAAAAGAATTTTTGGATTTTCCATTTATTTTGCATTTTAAAATTATTTTTTACAATATGTACAGTGTAATATTGTATTAGAATATTTCACGTACATATAAAAAAAACGGATTTTTTTTTTATTTTTTTAGTTAATTCATGTTCCGAAAATAATATTTAAAAAAAGAATTTTTAGATTTTTCCAGTTATTTTGCATTTTAAAATTATTTTTTAGAATATATATAGTGTAATATTCTATTATAATATTTCACGTATTTTTCAAAAAAAACGGGACACTTTTTTTTTTAGTTAATTCAAGTTCCGAAAATAATATTTAAAAAAAGAATTTTTGGATTTTTCCATTTATTTTGCATTTTAAAATTATTTTTAGATTTGGTCTCACGGTCTCACAAAATTAGAATAGTATCAAATGAACTTGAACATATATATATATATATATATATATATATATATATATATATATATATATATATATATATATATATATGCTCGATGCCGCGGTGGCGATTTTTTTCATTCCGTCGATTAGTTTCCGAACGAAAGTTAGTGTCATTCCGGCGTTCTTCAAATTGTTTCGTTTCGATTTGTTTCATTCCGGTGGTTTATTCATTTCGGCGACCATCATTACTCTTTATCTGGTAATATACTTGCACGATGCTGCAGCACCAAATAATTTCTTTAGTAAATAGTTTGCATTTTGCGGTTGTTCCTTTTCACGAATTGTTTTGTGTCAAATAATTATTTTCGGCGAACTTGTACATAAGCGACGTAACAATTTTCTATATATCATCTATTATTTAAATTTAAATTAGCTTGGTCAAAATAGTTCTATTTGAGAAAGTATCGTCGATAAATAATCTAATTTAAATCATAACCATCAAATGTTTTAAAATTATCGTGGTTAAAAAAGTTTAAATTATATTTTATAACTAAAATGTAAAATACTTTTTTTTCTAAAAGTTTTATTGTTATAAGAATCAATGGTATTTTAAAATTGCTTATACATAATATTTATATTATATGTTTAATATTTATATTATATCTTTGTAATTTTATGTTTGAATTTAAAATAAAAATAAAAGATAACTATTTTATTTACAAAAGGAGTAATTACATTTATAGTCTCTAAATCGTGTCGTCTTTCCCTTTTGTTGTTTCTTTGCCATTTTTTTATATAAAGTGAAGAACAAATATATAGATTCACAAGTCACATTTTATTGAATTTGAGGTTATGTTTAAAATATATATTCGTTTAACATAAGTTATAATAAATACATCAAATAAAAAGTTAATAAAAAATAAAAAATAATACTAATTTAAGAACCGAAGGGTTATTTTGAAAACAACCGATGCATTTTTTTTAACTAGTGGGTGAGCCCGTGGTGAATCACGGATGACCTTTGTTGCTGTTGTTTGATGTTAATTGAAGCCGGTAGTATTGAATGTGTATTGTTTTATTGAACATGTTTCATATATGCCTTTCTTAAACTTCAAAATATCATATTTGTCCAGTTTAATTTCTCAATATCATATTTACCCTTCATAAACCTTCAAAATATCATATTTGCCCAAATCCTTTTTTATAATGTTTTTAATATACCTTAGAATTATTATAATAATTAAGAAATTTAACCATATTATCCTTACGTCTATGATAATGAAATGTGAACTTTTAAATTGTTGGAATGTCGGCCTCTTGACAGACAAAAAGATTCATCTTCAACTCTTTGTATGGAATGTATATTTTGATTATTTAGTTTTTATTATTGTTGATTATTGTCATGTTGTAGATGGATGATAGTTTAGATATTATCATTGATATTTTGATATTTAAAAAGTGCATATACGATAATTTGATATTTAAGAAGGGTATATATGATATTTTGATATTTAAAAATGACAAATGATATTTTGAAATTTTATGAAGGGTGAATATGATATTTCGAAATTTCATGAAGGGTAAATATGATATTTAGAAATTAAGTTTGATAAATATGATATTTTGATATTTAAGAAGAACATATATGAAATTCTCTTTATTATATATATATATATATATATATATATATATATATATATATATATATATATATATATATATTAAAGCGCATGGCGCATTTGAACAGTAACATTTCAATATTTATAATTTGACCACTATATTTTTATTTTTTCTTAACTTTGTCACTAAAGTTTCAACAAAATTTTCCTTTTTATAATTTTGCCACTTTATTTTTACTTCTTCATATTTTTGCCACTAAACTTTCATTTGTACTTTTTAAAACCATTTTTCTTTATTTTTTTTATCATTTTACCACTTTATTTTTACTTTTTTATAATTTTGTCACTAAAGTTTCAACAAAATTTTCCTGTTTATAGTTTTGGTACTTTATTTTTTCTAATTTTGCCACTAAAGTTTCAACAAACTTTTCATCTTTATAATTTTGACACTTTATTTTTACTTCTTTATATTTTTGTCACTAAACTTTCACTCGTGCAATGCACGAGCCTTTTCCTAGTTAATTATTACAAAGAAAGAAAAAACGGTGCAATGTTGATGTAGCTGAAGAACAACAAACAAGTGTCCCAATTAACCCTAGCTAAAAAGCCAACACACAATGGATGAGGGAAAGAAAAAGAAAACAATAATTAAGAGAAAAACAGAAAATATAAGAAATAATAAAATAATAGAGAAAAACAAAAACAAAAAAAGAAAAAGAAAAAAAAAGGATAAAATCTTAGAGTAAATTACACGAATCGTCCATCGGTTAGGTACAAAAAAATCATGTTTAGTCCCTATTTTTAAAAATTAACTCGGACCGTCCCTGTGGTTCCATTTCCTTACACGGTTAGTCCCTATCGCCGTTAGCCGTTAGTGGTTTCCGTTTAAGTGCCTAGAAACATGTTTAGTCCCTTTTTTCTTTAAAATTTATCATTTTAGTCCCTTGTTTCTTTTTAAAAAACTATTTTGCCATTTTTTTTTATTTTTTACTCTTATTTATAACTTATCAATTAAATTAGATTAATTAGAAATTTTAAAAACCTATATCATTTTTGTCTATCTCATTTTTGTCTATCTCATTTTCTCTTTATTCACTATCGTCTTTCTCAATTCGAGCAACTATCTCATACCATCATAGACAACCATCTCTTTTCACCGTAGGCATATTCACCACCTACCACCTTTCAACACCAAATTTGATATTATAACCAAAATCTAAAAATCAAACCCAAATTTGATACTAGAACCATAATCTAGAACCTATAATCAGCACCAGATCCTAATCTAAAACCTTTAATCAACACTAATTTTTGAGATGAAGTCCTAAAACCTAAAATCAGTCATGAAATCCCTACATCGATGCAAAATCCAGAGGGACTGGGATGTAGAATCGTAACCCTAGATTTGCGTCCTATCTTCTTTCTCAGATTTTGCAACCACCTCTTATCACCACCGAAGAAGAAAGAAGAGTTGTCGAAATTTAGATATGCAAATGGAGTATAGATCTGAAATCTAGATGTAAAAGGGTTGTTGATGGCATGCCCTAAATCACATATTGAAACATAGAAGACAAGAGAGGATGACAACGAAGGGAGTTGTTGGCATACCGTAAATTAGATTAATTATAAATTTTAAAAACTTATATACATACATACATACATACATATATATATACATACATATATATACATACATACATACATACATACTTATATATACATACATACATACATACATACATATATATATATATGTGTGTGTGTGTGTGTGGGAAACCATTCCGTATCATTGCCAACAACCAACTCCCTTCGTTGTCGTCCTCTCTTGTCTTCTCTGTTTAAATATGTAATTTAGGGCATGCCATCAATAACCCTTATACATCTAGATCTCAGATATATACTCCATTCGCGGATCTAAATTTTGACAACTCTTCTTTCTTCTCTGGTGGTGATAAGTGGTGGTTGCAAGAGCTGAGAAAGAAGATAAGACACAAATCTAGGGTTTCGATTCTACATCTCAGTCCCTCTGGATTTTGCATCGATGTAGGGATTTCATGATTGATTATAGGTTTTGGGACTTCATCTTGAAAATCAGTGCTAATTAAAGGTTTTATATTAGGATTTGGTGTTAACTATAGGTTATAGATTCTAGTTGTTGTATCAGATTTGGATTTTGGTTATAGTATCAAATTTGGTGTTGATGGGTGGTGGTTGGTGAAGGTGCTGATGGTGAAAGGATATGGTTGTCGACGATGATATTAGATAGTTGCCCGAATTGAGAAAGAGAACACATAATAGAAAAAAAATTAGAGAGAGCAGGAGAGAGAAAGAGAGAGAGAGAGAGAGAGAGAGAGAGAAATGATATAAGTTTTTAATATTTATAATTAATCTAATTTCATTGATAAATTGTAAATAAGTGAAAAAATAAAATAAAAATTGACAATATATTCTTTTAAAATGAAACGAGGGACTAAACGAGCTTTTGGCGCACTTAAACGGAAAACACTAACGGCTAACGGCGATAGGGACTAACTGTGCAAAGAAATCGAAACAGAGGGACAATCCGAGTTAATTTTTAAAAATAGTGACTAAATACGCTTTTTGGTATCTAACCGAGAGACGATTCGTATAATTTACTCAAAATCTTAAATAGGCGCAGGGACTTAATAGCAAAACAATAAACTTCTGTGGCTGATATGAAATAACAAAAAGCCTCACTGTAGCTAACATCCATGTACATGTATATGTATATTAATAGAGTATAGTAACATAGTCCGGAGAATTATATCAGAATCATAAATCATAAATATTTTTGTATGATATATTAAATAAAGAAAATAAAAATAAAAGTGATTCAACAAAATCGAAAACGACAACATAGACTTATAGAGTTTAAATGTTTACTTTTTCAACTTTTCATATTCCTTTTAAATAAAATATTATTTTTCTGACAATTAAGATATTCAAGGTACAATACAATTTAATGCTCAAACCACTTAACGATTTATTCCAAACACAAATATAATCACTTTCTCTCTCGTAGATTATATCTTATTCAAATAATTAATTGTTTAATGTTTACTAAGACAAAACTTCAAAAATGATCCCTGTGGTTTTCGAAAATATCAAGTTTAATCCTTAAGTTTAAAAAACCTCACGGATCGTCCCCGTGGTTTCAAAACTTTTAACAAATGGTCTTTCTCGCTAACTTCGTTAGCTTTTGGTCGTTAACTTAAGGGTATTTTCGTCATTTTACTATGACAATGACCATTTATGAAACTTTGTCTTATTTAAAAATAAAAGAAATATATATAATTATTTAATATAAAGGGGGCCCACCCATCTCTCTCTCTCTCTCTCTCTCTCTCTCTCTCTCTCTCTCTCTCTCTCTCTCTCCTAATTGGAAAATTGGGGAAAATTGACTTGTACATCCACCCGACTCATTTACCCCATTCCATGTTATCTTCATAGAAACAGGTCACAGCCTTAATTGCTTCTCCAATCGTTACTCGATCATTTGGTTTGCGTTCGACTGCAAGTGACCCTGAAGGTCTACCATGGCTGCCTTTTCCTCATAAATCAGGAATCAATCTTCCTTCAAATTCAGCAACAACAATCGAGTTGATCAAGTAGGTGGAATCTACGAAGAGTTCTGGATGCGTGAGACTAGTGTTCGTTCGTGGGGATGTAAGCTTTCTTCTTCTTTTTTGCTCTAGATAGACAGACTTTGAGGAAGGAAGAAGGAACAATTGGTAAAATAGTGATTTGGGGTGTACTTCAACCTTCCCCCACTACATCTCGTTTCTTTCCGAGAATGAATAAAACCCAAGAGCTGATTAGCTTCCGGGTTGGTTTCCAATTACGACCAAACAAGAAATCGGAAACTTGCTTGTTCGTCGGCGTCATTGAAAAAAGCTTTACCCTTTTGTGCTAACTCTTCTTCGAGCTCATCGAAGAGTTTATTGTATGTTGCTTCGAATTTCGTCATAACTCTGCTTCAGGATGCTTTGGGAAGATTTGAGCATGAAAAATATCAATTTTTTAATAGAGTATGCTTGGGCTTCGATGGGTCAAGATACGAGAGGACACGGTGGCCACCGGTGAGTTAGTGGGTTTGTCTTGGGTACATCAAGATTCAGGTTGTGGAGAGAAGGGTAAGCTAAAAATGACGGAATCGGGTTTGTCTTTTGTAACAGCCCGGATTGCCAGGTATCTTTATTGTTTTGATTTTTTTGGTGTTTTGAGAGGGGACTCGGCGAGTTGGAGCTCAGACTCGCCGAGTAGGGTCGCGATTCTGGACGCGGGATTCGTTTGGACTCGGCGAGTCCAGGATATGGACTCGGCGAGTCCGCACTGTTTAATGAAACCCTAATTTCTCGGGTTTGGGACCTATTTAAAGGGCCTTATGGCCGTCATTTGCACCCAACAGTCCATAGAGAGAAACCCTAGAGTGCTTTAGCGATTTGAGAGAGAAAGGAAGCATTTCTTGACCTTTGTGTGTTGTTTAGCAAAGAAGAGGAAGGTTCTAGCCAAGAGGAGGCAAAGGAGATTGCTAATCTGTGGATTTGGAGCTTAGATCTTCGATCTAGAGGTATGATTTCGGCTCATCTTCTGTTTTGTGGAGTATATTTGGTTTTAGGGTTTCTTGTGATCCTTGTTGGGTTGATTGAATGTCCAAATAGTCCCTTGCTAGTGATAAGGCCTTGGATCTGGATCCATAGAGGTCCAGAGAGCCTTATTCATCAAGCTTTATGGAGAACAATGGAGGTTACGACCTTGAGTAGTGATATTTGTGGGTAATCCTTCATATATGGTCATATAGAGGTTGTTTGTGCACCAAGTCTAGGGCTTTACGTGGTGAATCAGTCTAGGAAGGCCAGATCTATGAATTGTTGGAACAAATCTGACCTTAGAAGCAAGTTTGAGTGATTGCATGGCATGGACTCGCCGAGT
Organism: Lactuca serriola; assembly: GCF_051521515.1. Lineage (NCBI taxonomy): Eukaryota > Viridiplantae > Streptophyta > Magnoliopsida > Asterales > Asteraceae > Lactuca > Lactuca serriola. The sequence continues at coordinate 287,761,664 of NC_136411.1, forward strand.
CCGATGAGCAGACTCGGCGAGTAGCTTGAAGATTGCCTTGGATCGGCCAGTGAGTGATCCAGTCGAGTCACGGGTTGACTCAGTGAGTCAGGACGAGTTAGAAAGGGTCGACAGGTGGTCTGAGTCGAGCTGGGACTCGCCGAGTTGTTCTTGAGACTCGGCGAGTTGAGTCGGGGTGGCCCCGCGACTCTCCCAGGTGGAACTCGTCGAGTCAGGGGAAGCACCCGACGAGTAAGAAGGGAATCCTAGGGAGTTGGCGAATACGTCTAGACTCGCCGAGTTGCCATTGTGCACTCGCCGAGTCCGGTCAAGTTGACCGTTGACCGTTGACCGTTGACCAGAGTTGACCTATGTTTGACTTCTTAGGGATAGTCAAACTTAGAAGATAAAAGTGTTAACAAGAGATGTATGATGTTATAGGGAGATTGTAGCTCGGCGGATCGAGCACGAGTGACTTCGGGATTTGCTAGCTATCGATATTCGCGAGGTGAGTCTTCTCACTATACTGTACCCGGAAGGGTTTGACTGTGTGACCGGAAGGTCGGATATGATATGAGACATATGTGCTATGTGTGATAAGTTAATTGTTATATGTGCTATATATGATTTATGTGGGCCGGAAGGCATTATGTTATGGGCCGGAAGGCGAATATGTTATGGGCCGGAAGGCGTTGCAATGTGGACCGTAAGGTTGGCGTGGGTAGGACCGGAAGGTTTACCCAGCAGGGACGGAAGTCCCCTGAGATACATGGACCGGAAGGTCCGGGCCTGGAAAGGCGTATGTGCGTAAGTTGTATTTTGGGGAACTCACTAAGCAATTATGCTTACAGTTGTTGTGTATGTGTTTCAGGTACTAGCGAGGACCGTGGGAAGGCGCCGACGTGATCTGTACACACTGATAGATGATTTATGATCTTGGGATTCATATGATTTGTATTATGATATGACACGTGGAATGTTTATGCCTTATTTTGGATGAAAACACTTTATTTTGAAATGAAAAATTTGTTTGAAAATTTACGTTGTTACACCTTTCGAATCAAAGTAAATGGAGAAGATGGGTATTCATATGACCTGGAAGTATGTATGTGTGTTCTTCAGATCTAGATTGGGGAAGAAGAATAATTTGGTGGGGGTTTGACTTTCTTTTTATGTGTGTGTCCGAGAAATGTGGGACCCTTTATTTAAAAAAAAATATTTTCTTTTTTCTTTTATTTTTAAATAAGACAAAGTTTCATAAATGGTCATTGTCATAGTAAAATGACGAAAATACCTTTAAGTTAATGGCCAAAAGCTAACGGAGTTAGCGAGAATGATCATTTGTTAACAATTTTGAAATCACAAGGACGATTCGTGAGGTTTTTTGAATTTAAGGATTAAACTTGATATTTTCAAAAAACCACAGGGACCATTTTTGAAGTTTTGTTTTTTACTAATTTCGAACATTATATTGTTTTATTTGATATACACAAAATAATAAAGTAATCAACTAAAAATATACAAATGTCAAAATTAACTTAAAATAAAATATATGTAAAATCTAAAAAAACATTCAAAATATTAAGAAATTAAGAAAATACAAATAATCGTAAGGTTTTTTTTTTGAACCAAAACCATAACATAGACAATATTTTTCTTCGTTAAATACGAACCATACACAACTTTAGGTTTTTATTTTTTTTAAATATCAAAATACTTCTTTCATCAAATCCTACAACACTATCAAAACCTAAGAAAATCAAGCAAACACTCATACTATCTTCAACCCATTCTCATTTTTTCCCATAAAAATATAATAAAAATGAGGTAAATAGTGTTTCATCTCCAACCATACTTCAATTTTTACCCCAAAAAAATATATTCCTATTATATTCCATTTTTTCAACTTATATAGATTGTTCATCATAACCCTTCTACTAATTTGGTTTTAACAAATATATAATCTATGTTTTTTTATTACAATACTATTAAATAAATAATATTATATTTATAGCACTTAATCATAATCTTTTGTAAAATACGTTGTCATATTTTAAATTTTCAATATGTATTTAAATTTTCATATGAATTTGATAAACAAAAAATGAAATTTATATTTATAATTAGTTAATATAATGTAATATATAATACAATATTATAAGTATTAAATAATACATTTAAATTATAATTAGTAGATAAAAATAAACTAATAATGTATAAATAGATAAAAAGATGAACTAAAACCGACAACTCAAAGTTTATCCCCATTTTGGAGTAAATGAATAGTATAACGTCATATTTAGTGTTATACTATTTATTTCCCCCAAAAATAGAGGATAAATGGGGTAGGGTTGAAGAGGAATGAGGGAAGAAATGGAAGAAAAATGGAAAATGGAAGTGGGTTGGAGATAATCTCTGTTAGGTGCATTTCATGCATTCATTTTGTAGTTTTAGTTCATAAAAGTGCATTGCATTTAGGTTTAAACTCATGCATTTTGCATATTTTTCGAGTTTTTTCATGATGCAATTTCATTCACACACTTTTATGATATTTCAGGGACTTTTGAAGGTTGGATCTTGATGGAGGAAGTTAAAAAGAGTTGGAGACAAAGTTTCAGAAGTTTTGGAGTATTGAAGAGAGAGAGAAAGAAGATATAAAGAATTTGGTTTCATAGGAGTTTACACGGCCGTGTAAATGATAGCTTATAGTTTACACGGGCCGTGTAAATGCATATGCAAAGCATTCTATTTTTCTTGTTTATACGGTAGTGTAAATGGCTCCCTTTAATTTACACGGGCCGTGTAAATGTCTCGACAGTTTTTAAAGTAGTTTTACTCCCATTTAATTGGGAGAATGAGTTTGGTTGGAAGTTAAGTCGTATTTTGGGCAGAGAGAAGACGATTTTCAGAGTTTTTGGAAGTAGATTAACACTTAGAAACACTTTAATTTCCTTTTTTGTAAGTCAATTTGAAGTTTAAACTTGTTTGATTTGTAGTTTAACCTAGACATGTGTGGTTGATTTCATTATCATTTCTGAATCTGAATTCTTAAGTATGTGTTGTTAGGTTGTAACTTGAACTTGATTTGTGTTTAATATCTAGTAATCTTTGATTTGATCTTAATCATGTGTTTGGTTTATTCTCTTTTTCACTTGATCAATGAATTAGGGTTTTTATCAATCTAGTTAATCAAATTGTAAAATTTGTATATGTTTTATGATTTGATGTTAGTAACATGCACTTAATTAATTGTAATTGAATCAAACTGAGTGCAATCAAAGATTAAATGTTCATAATCCCAAGCTTATGAGGAATATTGAATATTGTTGGTAATTGTTGCAAGAACTTAAAGTCATTTAATGATTTAATGAAAGAGCTTATTTGAATTAAATCAATTAAATGAAGTTTTATTTGAAGAACATGTTTTGAATAAAACAATTTTTGTCAACTTAGATATTATAGTTTATTAGTATCTAAATTACCAACCTAGATAGAACATAATCATATTCAATTTGCATCTTTCAACATAATACATGTATAAGAATCAGCATCGGAAATGTATTTCTTTTATTAAATTCTATTAACAATCTTGTTTATTTATGAAGTTTAAATCTAGTTCAAACACAATCCCCCATTTTAATATTATTTGTATTATGTGTGAAAATATGGCAAGATAAGAAGTCATGTATTCCTATGGACCGACCCTGCTTACTCTATACTATATTTAGTATAAGAAATAGTAGTGACGTGAGATTTATTAATATTCTTTATCCCATTAATTGTTGGTTTGACAGCCTAACAAATTGGCACCGTTGTCGGGGAGATTTGTTTGGCTGAAAAGTGGCATTAGGTTGATGCCAATTTAGATTGCTTCTTGGCTAGAAGTTTCCTTGTTGTTGACTTGAAAATCCCATAGCTTGAACTGGCTCTACATCTTCTTGTAACATGGGGCACATATCAGTGGGATGTCCAACTTGTGTACAAATACCACAAGGTTTAACTGTTGGTGGTTGCACGCCCTTGTCCTTTGCAAGCATCATCACTACTTTAGTCAACTCAGAAAGTTGACTTTCAATTTTTGGGGTAGAAATTTCCTTCACTCCTCTTGGTGCATCACTATACCATTCTTCTTCTTGGACTGTATGCTTGGACTCTTCTGCCTTGATCTTGATAAGAACTCTAATTTCTATTGGAGTCTTATCAGCTATAGATCCACCACTTGATGCATTGAGTAATCTCCTATCCCAAGATGACATTCCTTCACAAAAATATTGCAACAACTGATATTCTGTAATCTCATGTTGTGGACATCTTGAGCACAATTTCTTGAACCGTTCCCAATAAGTATGCAAGGCTTCTCTTTTTTGTTGCTTGATACCAATTATCTCTCTGCGTAAAGCTGAAGCTCTAATGTCTGGAAAATATTTATCCAGAAACATCCTTGCAAGTTTATTCCATGTTGTGACTGACCCCGGTGGTAAGTCATACAACCACTCCTTAGCTGAATCTTGTAAAGAAAAGGGGAATGCCCTTAACTTCATTTGATCTTCTGTGACTCAGGGGCGGAACACAACCATATGAACCGAGGGGGCCGAAACTTGAAATTATAAATAAAATTATATAGACAAAATTAACCTACACTTATTATTATTTTCATATTTATATAGAGTACATTTTTACAAACATTTTATTAATAATAGATCTTTTGAAATCTAAGTATTTTACTAGAGATATGAAATATAGTAACAAACAAATAAACAATAAAATTTTATAACTTCAAAATATTCTATCTAGTAAGCGATTAGATCCTTAAAATATGATCTATTTTTTAAACTTCAACAGAAATATAAAGCTAGTGTAGAAAATTTGGTCTATTAACTTAAATTCAATAATCACTAAGTATGAATATTTTATAAAGTATTTTAATTTGTAATATATCTCAATCACATAAAAAAATATTTTTAATTGTACTTCAACATAGAGACTATAACCCTACCCATACACAGCTACATTACTTGTTTCTATGTTTTACTGAGACTTATCATCATTATTATGAAGATATTCATATAATATATAAATAAGATTACCAAATGGGTTTGAGACCGTGAGTGACGAAGAAAAAAGAGATACAAAGGACGTGAGTGTGTACCTTGATTCCAACAAAGAGGAGAGCACGAACAACAAAGACATAAGTCTTACCAATAATTCGCTCCGACGAGTCAGTGACGGAGAGAGCAAGAAGCCGATGGAAAGGAGACGAGGCGAGGAAAGAGCACCAAGACCGGTAAGTTGCATGGTGGAAGATTTCCGCTTTCAAATCCGGGAATATCATGCCGAAATCTTCTGTTTTTAGTCGGATTAAAAATGAATTGCACATGGTGGCGATGATAACATTTTAGGGCTTTATATTGTTTTGAAGATTTGAGTTGATAATTGTTTTTTTCTTTTGGTATTTTGTAGAGTCCCCTTTAATTTTCAATGTTAATTTAGTTTTCGATTTGATAAGATTCCTTATTCCTAGTTAAATAGGTTTTATTTGATAAGATTATCGTTTAAATCAATTTCTAAAGTTTACAATGATAGTCATACTTTTTCTACAATTAGATAATATAATTACTTGTAGAGAGTAGATACAAACCTTTGAAGGGCCGATTACTTTTAATTTTTAGATAATTAGAATCACTCGTTCTATAACAATGGATACTAACTAGTTAAAAAAGCTGGGGGGCCATGGCCCCCCTAAGCCCCTTCTATGTTCCGCCACTGCTGTGACTTCATGTGGCTTCATACCCACACAAACAACATGAAATTCCTTAAGGAACTTATGTGGGTCTTCATTCTCAAGACCACGGAATGAGGGTAACAAATGGATGAGTTCAGACTTGAGTTCAAAGTTGATTGTTACAGGGTAATTTATGCACAAAGGTTGTTGGGTGACATCTTGAGTGGCCCATTGTCAAGGTTTGTTCAGGTGGTGGTGGTGGAGGATTTTGGCCATGTTTGTCTCCCATGGTAGGAGTAGGGATAATGGTTTTAGATTCAGGTAAAGGTGAAGATGTGGTTGATGGATTTGATAAAGAAGCTCCAGATTGTTGTTGTTTCTTTAAAAGTCTGGCTTGCTTCCTTCTTTGTTTAGCAGATTTCTCTATCTCAAAATCAACTGGTAAAGGTGTACCTGTGCGAAAAAATCTTGGCATAAACAATTAGTACTACTGTATCCCTGGCAACAGCGCCAATTTGTTAGGCTGTCAAACCAATAATTAATGGGATAAAGAATATTAATAAAGCTCAAGTCACTGCTATTTCTTATACTAAATATAGTATAGAGTAAGCAGGGTCGGTCCACAGGAATACAAGACTTCTTATCTTGCCATATTTTCACACATAATACAAATAATATTAAAATGGGGGATTGTGTTTGAACTAGATTTAAACTTCATAAATAAACAAGATTGTTAACAGAATTTAGTAAAAGAAATACATTTCCGATTCTGATTCTTATACATGTATTATGTTGAAAGATGCAAATTGAATATGATTATGTTCTATCTAGGTTGGTAATTTAGATACTAATAAACTATAATATCTAAGTTAACAAAAATTGTTTTATTCAAAACACGTTCTTCAAATAAAACTTCATTTAATTGATTTAATTCAAATAAGCTCTTTCATTAAATCATTAAATGACTTTAAGTTCTTGCAACAATTACCAACAATATTCAATATTCCTCATAAGCTTGGGATTATGAACATTTAATCTTTGATTGCACTAAGTTTGATTCAATTACTATCAATTAAGTGCATGTTACTAACATCAAATCATAAAACATATACGAATTTTACAATTTGATTAAGTAGATTGATAAAAACCCTAATTCATTGATCAAGTGAAAAAGAGAATAAACCAAACACATGATTAAGATCAAATCAAAGATTACTAGATATTAAACACCAATCAAGTTCAAGTTACAACCTAACAACACATACTTAAGAATTCAGATTCGGAAATGATAATGAAATCAACCACACATGTCTAGGTTAAACTACAAATCAAACAAGTTTAAACTTCAAATTCACTTACAAAAAAGGAAATTAAAGTGTTTCCAAGTGTTAATCTACTTCCAAAAGCTCTGAAAATCGCCTTCTCTCTGCCCAAAATACGACTTAACTTCCAACCAAACTCATTCTCCCAATTAAATGAGAGTAAAACTACTTTAAAAACTATCGAGACGTTTACACGGCCCGTGTAAATTAAAGGGAGCCATTTACACGACCGTGCAAACAAGAAAATTAGAATGCTCTGCATATGCGTTTACACGGCCCGTGTAAACTATAAGCTATCATTTACACGACCGTGTAAACTCCTGTAAAACCAAATTCTTTATTTCTTCATTCTCTCTCTCTTCCATGCTCCAAAACTTCTGAAACTTTGTCTCCAACTCTTTTTAACTTCCTCCATCAAGATCCAACCTTCAAAAGTCCCTAAAATATCATAAAAGTGTGTGAATGGAATTGCATCATGAAAAATCCCGAAAAATATGCAAAATGCATGAGTTTAAACCTAAATGCAATGCACTTTTATGAACTAAAACTACAAAATGAATGCATGAAATGCACCTAACAATCTCATAAGTCAAAACCTACTACATCTTTTCCTCAACATCTACATAAATACTACAAAAGCCTGTAAAAGCTTTTACACAATACCCAATTAAACAAATACAATAAATATCATAATACATAAAAAAAATTGAATAAAAAACACAAATGTGGCATTCCTTACTCTTATTTTCTTTATCAACATGAATATTTACATATCTACACATTGAATATTTACATGCCATAATTAGAAATTGGTCAACAAAAAGAGAAAGTTCGATTTTTGGAAAAATATATCTCCATTACCCATTCTCATCTTTGTCTCTCTAACTTTCTTCGGTTTTCTCAGATCTAAATAGGGTTAATGATGTGGTGAGGGCTGTGGAGGTGTTTATGTGAGAAGTAAAGGTATATGCGACCGTAATTAGAAGGAAGGTAGTTGAGGGTGGGTGTAAAGGGTTTTTACATCTAAGGTTTTCAGAAATGGTTAGGAGAGAAAATTTGGGTGGTAGAAGGCAAAAGAATGATAGTTAAAGATGGCTCTAAACGGTGGCTGTTGTGGTTGTCCGATGCTAGGCAGTGTGGCAGTTTCTTGAAAGGGGAAAAGAGTGGCAGCTTGAAAACAACAACATGTGAGGGAGCTACGCCTAGCTGGTAAGGCTTAGCAGTGACGATCGTGATTGTGACGGTGCAAGGCAGCGATTTTGTAGCTGAAAGCAGCGGTTAGGGTTTTTAGAGAGACGAAGTGAAAGTGTTCAGGGTTTTTACAATTTAGATCAAAAGAAGAAATAATGTAAGAATAATTCATAATAACATTATTTATATAATGAAAGAGTATGCTTGTTTGTTTAAACTTTACATTTTTATTGGTTATTTTTTTTTACACGGATCACAATCTCCACCATTCAAGTTCATCTAAAGGCTTAAATTCAATCTTCTTGTTTTTAAGACTTGGTCTTACAACTTTTCATCCTCTTATTATGTATGTATTATAAAGTATTGTGTATATATATATATATATATATATATATATATATATATATATATATATATATATATATATAAAGGGCTAGGTTATAATGTGGATGGACAATTATTGTGCGGATGTGTGGACAATGTTATTCTATGATAAGTACTAAGAGAATAAGTTGTTTAGTAATGTGAATACGTTAAACCTTACAAAAATATCGTCATTTTCATGCATTCTCACTAATTCTTATTCATTTTTGTTCTCAAACATTGTTTTTCACTCATTTTCATTCTGACATAATAGGATTCAATAAACATTCTAACACAATGAGAATAATAATAATAAGTTTATAATAACCTTATATACGATTTAATTAGTGAGAATGCATGTTAATGATAATAGTTATGTAAGATTGAACGTATTCATATTATCAAACAACTTATTTTCTTTGTCATTGTCACATAATAACATTGTCCACACGACCACACAATATATGTCAATCCACATCTGAACCTCTCTCTCTCTCTCTCTCTCTCTCTATATATATATATATATATATATATATATATATATATATATATATATATATATATACGGAAAACTTCAATAGATAACCATTATTAATTAAGAAACTAATGAACCAATCTAAAACGTTAGAATTTAAAACGATCAACGTTAAAAAGAAAGGTTGTAGACTTTTACAATGGATGCACATCCACCGGATTATAACAAAACTCATTTTCTCTTTTTTCGTTAATTTTTTTAGGCCATGTTTTTTATCGGAAAAAAAAATAATATACCATTGTTCATGATTTTTCATCTATTTTCTATAAAGATTCATATTGATATACAAAAAATGATTTTTTTTTCAAAAAAATCTTGTAACATCCCAATTTTCAAGGCCAAAAATTTCATTTTTAGTTAAGTAATTTATAACATAGTTTACCAAAACATTGCCAATGTTACATCAATTTATAAAAACCATAACATCGTGTCCCAAAACCATATCATCAAAAGTAATGAAAATCAAAGTACAATCCGAGAAATCTCCATGCAGAAATCATGTGTATATGTGTAATGAGTTGCTACACTGCCGACTCCTTCCCCTTGGACAAAGAGGTACCTGAAACCAAAACTAAAACTGTAAGCACAATGTTTAATGAGTTCCCCCATCATACCACATACTATACAATCACATAGCATACATATTGTCGAGCAATTCTGGGGTGCCCGACCTACCCATGTCAAGCCATTTTGGGGTGCTGACTACCCGTGTCAAGACATTCTGGGGTGCTGACTACCCATGTCAGGTCATTCTGGGGTGCCTGCCTACCCTCCGGTCTATCTCACCCGGTCACGGGGACTATTTCACCCCTACTACTATCACATAATAACATATCATAAACATGTTGTCAGATATATCTGGGGTGTCCGACCTACCCTTCGATCCTAACAACCGATCAGGGGACTATTCCCCTCCTCCTACGACTATCACATAGAACATGATATACTGGCACATAGAACACATCAAGTAATAGCAAACCAGACAATTATCGCAAAGACAATCATCTCAACTACAATCAACTACTAGTGAGTCGGCCTTGGTGCCTTAGACCCACTTCTACTAGAAGGTAACTCACCTCGATGTCGTGTAGTATCTGAACTGCCCTCTGTGACATCCCCAAATTTCACGGCCAGAAAAGACCGATTTTTTTATGCTTTGTTTTTAAAATCAGAGTAATCGTTTAAAGAAAACTGATGCGAAATTTGTTCCCAAAACAAAATATGATGAGAATTTATCAAAGCATTTCTTAAAGAAATGTATTTTCATTATGTAACACCCCGAGATTCAACTGCGTTTCTTTTACCCTTATTCTTTGTCAATTAGTCATGATTAGCCCTTGCGTGGAGAAAACTTAGCAAGTGAGTACGCTGGGTGTACCAAAGGGGTACGTTGCGCGTACTCGTGTGCTTAGTTTGGACGCGGAGTCGCCAAGGTACGCTGGGCGTACCTAGAGTTACGTCGGGCGTACCCGGCCCAGGTGCAAAACCCTAATCCGTCTTGTGCACTATTTAAAGGGTGCTAAGGCTCATTTCTCAGCCTCCATATCAGTGAGTGAAACCCTAAAAGAGAGCTTCCCCCCATCCTTAGTGTGTGTGAGTGTTATTGGAGCTAATTGTGCTTTGGTGACTTAGTGAAGAAGAAGGAAAGGAGTTCTTGGAAGCTAAAGCTTGAGGTGCCATTTTGGATCTGAGATCTATAGAGAAAGGGGCTACACTTAGAGGTATAAAGTTCAAAACTTTCCTCTTCTTTGATTTGTTGTTGCATGTGCCATTTCTAGGGCTAAAAACCCCAAAGGTGGAGACTTTATGAGTGTAAAGGGCTCCATGGTCCGAGATTTGTCCCCTTTCAGTGCTATTAGTGATTTAGAGTCATAAAGTTTCCATCTTTAGTGTTAGTTTGAGATCATGCTTGAGTAATAAGCCTTCTAGGGTTAGAGGATGGAATATTATGGGAGTTGGTGGCTTGTTCAGCCATGCAAAGGCATAAAGTCATCAACTTTATGGATTAAGAGGCTTAGATGTGGTCAGATCTAGAAATTAGACGTGAGTCTTAACTGTTTAAGACCTCAAGAGCTAAAGGGCTGAAGCTGGGAAGTACGTCGGGCGTAATCCCAGTACGCGCCGCGTACTGGGTGGCGTTCCCCTTTTCTGAGATGCAACCGGGTACGCTCAGCGTACACATCTGGTACGCGCAGCGTAACCCGAAAAGTTGACTTTGGGTTGACTTTTAGGGTATGGTCTATTGTGGGGCCTTTTGAGTTATGAGAAGGGTAAAATGGTCTTTTGCCCTTCTGAGAGTGTCATAAGAGGACATAGTCTAGCCTTGAGAGTTATAATAATCAGGGTATTTATTTTATATGATTAGGCGGAGGCTAGACCAGCGTTTACCGAGTCAGAGATTTACCGAGATACCCGAGGTGAGTCTTCTCACTATACTTTACCTAGTGTGGTAACAGAGTTATGTGATAGAGTATTTTAGAGTTATATGCCAGTGTAATTGCATGTTATTTATGTGTTGTGATTTATTGTGATATGTGATATGTGATATGCATGATTCAGAGTTACAAAGTTAGGACCTTCGGGTCCACAGAGTTAGGGCCAGAGGGCCCACAGAGAGTTGGGGTTGGAGGGCCCCACTGAGACACATTGACCTGAGGGTCAACAGAGTTACAGCCTCGAGTGGCTATTATGTGTTAGAGTGGTATTTTGGGGAACTCACTAAGCATTTATGCTTACGGTGTTATGTGTTATGTGTTTCTGGTACCAGTGATGATCGCGGGAAGGCGCCGGCATGATTCGTACACACGCACACCGGAGTTTATGTATTTGGATCTTGGGTTTTGTACTGATACAATGTTGACACAATGTTTTTAATTATGATTACAAATGATATTTTATGGATTTTAAAAGTGAAAAATTGTTCAAATTTTTACGATGTTACACATTATATAACAAAATCTCGGGATGTCATGTTCCGATACAGACACATAAGCATAAACAGAACTTACATTTATTTACACTAATGATTTACATCTTCTTTAATCTCTCAGTGAAATATGTCTTCGTATTAATACATATGATACAAAGAAAACTAAGTGGGTCGGTCTTGGGAGCCTGGTGAGCATATAGGGTTTTCGACCTATAATAATATTATTATTATATTCAACCATCAAACAATCAACCCAATTACCCATCCGTCACACCCCAAAACCGGAACGGCGGAAACGTTATGGGGTGGATGACGTCATGTCAAGTATCACAACACATGTATTATAGTAATCAAAGTACAACAAAACATTGCATTAATAGTAATAGTTTTACATGGTTTACATTACAGTACATCAAAGTAATACAAGTAAATATAATAAGTACAACATGGTACTAAGCTATCTTCATCAACAGCTCCGGGGATGTACCTATCTAATGCTGACCTGAGAATACAAGTTATTTGAAAAGCGAGTATCAGCATTTTTTTACAAATGCTGGTGAGTTCATAAGGATTTAGTGGCATTTTATCCAAATAACTTAATAAAAGTGGTAGTTTCAGAGTATCCATTACATTAGTGTCTTTTCCAGAAAATCCTATATTTTCTTTAATAAAAGCAGTCTTCTACCAAGACTGGACGGAGTTATGTGGTAAAAAGTAGTTTTTCCTTTATCGCTATCATTATCAAAATACAGAATTTGATTATTAAAGAAAGCAAGAGGAATCAGGGAAAATAACATATGCCTCAGCAGTGAGGACTGCTGACTAAGGCAAAAGGAATCATAGACTCCAGGAGAGTATCGAACAAACGTCACGCCTGGCTCAGTCTAACAAAGAGAGACACAGACCCCAGACGGTACCAAATGAAAGGTACGGCTAGCAAGGTCTAAAAACAGAGGATACAGACCCCAGACAATATCAAATGAAAGATACAGCTAGTAAGGTCTAAAACAGGGAATACAGACCGCAGACAGTATCAAATGAAGGATACAGCTAGCAAGGTCTAAAAACAGTGTGACTCTAAGAGTGGGTTTCCAGCATACAGTGTAAATTGCTGGTGAAATACCGTTACCTTAAGGCCATGAATTATAAGGTAACCTGGGATACTCGTAACCATACTAACCGACACTAGAGTACCTGACGCCCTACAAGCGTCTATAAATTGTGACATTTGTCACGCCTTGGCTTGGTAGGTCGTGGACTGTATCTAGCAGTCAGGGTGCGGGGGTGTCAATCCCGTATAGATCTATACACACAATGTCCGCTCTCCCTACAGGAGACTCTGGTTACCAACTAGACGACAGAGAAGGCTGTGTCCCGAAGATGCATCCCAAATAGTGGGTAGTGGGTTTCCAATATAAGTGATGAACTAGAGGTAGAGACTCATAACTGAACTGACTAATGTAAACCTATATGTCTATGCTCGTATACATAATATATAACTAATGAATCAAACGACCTTCGGACGGACATCCAATCCCACTAGACCACATCTTAACGAAGAAAAGGAAATAGGGCGGACAAGCCTTCCTAAGTCCTTCAATCATTATTTATATGCATCTATACAAGCACAGTCATACATCTAACTACGTTTGAGTGTGTAACAAGTGGAAACATATCGTGAAGTATAACCAAATCGTGATGTATAACCGAATCGTGTGGAATAACCGAATCGTGAAGTATAAGCGTACAATATGGAATAACCGAATCGTGAAGTATAAGCATACCAAATATAAGTGTATCAGGAAGTGGAAGCGACAACAGGTGAAGAAAGAGCGTCTAACAGGTATAAGCGAAATAGAGGCAATAACAAGTATAAACGCATCACGAAGTGAAAGCGTTATCAAGTAGGAGTTTAAACTAAGAAGGAGTATCAAAACATGGAAGAAAACCTTTATACTTGAGAAAATCACAACTTGGTGTTCTTTGGTAAAATAAGTTTGAAAACCTTTAGAAATTCTTTGGAAACTTTTCATAAACCAGTTTAAAATGAACTTTGACAAAACAGTATAAGTATGAGTTTTGAACAAGCGAAAACCTTTTAGAAAACCATTTATAGTATCCTATTTGGTAAAACAGTTTACAGTGTGGTAAATCCTTGTGCATGCGGGTTATCAATCACATGTGATTGATATGATAATTGGCATGTTTAACTTGTATTCCCCCCTATAAAACATGTAAAAACATTTAAAAGGTTCATTCAGGGGTATGAACTCACCTGGTGTAAGTGGATCCGACGAAGGTGCCAGTTGGGTGCTCGGTGTCAAGTAAGGACTTGGACACACTTCATGACATATTTAACATATGATAACATATGTTCACATACAATTAGTACATTTAATACTAATTAAACAAATATACGCACTCTAAGGAGCGGAAAACACTTTGGTTAAGTGTTTGGGGTGTCCCGGGCAACATTTAAGGGCTTTAATGGCTTAGGAATGGAGTTTACTCTCCAAGAGTAAACTCTATACTTAGTGTTTACGGCCCTGGGACAACTCCCCATGAGTTTACGGCCGTAAAATCATGGTGAGGGTGTTCTAGGATGTTTAAAGGCTTTATCTCGATCGTGGAATTTTGCTAGGTCCAAATCTAAAAGGTATGAATGGATTTAAGGCTTTTAAAGGGACCAAATGGGAGTTTACGGCCCATGAACCACCCCTATGGGAGTTCACAGCCGTGAACTCCTATACCCTTTGTTTTATTTGAAGTTTAAACCCTTGATTAATCCTAACATTTTCTAGTGAAGGTATAAGGCCAATTAGGGGGTTTAAACCCTCATTTGGTGAGGTTTGGGGGTGTTTATGGCCTAAGCATGTGCTTGGGCCGTAAACTCCTTTCTACCCCTCATTTCTTTGTGTTTAATTGCTCCAAACCCGAAATAGCAAGTCCCTAATTTATGTCTTAAGCCTAAGGGTGGTTTGGGAGGGTTTTAGGCTTGATTTAACAAGTTTTGAGGGGCATGTGCTTGGGCTATAAACCCTCTTTTAAGTCCCAAAAGTTGTTGTTTTATGCTTCAAACACTCCTAGGCTAAATCCTTAATTGGTTCCTAGGCTCAAAGGGACAAATTTGGGTCATTTTGGCCTCATTTAAGGGGTTTACGGCCTAAGGAGGCTCTTAGGCCGTAAACTCCTCTTTAACAGCTCATATGGTCGATTTTTGTGCTATAACAACAAGCCAAGATGTTTAGAATAAGTTATGGTAAGGAGACTCACATTTTGGAGGTGTTTGGTTGCGGATTTTAGACGAAATCGGACTTTTATGAGAGAGAGAGTATAGAGAGAGAGTGAAAAGGGGTGGAATGAAGTCCATTCCCCCTTATATATGGGTTGGAGTTGGAGCTCAGTGAGAATCTACCCGATACTGCCGTTACACGGGGCTTTTGGTCGCACTCGATTTAGTGGTCGTAATAAAACTTTTTCCAAATTAATATGGAAATGTAAAGTGAGTGTCTTTATTTCTTTTATCACGACGTTAACGACATATAATATAAATAAATAAAACATTTATTTATTTGGCGACCTCTAATTAACGGAACTTTTATAAAATGGAATATTCCGTTAATGGTAACGGGGTAATGTAACGGAATAAACTTTGGGTTGTCACACCATCCCTATTATCTTCTTTATTTCGTAGGATGTTACCCTAAGAATTCAACTATCCATCATTCATTCATTCCTAAGGATTGACCTAAGGAATTGACACAAAATCTATTGCTACATAAGGCGCATCTACCAACATCATCCTCTAAGTGCCTCTGCCAGGATTACGTCATACACTATGAGGCGCGACTACCAGGTTTATGACATTCTCTTTTAGGCGCATCTGCCGACATTATCCTATAAGCACATCTGCCAGGATTATCATATAAGCGCATTTGATAGTATTATGACATTCTCTATTTGGTGCATCTACCAATATTATTCTTAAGCGCATTTGCTAGTATTATGACATTCTCTAATTGGTGCATCTACCAATATTATTCTTAAGTGCATCTGCTAGTATTATGACATTCTCTAATCGGTGCATATGCCAATATCATTCTTAATCATCTTACATACCTCATCATTTACCTCATCATTTTATCACATACCAACTATCACATCTACCCATGTTCTACCCAACATATTAGTAGATATAAAATACATATACATTTTAACTCATTTAAAAACCATATAAAACATTCATTCCACACTTATCTCAAGTAAACAACTGTATATAAACACATAGCATGTATTTCATAGCAAATACTTCATATTTATGTGTTAAAAGAGAGTGACTACACTCTCACCCAAAACATATACTTAAATACATTCAAACAATACTTGTATTAAAATTGTGTTTATGAAAGGGACTATACACTCACTCCAAATAAACAACAATATATACACATAACACGTATTTCAAAGCAAATACTTCATATTTATGTGTTAGAATAAAGTAACCACACACTCACTTGATCAGAAGATGATCGGACAACACTACGGCTTGTAGAAGTAGTATTCTCCGGTGAAACTAGAATATCTTCAAATACCTGGCTTCTCGTACGTAGAGCTTTGGCTCGGAAACTCCTTTATCCTCGGGATCTTCGGGACTCACTTCGGGTCTCGGGATGATATTGGGGCTTCGGGAGGTTAAAATAGGGCTTAGAGAGAGTATCAGGAGTGAGAGAGAAGAGACGGAGCAACCAAAATCGACTGACCCTTGATTTCTATTTATAGGGTGAAATTTCTGCACTCACATCGTGAGTTTTAAGTGTTCACGTTGTGAGCATAGTAGGTCACTGCGTTCGTCACTCATCCACTTGCTCTGGAGGCTCCAGAAGGCGTTAGAAGTCAGTTCTCGTCGTGAACCCTGATAGTTTTGGGGTTTCACGCCCGAACTTTAGAAATTCATAATTTCGCATACGAACTTCGTTTTCGACATTCTTTATATCGACGCGAAGGTGAGATTATGCTCTACAACTCTCATTTAGACTCCGTTGGCTAATTTTGAATTTAATTTTAATATATTATTAATATATTATTTTTAGTAGGCCAGGACAGGAAAACTCTATTCGAAATTCATAACTCTTTCATTTGAACTCTGTTTTCGTCTGTCTTTTTATCGTTGGGATACTATTGATGAGATATTCAATTATCATTTAGAAAGTTTTGGCTAAATATCACTCAACCTCAATCTCGAGTTTCGGGATGCATACTGTTAATGTTGAAACTTCGAAAAAATCATAACTTCCTCATACGAAGTCAGATTTAGACGTTCTTTTTATGCACGCTCTCGGTTTAACATATTCTAAGACTTTCATTTAATCTATAAGGGCAAATATCGCTCGAACGTAAATTCACTAT
This sequence comes from Lactuca serriola, assembly GCF_051521515.1. Classification (NCBI taxonomy): domain Eukaryota; kingdom Viridiplantae; phylum Streptophyta; class Magnoliopsida; order Asterales; family Asteraceae; genus Lactuca; species Lactuca serriola. The sequence continues at coordinate 287,779,111 of NC_136411.1, forward strand.
TTACGTCGCGCTGTGTCATGTCGTTTCTGTCGCGAAACTTCGACAGGTCATAACTTCTTCATTATAGCTCGGATTTCGGCGTCGTTGTTTATATGTACGGAATCCTTGTAACATATACTAAAACTTAATTAAGATTAATCCTTCTAAATAATCTTCCATCAAAAAGTCATTTTTGATGCTTATCGTCTCTAAATTGACTAGCCCTGATCTACAGGTGTTACACCCTCGACGTGAAAATCGACTCTCCTCGACTCCTAAATCCCTACACGACAACCCCTCTAAGTTATCAATTGGTACTTGTAACCATAACCAGGGTCAAATCAAATCCGGTCAAAGTCAACATTCAGCTGACTTGACTCGCTGAGTTGGTCTACTAACTCGTCGAGTCTAGCACCCCCGACTCTACTCGTCGAGTCTAGCAAGAACTCGACGGGTTCTCCTTCAATCATACCATAGGGACCATCTTTAACCGACTCGTCGAGTTCATCTCCATCATATGAATGTGTCCAGTCTATGACTCGTCGAGTTGTATAAACAACTCATCGAGTCCATCTTCATAGGTTGGGAGATTGCCTTGGACTCTACTAACTCTTCCAAGTCAATACCACCCCCGACTCTACTCGTCGAGTCTAGCAAGAACTCGACGGGTTCTCCTTCAATCATACCATAGGGACCATCTTTAACCGACTCGTCGAGTTCATCCTTGAACTCGTCGAGTTCATCTCCATCATATGAATGTGTCTAGTCTATGACTCGTCGAGTTGTATAAACAACTCATCGAGTCCATCTTCATAGGTTGGGAGATTGCCTTGGACTCGCCGAGTTTGCTCATGCACTCGTTGAGCCCCATGACTCATAGATTTATAATCTCGTCCATCTTTGTTGAGTCCTTTTCTAGACTCAACCAGACCCCCAAAATAGCAAAGGTTAGGGAACCACTACCCGACTTGCCGAGTCCACTAAATTCCATGTCTATAAACTCGATTTATGTTAAGCTCATCTCATCCAAAGGGTAGATCTGACCTCCTAGGGTCGATATAGCACATAAAGCCACAAACTTTACATCCATGCATGGGTCTTTAAGCTCTAAAGGACCACAAATGATGTCTACAAGATGCATGGGGATCTCATGGCCTAAAGTTGGCGCCTTTATGCCATGAGACCCCTCCAAAGACCAAGATTTGAAGCCATAACTCCATATTACACTTCACAACCCGAAAAATGCTTAGAATGCCCTAAATATACCAAAATCCAAGCCCTAAAGATGATTAAACACATGGAAGATCAAGATGGAAGCTTTTTACCTTAAATGAGCTGGAAATGGAACACAATCTCTGGATCTTCTAGCTTCAACTTGAACTCCCAAGCTTCTTTCCTCTTCTCAAGCTTCACAATCCACCAAAATGCAAAAAATGGCCTTAGAACACTCAAACAAGGCTAGGGTTTCAGGCTAATGTCTTCTGGAAGTATAAGGGACGATGGAGGCTGAGATGGGGAGAGATAAGTTGTTTAAATAGGGTGCAAACCCTCAAATTTAGGGTTTCACTCAAACAACATCTACTCGCAGAGTCGGTCTCCCGACTCGTCGAGTAGATCACTTAAACTTCCCGCGGGTCACGAGTCTACTTGACGAGTTGGGCCCCCAACTCGTCGAGTCCCAGAGAAAAATATAAGAATTTCTTGAATTAAATGCATACCAGGAATCGAATGTCACAAATCCACTTCATTTCTTTGTTTTTTTGAAAAAGTTAAGATCTATTTTTTATCAAAAAAATTTAATAAATATATCAAAATTCATATGTTTTGGTACTCTTTAAACATAGATTCATATTAATGTTAAAAAAATGAAATTCCAGTATTAGATCCACATTGTGAATCTACCCACAATGTGAATAATAGTAAGTTAGATTTACATTATGAATGTTAAAATTGAAAATATTTACAGTTCAGATTCACACTGTGAATCTGAACTGATAGACTTTTTTTTTTCTTAATCAATGTTGATGTTAATTAATAGAATACAAAAAATTGAAATTTTTGGTATAATTAGTTTTTTGGATAAAAATAAATTTAAATATTGAAAAAAAAACAAATGAAGAGAATTTTTTTCGAAAAAAAATTGTTTTTTATATATCCACATGGATCTTTGGATAGTGGACGAAAAATCATAAACAACGGTATATTCGGTTTTTTTTCCTGATAAAATACGTGACTTAAAAAAATTTAAACAAACAAAAGATGTGAGTTTGATGGTATCATCCGGTGTACAAGCGTATATACATTTACTTGGCCGTTTATCGTTTTAAATTTCGATGCTTACGATTGGTTCTTTGATTCCTTGGTTCATTGTTGATAATGGTTTCATATTGAACATCACCATATATATATATATATATATATATATATATATATATATATATATATATATATATAGAAAATAAATGTAATTATAGCTTAATTATTGTATATCTAATTATAATTGAAAAATAAATAGTATATTTTTAAAGTTTCTGCTGTTGGCCATAGGAATTTCGTATGCTAGTAAATTGAATTAAAAATACTAATGTAATTGATATGATAGTTAAAGGGTAAAAATATATAGATTTAATAGTTAAAATTACATATAAGGTCGGTCCATAGGATATTAATGTCCCGAGCGAAAAAGATTAATAATGCCTCAATACTAGTATTAAATCAATATACAACATAAATTAGCTAGTGTCTTTTTTAAACAATTGCATATCTATATAACTGAAACATGCAGAAATCAATAAAATATTGTCTTTTGTGTTTTTTGTAAATAAAAGAAAAACAACTATTGTATTAACATTAGCATATTCAACAAGTTATTTTAGTATTACTCCTAAAGCAATTGATTTAAAAATTAAAATAAAAAAATTAAAACCGATTCAAACAAAATAGTGAAATGTGAAGCACGAAAACATAATAACATATGACAAATTCATCACCAAAACATTTTTAGAATTACAGCAACATCCATTTGAGACAATCAACCTTACAATGGGTATCAACTCTTTAATATGCCTTGAAACCAAACTTCATATCTCTTCCAATTTACATCCAATTAACAATACAAACTAAATAGAACTTTATGAGCAGAGACTAGAATAGGGGTGAACATTTGGACTCGGCCGAACGGGCTCTTGGACCGGACCGATTTCGGAGAATATTATGGATTGGACCAAACCGGATGAGACTTATCGGGTCCAACTCCAGGTCCGAGTTTTTCGGTTTTTGGACCCGTTTGGACTGATACAACTTTACATGCAAACGGTACAACTTGTTAAAACACATTTTTGGGTTTGATACAACTCGTTAAAATTAATATGTTGTTGGGTTTGATACGTTACAACTCGTTAAAATGAATACTTTTTGGGTTTGATACGGTACAATGCATAAAAATGCATACATTTTCGTTTATTTTGTCTTTTGGGCCGGTCAAACTTTGATTATTTATACTTTATACTATTTGTTTGAATGATTGTAACTCATTAAATATAACACCAAACACAACAAAATTATAATTTAAAACCATCTACAAACTTTAAATTACACGTTGTAGAAAAAACACATGTCAATCCGACTTAAAATGAATGATATATGTTTGTTTAAAAATTTTCATAGAATGCAAAAATTTAAATTTATTGCTGAAAAGCCGAAATATTCCAGCTTTGATATCTCATTTTTTAAGGATTGTAAATCATTGAATATAACACTAAAAATAACAAAATTATAGTCTAAAATTATCTACAAACTCTAAATTACACGTTAGAAAAAACCACATGTCAATCCGACTTAAAACGAATGAGATATGCTTGTTTAAAGAATTTCATAAATTACAAAAGTTTAAATTTCTTGCTGAAAAGCTGAGATATTTCAGTTTTTTATATCTCATCTTTGAAACATTGTAACTCATAAAATATAATACCAAAAACAACAAAATTATAGACTAAAATCATCTACAAAATCTAAGTTACACATTAGAAAAAACTGCATGTTAATCCGACTTAAAACGAATGAGATATGCTTGTTTAAAGAATTTCACGTAATACAAAAGTTTAAATTTCTTGTTGAAAAGCTGAAATATTTCAGCTTTGTATCTCACTTTTGAAGGATTGTAGCTCATCAAATATAACACCAAAACAACAAAATTATAGTTTAAAATCATCTACAACCTCTAAATTACACGTTAGAAAAAACCACATGTTAATCCGACTTCAAACGAATAAGATATACTTGTTTAAATAATTTCACATAATACAAAATTTTAATTTATTGCTGAAAAGTTGAAATATTTTAACTTTGATATCTAATTTTTGAATGATTGTAACTCATCAAATATAATACCAAAAACAACAAAATTGTAGTCTAAAATCATCTACAAACTCTAAATTACACGTTGGAAAAAACCGCATGTTAATCCGACTTAAAACGAATGAGATATGTTTGTTTAACATTTTTTTAAAATAAGTCAGTTCAAAACCGGTTTTTACCTGGAACCGGCCGGACCAGACCGGTTTTGCTAAAATCCTAGAACCGAGAACCGGCCCGGGGGTCCAAAAAAAACGGTCCAGTCCAGTCTAGTTCACCGGTCCATAGGTCCAAATGCTCACCCCTAGGCTAGAACAACAAGGGCAGAATCGTCCAAATTGACAAAATTCAATGATGATATGGGAAACGTCTTTAAAATCCAAACCAACCAAAATGAGTAAAACATTACCCTGTACCTAGTTAAAATTCCAAAGTAAAAAACATAACACCAGTTTTAAGGAAAAAATGACATCTAGAAAAGTTATGAAACAAATTAAGAAACCAGACAATTCTATAGCGACAGTGGCAAGATCGTCCATAATAAGAACCAACAGGAGAATACTTTCATGACAACCCTGGTGAGTTCTATATAGTATAGAAGAGAAATATCGATAGATTCACATAAATCGGAAGAGGAAAAGGTATCCAAAAAAATGATAAAAAAAAAAAATTCTTCTTGTGTTATTGACAAGAATTGAGGGAGGAGAGATGAGAGTTTATAGAAATTACGATTCTAAGGTATCATTACGTATCCAAATAAGAGTCTCTTGACCAATCAACGCTTTGGAAAACCAATCGACTTCTTGTCTTCTTACATCCTGACCTTTCGTCTTTTTAGGCCATGATTGGGAAGATGGAACCAGACTCCGATAGTCGAAGTCGTAAGTAACGTAGTCGATCGGAGATGCTGAACTTATTGGGCCAAATACCTATAATATTAACTTGATTTGTATATCCTAAAACTAATTTATATTATGTAAAATTGTAAAAACATAAATAATAAAAAAAATTACAAAAAACATATTTTTACAAAAATACTTTTTTTTAATAAAACAAATTATATCTTTTAGTGTATTGTAAAAAAAAATTACGAACAATTTTATATGTTTTTTTTACGTATTTATTTTACATAAAATATATTTTTTATGTATTTTCAAAATATGTTTTTGTATAATATTTTATTACATTGCTATGATCCTAAAACATATTTTCACATTTTCATTAAAAAAAAAATTTACGTATTTATTTATTATAAAATATGCTTTTTATATATATAAAAATACGTTTTCGTATAACATGTTATTACGTTGTTATAATGCGAAAATATAGTTTTACGTTTTGTCCCGTCTTTAGTTGGTTTATACTAAAATGGCATGAATTATGGTTAAAATATATGTCCATGTTTTCATACTTTTACGTTATGTTAACATCTTTAGTTGGTATAAACCATCTAAAAATGTTTTAACATAACATAAAAGTATGAAAACATAAAAAATATGTTTTAACCATAATGTTGACGTTTTCATATAAACCAACTAAACGTGTCAACAAAACGTAAAAATATATTTTCGGATTATAACAACATAATAACATATTTTACAAAACGTATTATTAAAATACATAAAAAAAATATTTTACGTAAAAGAAATAAATAAATAAAATATATAAATTGTTTGTAAAGAATTATTTTTTTACAATATGCTAAAAATATATTTTTTTTATTAAAAAAAATTGTTTTTTTAATATGTTTTTTGTAATTTTTTTTATTATTTATGGTTTTACAAATTTCCATAATATAAATTAGTTTTAGGAAACATAAACCAATTAATCTATAGCTCAGCTAAAAAAGCTTTTGCTCATAAAAGAGAATGGGAGGAGACAAAAATACCTCTCACATGCGAGACATGTTATGCCTTAACAGATGAAAATAAACGATATCATAAAAAGGATTCATGCAAGTTTTGCAAACCGTTGGAACAGTCTATGTCAAAAAAATATAGTAAAGACTGAATTTATGACTTTTTACTAAACCAGATCGGTTATGTAATTTTGTCCATTATTTAATAAGCTGGTAAATATGTCTTGATTGATGTGCCTTTTTAGAGTCAATAAATACATTTAATAATGATTAAATTATTTACGTTTGAGTATATAATTCAAAAGAATGTTAAGACGGAATACCTATTTGTCTATATCTTCAAGCCTATATAAAAACTTGTTTTTTTTTCTACAAATAGATGTCATAATCGCACTTGTACATATATTATTTCAAACAACATGAAAGCTAAACCACAAGCAACATAGCTAGTGTACAACAATTAAATACGAAAATTGCTCCAACATGAAAGGAATTAAGAAGCACCAATATTTTCATAAATGTAAGAATCATGAGAGACCATCAAAGCAAATCTCAAGTCCATTTCCACCTATCTCAGCAATCAAACATTGGAATCCACATTCCTCAAGCTCCTCAATTACCTTGTCGATAACCGTTGAAGACAATACTATTGACAATAGTTAAAGGCAACATCTCATTATTCACATGACTTAATATGATAAGCTATATATATGGATATTTCTTTTTTGAATTAATACATAAAGAAAAAAAAAGTTTTCTCCATTAAATCTTAACTTTTTTGTAAACTTTCTACGGCTAATTTTTAGAGTAAATTACACGAATGGTCCCTATGGTTTACGGTAATTTGCGAGTTTGATCCCTAACTTATTTTTTTAACTCGAAAGGTCCCTACTGTTTGTTTTTGTTACGTACTTGGTCCCTGTATTACCTAAAAAAAATATTTTGCCCTTAATTTTTTAATTTATTTAAATAAACACACCCTCAATCTCACACCCCTCACCTTACCTTACCTACCCCAACATTTTTCTCTATTTAAATAATAGTCTTTTTAGGTAAGACAGGGACCAAACGTGTAACGAAAACAAACAACAAATAGTAGGGACCTCCCGAATTAAAGAAATAAATTAGGGACCAAACGCATAAATTACCCAAACCATAGGGACCATTCGTGTAATTTACTCTAATTTTTATGATGTTGATTTGAAGAGTATTCACGTTTTTTACACAAATAATCGAGAGCAAGTCAATGTCTCCTTATTTGGTAGGACAAAAAATTACAATTTTTGTCTCAATATCATCACTCCAATTACGTTCCACTTTTTGCAGTGGGACAAAATACTACAGAATCAGTTTCAATCTCAGTCCAGTATATGTCAAACACACTACACCCTGGCCTACCATTTTTTTAAGACAAAAGATATATTTTGAAAAAAAAAAACGAATAGTGTGATGAAAATATTGAAAAGGATACGTGAGGGTAAAAGAGTAAGAACACATCCACCACCACCAGCTCCGGTCAACTTAGAAGTCAACTTATAATTCAATGTTGTCCGTAACACTGTTTCGATAGAAGCATGACTGACACCCATGCATTGAAGCAAACCTTGATTCATTTGCATCAATTCTTCTACTTTTTGTTCTTTTTGAAGATGATCATCGGAAGATGATTGGAGTATTGAAGCGAATTCATTGCTGATGAAGTCAACAGCAGTAAATACAGATGTCATTGCATCAGGATGCCTGTTTTTACGTTCGTTAACTCCTGCCACTAATGCTTTTGTGTTTCTACCAACTTTTGTGTTGGTGATTAGCATTTTAAGGATCATGTTGGATTTTATTCGGGTTAAATCACCGGATTTGAACTTTATTAGATTTCCTGTGATCAATTAATTTAGACATGTAGTTTTAGTAACATGTAAATAACCCAAATGTGTAATACTATATAGGTATAAGATGTAATTACGTAAAAGATGCTATATTTTGGATTTTTTTTTTCCGGATTAAACCTCAACTTTATTTTTTTAAAGGGTTAATTTCATAAAAGACGTTATATTTTGTGTTTTTTTCGGGTTTAAACCTCATATTTATTTTTTGTCTGAAAAAGAGTTTGTATTTTTTTATTTTTTTTCTGCTCTGGCCCTTTTAATCATTTTTTTCCCAAAATTCGTAAAAGGTCTTATGTTTTGTGTTTTTTTCGTATTAAACCTCATCTTTATTTTTTTTTTTTATGAAAAAGACCTTATGTTTTTTCATTTTTTCTGAAAAAAACCTCAACCTTCTAAATGTTTCCAAATATATCCTCAACTTTATTAGTCTTTCCTGAAGAAAAAAAAACCGTCACATTTTAAAACATTTTTTGGAGAAAAATCACTAAAAGGGCCAAATCGGAAAAAATGAAAAAAAAAATTGCAAGGTTTTTTTCATGAAAAAAATAAAGTTGAGGTTTAATCCGTAAAAAACACAAAATATAAGATTTTTATGAAATTAACCCAAAAAATTTGTAAAATGTGAGGGTTTTTTTTGAGAAAAACTAAAAAGGTTGAGGTTTTATTTGGAAGCATTTAGAAGGTTGAGGGTTTTTTTCGGAAAAAAAAAATACAAAGTTGAGGGCTTTTTCGAAAAAAAAATGAAAAAATACAAGGTATTTTTCAGTTTTCACGCAAAAAATAAAATTGAGGTTTAATCAAAATATAAGGTTTTTTATGAGATTAATCCTTTTTAAAAAGCCCTTAAATTCTTTCCATTTTTTTCAATTAAGCCATTTTAGCATATTTACTGGTTTTACACAAAAATGTAATGGATTTTTTAGAAAATAAATAAAGTTTAGCTTTAATTCAAAAAAAAAGAAAAATGTAAGCCTTTTTTAGGAAAAAAAGAACCGAATATATAGGGTTGTTTATGTAATTAACCCTAGATACAAAATAAAAATAAAAAAATAAAATATATTAGTATATAAATAAAGACATGATTAAGCTTAACCCAAGATCTCACTGATTCTTATCTCCAATATATAGGGTCATTTATGTGTTGTTATTTCTTCATAAGATGGATTTTGGTTTTATTTTAGGGTATTGTTGGAAGAAGATGAAGAAGACAAGGGCAAAGTGGTAATTATCAGACATACCGAATGTGCTGACTGTATTGTCTATACCAGAAGGCTTCCCATGAATAATCTTTTCACCCTCAAAAGCCCATTTGTTGACTAATTGCTGCTCTTTTTCTCCAAAAGCAGCCCAACCATGTTGACCAAAGTCAACTTTTACCGAATCTGATAAACCAAGAAAGGCTCCACAGAGTGAGACACAGAATGCTGCAGAGGATCCTAACCCTGATCCCAAAGGAAGCTCAGAAGACACACTCACTGTTGCTGCTTTATTCCTGAATGAACAACTATCTGAATATGAGTAAATGACTATTGTACCCTTCTTCGAAAACTGATTTTGAATAACAAATGATGGTTACTAGAGATTGCAAAGGAAAGCATACCCGTGAATAGAGGTGTATAACCAGAGAAAAGCAATAACTCCAGAAGCAATTCCAATTTTTGTTTCTGGAATTTCATGTTCTTCCACTAGTGTTGCAATGAGTTTGATTGTCTCTGGGGAACATGTTGTGGGTGAAGATGCGATTGTATTGGTTGAATCAGGTAACACCTCTTTGATTCTTCCAATGGGCCATGAAAAATTTAAACCCACATCCATGAGGTGGAGTGTGAGGGTACTATCGTCATTATCTATTGGAAGAAAAATGAAGAATAAAGCATCAAGATTAGATATGTAATAAGATGTTACTAAGGACAGATGTGACTTGAATCTTTACTAAATTTTACCTACCTTGTAGTCTTTTCTAGCAGTTACCAAAATTAATGAAATTTAGATTTTACTTCAATATTCATTTAAATATATCGATATTCCTGTTCTAAGAATATTTGGATTTCAAATATTTGCAATTTATTTTCCAAGATTGGGTTGTTGCTATCTTAAAGGGAGTTTACAAGGTTGGTTTGATATTTACAAGGTTATTTATTGATATTTCCAATGGGATCTCTCTTTCAAGCATGGTATCTATTTTATAGTGTCATTTAATGTTTTTATGACTCATATGTATGAATCAAATTTTCAGAGGAAAAGAATATAAAGTATGTAATTATTTCTTGTCCTTGTTGGAATCTCAAATTAGTCAGAAATGTTTAAGCTACCATGAAAATCACTCATCTTCATGAAGCAGTATGTTTATATTCAAGTGACTTATAAAGGAGCTGGTGAAAAAGGGTATCAGGGAGAAACTTAAACATTGGGATTTGGGTCTCGAACTGCATCAAATCACCAAGATTCTTTTAAGAACTCACCAATATTATCACAGAATTGATCAAGCAAATGAAAATTTATCTCTCTCGTACATCAGAAGCTTTAATATTCCACAAGCTTCTCTAAGGTGAATGATAAACTCCTATGGAATACTTCCAAAACTCATATGATGGCTTGATGAAGCCGAGCCAAACATGGCCAACTTATTGGAGCTTACTTAGGACTTCGCCATGTTATTCAATTCCCTAGAATGAATATTAATGGGTGGAGACATTTCATCAAACACCTGGTTCGCACTTAATCACTCTATGGTTAGGCTGTTACAGTTGGCTAGTTAAGTACTTGTGTTAGCAAAGTCGTCAAGAAATGCATCTCTATGTGATTGAGATTACGAATAATCAATCAACTCCATCAACATTTTCAAATTAAAAGAATTTACATACACTTAACCAGAATTAACCCACACTTAAAATTGGGATTCCTAAACATAACTAAAGTAGCACTTCAACGAACAAATACGAAAAGTTAAGTGGCGAGTAAATTACCAGAAGGTGAATGGAAGCGAAGAGTGACGGATGTGTAGAGGCCAATGGAGGCGGCGACGGCTGCGGATCCATGAACAACGGCATGTTCTCCGGCGAGTATGATCTTTCCAGGAGCTCTAGCTCTCACCTCCATGGTCATGAATAGAATTGGGTGCGATTGATTTTCTTTCACCACTTTATTGATGGTGAATCAGTGAGTACTTTATAGAGATTATCGGGGATTTGTCCTGTATGGGAAGATAGCAGTTGATCGTGGAAATGTGTTTTCCAGTTTATGTAGACGAAAACGTTAAACGCATGGTCAAAATAGGCCTTCTCAACGTGATGGACTGCTGAGTGCCGAGTAGGTATGTTTTTTTTTATTTATTTAAAGATGTTTTCGTAGAAAAGTGTTACTGTTATTATATTTAAAAAAGTTAAATATACCGTATATTTTTTAAAGTAAAATTTTGAAATAAATATAAATGAAAAGATGAATAAGTAATTCAATCTATATTAATAAAAAATTATTATCATGTTTTAAATAATCATGTTGAATATGAATGTGTAAAAATTAAGTATTTTTTGAAGTAAACTTTCAAAATGAAAACAATAAATAGAATAAACCAAAAGAACCATTTATGTAATTTGTCTTAATTAATCTATACTAATAAAACTAATTAATATAAATTCACAAATGAAATTCATTAGTATATTAATAGAAATAAGAATTCACAAACGGAAATGTTTACTATATACATTAATTCACATTAATTACTATGAGGTGATATTTAATAGGCGAGAGCTGAATAAAAATGACAAGTGGAAAAAAATTAATTCTAAGAAAATGACATGTGTCAAATTCAATAAGAAGTTGACATTTGACAAAATTATCTTTATTTATTAGGGTAGATTATTTATACATTTCTTAATCCTATCATTAAAAAATATTAGAATAATTGTTTTCGTAGCAGAGGTCCAAACCAAAAACCGGGAACTGAACCGGTTGAAGGTCCAGACCATATCTTAAACCAGTTCGGTTTTCCGTTCCAACATCGGGTTTCTTCATAAAGGACGTGTTCGGCAAAATTAGCTGGTAGCGGGTAACTTGTAACTTGTAGTGTTTTGTTAAACGTTACATGAAGTAACATTTGGATTTGGAGCGTTTTGTTTAAACTAAACATTAGAAGCTTGTAGTGTCAAACAAGACTTTATGTTCAAAACGGAGCGTTTTGTCAAAACACTAGAAGCTATAAGTGTTGGATTAGTGTCTAAGTCCATAATTATTTTGGTATGTACTTGACCCGATGGTGCATGGTCCTTTTGGGTTGCCTTCACCAAAGCAACTTGATAGGATGAATTATGGAGAGAAAGGATTAAATATGATTTATTAATATATTATGAGAATAATATATTAAAGGAGAATTCATATTGTTTAATTAATATTAGTCAAGAATTAATAAGAATTAAGTTTGTGACTAAAAGAGATTAATTAAACTTAAGGGACTGGAATTATAATTATAAGATAATTGCAATTAGGCCATGGATTACCTTATATTATAAGGTTGGATGAATTCTATGGGGAAGCCCATTAGAAATCGTCCAAGGCTTGTTAAAGAAGGGTCCATGGGTTGCTTAGGGACTAAGCATCCAAATTAGGGTTTCCTAGTTGAAAACCCTAATAGCCTACATATATAGTACCCTTAAGCCTCAAAAACGTAGAAAACTAATTGGTTAGGGTTTCCACATGTTTTGGGCAGCCTCCTTCTCTTCTCCTCTTCATCCTCTTGCTCTTGGTGTTTGTGAGCCATTAGAGGAATGACATTTGTGACTCTAAGCTTTCTAAAGTCAATACAAGAAGGAATTGAGATTGTTATTGCTATATAACAATCAAGGTATGATCTAAACCCTAATTCATATGTTATATTGATTAGATCTAGGGTTTATAGTCTTGGATGAATTGCATGTACAATAGAGAAACCTAGATCCAAACATTAGGGTTTATATGAGCACATAGGATGTTCTTATGGCAAAAACCCATGAGTGGTATCAGAGACTTGATTGGTTTCTATTGTATTGATGCCTTGGTTATTTGTTCAAGCCTTAAAAAAATCGATTTTTTGCCTCCTGCCTGATGAACTCGGCGAGTCCATATGGGTACTCGGCGAGTTCGAGCGTCAGAAAGAGGGGATTTTGGGATTTCTTGCTGTTTTACTCATGGATACTTGCCTTATCTGTTTTAGATCATTAAAATCCGATTTTATGCATATATATATGAGTATATCCTTGATTAAACAAAAGATAATTACCAATTGATTGGATAATAACTTCCTTATATAATTAAAGTTGATTATTTGTATTAATTGGGTAACTTGTTTTGCAAGAAATTAAAATTAGGTCAAATATAGATAATGATAAAATTAATTGTTTAATTTATATTATTTGTTATTTGATCCTTGTGTTACGAAAACTATCAATTTTCCCCTTTAGGTTTTATAGTTTAAATTTGAACTCAAAAGTTTTGTTTTGAAATTTAAATAGTTGAAACCCTAATGTTTTGAAAAATGTTTCAAAACTTGCCCTCAAGTTTTGGAATTTAAATTTTGATTGAAAAGTTTGATTTTGAAATATTTAAATTCTAAACCCTAATGTTTTGAAATGTTTCAAAACTTGCCCTCAAGTTTTGGAATTTAAAAGTTGATTAAAAGTTTAATTTAGGAATGTTAAATTCTAAAACCCTAGTATTGTTTTGAAAAGTTCAAATCACACCCTTATGGTTTTATTAATTAAAAGAGGTTTAATAAATCCATAAAATTTTGGTTTACAATTTAATTGAATTAAAGGTATAATTATTAAATTAGACCACCTAGTATTTTAAAAGTATAAAATACACCATATACTATATATAACATTAAAAGTCTAACATTATATATATGTATAAGTAAAAGTTAGTCTTACCGTTAGTAGGCCTCATTCACGAAGCTGGTCTATAAGGGGTGTTTAAGGAAATTGCCTATAAAATGGCGATTGAATGGGTATCCACTCTTACCTTCCGCACTCTTGACTAGTGGAGGGTCGTTAGCCGAACGGGTAGGATAGGACAGAAACCTTCCATTATAAGTATAATGAAGTACAAAAGTAACTAAATGCTTTTTCAAAATTCCCAATCTTAGTTACTTTAGGCAAAAGTGAATTGATGCAATTCCATGAAATTACACTTTGTACCCTTGCGAAGACGTTAGTGGAGCGTGTGTGGTTAACCGGCACACTAAATGGTTCTAAGCAAAGGTAGCAAAGGGTGACTCAATGTTTGTCATAGTTCGGTGGATCGTGTGTGGTTTACCGGCACATCGAATAGGTGACTGTAACATGTGAGGGCACCATGTAAGTTTGCATGGTTATTCACACCCGCTTTGTGATCCTCGGCATCCCAGTCACAAACTAGAGGGGCATATCGAGATTTAAACATGTCATTGAAATGTTCAATGAATCTCAAAGGATCTAGGAGTTTTCATAGATTTAAAACTTAAATTATTTTTTCGTTGGTGGGAAATTAGTGAATCGCCATTCACTTACCTTCAAATGTTCTGCAATTAGGGTTACGGCATCCCTCTCCCGAGTTGTAGAATATTGTGTTGGGTCCTAGCCTTAGTATATCATTTGGGTGATTTACTAAGGACTCAATAAATCAACTAACTTGAATTTGTTTTCTCCCGTTTTGTAGATGTCAAAGTACGACAATTATGGTCTTCCCAAATCCCGTGGAACAAGCATTCCACATGAAGATGATATTCCACGATTCGATCAAGGAACAAGAAATCATGCTTCACTTCCTCCTCCTCCTCCCGTTGTTCTCCCTAACCCACAAGATCGAAGAATTGAAAGGTTCAATGTCACTAAAGCCCTATTGGAAATGAAACATGAAGATGGTAAACCCGTGTGTGCCCACGTTCTAGGAATGAAATCATACATTGATAGGTTGATAATGTTGGGTGCGTCATTCCCTGATGAGTTGGCTATAGGCTGGGTTCTACAGTCACTCCCTGAATCATATAATGAGTTCAAAAGAAAGTATTATATGATGGATCATGATGCAAACCTCATTGACCTAACTTACATGCTCACTGCTGCTGAATAAGAAATGATTTGGCAAAGCAATGGAGCACATTTGTTGGGAAAGTCAACCAACCATGCTTCCGAGGAAGTTCTACGAGAACCGACCTGCGTTTGCTGCCAAAAGAAAGGGCGTTGGATACAAGTCTACCCTAAAAGCTTGAAGAGTCCAGAAGATGGGAGAGCCAAAGAGTATGGTTGTGCTTTAGGTAAAATCCATTATCTAAATCTATTAAGTTCCTATTCGTTGATTCTTAATACATGATGTGATAAGATTGCATTTGAATGTTTTGCAGGATCAGTGAAAAGAGAGGAAGCTTGATGAAAGAGCAAGATGAGTCTAATCACGAAGAAATGGATTTGAAGATTAGATTTTGAGATTTGAAAGTTATGATAGAGTTGTTAGGAATATTTGATTACATAGTTTTTCAGTTGATTTTGAATTGTAAGGAGACATGTTTTCCGCTACTTTTATGAATAAAATAAATTTTGTTTGACGTATTTATTTATTTTATTATTTCCTTGCAATAAAATCGTTATGAAAAATTGATGTTTGCATATTTCTACAACGAATGGATGTGATTCTTAATTATGTTAATTGTGGAAATGTCAAGAATTTACCAAATATGGAAAGTTTCTCATCGTCCAAGTTTCAATTGGACAGAAACTTGGAATCATGCAACTTGGTTGCACGATGAATAAAAAACTTTCACATTTGGGAAAATTAGACTAATTCATTGACAAAGTGTCAAGTGAAGGACTAGGAGATCGAGTACACAAGGTTGTGTGTTGATCAAGTTCACCACAAGAGTAACAAAGATATTCGTCATTATTTACTAAGGTTAAGTAAATATGATTACGCTTATGAGATTAAGTGTGATTCTTAGTTGATTGAAAAGAGTTTAAATCAATAGCAGAACGAATAAGAAGAATCAAGTAGGCAGAAAGATAAAAGTTTCTCTATTCTAAGAAGAAGGGAGAGTACCTTTTATTATGTTTTATGATAGGTCTTAATGATTAAGAACCATATCTCAATTGATCCTCTAAGTGAGTCTTAGTGCAATTGTACGTCTAAGAAGAGGAATCGAAAATTGAAGAAATGGTTAAATCAAGAAGCCAATCATAATTCGTTCCAAAACAAATCTTAAGTTAAGATTGTGACATTGAGTGACAAGTCTTAAGAAGGTTTATAACATTCATCAAATGTAGAATTTGTAAAAGGGTTTTTCTTATTCTTGCACATTTGAAATTGGAAAGTTGTGATGTCTTGGATAAGACAAAGACCAACTAGGACTAATTTATGAAGTGTTTTGTCTTGATAAAAGCTACACTAACTCTTGAATATTTGTTTGTCAAGAAATGCTTATTGACAAGAGAATCTTATATGTCAAGGAGTCAGTGGGAGTCTTAATGGTCTTGAAAGGTTTCAAGAACAAATCAAGAATAAACCTTATCGATCATCACTAGCACACAAGTTGAAGTTTACAACCTATCGTGTCGACATTATCTTGTTTCTGTGTCGTTCCAATCGAGTTAATTATGCATATGAGTCCTATGAGTTCTCATTGAATGCATAAAAGGCAAGGACCTTGATCAATGAAAAGTACATTGATAGGAAAGGGTGAGCTGCTTGACTACTTGGAAGACATGGTGGGCAGTCGTGTTACCATAAGGCAAGAAATCAAGATTAAGAAAGTTCGGTCCATATGAGTTTGAATTTGTCGTAAACCTTGGTTTTGACAAATTTACGTGGATATGAACACATACACCATTAAAATCTAATTGTCATAAGATTCTCTCCTTCATGAAAATGACTGTGAGGAAATGCTTTCGCTAAGAGAAATTTTAAGAAGATAGCGATTGTAAAATTGTATTCTCAAATTTGATTATGGTTACGGTATCCCTCTCCATAATTCGAATTGTGAGATTTGGCAATTAGTCTGAATTGTTTAAGACGCACATATGAGCTATCTTGGATAAAGGTGTATGAGATTAAGAAGCTTAGATAAAAGATTATCAAAGTATCAAGTATTAGAAATATGAACTTAAGAAATTCAATAGGTATTGTTTTTCTGTAAGTTAAGCTGTTTTCTAAATACATGTCAAAGCTAGTAGGAGCATAAGTGTTATGTTTATAATAATCATCATGATAGTGGGAGCATAAATGTTATGATTGTATGATTATTAAGGCAAGTATTGCAAGTTAGCAATATTAATTATAGAAAACAAGAGTCATACTTTGCAAAGTAGTAAGGATGTAAAGTTGTTTTGCTATAATTAAGGGAGAGAATATTATGCTTCATTTCAAATCTAAAAGCTTAGGTTGTGGAATGTTAATAAATTTAGTCAATGATACATAGTGTGTTCTTAAATTTCGATTATGATTACGACATTCCTCTTCATATTTCGAATTATAAGAACGAAGCACATAAAATATTATGGCAGAAGATTGATAAAGTATCAAATCTTTATGTAAGACATTATGCATCGTGTCCCATACGCTTCGGGTATAGGATCGATTGTAAATGCTGTACAATTTGACCATTATAAAATTTTCCATATGTCTAGTGCATTTAGAGGGAAAAGGACAAGAATCGGTTTTGACTAAGATGATTAAACAACTATCAAAGGACAATCCAAAGTTCGCCAATGATTGGTCGCTTGTGAGTAGTTGGAGGTATAGTATTGGATGGACCATATCAACTTTATTATGAATAGATAAGATTCTATTAAGAATGAGTTGTCATATGGAAAATATGGAAATGTTTCCATATTGGGAGTTGGATATTGAAGAATCAATGTCTAGATTAGAAACTTTTATGCAAAAGGATGTTCAAAGGAATGTACCTTGAGTGAGAGACATCACATCTATGGAATTGTCTTGTAACAATCTTCTATAGAGGACTTTGTAATTTCATTGGCAATAGTCCTTATGACTTTAGTGCAGTGATATTACGAAAGGATCATTACATAAAATGTTAGAATCTAGCATATTCTATAAGTGGCAAGAATTTGATATTCTTATACTTATGATAAGGATTGGGAGTTGTGAAATGAGTATGATTGGAAATGTATTCATTTGATATATTTCACAAAGTAAGAACCATAAGTAAACATTGTGTGCATGCTAAGAGCATGGGACAAGTGTGGTAATAATTCAAGTAAGAAGTTGATTACCTGAAACGAAAAATAATGAGTAATCGATATGGTGATAAATAAAAGGTGTTTTATTTATACTCAAAGGTTTGAGGCCATATGGGATTAGTATTATTCTTGTGTTTCACTTTGCATGTTTTGACTTCCTGAATAATTTAATTGGTTGAGAACAGTAAAATTATTCAAACGGGCCACAGTCGTTCATATGTTGGAAGTAGATATGAATGAAGACTGTCGTGAATTGGTGTGTGGATTGTCTACAGAGCATTAAACATAAGCAAATGTTTGCTGCAACGTTCATGAGTGCTTATGAATATGATTTGAGCATTGGATTAAACCCACACTCACTTGGATCACTTCATGGATTTGTATCACGAGTGATTAGTGAGACGATAACATCTTATATTCTTGAAACCGAGGTGTGTGAGTTGTATCTTGCAAATCGGTTGCACATTGATAATATGTAAACGCACCAGTAACTTGGTGTTATAAAACATATTGTTGTGTGTGATTTGGTGAGTGAGTGCAAGCGAGCATTGAGTCAAAGTTTATCCATTCCTTTTATCCAAAGTAGGATAAAAGCGATATATGTGGGCCCCTCGATGATTTAGTGATGGCACCTAAGCGCTTGGCCAAGCCGGGACTAAATTGATGTGTTCAATTGTAATCTGTTGTCAGTCGTCATAAATCTGAATTCAGGAAACAGCACATAGACAGAGAGAATGATTTAGATCCATGTCTCAGTCTATACGATAATATCTAGAATGGAGGAATTATATGATCCCTTATCTGAAGGACACGCGTATCTGATAAGATCAGAGTTGACAGTGGCTTTGGAAAGCTACGATTGCAGATCAGGATCTGAAGTCATACGCGGAATAGTTATTAGACTTATCCAAGTGGGAGACTGTTGGATTAGTGTCTAAGTCCATAATTATTTTGGTATGTACTTGACCCGATGGTGCATGGTCCTTTTGGGTTGCCTTCACCAAAGCAACTTGATAGGATGAATTATGGAGAGAAAAGATTAAATATGATTTATTAATATATTATGAGAATAATATATTAAAGGAGAAATCATATTGTTTAATTAATATTAGTCAAGAATTAATAAGAATTAAGTTTGTGACTAAAAGAGATTAATTAAACTTAAGGGACTGGAATTGTAATTATAAGATAATTGCAATTAGGCCATGGATTACCTTATATTATAAGGTTGGACGAATTCTATGGGGAAACCCATTAGAAATCGTCCAAGGCTTGTTAAAGAAGGGTCCATGGGTTGCTTAGGACCTAAGCATCCAAATTAGGGTTTCCTAGTTGAAAACCCTAATAGCATACATGTATATATAGTACCCTTAAGCCTCAAAACATAGAGACCTAATTGGTTAGGGTTTCCACACATTTTGGGCAGCCTCATTCTCTTCTCCTCTTCATCCTCTTGCTCTTGGTGTTTGTTGTAACGCCCGTAGATTAGGGCTAGTCAATTTAGAGACGATAAGCATCAAAAATGACTTTTTGATGGAATATTATTTATAAGGATTAATCTTAACCAAGTTGTAGTATATGTCACAAGGTTTCCGTGCATATAAAGAACGCCGAAATCCGAGTTATAACGAAGAAGTTATGACCTGTCGAAGTTTCGCGATAGAACAGGCACGACCTAGCGCGACACAATGCGACGTAAATAGTGAATTTAAGGTAGATAGATATCTATCCTTAGTGAACTAAACGAGAGTCGAAGATTTCTTCGATAGTAGTCCAATGATAAAAAGACAGACGAAAACGGAGTTCAGATGAAGGAGTTATGAGTTTATAACGGAGTTTTCCTATCCCGGCCTACTAAAGATAATATATAAGTAATATAATTATAATATATTGAAAATAAATTCAAAATTAGCCAATGGAGTCTAAACGAGAGTTGTATAGCATAATCTCACCTTCGCGTCGATATAAAGAACGTCGAAAACGGAGTTCGTATGCGAAAGTTATGAATTTCTGAAGGTCGAGGCGCGAAACCCCAAAACTGTCAGAGACCACGACGTGGCAAGCAGTGCCACGACGTGGCAAGTCTCCTGACACCTCCGGGAGGCCCCCAGATGCAACTTGGGATGACGCATGCAGTGACGACCAAGCCCACGACGTGGAAAAAGGTTGCCACGACGTGGCAAGGGCCAAATTTGCCCTATAAATAGATTTGAAGGGCCAGGCGTTTAGGGTTGCTATTTTCTCTCTTCTCTCTCCCGTTTTACCTCGATTTGCGTGCCAGAAGTACCCCAAAGCCCCGGTATTATTCTCGAGCCCCGAGGCAAGTCCCGAGATCCCGAAGATCCCGAGAAGTGCGGTTCCCGAGCCGAAGCTCTGCCCGCGAGAAGTTCGATTTTTGAAGAGATCTTCTAGATCTGCTGAGGATTACTACTTCTGCAAGTCGTAGTGCTGTCCGATCATCTTCTGATCAGGTGAGTGTATACTACCTTTCACAAACACGATAATAATACAAGTATGGTTCGAGTGTATTAAGTATATTGTTGTTTATACGTGTGAGTGTGTAGTTACTTTCTTCTAACACATAAATATTAAGTATTTTCTATAAAATACGTGCTATGTGTATGATATAAAGTTGTTTATATGTGTGGGTGTATAGTCCCTTTCATAAACACGGGTATAATACAAGTATTGTTTGAATGTATCACGTATATGTTTGGGAGAGTGTGTGGTTACTTTCTTCCAACACATAAATATGAAGTATTTGTTATAAAATACATGCTATGTGTTTATATATTGTTGTTTATTTGAGATGAGTATGGAATGAATGTCTTATATAGTTTTTAAATGAGTTAAACTGTATATGTATTCCATATCTACAAATATGTTGGGTAGAACATGGGTAGATGAGATAGTTGGTATGTGGTAAAATGATGATGTATGTAAGATGATTAAGAATGATATTGGCAGATGCACCAATTAGAGAATGTCATAATACTAGCAGATGCGCTCAAGCATAGTATTGGTAGATGCACCAAAGAGAAAGTGACATAATACTAGTAGATGCACTTAAGTATAGTATTGGTAGATGAAACTAAAAGAGCATGCCTTAATGCTAGCAGATACGCTTGAGAATAATATTGGTAGATGCACCAAGTAGTGAATGTCGTGATCTTGGCAGATGCGCCAAATAGAGATTGTCATAACAATAGCAGATGCGCTTATAGGATAATCTTGGCAGATGCGTTTATAAGATAATGTCGACAGATGTGCCTAAAAGAGAATGTCATAAACCTAGCAGTCACGCCTCATAGTGTATGACGTAATCCTGGCAGAGGCGCTTAAAGGATAATGTTGGCAGATGCGCCTTATGTAGAAATGGAAGTTTGTGTAAATTCCTTAGGTCAATCCTTAGGAATGAAGGAATGACAAGTAGTTGAATTCCTAGGGTAAAATCCTAAGAAACATAATAGGGATGAGTAATTGAGTTGATTGTTTGATGGTTGAATATAATAATTGTATTATTGTGGGTTGAAAACCCTATATGCTCACCAGGCTCCCAAGCCTGACCCACTCAGTTTTCTTTGCATTACAGGTAATGGCACAAGAGTATAAGTTGGTGGACTTGACGAGAGATTTTGGATTATAGGCCAGTAGTTATGAATAACTGTTGTAAGGTCTATTTATTATTGTTTATGTTTTTGGTCTGTATCGGAACATGACATCCCGAGGTTTTATTATTTAATGAAAATACATTCTCTTTAAGAAACGTTTTGATAAATGGTTATCATATTTTATTTTGGGAACAAATTCCGCAACCGTTTTCTTTAAACGATCACTCTGATTTATAAAACAAAGCATAAACAAATCGGTCTTTTTTGGCCGTGAAAATGGGGATGTCACATTTGTGAGCCATTAGAGGAGTGACATTTGTGACTCTAAGCTTTCTAAAGTCAATATAAGAAGGAATTGAGATTGTTATTGCTATATAACAATCAAGGTATGATCTAAACCCTAATTCATATGTTATATTGATTAGATCTAGGTTTTATAGTCTTGGATGAATTGCATGTACAATAGAGAAACCTAGATCCAAGCATTAGGGTTTGTATGAGCACATAGGATGTTCTTATGGCAAAAACCCATCAATAAGCACTCAAACGTTATGTGTCGAACGCATCCAAAGTGATTTTCCATATATCTATTCTTGTAAAGTTATAGCCATTTTACATTCAAAATCAGTTTTTATCTTCTCAAGAAGAAATAAAGAGGACAATTCCATCTTTCAAATGGCACCGACCTCGTGTTTACAAGAATTTTCTTTGATTTTATATAGTTTTATAATACAACAGCTATCGGATTTCAACAACAATGACATTTCTGATTTGTAAATAAGAAATAAAATAGGCTCCTATATCTTTCAAATTGACTCTGATTTCTTATTGTTAGTATATCTCATATCATTATGACATGGTCTTATAAGTCGTTGTATATGTTGAAAATTTCCTTTTCTCCACAAGGGCTCTTTTAAGGGTTAATATGGGACTCAACATATATTTACATGATATCAGAATTGGCATCTCGCACCCTTTTTGCTTAGCACATCCCTGTTTATCTTCATTGAGCCTCCGACTCTGAGAATGAATGTTAGTGTATTCCACATCCACATATATCTACCAGATTTCAATAATGACATTTTCTAGCCCGTTTCAAGCAGTTTTTTTTAACTATTTTATAATTAAAATCGGTTCATGTCTTCTAAATAACAAATAATTAGAATAGTTTTTTTGTAACTATTTTATAATTAAAATAGTTTTTTAAACTATTTTCTAGCCCATTTCGCGTGATGTTAGAAATTCAGGGTAATAAAAGGTTTGGAAATTTTGAGAATTGTGTTACACCCCAAAACCGAAATGGCAGAAATGTTCTGGGGCGGAGGACGTCATGTATAGTATCACAACACAAAATAATAGTAAACAAGCAAATAACATCATCCATTGCATTAATAAAGTATTTTAATACAAGTGTGTTCTGTACTGTTTATAAGACACTAAAATATGGATCAAAATAAAAGATGAGTCTTGAAAGTGCTCCATCTTCTCAAAAGTTGGCCTCGGTACCTGTCTACTGACGACCTGAGAATACAAGTTATTTTGAAAGAGTTTATCAGTTTTAAAGCTGGTGAGGTCATAAGCATTTTAGTGTCATTGTTTGTATGAAAATGTTTGTAAGTGTTTGAATGTATGAGTTTGTAAATGTTTGTAGTAATTGTTTGTATTTCCCAAAAAAATCCTATATTTTCTACTAAAAGTAGCCTTCTACCAAGACATCAAGTGTGTTGTATGTTTGTTCATTGTAAAAGTGAGTATTCCTCCAAAATGTGACTATCATTAATAAAATATAGTTTGTACATTATTATTTATGTGAAGATCACAAAGTAAATGTAATGGGGAAAATAATGAAGTACTATAGTTTTATGCTATAGTAACTACTGCTGTACTAACTACCTTAAACCATTTGTTAATTAATGTATAATGTGATATAATTGTAACCATACTTGATCGACCTAGTAAAACACGACGTACGAAGATGTCGAAATGGCATGACATTCATCACCCGAAGACCTGCAGGTCCCATTGTAGCTAGCAGCAAGGTGTAGGATGGTCAGTCCAGTATAGATGATAGGATTAAAACCCTAATTGAGATTTGATGAACAAGATGCGGAAAATAAGAACAAACACAAATATGAAGATTAGGTCGAATGATCACTCGATTTATTGAATTGTGAGGAACAAATTACACTTAAGAAATAAGAATCTAACTCTACATAAGCCTCACAACGTGGCGGCTACATTTTGCCTCTCTCTTAACCCTAATTATGAATAATACATGACTATTTATAGGGAAAAGACAAGTCTTGGGCTTTTAACCTACACTTAATCAAGGGGCCCATTGTCATTATCCATGGAGTGCTTTGAAACCCTACAATCTCCACCTCAAAGTATGGAATGGATGACAATGCTTTAACTTCCAAAACAAGCATCTAGCAAATAAAAAGATCTTGCAACGAGGAATAGATGAAGCAATCCATGAATCTTGATTCTTCAATAGTCTTCAAACACGGGCTCTAGGATATATAAATCAAGCACTAAAGTAATGTCTTTAAACTTAATTTTCGAATGTAATCCCAAAAAAATCTTCATGAAAACCAAGCCCGCCATAAAAGCTAATGATATAAGCTTTGAAGAGCTCCCCCTCCAAGTCACAATGATCTTCAAATAAGCTAATGATATAAGCCATAAAAAAAATATCATGTAACAACCCAAACATTAAGATTCGTAATGCCACTTGATCGAGAAAATACTTGAAGTCGGAGATATAACAAGTCCTTAGCAGAGCTCGATAAAGTACTTTCGTTGTAAAGGATACTTCTCTGTAGAAGCTTTAGCAGAGCTCGATGGAGAACTTCCACTGTAAAAGCTACCTTCATAATTCTACCACAAGCTTTATCAAATATCTTCAACTTTGAAAAGTCACAAATCTAATTTCGAATGGCCATACCAAATTCTCCCCCGATTTATAATAAAAAACGTGATTATAAAGCCTTCTAATGGTCATGAGAATGATCTTGAATGGATAAAAAATTACTATGCTTCCCCGTGACAAAATGATATAAACGATGAAGTATAAAATCCGAAATAGTCGTGAAAATTTGACGTTATCACAAAAAATGACTTTCCGAACCACAAAGACTTGATGGAATCTTTATTAAAATGTGCGTTAAAAAATTCAAAATTGTTCACTGGCCCTCAAAGTTGTAAACTTTTCTGAATATTGGGCCGAAACGGTCACTTGCTGAAAGACATGGGCTGGAATGGTAATTCAGCATCAATATACCCCTTTATTTGAAGCAAAAACTGGAAATGGTCCAAAAATACCAATCTATGAAAACAACAGGGACCAAAAATGCCAATTAGCTAATGTTGCATGGACCTTGATGTAACATTAGTCATCTTCATCCCCAATATATGCAACTGATAAAAGAAGAAATGATACCACCATGATTTGTTCAATCGGTCCGAGCACAAGCAACCGAAACCAAGTTCGGTCCAAGATTGTTGATACAAAAACCATGTTCAGTCCGAAATCCAACTTCATGACAAGCGAAACCTTATCCAAACCGAATCACAGGTTCGCTTTTGGTCCTCCCCTCTTTCTTCCAAGTGCTTTCGTTCCAAGAGCAACCAACCGAACTCAAGTTCGTTCCAGGTACATCACGATGCGAACAAGGAGCGAAACCTTAGCCGAGCCGAACCACAAGTTCGCTTTCGTTCCTCCCCTCTTTCATTCCAAGTTTTAACAAACAAACCCAAATATTCCAAACTCCGAATCAATTGGCTCTGAGTGTTTGTGAAAAGGAATGCAAGCACAGACAAACAAGCTCCAATCGTTCACAGGTGAGATGTTCGCAGTATCTCAAATTTTGACTTTTATAGTTTGACTATACAAAACAATGTCAGTTGACTGCGAGACCTGAGTTCTGATTTCGAGTACCAGTCATTACAATACGGATCCTCAAACATATATTCCGATTGTGAACCCAATTTATTCTGATTGTTCTAAGCACCGATTGAAAGACCCACTATTCAGCGAACCAAGAGTATGCGAAGCACCAAACAACGAGACTATTCAATTGAAACTCCGAGAATTTAAGCCTCAACGTCGATCGTTGTTTAATTGAACAAATCTGATAGCTTTTCGATTACATTCATAGATGAGAGCATCACCCTAAAATTCCAATTTTGACTTTCTAGTTTGACCAATGTTCATCCGTTCGTTAACAGTTCATCAAATGACATCAAATATTTGCGTTCAACAAACATACAATCGCTACTTCCAAAAATCGATCGCAACAATTTCATCAAGATTTCAACTTCAATATGAATAATTCAAATTGACTTTATGAATAAGAAAGAGAAAATTGATGAGAAGTATGATCTTGGGTTAAAAAAAAAACTCAAATCAATTCATCAAGATTGATGAAGACATATCAATATCCTTAGCCGATAGTGATATAAGCAGCGATTATGAATCTTGATAGACCTTGAGAGAACGAGCAAATGGATGAACTAAGTAATCGATATGCAAAGCAAATGACGCACACAAGAACTCGAATATAATATTAGGGCTAAAAGAAAAACTGGATCTTCAAAATACACGCTTCATGAACAATGACAGACTAAATAATTGGGCCAGATCAAAAGAAGATTCAAACAGATCTAATTGGCTTAAAACAAAGAGATAAAATCAATTGATTTGGGATTAAGCAAATGATCTGATCCAAATATGAACAGAAAAACGAATCAGATTAAATAAAATACCAGATGAACAGAAGAACATCATAAATCTCCATGAACATTAACTTGAACAAAAATCTTGATTCCATACCGTCACAACACCAAAAATCTTCAATAACTTTTGCAGAAAATCATCAAATCAAGAATCGATACTTCAAAAATCAATAGATCTTCAAAGACCCGCTCTGATACCACTTGATGGGATTAAAACCCTAATTGAGATTTAACAAGATGCGGAAAATAAGAACAAACACAAATATGAAGATTAGGTTGAATGATCACTCGATTTATTGAATTGTGAGGAACAAATTACACTTAAGAAAAAAGAATCAAACTCTACAGAAACCTCACAACATGGCGGCTACATTTTGCCTCTTTCTTAACCCTAATTATGAATAATACATGACTATTTACAGGGAAAAGACAAGTCTTGGTCTTTTAACCTACACTTCATCAAGGGGCCCATTGCCATCATGAGTGCTTTGAAACCCTACAATAGATCTATACACGGATTCACGCTCTCCCTTCAAAATACTCTGGTTACAAGACGAGCCATGACAGATGCCATGCCCCAAAGTAGTGCCTCACATTTATGTTATAGTGTGTATGTATTGTATGTACTAGTGTAGTGAATGTCCTCTTTGATTCTCATCATACTATGTTTTGTTGTATATTATATAGTGTGTATGAATTGTATGTACTAGTGTATGTTCTCTGTGTATAGTGTATAGTATGTTCTTTCTGCATAGTGTATAGTATGTATCGACTCATGTATGAACTGACTCTTTGTATGTCTCATTATACTAGAGATTAGTAAGTAGTATATCCCTAAACTATACCTATTATAGTTTACAAGAACTGTTGTTTGAATGACTTAGCAAGCTTATACACCTTTGCTACCCAAAGGTGTTGGAATAGAAGTAAAAGGTTTACATCCATACATATATACATAATATATAACTAAGGATCAAACGACACCCGGACAAACAACAAAGTACTCTAAGTCCACTACCAAACAAGGAACATGAATTAAAGCGAGTTATCAGTCCTAAGTCCTTCAAACCTTACTTATATAACTATATACGTACTAGACATGGTTTTGACAATATATAAGTTTAAAGAATTGAAAGTGAAGGTTTGGTAATTAAGAACAAGTTTTATAAAGAGTTTAACATGTAAAAAAGTTTGATAATCATTTTGAAGTAGTTTTGTTGACAAAACAGTTAAAAGTATGCTAAATCCACATGTTTGATAGTTATAAATCACATGTGATTGATATTATAACTAAAGTGATTCAACTTGTATTCTCCCCCCCCCCCCGCCATAAAAGCATTTAAAAACATTTAAAAGGTTAATTAAGGGGTATGAACTCATCTATAGTGAGTGGTTTGGATGAAAGTGTTGGACAAGGTGCTAGGTGTCAAGTGAAGACTTGAACACACACAATGATCCTATTTAACAATATAAAGATACACATATGTATCTAATTAGTGATTATAACACAAATTAAGCAAGTATAAACACCCTAAAACATGGAATACACTTTGGTTTACGTATTAGAAGGTCATAGGGTTGCATCAAAGGGGTGTAGGACCTTGCTTTAAAGTTTAAGGACCAAGAGTAAACTCACATGGAGTTTACGGCCTAGGGTTTACGGCCCTAGTGGGTTTACAGCCGTAAACCCATGGTAACTCCTACTATTTCGTTGTTTGAAGTCTTTAGTTCATGTAGGAACGGTTCTAGACCAATATCCAAGCCTTAGGGAGTAGTGGTGGCACATATACACCACCTTATGGTGTTTACGGCCTAAGGAGATTGCCTTAGCCGTAAACCCATGTGTTCTTGAGTTTTCTTGGTGTTTTTCAATGGTTTAACAAGTAATCTAAGAATATAACTAGCTAAGAGGAGTGTACTTACTTCTAGGAAGCTTGTAAGAGTGTTTAAGGTCCAAGAACACTAGTGTGTGTTCTTGGTGTTCTTGGTGGAATGAAGAACACTTGAAGATATGTAAAAATGAAAGGATTTCATGGATGAAATCATGTATAACTACTAGATGAAGAGTTGTAACAACAAATCAAGAGAAGAAATACTTACATTTTTGGAAGATTGGGAAGAATCTCTTATGATACTTGAGAGAGAAAGTGGGTGTTCTTGAACTTGGGATGAAGAAATGAAGGAGGAAAGGAGTAAACTCATGCTTATAGCATGATTTCACGGCCTTAGAGGAGTTTACGGCCCAAACTCCTAAAGTTTGGCCGTGAACACCTTATTAAGGTGCTAAATGCTTGATTGTTACACCAAAAACTCTAGAAGGTATTTCCTTTCGTTCGTTCTTTTGAAGAATTAAGATTAAAACACCCAAACGGACTCTAAACCGAGCTAAAAATTAGCAAAAATGAGTTTGACTTTTTATTGAAGTGCTTGACTGTAGGGTTTGTACAATTTGAAATTTCGGGTTGTCACATCATCCCCCCGTTAGAGAGAATTTTGTCCCAAAATTAGAGTTTAAGCAAATAAGTAGTTACAAATAACTAAGTAAAACGATGAGGATATTTCAATTTCATCTGATCCTCACGCTCCCAAGTGAATTACGGTCCTCGCTTGGCGTCCCAACGAACCTTCACTCTTGGGATGCGGCTTTGCTTTGTCTGCTTGACATCACGGTCCATGATCTCTACAGGTTCTTCCACAAAGTTGAGCCTCTCGTTGATCTCGATCTCGCCAAGTGGGATTACAAGAGTCTCGCCGGACAGACACTTTTTCAAGTTCGAGACGTGGAATGTAGAATGTATGTTACTGAGTTCGTGGGGTAGGTTGAGGTTGTAAGCTACGGGGCTGATTCTAGCAAGAATCTCGAAAGGCCCTATGTATCTTGGATTTAGCTTTCCACGCTTTTCGAAGCGTATCAAGCCCTTCCAAGGTGAGACTTTCAAAAGGACGCGGTCTCCTACCTGGAATTCCAAAGGTTTCCTTTGTTTGTCTGCGTAGCTTTTCTGTCGGTCTTTAGAGGCTTTTAATCGTTCACGAATCTGGACGATCTTCTCTGTCGTTTCCCGAATGATCTTCGGACCTGTGAGAGCACTGTTAGGAACTTGTCCTTTAACTAACTGTGTGTCACCCACTTCAGCCCAGCACAGAGGGTATCTGCACTTCCGGCCATAGAGGGCTTCAAATGGAGCAGCCTTTATGCTCGTGTGATAACTGTTGTTGTAGGAAAATTCGACAAGGGGTAAATAAGTTTCCCATGCCTTCCCAAAATTAATCACACAAGCTCTCAGCATATCTTCCAGTGTTTGTATCTTCCTCTCACTTTGTCCGTCGGTTTGTGGATGGTAGGTCATACTCATGTCCAGCCTCGTTCATAGGGAACTTTGTAACGACTGCCATAACCTCGAAGCGAACCTACTATCTCTATCGGAGATAATGGATATAGGGACACCATGCAATCGTACAATTTCCCTAATGTAAGTTCTTGTAAGCTTCTCCATCTTGTCACTCTCCTTGATTGGTAAGAAATGCGCGGATTTGGTCAATCTATCGACGATGACCCATATGGTATCAAGTCCACCCGTTGTTTTGGGCAGCTTGGTTATGAAGTCCATAGTAATCCGCTCCCATTTCCACTTTGGTATTTCTGGTTGTTGAAGTAAACCTGATGGTTTCTGGTATTCGACCTTAACCTTTGCGCAAGTAAGGCATTTACTTACGAAGGTAGCAATCTCTGCTTTCATGTTAGGCCACCAGTATAACTTTTTAAGATCCAGATACATCTTATCCGAACCTGGGTGGACAAAATATCTAGGGTTGTGCGCCTCGGTCATGACCAAGTCTCTAAAGCCACCGTGTTTCGGTGTCCAGATCCGGTCCATGAGGTATAAGGCTCCGCCACCCTTGACTTCCAAATTCTTCTCCATCCCTCGCAGGGATTCACCTGTCACATTTTCTGGTTTCAAGACCTCAAGTTGAGCCTCTTTAAATTGTGTGGACAGATGCGAATGGATAGTAATAGTCAATGATTTGACTCTTCGACCAGAATATTCTTCCCGACTTAGGGCGTCTGCTACTACATTGGCTTTACCCGGATGATAACGAATTTCGCATTCGTAGTCATTGAGTAGCTCGACCCATCGTCGTTGTCTCATATTGAGTTCCTTCTGGTTGAATATGTGTTGTAGGCTTTTGTGGTTTGTAAAGATTGTGCTTTTTGTACGATAGAGGTAGTGCCTCCAGATCTTCAGAGCAAACACGGCTGCTCCTAACTCAAGATTATGTGTGGTGTATTTGACCTCGTGTGTCTTCAGATGTCTTGAGGCATAGGCGATGACCTTACCTCGTTGCATCAGAACACAATCGAGTCCTTGATTTGACGCATCACAATAAACCACGAAGTCTTATATTCCTTCTGGGAGGGATAGTATCCGTACGGTGCATAAGGCTCGTTTCAGTGTTTGAAATGCCTTCTCTTGTTTCTCTTCCAAGTCAAAGGCCACGCCCTTCTAAGTCAATGCCGTAAGAGGCTTCACACTTCGCGAGAAGTTCTGAATGAATCTACGATAGTAGTGTTGGGTTTTGAGCATTCTAACACTTCCTAAGTGTGCATGCAACCCTAATAAACCTTGGATCTATGTTTGTCTTAATACATGCAAAATAATAATTTTCCAAGGTTCATAACCTATCTAGCATGGCATGGGGTACTTTTAAACATAAAAGAATTAGATGAGATTACATACCTTTTGATGAGTTTGATTCCTTGGAGTTTGAGAGCCAAGCACCAATAGTGTGAATGCCTCAAATGGAAATCACAAATCACCACAAACACTTGGAAAACTTTGAGAGAGTGTATACATACTTAGAAAATCGGTCACACACAAACACACCCACTAGTGGCTATTTCATGCAACATAAGCATGCTTATATAGTGTGCATGGTTAGGGTGAAACCCTAATAACCCATAATCTTTCCTTTTCCAAGGATCCATGGGTTAAAAGCTCCATGGATCTGTTGGATTAGTGTCTAAGTCCATAACTATTTTGGTATGTACTTGACCCGATGGTGCATGGTCCTTTTGGGTTGCCTTCACCAAAGCAACTTGATTGGAGAAATAAATAGAGAGAGAGGTTATTATGATTTATTAATATGTTATAAGAATAATATATTAAAGGAGAAATCATATTTGTTTAATTAATATTGGTCAATAATTAATTAAGAATTAATTTTGTGATCAAGTGTAATTAATTAAACTAGAGGGGCTGAATTGTAATTATGTGATAGTTAAAAAATAAGGTAAGGATTATCTTATATATAGGGTGAACGAATTTAAGGTGATAATGCCTTAGAATTCGACTAGGATAAGGTTTTCTAAGACTTATCTTATGGTTGCTTGGTGGGCAAGCAACTAGATAAGGATAAGGACTAAAACCCTAATCTTTACACCTATATAAACCCCCTAAGGCTCATGAATTCGTCCAACCCTTCCCAAGAAGTCCTAAGGACGAATTCCTACCTCCCTCCTCTCTCTTTATACCTTCTCCACTTGCTCTTGGTGTTTGTAAGCCATTAGAGGAGTGACACTTGTGACTCTAAGCCTTCCAAAGCTAATTCAAGGAGGAATTAGGATTGTTATTGCTACATAACAATCAAGGTAATATCATAAACCTAATTATATGTTAATATTGATTTCCATATGTTAGAATTAGGGTTTATAGTCTTGGATTCAAAGCATGTACAATAGAGAAACCTAGATCCAAGCATTAGGGTTTGTATGAGCACATAGGATGTCTTATGACCAAAACCCATCAGTGGTATCAGAGCCTAGCTTGGTTTCAATTGTATTGATGCATTGTATAACTAGAAAATTCTATTTTTGGTGTTTTGGAGGCTGGACTCGCCGAGTCCATAGCTGAACTCGCCGAGTCCAAGGTGACTCGACGAGTCCAGGCTTGACTCGACGAGTCAACTCGTCAGATAGAGCTTATCTCGGGATTTCTTGTTGTTTTTGCATTGGGATAATTACCTTATCATGTTAGATCAATATTAATCCGATTATATGATATATTTGACTATATTTTTGATATAATTGAGGATATTTATCAATTAATATGATAATTGTTTCCTTATAAGATAATTGATTAATTATTTTGAGTAAATTGATAAATTGTTTTGCAAGAAATCATTAAACAAATCAAATATGGATAATTATGTAATTAAATGTTAGTTTAGATTATTTGTTATTTGATCCTTGTTGTTATGAAAAGTTTCATATTTTGCCCTTTAGGTTTTATAGTTTAAATTTAAACCCAAAAGTTTTGTAGTTTTGAAATTTAAATAGTTAAAACACTAATGTTTTGGAAAAGGTTTCAAAACTTGCCCTCAAGTTTTGGAATTTAAATTTTGATTAAATGGTTTAATTTTGATGTATATTTAAATTCTAAAAACTAATGTGTTGAAATGTTTCAAAACTTGCCCTCAAGTTTTGAAATTTAAAAGTTGATTAAAAGTTTAATTAGGAATGTTAAATTCTAAACTCTAGTATAGTTTTGAAAAAGTTCAAATCCCACCCTTATGGTTTTATTAACTAATTAAGATGTTTAATTAAAGAGGTTTAATAAATCCATAAAAGTTTAGGTTTACAATTTAAGTGAATTAAAAGTACAATTGTTAAATTGAACCACCTAATATTTTAAAAGTGTAAAATACACCATATACTATATATAACATTAAAAGTCTAACATTATATATATGTATGAGTAAAAGTCAGTCTTACCGTTAGTAGGTCTCATTCACGAAGCTGGTCTATAAGGGGTGTTTAAGGAAATTGCCTATAAAATGGCGATTGAATGGGTATCCACTCTTACCCACCGCACTCTTGACTAGTGGAGGGTCGTTAGCCGAACGGGTAGGATAGGACGAAACCTTCCATTATAAGTATAATGAATTATAAAAGTAACTAAATGTTTTCAAAATTCCCAATCTTAGTTACTTAGGCGAAAGTGAATTGATGCAATTCCATGAAATTACACTTTGTGCCCTTGCGAAGACGTTAGTGGAGCGTGTGTGGTTTACCAGCACACTAAATGGTTCTAAGCAAAGGTAGCAAAGGGTGACTCAATGTTTGTCATAGTTCGGTGGAGCGTGTGTGGTTTACCGGCACATCAAATAGGTGACTGTAACATGTGAGGGCACCATGTAAGTTTGCATGGTTATTCACACCCGCTTTGTGATCCTCGGCATCCCAGTCACAAACAAGAGGGGCATATCGAGATATAAACATGCCATTGAAAGTTCTATGTATCTTAAAGGATCTAGGAGTTTTCATAGATTTAAAACTTAAATTTCTTTTTCGTTTTTCATGGTGGAAATTAGTGAATCGTCATTCACTTACCTTCAAATGTTCTGCAATTTGGGTTACGACATCCCTCTCCCGAGTTGTAGAATATTGTGCTGGGTCCTAGCCTTAGTATCTCATTTGGGTGATTTACTAAGGACTCAATCTATCAACTAACTTGAATTCGTTTTCTCCCGTTTTGTAGATGTCAAAGTTTGACAACTATGGTCTTCTCAAATCCCGTGGAACAAGCATTCCACATGAAGATGATATTCCATGATTCGATCGAGGAACAAGAGATCATGCTTCACTTCCTCCTCCTCCTCCAATTATTCTCCCTAACCCACAAGTTCAAAGGCTTGAAAAGTTCAAGATCACTCAAGCCCTTTTGGCAAGTAAACATAAAGAAGGAAAGTCGGTGTGTGCACACGTCCTAGGGATGAAGTCACACATTGATAGGTTAAGAATGTTGGGATCCGTTGTTTGTGAGGAAATGGCTGTTGATTGGGTTCTTCAGTCACTTCCTAACTCATATAGTGAGTGCGTAAGAGAGTACTATATGATGAACTACGACGTGACCCTTATAGATCTCACCTATATGCTTATTGCTGCTGAATCAGCAATGATTTGGCGCAATAGAAAAGCAAAGTTGATTGGTGAATCTGCCTTCGAGACCTTTATGGATATAGACAATGGCAACGAAAGACATGTTATGATCGCAATGTTTGATCACAAGAGAAAGACAATGTCTGAAGTAGTTCCATGTCATGTTCCAAAAGAGTCAATTTGCTTTTATTGCCAAGAGAAAGGGCATTGGAGACGACGCTGCCCCATTTACCTAAGAGATCTAAGAGATGGGAGAGTCGAAACGTATGGCTCTAATTTAGGTAAAATCCATTGACTAACTCTTTTAAGCTTCATTCTAGATTCTGAATACATAATGTGATAAGATTACAATTGATGTTTTGTAGGATCGAAGAAAAGAAAGGAAGCTTAAGGGAAGAAGTGAGCAGAATCTAACCGTGAAGGAATGGATTTCGATCGCGTTTCTCGAAGATTAGATTCTTGAGCTACTACTTAGAGTTAGAATTAGATTGCTAAGAAAGATGTATTAGCATAAGTTTTTCAATGAGTTGCATTGTAAGGACAAATTTTTCCGCAATAAAATAAATTTTGATTTTAAATTTTATTTATTTATCCTCACAATGGCGTGTATGAAAAATTGATGTTAAAATGTTTCTATTATTAGCAATAATGGATTTGGTTCTTATATTGTTATTTATGGAAAGTCGAGAATTTACCAAATAGGGAGAGTTTCTCATCGCCCAAGTTTCAATTGGACAGAAATTTGGAATCATGCAACTTGGTTGCACGATGTATGAGAAATTTCATATTTGGAAATTTAGACTAATTCATTGACAAAGTGTCAAGTAAAGGACTTGGAGATCGAATACACAAAGTTGCGTGTTGATCAAGTTCACCATAAGAGTAACAAAGATATTCGTCATGATTTACTAAAGGTTTAGTAAATATGGTTATACTTACACGATTAGGTGTAATTCTGAATTGATTAAAGGGTTTAGATCAATAGCAGAACGAATAAGAAGAATCAAGTAGGCAGAAAGATAAAAGTTTCTCCATTCTAAGAAGATGGGAGAGTACCTTTTATGCTTTATGATAGGTCTTAATGATTAAGAACCATATTGATCCTCTAAGTGAGTCTTAGTACAATTGTATGTCTAAGAAGAGAAATCAAGAATTGAAGAAATGGTTAAATCAATAAGTCAATCATACTTCGTTCCAATAACAAGTCTTAAAGTTAAGATTGTGACAATGAGTGACAAGAATTAGAAAGGTTTATAACATTCATTAAATATGGAAAGTTGTGATGTCTTGGATAAGACAAAGACCAACTAGGACCAATTTATGAAGAGTTTTGATAAAAGCTACACTAACTCTTGAATATTTGTTTGTCAAGAAATGTTTTGACAAGAGAATCGTATATGTCAAGGAGTCAGTGGGAGTCTTAATGGTCTTGAAAGATTTCAAGAACAAATCAAATAAACCTTATCGATCATCACTAGCACACGAGTTGAGGTTTACAACCTATCGTGTTGACATTATTTTGATTATGTGCCAATCCAATCGAGTTAATTATGCATGTGAGTTCTATGAGTTCTCATTTTGAACGCATAAAAGGCAAAGCACCTTAATCAATGAAAAGTACATTGATAGGAAAGGTTGAGCTGCTTAACTACTTGGAAGACATGGTGGGCAGCTGTGCTACCATAAAGGCAAGAAATCGAGATCAAGAAAGTTCGATCCATAAGAGTTTGAATTTGTTGTAAACTTTGGTTTTGACAAATTCACATGGATAGGAACAAATACATTGTTTAAATCTAAGTGTCATAAGATTTCCTCCTTCATGAAAATGATTGTGAGGAAATGCTTTCACTAAGACAGATTTTAAGAAGATAGTGATTGTAAAATTGCATTCTCGAATTCAATTATGGTTACGGCATCCCTTTCCATAATTTGAATTGTGAGGTTTGGCAATTAGTCTTAATTGTTTAGACACACATATGAACTATCGAAGGCAAATGTGTATAAGTTCAAGAAACCTTGATAAAAGATTATCAAAGCACTAAGTATTAGAAACATGAACTTAAGAAATTCAATAAGCATTGTTTTTCTGAAAGTTAAGATGTTTATGAATACATGTCGAAGCTAGTGGGAGCATAAGTGTTATGTTTTATAATAATCATCAAGATAGTGGGAGCATAAAAGTTATGATTGTATGATTATTAAGGAAAGTATTGCAAGGTTAGCAATATTAATTATAGAAAACAAGAGTCATACTTTGCAAAGTCGCAATAGTTGAAGAGTTGTTTTGCTATAATTAAGGGAGAGAATATTATGCTTCATTTCAAATCTAAAGGTTTAGGTTGAGAAATGTTAATAAAATTTAGTCATAGGTACAAAGTGTGTTCTTAAAATTTCGATTATGATTACGGCATCCCTCTTCACAATTCGAATTTTGAGAACATAGCAAATAAAACATTATGCGTCGTGTCCCATACGTTTCGGGTATAGTATCGATTGCAAATGCTTTAATGTTTGACCATTCTAAAATTTTTCAAATGTCGAGCACATTTAGAGGGAAAAAGGACTAGAATCGGTTTAGACTAAAACAATTAAACAACTATCAAAGGACAATCCAAGTTCGACGAGGATTGGTCGCTTGTGAGTAGTTGGAAGTATAGTATTGGAAAATATGGAAATGTTTCCATATTGGATGGACCATATCGACATCATTACGAATAGATAAGATTCTATTAAGAATGAGTTGTCATATGGAACATATGGAAGTGTGTCCATATTGGGAATTGAATATTAAGAAATCTATGACTAGATTAGAAACTTCTATGCAAAAGGATGTTCAAAGAAAGTACTTTGAGTGAGAGACATCACATCTGTGGAATTGTCTTGTAACAATCTCCGATAGAAGACTTTGTAATATCGTTGGCAATAGTCTTTGTGACTTTGGTGCAGTGACATTACAAAAGAGATCATTGCATAAAATGTTAGAATCTAGCATATTCTATAAGTAGCAAGAATTTGATATTCTTTCACTTATGAAAAGGATTTGGAGTTGTGAAATGAGAAT
This sequence comes from Lactuca serriola, assembly GCF_051521515.1. NCBI lineage: Eukaryota > Viridiplantae > Streptophyta > Magnoliopsida > Asterales > Asteraceae > Lactuca > Lactuca serriola. Next base: position 287,816,734 of record NC_136411.1, read on the forward strand.
GATTGGAAATGTGTTCAATGTGATCTATTTCACAAAATAAGAACCATAGGTAAACATTGTGTGCATGCTAGGAGCATGGGACAAGTGTTGTAATTCAAGTAAGAAGTTGATTACCCGAAACTACAAATAATGAGTAATCAATATGGTGATAAATAAAAGGTGTTTTATTTATGCTCAAAGGGTTGAGGCCATATGGGATTAGTATTATTCTTGTGTTTCACATTTGCATGTTTTGACTTCCAGAATAATTGAGTTTATTAAGAATAATCGAATTATTCAAACGGGCCACAGTCGTTCATATGTTGGAAGTAGATATGAATGAAGACTGTCGTGAATTGGTGTGTGGATTGTCTAAAAGAGTATTAGACATAAGCAAATGTTTGCTGCAACGTTTATGAGTGCTTATAAATGTGATTTGAGCATTGGATTAGACCCATGCTCACTTGGATCACTCCATGGATTGTATCACGAGTGATTGGTGAGATGATAACATCTTATATTCTTGAAACCGAGATGTGTGAGTTGTATCTTGCAAATCGGTTGCACATTGATAATATGTAAACGCACTAGTAACTTGGTGTTATAAAACATATTGTTGTGTGTGATTCGGTGCGTGAGTACAAGCAAGCATTGTATCAAAGTTTATCCGTTCCTTTTATTCAAAGTAGGATAAAAGCGATATCTTTGGGCCCCTCGATGGTTTAGTGATGACAAACGTAAATGCTAGGCCGGGCTAGGGCTAATTTGATTTGTTCAATTAGTCTGTCATCATAAATCAGAAATCGAGATATAGTACAAAGAGAATGATTTGAAATCATATCTTATATGATATCTAGAATGGAGGAATATATGATCCCTTATCTAAGGACACGCGTATCTGATAGGATCAGAGTTGACAGCGGCTTTGGAAAGCTACGATTGCAGATCAGGATCTGAAGTCATACGCAGAATAGTTATTAGACTTATCCAAGTGGGAGACTGTTGGATTAGTGTCTAAGTCCATAACTATTTTGGTATGTACTTGACCCGATAGTGCATGGTCCTTTTGGGTTGTCTTCACCAAAGCAACTTGATTGGAGAAATAAATAGAGAGAGAGGTTATTATGATTTATTAATATGTTATAAGAATAATATATTAAAGGAGAAATCATATTTGTTTAATTAATATTGGTCAATAATTAATTAAGAATTAATTTTGTGATCAAGTGTAATTAATTAAACTAGAGGGGCTGAATTGTAATTATGTGATAGTTACAAAATAAGGTAAGGATTATCTTATATATAGGGTGAACGAATTTAAGGTGATAATGCCTTAGAATTCGACTAGGATAAGGGTTTCTAAGACTTATCTTATGGTTGCTTGGTGGGCAAGCAACTAGATAAGGATAAGGACTAAAACCCTAATCTTTACACCTATATAAACCCCCTAAGGCTCATGAATTCGTCCAACCCTTCCCAAGAAGTCCTAAGGACGAATTCCTACCTCCCTCCTCTCTCTTTATACCTTCTCCACTTGCTCTTGGTGTTTGTAAGCCATTAGAGGAGTGACACTTGTGACTCTAAGCCTTCCAAAGCTAATTCAAGGAGGAATTAGGATTGTTATTGCTACATAACAATCAAGGTAATATCATAAACCTAATTATATGTTAATATTGATTTCCATATGTTAGAATTAGGGTTTATAGTCTTGGATTCAAAGCATGTACAATAGAGAAACCTAGATCCAAGCATTAGGGTTTGTATGAGCACATAGGATGTCTTATGACCAAAACCCATCAGGATCATCCATGGACTTCCATATAAGCCTAACCCATTAACAAATGAGTGTTAGCCCACACCATATAAAATACAATAGCCCACAATTTAATTAGTCTTCCTTTTAATCTCTAAATTAATTCATAATTAATTTAAGACTAAGACTAATATTAATATATTATAACTTACAATATATTAATAAACATATGTGTATAACTATCATAAAATTATCCATAAATAGTTCGGGTGAAGTGCAACCCAAATGGACCATGCCGGGTCGGGTCAAGTATATACGAAATAAGTTATGGACTTAGACACCTTATCCAATAGAATCCCACTTGGATAAGTCTAATAACTGTATTTGCCTATATTACTTCAGGAACCAACCGGTAATCGTAGCTCTCGAAAACTCTGTTGAACTATGAAGTGCCATTTTAGATAAGTGGTCATATAATCCTCTGTTCTTATGATATCAGCCGGACAAACACATGGAACTATGTCTTGCTTATTGTCTGGCAGTTGTTTCCCGATTTCCGATTTGTTTGACAAAGAACATAATCGAACACAACAATTTAGTTCTGACCGGGCCCGGTACATGGGTCAACACAAAATCATCAAGGGGCCCAGATATCGCTTCTATTTCTAGAAGGAATAGATAAACTTCGACTCATATGCTTGTTCTACTACTTGTTGAATTATACACAAAGGCATGTTTTATAACATCAAGTTACTGATGCGTTTACGTGCAATCAATGCACAACCAACTCATATGTAACAACTCATATCTCTAGGTTTGAAGACTCATACGATATTATCGTATCACGATCACTCGAGATAAATTCCATGAAGTGATACAAGTGAGCGTGGGTTTATTCCAATACTCATAACTTATGAGCACTCATGAATGTTGTAGCAACCATTGCTATGTCTAAACACCTTTAGCCATCTACAAACCCAATTCATGACAATCTTGATTCATACCTACTTCCGACGTATGACCGATTGTGGAGGTTTGAATAAATTAATTATTCTGGAAGTCAAAACATGCAAAGCTGAAACAATAGTAAATAATTGACAATGATAGCAACACCTTACTCATAAATAAATCACAATTTTATTCATCATCAAATGTCGATTACATTTTACAAGTTTCAGAAAAACTATCTAATCTGTAAAACTATTATCGTCCCTCAACCCGATGCGCCTCGCATGCTGAAAATGCTTAACCCTCGTCAGTCCCTTCGTAAGGGGATCCGCAGGGTTCTCATCTGACGATATCCTCTTTGCCACGAGGAGTCCTTCTTCTATCTTGTGTCTTATGAAGTGATATTTTCTGTCAATGTGTCGGGATCTCCCATGATCTCTCGGTTCTTTAGCTAAAGCAACCGCACTATTGCTGTCACAGAAAATTTCCATAGGCTCTTTAATAGCTGGTCCAACTCCAAGGTCTCCGATGAAGTTTTTCATCCATATTGCCTCCTTCGCTGCTTCACTCGCTGCTATGTACTCTGATTCACAAGTCGAATCAGCCACCGTCTCCTGCTTGGAACTCTTCCAAGATATTTCCCCTCCATTTAGGGTAAAGACCCAGCCCGACTGAGAGTGGAAGTTATCCCTATCAGTCTGAAAACTAGCATCACTATACCCCAATACTCTTAATTCATCACTCCCACCAAGGGTAAGGATCCAATCCTTAGTCCTTCGCAGGTACTTGACAATATTCTTTACCGCGGTCCAATGAGCCTTGCCAGGGTTCCCCTGATATCTGCTGACCATGCTCAAAGCAAAGGCCACATCAGGTCGGGTACAAGTCATAGCATACATGATCAAGCCAACAGCGGAAGCATACGGTAATTGACTCATCTCAGCTATCTCTGCCTCTGTACTCGGACTCTGAGTCTTACTCAGCTTGGCGTTGCTTTGGATCGGTAAATCTCCTTTCTTGGAATTCTGCGTGTTGAATCTTTTCAACACTTTATCCAAATAGGTACCCTGACTAAGTCCAATTAGTCTTTTACTCCTTTCTCTTAATATCCTTATCCCTAGGATATAGGCAGCTTCCCCTAGGTCCTTCATAGCAAAGCATTTCCCAAGCCAGGACTTAACCTCCTACAAAGTTGGGATGTCATTTCCTATAAGCAGTATGTCATCCACATACAGTACCAAAAAGCTAACTATACTCCCACTAGCTCTGACATACACGCAAGACTCATCTTCGCTTCTCGAGAACCCAAACTCTTTGACCTTCTCATCGAAACAAAGATTCCAGCTACAAGATGCTTGTTTCAATCCATAAATAGATTTCTCAAGCTTGCACACTCTATTAGGGTATTCCGCACTGACAAAACCCTCTGGCTGATTCATGTACACATCCTCAGCCAACTTTCCATTAAGAAAAGCGGTTTTGACATCCATTTGCCATATTTCATAATCATGAAATGCAGCAATGGCCAGCATAATCCTAATAGACTTAATCTTAGCTACCGATGAGAAGGTTTCATCATAATCAATACCCTGAGTCTGAGTAAAACCCTTTGCAACCAGTCGAGCCTTATAAGTGTGCACTTTACCTTCCATGTCGGTCTTCTTCTTGAAGATCCATTTGCACCCGACTGTCTTACGGCCCGACACATTGTCAACCAAGATCCATTTGCACCCGACTGTCATACATGGACTGTATCTCGCTGTCCATATCCTCCTTCCATTTAGCAGACTCCGGGCCTGCCATGGCTTCCTTAACACTGCTAGGTTCATCCAAATTTACCAGTGTACTGTCACTGATAAATGTATCACCTTCCGTAGTAATATGAAAACCATAATAAAACTCAGGTGTGTTCCTAGCCCGAGTGGAACGCCTCGGAGGTACAGGTGTGTCAACCAGCTCAACAGGAGTTTCCTCCTCAGGTTGATTGCTAGTGTCTGAGGTTCCTTCACCAATTGATTCTTGAATTTCTTCAAGGTCAATTTGCCTCCCACTGTCTCCTTGGCTTATAAATTCTCTCTCACGAAAGACCGGTCTTCTCGCAACAAAGACCACATTCTCACTGGGTTTGTAGAAGAGATAACCAAAGGATTTCTGTGGGTAGCCGATGAAAATACACCTTTCGCTTCGGGGTTCGAGCTTATCATGAGTCTCGCGCCTCACGAAAGCCTCGCAACCCCAAATCTTGATGTGGTCTAATTTGGGAGCCTTCCCGGTCCACATCTCATGAGGTGTTTTGGTAACCTTCTTTGTAGGGACTAGATTAAGGATATGGGCGGCAGTCTCTAAGGCATAACCCCAAAAACAGATTGGTAGCGAAGCTCGACTCATCATAGAGCGAACCATGTCTAATAAGGTCCGATTAAGCCTCTCAGCTACACCATTCAGCTGTGGTGTCCTGGGAGGTGTCAATTGTGAGACAATCCCACACTCCTTAAGATAGTCAAGGAACTCGGTGCTAAGGTACTCACCATCTCGATCGGATCGAAGTACCTTAAAGTTCCTACCCAATTGATTTTCTACTTCCTGCTTAAATTCTTTAAACCTTTCAAAGGTTTCTGACTTATGTTTGATTAAGTAGACATAACCATATCTACTAAAATCATCAATAAAAATCACATAATACCAATTAGCATCCCTTGTGGCGGTTTTGAATGGTCCACATACATCGGTATGTATTAGGTCCAACAAACCTTCACCCCTTTCACAAGTACCAGTGAAAGGTGATTTTGTCATCTTTCCAAGTAGACAAGATTCACAACTATCATCCGATTTTAGGTCGAATGATTCCAGGACTCCAGCCTTTTGGAGTTGACCTATGCGTTTCTTGTTTACATGTCCAAGACGGCAATGCCATAATGATGCTTTATCTAAGCCAGCAGAAGAATCAATATACAACACATTATTTCCTAGGTTATCTACAACCGACACAGTTTCATACACACCATCACAAGGTAATGCTTTAAAATAAAACACATTATTGAAGAAAGCATCAATACCACCACATTCATTATCAAATGAAAATGTAAAACCTTGTTTGTACAAACCATGAAAAGAAATAATATTTCTTGCCATTTCTGGCGAGTACACACATTTATTCAAATCTAATTTTAACCCATTATTCAGCAACAAAGCATAAACTCCAATCTTGGAAACAGAAGAAGCCTTCCTATTCCCCATGATCAAGTTTATCTTCCCGTGCTCCACATCCTCACTTCTTCTTAGGCCCTGCAAATTTGAACATATGTGAATACCACATCCTGTATCAAGCACCCAAGAGTTAGAATATGGTGAGTTATTAGGCAATATTGTGTAAATACCTGCATGGGTGGATTTCACTTTCCCATCCTTAAGATCTTGCAAGTACTTAGGGCAGTTTCGCTTCCAGTGCCCCTTGTCCTGGTAGTAGTAGCAATCAGCATCCTTGGGAATGGCAGAAGGAGGGACAGAACCAGTCTTGGTCCTTGATGAGGAACCTTCAAGAGACTTTCTCTTGGTACCCTTCGAAGGGGTCTTCCTTTTTTTCCCTTTTCCCTGCCCGATAGCCAAAACAGGGGTAGTTGTTGGAGTAGGAGTAGTAGAGGTAACAACCGATTTACCCTTAAGACCGGTTTCAGCGGTCTTCAAGAGTCCTTGAAGTTTGCTTAGAGTGACTTCCTCCTTGTTCATATGATATGTCATACGAAATTGGTCATAGCAAGAAGGTAAAGAGTGCAAAATGATGTCAATTGCCAACTATTTAGGGAAGTTCACGTTTAGCTTGAGCAAACGGTCCACATACCTTTGCATCTTTTGCATGTGGCCTGTGACGGATTCACCGTCCTTCATGCGGGTTGTTATCATGGAGGAGATTATTTCATACCGCTCCTGACGATCACTCTGATGGTACCTTTCCATCAGGTCTTGGTGCATCTCAAAAGGGTAGAAGTCCTCATAGGACTTTTGGAGTTCGGCTGTCATCGTGGCCATCATGATGCATGCCACCTTAGTAGCATCTCTCTCATGTGTCTTGAATTCAGCGATCTCCTCAGGAGTAGCAGTGGACTCATCAAGCTCTTTTAACTCCTTATCTAGGACATATTCCTTGTCCTCATAACGAGTCACCATCCTGATGTTCCTTATCCAATCCATGAAGTTGGAACCATCAAAGACGACTCTCCCACAAAGATTCATGAGAGAGAAAGTACCAGTTGGGTTGGAGCCCGAAGCATTGTTGTTGGAAGACATCTGAAAAGAAGAGAACAAGTTTAGATTTGATATATAGAGTCCTTAATAAGACACCCAAATGTAATATTAAGGCTAGGATCCAATCACAATGTTGGGTCATATTTTGTGTTGCGTTTATTGGGCTTGTTAGCTAGTCCAATATATATCTCCGGTATGGGCATGTCCATCCGTGAGTTTTGTAGGGTTTAGTATATATAGATGCTTGCATGCATCCTAGAACGAGAGGACGATTAGTAACGATTAGAGTATTATTGTTCAACAGATTTATCGTTCTTGTTTTTGTAACCCTAGAATATTCTACAGTGGAAGTTCATAGTCGAGCTCTGCTGAGGATCGAGTAATCTAATCATTCGACACATCTTGATTCATACTTGTGTTTTGTTCACTGTTTTTACATTCATCGCATACCTGTTACAAAGATCTAATCGATCAAAGAGTTAATTAATAACTCATCAATTGGTATCAGAGCAGGAGGCTGTGTAATTCATACACATCTTTTCTATGAAAGAGTTTGCGATTAGGGTTATTCCGCATTAACTAATATTTATTGAGTCGTCATTCCATTATTGACGTAACTCAGCATTTATTTGTTTGCCCTAATATTAAATATTACAAGTCTGATCTTTCAAACAGGTTAAAAACGATCAAGCATGGACGAGTCACAATCTAATCCCATCAACATCTCTAACAACATTGGATCGACGACGAAGATTCCTATCCTTTACACCCAGGATTACGAAGTCTAGGCACAATACTTTGAAGATTATGTCATCGGATCGGAAGACAATGGATACCTTATTTGGGAAGCAATCGTTTCTGGACCATTTGCTCACTCTGGAACATCAAAAATCAGTAAAACTCGGAAGGAGTACAATGATCTGTTAAAGGACGTAAAGGATATTGCTCAAGACGAAAAGGAAAAGTTTCAATGCAACATTAAAGCATTGAGACTGATTCGATTCGCTCTGCAATCAGATACATTCAGGCTAGTGAGTTCATGCAGCACTGCTAAAGAAATATGCGATAGGCTGCGAGAGCTATATTCTACAGATGAAGATTTGGAGCATTCTATTCAGACCTTGCTTTTGTCTGAGTTTGGTGAATTTAAGCAGAATTCAGATGAAACTGTTACTCAGACATTCGATCGCTTCAATCATCTTCTTAGCAAGATGATCAAACACGATATAGAAAGGAAGCTGATTGAGCAAAAAGTAACCTTTTTTAATGGCCTTAGATCCGAGTGGAGAGCGGTTGTGTCCACTGTTAAAGCTCATGAGCAATTTAAATCCTATTCGTTGGCAAAGCTGGTGGGGATTTTGAAATCCCAAGAAAAGATTGTTTTACAAGAGAAAAATGTTGTCTCCAGTTTAGGGTCCTTGGCACTCTTGTCCAAAAGCAAAAGTGTGGTAGAAGATGAAGATCTCAATTTAGAAGACTATGATCTTACTTCTGAAGACTATGCAATGATGGTATCGAATCCAAAGAGGTTCATCAAGAAAAGGTTCCCTACCAATAAGAACCGAAATTGGCAGGGAAGCTACAGTTCTGAAAAGGTCAGGGAGGAACCGAAGACATACGAACCAAAGAAAGAGGCGAAAGTTGAAGGAGATTCAGGTGTGAACTGCTACTACTGTGGAGGAAAGAACCACTATGCCAAAGACTGCGTTCTAATGAAAATGGTAGAGAAGGATGAGGAAAAAGATGAAGAGGCCTTGTTGATGAAAAAGTTGGAAGAGATCAAGAGAAAGAAAGCTACTGCTAACCCTTCAATGAATGCTTTAATTGTGCAGGGTTCGGCAGCGGATGATGAGTTCGGTGGCGTGCAGGTCTAGTCAACCGACTCAGAGGATGATGAGGTTAGGAAGTCATCTCATGGAAAGGCATACGTTGCAAGAGGTGAAGAAAGTGGTGGGAAGTGCTTGATGGTGACAGATGTATCTTAAATGAGGGGATACAATACGGATGGTGGGAATGAGGACACCAAGGAGCGAGAGGACCTATGCTTCACAGCAAAACCTCTCAGCGTGCAGTTCAATGAGCTTGATGAATTAATCAAGAAGGTACAATCCATTTTTGTTTCATTTAAAGTCCCACAAAATTCGTATGAAAAAGAATTAAAAAGCTTAAATTCAAGAATCTCAAATCTAGATAGCAGTTTAACTCAAACACGGGTCACCAATTCTAACCTAACTGACCAAATAAGCAGGGTGTCTTCCAAGAGTGAGGAACGGAGGATGTGGATAGAGCTGAAGGAGTCGGAGCTGATTAAAACCAAAGATGAAAACATTTATTTGCAAAGAGACAATTTAAAACTTTTGAAACAAAGAAATGTCTTTTGTTTAATTGCTAAACGTCTTTATGCTAACATCACTCAACTTCCCTTCAACTGTGAAATAGGGCAGAAAATTCATCGCATGATTTTACCCTTCCTTGAATTTAAGGAAGATGAAATCGACGTTGAAGCATATAATTGTGAAAGTGTTGTTTCGTCTGATGATGTGAATCCGATGTATATGTATGGTCTGGACAAAATCGAATCTTTTATAAAGTCCAAGGACCATAAGGACATGTTGAAAAACCTTTTGGATGAAAACGATAAACTGAAACTAAAGACCGAAACCATACAAAAGTTTGACTCATTGAATGCCAACTTAAGCTCAGAAAATAAAATTGATGTTGAAAACGCATCTGAGCTCAATGAGGATGATGATATGAGTGAAATTTCTGTAGAGGATGAAGTCGACTGTTCTGAGTTTGTCAAGAGCGAACCCGAAAACCACAAAAATCTTATTTCTGAAAATTATGTGGAGTTTGCTCGTTTGTCCCAAAATAAGTCCCCGATTCTAGAAGTAAAGGCAGTTGTGTACCAAAATGTGAGAACAACACCAAATCAGGTGTATAAGGTCACAGGAGTAACCGAACATCAGACAGCCGAACTCACCGCCATTGTAAACGAAGATAATGCAGATGGCTGTGATGAAGTTTTCTGGTCTGCTCCTATAGATAATGCTGACGAAACTGTTGGTCTGTCAGAGCGAACGTCCTGGAAAACCAAAGGCAGATATGTGCCAGAGCCACTAAACAAGCCTGACAATTTCGATGTGCCAAGTACCAGTGGTACAAAAGAAATTCCTATAGAAGAAGTCACTCCTTCAAGCGAAACATCATCAGTTCAAAGTGAACCGGCTGACAGGAAGCAAAAGCAAAAGGCCAACATCCACAGAAAGCCGAAGCAAGTGAAGGATCAAAAGAAGCAAAGGAATATGAGATACAAAAAGAATCTCTCAGAGCGGAAACAGTTCTGGCGATCTCAAAACGCCCATTTTTCTGATCATGACAGAAATTTAGAGAAAAGAGAAGACAGACCGCAAGAAAGGAATAACAATTGAAGGGAAAGGTTCGGTTCAGAGAACACCAGCTACAGAAAGCATAGGTTCGGTTCCGAGAGCAAAAGCTGCCAAGGTTCAAGGTACGGTCCCACTAATGACCAAAAACAAAAGGGCCACCTAGAACGTCAAGTCAAGAAAACTTCTCAGTCTAAATTCTCTCATTCTAATTCTTCTCAACCCCATTCTAAATCTAATTCTGTTCAAACTCAAAATGCAAAATCTTCAACAGATTTGAAAGGAAAATCGAAGGTTTCCTCAGTCAAGAATGATCAAAAGCATTCCAAGGCCCAAACGCCTGAACCTGAATCCAAACCGACTGTAACAAATCCCAACAAAATTAAAGTTTTCACCATTAAGAAGAAAGATGAGACAACTTTAATAAAAAGAACATGTCTAGTTGACATTTCTCTTACTATTCCTGTTCCTGTGAAAGGCTCACGTGGACCCAAGAAACTTTGGGTTCCTAAATCTGCTTGATTTTTGCAGGTAATCAGTGACGAGCAGTTCGACGAAGAATGGTATATTGACAGTGGCTGCTCACGTCACATGACCGGAAGGAAGGAAGAGCTGAGGGAATTCTGATCCCTTCCAAACGGCGGGAATGTCAAGTTCGGGAACAACTCATACGGCACGATAAAAGGTTATGGGATGATAACAAATGGAGACTTCACGATTAGAAAAGTTGCATACGTTGAAGGACTACAGCATAACCTCATCAGTGTATCACAGCTTGTTGGAGGTACCGGTCTTAAAGTTTCATTTGATGATGAGGGTTCGGAAATAATAGAGAAGAAAAAAAAAAGAGTGATTCTCAAATCAGAGCGCAAAGGCGAAATGTTTCCCCTTAATCTCAAACCTATCAAAGGAAATCCAGCTATCTGTCTATTATCCAAAGCACATTCTGATGAAAGCTGGCTGTGGCACCGAAGGCTCTCCCATCTCAATTTCAAGGATATCAACAAACTTGTCACGGGAGGTCATGTTCGGGGTCTTCCATTGCTCAAGTTCGATCGAGAACATTTGTGTGCTGCATGTGAAATGGGGAAGCAGAGTCGTCAAAGTCACCCATCCATAATCAACACTAAAGTCGTTGAACCACTTGAGTTAATTCACATTGACTTATGTGGACCATCTTCTATCGAAAGCATTGGCGGTAGCAAGTATATTCTTGTTATTGTTGATGACTTTTCATGCTTTACATGGGTGTTCTTTATGAAGCACAAATCTGAGGCAACTCTCAAGCTAAAGATGTTTATCAAGCAGGTTGAAGTGCAGCTGAGGAAAGTCGTTCGCAACATTAGAAGCGACAATGGGCTGGAGTTCAAGAATAAAGAATCTGAAGACTTTTTAGCAGAAAAAGGAACCAGTCACAACTTCTCAGCTCCCTACACCCCTCAACAAAACGGAATTGTTGAAAGACGAAACCGATCTTTGTGTGAGGCGGCCCGAACCATGCTAAGTTTCGCTTCTCTACCTCTATATTTCTGGGCTAATGCTATTGCTGCAGCATGTTTTACGCAGAACAGGTCCTATCTCAATAAGCGTTTCACTCTTACTCCTTATGAGATCATCAACAACAGAAAGCCAAACGTCAAATTCTTCCACGTATTCGGCTCTCGATGCTTTATCTTCAATTCTAAAGATCATCGTAACAAGTTCGACGTTAAAGCCGATGAAGGAATTTTTCTGGGATACTCTCTTACTTCGAAAGCATACAGGCTTTTAAACAAGCGTTCGAGGAAGACTGAAGAAACGTATTATGTGACTTTCGATGACAACTATGTCAAGAAGCTGAAGGCCACGGAAGAATCAGTTGGAGAAATATTTTCTCAAACAGGCCAAGTCACAGCCTCGATTGCAAATTTGTTTGAGCAATTTGTGGAGTTATTCGATGAACCGGAGAAGGCTACTCTCTCAGAAGCCAATGCAACAGACAACAAAGTTGACCATCTGAAGCAAATCGTTGATGACGCTGCCAAACGACTGGGTGAAGGAGAATCAGTTCTAAATGAATCTTCTCAGCACGGTGCTTCAGTTGAGGGGGAGAATCCATCTTCATCAAAACTGCCAAGTTCACAGGTTGAGGGGGAGAACTCTTCTCCAGCTGCACCCGAAAGTACTGTAGCGCCCGAAAGCTCAAATGCACCCGAAAGCTCTATTGCACCCGAAGGTACTGTTGCTAACGAAAGCTCAAATGCTCCTGATACTCCTGTAGCACCAGAAAGTCAAGATACCCCTGAAAGCTCATCAGTCGAGGGGGAGAATGCCGATATGTTTTATGATGATGACAGTCAATCTGAATTAGAAGAGATGGTAAATGCTGAATTGGATCCATCCTATGATCCGAATTACCCTCCTCTTGTCAAATGGACCAGAGATCATCCTGTTTCACAGGTAGTGGGAAATGTCTCTGAAAAGGTCCTCACCCGATCTCAACTGAAGGCAAAGCAAGCATCTTTGTTCTCAAAAGTAGAGTTCTGCATGTTTAACTCTTTCGTCTTAAAAGTTGAACCGAAGACAGTAAATACTGGTCTTGATCACTCTGATTGGGTTCAAGCTATGCAAGACGAACTTAATGAGTTCGAAAGAAATAAAGTTTGGCGCCTCATTCCAACTCCTCAAGATGCCTCGGTTGTTGGTCTCAAATGGGTCTTTAGGAATAAAATGGACAAGGAAGGCAATGTAATAAGAAACAAAGCTCGTATGGTTGTGAAAGGATACTGCCAGGAGGAAGGAATCGATTATGAGGAAACTTTTGCTCCTGTAGCTAGGCTGGAATCTGTTCGAATATTTCTTGCCTATGTTGCACACAAGAACTTTGAGGTCTACCAAATGGACGTGAAGTGCGCATTTCTAAATGGAGAACTTGAAGAAATGGTGTATGTGGAGCAACCTCCGGGATTCGTGAATGAAAAGTACCCCAATCACTGCTATATTCTGGACAAAGCGGTATACGGACTGAAACAAGCACCTAGAGCCTGGTATGAAACGCTAACCAAGTTTTTAAAGATGTCCAAATTCAAACAAGGTTCGGTTGACCCAACCTTCTTTCGTAAGAAGGAAGGTAACCACCTTATGATTGTTCAAATTTATGTCGATGATATCATCTTCGGCTCAACGAATCCTAGCTTAATGGCTGAATTCAGAAAGCTGATGGAGACTAAATTTGAAATGAGCTCAATGGGTCCTATTAACTTTTTCCTTGGCTTAAATATTAGATAGGGACCCGAAGGCATCTTTATTAACCAGGAAGCTTACACCAAGACTCTCCTTGCTAAATTCGGCATGATGGGAGACTCAAAGGCTAAAGTTCCAATGGCGTTCGGCACCAAGCTCACTCCATCCTTGGACAAGCCAGCAGTCGATATTATGCTATATCGCCAGATGAACGGTTCTCTAATGTACCTTACTACTAGCAGGCCTGATATAATGTTTTCTGTTTGCTACTGTGCTAGATTTCAGGCGAATCCTCGTGAACCTCATATGCTTGCAGTGAAGAACATTCTCCGATATCTGAAACGAATTACCTTTCTCGGCTTATGGTATCCATCAAACTCAGGTTTCTTCGTTCAAGCCTACTCAGATGCAGACCTTGGAGGTTGTGGACTAGACAGGAAAAGCACCACTGGAGGGTGCCAATTCCTTGACGGGAAGTTGGTTAGCTGGCAATCAAAGAAACAGACTTGTGTATCTCTGTCTACAGCTGAAGCAGAATACATCGCAGCTGCCTCCTGTACATCTCAAGTGATTTGGATCCAAAGTCAACTCCGGGACTATGGACTCAATATGAAAAAGATCCCACTATATTGCGACTCTGAAAGTGCAATTAGGATCTGTCATAACCCAGTGCAACACTCCAAGACTAAGCACATAGCACTGAGGTATCACTTCATTAAGGATCATGTGGAAGATGGGAACGTCGAAATTCATTTTGTTCGAACCACTGATCAACTGGCTGACATCTTCACCAAAGCTCTTCCTGAAGCTTCTTTCAACAAAATTCTACAAGGGCTTGGAATGATGGAATCAGAGTCAATACTAAAAATTACCTCTCAAGATCAAACGCAAGAAGCGAAATAGACCGAACGTTCGGGTTCGGGTTCGGGTCTTGCTCTGGTGTACCGAAATAGACCGAACGCTCGAGTTCGGTTGAATCATCTGATTTTCGCCTATCACTCAAAGGTAGTTTCTATGGTTGTAAATCTTTTGTATTATTTTTCTTAATTCATTTATCTTATTGTCAAAGTTCTTCTCTTTTTCAATCTTATTTTTTTTTGGCAACCGAAATAGACCGAACGCTCGGGTTCGGTTACAAAATTTTTCTCACCCGAAATAGACCGAACGCTCGGGTTCGGTTCCAAAGTTTTCTCAACCGAAATAAACCGAACGCTCGGGTTCGGTTCCAACATTTTTTTTGTATAAATTTTTTTATGTCTTATTTATTTCGATCAAAAATTCCAAATTTTTTTTTTCGTAAATTCAAAAACTCCAAAAATATTTTTTATTTTGGCTTTTATATTTTTTTTTATTTTATTATTTTATTATTTTTTTATTTTATTTATTTCATTGTGGTTAACTTATTTCACTAGCTAAGTTTCCCTAGAAGCATGTTGCTGTATGTGACCAAAGCCTCATCTGATTCTGAATAAACGCCTTACTGACTTGGTACAAACAAACCATGTCTTCCCAATTAGGCTCTCATATTTATTCTAATCATGAGCTACCTAACTCTCTTCTCACATGAGATAAGAGTTTTCTGCTTAGTCCTATTTCTCATAGCAAAGGTACTTTGGGTTTGTTTACACCATCTACATCATTTTTCTCCATCTCACTCATTTCACAAACGTAACCCTTGAGACTCTCAGACGTTACCTACTATGCATTGACGGTGAACAATTAACTTGCTCTAGCTTTCACTAATGAATTGACGAACTTATCCATGGGAGTACAACATGAAATCTCTATTTTTCTTTTGAGTGATTCCTATGAAATTGTTAAATCCAATAACATTTCTTCCCTTGGGATCCAGTTTTAATTTTTTTTTGAGATTTCACATACATTAGTTTACCTTGCCACTTAAATTATCTCCAACCTACTTGTTCAAACAGACTACACTGGTCTCACAAGTACTTCGTTCGATTTCTATCTTATATCAAGATCAGGAATTATGAATCGAAGCGAACGCCACCTCATAAGCCTAATTAAAAGAAGCCTTTCAACACTTCTTAGTAAGTGTCTGATCGTTATTCAACGGGAAACCACACAAACACTTTAAAGTCTCTCTTGACTTTGAAGGAAGAGATTCGTGCCCGGGATCCACTGTTTCGTGTCTTTATTGACATCACATAATCCCTCAAAAGTGTTGCTTTATTTATTTTTCTTTTACACACTCAGCACGGAAATCTTTTTGATTTTCCAAAATTCTGGTTTCATTAATTCTAAGGAATTTTAATTGGGTTGGCTGTTATCAAAAGTTGTGGTTAATATTGATCCACGTGGCGATTTTATTTTAAAGATGCCGTTTCACTCTAAAGGGATAAGATGACGAAATGTTGACTCAGGCGGGAGTCCAATCGATTTGATTTCAAACGGCGCAATAGGGAAAAGCATGCGAATATGAACCGTTTCATCTCCAAACGGCGCCTGATGGGAAGGCGTGTAATTAGGGACTGACACTCTCTCTCCTGCGTGATCATCGTCAAACCCAACTGTCACGCGTCAGTCACTTCCGAAAAACCCTTCGTTTTTCAATTGAAGATTTGGGAAAGATCTTTCTCTCTCCTTTACCCACAGTATAAAAGGTAATGTGATCCACTGTTTACCTCTTTACTGCACCTAAATTCTCAGAAAGCAAGAAATTCCTCTAAACCTCTACTGTTCATCATCTCTCCCACTTTCATCTCAACAATGGCGGATTCTTCATATGTTCACGCGACTTCTCACATCTTGCCTATTCGTCCCCAGTAGAGTTTGATCATTGATCTCACTCCTCAGCCGTACGACGCTTTCACGTTTCCCATCATCGAATGCCTGAAGTTCTCGCCAATCGCTCCTGCTCTTACCAGGGCTGAAGTTGTTCCAATGGAGTTCCTGTCACAAATCTTTGCCACGGCTTACTACGACAAGGTCGTCGACAGGATTTTCTTCGATGTCTTTGAGCACAAGGCGTCGATTTCCAAACAGAGGTTTTGTACGCTGTTAGGGTTTGCCCCTGATTCTTCGAGGGTTAATCCGGAAACCATTCCAATGGGTCATCTGTTTAACATGTTCTACAACATGGGGTACACTGAGGTGCTCACTTCTGTCATGAAATTCAAGAAGTCGTGCCTGCCCCCTTAGTGGAATGGAATGTTCACTGTTCTTTTCAAGGGCTTATCTGAGCGAAGTGCTGGATCCGATGGGGCAAGTCGTTTATTTCTCTCCATCATGTATAGGATCTATAATGGCATCAACATGGACTACGGGTCGGTCCTATGGCAACAACTCATTTAGATTCTCTCTTCGACTTATCGACACTCAGAGATTTCTTATGCCCGATTCTGGACTATTGTCACGAAATGGGTGATGGACAAGTACCACGTTCCCATTGTCGCTGGTGCTCCAATGTCTTCGATTGGTACTTTCCATACCACAAAGATCATTGTGTCAGATGCTTCAAAATTTCCCTTCAACGGGTCTATCCCGGAAACGATGTATGGTGATGTTCCTGCTGACAGCCGGATCATTCAAACGTATAAGGAGTTCAGACATTCTGGTCCGAGGGATCTTACTCCAGAGATGCTGAAATCAATTCATGACGCTGACAAGCCTACTCCTAGAGGCAAGAAAGCTGATAAGGGAAAACAGGTGGCAAAGGGAGCAAAAGGCCCATCTCCCAAGAAAAGGAAACCCACTAAGGCTGCTCAGTCTCCACCGCAGAAGAGGAGAAAAACCCAACCGTGACGAAAGTTGATTATCGCTTCATCCTCAAGCGAATCTGAGGACGAGGGTTCTGATTCGGATGGATCTCAACGTGGCAACACTCCACCACGTTTGCCTACCCCAGAGATACATATTTCTACTTCTCCTATCTCTTCTCCACCCGTTACAATTCCTATTTCTATTCCCCCCCATAACCTCCACCACTCAAATACCACCTACTTCCATCCCAATACCACCACCAATCTTTACCGAAGCAACAACCACCACCACTGCAGATGTTAGAACCAACGTATCTGATATGGGGGTTCATACTGACGCACCAAAAACCACCTCAGCGCCCGAACCCACACCCACAACCGAACACACCACCCAACCCGAAACTACTACTACTACCGAGCCTATAGTTTCACCACCACCATCTTCTCCTGCTCATGCTTCAGAGGAAGAAGAACCACTCCTTGGCGGGGAGAATATGACTTTTGATTCGGTCTACTATAGTCCGTTTCAAGTTCAAAGTAACGAAGTTGACGATGCTCCTGTCACAAAGAGACATCTCAAGGAGCTACATGACAAAATTGATTCGCTCATCGCTTCGTCTTCCTCATCTCAGTCCTCCATATCTGAAGCTGCAATTCATAAAATTGTTGAGGCTTTTTCCAAAGCTCATCAAGTTTCCCTTGATTCTGCCACTGCAGCCATAGATGCCTCAACTAAAGCTTGTGAGGCAGCGACCGAAAAAGTCGATAAACTATTCACTGATGCTTCTTTCTTGTTGAAATCTTTACAGGAAAGTGCTGAAGCCACCAAGACTACGCTGGAACCCATTATCAACCAGTTGGCTACATCAGTCGCTTCTAAGCTGAAGTCGTCCGCTTCGCTTCGTCAAACCATCTCTGACGACAACTCAGCTTTCAGAACCACCATTGAGGAGCGTCTCTCCAAGCTTCAAGAAGACTTAGCTGCCGAGAACTCTCTCATGGATGCTCTCGCAAGGAAGACTACCGCTCTGAAGGTCAAGAGTACTCAACTCTCCAACTGTCAACAGGAGATTGACTCTCTTCGATCTGAAAGAGAGGTGGTTAAATCGTGTGTTTCGGATGTCCACTCTGCTATCTCCAACATCCTTGAAGCACATGACCCAATCATCAATTATTCAGTACGCCGTACCCTTGCAGAGAAGCTCGCTCCCGCCCTTTCTCTACTCAGCAAAATTGAGGGGCTCCTTGATTTCGTGTCCATTCCGAAACAAGAGGGAGAAAAAGAACAAGTGTCTCAACCACCTCCTACTTCAGCAACTCACACAACCGAACCTCCTCCAGTAGGCCAACCCTCCGGTTCTGGTGTGAAAGACAAAGGCAAAAATATTGCTGAGGAGAGTGATGATGATGATAAAGAGACAATTGTTGACCTTCTGAAGCGTCAAGGTCGAGATAAAGAGGCTGACATCAGTGCTCGTGTGGCTAGAGAGGCTGAAGAAACCGAAAGAAGATAGAAAGAAGCCCACGACCTTCTTGAGAGCAGGAAAACTCTTTTTCCTCCGTGGACTCTTGAGAGGCTGATTAAAGAAGCCATTGACACACCAAGTATCTTGTGGCTAGAACCTGTGATCTCTTTAGATCGTTCTAACACTGTCGACTCACAGTTCGACATGCCACTGACCCGAAAGGCGTTTGTTTTTCATGCCTTTGACAACATTGTAGAGTTCCCTCATCCTCATCCACAGGTTGATCGGGACTTAATCGAATTTTATCTGAAGGCCGCTCAACCCCAATACCAGACTTGGAGCACTCAGAAAACTGTCAATGTTCGGGTCCTGAAGCCGTACAGGGAAGGCAACTTCACCAACGTTCGGTTCAAGGTACTAAGGGGATCTGTCAAAGCCGAACATGTCATCTCACTTGCAGATCTTCCCAACCTTAATCCCCATGATTGGATTATCTTGCACAACATCCTTCTTACAAACGAAGCTGAATATGGTCCGATCATCGACCATTTTAAGAGGATGCTTGTATGCTATATCATGGAAGTTGCTTTGATGGATCAGGAGATTGTGAGCGTATTTAAGAAGAAGCCTACCATATCTCCTGTTGGCTCTACCAGTGATCTCAACATGATGCAGATGGGGAAGATTGACCTAAAGAGAAACTCCGTTATGTTTACCAGGAACGAAGGACAGAAATGCCTTTTCGCCTTGGCAGACAAACATCTCTACACCACTGCATGTTTGGAACACGTTTTAG
Source organism: Lactuca serriola (assembly GCF_051521515.1). Classification (NCBI taxonomy): domain Eukaryota; kingdom Viridiplantae; phylum Streptophyta; class Magnoliopsida; order Asterales; family Asteraceae; genus Lactuca; species Lactuca serriola. Next base: position 287,836,248 of record NC_136411.1, read on the forward strand.
GGATCATCCATCGATGCAAGCAGAACACAGCGGATGATATCAAGTACTTTGATGATATGATTCAATGGTACATTCGGTTCAGACAGACTATCCTTGCTCTTATCACACGTCTGTTTGATACCATAAAGAAGGCTCCCGCTGCTGGCCCAAGCAAGAAGAAGAAGTAGTCTCGCTCCAATTTGACGCAAAGGGGGAGATTGTTGGGTCGTATTTTGTGTTGCGTCTATTGGGCTCGTTAGCTAGTCCAATATATACCTCCGGTATGGGCCTGTCCATCCGTGAGTTTTGTAGGGTTTAGTATATATAGATGCTTGCATGCATCCTAGAACGAGAGGACGATTAGTAACGATTAGAGTATTATTGTTCAGCATATTTATCGTTCTTGTTTTTGAAACCCTAGAATCCTCTACAGTGGAAGTTCTTAGTCGAGCTCTGTTGAGGATCGAGTAATCTAATCATTCGACACATCTTGATTCATACTTGTGTTTTGTTCACTGTTTTTACGTTCATCGCATACCTGTTACAAAGATCTAATCGATCAAAGAGTTAATTAATAACTCATCACACAATATATTATACTTAGAAGAGGTATGCCGTAATCTAAGTAACAATATATTTGAAAGGTAGGTGAATGACGATTCACCAATTTCCACCACGAAAAATGAAATGATTTATTAGGTTTTAATTGGATTTGAAATTCCTAGATTCTTTTGAGATTCATTGAACTTTTCAATGGCATGTTTCAATCTCGATTGTGCCCTTCATGTTTTGTGACTGGTATGCCGAGGATCACAAAACAAGGTGTGAATAACCATACCAATTCACATGGTACCCTTAATATTATCACCTAATCCATGTGCCGGTAAACCACAAGCGCTCCACCGATCTATGATAAAATTAAGTCACCCTTCGTGATCCTTACTAGTCCAAGTTAGTGTGCCGGTAAACCCCACACGCTCCACCAACGACTTGGTAAGGTACAAAGTGTGAATTCCATGGGCTAGCACCAAATTCACATTTTTCCTAAAGTAACTAAGATTGGAAATTAAATAAAACATTTAGTTACTTTATAATATTCATCATACTTAATGATAATTTATAAGTCCTTATCTTACCCGTTCGGCTAACGACCCTCCACCAGTCAAGCAAGCGGTGGGTGAGAGTGGACACCCATTAAGTTGTCATTTTATAGGCAACAACCTTATACCCACCTTATAGACCGGCTTCGTGAATGAGGCCTACTAACGGTAAAACGACTTGTTCTTATACATATATATAATAATTAACCATTAATGTTATAAATAGTATAAGTGTTGAATTTTAACTTTTAAAACTCTAAGTGTTGGAATTAAAGTTTATTAAAGTGTGTGAAACTTTTCCAAATTCCAAAACTTGAGGGCAAGTTTTCTAACTCTTCAAAACTTTTCATTTCATAACTTATGAATTAAAGGTGCATAAAAATGAAGACTCTTCATTTTTATGTAACTTATGTGTTTTTAATGTGTGTTAAAGAAAAGTGACCTTTGGATATCCATAACTTGAGGACAAATTATGGACTCCATTGAAACACATAAATGATTGAGAATTAATTCTAAACAATTCAGCAAATAATTCCTATCATCTTCTAAATTCATAAGAACATGAACATGATCATCAAAATTTCAAGAAAACATGAACACATATAAGACATGAAATTTTGATATAAGCCATTGTAAATGGATTAGAACAACCATTACACCAACTAAAACAAGTTTTAAAACATCAAAACAGTTTAGGGTAATGTTTCTAGTCCATTTCCAACATCAAAAGTCGAATATCTGCATTCTGAACCTTCTACTCGCCGAGTGCACGAACCTACTCGGCGAGTAGGATGAATTTTGCCTTGAACTCGGCGAGTCCCCCCATGGACTCGGCGAGTCCATCATGCAGACAGCAAAAATTTCGACTTTTTTCACTATTTTGCATCAAGTATCAAACAAGCAAGCTTAGGCTCTGATACCACTGTTGGGTTTTAAGCAATCTAACACTTAGGTAGTGTGCATGAAACCCTAATAAACCTTGGATCTATGTTTGTCTAAATACATGCAAAATAATAATTTTCCAAGGTTCATAACCTATCTAGCATGGCATGGGGTACTTTTAAACATAAAAGAATTAGATGAGATTACATACCTTTTGATGAGTTTGATTCCTTGGAGTTTGAGAGCCAAGCACCAATAGTGTGAATGCTTCAAATGGAAATCACAAATCACCACAAACACTTGGAAAACTTTGAGAGAGTGTATACATACTTAGAAAATCGGCCACACACAAACGCACCCACTAGTGGCTATTTCATGCAACATAAGCATGCTTATATAGTGTGCATGGTTAGGATAAAACCCTAATAACCCATGATCTTTCCTTTTCCAAGGATCCATGGGTTAAAAGCTCCATGGATCATCCATGGACTTCCATATAAGCCTAAACCATTATCAAATGAGTGTTAGCCCACACCATATAAAATATAATAGCCCACAATTTAATTAGTCTTCCTTTTAATCTCTAAATTAATTCATAATTAATTTAAGACTAAGACTAATATTAATATATTATAACTTACAATATATTAATAAACATATGTGTATAACTCTCATAAAATTATCCATAAATAGTTCGGGTGAAGTGCAACCCAAATGGACCATGCCGGGTCGGGTCAAGTATATACCAAATAAGTTATAGACTTAGACACCTTATCCAACAAGTAGCCAGCGAGGCCTAGAAATTGATGAATTTCGGTAGGCGTCTTCGGTGCCGACCAGTTCTCGATGGCTTTAATTTTGGAAGGGTCCACGTGGATTCCTTCTTCACTAACCACGTGTCCCAAGAATTCAACCCTTCGGATCCAAAATTCGCATTTAGAGAATTTTGCGTAGAGTTTCTCTGTTTGTAGAGTTCCTAGGACTTGCCGTAGATGATCATTATGTTCCTCCTTACTAGAGTAGATAAGTATGTCATCGATGAAAACGATGATGAACAGATCCAACTAAGGACGACATACCCGATTCATTAAGTCCATGAATATTGCGGGTGCGTTTTTCAATCCGAAATGCATTACTACGAACTCATAGTGTCCGTAACGAGTTCGGAAGGCTGTCTTTGGAACATCCTCCTCCAACACTCGAAACTGGTGATACCCGAACCTCGGATCAATCTTTGAAAAGTAAGACGCCCTTGCATTTGGTCAAACAAATCGTCTATGCGAGGCAGAGGGTAACGATTTTTAACTGTTAGCTTGTTGAGCTCCCCATAGTCGATGCACATACGAAACGATCCGTCTTTCTTCTTAACGAACAAGACTGGTGCTCTCCAGGGTGAAAAGCTTGGTCTAATAAAGCCTTTGCTGAGCAGTTTGTTAAGTTGACCAGATAGTTCTTGCATCTCAGCTGGTGCTAGACGATAAGGCGATTTGGCTACTAGGGTAGCTCTTGGAATAAAGTCGATTCTGAACTCGACTTGTCATTGCAGAGGTAATCCTGGTAGTTCTTTTGGAAAGATGTCGAGAAAGTCGCGTACTACAGGAATGTTCTTCAGGTCTTTGGTTTCTTGGCTCGTATCAACAACATGCGCAAGGAATGCACGATATTCCTTACGCAAGTACTTTTGGGCTTGAATACTCGAGATGAGATTAAGGCTCGTGTCGGTTTTGTCGTCGTAGACTACTAGAGTTTCGTTAGATGGAAGATTAAGGCGAACATCCTTTTCATAGCACATGATGTCGGCACGATGCAGACTCAACCAATCCATGCCGATAATGACGTCGAAACTTTTAATTGAGACCGGCATGAGGTTGATTGTAAATCAATGATTATCTAGAGTTAGATTACACCCTATGTATATACTGCTAGTGTTCTCAGTTTTTCCGTTAGCCATTTCTATAATGAACGGTTCCTTAAGTGTTCGTGATTTTTTCTTAATTAATTGATCAAATTTCCGGTTCACTAGACTCCTCTCCGCTCCACTATCAAACATAATGCATGCATAAGAGTTATCGAGGAGAAACGTACCAGTGACCACTGTGGGGTCGGTAACTGCTTCCTCGTGGCCTATGGCCAAAACTCTGCCTAGTCCACCTGCATTTCCTACCTTCGGGCAGTTCCTCTTGTAGTGGCCCACCTCGCCACAACCGTAGCAAGCCTGGCCCACACCAGTTCCGGGGACTTGGTTGATTGGCTTTGCCGGGGATCTGCAAAAGCGGAAAGTGTGTCCCCTTTTGTTGTAGTTGGAGCACGACAAATCCCGGCAGGGTCCACTGTGGTGGAAGTTGCATTTGTTGCACTTTGGCAAGCTTCCAGAGTACTGCTTTATCGAGCAGCAACGACATATGCTATCGTGGCATGAACCGCCACAACCTGCTGCTTTTTGGCAGCTTTTTGTTTCTTCTTGTCATCCCAGAACTTCCGCTTGTTGTCAGCTGTAACGCCCGTAGATCCGGGCTAGTCAATTTAGAGACGATAGGCGTCAAAAATGAATTTTTGATGAAAGATTATTTAGAATTAATAATCTTAACTAAGTTATATTATATGTTACAAGGTTTCCATGCATATAAAGAACGCTGAAATCCGAGTTATAACGAAGAAGTTATGACTTGTCGAAGTTTCGCGACAGAACCGGCACGACACATCGCGACGTAAATAGTGAATTTATGTTAGAGCGATATTTAGCCTTAGCGATCTAAACGAAAGTCGTAGAGTTCGTTAAACTGTGAGCATGCATAAAAAGAACGTCCAAATCTGACTTCGTATGAGGAAGTTATGATTTTTCTAAGTTTCAACTTAGCAGTATGCAGCCCGAATACTCGATTTGAGATCGAGCAGTTTTTAGCCGAAACAATCTAAACGAGAATCGAAGATCTCGTCAATTGTAGTGAAACGATAAAAAGATAGGCGAAAACGGACGTCGGATGAAGAAGTTATGAATTTATAACGGAGTTTTCCAGTCCCAGCCTACTAAAATAAAATAATAAAAATAAAGTCAAAATTAGCCGACGGAGTCTAAACGAAAGTTGTAGAGTGTAGTCTCACCTACATGGGGATATAAAGAATGTCGAAAACGGAGTTCGTATGAGGAAGATATGAATTTTTGAAGTTTATTAAATATTTTCGGTATTTAATTTAAATAAAAATTATCCGATATTATCCAAAGGGGGGAGTCAGCGAGCTGATCCACATTACGCCCAACGTAATTTGGGTTTCCAGCCCCCTATAAAAGGAAGTCGGGTGCAGCCGAGTTCTTTGCTCATTTCTTCCCTTTCTCTCGCGTTTTTGCATCGTTTTTCGTGCAAGAATTATCCCGAAGCCCTGGTATCATTCCCGAGCCCCGAAGCAAGTCCCGAGGCCCCGAAGATCCCGAGAAGTGAAATTCTCGAGCTGAAACTCTGCCCGCGAGGAACCCGGTTTTTGTGAAGATCTTCCAGATCTACCGAAGAATACTACTTCTACAAGCTGTAGTGTTGTCCGATCATCTTCTGATCAAGTGAGTGTGTGGTCACTTTCTTCCAACATACAAATATTAAGTATTTGCTATGAAATATGTGTTATGTGTATAATATATTGTTGTTTATTTGAGATGGTTGTGGAGTGGATGAATTATATAAGTTTTAATGAGTTAAACTATATATGTATTTTGTATCTAAAAATATGTTGGGTAGAACATGAGTAGATGAGGTTGTTGGTAGGTGATAAAAGGTGGGTTGAACCATGAGATAAAAGGATAAAGAGATCAACTTGTTTTAGATCCGAGAGTATGGATCAAAGCAGGAGGTTAGTTTTAGATCCGAGAGTATGGATCAGATCAAGAGGTTAGTTTTAGATCCAGGAATATGGATTAGGTAATGAGGCAAATTTAAGATCCGGGAGTACAGATTATGTATTTTTCAACTACGTGCTCATTCGATAAGGTATCATGTGTATAGTCCCTTTTAGGAACATGATTTTAATACGAGCATTGATTAAAGTATGAAATATACATATGTATGTGAAGTATTTGTTATTATCTGAAATACGTGTTAGATATATATTTGATGATATACAATGTGCGAATCAGATATGGTTCAATATGTATTAAGATGTGAATATATGATATTATTACTTAAAACCTTGTGTTAAGTGTACACTAGTTAGCGTTTCCTAAACGGAGATAGTATCAAAAATTGATTATAAACATTGTAGGTTTGCCTAGTGATGGGTTAAGACTTAAATGGGATGTTTAGTTCAATTAAGATTGGAATTTGGGTAGTCTCTTGTTAAGAGTACGTGTAGGGTGAGATTGATGATCGGTGGAGTACGTCCTACGTACCAAAGTACATTTTATGTACGAAGTCTTTTTCAAAGCTCTGTGTCTTGGGTGCTGCTTGTGCCAGGGTACTATTATGTTCTCGGGTACGATTCTTTCGCATACTAGAGTACTATAATGTGCCAGAAGTACTATCATGTACAAAATCTTTTTGACAATTTTGTGTGTCGGTTACGGGAGCGTATGGGAGTACTCTAGTAGTATTTCCGCATACTTTTATTTTGAGAGAGCTTTGGAGTCAGCGTTTCTTTTATGAAGTGATCGACCGAGCTTCATATGTCAGCGTTTTATTTCACGAAGTAATTAAGGGAACTTCGTAGACTGCCTAATAAAGTGTGTCAATAACAGGCCACTGCTAGGTATATCTGGTGCTATATTGCTAGATAGGGTGCGTCTGGGGGTGAAATACCTCATGTATTCAGGCCACTGCTAGGCAAAGTTCGATGCTATGATAGGTAGAGTCTGGGGGTATAATACCTCATGATAGTCAGACCATGCCTAGGCATTGTTATCTAGATAACTACCCTTGACTTAAAATGTCTTGTGGTTCTTTCTTTTACGAACGAAGGTTCGTGGTGAAACTTATTCCATTCCCCTCATTTGATGTCATTATTGATCCTCGTTTGCTGCAAGGGAATTTCCGAAGCAGCTTCGTCAGTTTGTGGTTCATATCGATTCTTAGGCTAGATCTCGTAAGATCATTGTATAGGGTCAGTATGTGGGGATCGACGGGATGAGATATATTGTTTTAGAAATATGAATTATATGTGTTTATATTATTAGTGGTTTTGTAGGATCGAGATATACTTTATTATCACATTGTTTGAACTAAGAGCTTTCGTACTCTGTGTTCCTTAGGTGATTGGGTTCACCACGGATATTCGAACTGAGTGTTCATTAGATAATTGAACTTAGTGTTCATCAGGGATATTGGAACTAAGTGTTTATTAGGTGTTCATTAATTATTGTGAGCCGCGTGTTCACCAGAGGTAATCTAAGAACCATGGCAGCACTAGACTTTGTGCCAATTCCTTAGGGCAATTCTTAGGAATAAATGGGAGAAGGATAATCGGTTCTTAGGGTAAATCTTTATGAAATAAAGGAAGATAATGGGGGTGGGTAATTGGATTGATTGTTTGATAATTAAATATAATAATTATATTATTGTGGGTTGAAAACCTATATGCTCACCAGGCTCCCAAGCCTGGCCCACTCAGTTTTCTTTGCATTACAGGTAATGGCACAAGAGTATAAGTTGGTGGACTTGACGAGAGATTTTGGATTATAGGCCAGTAGTTATGAATAACTGTTGTAAGGTCTATTTTATACTGTTTATGCTTTTGGTTTGTAACGGAACATCACATCCCGAGATTTTGTTATTTAATGAAAATACATTTCTTTAAAGAAATGTTTTGATAAATTCTTATCACATTTTGTTTTGGGAACAAATTCCGCAATTGTTTTCTTTAAAAGATTACTCTGATTTATAAAAACAAAGCATAAACAAATCGGTCTTTTCTGGCCGTGAAATTGGGGATGTCACATCAGCGGCTTTGGAAGGTTCGGAGATGGCTAGGGTTGTTGTTGATGACGGGATACGGACCCCATGGTCAATGAGCCATTGTGCCAATCGCTTGGCACTATCGAAGGTAGAGGGATTTGAAGATAAGACATTTCCCTGAAATGGAGGCACCAGCCCCCATATGTACCTGTCGATTTTCTTTCCCTCCGTAGGAACCATGTTGGGACAGAGGGCCACCAGTTCGCTGAACCTGGCGGTATAAGAAACTATGTCGGAGCCCTTCATGGTTAGGCTCCATAGTTCTTGTTCTAATTTCTGGATCTCACCCCTCGGGCAGTATTCCTCAATCATGAGGCCTTTCAGAGTTTCCCAGCCCATGTCATTTGCCACTATCAGGGTTATTGACTTGACATGGCTATTCCACCATGTCAGGGCTTTTTCTTCGAAGGTGCAAGCAACAAACTTGACCTTGCTCCCTGCTGGGCAGGAGCAGATCTCGAAGATTGACTCCGTCTTTTTGAACCACTGCGAGAGGGCAATGACTCCGCTAGTCCCTTTAAAGGACTTTGGCTTGCAATTAGTGAAGTCCTTGTAATAGCACTCTCTCGAGTTCACAAGGATTTCACCTTGAGTAGAATTAACAGGTGTTCCACCTCCGCTGGCACCAGTATAGTGATATTGAGCCATGGTTGTTGCCACAGCCGCAACTACTGCAACATTTAGAGCTGCTGTATCAATTTGTGGAGGAGGTGGTGGTATTGGAGTTGGAATAATCAGAGGATTACGCCTTGCTGACTTTCGAGGAGGCATCTTTCAACTATAAGTTTAAAAAGATGGTCATGATAGTAAGAATCAATTGTAAGCATAATGAGAGTGATCCATGGGCTAAATTGCCATAATCCAACAATTGATTGAGCGTATGTTTTGAAATAGAGACATAATAGGAGTGTAGAGAGACACAAGAGTACAACTTTTCCAACAGGTTAGATATATGTCAATATTACTGGTATTATTGATGTAACAAGTTCGGGAAAAATGACCTAGAAGTAGGTCTTACATCAAACCAAGATAGGAAAATTTTGATAGAAGTACGACCTAATCAAGACTTAACAGATACAAAGTCTTTACAAAATAGGATATTAAACTAGAGTTTCTACATAACTAAGTTATGTCCAAAAGAAAGAGTTGAGTAGGCTCTATCTACGACGAGAACCACTAGAATGAGTCCTTGTCTCTGCCAGACGGTGTTCCATGTCTCTCATGCGCCTTTCAGACATTTCCTGACGAGCTCGAAGTTCACGACTTCAGCGTGGGATGCAGCTAGTTGTTGCTGCAGAGCTTCATTGGTTCTCCTAGACCTTTCTATAGCTGTTTCGAGATGGCAAATGCGGACCGTGTTAACACCAGAGTTGGGGTCAATTTCCATGACTCGGTCGATGGCTGTACGACCTTGCTCGGCGTTCCAAGCAATCCTACGGACAATGATGGACAGGACTCGGTTAGCTGAGCCACCCTCGCTTAGGTTGTAAAAGCTTCGGTCTCCATGGAAAGGTAAGGGTTGACCCTGCTCATCACTCCAGCGATTCAAGTTTGTCGCCCACAAGGGTGTGGGACCTTGAAATGTTGGTCGGGGGTTGAGATTTGGGGCTTGACCCGCTTGGGGTAGGTTGTTGACTTCTGGCTCGAAGTCGGAACCATCAGAAAAGCCTTCTGGGAGATGATCATCCGAAGGGATTGGATGGTCATCTTCCGGCTCATAATCAAGCCATCCAACATTGCCTTGATTTGGGAAGTACGGGTCACCAGGAGGATGGAATCCAATCATGATATCTACGCAAGAAAAGGCATATAAGAAATAATTAATAGGCGTACTAATTAAATAATTATAATATGATCTATATTAGTTACTTCAATACTTGCATAGCGCATACCGGTTATATGTATTCAAAACAGGATAGATCTTCGAATAAGTGACCCTAACTCAAAACCCACAACCAAACAAGGAACAGGGAGTAAAGCAAAGATCACAGATTCTAAGTCTATGAAATCCTAGTTACATATAACCTTAGCGTATCCACTTAGAAACTATTGACTTACTAATAAAGACCTTTTTAGTTCTCGGATAGGAATTATTGTAACACAAAATACTCATATAGTATTTTAGAATTATGTTTTGTTCTACTGTTATCATTATAGTAGTCTTGGTAAGTTTATAGACTTTTTTCCATATCACAACCATTCTTGGGCATAAGCTAATCACTTCTCAGACCAGCATAGTTGATCAGGCTATGTCACTCCCAGAACTGACCATACATCCCCGAGCTTACTTGTGATATTCAACAATCGTAATACTTTTGTTCTGTCCTAGTGACACCGACTTTAGTATGAATGCAAGTATGTATACTTAGTTAAATATTTTACTATTTAAAAGTATAAACTCTTGGTCAGAGTATTTTAATCCCATTGTGTTTATAGTTAGTATATCTTTTATGGGTGGATATACTCAATTCACTATAAACAATGCTCTGATACCAATCTGTTACACCCCAAAACCGGAACAGCGGAAACGTTCTGGGGCGGAGGACGTCATGTACAGTATCACAACACAGAATAATAGTAAACAAGCAAATAACATCATCCATTGCATTAATAAAGTATTTTAATACAAGTGTGTTCTGTACAGTTTATAAGACACCAAAATATGGATCAAAATAAAAGATGAGTCTTGAAAGTGCTCCATCTTCTCAAAAGCTGGCCTCGGTACCTGTCTACTGACGACCTGAGAATACAAGTTATTTTGAAAGAGTTTATCAGCTTTAAAGCTGGTGAGTTCATAAGCATTTTAGTGTCATTGTTTGTATGAAAATGTTTGAATGTATGAGTTTGTAAATATTTGTAGTAATTGTTTGTATTTCCCAGAAAATCCTATATTTTCTACTAAAAGAAGCCTTCTACCAAGGCATCAAGTGTGTTGTATGTTTGTTCATTGTAAAAGTGAGTATTCCTCCCAAATGTGACTATCATTAATAAAATATAGTTTGTACATTATTGTTTATGTGAAGATCACAAAGTAAATGTAATGGGGAAAATAATGAAGTACTATAGTTTTATGCTATAGTAACTACTGTTGTACTAACTACCTTAAACCATTTGTTAATTAAGGTATAATGTGATATAATTGTAACCATACTTGATCGACCTAGTAAAACACGACATACGAAGACGTCGAAATGGTATGACATTCATCACCCGAAGACCTACAGGTCCCACTGTAGCTAGCAGCAAGGTGTAGGACGGTCAGTCTAGTATAGATCTATATACGAATTCACGCTCTCCCTTCAGAATACTCTGGTTACAAGACGATCCATGACAGAGTGCCTCACATTTATGTTATAGTGTGTATGTATTGTATGTACTAGTGTAGTGAATGTCCTCTCTGATTCTCATCATACTATGTTCTGTTGTATATTATATAGTGTGTATGAATTGTATGTACTAGTGTATGTTGTCTCTGTATAGTGTATAGTATGTTCTTTCTGCATAGTGTATAGTATGTATCGACTCATGTATGAACTGACTCTTTGTATGTTTCATTGTACTAGAGATTAGTAAGTAGTATATCCCTAAACTATACCTATTATAGTTTACTAGAACTATTGTTTGAATGACTTAGCAAGCTTATACACCTTTGCTACCCAAAGGTGTTGGAATATAAGTAAAAGCTTTATATCCATACATATATACATAACATATAACTAAGGATCAAACGACACTCGGACAAACAACAAAGTATTCTAAGTCCACAACCAAACAAGGAACATGAATTAAAGCGAGTTATCAATCTTAAGTCCTTCAAACCTTACTTATATAACTATATATGTATTGGACATGGTTTTGACAATATATAAGTTTAAAGAATTAAAAGTGAAGGTTTGGTAATTAAGAACAAGTTTTATAAATAGTTTAACATGTAAAAGAGTTTGATAATCATTTTGAAGTAGTTTTGTTGACAAAACAGTTAAAAGTATGGTAAATCCACTTGTTTGATAGTTATAAATCACATGTGATTGATATTATAACTAAAGTGATTCAACTTGTATCCCCCCATAAAAGCATTTAAAAACATTTAAAAGGTTAATTAAGGGGTATGAACTCACCTGTAGTGAGTGGTTTGGATGAAAGTGTTGGACAAGGTGCTAGGTGTCAAGTGGAGACTTGAACACACACAATGATCCTATTTAACAATATAAAGATACACATATGTATCTAATTAGTGATTATAACACAAATTAAGCAAGTATAAACACCCTAAAACGTGGAATACACTTTGGTTTACGTGTTAGAAGGTCATAGGGTTGCATCAAAAGGGTGTAGGGCCTTGCTTTGAAGTTGAAGGACCAAGAGTAAACTCACATGGAGTTTACGGCCTAGGGTTTACGGCCCTAGTGGGTTTACGGCCGTAAACCCATGGTAACTCCTACCATTTCGTTGTTTAAAGTCCTTCGTTCATGTAGGAACGGTTCTATACCAATATCCAAGCCTCAGGGAGTAGTGGTGGCACATGTGCACCACCTTATGGTGTTTACGGCCTAAGGAGATTTCCTTGGCCGTAAACCCATGTGTTATTGAGTTTTCTTGGTGTTTTTCAATGGTTTAACAAGTAATCTAAGCATATAACTAGTTAAGAGGAGTGTACTTATTTCTAGGAAGCTTGTAAGAGTGTTTAAGGTCCAAGAACACTAGTGTGTGTTCTTGGTGTTCTTGGTGGAATGAAGAACACTTGAAGATCTATAAAAATGAAAGGATTTCATGGATGAAATCATGTATAACTACTAGATGAAGAGTTGTAACAACAAATCAAGAGAAGAAATACTTACATTTTTGGAAGATTGGGAAGAATCTCTTATGATACTTGAGAGAGAAAGTGGGTGTTCTTGAACTTGGGATGAAGAAATGAAGGAGGAAAGGAGTAAACTCATGCTTATAGCATGCTTTCACGACCTTAGAGGAGTTTACGGCCCAAACTCCTAAAGTTTGGCCGTGAACACCTTATTAAGGTGCTAAATGCTTGATTGTTACACCAAAAATTCTAGAAGGTATTTCCTTTCGTTCGTTCTTTTGAAGAATTAAGATTAAAACACCCAAACGGACTCTAAACCGAGCTTAAAACTAGCATAAATGAGTTTGACTTTTTATTGAAGTGCTTGACTGTAGGGTTTGTATAATTTGAAATATCGGGTTGTCACAAATCGTGTGTACACTTCAGGTTAAATTATTTGGATGGTATTATCAACCTTTAATCGGATAAGACTCAAAAGATTTTCAAGAACAGAGAATATGAAGTTATAATTTTCGTGATTGTTATTGTACCAGGAAATTATGACCAAAATAATTAAATACTTCCTTTGTCTGAAAACTGTCAAGACAATTTTCTGTGTCCAAGAACTACTCAAACTGTCAAAAACAGTTTATAACAATCATAAATTGTCACTAAAATTGGATTGTTAATAAGGGTCAAAATGAAGTAAAAAATCGGGTTCATTTACAAAAAATTCAGATTTCTAATACATTTTTTTGTATAGCAACATAACTCATATAACCAACCAGCCGGACCCCCGTTCATTTAGGGTTTCGCCCCTAAATGACAGATTATTTTGAATTTTGAATGAACTTAAACAAGTGTGCACTCCGCATCTTCCTAACTTGTTTAATATTCATCAATATTGATTTTTGGTCAACAAGTCAATCCATTACACTTAAATACATATTAATGATACAAAATCACCAACAAACCTCCCCCATTTAAGTGTAATCTTGATTAACTTAAAACAAGACATAACAACAACAAACTGATGCATAAATGAAATGTCATGATGATTAAATTTCACATTAGTATATTATTTAATCCAAATATTCGAATATCAGAGTGTCACTAAGGATCGAACCCTTTCTATTCATAATAAATACATGAAAATAATTCACTAAGGTCTCACTTTCTTACCCCTTGTATCCTCTTATTCCGTTGAATCAACGCCAAACTCTCTCCTTATTTTCTTGTGGTAGGTGGCTTCAACGAGCCAAATAAGGAAGAACAAATTTTGATCAGGTTGGTGTTTAGCAGTATTGAAGGTTTCCTCATGTTTATATCAATAGTGATAATCAACTGTTATTAACATCTCCTACATTAAAAGGATCCCCATATTTATAATCCAAAATATTCTATGTTTATTCATTGATTATTTTTTGTCTAAGAGGACCTGCTTTGGTCTGATAAAATTTCCAATTCAAATTTTGTGTTGTGTTATTAATTCTTTAACTGTTTTACAATTGATCAAACCCAATCCTAATATGAATTTTGTTTTAATAGCCCCCTTTTTGACATTGTTGAGATTGAAGATGAACGTAACATCATCTCCTCATTGTATCAATCTAACAAAACAAATGTCAACACCACCACCACCACTGTTCCTTCGGACTTTTTTTTTTCCAAAAACCCACATACGGATTTGGTCAAATTCCTTCAAAATAACATTTAACAAAAAAAAAGTAAAAACAAAAAATTAAAAAATTAAAGGATAGCCGGTCACTATAACCGGTGCCACAATTAGGGGTGGAGTTTGTGGGAATTTTATTATAAAACTAGGCGAATGCCCGCGTGTTGCGCGAAAAACCCCTATATAGTTGAAGTCTTTACAAATATATGTTTTTTAAAATATAACAATAATGTTGTTGTTAAATTTGATATCATAATTCGTATACTAAATTGATATAATATATTGATTATTTTGAATTATATGATTATATATATATATATATATATATATATATATATATATATATATATATATAAACACATATCTATTATAACTGCACTATCTCAATAGTTTGAATGACTTCTACCCGCGAATTACGCGTGAATGAAATTAAGTATATATGGTTTAATGTTATTTGTAGTTGTTGTTATTGTTAATTAATTTTTTAAAATTTATTTGCTTAATGTTTTAATTTCTATCATTATAATTATTCAAAACATCAAACATTGTTTTTTGATTTTAAATGTAACAATATAATCATTTATATATAAACATTTGAAACTATTGTTACTGTAAGTTATTTTAAGCTATTTATTTGAAAACTTTTAACGATTATAAAAATATATTTAAGAAATATTTTAGTTAAATTGAGATTACAGTTTAGTTTTTACATTTATCACTTTTAACTATTTATAAAATATTATTTGGTTTTTTTAAGTGGAAATGAAATTTATATTTAAGTTGACACTGTAATGTTATATTTAAATTAACAATTTAAGTATTTTTGTCCAAACTCATCAAAAGTTGTAGCTTTAAACTGATGATGGTTTACATACAACATTTTAAATCTAATAAATTAAGTATAATATGTAAAAAGTTAAAACCATAACTTTATAAGTAGAAGTAAATATATTATTTTAATATTGAAATTTAGTTTATATATGATTACACTTTAGGTTTAATATTTATTTAACCTTATTAACAAATTATAATTATTATTAGAAAAAAATGAAAAGTCATGGGAGTTTCAAATGAATATGGTGAAAGAAAAAATACATGGGAGTTTCAAATACATGAGGTTCAAGGAAAAATGCTAGACTGATAAGATATATAGATATAGATATTAATATAACTTGAAAACAAAAAAATAAAATAATAATAATAATGACAAATATTGGCTAAAATAGTAGTTTTAGATCCAACATAATTTAAAATAAATTGAAACAACGAGGACTTTGAGTTTAACGAAATACAAACTTGGACTAAGATTATAACTTTTTGTAAATCGGCAGGGATCACGTCTGTCATTTTGTCTAATTGTTTTTAGCATAATTATATTTTTAGCCGTTTATATTTAAAACCAGGTGTGAAACCCGTGTATTACATGGGCTGATTTAAACAAAAAATTAAACATTAAAATATAAACATAAAATATTTTTTAATGTATAACTTTAAAATAAAAAAGATACATATTTATAGCAATTTAATATCATATATATCATATTTAATATTTTACATATATAAGTATATGACTTTAATTTTAAAAATTAAAATAAACCAAAAATTGACAAGTGGATAATATTTATTTCAAAAATACCACGAAATAACAAGTGTCAAAATTAATGAGAGGTTGACATGTAGCAAAAAAACCTTCATTTATTAAGGAGGACTAGGTTTAATATTTTGTTGTAATAAGTTTGGTGAAATTGGTAAAAGTTATAAGTAATAACTAAACAAAATTTACCCTTTTCCATCCTACAAAATCCTAACAAATTTCCTTGTTAATATTTCATAAAAATTACAAGATCTGATAAGACAAGTTTAATAGTTCAAATCATGTATTTACTTCATATTTTCACAAAAAAGGTACTAATATTTATTTGTAGGATTTACTTATTGTATCATTACATAAGATGTATACTTTTGTTAAGAGATCATTTAAACTTGGCAAAACACAGTTCTAACTTCTAATGATAAATGAGAAGGTGTGGCCTTTGTTTGACTTTCTTTTCTTCTTGTTAGTGACTTTGAACATTATTGAAAACAAAAAAACACTCCAATGTTGACTCGTCTGAAAAAATTAAATAATACTCCCATATGGATATGGGATCCTTTTTACGTTTTGTCTTTCTTGGTTTTACTTTTCAAGTGAGTTTGAACATTGTTGGGAGTAATATTATATCTAGCAGCATAGCAATATATTTTATATATCTTCTATAGTAACATATTTTAGTTTATAATAGCAAGAGTAAATTACTGACCACCTCTAAAAATCAAGAGCAATGAAACTAACAAGAATGATGTGTTTAACTGATGAAATACACGTAATCACAAAATATCCAGGGAATTTCCCTCTCTCGCTATCAAGCCTTGAGCCAAAACAAATGATCGTAAAATAAACAAACCTGCCAAAAGAAATCTCTCTCTCTCTCTCTCTCTCTCTCTCTCTCTCTCTCTCTCTCTCTCTCTCTCTCTCTCTCTCTCTCTCTCTCTCTCTCTCTCTCTCTCTCTCTCTCTCTCTCTCTCTCTCTCTCTCTCTCTCTCTCTCTCTCTCTCTCTCTCTCTCTCTCTCTCTCTCTCTCTCTCTCTCTCTCTCTCTCTCTCTCTCTCTCTCTCTCTCTCTCTCTCTCTCTCTCTCTCTCTCTCTCTCTCTCTCTCTCTCTCTCTCTCTCTCTCTCTCTCTCTCTCTCTCTCTCTCTCTCTCTCTCTCTCTCTCTCTCTCTCTCTCTCTCTCTCTCTCTCTCTCTCTCTCTCTCTCTCTCTCTCTCTCTCTCTCTCTCTCTCTCTCTCTCTCTCTCTCTCTCTCTCTCTCTCTTCTCTCTCTCTCTATGTGTGTGTGTGTGAGGGAATGGAGGGGCTTTGTCTTAGTTGCTATATAATGACCCAATTAAATTAACACACATCCCGATACATATATACATATGTAAAGTCCACTAGTCCCCTTTATCTATTTAATTAACCTATCTCTTTAATTAGGATGATTACTAAAATCCTACCTCCAATATTATAAATTAGATACTTTTAGTTAAATAATATCCATAATAGTCATCGAGGACGGCATGGTTAAGAAATTTTGGTGTGGTTGCTTCAAAGCTACGATCTCCAAATTAATGCTATGGTGTCCAAATTTAAAAGTTTAACTATAAATTCAATAATAGTAACGTTTAATCCTTATTACATGTTTAGTTCTTTTATTTTGTTAATTTATGTAATTTGCAATTTAAATTAATGATTGTATTATAGTTACTAATTTGGATTTTTATAACTTTAGGGTAAATAATGAATAAGAAAAAAAAAACATTCGATTTTTCATTCTTTTTTAAACGAAAAAAAAAAAAAGATGTGAATGACATACATTACATTCAATTAGTGATAATATTAGGCAAAATGTTCACAATACATACTCACAGCCTCAAAAAGCATTCGCAACAATAAAAATAGTGAAAACACGTCTTCGAAATACCATACGTGATGATTTTGTTAAAGGTTGTTTGTTAGTTAACATTGAGAGAGAGAGAGAGAGAGAGATTTCATATATAAAAGAATAAATGATTTTTATTCTATGAAAAAAAGACGAGGCCAATTTAAAGTGAGCAACAGACTACTTCTTATAATTTTATAAAATCTATATAATTGAGTCCTTATGAAATGAAGCATAATACAATATGTATTTATGTTCTAACAAATTATTTTAACTCTAGAAGGTTAATTGATGAGTATCGATGCTTATGATCGTTTGAAAACATTTGAAGATTGATTCATTGCATAGGTCGATGTAGTTCATATTTGGACGTTTTTTCTTTATCAATTTCTTTTTGAATTTTATAAGCTCTATTATGTTATTTGGATATAAGAAAAAATATTTTAATATTTTATTTTAGTGTAAGCCCTCCTTATCATAAAATCATGGTTTCGCCCTTTCTCTCAATATACAAGCACTACCCTTGGTTTACTAGCTTTGGGACCCTGTACATCAGCATTTGTATCACTACTTTGTCGAGTGGCGAGCCTACAATACAAAACCACATTGTTCACCATTTAAATGAAACCAACAGAAAATGAAAAAAAAAAATCAAAAAAATACTAGTTGTAGACCTGATTCAGGTCCTAAAAAAAAAAAAAAAAAAAAAAAAAAAAAAAAAAAAAGAAACTTACAATTATATATGTGGAAGTCTTATATCTTGATATATTTTCAAAAATGTACCATTACTAATATTCTTCAAAACATTTTTTCAATATAT
This sequence comes from Lactuca serriola, assembly GCF_051521515.1. Classification (NCBI taxonomy): domain Eukaryota; kingdom Viridiplantae; phylum Streptophyta; class Magnoliopsida; order Asterales; family Asteraceae; genus Lactuca; species Lactuca serriola. The sequence continues at coordinate 287,854,877 of NC_136411.1, forward strand.
GAGAAGGAGACGACCTTAAACAACTATTTATTTCCCTTTTTATTTAAATTTAATTTGTATTGGACTATTTCTTATTAGATTATACCTTGAATGGATTAGTTATTTAGGCTATGATAAAAAGACAGACGAAAACGGACGTCGGATGAAGAAGTTATGAATTTATAACGGAGTTTTCCTGTCCCGGCCTACTAAAAATAAATGATAAAAATAAAGTCAAAATCAGCCGGTGGAGTTTAAACAAAAGTTGTAGAGCATAGTCTCGCCTACGCGTGGATATAAAGAACGTCGAAAACGGAGTTCGTATGAGGAAGATATGAATTTTTTGAAGTTTATTGAATAAATAAAATATTTATTTAATTATAAAATCGGATAATACCGAACCCGTGACTCATCCGGTCTTATCCACCCGGTACGCCCAATGTACCTAGATGTTTGCCCAACGTACATGTCGACGAGCATTACGCCCAACGTAATTTTGAGTTACACCCAGTGTAAATCGGGGTTTCAACCCCTATAAATAGAAGTCGATGGCAACCGAGTTTCTTTGCTCATTTCTTCCTTTTTCTCTCTTATTTTTGCATCGTTTTGCGTGCAAGAAATATCTCGAAGCCCTAGTACTAATCCCAAGCCCCGAAGCGAGTCCCGAAGCCCCGAAGATCCCGAGAGGAAAGATTCCCGAGCCGAAGCTCTGCCCGCGTGAAGCCCAGTTTTGGAGGAAACATCCCGGTTTCGTCGCAAAAGATTATTTTAAGAGACGAGGCGTTGTCCGATCATCGTCTTATCATGTGAGTGTATAGTTACTTTCTTCTAACACATAAGTATGAAGTATTTGCTATGTAATACGTGCTATGTGTTTATATATTGTGGTTTATTTGAGATGTTGGTGGAATGGATGAACTATATAGGTTTTAATGAGTTAAACTGTATATTGTAACGCCCGTAGATCCGGGCTAATCAATTTAGAGATAATAGGAATCGAAAACGACTTTTCGGCAAAAGATTATTTATAACAAATAATCTTAACCAAGTTGTAGAATACGTTTCAAGGTTTCCGTACATATAAAGAACGCCGAAATCCGAGTTATAACGAAGGAGTTACGACCCGTCGAAGTTTTATGGCAAAACCGGCACGACACCAGGAAACGTAAATATTGAATTTATGATGGAGGACTTTTTAGCCTTAGTGATCTAAACAAAAGTCGTAGAATATGTTAAACCGATAAAATCCATAAAAAGAACGCCCAAATCTGACTTCGTATGAAGAAGTTATGATTTTTCTAAGATTCGGCTTAGCAGTGCACGACCCGAAACTCGAATTTTAGTTCGAGCGGCTTTTGGCTTACGCGACCTAAATTAGAGTTGAAGATCTCATTAATAGGAACTCAACGGTAAAAAGATAGACAAAAACGGAGTCCGTATGAAGGAGTTACGAATTCTTCGCGGTCATTTAGCAGTCTAATTACCTCCTACTGTTAAATTTAAGATCGGTCGAGAATTAGCCGACGGAGTCTAAAAGAAAGTTGTAGATCTTATTTTTACCTACGCGTGGATATAAAGAACGTCGAAAACGGAGCTCATATGCGAAAGTTACGGGGTTTAGAAGTCAGCAGGGTGCTGCTGCAAAAAGGGTTACGTGGCTGAATATGGGCCAAGGCTTTCTCCCTAAGGAAAGCCATCAGGTGATGACATGTGGCACTGACTCGGCGAGTCCGTCAGGATTTCACCCTATAAATAGAGGTGTCGGGTTCCCTTATTTCCTCACCCCTCAACCCTCTTCTTTCTCTCTCTAAACTCTCTCTCTCTCTCTCTCTCTCTCTCTCTCTCTCTAAGCCTCCCTAACCCCCCAAAGCCTAGGGTAACTCCCTAGCACGAGGCGGAAGCCCCGGAGCGCCCGACGGCTCCAAGAAAAGAGCCTTTCGGCTCGGGAACGCTGCTCCAGCGAAGCCCGGTTTTCGAGAAAACCCGCTGTAAGTGAGTTGTACCTATCCTATCTTTAGTATAGCTTATGTTACAATATAGTAATGTTATTAGGACCTTATAAGGAGTGTTTGGGCTATTATTATGGGTTATATAAGTATTGTTTAACGCTTATATAATAATAATAATAGCTAGACTATTAAATTAGTCTCGTCAAACGTTAGACTAAACTCTAGTGGCAATGATACTAGGTTTCGTCAAGGGATAATTGTTTTAAGAGTAACGAAGTGATGTCCGAGTGCCGACTCACCACCTTATCAAGTGAGTGCATAGTTACTTTCATCTTACACATAGATATGAAGTATTTTATATAAACTACGTGCTATGTGTGCATATTATCTGAATACTTGTTGTCTATGCTGGATGAACGTTTTATACATGTTTTAAATGATTTAAACTGTATACGTATTTTATATATACGAATATGTTGGGTATGACATGGGTAGATGAATGATGAGAGATAAAAGATGATGTGAGTAAATATAGACAACTATAGACTTGGTGCCTAATAAATAACCTCGGTAGCTATGGACTTAGTAACTATTAGTTAAACACTGGTAGCTATGGACTTAGTACCTGTTAGGAATTGGTAGCTATGGACTTAGTACCTATTAGTTAAACACTGGTAGCTATGGACTTAGTACCTATTAGGAATTTGTAGCTATGGACTTAGTACCTATTATATAAACACTGGTAGCTATGGAATTAGTACCCGATGAATAAACTATAGCAGCTATGGAATTAGTGCTTTACGAACGAGCATTGGCAGCTATGGATTTAGTGCCAGTCCTATAACCCTGGAAGTAAGGGACTTTGGAATAAACGAATGCAGGATAGATGACTCTTAGGATAAATCCTTAAGAGTAAAGAAGATAATAGGGATGGGTAATTGGGTTGATTTTATGATTGTTTAAACATAATAATTATATTATTGTGGGTTGAAAACCCTATGTACTCACCAGGTTTCCCAACCTGATCTACTCAGTTTATTTATATCATAAATGTCGATATGAAGTGACATTACACTGAGAAATTAAAGAGATGTAGATCACTAGTGTAAATAAATGTAAGTTCCGTTTATGCTTATGTTCCTGTATTGACGAAGACATCCCAAACGTTTTAAAATGAATAAATACGTTTCTTCGAAAATGTTTTGATAATGTATTTATCGTATTTTTCTGGGAACAAATTCCGCAACATTTTTATGAAAAGAAGTACTATGATTTTTATAAAGCATAAACAAAATCGGTCTTTTCTGACCGTGAAAAATGGGGATGTCACATATATATGTATTTTGTAACTACAAATATGTTGGGTAGGACATGGGTAGATGAGATCCGTGAGTATGGATCAGATCAAGAGGTTAGTTTTAGATCCGTAAGTAGGGATCAGATCAAGAGGTTAGTTTTAGATCCGTGTGTAATACCTGGTTCTTGGTACGTATTTTTTAAATTAAGTATTTTGTATTTTGGCCTGGGACTCAGCGAGTTGGTGGCCCAACTTGTCGAGTAGAAGCGGTTTGGACATGGGAGTTAAGTGGCTGACTCGGCGAGTCCGTGCTGTCTGGACAAAAACCCTAATATGAGGGTTCGCACCCTATATAAACGCCTTAACTCAGCCTCCCTTGTCCCTAACACTCTCCTAGAGCTGCATATCGAAACCCTAGTCGTTTGTGTGTGTGTGTGTGTTAAGGCCATTTTGGTGCTTTTGTTGACTTGTGAAGCTTGGAAGGAAGAAGAGGAGCTTGAGTATTCAACTTGGGGCTTGTGGATCCAAAAATCTCATTCCATCTTCAGCTTAATCAAGGTAAAATGCTCCTGCTTTGGTCTTCCGTTTGGTTGTTCATCTTTAGATTGTAGATCTTGGGTGCACTTAGGGCTTTCAAGCCATTTTCGGATCTAAGGAGTGTTATGTGGACTATAGCCTTCAGATCTGGGCCTTAAGAGGGGTCTCATGGCATAAAGGTGCCAACTTTAGGGCCATGAGAGCCCCATGCACATTGTAGGACACTTTATATGTATTTTTGAGCTAAAAGCCACGTGCATGTGCATCAAGTTTGGAACTTTACGCATAAAATGGACATTATGAGGCCTGATCTATGGTTTTGGTGTGTTAGACCTCATTTAAATCGACTGTATGGAGTTGGTCAAGGTTGGACTCGACGAGTTGCTCTTGGCACTCGAAGAGTCGGTGACCATTGTGCACCAAACCCTCCTTTCTGTGAATGGGTAAGTGTAAGGAAGGAAGTCCCTTGTGGGTTTAGACGCGAAAAGGGACCCGGAAGTCATGGGACTCGGCGAGTCCATAGCAATCTCCCAATCTTTGAAGATGGACTCGACGAGTTGTTCATACAACTCGGCGAGTCATAGACTGGACAAGTTCTTAAGTTGAAGATGAACTCGACGAGTTCAAGAGGGAACTCGGCGAGTCGGATGAAGATGGTCCCGATGTTATGATTGAAGGAGAACCCGTCGAGTTTTGCTAGACTCGACGAGTGGAGTCGGGGTTTTGTGTGGGATTGGAGAAGCATGGACTCAACGAGTTGGTAGGCCAACTCGGCGAGTTAGGTCAACTGAATGTTGACTTTGACCAATGTTGACTTTGACTGAACTTGGGCTAACCCTGTTTAGGGTTGTATGTGATATGTGTTGACTTGAAGGTTGTCGTGTAGGGATCAAGGAGTCATTGGGTGTCGACTTATGCGTCGAGGATAATTCAGACACTGCACGATATCGAGGTGAGTTACCTTCCAGTAAAAAGGGGTATTTAAAAGATAATGGTCTTTGTGATAATTATCTTGGTATGGTTATGTGTTGGTTATGAGGTTTATCTGGATAGTATGTTATGTGTATGGTAAGGATTAGTTTCCCTGACAGTGGTCCCTAGGACCCAAGGGTAGGTCAGTACCTGGATATGACTGACTGTATGCTTATATTTATTAATTGTATGCTAGTGGTAGGGGGTAAAATAGTCCCCAGTTACCGGTTGAAAGATACCGATGTTGATTACCGGTTGAAAGATACCGATGATGGTTACCGGTTGAAAGATATCGATGAAGGTTACAGGTTGAAAGATACCGACGATATTGTATGGTATGTGGTATGATGGGGGAACTCACTAAGCTTTGTGCTTACAGTTTTGGTTTTGGTTTCAGATACCTCTTCGTCGAAGGGGAAAGAATCGGCGGTGTAGCGGCGCATCACTCACACACATGTTTCCGCAAGAAGTTTTTGGGACTGTACTCTGATTTTTAATACTTATGATGTTATGGTTTGAAATACAACATTATGATTTTTTAATGGAATGTTTTATTGACAAGGTTTTGGTAAAATGGTTATTAAATGCGTTAATTCAAAAATGAAATTTTTGGCCTTGAAATTTGGGTCGTTACACCGTGAGTATGAATTAGATCAAGAGGCTAGTTTTAGATCCGGGAGTATGGATCAGGTAAAGAGATAAAACTTGTTATTAGTCCGGGACTATGGATTAAGACTAAGTTAATTGTCCCTAGTCCAGGAGTATGGATTGGGCACAGTTATTGATCCGGGATTATGGATTAGATCAGGATTAAGGTATAGTTAATTGTCCCTATTCCGGGAGTATGGATTAGGTACAATTATTGATCCGGGAGTATGAATCAGATCAGGAGGTTAGTTTTAGATCCGTGAGTATGGATTAGGTAGTTTTAGATCCGAGAGTATGGATCAGGGGAAAAGGCTAGTTTTAGATCTGTGAGTATGGATCAGGTGAAAAGGTTAGTTTTAGATCTGTGAGTATGGATCGGGTGAAGAGGATAGTTTTAGATCTGTGAGTAGAGATCAGGTAAAAAGGAAAATTTTAGATACGAGAGTTTAGATCGTGTCGTTGTGAGGATCGATGGGGTGGGATAAGAGTTTCTTGTATATAGTGAAATTGTATATGTTTGTGAGTTCTAATATATATATATATATATATATATATATATATATGTTCACCAGACTCCTAAGCTTGACCCTCTCAGTTTTTCTTTGTATTACAGGTAATGGCATTAGAGTATAAGTTGGTGGACTTGACGAGAGATTTTGGATAATAGACCAATAGTTGTAAATAAATGTTGTAAGATTTTGTTCTGTTTATGCTTTTGGTCTGTATTGAACATGACATCCTGAGATTTTGTTATATAATGAAAATACATTTCTTTAAAGAAATGCTTTGATAAATTCTTATCATATTTTGTTTTGGGAAAAAATTCCGCAACTGTTTTCTTTAAAAGATTACTCTGATTTTAAAAACAAAGCATAAACAAATCGGTCTTTTCTGGCCGTGAAATTGGGGATGTCACACACTCCACTAGACGATAACCAGTCTATTGGTATTCTAACAAGCATCCTAACATACAAGGATATACATATCTAACAGATCACTACAGCACATCAACATCTTATACACAAGGGTACATAACAAAATCTAGTGGTTTGGCATTGGCATCTTCGACCCCACAGGTACAGTGAGAACACACCTGAATCGGAGAACCCAAAACTCCACGACACACTCATTTTCTACACTGATTGCTCCCACGATCCTAATAGCACCAAAACATGGTCGAACCTTAAAAACCTTCAAGCTTGACCCAAGGTTAAACTGGTCAAAGTCAACAGTCAACGATTCCTCACGACAATCTTTTGATCACGTCGTGGCCAGATAAGGACAAAATAATTGCGAGTCTTCAATCGTCACAATGTGACAGGCACCTCGTCATGTCGTGAGAACTGGCTGAAGAGTAACTTAATAAATTAAGCCCTTAATCCATTAAGCCACAAACTCATCTCCTCCATAAGGCTTCCTTACACCCAAAGGCCATAAAAATCGATGCTTTATGGTCTTGCATGCCCAATGCAAGTCTTGAGCTCAAATTAGGCCACTTATGAAGAAAAAAGGATGTCAAACCCTCAAGCATGAGCTCAAACTCCACCAAACTTTAGATATAACACAACTAACCACCAAGGGACTCTAAGGACCCATAAAGTTTCCACTTTATGGAATCACAACACTCTAACTAATCTAATCATGGACAATAATACATAAAACTCTAGATCTAGCAACAAGAAACCATAAAACTTGAAGCTTGAATACTTACAAAGGTCTAGAAGAGTTGCTAGAAGTTGGTAATGAGGCTTGCAAGTTGAATCTATGCTCCAAAGATGATCCCTTCACCTTCAAGTCACCAAGACACCACCAAAAGCTCAGAAACTCATAAATGGGGCTAGGGTTTCGTTTGAAATGAGTGGAGGCTAAATAGGATACCCTAGGTCATGAGATAAGATCCTTAAATATGAAGAAAATTGTAACACCCAAAAATTTCAAACCAATTTAAACTTTTTATACATATCAAGTTCATCAAAAACATTACAACTCTGTTTTCAAAATATTAGTTATCAGAGTTTTTCCCAGAAACATAAATATAATAGGAGGAGCTGTACGATCACGCCTTCGCCTTGCCGCAATCCTCTGATGTACCTGAAACAATAAACTGAAACTGTAAGCCCGAAGCTTAGTGAGTTACCCCCAAAATACCGATACACATACAGTCCATATAGCAATATCAACATTAGCATATCATATCAATAAAACAGAACAACATGCATTGGGTCTACAACTTTACAAGCTGGACTACCCCTGGGCCCTCAGTATGAGTCTGGAATGCCTATCGGGCCCTCAGCTCGTATCTTGAATGCCATCGAGCCCTCAGTACGAGTCTGGAATGCCTATCGGGCCCTCAGCTCGTATCTAGAATGCTCTCGAGTCCTCAGTATGAGTCTGGAATGCCTACCGGGCCCTCAGCTCATATCTGGAATACTTCCGAGTCCTCAGTATGAGTCTGGAATGCCTACCGGGCCCTCAGCTCATATATGGAATACTTCTGAGTCCTCAGTATGAGTCTGGAATGCCTACCGGGCCCTCAGCTCATATCTGGAATACTCTAGGGTTTGTTGGCTACCGCACGGAGTAGTACAACCTCAACCCATCCCACATAACATGTCGACATGTAACAGATAAATGCACATACATGTAATCAATCAGTATTACAGGCAGTCCTACAGATCTACCCGACTAGCATATCAACTGGCATACATTACTAACTCAACTCAACATATCAACAACTACTAGGTTATCAAATCCAATGGGCCGGCCTTGGTGCCTTAGACCCCTTAGTATAGTGAGGATAACTCACCTCGAAGATGTCAGCTCGATAAATAATCAAAGCTCTTCGATCACTTGTCAAAGACTCCACCACCTATTACCATAATATGATATGCTCATAAGTCCTTCACCTTATAAGGTGCTCCATAAACCACTAGTCAACCCCTGGTCATAGTCAAATTCCCAAATCAAGGACAATAGTCCATGCTGACCTTAACTCGCCGAGTACACTTGGGTACTCGCCGAGTTCTCTGAAGCACATTCCAACTCGCCGAGTCATCGGAGTGACTCGTCGAGTTCCTTCAAATCTTCGATCAACCCTTAAGGCCACTCGTCGAGTTCCCTCCTTGAACTCGACGGACATACATGCAAACGTGTCCTGGTTAAAACTCATCCGACTTGCCGAGTTGTTCTTCAACTCGTCGAGTCTCATGGCAATCTTCATCAGACTCGCCGAGTTGTTCTTCCAACTCGTCGAGTTCACGACCATCTTCAAGTGACTCGCCGAGTCAACTGTGCGATTCGTCGGGTTCATTCAGTCATTTTATCATGCAGACAACTTTTAAGCCATGGCAAGGCCCCAGATTGTAGATCCAACTTCCTTAGGCCTGCTTATCACGTAAAGTTGCAAACTTTACGTGCATGCAAGGCTCCAATGTCTCAAAAAGCCCAAACTATGCTTGAAATGGGGTTTTACACATAGGGAGGGGCTCAAACTTGCCAAAACTAATAACTTTATGGTCCCTTAATCCTCAGAGAGTTTAGATCTGAAGTTACAACTTCAAATATTGGCTTATACCCTAGAAAATGACTTTATAATCCAACCAAGAACCCTAATCTCTAACCAAGGAGGTCTAGAATGAAATAGAAAGAGGATAAAAGCTGGATACCTTCCCAAGAGATGACAAATGGAGTAGATTTGGATTTCCCCCAAGCTCCTTGCTTCAAACTACTTGCTTCCCAAGCTCTTTTCACCAAAATCACCTTCCAAAGCTTCAAACACACAATGCACACACACACGTATTAGGGTTTGATAAGAGACTGCAAAGAGGCTGAAAGAGGCTTGTGTTCCCTTAAATAGGGTGCACAACCCCGGGATTTAGGGTTTTAGCTGCTAGCTCCTACTCGCCGAGTCCCAATATCGACTCGTCGAGTAGGTCACTTAACCCGCGATCCTTCCCACTACTACTCGACGAGTAGATCAACCGACTCGTCGAGTAGGGCTTAACCCTAAAACTCGTATTTAGACAATAACTGAGAATTGGGGCGTTGCAAAAACCCTAAAATTTGTGGGCTTGGTCTGCATCCATACTCACGACGTGACTATCCTCTTATCACCTCGTGACAAGCCCTCCAAAATACGTGTTTCATTTTTAACTTGTCATGTCGTGACCTCCCTATGGTCACGTCGTGACACCCAGTTTTACCCAAAAACCATGCCTTTGACTCCTTGATACCTTAAACCGATCCGTTCTTGAAGATGGGTGTTACAATTAAGTTTCAAATTTTTACAAAAACACCATAAAAGTGTACCATGTTCAAAAAAATACCAATGAGCTAAATAAATCGTTCAAAAATTACTTACTTATTCATTATATTGTTTGTATTTATGTAAAATATTACTTTGAAAAAATGTTTAATGTTTACACTTTTATATCAAAAATTTATTCTTAATAAACACATGTAATATACAAATATAACCCTTCTGATCAAAGTGAACCCAAGCCAATTCCTGAAACTCCAAACGATGAAAAGACGATTTTTGAGACAATTTCTCTCTGATTTCAGTGATTTCTAAAGATCTGAACACTATGGATCGTGACTCTCAATTATTTTAGTAAAAATTAGTATTTTGATTTCTCTTTTTATTAGTTTTAATTCGATTTTAGCCATGTCCGGCTAAAACCCTACTTTTCAGTTTTGCATTAGACTAGTTCTTTTCATGTGACCAGTTATCAGATTTGGCTTTCATTGTGTGTTTCTATCTAGTTGTTTTAGTTTTGAGCTTAATGAATGTTTGATTTTGATTCTTTTCAGTTTGATCACCTAGCTAAGGTTTAATCATTCCGGTTAATCAGTTAGTAGAATCTATAATTGTTCTTATCAACTGATAATAACTAACAGATATCAGATTGGTTCCGTGTTGGTATTTAACTCTGATATAAACTGAAATTTCATACATTTACGCTTCCGAACTTGTGAGAAGTATTGGGTATTGCTGAGAATTTTACACATATCTTAATGCAACTTTTCTGATCTTAATTAAGAGCTTGTTTAATTAGACAATAAAAAATTAGGGTTAACTGAAAAGTTCGTTTTGGTTAATTTAACTAGGTAAAAGAGATTATACTAGATCTTGTTAGTTTTTCTCAGTATCAACTTAGAAAAAATGCATTTTGAACAACCAAATATGAGTTGATTGCATGATTAATAAAGTCGCCACGAAACTGAATTCGTTTTTATCACTGAGTTTTATTTAGTTTATTTTCACTGCAATTTTAGTCTTTTGTTAATAATCAAAAGCTGCATTTTTATATTTTCTGTTTTGACTAGAATGTGCCTTATGCAAAGAGGCATTGACCATTATTCAGTGTCTCTGCTTCCTTGTGTTACCCATTAGTACAATCAACAGTGAAAATATTATTTGCTTAAATCGTACGCAACAACGGTTTAATAGGCATTCACACCTCCATGTATCAAATCTTATTTGTATCTTACTTTTACTTGGATCCAATGTATCAACATGATATGTATTAGGAAGAACTTGCTTGTTACATACCAAATATTTAAGCCTAACCACTCCATTTAATTTTTGTATTAGGAAGAACTTGCTTGTTACATACCAAATATTTAAGCCTAACCACTCCATTTAATTTTTTTTTATGTGTACTTGCCAACATCAAAACCTGATTTAAGTGTATATTTATAATACACGTCTTCAACAACAAATAACATGAGTAAATACCATTTAGTTTAGGCTTAAATGTGAATGTACCCATGCTATCAAAAATGACTTTCCATCCACAAGAACATGCTGATCAATCCATTCCCTTGAACATACAAAATTCTCTACATCAAAAAATTATATTATTAAAAACAACAATTATATATCAAGAACATATGAAAAAATATTACTAAACTTACAAAAAAATATAAAAACTGTAATATACCAATAAATTGCAATTTTATCAATATTACATTTGTTAATTTCTTCATTGGCAATTAGATGTTGATTGATTATATTATCTGTTTCTTCAAGAATAAAGATAAAAACTACTTACATGTTATATTACTTATTAGTATAAGATAAAAATTAATATGAGAGTACATGGACGGCTCAATCATTTTAGGGGCTCTAAGCAAACCAAAAATTTAGGGCTCTTTAGCCTTTACTATATGGAAATAAAAAACAGATGAGATGAATATGTCGCAAAAAATAGAATCGGTAGAAGAATGCAGCGTCGTTTCAGCTTCATGAATATAACGATCGTTGATTTATTCTCCGCTTCAATTATTTTGTGGTTATCGGATTGAATTTTTTAATTTACTAAACTTTTGGATTTTGAAAAATATGAGGCCCCTCAGAATTGGGGACCCTAAGCCCTAATTAAAAAAACCTCTACATAGAGCCGGCCCTGTGAGAGTATAACACTTGCCTTTGTTGTTTACATTTGTTTCTTCAAAGAAATCTTGTGCTTCTTCATTGTCTTTTTTTATATCATTAAGTTCTTGATATTCATCAACATTAACGTCCGATTCCTCTTCTTCAATTACGTTGCCATCTGAGAACTTATTAAACTCAAACATAACAATGACTGAATGCTCCATAAGACTGAATATTTCTTCAATGCTATTGTATAGCTTCTTTTTGGTCGAATGCTATGAAAATGAACTCGTTTATAACAAACATATATCTTCTTATAATTGTGAAACGGATTCAATATCATGATATATGGAAAGTCTATTCTCCATAATATTAGGAAATTATTAAAGTTGGGCTTTGAATGCATAATGTGATTTACCAATACTATCCTTAAAGTCTAAATGTTATTCAACAACTATGGTAAAACTGTCAAAAAAAAAAGTTTAGAAACAAAGAATAGCTTATGTAGATCTAAATGACAATGTCAATAAATTACCTAATATGAAACGAAAATCTATCAAAACAGAACAACTGTGAAACTTATTAGTATAAAGAAATAGTTATTTTTTTTAATATTCAACAACATTGACATAAAACTGAAATGTAAATGAAATGATTTAAATAATCGCATATGTAATTTTGACCGAAACCCTTTTCTACAAGGCGCACCACAAACGAATACCAGGTTTTATGAGTTTGTCAGCACGAAAGAGAAGACCCCAAAAACCAGCCGCCTCACTAATCAAAATTCTGCACCTCTGATTCTGTCGATGGCTGGAGGTGCTTCTGCTCTCAATTCCAACTCCACCACCACCATTCGAATCGTTGTTGCCGGTGACCGCGGCACCGGTAAGTCAAGCCTAATTGTCACTGCTGCTGCCGAAGCTTTCCCCGCCAATGTCCCTCCCGTTTTACCTCCTACTAGGTTGCCGGAGGATATGTTTCCCGACCGTGTCCCCGTCAACGTCATTGATACGTCTGCTAGGTAACATCCCAATACTATCTCCGACCAATCCAAAAATGAAATCAGTATCGTTACTCCTTTTGTCGCCAACAGTTTTTTTAGTAAGAATCGATTTATTGCAAAGTCGATGCAGTTATAATCGACTTCTCTATTGGTAGAACCTGAAATTTTAGATTAAAAACGAAGAGATTATAAGAAATACCTCTATATATATGTTGACACAGTTAACTGAAAACTTGATTATGTGATGTTTTTTTAGTATGGAGAATAGAGGCAGACTTGCTGAGGAACTGAAGAGTGCAGATGCGGTTGTTCTTACTTATGCCTGTGATAAACCCTCTACTCTTGATCGATTGAGTACATTTTGGCTTCCTGAACTTCGAAGATTAGAGGTATCGTTTTGCATCAGTATGTATTCTATTATCCTGCATCTATAATCGTGTTCTAATACTGCTTTTATGCATCATTTGAACAGGTAAGGGTACCTGTTATAGTGGTAGGGTGTAAGCTGGATTTAAGGGATGAACAAGCTGTTAGTTTAGAGCAAGTGATGTCACCAATAATGCAACAATTTCGGGAGATTGAAACTTGTATTGAATGCTCAGCTTTCAAACACATTCAGGTAAGAATAAGATACATCTATAATCTGTTATATAACTCAGTTTACAATCTTAATTCCTAAAACACCTATAATGCTCTAATTTTTTCAGCTTCCAGAGGTATTTTACTATGCACAGAAAGCTGTGCTTCATCCAACAGCTCCTCTATTTGATCAAGAAGCACAAACCCTAAAGCCACGTTGTGTCAGGGCTTTAAAGCGAATCTTTATACTCTGTGATAATGATAGAGATGGTGCTCTAAGTGATGCAGAGTTGAATGATTTCCAGGTACTTCTGTTTTGTTTTATATCTTGTTTTGGAGATTTAAGTGGGAAACATTTTTAAAATTCTACAATTGTGAACAGGTGAAATGTTTTAATGCTCCTCTTCAACCCTCAGAAATAGTAGGTGTAAAGAGAGTTGTACAAGATAAGCTGTCTGAAGGAGTCAATGAAAATGGTCTCACTTTGACAGGCTTCCTTTTTCTTCATGCTTTATTTATTGAAAAAGGCAGATTGGAAACAACATGGACTGTTTTAAGGAAATTTGGATACAATAATGATATAAGGCTTTCTGATGATCAACTTCTTCCTCCTATTACAAGATCCCCTGATCAGGTTTTGTTTTTATCAGTGCATTTATGTATGTGTGCTTTATAAAACCATGTTGCAATTAGTTTTTATTTTTGCATATGATTGGTTGAGGTTTTTAGTGATTTTGTCTTTGATTTTGTAGAGCATTGAGCTGACAAGTGAAGCTTTTGAGTTTCTCAGAGGAGTTTTTTCCTTGTTTGATATTGATGGTGTATGTTCTAATATTCTTTTTTCATCACTATACAATTTCTCATTTCATTTCATGTCAACCTCGTGGAATAATCAAACTTTGTATTCGGTTTTAAAATTTTGTAATTGTGCACATGATGGTATATCTTGTTTGTATAAAAAAGTAAAAAACTTTGTTCATTATACATCTCAAGACACTAAAAATATGATTCTTTTAATCAGGATGGGGCTCTTAACGAACTTGAGCTAGAGGATCTTTTTTCTACAGCACCCGAAAAGTATATTCATATATTCAACTTACTTATTATTTTTATTATTCTATTCGAGTATTTTTTAAATATTGTTAACTTTGTTCATGGACATTCATTCTTTACTTCACAAATTTTATAAATTTCAGTCCTTGGAATGAAGCACCATATGCAAATGCAGCTGAGAAGAATGCATTGGAAAGACTCTCACTTGATGGCTTCTTGTCACAGGTATAGTATTACTTGAGTTACTATTTTGACAATTCACACAATGAGGACGAGAAGGGCGTTCATGTCTTTTCCACAAACAAAAGATCACGATCTATGTATGTGACAATTTGTGAATTGTGGATGTAGTGGGCTCTTATGACACTTTTAGATCCAATCCGTAGTGTGGAGAATCTCATATACATCGGGTATTCAGACGACCCTTCATCCGCAATCCGTATTACAAGGAAAAGACGTGTAGATCGCAATAAGAAACACTCAGACAGAAATGTTTTCCAGTGTTTTGTTTTTGGACCAAAAGAGTCTGGAAAGTCTTCATTGTTGAATTCTTTTGTTGGAAGGTCTTCACTCTTCATCTAAATTCTATAATTATTTTCAAATTTCAACGCTTTCCTTTCATTTTTTTATTCTGAAAATCTTTTTCAAATGGCAGGCCATTTGTTGAAGGTTATACACCAACCATTGAGGAACGATATGCAGTAAATGTTGTTGATCAGCCTGATGTAAGTTCATCAACTTTTGATAGTCTGTGTGTGAATAATGAATATTATCATATATTCATATGTATATGTACTCTTTTATGATTTTATTCACAAGAAAAGATAAATTCTTGTTCATCAAGTGAGAAAGAAACAGAATCTTAGGTCCCGTTTGATAGTTTCTGTCTGGGAAAGAAACCATGCTGTTTGATTGTACATCTGATTGACTGTGCTGAATGATGAAAAAAAGTAATAATTCAATAAAAAATAAATTTAAAAAAACTTATTTAAAAAAGTTAATATTCCAATAAAGAAAGAAAGAAGCGGGGTTTGGTGTATAATTGTCTTTCCAGCCCATTCAGTCAGAAATATATGATTTTGGGGCTTTCTGGGAAAGACATATCTTATCGGGAAAGACCCTTTCTTTTGTGCAAATCAAACAGTCTTTCCGGTCCATTCAGCCAGAAAGATCTGTTTGGACCTGGAAAGATGCGTATCAAACGGGGCCTTAGTTTAGTTTACTTTGTTTTGCATAGGGAACAAAGAAAACCTTGATATTGCGAGAAATACCTGAAGATGCAATTGAGAAGTTGCTATTAAATAAGGATGCTTTGGCAGCATGTGACATAGCTGTTTTTGTTCATGACAGGTAACAAACACATACTTAAGAAAATCTGTGTCATGTACACTAAACCCTAAACCTTAAACCCTAGACTATATATTGTAAACCCTAAGCTTAATTCTTTGGTTTTATATTCTTTTTGAATTTGGTATTTTTTGAAGTTAGTTTCTAGTTTTCTATTTGTGAATTGAGTTTTCTTTTGGTATCCAGTTCTAAGGAGTCTTCATGGATAAGAGCAACTGAATTGCTTGTGGAAATTGCCAGCCATGGGGAATCTACTGGCTATGAGGTTCCTTGTCTGATTGTTGCAGCAAAAGACGATTTTGACCCTTACCCAACAGCAATACAAGACTCAACAAGGGTACAAATCTTTATTAATAATAGTTACAGTTCTACCTTTATCTTGAATTGATGGATGCAAATATTTCATTCAGTACACAATTAACTTTTTAAGCATGTTTAAAGAAACATTATTGCCTGTTTTGTTGTGCAAGACAAGAAACACTCATATATATATATATATATATATATATATATATATATATAAGGGTAAAATAGTCATTTATTCTCATCGAGTCTTTTCTTTTTGTATCAAGTCAAAAAGAAACAACCATATGTAATCTTAAAGACTAATTTGTTTTTCGGATCTAATATACTGTATGAATGGGAGAGTAAATTACCATTTTACCCTTATGTATTGACTATCTGTTTATATAGGTTAGTCAGGATATGGGAATAGAGGCTCCTATACCTATAAGCACAAAATTGGGAGATTTCAATAATATATTTGGAAGAATTATGAGAGCTGCAGAGCATCCTCATTTGAGCATCCCCGAAACAGAAGCTGGGAAAACTCGAAAACATTATCACAGGCTTCTTAACCGATCTCTAATGGTTGTTTCAGGTACGTTTTAAGTGGCTATGTATTTCAGAAGGGTAAAATAGTAATTTACTGTCATTCAGATTCTCACAGACAACAAATTTGTTTTCAGTGGGGGCTGCAGTTGCTGTTGTGGGGCTTGCTGCATACCGAGTGTATGCTACTAGAAAGAATGCTTGAAGCTTAAACCTTCAAACCATGCACAGTAATTTAATTGATATTTGTTTGATTATGTATTGTAACTTTTTTAAATTACAGTATTCTACTTTTTATCTTTTATTCTTTCTTACGTTGATTTTTTTTCTTTCTTTTTGGACATTATATTGTAAGAAATGTACATTGTTATGACATTAAAGTTGCCTTTTATTTGGATAATATTGTTATAATTGGGCACACTTTTCAAAGCAGAATGTTGTAATTGGAAAAAAAAAAAATGAAAATGAGATGTTATAATGAACGTTATTATTTCTTGTATTACATTTGGATATTTCGTGAGATTCAAAATCATTCCTTGTTGGTAATTATTACAATTTGCAAGCGCTATAGATTTATGTAATTAAGTTTGTTTTTAAATATATATGATTATTAGTGTTTTTTTTTTTTTTTAAAAGTATTGTGTCAGGTCAATGTTACATTTTTTTTTATAAAATAAAAGGGGGTATTTGGCATTTCTTATTTAACCAAATAAGCATTTGATAAGGGTTAATTAGCTTACGAGTTAAAAAAGTATTCGGATTAATAATTTTAGTTGTCTTTCATAAAGTTATAAATTGATAATTTTTGTTTTTATTTTTTTTATAAATATGTTTTAGATTAATTTATATATGTGAAATGGCAAAAAAGATATTTACATATTTAGTATTTTTAAATACATTTTTTTTTACATATGTTGAACACATACGCATAGCCTAATATTTTAAAACACATAATGCATACCGTAGTTGATGAATTAAACAAGTTTGGGGATACATGTTCAAATCCAAGGCTTAACACATTTGAAACACAAAAATCAAATAAGTTTACAGATTTGAGATTTTTTAAGATACTACGCAAACTAGAAAACAAATTCAGTTCACAGATTTAACCCATGCAATTGCCAAATATTTAATTAAACTTACTGATTTTTAGAAAACCAATAAATCATTTTAAAACAGAATCATAAACATCTAAAAAGTATTACTACTAACTAGTTTATAACCCGTGGAAACCATGAGTTATAAAATTAATTAAACTTTCATAATAAAAATTTATAATTATTAATCAATTATTTTTAAAAAACCATTCTAAATAAATTATTAATTAAGAGATATATCAAAATTTTAAAGTTATTATAACTTCAAATTTAACATATAATTAGAAAATGTAATTTTGAATTTTGAAATGAAATTGCCTAATATATGTACATGACACATGACATAATATTAATGATAAGTTGTATTAAAGTGACACTTGGCAAAAGAAGATTCAAACTATTTATTTATTAGAATAGGAATTTCATTATCTCGGAGAAAGGAAAATGTCATTGCGCAAATTCAATATAAGAGCAAAACATGAGCAATTATATTGTTTTTGCAAAGTAACTTGAATAGCATTGTCTTTTAAGTTTACGTTTCAAAATTTTATGCAAGAAAATGAATAAAAGAACCTGATATAAATATAATGTTAAAGACATCATATTCTATTAGTCTAATATTTCTATCAACTTTATTATCTAGTAATCATTATGTTATTATTATATAGTTGGTACCTTATTATTTCCTACTAATAATTATTATTTATTAATCATTACATTATTATAAATTGTAATTGTTATTTTATTATTTCCAGTTAATATTTAATATTTAAATGTTTTGTTTTAAAATTTTTAGTGAAATCTTTCAATGTATACAGTATACCCTACACAAAACGTATTTAAGTTTTTTTTACCGAACAACTAGATATATATTTTTTATGAAAGAAATACCTATTTTAAATATGAGTTTAAATGGAGATAAAATATAAAAAAGACAATATTTTAACAGTTTTGCTAATTTAATGTTATTAAACAACTAGGTTTTTTAAAGGTTTTTGATTTAAAATAATAAAAAAACAATTAAAAGAAATTAAAAATAATTAAAAAAATAGTAATCAATAAAATAATAATTATGTATATATAATTATTTATCGTCGATATACTCTTAAACTTTATTTATAGAATAATATATTTTTTATAAAAAGAAAGTCTTATCGAACATTCAAACCTACTGCTAGTGGTATCTCTCCCTGATGCGTTTTCTTCTATCTCGCCTCCTTCTCTCCTCGCCGTTGCCGTCTGCCGCCCTACCTCGCCGTCTCCTTCCATCTCCGGCCTACTGCTTCTCTCCTCGACATTCTCAAAAGTAACAGTAAAGGTATTTGATTCAGCGTTTTGCTCTCGGTTCTTCGTCAATTAAATGAAGCTAGAATCTGTATAAAGGAATTACTGATGTGTTCGTTTGATCTTCTTTTGGCTTATCTCGAATTGAAGCACTGCATTTCATAAAAAAAAGATGTATATGTGTGATAAATAGTAGAGGAACTAGGCAAACTCGGGGCATTTTTTGTTAATCGATGGATGTTTGTCAGTGTTTCTCCAATTTTAGGTTTAATGCCACTATATACTTCAAATAATACCAAACCAACTGTGAAATGGAGATGAACTTTACATTTCTTGCTGGATACGTGAGGTTAACTAACTTAAATCAAGCTCTTATACGATCTGTTCGCTATTGGATTTCTGATTGCTGCATGTTTACTTGTTTGATACCATGGTTTTTTCCCAATCACAGCTGGTAGAGATGAGTTTTTGATTTGGTATGATTCTTTAATAGGTATATTCTATTGGAATGAATGCATAACCATTTCACTTGAACTTGGATAACAATTCATCTCCACTTAATTTAATTTCCTGCATATCCATACATTTGTTTTTGGTTGATCTACAGTACCTTGACCTTCATATGTTTAAGGATGATAATTCTGGTTTGTTAACCAGTTCTATGAACTTCCCTTACTATTATACAAACTAATGCAGTTCCATTGAATACATTTTATCACATTAGTATCTGATTGTCATTAATGGTGCTCTTTTCCAGATCTTTTAGACACTCCTGAACTTCAAAAGACAAGGCATTGCAAACTTTCAAGACCGGATCCAATCAATCTCTTCCACAATCTTATAATAAGCATCTGGTAAGTAATTTTGATCATTATTTCATATATGCAAAAATGAATTCTTGATTTTTGAAATAAGATAAACTTGCAAACCCTAGAAAAGAACAAATCATCTACAATGCCTCTCATTTTGTGAATAACCTAAATCTTGCACTTTTCTAGGATTCTCATCTAAAATTTCCTGGGATGCAGACATCAAGAAAGAAAAACTTGTTACTACAGTAGCTTACAACCAATCTCCTTCACAAATTATGGTGAGACTAAGACACCTAAAGCAAAATTCCATCCGTGCCCTCCTTTCTCCTCTCAACACCAACAATCCCATCAACTACTCAACATTAGCAGCATCCACAACCACCAATCCTCTCAGTTTAAACCCATTATTCCCATCTTTTTCATCTCCATCCCATAAATTACAAGCAGATGATTTGGTTTTAACATTTCGCGAATGGTTCAAGTCAAGTGGAAACCCTCTTCTTGACCAAATCCTTGAAGTCTTATCTTCAATTGAAAACCAAGATCTTATAGTAGAACGTGAAGCCATAGATGCAGCTTTATCTTCTCTAAATCTACACCTCACAGAGTCACTTGTTCTTGATGTTTTATCATACGGAAAAGACGTTTTATCTTGCACCAAATTCTTCGATTGGGCGGGTCGACAACCCGGTTTTCACCATTCCCGAGCCACATTCCATGCAATTTTCAAGATCCTTTCAAGAGCAAAGCTGATGTCTTTAATGTTTTACTATTTAGACAGCTATAGCAAGCTTCGAGGGGGTCACAAGTCAAACTTTCACAACATTTTGGTAATGGGTTATGCTGTTGCAGGAAAACCCGAAATTGCCCTTCAGTTATTCGGACGTATGCGTTACCAAGGTATTGATTTAGATGATTTTGCTTATCATGTGCTTTTAAATGCTTTAGTGGAAGAGGGTTATTTTGATGGAGTTGACTCAGTTGCTACACAGATCAAGAATCGTGGTCTTGAATCCGAAATCACTTATTCGATTTTGGTTAAGAGTTTTTGTAGGAAAAAGGAGTTTGATAAAGCTGAAAGTTATCTTCGTGGGGTGATTAATAGTGGGATTAAGATAAAAAGTGGTGGTTATATAGTTGGTGCTCTTGTTGATGGGTTATGTAAGAACAATGAGTTTGATAAAGCTGGGAAATTAGTCGATGAATTTGGAGAATTTCATGTTTATGATATATGGATTCGGGAACTCGTTCGTGCTAGAAAGCTGGATGGAGCTATGGAGTTTTTGCAAAAAACTAGGAACCAAAAGACGGCTGTTTATGTTCCGGATGTTTTCCGTTACAACTCCTTGATTTTAAGACTTCTAAGAGAAAACAGACTTGAAGAAGTATGTGATTTAGTGATTGAAATGAGAGAGAATAATATCCCTCCAGATGAGTTAACAATGAACATTGTTTTATGCTTTTTTTGTAAAGCAGGAATGGTGGATATTGCTGTAAAGTTATACGATTCAAGAACAGAGATTGGATTATCTTTGAGTTCAATGGCTGTTAATTATTTAATGAATACCCTTTGTAGGGACGGAAGCGTCATTGATGCATATCGTATTTTAAAAAACTCACTTGATCAAGGGTATTTCCCGGGAAAAACCGCGTTTTCTATCATGGCTGATGCTTTATGCAAGGTGGAAAAACTCGACATAATGGATGACTTGTTTCGTGTTGCTTTGGAACACAAGATTATGTTGAGTGATAAGTTTCATGAAAAGTACATAAATGCCCTTTGTAGGATTGGGAGATTAGAAGATGGGTATATCAGACACGTGGAATTAAACCGGTTAAATGAAGTCACACCCAAATTTGCTTACACCTCTTTGATAGATGGGTTTATTAATCGCAAAAGAGGTGATATTGCAGCAATGTTATTGATACAAATGCAAGAAAAACATCATACCCCTACCCGGAAATTGTTTTGTAGTGTGATTCAAAGCATATGTGAAATGGAAAATCCCGAAAAACAGTTTCAAAAGTTGTTGGAAATGCAGTTGTCTATTCAGAAACTCGGGTGTTGGGTTTTTAATCATTTTATAGAAGGAGCTGGGATTGCTAAAAGACCTGATTTAGCTAAAGAAGTTTATCAAATGATGAAAAGAAATGGGATTTCTCCCAATGTGAGTGCGGATATTTTACTGTTGAAAAGTTTTCTATCAAGTGAAAAAGTATCCAATTCTTTATCTTTATTCTATGATGTTTCTAAAAAACGAAAAATCGGGAGAAAAGTATTCAACACGATTGTTGTTGGTTTATGCAAAGCAAATAAACCTGACATTGCTTTGAGCATCTTTTCAGAAATTAGAGAAAAAGAGAAGACGTTGAGACCCAGTCTTGAATGTTATGAAGAACTTGTATACGTTTTATGCAAATACAAAAGATACGACAAGGTCATGGATGTTATCAGTGACATGATTCGAGTTGGGCGTCCTTTATCGTCTTTTATCGGTAACAATTTGCTTCTATATTCTTTAAAAGACCAAAACCTATACAGCACTTGGGTTGACTCACTACCCACTGAGTCAACCGAGTCGACTCAGTCGTCACCTATGTGGAAACTCAGCGAGTTGGTTGGGTTGTTTTCTGATCGGTTTAGAGACGATATAGATGTTGATGAGTTGGAGGAAGTAGTGGGGAAGTGTTTTCCACTTGATATATACACATACAACATGCTTTTGAGGAAACTAATAAAGAAACAGGTGGACGATGCTTCTAGATTGTTCCGGAAGATTTGTGAGAAAGGGTATAAGCCGAATCAGTGGACTTATGAGACTTTGGTGCATGGGTTTTACAGACATGGTAGGGCGGCTGAAGGTAAAGTATGGCTGGAGGAGATGCAGAAGTTAGGGTTTACTCCAAGTGAGGCTACAACTGTTTTGCTTTAAAGATTATCAAAAGACTATCACAGTGGTTTTCATGTCTACCAAATGAAACCTTGTAGACATGAGTTATCATCAAAGCAAAGAGGGAGGAATGAAGGTAAAGTCTAACAAGAGGTTGTTTGTGTTGGAGTTATCATCAAGCGGTCACAACATCCTTGAGCTAGTCCCTAGTCCAGGAAGACAGCCTCGGTTGTGGCGGTAGGACACATGTGCACCCTTGATGTTGGCCTGCCGGAAGGGCACATCAACATAATACAAATATTTCATAAAAACAACACATTTTGTTGAAATTTATAAGCTGTATATTGGTCTTTTTGCCATTGGTCAAGTTATAGGTAGGAATTGATCCATGGGGGCCTGTTTAGGTTATTAGGTGTTAAGATCGAGTTTACCTTGAATACTACGTGTTATAGGGTATCGTCATGTAACTACTTCCCCATGGTCAACTCATGGTTTGACAGCAACTTAGTTGAGAAAAACTCAGTTTATACCAAAACTGTATGTGTGGTTTGGAAACTAGTTATATGGTATTCCACATCGATATATTACGTTCAAAGACATTAAAACTTGTAATTGGAATAGGTTGTGTATTAGAAATCATAATCATGACAACATTAAGTAGGCTGACAATTAGATAGAAGTAATTTTTTTTTTGCCTCGTTCGAAATAGCAAACCAACCTTTCATAAAAAAATATGTCCGAAATTCATAGTGGAGTCCCGAAAATTCAGGTAAAACAATCTCCTAACTTACTTTTTTTTTCTTCAAAAACTAGATTTGGAAATTTACAATGGAGTTCAAAAATTGCAATTTCAAACTCCATATATATATATATATATATATATATATATATATATATATATATATATATATATAGAGAGAGAGAGAGAGAGAGAGAGAGAGAGAGAGAGAGGTAAATGTTCAAACAAGAAGCAAAAAAGATTAAGAATTCTAAGAACCACTTATTTTTAACTATTTTAATAGTCATTTTCAACTTTAACAACAAATATCTAAGAATCTGATAACATCTCAAACATTTACAGATCGTTTTTTGCAAGAAACTCTCAAAATCTCCCAACAACTCAAACCCTAACATGAGTTCTGCCACCTATGTCTACCACCTGCCGCCGTCATCACCTACCACCTTCCCTCGTCGGAATGTTAAGTTTCCAAAGTTTTGCACTTCAAATACACAGTTGACCGCAACTGACTTCAGGTCTGGAGTCAAAAACCTTGTTGTCGGCGAAAGCCATCACTGATAACCACCATTACTGCTCTTCACTCTAGTGAAATACAAAAACTCGTCTCCATCTCTTTCTTCATGATCTACAACGAAAAGCGACTAGATCTGCATTGGATCTAACGTATTTGAGCTCTAAAACCGACAAACCACACCACCGCCGTCAGCCGCCACCATAGTTGCTTCCTCTCAGCTCTAGTTAAACACGACGAGCTTTCATATATCTCTTTCTCCATGATTTTCGATGAAAAACACGTAGATCTGCATCAGATCTAACATTTTTGAGCTCTAACACCGAGGAACGGCACTAACGCTGTCAATCACCACCTCTGCTGCCCGTCGCTCCGGTGAAACTCCGACATGTATGCCTTCATCTCTTATCTCTGATATGCGTGATACCATCAGATCTGCATCATCAGATATGATTTGTTTGGCGTATTTTAGTTGTAGATATGGTGGTTGTTGTGTACTTCTAGGTGGCCGACGATGGTTCTACCACCAGAAAAGATTTTTTGTACCTCCTCATCTTCTATTCTTTGTGTATTTTTTCTATGGTTGGATTTATGATGATAATGTTTAGATATAAAAGTTTTTAAATCAGATGCATAAAAGATGTTTACTAAAAGAGTTATAGAAATGAATTCAAACGGAAGAAAAAAATTTGTTGATAAATGAATCCAAATTTGTTGACTATTACTTATCAAATCTTGTTCTATAATCTGGTTTGCTTTTGTAGTCCAAATAATTTCGTACCATGACGTATCTGGAATAGTAGTAATTAGTGAAACAAAAAAAGGCATGGGACTCTTTGGGCATTGCTTGGGTCGAGTGAAGTAAAGACTGACTACCTATAATATAAAGATCCCTCACTGCACACTTTAGATATAATGAAAACCTTTAGTTTAGGAGTCATTCAGGCTAGATCTAAAAAAAGAACATAACCTTCGTATGATCCCTTTCTAGTACCCTATCTTGAGCAGGAAAGTGTTCAGTAGGAAAAGACTGGAAGAAATGGGATTCGAACCCATGCATGATGCAATCTTCTTGTATGTCGATTTAGCAAACCAATACCTTAAGCCCTTGTGCTATCCCCCCATGATTAGATCAGATAGCCCTTTGGGCAACCAGCCCATTTCGCTCTATCATTTCTTCTTTCTTTCCTAGCCTACTCAAAAACTATTTAGGAAGTGCTACCGTTATATACGCAATTAATAAAGGATGCCGAATCATCCACTGAATTCTATGTTTCATCCTAGTTTATTTGATGTGTATACCTGTTTTTCAGTTGGCCTCATGTATATATAGGCCAATGTGTCTTATTGGGCTTAGTATGTGCTTTTTGATTACGTAGAAACTTGGATTATTTTTAGCCTTTGTAATCGTAATTTAATTTCAATAATTTTTCCATAGGTTAGTTTCTTTATTTTAGAGCTCGGGGAGTGTCTTGAGTTCTTTGTTTGGTTGCCTGGGGTGGGGTATGCCCCTTCATTTATGTTTACTTCGGGGGTTCTCCTCCATCGATCAATGTATTCTTACTTACCGAAAAGAAAGACTAGTAACGTACCGTAGGTAGAGCATATTCCAACACTTCGGATAACCACTTGACATTGACACCTTGGCCAGGTAGATCCATCCCACTCTCCGGACCTCACCTCTGCTTTTTTGGAGTACGGGATGACTCGGATGGGGCAGATAAAACAGAACCTGTCAGTTACGCCTTTAGGGGCCGCCACGTATAACTTTAGTTTATGCTGTAGCATCGATTATTGCTCTAGTTACGAATGACCTAATCTATCTATGGCAAACACCCCTACTTTTAGTAGATGGAGATGCGCACCTAGGAAAGCGCAGAATAGACCTACGTGTCGGCCAGTGCCAGGGCAGAGATAAGGACCATGAAAGCATTGCCTCAATGAAAAGAATGTATCTGTTAAGCTATGAATGATTAATATATTAAGTTGTGAACAAATTCTGAACTAGTCTTTTTGAATGTGTTTTTTTGCTCAAATTTGGTTAGATATAAGAGTTTCATAGTTTTCTTATTAAAATACTAAACTATTGTTAAAATAATAAAATGTTGCAACAATGTTTTATTATTTTTTATTATTAGTCCATTTATAAATCTATAATTTGTTAAAGAAATGAGTATAAAGCTCTCACCAAGAGAATAAAAAATAGGATAATTTTGTATTTAAAAGAATATTCATGTCTATAAAGTAATTTGTCTAAAAAACTGTTTTTTTTTTTTTTTTTTTTTTTTTTTTTTTTTTTTTTTTTTTTTTTTTTTTCGTAGGTGAGGTTAACAATGTATGTTTGGGGCTACTATTCATGTACCATAAGACACTGATTAGACATGTTCATCAGATTCTTTTTCACATCACAATAAAATATCTTAAACCTATATTCTTAAACCTTTCTACTTTATAATTATAAACAACTTTCACTTAAAACATTCTTTAATTAAACTCTAATTAAATTATTACAAGATAATGATTCTATGTTTATAATAAAAAATTATAGCAACCGATAAAAATAAGAATATAAAACATAAAATCCCAATAAAAAAGACAAAAACTATTAAAAATAAGTAAAAATATATATGTAATAGTATAAAAATATTATTGAAATAATTAAAATAAACTATACATGAAGATTAATAGTATATGTAATACGGATCCTTATTTTTGTTTAATAAGGTTGGCTTTTTTTAGTGTGATTATATATAAAATTTTATAAAAAGAAAAAAACAAACCGAGTAACCCAATGGTAAAGAATTAAAGATACGGATACTTGACACTAACATAATGGCTGTTTATTATTCAAATTTTATTATATAATATTACTTTCATATTAATAAAATATATTAAATAATAGAGTTGCAATAGATAGATCTTTTAATTTTATATTTATACTTTCCTTTATGTTTTGTTCTCTAATTAAAATTTTAGCTAAAATTTTATTATTAGAAATAAATTCCGAAAAAATACTTTATATAAAACCTAGTTTTTCATTTAAACCTACTTCATTGTTGGTTAATTGGACTTCAAAAAAATAGTTGGAAATTGTTAGAAAACTAATTCATAAACAAAAGATGTGATAGTTTATCCCTAATTTGTCGAGTTTTTAATGGAGATCTTAAAGTTTTAAGCTGTGAATATATATATTTTTTTTACATATCAAATGTGGTAGTTTACTTCTAATGAATTTTGTAATTAAACTGTAAATAGACAGTATTAAGTTGTGAATCTAATATATATTTTGTGTTAAAATATAAATGATTTGTGTATTAAGTTGTGATTTTTATGTTTTAAACTGTGAATTGATTTCAATAAGCTGTAAATTTCCTGTTTAAACTATAACTTGACAGTAATAAGCTGTGAATTTTCTTATTAAACTGTGAATTGACGATATTAAAAATTTCAAATTGGTAATATAGTTGTGAATTTATAATGTTTGTATTAGACTGTAAATTTATTATAATAAGATGTGATTTTTATGTCTTAAGTTGTAATAAGATGTGAATTTTTTATTTAAATTGTGAATTGACTATATTAAACTGATAATTTTTTGTATTAAACAATGATTTTTGTGTTTAAAAATGTGAATTGACTGTAATAAGTTGTGAATTTTCTTATTAAACTGTGAATTGATTGTATTAAGAATTTCAAATTGATAATATGGTTGTGAATTTATATTTTTTGTATTAAACTGTAAATTTATTGTAATAAGATGTGATTTTTATGTATTAAGCTGTGATTTTTGTTTTTTAAACATTGAATTAACTGCATTAAGCTGTGAACTTTTTTTTTTTTAAAATTGTGAATTGACTATATTAAACTATGAATTTTTTGTATTAAACATTGATTTTGTGTTTAAAAATGTGAATTGACTGCATCAAACGGTGAATGTTCTGTTTAAACTATGAATTGACTGCATTTTGTTGTGAATTTTTTATAATTTCTGTTAAAATATGAATGATTTATGTATAAAATTTTGTGTTAATTTTCTTGTGAAATTTTTTTGTGTTGTACAAATTTGTAAGAATCTACTAGTTTTTATAATTATTTTGCATTAAATTCAAAATGAATGAATTAATATGTTTTATTAGACTGTGAATGTAGTATTTAAATTAAAGTATGACTTTATTTACAGATCTGATTTGGAAGAAATGATGGTTACAATGCTGATACAGGTGGTTGGTGGCGGTGTGTGATGGTAGAGTTTGAGTTTTTGACATTTTTGAATTAGTGAATTATTATAAAATGGTTTGTATTAAGTTGTGAATTTTTTGCATTAAACTTTAAATGGACTGTGTAAAATTGTATTTTGTATAAGTTTTGTGTTAAAATAAGAGAACATATACAAATGAAAATATTAGACTTTAAAAATTATCATTTTGTCATTTTTGTATCAAAAAGACAAAAAATTAGGATTTTTACATGTTTAATAAGAGTATTATCAAAATATTTACTAATTAATAGGGTTCTTAATATTTTGTGGTTCTCATTTGAACCACTCCACATATATATATATATATATATATATATATATATATATATATATTACTATTATGCACACTATGAATCTAAGAAGGTTCACAATGTGAATCTGAACAGGTTCACAATATCACACTATGAATCTTAGGGGCATTTAGGGAAACTATAATTGATACCCTATTATCAGATTAATCACGTCGACTCTCTCCCTCCATCTCTCTCTCTCTCTCTCTCTCTCTCTCTCTCTTTCTCTTTCTTTCTCTTTCTTTCTCTCTTTCTCTTTCTCTCTTTCTCTCTCTCTCTCTCTCTCTCGTCCCTCTCCCTACACCGAGGAACGTTAACTTCATCGCCGATCGTTTGATGAAATCCAATGCCACCATTTAAAATCCATGGTCGCCTCCGATAATCGTCACCATATCAGTTAATTGCCTTCCTCATCGTCTCTCCCCAACTTATCTTTCTTCCTCACACACACAAACACACACACACACACACATGTCTTTACGCCTTTGCGACGATGATTCCTTCGATCAGGATAACATCGATTAGAGATTGAAAGAGAACACAACGATGAGAAATCTCTCTCCTCCTATCATCGCCTCACCTCTTCCTGTTTCAGTCAATTGCAAAAATTAGGGTTTGCAATTGTTTTCTGATCCACAATTTCAATTTCGTGTTAAGATTTGAAATCAATAGACGAGACTAGCAACACGACCATCACGAGTTAGAAATCAACACACAAGTTGGCGATGGAAGGGAAAAACATTTGGAAGATACGATAGAATCGAAATTTCAGATATTATCTCCGATAAAATCAATGGAGCTCTCACTAAAGCTCAGCTCCAATACAAAGCATCTATTGCAGCTCTATGTTATGTTCTCAGTGCTATTCTCAATTCTAAGGTAATTTTTCCAATTTTTCAATAAGATCGTAATTTTCTCTTCATTTTCAAGTATACGATCCATTAATGATCTGATTATCAAGCTGTTTACAAACCTTGTAAAAACTATAAATCAAGGATGCTTATGTGTAATGCCCGTGTTTCTAGGCTAGGCATTAATATTGTCGTTATAGTCTAGGTTAACCTTTGTAACTCATTTTGAAGAAATGAAAAGGAATTATGTAAATATTATGTGAATTATGTGTTTTATGCTTAATTGTTAGGGTTTAATTAATTAAGAATAAAACTGAGCGTCAAAATTAAATTTTAGATAAAGCCGATATCTATTAAGAAACTTTTAGTGGGCGTGACAAGGATTACGGATATATAAAGAATACTAAAATCCGAGTTATAACGAAGAAGTTATGACCTGTCGAAGTTTTGCGACAAAACCGGCACGGGGCCGAATGTCGTAAAAAGTGAGTTTTCGATAAACTACATTTTAGCCTTAGTGATCTAAACGAAATTCGTAGTGCTCGTTAAACCGAGGGTATGTATAAAAGGAACACCCAAATCTGACTTCGTATGAGGAAGTTATGATTTTTCGAAGTTTCAGCTTAGCAGTAGACAACTAAAAACTCGAATTTTAGATAGAGTGATTTTTAGCCGACACGACCTAAACGAGAATCGAAGGTCTCGTCATTAGTAGCACAACGGTAAAAAGTCTGACGAAAACGGACGTCGGATGAAGAAGTTATGAATATTTAACGGATTTCCTGTCCCGGTCTGTTAAAAATAATAATATAAAAGTCAAAATTAGCCGACGTAATCGAAACGAAAGTTGTAGAGCGTAATTTTACCTACGTGTGCATATAAAGAACCTAAAAAACGGAGC
Source organism: Lactuca serriola (assembly GCF_051521515.1). Classification (NCBI taxonomy): domain Eukaryota; kingdom Viridiplantae; phylum Streptophyta; class Magnoliopsida; order Asterales; family Asteraceae; genus Lactuca; species Lactuca serriola. The sequence continues at coordinate 287,885,088 of NC_136411.1, forward strand.
TCGTATGCGAAAGTTATGGATTTTATAAGTTTTTGCACAAAAACCGAGAAAATTCGCATAGTGACATTTTTGCCATGTCACCCTCGCTCAAAACACGCCATGTGTCCAAAAATTCTGCTGAGTCATCCGAGGCCACCTGTCGACGCGTGTCACATTCTCCTCGGACCGAAGGTTTGGCCAATCAGGAGCTGCCTCGTACCCTCTTCTCACGTGTCCGACCCTCGCATATGGTGCCACGTCCGAATCCTCGGACTAGACCTCGGTCCAATCAGAGGCTGACAACGAGGCCCTTGCATACGCAACCCACGTGACCTCTTCTCGGATCTGCTAACACGTGTAGACTTCTCAGCCCTTGGATCAGAAGCCTCGCCCCTATAAATAGAAGGGTGCGAGACCTCCCGGGTATATTTTGCAAACTTGTCATTTTTAGCCCCCTTTTCAATATTTCTTTCATTCCAACTTCCCCCAAAGCCCCTGTATTATACCAAACACTCGGAATATGCCACGAAGTGCCCGAGAAGCCCGAAAAATTTATCTTTTCGGTTTCGAAGCCCGACCTTTGCAGAGCCCGGTTTCTCAATAAAACTCCCGGTTTTATTAGAAACGATCGTTTTAGGAAACGAATTGCTGCCCGATTATCATCAAATCAAGTGAGTGTATAGTCACCTTCATCTTACACCTAGATATGAAGTATTTTATATGAAATACGTGCTACGTGTAATTATATTAATTGTTTAACTAAGGTGACTGTTGAATTGATGTTTTATACAAGTTTTAAACTGTATATGTATTTTTATCTACAAATATGTTGGGTAAAACATGGGTAGATAGTGATGTGTGATAAAATAAAAGTGATGAGAGGCCTCGATGTGATTTGAGATCCAGTCATCTAGCGGAGTTTGGATGACGACCAGGGACTTTCTAGACAGTCTAGTGGAACACTGGCAGACCCGCAACCTGTACGTGTAATGAACTAGAGTGTTCATTCACTGTACTCCATCCCCCTCATGGTTGCCTTTAGGACATATATGACATGTATGGCAGACCCGCAACCTGTACGTGTAATAGTTTATAATGGATAACCTGTTGACTTTTTTTTACAACTAGATTTAACACTCTTCATGGTTTTCAGTACATAATACCAAGTTGAATTTTATTTTTACCCATGTTGTTTTTTTAAGCTTGATGGTCCATTCTTCGTGGTTTTTAAGCCCTTTTGTAGGGAAACTATGACATCCGTTTTCCAAAATGGTTCGACTTAGTACATTAAAGACCCAAAGGTTTGGTTTTTGGGAAAAATCGGGTGTCACGACATGACTATAGGTTGGTCATGATGTGACAAGCAAAATGGGGAACACATATTTGGACTGTGGTCACAATGTGACACATAGGCAGTCACGACATGAAGGCGCCTGTAGCCCAAGCCCATGATCTTTAAGCGTTTCCTTCATATTTAAACCATATTAGTTGGATTTTAGGGTTCCTTATCAGCCTCTATCACCATCAAATCTCAAAAAATCCTAATCATAATCCCTCTTTGTGGTTCTTTGCTCATTTTGGTGCTTTGATAGCTTGAAGAAGAAGAGTTCTAGAGTGTTGTTCCAGTAAAGAAACCTTATCATCAACATCTTGTGCTCATTTTGGACCTTTATAAGTTTCCAAGATTCAACATTTATGTTTCTAGGTTGCTAGATTTAAGTCCTTGCCCCTTTATCTTCAACTTTAAGTAATTTGAAGTGATGGAATTCCATAAAGTTGGTAACTTAATGGATCCTTGAAACCTTCTGAGTATTATTTGGTTCATATATGGGATTTGGTTGTGTGGGATCATTACATGAGTTTGGAGTCATTTTCTTGGCCTTTGCCCTAGATTGGATAAAGGACATGCATGGGGCATGCATGTCCATAAAGTTGTCATTTTATGGATCTCTAGAGTACCCTTAAGATTTTAGAAAAGTTGGAGTTAAGACTTATTAGATTAAGGACTCAAATCATTAAGATGTTGCTTCAGCCAATGGTTACGTTGTAGCCATGAGGGTGTCACGACATGACGACGATGGAATCCACAACCATCTTGTCCTGTTTATGCTTATGACGTGACCAAGGAGGGTTCACGTTGTGATGTTTGTTGAGTGGGTTATCAGTGACCGATTTGGCTGAGTTGGAGCGATTCAAGTTGGAATCAGGCTGAGTGTGCTCTCATGACGTGACTAAGGGTTGGTCATGACGTGAGGCTCAATGGTTGATGTTTTTGGCTGTTGACTTTGACCTTGACCGTTGACTTGTTGACTTGGGTTGACTTTTGATCAAGATTTATGGATTTAGTGTGTAGACTAAGGTTGGACCTTGTATGTTTCGATAAGAGTATTGTAACATCTGTTGCGGGGCATTGAGCTGTGGGTTAGCTGATTCGTGAGTCAGGTGAGTCTTCCTACTATATTGTGTAGGATGCTAGCTGTCTTTGTGACTCTTGCATAGTGTGTTGGGTTGGGCCTATTAGTATACATGTTGGGGTGGTCCCATTGGTTTGAAGGGATGAGCCCGATATAATGGGTTGGGCCCAATGTATAGGATGTGCCCATTGATATGTATGTTATATGGTATTTTAAGGAACTCACTAAGCTTTGTGCTTACAGTTTATGGTTAAAACATTTTTTAAGGTACTTCCAGTTCCATGGGGAAAGACCCAACTTGATTACACAACATCCCCTGATGGCTTTTCCATAGGGGTGAGCATTTGAACCCGTAGACCGAACCGGACCGGATCAGACTGTTTTTTTTGGACCCCTAGGCTGGTCCTTGGTTTTAGGATTTGAGAAAAATCGGTCCGACCGCTTCTAGGTTAAAACCGGTTTTGGATTGGCTTATTTTTTTAAAAAAAATTATATTTTGTGAAATTCTTTAAAAAGAATAGCTCATTCGTTTTAATTCGGATTAACGTGCGACTTTTTTCAACATGTAATTTAGAGTTTGTAGATGTTTTTAGACTATAATTTTATTATTTTTGGTGTTATATTCAATGAGTTACAATCCTTCAAAGATGAGATATCAAAACTGAAATATTTTAGCTTTTAGCAAAAAAATTAAACTTTTGTATTCTATGAAATTCTTTAAACAAGTATATCTCATTCACTTAGGTCGGATTTACATGGTGTTTCTCCAACATGTAATTTAGAGCTTTTAGATGATTTTAGACTATAATTTTGTGTTTTTCGTGTTATATTCAATGAGTTACAATCATTCAAAGATGAGATATCAAAACTCGAATATTTCTGTGAAATTCTTTAAACAAAGACATCTCATTCGTTTTAAGTTGGATTGACATGCACTTTTTACCAACGTGTAATTTAGAGTTTATAGATGATTTTAAACAATAATTTTGTTGTTTTTGGTATTATATTCAATGAGTTACAATCATTCAAAGATGAGATATCAAAACTGGAATATTTCAACTTTTCAACAAGGAATTTAAACCTTTGTATTCTATAAAATTCTTTAAACAAGCATATCTCATTTGTTCTAAGTCGGATTTACTTTCGGTTTTTTCCAAAATGTAATTTAGAGTTTTTAGATGGTTTTAGACTATAATTTTGTTGTTTTGGTGTTACATTCAATAAGTTACAATTTTTCAAACAAATAGTATAAAGTATAAACAAACAAAGTTTAACTCGTCCAAAGGGCACAAGAAACGGAAACATATCCATTTTTACGAGTTGTACCGTATCAAACCCAAAAAAATATTCACTTTAACGAGTTGTAATGTATCAAACCCAACAACATATTAATTTTAACGATTTGTATCAAACCCCAAAAATGCATTTTAACAAGTTGTACTATATGCATATAAAGTTATACTGGTCCAAACGAGTCCAAGAACCGGAAAACCCGTACCTGGACCTGGACCTGGACCTGGTAAGTCTCATCCAGTCCGGTCCACAGTCAACAATATTCTCCGAAACCGATTCAGTTTAAGAGCCCGTCCGGTTCGGTTTGGTCCGGTCCGGTCCAAATTCTCACCCATACTTTTTCCGCACATAATATTATTGTATTACTTTGATGTTTGAAAAATACATTGTCTCTGATTAGATTTTAAGAAAATAGTTGTACGGATTTATTGTTTTAAAAATGAAAAATTTACTACTATATTCAGGACATTACAATAATGAGGGTCAAGTAAGACTTGAGTCAAGATATCAGTGGTTGAACCATGTATGATTTTTCTTCTTTTGTTAACAACACCATGGCTAACGCCATTAGTGTATGAGTTTGAACCATGGTTCGAGTCATGGATAGGTAATAAGAACATCAGAGTGTTTGAACCATGGTTCAAGTCATGGTTAGGTAATAAGGACATTCACGTGATCAACAACGACTTTCTCCTTTCTTCATTTGGAGATTGAAAGATGATCACAAAGTTATGAATTGATTATTTTGGAAAATCGATGGAGTTAACGATGATTGTGAGTGACCTTTTTGTTGTTGGGTTCGACTACGACGATGAAAACACACGGTGAGCCTAAAAAAGAGTGTAATAAAAGAAGACGGAGAATGGTACATAGTAACTTAGATCATATAAGATACATTTGTTAAGGGAAGTGATATTTGGACTTAAGACATTTATTCATCCACAAAATGTATGCTTTACTGATTTGTATGATAACTACTATGATATTGTACCTTATGTGGATGTATTAATTTTTTAAGTGGAAATATCAGTTTCCTTAAAATCCAAATATTTTGGTTATTGGTAAAAAATAATGAAAAAACACCAAAATTTTGATAAATTAATGAAAAAAAACCACCAAAATTTGGATCAATTAACAAAAAAAGACTAGATACCACTTAAATCTGTGAAACCAGCTACGTAGGGTTATTTCAAAGATTTAGCCTTTAATATATTTTTTTCAAACAAAATTTATTTTGTAACTAAAACCTAAACTAACCAAAATATTAAGATATATCTTTTATTTTAATTATATTATTTTCCCTGAAAAGAAAGTAAATCAAACCGATTGGTAGTTTGGGTAGCGTTTTCTTCTCTCTCGTCCCATCTCTCCTCGCCTTGACGTGATCCCCCCGACAGTCGCCGTCTCCTTTCATCTCCGGCATGCTGCTTCTCCCATCGCCGGATTGCTGCTCCATCCTGCTTTACGACATTACCAGTAAATGTATTTGATTCAGCGTTTTGCTTCCGATTCCAATTGAATGAAGCTAGTATGTATATAAAGGAACTACTGATTTAGGTCGTTTAATATCTTTTCGCTTATCTAGGATTTAGAAATGAAGCACTGCATATCATAAAAAAGATATACTGTCTGATAACTAGTAGAAAAACTGTACGAACTTAGGGCATCTCTATTTCTAATCCATGGATTTTATTTGTGTTTACCCAGTTCTATGTTCAATGCCAATGTAGACTTCAAGTAATACCAAGACGTTAACTTTACATAGCTTGGTGGATAAGCGAGGTTAACTAGCTTCAATCAAACTCTTATAAGATCTATATGCTATTGAATTTCTGATTGTTGCATAATTACTTGCTTGATACCATGGTTTATGCCCAATCACAGCTGTTGAGATGAGTTTTGGATTAAATATGATTCTTTAAGACGTTTACACTATTCGGATGAATGCATGACCATTCCCAAATCCCAATTGAACTTGGATAGCAATTTCATGTCCACTTGAGTTAATTTCCTGAATATTAATTAATGTATTTGTTTTTGGTTGATTTATAGGTTCATAGGTGGGATGCAGACATCAAGAAATAAAAGTTTGCCCCTAAGGCAGTGTTAATGCAGTAGCTTACAACAAATCCACTTCACAAATTATGGTGAGACTAAGATACCTAAAGCAAAATTCCATCAGATCCCTCATTTCTCCTCTCAATAACAACAATCCCTTCAACTATTCAACAATAACATCATCCACCACATCGAATGCTCTCAGTTTAAACCCATTATTTCCATCTTATTCATCACCCCTGCATAAATTACAAGCAGAAGATTTGTCTCTAACATTTCGCGAATGGTTCAAGTCAAGTGGGAACCCTTTTCTTGACCAAATACATCAAATCCTATCTTCTAATGGCAGCATCAGTGAAAATGAGGATTTTGTAGTGCAACATGAAGCCATAGATGCAGCTTTATCTTCTCTAAATCTACGCCTCACAGAGTCACTTGTTCTTGATGTTTTGTCATACGTAAAAGACGTTTTATCTTGCACAAAGTTCTTTGATTGGGCCGGGAGACAACAAGGGTTTCACCATACACGTGCCACATTCAATGCAATTTTCAAGATTCTTTCAAGAGCAAAACTGATGTCAAAAATGTTTGATTTATTAGAAAGGTATAACAAACATCGAGGAGGTCACATGCCTAATTTTCACAACATTTTGGTCATGGGTTATGCTGTTGCAGGAAAACCCGAAATTGCCCTTCAATTATTCGGCCGAATGCGATACCAAGGTATTGATTTAGACGATTTTGCTTATCATGTGCTTTTAAATGCTTTAGTGGAAGAGGGTTATTTTGATGAAGTTGAATCAGTTGCTAGACAGATCAAGATTCGTGGGTTTGAATCAGAAATCACTCATTCAATTTTGGTCAAGGGTTTTTGTAGAAAAAGGGAGTTTGATAAAGCAGAAAGTTATCTTCGTGGGGTGATTAATAGTGGGATTAAAATAAAGAGTAGTGGTTATATAGTTGGTGCTCTTGTTGATGCATTATGTAAGAATGATGAATTTGAAAAAGCTGGGAAATTAGTCGATGAATTTGGGGAATTTCATGTTTATGATATATGGATTCGGGAACTCGTTCGTGCTAGAAAGCTGGATGGAGCTATGGAGTTTTTGCAAAAAACTAGGAACCAAAAGACGGCTGTTTATGTTCCGGATGTTTTCCGTTACAACTCCTTGATTTTAAGACTTCTAAGAGAAAACAGACTCGAAGAAGTATGTGATTTAGTGATTGAAATGATGAAAAACAATATCCCTCCAGATGAGTTAACAATGAACATTGTTCTATGCTTCTTTTGTAAAGCAGGAATGGTGGATGTTGCTTTAAAATTATACGATTCAAGAACAGAGATTGGATTATCTTTGAGTTCAATGGCTGTTAATTATTTAATGAATACCCTTTGTAGGGACGGAAGCGTCATTGATGCATATCGTATTTTAAACAACTCAATCGACCAAGGGTATTTCCCGGGAAAAATCCCGTTTTCTATCTTGGCAGATGCTTTATGCAATGTGGAAAATCTCGAGATGATGAAGGAGTTTTTTCATGTAGCATTAGAGCATGGGATTTTGTTAAGCAATAAGTTTTACGAAAAGTACATAAACGCCCTTTGTAGTAAGGGAAAGTTAGAAGACGGGTATATCATACATGGGGAACTCACCCTTCTTGATAAAGTAACAACCGGATGTGCTTACAATACTTTGATAAACGGGTTTATAAAACACAATAGAGGCGATATTGCAACAAGATTATTGATAGAAATGAAAGAAAAAGGTCGTACCCCTGGGAGGGAATTGTTTCGAGGTGTTGTTCAAAGTGTATGTGAAATGGAAAATCCCGAAAAACAATTTGAAAAATTGTTGGAAATGCAATTGTCTTTACATGAACCCAATTGTACGTTTTTTAATTATTTTATAGAAGGAGCTGGTCTTGCTAAAAGACCCGATTTAGCAAAAGAAGTGTATGAAATGATGAAAAGAAGTGGGATTTCTCCGAATTTGGGTTCGGATGTTTTAATGTTGAAAAGTTATTTAAAAAGTGGGAAAACATCGGATGCGTTGATGTTATTTTACGATATTTTGAAAAGACGAAAAATCGGGAGAAAAATATGTAACACGATGGTTGTTGGTCTATGCAAAGCAAATAAACCGGATGTTGCGTTGAGTATATTTTTGGAAATTAGAGAGAAGGGTAAAACGGTCAAACCAAGTATCGAATGTTACGAAGAGTTAATTTACGTTTTATGCAAATACAAAAGATATGACAAAGTCATGGATGTTATCAATGACATGATTCAAGTTGGGTGTCCTTTATCGTCTTTTATCGGTAACAGTTTGCTTCTATATTCTTTAAAAGATCAAAACCTATACAGCACTTGGGTTGACTCACTATCCACCGAGTCAACCGAGTTGACTCAGTGGTCTCGAATATGGAAACTCGGTGAGCTGGTCGGATTGTTTTCTGATCGGTTTAGAGACGATATAGATATTGATGAGTTGGAGGAAGTAGTGGGGAAGTGTTTTCCACTTGATATATACACATACAACATGCTTTTGAGGAAACTAATAAAGAAACAGGTGGACGATGCTTCTAGATTGTTCCGGAAGATTTGTGAGAAAGGGTATAAGCCGAATCAGTGGACTTATGAGACTTTGGTGCATGGGTTTTATAGACATGGTAGGGCGGCTGAAGGTAATGTATGGCTGGAAGAGATGCAGAAGTTAGGGTTTACTCCAAGTGAGGCTACAACAGTTTTGCTTTAAAGATTTTCATAAAGTTGCATACTTCCAAAAACATGTGAAATATATCAAAGGTATGTAAACTATCAGGTTTTGTAATATTTAGGGTTAAATGCTAGAAATAGCAATATATGATCATTGGTTTGTTTGTTATAAGAGGAAGAAATGAAAGTAGGTTGCTTTGTGTTGCATTTAGTCCTACTGTTTTTAGTTTTTTTTGTATGGAAAAGTCTCTGATGTTTCAATCATTTACTAATTTTTACACAAAGAGACTATAAAATAATTGATTTATCTGAAATTTGGCACCTTTGATTTATTCACATCAGATAGGAGAGGGTGGAAAGTTAGACAAGGGTGTTGCAGACTTGCAGTATTGTTTGGTGGTTTTTTGGATTTCATGAGCATTGATTGAAAACTCAGCCATATATTTGAATGACATAACTCTTCATCTTCTATCTTCTCCATTTTCTTTGATTTCATCACTCAAGAGTCAAGATAGCCACAAATTTGAACAAGGTACATGGATTGCAACTCATTTTAAACTCTTGTTTTAATTTTTTGTTTCAATTTTTTTTTTTATTATTCCTCTTTCTTTTTCCTTATCTTAATTTCTGTTTGATTCAATGGGTGATCCAATATAGCGCAATGTTTGATTAAAAATGAAAGATTAGAACCAAATTATTACAAGAAAATGAAACCTAGCATTCAAGAGGCTAGACTCTCCCTTAGTTAACTCAACTAATTAAGATAGCAATCGAAGTCGAAATCCTGGCTAATATATTTTGCCTTCTTGATGAGACCGATTAACTTTAATCTTCTTGCCTAACTAGTTTTCTACTTTGCTCATAAACTCTTTTGGAGACTTCAAGCGATTCATATTTGTTTCTTATCAAGAGATTTATATTTGTTTCTTAACATGTAGAAGTAGTCAAATCTTTTGAAATCATCACTAAGAGTGAAAAAAGTATCTAAATCCTCATCTAGATGGTGTATTAATGCATCAAGTGTATCGTATTAGATTCTTGTAAACTAGAGATTGAGGGTGAAAATACCTTATTGATTGTTTACTTTACAAGGAAATTGTAGAAGACTTTATATAGAGGCAAGATCTCATAAATTTTGATGGAAGCCATTTGTGGCATCATGTATTTAGGGTGTGATATAATCTCAAAAGAATGTGTTGTTAAATTTCAATATTCACATACTAATCTTCGGCTTTGCTAATGTTGATTTGTAATTATTATAATTTGTTCTAATGCTTATGTTTTGGAACATCATTTTAATAAAAATGAGTTTGAAGCTTATGGTTTAAAACATCATGCAAAAACACTATAAACTAGTAGTATTATCTCAAAAGACTTCGAGTAATTTCTAGAGTAAATTACACGAATGGTCCCTAAGGTTTGGGGTAATTTGCACGGTTGATCCCTAACTTGTTTTTTTTTTAACTCGGAAAGTCCCTACTATTTGTTTTTGTTACGCGTTTGGTCGCTACTGTTTGTTTTTATTACGCGCTTGGTCCCTGTCTTATTTAAAAATACTATTATTTAAATAAGGAAAAATGATGTGGTAGGTAAGATAAGATGAGGGATGTTGAATTGGGGGTATGTTTATTTAAATAAAATAAAAAATCAAGTGCAAAATAGTCTTTTTAGGTAAGACAGAGACCAAGCGCGTAACAAAAACAAACAGTAAGGACCTTTCGAGTTAAAAAAATAAGTTAGGGATCAAACGCGCAAATTACCGTAAACCATAAGGACCATTCGTGTAATTTACTCTAATTTCTAATTGGAAAGTTCAACTTTGACACAAAACAATAAATCTTGATGTACGAGTATATTATTGTAACATTTGCCAAGAGTTAACTTTTAGTTATTTTATTTATTTATGTTACACATGGATACAAAAATATATTGTTACCATGTACATGCATTCTCAATAAATATAGGGCTTGGAATTTGGAAAGGATCTCGTAGTGGTTGAGATTAAAAAGCACATCCAATAAACCACTTCACCTATTCGTCTTAGCTCGTGTCCCATTCAGCTTGCTTTTTGTGTCATTTTATATTCCAGTTTTGTAATAGTTCTGTTAAAATAATAACCATGTTCTATCATCATATCTTGAAGTTTCAAATTTTAGTTTAATATTGTAACATGTTTCATTTTTTTTTTCACAAGAATTTATTTATGTGAGGGTAAAAGGTAGTACAATATCATCAAATAGTAGGTCTGACAATGGGGCGGTTTTTGACTCTCATCCGATCCAAACCTTTAACAATTTTATGAGTTTGGAGCATAGTTTTTGATCCTTTTACCCGTTAACAACCTGTACCTGCTAACCCTCTTATTAAAATGGTCAGACATGAATCAATCACTGCTCCGTTCCGTTTATAACTCATCCCGCATAATTTTTAGAATTATAAATTTATATTTATACAACCTAAAGTTTACATCTAATTCTAATCGAAAGTCCAAAGAAAAAAAGCCAAAGACTAAACTGTTTTTACATAGGATCGAAGACTTGACTTCTAGACTTTTAGTATTCTACCAAAAAACATGATGTCATTTCATTTATATTTCATCAACCAAATAATCATTTATTAATCAGAAGAAAGTTTGCAGTTGTTATTCTCTATCAATGCAATCGACGGTCAAAAACCAATTTGAAGTTACTACAAAAATGATTTTAATTCCAATCGAAAGTCATCAAGTACGCAATGTGTTATTTAAATAACATTTGTTTTATTTAATAAATGTTATTTTGAGGTTTACGTAAAATATGTTTGATTATTCAAAAAAACCTACGGGTTGCGGAGCGAGTTTGGATATATGTTGATTCGACGGATAAGAGTATGAGTTTGATTATTCAAAACCCTACAGGTTATGGAACGGGGTTGGATCAGAATTTGAAATTTGTTAAACGAGTTTGGATCAAGGTCAATTCGCTCCAAACCCGCCTTATTCTCAGGTCTATCAAATAGTACCCAAGTTTAACATATAGGTTATTCAAACATCTTTTAATGCTCTTCTCGGTGAAATTTGTTTTTGGGTTTTCAAGTTTCATTTCATTTTGTTGATGTTGCTTGTGAAGAGGAATTTTTTGTGGTGTTTTCCATTTTGTGTCAAATTGGCTTTAGTTAGTTGGTGTACAAGTTATCTCGGTTCAAATATACAAACTTTTGTAGTGTTTATATATATATATATATATATATATATATATATATATATATATATATATATATATATATATATATATATTGTCTTTAAAAAACTGGTTTAACACTCAAATTGCAATTTTCTTTGGTTGCAATGAAAATTTTGATTTTCCAACCCACAAATTACAGTAACCAACTAGTTTCCTACTTTTTTAAGTAAGATCATTTAAAGATAAAAGAAGTTATATATATATATATATATATATATATATATATATATATATATATATATATATATATATATATTGTCTTTAAAAAACTGGTTTAACACTCAAATTGCAATTTTCTTTGGTTGCAATGAATATTTTGATTTTCCAACCCACAAATTACAGTAACCAACTAGTTTCCTACTTTTTTAAGTAAGATCATTTAAAGATAAAAGAAGTTGTATAAAATCTCACATCATACCCGTGTAAGGTCTATCATGTTAGAATTAAATCACAGAGCACTAATAATCAAATAAGTATGTCGCAAGTTAAGAACTCAAGACCACCATTTATGCTCTACCTCCTATCATGGAGACTATGATTATTTTACATCAATTAATTAGAAAATATGTATAAATTATTCATACATTTAAATTAATTATAAAAAGAGTTGTCTTATATTCAAATCTTATAAGCTTCAACCACTTGGGTTGTGGTGACTTGGTAAGACATGTGGAAGATATGGTGGATAGCATATTGACCCATGTTCAAATCCTGACACCACTTAGTCCTTGTGGCCATGGAGGTTCGCCTGTAGTGACTCCAGGGCATGAGGCAAAGTCTCATGTTTGCAGCGGGGGTTTAGTCGGTGCGCGTAAGCTGGTCCGGAAACCCTCGTTAGGGAAGTTCCCTTTCCAAAAAAAAAAAAAATCTTATAAGCTTCAATTTTAAAATGACGTTCGAAAAGGAGTTAATTATTGCTATTTAAAGTGATGGCATTCTAATCACATTCTACACACATAAAAAATAACTCATAATGTCAATATTTAATATAATCTGAAAAAAAAAAAAAAAAAAGAACTGTAGTTATAATATAATAATTATATTAGCCGTGTAGGGAATTAAAATCACAATGTTTAAATGTCCTCGTGAATGTAAAGCTTGGTTTGTAACAAAAGTCGCATGGGTCATGCTTTTTGCAAAAAGTTGCACATTAAGGCTATTTGAATATGTATGGTATATGTATGCGTATTTAAATAAGGTGGCAAGGGCATAAGTAATAGAACTAAAAAGTGCAATAAAAGTTCTTCCAAATATAAAATTAAAGAGAACAATGTTTTTTTTTTTTATTTTTTTATTTTAGTTAATAGAATACGTTTTTAGTTGAGATTGGAAAAGCTGTGGGATATGGTATGAGTTGGTGTAGAAAAGACTTGAAGTTTTTGATGAATATGATTGGTGAAATTGAAGTTAATTGATGTCTTTAAATTCTTGTGGTGTTGGTAGTAATCGAAAGAAGGGATGGGTAAAACATTTATGTGATACAAATGGGGTAAATGTTTGTGTAGTTAAAATAATATTTGATCGCAAGTATAAGACTTAATTAAAATCAATTCGTTGTGGGATAGTTTTCAATGTGATTCATTTCTCATGAAGTAGTGCAAGGGGGAGGTCGGGGTGGTATTATTTCATTTTGGGGTCCGATGGGTTTTGCAAATAAAAGTGTCACGTGTTCAAAATTATGTAGGGGTGGAAAAGAATGGTTAATTGCAGTTCTATGGTTATTTATTTATTTATTTATTTTTACTTTTTTTTTTTAACGTCTATGTATTGCAAACTGCAGTTAGTATGGAGGTCTATTGATTCTTTTATCAATTAGAGACAATGTGAATGTATTAAGTTTGGTGACTTTAATGGTATCTTTGATAAATTGGAAGGTTTGGTTTAGTGTTTTTCAAGGATTCTTTGGAAGTTTGGATTGTTTTTAGTTATTTTATTCATGATGCAATTAGAGGCCAGTAGTTTACTTAGATACAAAAACAAGGAACTTAGATAAGTAAACTTGATCGGTTCCTTGTTTCATAAGAGGTAGTTGATTTTTTTCCCAACCTCGTCACCTTAGTTTTGGAAAAGGAAATGGTCGAATCATAGTCCAATTCTCATTAAAAAGGATTCGTTAGATTAATATGGATCGAGTTATTTCAGATTGTTTAACTCTTGAATGAATATGGAAGGTTTTGAAGATCTTGTGCACCATTCTTGAACCAAAACTATGGAAGTGAGCTTGGGTGACGGTATGATCTTCTTAGTAACATCCTTAAAGTTAGGGGTGACAACTGATGACACGACATGAAAAAATACACGACACGAAACGAAATTGGGACGAAACTGAAATTTGAATTGTCAAGTGTAAAAAACACGACGTCTTGTAGTGTTGTGTTCGTGTTCAAAATTCGAAACGAAATTGACACGATTTAGCATTTGTCTGTCGTGTATTTCCTGTTTTTCGTGTTTGTCGTATTATATACGATTTAAGTATTAATAAAATAAACTAATTTTTATTTTATTTTATCTTTGTAGTGTCATGTCATATTTGTCGTATTTTAATTGGTTTGTTTTCGTGTTAGTTAAAAAAAACACAACATCGTGTCGTGTCGTGTTCGTGTTACTTAAAACCTTGTCGTGTATGTCGTGTCAGACAAAAACACGACATGATGGTACGATTTGCCACCCCTACTTAAAGTCATCAAAGACAAAATTCAGCGTTGGCTTTCAGATACGTGGATTCAAATAGAGGCAGTGAAAAGGCACTTAAAAAGAAGATTATTGATATTGATAATAAAATATTTTGGATATTTTCTAGTGATTCAAAAATCTAAGATCGTTTTAGTTTTTTTAAAAAGTTGGATGACATGAGTATTTGGAAGAACTAGACATTGCTCAAAAGGTAAAGGTAAAGTGTGGAGTAAGAGGGGATGTAAACATGAAGTTTTTCAATGGGATGTTTAATAAGAACCCTAAGGTAATGGAAATTCATGGTGTTAGATGGAGATTGGATTATGATCATACTTAGGTTAAAAATGCTTTCTTTTCATTATTTGAATAGAATTTTATAGTGTTTGATGGTATTTATTTAAAGCAAAGGATGCATCAGTTCAATTTATATTCTTCAAATCACTGCCAAATGCTTGATTTGAAGTCCACGACTGAAGAAATCAAATATGCAGTTTGGTCTTGAGTTGGTGAAAATGATCCACATCCATATGATTTCTCTTTTAGCTTTGTGAAACAATTTAGTAAACGTATAGAGAAGAATATTCTTGATTGTGTTCTTTTGGTTTTATGATTCTTGTGTGATTTCGAATAGGTGTAATTCCTATTTTATTACACATATTCTGAAGGTGCCTAATCATATATACGTGAAAGCCTTTGTAACTATTAGTCTTATTGGCATGAAACATAATTTTTATCTAAGATCTTGGCCGACAAACTAGAAAAGGTTATTGAAAACATTCTTAGTATTAAGGAGTAAACTTTTGTCGAGGGTCGTTAGATTCTTGAGGGTCCTTTAATGGTAAGGTGCAGTAGTACAAGAAGAAAAAAAAATACTACTCATGATGTTTAAGGTAGATTTTGAAAAAATTTACAATTCCCTAAGTTGGAGATATATGGAACATATTATGAGTTTTTAGGCTATGGTCTAAAATAGAAAATAGAAAGGTAGGGTGTGAACATGTTTATTTTATTCCTAGTCCTCGGTTTTGGTGATTGAAATTCTAAAACCTGAGTTTCATTTAAAAGGAGTTTAAGCCATGAAGATATATGTATCTTTTTATTTATTTTATTTTATTATTTTTTATGGAACGTTTTCATGTTACGATTGAATAGATGGGTGCGAATGACATTAATTGATATGCTTCCCTTGGTAATGATAATTTTTATATTTCTCAAATTTACATATGATGTGATAGTTCATGGAAAGCGATCCCAAGAGAATGTGAGGGATATGTTAAACATCTTGCAATGCTTTTTATATGTCATCGAGTTTGAAAATAATTTTGATTGGAGTATCTGGCCGAAGTTGACTTGCTGGATGAGGTCACAAGTTCTTGCCTGACCATATTTCCTTTTAGTTATATTGGGTTCTCAGTTCACAATAATATGACACGGGTGAAGGATCGTTGTTTTTGTGGATAGATTCAAGAAGAACCTTTCTAATTGAAAATATGATTTCCATTGGTGGTTGTACTACTCTATTTAAGGATTATATTGGGTGGTTTTGGGGATTTATTATATATGCATGTTTTTAAAGTCCCAAACAAAGTGATTAGACTTTTGGAAAGCTTGAGGAGTTGGTTTTTCTGAGGACAGAGGGGGTGAGGAAAAAAATTTGTTGGATAACATCAGAAATATTGTTTACTTCAAAAGATAATGTGGTATTGATTTTGGACGTCTATTGGCTTGTAATAATGGCTTATTGAAAAAATAACATTGTATATTTGATATGTATTTAAGCCCCTTAGGATGGAAGGAGTCGTGCTAAGTTTGTCACGGTCCACGTAGACGCCACCTAGGATTTGCCACACTGCTTCAAAATTATGTTATTTAGTGAGTGTGGGTTGCCATTTTTTCCATGTTAAAAAATTGAATAAAAATAAAATAAAAAAATTGTGATTGGTTGGTAAAAAAGTCAAATGAGAGAAAATGGAGGAGAATACTCAGTAGCTTATTGCTGAAACACTTACTATTTTTGCCATGTTGGGCAATGACGCGGTGTGTCAAATGCCAACTAGGCAAATCTCGAGTGGTTGTCGAGACCACTCCTCATAGCCTTATGGGTGAAGGTTGTTCAAGCTATTTAGTAAGTTGATGGTGGATTTGGTCTGAATTCGGGTGGTCTAAAACACATGGTTACTATTCGAAAATAGTTGGCACGACAAATCATTTTCACATAAAGGTATTGTTTACATTCTCATTTGTGAAAAAAGTTGGTAATGGATTTTTGACTAATTTTGACTGGAAAGTTCTTGCATTTCCGATGGAGCCATATAATAAGGAGATCTTACGACTAGTGTTGCACCCGGGGATCATGTCGATTCGAAATTTGAACTGTCTGACTGGAGGTAATCCAGGTAGAAATACGTCCGGGTAGTCGCACACTTGCGGAATGTCTTTGATTTCCTTACCCTTGCCTTGCATATCCACCACATGGGCCAAGAAAGCAAAGCATCTCTTCTGCAAATACTCTCTTGCCTTCATGTAAGAGATGACTCTTAGATTCTTTCTTGATTTATCTCCATAAATGACAAGAGATTTTTTGTTGGGTAAAGGTAGTCGAACAACTTTTTCGTAACATAAGATCTCTGCTCGATGTAGCAATAATCAATCCATTTAGATGATTACATCGAAACTTCCAAGGACCGAAGGTATTAGGTAGACATGAAAGACGTGGTTATTTATGGTGAGAAGGGAATTAGTGAGTAGTTCTAATGTGTTTTCTAACTGGCCGTTTTCTACTTCTACCATATAAGCTTCATTAAGTTTGCATGGTTTATGTTTAAGCATGCTTCTAAACTTATGAGAAATAAAGCTTCTATAGGTACCAGTATCAAATAATACGGAAACATAAATATTGTTGATAGGAAACGTACCAGTAACCACTGTTGGTTCCTGGTGAGCATTTCCAACACATATCATGAATGCTCTCTGTTGGCCACCATGATTCTTCAGTTTCGGGCAGTCCTTCTTCAAATGCCCTGGTTGAGTGCATTCGAAGCAATTTCGGCTTCCTACTACAACATGGGTTGAGGTTGCTTTGTTTGGGGTCTTTCTGTAGTACTTAGAGATGTGACCTCTCAAGTTACAGATGATGTAGACCGTGCAATTTCCGACATGGTGGAAATTGCACTTGGTATAGAGAGGTAAAGTTCCAGAGTAGGGATTTTTATGGGGCGGGAGTGTTTGCAATTGCAACATAAATAACCATAGGTTCTAGATTGGGTTTGCGATGCTTAGACTTCCCATTTCCATGAAACTTCTATTTTGTACTCCAACATGGTTCTTTTCTGTTTGTGGGTTCATGGTAAAATGATAGATACACTACTCAATCAATTGATAAGCCAATTGCTTAGCACTATCAAAATTAGAGGGTCTGGATGCAGTATGCAGATCTTGAACTGATGAAGCTAGTCCTCATATGTATCTTTTAGTCTTCTTATCTTTCGGGGTCACCATTCCCAAAATAAGATTTGCAAGATCGTTAAATCGAGAGGTATAGGTAGTCACCTCTAATTCTTTCATGATAAGATTCTAGAGCTCCTGCTCCAGAGACTAGACTTCCCTGTTAAGGACAATACTCCCTGATCATCATCTGTTTCAGTAGTCATCGGGGCAACAACTGATGTGAAATACTGCCTCTATTTTCTCTATCCAGTAGGATAGACCGATAGCTCCTTCCGTTTATAAGAAGGATTGGGATTTGCAACCCATGATATCCTTGTATAAGGTCTAGAATTTTTTTGGTTAACAACTGGAGTGCCACCGCCATTTCTACTGTTCTCGGAGTTTTCATTCTGGGCAGCGTCATATGCATCTAAGGTTCTAGCAATCCCTTGTGCGAGTAGGGTTTGCATTAATGTGAGATCTATTTGAAATGTTGGGTTTGAGGCATTGATAATTGGTGGGGTTTCAATGGTTCCAACTGGAGTTGCTCAGGAATTTGGAGTTTTCCTAAAGTTTGGATTACCAGTGGTGCAGCTCTCGGAGTGACTCGGGGAGTTGGTCATGGATAAACTTGTGGACTCTTTCGCAGAGGCATCGTCCTAATATGCTTAGACGGATATGCTAGGTTACTTTACACTATGTAGTCATAAACAAGTATGTATAAGATAGTGTATTAGTGTAACTAGTTCCTGAAATCCTACAAATTTCCAAATTATAGAGAGTGATCGATTCCAGAAATCCTACACAATTCTAAATTATAGATTGATAATTGAAATCCTACTGATTCCAAATGATAGAGAGAGAAGTTTGGAGATTACTGAATGATCGATTGGGAACTATGGGTTTCTCTACTACGATGGTAGCGGAGTTATTGGTTCTTTGTTCTTCTTCTGGTTTAGGAGAACTAGGAAAATCTAAACGTTATCCCAAATTTTTAAGTATTTTATGATTTTTAAATTGTATGTGTTATTTATAAGGATTCTAAGGTACTAGGTTTCTACAATGAACCTTGAGAACATCCTTCAATCTCTAAAACTTTCAACCATTATAGTTTGTCAAACTCTTTGCTCAAGGTTGGTTGTGCACCGACACGGCCATAAATAACATAACCATATGTTACAAGTTTATTTGGGGTATGGTTTATGTATGGTACTAACCTTAGTTGAGGCGTTTGACGTAAAGGGTTGAGGTGGTAGTTTTAGTTAGAGGTATGTTAGAATTTTATTAAGTGTTCTCATCGCGGGTCAAAGTGAATATATATATATATATATATATATATATATATATATATATATATATATATATATATATATTATTGGTGAGGTTTGTAGTATTATTAGTTTTGTTTTGTACTCCAAGACTATCAAGTGTGGATGAGGGCTAGACAAGAAGCATTAGAGGGCAGGATCATTTTAGCATATAGTTGTTTTGAAATCTAGCAACCCAAACGGCCCTTTAAACCGGTTACCACTCTCATAAATAGTCAAGAAGTAGGGTAATTAATAATAATACTTTTATTAATAGATTGTTTCTATAGTTGTATTCCTCTTTCGAGGATACAAGTTCTGTATAGCCAATTTAGCTCTAATACCAATTTGTCACACCCCCGGCCGAGGCGGTTTAACATGTCGGGCAGTGCAACTTAGTTCACGGAATACAGGTAAGCTAAATATATAGCACAAGTACAACAATAAACAAAACATCATTTGTATTCCATCTTGATGTTTAAATACATGGTTCTTACAGATAATAGTATAGTATATAAGTTACCTTAAAAAGGTAGGTAGACATAACAAAAACTAGTAATCTAGATAGACTGAAATCCATTATTAAACTGTCATTTAAATTGCTTGATTACTGATTCCCTGAGAATACATGTAGTTTGAGGGTCAACACAAGGTTGGTGAGATTCATAGAATTTCTGCTAACAACAATGATACTTTTAAAATGATCAAAAAGTATTTGTGTTTGTAAGTAAAACCTTTCTTGAAAATGAGTTTGTAAAGTACCTTTAAAGAACTTTGCAAATCAAAAGGTATTATTCCATAAGTAAAACCATACTTAAAACTGTTTTGTAGCGAGAGAAACCATAAATCCATACTTAAAATTATGTTTGTAAAGAGTCTTTGAATAAACTTTGAAAACCAAAAGGTGTCTTTCATAAGTAAATCTATAATTAAAATTGTTTTGAGAGAAACCAAGCCCATGGTTAGTAGTGAGAGAGATAGATTATAGTCAATGTTTATAGTTAGTCCTATAAGCGAGCTATGTCACTGAATGTACCCCCTACAATGCTTCATTGTACATTGTAGTAATAATAGTAGATACTTATCACCCACTTCGATTGATCGATCGAGGTTTTAGCTAGAAACCGTAGGTGAGGATGTCAACCCCATATAGATCTATACATACATATCTCACTCTGAAGATTCACGATTATAGTAGTGTGGGTATGCTAAGTGTTTAGACTTATTTAATGAATAATGTCTCACTATAAAGACCTTAACTATGGTATGTGAATAGATCTCAGTCCTAACTTATATGTGGATAAGTCACTAGGCATAATGATTTACATAAAGTTTATAAAAGCTGAGTGTTAGCGCAATCTCTATGTTATGTCCAATCAATATGGACAATCCACTAATACTCATGACAATCTTGAATCACTACTTACTTCCAATAGTATGACCGACTGTGGACATTTGAGTAAATTAATACTCGAGAAGTGGGATCCAAACATGCAAAAGTGAGAACGCAGTGATAGGCTAATTGAAATGACCGAACTCCATCATATATTAAGATCACCACTAAATAATTGCCAAATCAAATTAAAACTTATACTGCTTAAAGTTCTCGGGTTTTAAAACAAACCAAACTAAAAGTTTTTAAGCCAATTCACTTGCAAATCTAATACCACTTGACTTTGTCTGACTATCAGACTTGGTCAACGACATTGGCCTATGGAATGGATCGACAAGATTATGTTTCGATACGACATATTGACTATGACGTCTTTACACTTGAATCACTATCAAATGTGATGGTACATGCTGAGTATATGTCATGTGATCTTATGTGACTTGGGATCCATATTCGAGTTAAGTACACCCTTAAAGTTACAAAGAGACTTCATAAGGACCATCAATGATTGAATTTCAACAAAGATGTCACTAATGAATCTCTTTCAGCCACATTGTCTTCTTTGCAATTTAACCAACCGCAACATACTCTAAGTTTGCAAAAATTACTATGGTGTAATACTTGGTACTCTTCCAAGATAAAATTTCACCATTCAGAGAAGCACGAAATCCAACTGCAAACAAAAACGTCTTTATTAGTATGGAACTTAGCATCAATTTAACTCTTACAATGATCTCCTCCATACTATCAAGATCATATCTTCTGTCCTCCAAGGACACTTAAGAATGTTCTTGATCTTGATTCATTGATTCTTGCCAGAATTGAACTAATCCAACTTGTGTTGCACGAGGCATACAAGTCATTAGATGTGGTACATGTGATGGCATGTATGATCGATCCCATAGCAGAAGCATGTGGGACACGGATCATTTGCTTTAGCTCGATAGTAGAACTAGGACGTTAGCATTGCTCAATGTCATGCCATATTGTAATAAGCTTAAACTCCTTTTTGAGTTTCCTCAATATTCCATGTACTTTGGCTTAATTAAAATGAATCACTTTGATCTATCTCCATAGATCCTTATTATGCACGTGTCTTGTATCTTCCATGTATATCATAGCGAAACAGTTCTCATACCAAGCCAAGCTTTTACACCTGTTAAGTTTGAATATAGTTTCCTATAAATCCTACATTGTCTATGTACAATACAAGGGTGACCACAATGCTCCCATTAGCACCGACATATATATGGCTTATCTGTGTTTCTCAAAATTCAAACTCCTTGAACTTTTCTTGTTGAAACAAAGATTCCAATTACTCCTACTAGCTTCGACATATATATGGCTTAACTTTATTTCTCAAAATTCAAACTCCTTGAACTTTCTCATTGAAATAATGATCCCACTTGCGAGATGCTTATTTCGGTCCATAAATGAACTTATTAAGCTTACACGTCCTTAATAACCTGTCTGTTCCTACCCATGCTTGTCTCTTATTGAATATCCACTTATACCTAATGGATAAGGTCAAGTGCTTGATCTACCAAGTTTCAACATACATGGACTGAATCTCGCTTTCCATGTCTTCCTTCCATGTTGTAGCCTTTAGGGCCTACCATAGCTTCCGATAGCTGGTATACTCTGATTGCAACCTACCAGTGATACATATACCTTAGTAATATAAACTCTTATATAACAAGGTGTATGACGTCCTCTATCAGATCTATAAGGAAAAACTAGAAATATGTCAGTTTCCTTAATAGCTCATTTAATTCCAAATTGAATTCTATGTCCAAATTTAGGCTCTTTGTTGGTTGAATCTCAAATATTATCAAGATCAATGTGGCTCCCACTAGCCCTTTTGGAAATCAGCTATCTCTCTCTCTCTCTCGGAAGACTTCCCTTCGAGCAACATACACTTTGTTCTCATAAGAATTGTTAAACAATTATCCAAAATGCTTGATGGGTTCACCAACGAGATAACACATCTCTATTCAAAGTCCTAGATTGTCGAGCACTTCACGACAAGCGTAAGCCTCATAATCATAGACTTCCATATATGGCAGTGAGGGTAGAATCCCACTTCACATACCATAGAGTGTTTCAAGAACCTACTTAGTTGGCACAAGACCAAAGGATTTCTTGTAACATTATTCATGGTACAATCCATGAATTGTTAGCAAACACAGTGTGACTCATCTAGTACAAAATCAATGAACGATTTGTTTCTCTAACCAACAAATGCTTCCTAGTGGCAGTGTTCTGGGCGGAGATAGATCATGAAACTCTTTCACGATCACTTAGATGATGGATAAAGTTTGGACTGAGATTCTCACTATGAGTGTCTCATCCTATTGCCCAGTTGATTCTTAACTTCGCTATATGAGAGCTATGAACACCTGAGAGGTTCCATACTCACATTCATACGAAGTTGGTCTCAATATTTATCGTGGTTAATCCGAACAGTCCATTAGTGTGAACTAATTCCGACAGATACTCATATCATCCAGTGACGCATTCAACATCTATCTTGATACACAATATTTGCATTTATCATGAGACTCAAGGTCAAATGATATCCAAAATTTGTTCCAGCTAGATACTTGGTAATGCATTTCTAATTTATGTATCGAATACTATGATTCCAAAAATACATTTCATCCAAACATTTGGATGTATTTGAATAAGTACTTATTATGGTCAATCTGAACGATCCATTAGTTGAACTAACATCAACAGATATTCACAATAATACACCTTATTCAAATGTTCGAATCAATTTTGAACTATAGCTACTATACTAGCTTCATAGATTTCATGACTTTCTTTTAACATGTTAGAATGCTCCACATTTAAATAAGTCAGAATTATCTCATGAATCACAATATAAAGAATTTCAATTATAATACCATAGACTAAACATTTTGAAAAGAGTTGTCTTTTGATCCTATGAATGTAGCAAGGGTTTGGTATTAATGATCAAATTATCTTCTCCATGTTTTAGTCTTCTTACTTCATTTTAGTGACTACACATTCTTGCAAATGTCAGCACTAATCCTTAGCAAAACACTCAAGGTTTAGAAGTAATGTTTTGATGGCATTATAAATCCATATATTTGATTGAACACCAGACATGGGAGAACTAGTTATCTTTTGATCCTCTGGAAAGTAGTACGGGCTCGTGATCCACAATCAAATTTAACTTCTTCATGTTCCAGTCCTTTCACCTCAAATATACATTTGGGCAAGTTTTCTTTCTTAGTCCTTTTCATGTTATGGAAACGAATTGCTATTAGAACATGTCTCAGAATAAACCTTCCTTTGTCTTAGGCATTTGGGCCTAGATTAAGTATACCAATCACCTTTTAAACCATGGGCAATTGGCTTTCTTCTTCTTGACACTTCTATTCATGATAGTAAAATATGGGAGTGTTTTGAAGTATGAGTTTCTATGATTGGCCATGCTAGTTCCAAAAGGAAACCTCAACATGCTACCCAACTCCTTAATGGACATTCCATGTTGTTCACATTAAAATTAGAATGAACTGATCATATGTACATGTTAGCTAGTCGAATAACCATAGTCAACTCCTAATTCAAGGAAATTCCATTTTACTTCAATATGTCAATTTACAACGTACATTTGATAATTGATCTTTCTAACAATTTATAATGCAATGTTTGAAGTAACCTAGGAAGATCTTTAACAAAGACATGATCTTTCCTTTCGTTTATGAGAACTATTCCCAAACTACGAAATTGACAAGATTGATCACCCTCATAGCTAATCCTTTCAAAGGTTTTATAGTAGTAGATTTTAGTGGATAAGGTTTTCGACATCATTCAATAAGATTCCATTATAGTTTGTTTTACTTATCCTTAGAAAATAATCACCCTAAATTATTTTAGAAGGCTAGGATCCATATTTGGCTCCATGATGTGTAAAGGGATGCCGTAAACACACCATAAAGTTATTTTGGTAGGCAAAGCCCTTTGCCAATTTCGATCACCACAAAATTCCTAGAACTTTGAGATTCACTTACTATCAATGGCATGTTAATCTCGGATTATGTTCATCTCAAATTCAATGACGGGGTAGCCGCGGATCACGGAACAGATGGTGAATCGACCATACAAAATCGCATGGTCCCCGACTCAAGTTACGCTTGAGATTCACGAGTTCCACATCATTCTCTACCTATACTCTCAAATTGACGTGCCAGTTAACCACGCGAGCTCCATCAACAAGTTATAAAGAGAATGTGAAACTTTTATGGATAACATAAAATTCACATTGAATAGATTGAGAATTAACCATACAAAATCGCATGGTCCCTGTCTTAAGTTACGCTTGAGATTCGCGAGTTACATATCATTCTCAACTATACTTTAGATTGATGTGTCAGTTAACCACACGAGCTCCACCAACAGAATATAAAGAGAATGTGCAATTTTCATGGATAATATAAACTCACATTCTATTAATAAAATGAGATTTTGTTTTATACTTGTATTTATAATACTTTTAGATTGACCATTATCACTATCAAACCCTTTCGGTAGCTCCATTCTCAAAATGCAATAGGGCGGTGAGGGTGGTAAGCACGAAGCATATTGAAAACCAACCTCATTAGGAATCAAAGAGACCTCCTTAAACCCCTACATTAGAACGGATGAGCCTAGTCGAGGTAAGACTAACAATGTCAACATTTAAACACCCGAGGGCGCATGTTGTAACTTTCTTATACATATAATAAACACAATTCTAATATATTTAAATACAAGCGGTAAATTTAAAACTATTTAAATTTAGTTGTCTATTATTAATTCTAATTAATTGCGATGACGCAATGTAACAATTAATAAATCATGAGGGGTTATATTCAAATTTATAAATCTCTATTACAAATAATATTAAAATATTTAAATTCACTATTTATACATTAATAACTATTCAAATTCAAATAAACACATTTAAATAATATATATCAATTATCAAATAAATATTCAAATTCAAATACACATATGAAAATAATATTTCTTCATTATCAAATAAATATTCAAATTCAAATAAACACATTTAAATAATATTTATCCATTTTTCAGATTCAAAAACAACTTAAATTTAGGTATTTATCCATGTTTATCAAAGCTACATATTCGAAAAATGGCAAAAAATCTGAAACCCTAAATTCTGCTGAGCTCACGTCGTGAACTCCTAGTTCACGTCGTGAGCTGCGACTAAGGTATTATCAATTACGAATTTTTCAATAATCCTTCTACCATTCCATTTCAAACAAGTATTTTTTGGAAGACATGGATCTAGGGTGAAGGTAACCGTGAACCAATGGCTCTGATACTACTGTTGGGTTTTCTACGCATCAAATACACTCTAAAACTAGGCAGCGGAAAAATCGAAACAACGATATACCTAAGTGTACATGCCTCCTATGGATCTATTGCTTCATGCTAATTACATCAACCTTAGAAAACTAAAACATAAGTAAGAAAACATACCTCTTATGTTGCCCTTGATCTCCATGCTTGAGATCTTGAACCTCCATGAAGTTGCTTGGATGAAAGGACCCAAACCAAAATCCCTCTAATGGTATCACACCCAATGACACCAAAGAGTGGAATAAAATAACTAGGAGAATGGTCAATTTCACAAACGCAAAAGGTTTATAAATCTTCCCTAAGAGGGGGAGGAAGAAGGGTTGGCGAATACTTCAAGCCAAGGTGCAAGGAGGCATAACCATGTGGGATGGAGGCATAACCATGAAATTTCACTCCTTTCCCATATGGGATGGAGTGATTTTCATCCAACCCTAATCCCATAAGGGTTCTGGAACATTCTTGATTAACCAACTATCGATTAATGAACATTAAACCCTTTAATTAATTAAATTGTTAATTAATTCCCAAAATATATTTCAAAAATATATTTCCAATTAGTTTCTAATTAATTATTAACCATAATAATTAATAAACCAATTTCTCCTTTATTTATTCTACTCAGTTTGGCTCTTGAGGGCTACCCAAAAGGACCCTTCTATTATTAGAAATATTATCAATAGTTAATGACCTTGGACACTATTCCAATAGTTTATGTGTTTCGAGCAGTGTTTGTGATTTGGGTTTTCACGTGTATAAGAAGTATCCAGGTGTTTGGATGATGCTAAGTCACTCACAACGGGATTAAATAATCTCAAAGTAATTGATTTAACCCTGTTGTGCAGCTCTCGTTTGAGTCTAACCGTTGCAGGGATGAATCTTCTACTTGAATGATTATATTTTCCTTCTGTTGAGTATAAGTATTCTGCAACTGTTTATGGTCATTGATTTTGTTTCCCATTGAAGCGTTTTGTTTGGTATGAAACTCTATGGGGTTGGCTTGGTGCCGGTTCGGTGTGAGAGGTCTCATAGGGAGTCAGACCATTCAAATTGTAGGTTTCGAAACTCAGGCGAGATAGGACTGGGTTTTATTCAAATATGGAGGATTCGTTCTTCACCGGGTGTGAAGGATTATCCTAATGATGGTTTTAGTAGATTGGGATAGGCCTTTGTATGATCAGAGTTGGAAGGGTTATGATTGGTTTGCTATTCGTTGAGAGAGGGCGTGGGTTGTTTTTGTTGGGTTTTGAGCATTTTAACACTCCTAAGTGTACATGTAACCCTAAATACCTTGGATCTATGTTTTCTTTATTATACATGCAATTATGAACTTTCCAAGGTATTACCCTATCTAGCATACAATACTTGATACTTGGGTAATCAAATGGATAGAATACATACCTTTGTTTGATGTAGCTTGTCTTCATGAAGCTTGAGTGCCTAGTGCCCCAAATGTGACACCTCAAATAGTTCACACAACACCATGAACTCTTGGAATAACCTTGAGAATAAGGATACTTTGATTCTCTCTAGTGAAATCGGCTAGCCCTTCTTAGTGTACCCACACTAGTGCCAATTTCACCAACCAAGGACCTCTTTATATAGTGTGGAGATTAGGGTTAAACCCTAATACCCATGACCTTTCATTTCTTATGATCCATGGGTTAAATACTCCATGGACTATCCTTGGAAGCTTAGCCCAACTTAAATGAACTTGGCCTATCACACATATATATCTAAGAGTCCATATTTAATTAGTTCCTTTTGATCACTTAATTAATTATAAATTAACTCTTGATAATTACTAATTAAATAATAGGATTATATATTAATATATTAGAACTTATAATATATTAATATAAAATCACTAGTATCCTTTTTCCTCATCTTGTCTATCCAATTCTCCCGATGCCATGCAACCCAAATGGACCATGCCGGGTCGGGTCAAGTCTTACCAATTATAGTTATGGACTTAGACATTAATCCAACAATTTCAGCATAAGCGACCTGTCGGGAAGTCAGGTCATTGTAGACCTTAGGTCTCAGGAGGTAGGGGTGGTTAGCAAAGGACGAAAGCTTGGGTGTTATTTTCGAGATAGAAGTTTTGGTAGCCTCGGTAAGGTTATTTTATGCGCAGAAATTCCGATTATGTTCATTAGATTGATTGTCTTTTTATGAGTGTTATAAGGAGAGATTTCGAGGACGAAATCTAATTTAAGTGGGAGAGATTTGTAACATCTGGAATTTAGAAGGTCAATTATGGAAATAAAAACCTCATTTCTAAAGGTCAACTCATCGAATTTAAGGCGTAAACTCGATGTGTTGGGATTGTTGGTCACGCGTGTTTTTGAAGACCAACTCGATGAGATGAAGAGGACCAACTCGACGAGTTGGACGTGGTTTGGGAAACCTTAATTTCGGGATTTTGCACCCTATTTAAACAACTTAAACCCTATAAGTTGACCTCATTTCCATCCTCCATTGTCCTAAACCCTAACCTCGAAACCCTAAGTCATATTTGAGTGATTGTGAACCATTTTGGAGTGCTTTGGGTGTGTTTGAAGCCATTAGAAGAAAGGAAAACTTGGTGATACAAGGAGCTGTTAGATCCCGATTGCTTCCTTTATTTTTGTCATTTTTCTGGTAAAAAGCTTTAACCTTGCTTTGTGATTTCTTAGATCTTCATCTTGGGGTTCTTTTGTTTGTTTCGGTCCAAATGATGAGGTTTTGGGAGTTGGACGTCCCATTTGGTCAAACCCTTTTACATCTAGGGTCCTAGGGAGCTTTTATGGCATAAAGGTGTGACATCCCCAAAATCACGGCCAGAAAAGACCGATTTTGTTTATGCTTTATAAAAATCAGTGTACTTCATTTTATAAAAATGTTGCGGAATTTGTTCCCAGAAAAACATGGTAAATACGTTATTAAAACATTTTCGAAGAAACGTATTTATTTCATTTTAAAACGTTTGGGATGTCATCGTTAATACAGAAACATAAGCATAAACAGAATTTACAATTATTTACACTAGTGATCTACATCTCTTTTAAATCTCTCAGTGTAATGTCACTTCATATCAACACCTGTGATATAAATAAACTGAGTGGGTCAGGTTGGGAAACCTGGTGAGCACATAGGGTTTTCAACCCACAATAATATAGTTATTATTTTTAAACATCAAACAATTAACCCAATTACCCATTCCCGTTATCCTCACATTACGTCCCTAAAACATTTAACACAAGGGACTTAGTTAAAGGACTATCATTGGGATGGAGTGTACCTGGTGAGCACACAGTTCACACAGTTCGAATGAACACACAGTTCGAATAAACACATAGTTCAAATAAACACACAGTTCAAATAAACACCTACAGGTTGCGAGCCTGCTAGTGTTCCACTGGACTGTCTAGAATAGTCCGTGGTCGTCATCTATACTCCGCTAGATGACTAGATCATCAAGAACAGCTATAACGAGGACTCTCATTATTTCATTTTATCACACAGCAGCTAATACATCTACTCATGTTTTTGTTGGATTAGTGTCTAAGTCCATAACTATTTTGGTATGTACTTGACCCGATGGTGCATGGTCCTTTTGGGTTGCCTTCACCAAAGCAACTTGATTGGAGAAATAAATAAAGAGAGAGAGGTTATTATGATTTATTAATATGTTATAAGAATAATATATTAAAGGAGAAATCATATTTGTTTAATTAATATTGGTCAATAATTAATTAAGAATTAATTTTGTGATCAAGTGTAATTAATTAAACTAGAGGGGCTGAATTGTAATTATGTGATAGTTACAAAATAAGGTAAGGATTATCTTATATATATGGTGAACGAATTTGAGATGTAAATCCCTTAGAATTCGACTAGGATAAGGGTTTCTAGGACTTATCTTATGGTTGCTTGGTGGACAAGCAACTAGATAAGGATAAGGACTAAAACCTTAATCTTTACACCTATATAAACCCCCTAGGGCTTAGGAATTCGTCTAACCCTTCCCAAGAGGTCCTAAGGACGAATTCTAACCTCCTTCCTCTCTCTTTATACCTTCTCCACTTGCTTATGGTGTTTGTAAGCCATTAGAGGAGTGACACTTGTGACTCTCAGCTTTCCAAGGTCAATTCAAGGAGGAATTGGATTGTTATTGCTATATAACAATCAAGGTATGTTCTTAAACCTAATTACATGTGAATTCTGATTTCCATATGCTAGAATTAGGGTATATAGTCTTGGATTCAAAGTATGTACCATAGAGAAACCTAGATCCAAGCATTAGGGTTTGTATGAGCACATAAGATGTCTTATGTCCAAAACCCATCAGTGGTATCAGAGCCATGATTGGTTTCTATTGTATTGATGCTTGATGTAACTGAAAATCGTGTTTTGGCCTCACTGTTCGACCTGACTCGACGAGTCACTCTTGGACTCGGCAAGTCAGCCCTACTCGGCGATTTCCAGAGGGTGACTCGGCGAGTCGGTGCGTCAGACAATGCTTATCTCGGGATTTCTTGCTGTTTTTGCATTGGGATAATTACCTAATCATGTTAGATTAATATTAATCCGATTATATGATATATTTGACTATATTTTTAATCTAATTGAAGATATTTATCAATTAATAAGATAATTGTTTCCTTATAAGATAATTGATTAATTATTTTAAGAAAATTGATAAATTATTTTGCAAGAAATCATCAAATATGGATAATTATGTGGTTAAATGTTAATTTGAATTATTTGTTATTTGATCCTTGTTGTTGTGAAAAGTTTCATATTTGGCCCTTTAGGTTTTATAGTTTAAATTTGAACCCCAAAAGTTTTGTTGTTTTGAAATTTAAATAGTTGAAAACCTAATGTTTTGAAAAAAGGTTTCAAAACTTGCCCTCAAGTTTTGGAATTTAAATTTTGATTAAATAGTTTAATTTTGATGCATATTTAAATTCTAAACCCTAATGTGTTGAAATGTTTCAAAACTTGCCCTCAAGTTTTGGAATTTAAAAGTTGATTAAAAGTTTAATTAGGAATGTTAAATTCTAGAAACTCTAAGCAATTTTGAAAAAGGTTCAAATCACACCCTTATGGTTTTATTAATTAATTAAGGTGTATAATTAAAAGAAGTTTAATAAATCCATAAAAGTTTAGGTTTACAATTTAATTGAATTAAAAGTATAATTGTTAAATTAGACCACCTAGTATTTTGAAAGTATAAAATACACCCTATACTATATATAACATTAAAAGTCTAACATTATATATATGTATGAGTAAAAGTCAGTCTTACCGTTAGTAGGCCTCATTCACGAAGCTGGTCTATAAGGGGTGTTTAAGGAAATTGCCTATAAAATGGCGATTGAATGGGTATCCACTCTTACCCACCGCACTCTTGACTAGTGGAGGGTCGTTAGCCGAACGGGTAGGATAGGACGAAACCTTCCATTATAAGTATAATGAATTACTAAAGTAACTAAATGTTTTCATAAAATTCCCAATCTTAGTTACTTAGGCAAAAGTGAATTGATGCAATTCCATGAAATTACACTTTGTGCCCTTGCAAAGACGTTAGTGGAGCGTTTGTGGTTTACCGGCACACTAAATGGTTCTAAGCAATGGTAGCAAAGGGTGACTCAATGTTTGTCATAGTTCGGTGGAGCGTGTGTGGTTTACCGGCACATCAAATAGGTGACTGTAACATGTGAGGGCACCATGTAAGTTTGCATGGTTATTCACACCCGCTTTGTGATCCTCGGCATCCCAGTCACAAACTAGAGGGGCATATCGAGATTTAAACATGCCATTGAAAGTTCAATGAATCTCAAAGGATCTAGGAGTTTTCATAGATTTAAAACTTAAATTTCTTTTCGTTTTTCATGGTGGAAATTAGTGAATCGTCATTCACTTACCTTCAAATGTTCTGCAATTTGAGTTACGGCATCCCTCTCCCGAGTTGTAGAATATTGTGTTGGGTCCTAGCCTTAGTATTTCATTTGGGTGATTTACTAAGGACTCAATCAATCAACTAACTTGAATTTGTTTTTTTTTCTCCCGTTTTTTAGATGTCAAAGTTCGACAACTATGGTCTTCCCAAATCCCGTGGAACAAGCATTCCACATGAAGATGGTATTCCACGATTCAATCGAGGAACGAGAAATCATGCTTCACATCCTCCTCCTCCTCCTATTGTTCTCCCCAACCCACAAGATCGAAGAATTGAAAGGTTCAATATCACTAAAGCCTTATTGGAAATGAAACATGAAGATGGTAAACCCGTGTGTGCCCACGTTTTAGGAATGAAATCACACATTGATAGGTTGATAATGTTGGGTGTGTCATTCCCGAATGAGTTGGCTGTGAATTGGGTTTTGCAGTCACTTCCAGAATCATATAATGAGTTCAAAAGAAAGTATTATATGATGGATCATGACGACAACCTCATTGACCTAACTTACATGCTCATTGCTGCTAAATCAGAAATGATTTGGCGAAGCAATGGAGCGTATTTGTTGGGAGAGTCAACCGACCATACTTCCGAGGACGTTCTAGGAGAACCGACCTGCGTTTGCTGCCAAAAGAAAGGGCGTTGGATACAAGTCTGCCCAAAGAGCCTGAAGAGTCCAGAAGATGGGAGAGTCAAAGAGTATGGCTGCGCTTCAGGTAAAATCCACTATCTAACTCCATTAAGTTCCTATTCATTAATTCTTAATACATAATGTAATAAGATTGCATTTGAATGTTTTACAGGATCGGTGAAAAGAAAGGAAGCTTGGTGAAAGAGCAAGATGAATCTAATCACAAGGAATGGATCTTGATCGCATGGACTTGAAGATTAGATTTTGATCTTAGATAGTTATGATAGAGTTGTTAGAAAATTTTCTTTTGAAATACATAGTTTTCAATGGATTTTGCATTGTAAGGACATATGTTTTCCGCTGCTTTTATAAATAAAATAAATTTTCGTTTGACTTATTTAATTGTTTATTTCCTTGCAATGAAATCGTTATGAAAATTGATGTTTGCATATTTCTACAACAAATGGATATGATTCTTATTTATGGTGTTTATGGAAAAGTCGAGAATTTACCAAATAGGGAGAGTTTCTCATCGCCCAAGTTTCAATTGGACAGAAACTTGGAATCATGCAACGCGGATGCACGATGAATGAGAAATTTCGTATTTGGAAATTAGACTAATTCATTGACAAAGTGTCAAGTGAAGGACTAGGATATCGAGTACACAAAGGTGTGTGTTGATCAAAGTCCACCATAAGAGTAACGAGGTATTCATCATGATTTACTAAAGGTTTAGTAAATATGATTATACTTATAAGATTAAGTGTAATTCTAAATTGATTGAAAAAGTTTAAATCAATAGTAGAACAAATAACAAGAATCAAGTAGGCAGAGAGATAAAAGTTTCTCCATTCTAAGAAGAAGGGAGAGTACCTTTTATGCTTTATGATAAGTCTTAATGATTAAGAACCATGTCTCAATTGATCCTCTAAGTAAGTCTTAGTACAATTGTATGTTTAAGAAGAGGAATCAAGGATTGAAGAAATGGTTAAATCAAGAAGTCTATCATACTTCGTTCCAATAACAAGTCTTAAAGTTAAGATTGTGGAAATGAGTGAAAAGTATTAAAGGTTTATAACATTCATAAAATGTGGTAAGTTGTGATGTCTTAGATAAGACAAAGACCAACTAGGACCAATTTATGAAGAATTTTGATAAAAGCTACACTAACTCTTGAATATTTGTTTGTCAAGAAATGGTTATTGACAAGAAATAAACCTTATCGATCATCACTAGCACACGAGTTAAGGTTTACAACCTATCGTGATGACATTATTTTGATTTTGTGCCAATCCAATCGAGTTAATTATGCATGAGAGTTCTATGAGTTCTCATTTTGAACGCATAAAAGGCAAAGCACCTTAATCAATGAAAGGTACATTGATAAGAAAAAGGTGAGCTGCTTAACTACTTGGAAGACATGGTGGGCAGCTGTGCTACCATAAGGCAAGAAATCAAGATTAAGAAAGCTCGGTCCATATGAGTTTGAATTTGTCGTAAACTTTAGTTTTAACAAATTCACATGGATAAGAACACATACACCGCTCAAATCTGAGTGTCATAAGATTTCCTCCTTCATGAAAATGATTGAGAAGAAATGCTTTCACTAAGAGAGATTTTAAGAAGATAGTGATTGTAAAATTGCATTCTCAAATTCAATCATGGTTACGGCATCCCTTTCCATAATTTGAATTGTGAGGTTTGGCAATTAGTCTTAATTGTTTAGACACACATATGAACTATCGAAGGCAAAGGTGTATAAGTTCAAGAAGCCTTGATAAAAGATTATCAAAGCACTAAGTATTAGAAACATGAACTTAAGAAATCAATAAGCATTGTTTTTCTGAAAGTTAAGATGTTTGTGAATACATGTCGAAGCTAGTGGGAGCATAAGTGTTATGCTTTATAATAATCATCATGATAGTGGGAGCATAAATGTTATGATTGTATGATTATTAAGGAAAGTATTGCAAGGTTAGCAATATTAATTATAGAAAACATGAGTCATACTTTGCAAAGTCGCAATAGTTGAAGAGTTGTTTTGCTATAATTAAGGGAGAGAATATTATGCTTCATTTCAAATCTAAAGGTTTAGGTTGAGAAATGTTAATAAAATTTAGTCAAAGGTACAAAGTGTGTTCTTAAAATTTCGATTATGATTACGGCATCCCTCTTCACAATTCGAATTTTGAGAACATAGCAAATAAAACATTATGCGTCGTGTCCCATACGCTTTGGGTATAGGATCGATTGCAAATACTTTAATGTTTGACCATTCTAAAGTTTTCCAAATGTCTAGCGAATTTAGAGGGAAAAAGGACAAGAATTGGTTTTGACTAAAACAATTAAACAACTATCAAAGGACAATCCAAAGTTCGACGAGGATTGGTCGCTTGTGAGTAGTTGGAAGTATAGTATTGGAAAATATGGAAATGTTTCCATATTGGATGGACCATATCGACATCATTACGAATAGATAAGATTCTATTAAGAATGAGTTGTCATATGGAACATATGGAAGTGTGTCCATATTGGGAATTGAATATTGAGAAATCTATGATTAGATTAGAAACTTCTATGCAAAAGGATGTTCAAAGAATGTACTTTGAGTGAGAGACATCACGTCTATGAAATTGTCTTGTAACAATCTCCAATAGAGGACTTTGTAATATCATTGGCAATAGTCTTTGTGAATTTGGTGCAGTGACATTACGAAAGGATAAGTTGCATAGAATGTTAGAATCTAGCATATTCTATAAGTAGCAAGAATTTGATATTCTTTAACTTATGGAAAAAGGATTTGGAGTTGAGAAATGAGAATGATTGGAAATGTGTTCAATATGATCTATTTCACAAAGTAAGAACCATAGGTAAACATTGTGTGCATGCTAGGAGCATGGGACAAGTGTTGTAATTCAAGTAAGAAGTTGATTACCCGGAACTACAAATAATGAGTAATCAATATGGTGATAAATAAAAGGTGTTTTATTTATGATCAAAGGGTTGAGGCCATATGGGATTAGTATTATTCTTGTGTTTCACATTTGCATGTTTTGACTTCCAGAATAATTGAGTTTATTAAGAATAATCGAGTTATTCAAACGGGCCACAGTTGTTCATATGTTGGAAGTAGATATGAATGAAGACTGTCGTGAATTGGTGTGTGGATTGTCTAGAAGAGTATTAGACATAAGCAAATGTTTGCTGCAACGTTCATGAGTGCTTACGAATATGATTTGAGCATTGGATTAAACCCACGCTCACTTGGATCACTCCATGAATTGTATCACGAGTAATTAGTGAGACGATAACATCTTATATTCTTGAAATCGAGATGTGTGAGTTGTATCTTGCGAATCGGTTGCACATTGATAATATGTAAACGCACTAGTAACTTGGTGTTATAAAACATATTGTTGTGTGTGATTTGGTTAGTGAGTGCAAGCGAGCATTGTATTAAAGTTTATCCATTCCTTTTATTCAAAGTAGAATAAAAGCGATATCTTTGGGCCCCTCGATGGTTTAGTGATGACAAACGTAAATGCTCGGCCGGGCTAGGGCTAATTTGATTTGTTCAATTAGTCAGTCGTCATAAATCAGAAATTGAGAAGTAGTACAAAGAGAATGATTTGAAATCATATCTCATATGATATCTAGAATGGAGGAATATATGATCCCTTATCTAAGGACACGCGTATCTGATAGGATCAGAGTTGACAACGGCTTTGGAAAGCTACGATTGCAGATCGGGATCCGAAGTCATACGCAGAATAGTTGTTAGACTTATCCAAGTGGGACACTGTTGGATTAGTGTCTAAGTCCATAACTATTTTGGTATGTACTTGACCCGATGGTGCATGGTCCTTTTGGGTTGCCTTCACCAAAGCAACTTGATTGGAGAAATAAATAAAGAGAGAGAGGTTATTATGATTTATTAATATGTTATAAGAATAATATATTAAAGGAGAAATCATATTTGTTTAATTAATATTGGTCAATAATTAATTAAGAATTAATTTTGTGATCAAGTGTAATTAATTAAACTAGAGGGGCTGAATTGTAATTATGTGATAGTTACAAAATAAGGTAAGGATTATCTTATATATATGGTGAACGAATTTGAGATGTAAATCCCTTAGAATTCGACTAGGATAAGGGTTTCTAGGACTTATCTTATGGTCGCTTGGTGGACAAGCAACTAGATAAGGATAAGGACTAAAACCTTAATCTTTACACCTATATAAACCCCCTAGGGCTTAGGAATTCGTCTAACCCTTCCCAAGAGGTCCTAAGGACGAATTCTAACCTCCTTCCTCTCTCTTTATACCTTCTCCACTTGCTTATGGTGTTTGTAAGCCATTAGAGGAGTGACACTTGTGACTCTCAGCTTTCCAAGGTCAATTCAAGGAGGAATTGGATTGTTATTGCTATATAACAATCAAGGTATGTTCTTAAACCTAATTACATGTGAATTCTGATTTCCATATGCTAGAATTAGGGTATATAGTCTTGGATTCAAAGTATGTACAATAGAGAAACCTAGATCCAAGCATTACGGTTTATATGAGCACATAGGATGTCTTATGTCCAAAACCCATCAGTTTTACCCCAACGTTTTCGTAGATATAAAATACATATACAGTTTAAATCATTGAAAACATGTATAAATCGTTCATCCAGCATAGATAGCAAGTATACAGATAATATACACACACAACACGTAATTTATATAAAATACTTCATATCTATGTGTAAGCTGAAAGTAACTATGCACTCACCTGAGTAGGTGGTGACTCAACACTCGAACAGCGCTTCGATACTCTCAAAACAATTTCCTTCGATAAAACCTAGTATCAATACCACTAGGGTTTAGTCTAACGATAATCGCGACAAACTAATAGTCTGACTATTATTATTATTATATAAGCGTTAAATAACACTCAATATAACTCATAATAATAGCCAAAATACTCATTATAAGTTCCTAATAATGTTACTATATTAAAACATAAGCTATACTAAAGATGGGTTAGGCGTAGCTCACTTACAACGGGTTTTCTCGAAAACCGGGCTTCGCTGGAGCAGCGTTCCTGAGCCAAAAGGCTCTTTTCTAGGGACTCCGGGAGTCTCGGGGCTTCCTTCGGGTGCTAGGGGGTTTACCTAGGCTTGTAGGGGGGTTAGGGAGGCTAGAGAGAGAAACTAGAGAGAGAAAGTGAGTTTGGGAGGTGTGAAGAGAAGGCTAGACCCGACACCTCTATTTATAGTGCAAAATCTGATGGACTCGCCGAGTAGGGGGGACCTACTCGCCGAGTTGGTCCATGTGGTGGCCTTCTGGTGGTGCCACGTCACCCCCTATCGCGTATCAGCCTTCGTACTTAGAAAAATCATAACTCTCGCATATGAGCTCCGTTTTCGACGTTCTTTATATCCACGCGTAGGTAAAATCAATATCTATAACTTTCATTTAGACTCCGTCGGCTAATTCTCGACCGATCTCAAATTTAATAGTAGGAGGCGTTTAGACTGTTAAATGACCACGAAGAATTCGTAACTCCTTCATACGAACTCCGTTTTCATCCATATTTTTACCGTTGAGTTCTTATTAATGAGATATTCAACTCTCATTTAGGTTGCGTAAGCCAAAAACCGCTCGAACTAAAATTCGAGTTTCGGGCCGTGTACTGCTAAGTCGAATCTTAGAAAAATCATAACTTCCTCATATGAAGTCAGATTTGGGTGTTCTTTTTATCGACGCTCTTAGTTTAACATATTCTACAACTTTTGTTTAGATTGCTAAAGCTAAATCTCACTCTATCGTAAATTCACTATTTACGCTTCCCGGTGTCGTGCCGGTTTTACCGTAAAACTTCGACGGGCCATAACTTCTTCGTTATAACTCGGATTTTGGCGTCCTTTATATGTACGGAAACCTTGTGAAATATTCTACAATTTGGTTAAGGTTATTTATTCTAAATAATCTTTTTGTCGAAAATTCGTTTTCGACCCCTATTCCCTCTAATTTGACTAGCCCGGATCTGCGGGTGTTACAATTATCTCCCCCTTAGGATGATTACGTCCCGGAATCATCAACGAAACAGGGTCGTATAATAACTCCATACGTCATCTCTTCATCCTAGGTAATAATTATAACTTCTACATTCCTTCAAGTCTATCTCTTAAACTCATTGGTTGTATGAGTACTCGATCGTGCACCTGTTCTCTACCTCAGGCTAGACTCCCAATTATGATCTTCAAGTCACAATCTCAATCCTCCCTGGATACGAACTTGAGATAATTTCTTTTATTACTACTATGGATCGATGTGTCATGTTCTAATGACCTATCATCGTATGTTGCAACACTTAGACTTAGGTCTCTTAGAGTTAAATTCTAAAACATACTATGCCTTCCTTCATGTTCTAATGTGATATAATCACACTTTAACATTAGGCATTTCTAGCTTCCAACTTCTTTAACAACGAGCACAATATTTCTATTGATCGTTTTGATTCCAATCGTTTGGTTTAAGTCGGACGCTACATCGACCTTGATTTTCTAAACCACATAGCATACTTAGCGTAGTCGGACTCAATTCGATATGACCACTAGGGTCGAAATATCAACAATCTTCTTAGTCATTACCGAAACGATGGTAACGACACACTTGAATAAAACGAAATCAATTACTAGCTTCTTGGTAACCTTGTGACTTTCCCTGATCCAAGTGTGAGTCCTGTGCTTCCGGTAGTATAGGCCTCTACTACCATTCACACTTACTCATACTCGTCCCAAGTATTGTCCCGCAGTTTCCCAAGTCACCATGCAGCAAATCACACAACAATTTAACACACCAGATAACAAAACGAAGATTTTATTATTTCTTGAAACTATTACATGGGTGTTCAAGTTCACCCTAGACTATGCCTCTAACAGGCTACATCATATGACACTATCTATATGGCTTCTTCATAACTTGATCTCTATATATATCCATCCTTACTCCTGATTCCTTGCATCGTCAGCTGCTTCGTCAAGGATCATTTGAAATGCTCTTGCCTTTGGTTTTGGCGGCACATTTGGCTTTGTAGCGCCTTCTCTTTTTGGGCAATATTGCTTGAAGTGCCCTTCCTCGTTACATTCGTAACACACCCTTTTGTTGAATTTACACTCGTTGGAATAATGCCCATGCTTCCCACACTTGAAACAAGTCAACTCCTCACCACATTTTCCATAGTGTTTCTTTTTGCACTTCTCGCACCATTTCACTTTGTTTCCTCCTCCGCTACACTCCTTTGAACCAGACTTGATCTTCTTATTGGGCCTCGTAGATTCCTCAAACTTCCTCTTTTCGCCAACCTCAGTCTTGTTGGCAGCTCTTCCCTTAATCATATCTTCCACCGACTTGGCAGCCCAGATAGCTACCTCCAAGGTAGGTGCCTGACGTACTGGCACCGCGTACTCCCATGGAAGTCCCTTTGCGTACTTGTCGATTTTCGTCAGCTCATCCGGAACAAGACGCAAGGCAAACTCCATCTTTTCTGTGAAGTTGTTCGTGTATTCATCGATTGACATGCTTCCCTTCTTCAGGGTTAGAAACTGGTTCTCTAGCTCGAGCAGGTTTTGAGCTGAGTAGTACTTTCGTTTGAATTGCACCATAAATTCTGCCCATGTCAGTTGCAGGGGCTGGTTGGGGCTCAGAGTCTTCCCCAAGGTGTTCCACCAACATACAGCGCCTCCTCGAAACTGACGCACTGCAAATGTGGTCTGTAGCTTCCCCTCTGCAACCGCATGTCATGAAAGCTAACTCCATCTCCGAGATCCAATCCATGACCCCGATCGGATCCTCCTTTCCAGTGAAAGTCGATGGCTTGCAAGTCAGAAAATCCTTGTACTTGCATCCATTCCTCTCGACTTCGTCATTTTGGTTGTTTTGTCGAACTATTGGTGGGTTGACTTGACCAACGGTCCTACTGTAGTTCTCCTCCTCAATCTGCCCTTCATTCAACTCGGGCCGTTCGATCTGAATAGTCGCTTCCTCTCGATTTTGCTGGATCAAACGTCTGGTTTCCTCCATTTGACGATCCAACATCGCTTGGACTCCGACCATTGTGACTGGCTCAGCAGCGGCTTCCATTACCGGTATTTGCACAATCACTGGGGGTTGGTTTCTGTTCCCATTTGCATTCACGTTTCCGCTACGGGTTCTTGTCATCTTGATCTATACACCGAATAAGGTGAATCTAGATCTTTACTTAGGATTGACGGTTAAATCATCCTTATGACTCCGAAACGTTTATATGCTAGTTCTAATATCGTAGTCGTACGTTTAGAATCCTAAACACATAAGGTTTCCAGATCCGGTCGGCAACAGACCATAGATCCGAACAACTAACAGCATATCAGGCACAAGTATTTAGCACATAAAAGCAATTTAGGCATCATTCCTAAAATAAGCTAGTGCTCACACCTCACAATTATCGCTTAGCATTCTAAGTTTAAGTCTAGAAATAAATCTATATTCCTAGTTCGCTTAAACTAATGCTCTGATACCAACTGTGACATCCCCAAAATCACGGCCATAAAAAACCGATTTTGTTTATGCTTTATAAAAATCAGAGTACTTCATTTTATAAAAATGTTGCGGAATTTGTTCCCAGAAAAACATGGTAAATACGTTATTAAAACATTTTCGAAGAAACGTATTTATTTCATTTTAAAACGTTTGGGATGTCATCGTTAATACAGAAACATAAGCATAAACAGAACTTACAATTATTTACACTAGTGATCTACATCTCTTTTAAATCTCTCAGTGTAATGTCACTTCATATCAACACCTGTGATATAAATAAACTGAGTGGGTCAGGTTGGGAAACCTGGTGAGCACATAGGGTTTTCAACCCACAATAATATAGTTATTATGTTTAAACATCAAACAATTAACCCAATTACCCATTCCCGTTATCCTCACATTACGTCCCTAAAACATTTAACACAAGGGACTTAGTCAAAGGACTATCATTGGGATGGAGTGTACCTGGTGAGCACACAGTTCACACAGTTCGAATGAACACACAGTTCAAATAAACACATAGTTCAAATAAACACACAGTTCAAATAAACACCTACAGGTTGCGAGCCTGCTAGTGTTCCACTGGACTGTCTAGAATAGTCCGTGGTCGTCATCTATACTCCGCTAGATGACTAGATCATCAAGAACAGCTATAACGAGGACTCTCATTATTTCATTTTATCACACAACAAATAATACATCTACTCATGTTTTACCCCAACATTTTCGTAGATATAAAATACATATACAGTTTAAATCATTGAAAACATGTATAAATCGTTCATCCAGCATAGATAGCAAGTATATAGATAATATACACACATAACACGTAA
Organism: Lactuca serriola; assembly: GCF_051521515.1. Taxonomy (NCBI): domain Eukaryota; kingdom Viridiplantae; phylum Streptophyta; class Magnoliopsida; order Asterales; family Asteraceae; genus Lactuca; species Lactuca serriola. Next base: position 287,926,945 of record NC_136411.1, read on the forward strand.
TTTATATAAAATACTTCATATCTATGTGGAAGCTGAAAGTAACTATGCACTCACCTGAGTAGGTGGTGACTCAACACTCGAACAGCGCTTCGATACTCTCAAAACAATTTCCTTCGATAAAACCTAGTATCAATACCACTAGGGTTTAGTCTAACGATAACCGCGACAAACTAATAGTCTGACTATTATTATTATTATTATTATTATATAAGCGTTAAATAACACTCAATATAAATCATAATAATAGCCCAAATACTCATTATAAGTTCCTAATAATGTTACTATATTAAAACATAAGCTATACTAAAGATGGGTTAGGCGTAGCTCACTTACAGCGGGTTTTCTCGAAAACCGGGCTTCGCTGGAGCAGCGTTCCTGAGCCGAAAGGCTCTTTTCTTAGGACTCCGGGAGCCTCGGGGCTTCCTTCGGGTGCTAGGGGGTTTACCTAGGCTTTTAGGGGGGTTAGGGAGGCTAGAGAGAGAAACTAGAGAGAGAAAGTGAGTTTGGGAGGTGTGAAGAGAAGGCTAGACCCGACACCTCTATTTATAGTGCAAAATCTGGTGGTGCCACGTGTCCAATTCTGGTGGTGCCACGTCACCCCCTATCGCGTATCAGCCTTCGTACTTAGAAAAATCATAACTCTCGCATACGAGCTTCATTTTCGACGTTCTTTATATCCACGCGTAGGTAAAATCAATATCTACAACTTTCATTTAGACTCCATCGGCTAATTCTCGACCGATCTCAAATTTAATAGTAGGAGGGGTTTAGACTGTTAAATGACCGCGAAGAATTCGTAACTCCTTCATACGAACTCCGTTTTCGTCCATATTTTTACCGTTGAGTTCCTATTAATGAGATATTCAACTCTCATTTAGGTCGCATAAGCCAAAAACCGCTCGAACTAAAATTCGAGTTTCGGGTCGTGCACTACTAAGCCGAATCTTAGAAAAATCATAACTTCCTCATACGAAGTCAGATTTGGGCGTTCTTTTTATCGACGCTCTTAGTTTAACATATTCTACAACTTTTGTTTAGATTGCTAAAGCTAAATCTCTCTCTATCGTAAATTCACTATTTACGCTTTCCGGTGCCGTGCCGGTTTTGCCGTAAAACTTCGACGGGCCATAACTTCTTCGTTATAACTCGGATTTCGGCGTTCTTTATATGTACGGAAACCTTGTGACGTATTCTACAACTTGGTTAGGGTTATTTATTCTAAATAATATTTTTGTTGAAAAGTCGTTTTCTACCCCTATTGCCTCTAATTTGACTAGCCCGGATCTGCGGGTGTTACAAAAGGTGCCAACTTTGTGGCCTTAAGAGCTCCATGCATCCATTAAGCCCTTGTTATCGCCTTTTAAGCTCCTCTTAGCCTTGCATGTGAGTATAACTGAAGACTTTGCGGGACCTTTTAGCCTTTAAGGTCCAAATTTGTGTTCATGAGCTCTATCTTGAAGACTTGGTGGTTTTTTGGAATAAGGCATAAGCTTCTTAAGGCTAGGGTTTGAGTTTAATCCCATTATGATGGTTATTAATGGGTAAAGTCAAAAACTTTACCCTTCTAGACGCTTTTTCAGTTTAGATCTGGAAGATTGGGCTTTTGTTTGAAGAATAGTGGCTTAATGCATTAAGTGAGTTGGCTGACTGAAGAACTCGACGAGTTCATAGGGGAACTCAGCAAGTTGGGTTGGGTTTGTCCCGATTTTGTTGAAAAAGGAGGAACTCGACAAGTTAAAGAGAAACTCAGCGAGTTGGATCAAAATATTACGATTCTGTGCTTAATGCAAACTTGGCGAGGTATAGGATTACTCAACGAGTTGAGTCAACTCAGAGCGTTGACTTTGACTTTTGACTTATGCTTTCGACCAATTTTGTCCCAAGGGAAGTTTGTGGTACCCTGAATTGTATTCGAGGGAAATATGGGCTTAGGATAAGACCCATATGGGATCGGGCCCAATTTGGAAAATTGGGCCATTAGTGGGCTTTTATGGATCTTATAGTTTCGAACCTTGTTGGTTTTGGGCTTGGGCCTTGGTTGCGAGTCTTGATGGGCCAGGGGTAAAATGGTCATTTTACGCCAAGTTTGGACTATGGATCATGGTTTGAATTTTAGTTGTTAGTTGGATGTTGTTTGGGTATTGATAGTTTGGGAAGTCGTCAGGTCAGCAGCTAAAACTTCGTACTTCAGCATTCGAGGTGAGTCTCCTCACTGTTCGTAGGGGTCGAAGGCACCAATGCCGGCCCATTTGGTTTATGTATTGTAGGAAGACCCGGGGGTTACCCCTAGGCATTATGTATGAAAGACCAGGAGGCGGCTCCTGGCACGTTGTATGCTAATTAGTTAAGCAGAGTAAATTGTATGTTAGTTGTCTTTGTGATGCTTGCACATAAGACCCGGAGGTGGCTCCTAGCACTTGTCTGTAAGACCCAGGGTTGTGGCCCCCGACTTGGCAAGAAAGACCACAAGGTGGCTCGTGGCATAATGGCAAGACTATGTGCGACACATATCACCTTTTTGATTATGTTATATGAATGATATGTATGGCTCGCGGTTATTAATGTCTCGTATGGATTGTTGGATATGTATGGTATGTGGTATTTGGGGAACTCACTAAGTTTTGTGCTTACGATTTTTAGTTTATGTTTCAGGTACTCCAGTTTTCAACGAAAGAGCTCGGGACGACCGCAACGCATACACCCGTGTTTTTCGCTATTCATGATCTTTAGGATTTGACTCTGATAATTGTGTTAATTGAAATTATTTTCAGTGTCCTGAACAAATTTATTACAATATTTTAATTATATTGAAAATGAAATTTTTACCTTCGAATTTTGGGTCGTTTAAGAAGAATTACACAGACCAGTGGATATGGAATGAAGATTCTAAGCAAATTCGTACATGATTGCATGCTTTATAATTACTACATCTCTCAGAACTCTCAGAAAAATATCACAATATAGGATGTTGACTTTCCATCCATCAACCCAAACGATGTTCTTGTAATTGATGCTCACCTCAAGGACAAGCAAGACTCTAAAACTGGCAGTAGAGCCTACAATGTGGCTTTGAACTTTCTGAAAGACTACATTAATGAATTTGGCCGTTCAGATGTCGTGTTTTCTTCTTTATTCGGAACTGGGAAGCTCCTTACTTCAACCAACACCGAGTATGAAGAAATTAATTTGCTAAATAAAGGTCCTATCATAGATCTTGAGCTCGAATATATGTACAAGAAGAAGAATTCGGACAAGAAGGAGTTCTTTAGAGTTGCACAAAGCATCTGGTTCACACCAATGTGCTTCAAAAATTATCACAAAAATTGCCAACTCCTAAGCTTCCGAAGCAGCAAAGCATGAAGTGATCAAGCAACTCACATTGTGGATAGAAGTTAGAAGCTGGTTGCAAATGGCATACTTGTTTGCCTTTGGAGAATAGAAGTGAAGGATCGTCGATTGTGAACGTTACTTAGGGGGGGGGGGGGGGGGGGGCTGTTAGTTCAAGAAAAGTGATCCTTAGACAATCTGAGTTACCAAGATTCTGAGATGATGATAGTTCCAAGGTAGCTGTATAACGAGCTATGGAAAATTTTCAAGATTGAAGAAGACTGATTGATCCAAGATTTGTACTATTTTTTCATGTTGTGCTTTGTCTTATTTAATTGTAACGTATGTAGGAGATAAATGTCAACCACACAGATGTATCAGATGGTTGATTATGAATTAGCTTTTTGTATACATGTCTCATTTTGTGATTGGTCATAGGTTAGAATAAATATGACTATCACCCCATGTAATTCCTTATCACTTTTCCCGGTCATTAAGTATCAATCAAGAATCATTCAGTACTATCATTGTCTTTGTTCTTAAGTTCTTTTACTGTTCATATTCTATTTTATTATTAAGTTATTGAATACTTTGTTGTTCTATTTTCTTCTAGGCTTGACTGCCCCTCCTAAGTCTATTTTTTCTTTAGCTAGGGTGTAGATTTTGTTGGGCACAGATTGCATTTCAATTCGGCTAAAAAAATGTTAGATGTAATTATTTCTTATAGTTTTTTAGATGCTTTGGTAATTATATAATTCTAAGATGTGCAACGGTTCAACGTCTAGAAAATATGCTTTTATATGATAATATTGTCTCTAAATTATATTTTTATATTTTCTTTAAGTAGATGTAAGCGAAAGAAAATTAACATGGTAGCATAGGTTAAAGATTCTAATATTGGGATTTGAATTCTTGTAAATCTTTCTAACAGTTTAACTTGTTTTTATGAAATTTTGCTATTCAAAAAAATCGACTCGATCTCGTTTAATATCACATTCTCTCATACATTCGACGACTTTAAAATATTTAAAATGTAAACGGTAAACATTGACTCGTTCAATGAAAACGAAATATTAGTTAGTCTTTGAATACGAACAAGAAAAGTCTAAATTCTTTTAAAACAATTAAAAATAAATTCACAATCCACAATGTAGTGTTGTTCTATTGTTTCTAGAACTACCAAGTGGGCTGATTTTGTTTTTCATTGGTTTTAAAACACACATAGGTACTTATGATTTGAAAATCTTTCTAGAAAATAGTTTATGGAAAACGGTCATTTGATTGTCTGTCCACCTACCTTTAGAGTTATCTTCCATTCGTATCTAAGACTTAGATCCAAACTAAATTCACCACGTCAAATGGTCCAATTTAATGATATAAACACTTTTGCACAATTAAGAATGCCACGTACTAACGATGTGAGATTTTTTTTTTCTTCAATAATAAAATAAAGTCTATAATCAGAACAAACTAATCTTATCCATATCATGATGTTACATTTATGTCTCAACAAATTAGATTAGAAACATTTCTATTCTAATAAAAAAAATAGTTTTATCTTTTTGACATGCATCATCATATTATAGGTCTTCTAATTAATGCATTTTTTTTTGCCATGTATCTCTTATTATGTCTCTTAATTAATGCATATCATTTATCAACCTATTGATTCTCCATTTTAACTTTCAAATTTTAATTTTTTCACTCTAATTATATTAAATTAATAACATTAGAATAAATATTAAAATAAAATTAATACAAATTATAAAGTGATATAATTTTACATATTTATTTAACTCAATGATTATAATTTTATATAACTAAAAAATCTCTTAATTAATAGTTTATTTAAAATAAGTGATTAATAATTTTAAGTTTTTACTATAAAAGTTTAATTAATTTTGTAACTATGGTTCCTACAGGTTATAAACTAGTATATAAATATATGCGATCTTTAGAAAGTTATGAAAAATACTTTTTCAACATATTTGAATTTAAAACTTCACTGTCGAACGACTATAGCTCGGGGGCCGGAAATCTACATCTTACATCTACATTTACATCTTCTAATAAATGAAACTTAAAAATGACACGTGTCGGTTTTTTAGAATGTCTCTTTGACACGTGGCATTTTTCTATGATTTTTATTATTTCCTTTTTTTGGTAACAAATCAAATTCAATTCAAATTTTGAAAATACAAAATATTATCCTAATAACATTATTATGTTTATTTTACTTAACAAATTAATTCATAATTATTTACAATCAACAATATCTTGTTTTTTTTACATTTATTATTTTTTTTATTTATTATTTATATAAAAATTTTAAATATACCGACTGTGGTTTCCACGGGTTATAGTCTAGTACATGTTTAATTTGGTCTAGAGTTATGATATATCAAAAATTTTAGTAAGACAATTAATATGAAATATTTGTATATCGTTCATCAAAACTAAAATTCATTGATCTATTATATTTTTAAGATTAAGATTTATACAACTATGTTAGGAATTCGGGGTAATAAAAACACTTGGATGTTCAGAGAATTGTAATTCCACTTTCAAATCCAAGTATTTAGGGGGGGGGGGGGGGGTTACTCCTTAATCTTTGATTGGATAAGACACATAAGAGAAAAGAACAGAGAATGAAAGTGTATGAATTTCGTGAATACCAGAAAACTGACCAAAATTTGGTTAAAAACCTTCTTTGTCTGAAAACTGTCAAAACTGTCATAAAACAATTTTCTCAACAGTCAAATATTCAAAATTTGGATTTTCTGATACATTTTTAATTGTATATCATGCAACTCGACCCCAGCCAGGGGCTCTGCCCCTTGGACCCCGTCAGAGGCTGTCCCCGGACCCTCGTTCGTTCAAGGGCTTCGCCCCTAAATGACAGTCTACTTTTAATCTTGAATAAAGTTAAACAAGTGTGCACTCCGCACATTCCTTACCTGTTTAATATTCATCAAGATTGATTTTTGGTCAACAAGTCAACCCATTACACTTAAGTACAATTAGTGAAACAAATCACCAACAAACTTTCTCAAATATTTTTGGCAAATTCTTTTTCAAATTACAAAACATATAATATGGTCTTATGTTAATAAAGTATAACTATTTAGTTTTTGAATATATATTGTTCATTGTATTATCTTCTTTTGGTTTAAAAATTACCTAATATCTTGCACGTTTATAGATTTGTAATATACAACAGCTAAATAAAAGTTAAGTTTGTACAGCTTATAAGTTTTAATATGGTTTGAAGTTAAGTAAATGTTTATTATGTTAATATATAGTTTTATATCTAAAGTGTAACAAAAACTTTTGTATTCAAATCAAAACAATATAGTAATTTAGAAGACATTTTAGGGCTATATTCGTAGGATAACAATGTATTTGTTCGTGAGCAGTGACGTATCAAAAAATTTAACAAGACAATTAATATGAAATATTTATATATCGTTCATCAAAGGGCGTGTTCGGCACAAAATGTTTGGAAGCGTCTGAGAACTTCTAGCTTCCAACGTTTGACAAAACGTTTCATTTTGAACAGAAAATCTCGTTCAACACTACAAGCTTCTAATTTTAGTTTAAACAAAACTCTCCAAATTCAAACGCTACTTCACATAGTGTTTAACAAAACAACTAGAAGCTACCAGCTATCAGCTGTTTTTACCGAACACCCCCAAAATAAAATTCATTGACCTTTTTAAGATTTATACAACTGTCCCTAATATTTTTGGCAAATTCCCTTTCAAATTACAATACTTTATATGGTCATATGATAATAAAGTATAAATATTTACTTTTTGAATACATATTGTCATCAGTATTAATGATCTTGGCCTAAAACTTACCTATTTCTTATGCGTTTATGGATTATTAATATATCAAAACTAAATAAAAAGTTTCTAAAGCTTATAAGTTTTAATATGGTTTGAAATTAATTGGATGCTTGTTACGTTTATTATAATGATAGATAGTTAACTGAATGTTTATTATATGGATATATAGTTTATATTTGAAGCGTAACAAATACTTTGGTATTTAAATCAAAACCATATAGTTGGAGAAAATTACTAAACTAGCCATAATCTCTAATTATTTATCTATTTTCAGCCAAAACTTAGCACTTATCCCATAATAGCCACTAAAACTGTAAGTTTCCTAATTCGCCTACTATTTCGCCTAAAACCGACGGTTTCAGTGAAATGTAATTTTTTTTTTCATTTTCGAAATCAAAATCGTAGGTTTTTAGAAACCTACAGTATGTGCTCCAAGGTTTACGGTCTCCCAAAGAGTAGTTTTTGAAAAACTTACGATTTCATCAAGGAAATTTACGGTTTCATATATATATATATATATATATATATATATATATATATATATATATATATATATATATATATATAGGAGTAGGATCAAATGAAAACATCAAAAAGGTTGAGAACGCGAGAAAAAAGTATATTCATTTGTAATTCCATTTATTCATTTGTGGAGAAATGATAAATTTTTACACCTTTAATTTCAATTGAAGAGAAAAAGTATATTCATGTTGATTGCGCGTAAAAAATTATCATTTCTCCACAAATGAATACATGAAATCATAACTTAATATACCTGTTCTCGCGTTCTCAACCTTTTAGGTGTTCTCATTTGATCCTTTCCCTATATATATATATATATATATATATATATATATATATATATATATATATATATATATATATATATATATATATATATATTGTATTTTGACTTTTTTTTGTACAATTTGACTACCTTTTTTTGTAGAAGTTGACTACTATATTTGTTAGGAAATGAGACGATACTTGTCAAGAATCATAACAAATTTGATGCCACTTGTCAAGTTTTAATGACCCTTGTTAGGAGGTAATGCAGATAACAAGAAAAACCAAAAGCACACAAAGAGACAATATTTACGTGGTTCGGTCAATGTGACCTACGTCCATAGGTAGGAGAGGAGTATATGGCCCAACTCGTCGAGTAGGGGCGGGATTTCGAGCACGTGTTAGTCGGCGACTCGGCGAGTCCATATTCGGGACTCGGCGAGTCTACCTGCCAGGTAGAAACCCTAAATCCCCGGGTTTGCACCCTATTTAAACAACCTTATGAGCCCCCAAACTCGTCCCCTCACCCTCAGAGCATCTCTTAGCAAACCCTAATCGTTTCCTTGGTTATTTGTGCATTTCTTGTGTGAATCTTGAAGTTTTGAAGAGAAGAAGGAGGCTAGGCTCAAAGGAGAAGAAGAAGATCCAAGGTATTGCTTCCATTTCAGAGTTCATTGAGGTATTTCTCGGAATCCTCCTGTTTTATGCTTAAAACCTCCATTAGATCATTTCTAGGGCTAGTTTGATGTATTTTCAAACCTTATAGTTGTATGGATGCTTTAATAGGTCGAGATATCCCTAGATATGTTCATTTAGGAGTTGTAGAGCCCGAATCTATTGCTTTTTTGAAGTTGCTTTGCATAAGAACCCTAGATCTAACCTTTATCATGCTTTTTGAGCCTTATAATCTTCTTTGATGCTTTTGGACACGTAAAGATAGAGTCTTTACGTGTTAATCGGACTAAGGAAGCTCAGATCTATAAAATGTATGCGATGGTTTTGATCAGAATCGAGTTTTTGGGATCTGCATGCATGTGACTCGGCGAGTCCGGTCGCAAGTCCCCGATCTTTACACTTTGAGTGATTCTGAGTGGAGGCCAGTGAGCTGTAGGATGGACTCAGTGAGTCGAAGGGTAGACTCAGTTATGGTGGGACTCGACGAGTTGTTGATACAACTCGGCGAGTCCAAGGCAATCTTCTTAGATCGAAGAACAACTCGTCGAGTTGTTCATATGGTTCGGCGAGTCGGATGCAGATTGTCTGAGTTTTTGAATTGAGAGGGTACTCGTCGAGTCGATGCCATGCTCGACGAGTAGTCACGAGTAGGGTTGAGAAGTGAGATTAGGGACTCGGCGAGTTGGCGGCCCAACTCGGCGAGTCAGGTCAACTGTAGGTTGACTTTGACCAGGAGAGTTGACCTTGACCAGTGGTAAAAGAGTCATTTTACCCAATGCAGTGTTTAGCATCTGATTGAGTGTGTTATGGAATTGTAGCCGGGGAGATACCGGAGCAGCAACAGTTAGTTTCCAGAGTCATACACACAGCAGCCAGTTCACGAGGTGATTTTCCTTCCAGTAGGAATGGGTCTAAGGCCGCAATGCCGGCCCGTTCAGTTAGCCATAGATTATGGGCTTCGGTCCATTGCAGTAGTTAGTATGTTTGACGCCTCCGTGGCTCAGATAGGATTTGTGTGCTTATGCTAATTGATATGTTATGATATGCTGTGTTCAGTCATTCAGCTTCGGACTTCGGTTTGATGTAGGGGACAAGGTCCCAGCCAGTCAGCTTCGGACTTCGGTTCGATGTAGGGGACAAGGTCCCAGTCAGTCAGCTTCGGACTTCGGTTCGATGTAGGGGACAAGGTCCCAGTCAGTCAGCTTCAGACTTCGGTTCGATGTAGGGGACAAGGTCCCAGCCAGTCAGCTTCGGACTTCGGTCCGATGTAGGGGACAAGGTCCCAGTCAGTCAGCTTCGGACTTCGGTTCGATGGAGGGGGCAAGGCCCCAGTATATGCTTTATATGTTTTGTATGGTATGTGGTAGTTTGGGGGAGCTCACTAAGCTTTGTGCTTACAGTTTCAGTTTTGGTTTCAGGTACTTCCGCAAGCAAAGGGAAGAGCTCGGGATGATGGCATCGCACACACCACAGCTTCAGTCTTGTTCTGGGAGTTGATTCAGTTTCTTGATATGTTTGGATACAGTTGTGATACAGTTATTCTCACAGTATTTCATTATGGTTTTTGAAACACGCAGCATATGGTTTTTATTATGTGATACTCAGTTTCGTGGTTTTTGATATAATAAAAGTCGAAATTTTTGGGTAGTATTTTTGGGTCGTTTCAAGTTGGTATCAGAGCCTTGGTTTGAGGGATTTGGATATGCCTCCGGGTGTATCTGAACTCAAACTAAGGGAAAGACAAAAAGATTTTCAAAAAGGAAAAATGTTTTCAAATGAAATTTTGAAAAGCACTTAGAAAGAAAAGAATTTTTTTAAAACAAGATAAGGGTGTGGTGCATGCGATCAACCGAGCTCAAGTAAGTACTCCCAAATTACCCATACAAGTTTTATTATTATGATTAATCGTTCCAGTTCCAGTAGAACAACATGCTAGTATAGGACTAAGGATCTAGGAGGATGCCTTATGTGCCTGTTATATGTGTTTCAGCTCTATGAGAATTGCATGCTAGTATCGAGTAGACAGCAGTAGGATAGCCTGTTTAGGTTATGCCTGGTAGCACAAGCTTAGCATTGTATGCTAGTACAGTTTCTCATTATGAGAGTAGATTTGCTTGAGTAGTTTCCAGTGTCCGAATGCTGCTTGCTTCGTGCTTTGTAGAACTCTTGGTGATGAGAGTTAGCCGTTAGATGAATACGCCACGTCACATGTGATCAGGGTTGAATAATCTCAGAGTATTGGAGTTGGCCCTATTACGCAGCTCTTGTTTGAGTCTAACCGTTGTAGGGACGAGCCTTTTTACTCGAAGGATTATCCGAGCCTCATCACATGTGATGGTATTCAGGTGATGGCTAATTAGCATTACAAGGAGATCTTCAGCAGCTGAGGACTGGTTTGAGTGGAGTCAGAGGTTTCCCTAGGGCAAGCCTAGGATGAGACTAGCAGAGATCAGCAGTAGTAGAAGTGACTTGGTGGAGTCAAGGCAGTTCTTGAGGAAAGTACGGATAAATGTGAAAGGTAGTATGGGCCCGTACTACTGAAAGCAGAGGATCCGTACTCGAATCAAGGAAGGCCGAGACAAGACCGGGAAGCTAGTAGTAGTATCAATGATCCCTTGAGATATTTCAGTTTTCTGATGTTGCTATGATGTGTTTCAGAATGGTGGTTTTGTGTTCGAGGCCAGCAGCCGGCAGTGGAGGTGCCGGGGAGGGATCAGGATCAGGCTCGGGGGACGAGCGCATGGATGAGCAGACCAGAGAGTTTCTTTCTTCCGAGATTACCCGTATCATTTTGGAGCAGACTCCTGTGATCTTCGGTTCGATCAAGGAGGGTATCCTAGAGCTGATGGATGAGAGGTTGGGCACCTTCCGTGCCGAGGTGGCGGCCATGATGGGGCCGCACACACTTACATTCAGGGAGTTCAGGGCATGTGGAGCTCCAGACTATCATGGGGCGCGGGACCCCATAGCGAGTACTAGATGGTTGGCGGATGTGGCCAACGCGTTCCGCACGAGCAGGTGTCCCGAGGGGGACAAGGTTAGATTGGCGTCCTGTCTCCTGAAGGACAGGGCACGGGATTAGTGGGAGGAGGTCGGACATACCATTGGAGATGATGCTGCGTTGGATGCCATGACCTGGACTGATTTCTCTACCAGGTCAAATCTATGTCGATGATATCATCTTTGGCTCAACGAATCCTAGCTTAACAGCTGAATTCAGAAAGCTGATGGAGACTAAATTTGAAATGAGCTCAATGGGTCCGATTAACTTTTTCCTTGGTTTAAATATTAGACAGGGACCCGAAGGCATCTTTATCAACCAGGAAGCATACACCAAGACTCTTCTTGCTAAATTCGGCATGATGGGAGACTCAAAGGTTAAAGTTCCAATGGCGTTCGGCACCAAGCTCACACCATCCTTGGAAAAACCGGTAGTCGATATAACGTTATACCGCTAGATGATTGGTTCCTTGATGTATCTCACAGCTAGCAGGCCAGATGATTGGTTCCTTGAACCACATATGCTAGCAGTGAAAAACATACTCCGGTATCTGAAACGAACCACCTCCCTCGGTCTATGGTATCCATCCAACTCAGGCTTCTTCGTTCAAGCCTACTCAGATGCAGACCTTGGAGGATGTGGTTTAGACAGGAAAAGCACCACTGGAGGCTGCCAATTCCTAGACGGGAAGTTGGTTAGCTGGCAATCGAAGAAACAAACATGTGTTTCTCTGTCTACAGCCGAAGCAGAGTACATTGCAGCTGCCTCTTGTACATCTCAAGTGATTTGGATCCAAAGCCAGCTCCGTGATTATGGACTCAATATGAAAAAGATCCCACTATATTGCGATTCAGAAAGTGGAATTAGGATCTGTCATAACCCAGTGCAACATTCCAAGACCAAGCATATAGCACTGAGGTATCACTTTATAAAGGATCATATGGAAGATGGGAACGTCGAAATTCACTTTGTTCGAACCACTGATCAATTGGCTGACATCTTCACCAAAGCTCTTCCTGAAGCGAGTTTCAATAAAATTCTACAAGGGCTAGGAATGATGGAATCGGAGTCAGTACCAAAAACTACTTCTCAACATTAAAAGTCGGAAGTGAAATGAACCGAACGTTCGGGTTCGGTTCACATGTGTGCCGAAATGAATCGAATGCTTGGGTTCGGTCCTATTCTCTTATCTCCGCTTATCACTCAAAGGTAGTTTATTTGGTTGTAAACCTTTTGTATCATTTTTCAAATTTCATCTCTCTTATTTTCAAAGTCCTTTTCTTTCTCAGAAATAGACCGAACGCTCGGGTTCGGTTCCAAATTTTTTTTGTGTCTTATTTTTTTATTTTTTTCTTTCTTTCTTTCTTATTTTTGTGTCTCATATTTTTGTGTGGATATTCGTGGGGAAGTCTTGATGGGTTTTGAGCATTCTAACACTTCCTAAGTGTACATGCAACCCTAATAACCTTGGATCTATGTTTGTCTAATTATCATGCAAAGTTGAATTTCCAAGGTTATATTCCTATCTAGCATACATGGGGAACAATTTTAACTTGAATGAAAGATAGAATAACTTACCTTGTTGTTGCTTATGTTCCTTGAAACCTTGTGAGCCTAGCACCCCAAGTGTGATGCCTCAAATGCTTCACACAACACCAAATGCTCTTGGAAAGACCTTTGAGATAATACACACTTCTTAAAATCGGCCAAGCCCTCTAGTTTCTTATGTCTAGCCGATTTTGGTGGAGAATGGGATCCTTATATAGTGTTGACACATCTAGGATTACACCATGTAAACCCTAATGTGTCATGACTCTTCATTTCAATGACCCATGGGTTTGTAACTCCCATGGAGCATCCTATGGGTAGAACCCAACTTGATAATCCATGGAGCCTCTTAGCCCACTATACAAGATATGAATGATTTACATAATCAACCCATATATTTAATTAGTTATCCTTTGATCACTTAATTAATTCCAAATTAATTCTTTGATCAAACTAATCAAATAATAATATTATTAATATATTAGAACTTATAATATATTAATAATCTCCAAGTGTTATTTCTCTCATTTAGTCTATCCAATTGCATGGTGCCATGCAACCCAAATGGACCATGCCGGGTCGGGTCAAGTACACACCCGAAATAGTTATGGACTTAGACACCTTATCCAACAATCTCCCACTTGGATAAGTCTAATAACTATATCTCTAGTACTTTAGGAACCGACCGGCAATCGTAGCTCTTTCAAGGTCTCTCGGAACTGAGAAGATGATGGTACGCCATTTAAGATAAGGGATCATATAATCCTCCGTTCTAGATATCAGCCGGACAAATACATGGAACAATGTCTTACTTATTGTCCAACAGTTTGTTTCTCGATTTCCGATTTGTTTGACAAAGAACTTAATTGAACACATAAACTTAGTTCTGACCAGGCCCGGTACATAGGTCAAAACAAAATCATCAAGGGGCCCAGATATCAGCTTCTAATCCAAGAAGGAACAGATAAACTTCGACTCATATGTTTGTTCTACCACTCATTGAATTACACACAAAAGCACGTTTTATAACATCGAGTTACCAATGCGTTTTCGTACAATCAATGCATAACCAACTTGTAAGTAACAAATCATATCTCTAGGTTTGAAGACTTATATGATATTACCGTCTCACGATCACTCGAGATAGAATTCCATGAAGTGATTCCAGTGAGCGTGGGTTGAGTCCAATACTCAGAACTTATGAGCACTCATGATTGTTGTAGCCTTGTCCAACACCTTAGACCTTTACAACCCATCATGACAGTCTTGATTCATACCTACTTCCGACATATGACCAACTGTGGAGGTTTGAATAATATGTTATACCAAACAAAATTATTCTGGAAGTCAAAACATGCAAAAAAAATATAGTAAACGATCGACAAGAGATAGCAACACTTTACTCATAAATAAAACTCCTTTTATTCATCATCTAATGTCAATTACACTTTACAAATTTCTGGGTTATCTAACTACTAAATCTAATATCATCCTTCAGCCCTATGCTCCGAGCATGCTGGAGATGCTTAACCCGAGTCAGTCCCTTTGTGAGGGGATCTGCTGGGTTCTCATCCGATGATACCCTCTTTGCCACGAGGAGTCCTTCTTCTATCCGATGTCTGATAAAATGGTATTTTCTGTCGATGTGTCTGGATCTCCCGTGATCCCTTGGTTCTTTGGCTAAGGCAACAACACTTTCACTATCACAGAAAATCTCCATTGGCTCTTTAATAGCTGGTACAACTCCAAGATCTCCAATGAAGTTCTTCAGCCATATCGCCTCCTTTGCCGCCTCGCTAGCTGCAATATACTCTGATTCACAAGTTGAATCAGCCACTGTCTCTAGCTTGGAACTCTTCCAAGAAATTGCTCCTCCATTTAGGGTAAAGACCCAGCCCGACTGAGAGCGGAAATTATCCCTATGATTCTGGAAGCTAGCATCACTATACCCTACAATTCTCAAGTCATCACTCCCACCGAGGGTAAGGACCCAGTCCTTAGTCCTCCGTAGGTACTTGAGGATATTCTTTACCGCAGTCCAGTGTGCCTTGCCAGGGTTCGCCTGATACCTGCTAACCATGCTCAGGGCAAAGGCTACATTGGGCCGAGTACACGTCATAGCATACATGATCGATCCTACAGCCGAAGCATAAGGTGTTCGACTCATTTCTGCTATCTCAGCCTCAATGCTAGGGCTTTGTGTCTTACTCAATTTGGTGTTACTCTGGATGGGTAACTCTCCTTTCTTGGAATCCTACATGCTGAATCTCTTCAGCACCTTATCCAAGTAGGTACTCTGACTAAGTCCAATTAGTCTTCTACTCCGATCTCTCAAGATCCTTATCCCTAGAATATAGGTAGCTTCTCCTAGGTCTTTCATAGAGAAACACTTCCCAAGCCAGGACTTAACTTCCTGCAGAGTTGGGATGTCATTTCCTATGAGTAGTATGTCATCCACATACAACACCAAAAAGCTAACTATACTCCCACTAGCCTTGACATACACGCAAGACTCATCTTCACTCCTAGAAAAGCCAAATTCCTTGACCTTTTCATCAAAGCAAAGATTCCATCTGCGAGGTGCTTGCTTCAATCCATAAATGGATTTCTCAAGCTTACACACTATATTAGGGTACTCATTGCTGACAAAACCCTCTGGCTGACTCATGTAAACATCTTCAGCCAACTTTCCATTAAGGAACGCGGTTTTGACATCCGTTTGCCATATTTCATAGTCATGAAATGCAGCTATGGCCAACAGAACCCGAATAGACTTAATCTTGGCTACTGGAGAAAAGGTCTCATCATAGTCCACTCCAGGAATTTGAGAGAAACCCTTTGCAACCAGTCTAGCCTTATATGTGTGTACATTTCCATCCATGTCGGTCTTCTTCTTGAAGACCCATTTGCACCCTACTGTCTTACGACCTGGTACATTCTCAACCAAGTTCCAAACTTGATTGTCATACATGGACTGTATTTCACTGTCCATTGCCTCTTTCCACTTGGCTGACTCAGGGCCTGCCATGGCTTCCGCGTAACTGTTAGTTTCATCCTGACCTATCAGTGTCTCATCACTGATAAGTGTATCTCCTTCTGCAGTAATATGGAATCCATAGTAATGCTCAGGAGCATTCCTAACCCTTGTGGAACGCCTCAGAGGTAAAGACATGTCAATTGGCTCAACAGGAGTTTCCTCCTCAAGTTGAGTGCTAGGGTTTGAAGTTCCTTCACCACTTGACTCTTGAATTTCTTCAAGATCAACTTGCCTCCCACTATTTCCTTGGCTTATGAACTCTCTTTCTCTAAAGAAAGCCCTCCTAGCTACAAAGACCACATTTTCACTAGGTCTGTAGAAGAGGTAACCAAAGGACTGTTGTGGGTAGCCGATGAAAATACACCTCTCGCTTCGGGGTTCGAGCTTATCATGAGTCTCGCGTCTCACGAAAGCCTCACAACCCCAAATCTTGATGTGGTCTAGTTTGGGTACTTTACCAGTCCACATCTCGTGAGGAGTTTTGGCAACTTTCTTTGTAGGGACTAGATTAAGGATATGGGCGGCAGTCTCTAAGGCATACCCCCAGAATGAGATTGGTAGCGAAGCTCGACTCATCATGGAACAAACCATATCTAACAAGGTTCGATTACGCCTCTCAGCCACACCATTCAACTGTGGTGTCCTGGGAGGTGTCAATTTTGAGACTATCCCACATTCCCTTAGATAGTCAAGGAACTCTGAACTAAGATACTCACCACCATGATCGGATCGAAGCATCTTAATGTTCCTGCCCAATTGATTCTCGACTTCCTGTTTAAATTCCTTAAACCTTTCGAAAGTCTCTGACTTATGCTTGATCAAGTAGACATATCCATATCTACTATAATCATCGGTAAAAGTCAAATAATAACGATTAGCATCCCTTGTGGCATGTTTGAATGGTCCACACACATCCATGTGTATAAGGTCCAACAAACCTTCACCCCTCTCACACGAACCTGTGAAGGGTGACTTTGTCATTTTTCCAAGTAAGCATGGTTCGCAACTATCATCTGACTTTAGGTCAAATGACTCCAAGACTCCATCCTTTTGGAGTTGGCCTATGCGTTTCTTGCTTATATGTCCAAGACGACAATGCCATAATGATGCTTTATCCAAGTTATTATTATTAATAGAATCAATACACAAAACATTATTTCCTAAGTTATCTACAACAGATACAGCTTCATACACACCATCACAAGGTAATGCTTTAAAATAAAGAACATTATTAAAGAAAGCATCAATCGAACCAACTTCATTATTAAATGAAAAGGTAAACCCTTGTTTGTACAAAGCATGAAAGGAAATAATATTTCTTGCCATTCCTGGCGAGTAACAACATTTATTCAAATCTAAACTAAACCCACTACTTAGCGATAAAGTATAAACTCCAATCTTGGTAACAGGTAAAGCTTTCCTATTCCCCATGATCAAGTTTATTCTTCCTTGCTCCACATTCTCACTTCTTCTTAGTCCCTGCAAGTCACAAAAAATATGAATACCACACCCGGTATCAAGGACCCAAGATTTAGAATGGGGTGAGTTATTAGAAATGATAGTGTAAATACCTGCATGGTTGGGTTTAACTTTCCCATCCTTCACATCTTGCTGGTATTTTGGGCAGTTCCGCTTCCAATGTGATTTTTCATGGTAATAGAAGCATTCAGCCTCTTTTGGGTCAGAAGAAGGAGTGATGAAACCTTTCTTGGTTCCACTTGAAGAAGAGCCATCAAGGGTCCGAGCCTTGGTACCCTTCGAAGAGCTCTTTCTCTTCTTCCCTCGACTTTTCCCGATTGCCAAAACCGGAGTAGAGTTTTGAGTAGGAGTGTTAACAACCGACTTCCCCTTAAGACCTGTTTCTGCGGTCTTGAGAAGTCCCTGAAGTTTGTTGAGTGTGACCTCTTCCTTATTCATGTGATATGTCATGCGGAATTGATCATAGCACGATGGTAAGGAGTGCAAAATGATATCTATTGGAAGATCCTCAGGGAAGTTCACATTGAGCTTCAGCAAACGATCCACATACCTTTGCATTTTCTGCATGTGGCTTGTGACGGATTCCCCTTCCTTCATCATGGTTGTTATCATGGAGCAGATGATTTCATACCTCTCTTGTCGTGCACTTTGATGGTATCTTTCCATCAAATCTTGGTGCATTTCATAAGGGTAGAAATCCTCATAAGACTTTTGGAGTTCCGCTGTCATCGTGGCCATCATGATGCAAGCCACTTTCGTAGCATCCCTTTCATGTGCCTAAAAGTCAGCGATCTCCTGAGGAGTTGCAGTGGTCTCATCAATCTCCTTAAGCTCCTTGTCAAGGACATATTCTTTGTCCTCGTAGCGGGTAATCATCCTGATGTTTCTGATCCACTCATTGAAGTTGGATCCATCAAAGGTGACTTTCCCACACAAGTTCATAAGGGTAAAGGAGCCATTAGGATTAGAGCCAGAAGCAGCATTGTTTGAAGACATCTGAAAGAAGAGGACAAGATTAGTTTAGATATTAGGAGAGTCCTTAATAGAACACCCAAATGTAATATTAAGGCTAGGATCCAATCACAATATATTATAACTTGGAAGAGGTATGCCGTAATCCAAGCTATAACATATTTGAAAGGTAGGTGAATGACGATTCACCAATTTCCACCACGAAAAACGAAATATTAAATATTAGGTTTTTGATTGGTTCTTAGAAATTCCTAGATTCTTTGAGATTCAATGAACTTTTCAAAGGCATGTTTCAATCTCGAGTGTGCCCTCCAAGTTTTGTGACTGGGATGCCGAGGATCACAAAACGAGGTGTGAAGTAACCATGCAAATCACTTGGTACCCTTAAAGTTTATCACTTAATCGATGTGCCGGTAAACCACACACGCTCCATCGATACTATAATAAACCTTAAGTCACCCTTTACCTACCTTGTTAAGTCCAAGTTAGCGTGCCGGTTAACCACACACGCTCCACCAACGACTTAAACAAAGTGTAAAGTGTAATTTCATGGATTAGCACCTTATTCACATTTTTCCTAAAGTAACTAAGATTGGGAATTTAATAAAACATTTAGTTACTTTATAATATTCATCATACTTTTAATGAGAATTTATAAGTCCTTGTCTTACCCGTTCGGCTAACGACCCTCCACCGATCAAGCAAGCGGTGGGTGAGAGTAGACACCCATTAAGTTGCCATTTTATAGGCAACAACCTTATACCCACCTTATAGACCGGCTTCGTGAATGAGGCGTACTAGCGGTAAGACGACTTTGTTCTTATACATATATATATATATAATTATTAAATCATAATAATATAAGTATAAGGGTTGAATTTTAACTTTTTAAAATTCTAAGGGTTGGAACTAAAGTTTTAACTTAACTTTACTTGTTCCAAAACTTGAGGGAAAGTTTTGTAAACTTTCAAAACTTTTCATTTCTTGTAACTTATGAGTTTAATAGAGTAATAAAATGAAGACTCTTCATTTTTCTAACTCTTGTGTTCTTTTAATGGTTTTTTAACTCAAGTGACTTTTGGTTTTTCCATAACTTGAGGACAAGTTATAGACTCCATTAAAACACATTATGATCAAGAATTAAACTACCACATAGGTTACAAATAATTCCTATGATCATCTAAACATCATAAGATCAAGAACATGAACATAAGCATTTTCATGAATCAAAACTACACTTAAAACTTTGTAATTTTGATAACTAGTTGTTGTAAATGAATTAGCAAGACATTACACCATCTAAAACAAGTTTTCAAGTACCAAAACAGTTTAGGGTAATGTTTCTAATCCATTTCCAGCAACTCAAGTCGAAAATTTGCACTCTGTCGACCCTACTCGCCGAGTACATGAACCTACTCGCCGAGTAGGTTGAAGATACAAGTGAACTCGACGAGTCCCCCATGGACTCGCCGAGTCCAGCAGTCAGACAGCAAGTTTTTCGACTTCCTTCAACTTTTAAGCACAAATAACAAACAAACAAACCTGGCTCTGATACCACTGATGGGTTTTGAGCATTCTAACACTTCCTAAGTGTACATGCAACCCTAATAACCTTGGATCTATGTTTGTATAATTATCATGCAAAGTTGAATTTCCAAGGTTATATTCCTATCTAGCATACATGGGGAACAATTTTAACTTGAATGAAAGATAGAATAACTTACCTTGTTGTTGCTTATGTTCCTTGAAACCTTGTGAGCCTAGCACCCCAAGTGTGATGCCTTAAATGCTTCACACAACACCAAATGCTCTTGGAAAGACCTTTGAGATAATACACACTTCTTAAAATCGGCCAAGCCCTCTAGTTTCTTATGTCTAGCCGATTTTGGTGGAGAATGGGATCCTTATATAGTGTTGACACATCTAGGATTACACCATGTAAACCCTAATGTGTCATGACTCTTCATTTCCATGACCCATGGGTTCGTAACTCCCATGGAGCATCCATGGAGCATCCTATGGGTAGAACCCAACTTGATAATCCATGGAGCCTCTTAGCCCACTATACAAGATATGAATGATTTACATAATCAACCCATATATTTAATTAGTTATCCTTTGATCACTTAATTAATTCCAAATTAATTCTTTGATCAAACTAATCAAATAATAATATTATTAATGTATTAGAACTTATAATATATTAATAATCTCCAAGTGTTATTTCTCTCATTTAGTCTATCCAATTGCATGGTGCCATGCAACCCAAATGGACCATGCCGGGTCGGGTCAAGTACACACCCGAAATAGTTATGGACTTAGACACCTTATCCAACAAGTCTTTCATTAGTTAAGTGTCCCTAGAAGCATGTTGTTGTATGTGTCCAAAGCCTCACCTGATTCTGAATAATAGCCTTACTGACTTGGTATATACAAACCTTGTCTTCCCAATTAGGCTTTCATTTTTATTCTAATCATGAGCTACCTAACTCTCTTCTCACACGAGTTAAGAGTTTTCTGCTTGGTCCTTATTTTAACAGCAGAGGTACTTTGGTTTCTTTACACCATCTACACTACTTTTCTCCATCTCATTCGCTTCATAAACGTAACCCTTGAGACTCTCAGAAATTACCACTGAGGTTTATGGTTACACAATTTCTGTGTTCATGATCTTAGTTTCGTGCCACTACGTGCTAAGTGAAACCCACAATTCAATACCTACTATGCATTGACGGTGAACAATCAACTTTGCTCTAGCTTTCACTAACGAATTGACGAACTTATCCATGGGGATGTAACATGAAATCTCTAATTTCTTTTTGTGTGATTCCTATGAAATTGTTAAATCCCATAACATTTCTTCCCTTGGAATCCAATTTTATTTTTCTTTGAGATTTCACATAAAGTATTTTACACTGCCACTTAAATTATTTCAAACCTGCTTGTTCAACAGACTACATTGGTCTCACAAGCACTTCAGTCGATTTCTGTCTTATGTCAAGATCAAAAATTCTGAACTGAAGCGAAAGCCACCCAAATTAGCCTGATTAAAAGATGCCTTTTAACACTTCTCAATAAGTGTCTGATCGTAATTCAACGGGAAACCAAACAAACACTTTAAGGTGTCTCTTAACTCTGAAGGAAGAGATTTGTGCCCGGGATCCATTGTTTCGTGTCTTTACTGACATCACAAATTCCCACATATGTGTCGCTTTATTTCCTTTTCTTTTACACACTAAGCACGGAAATCTTTTTGTTTTTCCAAAATTCTGGTTTTATTGG
The DNA here is from genome assembly GCF_051521515.1 of Lactuca serriola. NCBI lineage: Eukaryota > Viridiplantae > Streptophyta > Magnoliopsida > Asterales > Asteraceae > Lactuca > Lactuca serriola. The sequence goes on from NC_136411.1 coordinate 287,948,903, forward strand.
TTACAAGCAATTTGTTTTGCGAAGGACTTTAAAGTTATAAAAGAGTTGTGGCTGATATTGTTACATGTGGTCAGTTTGCTTTAAGATGGCGTTCACTCTAAAGGGATAAGACGCTTACTCAGCCGGGAGTCCAATCGCTATGATTTTCAAACGGCGCTTGAATGACAGGCGTGCGAAGTGGAACCGTTTTTGTTTAAACGGCGCCTGATGGGAAGGCGCGTGAATCGGGACAGTTATTCTCTCTCCAACGTAATCATCGGGGCTACCAACTGTCACGCATCAATCACCTCCGAAAAAAAAACCCTTCGTATTTCCCTTGAAGATTTGGGGACAGATCTTTCTCTCTCTTCTCACCACAGTATAAAAGGTAACCTAGACCATTATTTACCTCTTTACTGCACCCAAAATTCAGAAGCAAGAAAAGCTTAGAGTAATCTACTGTTCATCATCTCTCCCATCCTCTTCACTTAAATGGCGGACTCATCATCTGTTCATGCCACTTCCCACATCCTACCCATTCGTCCTCAACAGAGTCTGATCATCGATCTTACTCCACACGTTTACGATGCCTTCATGTTCCCGATCATCGAATGCCTCAAATATTCACCGCTTGCTCCCGCTCTCACCAACGTTGAAGCTGTTCCTATGGAATGTTTATCCCAAATCTTCGCCACTGCTCATTATGATAAGTCTGTCGATAGGATATTCTTCGACATCCTTGATCACAAGGCATCAATCTCCAAGCAGCGATTTTGTTCGCTTTTAGGGTTTGAACCCGATTCATCTAGGGTTAACCCTGATTCCATTCCAGTGGGTCAATTGTTTTCCATGTTTTACAACATGGGATACACTAAGGTGCTGACGATGGTCACCAAGTTCAAGAAATCCTGCTTGCCCCCACAGTGGAACGGGTTCTTCACAGTATTATCCAAGGGGCTATCAGAACGCAGTGCCGGTTCTGACGGAGCGAGTCGTCTCTTCATAACGATTCTTTATGGGGTATATCACGGTATCAACTTGGACTATGGGTCGGTGTTATGGCAGCAACTGATCCAGAGCCTTGCCTCCACATCTCGACACTCAGAGATCTCTTACGCTCGATTCTGGACGTTGATTACCAAATGGGTGATGGACAAGTATCGTGTTCCCATCGTTGCTGGTTCTCCACTCTCTTCGATAGGTACTTTTCATACTACGAAGATTATAGTCTCTGATGCATCTAAGTTCCAGTTTGTTGGCTCAATCCCTGAGTCGATGTATGGAGACGTCCCAAGCGACAGTCATATCATCCGAACCTATAAGGAGTTTCGTCGCTCTGGCCCTAGAGAGCTCACTCCGGATATGATCAAATCCATTCACGAAGCTGATAGGCCTACTCCAAGGGGAAAGAAAAGAAGGTTGCTAAGGGAGCAAAAGGCCCTTCTCCGAAGAAACGCAAACCCACCAAGGCTGCTCAATCCCCTCCTTTGAAGAAGAGGAAAACCCAACCCAGGCGAAAGCTGATCCTCGCTTCCTCCTCAAGCGAATCTGAGGAAGAAAGTTCTGATTCTGAAGAGTCCCTACATGGTAACACTCCACCACGATCGCCTACCCCAGAGGTAAATGTTTCTAGTTCACCTGTCTCCTCTCCACCAATATCCATTCCTATTTCCATTCCTCCCATAACCTCCACCACTCAAATACCACCCACTTCCATCCCAGTACCCCCTCCCATCTTTACTGAAGCTAACACAACAACCGCAGAAGTAAGAACCAACGTATCTGATACGGGGCTCCTACTGCCGCACCCGAACCCACTCCCACTACCGAACCTACCTCAGCTCCCGAACCTACTTCCACTACCGAGCCTCCACCCTCATCTCCTGCTCAGTCCGCAGAGGATGAAGAACCATTTCTTGGTGGGGAGAATATGACATTTGATTCGGTCTACTACAATCTGTATCAGGTGCAAAGTGAAGAGATGATGATGCTCCCGTCACCAAAAAGCATCATAAGGAGCTTCACAAGAAGATTGATTCTCTCATCGCTTCCTCTTCTTCTTCATCACAGTCTACCATCTCTGAGGTTGCTATTCAGAGGATAGTTGATGCTTTTATTAAGGCTCACGAAGCCTCCATCAACTCAGCCACTGCCGCGATTGATGCCTCCACCAAAGCCTGTGTTGCTGCGACCGAAAAAGTCGAAAAACTATTTATTGATGCTGCTTCTCTTTTGCAGTCTTTATAGGAAACTGTCGATGCTACCAAAACGAAGCTTGACCCCATTGTCAATAAGCTGGCTACCTCAGTTGCCTCATAACTGCAGTCCTTCGCCACTCTTCATCAAAATCTCACCGACGACAACTCCTCGTTTAAGGCGACCATTGAGGAGCGTCTAACTAAGCTCCATGAGGATCTAGCTGCTGACAACTCTCTCATGGACGCTCTTGCTCGAAAGACCACTGCTCTCAAGGTCAAGAATCTTCAACTCGATAATTCTCAAAAGGAGATTAAGTCTCTTCGATCTGAAAGAGAAGTGATTTCATCGTGTGTTTCGGATGTCCAAGCAGCCCTTTCAAACATCCTGGAAGCACATGATCCGATACTAAACTACTCAGTGAGGCGTGATCTCGCAGAAAAGCTTGCTCCTGCCCTATCTCTCCTGAGCAAGATTGAAGGGCTCCTTGAGTTCGTGTCCATTTCGAAACAAGGGGGAGAGGATGTATCTCAACCGCCTCCCACTTCTACAGCAACAAAAACAACCGAACCTCCTTCAACAGGTCAAGCCTCAAGTTCGGGTGTCAAAGATAAAGGGAAGAAAATTGCTGAAGATAGTGACGACGACAAAGAGACGATTTCCGATCTCTTAAAGAAGCAAGGTCGAGATAAGGATGCTGATATGAGCGCTCGAGTTGCCAGAGAGGCTGAGGCAGCTGAAAGAAAACAGAAATAGGCTCACGACCTTCTTGAGAGTAGGAAAACCCTTTTTCCTCCTTGGACTCTTGAGAAGCTTTTAAAGGAAGCGATTGAAACCCCAAGCATCTTGTGGCTCGAACCGGTGATTTCACTGGATCGCATTAACTCTGTCGATTCTCAGTTCGACATGCCACTGACCCGAAAGGCCTTCATCTTCCATGCCTTTGACAACGTTGAAGATATCCCTCATCCTCATCCAAATGTGGACAGGGATCTGGTCGAATTCTATCTGAGAGCTGCCCAACCACAGTATCAAACTTGGAGCACTCAGAAGATTGTCAACATTCAGGTCCTCAAGCCGTATCGGGAAGGGAACTTCACGAACGTTCAGTTCAAGGTGTTGAGGGGTTCTGCCAAGACTGAACATGCCATTTCGCTTGCTGATCTTCCTAATTTGAATCCGCACGATTGGATTATTTTGCACAACATCCTCCTCACAAATGAAGCGGAGTATGGTCCGATAATTGATCACTTCAAGAGGATGCTTGTTTGCTACATCATGGAAGTCGTCAAGATGGATCAGGAGATCGCCAGCATTTTCAAGAAAAAGCTTACCATTTCTCCTGCTGGCTCAGCAAGTGATCTGAACATGATGCAGATGGGGAAGATAGACCCGAAGAGAAATTATGTCATGTTTACCAGAAACGAAGGCCAAAAATGCCTGTTCGCTTTGGCAGACAAACATCTCTATACCACTGCATGCCTGGAACATGCTTTGGGTATCATTCATCGTTGCAAGCAAAACTTAGCTGACGACAAGAAGTACTTTGATGATATGATCCAGTGGTACATTCGCTTCAGACAGACAGTCCTTGCTCTCATCCCTCGTCTGTTTGACACCACTAACAAGGTTCCTGCAGCTGGACCCAGCAAGAAGAAGTGATAGTCTCGCTCCAATTGACGCAAAGGAGGAGATTGTTAGGTCTAGAAGGTGTTGCGTCTTGGGCTCGCTAGTTAGTCCAGTTTTGTCTCCGGTATGGGCCTGTCCATCCGTGAGTTACTTTGTAGGGTTTAATATTTATAAATGCTTGCATGCATCCCAGAATGTAAGATTTGATAGAGATTTTTATAGCGTTCATCGTTCTTATCTTTTGTAACCCTAGAATCCTCTACAGCGGAAGTTCTTCATCGAGCTCTGCTGAGGATTGAGTTAATCGAATCACTCGACACATTCAGATTCATTCTTGTGCTTTATCTTACTGTTTTTCGCTTTCTCAATTTACCTGTTATAAGATCTAATCGATCAAAGAGTTTCATAAACTCATCACTAGACATGGATTCTCAATATCCAACTTCCAATATGGAAACATTTCCAAATTTGCCATATGACAACTCATTATCATAACATTGTCACTATGGTCCATTCATTACTATACTTCCAACTGCTCACAAGCGACCAATCCTTAGCAAACCTTAGATTTTCCTTGACAGATGTTTAATTATTTTAGTCAAATCTGGTTCTAGTCCTTTTTCCCTCTTAATGCCCTAGGCATTTGGAAAATTTATAACGGTCGAATATTACAGCATATGCAATCGATCCTATACCCGAAGCGTATGGGACACGATTCATAATGAAAAACGTGATATTTTACCAGTTTCTTGCTATAATATTGCCATATATAGAATCCTTTTAAGTTGAATCTTTTCAACATAACATGCATATATGTCCTTTGACTAAATTATATTAATATTTCTTGATCCAAGCTTTTAGATTTCGAAACGAAGTATAATATTTTCTCCCTTAATTATAGCAAAACAACTATTCAACCTCTGCAACTTTGCGAATTGAAACTTTGTTTTCTATAATTAACTTGCAACACTTAAAATAATAATCATGCTCCCACTAACATGATAATTATATCCATACCACATAACATTTATGCTCCCACTAGCTTTGACACGTATTCAGAATACATTTGGACTTCTAGAAATCAATATTTATTGGCTTCCAAAGTTCATATTTCTAATACGATATGCTTCGATAAGCCTTTATTTAAGCTTCTCAACCTTATACACCTTTACTTAGATAGCTTATATGTGTGTCTAAACAATTTCAGCACTTATAGCAATAAGTCTTAAATGTTTAAATTAATTGCCAAATCTCATAATTCGAACTATGAAAAGGGATGCCGTAATCATAATCGAATTTGAGAATGCAATTTACACAACAGTTAACTCCTTAAAATCTTCCTAGTGAAAGCGTTTCCTCACAGTCATTCTCATGAAGGATAGAAACCTTATGACACTTAGATTTTATAGTGTATGTGCTCTTATCCATGTGAATTTGTCATAACCATAATCATAAGATAATTTTGATGGGTTTTGGTCATAAGACATCCTATGTGCTCATACAAACCCTAATGCTTGGATCTAGGTTTCTCTATTGTACATGCTTTGAATCCAAGACTATAAACCCTAATTCTAGCATATGGAAATCAATATTAACATATAATTAGGTTTAAGATATTACCTTGATTGTTATGTAGCAATAACAATCCCATTCCTCCTTGAATTGACCTTGGAAAGCTGAGAGTCACAAGTGTCACTCCTCTAATGGCTTACAAACACCATAAGCAAGTGGAGAAGGTATAAAGAGAGAGGAGGGAGGTTAGAATTCGTCCTTAGGACCTCTTGGGAAGGGATACACGAATTCATGACCCTAGGGGTGTTTATATAGGTGTAGAGATAGGGTTTCAGTCATTATCCTTATCTAGTTGCTTATCCACCAAGCAACCAATAAGATAATCCTTGAATCCTTATCATACTCGAATTCTAAGGGATTTACAACTCAAATTCGTTCACCATATATATAAGATAATCCTTACCTTATTTTGTAACTATCACATAATTACAATTCAACCCCTCTAGTTTAATTAATTACACTTGATCACAAAATTAATTCTTAATTAATTATTGACCAATATTAATTAAACAAATATGATTTCTCCTTTAATATATTATTCTTATAACATATTAATAAATCATAATAACCTCTCTCTCTATTTATTTCTCCAATCAAGTTGCTTTGGTGAAGGCAACCCAAAAGGACCATGCACCATCGGGTCAAGTACATACCAAAATAGTTATGGACTTAGACACTAATCCAACAGTCTCCCACTTGGATAAGTCTAACAACTATTCTGCGTATGACTTCGGATCCCGATCTGCAATCGTAGCTTTCCAAAGCCGCTGTCATCTCTGATCCTATCAGATACGCGTGTCCTTAGATAAGGGATCATATATTCCTCCATTCTAGATATCATATGAGATATGATTTCAAATCATTCTCTTTGTACTATATCTCGATTCCCGATTTATGACGACTGACTAATTGAACAAATCAAATTAGCCCTAGCCCGGCCGAGCATTTACGTTTGTCATCACTAAACCATCGAGGGGCCCAAAGATATCGCTTTTATCCTACTTTGGATAAAAGGAACGGATAAACTTTGATACAATGCTTGCTTGTACTCACGCGCCGAATCACACACAACAATATGTTTTATAACACCAAGTTACTGGTGCGTTTACATATTATCAATGTGCAACCGATTTGCAAGATACAACTCACACATCTCGGTTTCAAGAATATAAGATGTTATCGTCTCACCAATCACTCGTGATACAATCCATGGAGTGATCCAAGTGAGCGTGGGTTTAATCCAATGCTCAAATCATATTCTTAAGCACTCATGAACGTTGCAGCAAACATTTGCTTATGTCTAATACTTTTCTAGACAATCCACACACCAATTCACGACAGTCTTCATTCATATCTACTTCTAACATATGAACGACTGTGGCCCGTTTGAATAATTCGATTATTCTTAATAAACTCAATTATTCTGGAAGTCAAAACATGCAAATGTGAAACACAAGAATAATACTAATCCCATATGGCCTCAACCCTTTGAGCATAAATAAAACACCTTTTATTTATCACCATATTGATTACTCATTATTTGTAATTCCGGGTAATCAACTTCTTACTTGAATTATAACACTTGTCCCATGCTCCTAGCATGCACACAATGTTTACCTATGGTTCTTACTTTGTGAAATAGATCATATTGAACACATTTCCAATCATTCTCATTTCTCAACTCCAAATCCTTTTTCCATAAGTTAAAGAATATCAAATTCTTGCTACTTATAGAATATGCTAGATTCTAATATTCTATGCAACTTATCCTTTCGTAATGTCACTGCACCAAGGTCACAAAGACTATTGCCAATGATATTACAAAGTCCTCTATCGGAGATTGTTACAAGACAATTCCATAGACATGATGTCTCTCACTCAAAGTACATTCTTTGAACATCCTTTTGCATAGAAGTTTCTAATCTAATCATAGATTTCTCAATATTCAATTCCCAATATGGACACACTTCCATATGTTCCATATGACAACTCATTCTTAATAGAATCTTATCTATTCGTAATGATGTCGATATGGTCCATCCAATATGGACACATTTCCATATTTTCCAATACTATACTTCTAACTATTCACAAGCGACCAATCCTCGTCGAACTTTGGATTGTCCTTTGATAGTTGTTTAATTGTTTTTAGTCAAAACCAATTCTAGTCCCTTTTCCCTCTAAATGCGCTCGACATTTGGAAAATTTTAGAATGGTCAAACATTAAGCATTTGCAATCGATCCTATACCCGAAGCGTATGGGATACGACGCATAATGTTTTATTTGCTATGTTCTCAAAATTCGAATTGTGAAAAAGGGATGCCATAATCATAATCGAAATTTTAAGAACACACTATGTACCTTTGACTAAGTTTATTAACATTTCTCAACCTAATCCTTTAGATTTGAAATGAAGCATAATATTCTCTCCCTTAATTATAGCAAAACAACCTTTCAACTCTTACAACTTTGCAAAGTATGACTCTTGTTTTCTATAATTAATATTGCTAACCTTGCAATACTTTCCTTAATAATCATACAATCATAACATTTATGCTCCCACTATCATGATGATTATTATAAAACATAACACTTATGCTCCCACTAGCTTCGACATGTATTCATAAACGTCTTAACTTTCAGAAAAACAATGCTTATTGAATTTCTTAAGTTCATGTTTCTAATACTTAGTGCTTTGATAATCTTTTATCAAGGCTTCTTGAACTTATACACCTTTGCCTTAGATAGTTAATATGTGTGTGTAAACAATTGCCAAACCTCACAATTCAAATTATGGAGAGGGATACCGTAACCATGATTGAATTTGAGAATGCAATTTTACAATTACTATCTTCTTAAAATCTTTCTTAGTGAAAGCATTTTCTCACAATCATTTTCATGAAGGAGGAAATCTTATGACACTTACATTTGAACGGTGTATGTGTTCCTATCGATGTGAATTTGTTAAAACCAAAGTTTATGACAAATTCAAACTCATATGGACTGAACTTTCTTAATCTTGATTTCTTGCCTTATGGTAGCACAGCTGCCCACCATGTCTTCCAAGTAGTTAAGCAGCTCACCTTTTCTTATCAATGTACCTTTCATTGATTAAGGTGCTTTGCCTTTTATGCGTTCAAAATGAGAACTCATAGAACTCTCATGCATAATTAACTCGATTGGATTGGCACAGAACCAAAATAATGTCATCACGATAGGTTGTAAACCTCAACTCGTGCGCTAGTGATGATCGATAAGGTCTATTTGATTTGTTCTTGAAACCTTTCAAGACCATTAAGACTCCCACTGACTCCTTGACATATAAGGTTCTCTTGTCAATAACCATTTCTTGACAAACAAATATTCAAGAGTTAGTGTAGCTTTTATCAAAAAACACTTCATAAATTGGTCCTAGTTGGTCTTTGTCTTATCCAAGACATCACAACTTTCCACATTTAATGAAAGTTACAAACCTTCTTAATACCTTTCACTCAATGTCACAATCTTAACTTTAAGACTAGTTATTGGAATGAAGTATGATTGACTTATTGATTTAACCATTTTCTTTAATTCTTGATTCCTCTTCTTAGACATACAATTGTACTAAGACTCACTTAGAGGATCAATTGAGATATGGTTCTTAATCATTAAGACCTATCATAAAGCATAAAAGGTACTCTCCCTTCTTCTTAGAATGGAGAAACTTTTATCTCTCTGCCTACTTGATTCTTGTTATTCGTTCTGCTATTAATCTAAACCCTTTAATCAATTCAAAATTACACTTAATCTTGTAAGTATAATCATATTTACTAAACTTTTAGTAAATCATGACGAATATCATTGTTACTCTTATGGTTGACTTGATCAACACGCAACATTGTGTGCTCGATCTCTTAGTCCTTCACTTGACACTTTGTCAATGAATTTGTCTAATTTCAAATATGAAATTTCTCATTCATCGTGCAACCAAGTTGCATGATTCCAAATTTATGTCCAATTGAAACTTTGGGCGATGAGAAACTCTCCCTATTTGGTAAATCCTCAACTTTCCATAAATAACACAATAAGAACTAAATCCATTATTGCTAATAATAGAAACATTTTAACATCAATTTTTCGTACACGCCATTGCAAGGGTAAATAAATAAAATTTAAAATCAAAATTTATTTTATTGCGGAAAAATTTGTCCTTACAATGCAATTCATTGAAAAACTTATGCTAATACATCTTTCTTAGCAATCTAATTCTAACTCTAAGTAGTAGCTCAAGAATCTAATCTTCGAGAAACGCGATCGAAATCCATTCCTTCACGGTTAGATTCTGCTCACTTCTTCCCTTAAGCTCCCTTTCTTTTCTTCGATCCTACAAAACATCAATTGTAATCTTATTACATTATGTATTAAGAATCTAGAATAGAAGCTTAAAAGAGTTAGTAAATGGATTTTACCTATATTAGAGCCATGCGTTTCGACTCTCCCATCTCTTAGATCTCTTAGGTAAATGGGGCAGCTTCGTCTCCAATGCCCCTTCTCTTGGCAATAAAAGCAGATCGACTCTTTTGGAACAGGACATGGAACTACTTCAGACATCGCCTTTCTCTTATGATCAAACTTTTCGATCATAGCATGTCTTTCGTTGCCATTGTCTATATCCATAGAGGTCTCGAAGGCAGATTCACCAATCAACTTTGCTTTTCTATTGCGCCAAATCATTGCAGATTCAGCAGCAACAAGCATATAGGTGAGATCTATAAGGGTCACGTCGTAGTTCATCAGATAGTACTCTCTTACGAACTCACTATATGAGTTGGGAAGAGACTGAAGAACCCAATCAACAGCCATTTCCTCACAGACAACGGATCCCAACATTCTTAACCTATCAATGTGTGACTTCATCCCTAGGACGTGTGCACACACCGACTTTCCTTCTTTATGTTTACTTGCCAAAAGGGCTTGAGTGATCTTGAACTTTTCAAGCCTTTGAACTTGTGGGTTAGGGAGAATAATTGGAGGAGGTAGAGGAAGTGAAGCATGATTTCTTGTTCCTCGATCGAATCGTGGAATATCATCTTCATGTGGAATGCTTGTTCCATGGGATTTGAGAAGACCATAGTTGTCGAACTTTGACATCTACAAAACGGGAGAAAAATGAATTCAAGTTAGTTGATAGATTGAGTCCTTGGTAGATCACCCAAATGAAATTCCAAGGCTAGGACCCAACACAATACGCTACAACCTAGAAAAGGGATGTCGTAATCCAGTTGCAGAATATTTGAAGGTAAGTGAATGACGATTCACTAATTTCCACCATGACAAACGAAAAAGAAATTTAAGTTTTAAATCTATGAAAACTCCTAGATCCTTTGAGATACATTGAACTTTCAATGCCATGTTTATATCTCGATATGCCCCTCTTGTTTGTGACTGGGATGCCGAGGATCACAAAGCGGGTGTGAATAACCATGCAAACTACATGGTGCCCTCACATGTTACAGTCACCTATTCGATGTGCCGGTAAACCACACACGCTCCACTGAACTATGACAAACATTGAGTCACCCTTTGCTACCTTTGCTTAGACCCATTTAGTGTGCCGGTTAACCACACACGCTCCACTAACGTCTTCGCAAGGGCACAAAGTGTAATTTCATGGAATTGCATCAATTCACTTTTGCCTAAGTAACTAAGATTGGGAATTTTATGAAAACATTTAGTTACTTTAGTAATTCATTATACTTATAATGGAAGGTTTCGTCATATCCTACCCATTCGGCTAACGACCCTCCACTAGTCAAGAGTGCGGTGGGTAAGAGTGGATACCCATTCAATCGCAATTTTATAGGCAATTTCCTTAAACACCCCTTATAGACCAGCTTCGTGAATGAGGCCTACTAACAGTAAGACTGACTTTTAGTTATACATATATATAATGGTAGACTTTTAATGTTATATATAGTATAGGGTGTATTTTATAACTTTTAAAATACTATGTGGTTAACTTTAACAATTACACTTTTAATTCTATTAAATGGTTAACCTAAACTTTTATGGATTTATTAAACCTCTTTTAATTATACACCTTAATTAATTTATAAAACCATAAGGGTGTGATTTGAACTTTTTCAAAACAATACTAGAGTTTTAGAATTTAACATTTCTAATTAAACTTTTAATCAACCTTTAAATTCCAAAACTTGAGGGCAAGTTTTGAAACATTTCAAACCATAAGGGTTTAGAATTTAAATATGCATCAAAATTAAACTATTTAATCAAAATTTAAATTCCAAAACTTGAGGGCAAGTTTTGAAACCTTTTTCAAAACATTAGGGTTTTAACTATTTAAATTTCAAAACAACAAAACTTTTGGGTTCAAATTTAAACTATAAAACCTAAAGGGAAAATTTGAAACTATTTCACAAGATAATTCAAATCTAAATTACAAATAATCAAACTTTATCTAATAAAACAAGTGATTATCTAAATTTTAACAATTATCTTCTATTTAGGTAAGGATAATCACATAATAATGAAAAAATTCGGATTTCATCACAAAAACATGTTTATGGTAATTATCCAAAGGCAAAACAGGAAGAAAATCGCGAATCTGAGCTGTCAGACCCTTTTGACTCGTCGAGTCTGGACCTGGACTCGTCGAGTACAGCTGACTCGGCGAGTTCACCAAGTGACTCGGCGAGTCAAACATTCAGAAACTCAAAAAATCGATTTTCAGTGCTTATTTCGATCAAATATGCATCAATACAATAGAAACCAATCATGGCTCTGATACCACTGATGGGTTTTGGTCATAAGACATCCTATGTGCTCATACAAACCCTAATGCTTGGATCTAGGTTTCTCTATTGTACATGCTTTGAATCCAAGACTATAAACCCTAATTCTAGCATATGGAAATCAATATTAACATATAATTAGGTTTAAGATATTACCTTGATTGTTATGTAGCAATAACAATCTCATTCCTCCTTGAATTGACCTTGGAAAGCTGAGAGTCACAAGTGTCACTCCTCTAATGGCTTACAAACACCATAAGCAAGTGGAGAAGGTATAAAGAGAGAGGAGGGAGGTTAGAATTCGTCCTTAGGACCTCTTGGGAAGGGATACACGAATTCATGACCCTAGGGGTGTTTATATAGGTGTAGAGATAGGGTTTCAGTCATTATCCTTATCTAGTTGCTTATCCACCAAGCAACCAATAAGATAATCCTTGAATCCTTATCATACTCGAATTCTAAAGGATTTACACCTCAAATTCGTTCACCATATATATAAGATAATCCTTACCTTATTTTGTAACTATCACATAATTACAATTCAGCCCCTCTAGTTTAATTAATTACACTTGATCACAAAATTAATTCTTAATTAATTATTGACCAATATTAATTAAAAAAATATGATTTCTCCTTTAATATATTATTCTTATAACATATTAATAAATCATAATAACCTCTCTCTCTATTTATTTCTCCAATCAAGTTGCTTTGGTGAAGGCAACCCAAAAGGACCATGCACCATCGGGTCAAGTACATACCAAAATAGTTATGGACTTAGACACTAATCCAACAAATTTTTCATAACCATAATCATAACATAATGTTTTAGACAAATCCAAACTCTTATGGATAGAACTTTGTTCATTCTTAATTTCTTGCCATCAAGGGTCCCACCATTGCTTCCAAGTTATTTAGCAGCTCACCTATGCCAGTCGATGTACTTTCATTGAACAAGGTGTTTTCCTTTACGTAGTCTATTGAGAACTCACAAAACTCATATGCATAAGTAACTCTACTGGAATGACACAGAAACAAGAATATGTCAACACGATAGGTTACTGTTGGGGGTGAGAAACGGCATCGACCAAGTCCTCGCATGATGGCCTGGAGTGCCGCAATAGAATGTCTGGTCCTGGAGGGCTGAATACGATATATGGGTAAGGTTGCGCCCTTTCTAACACCAAATGGTTTTAGATCAACCGGTAGCACTGATGCTCATCAAGTGGTATCAGAGCTAGTGGTGAGGGTTCTATTCTCTCAGGGAGCAATTTCTGAGGGGGGGGGGGGGGGGGGGATTGTTGGGGGTCCGAAATGGCATCGACCAAGTCCTCACATGTGACATCCCCAAAATCTCGCCCAGAAAAGACCGATTTTCATTTATGCTTTTATAATATTTTCAGAGTAAATCCTTTTGATTTGAAAGAGTTGCGGAATTTGTTCCCAAAAACAAAACATGATAAAACAATGTTTACCAAAGCATTTCATAAAAGAAATGTATTTTTCATTATATAATCAAAACTCGGGGTGTCATGTTCCGATACAGGCCAATAAGCATAAACGATAACATTACAAGTCATTCAACAAATATATACATATACAGACTTGTAAAACAAAACAACTTGATGGTTCATCCATCTTATGCCCTCGCGCCACTTCCTGTAATACAAATAAAACTGAGTGGGTCAGGCTTGGGAGCCTGGTGAGCATATAGGGTTTTCAACCCACAATAAATAATCATATTTAATTTTCACCAACCAACAATAACCCAATTACCCATTCCCGTTATTCTCACTTTATGTCCCTAAGACAACTAACATAAGGGACCTAGTCTAAGAATATTTCATCGGGGCGACAACACATGCTTCGGGGGTACCTCAGCAATATAAGTCAAATAAGGCAACCATGAGGGGGATGGAGTACAGCGAATGAACACCCAAGTTCATTAACACCTACAGGTGGCGAACCTGATAATGTTCCACAAGACTGTCTAGAAAAGTCCGTGGTCATCATCTAAACTCCGCTAGATGACTAATCAAACAACAACGAGGCCTCTCATCTGTTTATTACACACCAACTATCTACCCATGTTCTACCCAACATATTAGTAGATAAAAATATACATTTTATACATAGTTAAAAACCTGTATAGCATGCTTTAATCAATACATATTCCACATAACAGATGAGGCACACACACATAACACGTATTTCATAGAGAATAAATCAGATCTATGAGATAGAAGAGAGTGAATACACATTCACACATATAACAACAAAATATATACACATAATACGTATTCCGTATAAAATACTTCATAATTATGCGTTAGAAGAAAATAACTACACACTCACTTGATCAGAAGATGATCGGACAGCACTACGACTTGCAGAAGTAGTATTCTTCACCAGATCTGGAAGATCTCTACAAAAATCGAACTTCTCGCGGGCAGAGCTTCGGCTTGGGAACTGCACTTCTCGGGATCTTCAGGATCTCGGGACTTGCTTCGGGGCTCGAGAATAATACCGGGGCTTCGGGGTATTTCTGGCATGCAAATCGATGCAAAACGGGAGAGAGAAGAGAGAAAAATAGCAATTGAGTCGGCTGCCTTCGCATCCTATTTATAGGAGGCTGGAGCCTCGGAGTACGCGGGGCGTACTGGTTCGAAATCGTCACTGCGTTCGTCATACAAAGTCCTCGAGTGCGAGTGTCTACATCCTCGGTGTACGCGGGGCGTACTTCGGATCAGATCGGTGACTCCTCCTCGGATAATACCGGATTTTCCAATTAAAATTAAATATAAATTATTTAATAAACTTCGGAAATTCATATCTTCTTCATACGAACTCCGTTTTCGACGTTCTTTATGTCCACGTGAAGGTGAGACTACGCTCTACAACTTTCGTTTAGACTCCGTCGGCTAATTTTAACTTTATTTTTATTATTTATTTTTAATAGGCCGGGACAGAAACTTTCGTTATAAATTCATAACTTCTTCGTTTGACGTCCGTTCTCGCCTAACTTTTCATCGCTTCGATACCAACAACGAGATCTTCGATTCTCGTTTAGATTGTTTCGGCTAAAAACCGCTCGATCTCAAATCGAGTATTTCAGGCTACATACCGCTAAGCCGAAACTTCGATAAATCATAACTTCCTCATACGAAGTCAGATTTGGGCGTTCTATATATATTCGGAAACCTCGTTTCAACTACTACAACTTTATCCAAAGATATCAAGTTTATTTTACACTTAAATTTTGACGCTTATTTTTATTCTTAATTAATCAAACCACATAATTAAGCAATTAAGCACAAAACACATAATACTCAAATAATACACTCTTATTATTTCAAAACAGGTTACAAAGGTTAACCTAGACTATTACATTGCTAAAAATGGCAAGCCCGGAAACACAGGCGTTACATCACACAATGGCCTGGAGTGCCGCAATAGAATGTCTAGTCCTGGAGAGCTGAATGCGCTATATGGGTAAGGTTGCGCCCTTTCTAACACCAATTGGTTTTAGATTAACCGGTAGCGCTGATGCTCAACAGTTACAAACCTCAAGTCGTGTGCTAGTGTCTAATAGTTTTACTCTTGATTAGTTCTTGAACCTTTTCAAGATCATTTAGATTCCCACTGACCTCTTGACATATAAGATTCTCTTGTCAAGAAATATTTCTTGACAAATAAATATTCAAGAGTTAATGCATATTCTTATGAAGACAAACATTACACACAATTGGTATTAGTTGGTCTTTTTCTTATCCAAGACATCATAATTTACCAACTTCAAACGTGCAAGAGTAAGAAAATAATTTTCTACTTCACATTTTATGAGTGTGTTAGAACTTCTTAAGATGTGTCATTCAAGTCACAATCTTGGAGTATGACTCTAAGACTTGATTTTGGAACGATGTATGACTCATCCCTTTTTCATTTAACCATTTCAACAATTTCCGATTCCTTTTCTTAGCCATACTAGTGCACTAAGGTGTCCTTAGAGGATCAATTGTGATATGATTCTTAATCATTAAGACGATCATAAAACACGATACAAATGTACTCTCCCATCTTTTTAGATTAGAGAAACTTTTATCTTTCTGCCTTATTGATTCTTCTTATTCGTTCTGTCATTCATTGAAACTCTTTCAACTACTTAGAATTACACTTAATCTTATAAGTATAACCATATTTACTAAGATTTAGTAAATCATGATGAATACTTTATTGTTCTTTGTGGTCGACTTGACCAGTGCACAACTTTGTGTACCAGTTCTCCTAGCCCTTCACTTGACCTTTTTGTCAAGGAATTATTCTTAATTTTTCCAAATATGAAGGTTCTCATTCATCTAGGGGTGGCAATGGGTTGGGTTGGGTCATAAACGGGTTGACCTGTTTAACTAAATGGGTTGAAAATATTTATCTAACCCAACCTATTTAAGTAAACGGGTTGGGAATTCTCAACCCAACCCAAACTTTTTAGTAAATGAACTGAAATCGGATTGACCTGTTTATTGTTTTAGCAACCCAACCTATTTACTAAATAGGTTAAACCTGGTTTAACCTGTTTAAATTTTCACAAAAAACTTCTTAATAATCAAATAATTCTTCAAATAAAATTAAATACAGTTTATAATTTATAATAATTGTTCAGGTTTGAAAAATATACAACAATAACTTTATAGGCCCATAATACAAACATATCTAAGTGTTTACAACCATAAAACATTATAAATGTTTAATTTCTAAATTTTACACAACTCAATTTTCACTTTTACCAACTCGTTACTGGCCCATGGTTTTTGATAAATAAAAAATAACCAAAATATAATGATCAATAAATAATAATAGTAAATAAATATAAATAAAAAAATATTTAAACTTTTTAAACGGGTTGGCGGGTTGTAAACGGATTAAAATTTTCAACCTTAACCCAACCGATTTAATTAAACGGGTTAAACAGATTGACTCATTTAATTAAATGGATTCAAAATTTTAACCCAACCTGCTACTTATTGGGTTGGAATCGGGTTGGGATTGACACCCCTAGATTCATCACACATATAAGTTGTATGATTCTAAGTTTCTGTCCAACTGAACCTTGGGCGACAATAATCTTTCCTTATTTGCTAATTCTTGACACTACCACAAATAACATAATTAAGAATCACATCCATTTCGACATTGCTAAAAATAGAAATACACAAACATCAATTTTCATACATGCCATTGCAAGGAGACATAAATAAGACAAAAAATAAAATTTATTTTATTTATAAAAGGTGCGGAAAAACTTGTCCTTACAATGCAATTCAAATGAAAACTATGCTATTAAATATTCCTAAGGAATCTATCATAACTCTAAAAGTAGCAGCTCCAAAAATCCGATCATCGAATCATGCAATCGAAATCCATTTCTTCGCGATCAAATTCAGCTCACTTCTTCCTTTAAGCTTCCTTTCTTTTCTTCGATCCTACAACACATCAAAATGCAATCTTATCACATCATGTATTAAGAATCTAAAATAGGAAACTTAATAGAGTTAGATAGTGGATCTTACCTGAAGCAAATTCATTCATCTTGACTCTCCCATCTCTTAGATCTCTCAGGTAGTCAGGGCAGCTTCGTAACCAATGCCCTCTCTTTTGGCAGTAGAAATATATGGATTCTTCAGGAATGGTACAAGAGACTATCTCAGACTCGGCCTTTCTCTTGCGTAAAGAAAACTTTTCTGGACTTCTAGTGTTGCCATTTCCCACAGAAGGTTGGGATATTGATTTACTAGACAAATTTGCTCGACCAGTGTGCCAAATCATTTATGATTCAGCAGCAACAAGCAAATTAGTCAAATCAATAAGGGTCACGTCATGTTCCATCCTATAGTACTCTTTAACGAACTTACCATATGATTCGGGGAGTGATTGAAGAGCCAAGTCAACAACCAACTTCCCCGAGACATCAACACCTAACATTCCCTATCTATCAATATGCAACTTCATATCCAAGACATGAGCGCATACTGACTTTCCATCTTCGTGTCTTTTTGTCAATAAGGCTTTGTTGGATAAGGTGTCTAAGTCCATAACTATTTCTGGTATGTACTTGACCTAACCCGGCATGGTCCATTTGGGTTGCATGGCACCATGCATTAGATAAACTAAATGACAGAAATAACACTTATGGTTTATTAATATATTATAAGTTCTAATATATTAATAATATTATTTAATTAGTTTGATCAAAAATTAATTAAGTGATCAAAAGATAACTAATTAAATATATGGGTTGATTATGTAAATCATCCATAACTTATATAGTGGGCTAAGAGGCTCCATGGATTATCAAGTTGGATTCCACCCATAGGATGCTCCATGGAGTTAATCCATGGATCATGGAAATGAAGAGTCATGTTACATTAGGGTTTACCTAATGCAACACGCTATATAAACCATGTGACATCTCCCAAAATCGGGTACACTAAGGAGAACAAGAGGGCTAGAGCCGATTTTAGTGTGTTATACATTCTCTCCAAGTTTACTCCATAGCATTTGGTGTTGTGTGAAGCATTTGAGGCATCACACTTGGGGTGCTAGGCTCACAAGGTTTCAAGGAATCAAAATCAACAACAAGGTATGTTATTCTATCTTACATTTAAGTCAAAAATGTTCCCCATGTATGCTAGATAGGATCATGAACCTTGGAAATCATTTTGCATGAGTTTTAGAAAAACATAGATCCAAGGTTTATTAGGGTTGCATGTGCACTTAGGAAGTGTTAGAATGCTCAAAACCCATCAGGCTTGAGTGGCCTTGAACTTTTCAAGTCTTTGAATACGTGGGTTAAGGAGAATTATCGGAGGAGGTAGAAGAAGTGAAGCATGATTTCCATTTCCACAATCCAATCGTGGAACATCATCTTCATGTGGAAAACTTTTTCCAACGGATTCAGGGAGACCATAGTTTTCAGACTATGAAATCTACAAAACGGGAGAAAATTCAAGTTAGTTGATTGGAATCCTTGATATAACACCCAAATAAAATATCAAGGCTAGGACCCAACACGATATTCTACAATTTGGAAGAGGGATGTCGTAATCCAAATTGCAGAACATTTGAAGGTAGGTAAATGACAATTTACCAATTTCCACCATGAAAAACGAAAAGGGAATTTAAGTTTTAAATGAATTGAAACTCCTAGATCCTTTGAGATTCATTGAACTTTTCAATGGCATGTTTAAATCTCGATTGTGCCCTTCGTTTGTGACTGGGATGCCGAGGATCACAAACAAGTTGTGGATAACCATGCAAATATACATGGTGCCCCCAATGTTATAGTTACCTAATCGATGTGCCGGTTAACCATACACGCTCCATCGATCTATAACAAACATCGAGTCACCCTTTCCCACCTTTGCTTAGAGCCCAATTAGTGTGTCGGTTAACCACACGCGCTCCACTAACATCTTAACAAGGGTACAAAGTGTAATTTCATGGAATAGCACCAACTCCACATTTTTCCTAAAGTAACTAAGATTTGGGAATTTAGAAAAGTGTTTAGTTACTTAGTTACTTCGTACTTCATTATACTTATAATGGAAGGTTGTGTCCTATCCTACCCGTTCGGCTAACGACCCTCCACTAGTCAAGAGTGCGGTGGGTAAGAGTGGATACCCAATGATGCTTATTTTACAGGCTGCTTCCTTAAACACCCTTTAGAGACTAGCTTCGTGAATGAGACCTACTAACGGTAAGACTGACTCTTTACTCATACATATATAATATTAGACCTTTAATTTTATATATAGTATAAGGGTGTATTTTACACTATTAAAATACTAGGTGGTCTAATTTAATAAATTATACTTTTAATTTAATTAAATATAAACCATATCATTATGAATTTATTAACTCTCTTTTAATTATACATTTAATTAACTTAATAAAACCATAAGGGTGTAATTTGAACTTTTAAAAAACTAGGGTTTTAGAATTTAATATTTCAAAAACAAACTTTTAATCAAAATTTTAAATTCCAAAACTTAAGGGCAAGTTTTGAAACTTTTTAAAACTTTAGGGATTAGAATTTAAACATTTCAAAATTAAACTTTTTAATCAAAAAATTTAAATTCCAAAACTTAAGGGCAAGTTTTGAAATTTTTCAAAACTATCTACATCAAATTACAAATACTTTAATTAATCTAATAATTGGTAATTATCTAAATTTGACCTAATTCAATTTTATGGCAAGATAATCCAATCAAATAATTCAAATAAATCAAGTTTGTCATATAAGGCAATGATTATCTAATTAATTGAGAATTATCTTCTATTTTGGCAAGGATAATTACTCCAAAACAATAAAAATCGGATTTTATTAATTAAAAACGTTTTTGGCAATTATCCCACAGCAAAATATGGTAAAATCCTGAAAATTCCTCCTTCTGACCATCTGAGTCGTCGAGTCAGGGATGAACTCGTCGAGTCCTAGTGGACTCGGCGAGTGCACCTATGGACTCGACAAGTCTAGGCTCCAGAAGGCATAATTTTCGACTTTCAGCAATGAATGATCATGTAAAACCTCAAATACATCAAGCAAATAACCAGACTCTGATACCGCTGAAGGGTTATGAGCACTACATCAATCTTATGGTGTACATGCAAACCCTAAAGCTTTGGATCTAGTTTGTCTAATATACTTGCAATAATCATCCAAAGCTCATAAACCCTAATTCTAGCATATAATAATCGAAATTGACAAAAGAATAGAGTTTAGATCTTACCTTGATTGTTATGTTGCAATAACAATCTGAATCCTTCTTGTAATTAACTTCTGAAAGCCTAGTGCCTCAAGTGTTGCACCTCTAATGGAGTCACAAACACCATATGCAACAAGATGAACAAGGAGAGAGGGGGGGAGGCACCAAAAACGTCCTAGGGTTTCTCTTAAAAGGTTAGGGGTGTTTTTGGCTTGCCAAGGGTTCCTTTTATACTTAGGCTATTAGGGTTTTCAACCAGGAAACCCTAATCTGACTACTTAGGCCCTAAGCAGCCCATGGACTCCCTCCTTAGAAGCCTTGGACGAATTCTAATGCGTTTTGCTATAGATTTCGTCCACTCCAACTTCTATGGAGTCCATTAGCCCATTTATGCAACTATCTTATAATTACAAAATCAGTCCCCTAAGTTTAATTAATCTCCTTTAGCCACAAAATTAATTCTTATTAATTCTTGACTAATATTAATTAAATAATATGATTTCTCTTTTAATATATTATTCATATAATATATTAATAAATCATAATTAATCTCCTTTCTCCTTAATTCATCCTTTCAATTACTATAGTGAAGGCAACCCAAAAGGACCATTCTCACAATCGGGTCAAGTACATACCAAAATAGTTATGGGCTTAGACAACTAAAAATAACATGAAATTATAAAACAAATCATGTTACATTACAAACATTGGTTGATAATTTAAATAATATTAATGATGAAATTAAAACATCATCAAAAAAAATTTAGAATTTAATAAATTATAACAATATTTTAATTAAAATAGTGAGTACTATATATATATATATATATATATATATATATATATATATATAGGTAAGTTCAATTGAGAAAATAAAATAGGTCGAGAATGGGGGAATCATTCTCAGCCACTCATTTATTTTTGCCGCAAAAGTCTTCATTGTACCAGCGGAAATGAGAAAGGAATACACATGTGTTTTCCAATAAATTTCTTAAACTATGTTAATCGTTACCTTAATATATACAAAAACATAGTTTTTTTTTTCGTTTTTTTAATTTTTAAGGAGCTATTTTTATCGAAAATTGATTTTAAATATACCAAAATTCATAATTTTTTATTCTCTATAAATAAACATCCATATTGTTATAGTTTTAAGATAAATTAAAAGTTTTTTTTTTTATAGTTTCAGCTATCGTTATTCATAAATGAATAAAAATGTATTAGATTTTTGCTATAATACATTCGTTATTCACTTATGAATAAAAAAATATGATTAATTTTTTTTTATAGTATAAGTATCATTTATATTACTTATTCATATATGAATAGCAAATTAACTGTAACAAAAATCTAATAAATGTCTTATTCATATATGAATATAAAATATGACGACAACTAATACACGTTTTATTTATATATAAATATAATATATGATGAAACATGATGTAAAAATATATTTTATATGAATAAATCTCAAACTATAAAAAAAATAAGCATATGTTTTATTCATAAGTAAATAACGAATGTATTGTAATAAAAATCTGATAGATTTTTATTCACTTATGAATAACGAAAGCTGAAAGTCTAAAAAAATAAATTTTTTATTTTATCTTAAAACTATATCAATATGGATGTCTATTTATAGAGAATAAAAAGTTATGAATTTTGATATATTTAAAATAATTTTTCGATAAAAATAGTTTTCTAAAATAAAAAAAAACAAAAACAAAATATGTTTTTGTGTATATTAAGGTAATTATTAGCATAGTTTAAGGAAACTTGTTTAGTTGGAAACATATGTGTATCCGTTATCCATTTCCGCCGGTACGCCTAATTATTTTGCGGCAAAATAAATGTATGGCTGAAAAGGATTCCTTCATTCTCAACCTTTTTTTTCAATTGAACCTTCCTCTCTCTCTCTCTCTCTGTGTGTGTGTGTATATATATATATATATATATATATATATATATTGGAAAGAGAACTTTCTTAACGAGGGTTCCATGCCCGAATAATTCCTCGATGCAAATATAAGGCTATGCATCATGCCCTGGAGTAGTGCGATAATTTAAATATGGGTCAATAATTTATTTACCATATCTTCCAGATGTCTTACTAAGTGAACACAACTAATTTTATACAAATGTAAAGCATGAGCAAACGACCATTAAATGATTTGATTTTAATAAGTGTTATATTATTTATTGTGCAATTTAATTATAATTTTGCATCAACTAAATGTAATTATTATTATTTTGTAGTTAATAAAAATGACATAAATATTTTCAATAGCGTATGATTACAAAAAGTTTAACCGTATAATTTTGTTCCGCACAACGCGCAGATATTCGTCTATTGTGTATAATAAGTTTAACAAGATAAAAAGTGACATTACATTAAGTTATATATATATATATATATATATATATATATATATATATATATATATATATATATATATATATTACTTTTTGACAGACTAAAACGATTTTTGACCAAGTTCAATAAATGCGATTGTTTACCGGTAATTCTACTCAGTAAAATGCTACCTGTAAAACAATTCTCTACTAGCTACTTGCTAGTGAGGCTATTCCCATTAATATATATATATATATATATATATATATATATATATATATATATATATATCAATTTTTCCGGTTCAAAAAAAAAGTAAAATGCTACCAAGCACCTAGACGCCATCTAGTTCGCCTTTGAAGCCAATTTTCACAACATTAATTGCAAAACCAATATACATTTAACTAGCTAATTAACCAACTCTTCATTACATATGGGGTCTTCTTACCAAGCAAATCCAACAAGACAATATAATTCAACAATAATTTCAATCATTACTATAACCAATTTTATTAACCAATGATCCCAATTTACAATCAATTACCCAATTTCTCTCGCCTGGATTTCTAGGTCAATCATGAATTTTCATAGTGGGAAATCGTTTTCAGTTATATAGATAATCAAAATAGTATTATAGTATCGTCTAAACATATTTAAAACATATAATTTTCTAACAAGTAACAACTGATAATTTAAACTTCCTGGAACAGTGGTAGATATCCCTTATTCATCATATATCTAGAAAGTCAAGAACATAAGATTATATGCCATTGATTAGTCTTAGTAATGAACAAAGCTATATTCAAAAGATTTGTCATAGAAGTGGGTGTTTTATGACCCAAAAGCATACTTAAGACCACTTTGGAAATTCTAGAACAAAAATAAACATAAATTTTATAACATGATACTTTTTATAACTTAAAAAAATAGTTTATGATGGCTAAAACATGTGTGCGTCATGCATGGCTACACCCGAGGGCAGCTCGGACCATACAACTTTTTGTTATTGTTTGGTCGCATTTGTATGTGTTGGTGGGTTGTTTATGTCGTACAAATGGCTCATAATTGCCATTTCAACAAGTTTTTATAGCTTTAACCTAGTCTCAAAGTATTTGATATATTTACAAACTTAAATATGACATATTGTAATTCATATTCATGAAAAATATACAAAAAATAAACTAGCATATGAACATCACATTAAGGTGCAATTTGACCAAGTTTTCGTATCATGTGAAACATATACTTCTAACTTACTTCCTTGTAACATTAACACGACACATTAAGGTACTAGCACATCATTAATCTAATTACAAAAATAGAGCACAAGTCCATATGTTAAATATCATAATCTGAGATAAGTCATTGATATATCTATTACCATCGATCTACTACCATAGTCAGCCAAATGGGTTTCAAAAAGGCTAACTCGACCATAGTGAGCCAATCTATGATATACTGCTTGTTTACACATTTCATAGACTTCTCCCGTCTTTTTCATTTAATAAGGGGTATGACATTGAAGACCAAGACCCTAAAATGGTTAGAGTTTTATCATTAATATAGAAATCTATCTATATCTATATACTTATAAAAGATACATTTTTACTTGTATCACATGTATTTGAAACCTCCATGACTTTTCAATTTCTTTCGAATAATTATTATAAATTGGTTAATAATGTTAAATTAATCTAAAACTAAATTCTAATCATAAATTAACTAAACTAAAATACTAAAGTATCATATTTTACTTTTATTAATAAAATTATGACTTTAACTGTTTAACTTATTATAGTTAACTTATTAGTTTAAATATGTTGTTGTATGTGAGCAATTATCATTTTAAAGTCATAACTTTTGTATAATTTATGATTTTATGCAAAATAGTTAAATTATGATTTCAATATAATGTTAAATGGTTAACTTAAATCAAAATTTCAGTTAAACTTGAAAAAAATCGACAGACTATTTTGATAAATAGTTAAAAGTTATAAATTATAGTGTTAAACCTAAATTGCAATTCTAAATTAACAAAAATAAAACCATGAAACTATTTTTTATAATCATTAAGAATTTTCAAATAAGTAGCTTAAAAATAACTTATAATAAGAATAGTTAAAAGTAATATTATATAAAAAATTATTATGTTATCTTTAAAATGTTAAATTAATGTAAAAACAAAATTCTAATCATAAATTAAGTAAACTACATTATTAAAATATCATATTTTACTTCTATTTATAAAATTATGACTTTAACTTTTTAACATATTATAGTTAACTTATTAGTTTAAATATGTTTCGTATGTGAGCAATTGTCATTTTAAAGTCACAATTTTTGTATAATTTATGATTTTATGCAAAAAAAATAGTTAAATTATGATTTCAATATAATGTTAAACGGTTAACTTAAATCAAAATTTCAATTAAACTTGAAAAAAATCGACAGACTATTTTATAAAAAGTTAAAAGTTATAAATTATAGTGTTAAACGTAAATTGCAATCCTAAATTAACAAAAAAAATCATGAAACTATTTTTTATAATCATTAAGAATCTTCAAATAAGTAGCTTAAAAATAACTTACAATAAAAATAATTAAAAATAATATTATATAAAAAAAAAATATAATGTTATCTTTAAAAACAAAAACAATGTTTGTTGTTTTAAATAATTACAATCAAAGAAACTAGCAATATTTAACAAATAAACTTTTTAAAAGTTACATTTCTCAAACTTAATTAAAATAATTAAGAATTTCCAAATATGTTATTTTAAATAATTATAACAACAATTGTTAAAAGTAACATTATATATAAAAATTATATTGTTACCTTTAAAAATAAAAACAATGTTTGATATTTTAAATAATTACAATGATAAAAATTAAAATCTTAAGCAATAAACTTTTCACAATTAATTAATCATAACAACAACTATAAATATCATTAAACCATATATTATATTTCGTTTTATTCATAAGTAATCTGTAGGTAAAGATCATTGAGACAATTGGAATTATAAGATTTTAAAAAATGTCTACATTATCATATAATTCAAAACAAACAATGTTTATACCAATTTATTATAAGATTTATTATATAGGAGCTAACAACAATATCATTGATATATTTAAAAAAACATATATTTGTAAAGATTTCAAATATATTTTTGTACTCTGCGCAACGCTCGAGTATTCATCTAATGTATATATAACAAAAGGAAAAGAAACTATAAATAAAACAAAATTAGGTTAAACCCAACTAAAAAAACACTAACCAAAATGGATACCAAGCCTTTGGCCTAATGTTATGGTGAAATGTTTTTTTTTTTCAATGAGGTTGGGGGTTAAACTTTCGTCTAGAACACATATGAAATTAGAAGTAATTTATAAATAGACTAGAGTGTGAAATCATCGTTTTAAAGAGACATGATCCGATTATACGTCTAAGTACATTATCGACGTGACCCAATCATCTTTAATAATGTTATAAGGAAGCAAGGTCAAAACTCAATGGTAAACTCACCATAACTACTCCTATCTCAAGAAGGAGATGAATACCAAAATAAATAGTTTAAAACTGACTTTTAAAGTTTGAATCGTTTACTCCCTATGAACCTAAATCATTCCACAAACATTTGAAGTTTAATGGGTCAATAATATTTATTATATAATTATGTAAGCACACAAAGATAATGTGATTTTATTACTAACCATCATTACACATTATAATAGTAACTTTGAAAGTTCAAAAAATATATGAAGAAAAATATAGGGTACCGGTCAAGGTTATTTTGTTCAATATAAAATTATATAGTCAATGTAAACATCTTTTTCTAACTATCTATATAAATTTTTGTAAATTATCCAAGACTTGACTTATATCATGAGAATAATCCACTCATTTTGATATTAAACTTCCAACATAAAATAGCTTAATTTTAAAGAGTTAAATAGTTATTCATATCGTTATGTGTTATTTTTCCATGTTCATATAAAAAGGTGACGTATCTAATGGGTAATGTAATAAACCTAGACCTGGCAAGCTTGATATGGTGTTTGTTCACATATTTATTTATGTAATAATATAATATTATATAAGAGAAGTATATATCCTTATACTTCTTTTTTTTACTCATTTTCCTATCATTTTTAAATATTTTAATAATATTTTATTTTTTTCAACTTAGAGTGAAAACTACAATGTCTCATGCCTTATTATATTATGGGACAATATTTTATTTATCTAGCATTTTATATAATAATATTTTTTTATCATTTTATATAATAATATTTAATTTTTATTCGGTTTACACAACTAACACAAATTAATCATGTTTTGATCTCATAAACAAGTTACATGTAAATTTTGTATAGCACCAAACATTTAAACATTTTAAAAACAACATATTTTTAGATGATTGTTTTATGATTTATTGGCTAAACATTCTCATTTGGCGGAAAACACATTCAGTCACATCGCTATACGCAAACAAATATGAACAAATTTTAATGTCAAAATTACATTTAAAATTTTTACAAAAATTCAAAAAAATTTATAAGTTTAATAAACAACCACGAGGATCGCAACGTCAACTTTGGCAACTCCGCCTAAATTTTTAATTCGTGTGTGGCCCCGACAATTGCTTTCGAATCCACATCGGCAACAAAAACCGGCGACCAAGATACTAAACCGGCGGCCGACCAGAGTCAGCTCTTCCCGAACCGGGCTCATCACTCTTCGGCCCAATGTTATTGAGAGGAATCTTATCGACGGAAGACGTCGACGCGCCACCGTTATCTGACACGATTTTAGGAGATCTAACGGAGAATGCTCGAGACAAGAACGACGGC
This sequence comes from Lactuca serriola, assembly GCF_051521515.1. Lineage (NCBI taxonomy): Eukaryota > Viridiplantae > Streptophyta > Magnoliopsida > Asterales > Asteraceae > Lactuca > Lactuca serriola. The sequence continues at coordinate 287,977,045 of NC_136411.1, forward strand.
GCCTTTGAGAAAACCCTGTCTAAACTCCCCATTCGCCGGTAAGATCTTCCCCGGCTACTACCCTCACCGGTTCTGTACCCTTTCCTTGCACTCCCTTCTCCGACCACCCTCACGGTGCTTCCACATCGGTTCAGTAGACCATTGGTTATCACTTGCTTCCTCACGTCCTCCGGTAATCTTAGCGTGAATCGGTCTGTGTTTTCACCAGGTTGAACCAGTGAATGTCCGGTGGAATGCGATCGGAACTTCTCAAACAGTTTCGGACCACGCACAGATTTTGATCGTGGTGGGAAGTTTGTTTTAGCACTCTGGTTCCGGTTGAGGACCTGCGGTTGTGGAGTCGGGTCGACGACGTCGTCTCCGATTGGAATCGAGACGTCTGGTACTGTATTTCCTTCATCCGCAGCTGCCGTCGTCTGGTTATCAGCTCCATCCGCAGCTCCTGATTCGACTTGAGTTGTATCACCGGGTTTAGGAACGAGATCTGATCGGCAGACAGGGCAAGTTACGTGATTCTCGAGCCAAGCATCGATGCACTCTGCATGAAAAACATGATCGCATTTGGGGATCAACCGGAGATTTTCTTCGTCTTCGAATTCGTTAAGACAAACGGCGCATTCCAGTGCTCCTTTTCCGATCTTCAGTTCTTTCACAGCGGAGTAAGCGAAGGTCGGGAACGTCTCAAGCACTTCTGGATTGAGACCACGAGAGGCTGCAGCTGTTCTGCCGGCACGGCGCATGGAAAGACCTGCACGGAGGCTGGCTCCGCCGTCGTTTGAGCACCGTCGGATGTATATAGAGAAGAACCCCATTAAGAAAAGAGCAGCTACAAGAACGACGATTATGATAGCCATTGAAGGGCTGAATCTAGCATAGGGATATCCATCTGGTGGTGATGCCGGTTGAGCTTCCACAGAAGAGAGTGATAGCAGCAGTGAAACTAATAAAAGAGAAAACGGAGTTGGTGCATCCGAGAAGCAGATTCTGTTCTTGGAAATGGAACTCATCTTTTGAGCATAGAAAGTCGCCGGAGACGAGGAGGAGGGTGGCGTGTAAGGGAGAAAGAGAGACAGAGTTGTGAGAGTTTATAGGTGGGTTGTGGGTAGCGTGGGAATAAAAGGACCCTGTTTTTATTTTTGACTTTTGCAAGAAGTCGCGTTATTGTTGGAATGGTACCTTCTCTTGATCTTCTACGTGGAATGGTGGCTTCTTCTAACAATAATAATAAAATAAATAAATAATCTAACTCTAATTTTCATGAAACTAAAATGAAAGTTTTGTTTAAAAGTCTTTATTTTTAGAACACATAATCTATTTATTTCTTATCTACTTTTTAGTCGATCAATTTCTAAAAAGCCTTGTATTCTTTTTATTCATGTCGACCATTTTACCGTAAACAACCAACTAACACAATATAATGACTTTTTTTTTGTAAATAAATCAATAATATAAGAACTTTTTAAAAATATATTATTTTTAACTTTTTTAAATATTATTTTATTATTTAAAAAGTTTTATTTTTATTTTTTATCTAAAAGATTGTATTATCATACGTTAATCTTATACTATTTTTTCTGACAAATAATGTATGTTATGAAAATAATTTTTTCTTTTAAAAATAATTATTTTTATGATATTTCTGTCTAACGATTGTATTATCATAATAGATATTATCTATAACATTATAAGATCTATTATGATAATACAATTCGTTAAACAGGAATATAATAAAAACAATTATTTTTAGAATAATTTTGTTTGCATAGTAGATATTCTTTGTCATATAAAGAAAATATCATAAAATTAATGTAAAATAATACAATTTGTTTGACAAAATTATTATAAACATGGTTATTTTTAGAATAAAAAAAATTATTTTCATAATAGATATTTTCTGTCAGATAAATAAAGTATCATATGATTAATATAAGATAATGCAATTTGCAAGACAAAAAAGATACAAAGATAATAATATAATATTAAAAAAAAATTAAAAATAACATATTTTTAAAATAAAATCCTTATATTTTGGATTTATTTGCGAAAAAAGTCTTTATATTATGTTGATGACCGGTTTACTGATTTACTGATAAAATGGTCAAAATGAATACAACTCATAATTTTTTGGGACTTATGTGACTAAAAAAATGACAAAGACTAAATCGATTATGAGACCTAAAACATAAAGACTTTTTATTAGATTTCACGTATTATGGTTAACTTCATATAAGTCCAATTAAGAAAAAAGGTTGAGAATAGGGGAATCATTCTCAGTTAATCATTTAGTTTTGCCGCAAAATGCTCCGTAGTATCGCACTCGTACCGGCACGACGAGGGATAGGTAATATTCATATGTGAATATAATGTTAGTATTTTGATATATGAATCCACCACCTACCCTTCGCCACCAACCACCACAGTCTGTAACATCCTGATGATGATGTATTTCCAATTTAACCTTAAGTATGAAGATTAATTGCATTTTAGCCCTTGTATATGAGAAGTGCTACAAAATGGCCCACAATGGCATTTTTGTAAATTTTGGGCGGAGCTCACGTACGTTGGGCGTATATAGCATACGTTGGGCGTACGTGTGTCACACCCCCGAACCGGAACGGTGGAAATGTCCGGGGGCGGATGACATCATTGTACAATATCATAACATTTGGATATAAATGAAACAAAGCATCACAACCATTACATTGAATATTTAATAAGTTTACATTGTATTCACATATTGTTTATATGATATCAGATGCATGTGACAAAAATGAATAACGTGATGTGACGACGTCCCATCTTCCAAAATTTTGCTTTGAATACTTGTTTACTGATTTCCTGAGAATATAAGTGATTTTGAAAAGTGTCAACAATTAAATTGGTGAGTTCATAAGCACTTTGTATGAAAAGGATTTGTAACTGTTTCGTAAAAATGATAGTGTATACTTCCAGAAAATCCAATATTTTCTTAAAAATGAGTTGTAAGTCTTAAGTCCTAAGACTAGAAATGTAAGTAATACCGTACTGTAAAATGATGTAATGAAATTTTATCTTATATAAAACTACTTGAAATGTATGGTACTCCGTAAATAAAATGTTTTGTCGATACCCTATGTAAGTTATTATAACCATGCTAATACGACTAGTGGCCTAAAAAACGTGTTTCGGGCGTCGGAACTGTTATGACATTTGTCACCCCATACCTGCCGGTCTAACTGTAGCTAACAATTTAGGTCCAAGGTTGTCAATCTCGTATAGATCTATACACAAGTGTCACGCTCTCCCTACAAGACTCTGGTTATAATTCATGACTTTAATGTGTACTCGGATGGGTACGGCGATGCTAACTGTCTCACGATATTGTATCGGTCAATTTATGTGTATTGAAAACTCTTTTTGCTTGTAAATGAAATAATTATGCATTTAAATAATTATTTGACTCTTATGAAATGATAGTGTGGTTTTGTGACTCCCAAACTATATCATTTATAGTTTATCCAGTTTGTTTGTTGAAACTATTTCTATAATCTTTTATATAAATATAAAGTCATTATCGTGTGTCCAAATTATATGGTCAAACATAATGTTTTTGGTTTGTAACCACCAAACTAGTAAAATGACTACAAAGTACTCCTTTTGTTAGAAAACTATATCTTAAAAAAAAAGTTTTCAAATCATGTAGTTTTACAAACCATAATTTTTATTATGATTCTTATAACGTAAAATATGTTTTGTTCTTGTAGTTTTGCGTTCAAAAACAAATATATCACAAATAATTGCATAAAGTCTAGTGAGAATCATATCTTTGTAAATAACGGCTTATACTTCAACATAAAGATGAAACATTCAAGTATTTGTGTAATAAACCAATTTTGACTTGTATCCCCCCCCCCCCCCCCCGAACCGAAGGAAATCGGCGGAAACATCTGGGGGTTTGGGTGACTTCATCTTGGAAGATCATTACAGTGAATATAAATGAAACATGATAAATATCGTCATCATACATACTAAATACAACCATCATTGTTTACATCAAGTATTGTATAAAAGATTACGTGTCCCAAATATTTAATGTATGATGATAACAAAATATGACAATTTCCACATGTTCCCATCGGCCATTCTGCTTAACGATTTCTTAAGAATACAAGTTATTTAAAAACGTAAACATATATAATGCTGGTGAGTTCATAAGTATGTTTGAATGAAAAGTTTTATATCGTACAGTAATCATCGAAAAATCCGATATTTTGTGTAAAAATGCTTTAAAAGTTTTGTGTCCAATCCCGTGTTAAGGCATGCGTGTTTTTGTTTGAAAATGTATAAAGAGTATTTCAGAAATCCCATACTTCCTGTTGTAAGTAGAAGGTACTATAAAATCGTATGTTTTCCCAGAAAATTCGATATTTTCTGTTTATATAAGTGTTGTGGACTTAAAACCCTAAGACCAAGTATCGGTGTATGTATGTTTTTGTATCATCAAATGGTATAGGTATTCTGTAAATTTATAATGGAGTACTTATTCTCTATGTGAGTCGTTATAACCATGCTTGATAATGACTGGTTCACCTGTCTTAACGTTTTTCAGATGCCTACTTGTTTAAGGTAAGGTTTGTCACCCTAGACTGGCCTAGTCTAACTGTAGCGAACAACTCAAGTGTGGGGGAGTCATCCCTGTATAGATCTATACACAAACTCTCCCTCTCCCTCCAGGAGACTATGGTTATAACTACAAGCTATGGTTGTACACTCGATAGGTGTCAAAACGAAATGTCTCACAAGAGCCTTAACTGAATTTACGCGAATATTGAATTGCACAGAGTAATATGGTTTACGTGTATGTTTTTAGTTTATTAGGCCCAACAAGCATGTAAATGGGCCACAAAGGCCCAAACAACATGTAATGTATATTCCAGGACCAATAAACATGAAATTAGACCACAAGGGCCTGAATTTAAAAGTGTAAGTGGTGTATTTGTTCCGTTTGTTATTACGTTGATCACTTAAGCTCAATTGTTTATCCAAAATGACATAAAAGGCCCACTTTTAGTAAAAAGACATTTCTGGTCCATAAAACCCAAACTTTACAATTAAGGCACATTTTTTTGGTAAGAATGGCATTTCAAATCCCTTAAGACCAAAAGTTTACATTTAAGGGCTTGTATCAAATAAAATAACATTTTTAGCCAACTTATGTCAAATATAACATTTTCGGCCCAAATGCATAGAAAATATCTTTTTCGGCCCAAGTTTAATAAAACTGTCATTTTTAGCCCATAAATCCGAAAAATAACATTTTTGGCTCAAATTTGTACAAAATAACCATTCAGTCCACAAAAGTAAAATTTTTTCCAAAATTAGCCCATGATGCCGTAAAGCCCAAATTGAGGCCCATTTGTGAAAATTTACACTTTTGACCCTTTTAAAGCCATGAATATCATAAAGACCCATTTTTATATAAAAATTACTCTTTTAGTCCTCTTAAAACCGTGAGTTAACAAGAAGATCCTCACTTTCGTTTATTTTGTCAACTTTTGGCCCTTTACACAACTTTGCTTAGTTTCAAACATCCTTAACATGTTTTTATCCTTTCGACTTTATCATAAGTTGCATCAAGTGTTTTATTTTACATATATCATCATGTTTTAGTATATCTTTGGAGTTTATGAAGTTTTCGACACATAATCACAAGAAATATTATGAAAAACACACATAAACATGCATAAACGCATAGATCTATACAATGCAACTTGTATCCACCCCAAAACATAGTAAAAACTGAAAATAGGGGGTCTGGACTCACTTTGGGTTGATGAATTCGATTTTTGGTGAAGGAATGAGAGAGATTTCGGCCCTAGCAAGCTCCCTTGAGTAGATCTCGAACTTAAGGGGTTTCTAAGGAGCATACACGAAGATGGTGAGGTTTTGAGAGAAGATCTTAGCATATAGATGAAGTAAACCAAATCAAGTGTGAAGTAGCTTACCAAAAGATATGACTTGATGAAAACTTTGTTGAAACACACTCTAGCACACACGAATTTTAAAGAGGGAAGGGAAGGATTCTTTTGAAGTTCTTGGAGGAATTTTGTGTTTGAGAAATGAGAGAAGTGTAGGTGGTGTTGGGGTTCTCGGCCGAGACTAAAAGAAGAGGGAAGAGAGAGAGTTAATCTTGGATATTACATGGAGGATTTAGACTCTTAACCTAGATGTATGTGATGTTAATTGTATGGATAACCACCATACAATTATGAAGTGTCAAGGTTTTTAGTTGAAATAAATTTCTTATATATATATATATATATATATATATATATATATATATATATATATGCCGAGAATGAGAAAGAAATAAATAAAAGAAAAGAAGTGTTTGGGCTAGTTTTGATAATACGCGAAATTATAAGGCCCAATATGAAAGTTTTTGGCCCATTGGGCCCTCCTATAGGTCTACGTCCCAAAAGGGTGAGCATAATGGGTTTTCGGCCCATTTAAGTTCAAGAAGCTTGTTCACGGCCCGTTAAGGCCCATGAAAATAAAGTGAGTCATTTTAGGTCCAATAAGGCCCATAACATGTCTTAAGGCCCAAAATGTTATAGTTTAATAAATTTGGGTCCATTTAGGCCCCAAATGAGGATTTTTAGCCCAAAATAATGAAGTTGTGGGTTTATTGGCCCATTAGGTCCAATAAATGATCCCTAGTCCAAAAGGGGTTTTGAACCGGGAAAATTAGGGTTACCACCCAAAGTAGAGTGTGTGAAATGTACTGAATTAGGTTTTTGGGCTTCACGAGTGAGTTTTGATTTGAATAGTTGCTTTTAAATTGAATAACATGAATAACATCAAACTTTGAATTACAAGGTACATTGGGAGTTGATCATACATAGATAGAATTTCTTAGCCAAAATTGCTAGTTGTGACATCATCCCCCCATTAGAGGGAATTTCGTCCCGAAATTCTTTCGAATGATAATACTAAGAACTAGAGAATAGGTGAGGGTATTTGTGCTTCATCTGGCCTTCACGTTCCCATGTGAATTTCGATCCACGCTTAGCATTCCATCGAACCTTCATAATCGGAATGCGGCTTTGTTTTGTACGCTTCACTTCCCTGTCCATTATCTCAACCGGCTCTTCGGAGAACAGGGTATTCTTGTTTACCTCGATCTCATCGAGAGGAATGGAGAGGGTTTCATTTGATAAGAACTTTTTCATATTCAATACGTGGAACACGGGGTGTACATTGTTGAGCTCCGCATGTAGTTGTAGCTTGTAAGCCACTAGACCAATCCGGGCAAGAATCTCGAACGGTCCGATGTATCGCGGGTTTAGTTTTCCTCGCATCCCAAAACAGATCATTCCCTTCCAGGGAGAGACCTTCAATAGTACCCGATCTCTGACTTGAAATTCCAGAGACTTTCATCATTTATCAGCATAACTCTTTTGTCGGTCTCGTGATGCTTGGAGTCGTGCCTTGATTTGAATTATCTTCTTCATCGTTTCCCGTATGATCTCGGGTCCAGTTTGATTGCTATTTGGTGTCCATCCTCTTGTCAAATGAGTGTCACCCACCTCAGCCCAACAAAGAGGTGATCGGCATTTTCTAAAACACAAGGCCTCGAAAGGAGCCACCTTAATGCTCGAGTGATAGCTATTGTTATACGAGAATTTGATTAAGGGCAAGTGGGTATCCCATGCTTTGCCAAAATCGATTACGCAGGCTCGGAGCATGTCTTCTAGCATTTGAATGGTCCGCTCACTTTGGCCGTCTGTTTGGGGGTGGTAGGCAGTGCTCATGTCTAGTTATGTTCCCATAGCTTTCTGGAGCGACCGCCAAAATCTTGAAGTAAATCTACTATCCCGATCCGAGATAATAGATATTGGTACCCCATGCAGTCTCATGATCTCTTTTATATAGATTCGTGTTAATATTTCCATCTTATATGTCTCCTTTATTGGCAGGAAATGGCCGGATTTGGTTAACCTATCGACAATCACCCAGATAGTATCCAATCCATTCATTGTCTTAGGTAACTTGGTTTTGAAATCCATTGTAATCCTTTACCATTTCCACTCGAGAATTTCAGATTGTTTCAGCAATCCCGAGGGCTTATGGTTTTCCACTTTAACCTTGGCACACATGAGGCACTTGCCCACATAAGTGGCGATCTCTGCCTTCATATTTGGTCATCAATAATGTTGTTTGATGTCCATATACATTTTATCAGAACCTAGAGGGACGAAATATCACGTTTTATGAGCTTCGTTGGTGACCATATCTCTGAATCCCCCAAATTTTGGGAACCAGATCCGATTCATGAAATGGTAAACTCCGTCCTCTTTGACTTCAAGGTTCTTATCCATCCCACACAACGTTTCATTCGTGGCATTCTCCGGCTTCAATGCCTCTGATTGAGCTTCCTTGATCTGTGAGGTTAGGTGGGAATGTATGGTTATCGTTAGCGTCTTTACTCAGCGACCCGAGTACTCTTTCCTGCTTAAGGCATCAGCTACCATGTTAGCCTTGCCTGGGTGATACTTGATCTCGCACTCATAGTCATTTAGTAGCTTAACCCATCTTCGTTGCCGCATTTTTAATTCCTTCCGGTTCAAGATATGCTGGAGGCTTTTGTGGTCTGTGAAAATGGTGTACTTAGTACCATAAAGGTAGTGCCTCCATATTTTAAGGGCAAAGACCACTACTCCTAGCTCGAGATCATGCGTAGTATAGTTTACTTCGTGGGTTTTTAGTAGCCTGGATGCATATGCAATCACCTTTCCATTTTGCATCAACATACAACCTAGCCCTTGGTTCGATGCATCACAATACACCATGAAGTCTTCTGTTCCTTCCTGCAAGGACAACACCGGAGCACTGTAGAGAGCTTGTTTTAATGTCTGCAATGCCATTTCTTGCTTGTTACTCCAAGTGAATGGTACATATTTTTGGGTTTGGGTGGTGAGAGGTTTGGCTATCTTGGTAAAGTTCTGTATGAATCTTTTGTAGTAGCCTGCAAGACCCAAAAATTTTCGAATTTCAGTTGGTGGTATTTGCATATTTAGCCTCATAATAAGTATAGATTTTTACCATTTATTAGCTAATTTATTGCATATCATGGACAAAAGATACTTAAAAGTGTTTGAATTGTGTTTTTAGTCCAAAAGTGAAGCTCGGGAGAAGAAGGAAGCAGGAGAAGCGGTTGGGAGCTCAGGAATTGAACAAAGAAGAAAACCACCAAAAACAACACCTACTCGGCGAGTAGGGTCGTCTACTCGGCGAGTCTGATAGAATATTCGAGAAGATAAAGATTCCTTGAGTTATCGTATACGGGGAATAAGGCGTGGACTCGACGAGTCGACAATGGACTCGACGAGTCGGTTCGTATCTATAAAGATAACTCCACAGATCGTTGGGGGAACCTCTGGAACCTTTTTGGGGATAATAGCTGCGATTAAAGAGCCAGAAGAACCCTAGAGAACGAAGATACAACCTAGAATCCAATTCCGAAGGAGATTTGAGGCAAATTTTCATCATTCTACTTAATCTTTTGTTTTCCATTATGGCTAGACAACTAGAATTCGTTTGTTTGCTGTTTATTACCTCAAATATGGGCTAAAGCTCTTAAACTTCTATTTGGGGATACAAAATTGAGACTATGGTTTGATTATTGGTAGGATTAATTTAATGTTGGTGATTTTTGTTAGTTTTAGCTTGCTAAAGAACCTTGTGTGTGAATGATAACTAATTTTCTGTTAATAGGAAGGTAATTAAATAGTATGAACATCTTTTGATTATAAACCTCATATGTTTATGTGACCACTTTGTCACATGTCTAGGATTAATGAACATGAAACTAGAATTAATAAGTGAATTAGGTAAATTTGTGTATGAGCTTGTTTGATGACCATCAACAAGAAGTTAACTAAAGGACCAAATTAGTTAGCTATTGCAAGTCTAAAAATTAACCCGAATAATTAATCTAGTGAATTAAATTAAATTAGACAACTGGCCACTATTTGAGTTAATTTGTTCTCTAAGGATTAGTGCAGCGAATGTGAATCTAATCACTTGAATCGATAGCTAATAGAAGAGTTAATCCATTGCACTATTACCATAATATCAACCATAGGATCAATTGATTTGAACTAAACAGAAGTCCTTCTCGTTATAGAATTTAGTTAAATCCACTACTAGAAAAACAGCCTTTTACGACGCGCAATCAATGACACGCGCTGATAGAGGACACGCATGTGTACGTGCCCTAAAAATTGATGTTAGTTTTCCAAAATATGAAGCATAGAAGACACGCATTTATGTGTGCCCTACAATTAGTGTCCAACAAAAAAGAAATTAAAAACACGGAGGGCACTTACAATAAAAAAGTGCGCCGTGTAGAATTGTCGCTTTATAATTTTTTTCATCAACGCATATTCTTCAATTTTTTAATTGCAAAGGGGGGAATGAAATACCAAAAAATTGAAAACCCCGCCTGATACTCTCCTCCTTCTTCTTGGTATGTTGTGAAATCCTCTTGGATCAAAAGAAACCCTAAAAGCGTTGTGTGGGTTCCTAATATGCGATTTTTAGTTGTGAAGTTCCTGAAATCATATTTTTGACTTCGATATGCGATTTTTCTAAATTGGTATTTGGTGTGTAGAAGATCGATATTCTCATAGTTTTGAAGTTCTTAAAATCCTCTTCCATCAAATGAAACCCTAAAACCCCGCCTGATACCCACCTCCACTACCTCCAACCCACACCGAATCTTCAAACCTCGAATGATGACGATGTACAGGCGGTGGGGATTGTCATTCAATGCGGCGAGTGAATCAGGATCGAGAGGTCCTCGTTCTTAATGGCTGGTTTCCAATTGCAATTGACTTGGCAAACGAGTTTGTTGTTGAAGAAACGAAAGAACAATCCTCTATTATGGTTCAAGAATCTCGGTAATACCTAGTACCTCAATGTCGTTCACCAATGCTTAACCTATACTCCTTAATAGAGGGAAAAAGGAAATCCCCAAAAAAATTAGAAAACCCCACTCGTTTCTCCTCCACCTTTGTTTCCCTCTTTCATCTCACTCACAACACCGCTGATTGAGGATAATGCGACTCCTCAATTTCCTCATTTGCTCCTCGTCGTTTCCATCTGCCGCCATCCCTTGCCGTCTCCTTCCATCTCCAGTCATGTCCTCACCAAATCGACAAAAGAATGAGTGCTTTGAACCGCACCTCAAAAAATTAGGTCATGTCCTCTCGCTCACAAAGCCGACGATTGAGGATTTTTCTACTCCTCAATCGCCTCCTTCTCTCCTCGCCTTTTCCGTGAGTAAGCCTCCTTCAACGTCTCCTTCCATTTCTGACATTCTACTTCTCCCCTGTACATTCTACTTCTCCCCTGTATGTTTCCGTTACTTTGATATTAATTTGATCTCGTCTATCACTCTGTACAAATTCATGGCGAAATACAATTGTAAGAAGGTATGTACCTTGTCTTGTCTTTCACATTGATCTTGGATTCAAGATATATTCACCTAATTTTAAATGTTAGCAGTTGGTATTCTCTTCATCAACAACTGTGTATGGACAGCTGAAGAAAATTCCATGTGTTGAGGACTTTGAACTCAAGGCAATGAACCCATATGGACGCAAAAAGGTAGTAGCCAATGAAGAGTTTATATAATTGATACAAATGTTTGAAATTTTATTGTTTATATGTGTGTTGGTTAGCTGTTCCTTGAAGAGATTGCTCGAGATATTCATAATGCAGATTGGGAGTGGAAAATAATACTGCTGACTTCTCTTGTGGCTTCATTTTTTGATTGATGGAAATCAAAGATTCCATTAAAGAAGAAAGGTTTTCCAGCAGCATATGAATCAAACTTTGAAGCTGAAAAAAACACCAATGTATTTATTTGGAAGGAATGGAATCTGTGATTGGAGTTGAACTCCAGGGCAATTGGAATCTGAAGAAATTGTATTTTGTCATGTCTTTGGTTTGGCAAGAAAAGGAATAGAATTCATAAAAGTCACAATTGACTTTAAATGGAATGGAATTCAATAATTAAAAATGAATAATTTTTAGGAAATGGAATAAAATCCATCAAAGGTACTTAGATACTTAACTCTTTTTTTCTAGGGACAAAGTCGTCTTTTTATACTTTTCCTTTCCATGTAGGCAGCTCCAAGAGTCTGGAGAGATGGGCAGAAGAAGAGAGTATACATCTATAGGTTTTTGAGCACTAGAACTATTGAAGAAAAGCTAACAGAAAAATTACAAATATTTCTACTATTTTTGCTTTTTCTATTATCAATTTAGTTAAGCAAAGGGTAAAATTTATTCAACATACACTAGCTAAGTAACATTCAGGTATTTCAGTATTTGTTACTTCTTTTTGAACATATGCAAATGCTTCTTGATGAATAATAATAAATATCACACCTCATGAATTCAGGAGATAAATCTCTCTACTAAGGATATACGGGATCTATTTACATTTCATGAGAATGCAAGGCAAGTTTACTTTTTATAAACTGTATTCTTCATGCATTGGAGGTGTGTGTGGCATTTGATTCAAGTAAAGATATATAAAAAATATATAGTCAGCTTATATTTTAACAAGACATTAACAATAATGGTAATATTGGTTTTATAATGTCGTTATAGAATGATTTGGTGCACGGATGGGGTTTGGATTTTGCACTTCGACCATGAAAATTAAAAACTAATACTTGCAAAACTAGTAACTAAGTAACAAAAGACCATGAAAATTAAAAACTAATTTACCTCTGAAAACAAAAAGACCACCAATTAACTAACACATTCCAAAGTTTGCAAGAACTTTAGTTGATTTGCAAAACTGTGAAGAAATGGTGGCTCAATTGTTGTTGATGATGATGATGTTTATAGAACAGAAGAAAAAAATAGCTGGTTCTATTTTCTTGGTTTCTTTGATGGAATCTTTGATGCTGATTCAGCTTGCAAAATAGATTTATGTTTGATTCCATTCAAATATTCTCATCAGTGTTAAATACAACAGATAGAACATAATTTTAAAATGAAGGAACATCATAAAGCTTACTGCATTTGAGAGCTACTCACAGATAATTATAAAGATCACTCCAAGTCGATCTTGGAACAATGCTATCACTGTGATCAGCTGGTAGTGAAACAGAATCTAGGGAAGTTACCTTTTTTTATTGGTAAAAATGAGAAACTATGGAGGTGCGTGAACCCTGTAGGTAATAATTATAAAGATCACTCCAAAGCTACGTGGGATGAACTTGAGAAATATTTATCAACCCCTTTCTGGTCGATCTGCAATTGCAGCTTCTCAGTGCAGGTGATGTCTAATTGTCTACTGTTATTATGTTTATTTATTTATTTATTTTTTGTAAATAATAAATAATATGAAGAAATGGAAGTAGAATGCTATAAGAAAGGTATCTGACAAGTTGTTGTTTTGCAAATAAATAGATACGATGATGCAAGTATTATAAAGAATACATGCCGAAAAGATATTGCCTTGGGTGACATAATTCTGATTCTAAACTTGGCTGTCACAGCAAAAAAATATGAAATGAAAATGAAAGTAGAATGTTGTTGCTTCAGGGTAAGTCTGAGAATGGTGAAGCTCCATGGAAGGGGGTAAGAGATAGATGCAGAAGTGAGTGGGCATTGTTCCAAGATCGACTTCCAAATGCAGATAAAGCTTACTTCAAACAGATTGGAAGGGACTAAAATACACACACACACACGTACGTACGTCATTGGTTTGTTTCTTGAAACTCAATGTTGCTATTTTTTTTATTCAATTTAAATTGTTTTAGTTATCACTTTAGCTGTATCTGTACTGTTGTTGTTGGAATTTTGATGCAAAGTGCATTGCCTTTACGTGTTAGCCCGTAAAGTACTGTTGTAGTTATCATTGGTTTGTTTCTTGAAACTCATTGTTGGAATCTCTTGTGATGTGTCGTCTTTATGATGTGAATCTATTGTGTTCTGGTCGACTTCCTTTACTGAATTAAAAAATAAACCATTAAAATTTGCAAACTTTTCTTCTCTTTTTGTGTAAGACATTAAATGCAAAGGAGGCTATGGTGGAAAATCTGTCTATCAAATTTGCCATTGCCCATTTGTGTTGATTTTTTACAACTTCAGTTATTCTCCCTCAATTGCTTTTCTCTATGGTGGAAAATTTGTCCCAAAAAACAAATTTTATTAAAGGTTAAAGAATTTACAAGTATGTATTATTTGTATTTCAATAACTTTGATTAGTAAAATGAAAGTAGAATATGTTGAAATAGAAAGATATGAAAGCAAACAAATAAATGAAAGTACATTGATATTTAAATAATGAGTATTATTCGGTTTACAGGAAGTTGAAGGAATTAAAGTTCTTCAGCTAGAAACAGCAGCTGGTGCTGCAATCACGGTATCATCATCATCTCCATATTCTTCTTTAATTTCCCTTTTTATATACAAATATTAAATGTTTTACTAATTTTAATTTAATTTCAATCAGTTTTTCAATAATGCGATTGGAATCAACGTTCCCCGATCTTGATTCCTTCCAGTGAAAGCAAGTTCAGATCTGCTCCTTGTTCAGGTTTGATTTTATATATATATATATATATATATATATATATATATATATATATGTGAATATTTTTTTAATTAATTAATTAATTATTATAGTCTGATCTTTACACGGAAAAAGATGGGTATGTGGTCCGTAATCCAGCTAGGATAGATCAAGCAAACCCTTCAATTGAACTGGGTCCTGAGTTTAAGAAGGTTTCGTTACTTTACTTTCATTTATTATTATATTAATTAAAAATAAATTCCATAAATGAAATCAAAGTAGGAATATGTTATAACTGAAATAAAAGTAAAAAATGTTTTATCAGGTTGGAGATTTCTTGAAGCGTTTCAAGTCCATCCCTAGTATTATCGAGTTGGATAGCTTGAAGGTTTCTGGTGACATGTGGTTTGGATCTTCAGTTGTTCTCAAGGGTAAACTGGTCACTGCAGCAAAGTCCGAAGACAAGTTGGAAATCCCTGATAAAGTCGTAATTCAAAACAAGGTCGTTTCTAAATTACAACTATTTTGTTTGTTTGTATGATTAAAAAAATATTTACGAATTATGATTTGATTGTGGGATATGGTGGTTGCAGGAAGTCCATGATGCTAGTGATATCTAAAAATGTTAGGTTTTGGTGGGAGAGGTTGGTTTACATTACTTGGGTTTTTGTTTTCCCTTTTGGTAATAATAATATTTTGTGTAATATGTGTTTTTATTCAATACCAAGTGATTATAGTTACACCCCCTCCCCTCCTTGTGTTGATTTATTATCCATCATGCCTGGCTGCCTGCTTGGTAGATCTGATCTTTTTGTGTGTCTGTCTAATTTGATCTTTTTCTACTCTTAATGTTTTTAAATCTTCTTCTCCAACTATGAATTCTTAATGCAGCGACAAAAAACACAAGAGATAGCTCCAAAGAAGGTGATGGACATTGTTAGACGCCTAGAAGAAGGCCTGTTCAAGACTGCAACCAGAAAAGTAAAATCTATTTTTCTTTGCATTGAATTTTGAAAGAATCCATCTAGTTGATAACCGGAAACATATCCGACTAAAATATATAAATTATTATATGTTTTAGGAGGAATACATGAATTTAGATACATTGGAAAACCGTTTACATATTCTAATCAGAAACAGAGTTGTATGATTATTTGTTAGTTTTATAGGAATGTATAACCCATGTTAGCAATGTATTATTTTTGTTTAACATTTGAATGATTCTTTGTATGACATTATAATTTGTGCAATTTATTTTATTTTTTGAGTATGAAATTTTATTTTATATTATGCAATGGATTGTGTTTTTTGTATATGGTATTTTATTTCTATTATGAGAAATTAAATGCAAATTTAATTTAAAAATTAACAAATATATAATTTTTTTTAAAAACTTAAATTTACGATACGCAAAACTGTGTGTCATCTTCATTTATGACATGACCTTTCTTGACAGGGGCTTTCTTGATACGCATTGCGTGTCATTAACACGCGTGTCGTAAGGTTACGACATGCGAATGCGTGTCGTCTTCCTTTATGACAGAGCCTTCCTTGATACGCATTGTGTGTCGTAAATGCGCGTCGTAAATGCGCGTCGTCTATAGACGACGCGCAAAACCACGTCGCCTCTCTTTATGACAGGGCCTTCCTTGACGCGCATTTGCGCGTCGTCTGAGCCTTTTACGACGCGCAATGAGCGTCGTAAAAGGCTGTTTTCTAGTAGTGATCTTTGCTTTCTAGTATTTAGTTCAAGTAATAGTTAGTAAGTTTCTAGTCTTGTAAAACTAGAGAAAAACCCCTACTTGTTATTTAATTTAGATAAAATTAGTCTTTAGTTTTAATTTACCGTTCCCTGTGTTCGCTACCCTACTTATTTAGCTTTACAACAATTGATAGGTCCACTGCCTATTGTGTGTTTATTTTTATTAAAAAGTAGGTTTAAAACTAGTTGAGTTTTACACACATCAATTGGCATCCTTGGAGTTTCCCAACCTTCAATAGTCTTGATCTTAGCAAGATCCACATGTATCCCCTCTTTGCTAACCACATGACCCAAAAATTTCTCCTTTCAAATCCAAAATTTGCATTTGGAGAGTTTCGTGTACAACTTCTCTGATCTGAGTGTTTCCAAAATTTGTCACAGGTGTTGACCGTACTCTTCCTTGCTTCTAGAATATATGAGAATGTCTTCAATGAATACGATTACGAAATTATCAAGGAATGGGCGGCAAACTCGGTTCATGAGGTCCATAAATGCTGCAGGAGCATTTATCAGACCAAAGGGCATAACAACGAATTCGAAATGGCCATATCGAGTTCGGAAAGTAGTTTTCGGAATATCCTCTTCCCAGACTCGGAGTTGATGATAACTAGATCTCAGATCTATTTTAGAGAAATAACAAGCCCCTTGAAGCTTGTCGAATAAATCATCGATCCGTGGAAGTGGGTATCGGTTTTTGATGGTAAGCTTGTTCAATTCTCTATAATCAATGCACATTCTGAAGGATCCATCTTTCTTTTTGACGAACAGAACCAGAGCTCCCCATGGTGAGAAACTCGGTCTGATGAATCCTTTATCCAGGAGTTCGCTTAGCTGGCTCGATAATTCTTGCATTTCAGCGGGGGCCAGTCTGTAGGGTGATTTGGCAATTGGCATTGCCCCAGGTACAAGGTCAATCCTGAATTTAACCTGTCTCTCAGGTGGTATTCCCGGGAGGTCTTCAGATAATACATCGGGAAAATCTCGTACCTCTGGGATATCGTTGATGTTTTTCTCTTCCTTTCTCTTATCCACCATGTGAGCGAGAAATGATTGGTTCTTTTTGTGCTTTGATTCACGAGATGAGACGGAGATTGACGCCCGACTTATCGCCATAGATGATAAGGGTTTCTTGATTAGGGAGGTGAAGGCGAACGACCTTCTCGTGGCACATAATGTCAGCATGGTGGGGGCTTAACCAATCCATGCCTACAATCACATCAAAACTCCTAATGTCTACCGACACCAAATCGATTAGGAATGAATGATTATTTAATGCGAGCGTGCACCCTATGTATATGTATTTTGTTGTTTCGGTTTTGCTATTAGTCATTTCCACCGTAAAGGCTTCGCTTAGCTTATGGGGTTGTTGGATTAATACGTGTTTGAATTTATTAATCACAAAGCTTTGTTCAGCACCACTGTCAAACAGGATGCATGCATAAGTGTTGTTAAGTGGGAAGGTACCAATGACAACGGTTGGATCCTAAACCGCTTCACCTTGTCCTATTGCGAGGACTCTGCCCGATCCTCCAGCACCTTGGGCATTGGCTTTGGGGCAGTTTCGTCTATAAGGGTCTGTTCCCCCACATCCGTAACAAGTGTGACTCGCCTCTGCGTTGCTGTTATTTTTATTGTTGTTGTTGTTGTTGTGACACTAGTTTGGTTGAGGTGGAGATCTACAGTATCGGGCGGTATGGCCCTTACAGTTGCAGTTAGCACACTGCATATCTTTGCATTCTCCATGATGATGGTAATTACATTTGTTGCACTTCGGCAGGTTTCCTGAGTAGGGTTTGGTGGTGGTTTGCACAGATGAGGCTGGAGCATGTGGTGGTGGGGAAACCTGAGCAGTAGCAGCGTGGACTGCTACAGTTTGTCGCATTTTCGATGACCCTTGGTTTTGTCATCCTTTTCGTTTGTTGTCCTTGTTTTTCTTGTTATCTCCTTCCTTCTTGTTCTCAGTATCATCAGTTTTGACTCCCTTCTTGTTACCATGGTCGTAAAGCTTCTGGGCTAACCTTTTCTCACTATCGAAAGTCTTTGGGGTTGCCGCAATCACGTTTCCTTGGATTGGTGAAGTTAATCCCCAAATAAACCGCTCGATCTTCTTCTCTTTTGATTTGATCATACCCGGGCACAGAAGGGCTAATTCGCTGATCCTTGAGATGTAAACCTCGATATCTGAGTTTTGTACTGTGAGGTTCCATAGTTCCTACTCCAATTTATGTATCTCCCCTCAGGGACAGTACTCTGCCATCAACATCTCCTTGAGCTCCTCCCAGGGCATGGCAGTTGCCATCGGGAGTGTCTTAGCTTGCACAAGACCATTCCACCACGAGAGCGCTTGCTCAAAAAACGTGCAAGCTGCGAATTTCACCTTGCATTCTTCAAGGCATCCGCAGATCTCAAAAACTGACTCTGTCTTTTTCCATCCATTGTTTCAAAGTTATCATGCCTCATGTTCAATTGAATGTTCAGGGTTTGGTATTTGAAAAGTCCTTGTAGGTGCAGAGTTCCGTAGGACCTTGGTTCGTTCCTTGGTTCGAGCTTCCAGTCCCTTGACCATTTCTGCCATCGTTGTTTTCGTTATGGATGTATGCTAATGCTGCAGAGTGGTCCTATATCATCTCTGAAGAGTGAGGCTCACTAGGGACTTCCTTAATGTCCCCTACTTCTTCCGTCTCCTCATCGGATTTCTCGTACTCACAGTCTTTCTACACATACTCCTTAGGTCCTAAACCTAGATCTGTCCCTTGATTCATACCAGGTTCTCCCTCGATCAACCCATTGGCCACCATGTCCTGATAGTAAAGGACACCCTGTTGGAACTCTTCCATGATGACTACGTGGGAAACGGAGGGGTGAGAAGTGTGTGAGGAGTGTTTATTATTAGCATTCTAAAATACTTCTATAGTATTTTAATTGTTTAGGTTTGGTTCTATAACTCTTTGGATAATTAGATGATAAGTTTTTGGTTCATTGACCATTACGATCACTCCCGAACACATGTTGGTCATATTTTGAATAAATGTAGTTGATCAAGCTACATTTACTCCCAATACGACTACATAATTGTCCGGGTTTAACCGCGATGTTCAAATCCTCCAAAGACTTTTACTATTTCTTATTGTGTTATTGCCCTAATTTCACACATAGGTAATGATTTTTATTTTGTTCAAAGTATTTTAGTCCCAATGTATTTATAGTTGCATATCTTGTATGACTAAATATGCCAGTTCACTATAAACATTACTCTGATATCAATCTGTCACACCCACCGAACTAAAGGAAATCGGCGGAAACGTCCGGGGGTTTGGGTGACTTCATCTTGGAAGATCATTATAGTGAATATAAATGAAACATGATAAATATTGTCATCATACATACCAAATACAACCATCATTGTTTACATCAAGTATTGTATAAAAGATTACGTGTCCCAAATATTTAATGTATGATGATAACAAAATATGACAATTTCCACATGTTCCCGTCGGCCATTCTGCTTAACGATTTCTTGAGAATACAAGTTATTTAAAAACGTAAACATATATAATGCTAGTGAGTTCATAAGTATGTTTGAATGAAAAGTTTTATATCGTATAGTAATCACCGAAAAATCCGATATTTTATGTAAAAATGCTTTAAAAGTTTTGTGTCCAATCTCGTGTTAAGGCATGCGTGTTTTTGTTTGAAAATGTATAAAGAGTATTTCAGAAATCCCATACTTCCTGTTGTAAGTAGAAGGTACTATAAAATCGTATGTTTTCCCAGAAAATCCGATATTTTCTGTTTATATAAGTGTTGTCGCCTTAAAACCCTAAGACCAAGCATTGGTGTATGCATATTTTTGTATCATCAAATGGTATAGGTATTCTGTAAATTTATAATGAAGTACTTATTCTCTATGTGATTCGTTATAACCATGCTTGATAATGACTGGTTCACCTATCTTAACGTTTTTCAGATGCCTACTTGTTTAAGGTAAGGTTTGTCACCCTAGACTGGCCTAGTCTAACTGTAGCGAACAACTCAAGTGTGGGGGAGTCATCCCTGTATAGATCTATACACAAAATCTCTGTAACACCCAAAATTTCAAAACAATTAAAACTTTTCAAAAACCACTCATTTTAATCACGTTGTTACAAAAAGGTTTTCAATACATTATTTAACAAAGTATTTTCCCAGGTTCATATCATAAAACACCAAAGCGAGGAACGGTACGATCACGCCTTTGCCTTGCCACAGACTCTTGAGAACCTGAAACATAAAACCACAACTGTAAGCCCGAAAGCTTAGTGAGATACCCCCAGAATACCAACCACACATACGCCTTTCCAGGCCTTGACCTTCCGGTCCATGACATATTGCCTTCCGACCCATACATATTACCTTCCGACCCATAACATATATTGCCTTCCGGCCCATAAGCATAAAATGTATATACAACATCACGAATAATCATATAGCAGTTCATAGACAATAATCGATCAACAGATTACATATCATAGCATTACTCTAACAAGACACCGGTCTAGCCGGTCACTATCATGACATTACCCTATGAATCAGTCAATATACTAAATGCATACATACGCCTTTCCAGGCCATGACCTTCCGGCCCACATAGTAATGCCTTCCGGCCCATAACATATAACAACTGACAACTACCCGGATTTCCATCCGATAAAAGGGTTGGCATTGGTGCCATAAACCCTAGCGATATAGTGAGGATAACTCACCTCGAAACTGCCAACTGAACAAATAGCTCAAGCTGCTCCGATCACTGATACGATCTCCACCTCTGGATAGCCACCAATGCACTGAACTCAAACGATAAACAACAATTACCAAAATACCCCTGGAACCACTGGTCAATCCTTGGTCGAAGACAAGGTCAAAGTCAACCCCTGACTGACCCTACTCGCCGAGTCAACCCTAAGACTCGCCGAGTCCCCATGCTCAGAAATTCACTCAACCCGCGACCTAACTCGCCGAGTCACCCCAAGACTCGCCGAGTTCAACGACTCTGAGTCCACTCGCCCTTAACTCACCGATTCCTTAAGACACCCTTTCTACACGTCGAGTATCCCCTTTTTACTCGACGAGTTACTCCTGGAAGAATCGCGGGGCCACCCCGACTCAACTCGCCGAGTCTGAAGAACAACTCGACGAGTCCCCGTCAATCTTCAAGCTACTCCCCGAGTCTGTTCATCAGACTCGGCGAGTCCATGCCATGCAGTCGATCAAACTGCTTCCTGAGATACGCATGGTTCCGAAATACACAAACATGGGACCTTCTGGACCTCTAAAGGTCCTAATACAGGGTTATATTCGTTTGGGTAACAACGCAATAATCCATCTAATCACCAAATGGGTTCCATAAACCCTAGATCCATACGCACATCAATATAACAGAAATGATTCGAAATATTACCTGAATAACGCACTCTCTGTGTCCCCAAACCTCAGAACTCGAATCCCTTGCAGTTCCTTTAGCCAAGACTCCCCTCCTCCTTGCACCACAATCTCTTCAAATCACCAATGGCCTTCAATCTTGCTCTAGATGCCCACAGCCGCTTAGGGTTATTCTCAGTCGACTAAAGACGGACAATGACGGCCTATAAGTGCCTTATATACGTTCCAAAACCAAACGGCTAGGGTTTCCGCTGAACAGCGTCGACTCGCCGAGTCCATATCTGGACTCGTCGAGTCCAGTCGCGATCCCGCGACCAAGTCTGCGATCCTACTCGGCGAGTCTAGGCCCCTACTCGCCGAGTCCCCTCTTAAAACACCCCCAATCATAATTATATTAATATTTGAAATTCCGGGCTGTTACAACTCTCCCCCACTAGAACTAAACTTTGCCCTCGAAGTCTCACTCTGAAAAATAGCCCCGGATGCTGCTCCCACATATCACGTTCCAGATCACAGTTCATTTCCGATCCCCTCCGATGCTGCCACTGAACTAACACCAGAGGTATCTCCTTATTCCTCAAAACCTCGATCTTCAGTTCTCTGATGACCACTGGCCTCCCGGTGTAATTCAGGCTTGCACCCACCTGAATGCCTCCTAATGGAACCACTGCCGACTCATCGGCTATATACTTCCTCAATTGCGATACATGGAAAATGTCGTGGATTTGTCTCAAATCCGTGGGCAACTCCAACCGATAGACCCTCAGGCCTACCCCCGCAATCACATGAAAAGGCCCAATATACCGGGGCCCCAACTTGCCCCTCTTCTTGAATCGAATCACTCCTCTCCAAGGAGAGGCCTTCAGGAGTACGAAGTCACCGACCTGAAACTCAAGCTCGGACCGGCGTCTGTCTGCATAACTTTCCTGTCGGCTCTAGGCGGTCAATAGCCTCTGTCTCATCTGCTGAATCTGCTCTGTCGACTGAAGCCCGATCTCTGTACTGTCCATCGCTCTCTGTAACCGAGAATTACCCGAGATGCAACTCTGCTCTAAATCTCGACAATCACTCGACCCATAACGGTTAGGAAACCATGAACCACCAGATCCCCGATCCAAAGCCCACTTTGCCCATTCCGTACCGACTGAGAGACCCATTCTCACTCTCAGAGCAACTCTCACAAGTTCCCCTCTTGCAATCACGTACACCTGATGAACGAGCCCCAACGCCCGCAGGTTGGAAGACCCGATACACTGATGATATCCTCGAACATCTCCCAAGATGAACCACTACATCCATCCTACACTCTGATCAGAATCACACTGAGAATTTAGGATTCTCTCTCCCCCTGCATCCCTTCTGAGCCTCAACAGACATCTCCAAACCGGATGGGTTCCTACTTCGCTGCCGCGAACACGATGCTCGAAGCCATACTTGAAAGACTCTAATCATAACTCTGCTCTGCAGCTTTCATTCTCGCGAACTTGTACTCCCCTTCGGAGTTACACACCTTTCTCTTTTCCTTCCAAGGGACCCTCTTGGCCATAATGCCACTCCAACTGGTGCCACGGTGCTTGCCCCAAGCGACACCACCCTTTTTGCGTAACCGCTATTCACATACTCTGGTTCTCATTGCAGGGGCTCTCCATCCCATGCACTCTCTCCACTCATCAAAACCACTGCCTCAGCTAAACAAGATCACTAACCCGGGGCCAGACCTTCCAATGCAATCATACTGCAACATACACGATCCGCAATCTCAAACTGATCCAGCAATACCAACAGAGTCTCCAGCATGACTGGACCGACTCTCATCACATACTAGCCACTCGAGGCTATATCTCTGTGGGTCCGTACACCCAACCTCTGCGAACCCTCAGGTTCTAACTCTGGGAACCTTCCGGTTCCAGCTCTAGAAACATGCACAACATAATTCCGTGGGATTAATGCAGTACAACCCATCATGTACCTCAAACATACAAATACTCTGATCGCATAACCCCGGTTACTTACTCAAGCTTGATCCCGGCCTTCTCTCAGGCCTCCACAATCCAATACCCTAGGTCTGTATCCCGCCCCGCATACCCGACACTCGCTCTCGTCGGCCTATACTCCGAGCTGGCAAACACTGCTGAATCCCAACAGCTAAGCATCCTCACATACTCATCGATCTCCCAGAGAATTCTCCAATTCTCCCCCACTAAAGCACTGACTAACTGCCACCGATCGTCATTAGCGACCTTTCAGAACAATCCTGCACAAAGAGAACATTTACACACTGACTGCTTCCCACAAGCATAAGCAACCCTCAGCAAAACACATCTCCTCCCTGATCAACCCACTCAAAAGAATCCGGTCTTTCAATTATCCACTCCACGACTGCAGATGCTACCCGACATTCAACCCAGTGCCGCATTACCACTATCGACTCTCACGAACGATAACCAACGGAATTCCCAACAATAACCCGTAACCAAACCCACAACCTGCCAAAGGATGAATACCACATTGAAAACCGCACAAGGCTACCGGCACCAAAACACCAAACTATAACCATATCAAACCATCAGGGAACAACGAATGCCAAAGCGAAAACCTGAAACACCAATCCATAACCATGCCAAACCCGCGAAACAACGAATACCGCATCGAAATCCACACTACCAGCACAACCAATACGCCACAATCAACGCAAGCTAATCAAGACATCAAGAAAGCATCATACCCGCAGCTGTCTCCGGCACTGCTCCGTCTCCCTCTGCCGCAAGCAGATAAGCACGACCCTGAGCCCTTGGGGTTCCGCTCCATCCTGTCCTCCTTCTGAACTCCTCAAGGTGGCCGATGCTAGAGCCTGCACCGGTCCTGCAGAAAGTTGTGGACAGTTGACCCTCAAATGTCCAATCTGCTGTCAATGATAACAAATCCTCGAATCCCGAATCGGCACTGACTGCCGACAGTCCCGCGCATAATGCCCCTCTTATCCGCACTTGCGGCATGCACCACCGGACCAGCAACTCTGGTGTAATCCCTCCCACACTTCCCACAAGTGTGGCCGCTCCGGTCCCCCATTCTAACATCTACGGTCCTGGACCGTTTCGGCGCCGACTGCGACTGCATCGGGGCCTGCCTCAGCTCACGCAACTGCAACTCAACCTCTAACTCTCGCCACATGGCGGCCTCCTGCAACTCCAACGAGGTCTCACACCTCTGCGCAGACACGAACTGTCTGATATCCCTCTTGAGCATACTAAGATATCAGGACATCTGAGCCTGCCCCGAAGCGAACTTAGGGCAAAACATTGCCCTCTCAATAAACATCCTGGTGATCTCAGTCACCGACTCCAAATCCTGCTTCAGCTCAAGGAACTTCCGAGCCAATCTCTCCTTTTCATCCCGCGGAACATAGCGAGTACTGAACATCTCTCTGAATTGATCCCATGAAACCGCAGCCCTCTGCGCATCGGAAAATGACCTCATAGTCAATCTCCATCAACCCTTCGCTCCTAGCCTCAACAGGTTCAGAGCACACCTCACCCTCTGATCAGCAGGGCATAAACTCGTGGAGAAATACCCCTCCACGTCTGATAACCATCTCCTAGCAACAATCGGGTCCTGAACCCTATCGAATGTGGGAGGCTTCGTATAATAGTAGTCCCGACACTGAAAACCCCGACTAGCTCCTCCCCTTGCCGCTGCTACAGCCGTTGTAGTCG
Source organism: Lactuca serriola (assembly GCF_051521515.1). Classification (NCBI taxonomy): domain Eukaryota; kingdom Viridiplantae; phylum Streptophyta; class Magnoliopsida; order Asterales; family Asteraceae; genus Lactuca; species Lactuca serriola. Next base: position 288,002,519 of record NC_136411.1, read on the forward strand.
CCGCGGCAACCGTCTCTGCGAGAGCTGCATATCGCTCATCGAAATACTCAATCATGGCGGTCTTGATCGACCCAAACAACTCCGGCAACTCAGCCCGAAACAAGGCAGCAACCCCATCACGCAGGATCTCACGAATCCTCGCATCCCGTTCGCTCGTGCTCGTCCGATCGATAACCTTTGACGGCACTGATCCACCCGGAACTCGCTTTCCAGCTCCCGATCCTGATCCGGATCCACTATCATCATGCCTCGAGATCTCCATAATGAAGACACCCTACCAATCTCAGACACTTCCCAAAATCCTGGGATCCAACTCTCGCAACCCTACCCTAGAGACCATGGTTTCCCTGATACGCGTATGGGTCCTGTGCTTTCAGTAGTACGGGCCCATACTACCTTCCACACCTACCCATATTTGTATGAAGTACTACCACAATACCCTAGGGAACATGCATAACAACTATCAACCCTCACCACTAGAGGAACACTGAGAACATCCCATAAGGGACCCTAGGCTACAGGCATCACATATCAGGCAACATTATCATGAATTCCTGAAGATCCCTAGCCTAACTCTAGCATGCTGTTCTATCAAGCTCAAATAAACAAATATCATGTATGGTATCTTGGGGTTACTTACTGGCTCCGGCTGATCGTACCTCCGCGTCCTCTTTTTACCAAATTTGAAAACCATTTTAATTTCTCATTTTAAAATCCTCCTCGATTTGAGACTGGAGTCACACGAATGTTTCCCCAATTCACTCAAACCAAGGCTCTGATACCAACTTGTAACACCCAAAATTTCAAAACAATTAAAACTTTTCAAAAACCACTCATTTTAATCACGTTGTTACAAAAATGTTTTCAATACATTATTTAACAAAGTATTTTCCCAGGTTCATATCATAAAACACCAACGCGAGGAACGGTACGATCACGCCTTTGCCTTGCCACAGACTCTTGAGAACCTGAAACATAAAACCACAATTGTAAGCCCGAAAGCTTAGTGAGATACCCCCAGAATACCAACCACACATACGCCTTTCCAGGCCTTGACCTTCCGGTCCATGACATATTGCCTTCCGACCCATACATATTACCTTCCGACCCATAACATATATTGCCTTCCGGCCCATAAGCATAAAATGTATATACAACATCACGAATAATCATATAGCAGTTCATAGACAATAATCGATCAACAGATTACATATCATAGCATTACTCTAACAAGACACCGGTCTAGCCGGTCACTATCATGACATTACCCTATGAATCAGTCAACATACTAAATGCATACATACGCCTTTCCAGGCCATGACCTTCCGGCCCACATAGTAATGCCTTCCGGCCCATAACATATAACAACTGACAACTACCCGGATTTCCATCCGATAAAAGGGTTGGCATTGGTGCCATAAACCCTAGCGATATAGTGAGGATAACTCACCTCGAAACTGCCAACTGAACAAATAGCTCAAGCTGCTCCGATCACTGATACGATCTCCACCTCTGGATAGCCACCAATGCACTGAACTCAAACGATAAACAACAATTACCAAAATACCCCTGGAACCACTGGTCAATCCTTGGTCGAAGACAAGGTCAAAGTCAACCCCTGACTGACCCTACTCGCCGAGTCAACCCTAAGACTCGCTGAGTCCCCATGCTCAGAAATTCACTCAACCCGCGACCTAACTCGCCGAGTCACCCCAAGACTCGCCGAGTTCAACGACTCTGAGTCCACTCGCCCTTAACTCACCGATTCCTTAAGACACCCTTTCTACACGTCGAGTATCCCCTTTTTACTCGACGAGTTACTCCTGGAAGAATCGCGGGGCCACCCCGACTCAACTCGCCGAGTCTGAAGAACAACTCGACGAGTCCCCGTCAATCTTCAAGCTACTCGCCGAGTCTGTTCATCAGACTCGGCGAGTCCATGCCATGCAGTCGATCAAACTGCTTCCTGAGATACGCATGGTTCCGAAATACACAAACATGGGACCTTCTGGACCTCTAAAGGTCCTAATACAGGGTTATATTCGTTTGGGTAACAACGCAATAATCCATCTAATCACCAAATGGGTTCCATAAACCCTAGATCCATACGCACATCAATATAACAGAAATGATCCGAAATATTACCTGAATAACGCACTCTCTGTGTCCCCAAACCTCAGAACTCGAATCCCTTGCAGTTCCTTTAGCCAAGACTCCCCTCCTCCTTGCACCACAATCTCTTCAAATCACCAATGGCCTTCAATCTTGCTCTAGATGCCCACAGCCGCTTAGGGTTATTCTCAGTCGACTAAAGACGGACAATGACGGCCTATAAGTGCCTTATATACGTTCCAAAACCAAACGGCTAGGGTTTCCGCTGAACAGCGTCGACTCGCCGAGTCCATATCTGGACTCGTCGAGTCCAGTCGCGATCCCGCGACCAAGTCTGCGATCCTACTCGGCGAGTCTAGGCCCCTACTCGCCGAGTCCCCTCTTAAAACACCCCCAATCATAATTATATTAATATTTGAAATTCCGGGCTGTTACACTCTCCCTCTCCCTCCAGGAGACTATGGTTATAACTACAAGCTATGGTTGTACACTCGATAGGTGTCAAAACGAAATGTCTCACAAGAGCCTTAACTGAATTTACACGAATATTAAATTGCACAGAGTAATATGGTTTCCATGTATGTTTTTAGTTTATTAGGCCCAACAAGCATGTAAATGGGCCACAAAGGCCCAAACAACATGTAATGTATATTCCAGGACTAATAAACATGAAATTAGACCACAAGGGCCTGAATTTAAAAGTGTAAGTGGTGTATTTGTTCCGTTTGTTATTACGTTGATCACTTAAGCTCAATTGTTTATCCAAAATGACATAAAAGGCCCACTTTTAGTAAAAAGACATTCCTGGTCCATAAAACCCAAACTTTACAATTAAGGCACATTTTTTTTGGTAAGAATGGCATTTCAAATCCCTTAAGACCAAAAGTTTACATTTAAGGGCTTGTATCAAATAAAATAACATTTTTAGCCAACTTATGTCAAATATAACATTTTCGGCCCAAATGCATAGAAAGTATCTTTTTCGGCCCAAGTTTAAATAAAACTGTCATTTTTAGCCCATAAATCCGAAAAATAACATTTTTGGCCCAAATTTGTACAAAATAACAATTCAGTCCACAAAAGTAAAATTTTTTCCAAAATTAGCCCATGATGCCGTAAAGCCCAAATTGAGGCCCATTTGTGAAAATTTACACTTTTGACCCTTTTAAAACCATGAATATCATAAAGACCCATTTTTATATAAAAATTACTCTTTTAGTCCTCTTAAAACCGTGAGTTAACAAGAAGATCCTCACTTTTGTTTATTTTGTCAACTTTTGGCCCTTTACACAACTTTGCTTAGTTTCAAACATCCTTAACATGTTTTTATCCTTTCAACTTTATCATAAGTTGCATCAAGTGTTTTATTTTACATATATCATCATGTTTTAGTTTATCTTTTGAGTTTATGAAGTTTTCAACACATAATCACAAGAAATATTATGAAAAACACACATAAACATGCATAAACACATAGATCTACACGATGCAACTTGTACCCTCCCCCAAAACATAGTAAAAACTGAAAATAAGAGGTATGGACTCAATTTGGGTTGATGAATTCGGTTTTTGGTGAAGGAATGAGAGAGATTTCGGCCCTAGCAAGCTCCCTTGAGTAGATCTCGAACTTATGGGGCTTCTAAGGAGCATACACGAAGATGGTGAGGTTTTGAGAGAAGATCTTAGCATATAGATGAAGTAAACCAAATCAAGTGTGAAGTAACTTACCGAAAGAGATGACTTGATGAAAACTTTGTTGAAACACACTCTAGCACACACGAATTTTAAAGAGGGAATGGAAGGATTCTCTTGAAGTTCTTGGAGGAATTTTGTGTTTGAGAAATGAGAGAAGTGCGGGTGGTGTTGGGGTTCTCGGCTGAGACTAGAAGAAGAGGGAAGAGAGAGTTAATCTTGGATATTACATGGAGGATTTGGGGACTTAACCTAGATGTTTGTGATGCTAATTGTATGGATAACCACCATACAATTATGAGGTGTCAAGGTTTTTAGTTGAAATAAATTTCTTTTATATATATATATATATATATATATATATATATGCCGAGAATGAGAAAGAAATAATTAAAAGAAAAGAAGTGTTTGAGCTAGTTTTGATAATAGTCAAAATTATAAGGCCCAATATGAAAGTTTTCGGCCCATTGGGCCCTCCTATGGGTTTACGGCCCAAAAGGGTGAACATAATGGGTTTTTGACCCATTTAAGTTCAAGAAGGTTGTTCACGGCCCATTAAGACCCATGAAAATGAAGTGAGTCATTTTAGGTCCAATAATGCCCATAACACGTCTTAAGGCCCAAAATGTTATAGTTTAATGAATATGGGTCCATTTAGGCCCCAAATGAGGATTCGTAGCCCAAAATAATGAAGTTTTGGGTTTATTGGCCCATTAGGTCCAATAAATGATCCCTAGCCCAAAAGGGGTTTTGAACCGGGAAAATTAGGGTTACCACCCAAAGTTGAGTGTGTGAAATGTATTGAATTAGGTTTTTGGGCTTCACAAGTGAGTTTTGATTCGAATAGTTGCTTTTGAATTGAATAACATGCATAACATGAAACTTTGAATTACAAGGTACATTGGGAGTTAATCATACATAGATAGAATTTCTTAGCAAAAATTGCTAGTTGTGACAATGTGGGTTGTTTGAAGAGATGACATGAAGATTCCAAGCTTAAACACTTGAATGGAGTTGATGAACCTCTTGGAAATGTTATTATCCTAAGGGTTTAACACATAATAATGTGTGTAAATATGATGAAACTAACATAAAAATGTATAGAAATGCTTGGTTATCACGAAAATGCTTACCAATATCTAAGGGTCACTTGAAGGAAATGAGTTCTTGGAAGAACTTAAGCTTGTTCTTGAGAGAATAAGGAAGTTGAAGATGAAATAAGATGATAATGGTAGGGGATTTTACTTTCGACCGAAGATATAAAAGGAAGAGATGGATGGGATGTTTACTTGGTTATTTGAGGGATATAACATGGTTATATGTTGGATAATAATTTTTATGGGAAAATAATGCATCCATCACCTCACTAAGTCAACTTTCCTTGTCTTATCCTCTAGCCGAAGTCCCATGCATCAACCGAGAACATGTGTCTTCGGTCCAAGGGTGCCACCGAGAACAAGAGAGGATTTCGGTCTAATAGAGGCTGAGAAGTAAGGTCCTCGGTCCCAACCGAGAACTCTCAAAACAAGGCATTTTTGGTTCGAGTGGTGTTCCTCCGTATGGATTTTCGGTTAAGGGGGAGGGGTTCTCGGCCTTGGGAGGCTTCTCGGTCTTGGGGTTCTCGGTTTTGTGCATGATTTCGGTTATAGGCTTGAAACACTTTAAATACAAATGGAATTTTCGAAAATCTTGGTTCATCTTATTGACTTTCAAGTGTTTATTACGAATATGATTTTCAAAGTATACACATACACACACACACACACACATATATATATATATATATATATATATATATATATATATATTGAATCATACAATTGATGCCTTCTTGGCTTTCATTGATTTTTATTGTAACATATATACGTTGTGGGTACACTTATACACAAAACCCTTTAGACTTTGCTTGACTCAGAATTTTCCAGTTGTCGCATCATCCCTCTGTTAGACGGAATTCCGTCCTGAAATTTACATCTTGAACGGGTTCTTGCAACTAGAGGAAAAGTTGTGGGTATTTATGTTTCATCTGGTCTTCCTGCTTCCAAGTGAATTCGGGTCCTCGCTTGGCGTTCCAGCTGACCTTCACTATTGGTATACGGCTTTGCTTCACCATTTTGACTTCCATGTCCATGATTTCCCATCATTTTAAGGGAGAGCACCAATTTTTCTTGAAAACTAAATCATTCCGAGCTCTCCATACACCCCACACCATCAAATATACAAGAAACAACTTTAGCTTCAACCGCCTCCTGTCAACACATTGTGAACTCTACATCATCTTAAGGTCATCACAAGTATGAAGAACCATGGGAAGCAAAGTACTTCGGCTAACAAACCAAGACCAACTCTCATAGGTAAACTCCAACAAAAATTGTAACAATTTATCCCTATATGACAAATTTTTCATAGGTAAAAACTTTACCATACATTTTAGCTTAGTTGGAAAAACCCACCTTATATGACAAATATTTTGTGTCAAACAATATATTTGAAGAATGACTAATGTCATTGCTAGAACTTATCAGTTACAAAATCTTTTACTAAAACTATATGATGGTCACACAAGCCACATTTGTCTCTTATGACAGTATAGTTCAATTTACTTGCCAAACAACTCTAACAACTCATTCAACATCAACATACAAACATAACGAAATGAACATTCATTTTATTCAGGAAAAAATTATACTATGTCAGGTTTAAATTGTTCGTCCCTTCACGATATCAATACATTGGCATCATTACAAAAAGATTCTCACACCCACTTTTTGAAGATTTTCAGCCCAATCTCTACATCTGCCCTTCCTCCCAATTAAAACCAATCATCAATTGTTATTTTAGGAATCTTTGGAATATCATATTCTTAACTAAGATCATAATTACTTTTTTTAATAGGTTATCGTCGTATAGGTATTATTTATAAAAATGGGATTTGTAGTAGGAAAAAATCGTTAGGAAATATAGACTAACAATCTCAAAAGTGTTTGGTTAAAAATGGACATATTTAAGTTCAATTTAACTTTTTTTTTTTTTTTTGCAAGGTTAAAAAAATTAATGTACCTTTTTTGGTTCCGTTAAGACGGCTAGGAGCGGGCAACGCCTAATGGGGTTACTATGACGTGACCTCCAAACACGGTGTTATAACGCCTGGAACACCGCGCCCGGGTGGCGTTTTTGCACGTTACCATGGTAACGCTTGAAAACGGCTATTTTTTCGAGGCTCAACATATACATTTCGTTTTTCAACCATTGTAAAACGGTCAAAAATGTAAAAAAAAATTATTTTTTGAATGTTTTTACCTCTGTACGCTTATATATATATATATATATATATATATATATATATATATATATATATATATATATATATATATATAGGTTCAGCTTCATTTGAGACCATTCTAATTTTGTGAGACCGTAAGACCAAATCTAAAAATAATTTTAAAATGCAAAATAAATGAAAAAATCCAAAAATTCTTTTTTTAAATATTATTTTCGGAACTTGAATTAATTAAAAAAATAATAATAATAATAATAATAAAAAAATCCCGTTTTTTTTTAAAATACGTGAAATATTCTAATAGAATATTACACTGTACATATTCTAAAAAATAATTTTAAAATGTAAAATAAATGGAAAATTCCAAAAAAAAAAAATTTAAAATATTATTTTCGGAACTTGAGTTAACTAAAAAAAATAAAAAAAATCTTGTTTTTTTTTTTTTTTGAATGGGAAAGGAAAAGCGGTTGTGGAGCAATCGGAAGACGAACCTCCAACATGGTGGACCGCGGACGAGTAGTACACATTGGCGTTGGCTTGGTGTGGAACATCAACAAATCCAACGCAAGGAAACGAAATGCGAAGAGTTGCCTTTTGGGAAGCCGTGATCGGGAAATTTCATAGCCTTTTGAATAAAGATGAAAATTACCGCAATCACGACATGTTGAGTAGAAAATGGACTCAAATAAGCAAGAAGTGCACCAAGTTCAATTCCATCTACAACAAGCTTTCCTCGCACAAGCAATGTGGTGCGACCGATTTTGACATTTATAGAGCGGCGATGGAGCAATATCATGTGGAGACCGGTCACGTTTTTTAGCACGAAAAATTTTGGGAGATTGTGAAGGAAGACCCAAAGTGGAATAAAACCGACACATTTACGGAACAACAATCGAAGAGGTCACGCGGATCGGGTTCGGTCGATGTTTCGGACGCACGCACGAACATCGACCTCAATGCGGACACGGATGAGATACCAGACGACTTGAACGACATTGAAGAGATCTCCCCTCCTCGACGACCAATAGGCCGCGACAAAGCGAGGCGTGCTCAACGGCACACAGATGAAACCGAAAGTAAACGACGAGAGCAAGTCGAAATGAAAAAAAAAAATTGACGAGCACAACGAAGTCGCGCGTAAAAGATATAATTTGGAACGGGAACATTTTGAGTTCTTGCGTCGTGAAGCCGAGGACGATCGTATTGCGAAAGATTTGACAAATTTTCAAATTAGGGAGGATAATTTGTCACCTACAAGGTTGGAGACACTCCAAAAAATGAAGGCGAAGATTGAGCAGAAATATTTAGACGAAACTTAGTATTTTTTTTTCATTGTAATGTTTTTTTTTTATTATTTTTTTTTTCGGTCTTTTTTTTTTCGTTGGAATGTCGTTTTATGTTTTTTCGTTGTAATGTAGTTTTTAATTAGTATTTAATTTAATTATGTGTTATTTAATTTATATGTTTTTTAAAAATTATTATGACATAAATTAAAAAAATAAAACAAAATAGAAAAATAGGAATTACAAACATAAAAAAAGTTAAAAAATAAAATAGAAAATAAATGATGTTATTATATGTTATTTGATGTTGTCTATTTCCACATTTGATGTTATAACACCCATTTATATTAGGATGATGATGCGACACCTTTTGGGTATGATAACATGTAATAATATGTTACCTCTAGGTTGTTTTCTGAATTTTCATTTTCATTTTTCTTTGTTTTCTTTTATCAAATGGATTCATATCTGCCCAATTAAATCATTCTAGAATGAAATTTTATCCCGTTTTCTTTATCATTCATCTTGATGATACCTTTTTATTCATTAAATGAATATTTTTGTCTCTCAGATGTCCTACTAGCCAAAATTCTGCATAAATCTTCCAGACACCATGGGACTATTTAAGAAAAAGTTTAAAAGTTGAAGGGGTGGATGGATCAAAATTCAAAAGATGAGGGTCAAACTTTTCTTTTGGTGTTAGCAACTTCCGTCAAACGTTCAACAGAGGACTTCGAAGTGATGACGTAAGCACTTTAGTCACACTTTCCCGAAGGCTGTTTATGGAGAAAAAAAACAAAACAAGGCGGCGGCAGCTTTTAGATGACGTCATCCCTTAACCACGTGTTCCGTGGGCTGCTTATTCTAAAATGTGTAAAACACCCCCACACACACAACAAAAGAACCATGTATTCATATTAAATACAAGGATTTTTTATGCGGTATAGATAGACCAATTAAGTTATCGTAATTACTTGGGAAAATGATTTAGGAGGGCAACTATCTTTTATCTGTGTTCACATATTGACAATTTTTTTTTTTTTTTTGTACATAATAAAGCAACTAAATTGTTTAAATTACACAAATATTACCGGCTAATACCTGTTTTAACCGGTAACTCAAAGGGAAAATGACTTAGGAGGGTAAGTACCTCTTATCCGTGTTCACATGTTGGCAACTTCTTATTTTTTGTACATAAGAAAACAACTAACTTGTTTTAACTGTGTAACATCCCAAAAATCATGACCAAAAATTTCGTTTTTAATTTAATACTAAAACCATAATTATCAAACCATTAATTTAATACTCCGGCATCGGGCCCCGCCCGGCATTAGGCCCTGCCTGGCATCGAGCCTCGCTCGGTATACAGGTCTGTCTCTCTTAGGCCCCGCCTGCTAAACACATACAATCATATAAAATGCTAACACATAAAGAAACATACTCTGCTAATAATGAGATACGAAACATCGTCCGTACACAGCTAGTGATGACATATGGGACCTCGCCCACACTCACCTCCTTACCAAGTACATACAAGTATCACACAGACAACAAGTATAATCTAACATGCAAACATTCCTCGGGCATCCGCCCGACATCGGACCTTGGTCTAGAATAACATACTAGCATACAATTACTAGGGCTAACCACCGGGTCTTCCTACTCATAGACTACATGGGCTGACATTGTGGCCTTAGACCCATTCACACAGTGAGGACTGAGGAGACTCACCTTGCACTGCTGAAGCCCTGGCTGGAACTAGTTGAGTACGGACGAAGTTTTGTATCTCATTATTAGCAGAGTATGTTTCTTAGGACAGGGATATAGTAGAGTATGTTTCTTTATGTGTTAGCATTTTATATGATTGTATGTGTTTAGCGGGCGGGGCCGAAGAGAGACAGACCTGTATACCGAGCGAGGCTCGATGCCAGGCAGGGCCTGATGCCGGGCAGGGCCCGATGCCGGAGTATTAAATTAATGGTTTGATAATTATGGTTTTAATATTAAATTAAAAACGAAATTTTTGGTCATGATTTTTGGGATGTTACACAGTTAAAACAAGTTGGTTGCTTTCTTATGTACAAAAAATAAGAAGTTGCCAACATGTGAACACGGATAAGAGGTAGTTACCCTCCTAAGTCATTTTCCCTTTGAGTTACCGGTTAAAACATGTATTAACCGGTAATATTGGTGTAATTTAAACAGTTAAAACAAGTTAGTTGCTTTATTATGTACAAAAAAGAAGAAGTTGTCAATATGTGAACACGGATAAGAGGTAGTTACCCTCCTAAATTATTTCCCCTAATTACTTTGTTTTAATAACTTAACAAAATTTACTAATATAAATGGTAGATGTAAATTGAAAAAAAAAAATTAACATGTTAATAGTTATTTAGGTGTGAGATCTATGTATAATATAAATTGATTATATAAAAAAATTAAATATGAAATTCTAAACATTTTAAGTTTGAATTTATAAAAAAAAGTTAAAAAATATTAAATTATTAAAATTAAAGTGTTTTTTTTTTCTTTTAAGTTTAAACAAATAATTTAGATAAATAAACAAAACTAATAAAACTTTAATTTAGTAATTTTGAAATTAAAAGGAAAGCCTATTAATAAAATTAATATGTATTTATTATTATATTTATATATTATATGTAATTTAATAAAATGAAAAAAATCATAAAATTACATGTTAAAAAAAACATATGATATAATGTATTAAAAGATAACAAATGTATTCATTAGAAAAGATTTTAAATAAAATTAAAAAATAAACTAATATAATTAATTATATGAGTAATGGATACGTCATTAGAGACATTGAAGGTACTCTAACTTGTTGTTTAGTTTGCTCTTAAAATAATAATAATAATTTTTTAATTAATATGCCTAAATGCAATTATTGATGGGGCCCCACACAATGCTATTTTCTCCGAGAAGCAGCTAAATAAATTTTTGAAAAAGTTAGGAAAGATTAATATCATCTTTTTATAATATTTAAAACTTTTTTTGCTTGGTGTTTAGATGGATCAAGTCATATTTTAGTGTTTCTTTAATGGTATTAAGAAAATTTAAAATTACTTAATATTTATTTAAGATTTAAAAATGATAAAAACGAAGATTCTATATGGTTGCCTCCTCTTTCACCAAATGGAACGGGGACAAATGGTACAAAAACACTGATATAAGAATGGCAAATCGTCTAGATGGTCTAGCTTGAAAGGTACAATTATCAAGCATAAATTAGCTTGAAAGAATTTAGGTTACATGCCAAAAGCATGATCATTTTGACCTTGGTGGACCGTGGATATTTGAATTAAAAGTAAAAGAAGCAGGAAACGAAACTACCTTGTGTGTTTCTAGTAGGAAAGATTATATAAAAGCTTTTAAGTTTTTATAAAACTATCGGTTTATTTTTGGATGTGTTTTAAGTTCAGTAAAACCGGATGTTATGTTTAATTTGTTCATTTATACCATTTTAACCGGTTTCTAGGTAACCTACCGGTTACCTAATGCTAGTAAAGCTATTGAGTTTCAAAAATATTCAGATTTATCCTTAAGTTTTCAAAAATTGTAACATCCAAAGTCCATGTATACCTTATAAACCATTGTTCTTTTAGTACTTGTCGACTTTAGCCCTTATAGTGAAAAAGGTGGTAAATGAGTACGCGGGGCGTACGCGAGTGTACGCTCAGCGTACTCATGTGCGTAATATTGACGCGGAAGCCACCTAGTATGCTGGGTGTACCAGAGGGTAGGCATGGCAATTGGGTTGGGTTCGGGTTAGCGGGTCAAAATACGTTGACCCAACCCCCATATAATATACGAGTTGGTGGGTTGGCGGGTTGAAAACATCAACCCAACCCAACCCAAATAACCCGTATAAGTATATGAGTTCGTGGGTTCGTGGGTCAGTGTATCGAACCCAACACGTATAACACATTTAATAAGCAGAACATTTTAAAATGAAATTAAAAAAATACAAATAACATGAAGTCATAAAGTCTTAAATATTCAACATAAAGTCATAAACAGGAGTGAAGACGATGAGTGGTGCGCGACAGCCGAAGGACGATAAGAGAAGTGGTGTGCGTGCGACACTGCGACAGGTGATGACTCGATGCCTCAATTGACGGAGATAGGAGACACTGAGTCGTAAGTTTGGAGACTGAAGACTGAATTTCTTTTTGATTAGGGGCTAAGGGATGTTAAGTCGAATCGAAGATGTTTTGTAGTTTTGGAATTCGAAAAACGATTAAACGATAATCAAATATTCAAAACTAATAAATAATTAAAAATATTTTTTAAACATATATATATATATATATATATATGTATATATATATATATATATATATATATATATTCGGGTTGGCGGGTTGACTTGCGAACCCAAACTGGTAACCCAACCCAACCCATGAAATAAATGGGTTGGCGGGTTGGCGGGTCAAGAATCTCAACCCAACCCCGTTTATTTTCGTGTTGGGTTAGTGTCGGGTTATGGGTTGGTTCGAGGATTGCCACCCATACCAGAGGGTGTGTTAGGCGTACTAGGCCCAGAGTGAAAACCCTGTTTTTGGGGTGTGTCTCTATATAAAGGATATGATGGCCTCATTCCTGGCCACCATCCTCAGACAAACAACCCTATCAAACCCTAATCCTCGTTTTTTGAGCTTGTATGTGTCCATTTGAGAGCATTTAAGTGATCTTGTGTGTTCTTAGAGTGAAGAAGGAGCTTTGAAGATGAAGGAGTGGGAGTCCAGGCTATAGATCTGAGCATATTTGTGTTGGGAGCTTCATTTGGAGGTATAAAGCTCAAAGCTTTCTCACTCTTTTGTTTGTGCATCATGTTAGACCATTTTAGGGTTTTTGTCCCAAAGTTGGATGCTTTATGAGAAAATGAGCTCCAGAGATTATGAGCAGCTCCTTTAAGTGTCTTTAGGGGTATAATGTCGTAAAAATTGAGATTTGGATGTTTGAATCAACCCATGCATGAGATATGAGCATTTTAAGATAAGAGAATGAGAGTTTTAGTTTTTTTTTGACTTTATCAGCCATGCAAAGGCTTAAAGTCACTGACTTTATGGAGTAAGAGCCTTTAGGGAGTCCAGATATGTGATATGAGCCAAGGTCTTAATTGATTAAGACCAAAAGAGTAGAAAGAGCAAAATTGGGCTGTACATTGAGCGTAATCCCAATACGCGCAGCGTAGGGTTGAGAATCCCTGATGCATGCGTGGCATCGAAGTATGCCCAACGTAGAGATCTTGTACGCGCAGCGTACTCACTGGCGTTGACTTTTGGTTGACCTTTAGGGTTTGGTCAATTTGTGGACTATTAGGGCCATAGAGGGGTAAAATGGTCTTTTACCCTTCTATGAGTTTGTAGAATGGTTAGTTTAGCTTCTTGAGAGCCGTTATTAATTAGGGATAATTTTCATATATGTTAGGCGGAGGCTAGACCGGTGATTTGAGTTCGAGGTTATCCGATTTGTTACGAGGCGAGTCTTCTCACTATACATACCTTGAGTAGGTAATCTATGTGTCACCGGAGGGTCTTATGTGCTTATATTGAGTATTGTGATATCCTGCATTATGTCTTCGTGATTTGTGTTGTGTATTATTCTGAGCTACTGAGTTAGGATCGGAGGGTCCACCCGAACTGTGGGACCAGAGGGTCCCACTGAGACACATTGATCGGAGGGTCTTATTGAGTTATAGCCTTGAGTGGCTAATGAGCTGTGTGTGGTATTTGGGGAACTCAATAAGCTTCGTGCTTACCGTGTTATGTGTTTCAGGTACCTCTTAGGATCACGGGAAGGCACCAACTTGATTGTACACACACACCCGAGTTGGAGATATGTTTTTGGAGGATCCTGGATTTGTGATATTTTCAGTTTTGGAACATGTGTTTGGATAACTTGATAATTGTGGGATTTTGTGATTTTTAAAGGAGATAATTATGTTTTTAAATAAATAATTTTCTTTGAAAATTATGGTGTTACAAGTTGGTATCAGAGCCTTGCTTTGAAGGATTCGGATGCACCTCCGGGTGTGTTTGGACTCAAACTGAGGATTTGAGCAAAATTTTCAAAACAAATAATTTTTCAAAAATGAGGAAGAGTTTAAGAGAAAATGAGTTGGAGTAGTGTGTACAATCAACCAGAGCCCAAACGGTGATTTCCCAAAATACTCTTACTTTGTGTTATGAGATATTAGTTATGCATGCTAGAGGATAGGCTATGTATTTCATATTTTATGACTAGAGTTGCCAGAATTGTGATGCCTTAGCCTAGGAGTTGCTTCTATCTGTTATATGCTTTTGAGTATGAGCTGAGTAAGAGTATCTAACATGAATCACCTAGAGAGAGTGTTGAGTTGAGAGAAAATCTAGGAGAGATACCTAGATGAGCTTGTGAGGGGTCTATTGAGAGAGTAGTCACTTATTCGTGAGAGATAGAGTACTTGTGATTTGGGATCATAGGAAGAGGACTTGGGGTAACTACAGGTTGGTGTGGAAGGTATTATTGGGCTCGTACTACTGAAAGCACCAAATCTGTATGCAACCCAAGTAAGAATCTTTAGGATGTTAAGGAGCAAGTAGGGGCGAGTGATCGAGTGTGAGTATACTCGAGCGAGTCTCTGATGATTTTGTGTTGTGTTTCAGAGACATCATGGTGGGTACACACCACACCCCAGGGAGCAGTGGGACTAGCGATGATGAGATTCGCAGGATGATTCATGATGAGGTAGCCGCAGCCATACGAGAGGCGATTCCGGAGATGTTTGGGTCTATCAAGACCACCCTGATCAAGACATTTGATGAGCGGTACACCGTTATTACTGAGGCTGCTGCTGCAGCCACCGCAATTGTCATTGCTGCCAGGCCATAGGGAGGTGACTCGTTGTTTCGGGAGTTCAACAACACGAAGCCACCAGAGTTTGATGGGAATTAGGATCCGATTGATGCAATGAGATGGATCTCTGACATCAAGGGGTGTTTTTACACATGATCTTGTCCTGATCATTTGAGGGTTCAGTTTGCGCTGAACCAGCTTCGCGTGGGGGCGAAGTACTGGTGGAAGTTTGTGACTACCAGGTTTACTCCTGCAGATCATGTTGTAGTGACATGGGAGAGGTTCACCCAGTTATTTTGAGATGAGTATGTCCCCCTGTGGAAAGGGAACGTTTGGCCTAGGAGTTTCTGTCTCTCAAGCAGAAGACATAGTCGGTGACTGAGATTACACATATGTTCCATGAGAGGATGTTGTTTTGCTCTGAACACGTGTCTACTGAGCAGGCATGTGTGAGTCGTTATCTGAGCATACTAAGGAGGGATATACGGGAGTTCGTGGTGAACTCATCATACCGGACATTGGCTGAGCTTCAGACCAATTCCAGGCGTAGGGAGATTAAGCTAGAGTTACAGACGAGAGAGGAGGAGGATCCCCAAGGGAGGGACAGGAGACCAGTGCAGTCGCAGCCGGTGACGAAGCGGGCTAAGCCCGCTAATACGAGGACTGGGGGACAAAAGGTCTGAACTTGTGGTAAGTGCGGCAAGAGTCACGAGGGATTGTGTCCAGCAGGGATTTGCTACAAATGTGGCAAATAGGGGCATATGGCGAAGGATTGCCCCAAGGGGTTTGCAGTCTACTTTCACTGCTACCAGACCGGCCATCGGAAGGCCGAGTGCCCCCAGCTTCTTCAGGGATCAACACAGGGATATGTACCTACTGCTATATGAGCTACTGAGAGCCAGCCAACGAAGATTGAGACACCGATGGTTCGTGGGAGAGCCTTTCAGCTGATAGCGGAGGAGGTTCACGCAACACCTGACGTCGTGGCCAGTACATATTTCTTATTTATATTCTTTTGAGATATGTTGTGCTTATATTATACTATGTGTAGGTACTTTTCTTGTGAATTGTGTACCTGCTTTGGTGTTATTTGACTCGGGTGCGAGTCGATCCTTCGTGTCTTTAGCTTTTTGTCATCACATCAGTATTCGACGTGAAGCGTTGAGTCGACCTCTGAGAGTTTATATAGCCGATGAGCATGCAGTTTTTGCTACTGATGTAATCCAGGTATGTGTGCTTGAGATTTTTGGTGTTGAGTTTCCGATAGATCTGGTATCAATCGCGATAGGTGATGTGTGTGTCATATTGGGCATGGGCTGGATGAGTCGGTTTGGAGCTATGATCGACTGTGAGCGTCAGATGGTAACTATACGAGACCCTAGTGGGGGAGTGCTTACGGTGTATGGCGAGGGTACCAGATTAGGATCAGCTTTCTGCTCAGCTGCCAAAGCGAGACAGAGTTTACAGCAGGGTTGTAGGGGCTTTTTGGCGTACGTGATGGATACGCGGATTGCTATAAAGAGTCCGAGTTCTATCACTGAGGTTCCGATAGTGTGTGAGTTTCCGGATGTTTTTCCCGAGGAGTTGCCGGGTGTGCCTCCAGAGAGGCAAGTGGAGTTCCGGATCGATTTGGTTCCGAGAGCAGCGCCTATTGCCAAGGAACCTTATTGCCTTGTGCCACCAGAGATGCAAGAGTTATCCTTAAAGC
Source organism: Lactuca serriola (assembly GCF_051521515.1). Lineage (NCBI taxonomy): Eukaryota > Viridiplantae > Streptophyta > Magnoliopsida > Asterales > Asteraceae > Lactuca > Lactuca serriola. The sequence continues at coordinate 288,019,455 of NC_136411.1, forward strand.
TCCAGGAGCTGCTGGGGAAGGGATTTATCAAACCAAGTAGCTCACTGTGGGGAGCTTCGATCCTTTTTTTTTCAAGAAAATGGATGGTTCACACCGGATGTGTATTGACTACCGGGAGTTGAATAAGCTAACGGTCAAGAGTCATTATCCATTACTGAGGATCGATGATTTGTTTGATCAGTTGCAGGGGGCGTCTTGGTTTTCCAAGATTGATATAAGGTCTGGACGTCATCAGATGAGAGTCTGCGAGGATATCTAGAAGACGGCCTTTAGGACTCGTTATGGGCACTACGAGTTTGTGGTGATGCCTTTCGGGCTCACCAACGCACCGACAACGTTCATGGACCTCATGAATCGGGTGTGCAGAACTATGTTAGACCGATCGGTGATCGTGTTCATCGATGATATCCTGGTGTATTCGAGATCCAGAGAGCAGCACGAGGAGCATCTTAGAGATATTCTTGGAGTTTTGAGGACGGATAGGCTTTATGCCAAATTCTCCAAGTGTGATTTCTAGTTACGAGAGGTCCAGCTCTTGGGGCATCTCGTAAACCAGAATGGGATATTGGTCGACCCGGCCAAGATTGAGGCAGTTATGAGATGGGAGGTGCCGAGATCCCCTACCAAGATCAGGAGTTTTTTGAGATTGGTCGGCTACTATCGGAGGTTTATCAGAGATTTCTCCAAGATCGTCACTCCTCTCACTAGATTGACCTGGAAGGGTGTTACTTTTGCTTGGGGGCCCGAGCAGCAGGCTTCATTTGAGACTCTTCGCCAAAGAGATTGTGCGAAGCCCCAATGTTAGCCTTTCCCGAGGGAGTGGAGGACTTTGTAGTTTACTATGATGCATCAATATCAGGGATGGGTGCGGTGTTGATGCAGCGGGGGCATGTGATAGCATACGCATCAAGGCATTTGAAGCCTCATGAGACAAGGTATTCCACCTTCAATCTGGAGCTGGGGGTGGTGGTGTTCTCCCTCTGGCTCCACTATCTGTACGGAGTTCGGTGTACCATATACACGGACCATTAGAGCTTGAAGTACCTGATGGATCAGCCCAACCTGAATATGAGGCAGAGGAGATGGTTGGATGTAGTGAAGGATTATGACTGCGATATCTTATATCATCCGGGCAAGGCTAATGTGGTATCCGACGCCCTGAGCCATAGAGCAGTGAGTGCTCCAACCCGAGATGTGTGCATGAGGATGATAGTGATGACTCTAGTCATATACATCACCCGAGAGGCCCAAATAGAGGCCGTGAGACCGGAGAATGTGACAACCCTATATTTTCCAAAAGCATTGTAACACTCGAAAGCTAAGTACAACGAAATTAACCTCGAAAATAAAGCGTTCAAGTATCTAAGTTGGGATGCCTCAAATATTTGATATCATGCCAAGGTTTCCAAAAACATAAAGAACGCTCAAAACCGGGTTGGATTGAAGAAAGTATAACCACTCATATATTTACGACACGACGTTAAAACATTATTTGACATAAAAAGAAAAATATCAATAAAATACATTTTAGCCTTAAGTATCTAAACAAAAGTCGTAGATCTCGTTGAAAGGTGAGCGTGCATAAAAAGATCGCCCAAATTGGATCTCGTATGAAGAAGTTACGGATTTTCAAAGTTTCGCAACAGTAGTAGAAAGCTAAAAACTCGGATTTAAGATCGAGTGTTATTTAGCTATCGCCACCAAAACGGAAGTTGAAGATCTCTTCAGTGGTAATAAAACGATAAAAAGACAAATGAAAACCGACGTCGAATAAAGAACCTATGAATTTCTAACGAACTTTAGGAGGCCCGGCCTATTAAAAATATATCATTAAAATTAAAGTCAAAACTAGCCGACGGAGTCTAAATGAAAGTTGTAGAGCATAATCTCACCTACGCGTGGATATAAAGAACACGAAAAACGGAGCTCGTACGCGAAAGTTACGGAATTTAGAAGAGGACAGGCCGGATTACGCCCCGCGTTCTCTGGGAGTACGCCCCGCGTACTAGACCCAGAGTCGAGTCCCATCGGCCCGCCCAAGCTACACTTAGCTAGCCAGGAGTCGTAAGCCACGACGCCATATTACGCCCAGCGTAACGACGTACGCGCCGCGTACGTGAGTACGCCCAGCGTACTCCAAAATTACGCCCCGCGTACTCACTCTTCCAGCACTATAAATAGATGGCATCAGCTGCGAGTTTAAGCACACATTCTCAAATCTCCAGATACTCTCACACCCTTCCAAGCACCAGAGACCATTCCCTCACCTTGGTTTCCGCACTCGAGCCCCCGACGAAAGATTTACGCTGCAGAGATCCCTGAAGAGCCCGACGACGCAACCATCCGCGGTCGAAGTTCTGCTCAACCCTAGCCTCTCTCTTCAAACTTAACGAGTGAGTTCATACCCCCACTTTTCAATTCTTTTCATGTTTTAGGGGGGGAATACAAGTACATTATAAGTCGAAGTATCATTTTTATAAACATCTTTATGCTTAGAGGGCTATTATATCACCAAGTTATTCTTACTAAATGAAAACATACTTTTGAGAAGCTATAACGAGCATAGTTGACAAGTTATTCATACATTTTACATATACATCTTGACAAATGAAATACTTTCAAATGAAGTGAAGTCTTTATCATCGTATATCTGTTTATACCAAGTAATGTGAGACATTCAAACTTCAACGTACTCGTATGTATGCATTTCAAGTCCTGTATTATATACCATAATCTCTTGGAGGGAGAGCGTGATACTTGTGTATAGATCTATACGGGATTGACAATCCCACACCTAAGCTGTTAGCTACAGCTAGGCCGGCAGGCCTGGGGTGACAAATGTCATAACAGTTCCAACGCCTGAAGAACGTTGTTACAGGCCATCAATGTCAATAGCATGGTTATAAAACTCACATAAAAGTAAAAAAACAAGTTTGATTTACGAGATTCATATATGCATTTCAGTTTTCCATTTTATCGTTAACACAAATTTTATCACTATTATTCAAGTATGGAATACACAAACGCACTCCAACACGGGAAACTTTTCAAATCATTTATAGAAAATATTGGATTTTCTGAAAACCTCGTTCATCGGTTTACTATCAAGGACATACTTTTCAATGCAAAACACTTATGAACTCACCAACTTAATTGTTGACACTTTTTCGAAACCACTTGTATTTCTCAGGGAATCAGTAATACAGGTAACCACCAGCTTTTGGAGAAAGGAACGATAAGGATGTTTTATTATTGAACATTTATCATCTCATTGTAATATTCTTTTGCTATTATGTATAACACAACAACATACGTTTTCATTATATATGTGATGGTTGTGTTACTTTCTTTACAATATTCAATGGTTGTGATACTACATGAAGTCATCCACCCCCGAATGTTTCCGCCATTCTGGTTTGGGGGTGTGACAGAGAACCACAAGAGGGAGCGAGTGATTGGGCATATGTTTGAGTTTATGGCAGATAGTCGTGGGCTTATGGCTTTTTGAGGGCGGATTTGGGTGCTCTATATGGGTGGAGCTCGGCGTATACTGATGGAGGAGGCGCATAGATTGAGATTCTCAATCCATCCAGGGGCCACTAAGATGTATTTTGACCTGAAGAGAGATTATTGGTGGCTCTGTACGAAGAAGAATGTGGCATGGGTAGTTGAAAGGTGCTTGACATGTCGTTGGGTTAAGGCAGAGCACCAGCATCCACATGGCTCGTTACAACCCTTAGAGATTCCCCAGTGGAAGTGGGAACAAATTTCTATGGACTTTATCACCAAGTTACCGAGGACTGCTCGTGGGGTTGACGCGATATGGGTGATTGTGGACCGACTGATGAAGAATGCTCACTTCCTCGCTATCAGTGAGAGCTGTTCTGCAGAGAGACTGGCCGAGATTTATGTGAGAGAGGTGGTAGCACGAAATGGAGTGCAGTGGTAGCATGAAATGGAGTGCCGTCCTCGATAGTGTCAGATCGAGACGTGCGCTTTACTTCCAGGTTCTAGAATAAATTCAATGAGGAGTTAGATACCTGTTTGCATTTCAGTATTGCATACCACCTGCAGATGGACGTGCAGAGCGAGTGGACCATGCAGACGCTTGAGGACATGCTGCGTGCATGTGTTATGGACTTCGGAGGAAGTTGGGACACTTATTTTCCCTTGGCTGAGTTTTCTTACAACAACAACCACCATTCGAGTATTGTATGCCTCCCTTTGAGCTTGTATATGAGAGGAGGTGTCAGACTCCCATCTATTGGGGAGAAGTAGGGCAGAGAGTGATGGGTGGCACTGAGATAGTTCTCAAGAAGACCGAGCAGATTCAATAGGTCAGATAGAGGTTACTGAAGACCTAGAGTCACCAGAAGAGTTATACAGACAGGTGACGATCCGAGTTAGAGTTCCAGGTGGGAGATTTTGTCCTCCTGAAGGTATCCCCGTGGAAAGGGGTGATCCAATTCAGGAAACGGGGAAAGTTGGGGCCCCGATACATCGGTCCTTTCAGAGTGAGCGCCATAGTGGGTATGGTAGCATACCGGTTGGAGCTACCTACAGAGTTGAGCCAGATTCATAACACCTTCCACGTGTCCCGGTTGAGGAAGTGTGTAGCCGATGAGATGACGGTGGTTCCCTTAGAGGACATTCAGGTAGAAGCGAGCCTGAATTACATTGAGAGACCGATAGCAACTTTACATCGAAAGGAGAAAGTGTTGATTAACAAAGTGGTGCCCTTGGTTCTGGTCCAGTGGCAACACCGAAGGGGGTCTGAGTGGACTTGGGAGCCAGAGTCCGAGATGTGAGAGTAGTACTCATATTTATTTCCGAAGAATGAATTCGAGGGCGAAGTCTGATTCTAGTGGGGAAGAATTGTAACATCCCAAGTCCAGGTATACCTTATAAACCCTTGTTCTTTTAGTACTTGTCAAGTTTAGCCCTTATAGTGAAAAAGGTGGTAAATGAGTATGCAGGGCATACGTGAGTGTACGCTTAGCGTACTCATGTGTGTAATATTGACGTGGAAGCCACCTAGTACACTGGGCGTACCAGGCGGTACGCTAGGCATACTAGGCGCAGAGTTAAAACCCTATTTTTGGGGTGTGTCCCTATATAAAGGATATGATGGCCTCATTCCTGTCCACCATCCTCAGACAAACAACCCTCTCAAACCCTAATCCTCGTTCTTTGGGCTTGTGTGTGTCCATTTGAGAGCATTTAAGTGATCTTGTGTGTTCTTAGAGTGTAGAAGGAGCTTTGAAGAAGAATGAGTGGGATTCCAGGCTATAGATCTAGTCATATCTATGTGGGAGCTTCATTTGGAGGTATAAAGCTCAAAGCTTTCTCACTCTTTTGTTTGTGCATCATGTTAGACCATTTTAGGGTTTTGGTCCCAAAGTAGGATGCTTTATGAGAAAATGAGCTTCAGAGATTATGAGCAACTCCTTTGAGTGTCTTTAGGGGTATAGTGTCATAAAAATCGAGACATGGACGTTTGAATCAACCCATGCATGAGATATGAGCATTTTGAGATAAGAGAATGAGAGTTTTGGGTATTTGTGACTTTATCAGTCATGCAAAGGCTTAAAGTCACTGAATTTATGGTGTAAGAGCCTTTAGGGAGTCTAGATTCGTGATATGAGCCGAGGTCTTAACTGATTAAGACCAAAAGAGTAGAACGAGCAAAAATGGGGTGTACGCCGAGCGTTATCCCAGTACGCGCAGCGTAGGGTTGAGAATCCCTGATGCATGCGTAGCATCAAAGTACGCCCATCGTAGAGATCTAGTACGCGCTGCGTACTCGTTGGCGTTGACTTTTGGTTGACCTTTAGGGTTTGGTCAATTTGTGGACTATTAAGGCCACAGAGGGGTAAAATGGTATTTTACCTTTCTATAAGTTTATAGAATGGTTAGTTTAGCTTCTTGAGAGCCGTTATTAATTAGGGATAATTGTCATATGTGTTAGGCGGAGGCTAGACCGGTGATTTGAGTTCGAGGTTATCCGATTTCTTACATGGTGAGTCTTCTCACTATACATACCTTGAGTAGGTAATCTATTTGTGACCGGAGGGTCTTATGTGCTTATATTGAGTATTGTGATATCATGCATTATGTCTTCGTGACTTGTGCTGTGTATTATTCTGAGCTACTGAGTTAGGACCGGAGGGTCCACCCGAGCTGTGGGACCAGAGGGTCCAACTAAGACACATTGACCGGAGGGTCTTATTGAGTTATAGCATCGTGTGGCTAATGAGTCGTGTGTGGTATTTTGGAGAACTCACTAAGCTTCGTGCTTACCATGTTACGTCTTATGTGTTATGTGTTTTAGGTACCTCTTAGGATCATGGGAAGGCATCGGCTTGATTGTACATACACACCCGAGTTGGAGATATGTTTTTGGAGTATCCTAGATTTGTGATATATTTAGTTTTGGAACATGTGTTTTGATAACTTGATAATTGTGTGATTTTGTGATTTTGAAATGAAATAATTGTGTTTTTAAATGAAAAAATTTGTTTGAAAATTTACGGTGTTACAAAAATGTTCGGATTTATGCCTACTTTGATTATTATTATTATTATTATTATTATTATTATTATTATTATGTTAATATGGTTTTAAATGTATAAAATTATTTATACGTACATTTTTAAATATATTTTTAAATGTATAACAATATTTTTAAAGATTTAAAAATATATTTACTTCTATTTAGTATTTATATACATTTGAAAGCTAACGTACACCTTTAAAAATTTATTTATATATTAAAATATATTTATTTTTATTTAGTACGTATTAATACATATGTATTTCGTATAAAAATATGTTATATACATATAAATATAAAAATATATATTTATAAGGTTTATATTGAATAAGAATTATAATTATATGTATTTGTACATATTACTAAGTATAAATATGTATTTATTTTGTGTATATATATATATATATATATATATATATATATATATGTATACATATTTATATGGTAAAATAGATATAAATGAAATATATTTTTTTAATTCTTTGGATGATTCATCAACCAAAACAAAAAAAAGTTTTTAGTGTTTGCTTACTATATATATATATATATATATATATATATATATATATACTTATTTATTTAGTATTTATATGTATACGATAGCTTTTATACAAAATAAATAAATATTTATATTTATTAAACACAATTTAATACAAATAAATATTTTTTAATAAATACAAATAAAATATATTTATACATTTAAAAACATATTTATACATTTAAAAAAATTATTTTTATTTAATAGATATAAATATGTATTTATTTTGTATGAAAACCATCGTATGCATATTTATATGAAATAAATATACATTTATACTTAGTAATATATACAAATACATATAATTATATCTTTTATACAATATAAACCTTATAAATATGTATTTTTATAAAGCCCTAAAATCCTTCACAAGCACACCAAAATTGCTCACAAAAGCTCTTTCTCTCACTCAAGAAGGTGCACGGTCCAACTACGATTTTCTCTGGCTAACAAGGTGGCAAGGGAGGCCACAAGAGGCGGATTATGTTTTTTAAATACGGTGCAAACCCTAAAAATTAGGGTTTTCCTTTATAGCGCCTACTCGGTGAGTTGGGGGCCTTCTGACTCGTCGAGTAGGATTGAAAATCCGCATCCTCATAATAACTTCTACTCGCTGAGTAGGAGCTGTTGGATAAGGTGTCTAAGTCCATAATTTATTTGGTATATACTTGACCCAACCCGACATGGTCCATTTAGGTTGCACTTCACCCAAACGATTTATGGATAATATTATGAGAATTGTATACTTATGTTTTATTAATATATTATAAGTTATAATATATTAATATAAAGTCATATTATTTAATTAAGTTTTAATCTTAAATTAATTATGAATTGATTTAGTGATTAAAAGGAAGACTAATTAAATCATGGGCTATTATATTTATATGGTGTGGGCTAACATTCATTTGGGAATGGGCTTAGCTTATATGGAAGTCCATGGATGATCCATGGAGCTTTTAACCCATGGATCCTTGGAAGAGGAAAAGACATGGGTTATTAGAGTTTACCCTAATCATCTACACTATATAAACATGCATATGTTGCATGAATTGACACCCTAGTGTGTGTGAGAAGTGGTGGGTGATTTCTAGTGCAAAGTATACACCTTCATAAGGTTTTCCATGTTTGTGGTGATTTGTGATTTCCAGTTGAGGCATTCACATTATTAGTGCTTGGCTCTCAAACTCCAAGGAATCAACACTCATCAAAAGGTACGTAATTCATCTAGTTCTTTTATGTTTAAAAGTTCCCCATGCCATGCTAGATAAGTTATAAGCCTTGGAAAAAAAATTGCATGTATTTTAGACAAACATAGATCCAAGGTTTAATAGGGTTGCATGTACACTTAGGAAGTGTTAGGATGCTCAAAACCCAATGGTGGTATCAGAGCCTAGGCTTTTTTGTTGATACTTGATGCAAAATTATGCTTAAAATTGAAACTGCTTCTTGTCTAAACAGGGAACTCGCCGAGCCCATGGGAGGACTCGACAAGTCCAAACGTTTTTCCATCCAACTCACCGAGACAGTTCATGCACTCGACGAGTTGGACATGCAGAGTGCAGTTTTTCGATTTTTGCTGCTGGAAATGGACTACAAACATTACCCTAAACTGTTTTGGTGTTTTAAAACTTGTTTTAGTTGGTGTAATGGTTGTTCTAATCCGTTTACAATAGCTTATATCAAAATTTCATGCTTTGTATGTGTTCATATAATTCTTGAAACTTTGATGATCATGTTCATGTTCTTATGAATTTAGAAGATGATAGGAATTATTTGTTGAATTGTTTAGGATTAATTCTTCATCATTTATGTGTTTTAATGGAGTCCATAATTTGTCCTCAAGTTATGGATATCCAAAGGTCACTTCTTTTAAACACACATTTAAAACACATAAGTTACATGAAAATGAAGAGTCTTCATTTTTATGAACCTTTAATTCATAAGTTATGAAATGAAAAGTTTTGAATAGTTACAAAACTTGCTCTCAAGTTTTGGAATTTGTAAAGTTTCACACACTTTAATAAACTTTAATTCCAACCTTTAGAGTTTTAATAGTTAAAACTCAACACTTATACTATTTATAACATTAATGGTTAATTATTATATATATGTATAAGAATAAGTCGTTTTACCGTTAGTAGGCCTGATTCACCAAGTCAGTCTATAAGGGGGGTATAAGGTTGTTGCCTATAAAATGGCAGCTTAATGGGTGTCCACTCTCACCCACCGCTTCCTTGATCGGTGGAGGGTCGTTAGCCGAAAGGGTAGGACAATGACTTTAAATTCTCATTAAAAGTATACTGATTATTATAAAGTAACTAAATATTTTAATTCCCAATCTTAGTTACTTTAGGAAAAATGTGAACATGGTGCTAGCCCATGGAATTCACACTTTGTACCTTACCAAGTCGTTGGTAGAGTGTGTGTGGTTAACCGACACACTAACTTGGACTAGTAAGGATCACGTAGGGTGACTTAATGTTTGTCATAGATCAATGGGGCGTGTGTGGTTAACCGGCACATTGATTAGGTGATAATATTAAGGGTACCAAGTGAATTAGCATGGTTATTCACACCTTGTTTTGTGATCCTCGGCATCCCAGTCACAAAACTTGAAGGGAACAATCGATATTGAAACATGCCATTGAAAAGTTCAATGAATCTCAAAAGAATCTAGGATTTCAAAACCAATTAAAACCTAAGAATTCATTTCATTTTTCACGGTGAAATTTGGTGAATCGTCATTCACCTACCTTTCAAATATGTTATTACTTAGATTACGTCATCCCTCTTTTAAGTATAATATATTGTGATTGGATCCTAGCCTTAATATTACATTTGGGTGTCTTATTAAGGACTCTATATATCTAATCTAAACTTGCTTTCTTTTTTTCAGATGTCTTCCAACAACAATGCTTCAGGATCTAACCCAACTAGCTCTTTCTCTCTTATGAATCTTTGTGGGAGAGTCATATTTGATGGTTCCAACTTCATGGACTGGATTAGGTACATTAGGATGGTTACTCGTTATGAGGATAACGAATACGTCCTCGATAAGGAGTTAAAGGAGTTTGATGAGTCCACCGCTACTCCTGAGGAGATCGTTGAATTCAGCACGCATGAGAGAGATGCTACTAAGGTAGCTTGCATCATGATGGCCACAATGACAGCCGAGCTCCAAAAGTCCTATGAGGACTTCTACTCTTTTGAGATGCACCAAGACCTGATGGAAAGGTACCATCAGAGTGCTCGTCAGGAGCGGTATGAAATAATCTCCTCCATGATAACAACCCGCATGAAGGATGGTGAATCCATCACGGGCCACATGCAAAAGATGCAAAGGTATGTGGACCGTTTGCTCAAGCTAAATGTGAACTTCCCTGAGGAGTTGGCAATTGACATCATTTTGCACTCCTTACCTTCTTGTTATGACCAATTTCGTATGACATATCATATGAACAAGGAGGAAGTTACTCTTAGCAAACTTCAAGGACTCTTGAAGACCGCTGAAACCGGTCTTAAGGATAAGTCGGTTGCAAGATCTACTACTCCTACTCCAACATCTACCCCTGTTTTGGCTATCGGGCAAGGCAAAGGGAAAAAGAGGAAGACCCCTTCGAAGGGTACCAAGGGAAAGTCTCTTGAAGGCTCCTCATCAAGGACCAAAAGCGGTTCTGTCACTCCTTTTGCCATTCCCAAGGATGTTGATTGCTACTATTGCCAGGACAAAGGGCACTGGAAGTGAAACTGCCCTAAGTACTTGCAGGATCTAAAGGATGGGAAAGTGAAACCCACCCACGTAGGTATTTACAAAATATTGTCTAATAGTTCACCATATTCTAACTCTTGTGTGCTTGATATAGGATGTGGTATTCACATATGTTCAAATTTGCAGGGCCTAAGAAGAAGTGAGGATGTGGAGCACGGGAAGATAAACTTGATCATGGGGAATAAGAAGGCTTCGCCTGTTTGCAAGATTAGAGTTTATACTTTGCTGCTGAATAATGGGTTAAAATTAGATTTGAATAAATTTGTGTACTCCTTGACTATCTTAAGGAGTGTGGGATTGTCTCACAATTGACACCTCCCAGGACACCATAGCTGAATGGTGTAGCTGAGAGGCGTAATTGAACCTTGTTGGACATGGTTTGCTCTATGATGAGTCGAGCTTCGATACCGATCTCTTTTTGGGGGTATGCCTTAGAGACTTCCGCCCATATCCTTAATCTAGTCCCTACAAAGAAGGTTACCAAAACACCTCATGAGATGTGGACTGGGAAGGTTCCCAATTTGGACCACATCAAGATTTGGGGTTGCGAGGCTTTCATGAGGCGTGAGACTCATGATAAGCTCGAACCCCGAAGTGAAAGGTGTATTTTCATCGGCTACCCACTGAAATCCTTCGGTTACATCTTCTACAGACCCAGTGAGAATGTGGTTTTTGTAGCAAGAAGAGGGGTCTTTCGTGAGAGAGAGTTTATAAGCCAAGGAGACAGTGGGAGGCAAATTGACCATGAAGAAATTCAAGAATCAACTGGTGAAGGAACCTTAGACACTAGCAATCAACCTGAGGAGGAAACTCCTGTTGAGCCAGCTGACGAGTCTGTACCTCTGAGGCGTTCCATACGGGTTAAGAACACACCTGAGTTTTATTATGGTTTTCATATTACTACGGAAGGTGATTAATTTATTAGTGATAGTACGCTAGTAAATTTGGATGAACCTAGTAGTGTTAAGGAAGCTATGGCAGGCCCGGAGTCTGCTAAATGGAAGGAGGCTATGGACAACGAGATACAGTCCATGTATGATAATCAAGTTTGGAACATGGTTAAAAATGTATCAGGCCGTAAAATAGTTGGGTGCCAATGGATCTTCAAGAAGAAGACCGATGTGGAAGGAAAAGTGCACACTTATAAGGCTCGACTGGTTGCAAAGGGTTTTACTCAGACTCAGGGTATTGATTATGATGAAACCTTCTCACCGGTAGCAAAGATTAAGTCTATTAGGGTTATGCTAGCCATTGCTGTATTTCATGATTATTAAATATGGCAAATGGCTGTCAAAACCGCTTTTCTTCATGGAAAGTTGGCTGAGGATGTGCACATGAATCAACCAGAGGGTTTTGTCAGTCTAGAATACCCTAATAGAGTGTGCAAGCTTGAGAAATCCATTTATGGATTAAAACAAGCATATTGTAGCTGGAATCTTTGTTTCGATGAAAAGGTCAAAGAGTTTGGCTTCTCGAGAAATGAAGATGTGTCTTGCGTGTATGTCAGAGCTAGTGGGAGTATAGTTAGCTTCTTGGTACTGTATGTAGATGACATACTACTTATAGGAAATGACATCTCAACCTTGCAGGAGGTTAAGTCCTGGCTTGGGAAGATCTTTGCTATGAAGGACCTACGGGAAGCTGCCTATATCCTAGGGATAAGGATATTAAGAGAAAGGAGTAAAAGACTAATTGGACTTAGTCAGAGTACCTACTTGGATAAGGTGTTGAAAAGGTTCAACTTGCAGAATTCCAAGAAAGGAGATTTACCGATCCAAAGCAATGCTAAACTGAGTAAGACTCAGAGTTCGAGTATAGTGGCTAAGATAGTAGAGATGAGTCGATTACCATATGCTTCCGCTGTGGGCTCGATCATGTATGCTATGACTTGTACCCGCCCTGATGTGGCATTTTCTTTGAGTATGGTCAGTAGATATCAGGGGAACCCTGGCAAGACTCATTGGACCGAGGTAAAGAATATTCTCAAGTACCTACGAACGACTAAGGATTGGATCCTTACCCTTGGTGGGAGTGATGACTTGAGAGTATTAGGGTATAGTGATGCAAGTTTTCAGACTGATATGGATAACTTCCACTCTCAGTTGGGCTGGGTCTTTACCCTAAATGGAGGGGCAATCTTTTGGAAGAGTTCCAAGCAGGAGACGGTGGCTGATTTGACTTGTGAGTCAGAGTATATAGCAGCGAGTGAAGCAGCGAAGGAGGTGATATGGCAGAAGAACTTCATCGGAGACCTTGGAATTGTACAAGCTATTAAGGAGTGATGAGATATAAAAACTCTTTGATCGATTAGATCTTTGTAACAGGTAAATAAAGAACGTAAAAACAGTTAAATAAAACACAAGTATGGATCTGAATGAGTCGAATGATTCGATTACTCAATCCTCAGCAGAGCTCGATTAAGAACTTCCGCTGTAGAGGATTCTAGGGTTACAATTAAGAACGATGAATACGCTTGAAAATACTTATCTAATCATTACGTTCTAGGATGCATGCAAGCATCTATTTATAATAAACCCTACATAAAACTCACGGTTGGACAGGCCCATACCGGAGACAAAACTTGGACTAGCTAATGAGCCCAAAAGACGCAACATCAAACTGGACCTAAAACTCTCCCCCTTTGCGTCAATTTGGAGCGAGACTATCATTTCTTCTTGCTTGGACCAACTGCTGGAACTTTCTTGGTTGTATCAAACAGACGCGAGATTAGGGCGAGGATTGTCTGTCTGAAGCGAATGTACCATTGAATCATATCATCAAAGTACTTCTTGTCATCCGCCGAATTCTGCTTGCACCGATGGATGATCCCTAAGACATGTTCCAGACATGCAATGGTATAGAGATGTTTGTCTGCCAAAGCGAAAAGACATTTCTGGCCTTCGTTTCTAGTAAACATAACAGAGTTTCTCTTTGGGTCTATCTTCCCCATCTGCATCAAGTTTAGGTCACTTGCTGAGCCAACAGGAGATATGGTAGGCTTTTTCTTGAATACGCTTGCAATCTCCTGATCCATCTTTGCGACTTTCATGATATAAAAAACAAGCATCCTCTTAAAGTGGTTGATGATTGGACCATATTCAGCTTCATTAGTAAGAAGGATGTTGTGCAAGATGATCCAGTCATGTGGATTCAAGTTGGGAAGATCAGCAAGCGAGATGACATGTTCGGTCTTTGCAGATCCCCTCAGCACCTTAAACCGAACGTTGGTGAAGTTTCCTTCCCTGTACGGCTTTAGAACTCGAACATTGATAATCTTCTGAGCGCTCCATGTTTGGTACTGTGGTTGAGCGGCCCTCAGATAGAAATCGACTAAGTCCCGATCAACCTTTGGATGAGGATGAGGGAACTCAGCAATGTTGTCAAAGGCATGGAACACAAACGCCTTTCGGTTAAGTGGCATATCGAACTGAGAATCGATAGTATTAGAACGATCTAAAGAGATCACCGGTTCTAGACACAAGATGCTGGGTGTTTCGATGGCTTCTTTCAGCAGCTTCTCAAGAGTCCAAGGAGGAAAAAGTGTTTTCATGCTCTCGGGAAGGTCGTGAGCTTCTTTCTGTCTTCTTTCGGCTTCTTCAGCCTCTCTAGCTACACGAACGCTGATGTCAGCATCTCTATCTTGACCTTTCCTTTTTAGAATGTCAGCAATGGTCTCCTTATCATCATCATCGCTCTCCTCTGCAATTTGCTTGCCCTTGTCTTTTACACCGGAACTTGAGGCTTGACCTGTAGGAGGAGGTCCGGTTGTATGTGTTGTTGTTGAAGTAGGAGGCAGTTGAGACACATTCTCTTTTTCTCCCCCTTGTTTCGGAATGGACACGAAATCAAGGAGCCCTTCAATCTTGCTCAGGAGAGAGAGGGCAGGAGTGAGCTTTTCTTCAAGAGTTCGCCTGACAGAATAGTTGAGGATCGGGTCATGTGCTTCCAGGATGTTGGATATAGCTGAGTGGACATCCGAAACACACGAAGAAATTATCTCTCTTTCAGATCGAAGAGACTCAATCTCCTTTTGTGAGTTGGAGAGTTGAATACTATTGACCTTAAGAGCGGTGGTCTTCCTAGCAAGAGCATCCATGAGGGAGTTCTCGGCAGCTAGATCTTCTTGAAGCTTGGCGAGGCGCTCCTCAATGGTTGTCTTGAAATCTGAGTTGTCGTCTGATAGAGTTTGACGAAGAGAAGCAAACGACTTCAGCTCTGATGCAACTGATGTAGCCAGCTGGTTGACAATGGGTTCCAGCTTTGTTTTGGTGGCTTCAGTAGTTTCCTGTAATGATTGTAATAAAGAAGATGCATCGGTGAATAGTTTATCGACTTTTTCGGTCGCTGCCTCACAAGCTTTGGTTGAGGCATCAGTGGCGGAGTCTAGAGAGACTTGATGAGCTTTGGAAAAAGCATCAACAATCTTCTGAATGGCAGCTTCAGAGATGGAGGACTATGATGAAGAAGAGGAGGCGATGAGCGAATCTATCTTGTCGTGGAGCTCCTGGAGATGCCTCTTTGTGACAGGAGCATCATCATCGTCGTCACTCTGTACCTGAAACGGACTGTAATAGACCGAATCGAAGGTCATGTCCTCTCCGCCGAGGAATGGTTCTTAACTCTCTGCTGCATGAGCAGGAGATGAGGGTGGAGGCTCGGTAGTTGTAGTAGGTTCGGGTTGGGTGGTATGTTCGGTAGTTGGTGTGGGTTCAGGTGCTGAGGTGGCTTTAGGTGCGTCAGTATGAGCCCCCGTATCAGATACGTTGGTTCTTACTTCAGCAGTGGTTGTGGTAGTTGCTTCGGTAAAAATGGGTGGGGGTACTGGGCTGGAGGTGGATGGTATTTAAGTGGTGGAGGTTATGGGGGGAATGGAAATAGGAATTGTAATTGGTGGAGAAGAGATTGGAGAAGTAGAAAAGTAAGCTTCTGGAGTAGGTGATCGTGGTGGAGTGTTACCACGAGGAGATCCGTCAGAATCAGAACCCTCTCCCTCAGATTCGCTTGAGGAGGAAGCGATAACCAGCTTTCGCCTTGGTTGGGTTTTTCTCTTCTTCATCGGAGGGGACTGAGCAGCCTTGGTGGTTTTTCGTTTCTTGGGAGAAGGGCCTTTCGCTCCCTTACCAACTTGCTGGTCTTTGCCTTTGTCAGTTTTCTTTCCCCTTGACGCAGGCTTGTCCGCTTCATAGATCGACTTGAGCATTTCAGGAGTAAGCTCTCTCTGACCAGAGCGTCGAAACTCCTTGTATGTTTTGATAATATGGCCATCAGCAGGAACGTCTCCACACATCGACTCTGGGATTGAGCCAATAAATTGAAATTTGGAGGCATCGGAGACAATGATCTTCGTGGTATGGAAAGTACCAATCGAAGACATTGGAGAACCTGCAACAATGGGGACGTGGAACTTGTCCATCACCCATTTCGTAATAAGAGTCCAGAAACGAGCGTAGGAAATCTTGGAATGCTGAGATGTAGAAGATAGACTCTGAATCAACTGTTGCCAAAGGACCGACCCGTAGTCCAAGTTGATACCATTGTAGATCCCGTAGAGTATCGAGATGAACAAACGACTTGCTCCGTCTGATCCAACACTGCGTTCAGACAGCCCCTTGAACAGCACAGTAAACAACCCATTCCACTGAGGAAGCAGGCACGATTTCTTGAACTTCGTGACCGTTGTCAGCACCTCAGTATACCCCATGTTATAGAACATAGAGAACATATGACCCACCGGAATCGAGTCAGGGTTAACCCTAGTTGAATTAGGTTCAAACCCTAAAATTGAGCAAAACCTCTGCTTGGAGATTGACACCTTGTGATCGAGCACGTCGAAGAAGATCCCGTCGACTGCCTTGTCGTAATGAGCAGTGGCGAAGATCTGAGATAAGAACTCCATAGGAACTGCTTCAACTTTGGTAAGAGCCGGAGCAATCGGCGAGTACTTGAGGCATTCGATTATCGGGAACATGAAAGCGTCATAGACCTGAGGAGTAAGATCGATGATCAAACTCTGTTGGGGACGAATCGGCAAGATGTGAGAAGTAGCATGAACTGATGAGGAATCCGCCATTGTTGTGAAGAAGATGAGAGAGATGATGAACAGTAGAATTCTTGAAGGTTTTCTTGCTCTCTGAAATATGGATGCAGTAAAGAGGTAAACAATGGTTTACGTTACCTTTTATACTGTGGGTAGAGGAGAGAGAAGAATTTGTCCCAAATCTACAAGGGAAATGTGAAGGGTTTTTTGGAAGTGATGGATGCGTGACAGTTATGAGCGCCGATTATCATGCATGAGAGAGTGTCAGTCCCGATTAACACACCTTCCCATCAGGCACCGTTTAGAAACGAAAGAGTTCCTCTTCACACGCCTGGCTGTCAAGCGCCGTTTGAAAATCAAATCGATTGGACTCCCGCCTGAGTCAGCACATTATGATTTTATCCTTTTAACGTCATCTTAAAGCAAAGTTGCCCGCGTGGATCAATATTAACCACAACCCTTTTATTACTTCAAATCCCATTTAAAAATGATGCCATGTAATTAATGAAACCAGAATTGTGGAAAATCAAAAAGATTTTCGTGCTTAGTGTGTAAAAGAAAAAGAAATAAAGCAACACATATGAGGGATTTTGTGAGGTCATTAAAGACATGAAACAAACGATCCCGGGCATGAATCTCTTCCTTCAAAGTCAAGAGAGACCTTAAAGTGTTTGTGTGGTTTCCCGTTAAATAACGATCAGACACTTATTGATAAGTGTTGAAAGACTTCTTTTAATTAGGCTAATTTGGGTGACTTTCGCTTCAATTCAGAATTCCTGATCTTGATATAAGACAGAAATCGAATGAAGTACTTGTGAGACCAATGTAGTCTGTTGAACAAGTAGGTTTGAAATAACTTAAGTAGCTAGATAAAATAGTTTATGTAAAATCTCAAAAAAAGAAAAAAACTAGATTCCAAGGGAAGAAATGTTATTGGATTTAACAATTTCATAGGAATCACTCAAAAGGAAATTAGATATTTTACTTTCCATCCCCATGGAGAAGTCTGTCAATTCATTAGTGATAGCTAGAGCAAAATTGATTGTTCACCGTCAATGCATAGTAGGTATTGAATTGTGGGTTTCACTTAGTTCGTAGTTGCACGAAACTAAGATCATAAACACAGAAATTGTGTAACCATAAACCTCAGTGGTAATTTCAGAGAGTCTCAAGGGTTATGTTTATGAAGCGAATGAGATGGAGAAAAGTAGTGTAGATGGTGTAAAGAAACCAAAGTACCTCTGCTGTTAAAATAGGGACCAAGCAGAAAACTCTTATCTCATGTGAGAAGAGAGTAAGGTAGCTCATGATTAGAATAAATATGAAAGCCTAATTGGGAAGACAAGGTTTGTTTGTACCAAGTCAGTAAGGTTATTATTCAGAATCAGTAACGAAAAGAAAATAAGAAAAAGAGCAAAAAATATTTTTGGAATTTTTTTTTTAATTTAAAAAAAATAAATAAATAAATAAAATGAGACACAAAAAATTTTGGAACCGAACCCGAGCGTTCGGTCTATTTCGGTTAAATTTTTTTTTTTGGAACCGAACCCGAGCGTTCGGTCTATTTCGGTTGCAAAAAAAAATATGTTTGAAAAAGAAAAGAACTTTGAAAATATGAGAAAATAATACAGAAGGTTTATAACCAAAGAAACTACCTTTGAGAGATAAGCGAACATCAGATAATAGGATCGAACTCGAGCGTTCGGTTCATTTCGGTATACCAAAACAAGACCCGAACCCGAGCGTTCGGTTTATTTCGGCACACATGAGACCCGAACCCGAACGTTCGGTCTATTTCGCTTCCAACTTTTAATTTTGAGAAGTAGTCTTTGGTACTGACTCCGATTCCATCATTCCTAGCCCTTGTAGAATTTTTTTGAAAGATTCTTTAGGAAGAGCTTTGGTGAAGATGTCAGCCAGTTGATCAGTGGTTCGAACAAAGTGAATTTCGACGTTCCCATCTTCCACATGATCTTTAATAAAGTGATACCTCAGTGCTATATGCTTGGTCTTGGAATGTTGCACTGGGTTATGACAGATCCTAATTGCACTTTCTGAATCGCAATATAGTGGGATCTTTTTCATATTGAGTCCATAGTCCCGGAGCTGGCTTTGGATCCAAATCACTTGAGATGTACAGGAGGCAGCTGCGATGTATTCTGCTTCGGCTGTAGACAGAGATACACATGTCTGTTTCTTTGATTGTCAGCTAACCAACTTCCCGTCTAGGAATTGGCAGCCTCCAGTGGTGCTTTTCATGTCTAAACCACAACCTCCAAGGTCTGCATCTGAGTAGGCTTGAACGAAGAAACCTGAGTTTGATGGATACCATAAACCGAGAGAGGTGGTTCATTTCAGATACCAGAGTATGTTTTTCACAGCAAGCATATGGGGTTCACGAGGATTCGCTTGAAATCTAGCACAGTAACAAACAGAAAACATTATATCAGGCCTGCTAGCAGTAAGGTACATTAAAGAACCAATCATCTGGCGATATAACGTAATATCGACTGCCGGTTTTTCCAAGGATGGTGTGAGCTTGGTGCCGAATGCCATTGGAACTTTGACCTTTGAGTCTCCCATCATGCCAAATTTAGCAAGAAGAGTCTTGGTATAAGCTTCCTGGTTGATAAAGATGCCTTTGGGTCCCTGTCTAATATTTAAACCAAGGAAAAAGTTAATCGGACCCATTGAGCTCATTTCAAATTTAGTCTCCATCAACTTTCTGAATTTAGCTGCTAAGCTAGGATTCGTTGAGCCAAAGATGATATCATCGACATAGATTTGAACAATCATAAGGTGGTTACCTTCCTTCTTACGAAAGAAGGTTGGGTCAACCGAACCTTGTTTGAATTTTGACATCTTTAAAAACTTGGTTAGCGTTTCATACCATGCCCCAGGTGCTTGTTTCAGACCGTAAACCGCCTTGTCCAAAATATAGCAGTGATTGGGGTACTTTTCATTAACAAATCCAGGAGGTTGCTCCACGTAAACGGTTTCTTCAAGTTCTCCATTCAGAAAGGCGCATTTCACGTCCATTTGGTAGACCTTAAAGTTCTTGTGTGCAGCATAGGCCAGAATATTCGAACATATTCCAGCCTCGCTACCGGAGCGAAAGTTTCCTCATAATCAATTCCTTCCTCCTGGAAATATCCTTTTACCACGAGACGAGCTTTGTTTCGAATCACATTGCCTTCCTTGTCCATTTTATTTCTGAATAACAACTGAGGCGTCTTTAGGAGTTGGAATGAGGCGCCAAACCTTATTTCTTTCGAATTCGTTGAGTTCATCTTGCATAGCTTGAACCCAGTCAGAGTGATCAAGAGAAGTATTAACTGTCTTTGGTTCAACTTTTGAGACGAAAGAATTATACATGCAGAACTCTACTTTGGAGAATAAAGATGTTTGCTTTGCCTTCAGTTGAGATCGGGTCAGGACCTTTTCAGAGACATTACCCACTACCTGAGATACAGGATGATCTCTGGTCCATTTAACAAGAGGAGGGTAATTTGGATCATAGGATGGATCCAATTCAACATTCACCATTTCTTCTATTTCGGATTGACTATCGTCGTCGTAAAACATATCGGCATTCTCCCCCTCGACTGATGAGCTTTCCGGTGTAGCTGGACTTTCGGGTATTGATGAGCTTTTGGGTGCTGAAGGGCTTTCGGGTGCAGAAGGGCTTTCGGGTGCAGTTGAGCTTTCGGGTGGAACTGGAATAGAGTTCTCCCCCTCAATTTGTGAGCTCGGTTGTTTTGAAGGAGGTGGATTCTCCCCCTCACCTAAAGCACCATGCTTTGGAGGTTCGTTTGAAACATGTTCTCCTTCACCCATTCGTTTGGCGGCATCTTCGACGATTTGCTTTAGATGGTTGACTTTGTTGTCTGCTACCTTGGCTTCTGATAGAGTAGCTTTCTCAGGTTCATCGAATAGTTCCACAAACTGATCGAACAGATTAGCAATCGAGGCCGTGACTTTACCAGTTTGAGTAAAAATTTCTCCAATTGCTTCTGCAGTAGCCTTTAGCTTTTTGATGTAGTTGTCATCGAAAGTCACATAATATGTTTCTTTGATCTTCCTCGAACGCTTATTTAAAACCCGGTATGCTTTTGAAGTAAGTGAGTATCCCAGAAAAATTCCTTCATAAGCTTTAACGTCGAACTTGTTACGATGTTCTTTAGAGTTGAAGATGAAGCATCGTGAGCCAAATACATAGAAGAATTTTACGTTCGGCTTCCTGTTGTTTATGATCTCATAAGGAGTAAGAGAAAAACGCTTGTTGAGATAGGACCTGTTCTGCGTAAAACATGCTGCAGCAATAGCATCAGCCCAGAAATATAAAGGAAGAGAAGCAAAACTTAGCATCGTTCGGGCCGTCTCACACAAGGATCGGTTTCGTCTTTCGACAATACCATTCTGTTGAGGGGTGTAGGGGGCTGAGAAGTTGTGACTGGTTCCTTTTTCTGCCAAAAAGTCTTCAAATTCTTTGTTTTTGAACTCCAGTCCATTGTCGCTCCTGATGTTGCGAACGACTTTTCTCAGTTGCACTTCAACCTACTTAATAAACATCTTTAGCTTGAGAGTGGCCTCAGATTTGTGCTTCAGAAAGAACACCCATGTAAAACGTGAAAAGTCATCAACAATAACAAGAATATACTTGCTACCGCCAATGCTTTCGATAGATGATGGACCACATAAGTCAATGTGAAGTAACTCAAGTGGTTCAACAACTTTAATGTTTATAATGGATGGGTGACTTTGACGACTCTGCTTCCCCATTTCACACGCAACACACAAATGTTCTTGATCAAACTTGAGCAATGGGAGACCCCTAACATGAGCTCCTGTGAGAAGCTTGTTGATGTCTTTGAAGTTAAGGTGTGAGAGCCTTCGGTGCCATAACCAGCTTTCGTCTGAATGTGCTTTGGATAAAAGACATATAGCTGGGTTTCCTTTGATAGGTTTGAGATTGAGAGGAAACATTTCGCCTTTGCGTTCTGATTTGAGAATCACTCTTTTTGTTTGCTTTTCTATGATTTCTGAGCCCTCATCGTCAAATGAAACTTTGAGACCGGTACCTCCTACCAGTTGAGATACACTGATGAGATTATGTTGTAGCCCTTCAACGTACGCCACCTTTCTTATTGTGAAGTCTCCATTGGTTATCATACCATAACCCTTTATCGTTCCATATGAGTTGTTCCCGAACTTGACATTCCCACCATTCTGAAGAGATCGAATCTCCCTTAGCTCCTCCTTCATCCCTGTCATGTGACATGAGCAGCCACTGTCAATGTACCATTCTTCGTCGAACTGCTCGTCACTAATAACCTGCAAAAATTAAGCAGATTTAGGAACCCAAAGTTTCTTGGGTCCACGTGAGCCTTTCACAGGAACATGAATAGTAAGAGAAACATCAACAAGATATGTTCTTTTTATTAATGTTGTTTAATCTTTCTTCTTAATGGTGTATACTTTGATTTTGTTAAAATTAGCTCTAGTCGTTTTGGTTTCAGGTTTTGGCGTTTGGGCCTTAGACTGCTTTCGGTCATCCTTGACAGAGGAAATCTTCGCTTTTCCTTTCAAATCCTTTGATGATTTTGAACTTTGAGCAGGAACAGAATTAGGTTTAAAAGAGAATTGAGAGGTAGAAGAATTAGAATGAGAATTTCTTCTAACTTGTGGTTCGATAAGACCCTTTTGTTTTCGGTCATTGGAGGGACCGAACCTGGACGTTCGGTAGCTATTGCTTTCGGGACCGAACCTGTCCATTCGGTTGTTGTTGCTCTCTGAACCGAACCTGTCCTTTCGGTTAGCTTCCTCATGTGGCCTGAAAGCCCTTTTCTCTGGATTTGAATTTTTTTCATGATTAGAGAAATGATTGTTTTGAGAGTGCCAAAACTGCTTTCGCTCAGAGAGATTCTTTTTGTATCTTTGATTCCTTTGCTGCTTTTGATCCTTCACTTGTTTCGGCTGTTTGTGGATGTTAGCCTTCTGTTTCAGCTTCTTGTCAGCTGGTTCACTTTTCACAGATGATGTTTCGCTTGTGGAAGTGACTTCTTCTACAGGTATCTCTTTTGTACCACTAGTGCTTGGCACGTCGAAGTTGTCAGGCTTGTTCAGTGGCTTTGGTACATATCTGCCTTTGGTTTTCCAGAACGTCCGCTCAGATAGACCAACAGTTTCGTCGGCATTATCTATAAGAGCAGACCAGAAAAACTCATCACAGCCATCTGCATTATCTTTGTTCACTATGGCAGTGAGTTCAGCTGTTTGATGTTCGGTTACTCTTGTGACCTTATATACCTGATTTAGTGTTGTTCTCACCTTTTGGTACACAACAGCCTTTTCTTCTAGAATCGGGGACTTATTTTGGGACAAACGAGCGAACTCCACAGAATTTTTAGAAATAAGATTTTTGTGGTTTTTGGGTTCGCTCTTGACAAACTCAGAACAGTCGACTTCATCCTCTACAGAAATTACACTCATATCATCGTCCTCATTAAGTTCAGACGCGTTTTCAACATCAATTTTATTTTCTGAACTTAAATTGGCATTCAGTGAGTCAAAATTTTGTATGGTTTCGGTCCTTAGTTTCAGCTTATCGTTTTCATCCAAAAGGTTTTTCAGCATGTTCTTATGGTCCTTGGACTTTATACAAGATTCGATTTTGTCCAGACCATACATGTAAGTGGGATTCACATCATCAGACGATACAACACTTTCACAGTTATATGCTTCAGCATCGATTTCATCCTCCTTAAACTCAAGGAAGGGCAAAATCATGCGATGAATTTTCTGTCCTATTTCACAATTTAGATGCAGTTGAGTGATGTTAGCATAAAGACGTTTAGCAATCAAACAAAAAACATTTCTCTGTTTTAAAAGTTTTAAATTGTCTCTTTGTAAATAAATGTTTTCATTCTTAGATTTTATCAGCTCTGACTCTTTTTGCTCTATCCACATCCTTCGCTCCTCACTCTTGGATGACACCCTGCTTATTTGGTCAGTTATGTTAGAATTGGTGACCCGTGTTTGAGTTAAACAACTATCCAGATTTGAGATTCTTGAATTTAAGCTATTTAATTCTTTTTCATATGATTTCTAAGGGACTTTGAATGAAACAAAAAGCGATTGTACCTTCTTGATCAATTCATCAAGCTCATTGATCTGCACACTGAGAGGTTTTGCTGTGAAGCATAAGTCCTCTCGCTCCTTGGTGTCCTCATTTCCGCCATCTGTATTGTATCCCCTCATGTGAGATACATCAGTCACCATCAAACACTTCCCACTGCTTTCGTCACCTCTTGCCACATACACCTTTCCATGCGAAGGCTTTCTCACCTCATCATCCTCTGAATCGGTTGACCATACCTGCACGCCACCGAACTCGTCATCTTTTGCCGAACCCTATACAATAAGAGCATTCATAGAAGGGTTAGTAGCAGCTTTCTTGCTCTTGATCTCTTCCAGCTTTTTCATCAAGACAACCTCTTCATCTTTTTCTTCATCCTTCTCTGCCATTTTCTTCAGAACACAATCTTTGGCATAATGGTTCTTTCCTCCACAGTAGTAGCAGTTCACACCAGAATCTCCTTCAACCTTCGTCTCTTTCTTTGGTTCTTCTGTCTTCGGCTCCTCTCTAACCTTTTCAGAACTATAGCTTCCCTGCCAATTTCGGTTCTTATTGGTAGGGAACCTTTTCTTGATAAGCCTCTTTGGATTAGACACCATCATTTCATAATCTTCAGAAGTAAGATCATAGTCTTCTAGGTTTAGATCTTCATCTTCTACCACATTTTTGCTTTTAGACAGGAGGGCCAAGGACCCCAAACTTGAGACCACATTCTTCTCTTGCATGACAATCTTTTCTTGGGATTTCAAAATTCCCACCAGCTTTGCCAGCGAATAAGACTTGAACTGCTCATGAGCTTTAACTGTAGACACGACAACCCTCCATTCAGATCTTAGGTCATTCAAAAAGGTGACCTTCTGTTCAATCAGCTTCCTTTCTATATCATCTTTTGTCATCTTGCTAAGAAGATGATTGAAGCGATCGAACGTCTGAGTAACAGTTTCATTAGAATCCTGTTTAAATTCACCAAACTCAGACAAAAGCAAGGTCTGAATAGAATGCTCCAAATCTTCGTCTGTGGAATATAGCTCTCACAGCCTATCCCAGATTTCTTTAGCGGTACTGCAGGAACTCACCAACCTAAATGTATCAGATTGAAGAGTGAATCGGATTAGTCTCAATGCTTTAATGTTGCACTGAAACTTTTCCTTTTCGTCTTGAGCAACGTCTTTAACATCTTTTAACAGATCATTATACTCTTTCTAAGTTTTAATGATTTTAGATGTTCCTGAGTGAGCAAATGGTCCAGACACGATTGCTTCCCAAATAAGATCTCCATTATCTTCAGATCCGATGACATAATCTTCAAAATGATGCTCCCATACTTCATAATCCTGGGTGTAAAGAATAGGAATCTTTGTCGTTGATCCAATGCTGTTTGAGATGTTGATAGGATTAGATTGAGACTCATCCATT
This sequence comes from Lactuca serriola, assembly GCF_051521515.1. Classification (NCBI taxonomy): domain Eukaryota; kingdom Viridiplantae; phylum Streptophyta; class Magnoliopsida; order Asterales; family Asteraceae; genus Lactuca; species Lactuca serriola. Next base: position 288,044,909 of record NC_136411.1, read on the forward strand.
GTTGTAAAAATCCCGACTAGGTCCCGATTAATCTTCGAGTAATCCCTAGGCGCTACTCAACCGATTAGAGGGCGCCTAATGATTAATCTCTGCATACATAATGAAAGAAACATTACAAAACGATGAAATTTTAACATTTTGAAGAAGTTTTATCTCAATGGAAACTATTTGAGGCACGATTAGTGTTGAATTAATCATATTAACCTATTTGTTATCATATTAGTGGTATTTGCGAACTTTGATATGATATTAGTCATATTTAATTTTTTTAAAATTCAACAAATTAGCAATTAATGGTACCCGATTAATCCCCCGATTAATCTCCGTCTAGCCGATTAATCCCTTGACCCCAGTCCACCGACTAGCTAACGTCGAGCGTTTTTTGCATCCTTGGACTCATCCATGCTTGATCGTTTAACCTGTTTGAAAGATCAGACTTGTAATATGTAATATTAGGGCAAAACAAATAAATGCTGAGTTACGTAAATTATGGAATGACGGCTCATTAAATATCAGTTAATGCGGAATAACCCTAATCGTAAACTCTTTCACAGAAAAGATGTGTATGAATTACACAACCTCCTGCTCTGATACCAATTGATGAGATATAAAAACTCTTTGATCGATTAGATCTTTGTAACAGGTAAATAAAGAACGTAAAAACAGTGAAATAAAACACAAGTATGGATCTGAATGAGTCGAATGATTCGATTACTCAATCCTCAGCAGAGCTCGATTAAGAACTTCCGCTGTAGAGGATTCTAGGGTTACAATTAAGAATGATGATTACGCTTGAAAATACTTATCTAATCATTACGTTCTAGGATGCATGCAAGCATCTATTTATAATAAACCCTACATAAAACTCACGGATGGACAGGCCCATACCGGAGACAAAACTTGGACTAGCTAACGAGCCCAAAAGACACAACATCAAACTGGACCTAACAAGGAGCCTATGGAGATTTTCTGTGACAGCAATAGTGCGATTGCCCTAGCCAAGGAACCGAGAGATCATGACAGATCCCGACACATTGATAAAAAATATCACTTCATAAGACACAAGATAGAAGGACTCCTCGTGCCAAAGAGGGTATCATCAGATGAGAACCTTGCAGATCCCCTTACGAAGTGACTGACGAGAGTTAAGCATTTGCAGCATGCGAGGCGCATCGGGCCGAGGGACGATATTAGTTTTACAGATTAGATAGCCTTTTCTGAAACTTCTAAAATGTAATCGACGTTTGATGATGAATAAAATTTGTGATTTATTTATGAGTAAAGTGTTGCTATCATTGTCAATTATTTACTATTGTTTCAGTTTTGCATGTTTTGACTTCCAGAAATATTTAACTTATTCAAACCTCCACAATCGGTCATACGTTGGAAGTAGGTATGAATCAAGATTGTCATGAATTGGGTTTGTTGATGGCTAAAGGTGTTTATACATAGCAATGGTTGCTACAACATTCATGAGTACTCATAAGTTATGAGTATTGGAATAAACCCACGCTCACTTGTATCACTTGATGGAATTTATCTCTAGGGATCGTGAGACGATAATATCATATAAGTCTTCAAACCTAGAGATATGAGTTGTTACCTATGAGTTGGTTGTGCATTGATTGAAAGAAAACGCATCAGTAACTTGATGTTAGAAAACGTGCCTTTGTGTGCAATTCAACAGGTAGTATAACAAGTATATGAGTCGAAGTTTATCTGATCCTTCTAGAAATAGAAGCGATATCTGGGCCCTTTGATGATTTTGTGTTGACCCATGTACTGGGTCCGGGCTGAAATCAATTGATGTGTTCAGTTAAGTTCTTTGTCAAACAAATCGGAAATCGGGAAACAACTGCCAGACAATAAGCAAGACTTTGTTCCATGTATTTGTCTGGCTGATATCATGAGAACAGAGGATTATATGATCACTTATCTAAAATGGCACTTCATAGTTCAACAGAGTTTTCGAGAGCTACGATTGTCGGTTGGTTCCTAAAGTAATATAGGCAAATACAGTTATTAGACTTATCCAAGTGGGAGTCTGTTGGATAAGGTGTCTAAGTCCATAACTTATTTGGTATATACTTGACCCAACCCGTCATGGTGCATTTGGGTTGCACTTCACCCAAACGACGTATGGATAATATTATGAGAATTGTATACTTATGTTTTATTAATATATTATAAGTTATAATATGTTAATATAAATTCATGTTATTTAATTAAGTTTTAATCTTAAATTAATTATGAATTTATTTAGTGATTAAAAGGAAGACTAATTAAATCGTGGGCTATTATATTTATATGGTGTGGGCTAACATTCATTTAAGAATGGGCTTAGCTTATATGGTAGTCCATGGATGATCCATGGAGCTTTTAACCCATGGATCCTTGGAAGAGGAAAACACATGGGTTCTTAGGGTTTACCCTAATCATCTACACTATATAAACATGCCTATGTTGCATGAATTAACACCCTAGTGTGTGTGAGAAGCGATGGGCGATTTCTAGTGCAAAGTATACACTTTCATAAGGTTTTCCAAGTTTGTGGTGATTTGTGATTTCCATTTTAGGCATTCACATTATTGGTGCTTGGCTCTCAAACTCCAAGGAATCAACACTCATCAAAAGGTATGTAATTAATCTAGTTCTTTTATGTTTAAAAGTTCCCCATGCCATGCTAGATAAGTTATAGGCCTTGGAAAAACAAATTTTGCATGTATTTTAGACAAACATAGATCCAAGGTTTATTAGGGTTTCATGTACACTTAGGAAGTGTTAGGATGCTCAAAACCCAACAAGAGCTCCCCAACTCGCCGAGTCCGTGCACAAACCCTAAAAATTAGATAAATTAAATAATACAAGGAACATGTGTTACAAGTCTCCCCCACTTGAACTAGACTTCGTCCTCCTAGTCTGCTGGCCCAAATAAGTCTGGGTCGTGGTCTCTCATCTCATCCTCTGGCTCCCATGTCCATTTGGAGCCGCTGCGGTGCTGCCATTTCACCTTCACTAGCTTCACTTCCTTGTTCTGAAGAACCTTGGTATTCCTATCTAGAATCATAATAGGCATCCGAATGTAGTTCAGGCTCTCGTCCACCTGAATGTCATCCAAAGATATGACCACAGCCTCGTATGTTACACATTTTTGAAGCTGAGACACATGGATGGTGTTGTAAATCTGGCTAAGCTCATCAGGCAATTCCAAGCGATAAGCCACCTTGTCCACCCGAGCTGAAATCTTGAACGGTCCAATATATCGGGTCCCTAGCTTGCCCCTCTTCTGAAACCTGATGACCCTTTCCGTGACGACAACTTTAGTAACACAAGGTCCCCCACCTGGAACTCGAGATTCGATTGCCGCTGGTCAGCATAGCTTTTCTGACGGCTCTGCGCGACCCACAACCAGTCACACACCTGCTGAATTAACCCGGTAGTATTGAGCATCACCTCAGTGCTCCCCATGACCTGGTGTCCAACCTCACCCCAACAAAACGGGGTCTTACATCTCCTACCATACAACATCTTAACATGGGTCGGTCGATACTGGAATGGTAACTGTCGTTATATGAAAAATCTGCCAATGGGAGGTATGTATCCGAACTCCCTCCAAAATCCAACACGCATGACCGAAGCCTATCCTCAAATGTATGGATCATTCTCTCACTCTGGCCATCTGTCTAGGGGTGGTATGTCGTGCTAATACGCAACTGAGTGCCTAGTTCCTCTTGGAACCTCTTCCAGAACCTAGATGTAAATCAAACATCTCTGTCAGAGACTTCCGACATTAACACCCCGTGTCTATCCACGACGTCTCGTACATAAATATCCGTCAGCTTCTCTATGGATATACTCTCAGAGATTGGAATAAAGTGGGCACTCTTCGTCAACCTGTCCATGATCACCCATATGGCGCCTCACGCCCCTGATTGTCCTTGGCAACTTTGTGATGAAGTACATAGAGATCTCTTCCCACTTCCACATGGGGGTAGGTAGCAGCTGAACCTTGGCATCAGGCCACCGACGCTCGGCAATGACCTTATTGTAGATCAAACACCGCTCCACGAACCAAGCGATCTCCCGCTTCATGCAGGCCACCAGTAACTCAGCCTCAAGTCCCTATACATTTTTGTAGCCCCTAGATGTATTGAGAACTTGGACTTTTGTGCCTCCTCCAATATCTTCTGTATCACCCCTCTTGGCACCTATACCCACACCCAGCCACATTGTATTTGGATACCTCGGCTCTCCCGAACAAACAAGGGATACTAACTTCGAAATAACTATATCTTCTAGTTCTCTTTCTTCACACCCTCAACCTGTGCCTCTTTGATCATATCCAACAATTAAGAGATCACTGTCATCCTCAAACAAACGTTCTCAATTAGGGAACCGGCTGCCTTGCGGCTCAAAGCATCGGCCACCATGTTGGCCTTCCCTGGGTGGTACAAGATCTCCTAATCATAGTCTTTCAGCACGTCCAACCACCTCCTCTGCTGCATGTTGAAGTTCTGGTGATACATTAAATACTTCAAACTCTTGTGATTAGTAGAAATCGTGTAACGTACTCAATACAAGTAGTGCCTCCAAATCTTGAGGGTAAACACCACTGCTCCCAGTTCTAGGTCATGAGTGGGGTAATTCGCCTCATGAGGATTCAAATGCCTCGATGCATAAGTTATCAGATGCCCCCTCTACATCAGTATCGCGCCTAAAAGTAAGATCAATGCATCACAGTACACTACCAAATCGTCTAGTCCCTCAGGTAGTACGAGGATCAGAGCCTCACATAATCTCTGTCTCAGGGCTTCAAAAGCTGGCTGCTGGTTTGGGCCGCACCGAAACATCACACTCTTCTTGGTTAAGCGGGTAAAAGGCACGACGATCTTGGAGAAATCCTGGATGAATCTCCGATAGTACCCCGCAATACCCAAAATGCTATGAATCTCTGATGCGTTCTTTGATATTTCCCACCGCATCACAAAATTAGCCTTGGCCGGATCCACCGAAATGCCCTCCTGGTTGATGATGTGCCCTAAAACCTGCACCTCACACAACAAAAAATCGCATTACGAGAACTTGGCATAGAGCCTTTCCATTCTCAGTGTCCTCAATACCTCCCTCAGATGTTGCTCATGCTTCTCCCTGGTTTTAGAATAGACCAGGATATCATCAATAAAAACAATTATCGAATGATCCAACATCGGTCTGCACACTCTGTTCATGAGATCCATGAACACTGCTGTGGTGTTGGTGAGTCCAAATGGCATCATCACAAACTCATAATGCACATACCGAGTCCTGAATGCTGTCTTTGGTATATCATAATCCCAAATCCTCATCTGATGGTATCCTGACCGAAAATCAATCTTGGAAAACCAAGACACACCCTGTAGTTGATCGAACAAGTCATCGATCCTTGGTAATGGATAACGGTTTTTCACTGTTAGCTTGTTCAGATCTTGATAATCAATGCACATCCTTTGTGATCCATCCTTCTTTTTCAGGAACAAGATTGGAGCTCCCCACGGGGAACTGCTCGGACAGATAAACCCTCGGTCTAGCAGCTCCTAAAGTTGCATAGGTAATTTCTGCATCTCGGGAGGTGCTAGCCAGTATGGTGCCTTTTGTATAGGAGCGGGACCCGACACTAAATCAATGCGAAACTCCACTTGCCTCTCCAGGGGTACTCCTGATAACTCCTCAGGAAAGACATCCCAAAACTATTGTACAACTGAAACACTACCCACATGTGTCGTGGTCTCAACCCACGTATCCGAGATATATGCTAGAGATCCCATACAACCCTGCTATCGCTGCTGAACAAAGGGTTGGCCCCTACGAGGCCTTCTCACCATGAATGATTAGTTCTCCCCCCACTTAGGGTTCGAACCCTCACCAACTGGCACTCACAATCGATCATGGCCTTGTTGGCCCCCAACCAGTCCATCCCGATAAACACCTTCAGCCCTCGCAACGGATCGTAACTAGATCAACACGAAACCTCTCTCCAAGCACATTCAAGACACAGTCCCGGTACACCCTCATAGCACTGATTGTGAGGTCTTCTGCAATCTCAAACTCAAGTGGGGAACCCAAAGTCCCAGGTGCATCTCGAAACTTCTTGCTTTGTGCAAGAGATACAAACGACCGAGTAGCCGCCAAGTCGAATAGAACGTGAGCCGACATACCATTGACCAAAAAGTTCCCTACATATAAGCACAATACATACATAAGCAATGCAAATAGATATGGTGTAGGAGAATAGAATACATACCAGCCACAACGTCTGGCGCTGCCCGAGCATCCTCGATAGTCAACTGAAATGCATGGCTCTTCACTGCTGGAGCATCCGCCTTAGCAGGGCGGCCATCAGTAATCCTCATCGTGGCGGGCGTAGGCGCCACTACTTCTCCTCCCCCTCCCTTCAACCTCGGACAATCGACCTTTTTATGGACAGTCTAGTTGCAGTGGAAACAAATCAAGCCCTTCTTGGGGCGACCCCTGCTCAAGTGACCCTGCTGGCCACACTCATAACATCCCGATCCCGCTATCTGACAAGCCTTACTCTGCAGTTTACCGCACTTGGTAGACATGTCACGACCCTTCTGGCCCCTACTGGAAGAGTTCGAGGTCTTAGGATTTTTAGCCTGACCTACTGCTGTTTGTGCCTGCTCAAGCTTTCGCTTGCTGCGGAATTCTAACTCCATCTCCCACTCACGAGCGTTCTCCACCATCTCATTCAGGGTTTTACACCCTGTGAAGCTCACAAACTCACGGATATCAACCCTCAGCATGGAATGATACCTCATCCTCCTCATGTCCTCATACGTAGCATATTGTGGGATCAACAAAGCTCGTTTCGGAAAATTTTCGGTGATCTCCGCCATAGTCTCGGTAGTTTGCTGAAGGTCATGAAACTCCCTCACAAGCCGTTGCATCTCAATAGGTGGTGCAAACTCTGCATCGAATCGCCAAACAAACTCGGCCCATGTCATCTCAGCAACACCAGCTACTCCCACCTGGCTAGTAACCTCTCCCCATTAGTCTCGGGCTCTGTCTCTAAGTATACATGAAGAAAAACACACCGTTGCCGCATCAGGGCAAGAACTCGTGTGCTGGGCATTCTCAATATCTGCCACCCATCATCGGCTAACAATGGGGTCCCTGACCCCAAAACACTCTGGCACCCCGAATGTCTTGAACTCCCGAAATGTTGGGTCAAAAATATGGTTTATACTTTACTTTTCTAGAAGAAATGTATTTTTGTGTCTTGGACCGTAAAAAAATTGGTGTTTACGGCCGTATACGTGTTTACGGCTGTGTTTACGGTCGTAAACAGGTTTACGGCCGTAAACCCATGTACGGCCCATGTTCACCAAGCCAATATTCCCTAGTATATATATAGGTGTTAGGGTTGAGGAGTAGAGATTGATGAAACACAAGGAGTGTACAACCAAGAGAGAAACTAGAGAGAAGTTTTGTGTGTGTGAATCTTTTGTATACGGATCTTTATTTTAATTAATTTATACAAAATTCATCATCTTCTTCTTCTCCTTCTCTTTTATTTGATCCGACATCATCCGTTTGATTGGGATTCTGCACCATCAAACGGATCTGATTGATACACAAGCAGATTAGGGACTAACAATTGGTATCAGAGCTTGGTTGTATCAGTCAATTTTGTCAGATTTGGAGCATTATTTGATCTTATTTTCGAAAGATTTTTGCGTTTTTGGATAGATCTCTAAAAATTAGGGGGGTTTGTTCTTCGCGTTTTTCATAAAAATGAGTTTTTGATCGAGTTTTGGAGCAAAAATGGTGAAAACGTCGTTTTTTTCGCGATCTGAAGCTGTGTTTACGGTCTTAAAAGGGTTTACGGTTTGGAGTTCACGGCCCGAGGTTCACGGTCCGGAGTTTGCGGCCAGAGGTTCACGGTCTGAGCTTGCGGACTAGGAGTTTACGACCAGTCCTCGGAGTTTGCGGTCCAGCAGTCTCGGTCTACGCACTTCGCACCTCCTCACATCGCAGCTGATTTCATCGTCTCGCATCACATCTTCAAAAATAGGAAACAAATTTGAGTGAGCCGGGGTTAGAACCCGGGACCTCTAGTTCTCAAGTCAGCACGCTCAACCAACTCAGCCAACCAATCCCTTGTGACTTAACTTCAAAATTTTAAACTTAACCTCTCCTCGTCGCTTCCAAACTTTCGCAAATTTAAGACTTTTAACCCCAAAAATCAATTTCTTTCATTTTTAAATTTCTTTTTCAACCAAAAATTATAGTTTTTAAATGTTGACTTTTTACTTAAATTTTTGACTTTGACTTTTAAAATTTGACCTTTGACCTTAAGCTTTGACTTTCTCATTTAACTTTTAAATTTTCAAATTTAGCTTTCTGGTTTGACTTTTAAGTTTGACTTTTCAAGTTTGACTTTTGAGTTTGACTTTTTAAATTTGACTTTTAAGGTTGACTTTTGAGGTTTATAGTCAAAGGACATTTTTTTTAAAATTTAAAGTTTGACTTTTAAGTTTGATTTTAAGTTCTAGTTGTGCTTTTAATAGTTTTTGAAGTCTACAAGGGAATTGAAGACATGAAAGAGAATCGTCAGGATATGTTAAGACAAAATTTCAACATGTTCGATTATATCCTTGGAGAAACCCTGGAAGCTTAGTTGCAGCGATTTACCACACTCACTACTGAGATGAATATAACTGGGATCTTCTTGACCAAATCTGAGATAAACAAAAAGCTGCTGAATACACTTCCGAAATCGTGGGTGTAACAGCCCGGAATTTCAGGTATTGTTATAATTATGTTTTTGGGTGTTTTAAGAGGGGACTCGACGAGTTGGAGCCTAGACTCGCCGAGTAGGATCGCGGATCTGGTCGCGGGTTCGCGACTGGACTCGATGAGTCCGGATATGGACTCGGCGAGTCTGCGTTGTTTAGCGAAAACCCTAACCGTTCAGGTTTGGGACGTATATGAGGGACCTTATGGCCGTCATTGTTCACCCTAGCCTTCTGAGAGAAACCCTATGTCGATTGTGAGCATCTGGAACAAGGTTGAAGACCATTGTTGACTTTGGAAGTGTTGTTTTGCAAGGAAGAAGAGGCTTGGTTAAGGGAACAACAAGAGAAGCCACGTTTTGAGGATTTGGGAACACAGAGAGCACGTTATTCAGGTAATATTTCGAGTGCATTCTCTTATGTTGATGTGTATATGGATTTAGGGTTTATGGAACCCTTTTGTGGCTAGATTGAATGTTACCTTAGTCCCCCAAACGATTGGAACCTTGTATTGGGACCTTTGGAGGTCCAGAATGTCCCATGCCTGAGCATTTCGGGAATCAATGGAGGTTTTGGATTGGAATCCTTATGCCTTAGGTCAAAATGTAAATTATGAGTCATGGGGTGTATTATGAGCACCGAAATGAGGACATTACGTGATGAATCAGTCTAGGAAGGCCAGACCTATGAATGGTCGGAGCAGTTCTGACCTTAGAAAGCAGTTTGAGCGGTTGCATGGCATGGACTCGTCGAGTTCGATGAACAGACTCGGCGAGTAGCTTGAAGATTAACTGGGACTCGTCGAGTTGTTCTTCAGACTCGGCGAGTTGAGTCGGGGTGGCCCTGCGATTCTTCCAGGAGGAACTCGTCGAGTCAAGGAAGATACTCGACGAGTAGAAAGGGAATCTTAGAGAATTGGTGAGGACGTCTAGACTCGCCGAGTCGCCCTAGCACTCACCGAGTCCGGTCAAGTTGACCGTTGACCAGAGTTGACCTATGTCTGACTTCTTAGGGATAGTCAAACTTAGAAGATAAAAGTGTTAATAAGAGATATATGATGTTATACGGAGATTGTAGCTCGGCGGATCGAGCATGAATGATTTCGGGATTTGCTAGCTTTCGATATTCACGAGGTGAGTCTTCTCACTATACTGTACCCGGAAGGGTTTGACTGTATGACCGGAAGGTCAGATATGATATGTGATATATGTGCTATATGTGGTAAGTTATTTGTTATACGTGCTATGTATGTTATGGGCCGGAAGGTGATTATGTTATGGGCCGGAAGGCATTATGTTATGGGCCGGAAGGCGATTATGTTATGGGCCGGAAGGCGTTGTGTTATGGACCGGAAGGTCGGCGTGGGTAGGACCGGAAGGTTTACCCAGCAGGGACGGAAGTCCCCTGAGACACATGGACCGGAAGGTCAGGGCCTGGAAAGGCGTATGTGCGTAAGTTGTATATTGGGGAACTCACTAAGCATTTATGCTTACAGTTGTTATGTATGTGTTTCAGGTACTAGCGAGGACCGTGGGAAGGCGCCGGCGTGATCTGTACACACTGAAGGATGTTTTGTGATCTTGGGATTTAGATGATTTGTATTTTGACATGACACATGAAATGTTTATGCCTTGTTTTGAATGAAAATATTATATTTTGAAATGAAAAATTTGTTTGAAAATTTATGGTGTTACAAATTGGTATCAGAGCCTTGGTTTGAGGGATTCGGGTGCACCTTCGGGCGTAACTGAACTCAAACCGAGGATTTGAGGAAAACTTTTAAAAATAAAGGCATAAACTTTTATAAATGATTTTGTGGTAAACAAGAAAGAAGCAGTGTGTACGATCAGTCAGCGCCCGAACGGTAAAGATCCCCAAAATACCTTACAATGTTATGTTATGAGATAAGTTATGATTTGAATTGTTATGCATGCTAGAAGACTAGGTATTCATGATAGGACTAGAGTGGCCTGATTTGTGATGCCTTAGTCTAAGGAGTTTGCCGATATGAGATGCTTGATAGCGTGCAGGTATATAGTGCATATCAAAAGTAGAGTACTCACTATCCGGGGTTTGGGGAGGAAGATTTGGGATGAATGCTGATGCGGTGTGGTCGGTAGTATTGGGCCCGTACTACCGAAGACACCGGGTCAGTGGGAGACCCAAGTAAGAATCCCTGGATATCGGAGACTGAGTAGGGTTGCGTTATCGAGTGCGATTATACTCGATGGAGTCTCTGATAGTTTTATGTTGTATTTCAGAGACATCATGGTTAGACCACGCCACGGAGCGAGTTCGAGCGGTGTGAGTGACGAGGAGATTCGTCAGATGATTCATGAGGAGGTGGCTGCAGCGATCCGGGCTGAGATTCCGGAGATGTTTGGGTCTATTAAGATCACCTTGATGGAAACTTTTGAGGAGCGGTACGCCGCATTGACTGAGGCTGCAGCCGCTGCAGCTACCGCAGCTGTGGCCGCTGCCAGGCCACAGGGGGTGACTCGTTGCTGTTTCGGGAGTTCAGCAACACGAAGCCACCTGAGTTTGATGGGACGCAGGATCCGATTGCTGCGATGAGGTGGATCGCTGATATTGAGGGGTGCTTCTACACTTGTTCATGTCCGGAGCAACTGAGGGTACGGTTCGCCTTGAACCAGCTCCGTCTGGGAGCGAAGGATTGGTGGAAGTTCGTGACGGCGAACTTCACATTGGTAGAGATTTCAGCAGTGACATGGGAGGGGTTTACCTCTATGTTCAGAGACGAGTACGTTCCCCCGGTGGAGAGGGAACGATTGGTTCAGGAGTTCTTGACCCTCAAGCAGGGTACTGATTCGGTTGCGGTGATCACGCGGAAGTTTCATGAGAGGGCGATGTTCTGCCCCGAGCTGGTGTCCACAGAGCAGGCTCGGATGAGCCGGTACTTGGGTGTTTTGAGGAGGGATATCTGGGAGTTTGTGTCAAACTCCACCTATCATACCTTTGCTGAGCTTCAGGCGAATGCCAGGAAGCGCGAGATTAAGTTGAAGACCCAGGCCAGGGAGGAGGCCGAGTCTCAGCGGGTGGACCGGCGGCCGGCTCAGTCTCAGCCGGCAGCCAAGCGGACCAAGTCCGCCGATTCGAGGACGGGAGGTCCGAAGGCCCGCACTTGCGGAAAGTGCGGCAAGGGTCATGATGGGGCGTGTCGATCTGGTGCTTGCTACAAGTGTGGCAAGGAGGGGCACATTGCTAGGGAGTGCCCCAAGGGGTTTGCGGTTTGCTTTCATTGCAACCAGACAGGCCATCGGAAGGCCGAGTGCCCTCAGCTTCTTCAGGGATCTGCACCTACTGCCAGAGCTACTGCGACTCGACCGGTGAAGGCCGAGGCCCCGAGGGCTCGTGGGAGAGCCTTTCAGCTGACTGTGGAGGAGGTCCGCGCTGCGCCCGATGTTGTGGCAGGTATGCTGTATTTCATGTATTTATTTTGATGTCGAGATGTTATGCTTATGTTATGATATGCGTAGGTACTTTCCTTGTGAACTCTGTGCCTGCTTTAGTGTTATTTGACTCGGGTGCGAGTAGGTCCTTTGTATCTTTAGCTTTTAGTCAGCATATTAGCGTTAGTCGTGAGTCGTTGAGTCGGCCTCTGAGAGTTTCTATAGCTGACGAGAGAGTGATTTGTGCCACGGAGGTTCTCCGGGGATGCGTGCTAGAGATCTTCGGGGTTGAGTTTCCGATTGACCTGATTCCTATTGCGATGGGTGATGTCTGTGTCATTGTGGGCATGGACTGGTTGAGCCGATTCGGTGCCGTCATCGACTGTGAGCGTCAGTTGGTGACTATACGAGACCCTAGTGGGGGAGTTCTTTCGGTGTACGGCGAGGGTACCCGTTCGGGATCAGCTTTTTGTTCGGCCGCTAGGGCGAGGCAGTGTCTACAGCAGGGCTGTAAGGGTTTTGTGGCGTATATGATGGATACGCGGGAGGTTTTTGAGAGACCGAGATCATTTGAGGAGGTCCCAGTGGTGCGTGAGTTTCCAGATGTTTTCCCCGAGGAACTACCGGGAGTACCTCCTGTGAGGCAAGTAGAGTTTGGTATCGATCTGGTTCCAGGGGCCGCGCCCATTGCTAAGCTGCCTTATCGTCTTGCACCTCCCGAGATGAAAGAGTTGTCCTCGCAGCTTCAGGAGTTGCTGGGGAAGGGATTCATTCGGCCGAGCAGCTCGCCGTGGGGAGCGCCTATTCTGTTCGTCAAGAAGAAGGATGGTCCACACCGGATGTGCATTGATTACCGGGAGTTGAACAAGTTGACGGTCAAGAACCGTTACCCGTTACCGAGGATCGATGATTTATTCGATCAGCTGCAGGGAGCATCTTTGTTTTCCAAGATCGATCTGAGGTCAGGGTACCATCAGGTGAGAGTGCGGGATGAGGACGTCCAGAAGACAGCGTTTAGGACGCGATATGGGCATTATGAGTTTGTGGTGATGCCTTTCGGGCTCACCAATGCCCCGGCTGTGTTCATGGATCTCATGAACAGGGTATGCAGGCCGATGTTGGATCGGTCAGTGATTGTATTTATCGACGATATTCTAGTGTATTCGAGATCTAGAGAGCAGCATGAGGAGCATTTGAGAGAGGTCCTTGAGGTATTGAGGTCGGAGAAGCTTTATGCAAAGTTCTCCAAATGTGACTTCTAGTTGCGGGAGGTCCAATTCCTAGGACATTTTGTTAATCAGGAAGGGATATTGGTCGATCCGGCCAAGGTGGAGGCGGTGATGAGTTGGGAGGTGCCGAAGTCACCCTCTGAGATCAGGAGCTTCCTTGGGTTGGCAGGGTATTATCGGAGATTTATTAAGGATTTCTCTAAGATCGCAGTGCCGCTCACCAGATTGACCCGGAAGGGTGTTGCATTCTCATGGGGACCCGAGCAGCAGACCTCCTTTGAGACACTTCGCCAAAGGTTGTGCGAAGCCCCGATATTAGCCCTCCCAGAAGGGATGGAGGATGTTGTGGTATATTGCGATGCATCGATCTCGGGGCTGGGTGCAGTGTTGATGCAGAGGGGTCATGTGATAGCTTATGCGTCGAGGCAGCTGAAGCCTCATGAGGCGAGATATCCCACGCATGATTTAGAGTTGGGGGCAGTAGTGTTCGCTCTCAAGATTTGGCGTCACTACTTGTATGGGGTTCGATGTACGATATACACGGACCATAAGAGCTTGAAGTATTTGATGGATCAGCCCAACCTAAATATGCGTCAGAGGAGGTGGTTGGATGTGGTCAAGGATTATGATTGTGAGATCCTGTACCACCCAGGCAAGGCTAATGTGGTAGTCGATGCATTGAGCCGCAGGGCGGAGAGCACTCCACTACGAGATGTATGTTTGAGGTTGACTGTGATAGCTCCAGTATTGGATGCTATTCGTGGGGCACAGGCCGAGGCTGTGCGACCAGAGATGCAGAAGAAAGAGCGGGTTGTTGGTTTGGTTTCAGAGTTCGTTGCGGATGGACGAGGGCTTATGACGTTTCAGGGTCGGATCTGGGTACGGTTCGTGGGTGGTACACGTATTACTTTGATGGAAAAGGCTCATCGATCGAAATTCTCGATCCATCCCGGGGCTACGAAGATGTATTTGGATTTGAGGAAAGACTATTGGTGGCCCTGTATGAAGAGGGACGTCGCATGGTTCGTTGAGAGGTGCTTGACCTGCCGTAGGGTTAAGGCCGAGCACCAGAGACCGCATGGCAAGTTGCAGCCATTGGAGGTTCCTGAGTCGAAGTGGGAACAGATCACTATGGATTTCATCACCAAATTGCCGAGGACTGCCAGAGGAGTCGATGCCATTTGGGTGATTGTGGATAGGTTGACGAAGAGTGCACACTTCCTTGCCATCAGTGAGAGTTCTTCAGCGGAGAAGTTGGCGGAGATATATGTGAGAGAAGTGGTATCTCGGCATGGGGTGCCGATCTCGATTGTTTCAGACCGTGATGTGCGCTTCACTTCCAAATTCTGGAAGAAATTCCATGAGGAGCTGGGTACTAAATTGCATTTTAGTACCGCATACCATCCCCAGACAGACGGCCAGAGTGAGCGAACGATTCAGACGCTGGAGGACATGCTTCGAGCGTGTGTGTTAGATTTCAGGGGTAGCTGGGATGCGTATTTACCCTTGGCAGAGTTTTCCTACAACAACAGCCATCATTCGAGCATTGGTATGCCACCCTTTGAGCTGTTGTATGGTAGGAGGTGTCGAACCCCCATTTGCTGGGGAGAGGTGGGGCAGAGAGTGATGGGCAGTACAGAGATCGTGCTTCAGACGACAGAGCAGATTCAGCAGGTTAGACAGAGGTTATTGACCGCCCAGAGCTGACAAAAGAGTTATGCAGACAGACGCCGATCCGAGCTTGAGTTTCAAGTCGGCGACTTCGTTCTCCTGAAGGTCTCTCCTTGGAAAGGAGTGATTCGATTCAGGAAGAGGGGCAAGTTGGGACCCCGGTATATTGGGCCATTTCGTGTGATTGCAAGGATAGGCCGGGTAGCCTATCGTTTGGAGTTGCCAGCAGAGTTGGGGCAGATTCACGACACTTTTCATGTGTCGCAACTGAGGAAGTGTATAGCCGATGAGTCGGCAGTGGTTCCATTAGAGGATATTCCGGTGGATGCGAGCCTGAATTATGCCGAGAGACCAGTGGCCATCAGGGATCGGAAGATCAAGGTTTTGAGGAACAAGGAGGTACCTCTGGTGTTGGTTCAGTGGCAACACCGGAAGGGATCGGAAATGACTTGGGAGCTGGAGCGTGAGATGCGGGAGCAGCATCCGGAGCTATTTTCAGAGTGAGACTTCGAGGGCGAAGTCTAATCCTAGTGGGGGAGAGTTGTAACAGCCCAAAATTTCAGGTATTGTTATAATTATGTTTTTGGGTGTTTTAAGAGGGGACTCGGCGAGTTGGAGCCTAGACTCGCCTAGTAGGATCGCGGATCTGGTCGCGGGTTCGCGACTGGACTCGACGAGTCCGGATATGGACTTGGCGAGTCTGCGCTGTTTAGCGAAAACCCTAACTGTTCAGGTTTGGGACGTATATGAGGGACCTTATGGCCGTCATTGTTCACCCTAACCTTCTGAGAGAAACCCTATTTCGATTGTGAGCATCTGGAGCAAGGTTGAAGACCATTGTTGACTTTGGAAGTGTTGTTTTGCAAGGAAGAAGAGGCTTGGTTAAGGGAACAACAAGACAAGCCACGTTCTGAGGATTTGGGAACACAGAGAGCACGTTATTCAGGTAATATTTCGAGTGCATTCTCTTATGTTGATGTGTATATGGATTTAGGGTTTATGGAACCCTTTTGTGGCTAGATTGAATGTTACCTTAGTCCCCCAAACGATTGGAACCTTGTATTGGGACCTTTGGAGGTCCAGAATGTCCCATGCCTGAGCATTTCGGGAATCAATGGAGGTTTTGGATTGGAATCCTTATGCCTTAGGTCAAAATGTAAATTATGAGTCATGGGGTGTATTATGAGCACCGAAATGAGGACATTACGTGATGAATCAGTCTAGGAAGGCCAGACCTATGAATGGTCGGAGCAGTTCTGACCTTAGAAAGCAGTTTGAGCGGTTGCATGGCATGGACTCGCCGAGTCCGATGAACAGACTCAGCGAGTAGCTTGAAGATTAACTGGGACTCGTCGAGTTGTTCTTCAGACTCGGCGAGTTGAGTCGGGGTGGCCTCGCGATTCTTCCAGGAGGAACTCGTCGAGTCAAGGAGGATACTCGATGAGTAGAAAGGGAATCTTAGAGAATTGGTGAGGACGTCTAGACTCGCCGAGTCGCCCTAGCACTCGCCGAGTCCGGTCAAGTTGACCGTTGACCGTTGACCAGAGTTGACCTATGTCTGACTTCTTAGGGATAGTCAAACTTAGAAGATAAAAGTGTTAATAAGAGATATATGATGTTATAGGGAGATTGTAGCTCGGCGGATCGAGCACGAGTGATTTCGGGATTTGCTAGCTTTCGATATTCACGAGGTGAGTCTTCTCACTATACTGTACCCGGAAGGGTTTGACTGTATGACCGGAAGGTCAGATATGATATGTGATATATGTGCTATATGTGGTAAGTTATTTGTTATACGTGCTATGTATGTTATGGGCCGGAAGGCGTTGTGTTATGGACCGGAAGGTCGGCGTGGGTAGGACCGGAAGGTTTACCCAGCAGGGACGGAAGTCCCCTAAGACACATGGACCGGAAGGTCAGGGCCTGGAAAGGCGTATGTGCGTAAGTTGTATATTGGGGAACTCACTAAGCATTTATGCTTACAGTTGTTATGTATGTGTTTCAGGTACTAGCGAGGACCGTGGGAAGGCGCCGGCGTGAGCTGTACACACTGAAGGATGTTTTGTGATCTTGGGATTTAGATGATTTGTATTTTGACATGACACATGAAATGGTTATGCCTTGTTTTGAATGAAAATATTATATTTTGAAATGAAAAATTTGTTTGAAAATTTACGGTGTTACAGTGGGACATGAATGTGGCTGACATCAACAAGAAAAAAGATCTCAATCGTCTTAGTCTTGCTGATATAATTGAAGAACTTGATGCTTTGAATTGTCGAAAAAACAATGAGTTCCGTAAACATTCTGGTCAATGAATTTTCATGTTCTCAATCATGTGAAGTTTCATGTCCTCAATCATGTGAAGCTACGATTAAACTTCTTCGTGAACATAATGATTTATTAAAAACGACCTGAGATTGTCATTATAGCGGTTCCTTCTGATCCTAGAAAATGTCTGAAAAAACCCGCTACGGTACTACCGAGCAGGGGCAAAAAGATGATAAGTAGATACATTATTTCGAGTGTGATCAGACAACCAAAAATCAGACAATGACAGAGCGGCCTGTGATTGAGGATTGATCGATACCCAAGGAACGCTCGACCAAATCAATGAGTCACAAGGTGCGGAGCATTTTCGGGGGCTAGCCTCCTTCCTTCTTACTTGACTTACAATCTGACTCTTTTTTTCTTGAATTTGAATCATTTCCTCTTTCTTGCCATTCTTCTGTTTAAGAACTGTGCCCCCTTGCCTCCGGTGGCTATTTGACTGAGGCTGGAAAGAGGTGCTTGCTTTATGAAACTGAAACCTTCTTTCTTTGATTCTTTGATCGGAATACGGATGAGATCAGAAAGGCCATCATTGGAGAAAATGATGCAATAGCTTCGGTTAGAGATATGAAGGATATCAACTCAGGAAAGGTCAGAAATCCCTGAAGGCTGAATTAGAAACAAAAATAAAGGATTATAAGAGAATTCAGACAGAATATAGTGAAAATTGTGAACTTTATGACTATATTAAGAGACAACTTGATGCTGTAACCGAAGAACTTGACGCTTTGAAAATTAAGTGTGGAAAAACAGATGTTAGTTTCAAAAATTATATTGCGTCAAGTAAGACAGTCGAGTCCTTATTTGAAACCCATGTAAAATTCAAAGATAATCAAAACAAGGGTCTAGGGTATGATAGTGTTCCTCCACCTTTCAATCATAACTACACATCCATCCCTACGTCATTGGAAGAAATTGATAGGGAGGCACATCTTCAATATGGCAAACTAGCTGGATTTGTGTCAGGAGGTATTCAGGTTGAAAATACTAATGTTTATGCTTCATGTGCAGGTAAAGTAGCAGAAGTTGAGAACAAGGAGGAAACCATTGAACAAACCAACATCTCCTTGAACTTTGAATCTATTGCTTCGAACTCAACTGTATCTGATCAACCTGTTGTTGAGAAATACAGGCCACCAATTCCAGCGAAACAGAGTGCCTCCTGTAATTGTGTATGTGGGAAAAATCAGAGACAAGACAAGGATACGCCACCAGGGGCAGGAAGAAACAACTTCACAGTGAAGAAAAAGACATGTTTTCACTGTGGAACACCTGGACACATTGCCAGAAATTGTCCAAATCGCGCATACGTTCCCTACTATGCACAAGGTTGGTAGAACGCGCAAAGAGGGAGATACTTCAAAAGAAACCCCTCAAGGTCACGTTCAGACCATGATGATTGGAACGTGTAGAAGGCCAAGAATCCGAATCCCAAGGGCAAGAAGGGAATGTTGGCCAAGAAGCCCAATCCAAGAGATGCTATAGTGAAACAAAGACTGGTTAGGTCAAAGTCATCTCAACGGCCGACATTAAGACAAAAGCAAGTATTGAGCCACCCATCGAATCGAAAAAGAAATGGGTCAAACCTAACTACAAATGGGTTTCAAAGGCTCACTCTCCCAACTCTTTTAACGATTCTAATATTTCTTCATCTTCTGTTTGTGATAAACAGGATATGTCATGGTAGACAGTACCGTGCAAGGATGAAAATTGTCAAGCTAGTTTCAAAATGGACTGGGTTCCAAAGACTAACTAATCCCGCTCTGTGTCGGAGCAGCTATGGAGGCATATCACCAGACTTCAGTTTGTTGGTAGTGTCTGTTCCAGGCACATGATATGAGGCATCTCTCAACTGTACAACATTCAGACCTTTGTTTGAGAGTATGTGTCATTTGCAGGAAAGGAAGAAAAGAAGGGATCACATATCGGATTAGTGCTTAATAACAAGAAGAATTTTCGGATCTGTTCTGAGATTACACGTGTAGTTCTCAGACCTTCTGGATGCAAATTCAATCGGTGACTTACGGTTTGAGTTTTCTTCTCTATACTCCTGAGTTTTTCTTAAGCTGATTCGGTTTAAAGACTACTTTTTGTTTTAGGATAATTTAAATTTGTGCATTTACTTTCGTTTCTCTCCTATGCACAAATTTAGGGGGAGAAATAAAAACAAAACAAAAATTAGAAAATTTAAAAAAAAATCCAAAAACATTAGAAAATCAGAAAATCCAAAAATATGTTGGTTATGGAATGTGCTTGAGGGAGATGTTTTGGGAAGTGATATAATCATGTGATAACAGGCAATCTGAATTTGTGTAAGGGACTGAATCTGAATTGTCCAGGCTCTGTGTTCGATGCGCTGGTAGGCACGAAAGATTAAAATGGACTTGACTAGGCATAGATGAACTTAAGGAATCTAGATACTTGAAAATTCTTGACGTAGATAGATCTATTTAGCCTGAAAATACGACGCTAAGATAGGTTGAGATGGGAGATATACATGATAATCCACCGGTCACATTAAAGTAATCCGTATCTAGAACTGTGGTTTAACTCTTCCTTGATGTACGGACTTTGTCCTTAATTCCGGTATTGATGGGGTGACTCAGGAGTTCCGATAAAGTTAGTTCTGTAGGAAATTGTTTTCTTGCATTCCTTCTGTTAGTCTTATGTTGCCTCCTCTGCGTGATTGAAATACATCCGACCTGGACTGCAACATATGCAATTCTATTTCTTTGCATCTTCTATCTATGCAATTCTTCCTATCTGTTAGTCATATGCTGTCTCCTTTGCGTGTTTGAAATACATCCGACCTGGTACATAGCATATGCACAATTCTACTTCTCAATCCCTCTAAATCTGGTTAGTCATATGTTTCACCCTCTGCGAGATTGGAAGAGATCCGACCTGGGTGTAGAGCATATGCATTCTAAATCTGACTTCTCTCTTAATAATTTTCCGCTCAACTAGAGTAAGGAGTACTTTGGAAGTTCCTGATTATTGGGGTATGTCAGGAAGCGGGAAACACGTTCTTGTACATTTAAAATTGAAAATTCACTAGGTTATCTGTAGATCTCGCTGCTCAATTTAGGTGGACAACAATATCTTTGGTCGTCGTCAGCTGAATGGTCCTTAAGGAATATTATCTAGGAACTTAGGATCACATTGTCTTATCACTTATATTGTGTCCTAATTTTGTCACAATCTCTCGTGTTTAAGTGGACCACAATACCGGCAATTGACCAGATCTATTAATGAAGGGAGAGGTACTGATAAATGGATAACGGGTGTCTAAAAACTTTGATCCCAAATCACTCTTAGAGTTAGATATCATTTTATTTTTGTTAAATTTGTTCATAGTTTCTTCTAATTTAAATATTAGGGGAGAGTTAAAAATCTAAAAAAAAAAACAAAAAAAAAATGTGCGCTAAAATTTTCTTTTAGTTTTGTTTTGTCTTGAATAGTGAATTCAGGTGAAGATGAAACTCATGGAGTTTGTGTCGAAGATTTCTGAGCCAAGGCTTCATCCGTGATCATCAAAGAATTTTCATTCGAAGGAGCAAGAAATGAAGATTATTCTTTCGACATTCAATCTTTCAACCCTAGTAGCAAGGTCAAGCAATTGAAGATTTTGTGACAGATTGCATTGAAGCCTCCTCAATCAATTTGCTGCTATCTTGTACCTGCTGAAGTGATCCAGAAGATTTGTTCTCTCTGACATTCTCTCTGAAGATTCTCAAGCTGAAAGCTCTATCTTTCAAGAATCTTTTCAAGAAGCCTCCTCACCCAATGTGCGTTCAATGCCAAATCTTGATGAATTGTCCAAGTGCTCAAGATGAAGTCATTCATTGAAGATAAATGCTGAAGCCAAGCTTCCAATGAAGATTAACAAGAAAAGCCAGCTACTTTTTAAGGGGATCTTGTTGGTTCAATTAATAAAAGAAAGTTATAAACCAAGGGGGAGATTGTTGGGTCAAAAATATGGTTTATACTTTACTTTTCTACAAAAAAAACGTATTTTTGTGTCTTGGACCGTAAGCTATTTGGTGTTTACGGCCGTATACGTGTTTACGGTTGTGTTTACGGCCGTAAACCCATTTACGGACCATGTTCACCAAGCCCATATTCCCTAGTATATATATAGGTGTTAGGGTTGAGGAGTAGAGATTGATGAAACACAAGGAGTGTACGGTCAAGAGAGAAACTAGAGATAAGTTTTGTGTGTGTGAATCTTCTGTACCCAGATTTTTATTCTAATCAATTTATACAAGAGTCATCATCTTCTTCTTCTCCTTTTCTTCTATTTGATCTGACATCATCCGTTTGATTGGGATTCTGCACTATCAAACAGATCTGATTGATACACAAGTAGATTAGGGACTTACAATTGGTATCAAAGCTTGGTTGTATCAGTCAATTTTGTCAGATTTGGAGCATTATTTGATCTTATTTTCGAAAGATTTTTACGTTTTGGGATAGATCTCTGAAAATTAGGGGGGGGGGGTTGTTCTTCATGTTTTTCATAAAAACGAGTTTTTGATCGAGTTTTGGAGCAAAAATGGTGAAACACTTCATTTTTTTCGCGATCTGAAGCTGTGTTTACGGTCTTTGAAGGGTTTAACGTCCGGAGTTCACGGCCTGAGGTTCACGGTCCGGAGTTTGCGGCCAGAGGTTCCCGGTCCGAGCTTGTGGCCTCGGAGTTTACGGCCGGTCCTCGGAGTTTGCGATCCAACAGTCTCGGTCTTCGCACTTCGCACCTCCTCGCATTGCAGCTGATTCCATCGCCTCGCATTGCATCTTCAAAAATAGGAAACAAATTTAAGGGAGCCGGGGTTAGAACCCAAGACCTCTAGTTCACAAGTCAGCGCGGTTAACCAACTCAGCCAGCCAATCCCTTGTGGCTTAACTTCGAATTTTTAAACTTAACCTCTCCCCGCTGCTTCCAAACTTTCGCAAATTTAAGACTTTTAACCCCAAAAATCAATTTCTTTCATTTTTAAATTTCTTTTTCAACCAAAAATTATAGTTTTTAAATTTTGACTTTTATTTTTGACTTTTTTCTTAAATTTTTTACTTTGACTTTTAAAATTTGACCTTTGACCTTAAGCTTTGACTTTCTCATTTAATTTTTAAATTTTCAAATTTAGCTTTTCGGTTTGACTTTTAAGTTTGACGTTTCAAGTTTGACTTTTGAGTTTGACTTTTTAAATTTGACTTTTAAGGTTGACTTTTGAGGTTTATAGTCAAAGGACATTTTTTATTTAAATTTAAAGTTTCACTTTTAAGTTTGATTTTAAGTTCTAGTTGTGCTTTTAATAGTTTTTGAAGTCTACAAGGGAATTGAAGACATGAAAGAGAACCGTCAGGATATGTTAAGACAAAATTTCAACATGTTCGATTATATCCTTGGAGAAACCCTGGAAGCTCAGTTGCAGCGATTTACCACACTCACTACTGAGATGAATATAACTGGGATCTTCTTGACCAAATCTGAGATAAACAAAAAGCTGCTGAATGCACTTCCGAAATCGTGGGACATGAACGTGGCTGACATCAACAAGACAAAAGATCTCAATCATCTTAGTCTTGCTGATATAATTGAAGAACTTGACGCTTTGAATTATCGAAAAACAATGAGTTCCGCAAACATTCCGGTCAATGAAGTTTCATGTTCTCAATCATGTGAAGCTACGATTAAACTTCTTTGTGAACATAATGATTTATTAAAAAGGGAAGTTGAGGACCTGAGATATGAAGGATATCAACTCAGGAAAGGACAGAAACCCCTAAAGGCTGAATTAGAAACAAAAATAAAGGATTTTAAGAGAATTCAGACAGAATACAGTGAAAAATGTGAACTTTATAACTATATTAAGAGACAACGTGATGCTGTAACCGAAGAACTTGACGCTTTGAAAATTAATTGTGGAAAAACAGATGTTAGTTTAAAAAATTATACTGCGTCAAGTAAGACAATCGAGTCCTTATTTGAAACCCAAGTAAAATTCAAAGATAATCAAAACAAGGGTCTAGGGTATGATAGTGTTCCTCTACCTTTCAATCATAACTGCACATCCATCCCTACGACACAGGAAGAAATTGATAGGGAGGCACATCTTCAATATAGCAAACCATCTGGATTTGTGTCAGGAGGTATTCAGGTTGAAAATACTAATGTTTATGCTTCATGTGCAGGTAAAGTAGCAGAAGTTGAGAACAAGGAGAAAACCATTAAACAAACCAACATCTCCTGAACTCTGAATCTATGTGCTCATACAAACCCTAATGCTTGGATCTAGGTTTCTCTATTGTACATGAAAGTTATCCAAGACTTTAAACCCTAGATCTAGCATATGATAATAAATATAACATATAAAGAAGGGTTTAGATCATACCTTGATTGTTGTATAGCAATAACAATCACAATTCCTTCTTGTAATGACTTTAGAAAGCTTAGAGTCACAAATGTCACTCCTCTAATGGTTCACAAACACCAAGAGGAAGAGGATGAAGAGGAGAAGAGAAGGAGGCTGCCCAAAACGTGTGGAAACCCTAACCAATTAGTTCACCACGTTTTTGGGGCTTAAGGGTTCCTTAAATAGTGAGGCTATTAGGGTTATCTAACAAGGAAACCCTAATTTGGATGCTTAAGCCCTAAGCAACCCATGGGCTCCTTCCTTAAAGGCCTTAGGACGATTTCTAATGGGTTTCCCCATAGAATTCGTCCACCCCTTTATTATGGAGTCCATTAGCTCAATATTCAACTATCATACAATTGGCAGTTTTAGTCCCTTAAGTTTAATTAATGTCTTTTAGTCACAAACTTAATTCTTATTAATTCTTGACTAATATCAATTAAACTATATGATTTCTCCTTTAATATATTATCCTCATAATATATTAATAAATCATATTAAATCCTTTCTCTCCGTTATTCATCCTATCAAGTTGCTTTGGTGAAGGCAACCCAAAAGGACCATGCACCATCGGGTCAAGTACATACCAAAATAGTTATGGACTTAGACACTAATCCAACAGTCTCCCATTTAGATAAGTCTAATAACTATTTTGCATATGACTTCAGATCCTGATCTGCAATCGTAGCTTTCCAAAGCCACTGTCAGCTCTGATCTTATCAGATACGCGTGTCCTTAAGATAAGGGATCATATATTCCTCCATTCTAGATATCGTATAGACTGATACATGGATCTAAATCATTATCTTTGTCTATGTGCTGTTTCCCGAATTCAGATTTATGATGACTGACAACGGACTACAATTGAACACATCAATTAGTCCCGGCTTGGCCAAGCGCTTAGGTGCCATCACTAAATCATCGAGGGGCCCACATATATCACTTTTATCCTACTTTGGATAAAAGGAACAGATAAACTTTGGCTCAATGCTCGCTTGCACTCACTCACCAAATCAGACACAACAATATGTTTTATAACACCAAGTTACTGGTGCGTTTACATATTATCAATGTGTAACCGACTCGCAAGATACAACCCACACATCTCGGTTTCAAGAATATAAGATATTATCGTCTCACCAATCACTCGTGATACAAATCCATAAAGTGATCCAAGTGAGCATGGGTTTAATCCAACGCTCAAATCATATTCATAAGCACTCATGAACGTTGCAGCAAACATTTGCTTATGTCTAATTCTCTTTAGACAATCCACACACCAATTCATGACAGTCTTCATTCATATCTACTTCCAACATATGAACTACTGTGGCCCGTTTGAATAATTTGACTGTTCTCAACCGATTAAATTATTCAGGAAGTCAAAACATGCAAAGTGAAACACAAGAATAATACTAATCCCATTTGGCCTCAAACCTTTGAGTATAAATAAAACACGTTTTATTTATCACCATATCGATTACTCATTATTTGTCGTTTCGGGTAATCAACTTCTTACTTGAATTATTACTACACTTGTCCCATGCTCTTAGCATGCACACAATGCTTACCTATGGTTCTTACTTTGTGAAATAGATCAAATGAACACATTTCCAATCATACTCATTTCACAACTCCTAATCCTTTTTCATAAGTGAAAGAATATCAAATTCTTGCCACTTATGGAATATGTTAGATTCTAACATTTTATGCAATGATCCTTTTTTAATGTCACTGCACTAAAGTCACAATGACTATTGCCAATGAAATTACAAAGTCCTCTATCGGAGATTGTTACAAGACAATTCCATAGATGTGATGTCTCTCACTCAAAGTACATTCCTTTGAACATCATTTTGCATAAAAGTTTCTAATCTAGACATTGATTCTCAATATCCATTTCCCAATATGGAAACGTTTCCATATTTTCCATATGACAACTCATTCTTAATAGAATCCTTTCTATTATTAATAATGTCGATATGGTCCATCCAATATCATACTTCCAACTACTCACAAGCGACCAATCCTTGGCGAACTTTGGATTGTCCTTTGATAGTTGTCTATTTATCTTAGTCAAAACCGATTCTTGTCCTTTTCCCTCTAAATGCACTAGACATTTGGAAAATTTTAGAATGGTCAAATATTATAGCATTTGCCATCGATCCTATACCCGAAGCGTATGCGACAGGATGCATAATGTCTTACATAAAGATTCGATACTTTATCAATCTTCTGCCATATATTTTATGTGCTACGTTCTCTCAATTCAAAATATGAAGAGGAATGCCGTAATCATAATCGAATTTTAATAACGCACTATGTTTCATTGACTAAATTTATTAACATTCCATAACCTAAGCCTTTAGATTTGAAATGAAGCATAATATTCTCTCCCTTAATTATAGCGAAACAACTTTACAACCATTGCGACTTTGCAAAGTATAACTCTTGTTTTCTATAATTAATATTGCTTACTTGCAATACTTGCCTTAATAATCATGTAATCATAACATTTATGCTCCCACTATCACGATGATTATTACAAACATAACACTTATGCTTCCACTAGCTTTGACATGTATTCAGAAACAGCTTAACTTTAAGAAAAACAATGCCTATTGAATTTCTTTAAGTTCATATTTCTAATACCCAATGCTTTGATAATATTTTATCAAGGATTCTTAAACTTATACACATTTGCCGTAGATAGTTTATATAT
Organism: Lactuca serriola; assembly: GCF_051521515.1. Taxonomy (NCBI): domain Eukaryota; kingdom Viridiplantae; phylum Streptophyta; class Magnoliopsida; order Asterales; family Asteraceae; genus Lactuca; species Lactuca serriola. The sequence goes on from NC_136411.1 coordinate 288,071,477, forward strand.
GTGTCTTAAACAATTTAGACTAATTGCCAACTCTCATAATTTGAATCATGGAAAGGGATACCATAACCATAATCGAATTCGAGAATACAATTTTCACAATCACTATCTTCTTAAAATCTTCCTTAGTGAAAGCATTTCCTCATAATCATTTTCATGAACTAGGGAATCTTATGACACTTCTATTTTAATGGTGTATGTGTTCCTATCCATGTGAATTTGTCAAAACCAAAGTTTGCGACAAATCCAAACTCATATGGACCAAACTCTTAATCTTGATTTCTTGCCTTATGGTAACACGGCTGCCCACCATGTCTTCCAAGTAGTTAAGCAGCTCACCCTTTCCTATCAATGTACTTTCAATTGATCAAGGTCCTTGCCTTTTATGTATTCGAATAAGAACTCATAGAACTCATATGCATAATTTACTCGATTGGAACGCATAGAAACAAGATAGTGTCAACACGATAGGTTGTAAACCTCAAGTCGTGTGCTAGTGATGATCGATAAGGTTTATTTTTGATTTGTTCTTGAGAACTTTCAAGACCATTAATACTCCCACTGACTCCTTGACAACGAAGATTCTCATGTCAATAAACATTTCTTGACAAACAAATATTCAAGAGTTAGTGTAGCCTTTATCAAGACAAAACATTTCATAAAATTGGTCCTAGTTGATCTTTGTCTTATTCAAGACATCACAACTTTCCAATTTCAAATGTGCAAGAATAAGAAAACCTTTTTCCAAATTCTACATTTGATGAATGTTATAAACCTTTTTAAGACTTGTCACTCAATATTACAATCTTAACTCTAAGACTTGTTTTGGAATGAAGTATGATTGAATTCTTGATTTAACCATTTCTTCAATTCTTGATTCCTCTCCTTAGACATACAATTGTACTAAGACTTGTTTTAGAGGATCAATTGAAATATGGTTCTTAATCATTAAGTCATATCATAAAGCATAAAAGGTACTCTCCCTTCTTCTTAGAATAGAGAAACTTTTATCTTTCTGCCTACTTGATTCTTTTTATTCGTTCTGCTATTGATTTAAACCTTTTTCAATCAATTCAGAATTACACTTAATCTTATAAGCATAATCATATTTACTAATCCTTTAGTAAATCATGATGAATATCTTTGTTACCGTTGTGGTGGACTTGATCAACACACATCTTTGTGTACTTGATCTCCTAGTCCTTCACTTGACACTTTGTCAACTGAAATTTCTCATTCATCGTGCAACCAAGTTGCATGATTCCAAGTTTCTGTCCAATAGAAACTTGGGTGATGAGAAACTCCCCCTATTTGGTAAATTCTTGACATTTCCACTATTAACATAATTAAGAATCTTATCCATTCGTTGTAGAAATATGCAAACATCAATTTTCATAATGATTTCATTGCAAGAAAATTAATTTTATTTTATTCATAAAAGCAGCGGAAAACATTTGTCCTTACAATGCAAAATCAACTAAAAAACTATGTAGTCAAAAGAAAAATTCCTAACAACTCTATCATAACTTTCTAAGCTCAAAATCTAATCTTCAAATCCATGCGATCGAGATCCATTTCTTCGTGATAAGATTTATCTTGCTTTTCCATCAAGCTTCCTCTCTTTTCACTGATCCCGCAAAACATTCAAATGCAATCTTATCACATCATGTATTAAGAATCAACGAATAGGAAATTAATGGAGTTAGATAGTGGATTTTACCTGAAGTACAACCATACTTTTTGACTCTCCCATCTTCTGGACTCTTCAGGCTCTTAGGGCAGACTTGTATCCAACGCCCTTTCTCTTGGCAGCAAACGCAGGTCGGTTCTCCTAGAACGTCCTCGGAAGCATGGTTGGTTGACTTTCGCAACAAATATGCTCCATTGCTTTGCCAAATCATTTTTGATTGAGCTGCAATGAGCATGTAAGTTAGGTCAATGAGGTTTGCGTCATGATCCATCATATAATACTTTCTTTTGAACTCATTATATGATTCAGGGAGTGACTGTAGAACCCAGCCTATAGCCAACTCATCAGGGAATGATGCACCCAACATAATCAACCTATCGAAGTGTGATTTCATTCCTAGAACGTGGGCACACACGGGTTTACCATCTTCATGTTTCATTTCCAATAGGGCTTTAGTGACATTGAACCTTTCAATTCTTCGATCTTGTGGGTTAGGGAGAATAATTGGAGGAGGAGGAGGAAGTGAAGCATGATCTCTTGTTCCTCGATCGAATCGTGGAATATCATCTTTGTGTGGAATGCTTGTTCCACGGGATTTAGGAAGACCATAGTTGTCGAACTTTGACATCTACAAAATGAGAGAAAAATAAATTCAAGTTAGTTGATTGATTGAGTCCTTAATAAATCACCCAAATGAGATATTAAGGCTAGGACCCAACACAATACGCTACAACCTAGAAAAGGGATGTCGTAATCTAGTTGCAGAATATTTGAAGGTAAGTGAATGACGATTCACTAATTTCCACCATGAAAAACGAAAAAGAAATTTAAGTTTTAAATCTATGAAAACTCCTAGATCCTTTGAGATTCATTGAACATTTCAACGGCATGTTTAAATCTCGATATGCCCGTCTAGTTTGTGACTGGGATGTCGAGGATCACAAAGCGGGTGTGAATAACCATAAAAACTTACATGGTGCCCCCACATGTTACAGTCACCTATTCGATGTGCTGCTAAACCACACACGCTCCATCAAACTATGACAAACATTGAGTCACCCTTTGCTACCTTTGCTTAGAACCATTTAGTGTGCCGGTAAACCACACACGCTCCACTAACGTCTTCGCAAGGGCACAAAGTGTAATTTCATGGAATTGCATCAATTCACTTTTGCCTAAAGTAACTAAGATTGGGAATTTGTAAAACTTTTAGTTACTTTTGTTCTTCATTATACTTATAATGTAAGGTTTCGTCCTATCCTACCCATTCGGCTAACGACCCTCCACTCGTCAAGAGTGCGGTGGGTAAGAGTGGATACCCATTCAATCGCCATTTTATAGGCAATTTCCTTAAACACCCCTTATAGACCAGCTTCGTGAATGAGGCCTACTAACGGTAAGACTGACTTTTACTCATACATATATATAATGTTAGACTTTTAATGTTATATATATATATAGTATAGGGTGTATTTTACACTTTTAAAATACTAGGTGGTTAAACTTAACAATTATACTTTTAATTCAATTAAATTGTAAACCAAAACTTTATGGATTTATTAAACCTCTTTTAATTATACACCTTAATTAATTAATAAAACCATAAGGGTGTGATTTGAACTTTTCAAAACAATACTAGTGTTTTAGAATTTAACATTCCTAAATTAAGCTTTTAATCAACTTTTAAATTCCAAAACTTGAGGGCAAGTTTTGAAACATTTCCAAACATTAGGGTTTAGAATTATATACATCAAAATTAAACTTTTAATAAAAATTTAAATTCCAAAACTTGAGGGCAAGTTTTGAAACCTTTTCAAAACATTAGGGTTTCAACTATTTAAATTTCAAAACAAAACTTTTAAGTTCAAATTTAAACTATAAAACTTAAAGGGGAAAATTGAAACTTTTCATACAAGATAATTCAAATCTAAATTACAAATAATCAAAAATTATCTAATAAAACAAATGGTTATCTAAATTTCAACAATTATCTTCTATATAGGTAAGGATAATCACCAAATATTGATAAAATTCGGAATTTATAACAAAAACATATTTAAGGTAAATATCCAAAGCCAAAACAGGAAGAAAATCGTGAAAACGAGCTGTCAGACGTCTCGACTTGTCGAGTCTGGACCTGGACTCGGCGAGTGCACCAAGTGACTCGGCGAGTCAAACACTCAGAACCCAAAAATTTTCGATTTTCAGTGCTGATTTCGATCAAATATGCATCAATACAATAGAAACCAATCTAGTCTCTGATACCACTGATGGGTTTTGGCCATAAGAACATCCTATGTGCTCATACAAACCCTAATGCTTGGATCTAGGTTTCTCTATTGTACATGCAAGTTATCGAAGACTATAAACCCTAGATCTAGCATATGATAATCAATATAACATATAAATAAGGGTTTAGATCATACCTTGATTGTTATATAGCAATAACAATCACAATTCCTCCTTGTAATGACTTTAGAAAGCTTAGAGTCACAAATGTCACTCCTCTAATGGTTCACAAACACCAAGAGCAAGAGGATGAAGAGGAGAAGAGAAGGAGGCTGCCCAAAACGTGTGGAAACCCTAACCAATTAGTTCACCACGTTTTTGGGGCTTAAGGGTTCCTTAAATAGTGAGGCTATTAGGGTTATCTAACAAGGAAACCCTAATTTGGATGCTTAAGCCCTAAGCAACCCATGGGTTCCTTCCTTAAAGGCCTTAGGATGATTTCTAATGGGTTTCCCCATAGAATTCGTCCACCCCTTTATTATGGAGTCCATTAGCTCAATATTCAACTATCATACAATTGACAGTTTTAGTCCCTTAAGTTTAATTAATGTCTTTTAGTCACAAACTTAATTCTTATTAATTCTTGACTAATATGAATTAAACTATATGATTTCTCCTTTAATATATTATCCTCATAATATATTAATAAATCATATTAAATCCTTTCTCTCCGTTATTCATCCTATCAAGTTGCTTTGGTGAAGGCAACCCAAAAGGACCATGCACCATCGGGTCAAGTACATACCAAAATAGTTATGGACTTATACACTAATCCAACAAGCCACCCATCGGATCGAAAAAGAAATGGGTCAAACCTAACTACAAATGGGTTTCAAAGGCTCACTCTCCCAAATCTTTTAACGATTCTAATATTTCTTCATCTTCTGTTTGTGATAAATAGGATATGTCATGGGAGAGAGTACCGTGTAAGGATGTAAATTGTCAACTTAGTTTCAAAATGGACTGGGTTCCAAAGACTAACTAATCCCGCTCTATGTCAGAGCAGCTATGGAGGCATATCGTCAGACTTTGGTTTGTTGTTAGTGGCTGTTCCAGGCACATGATAGGAGGCATCTCTCAACTGTACAACATTTAGACCTTTGTTTGAGAGTATGTGTTAGTTGCGGGAAAGGAAGAAAAGAAGGGATCATATATGGGGTTAATTCTTAATAACATGAAGAATATTCAGATCTGTTCTGATATTACACATGCAGTTCTCAGACCTTCTAGATGCAAATTCAATCGATGACTTACAGTTTGAGTTTTCTTCTCTATACTCCTAAGTTTTTCTTAAGCTGATTCGGTTTAAAGACTAATTTTTGTTTTAGGATAGTTTAAATTTGTGCATTTACTTTCGTTTCTCTCCTATGCACAAATTTAGGGGGAGAAATAAAAACAAAACAAAAATTAGAAAATTTAAAAAAAAAATCCAAAAACATTAGAAAATCAGAAAATCCAAAAATATGTTGGTTATGGAATGTGCTTGAGGGAGATGTTTTGGGAAGTGATATAATCATGTGATAACAGGCAATTTGAATTTGTGTAAGGGACTGAATCTGAATTGTCTAGGCTCTATGTTCGATGCGTTGGTAGGCACGAAAGATTAAAATGGACTTGACTAGGCATAGATGAACTTAAGGAATCTAGATACTTGAAAAATCTTGACCTAGATAGATCTATTTAGCCGGAAAATACGACGCTCAGATAGGTTAAGCAGAGAGATATACTTGATAATCCATCGGTCACATTAAAGTAATCCGTATCTAGAACTGTGGTTTAACTCTTCCTTGATGTACGAACTTTGTCCTTAATTTCGGTATTGATGGGCTGACTAGGGAGTTCCGATAAAGTGAGGTCTGTAGAAAATTGTTTTCTTGCTTTCCTTCTGTTAGTCATATGTTTCCTCCTCTACGTGATTGAAATACATCCAACCTGGACTGCAACATATGCAATTCTATTTCTCTGCATCTTCTATCTATGCAATTCTTCCTATCTGTTAGTCATATGTTGTCTCCTTTGCGTGTTTGAAATACATCCGACCAGGTACACAACATATGCACAATTCTACTTCTTAATCCCTCTAAATCTGATTAGTCATATGTTTCACCCTCTGCGAGATTTGAAGAGATCCGACCTGGGTGTAGAGCATATGCATTCTAAATCTGACTTCTCTCTTAATAATTTTCCGCTCACCTAAAGTGAGGAGTACTCTGGAAGTTCCTGATTATTGGGGTATGTCAGGAAGCGGGAAACACGTTCGTACATTTAAAATTGAAAAATCACTAGGTTATTTGTAGATCTCGCTGCTCAATTTAGGTGGACAATAATATCTTTGGTCGTCCTCAGCTGAATGGTTCTTAAGGAATATTATCTAGGAACTTAGGATCACATTGTCTTATCACTTATAGCGTGTCCTAATTTTGTCACAATCTCTCGTGTTTTAGTGGACCACAATACCGGCGATTGACCAGATTTATTCATGAAGGGAGAGGTACTGATAAACGGATAAAGGCTGTCTAAAAAGTTTGATCCCAAATCACTCTTAGAGTTATATATCATTTTATTTTTGTTAAATTTGTTCATAGTTTCTTCTAATTTAAATATTAGGGGAGAGTTAAAAATTAAAACAAAAAAAAAAAAACAAACAAAAAAAAAATTGTGTGCTAAATTTTTCTTTTAGTTTTGTTTTGTCTTGAATAGTGAATTTAGGTGAAGATGAAACTCATAAATTTTGTGTTGAAGATTGTAATGCCCGCATTTCCAGGCTAGGCATTTTCGTTGATGTAATAGTCTTTGTTAACCCTTGTAACTCTTTTGAAGTATTAATGATGAAATATTTGAGTATTAGGTGAATAATGTGAATTATGTGTTTATTTACTTAATTATTATAATTTAATGAATTAAGAATAAATTAAGCGTCGAAATTAAAATATGAGATAAGCCCGATATCTTTGCATAAAGTTGTAGTGGCCGAAACGAGGTTTTCGAATATATATAGAACGCACAAATCTGACTTCGTATGAGGAAGTTATGAATTTTTGAAGTTTCGACTTAGCGGAATGCAGCCCGAAATACTCGATTTGAGATCGAGCGGTTTTTAGCCGAAACAATCTAAACGAGAATCGGAGATCTCGTTGTTAGTAGCGAAACAATGAAAAGTTAGGCGAGAACGGACGTCGGACGAAGAAGTTATGAATTTATAGCAAAGTTTTTCTGTCAGGGCCTACTAAAAATAAATAATAAAAACAAATTCAAAATTAGCCGACGGAGTCTAAACGAAAGTTGTAGAGCGTAGTCTCACCTACGCGTGGATATAAAGAATGTCGAAAACGGAGTTTGTATGACGAAGATATGAATTTTCAAAGTTTATTAAATAATTAATATTTAAATTTATTTATTATATCCGATATTATCCGAAGAGGAGTCACCGGACTCATCTGAAGTACGCCCACCGTACAGCGAAGGATGACACGCCTCGCACTCAAGTTCTTCGGATGACGCATGCAGTGACGATTTCGGAGGCTTACGCCCCGCGTAAGGCTGTATGCCCAGCGTACTACGAGGCCTCAGCCTCCTATAAATAGGATGCGAGGGTTCCAGACATATTTGCTCAATTCTTCTCTTTTTCGTGCCGAAGCTCTGCGTGTAAACCCCCGAAGCCATCCCGACACCCCGGATCTCATATCCAAGTTAAGAAGGAAGTTTTACGCTCCCGAGATCCCGAGAAGTGCGATTCCCGAGCCGAAGCTCTGCCCGTGAGGAGTTCGATTTTTGTGAAGATCTTCCAGATCTACCGCGTAATAGTACTTCTATAAGCCGTAGTGCTATCCGATCATCTTCAGATCAAGTGGGTGTGTGGTTACTTTCTTCTAACGCATAATTATGAAGTATTTTATATAAAATACGTGTTATGTGTATATTTTGTTGTTATATGTGTAAATGTATATTCACTTTCTTCTATCTCATAGATATGATTTATTCTCTATGAAATACGTGTTATGTGAGTGTGCCTCATCTGTTATGTGGAATATGTATTGAATGAGAATGCTATACAGGTTTCAAACTATGTATAAAAATATATATTTTTATCTACTAATATGTTGGGTAGAACATGGGTAGATAGTTGACGTGTGATAAACAGATGAGAGGCCTCCATGTTGTTTTTGATTCAGTCATCTAGCGGAGTTTAGATGATGACCACAGACTTTTCTAGACAGTCCTATGGAACGCTAGCAGGCTCGCCACCTGTAGGTGTTAATGAACTTGGGTGTTCATTCGCTGTACTCCATCCCCCTCATGGTTGCCTTATTTGACTTATATTGCTGAGGAACTCCTGAAGCATGTGTTATCGCCCTGCTGAAATATTCTTAGACTAGGTCCCTTATGTTAGTTGTCTTAGGGACGTAAAGTGAGAATAACGGGAATGTGTAATTGGGTTATTATTGGTTGGTGGAAATTAAATATAATTATTTATTGTGGGTTGAAAACCCTATATGCTCACCAGGCTCCCAAGCCTGACCCACTCAGTTTATTTGGTGGAAATTAAATATAATTATTTATCGTTTGTGCTTTATGGTCTGTATCGGAACATGACATCCCGAGTTTTGATTACATAATGAAAATACGTTTCTTTATGAAATGCTTTGGTAAATATTATTTTATCACGTTTTGTTTTTGGGAACAAATTCCGCAACTCTTTCAAATCAAAAGGATTTACTCTGAAATTATTTTAAAAACATAAATGAAAATCGGTCTTTTCTGGCCGAGATTTTGTTGATGTCACAGTTGGTATCAGAGCATTAGTTTAAGCGAACTAGGAATTTGTAGGATTTCTAGACTTAAACTTAGAATGCTAAGTGGAATTTTGAGATGTGTGTCTGTTATATTTTAGACACGAGCACTAGTTTATTTTAGGAAAGTTGCCTAAAATGCTTTTATGTGCTAAATGTTATATGTTGCCATATATGATATTATTTGTTCGGATCTATGGTCTGTTGCCGACCAGATCTGGAAACCTTATGTGTGTAGGATTCTAAGCGTACGTCTACGATATTAGAACTAGCATGTAAACGTTTCGGAGTGATAAGGATGATTTGAATATCTATCGTGAATGAGGATCTAATTTCACCTTATTCGGTGTGTAGATCAAAATGGTGAGAACAAGAAGTGGAGTTAGAAATGATGATGAAAACAGGAATCAACCACCAGTGATTCAGCAAATACCTGTCGTAGCAGCAGCACCTGAGCCAATAACAATGGCTGGTGTAAAAATGATGATTCAAACAATGTTGGATCGTCAAATGGAGGAGACTAGGCAGTTGCTTCAACATAATCATGAGGAACTGTTAATTCGTGTGGAAGAGCCCGAATTAAATGAAGGGCACTCGGAAGGTGGAAACTTCAGTGGATCTGTTGGTCAAGCCAACCCACCGATAGTTAGGCAAAACAACCATGACAGAAGGAATGATGGAATGGGATGCAAGTACAATGACTTTCTAACTTGCAAACCATCGACTTTCAATGGAAAGGAGGACCCGATCGGAGTGATGGATTGGATCTCCAAAATGGAGTTAGCCTTCATGACTTGTGGCTGTAGAGGCAAGTTTCAGACTACCTATGCAGTGCGTCAGTTCCGAGGTGGAGCCGTTCGTTGGTTGAACACTCTAGGGAAGACTTTAAGCCCTAATGAGCCACTACAGTTGACCTTGGCAGAGTTCTTGGTGCAGTTCAAACGCAAGTTCTGCTCGGCTCAAAATCTGTTGGAGTTGGAGAATAAGTTTTTGGCATTGACGAAAGGCAACATGTCAGTTGATGACTACACTAATAACTTTACAGACAAGATGGAGTTTGCGTTGCGCATTGTTCCAGATGAGCTGACAAAGGTGGACCGGTATGCGAAGGGACTCCCATGGGAGTACGAGGTGCCAATGCGTCAGGCACGTACTCAGAGGCAACTATCTGGGCTGCCAAGTCTGTTGAGAACATGATTAAGGGGAGAACCACCGAAAGGTTGAGGTTGGTGAGAAGAGAAAGTTTGAGGGAACATCTGGTTCCGGTAAGAAAAGCAAATTTTCGAAATCTGATTCGAAAAAGTTTGGTGGAGGAAAAGGAGGCGAAGCGAAGTGGTGTGATAAGTGTAAGAAAAAGCACTTTGGGAAATGTAGCGAGGATGTAACCTGCTACAAGTGCGGAAAAATTGGGCATTTTGCCAATGAGTGTCCGAACAACGAAAGGATATGTTTTGGTTGTAATGAAGAGGGGCATATTTTGAAAGACTGTCTGAAGAAGAAGGAGGCAGCTAAGCCCAACATTCCACCAAAGCCGAAGGCGAGAGCCTTCCAGATGACACTTGAGGCTGCGAAAGATGAAGCTGATGTCGTTTCAGGTACCTTTCTTGTAAACGAATTACCTGCTCATATTTTGTTTGATTTTGGAGCTAACTACTCCTTTATTTCGCATGAGTTTGGTAGAAAACTAGCTTTGCTTGTTGATAGACTAGATACTGCTTTATTAGTCGAAGTCGCTAGTGGCAAGTTATTACCTGTTAGCCATCGTATGAAAAACATCTTAATCGACCTGAATGGGAATAAGTTTCACGAGGAATTATTGCCTATCGAACTTAATGGTTTCGACATCGTTCTGGGAATGGATTGGCTTAGCGCCAATGATGCCGAAATATTGTGCAAGAAGAAGATAATAAAAGTAAACCCGCCAGGGAAAGAGTCATTTATGGTGTATGGGGATAAGTGCAGAGTGAATTCTGGAATCATTTCCCTAATGAAAGCCAGAAAGTGTTTGACCAAGGGATGTACATCATATCTAGAATTCGTGATCGATTCTAAGAAGGAAAAGAAGGTGATGCAGAGTATACCAGTGGTGTGTGATTATCCGGAAGTATTTCCCGAAGATCTTCCTGGATTACCGCCTGATCGACAAGTGGAATTCCATATTGACTTGTTACCAGGAACCACACCAATTGCAAAAGCACCTTATCGATTAGCATCGACAGAGATGAAGGAGCTGATGATGCAACTTCAGGAGTTATTGGACAAAGGTTTCATTAGACCTAGTTCATCACCCTGGGGAGCTCCGGTGTTATTCGTGAAGATGAAAGATGGAACTATGAGAATGTGCATCGATTACAGAGAGCTGAATAAGGCAACAATAAAGAATAGATACCCGTTGCCAAGGATTGATGACTTGTTTGATCAATTGCAAGGTTCGAGCTATTTCTCGAAGATCGATCTTAGGTCAGGATATCATCAGCTAAAAGTAAGAGAGCAAAATATCGAGAAGACTGCATTTAGTACTAGATATGGACACTACGAGTTCTTGGTTATGTCGTTTGGACTAACCAATGCTCCAGCAGCGTTCATGGATTTGTTGAATAGGGTTTGTAATCCGTTTCTAAATAAATCTTTGATAGTGTTCATAGATGACATTCTGATTTACTCAAAAAGCCAAGAGGAGCATGGCAGACACTTGCGAGAAGCGTTAGAAGTCTTGAAGAAGGAAAATTTGTATGCAAAGTTCTCCAAATGTGATTTTTGGATTTGAGAAGTCCAATTCTTAGGTCACGTGGTCAATCAAGAAGGGATAATGGTTGATCCAGCAAAGATTGAAGATGTGATGAAGTGAGGACAACCGAAAAGTCCCACAGAGATCCAAAGCTTTTTAGGATTAGCCGGATATTACCGAAGGTTTATCCAAGGCTTTTCTCCGATCGCTAGTCCATTAACAACTTTGACCCACAAGGGAGCTACTTATGCTTGGAGTGATAAGCAGAAAGAAGCATTCGAGAAGCTAAAGAAGAAACTACGTGAGGCACCGATTTTATCTCTACCCGATGGAGTTGAAGACTTCGCTGTTTATAGCGATGCGTCTGGAGTTGGATTGGGTTGTGTTTTGACCCAAAGAGATAAGGTGATCGCGTATGCATCTCGACAGTTGAAGGAGCATGAAAAGAATTACCCGACTCATGATTTGGAGTTGGCAGCGGTAGTTTTTGCTCTGAAATATGGAGACATTACCTCTATGGCACGAAGTGTAAACTTGTAATGTTATCGTTTGTGCTTTAGGGTCTGTATCGGAACATGACATCTCGAGTTTTGATTACATAATGAAAATACATTTTTTTATGAAATGCTTTGGTAAATATTATTTGATCACATTTTGTTTTTGGGAACAAATTCCGCAACTCTTTCAAATCAAAAGGATTTACTCTGAAATTATTTTAAAAGCATAAATGAAAATCGGTCTTTTCAGGCCGAGATTTTGGGGATGTCACAAAGATTTCTGAGCCAAGGCTTCATCCGTGATCATCGAAGAATTCTCATTCGAAGGAGCAAGAAATGAAGATTATTCTTTCGTCATTCAATCTTTCAACCCTAGTAGCAAGGTCAAGCAATTGAAGATTTTGTGACAGATTGCATTGAAGCCTCCTCAATCAATTTGCTGCTATCTTGTACCTGCTGAAGTAATCCATAAGATTTGTTCTCTCTGATGTTCTCTCTGAAGATTCTCAAGCTGAAAGCGCTATCCTTCAAGAATCTTTTCAAGAAGCTTCCTTACCCAATGTGCGTTCAATGCCAAATCTTGAAGAATTGCCCAAGTGCTCAAGATGAAGTCATTCATTGAAGATAAATGATGAAGCCAAGCTTCTAATGAATATTAACAAGAAAAGCCAGCTACTTTTTATGAGGAGCTTGTTGGTTCAATTAAGAAAAGAAAGTTATAAACCAAGGGGGAGATTGTTGGGTCAAAAATACGGTTTATACTTTACTTTTCTAGAAAAAATGTATTTTTGTGTCTTGGACCGTAAACAATTTGGTGTTTACGGCTGTGTTTACAGCCGTAAACAGGTTTACGGCCGTAAACCCATTTACGACCCATGTTCACCAAGCCCATATTCCCTAGTATATATATATATATATATATATATATACTTGTTAGGGTTGAGGAGTAGAGATTGATGAAACACAAGGAGTGTACGGCCAAGAGAGAAACTAGAGAGAAGTTTTGTGTGTGTGAATCTTTTGTATCCGGATCTTCATTCTAATCAATTTATAAAAGATTCATCATCTTCTTCTTCTCATTCTCTTCTATTTGACCTGACATCATCCGTTTGATTGGGATTCCGCACCATCAAACGGATCTGATTGATACACAAGCAGATTAGGGACTTACACGGAACTAAGGAGTTCGGGCCCCAACATGACCCATAGCAATCATGGCTCTGAATGCCCTGAGCCTCTCCTCTATGATCTCCATCATACCTTCCTTGACCATCCCAAAGATAATTCGGGTAGCGTCAAGGATGCCCCTAGTAACCTCTACTGCAATAAGCTTACGAAGCCTCTCGTCAATGGCCACGGTAGTGTCACCTGACCCAGCACCGGATCCAGATCCCGATCCTGACCCCCCTATTCCAAACCGTGTCACCACGATACTAAACTGCAATGTCACAAACCATAATGATCAGGATGCCTAAATAGGGGATCTTTCCACACCGGTCCTCCTCAGAGCTTTCATATCTAACATTGGTTCGTGTATAGGTCCTATTCTTTCAATAGTATGGGCCTAATACTACCTTCCACACCTACCTACCTTCCACAAGGCTCAACTTGACAACTCCAATTCATCCGAAAACAAATCATATCCCAGAGACTGCAGCATATCTCAAATCCTAGGCTATCCTAAGATTTTTTATACCCACATCAATCATACCAATCATAATAGGTTACCTTTATGCATGTAAACTATACACAGAAAAGGATCCAATAGACTTTTGAATAATAGATCCTACCCTAGGACCACAGCCAAACAAGGAACATAAGATAAGACCAAATAAATCATTCTAAGGCTGTAAGCTCCTAACCGTATATAATTTTAAAAGCATACAGATAGCAAGATCCACACGATTATCATAGCTCAAATATCAGTATAGCATGGCTAACATATTAGAGAACTACCTACTTGGCTCGGTCGATCAAGCTCGTTGCACTCTCCTCTTTTCTATTCTTTGTAAGTTCTAACTTTTATTTTTATTTTTGAAAACAATTTTACCATTTCCTTAGTTTGAGTCCCGACACACCTGAGGGTGCGCCTGAATCCCTCAAACCAAGGCTCTGATACCAACCTGTAATGATCCAATTTAAAAAAGAAAATTTTCATTTTTGATTAACCAAAATACTTTACACAAACCATGAAATCCCAATTACAATTGCATTCAAAATTCATATTAAGTACAATTTTATTTCCAATCATCAGAGTGTCCCGTAAAACGCCTGTGAGAGAGTGTACGCCGCGCTATCAAGCCTTGCTCTTACACTTGGGCTCAGATGTACCTGAAACAAATCCAAAAACTGTAAGCTAATGCATAAAAAGTTCCCCAGAGCATACCCCACCCACAATCCACATCGCACATACACATTAGCTATAAAAGATACATAATCACATAAGCCATGCATAGAAACATATAAGGATGTTGTGGGCTCCTCCCAAGGTTTTACTCTAGGATGCCATGGGCTCCCCCACATGGTTTTACACCTAAGTGTCATGGGTTCCCCCATGGTCTTTAGCTGGAAAGCCATGGGCTCCCCTAATGGTCTTACATCCACATGCCATTGGCTCATCCCATGGTATTTACTTGAAAATCCATTGGCTCCCCCATATGGTCTTACATCCAAGTGCAATGGGCTCCTCCCATGTCTTCCCTGCAAATATCACGCATATAGCTAGCGTATCACTAAGCATATCTAACTATCACAACACATATCCTTACAACAACAAGTGTACCACATGACATCAAATGGGCTGGCCTTGGTGCTTTAGACCCATTGGTATGGTGAGGAGACTTACCTCTCGAATGCTGAACTGACAAGCTAAGATCAGATATATCCCACACACTGCTCCAATTCAACCGCCTATAATCGACATGTGATTAACTTGTTACAATCCCGAAATACCATAAATACCCTCTAAATCAACTCTGGTCAACCCTGGTCAATGGTCAAGGTCAACAGTCCATGTTGACCTCAACTCACCGAGTAAATCGAACATATCGTCAAATTCCTCCCGAGTTCATTCCACTAAATCCCGAGTCAACTTGCTGAGTCACCTAAGCATCTCACCGAGTTCATCAGATGTCCAGAAAACCTAAAGTCCATACAGACCAAAACCCCAATCCTTCACTGCACTCAATCCATACTAAAAAACGGACAAACCCCACCCCTACTCGTCGAGTCAACTATGAGACTCAATGAGTTCCTTTAGCCACTTTTATGTTCAACCCTTTTTAGTGGGATCTAAGGTCCCAAACTTTAGATTCATCCTTCCCTAGTGTAGATACGACGTAAAGTTGCAAATTTTACGTGCATGCAAGGTCCTCTAAGGTCATAACATCAAAACTAAGTTTCCTACAAGGTTTTAGTGCATGGATAGGGCCTAAGCTGGATAAAGTGAGCAACTTTATGGAATTAGGGACCAAGAGAGGTCCAGATCTGGAACCATATCCTTGTGATAAGTCTAGATCCGAGTATGATCCTATTTTGCAAAAAAAATGGCCATTTACTTCCAAGACAAGGGATCTACGCGACTAGAGATCAAGGTGGCGACTTTATACCTCACGATGGTGGCCAATACAAAGTAGATGTCAGATCTACTGCTTCTCCCCTTGCTCTTTTTTCTTCAAGCTCTAAAATCCTTCACAAACACACCAAAATTGCTCACAAAATCTCTTTCTCTCACTCAAGAAGGTGCAAGGTCCAACTAGGGTTTTCTCTGGCTAACAAGGTGGCGAGGGAGGCCACAAGAGGCGGATTATGTACTTTAAATAGGGTGCAAACGCTAAAAATTAGGGTTTTCCTTTACAGAGCCTACTTAGCGAGTCGGGGCCTTTTGACTCATCAAGTAGGATTGAAAATCTGCATGCTCATAATAACTTCTACTCGCCGATTTGGAGCTCCCCAACTCGCCGAGTAAATGGACAAACCCTAAAAATTAGATAAATTAAATAATACCTGGCACAGGTGTTACACAAGTGTTCTAAGCTTGAAAACCTTCATCTTCATCTCTTTATCCAAGAAGAAACACACTCAAGGTGAGTTCATACCCCTCATTTTCATTTTATCCAAGTTTTTAGGGGGCGGAAGAGAAGTAAAATTGTATAACAACACAAGTTATTATGCATGCTTCATCTTTTTGTTGGGTAAAAGGATTATTTATTTGAAATAATGTTATTGCCTAGTTCTATGAGCATTTATGTGTGGTATGTTTGTTTAAAATGCAAAACTATGAAAAATTATTATAAATATGCCATAAAAAAGGGTCATAAAAACCAAACTATAAAAACTATGGTTTTTATGAACTCTATATGAGTATTCTAGCAAAAATGGTCATTACTATGTTATGGAACCATTTTTGTGAGATTTGACCTAAAATATGTTGTTTTATACATATAAGGTTAGCTTGTCTTAACCTCTTCTAAAAGGTAAAAATAAACTTTACATAGTTTACAACTCAATATTTACCATTTGGTGACGTAAAAATGCCAAAAACCGGAAAAACTGATTTTATCATACAAATAGTTCATATACTTGTGTTAGATGTATAATATATTTTTTTATGAACATTTAAACATATATATATATATATATATATATATGTATATATATATATATATGTGTGTGTGTGTATGTGTTAGTGTGTGTGTGCATGTGTGTATGGACACAACAAAACATTTAGAATAGTTTGTAGTGGGTATAGTTTATAGGTCATTAGCACTATTTTAATGTTTTTAGACAAAACAAATAATTATATAAAAGTATAATTATTTTTTTACACTATGTAAACACTATGGAAAGGCGATATTTTCACTTACAAAGGGTTTCAATTACATTATATATAAACGTGTTGATACAATTATGTGAGACACAGTCTTCACCGTACCTACCAGAGTACACACTAAAGTCCTAAATTATAACCAGAATCTCGGTAAGATAGCGTGATACTATGTTGTGACACTGTACATGAAAGTCATCCACCCCCAGATGTTTGTGCCATCCTGGTTTGGGGGTGTGAAAGATATGCACTTGAGAGTTTGAGTTTGAATGAGAATCATCATCTTCCTTAGTCAGAGTCGAACCATCAGAATGTTTCAATGCTTTAGGAATCTGATTTTCATTTGCATACACTTTTGCATCTATTGCTCTGTCTGCAATACCAAAAATTAGTTCATAATCAATATTAAAAGAATTAAGAAATGCAGACTCATCATTTGATTCTTTAATAATAGGCTTCTGTTCAAAAGTCTTTTCGACACGTTTGACATAGTGATCATTAAAATTTAGACTGAAAGTGTCTTCAGTCTTCCTTGTATGCCTATTTAAAACCCGATATCTTAGATTAGGTGTCTAAGCCCATAACTATAACTTGGATGTACTTGACCTGAGTAGCATGGTCCTTTTGGGTTGCCTTCACCGGTGCAATTTCATAGGATGGACTTTTGAGAATAAGGTTATTTGTGATTTATTAATATATTATAAGTATAATATATTAATTGAGAAATCATATTATTAAATTAGTATTGATCAAGAATTAATTTGGAATTAGTTTAGTGATCAAAAGAGATTGATTAAATATACGGGGACTGATTAAGTAAATCAATGATTCTTATAGTGTGGGCCAATGATCCATGGTTAATTAGGATGGGATAAACCAATATGACAGTCCGTGGAGGCTTAACCCATGGAGCCTAAGTAATATGAAGGGTCATGGTGCATTAAGGTTTGCATGGATGAAACCCTAGCTTGTGTAACACTATAAAAGTAAACCCCTAGAGCTAAAATCGGTTGCACATTCATTCTTAGAGAGAGATAATCGATTTTAAGCTAAATAGCCTATTCTCTCAAGCCTCCTTTTACATTTGATGTTTGTGACACATTAGAAGTGTCACACCAGAGATGCTAAAGCTTTTTAAGGCAAAGAACTACAACTACATCAAGAGGTATTCATCTAACTAGGTTTTTATGTTGTATATCCTCTATTATATGCTAGTTGGGATGTATGTTTTGGAAAACTAAAATTTCATGTATAATTAGAGAAAACAATGATCCAAAGTATCTAGGGTTGCATGTGCTCTATAGGATTGTTATAGTGCTTAAAACCCAACAGTGGTATCAAAGACTAGGATTGTTTTCTATTATATTTGATGCTTGGTAATTTTTCAAAGCTTAAGCCTCTGACTGATGAACTCGCCGAACCCATGAAATGACTCGATGAGTTCACTCACTAAAAGGGCAACTTGACAAGTCCATTTCATGTAGTCATCGAGTAGAGGCTTCTGGTTGCAAAATTTTGAGTTTTTGGCCAGAATTGGAGTAAGATACCACAAACTATTTTGTAATCTTAAAAATCATATTTTTCTTGTTTGGTAATAATGATCCTCATCTAATTTAAGGAAAATTGTCAAATTTTAAGATAATAAGATAATTATTTGTATTATTTGATATGAATTGCATTGCTATATGAGTTACTTAGATCAATGGTATATTATATGATAATGTTGTTAGTTAAATTTGATCTAAGTTGTTCTTGAAGTGAGTTTTGTAATTTGTCCTCAAGTTATGTGAAGAGTCTCATTTATGAACATTAAAACTCATAAGCTTTCATAAGTTATGGAAACCAAAGGTTTTGAAGAGTTACAAAACTTGCCCTCAAGTTTGGGAATTTGTAAAGTCTCACTAATGAAACATTTAATTCCAAACCTTAGAATTTTAAAAGTTTAAAATTCAACCCTTATACTATTATAATATTATAAGTTTAAATAATATATATATATATATATATATATATATATATATAAGACAAGTCAATCTCACCATTAGTAGGCCTCATTCATGAAGTCGGTCTATTAGGGGGTATAAGGTTACTGCCTATAAAATGGTGGTTTCATGGGTGTCCGCTTTCACCCACCGCTTCCTTGACTGGTGGAGGGTCGTTAGCCGAACGGGTAGGATAGGACATTAATTATTGTTAAAAGTATAATGATAATCATGAAGTCACTAAATGTTTTATTAAATTCCCAATCTTAGTTACTTTAGGGAGAATGTGAAAATGGTGTTATTCCATGAAATTGCACTTTGAACCTTGTTAAGTCGTTAGTGGAGCGTGTGTGGTTAATCGACACACTAATCTGGGACTAACAAGGGTGGAAAAGGGTAGCTTGATGTTAATTATAGATCAATGGAGAGTGTGTGGTTAACCGGCACATTGATTAGATAATTTTTAACATTAAGAGTACCAAGTACACTTGCATGGTTATTCACACCTTGTTTGTGATCCTCGGCATCCCAGTCACAAACTTGAAGGGAACAATCGATATTTAAACATGCCATTGAGAATTTCAATGAATCTCAAAAGAATCTAGGAATTTCAATCCAATTAAAACTTAATAATCAATTTTTTTTTTCATGGTGGAAATTGGTAAATCGTCATTTACCTACCTTCAAATATTTTGCAAATGGATTACTACATCCTTCTTCCGAATTGTAAAATATTATGTTGGGTCCTAGCCATAATATTTCATTTGGATGTAATATTAAGGATTCTCATCTAATCTAAACTTTGTTCTTATTTCTTTGTCAGATGTCTATCCCAAACAATGCTTCTGGCTCCAACCCTTCTAGCTCATTCTCCCTCATGAATTTGGTTGGGAGAACTATCTTCGATGGGTCAAACATTAACGATTGGATAAGAAACATTCGTATGGCCCTTCGCTACGAGGACAAATAATATATCCTCGACAAAGAGCTGATGGAGATTGATGAACAAACTGCTACTTCCGAACAAATCGAGGAATACAGGGTTCATGAGAGGGACACGACAAAGGTGTCGTGCATTTTGATTGCTACCATGACCGTTGAGCTTCAAAAGTCCTATGAGGACTTTTGGCCCAATGAAATGCACCAAGATTTGATGGAAAGGTACCATCAAAGTGCTCTATAGGAAAGGTATCTGATCATTGCTTCCATGATAACAACCAAAATGAAGGATGGAGAGTCCATCACGACCCACTTGCAAAAGATGCGGAGATATGTGGACCGCTTGCTGAAATTGAATGTCAATTTTGATGAAGAGTTGGCTATAAATAGCATTCTACACTCATTTCCTTCTTGTTATGATCAGTTCCGTATGACCTATCATATGAACAAGGAGGAGGTCACTCTTTGCAAGCTTCAAGGCCTTCTATGAACTGCAGAAAGCAACTTAAAAGGCAAGTCGGTTGTACCTACTCCTACTTTTGCTGCCCCTGTTCTGGAAATTAGGCATGGGAAAGGGAAGAATAGGAAGGCTCCTTCTAAGAGCCGCAAGGGAAAGTCTCTTGATGGATCCTCTTCCAGTGGGACCAAAGCTGGTTCTGACAATCCCTCTACCAATCCAAAGGAAGCAGAGTGTTTCCATTGTCATGAAAAAGGGCATTGGAAACGAAGCTGCCCCAAATACTTGCAGGACATTAAGGATGGGAAGATAAAGCCCACCTTCGCAAGTATTTACACTATTCTTTCTAATAAGTCATCACATGCTAATTCTTGGGTCCTTAGTACAGGTTACGGATTTCACATTTGTTATGATTTGCAGGGACTAAAAAGAAGTTGGGATGTGGAGCACGGAAAGATAAATTTAATAATGGGAAATAGGAAAATGTCGCCTGTCACCAAGATTGTAGTTTATTCTTTATTTCTTAGTAGTGGGTTAGAATTAGAATTGAATAATTATTGTTACTCGTCGGATATGGCGAGAAATATTATTTCCTTTCATAGTTTGTATAAACAAGGTTTTATCTTTTCTTTTAATAATGAAATTGGTAGTATTAACGCTTATTATAATGGTAGATTTTATTGTGAAGCATTACCTTGTAATGGTATATATGAAACTATGATGGTTGTAGATAACCTAGGAATAATGTGTTGAATATTGATTTGTCCAATGTTTTGGACAAGGCATACTTGTGGAATTGGCGTCTTCGACATGTCAACCAGAAGCGCATAGCCCAACTCCAAAAGGATGGAGTTTTATAGTCATTCAACTTGAAATC
The DNA here is from genome assembly GCF_051521515.1 of Lactuca serriola. Lineage (NCBI taxonomy): Eukaryota > Viridiplantae > Streptophyta > Magnoliopsida > Asterales > Asteraceae > Lactuca > Lactuca serriola. The sequence continues at coordinate 288,092,548 of NC_136411.1, forward strand.
GGATGGCACTTGCGAATCTTGTTTTCTTAGAAATATGACCAAGTCACCCTTCACTGGTACTTGTGAAAGGGGTGAAGGTCTGTTGGATCTCATACACACTGATGTGTGTGGACCCTTCAGAACCACCACAAAGGATGCTAACCGCTTATATGTGACTTTTATAGATGATTACAATAGATATGGCTATATCTACTTAATCGAGCATAAGTCAGAAACCTTTGAAAAGTTCAAACAGTTTAAGTAGGAAGTGTGAATCAATTGGGCAAGAAGATAAAGATGCTTAGACCGATCGAGGAGGAAAGTATCTTAGTATCGAGTTCCTAGACTATCTTAAGGAATGTTAAATTGTTTCACAATTGACACCACCTAGGACACCGCCGATTAATGGTGTGGCTGAGAGGCGCAATCGAACCTTGGTGGACATGGTTCGTTCCATGATGAGTCGAGCTTTGTTACATATCTCATTCTAGGGGTATGGCTTAGAGACTGTCACCCATATCCTTAATCTAGTCCCTACCAAGAAGGTTGCCAAAACACCTCATGAGATGTGGACAGGGAAGGTTCCCATGTTAGATCACAATAAAGTTTGGGGTTGCGAGGCTTTTGTGAGACACGAGACTCACAACTAGCTCGAACCTTGTAGTGAGCGATGTATTTTCATCGGATACTCGCATAAGTCCTTTGGATATCTCTTTTGTAGACCGAGTAAAAATGTTGTCTTCGTCACGAGGAAAGGGGTTTTATGAGAGAGAGAGAGAGAGAGAGAGAGAGAGAACTCATATGCCGAGAGGATAGTGGGAGGCAAATTGACCTTGAAGATCTTTAAGAGTTAAGTGATGAAGGAACCTAAAACACTAGCGCTCAACCCGAGGAGGAAACTCCTGTTGAACCAATTGACGAGTCTGTACCTCCGAGGCGTTCCATTAGAGTTTGTGCTCCACCTATGTTATATTATTTTCATATAACAGCTGAAGGTGATACATTTATCAGTGATAGTACATTGATAAATCTGGATGAACCTATTAACTACAAGGAAGCCATAGCAGGCACCGAGTCTGTTAAATGGAAAAAGGCAATGGACAGCGAGATTCAGTCCATGTGTGACAATCAAGTTTGGAACTTGGTTGACAATGTACTGGGTCATAAGACAGTCGGGTGCAAATAGATCTTCAAGAAGAAGACCGACATGGATGGGAAAGTACACACATATAAGGCGTGACTGGTTGCGAAGGGCTTTACTCAAACTCATGGAGTTAACTATGATGATACCTTCTCACCAGTAGCAAAGATTGAATCTATAAGGGTTATGTTAGCCATAGCTGCATTTCATGATTATGAAATATGGCAAATGGTTGTCGAAACCGTTTTCCTTAATGCAAATTTGGCTGAAGATGTTTACATGTGTCATCCAGAGGGTTTTGTTACTGCAAAGTACCCTAATTGAGTGTGTAAGCCTGAGAAATCCATTTATGGATTGAAACAAACATCTCGCAGATGGAATCTTTGTTTTGATGAGAAAGTTAAAGAGTTTGGTTTTTCGAGAAGCGAAGATGAGTCCTGCGTGTATGTGAAAGCTAGTGGGAGTATAGTAAGCTTTCTGGTATTGTATGTAGACGACATACTTCTCGTAGGAAACAACATGCCAACCTTGCAGGAAATTAAGTCCTGGCCAGGGAAGTGTTTCGCTATCAAGGACCTTGGAGAAGCTACCTATATTTTAGGGATAAGGATATTGAGAAACAGGAGTAAAAGACTAATAGGACTTAGTCAAAGTACCTACTTGGATAAGGTGTTGAAGCGTTTCAGCATGGAGAACTCTAAGAAAGGTGACTTACCTATCCAAAGCAATACCAAATTGAGTAAGACTCAAAGTCCGAGTACAAAGGCTGAGATAGAAGAGATGAGTCAAGTACCATATGCTTCAACAGTTGGCTCGATCATGTATGCTATCACTTATAATCGCCCTGATCTAGCCTTTGCTTTGAGAATGGTCAGTAGATATCAAGGGAATCCTGGTAAAGCTCACTAGACTACAGTAAAGAACATTCTTAAGTACAGGCGAAGGACTAAGGACTGGGTTCTTACCCTCGGTGGGTGTGATGACTTGAGAATGATAGGGTATTGTGACACCGGTTTTCTGACCAACGAAGATAATTTGTGCTCTTATTCGGGTTGGGTGTTTACCCTAAATTAAGGAGCAGTAACATGGAAGAGTTCCAAGCAAGAAACTGTAGCTGATTCAATGTGTGAATCAGAGTACATAGCAGCAAGTGAAGCATCGAAAGAGGCGATATGGTTGAAAAACTTCATCAGAGACCTTGGAGTTGTACCATCCATAATGGAGCTTGTGGAAGTTTTCTGCGATAATGAAGGGGCGGTTACCTTAACCAAGGAACCCAGAGATCATGGTAGATCCATGCATATCGACATAAAATACCACTTCATAAGACATGAAGTAGAAGAAGGAAACCTCGTGGTGAAGAGGATATCGTCTGAGGACAACCCAACATATCCCCTTACGAACGGACTGAGTAGGGTTACACACTTGCAGCATGCAAGGGGCATTGGGCTAACGGTCAATATTAGTTTTAGTGATTAGATAAATATTTAGAAACTTGTAATAGCTAAATTGTAATTGACATTTGATGATTGAATAAAAGGACTTTTATTTATAATTAAAGTTACTATCTTGCGTCAATTATATACTATTGTTTCACTTTTGCATGTTTAGACTTCCAGAATAATAAGATTATTCAAACTATCTAGAGTTGATCATACTTTGGAAGTGGGTTGTGAGGCTAGACTGTCATGAATTGGTTTGTAGATTGTCTAAGGTGTTAGACATAGCAAAAGTATGCTACAACGTTCATGAGTGCTCCTGAAATAAGAATTGAGTATTGGATTAAACCCTCGCACAAATGAATCACTTCATGGAATTTACCACGAGTGATTGTGAGATAGTAATATCATATAGTCTTCAAACCAAGATATATGAGTTGTTGACTACGAGTTGGTTGTGCATTGATGATATGAAAACACATCAGTAACTTGATGTTATAAAACATATCGTTGTGCATCACTTAACAAGTAGTTAGTACAAGCATATAATGTCAAAGTTTATCTGTTCCTTTTATCCTAAGAGGATTAAAAGCGATATCTTGGGCCCCTCGATGATTTGTTTTGACTTATGTGTCGGGCGCGGTCAGAACTAAATTGATGTGTTCAATTATGTTCTATGTCAGACAAATCGGATATCTGGAAACAAACTGCAGGACAATAAGTATGACTATGTTCCATGCATTTGTCCACATGATATCTTGAAGAAAAGAGGAATATATGATCCCTTATCTAAAGGACGCGTCACTGACTATGTCAAAGTTCGACAGCGGCTTCTAAGAGCTACGATTGCTAATCGGGTTTTGAAGTAACATTGACAGTTATAGTTATTAGTCTTATCTAAGTGTGAGACCATTGGATTAGGTTTCTAAGCCCATAACTATAACTGGGATGTACTTGACCCGATAGTAGGATGATCGTTTTGGGTTGCCTTCACCAGTGCAATTTGATAGGATGGACTTTTTAAAATAAGGTTATTTGTGATTTATTAATATATTATAAGTATAATATATTAATTGAGAAGTCATATTATTTAATTAGTATTGATCAAGATTTAATTTGGAATTAATTTAGTGATCAACATAGACTGATTAAATATATGGGGACTGATTAAGTAAATCAATGATTCTTATAGTTTGAACCAATGATCCATGGTTAATTAGGATGGGCTAAACCAACATGATAGTCCATGGAGGTTTAACCCATGGAGCCTAAGTAATATGAAGGGTCATGGTGCATTAAGGTTTGCATGGATGAAACCCTAGTCTTTGTAACACTATAAAAGCAAACCCTAGAGCTAAAATAAGTTGCACATTCATTCTAAGAGGGTGATAATGGATTTTGAGCTAACTAGCCTATTCTCTCAAACATCGTTTTTCATTTGGTGTTTGTGACATATTAGAGGCATTACACTTGAGGTGCTAAAGCATTCTAAGGCCAAGAACTACAACTACATCAAGATGTATTCATCTAACTTGGTTTTTATGTTGTATATCCTCGATTGTATGCTAGTTAGGATGTATGCTTTGGAAAATTGAAATTGCATGTATAATTAGAGAAAACATAGATCCAAAGCATCTAGGGTTTCATGTGCATCATAAGTTATGCGAATATCCGAAGAATATCCCCTCATCGGCTTTAGACTGAAATTTCAAATGGCTATCTTTGAGATTCATTATGAAGCACCTGCAACCAAAAACATGGAAACTTTTCACATTTGGTCTTCGATTGTTAATGATCTCATAAGGAGTGATGTTAAAATGACGATGAATGTATGATCAGTTTTGAGTGAAACACGATGTCGAGACAGCTTCTGCCCAGAGATATTGAGGTAATTTGGAATATGTGAGCATCGTCCATGATGCTTCGCATAGAGATATGTTTCTCTGTTTGATAACACCATTTTGTTTTGGTGTGTAAAGAGATGAAAAATTATACATAATCCCAAGAGCAGTCAAGAACTTGATTCTTGAATTCTAAGTCATTATCGCTTTTGATCATTCTAACTTTCTTACGTGGACCAAGTTCAATGTGCATGATGAAATTGATCATTACTTGAGAAGTTTCTGACTTTAGATGAAGAAAGTAAACTCAAGTGAACCTTAAAAAATCATTGACAATGACCAATATGTACCTCTTCTTTTTTAGAGTCTCAACAGTCAAAGGTCCACAAAGGCCAATGTGAAGAAGTTCCAACGGTTCGATCATATTGGAGTCGATGACAATAGAATGACCATGACGGTTTTGCTTTCCCTGTTCACAAGCTACACATAATGAAGTGTTATCAAATTTTAAAACAGGTGAGCCTCGAACTATATCATATACCACCCATTTGTTTAGATTATTGAAATCCAGATGGAGTGTCTCTGATGCCACAGCTAGCTCATAAAAAATAGAGGGAAAAAATGATTGGCTTCATGTAAAGTGTGAACATGTTACCTTTCCACTTAGACTTAATCAATTCTTCTTTAGTTTCTTGTTCGAAATGACACTTCCTTCCTCATCAAAGACTTAATCAATTCTTCTTTAGTTGATTTAGTCCTTAATATAACACCCAAAGGAAAGCTTTTAAATGAAATTCATAGATCTTTTAAGACTCATTGAACTTTTCAATGGCATGTTTAATCTCAATTATGCCCTTCAATTTTGTGACTGGGATACCGAGGATCACAAAAAAGGTGTGAATAACCATGCATATTAGCTTGGTACTCTCGAAGTCATCTATGACCTAATGAATGTGCCAGTTAACCACACAATTGTGTGTTTAATCTATGATAACCTACAAGCTACCCACTGCCATCCTTCACTAGTCCCATATTAGTGTGATGGTTAACCACACATTCTCCACTAACGACCAACGAGGTGCAATGTGCAATTTCATGGGTTAGCACCAGATACACATTTTTCCTAAGTAACTAAGATTGGGAATTTATAAAACATTTAGTTACTTGTATTTCATTATACTTATTAATGAAAGTTTGTGTCCTATCCAACCCGTTCGGCTAACAACCCTCCACTGGTCAAGAGTGCGGTGGGTGAGAGTGGACACCCATACAACCGCTATTTTATAGGCAATTTCCTTAAACACCCCTTATAGAGCAGCTTCGTGAATGAGGCTACTAACGGTAAGACCGACTTTATATATATATATATATATATATATATATATATACACACATACACACACATATATATATATATATATATATAATTAAAGTCTTAATTTTGTATAGTATAACGATGTATTTTAAACTTTTAAAATACTAAGTGGTTTAATCTCTTAATAAATTATGCTTTTAATTTAATTAATTTTAAACCATATCATTATGGATTTATTAATTCTCTCTTTTAATTAAGCACTTAATTAATTTAATAAACCCATAAGGGTGTAATTTGAATTATTCAAAATCTCAAGGTTCTAAATTTAAGATTTTAAAATCAAGGTTATTTAATTAAATTTTAAGTTACAAAACCAAGAGTTGCACTTTTGAACCTTTTCAAATTACTAGGGTTTTTGAAATTTATATTTCATAATTAAGACCTTTTAAATTCCAAAACTTAAGGAGTTAATGTTTCATAATTAGACTTTTCATATTCCATAACTTGAGGACAAGTAATGAAACTCTTCAAGAACCATTTAGATCAAATTTAACTAATAAAATTATCATATAATTTATTATTTACCAAATTGACCTAATTTAAATCATAAAGCAAGATAATTTCAAATAAAAAAATTACAAATGATTAGCTTATCATATAAACTAACAATTATCTTAAAATTTTCATAATTAATAATTAATTGGGTGAGGATAATCACTACCAAATAAAAAAACAGATTTAATGACACAAAACAGTTTGTGTTAATGATCCTAATCCAATTCAGGCCAAAAAACCTGAAAAAAGTGCCAACAGACTGTCCAATTCGTCGAGTCAGGGCATGGACTCGTCGAGTTCATCACTAGATGATCCAACTCGTTAAGTTCCCTCATGGGACTTGACGAGTCCAGTAGTCAGAGGCAAAAATGAAACTTTTTCTAGCTTTGAAAACAATACCATTTTATCAATATAACAGAAAACACCATTGGCTGTGATACCAATGATGGGTTTTTGTCACACCCCCGAACCAGAACGGTGGAAACATTCGGAGGCGGGTGACATCATTGTACAATATCATAACATATGTATATAAATGAAACATAGCAAATTAAAACATCATACATCAATATAACAAGCTTATATTGTTTTACATCATTTTTATGTTCTCAAATTTTACACAAAAGAGACATCAGTAAGCAAATTCCAAAATACAACAAAATAATCCTGAGTCTGCGATTCGTAACTTGCTTATTGAATTCCTGAGAATACAATTCGTTTGAAAAGCATCAACATAAAATATGTTGGTGAGTTCATAAGCATTTTCGTATAAAACTTCAATGATAGTTTAGAAATCCAGACAATATTTTCTTATCAAAATAGTTGTAATTCTTGTTTCAAATCGAATATAGTTGCATGTATGCCTTATTTCATCGTTTTCGAAATCGTATAATATCATTTCCCACAGAAAATCCTATATTTTCCAATGATATAAAAATAGTAGCTTTAATAATAACATAACACTTGTGTGGAAAAGGTCTCATTGAGGTAATCAAAACATCGTTGATTGTAAACCGAAGGTGAAATCTGTATAAATATGTTTCTGATATATTCTAGTGAGTCGTTATAACCATACTAATATGAAGGAGTTCCTGTTATGACGTTCTTTAGGCGTCGATTTTGTTTAAGACATTTGTCACCCTAGACTTGCCGGTCTAGCTGTAGTGAACATCGAAGGTGCGGGGTGTCAACCCCGTATAGATCTATATGCAAATTCCCGCTCCCCCTCCAGGAGACTGTGGTTATAACTCTTACATGACTTTAGGCGTACACTATTATATACAAATATATGTATGGTGAAGATTTGTCAGACTAGAATACTAACCGATTTTTTAGCAAATCGTGAAATCCATTATTTACTAAATAAATAATAATGGTTGTAGTCGTTGACTAGATGTTTCGTTTCGTTTCTTTTCGTTTCTTAAAAATAATCCATTTTAAAAAATAGTAAATGCAACCTAATTTGCCGGAAAGTGTCAAGTTATGATTTGAATACAACTTTGACTTGTGTGAATTTATGACAGCAGCCTTATGACATGCAAATATTCCTGTCATAAAGGCTCTATTTGTACAATTTCTTGATGAAATTATTAATATCAAATATTTATAAAATAATCTCTAATAGTTTGCAAAAAGTCACAAAGTTCCGATTTTTGATAATACTAATAATAGTATCAACTTATCATGATCCATTTTAGTAACTTTTATTTCTTGATATGATAGCATAGATAAATGGGGTATGCTGGACACATCCAAAAGCTTGGGAGGTTCTTTTGTAAACGAAGTATTCTTTATGTGGTGATTGTAATAATTTTCTAATCTTCATGAAGTTTGTGAAATCTCACATTCTTGAAAAATTATAATAAAATAATAATATTACACACACACATCCAAACATACCTATACATGCAATTATTCAAGGATTTACACAAGATTTTACTTGTAATCTCCTCCAAAAACAAATAAAACTTTGAAAAATATAGGGTATGAAGCTCACCTTGATTTGCTTGTTGGGTGATTTGAAGAGATGTTAAGAAGTTTCTAAGCTCCGACACTTGGAAGGTTCTTTGAACTGTAGAATATTCTAAGAATAATTATATGTGTAAATATAATGAAATCTCAGAAATAATGAGAATTATTATTTAGAGAAGATAAAATACTTACTAAAAGAAATCTGGAAATTTTCTTTGAATGAATGAAACTTGGAGCTTGAAGGAGTTGAGAGCACTTCTTAGGAGCTTGATGGGTATGAAAATGAGAAGTGGAATAAGGGGGAGGGGGAGAGAAAGAGTTCACGTATTCAAAGTGGGGAGGATAAAAAGTTGACTTGACACCTGCTTGGAGGATTGGTGTACAAGGCTTAGTTATCTATGGGTATTTTGTGTTTAATTGGGATTTGCATCGGAAATAGGGGTTTTACATCACATCATCAAGTCAACCCCTTATCTTCGTAGAATCCCTTAAAAATATTCTTGGGTTTTATTTTATATGGATATGTTTAAAATAATCAATTTTGGCATAAAATAGGGGTTTAGGATATGAAAAATACGAGTTTGGAGGAATTACCGACGTCAAAATGTCCCAAACTGAAGAAAAAGTCTGAAATGGACAAAAATCCGGAGTGCAGTCCGGAGTCTGCGAGGGTCCGAAAGGTTTAGGGAGTTCCGGAGTCATTTACTCAGTTCCAGAGTGCTTTTTTCGAATTCTAAAGTTGCTGGCAAAGTCCGGAGGTCCGGACCGGAGTCGCAAAGACGGCTGGTAATTCCGAAGCAGCCTTAAGCGAGACCATCCGGAGTCAACCCTTCCGGGGCATGCGAGATTTTCCAAAACAAGGGAGTTCCGAGATGGGAGTCCTCTTGGTTCCTTAGAAGGCATTCCGGAGTAAGAGGGTTCCGGACCAATAGGGTTCCGGACCAAGAGGGTTCCAGACCAAGAGGTTCGGGACCAAGAGGGTTCCGGTTCAAGAGGGTTCCAGACCAAAAGGGTCCTTTTTGGGTTTTCTCCTTCGGTTTTGAGTTGTTTTTGACTGCGAAAGGTACATAGAGAGATTTAGGAGAGATTTCACATACTTGGAGAGATTTGGGAGAGATTTCACATATTTGGAGAGATTTGGGAGAGATTCCTCATACTTGGATAGATTTGGGAGAGAATGAGATATAATGGGAGAGATTGAGAGAGACTTTGTTGAGGGCCTTTATTAATGTTTTTCTTCATAGAGCAAGGACCTTAGACTTAGTTGCACCCTATTTTGAGTGTTATACACCCCCGAAGGGCAAGTTTATTAGAGTTGTTACTTCCCTTATCCTGATTAGGATCTAGAATTTTTCAACATTTAAATTTTCAAGTGATACTTCGCATTAAGATTTAGAGTCATAAATTAGCAAACATAAAGTAACCTCTAACATATAAACACAGGGTGCACGCTGCTGAGCTCGGAGGGTAGCTGTAGCTTATAGGCCACTGGACCAATTCGGGCAAGAATCTCGAACGATCCAATGTATCGCGGGTTTAACTTTCCTTATTTCTCGAAGCGGATCATCCCTTTCTAGGGAGAGACTTTTTGTAGCACGCGGTCTCCTACTTGGAACTCCAGCGGCTTTCGTCTTTTGTCTGCGTAACTTTTCTGTCTATCCTAGGATGGTTGAAGTCGTGACCTGATTTGGATAATTTTCTCAGTTGTTTCATGGATGATCTCAGGTCCTGTGAGGGTGCTATCTGGTAATTTCCCACTTGCCAGTTGGGTGTCAGCCACCGCGGCCCAACAAAGGGGCGATCTACACTTTCAGCCATACAAGGCCTCAAAGGGGGCGACACCTATGCTTGTGTGGTAGTTGTTTTTATATGAAAATTCAACTAGGGGCAAGTGGGTATCCCAGGATTTGCCAAAATCTATTTCACATGCTTGGAGCATGTCCTCTATAGTCTGAATTGTTTGCTCACTTTGGCCATCTGTCTGAAGGTGGTAGGCAGTGCTTATACCCAGTCGGGTTCCCAATGCTTTCCGGAGTGACTTCCAAAAACGAGAGGTGAATCTATTATCCCGATCTGAGATAATAGATATAGGGACTCTGTGAAGTCTCACTACCTCTTTCAGGTATATTCGTGTCAGCCTTTCCATCTTGTACGTCTCCTTCATTGGCCCGAAATGGGCAAATTTTGTCAATCGGTCAACGATCACCCAGATAGCATCCAGACCGTCTGCCGTCTTGGGTAACTTGGTTATAAAATCCATGATTATCTTATCCCATTTCTACACGGGTATTTCGGGTTGCTGAAGTAGACCTGAGGGCTTCTAATACTCCAATTTAACCTTGGCACAAGTGAGGCACTTGCCTACGTAAGTGGCAATCTCCGCTTTCATATTCGGCCACCGATAATGTTGTTTGATATCCAGGTACATCTTGTCGGAACCCGGATGGATAGAGTACCTTGTTTTGTAAGCCTATTTCATTATCATGTCCCGAAATCCACCGAACCTCGGTGTCCAGATTCGGTCCATAAGATAATAGGCTCAGTCTTCTTTGGCCGTCAGATTATTTTCCATTTCGCGCAATGCCTCATTGGTGACGTTCTCCGGCTTCAAGGCTTCCTGCTGGTCCTTTTTAATTAGCGAAGGTAAATGGGAATGGACAGTCATTGCCAGTGTCTTTACTCGGCGACCCGAGTACTCTTTTCAATTTAAGGCATCATCTACTACATTCGCTTTGCTTGGGTGGTACTTGATTTTGCACTCGTAGTCGTTTAGCAATTTGACCCATCTCCGTTGTCTCATGTTCATTTCCTTTTCATTCAGGATATGCTGGAGGCTCTTGTGATATGTGAAAATGGTGCACTTGGTACCATATAGGTAGTGCCTCCAAATCTTTAAAGCGAAGACCAAAACTCCTAGCTCGAGGTCGTAGGTGGTGTAGTTTATTTCTTGGGTCTTTAGTTGCCTTGAGGCGTACGCTATCACCTTTCCTCGTTGCATAAGCACACAACCTAACCCTTTATTAGAAGTATCGCGGTATACTACGAAGTCCTCCATTCCTTTTAGCAAGGATGGTACTGGAGCACTGTAGAGGGCTTGTTTCAGGGTTTGGAAGGCAGCTTCTTGTTTGTCATTCCAATGGAAAGGTGCACCCTTCTGAGCGAGAGCAGTTAGAGGCTTGGCGATTTTGGAGAAATTTTGTATGAATCTTCGGTAATAACCGGCGAGGCCTAAAAATTATCGGATTTCGGTTGGGGTTCTTGGGGTTGCCCAGCCCTCAATAGCTTTGTTCTTGGCAGGGTCCACATGTATTCCCTCTTCACTGACTATGTGACCCAAAATTCCACTCTACGAATCCAGAACTCGCATTTTAAGAATTTTGCATAAAGCTTTTCTGCTCTCAATGTTCCCAAAATCTGTCATAAATGTTGGTCGTGCTCTTCCTTTCTCTTGTAGTAAACAAGTATATCATCGATGAAAACAATCACAAAGTTATCAAGAAATGGCCGACGGACTCTGTTCATTAGATCCATAAAGGCTGCTGGCGCGTTTGGGAAACCGAAAGACATGACTACGAACTCGAAGTGTCCATAACGAGTTCGAAAAGTAGTCTTTGGGATATCCTCCTCTCGGACTCTTAGGTTGTAGTATCTGGACCTCAAATCTATCTTGGAAAATTAACTGGCTCCTTGGAGTTGATCAAATAGATCATCGATTCAGGGAAGTCGGTATCGATTCTTGACGGTGAGCTTGTTCAATTCTTGATAATCTATGTACATTCTGAAAGACCCATCTTTCTTCTTGAAAAATAGAACCGGGGCTCTCCTGGTGACAAAACTCGGCCTGATGAATCCTTTGTCGAGAATCTCACTTAGCTGACTAGATAACTCTTGCATCTCGGCAGGAGCTAATTTGTAAGGTGATTTGGCGATTGGGGTGGCTCCAGGTACAAGATTGATTTGGAACTCGACCTGGCACTCGAGAGGTATTCCAGGAAAATCCTTAGGAAATACGTTGGGAAAGTCACGTACTTCAGGAATATCGTTGATACTTTTCTCGTCCTTCGTTTTATCCACGACATGTGTAAGAAAGGTGTGATTCTTTTTATGCATGCACTTTTGTGCTTGGATGAAAGAAATGAGTTAGATGTTTAAGCCAGGTTTATCGCAATAAACTATTAGAGTTTCATTGTTGGGTAGGTGAAGACGAACGACCTTCTCGTGACACATAATCTCAGCATGGTGGGGGCTTAACCAATCCATGCTAACAATCACATCAGAGCTCCTAATATTAACTGGCATCAAACTGATTGGGAAGGAGTGATTATTTAACGTTAGTGGGCACCCTACATAGACATCGTTGGTTGATTCAGTTTTACCATTGGCCATATCGACCGTATAAGTTTTGTTCAATTTTTGAGCATTTTGATTGAGTAGGTGTTTGAATTTGTGGCTTACGAAGCTTCGTTCAGCACAACTATCAAATAAAATGCACGCATAAGAGTTATTGAGGGGAAACGTACCAGTCACCATTATCGGATTTCGTACCGCCTCTCCTTGCCCCATGGTTAAGACCCTTCCTACGTTCTAATTTTTTTTCTTGGGGTAGTTGCGTTTAAAATGGTCGGTTTCCCTGCATCCATAGTATGCGCGGCTAGCTCCGGCTTTGTTATCATTAGGCTGCTTATTTTTTGTGGGGGCATCTTGCAATACTGGACAGTGTGTCCTTTTCGGTTGCAGTTGGTGCAATGGAAATCCTTGCCCCGTAGTGATGATAGTTACACTTGTCACACATGGAATTGGATCATGCGTATGGCTTTGTTGGCGCAGTTGTAATTGAGGCAAGGGCGGTTGGGGCGGGTACGGCTGGAGCGATATCAGAATAGACTGCTACTGTCTGTGGTTTCTTGGATGGCCCTGCATTCTGTCGTCCTTTTCTCTTTTCCCCCATTCTTCTTGCTGCATCCTTCTTGTTTTCTCTCTCCCTCGGTTGCTTTGGTACTTTTCTTATCATTGTGATCATAAAGTTTCTTGGCCAGCCATTTTGCACTGTCGTAGGTCTCAGGTTTTGAGACAATTATGTTACCCTAAATGGGAGGCATCAACCCCCAGATGAATCGCTCGACCTTCTTTCCTTCGGATGTAATCATATGACGACACAGGAGGGATAACTCGTTAAACCTTCAGATGTACGCGTCAATGTCCGAGTTCTGCACCGTAAGGTTCCACAATTCTTGCTCGAGCTTCTGTACCTCCCCTCGAGGATAGTACTCTACGATTAACATTTCTTTGAGTTCTTCCCACGACATGGTGTTTGCAACGGGGAGTGTCATGGCCTCAATGTGACCGTTCCACCATGACAATGCTTGATCAATGAAGGCGCAGGCCGTGAATTTGACCTTACTCCCTTTCGTACATTCGCATATTTCGAACATCGATTCAATCTTCTCGATCCATCGTTTCAAGACTATGACTCCTCTAGTTCCGTTGAAAGTGTGGGGTCTTGCATTGGAAAAGTCTTTGTAGGTACAGCCTTCACATACCCTTAATTTATCCCTTGGTGGGAGCTTCCCGTCCCTTGACCATTACCACCATTATTTCCGTTCTAAATATGGGCTAACACTGTTGTTGCTGCTGCTTGAAAAGCTGCAGAGTTCATTTCCTGCAGGAGCGGCGATGGTGGTGTTGTGTTGCTGTTCATTCGGATTTTCATGATTTCTTGATTATAGAATAGTATCAGTGATTTAGGTGCATATGAACAAGTGTGTGTATAAATTCAACATGTAATAGTAGCAATAGAGCGCGCAATGGGTAACATATCATAAGAAAATATATATCCGCTTTTCATTGATAATAATTTCTTGAGTACATGAAATTTTTTCCTAAAAAGGCATACAATACACACACTGAAATAAAAGTTAACACGAAAATACATAGGGTAGTGCACAGAAGAAAGTCGATACGGTAGCGAGTGAACGGGCACTAGTCGCGACGAGTCGATTCTGGTGGTGCTGACGATGAGGTACATGCGCCCTGGAGCTCAGCTAACCTGCATTCGGTGATCCGTACACGCTACTCCAAAGCGGTGTGTCGCTCCTGGTATTCTCTGAACTCTGCTCGTGCAGTGGCACGATCTTCCACGAGTTGTTCCATTGGATAGAAGTCTCGCTCTAGGTCTCGCATGCGAGTATCCATGACCTGCATAGCCGCCCGCATCTGCATTACCCGGTCGGCGGTTACTTGGGCCTGGTCGCCAATGTCCCTAATACATCTAACCACGACAGGGAGTGTGCGATCTGCTGGTCCTCCATGCTGGAGGTTGTAGTAACCTCGGTTCATCCCAAATGGTGGTTGCAGACCCTGGCGTCGGCCCCATCTCTCGATATCGTTAGCCCAGGGAGGTGTAAAGCCATTGTAGCCTATCCTATGCGGTGGTACCCTTGCCATGTAGGGAGGGTTGATAACCTTAGACTCTACGTCCGATTTTACATCCTCCTCAACCTCTTCCTCGTTGTCTTCCTCGACTTCTTCATCGATGTCCTCTTCTTCAAATTCTATTGGTTCTTCGGGATCCTCCATGCGTTCCTCGGGGTCTTCTTCTGGGTCTTCCTCAATCCAACCTCGATTCCCCTAATTGGGAAAGTTAATATCTCCGGGGTGGTCAAATCCTGCCATGTCATCTGTGCAAGAATAAGTGAGTACGAGGAAATAAATAGAATGTCAAAATACTCCTACTGTATTTTACTTAATTTTGGGTTGGTTCTTAATGCTTTTGGATAACAAGTCGTGAAGCTTTAGACTTGTTGCAACACCATTACCACTCCCGAACACATGTCGGTCACATCTCAAATAAATATAGTTGATCAGGCTATATTTATTCCAGATATGACTACATAACTGCCCAAGTTTGACTGTAGTGTTCAACCTCTGAGGTTTTTTTTTTGTTTCTTGTTATGATACGGTCCTAGCAAGTATGTATTCTTTTTGTTAGAGTGTTTTAGTCCCATTGTATTTATAGTTGTATATCCTGTACGGTTAGATATACTAGTTCACTATAAACAATGCTCTGATACCAATCTGTCACACCACCGAATCAGAACGGCGGAAACGTCCGGAGGCGGGTGACATCATTGTGCAGTATCATAACAATTGTATATAAATGAAACATAGTAAATCAAAATATAATACATCAATATAACAAGCTTACATTGTTTTACATCATGTTTATGTTCTCAAAATTTACACAGAAGAGACATTAGTAAGCAAATTCCAAAATACAGCAAAATAATCCTGACTCCGCGATCCGTAACCTGCTTATTGAATTCCTGAGAATACAAGTCGTTTGAAAAGCTTCAACATAAAATATGTTGGTGAGTTCATAAGCATTTTCGTATAAAACTTCGACGATAGTTTAGAAATCCAGAAAATCCAATATTTTCTTATCTAAATAGTTGTAATTCTTGTTTCAGATCGAGTATAGTTGCATGTGTACCTTAGTTCATCATTTTTGAAATCATATAAAATTGTTTCCCCCAGAAAATCCTATATTTTCTGATGATATAAAAATAGTAGCTTTAATAATAACATAACACTTGTGTGGAAAAGGTCTCATTGAGGTAATAAAAACATAGTTGATTGTAACCCGAAGGTGAAATTGGTATAAATATGTATCTGATATATTCTAGTTAGTCGGTATAACTGTAGGGTTTTGAGCATTCTAACACTCCTAAAGTGTAAATGCAACCCTAGAAACCTTGGATCTATGTTTGTCTAAAATACATGAAAAATATGATTTCCAAGGTTCTTAATCCTATCTAACATACAACGGGAACTTTTAATCAAAAAAGTTAGCTAGAAATACAAACCTAGAAGTAACTTGGATTCCTTGAAAACCTTGTGAGCCTAGCACTTCAAGTGTCATGCCTCGAATGTCTCACACAACACCAAATGCACTTGGAATAAACTTGAGAGAAATGTCACACACTTAGAAATCGGCTATGCCCTCTAACTCTTGCTTAAGTAGCCAATTTTGGTGACCATGATGATCCTTATATAGTGTGTTACAATTAGGGTTACACCATGTAAACCCTAACTGTCATGACTTTTCATTTCCATGACCCATGGGTTCTACAAACACCATGGCACATCCTATGGGTCTTAGCCCAACTGGATAATCCATGGAGCATTTGGCCCACTATACAAGTATGGATGATTTACACAATCAACTCATATATTTAATTAGTCACCTTTTGATCACTTAATTAATTCTAAATTAATTCTTGATCAATACTAATTAAATAATATTATTAATATATTAGAACTTATAATATATTAATAAACCATAAGTCCTATTTCTCTCATTTTAGTCTATCCAAATGCATGATGCCATGCAACCCAAATGGACCATGCCAAATCGGGTCAAGTACATACCAGAAATAGTTATGGACTTAGACACCTTATCCAACAGTCTCCTACTTGGATAAGTCAAATAACTATAACTACAAGTTTGACTTTAGGAACCGATCACCAATCGTAGCTCTTTCAAAGTCTATCAGAACAAAGATGACGATGATACGCCGTTTAAGATAAGTGATCATATAATCCTCTATTCTAGATATCAGCTGGGCAAATACATGGAACAATATCTTACTTATTGTCCAGCTGTTTGTTTCCCGATTTCCGATTTGTTTGACAAAGAACTTAACCGAACACATCAATTAAGTTCAGGCCAGGCCCGATACATAGGTCAAAACAAAATCATCGAGGGGCCCAGATATTGCTTCTAATCGAAGAAGGAACAAATAGACTTTGACTCGTATGCTTGTTCTACTACATGTTGAATCACACACAAAAGTACGTTTATAACATCGAGTTACCAATGCGTTTTCGTACGATCAATGCATAACCAACTCAGAGGTAACAACTCATATCTCTAGGTTTGAAGACTTATATGATATTACCGTCTCACGATCACTCGAGATAAATTCCATGAAATGATACCAGTGAGCGTGGGTTGAGTCCAATACTCAAAACTTATGAGTACTCATGAAGTGTTCTAGCACCACTTTGCTATGCCAACAACTTAGACATTTACAAGCCAACCTCATGACAGTCTTGATTCATATCTACTTCCGACATATGACCGACTGTGGAGAATTTGAATAATATGTAATACACAACATAAATATTCTGGAAGTCAAAACATGCAAAATAAATAATAGTAAACGATTGACAAAAGATAGCAACACTTTACTCATAAATAAAAACACCTTTTATTCATCATCAAATGTCAATTACACTTTACAAATTTCTGAGCTATCTAACTAATAAAACTAATATCATCCTTCAGCCCTATGCGCCTCGCATGTTGGAGATGCTTAACCCTACCTAGTCCCTTCTTGAGGGGATCTGCTGGGTTCTCATCCGATGATACCCTCTTTGCCACGAGGAGTCCTTCTTCAATTCGATGTTTGATGAAATTGTATTTTCTGTCGATGTGTCTGGATCTTCCATGACCCTTTGGTTCTTTCGCGAAGGAAACTGCACTTTCACTATCATAAATAATTACCATAGGCTCCTTTGTAGCTGGTACTACTCCAAGGTCTCAAATGAAGTTTTTCCGCCATATCGCCTCCTTCACTGCCTCGCTTGCTGCTATATACTCTGATTCAGAAGTTGAAATAGCCACTGTCTCCTGCTTGGAACTTTTCCAAGTAACTGCTCCTCTGTTTAAGGTAAAGACCCAGCCCGACTGAGAACGCAAATTTTCCCTATCAGTCTGGAAGCTAGCATCACTATACCCTAAAACTATCAAGCCATCACTCCCACCGAGGGTAAGGACCCAGTCCTTAGTCCTCCGCAGGTACTTGACAGTATTTTTTACCGCAGTCCAGTGAGAATTGCCAGGGTTCCCCTGATATTTGCTTACCATGCTCAAGGCAAAGGCCACATCAGGACTAGTACAAGTCACAGCATACATGATTGAGCCTACAACAGAAGTATAAGGTACTTGGCTCATTTAAGCTATCTCAGCCTAGGTACTCGGGCTCCGAGTCTTACTTAATCTGGCGTTACTCTGGATAGGTAACTCTCCTTTCTTGAAATCCTGCATGTTGAACCTCTTCAGCGCCTTATCCAAGTAGGTACTCTAACTAAGTCCAATTAGTCTTTTACTCCGGTCTTTCAAAATCCTTATCCCTAGATAAGCAGCTTCTCCTAGGTCTTTCATAGCGAAACACATCCCAAGCCAGAATTTCACTTCATGCAAGGTTGGGATGTCATTTCCTATGAGTAGTATGTCATCCACATACAGTACTAAAAAGCTAACTATACACCCACTAGCCTTGACATATACACAAGATTCATCTTCACTCCTCGAAAAGCCAAACTCTTTGAGTTTCTCATCGAAACAAAGATTCCATCTGCGAGGTGCTTGTTTCAATCCATAGATGGATTTCTCAAGCTTACACACTCTATTAGGATATTCTGTAATGACAAAACCCTCTGGTTGAGACATCTAAACATCTTCAGCCAAACTTCCATTAAAAAAGGCAGTTTTGACATCCATTTGACATATTTCATAATCATGAAATGCAGCAATGGCTAACAGGACCCTAATAGACTTAATCTTTTCTACCGGTGAAAAGGTCCCATCATAATCAACTCCTAGAGTTTGAGAAAAGCCCTTTGCAACTAGTCGTGCTTTATAAGTGTGTACATTACCATCCATGTCGGTCTTCTTCTTGAAGATCCATTTAAACCCAATTGTCTTACGACCTAGTACATTTTCAACCAAGTTCCAAACTTGATTGTCATAGATGGACTGTATCTTGATGTCCATTGCCTCTTTCCATTTAGCAGACTCGGGACCTGTCATGGATTCCGCATAGCTGTTAGGTTCATCCAGACTTACCAGTGTCTCATCACTGATAAGTGTCTCACCTTCCGCAGTAATATGGAAACCATAGTAGTGCTTTGGTGCATTCGTAACCCTTGTGGAACGCCTCAGAGGTACAAACTCATCAATTGGATCAAGAGGAGTTTCATCCTCAGGTTGACTGCTAGGGTTTGAGGTTCCTTCACCACTTGACTCTTGAATTTCTTCAAGGTCAATCTGCATCCCACTATTTCCTTGGCTTATAAACTCTCTCTCGTGAAAGACACCCCTTCTTGCTACAAAGACCACATTTTCATTGGGTCTGTAGAAAAGGTAACCAAAGGATTTATGTGGGTAGTCGATGAAAATACACCTCTCACTTCGAGGTTCGAATTTATCGTGAGTCTCACATCTCATGAACGCCTCGAAACTCCAAATCATGATGTGGGCTACATTAGGAACTTTTCCAGTCCACATCTCGTGAGGTGTTTTGGCAACCTTCTTTGTTAGGACTAGATTAAGGATATGGGCGGCATTCTCTAAGGCATACCCTCAGAATGAGATTGGTAGCAAAGCTTGACTCATCATGGAACAAACCATATCTAACAAGGTTCTACTATGCCTCTTAGCCACACCATTCAACTGTAGTGTCCTGGGAGGTGTCAATTGTGTGACAATCCCACATTCCTTAAGATAGTCGAGGAACTCTCTACTAAGATACTCACCACCACAATCGGATCGAAGCATCTTAATGTTCCTGCCCAATTGATTCTTCACTTCTTGTTTAAACTCTTTAAACCATTCAAAAAATCTCTGACTTATTTTTGGTTAAGTAGACATATCCATATCTACTATAATCATCTATAAAAGTCACATAATAACGATTAGCATCCCTTGTGTCAGTTTTGAAGGGTCCACACACATTTGTATGCACTAGATCCAACAAACCCTCACCCCTTGCACAAGAACCGGTAAAGGGTGACTTTGTCATTTTTCCAAGTAAGCATGATTCACAACTATCATCTGAGTTTAGGTCAAACGATTCCAAGACTCCATCCTTTTGGAGCTGACCTATGTGTTTCTTGCTTACATGTCCAAGACGACAATGCCATAATGATGCTTTATCCAAGTTATCATTATTAGAAGAATCAATACACACCACATTATTTCCTAGATTATCTACAACAGACACAGCTTCATACACACCATCACAAGGTAATGCTTTAAAATAAAGAACATTATTAAAGAAAGCATTTATTCCACCAACTTCATTATCAAAAGAAAAGGTAAATCCTTGTTTGTACAAAGCATGAAAGGAAATCATATTTCTTGCAATTTCAGGTGAGTAACAACATTTATTCAAATCTTATGTAAACCCACTACTTAGCAACAAAGAATAAACTCCAATCTTGGTGACAGGTGAAGCTTTCCTATTCCCCATGATCAAGTTTATCTTTCCATGCTCCACATTCTCACTTCTTCTTAGTCCCTACAAATCAGAACATATGTGAATTCCACAACCTGTATCAAGGACCCAAGAGTTAGAATAGGGTGAGTTATTAGACAATATTGTGTAAATACCTGCATGGGTGGGTTTTACTTTCCAATCCTTAATATCTTGCTGGTACTTTGGGCAGCTCCGCTTCCAATGCGACTTTTCATGGCAATAGAAGCATTCAGTCTTTTTTGGATCAAAAGAAGGAGGGACGAAACCTTTCTTGGTTCCACTTGAAGAGGATCAATCAAGGTTCTTACCCTTGGTACCCTTCGAAGGGTTCTTCCTCTTTTTCCCTCTACTTTTTCCGATTGCCAAGACAGGGGCGGAGTTTGAAGTAGGAGTAGGAGTGGTAACAACCGACTTACCTTTTAGACTAGTTTCAGCGGTCTTAAGGAGTCCTTGAAGCTTGCTGAGGGTAACTTCCTCCATATCCATGTGGTATGTCATGCAAAATTTATCATAACACATGGGTAAGGAGTGCAAAACGATATTAATTGCCAACTCATCGGGGAAGTTCACATTAAGCTTCATCAACCGGTCCACATATCTTTGCATTTTCTGCAAGTGGCCAGTGATGGGTTGACCATCCTTCATTCGGATTGTTATCATGGAGCAGATGATGCCATACCTCTCTTGTCAATCACTCTGATGGTAGTGGTCCATCAATTCATGGTGTATCTCAAAAGGGTAATAGTCCTCATAGGACTTTTGGAGTTCAACTGCCATAGTAGCCATCATGATACATGCCACTTTGGTGGCATCTCTTTCATGAGCCCGGAAGTCAGCGATCTTTTGAGGGGTAGCAGTGGACTGATCAATATCCTTCAGCTCCTTATTAAGGGACATATTCCTTGTCCTCGTAGCGAGTAACCATCCTTATGTTCCAGATCCAATCCATAAAGTTGGAACCATCAAATATGACTCTCCCACAAAGGTTCATAAGAGAGAAGGAGTCGGTAGGGTTTGAGCCAGAAGCAACATTGTTTGAAGACATTTGAAAAGAAGAGCATGTTTAGATTAGATATAAAGATAGTCCTTAATAAAACAACCAAATGTAATATTAAGACTAGGACCCAATCAGAATATATTATAACTTTGAAGAGGGGTGCCGTAATCTAAGCTATAACATATTTGAAAGGTAGGTGAATGACGATTCACCAATTTCCACCATAAAAAACGAAATATAAGATATTAGGTTTTAGTTGGTTTTTTGAAACTCCTAGATTCTTTTGAGATTCATTGAGCTTTTTAATGGCATGTTTCAATCTCGAGTCTGCCCTTCATGTTTTGTGACTGGGATACAGAGAATCACAAAACAAGGTGTGAAGTAACCATACAAATTACTTGGTACCCTTAATTTTTTCACTCAATCGATGTGCCGATTAACCATACGCGCTCCACCGACCTATGAAAAACCTTAACTCACCATTTTCCTACCTTGTCCAAGTTAGTGTGCCGGTTAACCACACACGCTCCACTAACGACTTAATCAAAGTGCAAAGTGTAATTTCATGGGTTAGCACCTTATTCACATTTTCCTAAAGTAACTAAGATTGGGAATTTATGAAAACATTTAGTTACTTTTTAATAATCATTATGCTTTTAATGAGAATTTTTAAGTCATTGTCCTACCCGTTCGGCTAATAATCCTCCACCAGGCAAGGAAGCGGTGGGTGAGAGTGGACACCAATTAAGCAGCCATTTTATAGGAAACAACCTTATACCCCCCTTATAGAGCGGCTTCGTGAATGAGGCCTACTAACGGTAAAATGACTTGTTCTTATACATACATACATACATACATACATACATACATACATACATACATATATATATATATATATATATACTTAACTTATAATATTATAAAGTATAAGGGTTGAATTTTAACTTTTAAAGTTCTAGGGGTTGGAACTAAAGTTTACTAGATGACATTACATGTTCAAAAACTTGAGGGAAAGTTTTGTAACTTTACAAAACTTTTCATCTTTCATAACTTATGAGTTATTGTATATTAAAAATGAACACTCTTTATTTTTTGTAACTTATGTGTTCTTTTAATGGATTTAATACAAAGTGAATTTTGGTTATCCATAACTTGAGGACAAGTTACGGACTCCATTAAAACACATCAATAATCAAGAATTAAACTACCTAGCAATAACACATAATTCCTATGATCTTCCAAGAACTCATAAGAACATGAAAATTTGATATCAAAATTTCAAGAACATATGAACACATATAAACATGGAATTTTGATATTAGCCATTGTAAATGGATTAGAACAACCATTACACCATCTAAAATAAGTTTTAAAACACCAAAACAGTTCAGGGTAATGTTTCTAGTCCATTTCCAGCATCAAAAATCGAAAATTTGCACTCTGCCTGACCAACTCGTCAAGTGCAAGAACTGACTCGCCAAGTTGGTTGAAGATACGATTACACTCGTCAAGTCCCCCCATGGACTCGACGAGTCCGCTGTGCAGACAGCAAGAATTTCGAATTTTTTCACAATTTTGCATCAAGTATCAAATAAACAAGCCTAGACTTTGATACCACTGTAGGGTTTTGAGCATTCTAACACTCCTAAGGTGTACATGCAACACTAGAAACCTTGGATCTATGTTTGTCTAAAATACATGAAAAATATGATTTCCAAGGTTCTTAATCCTATCTAGTATGCATCGGGAACTTTTAATCATAAAAGTTAGCTAGAAATACATACCTTGTAGTAACTTGGATTCCTTGAAAACCTTGTGAGCCTAGCACCCCAAGTGCGATGCCTAAAATGTCTCACACAACACCAAATGCGCTTTGAATAAACTTGAGAGAAATGTCACACACTTAGAAATCGGCTATGCCCTCTCACTCTTGCTTAAGTGGCCGATTTTGGTGACCATGATGATCCTTATATAGTGTGTTACAATTAGGGTTACACAATGTAAACCCTAATTTTCATGACTTTTCATTTCCATGACCCATGGGTTCTACAAACACCATGGAGCATCCTATGGGTCTTAGCCGAACTGGATAATCCATGGAGCATTTGGCCCACTATACAAGTATGGATGATTTACACAATCAACTCATATATTTAATTAGTCACCTTTTGATCACTTAATTAATTCTAAATTAATTCTTGATCAATACTAATTAAATAATATTATTAATATATTAGAACTTATAATATATTAATAAACCATAAATCCTATTTCTCTCATTTTAGTCTATCCAAATGCATGATGCCATGCAACCCAAATGGACCATGCCAAATCGGGTCAAGTACATACCAGAAATAGTTATGGACTTAGACACCTTATCCAACAGTCTCCTACTTGGATAAGTCAAATAACTATAACTACAAGTTTGACTTCAGGAACCGATCACCAATCGTAGCTCTTTCAAGGTCTATCAGAACAAAGATGATGATGATACGCCATTTAAGATAAGTGATCATATAATCCTCTATTCTAGATATCAGCCGAGAAAAAACATGGAACAATATCTTACTTATTGTCCAGCTTTTTGTTTCCCGATTTCCGATTTGTTTGACAAAGAACTTAACCGAACACATCAATTTAGTTTAGACCGGGCCCGATACATAGGTCAAAACAAAATCATCGAGGGGCCCAGATATCAGCTTCTAATCCAAGAAGGAACAGATAAACTTCGACCCATACGCTTGTTCTACTACATGTTGAATCACACACAAAAGTACGTTTATAACATCGAGTTACCAATGTGTTTTCGTACAATCAATGCATAACCAACTCATAAGTAACAAATCATATCTCTAGGTTTGAAGACTTATATGATATTACCATCTCACGATCACTCGAGATAAATTCCATGAAGTGATTCCACTAAGCATGGGTTGAGTCCAATGCTCAGAACTTATGAGTACTCATGAAGTGTTGTAGCACCACTTTGCTATGCCAAAAACTTAGACATCTACAAGCCAACCTCATGACAGTCTTGATTCATATCTACTTCCGACATATGACCAACTATGGAGAATTTGAATAATATGTAATACACAACATAAATATTCTAGAAGTCAAAACATGCAAAAGAAATAATATTAAATGATTGAAAAAAGATAGCTACACTTTACTCATAAATAAACACACCTTCTATTAATCATGAAATGTCAATTACACTTTACAAATTTCTGAGCTATCTAACTAATAAAACTAATATCATCCTTCAGCCCTATCCGCCTCGCATGTTGTAGATGCTTAACCCTACCCAGTCCCTTCTTGAGGGGATCTGCTAGGTTCTCATCCGATGATACCCTCTTTGCCACGAGGAGTCCTTCTTCTATTCGATGTCTGATGAAATAGTATTTTCTGTCGATGTGTCTGGATCTTCCATGACCCCTGGGTTCTTTCGCTAAGGAAGCTGCACTTTCACTATCATAAAAAATTTCCATAGGCTCCTTTATAGCTGGTACTACTCCAAGGTATCCAATGAAGTTTTTCCGCCATATCTCCTCCTTCACTGCCTCGCTTGCTGCTATATACTCTGATTCGGAAGTTGAATCCTCCACTGTCTCCTGTTTGGAACTTTTCCAAGTAATTGCTCCTCTATTTAAGGTAAAGACCCAGCCCGACTAAGAGTGGAAATTATCCCTATCAGTATGGAAGCTAGCATCACTATACCCTACAACTCTCAAGTCATCACTCCCACCGAGGGTAAGGACCCAGTCCTTAGTCCTCTGCAGGTACTTGAGAATATTCTTTACCGAAGTCCAGCGAGCATTGCCAGGGTTCCCCTGATATTTTCTGACCATGCTCAAGGAAAAGGCCACATCAAGACGAGTACAAGTGATAGCATACATGATCGAGCCTACAGCAGAAGCATAAGGTACTCAACTCATTTCAGCTATCTCCGCCTCGGTACTCGAGGTCTGAGTCTTACTCAATCTGGCGTTACTCTGGAAAGGTATGTTGGACACATCCAAAAGCTTGGCAGGTTCTTTTGTAAACAAAGTATTCTTTATGTGGTGTTTGTAATAATTTTTTGATCTTCATGAAGTTTGTGAAATCTCATGTTCATGAAAAACTATACTAAAATAATAGTATTTCACACACACATCCAAACATACGTATACATGCAATTATTCAAGGATTTAGACAAGATTTGACTTGTAATCTCCCCCAAAAATGAATAAAACTTTGAAAAAGGTGGGGTATAAAGCTCACCTTGGTTAGCTTGCTGGGTGATTTGAAGAGATGTTAAGAAGTTTCCAAGCTCCAACACTTGGAAGGTTCTTTGAACTATAGAATATTCTAAGAATAATTTTATGTGTAAATATAATGAAATATCAGAAATAATGAGGAGAATTATTATTCAAAGAAGATAAAATACTTACAAAAAGAAATCTAGAAATTTTCTTTGAATGAGTGAAACTTGGAGCTTGAAGGAGTTGAGAGCACTTCTTAGGAGCTTGATGAGTATGAAAAATGAGAAGTGGAATAAGAGGGGGGGGGGGAGAAAGAGTTCACGTATTCAAAGTGGGGAGGATAAAAAGGTGACTTGACACCTGCTTGGAGGACTGGTGTACAAGGCTTAGTTATCCATGGGTATTTTGTGTTTAACTGGGATTTGCATGGGAAATAAGGGTTTTACATCACATCATCAAGTCAACCCCTTATCTTCTTAGAATCCCTTCAAAATAATCTTGGGTTTTATTTTATATGGATATGTTTAAAATAATCAATTTTGGCATAAAATAGGGGTTTAAGGGGTTTAGGATATGAAAAATACGAGTTTGGAGGAATTCCTGACGTCAAAATGTCCCAAACTGAAGAAAAAGTCCGAATTGGACAAAAATCCTAAGTAGAGTTCGGAGTCTGCGAGGGTCCGAAAGGTTTAGGGAAGTTCCGGAGTCATTTACTCAGTTTGGGAGTGCTTTTCTCGGATTCTGATGTCGCAGATGAAGTCCGGAGGTCCGGACCGGAGGCGCGAAGCCGACTTGAAATTTCGAAGCAGCCTTAAGCGAGACCATCCGGAGTCAACCCTTCCGGGGCAGGCGAGATTTTCCGAAACACGGGAGTTGCGAGATGCGAGTCCTCTTGGTTCGTTAGAAGGCATTCTGGACTAAGAGGGTTCCGGGCTAATAGGGTTCCGGACCAAGAGTTTCCGGACCAAGAGGTTCAGGACCAAGAGGGTTCCACACCAAGAGGTTCAAGACCAAGAGGGTTCCGGACCAAGAGGTTCAGGACCAAGAGGGTTCCGGTTCAAGAGGGTTCTGGACCAAAGGGTCCTTTTATGGTTTTCTCCTTCAGTTTTGAGCTGTTTTCGACTAAGGAAGGCACATAGAGAGATTTGGGAGAGATTTCACATACTTGCAGAGATATGGGAGAGATTTCGCATACTTAGAGAGATTTGGGAGAGATTTCACATACTTGGAGAGATTTGGGAGAGATTCCTCATACTAGGAGAGATTTGGGAGAGAGTGAGATATAATGGGAGAGAGTGAGAGAGACTTTGTTGAGGGCCTTTATTAATGTTTTTTTCGTAGAGCAAGGACCTTAGACTTAGTTACACCCTATTTTGAGTGTTATACACCCCGAAGGGCACGTAATAGTGTTTTATAGAGTTGTTACTTCCCTTATCCTAATTAGGATCTAGAATTTTTGAACATTTAAATTTTCAAGTGATACTTCGCATTAAGATTTAGAATCATACATTAGCAAACATAAAGTAATATCTAACATATAAACACTAGCTGAGTCGACCAGATTAACTTGTTGACCTTGACTTGACTTTGACTTGACCAGAAGCTTGTCGGTTGTCATAGTTTTGAGCACTATAACATCCTTATGGCACACATACAACCCTAATGCTTTGGATCTAAGTTTTCTCTAGTTATACATGCAATATTCTTTTTCCAAAGAATGAAGCCTAACCAGCATACAAATTTTATATTTGAATTATAAAAACTAGTTAGATGATCACCTCTTGTTGTAGCTTGTAGAAGTTGGCCTTTCAAGAGCTTAGCACCTCAAGTGTGATGCCTCAAATGTTTCACAAAACACCACCAACAATTGGATGACAATGAGATAGAGCTTGGAGCACCAAAAAATCGGATATATCCTCTTAGAATACTCTTGGTGACGATTTTAGGGGCTTAGAGGTTACATATATAGTGTAGAATCCCAAGAGTCACTTGTAAACCCTAATTCTTACACTTAGGCTTATGATCCAACAACTGATTTGGACTAACACTTCATGGACTATCTCATAAGCTTAGTCCATCACAAAACAATCATGGATTATTACCCAAAACCATATGTATCACTAATTTACATAATCAATCCCCGTTAATTTAATTAGTCTCTTTTGATCACTAAATTAATTCCAAATTAATTCTTGATCAATACTAATTAAATAATATGATTTCTTAATTAATATATTATACTTATAATATATTAATAAATCACAAATAACCTCTTTCTCAAATATCCATCATATCAAATTGTTCTGGTGAATGCAACCCAAAATGGACCGTGCTACTATTGGGTCAAGTACATACCAATTATAGTTATAGGCTTAGACACGTAGTCCAACATATAGAGATATCGCAAATAGAAGTTATCAAAGCTTTTCTGGGTCTTGATCATCAAGCTAATGTTTCTCCATTCCTTTCAAAAATCCGTTAAGAAAGTGAGATTGTACTCGAGAGTAGAACGTATGATTCCGTAACGATTGCATTTAAAAATCATCTCGTTTAGACGATCATAATATGTAACATCTCTAAAAATCATGCCAAATTTAAACTTTTTAAAACATTTTCAAAACCAACTGCTATTACAAAAGATGTTTCCAAAATAGTATAATGACAGAGTATCCCAGAATCAATCATAAAAATCATGAAATATGAGGAGTTGTACGATCACTTCTTTGCCTTCCCGTGATCATCAGAGGTTCCTAAAAAACTAATCGATAAATGTAAGCTCGAAGGCTTAGTGAGTTACCCACAAATACCAATGCCATAAACATATCAATAACATATAAGTAGACAACCTGCATAATGAGCCGTCAGCCTGAATTGACCGCCTCGTGGCCCTTTGAACCTATCTGGACCGCTCTCTGAGCCTTTGGCACGTATGAACTGCCTCGTAGGGCCTACAGCCTATCCGGAGCGCTCACCGGTCCTTCGGCCAGAATAAACACCTTTTTAGGGCCTTCAGTTTATTCGGACTGCCCCGTGTATGTTGGCCTTCAGCACAAAGCAGGACTTCCTCAACCCAACCCCCAATCAAACAAACATGTACACATAAATATCATACGCTAGCATATATATATATATATATATATATATATATATATATATATATATATATATATAACCGTCAAACCAATCTAACAGATCAATAATCATAGCAACATCCTATAACCAGGATACAAACCTAACCGGTCACTCACATAGCATCATCCTATATATTAGGATACCGACTTAACCAGATCACTAAGCATGTCACCATCCTAATTACCAGGATGTAAATCAATAAGCATATCATGAAATAAGCCGGATACAAATCCGTAAAGCGCCGACATTGGTGCCTTCGACCCCTGTTAGTATAGTGAGGACAACTCACCTTTCAAATAGCTCGGAGATGATAATTTCAACCTTCTCCAAATACAACTCCAACACATATACCTACACCCATCAATGATCTAATTCCATAAATTCTCAAATTACCAAAATAACCCCAGAAGTCAAATTGGTCAACCCTTGGTCAAGGGCAAAGTCAATGGTCAAGGTCAATAGTCCATCTTGACCCAAAACGTCGAGTACAGCTCACTGACTCGTTGAGTCCTTCCAGAACTCGAAGGAATCGTGATGATCCTAGTTCACTCGCCGAGTTCCCAGGCAACTCGTCGAGTTCATATATGTCCAATTGTCAGTAAAACCCTAACTGACTCGTTGAGTCGTCTCTCAGATTCGCCGAGTTCAAGAAGAAATCCTCAAGGCTAATCTTCATTGGACTCTCCGATTTGGCCATGCAACTTGTCGAATCCTTTCATTTCTTTCTCCATTCAGATGTTTATAAGCCACCCCAAAGCTCCATATTACAGATCTAAGTTCCTAGGGCATAGTTCCTATGTAAAGTTGCAAACATTACATATATACAAGGTGCTAAGGGCCAAAATCAAGTTAAAGAAGAGGGTTTAAGGGAGGAAAAGGCATTATCTTGCTAAAGGCTAAGGCTTTTTGACTAGAAGAACCAAGATAAGCCTAGATCTGAAGTTGCAACTTCAGATCATGTCCAATACCTGAAATGAAACACCAACATGCTAAAATGGCCCTAATATGAAGCATGAAGAGATCTAGTTATAAGTAAGTTCAAGGTAACGGCTTGTTACCTTAAATTGATGCTAAAATTGGGTAGAATTCAGATCCACAACGTTTCCTTGCTCCAAGCTCCTTGGTCTTCAAGCTCCTCTCACCAAGATCTTCCTTCTAAGCTTAATAACACACAAATATGGAAAGTAGTTATGATTTTGGGTTTCTGAGCTCAATGGGGGCTCTAAGGGAGGCCAAGGGAGGCTAATGACCCTTTAAATAGGGTGCAAAACCCCGAAAATTAGGGTTTCATCCTCCAACTCCAACTCCATGCGGCCAAATCCGTTCCTACTCGACGAGTCAGGGCATCCAACTCGTCGAGTAGAACTTTCAAAATGGAATATAAGACTGTAAAGTTTATACCTGAGAGTCAGGGTGTTACATAATAAAGTTAGATTATTTCACCGTCATTTTGCTTGAATTCATGCAATTCAAGTAGACACTGCTTAATATAACTTTTCCTCATCTTCTCGCTTCCCTGATACTTCACTTTCAACGTATCCCATACCTCTTCTTATGATGTGCAACCTCGAACACAATTATAAACCACCGATGGAAGAGAACCGCGAAGTTCATGTATACATCTCTTATCATTTGCTTTCTGCTTTTCAACCTGACCATAAATATCAGCTGAAGACCCTGCTATTCTAACTTCTTCTAGCCTTCCTGGAGGGTAGTTTCCACTCATAATATAGCGCTAAAGATCTTCATCAATCCCATTGAGATACTCTTCCATTCTATCAGCCCATTATTTGTAATATTCAAGAATCAACATCAGAATTTTGGTTGAAGAACCGAGAAAATAAGAGAAACCATTCATCATATTCATGTTGAAGTTCACCATTGATGTATGGACAGAGATGATGAAAACCTTCAGAAAATGAAATCTAACAGATGATTCTTACAAAAAAAAAGATCAGAGAATACTCGATTTATCAAACAAAACACATAATCGAATCAAATCAATTGATTAGATCAATTTTCTAAATCAAAAGTGTGGAATATTTCTGAACCAGAAATAGGGATTCAAAACTTTTGAGGACACAAGGAAACTAGAAAACAATTGAAAGAATCCAACTCTAATACCAATTGTAGTGATCCTAATCTACGATGACGAATACGAAATATGAAATGATTTAGTGAATCATACAAGAATCATGAACATGAGGAACACAAGAGTAAATAAATCGAATTTTAAGCTCCCATTAGTTTAGAAAGAGTACAAGTGGGTTTGCAATATATCTCTCTCTAAAATAACTCTCACAAGTTCTTACATAAAAATGAGTGTCACTCACTTCCTTATAAACGAAAGACAACTCATTACTCACATACAGAGGAGTAGGTACACATGACATCCAAGAGTAACTTTGCATCCTAACATTCTCCCCCTCAAAGTTAAGATTGGATGTTACGGCTTCAATATCCAACAAGCTCGCTCGATCAAGACTAACTCCCCCTCGTAGTAATATCAGTCTTCAAATCCGCAAATGAAAACCTGAGAAGCTTTGAATACCTACTCTACATTCTCCCCCATTTATAATCAAAAATTGATTATAAAACCCACTAAGGTTGAGAAGTGTCCGAGGAATAAACTTCACAAATCTCCCCCTCGATGTGTGCCAAAAATGAAACCACAAAAAACTTGCGTGAAAAAAAATCATGAAAAAGTCATGAAAATTTTCCAATTTTTGAGAAAATTTTTGACTTTTGCATGAGAGTTGCAAGAATTTAAAAAATACTATCAGAATTCTGTAGGGACCCATTGCGCCAAAAACAGTCTCAGATGCGAAACTTTACCCCAATTGTGAAACTAGACATAAAGTGTGAATTCGCATTAACTGTAGAGACTAGAAACGTAAATTTTCCCATTTCCTCGACCTTTCAGCCCAATTACAAAACTGGGTAAATTCTGCCAAGTTTTCGAAACTTCAAGGATGCAACATGAAACTCCTTCATTTTTCTTTATTAAAGTGCACTAATTCGAATATGGGTAGAAACTATTAATTTTTTGAAAGATGAGGGATTCAAAATGAAATGTTTCCTTTCTTCCCTAAATCATTACCAGTTGCGAATGAACACAAAAACAACCTTCGAAATTGTGTAAGGAACTCTCAATGCACGATTCGAACAACTGCTTTGACTACATGTGATACGTGTTTGACTTCCAATCACTCGACCCTAAGCGATGCAAGTTCGAGCCTTAAACCCAAAACAAATTCACCATAAGTCAATTTCAGAATACGAACATAAGGTACATACATCGAATTTGATGTCAAGCAAATAACTTGGACCATCGAAATCAGTCTAATATGAGTTTGACTCCAAGAAACATTTGATTTCGAATTTAGTCTACACCAATACCAGGAAAAATTCGTTTCAATTCCAAATCCAATTCATATTCGACTTCAACCATTTTCGATTATGACTTATAAACATCACCAATTTCATTTCAATTTTGGTGTTTTCGACTCAAACAGCCAACAAGAATCGAAATCGATGCCATACATTTTGAATCAAATTTTGATTTCAATCGATTCTTCAACAATCAAACTCTATTTTGACTCCTATCGACTCCAAATTGAATTTCAAACTACTTCAACACCTTACACATTCAAAACGAACTACCAAAGCCAGTCAACATGGATTTCAATCCCTCACAACTAATTTGAATTAATTTTTCAAGCTTTCCTAATCAACCATCATTTACAAAATTACACATCGATGTTTTGTTAATCTTTACAATAACAAAGCATCATCGATCCTCAAATCCTTCAAACTAATTGCACATCAAACATCAGAATCATACCCAAAAATTCAATTATATGAATCGAACACAGTGTCTGCATCAATTTTCTATCTAAAAACATCTGCAACTCAATTTTTACTTTATCTGATTCATCTTTGATTTTCACTTCAAATACAAATCAAACTCATCAATTCAAATAACTATCGAACTATTCTTGATGATTAAAAGTAATCAAAAATATCAACCAATGAGATTTCTTCAAATTAATCCTCGAAATATAATCACGATGAGAATCGTGAGAGAAGATTAATCGAGAATCTTGTATGAAAGATTAAAAATAGAAGTAATTTGACTAACTCTTGGACTCGGTGGTACTTAAGAATGACTCGATGAACAGTACAAGATACAAGTAATTGGCTTCAAACAAGAATTAATTGATGAACAGGGAATTTCTAATTTGGGCTAAAAAAGTATTGATTTCGAAAGAAATAAAATTTTGAGAATATAATTTTGATTTTGGTTTGGACTTGATCTATGGAAGAAAAACAAATTGGACCTACAATTGGGATTGAAACTAATTCGATCAAACTGATTCAAAATGATCAAAAAATAAATAATAAAACACACAAATCGAAACTAAAACTAATATCCGATAAAAACCTGGATCGATCTTCTTCAGATCATCAAAAATCAAGAACGTTTTGGAATACATTTGAAAATCTAAGAAATCTTCTTGACGATTTGTTTTCCGTTTGCAGCACACAAATCAATCATTGATGATCTTGGTTCTTTTGTCAGAACAAGAAAATCACCAAATTGAATATTGTACCACCGATGATGCGTGTTATACAACTCATTCTCTGTGTTCTTCAACGATCTAACACCATCTTTATAAGAAACATTAACACTTCAGGGTTTTAAATTCAAGTTCATTGCAACACTTGGAGATTTTTGCTTTGGAACCCAAATTTGCTTCATAGATTTCAGCTTCAGAACAACATTTGAAGATTTTTGTGAATAAACTCACTTGTTCTTACTTTTGATCTTCTTCTTCTTTTTCTTTCTCTTTTTTTTGCATCTTGAAGAATTGAATTCATGAACAACTTCATTCTTGACAACTTCAACTTTGCAAGTTTGAATCAAATCTTTTGGAGTTTCGTATTTTTGAATTTCATGGATTAATGGTTTTCAATAACAAATCATTCATTCAAACGAATAATAAGAACACAAAATATCATCGGTTGGAACTCCAATCTAGCAAAAAAACTTTTTCTTCTTCACGAAAATCAACTATAATCTTCTTATCCTGAAATTCAAGAACATCATGAACATGATGAACTTCTTCAAGAACCTCCTTATGATCTTCATGAACATCCGAGTAAAATTCAAGCACGTTGAAAACATATTTCAGATCATCAATACGAATTCCTTAAATGATTTCATCTTCTTTCTTATTGCTTCTTCTTTCATGATAAGTTGCAACCAAATGATTAAGCGAAACTTTATTCTTTTCATGATCTATTTCGTATCCAATCATCTTTTCAATTTCATCTTTTTCACAAGAAATGATTGAATAACTTTTTATTGATCCAACCACCAAAGAATGGAGAAGTTGTTTAAAATTGCATGAATATTTATGCCTTCTTTCTTCCAATACAAACCACATTTCACAAATTGGTTCTTCCATTTCAAATCATTGATGAAAAAATCACAAGAGCATGAATTTTTCTAGAGAGAGAAATTGATTTTGAATGGGTTTTTAGAGTGAGAAAGAAAAAATTACTTGAATTTTAGTGAAAAAAAATCGAATTATGAATCAAATCAAGAAATAATTTGATTTCTAGAATCTAAAAACTCTATAAAACACAAAGATCAAATATCAATGAAAAATCACCAAATCAAAATGTCATCATGGATCAGTTGTCACACCCCGAAACAAAGATGGTGGAAACGTTCCAGGGTGAAGGACGTCATGTTTAGCATCACAACCATTGTAATCGTAGTAACACAACCATTACAATGAATATATATGAAAAAAAATGTTTACATCAGTCTAAAACTTGTTTTAATTACACCAAAAGGATGTAGAATATAAAAGAAACATGACTCTTATTGCTCCGGCTCCTCTAAATCCAAAAAGTACCTGTCTACCGATTTCCTAAGAATACAAGCAGTTTGAAAGAATATCAGCATAAAGCTGGTGAGTTCATAAGCATTTAGTTTTGATGGAAAATGTTCTTTGATTCTTTTGAAAAATGTTCCTCAAGAAAATCCCATATTTTCTTATGAAAAGTAGTGCTGAAAGAGTGTCTATTACTAGAAAGTAAGTCATCCGTTTTAGAAATGTCGGCGTTATCCTAGGAAAAATCCCATATTTTCCCTAAAAACAGTTATTTGTTCTAGAGGTAGAGATGCAATTTTAGGAATCCCTGATTACAATCACTGTATATATATATATAAGTAGTTTTATTACTTAAAATAAAACAAATGAAGAGTAGAGTCTGTAAACCAAGGTTAGTTTATACTTATTTGTGAGTCGTATAACCATGCTTGATATGACCGAGAGACCTTTATAACGTTCTTCAGGAGTTAAGTTAAATGACATTTGTTCACCCCAGGCATGCCTGCCTAACTGTAGCTAGCAATTCAGGTGTGGGATTGTCAGTCCCGAATAGATCTATTCACAAATCTCACGCTCTCCCTCCAGGAGACTTTGGTCATACTAAAAGGATTTATCCCTATACACCTAAGGGTATAGTATCGAAGTAGCACCTCACAATTCTATATAATCTAGTTTACCAGCTAGAGACAGTATAAAACAATATTTATCCTTGAATAAATGTACTTTACACTCCTGAGAAAATATATAACATAAACTAAGTCTGCCATAGTTTATACACATTCATCCATGAAATCTGATTTAGTAGAAACTGCCTAGAGTTATCCCAAACTATACCCATTATAGTTTATTAGAGTTGATATAGAAAATGCTTTGTAAAACCTTTCTGAAAGCTACGAAGTTAGATTTCTAAATTTAAAGTTTCCCTTATGCTCAACATATTACAAAAAGGGATAAAGTATCCGAGTATGTTATTAAACATGGAAATCATTGGAATGTATTAATACGTTTAAAACTTAATAAAATAGTTTGAGTTTGACTTGTATCCCCCCCCCCCATCAAAACATTAAAAAACACAGAAAATGTAGGGGTATGAACTCACCTTGAGCGAGTGGTTTATTTAAAGGATCGATACGGAAATCTGGATGTTCAAGTGAAACTGAACACAATTTGATCCTAAAATACACATAGTGACACATAAACGAGTCATATGAGGGTATTTCACTACTAGATGTGATGGAGAACCACTCTAGGGACTTGGAACTACTTGTACTAAGTGTTAGGACCTTGTAGGATTGCATGAGGGGAGTGTATGGCCACCTTAAAGGTGTGTGCGGCCATGGGTGTGCGGCCCAAGGGGTGTACGTCCGTACACTCATCATGAGAGGTGACTTTGTGGTGTTTTCAAGGTCCATACTTGCATCCATGAAGTGTTCTAGGTCTATACTCGATTGTAGTGCAAGTTAAGGGTCCTAGAAGTGGGTTTATGATCCTAGTGGTGTGTGTGGTCGCACACGGGAGTGTGCTACCGTACACAGGTGTGTGCGGTCGTACACCCCACATGAAGATGTCGAAAACACCAATTTCGAGGTGAAAGAAGGCTAGGGTCATGTCTATTTCGAGTATGGAAGTCAAACTCTCACTTTGGAGGGTGTTTTAAGAGTGTGCGGCCACCTTATGGGGTGTGCGGCCGCACTCTCCTCAAAACATGAAGAACATGACGAACATTGAACATTTAAGACTTAGATAGAGTGGTCTTTCATGGATATCAAGTTAGAGAATGAGTTACTCACGTTCTTGAAGCTTTGGAGGGTTCACGATTGAAGAAACTTGAAAGAATGGTGTAGTGTGCAGCCAAGGAGTGAAAGGAATGAAAGGAAAGGAGACTACCCTTTATATATGAGTGGGTGTGCTGCCTAGAAGGGAGTGTGTGGCCAAGAGGTGAGTGTGCGGCCGCACACCCATGTGTACAGTCGTACACTCCCCCTAAGCGTGTGTATGGCCCGGTTTTGACACTCTATGGCTTGCTAACTCATTCCTAAACTCAACTTTGGTCATTCTCAAGATTAGAACACTTAAATGAACACTTAAACAGTACATTAAGTTAATAGAACAAGTTTAGCATTGATTGAATTGGCTAAGTGCACAAGATGAAAGTTTCGGGTTGTCACATCATCCCTCCGTTAGAGGGAATTTCGTCCCAAAATTCAAGAGTAGATTGCAAATCATGAACTAGGAAATAGATGAGGGTACTTCTGCTTCATTGAATCTTCGTGCTCCCAAGTGAATCCGGGTCCCTGCTTGGCCTTCCAGCGGACCTTCATTATCGGGATGCGACTCTGTTTCATGCATTTGACTTCCCGGTCCATGATTTCAACAGGTTCTTCCACAAAGTGTAGACCATCGTCTAGAGCGATCTCATCGAGAGGAATCACAAGTGTCTTGTCGGACAAACACTTATTTAGGTTCGACAAGTGGAAAACGGGATGGACGTTGCTGAATTTTCGCGGTAACTGGAGTTTGTATGCTACGGGACCGATCCTAGCAAGGATCTCGAAGGGTCCAATGTACCTTGGGTTTAGTTTTGCACGCTTTCCGAAACGTATCATACCCTTCCAGGGTGAGACCTTTAGAAGGACACGGTTACCAACCTGGAATTCCAAGGTTTTTCGTCTCTTATCTATGTAGCTCTTTTGTCTACCTCGCGAGGCTTTCAGTCGTTCTCGGATTTATATGATCTTTTCAGTCGTCTCTGATGAGTTTTAAGCATTCTAACACTTCCTAAGTGTACATGCAACCCTAATAACCTTGGATCTATGTTTGTCTAATTATCATGCAAAGTGAATTCCAAGGTTATATATTCCTATCTAGCATACATGGGGAACATCTATAACTTGAATGAAAGATAGAATAACTTACCTTGTTGTTGCTTATGATCCTTGAAACCTTGTGAGCCTAGCACCCTAAGTATGATGCCTCAAATGCTTCACACAACACCAAATGCAAAGGAGTAAACTTTGAGAGAATCTTACACTTGCAAAAATCGGCCTAGCCCTCACTTGTTCATATGTAGCCAATTTTGGTGGAGAATGGGTTCCTTATATAGTGTTGACACATCTAGGGTTACACCATGTAAACCCTAATGTGTCATGACTCTTCATTTCCATGACCCATAGGTTTGTAACTCTCATGGAGCATCCATGGAGCATCCTATGGGTTTAACCCAACTTGATAATCCATGGAGCCTCTTAGCCCAATATACAAGTTATGGATGATTTACATAATCAACCCATATATTTAATTAGTTATCTTTTTATCACTTAATTAATTCTAAATTAATTATTGATCAAACTAATTAAATAATAATATTAATACATTAGAACTTATAATATATATTAATAAACCACAAGTGTTATTTCTCTCATTTAGTCTATCCAATTACATGCTGCCATGTAACCCAAATGGACAATGCCGGGTCGGGTCAAGTACATACCAGAAATAGTTATGGACTTAGACACCTTATCCAACAGTCTCCCACTTGGATAAGTCTAATAACTATAACTGCAAGTATGACTTCAGGAACCGATCGGCAATCGTAGCTCTT
Source organism: Lactuca serriola (assembly GCF_051521515.1). Classification (NCBI taxonomy): domain Eukaryota; kingdom Viridiplantae; phylum Streptophyta; class Magnoliopsida; order Asterales; family Asteraceae; genus Lactuca; species Lactuca serriola. The sequence continues at coordinate 288,130,989 of NC_136411.1, forward strand.
TCAAGGTTTCTCGGAACTGAGAAAATGATGATAAGCCATTTAAGATAAGTGATCATATAATCCTCTATTCTAGATATCAGCCAGACAAATACATGGAACAATGTCTTACTTATTGTCCAGCTGTTTGTTTCCTGATTTCCGATTTGTTTGACAAAGAACTTAACCGAACACATCAATTTAGTTCAGACCGGGCTTGATACATAGGTCAAAACAAAATCATTGAGGGGCCCAGATATCAGCTTCTAATGCAAGAAGGAACAGATAAACTTCGACTCATATGCTTGTTCTACTACATGTTGAATCACACACAAAAGTACGTTTATAACATCGAGTTACCAATGTGTTTTTGTACAATCACTTCATAACCAACTCATAAGTAACAAATCATATCTCTAGGTTTGAAGACTTATATGATATTACCGTCTCACGATCACTCGAGATAAATTCCATGAAGTGATTCCAGTGAGCATGGGTTGAGTCCAATGCTCAGAACTTATGAGCACTCATGAGTGTTGTAGCCATGTCCAACAACTTAGACCTCTGCAACCAATCATGACAGTCTTGATTCATACCTACTTCCGACATATGACCGACTGTGGAGGTTCGAATAATATGATATACCAAACATAATTATTTTGGAAGTCAAAACATGCAAAAGAAATATAGTAAACGATCAACAGGAGATAACAACACTTTACTCATAAATAAAACACCTTTTATTCATCATCTAATGTCAATTACACTTTACAAATGTAAAGGTTATCTAACTACTAAATCTAATATCATCCTTCAGTCCTATGCTCCGAGCATGCTGGAGATGCTTAACCCAAGTCAGTCCCTTCGTGAGGGGATCTGCTAGATTCTCATTGGATGATACCCTCTTTGCCACGAGGAGTCCATCTTCTATTCGATGTCTGATGAAATGGTATTTTCTATCGATGTGTCTGGATCTCCCGTGATCCCCTGGTTCCTTGGCTAAGGCAACAGCACTTTCACTATCACAGAAAATTTCCATTGGCTCCTTAATAGCTGGTACAAATCCAAGGTCTCCAATGAAGTTCTTCAGCCATATCACCTCCTTTGCTGCCTCGCTAGCTACTATGTACTCTGATTCGCAAGTTGAATCAGCCACTGTCTCTTGCTTGGAACTCTTCTAAGAAATTGCTCCTCCGTTTAAGGTAAAGACCCAGCCAGACTGAGAACGGAAATCATCCCTATCAGTCTCAAAGCTAGCATCATTATACCCTACAACTCTCAAGTCACCACTCCCACCGAGGGTAAGGACCCAGTCCTTAGTCCTCCGTAGGTACTTGAGGATATTCTTTACCGCAATCCGGTGTGCCTTGCCAGGGTTCCCCGGATACCTGCTAACCATGCTCAAGGCAAAGGCTACATCAGGTCGAGTACACGTCATAGCATACATGATCGATCCTACAGCCGAATCCTACGGTATTCGACTCATTTCTGCTATCTCATCCTCAGTACTAGGGCTTTGTGTCTTACTCAATCTGGCGTTAGTCTGGATGGGTAACTCTCCTTTCTTGAAGTCCTGCATGCCGAATCTTTTTAGCACCTTATCCAAGTAGGTACTCTGACTAAGTCCAAGTAGTCTTTTACTCCAGTCTCTCAAGATCCTTATCCGTAGAATATAGGCAGCTTCTCCTAGGTCCTTCATAGAGAAACACTTCCCAAGCCAGGACTTAACTTCCTGCAGAGTTGGGACGTCATTTCCTATGAGTAGTATGTCATCCACATATAATACCAAAAAGCTAACTATACTCCTACTAGCCTTAACATATACACAAGATTCATCTTCACTCCTAGAAAAGCCAAATTCTTTGACTTTCTCATCAAAGCAAAGATTCCATCTGCAAGGTGCTTTCTTTAACCTATAAATGGATTTCTCAAGCTTACACACTCTATTATGGTATTCTGTACTGACAAAACCCTCTGGTAGATTCATGTAAACATCCTCAGCCAACTATCCATTAAAGATCAGTTTTGACATCCCTTTGCCATATTTCAAAATCATGAAATGTCGCTATGGCTAACAGAACCCTAATAGACTTAATCTTGGCCACTATAGAAAAAGTCTCATCATAATCAACTCTCGGAGTTTGTGAGAATCCCTTTGCAACCAGTCGTGCCTTATAAGTGTGTACATTACCATCCATGTCGGTCTTCTTCTTGAAGATCCATTTGCACCCTACAGTCTTATGACCTGGTACATTCTCAACCAAGTTCCAAACTTGATTGTCATACATGGACTGTATCTCGCTGTCCATTGCCTCTTTCCACTTGGCTGACTCAGGGCCTGCCATGGCTTCCGCGTAACTGTTAGGTTCTTCGTGACCTATCAGTGTCTCATCACTGATAAGTGTATCACCTTTCTCAGTAATAATCCATAGTAATGCTCAGGTGCATTCCTAACCCTTATGGAACGCCTCAGAGGTACAGACATGTCAATTGGCTCAACAGGAGTTTCCTCCTCAAGTCGAGTGCTAGGGTTTGAAGTTCCTTCACCACTTGACTCTTGAATTTCTTTAAGGTCAACACGCCTCCCACTGTTTCCTTGGCTAATGAACTCTCTTTCTCAAATGACAGCCCTCCTAGCTACAAATACCACATTTTCACTAGGTCTGTAGAAGATGTAACCAAAGTATTGATGTGGGTAACCGATGAAAATACACCACTCGCTTCGAGGTTCGAGCTTATCATGATTCTCGCGTCTCACGAAAGCCTCGCAACCCCAAATCTTGATGTGATCTAGTTTGGGTACTTTACCAGTCCACATCTCATTAGGACTTTTGGCAACTTTCTTTGTAGGGACTAGATTAAGGATATGGGTAGCAGTCTCTAAGGCATACCCCCAGAATGAGATTGGTAGCGAAGCCCGACTCATCATGGAACAAACCATATCCAACAAGGTTCGATTACACCTCTCAGCCACACCATTCAACTGCGGTGTCCTGGGAGGTGTCAATTGTGAGACAATCCCACATTCCCTAAGATAGTCGAGGAACTCTGAACTAAGATACTCACCACCTCGATCGGATCGAAGCATCTTAATGTTCCTGCCCAATTGATTCTCGACTTCCTGTTTAAACTCTTTAAACCTTTCAAAAGTCTCTGACTTATGCTTGATTAAGTAGACATATCCATATCTACTATAATTATCAGTAAAAGTCAAATAATAACGATTAGCATCCCTTGTGGCATGTTTGAAGGGTCCACACAAATCCGTGTGTACGAGATCCAACAAACCTTCACCCCTCTCACAAGAACCAGTGAAGGGTGACTTTGTCATTTTTCCAAGTAAGCATGAATCGTAACTGTCATCTGACTTTAGGTCAAATGACTCCAAGACTCCACCCTTTTAGAGTTGGCATATGCCTATGCGGTCATACACTCATGATGAGAGGTACCTTTGTGGCGTTTTCAAGGTCCATACTTGCATCCATGAAGTGTTCTAGGTCTATACTCGATTGTAGTGCAAGTTAAGAGTCCTAGAAGTAGGTTTATGGTCCTAGTGGTGTGTGTGTGGTCGCATACGGGAGTGTGCAGCCGCACAAGGGTGTGTGTTGCCATACACATGTGTGTGTGGTCGTCAACCCCACATGAAGATGTCCAAAAATGCAAATTTCGAGGTGCAAGAAGGCTAGGGTCATATCTATCTCGAGCATGGAAGTCAAACTCTCACTTTGGAGGGTGTTTTAAGAGTGTGCTGCCACTTTATGGGGTGTTCGGCCGCACTTTCCTCCAAACATGAAGAAAATGAAGAAAATTGCACACTTAAGGCTTAGATAGAGTGATCTTTCATGGATATCAAGTTAGAGAATGAGTTACTCACGTTCTTGAAGCTTTGGAGGGTTCACGATTGAAGAAACTTGAAATAATGGTGTAGTGTGCGGCCAAGGAGTGAAAGGAATGAAAGGAAAGGGGTCTACCCTTTATATATGAGTGGGTGTGCTACCTAGAAGGGAGTGTGCGGCCAAGAGGTGAGTGTGCGGCCGCACACCCATGTGTACGGCCGTACACTCCCCTAAGGGTGTGTATGGCCCAGTTTTGACACTCTATGGCTTGCTGACTCATTCCTAAACTCAACCTTGGTCATTCTCAAGCTTAGAACACTTAAATGAACCCTTAAACAGTACAAGAAGTTAACAGAACAAGTTTAACATTGATTGAATTGGCTAAGTGCACAAGATGAAAGTTTCGGGTTGTCACATCAATTCTTGATCAAATCAAGAATACCAGCTCTGATACCAAATGTAGTTTGTATGAATCGAGTGTAAATAACAAAATCGGAGTACAGATTGAATTAGGAACACAAATTGTAAACATGATATGGTTGGCTCTTTTATTGCTTCTGAATGAGTACACGAGTTTGAAAGAGTAAAGTTCACAAGAGTTCACAAAGTTACTCTCATTCCTATACCTATTGCTATTTATAGGAACAACAGAAGCATGCAAAAAATACATAAGAACTTAGACACGTAAGCTTTGAACTCAAAACAATGCCTTATGTAATACATACATTCGAATACAAAATATAGACTTTGAAACTAATCAAGCCTAACGGTACTTCGATACCTCACAACATACTTTGAACTCTACAGGGAGCAGCATGAGGATCACCTTCGAGAGCTTCTTAGAGTTTTGAGGTGGGAACGACTATATGTAGAGTTCTCGAAGTGTGAGTTTTGGTTACGATTTGTCATGTTCTTAGGACGCCTCGTTAACCAGAATGGGATTCAAGTCGACCCAGCCAAGATTGAGGTTGTTATGTAGTGGGAGGTCCCAAAGTCTCCTTCGGAGATCAGGAGTTTTCTGGATTTAGAAGGGTATTATCAGATATTCAATCAAGATTTCTCCAAGGTTATTGTACCCCACACTCATCTGATGAGGAAGGCATGGATTTTCACTAGGGGACTGAGCAACAGGCTGCATTTGAGATACTAAGGTAGAAATTATGTGAGGCCCGATTATTAATCCTCCCTGAGGGTGTTAAGGATTTTGTTGTATATTGCGATGCATCCATCACCGGTCTGGGGGCAGTTCTTATGCAACGATGAAGGGTTATCATATATGCTTCTCGGAAAATAAAACCGCACATGGTTCAGTATCCTATGCATGATCTGGAAATGGGGGCGATGGTGTTTGCCCTCAAAATTTGGCAACATTATCTATATGGGGTCTGGTATACCATCTACACGGATCACAAGAGTTTGAGATATCTCATGGATCAACCGAATCTGAACATGAGACAACATAGGTGGCTTGACGTGGTTAAGGATTATGACTGCGAGATTCAGTACCACCCGGGAAAAGCTAATGTAGTCGTTGATGCCTTGGGCCACAAGTTGGTTAGTTCTTATATTGATAGCTTATGTATGAGGATTTTGATTGATTCACCACTTTTGGATTTGACTAGGGAGGCTCGGGCCGAGGGAGTCAAGAAGGAGATTTGGAAGCATAATTGAATCATGGGTGAGATCAACAAGTTTTCTACCATTAGTTGTGGGTTATTGAACCGATGTGGTCGCATTTGGGTACCAGATTTTGGTGAGATCAGATAGACTGTGCTAGAAGAGGAAGATAAGTCCAGATTTTTGATACACCTTGGAGCCACCAAGATGTATCGGGATTTGAGAATCAACTATTGGTATCCATGTATGAAGAGGGAGATAGCATTGTATGTTGATAGGTGCTTGACCTGTTGAATGGTCAAGGCCAAGCACCAGAGGCCGCATGACAGGCTTCAACCTTTCGAGGTTCCCATGTGGAAATCAGAATAGATCACCATGCATTTCATCACCAAGTTACCTCGGACGGCTAATGGATTTGATGTGATATGGATTATAGTGGACCATATGACCAAGAGTGCTTATTTTTTAGCTATTCAAGAGAGATCCTCGGCCGAGGAATTAGCCGATGTTTATGTGTGTGAGATCGTTGTTCGACATCGAGTTCCAGTTTCCATTGTATCTGGTTGAGATGTTCGGTTCACTTTTGGATTTTTGTAGAGGTTCCACGAGGAATTAGGTACGAGGATGCATTTTAGCACTACTTACCATACGCAGACTGATGACTAGAGCAAGAGGACCACCCAGATGCTCGAGGATATGTTGAGAGCATGTGTAATAGATTTTGGTTGGAGTTGGGATTCCTACCTTCCTTTGGCTGAGTTTTCTTATAACAACAACTATCACTCCAGTATCGGTGCGCCGCAGTTTGAGCTTCTGTATGGGAGGAAATGTCTTACCTCATTCTGTTGGGTGTGAAGTCAGTCGCATGGTCATGGGAAAGACCGAAGTAGTCCTTCAGATGATAAAGCTTATTTTGCAGATTGGACAGAGGTTGCAGTCAACCTCGAGTCGGCAGAAGAGCTATACTGACAGACGTTGATCCAGGTTGGAGCTCTAGGTCGGTGATATGGTCTTACTAAAGGTAAAACCCTGGAAGGGTGTAATACGATTTAGTAAGAGGGGTAAGTTGGGGCCCCAATATCTTGGGCTAGGGTAAGCAGGGTGGCCTACCGATTGGATTTTCCTGAAGAGCTTCGCCAAATTCATAGCACCTTTGATGTCTTTAAGCTTCGGAAGTGCATAGCTAATGATTCAACAGTGGTTCCTTTAGATGATATGCAGGTTGATGATTGCCTGAACTATGTTGAGAGACCAATGGTAATTTTGCATAGGAAGACGAAGGCCTTACACAACAAGGTGGTATCTTTGGTCAACGTCCAGTGGCAGCATCGGAAGGGTTCTGAATGGACTTCGGAATCAGAGGTAGAGATACGAAAGCACTAACCTGATTTATTCGTGGCAACAGGCTTCGAGGATGAAGTCTGATTCGAGTGGTGGAGAATTGTAACATTCATTATCAAGGTAATTTACATTTTGACCCTTATCTATGAAATTTTATGCAAATTGTTCCCTTGGTAACTTAACTGGAAAATGTGCCTTTTGTGGGTACATTGGGTGTACACTTATGTATGTTGGACATACATAAATGATGTCCAAACCCTAATTTTAGGGTTTGAACCCTATTTAAGAATCATTATCTGATTGATACCCCTTCATTTATCAGCCTTCATCCCCCTTTTCGTCTATACCAAACCCTAATTCCTTGTGTGAGCCTTTGTGAACTTAAGAGTTCACTTGTGGTGTTATTGAAGGAAGGAGAAGGAACGCAAACCATCTTAGAAGATTAAGGCTCTTTGGATCCAAAAGTGTTTCGCCATCAAGCATCATTTGGAGGTATAAAGTCTAAAACATGATGAGTATTTGCTTAGATCTTGTTTGCTTGTAGTTTATGTTCATTTTGGTCCCATAATCTTTTTGTTTATGAGTATGGATTACTCTAACCCATAAGGGTTGTCCTTCCAAACATTTTTAGGTGTTTAGGACCATAAAAATGTGATCTTGGTCCCTTTTTTTTCTTCATGCATGAGATATGAGGTTTTGGTTGGTGTATCAAGTTAGGCTTTAGTTTTTGACCCTTTCTAGCCTTGGAAAGTCATAAAGTTGGGAACTTTATGACTTCGAACGTAATTTGGAACTAGAACTAAGTTTTAGATGTGGTGTTTTAATAGATTAAGCACTTAATAGAAAAAGAATAGTTAGCGGCCGAGTATATTGGGTGTACCTGATGGTACGTTGCGCTTATGTGATCGAGGCCCCGTAACCAAGCCAAGAGTGCACTAAGCTGGGCATAGTGGCTAAGTACGCCGAGCGTACTCAGTCTGAGTTGACTCATTTATTTTTTGACTTTTGACCTTTGACCAAGATTTTGACCAAGTTTGACCTAGAGGTATTTTGGGTATTTTCAGCAGTAGTTTAAGACTAGGTTATTGTTTATTTTATAGGCGATCTATAGAGTTATCATTTAGAGTAGCGTTCTTTTTTGCTATAATTTTAGACTGTCATGTGAGTGTCTCCTCACTCTACTCGTGGTTTGAAGGCACCCATGTCAGTTCACTAAGCTATGTATCCCGAAATATATGATGATGTTATGTTGATTATATGTTAGATTGGTAGATCTATATGATTACCTGTACTTGCTTGTTATATGATTATTTGTTACATATCGACATAATATAGTTGGGTTGAGGTTGTACTGTTTTGTGTTGTAAGCCGACAAATCTAGGGCAATCTATATCAGGAGATTGTGAGCCAGAGTGTCAATCCAACCGGGAGGTTATGGACCCAGTATGCAATATGTATGGCAATCCAACCAGGAGGTTGTGAACCAGGGTAATCCAATCGGGAGGTTGTGGACCCAACATGAAATGTGTATATTTGTTTGGTTGTATGTGGTACCTTGGGGAAACTCACTAAGCTTTGACTTACAGTTTAAGTTTTGTGTTTTAGGTACTTTATATAATCGAGGCAAGGTGGAGGCTTGATCATGTAAATCCTTTAGTTTCCATGAGATTCGATTTTAGGATACTCTGATTTGTGATCTTATTACTTTGGAATCCATGTTTTTTAAAAGTTTATGGTTTTTGGTTGTTTTTGGAAAAATGAAAAATTTACCTTGATTTTTGGGATGTAAAAATTTTCTACAAATTCGAATTGAAATTGATCCTTCTCTACTATGAATCAGAAGTACCACCAAAGGATCAGCTTACCGGGTTAGATTAATAATTTCTTACGATTTTTTAGAGCTTTCTACCAATTTGTCATTAATTTATCCATTTTGATACACATTAGGTCACTGTGAATCCTTGGAACCTTGAATGTGTACCGGGGAAGTCATCAGGAGACTCATGTGCAATTGTTTTTACTACACCAAAATATGGGTTGTAGGTTTTTTGGAGTTTTATTTGTGGTGCGTTGGGTGCGACGGTTTCTATTTAGGAATCACTATAGTCACTTCATCAGTCATGGTCAATTGCATAATTAAACAACAGGATTTCAGTTAGAGTCAAATGCAGTCAAAGTTTCAAACTCAGTCAGACTCTAATAGAGTTTTAGTCAGATCTAACTCAGTTATAAATTATCAAACAACTCCTAAAGAAGCCCCTTCAATGTTATTTTGATCACTAAATATTATATATTAGTTATTGTTTATTATAAAATCAAATAACAAAACTTAACACATTGTTCACAAGGAATAATATAACTTAGTAATTTAGGTGTAAGTGTGGTTGTATAAATCAATTGAATACTCACTTATGTTTATATCATTGGTATATGTTTAATAGTTAACGTTTTTTACTTTAATATATAAATATTTTATATTTATTAATTTATTTGATTTAGTTAATCTATTTACACATAATGCTCTTATTGTTTTTATTCGGATTAACTGGTAAACCGATCTGAATAAATCAAACCGATTAACCTGAATCTTATTTGTTTTGCTTATGGTTAATTTAGATATGTTAAAAAACTAACAAAACCAAACCAATTAAATTGAAAACCGATAAACCAAAACAACTAACACCCTAATTTCAAGTTCAACCCAATGGTAGACATATATTTATTTCCAATATTTATTTAAATTTGGTGGAACATAAAAATCTATTTCTCATATAATAATAATAAGTTTATAGTCTACTCGATTACAAAATAACAATAATAATAAAACGCTTAGGTACCCGGTTCGTATTTTAAATGTAATACAAGCCTCATAACGATTTTTCGGTAACTTAAGGGCTGATCATGCGAGTAGGGAAGTGAAAGGATCAAAGACGAAATTAACCATCATACTACCTACTTGGAGGGCAATGATGATGATAGTGAACATGTTTGTTTTAATTTCGAGGGTGTTATGAGAACACTTTGTAAAACCGACCCTCTAGATAGAAAACATTCTTAAAATTGAAGCTTTATCCCTAAATCAAAATTAAATATGGGGATAGTAACTTTTGATAAAAATACACCCAGTTCCTTTTTGAAAGTATCGATATTTGCCAAAAAAAAAAAAAAAAAAAAAAAAAAAAAAAAAAAAAAAACAAATTACTTCATACAAACATATTGACATTAAATTGATGATGGTGATAATGTCTAAGGAGGTGCAACGCCATAGACTAAAAGCATAAGACATCCTTAAAGCATTGGTTAGCTTAGAGAAAAATAGAAGTAACTAGAAAATGTCTTGATTAATTATTGTTAGCGTGTGATTAATTATTTTTAATGTGCGAGATAAAACCCATATTTTAAGATGTAAGTAGACGATGGTGTAGTTAGGATTTTTGTTTTAGGATGGATCAAACAAATTACAAAATATAAATGAGTATTAAATTACTTCGAATGATAACAAAATACAACAATGTCTGTATTTTAAAAATAAATTGTTCATTTAAGTTGCACACGGCGCTCTAAAATTATTTAAGTTGCACACAATGCTCTAAAATCATTTAAAATGAAGTCTAAACTAAATATATTAGCGATATCTTTCTCGATGTAAGGAACCAGACTATCAACAATAAAATCATCATCCATCTTATTAAATAGTCAATTCTTCACAATTCATGACATGAAATGCACACTTAGTAGTTGTAGTAGACACCGAAAGGGTCAACACAAGCCGAATCAATCTGTCAACAAGATAAAAAATACTTGTTTTTCCCGTCGTTATCAAACCTTGACATACATCAACAATTAATGACAACTTTCCCGAATAATAGATGATCATTCACATAAGTTTCAAAGAGCTTCAACTTAAATTTTAAAACATCTATTACCTATTCGGTGAAATCAATGTAATAATTTTTTTTTACAAGTTTGCAACTAGAATAAAAAATTGAAGTGTTTATATCCCTCTTTCGGATCCAAAACAACACTATATTCTTATATCTCTACAATGTTTTCATTGAACCTTGTGTCAACTTCCTGTAACTATAAATCAATTGTTTCATTAATATATCAAAACGATAGTGATACTCAATAGTAGTATGATCTCCCTTCCTATTCCTATTGTTTATCCCTTCAAAATAAGGAACTTTGAAAATTAGAATATCAATATCATACTTCTTACAAAACTCAATGACATCATCAAGAAAAGAGTTTCATTAATTATCTCTAGGGGTTTCAATCAGTTTCTTTGTATGGGAGACCATTGTGATTGCATTTATGATATCTTGAGACTTTCGTTATAAAGATTGATAAAGAATATAGTAATTCCCGAATTGTTTTTGTAACATCTGGATCCTAAATGTACGAATAATATAAGTAAAATATGGATTTAACGGGGGATCATGATGTGAAGGAAGCACCCTCACATCATGACATGATCGTGATATACGGGTTGGGTAATTGAAGTGTCACAACATGACACTATAAGGGTCACGACGTGACACCTGATAAAACGTAAAACCCTAATTTAGGACTTTTCAGCCTATTTAAAGGAATTGAGGGGCTAGGGTTTCTTTCACCCCCAGTCTCCATCACATCCAAACAAGAAAAAGGAAACCCAAATCCTTCTCCTCCATTTTTGGGATCATTTTGGTGCTTGCACTTACTTTTGAAGGAAGAAGGAGCCATTGATAGATTTGTGAATGCACTGGCTAACTTGGAGCTTCATTTGAGTAGGTTTAGACATTTGTAAGTGTCCAATATCTAAACTTTCTTATGCTAGGTTGCTAGATCTATAGTTTTGTCCTATTTTCTTCATGTATGAGTTAGTTAGAATAGTGGGATCCCATAAAGTTGGCAACTTTATGGATCCTTGAGGTCCTATGTTTATCATATGGTTCAGATCTAGAAATTGAATATGTTTTGGACCCTTTCATGTGAGCTTTGGTTATTTTTTTTTTTTCATTTTGAACTAAAATAAGATCTAGACATGCATTAGACATGTATGTCCATAACATATCGATTTTTAGGTTCATTTTAGAGTTTATAAGACCCTATGGAAAGTTGGAATGCATGGGTTCAAGGATTAGGGCTGAATGCATCAAGATGTCCATTTTGCGTGAGTCACGAAATGACCATTTATTGGTCACAACGTGGAGAAGAGACTTTTCCCAATTGTTTTGGACTGGCACTGTCATGACGTGAGGGTATGACCTTTACGACGTGACAGTGGCTTGGATCAACTATTATTGGAATTAAGTTTGAGTTGAATTGTGACTGAGTTGGGATCGTGTAACAACCCCAAATAAATTAGATTTCGTCCTCAAAATCATTCCTTACTATCCCTGGCACGCTAGTCAGCTTCGGCAATTCGACCACAACCCAGATGCGGGCCTAGTAAGCACGTCGGGCATACATCAGTCTTCCAAAGATGCAACTGAACCCAACCTTAGCAGGTTTCCTAAATTCTGATATTGAACAGATCCTTTATCAACCTAAATGTATCCCCTGCAGAATATCCACTTCTACTCTTCCCGGAATCTCAAATCTTGAATTAGTCTGATTCCATGACAAACCGCCCATACTGAACCACTGCTAATTCCATTTCACTTGTCTTCCAAACTGTCTACCTAACTTCTAGGTACCTGATGTCCCTGTGGAAAAAATAGAATCACAGACCATTCGCTGCTGCAGGAAACTTTTTACTTGACCAAAGGGATTTGATATTCCTTCAATAAAAAGGTCATCCTGCCGATAACGATTCCATGAATATAAAGAACATTGAGAGTCAATATGGGAGTTAAACCTTCTAGCACTAAACAAGTCACTACTTCCTTAGTTGTTGAACAGATACGCTTTTGCTATAATTCTGAAATCCCATCACTTTCCTAACCTCCATTCATGTGGACCCAAGATGAAACATAATCAAAAGAGTCTCGAACAAAACCAACTCGGTACCTAACTTATAACCGGAGATCCAAGGATATACACTTGCATTTCAACTAAAATTTTCTAATCCACTGCATCCATTCGCTAAACCAGGATATAAAATCCCCAACGACCGCAGAGACTACCAGTCTCACACCTAGTCTGGCAACCAGGTTCCCGAGACTCTAACCGTTTAAGCTACCCTAGACCATGTGCCACACGATGCCACTCCTTGGCGACATAATCATCCTACTAAAACCATAATCCAATTTCTTGACCCAACCGGTCTCTACCAGGTCTCACCTACATTTCCATAATCATATAAGCCTCGACCACGGGTCTCACCCACTCTATACAAACGAATGGGCCGCACCCATGGGTCTCATCCCAACGAGAGCTACACAGGCCCAACCTCGCCTCGAATCTCGATGGTCTTCTTCCCATAACATAGATAAATGCTCTCTGACCCTACTGTCCGCCTTGCCCAATGCACGAGCTGATCCTCCTTCATACTCACGACCACCCCAATGATGGTCTACCTCAATATGGTGAACACTACGATCCCATCGCATACCTACAACAATCCCATACTATCTGCCAATCAAGTGAATGCTATGACCACCCTGCGGTCTTGTGACATGTATATCCCACCATGGTCATCACCCATGGTCTTACCACACCTCTACCATAACAACCACAATAATGTTGAGTCGAACACACATCCAACTGAATCCCAATCAGGTGTTCGGGTTATGCTTCGAACCCCAAAGCCTTCATTAAACAAGAACAGGCGACGAGGCTCTAACACAACCCTCAACTTAGATCCATCCACATCCCTACTATCCATCACAAAGAAGACGCCAAGAAGTTGTTGGAAGTTTCCTAAACTCCCAACATACACAATATTCAATCCAGACGACCACTTGAGTCGTCTTCCTTCCCGATTGGGATGTGAAACTCACCCTAGATTCACACCTGATCTAGCTAGCTTCCGGAAATCTGAACGATTCTTCCCCACTTGGATTTGCCAAAGCTCTCCCAACTCACAAAATTTGATGTATTTCCAATCCATCTTACCTCCTTAAGTCCTTCATGCTGGTGACAACGACCTTAAACCTTGCTCTAAACTGGTGAATCTTCACTCCAACTTCCCATCCTTAGAAGGATCTCTGAATTCTAACGATTTTCATCCCTTGCGATTATAAAATTCCCCTAGCACTTCCAGTAACCAAATAACTCATACAACTTCCACCACCATCTTCTTGCTACCGCTCCATCACTAGCAAAGGTAGTAATTAAACCCAAAGGTTCTTCCATAGACGACTATCGATCCTACCAGAGAAAATGCTAACACGAATGAACTTTGACTTCATTGGAGAACTAACCAGCTAATATGACCATTGACCTTCCAAACGCTACTCCTGAATTGCCCCGATCAAAGAATCGGAACAATATCTGAATGAACTAAAACCCGCTCAACTAGATACGACCCACTAATGACTCTTGGCATGCAAAATGACATATAACAATTCTTGATGATATAACCCAAGAAATACAGAGAACTAAACCAAAGATAATGCTTACCTAAACCAATACAAGATTCTAAAGCAATATGGATACTGATAATAATCAAGAAGAAATCAAGGATTACATAACTGCAATAGCACCTAATGAAACCCTGTCCTCCTCTGACTGACACTGTAATGCTCGGCTCCTCGTTGCTGGGGCTCCTGCCCTACCCCCATGATCGTCAGTGATCCTCAAAGTAATTGGAGCAGGTCACTACTACAAAACCAACCTTTTACGACCCGCAATGTGTATCATAAAATGCTCAGACGACACGTAAATACGTGTCAAGGAAGGACCTGTCAAAACGAAAGACAACACACTTTTGCGTGTCATCTATTTACGACACGCAGTTACGACACACATTTACGACGCTAATTTAGAACACACAATGTGTATCAAGGAAGGCCCTGTCAAAAAGGAAGACAACACGCATTTACATGTTGTAACCTTGCGACGCATGTTTAGGACACGCATTGTGTATCATTAAAGCCCCCGTCTTAAATGAAGATGACACGCATTTTCATGTTATAAACTTCAGCAACCATTTACGATATGTATTTACAACGCGTCTTTACGATACTCATTTACGCATAATATAAAATAATGGAAACAAATATATACCAAAACAATCAATTTCATCGAATAACATCATGTCAAAAAAAATTAATGCATTGGTATTAAGGGGATCTGATTATACATTGTTATAAGAGGTTTTCTTTAACTATATAACCTAATACTACATTGCTATTAAGGGACACCTTGTTTTAGATATCATGTAAAAAAATTCTCCATGTCAAAAAATTGGCTATTTTCCACCGGGTGTAGATGGAAAGTAATGAGTTGAACATTAGTTGAAACAAAAAAAAAACTTTTATTAATCACACAATTGACAACATTTAGATGTATATCAGAATGCATATATACTAACATATGTGATATAATATGTACGCTCCTGTAAAAAGAAAAATAGCAAAAAACAATTTAAGGAATAGATTGTCAATTATAATGAATAATAAAGAAATGCCTCTTACCAGATGATCCAAGAACTTCTCCAGCTTATCATTGAGTGAAGGCAATTCGCTCATATGAAATTTACTCAAAAAATTTTGCTATTGAATGCTATTTTCTATTTCAGCAAAAAGAAAAAGAAAAAAATGAAATAGATTTTCTAACTACTTGTAAGTATAAATTTGTAGTAGAATCAAGATGTACGCCATACATATTATCTCGGTCGTCAACTCATCATCAATAAAGCCAAATAATATTTCCTTAAGTTTAACCATCACTGCTGACCGCATATAATCATCATTAGCGATCTGCCTGAACAGGTCTGCATATTCCTTTCCTTTGAAATCATTGGCCATGTCTAATGCAATGGGGATCATAAGTGGCAAAAAGTCAAAACCAATAATAAAAACAAACGTACCTTACTGGCAAGCAAGAATGGTGGCCACTGGACAACTGGAACATCACTTGTAGATCAAGTCTCACTTGAAAAATAAAGCAAATATCAACAGAACATCACTTGTAGATCAAGTCTCACTTGAAATCTTTAGCCATGTCTAATGCATTCGGGAAGTATTTGCTGAGAGCCCAAACAGTTATATAAATCAATGAAAGTAAAACTCAAAACTTTTCTAGTTTTCATAATCCTATTTCTATCAAGATAAAAGGACAGTGATAAGTTTCTTTCTAAAGATCGATCATCTTTTGTGGTCATATGTCGCTTCTAAAGCAGACCTATACAATGAGAAAAAAACAATCCCTTTTACAACAATCAACAGAAATGGAACTGCTTCATTCGTTCAACATGTGAAATCATCAATTCACCCATGGATATTAGTATGGATTCTATGACTTAAAATATTTGATAAGCTATTTTGTCATTTTGACTTGTATTGTGTAGATGGGTGCATCAGCTGTGCTTTTTTTGATAATTTTGTCAGAAGTTTGTTGTGGTTCGGACATAAGCATGGGGTTACCTCATGAAGAAGGATTCTGGCAAAAATTTGCTGAAATTTTTGCCAGGTTGAGGGAGTGAATTGGACAGCTAAGGATTGTCTTGACTTTGACCAATGGCTCAGAAATCATTACCTTTTTCTAGAGAAAAACTCGTCATTAGAGGCTTCTAAGTCATTCAATAGGATTGTACCTTCTGAACCAATTGCACAATACAAGCAGCTACTTATTAAGGTGTTAGGAATCTACAATATATTTATAAAAAAAATGTGGTTATAAATTTTATAATTACAAAAAAATTAAAGCGTTTATAAAAACAATAATTAGACCTGATATTGACGATCTTGGAATGCTCTCTTTGTGGTGCTTGCGTTTTCTTTGACAGTTTCCTTCAATTGGATAGCATTCACCTATACATAGAATTGAATGGAATAATGAAATAAGCAAGGGAATGGAAGGAGTCATTCCATTACAATTTCATATGAACTTCACATTATATATTTGTATAAAAGTTAATTGATATCGCCTTTATACGATAAAGAGGAGCAATAAATACATCATTAAACATGAAGGAATCATTGTCACCCACTTCCCTTCCTTGTGGAATCTGAGAAAAACATCAACAATATCAGTTGGTAGGCTATGGAAAAGACATAAATGCAGCAACATAGGCCCTTTCTGCCCCAATTTTATGAAGAACCTGAAAAATGATAAAAAATCAATGAAAGTACAGTGTTGTTTCTTACAAATGTGTTTTTGTTTTGTTGTTGTTGTTGTGATAGAAATTGGGTGGGTTCACCTCTTGACTACCAGCATCACCAAAGTATACAGGAAGGTCAAGTGAAAACTTTAAATATTACTTCAATGTCCTTATAAACTTGAAATTGCATATATATATCTTTCTAAAACTATAAAATTATCATATATATGCAAACTTCAATTTTAATTTGGATTATATTAACAAAGTTAATGGAATTAACAATGAAACAAGATCCAGGTTTAAGGAAACCACAGAACTTGATGAGGAAACAAACATTATGAGGAGTAAAGGAGGACTACAGCACTATAATTCTTTACTGATAATACCAATATAGATAACTTGAAATGTATATAAATAGTATATATATTACCCATAATATTAGTTACTTTAGGAGTTGCATGTTTAGTTTCCAAATCCCTAAATAATTTTTCTGCTCCAAGAATTTGCACAATGATTCCAGGCTGTTTCGCAAAGTTTAATAAGCTGCCACCATGGGTAATTAAGTGGCCCCCCACAACTTCTCCAACAAGAGATGTTAGATTTGGAGCAATTATGTTCATTATGCTTTTTAAGTAATTGTATAGTTGAGCTCTATATTCTGAAAGAGAAAGAGCTTGATCATATAAATCTTTGATGTTGGTTAAATGTAACGCCTGTGTTTCCAGGCTAAGCATGGATGCAATGATGTAATAGTTAGGGTCAACAAATGTAACTTAGTTTGAAGTAATAAAAAGGAATTATTATGTGAATTATGTGATTTTATGTGCTTATATACTTGTCTATAAAGATATAATAAATCAAGAATGAAAATCATCATAAAAAATAAAAATACAGATAAACCCGATATCTATGAAGAAAGTTGCAGTGGTCGTTACAAGGATTCTGGAGATATAAAGAACACCAAAATACGAGTTATAACTAAGAAGTTATGACCCGTCGAAGTTTCGCGACAAAACCAGCAGGACGCTGCGTGACGTAAAAAGTGAGTTTACGATAAAGCGCTTTCTAGCCTTAACAATCTAAACAAAATTTGTATCATACATTAATGCGACAGCGTGCATAAAAAGAAAGCCAAAATCTGACTTCGTATGAGGAATTTATGATTTTTCTAAGTTTCGGCGTACCGGTATGCAGCCCGAAGTTTGAATAGTAGATCGACCGATTTTTAGCCGACACAACCTAAACAAGAATCAAATGTCTCGTTAATAGTAGTTCAAGGGTAAAAAGACAAGCGAAAACAGACGTCGGATGAATAAGTTATGGATTTTTAACTGGCTTTTCTTGTCCCGTCCTGTTAAAAATATAACTTTAAAAATAAGGTAAAAATTAGCCAACGAAATCTAAAGGAAAGTTGTAGAGTACGGTCCCACCTACGCGTGGATATAAAGAATGTTGAAACGGAGCTCTTATGCGAAAGTTACAAATTTTAGAAGTTGGGATTGGAATTTGCGAGCTCGATGCGAGGCTACACCCCGCGTAGAGAAGGAACACCTCGTGTACCGGAGTACGCCCTGCGTACAAAGAATGAACACCCTGCGGTCGCTTTTCCTTTTGCGGTCCGAAGCGTGTCACGTCGCCTCACCGAAACTAGGACACCAGCCTCTACGCGCAACGTACCACCGAAGGTACGCCCAACGTAATGTGAGGCCTCCCATCTATAAAAGGTGTGTGAGGGCTGTCGGATTTCTCACACCTTTCACCACTTCTTTCTCTCTCTACTCTCCCTCTCTAGACTCCCTAAACCCCCGTAATTCCTACGGAACCTCCCTAGCACTAGAAGAAAGCCCTGGAGCGCCCGACGACTCCGAAAAAAGGCGATTTTCGGCTCAAAAGCTCTGCTCCAGCGAATCCTGGTTTTTAGCAAAAACCATTGTAAGTGAGATACGCCTACCCTACTTTAAATATAGCTTATGTTTAAATATAATCTCGTTATTATGAACCTATAAATAAGATTTATTAGCGATTCAAAGTCGTTATATGATTGAACTACTTACAGGGGAGGTGTCTAGAATGGTCACGTTGGGTTTGGTTGTTGGATTTTAGAAAAGCTATATGCCGAAATGGTCTTGCCTCCTAAATGTCCTACCTTGCTGATCCTTACTTGATAGATCATGAAGTAGACTCTAAGTTAAAGATGAATATGGACTAATAATTAGTCGCAAAGAATATTAGACTAAAATCTAGTGGTAATAATACAAAGTTTCGTCAAAGGAAAATAAATTAATACAAGCAAAGTGCTGTCTGAGTTCGGAATCACCACCTTAACAAGTGAATACGTAATTACTTTCATCTTACACATAGATATGAAGTAGTTTATATAAATTACGTGTTATGTGTGCATATTATCTATTTACTTGATATCTATGTTGGATGAACATTTTATGCAAGTTTTAACTGATTTAAACTGTATATGTATCTTATATCTAAAAAACTATTGGGGGTAAGACATGGGTAGATTAAATAGACGACGTGTGATAAAATGATGAGATGTCTTGATGTTTACGGTAGCGGAGTATAGATAATGACCATTGACTATTCTAGACAGTCCTGTGGAACGCTAGCAGGCTCGCAACCTGTAGGTGTTTATTTAAACTTAGTGTTCGCCAACAATACTCCATCCCCCTTATGGTTTCCTTATTTGACAGAAATTGCTGAGGAACCCCCAAAGCAGTGTTGTCACCCCGATGAAAATCCTTAGGCTAGGTCCCTTATATTAGATGCTTTATGAACATAAAGTGAGGATAACGGGAACAGTTAATCAAGTTTGTTTGGTTTGATGAAATTAATAAGCGTATTATTGGGGGTAGAAAACCTTATGTGCTCACCAAGCTCCCAAGCCTGACCCACTCAGTTTCTTGTATTACAGGTAGTGGCAAAAGAGCATAGTTGGATGACTTGACGAGGGATTATGGATTATAGGCTAGTAGATATAAATAAATGTTGTAAGGCCTATGTTGGTCTGTTTATGCTTTTGATCTGTATCAAACATGACATCCCGAGGTTTTAATATAATGAAATACATTTCTTCCGAAATGATTTGATAAATGTTTATCACATTTATCTTTTGGGAACAAATACCACAACACTTTTCTATAAAAGGTTACTCTGATTTCAACCAAAGCATAAACAAATTGGTCTTTTCTGGCCGTGAAAATGGGGATGTCACAGTTGGTATTAGAGCATCAGTTTAAGCAAACTAGAAATTTGTAGGATTTTTAAATTTAAACTTAGAATGCTAAGCGATGATTGTGAGATGAGTGTCTACTATATTTTAGACGCGAGCACTAGTTTATTTTAGGAAAGATGCCTAATATTCTTTTATGTGCTAAATTCTTTATGTTTTCCTTGTATGCTATTATTTGTTTGTATCTATGGTCTATTGTCGACCAGATCTGGAAACCTTACGTGTTGATGATTCTAAACGTTCGACTACGATATTAGAACTAGCATTTAACGTTTCGGAGAGACAAGGAAGATTTAAAAGTCTATCGTAAATAAAGATATAAATTCTCCTACTTTTGTGTGTAGATCAACATGGCAAGAACCCGAAGTGGAATCGGAAATGCAGATGGGAACAGGAATCAGCAGCCTCGTCCCCAAGTGATTAAGGAGGTGCTGATAGTAGAAGCTGCACCTGAGCCAGTCACGATGGTTGGAGTACAAGCCATGACTCGGGCTATAATGGCCGAACAGAAGGAATAAATGAGGCAACTGTTACTGAATAATAAGGATGAACCTTCAATGCCCGTTGAATACCCCGAACTGAATGATGGAAAATCAGAGGAGGGAAACTACAGTAGGACCGTTGGTCACGCTGATCCGCCAGTGGTTAGGAGAAATAACCAGGAGGACGGAGTCGAGAGAAACGGATGCAAGTATAAGGAATTTACAACTTGCAAGTTGTCAAATTTCACTTAGAAGGAGGATCCCATTGGATTAATGGATTCGCTCTCAGAGATGGAATTAGTCTTCATGACATGTGGTTACAAAGGCAAGCTACAAATCACATTCACAGTGCGTCAGTTTAGAGGTGGCATTGTTCGGTGGTGGAACACCCTGGGGAAGACCCTAAGCCCCAATGAGCCCTTGCAACTAACTTGAACAGAGTTCTTAGTGCACTTCAAGCACAAGTATTGCTCGGCCCAAAACCTGATCGAGCTATAGAACCAATTCCTGACTTTGAAGAAAGGAAGCATGTCCATTGATGAATACACCAACAACTTCACAGGCAAAATGGAGTTTGCTTTGCGCATTGTCCCAGACGAGCTAACGAAAATCGACAAGTACACAAAGGGACTTCCATGGGAGTATGCAATAGGGATGATATTTAGAACTGAAAAACCAGACCGGAACCGAAATCGGACCTGAACCGGAACCGTTAGAACTAGAATATATTGAACCGGTTTCGGTTCCCAGTTTAAAATTAGCTTTATCCGGGTTCTGGGTAATCTGGGTTTGGGTCCATCGGGTCCGAGTAAACGCGATCTAAAAAACGAAACCGATATTAGGAACTGGAATACATGTTAGGGTCGGAACCATTTTTTATGAAACGTTTAAAAAATGCGTATCTCATTTGTTTCAACTCCGATTGACATGCGGTTTTTTCGAACATGTAGTTTAGAGCTTGTACATGATTTTAGACTATAAATTTGAAATTTTTAGTTTTATATTCATTGACTTACAATCACCTAAAGTCGAGATATCAAAGTTGGAAGTTTTTAGTTTGTCAGTTTTTTTGTATTTGGTGAAAGTTTTAAAACATGCATATCTAATTCGTTTGAAGTCGGATTGACATGTGGTTTTTTCCAACTTATATTTTACAGTTTGTACATGAGTTTAGACTATAATTTTGTCATTTTTGGTTTAATATACAATATTTATAGTCCTCCAAATTCGGGGTATCAAAACTAAAAAATTTCAACTTTTCAGCTATTTGGTTTTGTACTTTGTATTCTGTGAAAATGTTAACATATGCATATCACATTCGTTTAAAGTCGGATTGACATGTGGTATTTTGTAGAGTGTATTTTAGATTTTTTACATGATTTTAAACTATAATTTTGTTAATTTTGGTTTCATATTCAATGAGTTACAGTCCCCTAAAGTCGGGATATCAATATTAAAATTTTCAAAGTTCAACCCACTAAGTAGTAAGTAATTATCATAAAATTCTGGTTTTTTGGGTTTTCCAGTCCTAAACCCACTTTATCCGGTTCCAACCTAGCCACTTTTATTTTTCCGAGTTTTCCGGTTCTAGACCAACTTTACCTGGTGTCGTACCCGGAACTCAACCGGAATTGGCTCTTATATACTGGTTCGGTTTCCGGTTCTACAAAAACACGTTAACCGGTTCTAGGTTTTCTGGGTCCAGTCCCATCCGGTCTGGGTTTAGACCCTATCTCATCCCTAGTATATGATGGCAGTATGCCAGGCACCTACTCTGTAGGCAGCAATCTGGGATGCCAAGTCTGTAGATGAGATGATCATGGGAAGAGCCGCCAACAAGGTTGAGGTTGGCGAAAAGAGGAAATTTGAGGGGTATGCAAGGCCCAATAAGAAAATCAAGTTTGGTTCAAGGAAGTTTGGAGGAGGAGGAGGAAGTGAAGCTAAGTGGTGTGAGAAGTGCAGAAAGAAGCACTTCAGGAAATATAGCGAGGAGGTGACTTGCTACAAGTGTGGGAAGACAGGGCATCATGCCAACGAGTGCACCGCCAGCAATTGGGTGTGCTATGTATGTAATGAAGAAGGGCACATTGTTATGGATTGCCCGAAGAAGAAGGAGGTGACAAGGTCCAATGTCCCACCAAAGCCAAATGCTAGAGCTTTCCAGATGACCCTGGAAGCCGCAAAGGATACAACAGATGTCGCTTTAGGTACCTTTCTTGTAAATGGATTTTCTGCCAATATATTGTTTGATTCCGGTGCGAATTACTCCTTTGTATCACATAAATTTGGTGGAAGACTAGCATTGTGTGTATATAAAATTGATGATGCCCTAGTTGTAGAAGTTGCTAGTGGCAAATGCATGCCTATTAGCGATTGCATTAAGAACATCATCATCGACTTAAACAGAAACGAATTCAACAAAGATCTGCTACCCATTGAGTTGAATGGTTTCGAAATCGTTCTGGGAATGGATTGGATTATCGCTAATGATGCCGAAATACTATGCAGGAAAAAGATAGTAAGAGTAAACCCACTCGGGAAAGAGTCATTTATGTTGTATGTGAACAAATGTAGAGTGAATTCTGGAATCATTTCCCTAATGAAATCGGAAAAATGTTTTTCCAAAGGATGCACATCATACCAGTAATTTGTGATCGATGCTAAGAAGGAGAAGAAGGAGATGCAAAGTATACCAGTGGTGTGTGACTATCCGGGAGCCTTTCCCGAAGATCTTCATGGATTACCACCCGATGGACAGGTAGAATTCCGAATAGACTTGTTACCATGAACGATACCAATAGCGAAAGCACCATACTGACTAGCACCAACGGAGGTGAAGGAGCTGATGACACAACTTCAGGAGTTGTTGGATAACGGTTTCATTAGACCTAGTTCATCCCCCTAGGGAGCTCCGGTGTTATTCATAAAAAAAGGACGTAAGCATGAGGATTTGTATAGACTACAGAGAGTTGAACAAGGAAACGGTAAAGAACAAGTACCCATTGCCAAGGATTAATGACCTATTCGATCAGTTGCAATGTTTGAGATATTTCTCAAAGATCGATCTCTTGTTAGGATATCATCAGCTGAAGGTGAGAGAGCAAGATATTGAGAAAACTTCGTTCATAACGAGATACAGACACTATGAGTTATTGGTTATGTCATTTGGACTAACCAATGCTCCTATAGCATTCATGGATTTGATGAACAGTTTGTAAACCTTTCCTCAATAACTATGTGATAGTGTTCATAGATGACATTCTGGTTTACTCAAAGAGCCAGCAGGAGCATGGCAAGCACCTGCGAAAAGTGTTAGAAGTTCTAAAGAAGGAGAAGTTGTATTCAAAGTTCTTCAAATGTGATTTTTGGATTCAAGAAGTCTAATTCTTGGGTCATGTGGTCAACCAAGAAGGAATAATGGTTGATCCAGCAAAGATTGAAGTTGTGATGAAGTTGGAACGACCAAAAAGCCCCAGGGAGATTCGAAGCTTTCTGGGATTAGCTGGATATTACCGAAGGTTTATCAAAGGCTTTTCTTCGATAGCTGCTCCATTGACAGCGTTGACCCGTAAAGGAGCTGCATATACTTGGAGTGAGAAACATGAAGAAGCCTTCGAGAAGCTAAAGAAGAAGTTGTATGAAGCACCGTTTCTTTCTTTACCTGACGAATTTGAAGACTTCGTAGTCTATAGTGATGCATCAAGAGTTAGGTTAGGTTGTGTTCTAACCCAGAAGGATAAAGTGATAGCTTATGGATCCCGAAAACTGAAAGAGAACGAAAGGAACTACCCCACTCATGATCTGGATTTGGCAACGATAGTATTCTCCCTAAAGATATGGAGGTATTATCTCTATGGCACAAAGTGCAAACTTTTCACTGATTATAAGAGTCTCCCAAGCCCGACCCACTAAGTTTCTTGTATTACAGGTAGTGGCAAAAGAACATAGTTGGATGACTTGACGAGGGATTATTGATTATAGCCCAGTAGATATAAATAAAATGTTGTAAGGCCTATGTTGTTCTATTAATGCTTTTGATCTGTATCAAACATCACATCCCGATGTTTAATATAATGAAACACATATCTTTGGAAATGTTTTGGTAAATCTTTATCGCATCTATCTTTTGGGAAAAAATTACGCAACACTTCTTTTTAAAAGGTTACTCTGATTTTCAATCAAAGCATAAACAAATCGGTCTTTTCTGGCGGTGAAAATGGGAATGTCACATTAAATCAAGTTCAATGACTTCTGTTCCCATGGATACTACAACTGATTCTTTTAGTTCTGTTTCAGTCTCTTCTAAAAGTATCTATTATATAACAGTTTAGTGTGTAAATTAATATAACTTTGAATAAAAAAGATAATATTTAGATACCTCAGAGAAATCAAGTTCTGGAGCATTGGTTTGATAACCCATAAGCTTAATAGCTTTGGCATAAAGAATGTTGTCTGAAACTATCTTTGCAAGCTCTAGAAAATGCCAACCATACCATTCTTTAACTTTCATTGCATAGATATTAAGTTCTTTATCAAAATCATCGAGATGTCCAATAGCTTGAATGATTATTGTATCCACCTGTATAAGAATCATGTTTTACTATAACCATTAAACCTAATTAGAATAATAAAGTAATAATATTTGAGAAGAAAGTCAGAAACTAACCTTATCAGGGCTGGATTTTAGTTTGTATCTTGACAAACTATGAGATAGCCCCAAGCTCATTGGAGCTAGATCTTCTAATCCTAAACCAGTTATGAGTTTAGTTAATTGACTTATGACTCCTCTCATAAAGTCCATAATAGTTTGGTTGTGAATACAATAGATTTGCTATGAAAATGAATCGATTTGAGTGTTAACTGAACATGTAGAAAGTTAATATTGGAAAGAAACAACTATTCTGAGATATAATATTTAGAAGAACTTCCTTCTTAATGTTGGGGGATTAACAGACAAGATTCCCAATCACACCAACCTGAGACATACCATTCCGAAATCATTCCTATATATAACCAATCTTATCAGCTGAAAAGAAACAAAAAAGTGAATTTAAAAACTAGAACTAACTGCTTCATAGTGGATAGTCAAGAACAGAAAGTCAAAAAAAAAAACAATGATAAAATAAGAAACAAGCACACCCATTTTGTATCTCGAATAGTATAGTCCTATCTCTCATTTAAGTTTGGCTAACATGAAACATATCTCGAATTAACTACCTAACTTTTTTCCTCCCTATAATTTGTGCATTATAAACTGCTTGGAACTTTGTGCATTTTCGTACAATGCAAACATAAATTAGCTGAATGATCATCGACCAATATAAAGTTCATCCGATAAAACTTGGAACTAAGCAAAAAAAACCCTGATTATCATAATTGAAACTGAGATCCATGAAATACAAACACAAAAACCCTAATTATCAAAATAGATCCACTAAGTCGATGCAAGCAGTAGCGTGAGAAACATAATGTGAAGATGTAAAAGCATAAGATAGATCGAAAGAGATCCAATCTATATAAAGAGGATAATGCCTACCTAGGGTTATGGAATGCACCGACTTTGTTGGCGTAAACTGGGACTTCATCACCAGATGTGTATTTGTGATCTGAGGCATCCAATTGAACTTCTTCAACGCAAAAATCCACTAGTAGCGCCACCAGCAACCATCGTACCACCAACATTTTCTTCTACATCTTAGACGTCTGATACATTGGACACCAGTAGATGCGATCTTTACATGTATGTCAACATATATTAGGTACCTTATATACTCCAGAAATGTTTGTTAAAGGGGGTTATCATGTAGTTTTTCGAAAAAATTAACTTTAAGATTAGTCTTGTTTTTAGGATAATGAATGATGATGTGGGTTGTTGGTGGTGGCGGGGGAGGAGAAGATAGTTTCGATGAAGGTCACAAATATGCAGCAAGGAAGAAGGAAAGGGTAAGGGAGATCTAGAGGAGAGAGTGTGCGGGGTACTTCAAAATTTTAGAATTTTTGAGGATTTCTTTTTTCCCCTTTTAAAAACACGCATTTGAGTTAAAAACTATAAAGAGACATTTCTAGATGACACACATTTAAGGTATGTGCCCTCCGTGTTTGTAATTTTTTTGTTGGACACTAATTTTAGGGCACGCACAAATGTCTGTCCTCTATTCTTCAAATTTTAGAAAGCTTACATTATTTTTACAACATACAAAAAATGCGTATCGTAAATCAATGTGTGTCATTGAAGGGTTGTTTTCTTATAGTAGGTACACTCACTACTCCACCCCTCAACATCGGACAGTTGACCTTCTTATGGCCACCTGATCTAATGACAATTGAAACATCATCGGCCTGTCTCTCAATATCCTCCCTCATGAGTCCTCCCATACTGGGCACAACGGCCCCGACCCTGATGGCCTCCCAAACAAGAATCCTGAGTCCTGGGCCTCTTCACCTAGCCCACTGAAATCTGAGTCTGCTTTGGCTTCCTCTTCTTAAGATGCTCCAAATCAATCTCACGCTCTCAGGCTCAGCAATCATATCATTCAGGGTTTCACACCTTGATAAACTCACAAACTTCGTGATGTCATCTCTCAACATGTCATGATATCTCATTTTCTTCATCTCTTCTTCCAATGCATATTGTGAAACCAACAAAGCTCTCTCCCAAAACATGGCAGTAATCTCTACCACAGTCTTAGTCGTCTGGAAAAGGTCCTAAACTCCCTTGCCGACAGTTGCACCTCAATAGCCGGTGCAAACTCGGCTCTAAAACGGGTTACAAACTCATCCCAAGTTATCGTCTCGAGGGCTTCGCCTCCCAAAGCAAAGTCTACCTCCTCCTGCCAATCTTAGGCTCTGTCAGTCAGAAGACATGAGACAAATCTAACCTTTGATCCCTCAAGGTAGAAAATTGTCCTGAACACGTTATCCATATCTTCTAACCATCTCCTATTGGCAATGGGGTCCTTCTCACTATAGAACGCGGGAGCTCCCTAAGCACAGAAATCACGAAAAGAAAGAGTGTGGGCTCCAACAATTGCCATAATCTCAGTGTGGAATGCACCCAGATCCTCATCCAAAATGTCCAAAATCTCCTCCTTGACCATACCAAAGATCACATGAGTCTGCTCTAAAATATCGCAGGTAATCTTTGACAAGATGAACTACCGCAACCGCTCGCCAATCAGCTCAATACCTACACATGAGCCGGAACCAGAACCTGAACCTCCTTCTGAGTGCTCATCACCATATTGAAAAACAACATGCAAATTATCAGAACATACCCAAGAATCCTCATCCCACATACTTCCTAGATTCTCCAAGACTCTCCTCGATTCGAGTATGGATCATGTGCTTTCAGTAGTACGAGCCCAATAATCTCAGTTAACTACCTTCCACACATATCCACACTTTCCTCAAGAATCATCATGAATCCTCCAAGTCACCTTCTCAAACTAATACTCCAAGAACTCGCTAAACAACACAACAAAACCCATTGAAGCATTTCCTTGGCTTTCCTAGGTTTTCGACCTCACCCAGCCATCAGCTGCTGAAGAACTCCCCATAATCTCAGTTAACCACCTCATGAATACAATCACATGCAACAAAGCTCAGATAATCCTTCGAGTAAAAAAATCATCCCTACAATAGTTAGACTCAAACGAGAGCTACGTAATAGGTTCAAATCCATCACTCTGAGATTATTCAACCTTTGTGACATGTGACTTAACATATTCACTTAATAGCTAACTCACATGAATTAACAGTTCCACAAAGCACAAAGCAAGTAGCATTCGTGGAATAGCACTCCAATCTATAGAATAACCAAAG
The DNA here is from genome assembly GCF_051521515.1 of Lactuca serriola. Taxonomy (NCBI): domain Eukaryota; kingdom Viridiplantae; phylum Streptophyta; class Magnoliopsida; order Asterales; family Asteraceae; genus Lactuca; species Lactuca serriola. The sequence goes on from NC_136411.1 coordinate 288,159,498, forward strand.
AAGATGCAAACTCACATACTACAACTCATGCTAGGAACTTCCACCCACACTGTCGGTTGCCTTATGCATGCAAATTATACACAATACAAGATCAAAGAGATTATTGAATAAAAGACTCTACGCTAAGACCACAACCAAATGAGGAATATGCAATATGGCCAAATCAATCATTATAGGGATATATGATCTAAACCGTATACAATTTTTAAAGTGTACACTTAGCAATTACTGATACCAATACATATTCCCAATCTAGCATAGCATCCAATGCTGCCTAGGCTACATGACATCACATATCAGACTAATCTATCATGCATCCTGAAAGCATGTCATTCTCATAACAAACATGTATGAGTATTTTGAGAATCACTTACTTGAGATCGACTTATTGCACTCATCACCTCCTTTGTCTTTGCAAAAATCCTTTTATAAATTTCATGCCTTTTACAAAAATCTTTTTAAAACTCGCTTTCATTTTAAGAAAAATTACCAATTCCTCAGTTTGAGTTTAGTCACACTCAAGAGTGTGCTCGAATCCCTCAAACAAAGTATCTGATACCAACTTGCAACAACCTAAAATTTTGAAGTAAAAATTTTATTTTTAATTCAACCAAAACATTAATTATCCCTAAGTCAACATTCAATATCTTTTTATCCAAATATTCAAAAGTACTTTTATAAGAAAACAGTTATCAGAGTACAGTCCCAAAATCATCATGATGCGGAAACATGGGTGGATGCACTGCGATCAAGCTGAGCCCTTCCCTTTCGAGCCAGAAGTACCTGAAACTATAACCATAAAAACCGTAAGCAAAAAGATTAGTGAGTTCCTGAAAATACCACATACCATACATACCATTGGGCCTAGCCCATATATTGGGCCTAACCCACTATAATGGGCCTAGCCTAATCATACAAATATAAAAGTCACAAAGACAGTTAGCACCTACATAACATACAATGGGCCAAGCCCTTCCTTTTCCGTAGGCCTAGCCTAACATATAAATGGGCCCAAACCATCATACAATGTGCCTAGCCCAACTTACAAATCGGCCCAGCCCGTCATACAATGCAAGAATCACAAAGACAATTAGCATAAAAAACCTAATGGACCGAAATTGGTGCCTTTGACGTACAAGTACGGTGAGAAGACTCACCTCAGACTACTAAATCGCACAGATAAATCTATGGATGCTAACCCACTAAAATCCTTGCGCTATCAGACACAAAATAACATCCGATTAATAATTGGATCTTGACTCACACAAAGAGTCCAATCTAGGGTAGAAGACCTTTTTACCCTTTCCTTAAATTCGCCCAAGGCCAATGCCCAATTCAATTGTCCAAAAATCCAAAATTCCAAAATAATCATCTAAGGCCCAAATATTGCCTAATTTTCCAAATTTGGTCCAAACCCCTTCATGGGCATTCAACTAAGAGAGTCCAAAAAATACTAATAGCTCAACAATAGAATTTTGATGGCCCAACAAGGCCCAAGACAACTAAAATCCAAAATGGCCCTAAACCGAGAGACCAAAAGTCTAAAGCCCAATCGGCGGAGTATGCATGGCATACTTAGCTTGTACGCTTAGCGTACTCGCTTTAGGGCTTGTATGCGTAGTGTACATGCTTGTACACCCAATATACTGCACCAAATTAGCCAACTTCTAATATTTAGGTCTTAATTGATTAAGTCTTCAACCCAAACTCATATCTGACTTCCTTAGGGTGGTTTATCATGTAAAGTTGCCAAATTTATGTGCATGCATGGCTTAATGGGGATCTAGAGCTTAAAAGAGCTTAATAAGAAATTTTACACATGCATGAGACCAAAACCACCATAATGTTTGCACCTTTATGCTTAAGAAACCCTTAATATGCCCAGATCTACAAGGATAAGCTCCATAAACGAACTTGGCTCACAATCACCAACCAAAAGGGACCAAAATAGTTAAAAACAAGCCAAGGAGTAGATCTATGAAATGAGTTGACTAGCTATAAGCTTTATACCTCACAAGCCACAAAATGGAGGTGCTAAAGTTGGATCTCTAAGCTCCTCTCCAAAGGATGAGTCTTCAACCTTTTCCTTCTCCTTAAAGATTCACAAAATACAACGCAAAAGCTTTACAAGAGCTCAAAAGCACCACACAAAGGCTAAGGGATGAATTTAGGGTTTTAGGATGTGGAGGTTGGTCTAAAAATGACCAAATGAGGCTATTATATGGCTTATATAGTGTGCAAGCCCTAAAATTAGGGTTTCATACTTGCTCACATACGCTAAGCATACTCTACGTACGCCCAACATACGTGGATGAGCTTCGCAACCACCATTGGCTAGTACACCTAGCGTACAAGGAGTATGCCCAACGTAATCTAATTTTCCTAAAATTGGCAATTCTGCCAACTGGAGACCAATTTTGCAAAACCTTAACGCACCAAGGGGGTCTAAACTAAAAGGTACATGAATAGAGTGTTACAAACTGGGCAGAATCTGTTTTCCACAATGTAACCATGAGCTGGTCACGACGTGAGGGTCAACGGAAAGAGGTGCTGACCATTGACTTTGACCATGACCATTGACTTGTTGACCTGATTTGACTTTTTTAAAATGGTTAGTTCTGGAAGTTAGACTAAAGTGGAACCTTGTTTGATTCGATAGGTGTGTTGTAGTGTCGTTCACATGGCAGTGAGTTGTGTTTTAGTTGATCCCGTGAGACTAGTGAGTATTCTCACTATACTATGTAGGATGTTAGCTGTCATTGTGACTCTTGTATATGTATGTTAGACTAGGTCCATTTATTTGTATGTTAGGCCGAGCCTATTTAGTATATGTTGGACTAGGCCCATTTATATATTTATTGGGCTGGGCCTATTTGTATGTTAGGTTGGGCCTAATTACTATATGTTGGGCTAGGCATATTTATATGAATCTTGGGTTGGGCCCATTTGTATGTATGTTGGGCTTGGCTCATTATCATATTGGGTTGGGCCTATATGTATGGTATGTGGTATTTTGGGGAACTCACTAAGTTTTGTGCTTATGGTTTGTGGTTTAAACATTTTTAGGTTCTTTGAGTTCCAAAGGGAAGGATCTGGCTGTTGGGTTTTGAGCATTCTAACACTCCTAAGGTGTTCATGCAACCCTAAATACCTTGGATCTATGTTTTCAATAGTTATACATGCAAAAGTGTTTCCAAGGTATTATGCCTATAACTAGCATACAAAGATGTAAAGTACACAAGATACTAGTTAGTGTAACATACCTTTTCATATGGCTGGAAGTCTTGATGCATTTGGCCTTAAAAGCTTAGCCCCAATAGTGTGGAAGCTTCAAGTGGAATCACAACACATCAAAGACAAAGGTAGGACTTGAGAAAGAGTCTTCACGTACTCTAAAACCTTCATGAACTCCAAGAACATGCACCCACACACTTGGGTTGGTGGTTTTTAGGTCATCATATATGTATTTATATGTGTTGAATTGTAAGAGTCATGGGTAAGACCCAAACCCATACCCCATGGGTTTTATGATCCATGGTTCATGTGGCCCAGCTCTTTATGTATCCATACATAAACTTAGTCCAACATGGATCATAAGCCCAACATATATAAATATAACTAATTAACATAATTAGTCCCCATATATTTAATTAGTCTCTTTTTATCACTAAATCAATTCCAAATTAATTCTTGATCAATACTAATTAAAACCATATGATTTCATATTAATATATTAGTACTTATAATATATTAATAAATCATATATAACCTTCTCTCAAGAGTCCATCCTAACAAATTGTCCTAATGATATGCAACCCAAATGGACCATGCTACTCTCGGGTCAAGTACATACCAATAATAGTTATGGGCTTAGATATCTAATCCAACAGTCTCCCACTTGGATAAGTCTAAAACCATTATTGCAAGTACGACTTTATAATGTGACTAGCAATCGTAACTCTTAAAGTTGTTGTCGAACTCTAAACAAATCAAATGACGCGTCCATTAGATAGGTGATCATATATTCCTCCATTCTAGATATCATATGGACTGAGACATGGATTATAATCATTCTCTCTGTCCATTTGCTGTTTCCTAATTTCCGATTTATGACGACTGACTAATTGAACAAATCAAATCAGTTCAGGCTTGGCCAAGCACATAGGGGTGTCATCACTAAATCACCGTGGGGCCCACAGATATCGCTTTTATCCTTATGAGGTAAAAGGAATGGATAAACTTCGACTCATATGCTTGTACTAACTACTTGTTGAATCATACACAAAGGCACGTTTTATAACATCAAGTTATTGATGCGTTTGTTGGGTTTTGAGCAATCTAACACTTCCTAAGTGTGCATGCAATTCTAATAAACCTTGGATCTATGTTTGTCTAAATACATGCAAAATAATAATTTTCCAAGGTTCATAACCTATCTAACATGGCATGGGGTACTTTTAAACATAAAAGAATTAGATGAGATTACATACCTTTTTGATGAGTTTGATTCTAAAGGAGTTTGAGGGCCAAGCACCAATAGTGTGAATGCCTCAAATGGAATCACAAATCACCACAAACTCTTGGAAAACTTTGAGAGAGTATATACACACTATAAAATCGGCCACACACTAAGTCTCACACAACTAGTGCCACTAGTGGCTATTTCATGCAACATAAGCATGCTTATATAGTGTACATGATTAGGGTGAAACCCTAATAACCCACGACCTTTTCTTTTCCAAGGATCCATGGGTTAAAAGCTCCATGGATCATCCATGGACTTCCATATAAGCCTAGCCCATTAACTAATGAGTATTAGCCCACACCATATAAAACAATAGCCCACAACTTAATTAGTCTTCCTTTTAATCTCTAAATTAATTCATAATTAATTTAAGACTAAAACTAATTAAATAACATGACTTCATATTAATATATTATAACTTATAATATATTAATAATCATATGTGTATAACTCTCATTAAATTATCCATAAATCGTTTGGGTGAAGTGTAACCCAAATGGACCATGCCGGGTCGGGTCAAGTATGTACCAAATAAGTTATGGACTTAGACACCTTATCCAACAGCGTTTTCATACAATCAATGTACAACCAACTCATAGTCAACAACTCATATCTCTAGGTTTGAAGAATATAAGATATTATCGTCTCATGATTCACTCGTGATAAAATCCATGAAGTGGTTCAAATGAGTGTAGGTTTAATCCAATACTCGAATCTTATTCCAGGAGCACTCATGAACACTGTAGTTAAGACTAGCCACCTAGACAAACTACAGACCCATTCATGACAGTCTTGCTTCATACCTACTTCCAACGTATGACCGACTGTGGATGTTTGAATAACCTAGTTATTTTGGAAGTGAAAACATGCAAAATGAAACACAAGAATAATACTAATCCTATATGGCCCCAACACTTTGAGAGTAAATAAAAACACCTTATATCTAAGCACCATATTGATTACTCATTATTCAATGTTTCGATTTTATCAACTTAATACTTGAATAAAACAATAGTCATGCTATGCACCAAGCATGAACACTATGTTTACCTATGGTCCTTCTCTTGTGAAATAGATCAATTAAACACGACTCCAATGATGCTCATTTCACAATCCAAATCCTTTTTGTAAATGCAAGAATACCAAACTCTTGCCATTTACTGTAATCTGTTAGATTCTAAACTTATATGCAATGAGTCTCTTGTAATGGCTATGCAAAAAAGTCACAAAGACTTCGCAATAGACATTACAAAGAATTCCAATGGAGAGCAATTCCATGGAACCAAAGTCTCAAATTCAAAGTTCATTCCTTTGAACATCCTTCTTGCATTAAGCTTTCTAATCTTACACAGATTCAAAGAATAACTTCGGCCTATGGAAACAATTCCATATTACCATTTTGACTATCGTTTCTGAACAAGAGTTGCCTCCTTTTCAGAATATGTCAATATGGTCCTTTCCAAAGTTTACATTATACTTCTAGTTGTCCACGAGCAACCAATATTTGGTAAACCTCAGATTGTCCTCGACAATTGCTTAATCATTTTAGTCATATCCAGTTCTATTCCTTTTTCCCTCTTAATGCCCTAAGCATTTGGAAAATTTAGAATGGATGTAACCGATCCTATACCCGTAGCATATGGGACACGATTCATGCTATCAAAATTTTTATTTGCCATGTTCTCAAAATTCGAACTATGAAGAAGGATGTCGTAGTCATAAACGAATTTTGAGAACGCAACATATATAGAATTTCCTTATGTTGAACCATTCCAACATAACATTCATATATATCATTAACGAAAGTTGATTAAAATCTCAATCTAAGCTTGTAGAAATGTAATGAAGTATAAAATCCTCTCCGTTAATTATAGCAAAACAACTTTTCAAGGTGAATTAAAACTTTTGTTTTCTATAATTAACATTGCTAACTTGCAACACTTAACATAATAATAATGCTCCCACTAACATGATGATTATTAGCATAACACTTATGCTCCCACTAGCTCTGACATGTATTCAGAAATCAGCTAAACTTCTTGAAATCAATACTTTATTGACTTTCTTACCAAAGTTCAGTTTTCTGATACAAGATGCTTTGATAAGACTTTATCAAAATCATACACCTTTCCTTAGATAGTGTGACATCCCCAAAATCACGGCCAGAAAAGTCCGGTTTAATTTATGCTTTTAAAATAATTTCAAAGTAATCCTTTGATTAAAAGAGTTGCAGAATTTGTTCCCAAAACGGAATATGATGAAATAAGATTTACCAAAGCATTTCTTAAAGAAATGTATTTTCATTTCATAAAAAAACTCGGGATGTCGTGTTTCAATAAACAGACCAAAAGCATAAACATTATAAAACAAACCTTACAACAGTTAAATATAACAAGTCTATAATCCAAAAGTAACTTGACAAGTCATCCAACTTATGTTCTGGCGCCACTACCTGTAATACAAAGAAAACTGAGTGGGTCAGGCTTGAGAGTCTGGTGAGCATATAGGGTTTTCAACCCACAATAATAATTAATTTAATTTCCTCAACCAACAATAACCCAATTACCCATTCCTGTTATTCTCACTTTACGTCCCTAAAACAACTATCACAAGGGACCTAGTCTAAGAATATTTCATCGGGGCGACAACACATGCTTCGTGGATTCCTCAGCAATATAAGTCAAATAAGGCAACCATGAGGGGGATGGAATACAACGAATGAACACCCAAGTTCATTAACACCTACAGGTTATGAGCCTACTAGTGTTCCACGGGACTATCCAGAAAGCGTCTGTGGTCGTCATCTAAATTCCGCTAGATGACTGGATCACATTGACATCGAGGCCTCTCATCGTTTTATCACACGACAACTATCTACCCATGTTCTACCCAACATATTAGTAGATAAAATATACATTTTTATACATAGTTTAAAACCTGTATAGCATGTTCATTCAAAACACATTTCAAATAACAAATGAGATACATACACATAACACGTATTTCATAGAGAATAAATCATATCTATGAGATAAAAGAAAGTGAATATACATTCACACCCATAACAACAATATATACACATAGCACATATTTCATATCAAATACTTCATAATTATGTGTTAGAATAAAGTAACTACACACTCACTTAATCAGAAGATGATCGGACAGCACTGTGGCTTGTAGAAGTAGTATTCTTCGGTAGATCTAGAAGATCTTCACAAAAACCGGGCTTCTCGCGGGCAGAGCTTCGGCTCAAGAATTTCACTTCTCGGGATCTTCAGGACTTCGGGACTTGCTTCGGGTCTCGGGAATGATACTGGGGCTTCGGGGTATTTCTTACACGCAAAACGAGGTAAAAACGCGAGAGAAAGGGAAGAATGGAGCACGAAAACTCGGTAGCGCTCAACATCTATTTATAGGGTGCTGGAAGAAGGATTACGTTGGGCGTAACCAATACTGAAATTTATAATTAAATTTAATATTTTAATTATTTAATAAACTTCAAAAATTCATATCTTCCTCATACGAACTCTGTTTTCGATGTTCTTTATATCCCCTCGTAGGTGAGACTACGCTCTACAACTTTCATTTAGACTCCGTCGGCTAATTTTGACGTTATTTTTACTATTTATTTTTAGTAGGCCGGGACAGGAAAACTCCGTTATAAATTCATAACTTCTTCATCTGACGTCCGTTTTCGTCTGTCTTTTTATAGTTTCACTACTATTAACGAGATTTTTGATTCTCATTTAGATTGTTTCGTCTAAAACCCGCCCGATCTCAAATCGAGTATTCGGGCTGCATACCGCTAAGTCGAAACTTAGAAAAATCATAACATCCTCATATGAAGTCAGATTTGGACGTTCTTTTTATGCACGCTCACGGTTTAACGAACTCTACGACTTTCATTTAGATCACTAAGGCTAAATATTGCTCTAACATAAATTCACTTTTTACATCGCGCTGTGTCGTGCCGGTTCTGTCGCGAAACTTCGACATGTCATAACTTATTCGTTATAACTCGGATTTCGGCGTTCTTTATATGTACAGAATCCTTGTGACATATACTATAACTTAGTTAAGATTATTCATTCTAAATAATCTTCCATCAAAAATTCATTTTTGACGCTTATCGTCTCTAAATTGACTAGCCCTATATACGGGCGTTACAGATAGCTCACGTGTGTGTCAAAACAATTATGAAGAGGGATGTCGTAATCATAAAGTTTAGACCTTTTTCCATTCTCACAAATCCATGTTAGTGTGTCGGTTAACCACATGCGCTCCACTAATGACTTTGAGAATGCAAATGTCATAATTGCTATCTACTTAAAATCTACTTAGTGAAAGCATTTGCTCACCATCATTTTCATGAATCGGAGAGAAACCTTATGACACTTAGATTTTTATGGTGTATGAGCTCCTATCCATTTAATTTGTCATAACCTTAATCACAAGACAAGGTTAGTGAAAAAGCTAAACTCGTGGACTAGTGATTAATAATAATCTTGATTGGTTGTTGAAACTATCTCAAGATCTTTTAAGACTCCCACTGTCCTCTTGACATATAAGATACTCTTTGTTATGAACCATTCCTTGATAGAACAAATATTCAAGGGTTAGTGCGGATTCTTATCAAGATAAACACTTCACACAATTGGTCTTACTTGGTCTTTGTTTTATCCAAAACATCACAACTTACCAATTTCAAATGCACAAGAGTGAGAAAGCATTTTACTCTACATTTGACAAGTGTAATAAACCTTCCTTAAGATTATGTCACTCAAGTTACAATCTTGGAGTACAACTCTAAGACTTGACTTTGGGACGAAGTATAATTTATCTTCTCGATTTAACCATTTCAGCAATTCATGATTCCTCTTCTTAGCCATACAAATGCACTAAGATGTCCTTAGAGGATCAATTGTGACATGGTTTCATAATCACTAAGATAATCATAAAATAATATACTCAAGCACTCTCCCATCTTTCCAGATTGGAGAAACTTTTATCTTTTTACCTAATTTGATTCTTCTCATCCGTTCTGCCATACATTGAAACATTTCCAATGTTTCAGAATTACACTTAAACTTGTAAGCATAACCATATTTACTAAACCTCAGTAAATCATGAAGAATAAACTTATCATTCCTTGTGATGGACTTGACCAACGCACAACCAAGTGTACCTGATCCTCTTATCCCTCACTTAACTCACACATACATGTAAACAAGGACTTAGTTTTAATTTCCCAAAGAAGAAAATTCTCATTCATCATACAACACAGGTTGGATGATTCCAAGTTTCTATCCAACTAAAACTTGGGTGATGAAAATCTTTCCTTATTTGGTAAATTTAGACATTACCACAAACGAAAGAATCAAATCTGTATTCCAATATTGCTATCAATGAAATCATATAAACAACATTTTTTCACAAATGTCATTGTAAGGATGCTTAAAATAAATAAAATCAAAACTTTTCTTTTATTTTAAAATTTGTGGAAAAACTTATCCTTACAATGCAAATACATATGAAAAACATGTTATTATCTATTCCTAAGAAATCTATCATAACTCTTTAAGCAGAGCTCAAAATTCTAATCACCGAACCATGCGATTGAAATCCATCTTCGCGATCAGAATCAGCATACCCTTTCTTTTAGGTTTCCTTTGATTCTTCCAAAACATCAAAATGTAATTACATTATATAATGTATTAAGAATCTCCAAAAGAGACTTCACAGAGTTAAATAATGGACCTTACCTAAAGTAGAGTCAAACTTTTTGACTTTACCATCCTTATGATCTTTAAGGTAAATTGGGCAGCTTCGCAACCATTGTCCCTTATCTTAGCAATAGAAACATATGGACTCTTTAGAAGTTGTACACGAGACTATCTCAGACTTAGCCTTTCTCTTTACCATTGGGTCAAATTACTTGACCATGGCCAATCCCTTTCTATTTGGAAGAGAAAGTTTTTCTGAACTTTCAATGTTACCATTACCAATGTCCATGGAAGCATGGGAAGTAGATCTTCTAATCAAATTTTCTTTACCATTGCTCCAAATCATTGTTGATTCAGTAGCATCGAGCAAATATGTAAGATCATTAAGGGTCATGTCATGGTTTGTCACATAGCAGTCCTTAAAAAGAACTCACTATATGACTTGGAAAGCGATTGAAGAACCCAGTCAACAGTCAACTTCCTAAAGACTTTGACACCCAACTCTCCCGGCTTGCCAATATGTGACTTAATCTCCAAGATGTAAGCACATAAAGGCCTTGCTTGCCAAATAGGGATTGGGTGAACTTGAACTTGTGGGTCAGGGAGAATTATTGGAAGAGGTGGAGGAAGTGAAGTATGATTCCAGTCCTATTAGTGCACACCAAAGGGATTGATCTTTCACCATGATTGCCATTTGGGATTTCATCTTCTTTAGGAAATTAATCTCTATCCAAAAGGATGAGGAAGACCATAGTTGTCTGAACTTAGACATCTATGAGGGACAAATTCAAGTTTTAGTTGATTTAAGTCCTTAACATAACACCCAATATGAAATGTTAAGGCTAGGACCCAACAAACTATTTTATAACTTGGAAGAGGGATGCCGTAATCCAAACTACAAAATATTTGAAGGTAGGTAAATGACGATTTACTAATTTCCACCAAGAAAAACAAAATAAATTATTAAGTTTTAATTGGATTGAAACTCCTAGATCTTTTGAGATTCATTGAACTTTCAATGGCATGTTTAAATCTCGATTGTGCCCTCTCAAGTTTGTGACTGGGATGCCGATGATCACAAACAAGGTGTGAATAACCATGCAAATTGACTTGCTATCCTTAATTTTATCACCCAATCGATGTGCCGGTTAACCACACGTGCTCCACTGATCTATGATAAAACTTAAGTCACCCATTGCCACACATTGTCAGTCCCATGTTAGTGTGCCAGTTAACCACACACGCTCCACTAACGACTTAACAAGGGTGCAAAGTGTAATTTCATGGGTTAGCACCAAATTCACATTTTCCTAAGTAACTAAGATTGGGAATTTATAAGAGTTTAGTTGCTTAGTATTTATCATTATACTTTTAATGAAAGGAGAATTAGAGTCCTATCCTACCCGTTCGGCTAACGACCCACCACCAGTCAAGGAAGCGGTGGGTGAGAATGGACACTCATTAAACTGTCATTTTATAGGCAATAACCTTATACTCCCCTTATAGATTGGCTTCGTGAATGAGGCCTACTAACAGTAAGACTGACTTTACTCTTATATATATATATATATATATATATATATATATATATATATATAATCATTAACTGTTAATATTATTATAGTATAAGGTTGAATTTTAAACTTTTAAAATTCTAAGGTTAAATTTGGAATAAAGTATACATGGGGAAGTAACTTTGCAAATTCCAAAACTTGAAGGAAAATTTTGAAACTATTCAAAACTCTTGGATATTCATAACTTATGAGTTTAATTAAAGTTTTTTTTTTAAAAAAAAAACTTTTAATGAAGAGACTCTTGGACATCCATAACTTGAGGACAAGTTATGGAGTCCATAAAAACTATTTATAAGAAAAGGACTCTTCATTTTTGTAACCTAAGGCATTTTTATGAGTTTTAAGATTCATAAATGTGACTTTTCATATAACTTGAGGACAAGTTAAAAAAAACACATCTTATGATCAACTTTTAGATCAATTTGGATTGAAAACTACTAACACATAATTTTTTCATTAATCTAAATTAACTCATAAAACAAGGTAACAAAAAAAAAAAAAAAAAAAAAAAAAAAAAAAAAAAAAAAACTTTTGGTAATCCATAATTTGAGGACAAATTATGGACTCCTTTAAAATACATTTATATCAAGAATTAACTAACAAACACTTTGTAAATAATTCCTAAGATCTACCAAAACCCATAAGCATGAACAATCCGTATCAACAATTTCAAGAATTACATCAACATATATAAAACTTGAAATTTTGATTTTAACCTTGAAATTGGTTTACTATAATCATTACCACTTTAAAAACAGGTTTTGTAAGTCCAAAACAGCTTAAGGTAATGATTCTAGACCAATTCCAGCTTTAAAACTCAAAGATATGCTGTCAGGGGGTCCAACTCGTTGAGTGCATGAACCAACTCGGCGAGTTGGATGAATTTTGCCTTGGACTCGTCGAGTCCCTTCATGGACTCGGCGAGTCTGCTGAGCAGACAACAACAAACTTCAATTTTTCAGCCAATTTTGCAAGTATAACAAGAAAACAAGTCTAGGCTCTGATACCACTGTTGGGTTTTGAGCATTCTAACATACATAAACGGGTCGACATTGTTGCCTTCGACCCGCTCCGGCATACACTAACATACATAAACGGGTCGGCATTGTTGCCTTCGACCCGCTCCTACAGGAGAAAACTTACCTCACAAGCTAACTGCAGAATCTTGCGAATAAACCTCTCGCTGCTAGCTAGCAGATCCCCAAACTGTTGATCTCTCGACTCCCCGAGTTATCATTACCAACATAATACCTAGTCAAAACTGATAATCCTTCTTAGGGTAAAATGACCATTTTACCCCTAGTCAAAGTCAACATTCTGGTCAAAGTAAACGCTTGGTCAAAGTCAAAGTCAATCCCTGAGTTTACCCAACTCGTCGAGTCACTCCCTTGACTTGCCGAGTTCCCACGCTAGTCACTAACGAGACATGACGAGTACACACGCTTCAAAAGTACACAAAGATCACTCAAAATGGCTCTACTCTCTCCTTCTTGAGCCCTCTAGCTTCCTCTTCTTCCACAAGCTTCAAAAGTACACAAAGATCACTCAAAATGGCTCACAACTTCAAACAAAGCACTACGGTTTCGTGGATTAGAGTTTAGACAATGGAGGGTCGAAATGAGGCCCTGAAGTGAGGATTAAGATGCTTAAATAGGGTGCAAATCCCCGAATCTAGGGTTTCCCAGACCAACTCGTCGAGTTGGTCCTCTCCAACTCATCGAGTAGGTTCCTCAACCCGCGTCGAAAAACTGATTTCTACTCGTCAAGTTGTACCCCTTGGACTCGACGAGTAGACCTTTAATTTGCTTGTTATCTTTCCTTAATTAGCTTTCTAGTTTCCGGTTGTTACAGTTGAAGTCTGAAACCACCAAGCCAAGCACCGATGTCGTTGTTCCCACTGTCGTTAAAGATGAAGGTTGCCATTTGGATGTTATGGTAGTGGGCGATCGGAAGGAGTGAAGTCGTGGCTGTCATTACTGATGTTTCCAATTAAAGGTCGTGCACCCTTCTCTCTTCTTCCCTTTCTATCAATATGTTGTAGCCATCGACGCCCTGAATGGTTGTTATGTGTTGTTGTCGCTGCTCTGACTGTTGCACGTCACCTCGTGGGTGGCTGTGTTGGGTGTATGGTTACGTGTTATAACTCGTGTCTGTGTATATGTGTTGTTGTTGCAAGCCACGAAGTAGTTTTGGATGTGGTTAGTTCTCCAGAAAACGAAGAGCACCACCATATCAGCCAACCATGGTGGATTATGCCTTGGCTACCCTTTTCTGCCACCACCTGCCACCGTGTGAGGTGGTTGTGTGTGTGTGTATGTTATGTTTTGTGTGTGTATTATGGCATGAATGTGTGTGTTTTAATGGTATGATGTTGTATGAACAATTCTTGGCCGGAAAATTAAGGAAAACCCACCACCAGCATCGTGAGGTGGTGGCTGGCACCTTTTGCCACCGTCTGCCACCATCTTGGTGGCCGTATTGGACATTTTGATATTAGTTTTGGTGCTAATGTGCATGAATGATGTAAAAACTTGTATGTGTGTTTGGATTGTTAGAATTATCACTCGAACCGCCACCGTGTGCAGGTGGCAGCCGATGCGGTCCGTCGTTGACCACCACTGCCCGAGGTGGCAGTGGGTGGTGCCCATTTTATTAAATATATATTTATTTAATTAGCTAATCATCTAACTTTAGGAGTTGGAAACCCTAATTATGGTTTAGAAAACCCTAATGTCAAGAAACCCTAGTTTTTAGAGTTGGTCAGGACCTACATTAAAGTTGTTAATTAAACTTTAAATAATACTTAATAACGCCCCAACAATCAACTTAATGCAATATTGGACTTAGTGGATTAAGTCCTTAAGGGGTTAAGTGTGGAACACTAACTCTAGTTATCATTTTATGTGAAAACCCTAGAATTGGTGAGCTCTATTTTGGACAATGTTCGGACGCATATTTGGGCTATTGATGGGATTATTATTACACCCAAGAATAACTAAGTAAAACCTTAATCAGTACTACCCTTAAGTGATTAAGTCCTTAAAGGGTTAAGTGTTCTTACTTAACCCTAATCGTCAATTCATGTGAGGTGGTCACTGTTGCAAGTGACTATAACCTGTGATCATGTATTGACTCAAGTATCTTCCTTTAGGTGATTGGAAGTTAGTTGAAGCTGGTAGAGTTCTTCGCTGCTACAGTGGTTACTTACACATATATCGAGGTGAGTTTCGCCTCACTATACCCGTGAGTCGAAGATACCAATGTCGGCCCACTAGTTTTGGTTATCTGCTAATAGAAGGATACCCTAGGGACTGTATATAGTCATGTAGGATAGAATGAGGACTTTTGATCTAAGCTCTCTTACATGTTCCTTGTTTGTTTGTGGTTCTAGAGTAGGATCACTTGTCCGGGTGACTATCTCACCTATATGTATATTCGGGCATGCAGTCCTTGGATTGTTGATATTTAATATGTTGCTATGCTATAGTGATCTGTAGATCTATGTTTTGATATCGAGTATGCTGCTATGCTGTAGTGATCTATTAGATCTGTGTTTCGGTATAGAGTATGTTGTTATGTTGTAGTGATCTGTTAGATCTGTGTTTTGGTATTGAGTATCCTGCTTTTTTGTAATAATCTGTAGAACTGTATGTTATATGTGCTTGCTGGTTATCACCTATGGAGTGCCCTTTGGGATTGTATGTGGTCATGTAGGATAGCTTGAGAACTCTCGGTCTAGGCTCTCTTGCCTATTCCTCGTATGGTTGTGACTCTAGAGCATGATCACCTGTTCAGGTGGCTATCTTATCTCTGGTTACTTAGGGTTACACATTCTATAGAGGTTAGCTGGTGGCAGGAATGCATGCTGGGAGAAGACTATTAGGCGGTAGTGAGTCTCCTCACTATAACCATGGGTCGAAGGCACTAAGGCCGACCCATTAACTGTTTATGTAGTATGATAGTTGTTGTATGATACATGTTGTGATTAGGTTGAAATATACCCCAGGTCGGGGCCCACTGTGATATGTTTGGGTTGAAATATACCCCAGAGCGAGGCCCACTATGGCATAACGGGTTGAAATATACCCCAAGAAGGCGCTCACTATGGCATGCTTGGGTTGAAATATACCCTAGGGTGGGGACCATATTTGTTTTGGGTTGGACTGAACCCCAAGGCTGGGCTATTTGTATAATTAGTGTGTGTTATTTTGGGGGAAACTCACTAAGCTTTATGCTTACCTATTGTTTATGGTTTCAGGTATCATCAGTTATTGTTGGAAGGTGAAACCGGGACTGTACACACTCATCAGCAACATTGAAGATTCCGTGTTTCTATAATACTCTGATTTTAAATAAATGCAATTCAGAATAAATGGTTTTCTTAATTAATGGATTAACAATTTGGGGAGTTTTTATCTTAATAAAAAAATGAAAATTTTTTGTTGTGAAAGTGGGACGTTACATTGGCACTTGAAAACAAACATGCATGTGATTGAAGGTAAAAATAGTAATCCAAGGAAGAATTTGAGTATGCATGTTCAATATCAATTCTTGATTTTTTGGAGTACTCGTGGATCCATCTTAGTTTATTACCTTTCGACTTGACATAAACATATAGGAGTGTTTGTGCACAAGTGTTTTGGACATTTTTGATTTAAATCATGTTTGATTTGTCTTCCATTTTCATTTTTGATTATTTACTTATTTATTTTGCTTTTGTTTTGTTTTTTTTTTATCAAAGCCTTATCATGTATGATTTGGAGCTGAAATATTAAATACATTGATTCATAAGGTTTCATAATGGAGTCTCTCAATCAAGGAAGCAATGAGTCCATAAGTCCTATATTATACCATTCTAACAAGTTAGCACCAACCAACGCCATCCACATCTCCATAGATCAATCAACAAACAAATGTCAATATTTTCCTAATATTGACCATTATGCCCTCTGTTTTTCTTCTCTACTCATGCCCTTATTATTACTCCATAAATTTGAAAAAAATTGGTCTTTCTCTATATCTAATGACCACCAACAATTGTTACAGAATTAAAACAAAAAACAAAAAAAAAACCAAAATGCCCTTCTATATGCAACTTATAGTAGTTCCTGTTTTTTTATTTATTAACCAAGTTTGTTTTCTATAAAACCAAGTTAATAAATGTATATGAGCCCATGAGATTTGGATGTGGAAAAGGAAAGCTTTAGAAGTAAATAAAGTTGGATGGTTGGGGGTGTTGCCCATCGTATCAAATATGAATGTAAGTTTCTTTAAAAAAAAATTATGTGTCTATGTGGTTGTTAGGGGTGTTGCACATCGTATCAAAGATGAATGTAATTTTCTTAACTTGATTTTATTTAATTATGTTTTAATTTATTTGTAATTCTTTTATTTATTCATATTTAATATATAAATTTTTATTGGTTGAATTTATTTTTACACTATCTAATTTCATATTTTAAATAATAATGATGATTCTGAAAATATGTATTTAATAATGTCATACCTTTTAAAAATGAAGAAGTTTTAAAATTACGGTAAAGAAGTGTTTTATATAAAACTAAAAAATATAAAATAAAATGAATTTCTTATAAAGAAGAAAAATACATTGATCCGGCAAATACAAATATACTAATCTACTCCTAAACTAACACCTAATTCCACCTATGTCCACGACATGACTTGAACCCTCGACCTCAAAGAGGGAGGACACCACCTAATACCGCTGGGCTAGAAGCCCTTTGAATCCTAATTATAAGTAAAAAAATCATAGAGAATAACTGTTATTATTTATTGAGTCCTAATTATTAATTGAATATTTTAAACGTTACGATATAAATAAACAATTAATAGAAATTAACGATAATAAACTATAAATGTGTGACGGGTAAATGGTTAATATTGAAACGAATTAACAGACATAATTGGGAAATTTACCCAAATATTTTTCTATTGGCTTTTGCTTCTATTTATGTTCTATTATTAATAAAAAAAAATTACAACACACATTTCTCAAAAAAAAAACGCATGTCATGTTACTTCTTTATGTTCTTTTTCCAGATACATATCGACCTAAAAATAGTTATGTTCATCTGTTAGCAAATGCATATCGACTCAAAAATATTTATATTTGGTTAATCTTTTTAAGTAAAACTAGTGAAGAGACCCATGCAAACGGAATGTATTTTCTAGATTTGTTGTTATTTTTGTTGTTTACTCTGATGAAATAGAACATTTAAAGTAACATTTTCAGCTTCATTTACTCAGATAGTTGATGGTGTTTACGACAAAGTTTCTCTTTAGCTAAATACTTTTGGAAAGCAGCTTCAATGAGAGGGGCAACCTCTTCCTTTTTTTCCTTTTCAAAGTGATCCATCGTCTTAATGAGTTTTTGCATCGTCTTTTCCATTTATTGCCTCTCTCTAACTTGCTCCTGTATTTCTAACTTCATCAAGGACTGCTTTCTCAGCTTCTCCTGTCAATAGAAAAGGCAATGGTCCATATGAAATAAATACATAGGAATGGAGGATAGAAATTTTCAAACTTACCCTTTCAATGAAGAGCTTATTTTCTTTCTTTTTGATACATTTTCCAACATCATTTAGTAAAGTTTATCCTCGATCTCCCTAAGGAGAGCTGATAACGGAAAAATGTGCCAAGAGTTCTCTAATAGTCTTGATATATGATGCCAAACCTCCAGGGTAGCTTGAATTAAGCAGATCTACCTAGAAGAACCAAGCAAATTTCATTCTAGGATGCAATCCTTTGCATAAGCATCTAAAAGCTAGGATTTGATATACATTTAATATATTATTTCCAATTTAGGGTAACGAAGACGCGATTACTCGATACCCAGGTCAATGGAGATGGGCCATCAAAGGGATAACATATATAAATTACCTAAATTAATTGCCTGATTCATCACATCAGCCTAGCAGCAAGTAAAATTACTTGAGCAATCAGAGCTTTTTTTTATCATCGTCATCAACACTAGGATCATACCAATTTTCAAACAATGAACATTCCCCGTTTCCAACAACATCTTTCCGAGCTCTATCTGCACATACCCCAAAAAAGTAAAATCAATCCTGTGTGACTTCATTTCATAACAGACACACACATAAAGATGCACATACATGTTCGGGAGATAGAATTGAGAGGTTTTTTGGAGATTAGGAGATGAAGATGTGTAGAGTTCATTAAGTTGAAGGGTGGAAAGTTTTTGAATGGCGGAATTGACCACTAAAGCCATGAATTAGGAAATTGTGAGAACGCTCTAACTTTGATCCTGGTCCAGAAACATAGGTGTGCAAACTGCAAATGAACATCGACAATTGATAGTGATATTAGGAAGAACATCGACAAATTTAGTAGGAGACAACGGTAACGGTGAGGTTGTGACATTCATCTAGATAACACAATAAGGATACTTCCATTAGAAGCATAATATGATTCATATACATGATAGTTGATATCATTTCATTACCTCTCATAAACTAAACACAAAGTGTAATGTAAGTTTACGGTTATAGTATGGTTGTTGTGTAGCAATCAAGGTCCCTACGTAATGATAATGGGTTGATTACTTAAGGGCGGATGCAAGAAATCTTTAAATATTATTAAAAGAAAACCTTTAATTCTACACTAAAGAAATAGGGCCATTGATTTGATTCCAATCCTATATTTTCAATCGTTGGATTATTTGTTGATATCATCTTTCTCAACCCATTTATTTTTGTCCACAAATTTTATAAAATGTATATTGTATTTTAAATTAGGAATTTTATTAATGACAATTAAATCTCACCATAAGATGGATTAAATTAGGAATTCTATTAATGATAATTAAATCTCACCAAAAATAAAATGAATTAAATTAGGAATTCTATTAATGACAATTAAATCTCAGCAAAAATAAAATGAAAAAATACCCCGCCCCACCCCTCATTACCAGTACCCCTACATTATCTCATTCCTTTCTTTATATGATTTATCTAACCTAAGTTTTGTAGTGGAGAAGAAAATGGAGGGAAGAAGAAATAGAATATATGTGAGCTCCAATCTATGTAGATTAGTCTTGTATTTGATCATCATGTAAGAAAGAGGAATGATATATAGATAAAAAAAATTTGGATTCTACTTTAATTTGATCATAGTTTAGATCGATTTTGGGCACGTTTTAGAATATATTTCTTTTATTCAGTTTCAATCTATAAAACCTTTCGATTTAAGTTTAAATCTATAATGATTACGTTTTTGTGGATCCGTTTCGATTTTTATTCTTATGATATGTATTGTTGATTTTAATTTTTTAAGTTATAGGTATATAGAGAGCAAAAGGATGGACATAGCAACACCACTACCTCTTATCCATTATTTCGATTTGGAAGATATGTCCACTAGGTAGTGAATTTATATATATATATATATATATATATATATATATATATATATATATATATATATATATATATATATATATGCATTTAGTCAATGATTTTTTGTGGCTTACCAGCTTGTGAATGAAAGATATACTCCAGTCAATGTATATAATGCTTTACCCATTCGATCCCTTCCTGGATTTGGAGATGGAATTCAAACCCTTATACTAGTGAGTGATCCACATACTCTACAACTGAGCAAAACCGTGTGGTGATATGTGTTTTGATTTATTGTAAAAAAAAACACATTTTTATAAAAATAGAAATTAGGCTCTCAGAAATAAGTTATTCACCAATCCTTTTTTAATATTATAAAAAAAAACATCTTTTAAACTCAATATAAAAAAAAAAAAAAAAAAAAGACAAAGTTTTAGTATACCATGTAAATAGATTAAATCAATAAATCTTATTGGAAAATGTTTAGATTGATTAATATTGGTTAATTAGTGGGGTTTTTTTTTGGTTAACTTGTGTTGTCTGGACATGCCAAAAAGTATAGTAAGAACCTTGCACAACATTATTCTTTCGTTTAACTGGTTTGAATATTCTTATTGAGTTTACTTTCTTAAGGATAAATGGGTACACCCTACACTCTTGAAAATAGGATTGGGAACATTGTGAGTATCAAGGTTTCTTAGCAATAGGAGAAAATATTTGTATAAGATTTGCAATATAAACTATTTTTAATTACATAATAATAACTAAACAAAGATATATGAAAGATTATCTTTATAATTTAAATTCCAATATATAACATAAAAATCGTATGAATTTTTCATTATGTTCCATTTCATGCCTCAGAAACATGTTTCTGGAATGAAATTACTCATTCTATTATCTTTCTTTTACGATTACTTATCCATTTCATTTCTTTGTTATTCCATTCTTTGCAACCTCACATATCCCAAAAAAGTAATTCAGAAATCCATCACAAAATAGAAAATGTTTTATAAACTCCTATAAGGGAAGAAGAAAGATAAGACTAAATGAGTGTGTCGTGTTAATCCAATCATGATGTTCTTTCGTCTCTATTTGCATGTTTTTAGCTTGTTTGTAGTATTGTCTATAAAATATTATTGTTATATTTGAAAGTCCATTTTACCTTTTTCATTTTTTTTTTGTGTATATCTTAATCTTTTAGGTTTTTTGAGTATTTGAGGGACTGCTTTTACTTGGGAGTAGGGTGAAGTCAATGGCCCTAAAACTGGAGGGTGGTTGTATTTAGAGCCACTTGAATTGAAGATTTCTGTTGGCATTAATTTCAATAATCATATGTACCCTAGAAGAGATATCATAATAATAGTTTATTTTTTATAACGTTTTTTATATATTTTTTTTAAATGTTGTACATGCGATGGCTACAAGGTGTGATCACCCCTGTCTAGGATCATGGGTAATTTGGTAACTCTTTAAATCTTACACTCTATTAAAGAGTACAAACAACTTATTTTGACTTTTGGTTCCTTATGAAAGAGGCAAGGGTATAATGGTCCTTTTAATATAAATTGTTTATTACCTTTTATGTCAACAACATAATTACCTCCTTTTGATTATGTTTATTCAATATGTCATAATATTTTTTTGATCTAAATTTATGATTTTAAGGTGTCTGGAATTGTAAGAGTTAGAGATTTTCAAATTGTTAATCTCAATCAATCTTTTATGTAACGATAAATTATTCCAAAAAATCAGACACGAAATTTAAATTGCATTACGTATGCAAGAAATCAGGGATTTATCCATATTTAAAACCGATGGGTATGCTTCCGCTTTGTATATCTCGATAAACCATTGATGATTTCTTTATCAGGCTATTGATCATCTTCATTCTCCATTCTCTCAAAAATACACAGAAAGCATGTTGTTTTGACTTTTACTTAATAATTTAGATTTTTAGTCGAACGACTGGAATTATAATCACATCAGGGAAAGGTAAGAAAACAAGTAACTCAAATTCCACTTGACAACTTCTTAGTCATCTCATATATGTTTATTTCTTGATAACTGATATTTGTACTCTTCATCGATATTTGTGCTAAAGTTGCGACAACATGAAAATGATTTTTACTCAAGTTGCTTGATTTTTTTTAGATTTCTTGTACGTCGAAATTGGAGTTGACGAACAACATAAATGGTCGAATTCATCTGGGTTCTTGTGAATGTATGTAAAATATATTTTGATTTTTATGTTACGAGGGTATCAAAATTTGTGGTTTGAAAATAATTGTCGCAATTATGTTATTTAGAAATTTGAATCGGACCCTTCGATGAGATTCCCCATTTTCTTCTTACTTTTGGCGAAATGTTCAATAAGTTGAACAAACCAATTATAAACAACGGACTCATACACAAGTTATGCCATATCCTCCGCTTTTGGTTGTTAAAATCACAAATATGATTTGTTTTTTCGTTTGCTAGGATGTGTTAGGATTTGAGACATTGATTTGGATAGTTGGAAATTTTGTTTGGTCTACCTGTCTACTACCTATTCGATGAAATGCTTAAGGGAACAATATTGGGATAAACCTACGGCTTGGTTTAAATTACTTTTTTTTAAAATACTTTAAAAACGTATCGGTTTAAATTACTTTAAAAATATACTTGTGGATTTTTGTTATCTTTCATGGTTTAAATTTGTATGTTTTCTCCTTAAAGTTTCCTTTTTCATCACTAACATTTCTTTGTTTATGTTTTAGTTATAACGCCTCATTTGGCCCTTGATCACCTTGATTAGTTTCTCATACTAAGTTCTCTTTGAAAATTATATTTAATTGCAAGTTATTATACTAACACCCCCAATAATCTCTAATATATGTATAAAATGGCGACAATTATTATTTTTTATTGCAGCTTCTCTTCATATTGATTATCCAATATGATTTGAGTTCTGGAATGCTGCTACTGAGAGGATTCAACATTGTGGGGCGTTATAATTCACTACAGAATGAGGCATGATTTATATGCCTTATTTGGTATTGATGGAAACATTTAATTCTTGCTCATGTAGATCGAGAAGTATTTTACAGTATGTTCTTTTAGCCTTATATTAGGAACTTTTCTGGTAAAAAAATTATTTTTAGAATTGAACTTTGAAAAAAATTCATATATAGCATTGTACTCTTAAAAAAATGACTTTTTTGGATTATTTTTAGTTGATATGAAAAGTTACATTTTTTTTAATATTGAAGCTCATTTAAAGGATTGTTTTTTGGAAAAAAAATCCATTAATAGCATTAAACTTTTCAAAAAAAAAAATACATTAATAACATTGTAGTTTCAAAAAATGATTTTTTCGTATTCTTTTGGCTATTCTAGAAAAGTTTTATTTTTTTGTACGTTAGAGCTCCTTAATAGGATTTTTTTAAAACTTTTTGTTAATGGAAAATACATTTTCATTTTCTTTCGCATATAGATTATTTATGTAAAAAAACATTTCAAATATGGACTATTTATGTACTTTTGTTCACAAGTGAACCATTTATGTAATATATAAATTTAAATGTTATTTAGTAGGTCATTAATATGATAATTTTCTAGGAAAATTTTGTTTTTAGTATTAAAATTGGCAAAAAAAAGTTCATTAACGGCATTGTACTTTAAAAAAATATATTATTTTGGATTATTTGTAGATGAGATTGAAACGTTTTATTTTTTTCCTGCAGTGAAGCTCATTTGTAGGACAATGTTCCGGAAGCGAATTTCATTAATAGCGTTGAATTTTGCAAAGAAAATCATTAATAGCATTGTACTCTTAATATATATATATATATATATATATATATATATATATATATATATATATATATATATATTGGAATTCTTTAACTGTAGATAGATTCCTTGAATACCTACCTTGATGAACATATGTGGAGAAATCTTTTTGGAAAATGATAAAATCCTGATATGACTACCTGAACAAGAAAAAGAAAAACTCAGTTTTGACTAACCTAATTTATTTAAAATCTTTATTCATTTTGGTACCTGGCATACCATTTAGATGTTCTCAAAATAGCATATGAAATAACTTCAAGATGTAATAAAGCTAAAATGTTATTTGACATGTTTCTTACTTTCTAATGATCATTACTACGAAACCTTTGAATGGTTTTTTTTTTTTAAATTAAAGAATGTGATCAATATACAAAACAATGTTGCATATTCAAAGCCTAATGTTCTTAATTTATTGTAATAATGTCTTCCTGTAACAATTGATTGGCCCTACCCAACTCTCTCATGCAAGGTAATGGATTTATGTTGTTATAAATGTGTCAAAATGCTTCACTTAGGTATTACTCAGCACATGGTCTTACACATGGTCTGCAGGCTATCCACATTGATTTCATGATTGAGAAGAACATATTACATTGACCAAGATCAGACCCTCAACCGTATTAGTTACCCCACTAAGATTAGCAATCTACTTTAAATAATCCTACAAAAATAGGCAATGAAATTTGAAATGTAGTAAAATTTGAATCAATTCCCAAATTATACATCAAACTTCCAACATTAAACCTTGAAGATTTTCAATTAATGTTATCAGAGTTTTTATGCATTTGATTATTTAGGTATATCGTAAATTGTTTAGCTTCCCTTGTTGATTTTACTACTTTAACATGTACAAACGATAAACATTTATAATACTTACAGATGAGAGTGTTGTCTTTTCTTTATGAAATATCTAATAGCTATTTTGACAGTAGCGTTTTTGTTTTACAATAATAAGATTTGAATGACAGATGAGAGTGTTGTCTTTTTTTGTTTTATTAGTTGTCTTAATTCTAAAATTTATATAATTATGTAAATCTAATTCCTTATTTAGTTTATTTTAAAATAATTTACATTATAATCGTAATTAATTATTTGTGGAATAAAAGTAGAATGATAACAATATATTAATTTATTTTGTATTTATCATATATATATATATATATATATATATATATATATATATATATATATATATATATATATATATAAAAGTTATATTATAATATAAGTTTATAAATAAGACACAATGTGGTTACCACCTTATAAAAATAAAAATAAAATAACAACCAATTAATTGATTCTCTATTTCATTATGGTTTTTAAACGGTTAATTATGTTCTAAAATTTTGTTATACGAAAATTTTGTCTAAATACATACAAGTAATAATGTTTTAATTTGTAAAATTATAAAAGTAATCATTGTTTATGTTTTTCATATATGAAAATCATATTACAAAAAAGAGTACTAGCATCAACATGTTTTAAAATAAACTTCACATATTATTTTAGTTCTTAAACATATATTTTGAAAAAATAACTATTTATTTTGGTGAAGATTAATGTATACTTATATATGAATGAGAGATGATACAAGAAGAATATATTCCGTGTTCTTTAAAGTATATCATGTTCCTACTAAGAACATATACAAATCTGCGTTCATAAATAAGTCCCATTTTTAATGAATTTGCTAATATTTATTGCAACACACCCTCCTTCTAAACCTTAAACCCCTAGATAATCGTACGAAACTAATTATCGAAAGAAACTATTTGGTATCGCTTCATCACTAATAGTCGAAATAAACTATTCTGGAGATTTGGTCTAAGGATTCCTCTATGTCCACATGAAGATGACATGTTCTCATTCAAGCTGATAAGAAAACAATTTCTAATGTGATTATGTTTCGCAATGACAATCAATAAAACTCAGGGACAAACAATTCCAAATGCAGGTATTTATCTCCCAGAATAGGTTTCTCGCATGACCAACTTTATATGGCATTGTCTAGAGGGATATCACATGCCAATACAAAAAGTATTAGTGAACTCTGACGAACAGTTCAATGACACTGAAGGCTATACATCAAATATGGTCAACAAAGAGGATATCATTGCTATGTATGTATTTATCTTCCAGAATCGTTTGGAGGCAAGACCATTTTACCTGGAGGTGACTTTAGACATTTTTTTAGCAATACAAAGACGCAATCTTTCGGATATTATGCAGACTTCATATTCATTCGGATTATGGCGTAAATGTATGGTTTTACGTTTAACCATAAACATGAGGCTTTAGTTTGGTTGTCTAACTAATGATTTGGATGAGACAAAAACATTTGATGAGTGGATTCTTAAAATTGGTGAAGGTCATACCGGTGGCCCAAATGATGGTGAAGCTGAAGTTGAATTTCCAAGAGACGTTGCCGTTCGCTCTGTAAGTGACCATATTCATTAATTGTGTCCACCATTTAGCCATCCTTTGAAAACCATCTTGATGATCTATCATATTTTCAAGATAAACCTATTTTGGTCCCTACAAATGAAGAATTCGATGCTACTAATGACTACATTTTAGGATTTATGAAAGATGAAGGGAAAAAATATATGAGTTCAAATTCTTTACATGAGACAGAGTTACTAGATTTTTTTGAGGAATCAATCTACTCTCCAATTGTGTTGAATGGTTTTAAGTCATCTAGAATTTCCAACCATAAACCTACACTAAAAATAGGTGTTCCAGTCATGTTACTTCATAATATCGACCAAACCAAAGGACTATGCAATGGTACTAGGTTACTGATTGTTAGGTTTGGATGACATGTCATTAAAGCCTGAATCATATATGCTAGATTCTTCAACGAGACTACTTATATACATTGTATGAATTTAACTTCATCTAATAAAAGAATCTCATTTCGTTTTCAGCGTAGGAAATTCTCCATAGTTGTTTATTTTGTTATGACCATTAACAAAAGTCAATGACAATAATTACCATATGTTGGGTTATACTTGCGTAGGCCCGTCTTCACTCATTTTCAGTTATATGTTTTTTGTTTTCTGCGTTACAAGTGAAAAATGATTGAAGGTACTTATATATAACGAGGGAGGTCGTTTAACTAATACAACAAAAAGTTTTGTCTACAAAGTGAACCTTCAACGATTATAGATACTCAAGTGTTTCATTGTTTTTTTTTTCATCCATTTCAATGATACCAATAATGCTAAGGTTGTTTCTGTTACTTTATACTTTTTTTATAGTGTTAGCTTTTTTATACCTTTATATGTATATTTTTATATGTTCCCCGCATTTTACGCAGGTCATTATCTAGTAGTTATATAAAAAGGAAAAAAAAACATAATGATAAGGGTTGTTAACAACTCATATTAAAAGTCTAATAGTTCACATTTTCAGCTACCAGTAAAATGCAAGACAATACTTGTATTTGATATCCCAGTGATATTAACCAAACATCAGCCAATTACAAACTAAGGTTGGGTAGGCGGGGTGAGAGCGCTTACATATAGCCTTAGAAGTTGTAGCTTGCAGGGAGTTGTGGCTGATAGTGTTTGGAATTGCAATTCAAGATCACATTTAATGTTATCGGTGGTTTGTAGTTAAATCAAATTTATAATTATTAAAAATGTTTGACAAAATATAAATCATATAGGAACATACCAAATAAAGGAATCAGGTCACGTGCAATAAGAAAACCATGCAAATATATAAACAAAAACATACATGGACCAAAGGGTTTTCACCAGTTTTTATAAACAAAGAAACTAATATTTATACAAATCAATTTAAATATATAACACAAAGATCTCGGCTTATCACATTGACACACAGGCATGAACAAAAACTTACTGTAATATTATTTTTATTTAGACAAAATTATCAAAAACAATTTTGTTGCTAATTTTTACTCCTGCAACTGTTTGACATGCCTTTTTCTTAAGTTTCTAAAAGTTACCCTTTTCAACAATTCTTTTCTCTATCTCTGTATGCATCGGTTGACATATGTTAAAAGTGTAAAAGTATTCAATGCAGTTGTCATTTATGTGATATACAGGGGAAATCAATGAAAAATCGCTACTTTATACCTAAGATTTAAACAACTCCCACTACTATCTTTCTAGTTTTTATAAGTTTAATCCATGCATTGTTATATTAGTTCGATTTTCATAAGAATAGTAATTATAGAAGATTATTGCAGATTTTTACTACATAACATAATCAGCTTAAAAGCAGTTCGGAAGGATAACTTACATGTTCATTACTTATTCTAGTAGTGAAGCCTGTTCGATTAAAAGTTAGCCATGTTGGTGATGTTAACACTACAAAAAACAAAGAATCTGTATCAACCAAAATCAAGGTAAGTTTTTTTAAGTTAAAAAAGTAATTATTCAAGTAAAGTTTTAATTACTTAAAAAATGTTTGAAGCTTCAATAGAGACCCATGACAAAAGAAGCTCCGAATATTCTTGGTCAAAAAAGCTTCGAACATTCTTTCGCACATTTTGTAGAGCACCTGATGTGCACTGATATTATTTCTTGGGAGATAAAGAGACGATGCTAAATGATGATCATGTCCCATAATAATCTTTCATTATGAGACGTAATCTAAGAAATATGTGATTCTTCCTGCAAAAAAGATGAACATCAATTTTTTAATTGATTGTCCTAAAAGGAATTAAAACTTCGTTTGGAAGACTGGAGTGTAGTGGTATCATACAAAAATAGTTAATTAAATTGGGGTTTTGATTAATCAAATGAATATTGGGGGAAGAACTGATTAGTGCAATTGGAAGAGGGAACGATGATCTATTCCAGTCGATGTCGATTCAGAGTGCTCTCGCGACACAGTAACTTGTGAAAGGGGTCGATTTGGGGAAAATCTCGCCGAACATCGTTGCTTGATTTCTCTGCTTTGCTAGAGGAAAATGACACGGAATCGACTATGCTTCACTTTGGACTGGGTGGTCACAATAGCAAGGTGGGCATAATAGCAGTAAGAAGGCAGGTGTGGATGTATAGAAGGAGGGTCGGTGTCGATGTCGGCTGCTTCTGCCCTAAAATCATAAGGCATAGGAGTAGAACACATGTCAAAAACAGGACACACAAGGAACTGAAGGTCGACAGAAATTCGACGAAGTCTGGATCAGAAGCACACACAGGTTTTGGGTGAATCGATTTCTACAGAGAATGCGTTGAATAGCCGATAGGGAAGGGATCGTGAAGAAAGAAAAAGCAGAGAAAGGCGGTAGAAGGCAGTGGAAGCGGTGGATGAAATTTGATTGGAGAGCGAGGCGGTGCGACAGGGAGGCCACATTAGATGAGAGGAGGAAGTACGTTTCAAAAGTTCTTTTTGAAAAAAAAAAAAAAAAAACAAAAATGTTTTGCAAACTAGTTTTAAAAGTTATTTTTGAAGTTTTTAAGTAAAGAAAATTAACTTTTTCAAAAAAATCAAAAAATCCTGACTTTTTGTAACTTTTTCAAAAAGGACTTTTGGGTTTGAAAAGTTAAACCAAACACCCCTATAACATAAGAAAACAACCAACGAAAGGAAAACACGGTTTAACAGATCAAATTGAAGAAAGAAACAATAACCGAACAAAAAGAACCCCTTTTCAATAAAGAAATAAAATAAAATCAAATCAAATCAAAAAACAACCAAAGAAAGTAAAACATTGTTACTTAAGGAACATGGTTTTAATCTAATATATAATTGACATAATTGATTAAATTACGATTAAGGCTTAAAGTTTTCATATAAATTTGAAGTTTAAAATCAAACTTTTTGACTTCACGTGAAAAATGATTAAAGAACGATGTCTTAATCTCATAAAAATAGTTCTTAAATCAAATGTTATTTTTTTATTTGATTGTTTTTTTAATAAATTGTTATCCTTTTATTCATTTATATGTAATATAATTGGGTAAATTTGTCATTGTACATTGTTAATGTGGGAACAAATGAAAGAAAGGATGTTATAAAAGAAAAAAAAAACATGAAGGTACTCATATGTGATAAGGAAGTTAGTCTAACTAATAAAACAAAAAATATTGTCTATCATAGATATTTGAACAATTATGTCAAGTTTGTTTCTATTACTTATTATTATTATTATTATTATTATTATTATTATTATTATTATTAATGTATATTAAAAATATCCAAACTTAGCAACATAATCTTCTTAATGTTTTGGCAAAAATGGCCCCTTATTTATTGATGTATGGTCAATTTCGTCTGTGAAGCTTCTAATTTTTTTTTCTTGTTTTTTTCCACATGCCTAGTATATGATCTTTCATTGTCCGTATTAATGTCATAGACACAACACATGTGTTGCGTTACTTTATCACCGCAACCGCAACCAATTATTTTTCTCCAAATATCATCCGTTCAGAAAACCCACGACCACCATCTTATGTATCATCGGCTTCTTCTCGTTCTCTCATACTAGAATATACTATCAATCAAATTAGTTCTCTCTACCAGAGTTAGTTTAACCCTCCACCGATCAACCACCTTACTTGGATACCTTCATCATCTAAATCCAATTTTGTTTGGTTACCAAATCGCTATGAGCTTTCTGTCTTTTGGAGATGATCAGTGACCACCGATTCAAGTCGCAAATTCAGCAGATGTGTAACATCCCAAGATTTTTCCATTTATAGTCCCTGTGAATGGAAGGGTGAAGCCATGAAAGTACTAAGGGCTAGTTGAAGTTTTGGGACTAGGAGGAGTACGTCGCGCGTACATAAGGGTACGCTGAGCATACTAGGTGTGCCGTAGTACGCTGGGCATACTCATATCAGAAGGAAACCCTAATATTTAGGGTTTGGGGGCTATATAAGCAACATTATGAGCACAAAACCCTCCCTTACCCCAGCCTCCACTGCTTAGAGTCGTTTTCCCCAAACCCAAGACATTTCCTTGAGTGTTTGAGCTTTTTGAGTGTTCTTGAGTGTTTTAAAAAGAAGGTGTTGCATCAAGGAGTTGGAGAAGAAGATCAAGCTTGTAAATCTGAAGTTGGTTTGTGCCCTAGAAACTCCAGAAGGTAAAAAGCTTGGAACTTTATACTTGCATAAGATAGATCTAGTCATTTTAGCTTTATGGAAGCATTCTTGTCCCAAAAGTCCCAAAAATGGTGCATGCTATGATTTGGACGAAATGAGTTGTCCTTTCAAACCTTAGAAGAGGTCCTAAGTGATAAAAATGTGTCCCAATAGCTAGATTTGTCTCATGTATGAAATAGAAAGGTCTTAATGGATTAAGACCATGTGTTAAGAACTTTTGGATGTCCAAAGTGATAAAGTTCGAGACTTTATAGTCCTATAGCACATTTGGTCGATGGATCTGGAGTTTAGGCTTAAGTTGTAACATCTTGAATTTCAGGTATGTTATTACTTAGTTGAATTCTTAAGGATTACGGAGTGACTTGATGAGTTGGGAGTCTAACTCGCTGAGTAGGGTCGAGTTGCCGTATGGGATTTGTAACAACGTAAAATTTAAAACAATTTTTCATTTAATTTTTAATAAAACATTTCATTATTAAATCATCCAAAAGTCAAGTATCCATTGTTTCCAAAAAATACATAACATAATCCATAACCTAAGATCTCAAAAACATGACATCTACAAGTGTGTACTGATCAAGTTGGCGCTTTCCCGTGATCTTCGCTAGTACCTGAAACACATAACACATAACACTGTAAGCACGAATGCTTAGTGAGTTCCCTAAAATACCACATACGGCACATATGCCTTTCCAGGCCCTAGGATCTTCCGATCCAAGTGTCTCAGGGGATTTCCATCCCAGACTCTGTGGAACTTCTAGTCCATATCATCTTGACCTTCCGGTCCACATCATCATACTCATATCACAACATATCACATATAGCATACATCACATATACATCATACACATAAGACCTTCCGGTCACACATAATTACCCCATCGGGTAAGGCATAGTGAGAAGACTCACCTCACTGATGTCGGATAATCACTCGTGCCCAATCTCCCGACCTATCTTTCTCCTATATCATAAGTATAACTCTCATTAATACTTTCCTGACTTTGTTTGACTAACACAATCAAGTCAACACTAGTCAACCCTGGTTAATGCTGGTCAACGGTCAATGAAAGAACATAATTTGTGGTTTGAGCTAGGCATCATTTTGTATAGTTAATTATGTCATTTTGCAGTGTTTTGTTGATAGTCATGTAATGTGTGCTGCCACACATGTGTGTGTACGGCCGCACACATGTGCTTGGTTGCACACTCTTGTGCTGGTAGGAGGAGTACTATAAATAGCAACTGAGGTGTGTCAGTCTGTACTTTTTGGCCAGAAGTCTGTGACGTATGTGTGTGTTTTTCCCAAGATGTACCTGACATTTATATGATATAAATGTGTGTATGCTTGATTCAATTCCTTCTTCTTCTCAATCTAAATTTAATAGCAATTAACTTCATTGATTACTAAATTGGATCCTTAATTTCGGGGACTAACAATTGGTATCAAAGCCAATTTGGTATCAATTGAAGTTGCTTTTTGAGGGTTTCTTGCCAACTGTTGAAGGATTGCTGCTGACTTTCAAGGTTTGCTGTTAAGGGAGTGTGCGGTTGAAGGAAGTGTGCGGTTGAAGGAGTGTGCGGTTGAAGTGATTGCAAGTTTAGTGTGCGGTTAGATTTGTGTGTGCGGCTCAATTCAGTGTGCAGCTGGATAAGTGTGTGCGGTTAAGGAGTGTGTGTTTAAGAGTTTTAGTGTGCAGTTTAAGATTACTAAAAATGGAATCTCAAAACATGACTGTTCATCAAGATTTGGATGCAATAATGGGAACAACTACTCGTATTCCTAGATTGCTATCAGCTGAAGAATTTCCTGAATGGAAATATCGAATTGAAAAATACATCAAACTGAAAGATTTCAAAATTTGGAGAAGCATTTTGAGAGGACCAATTCGGATTACTTCTACTTTAGAAGATGGAACGGTAATTGACAAACAAGTTGAAAACTACACTGATGATGATTTTGAACGAGTTGAAGAACAAGAAAAGGCTCTTGCCACATTGACTATGGCATTGTCTCCAGAAATAGCACAAGGATTTCGTGAGTATACATCAGCAAAAGCATTATGGGAAACACTAATAGAAGTTTATGAAGGAAATGAAGACATGAAGCAAAGTCGACAAGACATGCTCCGACAAAAATTTAACATGTTTAACTACGTATTGGGAGAAACATTGGAAAATCAATTGCAAAGATTTATCACACTAACCACTGAAATGAGCTCCGTAGGAGTGATGGTTACTAGATCTGAAATCAACAAGAAGTTACTAAATTCTCTTCCAAAGTCATGGGACATGAATGTCTCGGTGATTAAAAAGACAAAAGATCTGAATCGTTTAAGCCTGTCTGAGACAATGGCAATCATCAAAGCTTGCGATCTTGATGATAAACAAAGAGAAATCAATCATGTCAATTCTTACTCTACAGCCAATCTTGGACTTCAAAATAACAACACCGCTTTTACAAGTTTCACTACTCTTCAAAACACTCAAATCCAGGTTCCTCAAGTTCAACCTCATACAGTTCGTCAAAGCATACCATACATCATACCTAACATGCAACAAACTCAAATCCCTCAAACCATATCTCAAGTTGGTTCTAGTGTTAGTCCTTCCACAGATGTTTTGATTCAATCTCATGGAATTGGTTCCCAAAGCTCATTTGCAAAAGAAAAGGAGGAAAATATGGCTTTAGCTACTGGGTTGGTGAACTGCTACAATGCCTTTGTTGCTGGAGAACTCTCTCCACAACTTTCATTCACGGATCTTGATCAAATTCATCCTGAAGACGTGGAAGAGATGGATATTACTTGGCAAATGGCAATGGCAGTATTCAGGGCTAAACAATTCTCAAAAAAGACTGGAAAGAACAACTGGGGTGTAAATTCAGACAAAAAGATGGGTTTTAGCAAAGGAAAGTTGCATTGTTATAATTGTCATGAACCAGGACACTTTGCGAGGGAATGTCCAAAACCAAATCAGCGAGAAAACTCTGAAAGAACCATGGTGCCAGTAATGTACGTTCACAGCAACAACAGAGGATCATCTTCAAACAATCAGTCTGCAAACATGGCAATGGTAGCTCAATCGTTCAACTGGGAAGATCAAGTTCAGGCCTTAAACATTTCAGAACCTGAAAAGGCAAATCTTGCTCAAGTCAAGGATGCAAATAAAGAAATGGAAGCTGATCCAGAGGAGGAGATGATGAATTTGCAGTTTGCATTCATGGTTCAGACCACTCCTGAACCAGTCAAATCTGAGGTTAGTGAATTCGGTTGTTCTCAATCTTGTATTAAAACTATTAAGTTTTTGAGAGATCAAATTGAAATAATCAAGAGAGAGAACAAGGACTTGAAATATGAGGGATATACTCTTAGAAAAAAATCAAAAGCCCTTAAAAACTCAATTAGAAAATAAAATAAAAGATTTTAAAAAATTGCAAGAGGATTACAGCAACAAATGCGAGAACTATGATCATCTCAAAAGAAAACTTGCTGTTGTAACCATGGAACTTGGCACATTGAAAAATTGTTTTGAAAAAGCTGAATTTAATTTCAAAAAATACGATGTGTCAAGTGAAAAGATTGCAAAATTAATCGAAGGTCAATCACACTGGAGAGATATCACTCATGGTAATCAAATAAAAGTTGGATTAGGTTATGAGAGTGTCCCTCCTCCATCCAATCACAACTATACTGCTATTCCTCTGTCTCAAGAAGAGATTGACAAAGAACCTTGCATGGTGTACGGAAAGTCAGCTTCTGAGCAGGAAATACAGTCTAGTTATGAGACCTTGCATACTAATGTTTTTGCTTCAAGTGCAAATATATCAATAGTCCAGGGGGAGCATGCTGCTGAAACTTTTGAGTCAAATAATGTTGTGATTGAGTCTGGTGTCAGTCATGAGTCTGTGTCAAAATCAAACACAAATGTTTTTGTGTCGGGTGGTATTTTATTTCAGTCTGAAAATGATTCTAATAGTGGTGTTTCTGATCAAACTGCTAAATCTGATTTACATGTCTCTGCATCTAACACATCTGTTACTAAATTTTATGATGGATCTTGCAAGTGTAATTGTGTTAGAAATGGAAAAGCTAAGAACAACACTGACAACAGCAGTGCCAAAGTTTCTGATAACAAACAAATTTGTTTTAACTGTGGCACTGCTGGACACATTGCAAGAAACTGCATGAACCGGATGTTTGTATCTCATACAACAAAAAGAGGGGAGAATGAATTTCGGGGACGATCCTTGACTAGGAAAATTCCCAAAACTCATTCTAGAAATGGAGATTTGAATACAACTTTAAACAAAAAATTCAAAAGATTTCAAAAGAATAAACAGGTTTTTTGCAAAAACAATAGAAGTTTGCCAAAGTCAACTCAGGCCAAGCCTAAGTCGAATTTGTCAAAGAGCAGGACAGGATCTTCTAACTCTTCAAGTAAGAGATCCACCAGTTCAAAGCAAACTCACAAATTTTTGAAACCTAACTTTCACTGGATTCCAAAATCTTTTTCAGATCAATCTCCATTACTCTCCAATTCAAAAGCAAAGAAAGAATCAAATGAAAAACTTGTAAAAGGAAAAAATCAACCCAGGATTGTGATGACCTGGGTTCCCAAAACTAAATAATTCCATTCATCGTGCAGGGACAGTTGCGGAGGAATGTCACCAGACCTTGGTATGTCGACAGCGGCTGCTCCCGGTACATGACTGGAGACATATCCCAATTGCACGACATTCAAACTTTTAATTTTGAGCATGTTAACTTTGCTCCAGAACTGAAGCACAGCTTGCTGAGTGTATTCCAGATATGCGACAAGGGCTACTCTACTCATTTCACAGATAAGGAATGTCTGATCTTAAAACCTGGAATTATTATCCCTGACGATTGGATTCTTGTAAGATCTAAACGGGATGGAAATGCCTACATTATAGACATGAATAGCAATTTCCCTGATGATGTCACGTGTCTCTTCTCCAAAGCTTCTGAACAAAATGCGATGTTGTGGCATCGTCGTCTCGGTCATGCGAATGCAAAGAACCTGAATCGGCTTGCGAAGAACGAATTGGTTCGTGGGCTACCAATCAAAGATTTCATTACTTTTGAGAAATGTGTTTCGTGTGCCCAGGGAAAACATCATCGAAAACCACACTTTCCAAAGCAGATAAACTCCATAAGTCATGTGCTTGAGTTATTGCATATGGATTTATTTGGTTTGGTTAATGTTTTGAGCATCAATCGCAACTCTTTTTGTCTCGTTGTGATAGATGATTACTCTTGTTTCACTTGGGTTTTCTTTCTGTCTAACAAAGCAGAAATTCCTAACCTTATCAAAAGATTCATTGTGATGATCGAAAATCAGACTAACAATCAAGTGAAAGCGCTGCGTACTGATAATGGAACAGAGTTCAAGAACGTTGTTCTTGATCATTTTTGCGCTGAGAAAGGGATTGTGCATCAATTCAGTTCTGTTCGAACACCTCAACAAAACGGGGTTGCCGAACGTCGGAATCGAACTCTAAAAGATGCTGCAAGGACGATGCTCTATGATTCCAAGCTTCCTGTATTCTTCTGGGCAGAGGCGATTAACACTGGGTGTTATGTTCAAAATCGTGTGCTAATCAACAAAGCCAGAATGAAGACGCCGTATGAGATTCTATTTGGACACAAGCCATCTGTCAGTCATTTCAGAGTTTTTGGCTGCCCTTGCACCCTTCTCCACTTGGAATCCAATCCCAAATTCAATGCCAAAGCCGATGACTGTTATTTTGTTGGATATGCTACTCGAACTGCGTACAGGGTTTACAATAAGAAGACTAAACAGATTGTAGAATCATTTGATGTTCGTTGGCTTGAGGAAAATAAGACAGATGCTAGAGTGGGTCCTGAATGGTTGTTTGACTACACATCTCTTTTCAAATCATTCAATGTGTCTTCAGATAATCAAGAAGGATCTACTTCCAATTCGAAGATTCCTAGTGAAGACGAAGAAGATGAAGTTGTTTATCGACCTCCATTGATTTCCTCTAATCCTCCTTCGGTAACCCCTACTCAATTTGAATCTTCTGAATCTCCTCAACAACCTACTCCTGATGCCATTTCTACTCCTTTAACTCCAATGGAAAAAGAGTTCATGAATCACGAGACTTCCGCTGTAACTTCAACTTTGATGGAACTTCTTTTTCCAGAAAATATTGCAGAAGAGTTTGTAGCGGATTCTTCTAACGAACCTTGTTCATCCTCTACAGACCATTCAGCAAATGATGGAGCGGTTAACATTCATAATCTTCCTGTTTCGGTCAATGATATTAGTTATCAGATCCCTTCACGCATTCAGCGAGATCATCCAATAGAGAACGTCATTGGCCAGTTGGGCGACGGGGTTCAAACGAGAAGTAAAAGTGGGGATGTAAATACATGTCTTTACTCTTGCTTCATATCTCAAATAGAACCTAAATATGTTGAAATGGATCTGAATGAGCCTAGCTGGGTTGAAGCCATGCACGACGAATTAAATCAATTTGAGAAACTCGGAGTCTGGAAATTGGTGGAACTACCAAAAGGAAAGAAATCTCTTGATACTCGTTGGGTTTTTCGAAATAAACAAGACGATTCAGGTGTCATTGTGCGCAACAAGGCAAGATTGGTGGTTCAAGGGTTTCGACAGGTTGAGGGTCTTGACTATACAGAAGTTTATGCTCCGGTTGCTCGTTTGGAAGCCATTCGTATCTTCCTTGCTTATGCTTCCTACATGAACTTTACTGTATACCAAATGGACGCCAAGACGACTTTCTTGTATGGCAAAGTCAAGGAGGAGATTTACGTTGACCAACCACCGGGTTTTGTTAATTCATCTCTTCCAAACCATGTTTACAAGTTAGACAAAGCTTTGTATGGGTTGCATCAAGCTCCCCGAGCTTGGTATGCTACTCTTACTCAACATTTGCTCAATCACGGATATTCCCGAGGCACCATTGATCAAACCTTATTTCTCAAGCATGTTGGTCCAGATCAAATTCTCGTTCAAATTTATGTGGATGACATCATTTTTGGGTCGACAAGCCAGCAACTTTGCAAGGACTTTGAAGCGGTGATGAAGAAGCGTTTTGAGATGAGTTCTCTTGGGGAAATGACCACGTTTTTGGGGTTTCAGGTCCAACAATCTTCAACCGGAATCCTTATTCATCTGGCAAAATATGTGGCAGATGTACTGGAGAAGTTCGGGTTTCAAGACGCAAAACCTGCTCTTACGCCCATGGCGGAACGGCCTCTTCTGACTCCTGATCTTGAGGGTGAATCCGTAGATCAAACTCATTATCGATCAATGATCGGATCACTCATGTATCTTACTGCTAGTCGCCCAGACGTCATGTTTGCGGTCTGTCAATGTGCTCGCTACCAGGCTAATCCTAAACTCTCTCATTTAATTGCTGTTAAAAGGATTTTTCGGTATCTCAAAGGGTGCCCAAAACTGGGTCTTTGGTATCCGAAAAATCCTGAATTTGATCTCTATGCTTTTGCAGACAGCAATTATGGCGGGTGTGAGCTTGATAGAAAATCGACTTCAGGAGGATGCCAATTTCTGGGAGATAGATTGGTGTCATGGCAGTGCAAGAAGCAGCACACAGTCTCAACCTCAACAGCAGAAGCAGAATATGTTGCTGCATCTGCTTGTTGTTCTCAAGTTATCTGGATCCAACATCAATTGTTGGACTACTGTTTGAATTTTCAAGAAACCCCTATTTTTTGTGACAATGAGGCTGCAATTCAAATTGCCAAAAACCCGGTTTTGCACTCAAAAACCAAGAACATCGACATTAAAATTCATTTTATTCGAGAATGTTATGAACGTTTGCTTATTCGGCTAGAACAGGTCCGCTCTGATAATAATGTAGCAGATCTGTTCACCAAGCCTTTTAACAAAGCTCGATTCGATGTGCTGGTTAATTTTCTAAAAATGATTCATTTTGAGGATTAATATTGAAATAAATTTGTGCATTTCATTTCTTTTATGCACAAATTTAGGGGGAGAAAATCCAAAAACATTAAAAAAAAATCCAAAAACATTTTTAAAAAATTAGAAAATCCAAAAACATTAAAAAAAAATTATAAAATCCATAAAAATTAGAAAATCAGAAAATAAAAAAAAATTTATGCTTGAGGGAGATGAACTGGGAAGTGATATGATAATGTGATAACATGCAACCTGAGTCTGTGTAACGTACCCGAAGTTGAAGGGTCTATGCTCTGGTTTGATGTGTCGGTAGGTACGAAAGATTCTAAATGGACATGACTAGGCAGAATTGAACTTAGGAAAATCAAATGACTTGACAAATATTGACCTAGATAGCTCCATTTAGACTGACAATACGACGCTTGGATAGGTTGAGCAGGGAGATATATATGGGAATCTACTCGTCACATTAATTGAACCCGTACTTGGAACCGTGGTTTAACTTTTCCTCGATGTGCGGATTCTGTCCTTAATTCCAGTTGGATGGAGCGACTGGTAAATTACGATAAATTAGGTCTGTAGAATATCATTTTCTTTCTTTCCCTCTGTTAGTCATATGTTGTCTCCTTTGCGCGATCTCTAATCCGACCTGGTACACAACATATGCAAGTCTATTTCTCTGCAAGCTAGATATATATATAAATGTGTGAACTGTGTGAAAAACTTCTTATCTGTTAGCCATATGCTGTCTCCTTTGCGCGACTTCTAATCCGACATGGTACACAACATATGCAACCTTCTTATTCTCAACCCCTCTGAAGAATTTTGTATCTCTTCTCTCTCTGAATGGTTGTCTGCTCACCCGGTGTAAGGAGTACTCTGGAAGCTCTTGATGGCTGGGGCATATCAGGAAGCAGGATACACGTTCTAGTACACTTAAAATTGAACACATACAGATTGTCTATAGATCTCGCTGCTCAATTTAGGTGGACAACAATATCCCTGGTCGTCGTCAGCTAATGGTCCTTAAGATATAGTATCTAGAAACTTAGGATCAGATATAATATCTAGGAATTTAGGTTCACATTGTCTTGTCACTTATAGTATGTCCTATTTTTTTCACAATTTTCTGTGCTTAAGTGGACAACAATACCGACAATCGACCAGACAAAGATGTGAATATGAAAGGTACCGACAAGCAGATAACGGTCGTCTAAAAACTTTGATCCCTAATCCTCAACAAATTAAAGGAATTTATAAAGGTTTAAATTGATTCTTGTCGATTAATAAAAAATTTTAAAATTTTATTTTATTTTATTTTTATTTTCAGTTTTATTTTTATTAAAATTTTATTTTATTTTTTTATTATTTTATTAAAATTTTGAAATTAAAAATATTAATCCTCAAAACAATTCCTTTTAAGAAAATTGTGTGCAAAAAGGCGTTTTGGAATAAATGATTAAAAGACAAGGGGGAGAATGTGTAAATTCTGTGAATATATATAGCGTGTGTGCGGTGAGGCTTTTTCACCGTCATTTACTATTGCCTCAACCGCACACACATATTTTCTCTCTCAAATTGTCTTCAAGTTTCAGTAAAAACAAGATCGTACTCGGTAATTATTATGAATGCGGCTGAATTTTTTCTCATTTTTCAAAAAATTGTCTATTGTTTGCTGTTTGATTTTAAAAAGGGATGTTTATGCGGCCGCACACATGCGTGTGCGGCTGACCGTGTGCGGCCGCACACATGAGTGTGCGGCTGACCGTGTGCTGCCACATAAGCATGTGCGGCTGACCGTGTACGGTTACATGATTTTATGAATGTGCAACTGAACATTTTCTTGTTGCCCTACTTTTTTCATGTGTTTACTTTCAGATTAAAATGGGAGACCAGGAATTTGCTAAAGCTCACAATTCTGCAATTTTTCTTGAAGACCCTCCTGCAGCCCACAGAGACATGAAATTCATTGTGGATGGATTGAAGAAATCATGTTTAGTTCATGCCTTAACAACAAGTCCTGCTATCTACCAGAGTTTGATCAAAGAATTTTGGAGAAATGTTGTCGTAAAGAAAAATGGTCAGGGTGACAAATTTGTTGAAGCAAAAATTAAAGAAAAGAAAATTCAAGTAACGGAGAGCATCATAAGAGAATCCCTTCAAATATCAGACAAACCTGAGTATACCATGGAGATCGATATTCATCAGACTCAGGATGTCTTGGAGCATATGGGTTATGAGGGAACATTTCCCCCTACAATCAAAAAGTTGCTTCCTCCGTGTTGGAAGTATTTGGCTCATGTGTTCGGGAGCTGTATTTCCGGCAGGAGATCTGGAGCTAATGAGATTTCTCTTGCTAACACTGGTGCCATTGCAGCATTGGCTGTAGGTTTTGAGTTTAACTTCTCAAAATTCATTCTGAATGAAATGATTCTGAATCTTGAAGGGAACAAAAGAGATAAATTCTGGATGTATCCAAGATTTCTGCAAATCATCCTCAACTTGAATCACGCCGAGCTGCAGAGAGGAAATGATGTCTTAGATTTTAAATCCATTGGTCCAAGTGCTTTTGGGCTAATGAAACAGAAGAGAGGTGGGAAATTTGTTTTTGAAGGAAAATTCCCATTGATAAATTTTGGAATCTTTAAAGAAGATGATAGAGACGAATCGGAAGAACAATCAATGCCAGTGGAAAATGAAGATATCCATCACTCTCCCTCCGAGCCTGAAGTGGAGGAGATTCATCATTCTCCCAGAGCATGTGTAGCTGATGAACATTATTATCAGAAAACAAATGATTCAAGGTCTTCTCGAGGTGATGATGACGATGATATTTATGATGGCATACAGTTTTTGAATGAATTTGACTTTACTGGAATCAACGATGACGTTCCAACTAACATAGAGTTTGATCTCAATGATGAAGACTTTGATCCTTTTCTCGGTATCACCAGCAACCGTGCAAATAAAGTCAATGAAGTTGTTTCTCTAGCAACCAAGACTAGAGCTGAAGAAGATTCTCTCAAAATTCTACTCTCCACCTCAAAGCCTTTGGAGGTCACAACAAGCCAAGGGGATGTGACATCAGAGATTCCTCCCTCTGTGTCACTTGTCTCAACATCAGCTCTAATCATTTCCGACTTATCTGAACCTCAGACTTCTCAGACTTCCTTAAGAACAAGCCAATCTCTTGAAAGTCTGGAGATTCCCGTTGTAAAAATGCTCCTCAAGTTACCTCAACAATCACTGCAACCTTGGCTCACTCTCCTCCAAAGCAGTCTAATGAAGGTCCAAGCACAATGTTCGAGACTGGTGGATCCTCTTATGTTCCAGAATATTCTCCAACTCGACCTTCTCTAGATGAAGCTTCTATCAGACTAGTAAGACATTTAGCTCAATCAAGTCCAATCTCTTCACGCGGGAAAGGAATATCATTTAACGAGGGTCGGACAGATGATGACAAATTCTCTTCATCTGATCTTCGAGAGGAAGTTGGAGTTCTCCGCCAACAGCTCATTGAAAAATCAATTCAAATGGATCAACTTTCTGCATATGTCTTTGAGCTCAGGGCAAAGGATGAAGAAAAGACCAAACAAATCAAAGATTTACAAACAAGTCTTGGATCCGTTCTAGCCAGTTATCTTAATCTCAAGAACGTATTGTATGATGCTTTTGGTGAAAAAGTTAAAGCCCTCTTCCAACAGCCTCATGGAGTAGATGATCCTCCTTCAGCTCAATCACCTCATGCAACTGATGATCTTCCTGTTGACCCACCTGCTCCAAGAACAACTACCATTGTAGACAGATTTGAAAAAGAACCAGAAGGAAGCAGAGCTAGAATCACAATTAAACATGGCAAAAGAGTTGTGACTGCAAACCAACGCGAGGGACTTATGTTTATGAAAACTACAAATGAAAATCGCAAATCAAAAGAACCTGCCCTAACTGTAACAGATTTGAAAAAGAGAAAGTTTGGCGATAAGTATGGTGACAGATCTGGTATCCGTATGTGGGCTTTCGATCCAGAAACGAATTTGTGGGTGGTGAAGCGAAATTCAGGAATCTCTGAATGTTACAAAAGCACCCATGATTTCAATTCTTGGACTAAGACTGATCTAGCATAATTATCTAGAGTTCCCTTTCACAATCCCTCGCAAGATCCAAGTGCATCAAACTTTAAGAGGTTCCTTGATAGGCAGGTCAAATAAAATTTTCCCAGCATGAAGACTGCCAAAGCCATTTATCGAAAGGATAAGGATGTTATCGACCCAGAAAATGGCGAACCTATGAAGATTATCTTATGGACTGCTACAAAGAAGCAAAAAGAAATTCCAATCCCTCAGCATTTCCAGGAGGGATATCTTGACAATATGGAATTTTGGGCTTATGATGACGAAACTGCAACTGCTGCCATCAAATTCAAGGATCAAGAACGTGTTTTGAGGCTGATCAATGCAAAAAATCTTCTTCGTTTTCGAGAAAGGGACATACGGACTCTGGCTCGTCACCAGATAATCTGCAGAAAAGAGGTAATGGAAGCTGCCGCTAAAGAATACACTGCAATGGTTGCTACAATCATAAATGGAAGGTTGTGGATGGATTCAATGGGGAGATCAGATCTGAGGCTGTTTAAGAAGCCTGTTGAGGAGCCAAAGGAATGATGACAAGACTATGCTAGTCTCAAACCAAGGGGGAGACTAAAAGAACGTAATTTGTGGTTTGAGCTAGGCATCATTTTGTATAGTTAATTATGTCATTTTGCAGTG
This sequence comes from Lactuca serriola, assembly GCF_051521515.1. NCBI lineage: Eukaryota > Viridiplantae > Streptophyta > Magnoliopsida > Asterales > Asteraceae > Lactuca > Lactuca serriola. The sequence goes on from NC_136411.1 coordinate 288,203,336, forward strand.
TTTTGTTGATAGTCATGTAATGTGTGTTGCCACACATGTGCTTGGCTGCACACTCTTGTGCTGGTAGGAGGAGTACTATAAATAGCAACTGAGGTGTGTCAGTCTGTACTTTTTGGCCAGAAGTCTGTGACGTATGTGTGTGTTTTTCCCAAGATGTACCTGACATTTATATGATATAAATGTGTGCATGCTTGATTCAATTCCTTCTTCTTCTCAATCTAAATTTAATAGCAATTAACTTCATTGATTACTAAATTGGATCCTTAATTTCGGGGACTAACAGTCAACCTTTGACCCGACTCGTCGAGTGCCTTCGGGCAACTCGGCGAGTTCACCCGTGTCCACCCGCACCCCTCTAGTCCCGCTTAACACGTCGAGTCCTTCCCTTGCTTGACGAGTGACACCTGGCTTGAATCGCGGGGCCACCCCGACTCAACTCGTCGAGTCTAATTATGAACTCGGCGAGTTCCATTACGTATTCATGACCTCTAGATCCCTTCAGACTCACCGAGTCATTCCCCAACCCAACGAGTCACCAACTGTGTGATTTATAGGGAAACCCTAACCCTACTAGTCGAGTCTGTTCTTGGACACGACGAGTCCATGCCATGCACAAACCCAAATGACCTCCTGAGGTTAGATCTATTCCATTAATCCATAGATCCGACCTTCCCAAGCATGATAATCACGTAAAGTCTATATCTTGATGCACAAGCAACATCTATTTGATCCTATATGATGTTTTAGCCCCAATTATCATAACCCATGGTCAAAACCCCCATTAATCTTCATAAAGCTTGACGAGTAAGGCTCTCTGGACCTCTATGGATCCAGATCTAAAGCCTCTTCACAAATAGGGACTAATTGGACATCAAATCTAACCAATAAAGGGTCCAAGAAACCCTAAATCCATATGATCATCATAACAATAGAAGGGAAGCCGAATTACTACCTCAAATGTGATGCTCTGAGCTCCAAATCCACAAAATGTCAACCTCCTTTGCTTCCTCTTGGCTAGAACCTCCTTCTTCTTGTTAAACAATACTTCAAAGGTCAACAATGGCTTTCTCTCTCTCTCTCTCTCTCTCAAAACGCTCAAGCACTCTAGTGTTTCTCTCAAGGGACTGATAGCTGCAAATGACGGCCCTAAGGGCCTTTAAATAGGTCCCAAACCCGAGAGATTAGGGTTTCATTAAACAGCACGGACTCGCTAAGTCCACCCATGAACTCGCCGATTCCGGTCATTAATCCGAATAAGAAATCGCGGCCCTACTCGGCGAGTCTAAGCACCAACTCGCCGAGTCCCTCCACAAACTCCAAAATAAATGAATAAAATAATATACCTGGGAATCCGGATGTTACAATTCTCCCCCACTAGAATCAGACTTCATCCTCAAAGTCTTACTCTGCAAACAACTCTGGATGCTGCTCACGCATCTCACGCTCCGGCTCCCAAGTCAACTCTGACCCCTTCCGATGCTGCCATTGGACTTGCACCAGAGGCACTTCCTGATTCCTCAGAACCTTGATCTTCCAATCCCTAATAACCACCGGTCTCTCAACATAGTTCAGGCTCGCATCCACCTGAATATCCTCTAATGGTACCACTGTCGACTCGTCGGCTATACACTTTCTCAGTTGAGATACATGGAAGGTGTCTTGAATCTGGCCCAACTCTGCAGGTAGTTCCAACTGGTAGGCTACACTGCCTGCCCTCGCGATCACCCCGAAAGGACCAATATATCGGGGCCTCAGCTTGCCCCTCTTCCTGAATCGGATCACTCCTTTCCAAGGAGAGACCTTCAGGAGTACAAAGTCGCCGACCTGAAACTCATGCTCGGACCGGCAGCTGTCCGCATAACTTTTCTGGCAACTCTGAACGGTCAACAACCTCTGTCTGACCTGCTGTATCTGCTTTTTCGTCTGAAGCACAATCTTTGTACTACCCATCACACGTTGCCCTACCTCTCCCCAACAGATGGGGGTCCGACACCTCCTCCCATACAACAGCTCAAAGGGTGGCATACCAATGCTCAAATGATGGCTGTTGTTGTAGGAAAACTCTGCAAAGGGAAAATGCATGTCCCAACTCCCGCCGAAATCCAACACACATGCTCGGAGCATGTCCTCGAGCGTTTGAATCGTCCACTCACTCTGCCCGTCAGTCTGTGGGTGGTATGCGGTACTAAAATGCAGCCTCGTACCCAATTCCTCATGAAATTTCTTCTAGAATCTGGAAGTGAAACGCACATCTCGATTTAAGACAATCGAGATCGGCACTCCATGCCGCGATACCACCTCCCTCACGTACATCTCTGCCAACCTCTCAGCGGAAGAGCTCTCACTGATAGCAAGGAAGTGAGCGCTCTTCGTCAACCTGTATACAATCACCCAAATTGCATCGACGCCCCTCGCAGTCCTCGGCAATTTGGTGATAAAATCCATAGTAATATGTTCCCACTTCCACTCGGGAACCTCTAATGGCTGCAACTTACCATGCGATCTCTGGCGCTCGACCTTAACCCTATGACAGCTTAGGCACCTCTCAACGAACCACGCGACATCCCTCTTCATACAGGGCCACCAATACTCCCTCTTCAGGTCCAAATACATCTTAGTGGCCCCGGGGTGGATCGAGAACCTCGATCTATGCGCCTCCTCCATCAAGATGGTACACGTTCCGCCTACAAACGGTACCCAAATCCGACCCTGAAAAGTTATAAGCCCTTGGCTATCGGTAACGAACTCCGACACCTGCCCGATAACCTGGTCTCTCTTACGGTTCTCCGATCTCACTGCCTCTGCCTGGGCCCCTCGAATGGTGTCCAACACCGGAGTCATCACAGTCAATCTCATAAAAATGTCTCGTATCGGGGCACTCTCTGCCCTACGACTCAAGGCGTCGGCTACCACATTAGCCTTGCCCGGGTGGTACAAGATCTCACAATCATAATCCTTTACCACATCCAACCACCTCCTCTGCCGTATGTTTAAGTTGGGCTGATCCATCAAGTACTTCAAACTCTTGTGGTCCGTGTATATGGTACACCGAACCCCATACAGATAGTGACGCCAAATCTTGAGGGCGAACACTACTGCCCCCAACTCCAGATCGTGAGTGGGATACCTCACCTCATGAGGCTTCAGCTGCCTTGATGCATACGCTATCACATGCCCCCTCTGCATGAGCACTGCACTTAACCCGGATATAGATGCGTCACAGTAAACCACAAAATCATCAACTCCCTCTGGGAGGGATAGCATCGGGGCTTCACACAACTTATGGCGAAGAGTCTCAAACGAGGTCTGCTGCTCTGGACCCCATGAGAAAGCAACACCCTTCCGGGTCAAACTAGTGAGTGGCACTGTAATCTTGGAGAAATCCTAAATGAATCTCCGATAATAACCGGCCAACCCCAGAAAACTCCTGATCTCGGAGGCAAACTTCGGTACCTCCCAGCTCATCACTGCCTCAATCATAGCCAGATCGACCAAAATCCCATTCTGGTTAACGAGATGTCCCAGGAACTGGACCTCCCGTAACCAGAAATCACACTTGGAGAATTTGGCATAGAGCCTCTTCGATCTCAAAACCCTGAGGATCTCCCTCAAATGCTCCTCATGCTGCTCTCTAGACCTCGAATACACCAATATATCATCGATGAACACGATCACCGAGCAATCCAACATCGGCCTGCATACTATGTTCATGAGATCCATGAATGCTGCTGGTGCATTGGTGAGCACGAAAGGCATCACCACGAACTCATAGTGCATGTATCACGTCCGGAACGCCGTCTTCTGAATATCCTCATCACGCACCCTTATCTTGTGATATCCAGACCTCAAATCAATCTTGGAGAACCAAGATGCCCCCTGAAGCTGATCAAATAAGTCATCAATCCTCAGCAACAGATAACGGTTCTTAACCGTTAACTTGTTCAACTCCCGGTAATCTATACACATCCGGTGTGAACCATCCTTCTTCTTGACGTAGAGAATCGGCGCTCCCCAAGGTGAGCTGCTCGGACGAATGAACCCCTTCCCCAGTAACTCCTGCAACTATGAGGATAACTCCTACATCTCTGGCGGTGCTAGGCGATATGGCGCCTTAGCGATAGGCGCAGCCCCGGGAATCAAATCGATGCGAAACTTCACCTGCCTCTCGGGAGGCACACCTGGAAACTCCTCGGGAAATACGTCCGGGAACTCACGCACTATCGGAACATCACCAACTGAACTCGGCCTCCCAGCGGCCTCACGCGTATCCATCACATAGGCTACGAACCCCTTGCAGCCCTTCTGCAAACTCTGCCTCGCTCTGGCAGCCGAACAGAATGCTGAATCACTACGAGTCCCCTCACCATAAACTGTCAGCACTCCCCCACTAGGATCTCGGATCGTCACCAGCTGCTGCTCGCAGTCTATCACCGCCCCAACACGGCTCAACCAATCCATGCCCACGATAACACATACGTTCCCCATCGCAATCGGGACCAGATCTATCGGAAATCCAACGCCGAAGGTCTCAAGTACACATCCCCGAATCACATCTATGGCATACACTGCCCACTCATCAGCTATGGAAACACACAAAGGTCGACTCATCACCTCTCGTTGAATACCGATGTGCTTACTGAAAGCTAATGATACAAAGGACTGACTCGCACCTGAGTCAAATAACACCAAAGCAGGTACATAATTCACAAGGAAAGTACCTATGCATATCATGATATAAGCACAATATCTCAACATAAAATAAATACATGAAAGAATACATACCAGCCACGATGTCAGGTGTTGCACGGACCTCCTCCGCTGTCAGCTGGAACGCCCTCCCTCGCGCCTTCGGCGCCTCAGCCTTCACCGACCGACCCTTACTAGCTCTCGCAGTAGCAGGAGCAGATCCCTGAGATGCTCCCAGTGTCATCCCTCGCAACTGTGGACACTCCGCCTTCCGGTGCCCGATCTGGTTGCAATGAAAGCAGACCATGAATCCCTTGGGGAAATCCTTGGCGATATGCCCCTCCTTGCCACACTTGTAGCAAGCACCAGACCTAAAAACACCATCATGACCCTTGCCGCACTTTCCGCAAGTGCGGCCCTTCTTACCCCTAGACCTTGAATCGGTGGGCTTGGCCTGCTTGGCTGCCGGATGAGACTGTGTCGGCCACCGATCCATCCTCTGAGACTTGGCCTCCTCCCTGGCCTACGTCTCTAACTCAATCTCCCTCTTCCGGGCAGTTGCTTGAAGCTCAGTAAATGTCCGGTATGATGAGTTTGCCGCAAACTCACGAATGTCTCTCCTCAGAATGCTCAGATATCGGCTCATACATGCCTGCTCGGTCGACACGTGCTCATGGCATAACATCGCCCTCTCGTGAAACATCCGGGTAATCAGAGTAACTGACTCAGTACCCTGCTTGAGGGTCAAGAACTCCTAAGCCAAGTGCTCCCGTTCCACCGGGGGAACGTACTCATCACGAAACATAGCAGTGAACCTCTCACAGGTCACCCAACAAGCTCTGCTGAAGAATAGTGCGCTGTCACGAACTTCCACCAGTCCTTCGCCCCCAAGCGAAGCTGGTTCAGCGCGAACCGAACTCTCAGATGCTCCGGACATGAACATGTGTAGAAGCACCCCTCTATGTCATAGATCCACCTCATCGTGGCTATCGGATCCTGAGTCCCGTCAAACTCTGGTGGCTTCGTGTTGCTGAACTCCTGGTACAACAACGAGTCACCCCCCTGCGGTCTGGCAGCAACAATGGCCACAATGGCTGCTGCAACAACAACATCAGAAAGAGCAGCATACCGCTCATCAAAAGTCTTAATCAAGGTGGTCTTAATCGACCCGAACATCTCTGGAATCTCAGCCCTGATGGCCGCAGCCACCTCCTCGTGGATGATCCTACGGTTCTCCTCATCACTCCTCCCACTGCTCTCTGGCGTGTGGCGTGTCCCAACCATGATCTACCTCTAAAATACAACATAAAAATATCAGGGACTCGCTCGAGTATACTTACACTCGATAAACCCACCCTATTTGTTCCTTGGTACCCTAAGGATTCTTACTTGGACTGTGCACTGACCTGGTGTCTTCAGTAGTACGGGCCCAATACTACCGTCCACACCGCATCAGTATCCATCCCAAGTCCTCCTCCGAGGATCCCAAGTCACAAGTACTCTATCTTTTTTCACACATAAACTACCCTTCGGTAGACTCTCATAGCACCTCACTGCTACCTACTTACTCTAAAGCATCTCATGGCAGCAGAAATCTTCCTAGGCTAAGGCATCACAAATCAGGCCACTCTAGTCCTAATATGAATACCTAGCCTACTCTAGCATGCATAGCACATTTCAATATATCTCATAACACAAAATGTAAGGGTATTTTGGGAAATCATCGTTCGGGCGCTGGCTGATCGTAAACACTGCTCACTTGCGTATCTTTTCAATTCTTTTACTTTTCAGAAATATTGTTTATCTTATGAAAATTTCTCAAATCCTCAGTTTGAGTTCAAATACACCAGAAGGTGAATCCGAAACCCTCAAACCAAGGCTCTGATACCAATTAGTAACAACGTAAAATTTAAAACAATTTTTCATTTAATTTTTAATAAAACATTTCATTATTAAATCATCCAAAAGTCAAGTATCCATTGTTTCCACAAAATACATAACATAATCCATAACCCAAGATCTCAAAAGCATGACATCTGCAAGTGTGTACTGATCAAGCCGGCGCCTTCCCGCGATCCTTGCTAGTACCTGAAACACATAACACATAACACTGTAAGCACGAATGCTTAGTGAGTTCCCCAAAATACCACATACGGCACATACGCTTTTCCAGGCCCTAGGATCTTCTGATCCAAGTGTCTCATGGGATTTCCATCCCAGACTCTGTTGACCTTCTGGTCCATATCATCTTGACCTTCCGGTCCACATCATCATACTCATATCACAACATATCACATATAGCATACATCACATATACATCATACACATAAGACCTTCTGGTCACACATAATTACCCCATCGGGTAAGGCATAGTGAGAAGACTCACCTTGCTGATGTCGGATAATCACTCGTGCCCAATCTCCCGACCTATCTGTTGGATAAGATGTCTAAGTCCATAACTATTCCGGGTGTGTACTTGACCCGACCCGGCATGGTCCATTTGGGTTGCATGGCACCATGCAATTGGATAGACTAAATGAGAGAAATAACACTTGGAGATTATTAATATATTATAAGTTCTAATATATTAATAATATTATTTGATTAGTTTGATCAAGAATTAATTTAGAATTAATTAAGTGATCAAAGGATAACTAATTAAAGATATGGGTTGATTATGTAAATCATTCATATCTTGTATAATGGGCTAAGAGGCTCCATGGATTATCAAGTTGGGTTCTACCCATAGGATGCTCCATGGATGCTCCATGGGAGTTACAAACCCATGGGTCATGGAAATGAAGAGTCATGACACATTAGGGTTTACATGGTGTAACCCTAGATGTGTCAACACTATATAAGAGTCCCATTCTCCACCAAAATCAGTTACACATAAGAAACTAGAGGGCTTGGCTGATTTTAAGAAGTGTGTATTATCTCAAAAGTCTTTCCAAGTGCATTTGGTGTTGTGTGAAGCATTTGAGGCATCACACTTGGGGTGCTAGGCTCACAAGGTTTCAAGGAACATAAGCAACAACAAGGTAAGTTATTCTATCTTTCATTCAAGTTAAAATTGTTCCCCATGTATGCTAGATAGGAATATAACCTTGGAAATTCAACTTTGCATGATAATTAGACAAACATAGATCCAAGGTTATTAGGGTTGCATGTACACTTAGGAAGTGTTAGAATGCTCAAAACCCATCAGTGGTATCAGAGCCTAGGCTTGTTTGTCTGTTATTTGTGCTAAAAAGTTGAAGAAAGTCGAAAAACTTGATGTCTGACTGTTGGACTCGTTGAGTCCATGGGGGGACTCGTCGAGTTCACTGGTATCTTCAACCTACTCGTCGAGTAGGTTAATGCACTCGGCGAGTAGGGTCGACAGAGTGCAGATTTTCGACTTTAGTTGCTGGAAATGGATTAGAAACATTACCCTAAACTGTTTTGGTACTTGAAAACTTGTTTTAGATGGTGTAATGTCTTGCTAATTCATTTACAACAACTAGTTATCAAAATTACAAAGTTTTAAGTGTAGTTTTGATTCATGAAAGTGCTTATGTTCTTGTTCTTGATCTTATGATGTTTAGATGATCATAGGAATTATTTGTAACCTATGTGGTAGTTTAATTCTTGATCATAATGTGTTTTAATGGAGTCCATAACTTGTCCTCAAGTTATGGAAAACCAAAAGTCACTTGAGTTAAAAACCATTAAAAGAACACAAGAGTTAGAAAAATGAAGAGTCTTCATTTTATTACTCTATTAAACTCATAAGTTACAAGAAGTGAAAAGTTTTGAAAGTTTACAAAACTTGCCCTCAAGTTTTGGAACAAGTAAAGTCAAGTTAAAACTTTAGCTCCAACCCTTAGAATTTTAAAAGTTAAAATTCAACCCTTATACTTATATTATTATGATTTAATAATTATATATATATGTATAAGAATAAAGTCGTTTTACCTCTAGTACGCCTCATTCACGAAACCGGTCTATAAGGTGGGTATAAGGTTGTTGCCTATAAAATGGCAACTTAATGGGTGTCCACTCTCACCCACCGCTTGCTTGATCGGTGGAGGGTCGTTAGCCGAACGGGTAAGACAAGGCCTTATAAATTCTCATTAAAAGTATGATGAATATTATAAAGTAACTAAATGTTCTATTAAATTCTCAATCTTAGTTACTTTAGGAAAAATGTGAATAAGGTGCTAATCCATGAAATTACACTTTACACTTTGTTTAAGTCGTTGGTGGAGCGTGTATGGTTAACCGGCACACTAACTTGGACTTAACAAGGTAGGTAAAGGGTGACTTAAGGTTTATTATAGTATCGGTGGAGCGTGTGTGGTTTACCGGCACATCGATTGAGTGATAAACTTTAAGGGTACCAAGTGATTTGCATGGTTACTTCACACCTCGTTTTGTGATCCTCGGTATCCCAGTCACAAAACTTGGAGGGCACACTCGAGATTGAAACATGCCTTTGAAAAGTTCATTTAATCTCAAAGAATCTAGGAATTTCTAAGAACCAATCAAAAACCTAATATTTAATATTTCGGTTTTCGTGGTGGAAATTGGTGAATCGTCATTCACCTACCTTTCAAATATGTTATAGCTTGGATTACGGCATACCTCTTCCAAGTTATAATATATTGTGATTGGATCCTAGCCTTAATATTACATTTGGGTGTTTTATTAAGGACTCTCCTAATATCTAAACTAATCTTGTCCGTTTCTTTCAGATGTCTTCAAACAATGCTGCTTCTGGCTCTAACCCTAATAGCTCCTTTACCCTTATGAACTTGTGTGGAAAAGTCACTTTTGATGGATCCAACTTCAATGAGTGGATCAGAAACATCAGGATGATTACCCGCTACGAGGACAAAGAATATGTCCTTGACAAGGAGCTTAAGGAGATTGATGAGACCACTGCAACTCCCCAGGAGATCACTGACTTTCAGGCACATGAAAGGGATGCTACCAAAGTGGCATGCATCATGATGGCCAGGATGACAGCAGAACTCCAAAAGTCTTATGAGGATTTCTACCCTTATGAAATGCACCAAGATTTGATGGAAAGATACCATCAAAGTGCACGACAAGAGAGGTATGAAATCATCTGCTCCATGATAACAACCATGATGAAGGACGGGGAATCCGTCACGAGCCACATGCAGAAAATGCAAAGGTATGTGGATCGTTTGCTGAAGCTTAATGTGAACTTCCTTGAGGAGCTTGCAATAGATATCATTTTGCACTCCTTACCATCGTGCTATGATCAATTCCGCATGACATATCACATGAATAAGGAAGAGGTCACACTCAGCAAACTTCAAGGACTTCTCAAGACCACAGAAACAGGTCTTAAGGGGAAGTCGGTTGTTAACACTCCTACTCAAAACTCTACTCCGGTTTTGGCAATCAGGAAAAGTCGAGGGAAGAAAAGAAAGAGCTCTTCGAAGGGTACCAAGGCTCGGACCCTTGATGGCTCTTCTTCAAGTGGAACCAAGAGAGGTTTCATCACTCCTTCTTCTGACCCAAAAGAGGCTGAATGCTTCTATTGCCATGAAAAATCACATTGGAAGCGGAACTGCCCAAAATACCAGCAAGATGTGAATGATGGGAAAGTTAAACCCAACCATGCAGGTATTTACACTGTTATTTCTAATAACTCACCCCATTCTAAATCTTGGGTCCTTGATACCGGTTGTGGTATTCATATTTGTTGTGACTTGCAGGGACTAAGAAGAAGTGAGAATGTGGAGCAAGGAAGAATAAACTTAATCATGCGGAATAGGAAAGCTTTACCTGTTACCAAGATTGGAGTTTATACTTTATTGCTAAGTAGTGGGTTTAATTTAGATTTGAATAAATGTTGTTATTCGCCAGGAATGGCAAGAAATATTATTTCCTTTCATGCTTTGTACAAACAAGGGATTACCTTTTCGTTTAATAATGAAGTTGGTTCGATTGATGCTTTCTTTAATAATGTTCTTTATTTTAAAGCATTACCTTGTGATGGTGTGTATGAAGCTGTATCTATTATAGATAGCTTAGGAAATAATGTTTTGTGTATTGATTCTATTAATAATAATAACTTGGATAAAGCATCATTATGGCATTGTCGTCTTGGACATATAAGCAAGAAACGCATAGGCCAACTCCAAAAGGATGGAGTCTTTGAGTCATTTGACCTAAAGTCAGATGATAGTTGCGAATCATGCTTACTTGGAAAAATGACAAAGTCACCCTTCACAGGTTCGTGTGAGAGGGGTGAAGGTTTGTTGGACCTTATACACACGGATGTGTGTGGACCATTCACACATGCCACAAGGGATGCTAATCGTTATTATTTGACTTTTACCGATGATTATAGTAGATATGGATATGTCTACTTGATCAAGCATAAGTCAGAGACTTTCGAAAGGTTTAAGGAATTTAAACAGGAAGTCGAGAATCAATTGGGCAGGAACATTAAGATGCTTCGATCCGATCGTGGTGGTGAGTATCTTAGTTCAGAGTTCCTTGACTATCTAAGGGAATGTGGGATAGTCTCACAATTGACACCTCCCAGGACACCACAGTTGAATGGTGTGGCTGAGAGGCGTAATCGAACCTTGTTAGATATGGTTCGTTCCATGATGAGTCGAGTTTCGCTACCAATCTCATTCTGGGGGTATGCCTTAGAGACTGCCGCCCATATCCTTAATCTAGTCCCTACAAAGAAAGTTGCCAAAACTCCTCACGAGATGTGGACTGGTAAAGTACCCAAACTAGACCACATCAAGATTTGGGGTTGCGAGGCTTTCGTGAGACGCGAGACTCATGATAAGCTCAAACCCCGAAGCGAGAGGTGTATTTTCATCGGCTACCCACAACAATCCTTTGGTTACCTCTTCTACAGACGTAGTGAAAATGTGGTCTTTGTAGCTAGGAGGGCTTTCTATAGAGAGAGAAAGTTCATAAGCCAAGAAAACAGTGGGAGGCAAGTTGAGCTTGAATTGCGGGGCCACCCCGACTCAACTCGTCGTGTCCAATTATGAACTTGGCGAGTTCCATTACGTACTCATGACCTCTAGATCCCTTCAGACTCACCGAGTCATTCCCCAACCCAACGAGTCACCAACTGTGTGATTTATAGGGAAACCCTAACCCTACTAGTCGAGTCTGTTCTTGGACACGACGAGTCCATGCCATGCACAAACCCAAATGACCTCCTGAGGTTAGATCTATTCCATTAATCCATAGATCCGACCTTCCCAAGCATGATAATCACGTAAAGTCTATATCTTGATGCACAAGCAACATCTATTTGATCCTATATGATGTTTTAGCCCCAATTATCATAACCCATGGTCAAAACCCCCATTAATCTTCATAAAGCTTGACGAGTAAGGCTCTCTGGACCTCTATGGATCCAGATCTAAAGCCTCTTCACAAATAGGGACTAATTGGACATCAAATCTAACCAATAAAGGGTCCAAGAAACCCTAAATCCATATGATCATCATAACAATAGAAGGGAAGCCGAATTACTACCTCAAATGTGATGCTCTGAGCTCCAAATCCACAAAATGTCAACCTCCTTTGCTTCCTCTTGGCTAGAACCTCCTTCTTCTTGCTAAAAAATATTTCAAAGGTCAACAATGGCTTTCTCTCTCTCTCTCTCTCTCTCTCTCTCAAAATGCTCAAGCACTCTAGGGTTTCTCTCAAGGGACTGATAGCCGCAAATGACGGCCCTAAGGGCCTTTAAATAGGTCCTAAACCCGAGAGATTAGGGTTTCATTAAACAACGCGAACTCGTCGAGTCCACCCATGAACTCACCGAGTCCGGTCATTAATCCGGATAAGAATTCGCGACCCTACTCGGTGAGTCTAAGCACCAACTCGCCAAGTCCCTCCACAAACTCCAAAATAAATGAATAAAATAATATACTTGGGAATCCGGATATTATAGGATTTAATGAACAGACTCGACGAGTTGGGAGGCAGACTCGCCGAGTTGGTGCTGGGCAGAGAAACCCTAATTTCCCGGGGTTGGGGCCTATTTAAGGGTACTTATGCCCCCATTTGCGCCTCACTAGTCACCCTACACCCCTAATATCATAACCTAACCACCATTTGAGCTAGAAAGTGAAAGAGAAGCTATCTTAGGATTCTTAGTGCATCTTTTTAGAAGAAGAGAAGGAGATCAAGCAAGGAGCAAGAAGGGGGGCTATTGGATTCAGTGATGCACCTTTCCCATTATTTTGGTTAGATCTTATGTGTTTGGAGTTCTAGGGCTTTTATCACCTTTGGTTTGGAACTTTGAGAAAAATGGATTAACTAGAAGCCTAGATCGAAGATCTGGACCTTATGAAGTCCCTAGAGCCCGAAGGTCCCAACTTTATTCATCCATTAAGGTTTGTTGTGCTTAACACCTTAAGAAGGGCTTTGTTTTGACATTTTGAGGCGTTCATGCCATGCATGAACGTAAAGGTCGAGAATTTATGTATCTCTTGTGTCTTGAAGGGCTAGATCTAGGGCTTGGATTGATAGATCTGACTTTGGACGTCTGAATGAGGAATCGAACCAAGGGGACTCGCTGAGTCCATGGGTTGACTCGATGATTCAGTAAGGGTTTGTCCCGATGAGCTTGTACATGTGATAGCCCGACAAGTTGGAGGTCAACTCGACGAGCTAAGCTGGACCTTCGTGTGACATCTGAGGATGTGAGTGGACTCAACGAGTTGCATGAGTGCACTTGACGAGTCGGGTCAAACATGGATTGTTGACTTAAGTTTGACTTCTGTTGACTTTGGGGCTTTGGTCAACATGAATAATAGAGACCATGGAGGGGTAAAATGGTCTTTTATCCACTTCAAAGAGTTAAAGAGAGGAAGAATAGCCTTCGGTGATTAGAGTTGTGACTAGAATATTACTTAGAGATATTCATCCCTTGTGTTAGGTGGAGGCTAGTTCGATATTCGGGAGCGAGGTGTTTATTGGTTGCTTGTCAGGTGAGTCTTCTCACTGTACCTTACCTTTACTGGTAGTTATGTGTGACCGGAAGGTCTTATGTGCTTACATTGAGTATATGTTATCCTGCCTTATGTTTTATGTTGTGCATTATTTCTTTGTGATTTATGCCATGCGGAGCTTTACAACCGGACCCGAGGGTCCAACTATTTATAAGGCCAGAGGGTCCTCAACCAGACCGGACCAGAGGGTCCAATGAGCTAGACTGGATCAGAGGGTCCAACGAGCTATGGGACTGGAGGTTCCCGCTCAGACACATTAACTGGAGGGTCTTACGGAGTATAGCCTCAAGTGGCGCATTGTTGCATGTGGTAATTAGGGAACTCACTAAGCTTCGTGCTTACCGTGTTAAGTGTTATGTGTTTCAGGTTCCTCAGGATCGCGGGACGGCACCGACTTGATTGTACACACCAGAGAAAGAGTTATGTTTTGAGGATCTTGGAATATTAATTAATCAAAGATGGAGTTGTGTTTTGTAAATTGAATTAAACGTGATTTTGTATACAATATGTTATGAAGAGTATGCGATTTTAAAATGAAAATTTTGTTTGAGAATTTACATTGTTACAAGTCGGTATCAGAGCCTTGGTTTGAGGGATTCAGATACACATACGGGTATGTCTAGACTCAAACTGAGGATTTGAGAAAAGTTTTCAAAGGAAATGATTTTTGTGGAAACGAGTAAAGTATTTCAAGATAAAGTGGAAAAGAGCAGTGTGTACAATCAGCCAGAGCCCGAACAGTGATTTCCTAAAATACCCTTAGTTTTATATTATGAGATATTTATGAGATATAATGCATTCTAGAGATATGCTAGGTGTTTCATATTTTAGGACTAGAGTGGTTTGATTTGTGATGCCTTAGCCTACGAATCACTGTTATCTGTGATGTGCTTTCGAGTATGAGTATCCAGCAGGAATCCTTTTTAGAGAGGGATGAGCAGAGGAGTAATCTAGGAGAGATGCCTAGATGAGCATTTGTGGAGCCTACTGAGAAGGTAGTTAGATACCCGCGAGGGGGTAGAGTTGTTGAGTTCGGTGATATCTTTTGAGTCTGAGTAGAGCAAGGGGAGTTATCACCTAGAGTGGTTTTACGTGTTGGTGGAGACTATTCGATGCCCGAATGGTGCTTGCTTCGTGCTTTGTGGAACTCTCGATGATGGGAGTCAGCTACTAAGTGAATATGACAATATTCAGGAAGTAGATGGTTGGCATCATTAGGAGTTCTTCAGCAGCTGATGGTAGAGAAGTGTGAGTGCATAGGAAGAGCCTAGGGGGTGAGCATGGTCAGATGAGTGCGTTGACAGAATAGAGCATTTCGCTAGGGAGCAAGCACGCGTGATGGGATTGGTGATTGAGAAGGTTGAGCAGCTACTTATGAACTCTGGGATGTTCCGTGTAGAAAGTATGGGTGGATGTGGCAGGTAGTATGGGCCCGTACTACTAAAAGCAGAGGACCCATACTTCATGCAGGGAGTATTCTGGAGGTTCTAAGTAGCAAGTTGAGAGGTGATGTCATGGTTCGAGTACCATGCTAAGTAGTAGGTTGAGAAGTGATGTCATGGTTCGAGTACCATGATTCGTAGTGAATTGAAAAGAGAGAACATGGTTCGAGTACCATGGTTCGTAGCAGGTTAGGAAGAGATAACATGGTTCGACTACCATGATTTGTAGCAGATCGAGATGTGATATCATGGTTCGACCACCATGATTCGTAGCGGATTGAATAAAGAGGACATGGTTCGAGTACCATGACACGTGGTGGTTAGTGCTTCTGGTTTACCGGTTATTCCGTGGTGATTGTCTAGACTGGGATCAGATGTGAAGGAGTATGGGGCCAGAGGGCCATGATAAACGATTTTTAGTGGAGCAACCCTTGAAAGGGAAATCAAGTTAGCTCCAAGGGATTGATGGTGAGATGCCAGTTGGAGTCGCAAGACTCAGGGATGAATAGGGATGGTACGTTATGGGAGTATACTGTCTGGGTTGAGCGACTGGCCGATAGTGAAGATGTCACTTTCTGTGACTTGAGTGGTGCTATTTCAGTTTTCTGTGGGAAGCAGGAGAGATATTGAGTTTCTGGTTCAGCGTTGAAGGTAAACCCTGTGGGGTAGCAAGAGTGGTGAACTTTTCACCAGAATATTTGGGCAGCATGTTGGCTAAGAGGTATTCTTATACTAGGAAAGAGTCATTGGTGGGACTAAGACGGATAAGATCAAAGAGGTGCCTTGTTGGGGAAAAGGTATTGCTATTAGTAGCTTCCGGTGGTTAAAAAGGAGTATATTTGGGCAGTGGCCCTCATGGTCTACATTGTTTATCGACAATGAGAATGGGATCTATGCTTTTATGATTATTCCCGACTTGGGAGGCGGGTCGAGGAATTAGAGTCGAAGGGCGTTATAAGGCACTATTTCCATATTAGAGACAGTTTGGATTCGGGACAGGATATTTGAAGATTGTTAGGTTCCCTTTGGGAAGGCCCTGGGATGATTGCGTAATACTTTTAAGAGTCAAGTGTGTCACGACTGATGAGACAATCTTCTGGGTAGGTTGTGGATGTGCCAATTGGTGATTGTTCGAACCCTGAGTGGGGGAGAACTGGTTTTCTAGTTAAGGGACCAGTGATCCATTCATTTGCGGTCAGAGAAATGGTTATGGGAATTGGTGGTGTAAATACATGAGCCCGAGGATGAGGCGAGGCGCCAGGCGGGAAGATGTACGAGTTTACGTTAAGAAAGGATGAGTGGATTTGGAAATTCATTGTGGCCTGTGATTTTCAGGGTTAGCATATGTCGAGTTCGAGTGCGATCGGGTTGCTGGATTGCGGATGCAATAACTGAGACTTGCAAGTGAATGTATAAATTGTAATCTATACCCCTGGGAGGGCAGCAGTTGATTCGTCAACCAATTTCAGGGTCGATATGAGTAGTTCCGTATGAGTAGTAATCAGCAGAGGGGGAGTTTCGGGTTTTTGACAACATGTTCTGAGCCATTGCCGATGCCGCGATGTTTCAAATTGGGAGATGGAATACTTTGAGGTTACAAGTGGTGCGAGAGGAATATCGGTTGAGAGATTCTGAAAGAGCAATGCAGTATCCAAGCATGGGGTCGTGAGTATGAGATCAGTGGATTGGGCAAAGCATCGTGAGATTCTGCGTTGGTGTACCAAGGTATTCGGGTATGATGTCCTTATTCCGAGTTCTGAGTTGAGAGCTGGAAGTGGTGTAGCAAGTATCTATGGTTCCAGTGGGAGTACCTCGGCTAATTGATGTTAAACGGGATTACTTAAGAATGAGGATTGCAATGAGAAAAGGAGTTTGTCATGTCGGTTTCCGTCAGGGGTAGTGACGCTTACTTTTGGATGGGTATGTGTGCACCTATCTATGTTGGGCCGTGGAACGTGGGTTAATGGATGCAGTGTGTGGCTTCGACTTGAGGTTGAGACCATGGGTAGTAAGAGAAAGTGTTGTAAGGCTGCAACATCCATGAGTTAGCAAAGGGGTGTGGTGATATTACGGGGAGCCATAGTATTCACCAGCTAGTCAGTGAGATGTTGTGATGCTGCGGGAAGTCGTAGTACTCACTAGTCGGTGAGAGATTGTTGTGATACTGCGGGGAGCCGTAGTACTCACTAGTTAGTGAGAGGTTGTTGTGACGATGCAGGGAGCCGTAGTACTCACTAGTCAGTAAGAGGTTGTTGTGATGTTGCAGGGAGCCGTAGTACTCACTAATCAGTGAGAGGTTGTTGTGATGCTGCGGGGAGCTGTAGTACTCACTAGTCAGCAAGAGATTGTTGTGATGCTGCGGGGAGCTGTAGTACTCACCAGCCAGCGAGAGGGTGTTGTGATGAGTACTTCTGGTCAAGTCAAGACGTGGGAGAGTTTTAGGCTTGGGTATCCCTAATAATTGAGCTTTTGGGAGCCTGGTGGTCGAACCAGGGGCGAGATTTGGGGTCTCCATATTCGTCGGGAATCGTTATACTCTGAATTGAATTGTGGTTGTCGCAACCCAATGAAATTAGAGAAGTGGTATATATGCGGGATTGCGGGTCATGAGCCATGAGTTGAGTGCTTCATTAGGTCAAGTGGTTCCAACTCTAGGTCAGACCAAACTCTCAAGTTTGAGTTTGGCTCTGGTGATGCGTTGGGTAGGCGAGATGAGATTCTGGATTCTGAGGTGGGTTCCATGTTGATGGGTATTGTTTATCATCTGATGTCTTAGACCTGTTTAGGTCAGTACTCGGGTACGGGACGTACCGCGAGATGCATGGAACTATGAACAATAGATGATAGAGGTCGGGGATGAGTTGACCTTCAGTTGGGAGGGTAGCTTTCGCTTGGGGTAAGGCAAACTTCATGACTGGTGTGTCACAATGGGCCGATGTAGTTATAGTGAAAAGGAAACCATTGAGACAATTGGGATAATGCAATGGATAACCTGGAGGTTTAACTGTGGGGTCGAGATCAGACCTAGTACTCAGTGTTGAAAAGGGATATGAGGAATGGAGCTGAGGTTTATGATTTTCAGATATCTGAGGACACTTCTGAGCGAGCACGATTATTCTCTTGTGTCTAAGGGCAGATTGCTGAGAATTCATAGTTCGGATGGGTTCCGATAGCAGTTCAGTGGATGAGCCCTGGAGGGATGTGAACCCTTCCGTTTCTTAGGGCGTGATTCGGATCGTTACTATGTTTGATATGAGTGATCGGTAGCCAATTATTGGTTTATGTCTGGAGAGAATAAGAGGGGCAGTGAGTTATTAGGGTCTGTTATTCAAGGAGCGAATAACGTAGCGATATCTTGAGTGGGTGGTCTGGCGGCGGGCTAGGCCATTAGAGCTTCCAAATTTTTGGGAGGTCAGAAAGGGGGATATCTTAGTGGTAGAAGAGTCGGTTTTGTTCCTGATTTGGGAGTTTCGGTTGGGATTCAGGTGTCCACAGTAAAGATATCAGTGGGGTATCAGGCCCTTTTCGGAGGTGCTTTCCGAGTTATAGGTTCGATCTATGTGTGGTTGAGGAGCGATTTCGAGGGCGAAATCTAATTCAAGCAGGGGAGAATTGTAACATCCGAAACTTCAGGTATGTTATTGCTTAGTTGAATTCTTAAGGATTATGGAGTGACTCGACGAGTTGGGATTCCAACTCGCCGAGTAGGGTCGAGTTACCGTATGGGATTTAATGAACGGACTCAACAAGTCAGGAGGCAGACTAGTCGAGTCAGTGCTGGGCAGAGAAACCCTAATTTCCTGGGGTTGGGGCCTATTTAAGGGAACTTATGCCCCCATTTACGCCTCACTAGTCACCCTACACACCTGAAAGCATACCCTAACCGCCATTTGAGTTAGAAAGTGAGAGAGAAGTTATCTTGGGATTCTTAGTGCATCTTTTGAGAAGAAAAGAAGGAGATCAAGCAATGAGCAAGAAGGAATGGTTGTTGGATTCAGTGATGGATCGTCCATAGCTTCTGAGGGAGGTAAAAAGGCTGCACCTTTCCCATTATTTTGGTTAGATCTTATGTGTTTGGAGTTCTAGGGATTTTATCACCTTTGGTTTGGGACTTTGATCAAAATGGATTAACTAGAATCCTAAAACTCAAATCTAGACCTTGTGAAGTCCCTAGAGCCCAAAGGTCCCAACTTTATTCATCCATTAAGGGTTGTTGTGCTTAACACCTTAAGAAGGGCTTTGTTTTGGCATTTTGAGGCATTCATGCCATGCATGAACGTAAAGTTCGAGACTTTTATGTATCTCCTGTGTCTTGAAGGGCTAGATTTAAGGCTTAGATTGATAGATCTGACTTTCGATGTCTGAATGAGGAATCGAACCAAGGGGACTCGCCGAGTCCATGGGTTGACTTGACGAGTCAGTGAGGGTTTGTCCCGATGAGCTTCTTCATGCGATAGCCCGACGAGTTCGGAGTCAACTCGACGAGCTAAGATGGACCTTCGCGAGACATCTGAGAATGTGAGTGGACTCGACAAGTTTCATGAGTGCACTCGATGAGTCGGGTCAAACATGGATTGTTGACTCAAGTTTGACTTCTGTTGACTTTGGGACTTTGGTCAACAGGAGTAATAAAGACCATAGAGGGGTAAAATGGTCTTTTATCCACTTCAAAGAGTTAAAGAGAGGAAAAATAGCCTTCGGTGATTAGAGTTGTGATTAAAATATTACATAGAGATATTCATCCCTTGTGTTAGGCGGAGGCTAGTTCGAGATTCGGAAGCGAGGTCTTTATTGGCTACTTGTCAGGTGAGTCTTCTCACTATACCTTACCTTGAGTGGTAGTTATATGTGACCGGAAGGTCTTATGTGCTTACATTGAGTATATGTTATCATGCCTTATGTTTTATGGTGTGCATTATTTCTTTGTGATTTATGTCATGCAGAGCTTTACAGACAGGACCTGAGGGTCCAACGATTTATGAGGCCAGAGGGTTCTCAACCAGACCGGACCGGAGGGTCCGACGAGCTAAACCAAACCAGAGGGTCCAACAAGCTATGAGACTGGAGGGTCCCGCTGAGACACATTGACCGGAGGGTCTTACGGAGTATAGCCTCGAGTGGCGCATTGTTGTATATGGTAATTAGGGAACTCAATAAGCTTCGTGCTTACCGTGTTAAGTGTTATGTGTTTCAGGTTCCTCAGGATCGCGGGACGGCACATACTTGATTGTCCACACTAGAGAAAGAGTTATGTTTTGAGGATCCTGGAGTATTAATTAATCAAACATGGAGTTGTGTTTTGTAAATTGAATTAAACGTGGTTTTTTTTATACAATATGTTATGAAGAGTATGTGATTTTAAAATGAAAAATTTGTTTGTAAATTTACGTTGTTACATAATTTATTAAGCCCTTAAGCACTTATTAGGGTTTTGGTAAAACCCCGCATACGCCTAACATAAATCCAGTACACCCAGTGTACTGGGTCAACCACCCTGATGGTGGTCAAAATTAGGACTAGTACGCCCCACGTACCAGAGGAGTACGCCCCACGTACGTCCTCTATTGGGAGTTTGGCAATTGGGCTTCGAGTTTTGGGTTGTTTATGGACTAGTTGGATTTGTGCCTTTGCTGGACTTTATGAATATTATGTTTTGGGCCAAGTTTTGTTAATGGATCTTGGAATTAGGCCCAATTAGGGAGTTGGTCCCAATTTGGTAAATTGGGCCAATTATGGGCTTTGCATAAGGACTTTCAAGGTTATGGAATTGGCATTGGGCCTCGACCCAATAAAGAGAATGGATATGATGGACTGTATGGACCCCTTAGTCAAGATTGTTATGATGTGTAATGACTTGGTATTTTTTTATGTGATAGTTTGGGATTCCCAGTGAGATAGCGATTCGGGAGTTTGATTCTTCAGTTCAGATCGACATTACGAGTTGAGTTATCCTCACTATATCAATAGGGTCTAAGGCACCAAGATTGACCCTTTATCGGATTGTATCTGGGTATTTGCTTGATATGTTTATTCGATCTGCTAGATCTGCATCCTGGTAGTTAGGATGGTATTATGTTAGTGACCTGTTTTAGGTCAGTATCCAGGTATATAGGATGATACTATGTTAGTGACCGGTTAGCTCGGTATCTTGGTTATAGGATGGTTGATGTGTTAGTGATTTGTTAGATTGGTATGATTATCTATTGTATACATGCGAGCATAGGATATTTATGCGCACATGATTTTTTGGTTGGTATGGGGTTAGATTGAGGCGGGTCCTGCTTTGTGCTGTAGGCCAATATAACCAGGCGGACCGGATAGACTGTAGGCCCACGAGGGCACATAGTCAGGCCGAAGGCCCGACGAGCGGTCCGGATAGGCTGAAGGCCCCAAGAGGGCGGTCCAGACATGCCGAGGCTTGGAGAGTGGGCCAGACAGACAGAAGGCCCGGTGCGGGCGGTCCAATCATACTATAGACTCAAAGAGTGGACTAGGTGGACTGAAGGCCCGGTGCGGGCGGACCAGTCAAACTGTAGACTCGATATGCATGGTTGTTCTGTTTTTTTTATATGATATGATTATGATTGTATGGCGTTGGTATTTTTGGGGAACTCACTAAGCTTCGGGCTTACAGTTGTTGATTTTGTTTCAGGTACTTCTGATGATCGCGGGAAGGCGAAGACGTGATTGTACACTTCCTCATATTTTCATTTGGATTTCTGGGATACTCCGATATGAAACTATTTTGAAAAAAAATTTCTAATAACTCTCAGTACTTGAAATGTTTTTAAAAGTTTAAATTTGGCATGAATTTTATGGGTGTTACAAGTTGGTATCAGAGTCTTGGTTTGAGTGAATTGGAGGAACACTCGTGTGAATCCAGACTCAAACTAAGGAATTTTTTTTTCAAAATGATTTTAAATGGTTTTCAAAATAAGAAAGGAGGATGTGAAGTGTACGATCAGCAGGAGCCAGTAAGTAGACCCCAAAATACCATTCAGTTACTTAATTATGTGATATGTTAGAACATCATGGTAGTGATAAGATAGGGATCCTTAGGAACCGTGTAATAGAATTGCCTGATCTTTGATGCCTTATCTTATGTAGAGTACGTCATTGATTGTTGTATGACTCTTTTGCGTGTGAATTAACTAATGGGTGAATACTCCAAGTCACATGCTACATGGGTTAAATGGTCTTAGGGTAAGGGATTTGGTCCTGGTGCGCAGTTCTCATATGAGTCCAACCATTTTGGGATTAAATCTTTTAGTCTAAGATTGTTTAAACTATGCGTCATGTGATTGTATTCATGCAATAGTTAACTGGCGCCAATGGAGGGTCGTGTGGTAGTTAGTGGATGGGTGGGTTGTGCGAGATCGATAGGCCAGTTATGAAATATTTAGAATTCCTCTAGAAGTGAGAATTGAGCGCTCGCTATGTTTATGTATATTGTTAGGGTGTTGTGGTGATACTTGAGGCAAATATGGGTAGGTGTGGAAGGTAGTATGGGCACGTACTACTGAAAGCACAGGACCCATACGCGTAGCAAGAAAATCACAACCCCTTGGGTTTAGTTGGAAGTTGGTTCCCTGTTATGGGTTATCCAAGACGTCATGAAACCGGATCCGTGTTAGGATCGAAAGATGGCATCCAAGATAGGCCAATATTGTTAGAGGATCGTGTTAGTGAGATAATCAGGGAGGAGGTGATCAAGATTGTCCGGGGACAGTTGCCGGAGATGTTCAGGTCTATTAAGACCTCCATGGTTGAGTATTTTTATAAGCGCTATGCAGCCGCAACAGCTGTAATGACGGCTGGGAGAGGAGCTGGTCAAGTTTTCCAGTGTCGGTACTTGTTGTTGGACATATCCTGATGAGAAAAGGATTGCAGTTACTTGAGATCAGGGAGATATTATGTACTCATTGCATTCTGCGGGTTGATCGGGAGAGGCTAGCACATGAGTTTCTAGATTTGAGGCTTGGGGTTTTGCTCGAGGCCGGAAGGTGAGTCGCGGGGACTCCAAAAAGGAGTGATGATCATGTTCAGCTGGGTTTTGCAGATGGAAGTGGAATGGCAAACTGATGAATTAGACTATTGTTTTATAGGGCAAGGATTGTGTCCTTTCGGTTTTTCAAGCTCGAAGGAGTGAGCAGGCTTGTGACCCCACGGTCAGGTTGTATTCCAGCTTGGGGTCAGTTGGTTGCAAGGGTTGGCTACATTAATTCAACGCCGGTGAGAGCAGTCGATGTGGCATAAGTATTTTGTGAGGTTTGGTTTGCCTTGGATCTCTTGTATCATGCGATAAGAATTGATTGTGTGACCTAATGAACTTTTGGGATTGTAGACTATGTCTGGGGAGTAGCTTGTAGTCAGGTTTAGGGTAGAGGTTGCTTCAGCTACTGCAGTTCAGTTGTGGACGTTTGAGCGGGTGAGTGAGTCAGGGTGCAAACCCTGAATGGAATGATTTCTAGAGCCTGAGAGCGGGAGAGTCGGTTGGAACACCTTTGGAAAAGGGGTATTATGTGGGAAGTCTGTGGATAGGGTCCCACAGAAGGGTTATTCAACATTATCAGGATTCAGTGGTTTTAGCAACCGTTCATGTTTAACAGACGAAAGCACCAAGGGAAGTATCTTGTCGCCGAGGTATTAGTCGGAGCATCTATCTTTTGCTCTTCGGGACTTGAGTGTAGGGTCATTCAACCATTAGGGATTGTTGGTTTCACTGGGATTCAGGAAGTGTTCATCTGGTTCTTAGAAGTGTGTGATCAATTGGGATCGGCTAGTATGGAGCGCTAGTTATAAAGAGTTGGTTGTCATCGGATCGATCGTTTGGAAGTGAGAAGGATTAAGAATCCTCCAATGTTCATGTATTGTGGAGGCTTAGTCGAATCTAAGTGGGGGAGAGTTACCCCAGGATGCAGAAGCAGGAAATGTTTTGAAACGGGGATGAGTTTCACAACCCGACAGGGAGAATGGAGGCCCCAGTGGCTGCTTGGTTTGAGGGTTGTGTTGGTTGGGAGTTCGGTAAAACTCCCCAGCATAAGAAACACGTCTTCTTGATGCTTGATAGCCGAATTTGGGGAACCGGGTTGGGGTTCTAGTCATGAATTGAGTTTAGTTTGAGTGTTCGGTCGAGGGTATGCTCGACTCTGAGTGTTTTTGGATTGATAGATTGAGGGTTTCGTTAGGTGTCAGGGCTCAACAGTACATTCAGCACGGGTGTGCGGGTTATTTAACGTATGTGGTAGATACGTGGGTCAGGGATCAGACCATGGTTTTCCGAGAGGGTGGATGATCGACATAAGGCCTAGGGTTAGGCCGAGGTTAGAGTCCACATAATGGATCAGGAGATCAGAACCCCAAATGGGTGAGAACAGTCTGCATGGGAGAGGTCACCAGGAGGGGTGGTCCTAGGAGATGCTCAATAGTTTATAGCGGTCCGGATAGACTGAAGGCCGGTGGGGCGTACCAGTCGGGCCGAAGGCTTGGAGAACGATCCAGATAGGATGAAGGCCTATAGAGGCGATCCAAACATGTTGAAGGTTCGTAGAATAGTCCAGACAGGCTGAAGGCCCAAAGAGGCAGTCCAGACATGTTGAAGGTTTTGAGAGTGGTCCAGATAGACTAAAGGCCCGGTGAGGTGGTCCAGTCATGTTGAAGACTTTGTATGTGTTTGTAGATCTATGTGCGGGTGTTGAGTATGCTACTATGCTATAACAATCAGTAGGTCTATCCCCGAGTATTGAACATGCTGATGGAGGATGCTTAAGACTTTGATTGGGATTTGTTAGTTATATGATCAGGTTCTGAGTATATATGTGTTATGGGGTAGCAACTTGTTCTACAAGTGGATAGTGTAGGGTGAGGTTTTAACACTGTGGCACTTGTTGATGTTGTGAAGGATATTGATTAGGCCTCCTTAGGAAATAGAGGAGGCGAGTAGCTCCAGGATGGAGTGTGGGGCAACGGAAGTGACGACAGCGGTGTTGATAGGTTATCAGGAGCATTCCAGTTATAAGCTGAGGGCTGGAGAGGGCATACCGGACTCATGATGTGGGCTCAGAAGCAATCCCGAACTATGTTGAGGACTATGTAAGGGTATTCCAATCATAGGTTGTGGGCATAGAGATTGTGTTGGTTATGTCTCTTGTAGGAGAGTGTTCGGATTAGATGTTTTGTTGAGATTCGGGGGAGTTGTACTCGGTTGTGACGAATCAGAGGATTGTGGATGAGACACAAGGATATATCCTTGGATCTCAAGTTATGAGTAGACCCGAGTTATGTTCAGAGAGGTATTCCAATCTAGGGTATTCCATCCTAAGGATGACCGGACCCTATGATTGATTGGACCTGATATGTTTGGTATTCCAACCCGAGGGTTGATTGGGCCAAACATGTACGGGATACGAGGGTATTCCATCCTAGGGATGACTGGACCCATCGTAGGCATGCCTGATATTCCAGCCCAAGCCTGATTGGGCCAGGCATGAGTGTTCATGTTCATTGGTGGATTGATTATGTATGATATTTTGGGAGCTAAAGGACGCTTTATCCTATCAGCACCAAGGGTTCGCTTCAGGAAGAGGGAAAGCTGGGTTTCTGATACTTTGAATCATCAGGATTTTTGTCAGGTTGGAAAAATGGCATGTAGGTTAGACCTTTTAAAAAGATTCGGTTGGTTTCACATCGCTTTTCAAGTCGGGCAGCTAAAAAGGTGCATATTGGATGAGTAGGCAGTTGTATCCTTGGGTTATTTTCAGTTCGGAGAGCACTTGAACTATATAGGGAGACCAGTGGTAGCATCGGAAAGGAGAGTAGACTTGGGAGCCAGAGTACAAGATGCGGGAGCATTATCTTGAATTGTTCGCCGCAGCAGGCTTCAAGGACGAAGCCTAGTTTAAGTGGGGGAGAGTTGTAACATCCCAAGATTTTTCCATTTATAGTCCCTGGGAATGGAAGGGTGAAGCCATGAAAAGTTTAAGGTCTAGTTGAAGTTTTGGGACTAAGAGGAGTACGCCGCACATACATAAGGGTACGCTGAGCGTACTAGGCCCGCCCTAGTACGCTGGGCGTACTCATATAAGAAGGAAACCCTAATATTTAGGGTTTGGGGGCTATATAAACAACATTATGAGCACAAAACCCTCCCTTACCCCATCCTCCACTGCTTAGAGTCATTTTCCCCAAACCCTAGCCATTTCCTTGAGTGTTTGAGCATTTTGAGTGTTCTTGAGTGTTTTAAGAAGAAGGTGTTGCATCAAGGAGTTGGAGAAGAAGATCAAGCTTGTAAATCTAAAGTTGGTTTGTGCTCTAGAAGCTCCAGAAGGTAAAAAGCTTGGAACTTTATACTTGCATGAAATAGATCTAGTCATTTTAGCTTTATGGAAGCATTCTTGTCCCAAAAGTCCCAAAAATGGTGCATGTTATGATTTGGACGAAGTGAGTTGTCCTTTCAGACCTTAGAAGAGGTCCTAAGTGATAAAAATGGTGTCCCAATAGCTAGATTTGTCTCATGAATGAAATAGGAAGGTCTTAATGGATTAAGACCATGTGTTAAGAACTTTTGGACATCCAAAGTGATAAATTTCGAGACTTTATAGTCCTATAGCACATTTGGTCGATGGATCTGGAGTTTGGGCTTAACTGCTTAAGCCCTTAAGCACTTGTTAGGGTTTTGGTAAAACCCCGCGTACGCCCAACATAAATCCAGTACGCCCAACCTGATGATGGTCAATATCAGGACTAGTACACCGCACATACCAGAGGAGTACGCCCCACGTACGTCCTCTATTGGGACTTTGGCAATTGGGCTTCGAGTTTTGGGCTGTTTATGGACTAGTTGGATTTGGGCCTTTACTGGACTTTATGAATATTATGTTTTGGGCCAAGTTTTGTTAATGGATCTTGGAATTAGGGCCAATTAGGGAGTTGGTCCCAATTTGGTAAATTGGGCCAATTATGGGCTTTGTGTAAGGACTTTCAAGGTTATGGAATTGGCATTAGGCCTCGACCCAATAAAGAGAATGGACATGATGGATTGTATGGACCCCTTAGTCAAGATTGTTATGTTGTGTAATAACTTGGTATTTTTTTATGTGATAGTTTGGGATTCCCTAAGTCAATGATGGACTGTATGGACTGTATGGACCCCTTAGTCAAGATTGTTAGAACTCAACCAATCCATACCAACGATGATGTCAAAACTTTTTATTGTGATCGGCATTAGGTCGATTTTGAATGAATGGACTGTATGGACCCCTTTCCGTTTGCCATTTCTACGACGTATGAATCTTTTAATGACTGGGGATTTTGTTTAAGTAAATGTTTGAATTGGTGACTCACGAAACTCTTTTCTGCCCCACTATCGAAAAGTACGCATGCATAAGAGTTATTGAGGAGGAATGTACCAGTAACCACCGTGGGGTCCTTGATTGCTTCCCCGTGCCCTAAAGTTAGGACTCTTCCCGCACCCCCAACATTGGCGTTTTGTGCTTTTGGGTTGTTTCTTTTGAAGTGCCCTGTCTCTCCACAACCGTAACAGGTTTGGCTTGCTCCGGTGTTGGTGACCGGGATGGCTTGAGTGGTGGGTTGGGCCGGCACTTTACAGAATCGTGTCGTGTGCCCTTTCTTGTTGCAATTACTGCAATGCATTTCTCGACAAACACCAGTGTGGTGGAAGTTGCACTTGTTGCACTTGGGAAGAGTTCCATCATATTACTTCCGTGGTGCTGGAATAGATGGAGTAGTGGCAGCATGGATGATAGCAGTTTGTTGCTTCTTGGCGTACTCCGGTACCGGCTGTTTCTTCTTGTTGTTCTAGAACTTTCTTTTTTTTTGTTACTCCCTTTTGTTTGATCGGGGGTGGTGGTCACGGTACCATGACTGGCTCTATGGTCGATGAGTTGTTGTGCCAATTCCTTGGCACTCTCAAAGGTAGTGGGTTTCGAGGCCAGCACAATATCTTGAATCTGGGATGATAGCCCCCATAGGTATCGTTCCACCTTCTTCTCCTCTGGAGTGACCATTGCTGGACAGAGGAGTGCTAGGTCATTGAATCGGGCGGTATAAGTTTCGAGATCCGTGCCCGACATCTTGAGATTCCAGAGTTCTTCTTTAAGTTTTTGCACTTCGCCCCTCGGGTAATACTCCTTTAGCATCAAAGCTTTTAAATCCTCCTAGCTTATAGAGTTAGCCACTGCAGGAGTAAGTGACTTAACTCGGCCGTTCCACCAAGTAAGAGCTCTTCCGGTGAAAGTGAATGCCGCATACTTGACTTTGCTCGCTTCAGGGCAAGCACAAATTTCGAAGACTGCTTCGGTTCTTTCGAACCATTGCATCAGCGCGATGACGCCCGCGCTTTCATTGAAAGAATCGGGTTTGCCATTCGTGAAGTCTTTGTAAGAACACTCCTTCGTACGCCCCGTGTTGTCCCCATGATTTGTGTGAGTAGCCCTGGATCCTGAACCGTCGGAACCATTTGTACCCATCTACGACATTGTTGCCGCCACGACTGTTGTTACTGCAGCCTGGAACATCATAGGATCAAACTGCAGAGGTGGTGGCGGAGGTGGTGGTGCTGCGCTGCTGGAAGGTCTTGGTCTTTTCCTTGGTGGCATGGTTCTGTCATAAATTTTTAAAGATGACAAGTCGGTAAGACTTCAATAGTGATAACGACTCGAGTGTTATTTAATCTAACTCATTTGTATTATGTCCTGACTTTATTGCATTTGGCAAGTAATTCATAATAAAATTATAAACATATAAACTTATGAATTCAATAATGGTGACTTAAACGGAGTCTTGTGTTCTGTTCCATAACTGACTCACTCCTAAGATTCACTCGATGTGCCCCAGTTATGTGTAATTAAAATTTTAATAAACTGTTGAACCTAATGAGTCTTCCCTAAGTCCACAACCAAACAAGCAACATGTCCTAAGGTGGACTCACCATTTCTAGGCTGATCATTTCTTAATTACACATAACTTCGGGGTACACCTAAAAAATCTTCGAGTTATCAGTTGTAAGCTGGTTGTAATGTTAAGTAATGAGATCTAGTTCCAAACATTCAATGAAATAAAAATGCATGCCAGTTTCACTGATAAACTTTTAGTACATATTGTTTTGGAGAATTTGACCTTTAGGCAGGTCTACATCAATGTAACGGAAAATTTTTCGCATAACATAGCCCCTTGAGTAGTGTAATCACTTAATCGCAGGGTTAGATTACATGCAAAAAGAGTAGCACCAACGCATGCTCATAAACTTACTCAACAAGGACATGCGAGTAGCATGAGTTCTACTCACGATGATCAGTCCCTGGTGGTGCGTAGGACGAGGTCGATGCGCTCTAGAGTTCGGCCAATCGTCGCTCGGCTGCAATCACTCTTTCCTCGAGTGCCAAGTATTTTTCTTGATACTCCCTTGCTTCTGCTCAAGCGGCGAGGAGGTCCTTGATGAGTTGGTCCCTGAAGTAGGAGTCTCTCTCTAGGTCTCTAGTGCGGGTAGTAGTAGCTTTTAAATTGGCACCCAACTCCCGAATTCGGTCTGTCATCGCCCTACTGCGTTCATTGATGTTAGTTATCTGCTGGGTCAAGAGTGGAAGCGCTCTATCAGATGGTCCCCCGTGGTTGAGGTCGTAGTATCGTCGTTGATCGCCAAAAGGTGATCGTTGTCGTTGTTGTCGGCTCCATCGCTCGATCACTGTTTCCCAACGGGGTTTGGGCCAGTTGTAGCCAAAACGGTTCGTAGGCACTCTGGCGATGTAAGGAGGGTTGATGACTTCCTCCCTTGGTTCCTCTTCTTCTTCTTCCTCTTTAGATTATTCTTCATCGTCCTCCATTTCATCTTCCTCCTCGGGTTCTTCTTCTTCGTCAATCTCCTCAGGGTCCTCCTCAGGATCCTCCTTAGGATCCTCCTCGATCATTTCCTTGGGTTCCACCTCGAGCCATCCAGCGTTTCCCTCGTTAGGGAAGTAAGGGTCTCCCGGTAGGTGGAATCCTGCCATGTCATATGCGCGATAATAGGGGTGTAAGAAGCATGTAACGGATAATAATAATAGTAATGATAATATTGTGCTACAGCAACATAAAATACTCCTATAGTATTTTAAGTGTTTAGATTTGGTTCTTAGAGCATTCTATGCAGAGTGAAGGTAGGTTGTTAGATTTGTTGCCCATTACGACTATCCCCCAATATGTGTAAATCACTTCTCGGATGGATATAGTTGATCAAGCTATATCCTTCCCAGAACTGATTACACATACTAAAGCATACTCGTAGTGTTCAACTCCTCTTCTTTTGCTTTATGTTCTCCATAGTTATGACACTATGCGAGCATGTAATGCATGTATGTATACTTTAATCAAGAAAACATTTATTTTCTAATAGTATAACCCATTGAAAAGTGTTTTCAAACCAGAGACTTTGAGTCCCAAATGTGTTTATAGTTTGTATATCTTATGTGGTTTGATATACTTAATTCACTATAAACCGTGCTCTGATACCAATCTGTCACACCCCCAAACCAAGGATGGCGGAACGTCCGGGGGGTGGAGGACTTCATGTATAGTATCATAACAACAATTGTAATAGTGATCATAGTAAACATATCCAACATAAACATAATTGAAAAAGTTACATCATTGTATGAATTACATGTTTCCAAATCAATTACATTATGCTGACAAAAATATGAAAAGGTTTGACGCCTTAACGTCCCATCCTCAAAAGCACTTGGTTACCTGTTTAGTGATTTCCTGATAATACAAGTTGTTTGAAAAACTGTCAACACAAAGGTTGGTGAGTTCATAAAAGTTTATTTACTTAAGAAAGAAAGAAACCGTTTTTCTTGTAAAAGCGACAAAGTATGTTCCAGAAAATCCAATATTTTCTTATTAAAAGTTATGTAGTCCTAGATTCCAGGACTGGGAATAAACGAGTATTTAACCATACTTAAAGTAATTCATGTAAGTTTAAATCGACATAAACTCGTTTAGTTTAGAAGTAAAACCCGTAAATCTTTTGTTTGTTAATACCACATGTGAGTTATTATAACCATACTTGACATGGACGGCCTTGTAATACGACGTTCTTCAGGCGTCGCCGTTAAATGACACTTGTCACCTCAGACCTGCCGGTCTAGCTGTTGCAAGCAGCTCAGGTGTGGGTTTGTCAAACCCAATATAGATCTATACACAACTATCATGTTCTTCCTACAAGAGACTCTAGTTACAATTTACAGGACTTTTTGACTTTGTTACTTTGAAAGTAACCCGAAGGGAACGTCTCACAAATTTATTCATTAACGGATTTACGTGAAAATAAGGTTTAAAGAATTGAGTTTGGCATGTAAATGAACATAAACCATACCTATTATAGTTTATCATAATCGTTTGTAATGTAAAGGAAACATAAACTATTCTACCATAGTTTATCAAATGTTGTAATGTATAACGGATGTAAACATTGTTGATTCTATCATTTAGTATGTCTAATGTAGCACAAATCCATTTGTCTACTAATGTATGTCTAATTACCAAGATGTATGTCTAATTACCAAGAGAAAATTACATATAATATAATAATATATGTTCACATAATGATATACACCTTGCTCAACAAGTTACAAGGTGAAAATGAAGTTGATAGCATTTTTCTGTTGTTAACATTTTCTATTGCTGTTCTTAGAAAACTTATAGAAAAATCATCAAAGGTCCAAATCAGAATCCGTAAATTCTGGGAGATTGGAAAATGGGTCTAGTTTGTTCATAAATTTTCTCATGATTTTTAGTAACTTCCAACTTGTGTGAAAAGGTCCATAATCACAGACTGGTCCGAAGGTGTTCTTGAAATGATAGGCAGTTTTGTAAAAATCACCATAACTTGTAGAAAAATCGTATGGAGATGTACAAGTAGTCATTTTAAAGCTAAGAACTTGAACTATTTGCACCTAATACAGTTTTGAAAACTAAAATATTTAAGTTGTCCAAAACAGTCCGTGAATGGAGTCCAACTTTTCTGATGAAAGCTGTTGGAAGAGTTTATTTGTGTTCTTGTTGTTTGAACTTGTATCCCCCCCTCCCCCTAAAACTTAAGAAAACATGAAAATATAGGGGTATGAACTCACCTTGTATAATTTCAGTGGGTGAATGTTGAAGAAGAGAAGTGTTCAACTCAAGAACACTGTGAGGATTGCTTGAAGATTTGAGAATCTAACACTAAGATGATGGAATTCGTGTAAGCAATCTAAGATTTTGAGTAGGAGGATGTGTAATAATCATAAGAAAGATGATGATACTTACCAAATGAAGAAGAAAAGCCTTGGAATATGCCTTGAATCTCGAATTTTTGTGAGAAAATTGAGAGAGAAAATGTGTTTAATCTTTGGTGGAAGAATAAGAAAATGAGAGAGTGTTAGGAGAGAGGATGGATGTTCCAATTTCAAGGAACGTGGGAATGGCTGGAAAGAGAGGGAAAAAGTACAAGGAAGTGACTAGGTATGGTGGGGAGGGGTGCGGGTTGGTCATGGAGTGGGTATGGGAGGTCGCTTGTGTCATAAACTAAAGTAAAGTCAACACTCCACCTCTAAGCCATACCCATTAGATTTTTATTCCTAAGTAAGGATTTTCCTTAAAATACACCTAAATATGAATATTTAGGGTTTAATATGTTAAAATACGAGTTTGGGTGAAAATCCTGCGTTTTAATCACGAAAAACGAGCTTAAAACGAAGATTGGGTCAAAAACCGGGAAGAAGTTGCGAAATTCTAAAGTCAGGAGGCGAGGTTCGGTCCTAGGAGTTGTACAGCCGAAGGTGATGCTCGGTCCGAGGAGGGTTCGGTCAATGCCTTAGAATCGAGAGTGAGAGGTTCGGTTCCGAGGAGTCTTGCATGAAAAGGGGAAAGAGGCGAAGGCGAGGCTCGGTTCGGCTGGAGCTAGCTTCGGTCCTCCTACTATCGGCTCTTCTCAGCTTCGGTTTCTCCTGGTCTCGGTTCCAATAGTAGGGCTCGACTCCTTAGGGAGGTTCGGCTGCTTAGGGACATTCGGCTCCTTAAGGCTGTTTTTCGTATAAACTTCCCGTATTGAGCGGTTTTTCACAAAGTTAAGGGTCGGGATGCCCCGAGTGATTGTAAAAAGTTTGAGAGAGATTTGGAAGAGATTTTACATTCTTGGAGAGATTTGGGAGAGAATTCGATTATGACCTTTTTGAGTGTCCGGCTTCGCAACGCAAGGTTCGTAAACCCCGTTAAGCCATGTTTTAGTGTCCTACACACTCCCGATGAGTGTGCAATAGTGTTTTATCGCTTTGGTTCATTGTTTAGCACTGTCAAGGTTAAGGAAGATTAAACACACGAATCCTCCAAATGATGTTTTCTCATTAAAATAGCGAGTTATACAATAATTACATAACGTGAACCCTAATATGCAAGGGTTAATTGAGTCGATCGGTTTGAATCGTTGACTTTGTTTGACTTTGACTCGACCCGAAATTGACTATTGTAACATAACAAAGATGGAGTTCACCTTCGTCGAATTTCAGTTAGGAACAGATTGCGTTTTTCACGTTTGATTCCCGTTGTCACACTCTATTGCGCTACTCTGTCAAAGTCCAGGTCAACCATTTTCTCTTCCCCGTATGTCTTATATTGTTTTCATTTGGGGTTTTAAAGGGTGTTTTTCAATGGCTTACATTCTTTTTCTGTCTTTTTGCTTTCGGATTAGATTATATGAAAAATTGTTTAGGTGAAGAAATCATATACTAAGTGTCATCTTTTACAATGACTTTATGATGCATATTACCTGTTTGATAGAATGCTTGAGAGAGAAGTCAGCCACATAATTGTTATTTATAATTATCAAAGCAGTCAATTGGTTTTTCGTTTGCTACCCCATCACTCCCCCAAAGGTCCGTCGCACTTTTTTCTCTTTTTTTTTTTATAAAAAAGGAAGTGACTTCCATTTACACAGATGTAATCAAACAAGCTGTTGGTAAGAAACTAAGAAACTGATCAATAATGATTTAGCTATCCATACTTAGAACTAAACACCTTATTCTTAATCTTTTTATGGTTGGATATGTATTTATAATTGTAGTTTACAGATTCACTTTTACATAATACTAGTTCCTATGTGCGTATGTGATATTTTTTCGTGTGTGTAGTTGTTTTGTGTACTGATGTTGAAAAAAGAAGATGTTTAATCTCAAGCCCACCAAGTGTTTGTGAAAAGTCCACACACAAACTTTCGTTTAAATGGAAAGTCGAACACTCCAACGCCAATATTTGTATGTGTTTTCCAACTTTATCACCTGTTATCAATGATCTGGACTGAAAATCTAACCATGATTTTCGTTTGTATGTCACATACACACTCCATGGATGCATATGGAACCCAATCTCCTCACTTTTACTCTATCTGCTACAGATATGGGATGACCCAATTAAAAACGTAATTTTTCTATAATATTTTGTGTTCATTATGGTTCTTCAATAGGTTTATTTTATGTCATCTAGGTTCAGACACAATAAAAAACAACTACAACTAGGGTCTCTCTTGGAAAGATGAGAGAAGATTTAGAAAGACTCTTTAATGGCTTCCACATAGTAAGCCTAACTAACTTTATTCAATATTTTTTTATAAGATTTCATTGTATGATAATATAATATATGTATATATAATATGAAGTTAAAAGCTAAACCACTAACTCACACACGGATGGACACTGCAGCTCCTATATTTTTTTTCCATACGTAATTCCAAAAACAAAAATCCCATCTCTTTCAATACATGCACATTTTACTATGTAATTATATGCTTTAGTTGAAACTTAAGTTGAAGCCAGAGCAAAATAGGGATCCTATAATGAATTACATTGCATGTTTTCCCAATTATTGTGCAAAATAGATGCTAAATTTTTTTGTATGCAAATTAAATTATAAAAAATGGTATCTATGTCTCATATTTCTTGATTAGCGTTGTGGATTATTCCTTCAAGAAAATAAGGATGAAGAGCAACTGAACAAGTTTGTCTAACATTGTTACTGTTCAATCTAAACTACCTCCAGGTAAGTCCTATATTGATTTTCATTTTATTGGTACAAGTTAGCTTTTTGCTAAATTATAGGCACACATTAGTATGTGTAGATTACTCCTTCAACTAAAGTTTTAGAAACTCGTGGAATTGAAACTAAAAATGGGAAACTTTCTCTATTATATAGAATGCCAATTCTTTCATTTGTATAATTTAGTGGTTCCTTGATTTACAGTTAAACAATAGTTCATTTTTTTTTTTGATGTCAACGTACATGATATTTGTTTGTGGAAGACAATTGGGAGGGCCTCGTAACCCTCAATTTTATTCTGTATTTTTTGTAACCTTCATTTTTATTCTGTATTTTTTGGATTGAAACATATACTTTGACTTTTGTCCCCCTCATCAATCTAGACTCTATTATTTTTATTATTATTTTTTTTTTCTGTTTTAGATTTTGGAATCAACAATGGATGCACTGCAAATTATCATCGATCAGGAGCAATGTCATCAAAGAAATTGTTGATTTTATAGGTAGAAAATGGCCACCGTTGCTATGTTTCCGAATGCAAGAAATAATTATTTGATTCTTTCTTATAACTTAGCTTACTAACTTCCGTTTTTGATATATTAACAGGATGTAAAACGCTAAATTACAGCTATGGTTGCGGAGTTATTGCCACCTCCTTATCAAGGGTACAAAACAATTTTGAAGGACACAAAAATGTCATGAATGACTTAATAGCAAATATGTATCTTTCTTTACTATTTAAAAATTAAGAGTAAACATCTGATTATATGAAGTTTATGCTTCAATAAATAAATCAATAAACTATGTACCGTAAAGTCATTTCCAAAATCGTTTAATCAAAATCCAAACCCCGCAACGCCGCGTCACTTTTCTAGTTATTATTATTATTATTATACCAACTTTTTATACCATTATATATATTTTTTATAAGATCCCCAATTTGTATATTAACACACTCTTAAAACATTTAGAACGTGAAATGAAAAGAAAACAATATTTTTCTAAAGTCCGGAATCCAGAAAAATCTGATGAAATAGAAATATACATCCATATTATTTTTGTTTGAATATCCCTAAATTTATACTTGTATCACCCATGTAATGTATATCTAGAGCCGTCTACATTTTTGGGTTTGAAGGAACAATGAATTCTTTTACTTGCTCAAAGTCAAACCAATTTAGATCATCACATTTAACCCCTTCTTCTCCGATTCTCCTCACCCCCTCCACTCTCCTACTTCCCCTTTCATCGTCTTCATCTCCCATAGTTCCAGAGAATGGCCGTACAATGGCTTCTGGTGTGCCATGGACTGGTAACGCTGTTGGTCGTCGTATCTTTTCTATGCGGGCAGTGGCCAATTTTTCAAGGCACTTTCATCCAACGCATTCACAACTTCCTTACCTTCGGCGCTTTTGATTACTTCCGGTAACTTACTCTAACCCTAAGCTACAGTGAGTTTCGTGATTTCGATCGACCAATTGGTCAATCAAAAACTTTACTTTTTCCTGTAAAATTTCCTTAAACCAATTGAAAGATTTCATGATTCGGTCTTAATATTGATCCGCCATTGAAGAATTCATCCAATAAACCATGCCAGAGAGAGGAGAGGGAAGATTATATTACTTTTCTTAGTCAATTTCACAACTCCCAATCAGTTTACAACAGTTACTTGTCGAATGTTATGCAATTCTATACTCTACTTTCGATTTTTCTTCAATTTCATTTGAACAAAACGGAGCAACCGAATGGTTGATTTCGAACAAGAGAATGAAGGTCTGAAACATACACTGATACACATATCACATACCTTTGTTATTCATTTTGTGCATCTATTATTATGATACAGACGATTCATTGAGTATGTGTTCGGGGCTAGAGGCACCAATGCACTTTATCTTGCTCAATACTACTGCTGTGATCGCCCTAACCCCATCTTACAGGTTTTTCCCCTAACAAATTAGCATCAACTAGGGTTCCAATTTGTAATCATTCTTGTTTTACTTCAATCATACAATTTCCAGTTTCAACAATTCAATTCTGTATTCTACTCTAATTTTCATTTTTTGTAATGTAGGCAATGTATTTAGCAATAGTTGGGGGTACTTATTGTTTGATAGTGTACACAACTTTTAATTATATTCCTGGTCATTATATCGCAGGATATCACAGGTATAAATTCATTTTAAATCTATTTTCCTTTTTCACCTTCATCTTCCATAAATCATATTTTACTTTTTTGCCCTTCATATATTGTTTGCAGATACACAAGCATGTTGGCTGTTGGTGTAGGCATTTTACTTTTTCTACTGGCTAGTTTCTCTGATCCAGGAACTATCAATTCAGAAAATGTATCACAATATCTCTCTTTATACCCATATGACAACATAATTTATTCAGAGAAAGAATGTTCCACTTGCAAAATCCTAAAGTATGTACATTTCTTATTCCTATTTCCCACAATTTTTTTTTTTTTTTTTTTTTTTTTTTTTTATAGAATAGATGAAGACACTTAAAAAGTATTTGAATTTTTTTATTGTTGATTTGTTTTTTTGTTACTCAGGCCTGCTAGGTCAAAGCATTGCAGCATATGTGACCGATGTGTTGCTCGGTTTGACCATCACTGTGGATGGATGGTTTGACTTTTTTTACTTTCATCTGATAAAAAATTAAAAAACGTATTTTCCTTTGATAAAGAACAATTAAATTAATCATTTTTTCTCATTGTTTCAGAATAATTGCATAGGGGAGAAAAACACATTGTACTTTGTGATGTTTCTGTTCTGGTGAGTTAAAATGATAAAATATCATTTTTAGTGAACTTAAGGCCATTAAAGTATTTTTTTTTTTTTTTTACATAAAATAGAAAAATAATTTGTTTCAATTTGTAGGCATTTCTTTCTTTGTGTATATGGAACAGTTGCAATTGGCTTAGTTCTTGCTGGAAGATTGAAGGAACTAGAAGTTGTATATATTTTAACAGGTGCCTTTTATCTATCTCCATATAATATATTTATTCATTTCATGTTCATATTTCAAATTTTCAATCTTATGTTTTAGATGCATATTTGTGTTGTAATTGCAGCATATTATGGGATTGAAAATTCATTCAGGAGTCTAACTCCACATGTTGTTCAGGTTACTTCTAGATTTCTATACTTGATAAATTAGCATCAAAATAATCATTTTTTTTTTGTTAATGTGACAAATTTTTGTTTGTTTTAACAGTGGCTGGTGAACTCTTACAACACTCAGATACTTGTAATGGTATTTTTGGCAATAGTTTCTCTTCTTCTATCTGGTTTCTTTGGGTATCATGCAAGCCTTTGTCTTAGCAATACTACCACCAATGAGGTAAAAAAACACACACACACACATATATGTATAGCTTATGAGATTAAGTTGTTTCTCCATTAAGTGAAAAACAAGAGTTGATATGATATCTTAATGGGTGCAGACATTCAAATGGCAAGATTATTTAAGTTGGCAAAGGAAAGTGGAAGAAGCAAAGGCAAGTGCAGAAGCTCTAAAAGCTAGTTTAGATGAGCTTTCTAGCCAAGAGATAAAGCCTCCACAAAGCAAATGGAAATCCTTCTTTAGAAAATCACATCTTGAGGACATAAACATCGTTAAAAACAACATTTATGATCGAGGCTTTTTGAAAAATCTTTATGAGATTATTTATCCGCTTTCTTCACGTCACTCCTTTTCATTCAATAAACTAAAAAACGAATAAAGATAATGTCTTGTTTCATCATTTCAAACACAATTTTTTTTAATTATGTTGGTTTTCATGTGGTGTAATTTGGTCTTATGTTTGTGTTTGGGAAGTGTATTTGTGTTTTTGTAGGTTATTAGATTTTGGCATATGTTATCTAGTTGTTTCTTACTCTCTTTACTCGGTTTTTGATTTATCTTTTTCCAATATCTTGTTTTGTCATATTGGCAAAGTATAATGTTAATCACATTGTATCTGTTTCTCTCTGTTTTCTTTCCATAAAAATTCGATGTCAGAAACAAGAAACATATACTCATCATCGATATTGATTTCATACTTAATTGAAGAGCTCTTGAGAATAAGATCAACCATAATAAGTATTGGAGTGATCTTTTCAAACTTGATCAAGGTAAAGTATAAATATTACATCAATAAGATAATAAAAGTGTTGATCTCATGTTAAATTGATATTTCATTGTTTAAAGATTTAAAGGTGAATTCTCAAATTATATTATACTATATAATAAAAAAAATTGGCTTAGAAATATTGAAGTTTCTACGTTTCACATTTTTGCCTGTTTTTCATTTTAGATTTTGGCTACAAGGGCTTAGGAATATATAATTTTTGTGTTTCACATTTTTGCCACAAGAGTTTTTTATTTTAGATTTTGGCTACAAGATTTTTTTTATTTTGGATTTTGCCACAAAACTTCTTTATTTTTTATGTCAGTCATGTTTTGTCCAAAGACTTTCGTATGTTACCACTTTCCACCCATATTTTATATTCTTGTACTTTGTAAAATATCACTCACATCCCTTAAATTTAAACAATTTCTGCCCTTAAATTTAGACAACAACAATTTCTGCCCCTCACCTTTCGTATATTGAAAGATTTACAAGTTTTATCCCTAGTATTGTTCTATTAGCCATCATACTTTATTTTTTACTGATAATAGTAACCAACTTGTAATTTTCTACCAAATTTAGACAACATATATGTAACTTGCTACACCTTTATGAATTTCAAATTAGCTCATTAGAACATATGCATATGGTGTTTTCAACAAGTGAACTTGGCTTTAGTGTTCTCAAAAACTTGTTCTGCAATAACAGCTGCATCACCATCAGCTTTTTTTATCTTGAGTTCAACCTTCTGAAAAGATCCGGTTCCTCTTAATGCATCTGAAATCAAGGCGTCGATCCCAACTGCAATGGCTGCTTCAACTTTAGCCCCATATACCAACCTCTGAATCCACAAAAAAGATGAAAAGAACAAATAATTATTACATAAAAATAGTTTGCAAATTTATGATTTAGCATTTAAACTATTTTAAGCAACTACTTTGTTGAATAGAGTAGAAAAAAAAAAAGTGAAACTGAACCTTAAATTTTGAATACTGAATGGCTGCAAAGCACATAGCGCAAGGCTCACAAGAGGCGTACATTTCACAATCAGAAAGCTCGATTTGGTTCAGCTTTTTACATGCCTGAAAAAAGTGGTATGATTAAAAACATAAAGGGAAATTATGAATTATCATCAAGGATTAGAATTTGAAGCATTAAAAATTTATAACTAACCTCTCTTATTGCTACAACTTCTGCATGTGCAGTTGGATCCGTGTGTTTTGAAATCATGTTATGACAACTCACAACAATCTCATCTTTGTAAACAACCACTGCACCAAATGGGTCTCCATCTCCAGATTCTAATGCTTTATAAGCTTCTTTAACAGCTTTCATCAAGAATTTGTTGTCTTTGTCCTCTGCAACTGCTTGAAAATTATCAAATACAGTAAATTGAAGTAGAAAACGATAATTTCGTGTGAAATCGAAGATTGAAAGATAAGATGAGAGTGACTCACTGTTAGCTTCCTCCATGAAGGAATCAGATAGCAGATGATTATGTGCTGAGTCGAAAGAACAAAAGGACTCCTTTAGTTGAAGAAGATTTGAGAGGCAGATGATTTATTAACGGGTTGATGAACAGTGGTTTATTCCATTTGGCAATCTCTGCCATCTGCAATCCACGTGTCCTCTTCACCTTTCTCTGTTTTCTCTTCAGCTTGCTCTCATCGCGACACCTCCTCTATTTCTCACCACCTCAACATAAACATAGACACCTTCTGATACCTTTTATCTCTATCTGCTTCAAATTCCATACAAAGCTGTGGGCAAAAAACGGAGGACAACGACAGAAGAAGGTAATCCCTAGATCTAAAAATGATGCGACAAACACACGCACCACTGCTACGAACACAGCTACACTTACACTACCACCATCGTTTGCCTCTGTGTGTTGAAGAAAGATGAAACTAGGGTTTCATTTCGGATTTGAGCAGAGAGCTAGAGTTGATTTGGGTATGATTTGGATTCTATTTTTGTTTCATTTGGATTTTTATCTCTAACTACAATACAGGTATAGGATTCTATGGTTTGATTCGTTTTCCATTTGGGTTTGATTTGGATGTCCATCATCTTCAGCTGCTCCAAGCCTCCAACATCAGGTATAAGGTTCTTTAAAATTTTCAGTGAAATTTTTGTGTTTAAATGGAAACACCCGAAGACTATGAATTCGAGGACGTAATGACATCTGTTTTCACGAACCGATTTTATCAGAACCAACTTAACCCCTTTTTGATATTTTTATATTTTTCTACATTTCCGTCGTTAAAAAAAAAACGGGTCTTTGAGTTGACATGTTCATGGGAATTATATGACAAGAAGGATATCAAGGGTAATTAGTTAATTCTGCTGACAAAATTGCAAAAATGGTCCCTGTGGTTGGCAAAATTCTGTAGTTTTGGTCCAAAATGAAATGTTGGTGTACCACTGGTCTAATTTTAGATACCTTGTGCGGTTTTGGTCCCTATGGTTATATTTTCTTGTGTTTTTGGTCCACATCCCACCTAAAATGACTAATATGCCCTTTTAGTAATTCTTTTTCAATATCTTTTGTTATTCTTTTAAGACGTTTTAATTAAAAAAATCAAAAAAAAAAAAAAATTCTACCCACCCATCATCCCACTCTTTATCTGTGTATCTCTCCCAAAACGAAGATCCCACCCATCGCCGGCACCACCGGAAACACGCTTGAGCATTAGTCGTCGCCGCCACTTCATCACCCACCATCATCGGTTAACACCATCACAAGAAAAATTGGAGCACATCTATTTCAATTCGTCTCTTCCATCTGGAATCAAAGAGATCCAACAGCAATGGCCATGGCTGGTGATTTTCTCCAAGAACACAAGGCACACACAATTTCAGATTCTATTTATGGGATGATTTTAGCTCCGATTTGATTCAGCACCATCGTATCCTTTTTTGAGTCCATTAACCCTAAACACATAAATGATATGAGTGCACATATATGAAAATCAATTTGTAGAAATAGACTGTTCTTGAAAGCCCATAAGCTTTTTTCAGAGGGTTGTCGCAGTGGTGATGGTGTTTCTGGATAGAACAGGTGATGGTGTTCTTACCTTTCATCTTCTCCGGCTCTGGCGGATCTGAAAACCCTAGTTCTAACAAAAGATTAAAGATGATGGTGCTCCAGATCTGCAAAAGAGCGATGTCGAGGATGGGAGAAGTGGCGACGTGTTCTTTCGTCGGCGACAAAGCAGAGGGAGGAGAGGTGTATTTTTATAGGTGGCCAACAACGGTGGGGAAATGGAGGCGACGCCTGGTGGAGAGGACGACTTTTTAGGTGGCGGAGAACGATGGCGAGGGTGAGAAAAGTGTTGGGGTGTTCGTTCGTCGGTGACTGTGCAGATAGGGGGAGAGAGAGAGAGAGACGCATTTATCATAGGTGATCAGCAACGGAGGGGGAGGTGGCAGTGTTTGGCGGTGACGGAGATTATTTCCGGTGGTGGAAGCTGAAAACAGGTTTCTTGAGAGAGAGAGAGAGAGAGAGAGAGAGAGAGAGGTATTTTGATTTTTAATTACTTAAAAAAAAATACTAAAATGAATAAAAAAATAAAAAAAAACAAATATGGGGGGTATAATAGTCTTTTTAGACGGAGAGGGACCAAAACCAATAGAAAGATCCAATTTTGGACCATTGGTGCACCATTAAAACTTTTTGGACCAAAACCACATAATTTTGCCAAACACAGGGACCATTTTTGCAATTTTGTCAATTCTGCTTTACTTGAAAAGTAAATAGTTGCAAAAAAGTATTTTATTTCCTATTCTTTCTCTAAAACAAGACTCAAAGCATCTTAAAATGGTATTGATGGCGAATATCGGTAAGTTGTGTAGAAGATAATTATATAGTTGAAATATATATAAATATACGTTATTTTAGTTATAATAATGATAGTTAACTTTGAAATAATATTTTTTATATTAAATTATATAAAATATTGATTATTTTGAATTATATAATAATATAGACATCTTTTAAAACAATATAATCTCCATCATCTCAAGTCTCACAATGTGGACATAGATAAAATAATTTAAGAGTATTTTAATATATTTGTATTTGTCGTTAAAAAAAATATAATAATTGGTTTAATGTTATTTATAATTATTGTTATATATATATATATATATATATATATATATATATATATATATATATATATATATATCCATTACAACCT
The DNA here is from genome assembly GCF_051521515.1 of Lactuca serriola. NCBI lineage: Eukaryota > Viridiplantae > Streptophyta > Magnoliopsida > Asterales > Asteraceae > Lactuca > Lactuca serriola. The sequence continues at coordinate 288,246,861 of NC_136411.1, forward strand.
CGCCTAAGCTTAGTACCCAACCTCTAAAATATGTCGTTTTAACTTAGTAATTATATTCGGTTTGGTTTTCACTTGGTAAATATATCGTCCCCAATAACTTTTCTTTCCTCAATTATCGTTTTATCATCCTTGTTTTATTTCCTCTATTATCGTTTATTACTTAATCCCAGTGAACATTATTGTTTTTCATTATCACGAAGGTCGAAGATAATTAATGTTCTTGCTTCGTTATCAAAACTATTGCGTCGATTATGAATCTACATTTGCATGTGTTAATCGTGAATCTCCTAATCGCAATCTTTATATAGTAAAACAATGTATTTTCATTAGGTTTAATACCTAAGCTTATGTGAGATTGTAATGTATATTCACTTTTCCCATATATATATATATATATATATATATATATATATATATATATATATATATATATATATATATATATGCTTCACATTTTAATTTTTATCATTATAATTATTTAAAACATCAAACATTGTTTTTGTTTTTAAAGATAACAATATAACTTTTTACATAATGTGATTTTTAACTATTGTTGTAAGTTACTTTTAAGCTATTGAATGAGAAACTCTTAATGATTATAAAAATAGCTTTAGGATATTTTTTTAGTTAACGTGAGATTATAATTTAGGTTTTGCATTTAATACTACAAGTTGTGACTTTTAATATTCAATTGAAATCTCGATTTAAGTTAATATTTTAATGTTATATTTAAATTAACAATTTAAGTATTTTATAAAAACTATTAGAAAGTTGCGACCTTAAAAAGACAATTGGTTGATACATAACAACATATCTAAACTTATAACTTTTAATATTCAACAATAATTTAAATTTAAGTTAACATTTTACCGTTATATATAAATTAACAATTTAAGTATTTTATACAAACTATTAAAAAGTTGTAACATTAAAATGATAATGATTCATAGCTAAGAACATATCTAAACTAATATGTTAATTATAATATGTTAATAGTTAAATGCATAATTTTATAATCATAAGTAAAATATGTTATTCTAATACTGAAGTGAAGTTAATTTATGATTATATTTTAGGTATTGAATTTATTTTAAAATAATTAACCTATTTATAATCATTAATAGAAAGAAATTGAAAAGTAATGGGAGTTTAAAATGTATGTGATGAAAGAAAAAATGTTTATTTTATTGTATTTTAGGATAGATCAATTTGGATCGTGTTTATTGATAGTGAATCCAAATGGGTAAAAAATTAAAGCAAATTATCTATAAAAGCAACGCAACGAACAAGTTAGAGATGTATTTATAAGAAGAGAAACACTTTGTGTTTATATATGTACATTTTATGCAACTTAACTAACACCATAAATATCAATTGTTGGTGATTTTAGTATCACAAGACATTTTAGGTAATTGAAACTAACATTTTAGTTTAGGGGCTTATTATTTGTACTATATATTATATGTTTGGTGAATGCGGAGTGCATGCATGTGTACGATTGATTTATAAGCCGGTATGACAAAATAATAGGGGTCAAGGGGGCCACACCCCCTTGCAGGGTCTTAAGGGCAGGGCCCCTAGCGGGGTCTAAGGGCAGAGCCAAATTATGGAAAATCTGAATTCTAATGGGTGATTATGGTAAGATTGATAAATCTTGTCAGTTTTGGAAACCAATGATTAAACCATTACTTTTGTGATTCTCTAAATTAATTTAGAAGATAGAAACTCTAATCTGTCATGTATATATACGTCTCCCTTTTGAGTCGTTAAGGACTCTTCATGGCCTGTCTTTACTTAGACAAGCTCAGAACTCTCTGGCGATTTGGCTTGTGTTTTATGCCTAGATACACAAGTGTCCCTTAGGATTATCCAAAACTGAATTTCCTGTAACCTGTACGGGTGGAAACATCAGTTAGGAAAGTGACCTTACACGATCCATTAGGAATCTGGTTCTGTACCATCACCCTACTTATATTCACCCAATAATCGAACTGATATTCTCGTCTGGTGAAGATGGCTGAATCAATCCGCGAGTTGACCACAAAGTTCACAAAATTGGACAAGTTTGAAGGCAATGATTTTAGGTGTTGGCAAAAGAAGATGTTGTTCATGTTGACCACACTGAAGGTTGCGTATGCGTCGAGTACTTCGAGGAAAGAAGTGGCAGAGAACGAGACATTGGAAGAAACCAGGAAGATGAGCAAGTGGGACAACAATGACTACATATGCAAAGGTCACATTTTGAATGGTATGGTTGATTCTTTATTTGATACCTATAGTGATGTTAAAAGTGAAAAGGAGTTATGGGACACTCTTGAATCAAAATACATGGATAACGATGCTTCCAACAAGAAGTTCTTGGTCAATGATTTTAATAACTATAAAATGGTTGATTTAAGATCTATCATGGAACAATACAATGAACTCCTTCGCATTTTGGGTCAATTCAAACTACACAAAATGAAAATGGATGAAACCATTGATGTGTCATGTGTGATCGACAAACTCCCACCATTATAGAAAGACTTCAAACATAACTTGAAGCATCTAAAGGACAAATTGTCTTTAGTTCAACTTGTTAGTCTTTTGCACATTGAAGAATCTCTTCGTGCTCAAGAAATGAAAAAAAACAAAGGAAAAGTTGAATCTAGAAAGCCCTCGATCCATGTGGTTGAAATCAAACCAAAAAATTCGAACAACAACGGACATGACAAACTTAAGCAAGAATATGTCCTAAATAACTCCAAAAAAAAACTAGTTTGTTAGAGGTGCTTCAAAGTGGGACATTTCAAGTGTGATTGTCGAGTAAATCTTGGCAACAATGGTGCTGGAAACAGTGGAGACAATGGAAGTAGAAATGGGTCCAAGGACCAAGTGAAATGAGGTCAATTTCTGACTAACTTCGATAATTCTAATCAGAATTATGTTTATTCTTATATTTCACTTATTCCTGAATCAATCTATGTACATGATGAAAATGTTGGTTGGTTGTCACACCCTGACCGACGACAGAAACGTTAGGCTGTGCGACATTAAAATGTTGGATCACATACCACATATATAGAGAAACTCACCAAATCTTAAACACATAAATATTACTTTTTATTTATTATAATGATGAGGTTACATAATTTTCAAGGTATATGTACAAGATAAATGTAAAATAAACCATCATGACATAAATACTTCTAACTCCTCTCTCAAGGATACGCTTGCCACTTCCAACACTTATTCTCATGAGAATACATGTGATTTTGAAAGGTCAACATAATGTTACTAAATTCATAAGATTGTATGTTTTAATGTGTTTTTGTATGGTTTTACATTACATTAATTCTTAATATCATGAACTCGTATCCATGAGTTTGTTACGAGTTTGCTACTTCTTAAGATTACTCATATTAGTAGTTTTAGTTAGTTTTAGGCTAACAATGTTACAATGGGTTCTTATAATCGATCTAGGAATTTGCTTTCCCAGAATCAATGCTTCGTCATAAGTCACCATGGTTTGGAAAGTTATGTCTGTTGTGACGTAATCGTCTAGGTTGTAGCTAGTAACCATAGGTGGGCATGTCTGCCCCATATAGATCTATACATATATTTCCCGTTCACTTAAGATTTAACGTTTATAGGTTGGGTTAGATAAATCTTATTTAGCTAAGGGATGAGTAATGCCTCATTTAACAATCATTGATGTGTATTCGTGTTGATATTTTCACTTTTCTCGTTTTTTGTGTTATGCTTAATCTCTCTCTCTCTCTCTCTCTCTCTATATATATATATATATATATATATATATATATATATATAGTTAAGTTGGTATAGTTTTCATTGTGCTTAGGGAATCCACAATCCATTGAACTCTATAGAGTTCAATAGATTGTCGCATCATCCATTTAACACCTATACAACAACACCCACAACCTATTAAACTCTAATTCAATCCTAATCATCAATTTATTCCTTCTATTGAATCATTCAATGATCATTCAACTCACTTCATTCAACTTTACTCCATGTCATCATCTACACTCCATTCAACTCCTATTCAATCCTAATCGTCAACTCATTCAACTCTTATACTACTTGCATTGTGGATGCTCTTATATATATATATATATATATATATATATATATATATATATATATATATATATATATATATATAAGTTGGTATAGTTTGTGTTGGCAAGATATTCAAGCATGGTAACGACTATGTACATTGTATCCTAGAAAATTGGTAAGCATGATGACTAGGTATAATGTTGTCACTAAAGATTAGTAAGTGTAATGACTAGGCATAATATTATCCTAAAAGGTTGGGTAGAGTATCTGTTAATTATAATATTATCCTAACGTCCTAGGCATAGTTATATCACTAATACTACAAAATTAGTAATGTTTATAAAACAGTGAGTATTATAACATGTATTTTCCCCCTTAAAACATTTGAAAATCATAAATGCGGGACCGAGAACTCACCCTTGAAGCATGCTTTGAATACCCAAAGCGAAGTGTTGGATCGTTGGAAGCTTGGGGACTGCTCGAGAGGCAAGAAAAGCTCGAATTGAGAGAGAGAGAGAGAGAGAGAGAGTTAGAGAATTGTGGAGGTATGCAGAATGATATGCCAGACTTTCCTATTTGTAGGAGTTTTAGGAGCACGCACCGTACATGACGTGTAGTGGTGCGTGTGCGACGAAAATTCCGTTTTTCTAGATTCCATAAATATCACGTATGAGCTTCGTTTTTGACGATTCTTATATCCTTGCCTAAGTATCGACGTGTACTATAGCTTTCCTTTTGGTCGTTTCGGCTAATTCCAACGTTCATTTTTAGCTTATATTTTCTACCCACGATGATTTTTTGAAAATCACAATTCTCTCGTATGGGACCTGTTGTTAGCCTGTATTTTGAAACACATACTCTTGCTTTTCTTTCCACTTAAACGTCATGTCTTTCCGCATCAATGATTTGAGGGGCTGAGCTATTTTTATGAAGTTCTCTATAAATCTTCGGTAATAACCTGCCAATCCTAGGAATTGGAGCATATCTGTCGGCGTTGTAGGTGCTTTCCAATTCTTAATTGCTTCAATATTGGAGGGATCTACATGCATCCCCTTGTTGCTGACCACATTCACAAGAAAATATACCTCTCTGATCCAAAATTTACACTCTGAGAATTTGGTGTACATTTTCTCTTTTCTCAACAACTCTAAGACGATTCATAGATGTTGGACATGCTCTTCCTCAGTTCGTGAGTATATAAATATGTCATTTATAAACATGATCACGAACTTGTCCAAGTAAGGTTTGCAAACACAGTTCAAAAGATCCATAAAGACTCTTGGGGCATTGGTTAACCCGAAAGGCATAACTCGAAGCTCGTAATGCCCCGTATCGTGTTCTAAATGTTGTCTTGGGAACACCCTCTTCTAGTACTCGAAGTTGATGGTATCCTGTTTTTTAAGTCAATCTTCGAGTAGAAGTTGGATCCTTGCAGCTGGTGGAACAGATCATTGATCCTTGGAAGTTGGTGAAACAGATCGTTGACAAGAAACGTACCAGTCATCACAAATGGGTCCTGGATTGCGTCTCTTGCACCAATCACGAATGCCCTTCATCTGGCATTCCCCTCCAATATTCTCCAGCTTCAGACAATCCCTCTTGAAATGCCCAACCACTCTACACTCGAAGCAAGCTCAATTTCCATTGGTGGAAACCCTAGTGTTTGTCGGCGTTGTAGCTGCTGACCGTCAGTAGTATTTGACAGTGTGACCCACCTTGCCACATCTGCTGCATGTCATGTAATTTCTAATATTTATAATTGAGTTCCCAGTTTCAAGAATCAAGGTCTTCTGCTTCTCTTGAATTCTTTCATATTTTTCTCGATCTACCATCCCAAAATTCATGTTTCCAACTATATTCCAGTTGTCGACTTATCCTATGACGACTTTTTCAATGGTTTCGATATTTTCATGAATACATGAGTATTAAGTTTGATCTTTTTGAAATTTATCGTCATCTGATAGGTAGTTTTCTGCTATCTACTAAAAGATATAATTTATTAATGACAAAATATAATTCTTTCATATATAAGATAAAACACCAAATTTATGGGAAATAACATAGGATCTTAGTTTCCAAAATTTGGGGAAATAAGAAAATTTTCCCCATATTTCATTCTAAAAAATTCAACCTATCTGTTATCCCTATATATTCTGTGTATATCCCTGTAGTGCTTCACTAAAGGGTTGGATGTTTAATCAAGATAGTAATGGAGGTGACCGAGCTCGTCATACATCCAGATCATTTGAGTCTGACTTTCTTATAGAAGTTGGGTTTTTCCTTTTACTTTTGCTCTTGTTTCTATAAGTTATTCTTCTAAGAATATGATGTATGCTCTCTACTCATATGCTTCTATTTGGGCAAGGTAACAGTTGTAGGTTAGCCCTAGTTATCATGGTTAGTAGCTCGTCTATGTATGTTGAGTTCTGATCTGCAAAAGTAGGATTGTTTTCTTTAACTTGAGATGTATCATCAGGTGGCAGAGGATATGTCACACGGGGCGGAGGCACAACCTCTTCTTCTGGCCAAATGGTTTCTTCCCATGGACTTTTGCTCATGAAGTTAATGTTTGTGTCCAAGACTTCATCATTTGAGATGATAATAAATAGTGCAATGTTTTGATTAGGATCAACTTGATTAAATGTCACCATCCATTCAAGTATGTGATTGATTGGATTTGATTATTCTAACCATCTCCATCTGAACATGTAGGATCAACTTGATTAAATGTCACCATCCATTCAAGTATGTGATTGATTGGATTTGATTCTTATAACGATCTCCATCTGAACCCGTAGGACCGGATGGACCCAGACCCGGAAAACCCGGAATCGATTAACGGGATTTTGTAGAACCAAAAACCGGACCGGTATATAGGAACCGGTTCCGGTTTGGTTTCGGGTACGGTACTGGGTAAAGTGGGTCTAGAACCGGAAAACCCGGAAACATCAAAGTGGATAAGTTGGAACCGGATAAAGTGGGTTTAGAATCGGAAAACCTGGAAAAAAACGGAAATTTTTGGTAATTACTTACTACTTAGTGGTTTGAACTTCGAAAATTTTGATATTGATATCCCGATTTTGGGGGGATGTAACTCATTGAATATAAAACCAAAATTGACAAAATTATAGTCTAAAATCATGTACAAACTCTAAAGTACACTCTCAAAAAAACCGCATGTCAATCCGATTTTAAACGAATGAGATATGCATGTGTTAACATTTTCACAGAATACAAAGTACAAAAACATATAGCTAAAAAGTTGAAAATTTTCAGTTTTGATATCCCGACTTCGAGGGACTATAAATCATTGAATATTAAACCAAAAATGACAAAATTATAGTCTAAACTCATGTACAAACTCTAAACTACAAGTTGGAAAAAACCACATGTCAATTCGGCTTCAAACGAATTAGATATGCATGTTTTAAAACTTTCACATAATACCAAAAAAACTGAAAAACTAAAAACTTTCAGCTTTGATATCTAGACTTTGGGGGACTGTAAGTCAATGAATATAAAACTAAAAATGACAAATTTATAGTCTAAAATTATGTACAAACTCTAAACTACACGTTGGAAAAAACCGCATGTCAATCGGAGTTTAAACGAATGAAATATGTATCTTTTAAACGTTTCATAAAACCGGTCCCGACCCTAAAAGTGGTTTTAGTTCCTAACACCCGTTGCGATTTTTAGACCCGATTTACCCGGACCTGATGGACCCAAACCCGGATTACCCGGATAAAGCAAATTTTTAAACCCAGAACCGGAACCGGTTCTATATATTCCGCTTCTAACGGTTCCGCTTCTGGTCTGATTCCGGTTCCGGTCCGGTTTTTCGGTTCTAAATCTCATCCCTAATGAGGGCCATGAATACTGCTGGAACAATGGTCAATCCGAAGGGCATAACTAGAAACTCTTAGTGTCCATATCGAGTTCTAAATGCAGTTTTCGGAATGCCTTCTTCTAGTACCTTCAGTTGATGATACCCGAATCTTACATCTATCTTTGAATAGTAACTAGATCCCTAAAGTTGATCGAACATGTCATCTATTCTGGGGAGTGGATAAAACGCCTACTTCTAGTACCTTCAGTTGATGATACCCGGATCTTAGATCTATCTTTGAATAGTAACTAGATCCCTGAAGTTGATCAAACATGTCATCTATTTTGGGGAGTGGATAATGGTTCTTGACTGTTAGTTTGTTCAATTCTCGATAGTCTATACACATCCTGAAAGAACCATCTTTATTCTTGACGAATAAGATTGGCGCTCCCCAGGGTAAAAAGCTTGGTCTGATAAAACCCTTGTCTAATAGTTCCTATAGTTGACTTGAAAGTTCTTGCCTTTTAGATGAAGCCAGTCTATAGGGGGATCTCGCTACTAGGGTTGCTCCCAGAATTAAATCAATTTGGAATTCGTTGCTAAGACTTGGAGGCAATCCAGGAAGATCTTCAGGAAACACATATGGATAGTCACATACGTGGGGTATGTCCTTGATTTCTTTCGTTTTTCTCTTCTTATCTACTACATGCGCCAAGAAGGCGTAATACTTCTTGCATAGATATTTTTGAGCCTTAGTACAAGAAATAAGCTTCAAGTTTTGACCCGAATTGTCACCGTAGATTATCATCGTCTCCCCGTTAGGTAGAGTTAGTGGTACAGATTTTTTGAAACAGAGAATTTCAGCATGAGGAAGAGACAGCCAATCCATACTGATAATAATGTCGAAAGTCCCAATATTCATTAGCATTAAGTTGACACAGAATGTGTGGTCGTTCAGAGTTAGGAGGCAATTTCGTAAGATTTCGGTGGTGTTTTCTATCTGATCGTTTTCTACTTCTACCTCGTATGCTACGTCTAATTTACCAAACTCGTAATTTAATAGTAGTTTAAATGACGGGGTTATAAAACTTCTATTAGCACCGGAGTCGAATAGAATTGTAGCATATAAATTATCGATGAGGAATGTACCAATAACCACCGGGGGATCTTGTATAGCAACTTTGTTCCCTATCACAAAAGCCTGATGACGGGCATTCCCACACCCTTCTTCAACTTTGGGCAATTTCGCTTGATGTGCCCTTTTTCTCCAGATTCATAACAAGCCCCCCCTCCACCAGAACCCGATCCATTACCCCTTCTCGGTACTGCAACAACTAGTGTCATGCCCCGACAAAAGTTTTTAGTATGAACTTTCTTGTTGCATTTGGCACAATGGAAAAATTCCCCCATGTGGTGTCGATTGCATTGAGTGCATAAAGGCATGTTCCCAATGTAACCCTTTTGTTGGGTTGGAAATGGGGCTTTTTCACAACATAAACCTTTTCAGTTTGTTGTTTTTTCTGCTTATTCCGGTTCGCCCCATTGGATTTGCGCCTGTGGTGGTTGTTGTTAACTTTTGGAGTTTCAACTTCCACTACCATTAATCCATTTTGGATTTCATTTTGATCAATTGCAGAGTTAGACGTTTAGTGCTGAGATACGTGGTAGGTTTTGACGATAGTACAATATCTTTTATTTGTGGAGCCAGACCCATATATAACGCTCTACCTTCTTTCTTTTTGGTTTCACCATGCCCGGACAAAGGAGCGCAATGTCATTAAACCTTGTCGTGTAAGCCTTGACACAAAAACCTTTAATTTTTAGGTTCTAAAGCTCATGTTCTAGGCTCTGTATTTCTTTTCGGGAGCAGTACTCCTCTATTAAAAGTTCCTTCATGCTTTCCCATGACATTGAGTTGGCCACCGAGACACCCAACGTTTTTACATGGTCATTCCACCATTTTAGAGCTCCGTCCATCAAGGTGCATGCAACAAAATGGACTTTGCTACCCTAAGCGTAGTAGCATAAGTCAAGAATAGCTTCAACTTCTTCAAACCAACAAGTTAAACCCACAACGCCTTCGTTCACATACAAGTTTCTTGGCTTGCAATTTATGAATTCCTTGTAGGAACAAGTTCTTCTAGGCTCTTCTGGATGCGAGTGAAGAGTGCTTGCAAGGCCGTTTACTTCCACGGGTTGTCTTCCACCATTCAAACTCCTTGCAGTTTCCATTACAATTGTAATGCGTTCTGAAACTAGTTGTTCCAATTTTGTTGTGGTTTGAGGAAGCCCTGACTCGGGAGGTGGTGGAATTGGTGTTCTAGATGTTGGCGTTTCAGTTATTAGACTCACAACCGGCCTTCTGGTTGGTCGACCTCTCTGGGTTCGTCCCATAGCTGGTTTGGTAGTTGGTATTACTTTGGGCTGTGATCAGGTGTTCCTTTTCGAAGGCATCTTGATTTCCTATTTCAGTTAGTAGTAGAGGTTAAGTTTGTGAAGTTTTTGTCAGTTCTTTCATAATGTTATTATTCATGATCACAATTCACATAATGGTTCTAAAATATTTTTAGACTTAATAACATATGCTTCATTATATTAAACATTAACATCCGAGTACATTAGTCTTTACTATTCTCAAAATGTAAAGACTTACAATTAGTGGTACAAAGACCCACTAATAAACATATAAAGTTTACATATGCTTACATATCCTAATACATATCCGAAAAGTTTGTTGCCAAAATTTTCAAGTTTCTCGAAAACCCACCCAATTAGTTTAATAAAAACTCAAAAACTTGGGCACCGTGTGGGACTTGTCATCATATTTACCTTGTAGTATTGCAGGTTTCTCCTATAGTGTTTCATGTTTTTCTTCTTGTATAACATGCATCTCCTCGACTCTGTGTGCTACTGAAAGGGCAATTTGGTTTGGAGTTTCCACACTGGTTACTCTCGAATCGAAATTCATCCAGTTGCTATAGTGGTAGTTCATCCTTTGATGGAGATTATCTTGCAAAATCTTATATTGATCTTGTCGTTGATTCATTCAGGGCATTTATCCCTTCATTTTTACTAATTGACCTTGCATGGTGCTTAATTCGTCACTGGCATGGCACATTTGTGCATGCAATCAAGTGTTCTGCTCAAGTAGAAGGACAATTTGTCAATGTCCATGTCAGATGGGAGTGCAACCCCCGATGCTTCATTACTATGAAGTATAACAAGAGGTCCTCCCGGACTAAAAAGGCAATGGGCCCCCCTGTATGGGAAAGCAACCAAGGTAACTAGAGGACGGTTGAAAAGCGGGCTGCAGGAACATTTGAGGAGGGATAGGCATCGGGGGCTGCACCCCCATCTGGTATGTACATTGACAAATTGTCCATCCTACTTGAGTAGAACACACGATTGCATGGACAAATGTGGCACGTCAGTGACGAATTAAGCACCATGCAAGGTCAATCGGTAAAAACGAAGGGAGATATGGCCTGAATGAATCAACGACAAGATCAGTATCAGATCTTGCAAGACAATCTCCATTAAAGGAGGGACTACCACCATAGCAACTGGATAAATTTCGATTCATAAGTAACCAATATGGAAAATCAAAAAAAAATTGCCCTTTCAGTAGCATACAGAGTTGAGGAGAGGCATGCTATACTAGAAGAAAAACACGAAACACTAGAGGAGAAACATGCATTACTGCAAGGAAAATATGATGAAATGCCCCACACTATGGTCAAGTTTTTGAGTTTTTATTAAACTAATTGGGCGGGTTTTCGAGAAACATGCAAATTTTGGCGACAAACTTTTCAAATATGTATTAGGATATGTAAGCATATGTAAACTTTATTTATTTATTAGTGGGTCTTTGTACTACTAATTGTAAGTCTTTACATTTTGAGAATAGTAAAGACTAATGTACTCAGATGTTAATGTTTAATATAATGAAGCATATGTTATTAAGTCTAAAAATATTTTTGAACCATTATATGAATTGTGATCATGAATAATAACATTATGAAAGAACTGACAAAAACATCACAAACTTAACCTCTACTACTAATTGAAATAGGAAATCAAAATGCCTCCAAGAAGGAACAAATAATCACACCCCAAAGTAACACCAACTACCGAACCAATTATAGGACGAACCCGAAGAGGTCGACCAACCAGAAGGACGATTGTGACTCCAGTAACTGAAACGTTAACATCTAGCACACCAATTCTACCACCTCCTGAGTCAGAACTTCCTCAAACTACAACATAATTGGAACAACTAGTTTCAGAACGAATTACAATTTCAATGACAACTGCAAGGAGTTTGAATGATGGAAGACAACTCTTGGAAGTAAATGAACTGGGAAACAGACATGGAAGCACTCTTCACTCGCATCCAGAAGATCCTAGAAGAAACTGTTCCTACAATGACTTCCTAAATTGCAAGCCAAGAAACTTTTATTGGAACCACGATGTTGTGGGTTTAACTCATTGGTTTGAAAAGTTCAAGCTATTTTTGACATATGCTACTGTGCTGAGGTTAGTAAAGTGTGTTTTTCCGTGTGCATCTTGATGAACGGAGCTATAACATGGTGGACTGACCATGTAAAAACTTTGGGTGTATTGATGGCCAACTTAATGTCATGGGAAAACATGAAGGAACTTTTAATAGAGGAACACTGCCCCCCGAAAAGAAATACAGAGCCTAGAACACGAGCTTTGGAACCTAAAAATGAAAGGTTCTGATGTCAAGGCTTACATGACAAGGTTTAATGACCTTGCGCTCCTCTATCAGGGCATGGAGAAACCGCAAAGCAAGAAAGCAGATCAATATATATGGGGTCTGGCTCCACAAATAAAACGGATGGTACTCTCGTCATAACCTACCAAGTATCTCAGTGCTAAACGTCTAGCTCTGCAGTTGATCAAAAAATGAAATTGAAAATGGATTAATGGTAGCGAAATTTGAAACTCCAAAAGTTAACAACAACCACCACAGGCGCAAATCCAATGGGGCGAACCAGAACCAACAAAAAAAGCATCAAATTGAAAAGGTTTATGCTGTGACACTAACCTCAGTTCCTTCTCAACAAAAGGGTTACATTGGGAACATGCCTTTATGCACTCAATGCAATCGACACCACATTGGGGAATGTTTCCTTTGTGCCAAATGCAACAAGAAAGTTCATACTGCAAAACTTTTGTTTGGGCATGACACTAGTTGCTGTAGTACTGGGAAGGGGTAATGGATCGGTTTTTGGTGGAGGAGGAGCTTCTTATGAATGTGGAGAAAAAGGGCACATCAAGAGAAATTTTCCAAAGTTGAAGAAGGGTGATGGTAATGCTCGTGGTCAGGCTTTTGTGATAGGGAACAAAGATGCTATACAAGATCCCTCGGTGGTTACCGGTACGTTCCTCATCAATAATTTATATGCTACAATTCTATTTGACTCTGGTGCTAATAGAAGTTTTATAACCTCGTCATTTAAACAATTGTTAAACCATGAGTCTAGTAAATTAGACGTAGCATACGAGGTAGAAATAGCAAAGGGTTAGATAGAAAACACCACCGAAATCTTACGAAATTGCCTCCTAACTCTGAACGACCACCCATTCTATGTCAACTTAATGCCAATGAATATTGGGAGTTTCGACATTATTATCGGTATGGATTGGTTGTCTCTTCATCATGCCTAAAGTTTCTGTTTCAAAAAAGTTATACGGCTAACTCTAAGGATTAAGTCGATTCGGAATTCGACTTGTCGCTCAAGAGGCACCCCTGGAAGATCATCGGGAAAGTTGCAGACCTCAGGAATGCTTGCGATGTCTTTCACTTCTTGCTTTTTGTCTACCACATGAGCTAGGAATGCACAATACTCCTTGCGAAGGTATTTCTGTGCCTTGATGCATGAAATGATCTGAAGGTTCGTTCCGGGTTTGTCGCCATAGATAATAAGAGTTTCGTTAGTTGCTAAGTTCAAACGAATAGCTCTTTCATAACATAGGATGTCGGCATGGTTGGGGCCCAACCAAACTTTTGATAGAGACTGGCATAAGGTCTATTGGGAAAGACAAGTCATTTAAGGTAAGGGTACATCCTATGTATATATCATTGGTGGATTCGGATTTCCTGTTAGCCATTTCTACTGCGAAGGTTTTATTTAGTGGTTGGGAGTTCTGATTTAGTAGATGTTTAAAGTTATGGCTCACGAAGCTCCTCTCGGCACCACAATAAAAAAGAATGCATGCATAAGTATTGTTGAGAAGGAACGTACCCGTGACCACAGCAGGGTCTACCACCGCTTCTTCGTGACCTAGTGCTAGAATTCTCCCAACCCCACCGACATTTCCAGCTTTTGGACAATCTTTCTTGAAATTCCCTACATCACCGCATTGGTAGCATGCTCGACTTACTCCAACGGCAGGTACTTGGTTAAGGGGTTGAGGTGGTGTTCTACAGAATCGGGCAGTATGCCCTTTCCTGTTGCAGTTACGACACTGCATTTCAGGGCAATTTCCGGTGTGGTGAAAATTGTACTTGTTGCATTTAGGGAGGCTACCGGCATAGGGCTTAGTTGGTGCTGAGTAGTTAGGGGCAACAACAGGTGCAGTAGTAGGTATCGTAGCAGGCACAGTAGTAGCATGGACTGCCACTATTTGTTGCTTCTTTGAAGGTTCTAAAGGAGATTTTCCCTTCCTTTTGTTCCAACCCTTCTTCTTGTTGTTGTTGTTGTTGTTCTCCCTAGGTTGTTCTGGGGCAGTAACCACAGAGTTTTGACGGTTTCGGTGGTCAATAAGTGACTGTGCCGTTTCCTTGGCATTGTCAAAAGTGACAGGTTTAGATGCAATGACACTTGCTTGTATCTGGGGCGACAATCCCCAAATATACCTTTCAATCTTTTTGCTCTCTGGAGAAATCATCTCCGGACACAGAATCGCCAAGTCACAGAACCGATTCTTGTAAGTTGTTATGTCTACACCGGCCATGGTAAGACCCCAGATTTCTTGTTCCAGTTTCTGAATTTCCCCTCGCGGGCAGTATTCCCGCATCAAAATGGTTTTTAGGTTCTCCCAGCTTATAGTATTAGCCACTATCAAAGTTAGTGATTTAACATGGCCATTCCACCATGTTAGGGTCCTATCTAAGAAAGTAAAGGCAGCAAATTTAACTTTGCTACCCTCTGGACAGGAGCAAATTTCAAAGACTGCTTCTATCTTCTCAATCCACTGCCTTAAAACCATCACTCCTCCAGTTCCATTAAAGGTCCTGGGTTTGGCATTCGAGAAGTCTTTATAAGTGCACTCTCTCGAGTGCTCATGACCCTCGACAAGGTTAGAAGGACGTGGACCAACTCTCGACCCACTAGCATCAGGAGTATTGATATGAGATAAGGCAGCCGCTACAGCTGCCGTGACTGCCGCTTGGAACATGGCAGCATCGAATTGAGGGGGTGGTGGTGGAGGTGGTGTCGGTGCTTCCGATTCATTGTTACGTCTTGGATTCCTACGAGGAGGCATCTTTTTCTATAAAAGTCAATAGATAAAAAGATAGTGATATATCAAGAATGAATATGAATTTGATATCTCTGAACTTAAACACTTAATTCAACAAGAATCTTGTAAAGAATTGAAAATGGATGTCCATTGCAAGTACAACTTGCAACTGGATAGATTAAAATGAAGTGGTTATTTTTCAAAGAGTACGAAAGTACATGTCGATTGTATTGGTATATTAAGTATATGTAATTTGGATACTTAACCCTAAAGTAGGTATTTAATAAACCACAATATTGCAAAAGTATCGACATCAAACCGTCCTACCGAAATAAAAAATTTCGCGGTCGTATTTGAAAAGTATGAAAAATAACACTGGAACATATCCAAAATCCCAAAACTTTGGAATGGAATGTTTATGTAACTTGTAATAACTCTTGTTGAAGTAAAGTGCTTATTATTTTATTGATACTTGATTTATACATATCCTAAAAGTAGTCTATACATTCAGTATATTAAACTAGAAAGTAGTGTAACACTACTTGCGGCGGTTGCTACGACGGTTACTGGGTTTCGCTTCGTCTTGCGATTTCCAATGCCTTTCTTGGGCAGCTTGATGCTCCCTCAGTCCTCTGATCTCTGATTCGGCAGCATTAAGTTGCTTTTAAAGGGCTTCAGTATGGTGTTGGGTATCATCTTGCATCTCGTCAAGACGAAGGATATCAGCAGCGTTAGCCAGCGCGGCCGCATTCACTTCTAGGATACGATTGATTGACATCCTTGATTGATCGAATTGTCGGGCAATTCGGTTCACTATAACTGGAAGAGCTCTGTCGGTTGTTCCTCCTTTTGAGACGTTATAGAAACCCCGTGCCATTCCGTAGGGAGGGCGTTGGCCGTCTTGTCGACTCCAATGGTTTATGTATTGGCCCCACTCGAGGTATGGGTATTGCTTCCTCTTGTCTAAGGGGACGTATCCCCGGGTTGCAGACTTGTGGCTCTGTATATGTACCGCTTGATTCGCTGTCCTCAAATGGTTCTTCATATGAGTCTTCTTCTGGATCCTCCTCTGGATCTTCCTCCGGATCTTCCACTATCCATCCTTGATTGCCATGATTTGTAAAATAAGGGTCCCCTGGTAGATGATGTCCTGCCATTGTGTCTGTACGAGAATAAGGTTATGAGAAATGCATGAAAAGAAAACTAAAGCATATCGATGTTTATAATATTCTTATAGTATTTTATGTTCTGTTCTTAGAGTTTCTTCGATAGTTGGTAAGTTTTAGACATGTCACAACACTACTATCACTCCCAAACACATGTTGGTCATGTCTGAAATCAATATAGTTGATCAGGCAATATTAATTCTAGATATGATTATATAACTGCTCGGGTTTAACTGTAATGTTCAACATCCAAATACTTTTAAGTTCTTATGACTATGTACTTGTAGGAGTGAGGGTTAGTATACTTCTTGTAAAAATACTTAGAACTCTTAAAAGTATACTTGTAGTCAGAGCCTCAGTCCCAATGTATTTATAGTTTGTATATCTTTTATGGATTGATATATTGAATTCACTATAAACAATGCTCTGATACCAATCTGTCACACCCCCAAACCAGACGACGGAAACGTCTGGGGGTGGAGGACTTCATTTTTAGTATCACAACACATGTATC
Source organism: Lactuca serriola (assembly GCF_051521515.1). NCBI lineage: Eukaryota > Viridiplantae > Streptophyta > Magnoliopsida > Asterales > Asteraceae > Lactuca > Lactuca serriola. The sequence continues at coordinate 288,263,926 of NC_136411.1, forward strand.
ATAGTAATCAAAGCACAAACAACCATTGTATTTAAAAGTATAATATTTACATGTGTTCAATCATTGTATATTGAAACCAAAATAGTTATACAAAAGAAGAAGATAAGACTCCTAATGGCTCCATCTTCTCAAAAAGCTTGGGGAGTACCTGTTATTATTTCCCTGATAATACAAGTAATTTGAAAAGAGAGTATCAACAATAAGTTGAGTGAGTACATAAGTCTTCATGTTTGAATGGGTGTCTTTGTATTTTGAATATGAAAACACTTCTAGAAAATCCCATATTTTCTGTGGTATGTGAAAAGTAGTTTTAATCCCATAAAACCGTCTTATTTGTAAACCAATGTATTTGTAAAACTTGTATTTGAGAGTGTGCCTGGCTTCACCAGCTGTTATTGAAAACTATAGTATACCGTTGTACTTTGCATTGTGTAAACTGGTACTTTGAAGATATACTTACGTTTAATTATTTATACACTAACGTGTTGTTAATATCTTTTTAATGAGTTATTATAACCATACTAAGACATGAACGCCTGAAACAAACGCCTGCTGAGCGCTTAAACTGTTGATAACAATTGCCACTCATTGGCGTGTATGCCTGACTGTAGCTAGCAGCTTGAGTGCGGGGTTGTCAATCCCGATATAGATCTACACACAACTTGTTTCGATCCCGGACTAGAGATTCTGGTTATAATGTCAGGGCTTTACTTTTGGTTGTCTAAAATGAATTAAACAACCTGAATTGAATGTCTCATAAAAAGCATATAAACGTTACATATATATTAGTTATGAAAACCCAATCATTCTGAAATAAATGATTGACAGTATGTTCTTGACTTAGTATCCCGAACATGTATTTGATAAGTGTAAACCCTTGATTTGTTTTGAATTAAAACCCATGTTGTATGTAAAACAGTGTATTCATATGAATTATTGCTCTATGTATCATAAATTATACCTATTATAATTTATATGTACTTTATGAATTGGTAAATAACTATTTTTGCATGTAATCCTTTGCTCAACATGTTACAAAGGGTGATTAAACTGATGAAATAACTTTTATTGTTATATACATATACAAATTTTATATATAAGTAAATTTGAACGACCATCGGACATATAGTTGGTACTATAAGTCCACATCCAAACAAGGAAAAGGACCTAGAATGAATTATTAGTCATAAGCCTTTTAAATCTTATTTATATTAAATTATATATACAAATATGTATATTTGGGAAAAATATAAGTTTATAAAAGAGTTCAATATTTGAAGTATTTTTTTGATGCTTTAAAATCATTTTATCGTGATTTGAAATCATTTATTTATAGCACAAAGTTGTTGTGTTATACTTGTATTTCCCCTCTTAAAACAATAGCAATTATGAAAATACGGGGGTATGAACTCACTTGATAGGTGGTAATTCGGACAGAGTTTCGTTTCACGAAAAGGAGTTTATTTGTTGAGAAACCGGCTCAAATCAGGCAGAGTTTTGATAGGAGAGAGGATGAATTCTCGAGAATTTCGGGGCTTCATGGCTTACTTCGGGCTCGAGTCTTGATACCGGGGCTTTAGGGGCTGTATATGAGCTTAAGGGAGTGGAAAAGGTGAAAGAGGGTAAAATTTAGGGTGAAAAAGTGAAATTATTCGGAAGCCCTTGCATGCTATATATAGCCCGAAGGTTCGGACCCGAAGCTATGCGAGGGTGACACGCGTTTGACAGATAGCGAGGCGAGGGCTGTTCTTTGGATCACAGGCTCGCTACTGGCTGGCTCGGATTGGATTAACCCTCGGTCCAATGGAAAGACAACACGTGCGAAGGGGGCTGGTCCGAGGCGTGCGAGGGGTGTGCGAGGATGAGTTCTGGTGTGTCTCATGCGAGGCTGTCCGGTTCTTACTGGACCTCGGACTTGGTTGAATCAGGAGGTGACACGCGAGACATCGGTCCACTTAGCAGCCGACACGTGGAGGCCTCGCATGCGAGGGTGACGTGGCAGTTACTGTTCATGCGAATATTCCCGATTTTTGGTATTTTTCTTTATTTTTTTTGCCAATGAATAATATTCTTCAAAATATTATGTCAAAGTTAATGTCAATAACCTAACCATTTTCAACATATATTTTTCAACATTTTAACAATATATTTTGAACCTACGTTGCGCAACGCACGGGAATTCGTCTAGTCTATATCTATATCTCTATCTATATCTCTATGTCTATATATCTATATCTATATCCATATCCATATCCATATCCATATCCATATCCATATCCATATCTCTATCTATCTCTATCTCTATCTCTATCTCTATCTCTATCTCTCTCTCTCTCTATCTCTATCTCTATCTCTATATCTATATCTGTCACACCCCAAAACCAAGAACGGCGAAAACGTTCCGGGGTGGAGGACGTCATGTACAGTATCACTGTAAAATAGTAAACAAGCAACAACATCATCCATTTCATTATAAGTAAAGTTTTAATACATGTGTTCTTTCATTGTAATAAGTCACCAAAATATGTATAATCAAAATAAAAGACGAGACTTGTCTGTGCTCCGTCTTCTCAAAACCTGGCCATCGTACCTGTCTACTGGTGACCTGAGAATACAAGTTATTTTGAAAGAGAGTATAAGCTTAAAGCTGGTGAATTCATAAGTATTTAAGTGTCATTGCCTTGTTTTGAAAAGCTATTATGAATGCCATGTAAACCTCTTTAAATGAAGAAGTTGATATAAGTATGAAAAATCCTAGAAAATCCCTTATTTCCTATTAGTATGAGATGTAGTCTTCTACCAAGACCCAAATGTTTTGTAAGTAAAATGGTAGTTTTTCCTTTCCATTGACTAGTACCAAGAGTACTTAGTCTAACTCTTCGTTTATGTGAATATATCACAAAATAAAGTAAATAGGAAAAAGTACTAATGTAAGTGTTATCCCGAGGTACTAGGGCTAACACGCCATCGCGTAAAGCGAAATGTATAACTTATCACAAAATAAAGTAAATAGGAAAATATACTAAAGTAAGTGTTATCCCGAGGTACTAGGGCTAACACGACATATGTAAATGTTATCCCGAGGTACTAGGGCTAACACGACATATATAACCTAATGAACATCCGAAGATTGTCCAATTGTCCTCTGTAGCAGCAGCAGGGCGGAGGAAGGGTTAGTCCCGTACAGGTACTCCTAGTATAAGTAATAACCTTAGGCATCCGTAGATGTTCATCAACCACTGGTGCTAATCAGCTGGGATTCGGAATGGTTAGTCCCGTCTAGATATCCCAAGGTACTAGGGATAAGCATGATAATTTACACAGAAGGTACTAATAAATCATCCTCGCAAATCGAGATACAAGTATTCATGTAATTATACACAGGTAAATGTATCTACGTAAAGGTACTCATGTAAGGTATTCATGTATCATGTAAGCATATGTAAACGTACTCATGTATCAGATAATGAACTAGTATAGACGCATGAATGAACTGACTCTTGTGTGATTCCTTGTAATAGGAATAATGTTTGATATCTTCTAACTATCCCTATGATAGTTAATTGAAAGGTAATTGGTTATTCAAGTAGGTTTATACACCCTTGCTACACAAGAGTGTGGGAAACTGAATGAGGATGAAAACTATAATCTCAAGACATTTATAACAATAAAAGTTATTTCATTAGTTTAATCACCCTTTGTAACATGTTGAGCAAAGGATTACATGCAAAAATAGTTATTTAACAATTAATAAAGTACATATAAATTATAATAGGTATCATTTATGATACATAGAGAAATAATTCATATGAATACATTGTTTTACATACAACAAGGGTTTTAATTCAAAACAAATAAAGGGTTTACACTTATCAAATACATGTTCGGGATACTAAGTCAAGAACATACTGTCAATCATTTATTTCAGAATGATTGGGTTTTCATAACTAATATACATGTAATGTTTATATGCTTTTTATGAGACATTCAATTCAGGTTGTTTAATTCATTTTAGACAACCAAAGTAAAGCCCTGACATTATAACTAGAATCTCTAGTCCGGGGATCGAAAAAAGTTGTGTGTAGATCTATATCGGGATTGACAACCCCGCACTCAGGCTACTAGCTACAGTCAGGCATACACGCCAATGAGTGGCAATTGTTATCAACAGTTTAAGCGCTCATCAGGCATTTGTTTTAGGCGTTCATGTCTTAGTATGGTTATAATAACTCATTAAAAAGATATTAACAACATGTTAGTGTATAAATCATTAAACGTAAGTATATCTTCAAAGTACCAGTTTACAAAATGCAAAGTACATTGGTATACTATAGTTTTCAATAACAGCTGGTGAAGCCAAGCACACTCTCAAATACAAGTTTTACAAATACATTGGTTTACAAATAAGACGGTTTTATGGGAATAAAACTACTTTTCACATACCAGAGAAAATATGGGGTTTTCTAGAAGTGTTTTCATATTCAAAATACAAAGACACCCATTCAAACATAAAGACTTATCTACTCACTCAACTTATTGTTGATACTTTCTTTTCAAATTACTTGTATTATCAGGGAAATAATAACAGGTACTTCCCGAGCTTTTTGAGAAGATGGAGCCATTAGGAGTCTAATCTTCTACTTTTGTATAACTATTTTGGTTTCAATATACAATGATTGAACACATGTAAATATTATACTTTTAAATACAACGGTTGTTTGTGCTTTGATTACTATGATACATGTGTTGTGATACTACAAATGAAGTCCTCCACCCCCGGACGTTTCCGCCATCTGGTTTGGGGTGTGACAGATTGGTATCAGAGCATTGTTTATAGTGAACTCAGTATATCAATCCATAAAGGATATACAAATTAACTATAAATACATTGGGGATGAGAGCTCTGACTACAAGAATACTTTTAAGAATTCTAAGTATTTTTACAAGAAGTATACTAACCCTCATACCTACAAGTACATAGTCATAAGAACTTAAAAGTATTTGGATGTTGAACGTTACAGTTAAACCCGGGCAGTTATGTAATCATATCTAGAATTAATATAGCCTGACCAACTATATTGATTTCAGACATGACCAACATGTGTTTGGGAGTGATAGTAGTGTTGTGACATGTCTAAAACTTACCAACTACCGAAGAAACTCTAAGAACAGAACATAAAATACTATAATAATATTATAAACATCGATATGCTTTAGTTTTCATTTCAGGCATTTCTCATAACCTTATTCTCGTACAGACACAATGGCAGGACATCATCTACCAGGGGACCCTTATTTTCCAAATCATGGCAATCAAGGATAGATAGTGGAAGATCCGGAGGACGATCCAGAAGAAGACTCAGATGAAGAACCATTTGAGGACAGCGAATCAAGTGGTACAGATATAGAGCCACAAGTCTGCAACCCGGGGATACGTCCCCCGAGACAAGAGGAAGCAATACCCATACCCGAGTGGGGCCAATACATAAACCATTGGAGTCGACAAGACGGCCAACGCCCTCCCTACGGAATGACACAGGGTTTTTATAACGTCTCAGAAGGAGGAACAGCTGAAAAAGCTCTTCCAGTTATAGTGAACCGAATTGCCCGACAATTCGATCAATCAAGGATGTCAATCAATCGCATGCTAGAAGTAAATACGGTTGCGTAGGCTAACGCTGCCGATATCCTTCGTCTTGACGAGATGCAAGATGATACCCAACACCATACTGAAGCCCTTCAAAGGCAACTTAATGCTACCGAATCAGAGATCAGAGGACTGAGGGAGCATCAAGCTGCCCAAGAAAGGCCCTGGAAATCGCAAGACGAAGCGGAACCCAGTAACCGTTGTAGCAACCGCCGCAAGTAGTGTTAAACTAGTTTCTAGTTTAATATACTGAATGTATAGACTACTTTCAGGATATGTATAAATCAAGTATCAATAAAATAATAAGCACTTTACTTCAACAAGAGTTATTACAATTTACATAAACATTCCATTCCAAAGTTTTGGGATTTTGGATATGTTCCAGTGTTATTTTTCATACTTTTCAAATACAACCGCGAAAATTTTTATTTTCGGTAGGCCGGTTTGATGTCGATACTTTTGCAATATTGTGGTGTATTAAAGACCTATCTTAGGGTTAAGTATCCAAATTACATATACTTAATATACCAACACAATCGACATGTACTTTCGTACTCTTTGAAAAATAACCACTTCATTTCAATCTATCCAGTTGCAAGTTTTACTTGCAATGGACATTCATTTTCAATTCTTTACAAGATTCTTGTTGAATTAAGTGTTTAAGTTCAGAGATATCAAATTCATATTCATTCTTGATATCTCACTATCTTTTTATCTATTGACTTTTATAGAAAAAGATGCCTCCTCGTAGGAATCCAAGACGTAACAATGAAACGGAAGCACCGACGCCACCTCCACCACCACCCCCTCAATTCGATGTTGCCAGGTTCCAAGAGGCAGTCACGACAGCTGTAGCGGCTACCTTATCTCACATTAATACTCCTGGTGCTAGTGGGTCGGGAGCTGGTCCACGTTCTTCTAACCTTGTCGAGGGTCACGAGCACTCGAGAGAGTGCACTTTTAAGGACTTCTCGAATGCCAAACCTAGGACCTTTAATTGAACTGGAGGAGTGATGGTTTTAAGGCAATAGATTGAGAAGATAGAAGCAGTCTTTGAAATTTGCTCCTGTCCAGAGGGTAGCAAAGTTAAATTTGCTGCCTTTACTTTCTTAGATAGGGCCCTAACATGGTGGAATGGCCATGTTAAGTCACTAACTTTGATAGTGGCTAATACTATAAGCTGGGAGAACCTAAAAACCATGTTGATGCGGGAATACTGCCCGTGAGGGGAAATTCAGAAACTGGAACAAGAAATCTGGGGTCTTACCATGGCGGTGTAGACATAACAACTTACACGAATCGGTTATGTGACTTGGCGATTCTGTGTCCGGAGATGATTGCTCCAGAGAGCAAAAAGATTGAAAGGTATATTTGGGGATTGTCGCACCAGATACAAGCAAGTGTCATTGCATCTAAACCTGTCACTTTTGACAGTGCCAAGGAAATGGCACAGTCATTTATTGACCACGGAAACCGTCAAAACTCTGTGGTTACTGCCCCAGAACAACCTAGGGAGAACAACAACAACAGCCAAAAGAAGGGTTGGAACAAAAGGAAGGGAAAATCTCCTCTAGAACCTTCAAAGAAGCAACAAATAGTGGCAGTCCATGCTACTACTATGCCTGCTACCATACCTACTACTACACCTGCTGTTGCCCCTAAATACTCAGCACCAACTAAGCCCTATGCCGGTAGCCTCCCTAAATGCAACAAGTGCAATTTTCACCACACCAGAAATTGCCCTGAAATGTAGTGCCGTAACTGCAACAGGAAAGGGCATACTGCCCGATTCTGTAGAACACCACCTCAACCCCTTAACCAAGTGCCTGCCGCTGGAGTAAGTTGAGCATGCTACCAATGCGGTGATGTGGGGCATTTCAAGAAAGATTGTCCAAAAGCTGGAAATGCCGGTGGGGTTGGGAGAATTCTGTGACAACCCAAAGTTTATTCCGTTACATTACCCTTTACCGTTAATGGAATATTCCATTTTATAAAAGTTCATTTAATTAGAGGTCGCCAAATAAATAAATGTTTTATTCATTTATATTATATGTCATTAACGTCGTGATAAGATAAATAAAAACACGTATTATACATTCCCATTTAATTGGAAAAAGTTAGTTTTTATTATTACGACCACTAAATCGGGTGCGACCAAAAGCCCCGTTTAACGGCAGTATTGGGTAGATTCCCACTGAGCTCCAACTCCAACCCATATATAAGGGGGAATGGACTTCATTCCACCTCTTTTACACTCTCTCTCTATACTCTCTCTCATAAAGCCCGATTTCATCTCAAATCCGCAACCAAACGTTTCCAAATCGTAAGTCCCCTTACCCTAGCTTGTTCTACACATCGTGGATTGTTTTTTTACCCCCAAAATCGGACTTAGAAGCTGTTGAAAAGGAGTTTACGGCCTAAGAGCCTCCTTAGGCCGTAAACCCCTAAAAAGAGGCCAAAATGACCCAAATTTGTCCCTAAAAGCTTGGAAACTAATTGAGGATTTAGCCTAGGAGTGCTTGCACCTCAAAACTATCATTTTTGGGACATAAAAGAGCGTTTATGGCCCAAGCACATGCTTAGGCCGTAAACACCCTCTAAACTTGTAAAATCATGTCCAAAACACTCCCAAACCACCCTTAGGCTTAAGACATAAAATAGGGACTTGCTATTTCGGGTTTAGAACAAGTAAAACATCATATTGAGGGGTAAAATGGAGTTTACGACCCAAGCACATGCTTAGGCCGTAAACACCCCCAAAATGGAGTTTACGACCCAAGCACATGCGATTTCGGGTTTAGAACAAGTAAAACATCATATTGAGGGGTAAAATGGAGTTTACGACCCAAGCACATGCTTCGTGATACACTTATATTTGGTAATACTTATACTTCACGATTCGGTTATTGCACATTGTTCGCTTATACTTCACAATTCGTTTATTCCACACTGTACGCTTATACTTCACAATTCGGTTATTCCACACTATACACTTATACTTCACGATTCGGTTATTCCACACGATTCGGTTATACATCACGATTTGGTTATACTTCACGATATGAGTCCACTTGTTACACACTCATACGTAGTTAGATGTATGTATGTATGTGCTTGTATAGATACATATAAATAATGATTGCAGGACTTAGGAAGGCTTGTGCGCCCTATTTCCTTTTCTTCGTTGAGATGTGGTCTGGTGGGATCGGATGTCCATCCGAAGGTCGTTTGATTCATTAGTTATATATTATGTATACGAGCATAGCCATATAGGTTTACTCTAGTCAGTTCAGTTATGAGTCTCTACCTCTAGTTCAACACTTATATTGGAAACCCACTACCCACTATTTGGGATGCATCTTCGGGACACGACCTTCTCCGTCGTCTAGCTGGTAACCAGAGTCTCCTGTAGGGAGAGTGGACATTGTGTGTATAGATCTATATGGGATTGACACCCCCGCACCCTGATTGCTAGCTATAGTCCACGGCCTACCAAGCCAAGGGGTGACAAATGTCACAATTTATAGACGCTTGTAGGGCGCCAGGTACTCTTGTGTCGGTTGGTATGGTTACGAGTATCCTAGGTTACCTTATAATTCATGGCCTTAAGGTAACGGTATTTTACCAGCAATTTACACTGTATGCTGGAAACCCACTCTCAGAGTCACACTGTTTTTAGACCTTGCTAGCTGTATCTTTCATTTGATACTGTCTGGGGCCTGTATTCACTGTTTTTAGACCTTGCTAGCTGTATCTTTCATTTGATATTGTATGGGGTCTGTATTCACTATTTTTAGACCTTACTAGCTGTATCTTTCATTTGATGCTGTCTGGGGTCTGTATCCTCTGTTTTTAGACCTTACTAGTCGTACCTTTCCTTTGGTACCGTCTGGGGTCTGTGTCTCTCTTTGTTAGACTTAGCCAGGCGTGTCGTTTTTTCGATACTCTCCTGGAGTCTATGATTCCGTTGCCTTAGTCAGCAGTCTTCACTACGGAGGCATATGTTATTTCCCTGATTTCTCTTGCTTTCTTTAATAATCAAATTCTGCATTTTGATAATGATAGCGATTAAGGGAAAACTACATTTTTACCACATAACTCCGTCCAGTCTTGGTAGAAGACTGCTTTTATTAAAGAAAATATAGGATTTTCTGGAAAAGATACTAATGTAATGGATATTCTAAAACTACCACTTTTATTAAAGTTATTTGGATAAAATGCCACTAAATACTTATGAACTCACCAGCATTTGTAAAAATGCTGATACTCGCTTTTTAAATAACTTGTATTCTCAGGTCAGCATTAGACAGGTACATCCCCAGAGCTGTTGATGAAGATAGCTTAGTACCATGTTGTACTTATTATATTTAATTGTGTTACTTGGATGTACTGTAATGTAAACCATGTAAAACTATTACTATTAATGCAATGTTTTGTTGTACTTTGAATACTATAATGCATGTGTTGTGATACTTGACATGACGTCATCCACCCCAGAACGTTTCCGCCGTTCCGGTTTTGGGGTGTGATAGATTGGTATCAGAGCATTGTTTATAGTGAGCTAAGTATATCAATTCATAAAAGATATACAACCTATAAATACATAGGGATAAAACACTCTGACCAAAAAAATTATACTTTAAAATATAACCATATTTTACCAAAGTATAAGGACATCCAGAATCTAAACACTCGAACACAAGTATCACAAGAAGAAAAATAATAAAAGTCTTCGGATGTTGAGCATTACCGTCAAACCTGGGCAGTTATGTAATCGTAAGCTGGAATAAATGTAAGCTGATCAACTACATTTATTCGAGATGCGATGAACATGTGCTTGGGAGTGGTAGTGATGTTGCAATAGGTGTGAAACTTACCAATTAGGATTGATAGAGCCAAACATAAAGTTGAAAAATACTATAGGAGTATTTTGGAATACTAAAAGACTAACGATAATCCGAGAATCATAATCAGAAGATAAGAATCAAACAAGAATTAAAATACCATAGGGGTATTTTAGGATCCATAACTAACCTTGTGTGAAGAACTAAAAAGATCCTTATTGATATACCTACAATTACAGAAAGTATACTCCCAAGGTTATATATAATAAGGATCCCATAGGCTAAGAATGTGTGGTTTCGCCCTATTTCCTTTTCCTCGTTGGGATATGGATCTAGAGTAGTATCACATATTCGAAGGCCTATCGGATCTAAGCTATATATGATTTGTATACCCTGTGTAATCGTAGTAGGACTCAATATGGATCACTCAGTGAAATGTTAATAATCTCTTAGGATTCTTTAGACATTTTCATTCTTGCACGAACCCTGTAGAAAACCCTATCCACTTCAGTGCTTGATAGAAGAGTTGATTCCGGCCCCGAAGAAGTTCATTGAGAAGATTTCCAGTTCGGAACTAAATGAACTGGGTCGAGACTATTGAATTCACCAAATGCCTATATCTTTTAGGGACAGTGGTGAGAGATTCGCCTAAACTTCCGAGATTCTCATTCATCCATCATGAAGTGATGACACCCAGAGTCGGAATCAGAAGGAAGGCGGAGTAGAAATTCAATATGTCCATACGAGGAGAGAACCCTAGGTAACTAACCGAAGGAAACCAACGCCGACTTCAGCCAAAGATACGAGGCAGACAGAGAGGGAGCCAGTACATGGAACCCGAGAAGTGTATTTTCCTCGTGTTCGTCACGCTAATACACCCATAAAATAATACAAATTAGTGAGTTAGTGGCTACACTACTCATGCTATGTGTTAGGTAAATCGTTGTTTCCCGTTGCCAGTCACACGATTAGAACGGATCCCCGCGCCTCTATTGAGAATGTTTAGCCATAAGTCTTCATGAGCCTTTCTTCCTGCGGTCTTCGTTTCGAACTGTTCTCAAATCTTTCCAGGCCGGAGAGTGAAACCTTTCCCAGTATAAAGGTAACTTAGTAGGAACGACTCGCATCTTATGGTCTTTCTGATACTCATACTCCTACCTTGCACACCAGGACTACATCATGAGCCTTTCTTCCTGCGGTCTTCGTTCCGAACTGTTCTTAAATCTTTCCAGGCCGGAGAGTGAAACCTTTCCCAGTGTAAAGGTAACTTAGTAGGAATGACTCGCATCTTATGGTCTTTCTGATACTCATACTCCTACCTTGCACACCAGGACTACATCATAGGGATGTAGGTCGACACTCAGATAGCCAATATCCGAGGCACGGGATAAATTTAGGCCTAACATAGTAAGGATTGATACGTCCAGGGTTAACCTTCGTCTGTCATCAGCTTGTGTTCCTCTTTCCGTGTGGGAACATCCATGCCTCCGAAGAAGCGAAACCCATCCGCTGGCAAGAAACCGACTCTCCTATTCGATGAAGCTACTTTCCAAGCTGCGGTCTCAGCAGCCGTAGCAGCTGTCATGGCTCAACTGAATGCTAACAACGCCAATGTTAGTAAGAGCCCCATCGGAAATTCCGATCCTAGTAGTGGACAGCAGCAACCAACCTCTGCATACCCAGCCGCCCAAGAACCTCACTCAAATCCACTGAAGAGAAAGATCAAGACCGAGGAGGGAAGTACCTCGGCTCAAGGACCTTCCGAAGGGCAACGAGCTGAGACACTCAAATTCCCTGCCAACCCTTCCATCCCTACGTCTAGGAGACCATACCTAGGAAACCTTCCCCACTGCAGCAAGTGCAGCTACCATCATCATGGTGTATGCCGGGAGCTCTATTGTCCTAGGTGCCACATGTTGGGGCATACTGCTCGCGTCTGCAGAACCCCGGTTGAGTTTATTACATCAACCACCAACGTGATGGCCACTCCAGTATGCCGTCTATGTGGTGAGATTGGACACTTTAAGAAGGACTGTGCAACCGAAAGAAAATACAAGGACACAGGAGGAGTCTGACTCTACAGCTTAAAGTGAAGCATCAAGGAACCCGATATATTTTTGGTACGTCTCTCAATCTCAGATAACTAAACTGAAAACATTAAAAGACTAATTCAAAATGTAAATACTTCCCCATAAAGGAGAAAGTCGCAGCACTGTTATAAAATTTAAAATTCATCAGGTAAAACTATAATGGCTAAACATATACATTACGGCCATGTATAGTTAAGATGGATAGACCTAGAGTGAGTGAATGTCGCCTCATTTCCTGTTCCTCGTTTGGTTGTGGATTTAGGGCGGAGTCGCTCAATCAACAGTCCTCCCCACCTTAATTATACATGACTAGTATATGTTAGGCGATTATAGAAATGCCTCGTGAGAATCCAATCATGAAAAGGTACTCTACTCAGAAACACTTAGGACTCTCTATAGTTCTGCGTCGACTCTATCGGTCCAAGTATCCGCGGCAGTGATACACGGGACGAAACCCGAGACGCCTAGAACTTGTGTGCCTGTTTGGCGCATGACTCTATTGACCCTCAATTTATATCATGTCGAGGTATCCGACGACTCTATTGATCATGGTTCGACTTAGTGCAACCATGTGTACATCCTTAGTGTTGTGTAAAAAGAACTTTCTCTGTAAGCCACTTTGGCAGATAAAGGTTCTTCAGAACCTAAACATAATACAAATAATCAAACCTAATACGATCCGTCAATCGTCCCTCTTATCTCTAACCTTCCAAAGTACCCAAGAGGGGGTACTGCGCGCTGTTAACCAACCCTCCTTAGACATATAGGAACCGAAGTGAAAGGCACTGCATGCATTCCAGAAGACGATAACCACCCGAAGCATACTTAGTAGATTTCCTAGAAAGACCCTTCATCCTATCCCATGGAACGGGAGCTAGAGTCAAGAGAACCTCTACAGATTGAGCTACTATAATGACCACAAATCCGAAGTTGTTGTCATTCCGCTTGAGCCAACCTAGTAGCTAACACCCTTGGTTGATAAAGAAACCTGAGTCGTAAGAGTCAAGGACATTGACTACGACCATCCGTTCATGCTTAATCCCCCGAATTAAGCATCGCAGCGAATATCCCCGAAATCCAAGAGCTGCGATAAAGTAAACTCTAAGAAGAGTGGATGAAAAGATTAAGTTCCGAGTGATGGAACCCTATACTCACTAGATTTAACCTAGACCGAGAAAACTCAGAACCTTCGGAAGAGTAGTTGCCGAATACGTTCGCACTATTCAGGCACTTCGTCCACCCTGTTACCGACGAGTAGTGCCTAGGAATCCTCCACCCTCTCGCATGGAGGAAATCGTCATCGCCCTGTAGACGATAGACTTCATTCTCCGAAGTGAACACTAGGATACCGAGAACCACAGGATAACCTTCGCAGCCAAGAATCCTTGATCAAAGTGCGAAAGTAGTTGCGTTAAGCCCCATAACCCAGATCCCGAAGAGATTATAGACTTGACACCAGCCTTGATGTTAGTCGAGGGGTTATGCAGGAGCATGCGCTTTTCGCACTAGAATAAACCAAAGTCTTAGAGATTCATTGACTATTAGGTGTTCCATGAATACTATCTCGCTCAGAAATAATAGAACCACCTCCCGAGATAGTCCAACACTCGTCTGGTGAAACCCTATCTCCCCTACCCTGAGGGTTTCCGTATCTCAAGATTAGTTGTGCAGGTTCACTTTGCACGAGCTTGAGATAGACACTCTACAGCAAACAAAAAATCATAGTCACACAACCCATTCGATGACCTAGAAAGCCTCTAAAAGCCAATTGACAGGAAAACGCGAAACCAAGGACAACCCGAGCTTCCTAAGAACCAACCTGAAGGACTACACTACCAGTATGAGAGAGAACGTTAGGAACTTCGGAATGGCGATCACACCAGTGATGATCTTGCCATAGAAGTACACTATGTTCTAGGTACTAAAAAGCTCTACCCTTCTAAAAGCTTAGGACCACCCAAGATCCTTTACGGAGATTGGTCCAACCCTCGTCAGACCACTGCTACTTTCGAATACTCCACAAGTTTCACACCCGATCGATCCACTCCTTAGACTTGATATGTGTTTACCCGACGCCACTCTTCGTATCCCACACATCTTGATAGAAACCATTGAGAAACCTAACCTCGTAGATACACCGGTCGGAACCCACTAACTACACGAGACGGAATCCACATCCCGTAGGTGAAGGTTTGTTAGAATGACAAACATAGACCAGAGTTCACTTGGGAATGCGAGAACAAACCGAATAGGAAGTACCCTCCTGCCTCTACTCGGTCATTCATACCTACTACCTTGCCTAGACCTGAATTTCGGGACGAAATTCCCTCTAACGGGGGGATGATATGACAACCCAAAGTTTATTCCGTTACATTACCCCGTTACCGTTAACAGAATATTCCATTTTACAAAAGTTCCGTTAATTAGAGGTCGCCAAATAAATAAATGTTTTATTTATTTATATTATATGTCGTTAACATCGTGATAAGATAAATAAAAACACGTATTATACATTCCCATTTAATTGGAAAATGTTAGTTTTTATTATTACGACCACTAAATCGGGTGCGACCAAAAGCCCCGTTTAACGGTAGTATCGGGTAGATTTCCACTGAGCTCCAACTCCAACCCATATATAAGGGGGAATGGACTTCATTCCACCCCTTTTATACTCTCTCTCTCTCTCTACTCTCTCTCATAAAGCCCGATTTCGTCTCAAATCCGCAACCAAACGTTTCCAAATCGTAAGTCCCCTTACCCTAGCTTGTTCTACACATCGTGGATTGTTGTTTTACCCCAAAAATCGGACTTAGAAGCTGTTGAAAAGGAGTTTACGGCCTAAGAGCCTCCTTAGGCCGTAAACCCCTAAAAAGAGGCCAAAATGACCCAAATTTGTCCCTAAAAGCTTGGAAACTAATTGAGGATTTAGCCTAGGAGTGCTTGCACCTCAAAACCATCATTTTTGGGACATAAAGAGGGTTTATGGCCCAAGCACATGCTTAGGCCGTAAACACCCTCTAAACTTGTAAAATCATGTCCAAAACACTCCCAAACCACCCTTAGGCTTAAGACATAAAATAGGGACTTGCTATTTCGGGTTTAGAACAAGTAAAACATCATATTGAGGGGTAAAATGGAGTTTACGGCCCAAGCACATGCTTAGGCCGTAAACACCCCCAAACCATGCCAAATGGTAGTTTAAATCCCCTAAATGGCCTTGGAAAATAGCTTGAAGTAATACCAATGTGTAAAGGCCTTAAAACTTCCATAAATTCAAGGGGTAGGAGTTCACGGCCGTGAACTCCCATAGGGGTGGTTCATGGGCCGTAAACTCCCATATGGTCCCTTTAAACACCTTAAACCCATTCATACAGTTTAGATTTGGACCTAGCAAAATTCCACGATCAATATAAGGCCTTTAAACATCCTAGAACCCCCTCACCATGAGTTTACGACCGTAAACTCATGGGGAGTTGTCCCAGGGCCGTAAACACTAAGTATAGAGTTTACTCTTGGAGAGTAAACTCCATTCCAAAGCCATTCACACCCTTAAATGTTACCCGAGACACCCCAAACACTTAACCGAAGTGTTTTCCGCTCCTTAGAGTGCATATACTTGTTTAATTAGTATTAAATGTAGTAATTGTATGTGAACATATGTTATCATATGTTAAATAGGTCACTAAGTGTGTCCAACTCTTTACTTGACACCGAGCACCCAACCAGCACCTTCGTCGGATCCACTTACACCAGGTGAGTTCATACCCCTAAATGAACCTTTTAAATGTTTTTTTACATGTTTTATAGGGGGGATACAAGTTAAACATGCCAGTTATCATATCAATCACATGTGATTGATAACCCGCATGCACAAGGATTTACCACACTGTAAACTGTTTTACCAAGTAGGATACTATAAATGGTTTTCTAAAAGGTTTTCACTTGTTCAAAACTCTTACTTATACTGTTTTGTCAAAGTTCATTTTAAAATGGTTTATGAAAAGTTTCCAAAGAATTTCTAAAGGTTTTCAAACTTATTTTACCAAAGAACACCAAGTTGTGATTTTCTCAAGAATAAAGGTTTTCTTCTATGTTTTGATACTCCTTCTTAGTTTAAAAACCTACTTGATACCGCATTCACTTCGTGATGCGTTTATACTTGTTATTGCCTCTATTTCGCTTATACTTGTAGTCGCTTATGCCTATTAGACGCTCTTCCTTCACTTGTTGTCACTTCTACTTCGTGATACACTTATATTTGGTAATACTTATACTTCACGATTCGGTTATTGCACACTGTTCGCTTATACTTCACAATTCGTTTATTCCACACTGTACGCTTATACTTCACAATTCGGTTATTCCACACTGTACACTTATACTTCACAATTCGGTTATTACACACTGTACACTTATACTTCACAATTCAGTTATTCCACACTGTACACTTATACTTCACGATTCGGTTATTCCACACGATTCGGTTATACATCACGATTTGGTTATACTTCACGATATGAGTCCACTTGTTACACACTCATACGTAGTTAGATGTATGTATGTATGTGCTTGTATAGATGCATATAAATAATGATTGCAGGACTTAGGAAGGCTTGTGCGCCCTATTTCCTTTTCTTCGTTGAGATGTGGTCTGGTGGGATCGGATGTCCATCCGAAGGTCGTTTGATTCATTAGTTATATATTATGTATACGAGCATAGCCATATAGGTTTACTCTAGTTAGTTTAGTTATGAGTCTCTACCTCTAGTTCAACACTTATATTGGAAACCCACTACCCACTATTTGGAATGCATCTTCGGGACACGGCCTTTTCCATCGTCTAGCTGGTAACCAGAGTCTCCTGTAGGTAGAGCGGACATTGTGTGTATAGATCTATACGGGATTGACACCCCCGCACCCTGACTGCTAGCTACAGTCCACGGCCTACCAAGCCAAGGGGTGACAAATGTCACAATTTATAGATGCTTGTAGGGCGTCAGGTACTCTAGTGTCGGTTAGTATGGTTACGAGTATCCCAGGTTACCTTATAATTCATGGCCTTAAGGTAATGGTATTTTACCAGCAATTTACACTGTATGCTGGAAACCCACTCTCAGAGTCACACTGTTTTTAGACCTTGCTAGTTGTATCTTTCATTTGATACTGTCTGGGGCCTGTATTCACTGTTTTTAGACCTTGCTAGCTGTATCTTTCATTTGATATTGTCTGGGGTCTGTATTCACTGTTTTTAGACCTTACTAGTTGTATCTTTCATTTGATGTTGTCTGGGGTCTGTATCCTCTGTTTTTAGACCTATCTAGTCGTACCTTTCATTTGGTACCGTCTGGGGTCTGTGTCTCTCTTTGTTAGACTTAGCCAGGCGTGTCGTTTGTTTGATACTCTCCTGGAGTCTACGATTCCGTTGCCTTAGTCAGCAGTCTTCACTGCTGAGGCATATGTTATTTCCCTAATTTCTCTTGCTTTCTTTAATAATCAAATTCTGCATTTTGATAATGATAGCGATTAAGGGAAAACTACCTTTTTACCACATAACTCCGTCCAGTCTTGGTAGAAGACTGCTTTTATTAAAGAAAATATAGGATTTTCTGGAAAAGATACTAATGTAATGGATATTCTAAAACTACCACTTTTATTAAAGTTATTTGGATAAAATACCACTAAATACTTATGAACTCACCAGCATTTGTAAAAATGCTGATACTCGCTTTTCAAATAACTTGTATTCTCAGGTCAGCATTAGACATGTACATCCCTGGAGCTGTTGATGAAAATAGCTTAGTACCATGTTGTACTTATTATATTTAATTGTGTTACTTGGATGTACTGTAATGTAAACCATGTAAAACTATTACTATTAATGCAATGTTTTGTTGTACTTTGAATACTATAATGCATGTGTTGTGATACTTGACATGACGTCATCCACCCCAGAACGTTTCCGCCGTTCCGGTTTTGGGGTGTGACAGATTGGTATCAGAGCATTGTTTATAGTGAGCTAAGTATATCAATTCATAAAAGATATACAGCCTATAAATACATAGGGATAAAAAACTCTGACCAAAAAAATTATACTTTAAAATATAACCATATTTTCCTAGGTCACGTGGTCAGTTCAGAAGGAATACACGTCGACCCTTCCAAAATAAAGGCAATTGAAAACTAGTCAGCACCTAAAACACCTACAAAAATCCGTCAATTCTTTGGTCTTGCTGGCTATTATCGCAGATTCATTCAAAATTTCTCTCGAATAGCTAAGCCTCTTACTACTCTGACCCAAAAGGGTGTAACTTTTAGCTGGGGAGAAAAGCAAGAAACAGCGTTTCAAATGCTGAAGCGAGCCTTGTGTAGTGCACCGATCCTGCCTCTCCCTGAAGGGACAGAGGATTTCATAGTGTACTGTGATGCTTCTAATCAAGGGCTTGGATGTGTTCTTATGCAAAGAGGAAAGGTTAGATCCTATGCCTCAAGACATCTAAAGACACATGAAGTCAATTATACAACACATGACCTTGAACTAGGAGCAGTGGTGTTTGCTCTGAAGATCTGGAGACATTACTTATATGGCACGAAATGCACAATATTCACGGACCATAAAAGTCTCCAACACATCTTCGATCAGAAAGAGTTGAATATGGGACAACGACGATGGGTGGAGCTACTAAACGATTACGAGTGTGAAATTCTTTATCACCCTGGTAAAGCAAACATAGTAGCTGACGCCCTTGATAGAAAAGAATACTCAGGACGCCGGGTAAATTCGTTGACCATGACAATCCATTCGCATTTGTCCACGCAGATCAAGGAAGCTCAACTTGAAGCCTTGAAACCCGAAAACGTAGTAGGAGAAACTCTAAGAAGAATGGATAAGAACTTCGAAGTCAGGGATGATGGAGTCTATTATTTCATGAACCGGATCTGGACACCAAAGTTCGGTGGTTACAAAGATGTGGTTATGAATGAAGCACACAAAACTCGATACTCCATCCACCCAGGTTCAGACAAGATGTATCTGGACCTTAAGAAGCTATATTGGTGGCCTAAAATGAAGGCCGAAATCGCTACCTTTGTGAGCAAATGCCTTACTTGCGCCAAAATTAAGGTAGAGTACCAGAAACCTTCAGGCTTATTACAACAACCTGAAATCCCTGAATGGAAGTGGGAGCAGTGATGATTTATGTAATCGAGTTTAAAGATCAATTCACGTAAGAATTAAGAAAGAAGAAACATGATGAACACGAGAGTAAATATAATATTTGTTCAGCTCATATTATGCTTTTGATTTTACAGAGTAACAAGGAATTCTCTGTAAAGAGTATGTGAAAAGTTAAGTTCTCACTCAGTACAGTCTCCTATTTATAGGCGTACAAAAGCATAACAAAATACTAAGGTCTAGACATTAAGACTATTCAATAAAATGCCTTAGTAAATATAACATTACATCCGAAGACTCTACTTACGAAGACTAGAGATCCTTCGTAACAACAAAACTAACACTTCGACTTATTACAACATTTATACCCTAACAATCTCTCCCTTTGGAATAAAGTTTGAAGTCTTCATGAAGTTAGTAGTTGAACGGCATACATCAATACTCTTCGTATTTCCATGTACCAGGAGATAAATTTCTTTATCTCCTTCTTGTCTCCTTCTGAGTTCTTCTTGCAATGATTCATACGAACAATTAAGTTCGTATATTGTGAATTTGAATATCTCTCCACTTCAGAAGTTTGAAACAAAAATCTTTTAGCTCTTCCAGCTTTATCTTTTCCAGCAAAGACAATCCCCAATGGCTTTAAACATATTTCACCGTCTTCGTACTTTTTCAACTCAACTTGCTTCTTCGTAGGAGCCATTGGTGCTGTAATGTCGATGCCTTTAACAGTAGCAAGCTCGACATCAGTTTGAGCTAAGCATTCGAAATAATTCTCCAAGAAAATTTTTATGTGCCTACACCCAAGACTGAAGACATCTGGTTCTGTTTCTTGGAGAAAAGAGAAGGATTTGTCTTTAAGTATCAGAGCAACATTGATGAGATCGTAAGTGTTCATCAATGGAAAGTCCGCCACAGTGAACTCTTGTATCTTTCCACTTGCCCTTATCACAACATATTTCAAATTCTGAAACTTTCCTTCGAAAATGACATCCCTTTTTATGGATATCACCTTCTTGATCTTTTCCAAGAACCAAACTTCTTCTTGAGCCTTTGCTAACACAGCGTGAAATCGTATTTTCATCTTCTTTCCCTCTTCAACATCCATAGACTTTGTCTCTGTTTTAAACTGTGGCATGACGAACATCATCTCGTTGATCGGAAAAACTAGTTGACCATAATCAGTATTTGTCACCACAAAACTCTTCTTCGGAATCTTTTCAAACGAGTACATATGATCGAACATCACCCTTGATTCAATAGTTTCGTAATTGAACAATTTCGAAGGATCTCCCTTATCAACATTCAAACCTTCAAGAGCTCTCTGACGCATTATACTTTCAACATGCCTCATTCTTTCAACTTCCGCTGCCACCTCAGCTTTCTTCTCTTTATTAGTCTTCTCAACCAAGACTCCTTTTCCTTTGTCTTTAACATTCGAAGGCACTGCATTCTTTGATGAAGATACATTCGAAGTAACAACATTCTCAATTACAATACCTTTTGTAATAGGTCTTGAAATTGGAATAGTTGTAGTCACAGTCGAAATGACTGGAGCAGCTGAAACTATTGTTGGTTTAACCACAACTTTCGAAGGATAAACTTTTCCTACCACTTTCGAATCTTCAGATATCTTCTCCTGTTCCCCAGCCTTTGCTTGACCAACCTTTTCTCCCCCTTGCACCCCTATGACAGCAGGTGGGGCATCTGATACGTTCGACAAAAGGCTTGAGAGTCTAAATAATGGAGTAAGGTGTTTTTGTAGGATGGCTTCGAAATGAATGAATTTCTGAGAAAGAAATTCTTGAGAGATAATCGGAGAAGATGATTTCGAAGATATTTCTTTGAGTTCATTCAACAGCTTCATCAACTCTCCAAAATGTTGTTCTTCTGTGGTTGAAAGAGAGATCATCTGTGGATTTAGTTGTTCGAACATCTTAACACACTGAACAACCGCATCACAAATGATATCGATCTTCTGATGTGCTGATTCATACCCCTGTTGAATATGCTGAACTTCCTTCGTCATTTCTTCATGAAGTTCACGAATCTGCATATTAACGTCTTCTCGAACCTTCTTAACTTCCTGTACGAAGAGCACATGACGCTCCTTCGTAACTGTCTTTAAATCCTTCACCTCCTTCAGGAAATCAGATCTCAGAGAATTGATTCTATTCTCTGTAGAATTATCAGTTTGATCATTCTTCTCAAGAATGCGACTTTCAGAATCACATATTAATCCTGAAGCCTTCGAAATCACTCTGCTTTCCATTTCCTTCATTAAGGAATCAACTTCCATGATATTGACTCCAGCACTTCCCGCATCCGCTTGAGATTGTAAGATAGAATTCAATTTTGAATTCAATATCTTGAACTGCTTCATCGTCATCAACATATGGTCAGGAAAATCTTCTTCAGCTTTATCAAAGGAAAGAGCTTCGAATGTCCCTCCAAACCCTTCGTTGTTAGTTTCCTCATCAATCGCCATTGTTTCAGCAACAAGTGATGATGGATTTGGTGGATCGGTTGATTGTGTTGAGAAGATTGTAGTGAAAGGTTGATCCATAATAGATTGGAATGTTGGAGAATCAGTTGTTGAAGTAACCTGTGGTAAAGACGTTGGTTCAAGGATCTTTATGTCAGTAGGCTTCAAAATTTCAGTAGACTTAAGAAATTCTACTTCTTTTGGAATTTCATCTCCGGGAGTCTCAGGAACTTGATCCACTTCTTCGATTCGTTGGGTTTTCTTCAAAAATTTCGCCATATCTTCAGCCCTTCGCTTTTTAGAAGATGGAGACACCGGAGCTGGAATTTCTCGAACGGTAACCCCTTGATGAGTAACCTGAGTTTTCTTCACCAACTGAGATTTTCGCTTGATTTTTATTCTTCAAAAAACCCCCGTCTTAGAAGGAATCATTTCTTTTGATGGAGAGGCTTCGATAACCGGTGTATCAGCCACTGAAGTTAACACAGGAGACACCTCTTCGACAGTTCGAGATGTAACGATTAGCTCCTGATTCTTGTGTTCTACTTTCACCCCTTTTTCCGAAGAGTCACCCTCTTTCTTCTTTGACTTCTTCAACTTCTTCTTCTCTTCTTGTTGTAACATTCCAGTCACAACGGTTGTGTCAATGGATTGTAAGTATGACACCAACACATTATTCGTGGGATCCACCTTCTTTAGCATTGCATCCGGATTGCGAGCAACTGTGGTAAAGATAGTCGGATCATGATGTACCTCCTTCGGACTCCCGTACATGTGGAAAACAGCTTTCTCTTCGTAATCAGGAACTTCGATCTTCTCCTTTTGATAGACATATTGGACTATCAGACTCCAATATCGTGCACACGAAATCCCCTGCTTAGCACTGGTCTTCGAAATACTTGTTATGAACTCTGTCCATAACTGATCTGAGTAATCAACTTGTAAATCGTAGTATAGCCCAGCTACCATTGCATAGACCTCCATCCTTCCTTTATCCAACCCCACAGTTCTTCCAGTAAGACATCTAAGAAAGATGCCAAACAAAAAGTTCCAAATTGTTGGTAACCCCGACTTCTTGAAGTCACTAATACGTGTCAATGGAGATTGGTGACCCATCTCATTGAACATATACACCACTTGCGAAGAACTAAGTTCATCATACGGGCCAGAATTCAGAATTCCCAAAATCTTGCAAAACAACCTCTTTGAGACCCTAATTCTTGTATCTGTGACCATTGTGAATTCAACACATCCAGTCTCCTTGTTGTATGATGCCGTAGAACCTGCTTTTGACAACCAGGACATCGGAGCAGCAAAAGAGTCAAGCATTGCTTTAGACAGAACAAAATTCTGTAAAGCAACCACAAGCATGTGTAGTTCTTCCGGATATTTTGACAAATCCGATTCGACTTGATAGTTGGAACCTTGGATCTTCAGAATCGGAACACTGACGATCTTGTCTGTTGTTGGTGATGAAGTAGTCGCCATTGAAGATGATTTTGAGAAAAGAACTTATGAAGAAGATGAATTGCACAGAGAATTTTGTGTTTCTGAGAGTTAGATCGCGTATAATGTTCTTGAGTTTTGATTTGCCTTTTTATATGTAACCCTAGAATTTTGAATTTGAAGCGGGATACAATAAATGCTTGCTGACATGGCACCTTGAAATCTGGAATGTACTCATCAAAAAGTAACAATCGTAACTGTCAACACGCCTTACACGCTTATCATACACCATGCGTCATCAAGAGAGAGGACTGTTTGGTATTCCCCAAAAGAATTATAACCGTCGGATGCCTTCGGAATTGAGGTCAGGCTCTTTCACTTTGGGGTTTAAAAAGCGAAGTCATTTGCCAGAATTTCGAAATCGTTAGTTTAAGTTGGTGTTACTCAAACCTCAAGGATTTCGTGTGTGCTGTGTTCCAAAAGAAATTAGATGAGAAACAAAATAAAACAACTTTTGAAAACTTGTGATGTCAACAATTTCTTTGTGACACAAAAACAATTTTATCCCAGGCAAAGATATCTTCGAAAATTATCAAGAGAGATAATTAACAGCTTGTTTGGTTTCCCGTGAATTACAGTCGATAACTTGTAGAGAAGTTTCGAAGGGTTTCTTTTATAAGACAAATGGGTGGCTTCGAAAATTTCGTTACATATCAACCTTAAAATAAGGTGAGGAATTGTAAACAAAATTAGTTGTATGACCAGTGTAGTCAGTGACAACTTGGATGCGAATGATATTCAAAGTAACTAGTATTTTGAAAATATACTCACACGGAAATCATATTCATAAAAAAAAACATTTATGCTGGATCTTTTTGGGAACAAACATCGTAGTTTTCGAATGTTTGATTAAGATCACTCAAAAGAAATGAATATAATTTGGAGTATAAAAGGTACTAAAACAAATGTTTCGTAAGATCTGGAACATGGTTCCCCGTCAATTCCTTAAGGTTTATGGTATTTTGGGTTTCACTGCTATCACGGACTCATGATATTAGATCATAAACATAGATTTGTGATTTGTCTAGGTTTTGATTGGTTTGATCAAATACCTCAAGGACAAATCTTCGAATATTTGGAATGTAAGAATTGTTTGGTTTAAAAAGATTGGTTAAGAATCGAAGGGTACCTCTGTTATTTGGACAAAACAGAAAACTCTTAACTCATTTGAGAAGAGTAAGGTAGCTCTTGTTGATTTATGCAAATACAAGCCTTGTTGGGTAGAAATTTTCATGAGATAATTTCATCAAGGCTTTCATCTCACACATAGAATCATTCGAGGCTTGAGACAACATGCAGCAGCATGCTTCTAGGGACATCCTAACTAATTCAAAATATATTTAGATCATACCTTTTCTTCAAAACCAGATGCAAGAATCCTTCGTATTTAAAACTTGACAAAACTCTCAATACACATGTTAAAACTAAAAAAAATGAAAAATATTTTTGGTATTTTTGTAATTTTTCAAAAAAAATTAAGGACAAACTGAAACAAAATCTTTTTGGATTTTTAATTTTTCAATAAAAGAAAATATTTTTGATTTTTCAGGTTTTTTTTTTTCAAAAAAAAAATTAAACAAACTACAAATCTAACCTTAGTTGAAATGTGTACAAATACGAAGCATGCGAACTGTTGACTTGAACGGTAACCTTTGATTATTTATATTAGAAACTTCCGAATACGAAGCGTTCGAAGCGTTGACCATGAACAGTAACCTCTGAACACTGAATCATCCTGTTCATCCGTACGCCAAATGATTCAGACCCATCACTCTTCGCTTTTATCAGTTTGAAGAGAATTTCCATCTATCATTCCCAATCCATCTAAGATCCGAAGAAACGATTTTTCATCCAAAGCCTTTGTAAAAATATCTGCCAATTGTTCCGTTGTTTTTACAAAATGAACTTCAACATTTCCTTCTTCAACATGATCTTTGATGAAATGATATCGAAGAGCAATGTGTTTGGTCTTTGTATGCTGCACAGGATTATGACAAATTCTTATTGCACTTTGTGAATCACAATATAAAGGAATCTTTTTCATATTAATTGCATAATCTCTTAATTGACTTTGAATCCATATTATTTGTGATGTACACGCAGCTATAGCAACATATTCAGCTTCAACGGTTGATATTGACACACATGTTTGCTTCTTCGATTGCCAGCTGACCAGCTTTCCATCTAGCAATTGACACCCACCAGTTGTGCTTTTACGATCAAGACTGCATCCTCCAAGATCCGCATCCGAATAAGCTTGTACAAAGAACCCTGTTTTCGAAGGATACCACAATCCTAACGAAGTAGTGCCTTTCAAATATCGGAAAATATTCTTTACTGCTGTGAGATGTGGTTCACGTGGATTTGATTGATACCTTGCACAATTACAAACAGAATACATAATATTAGGTCTACTTGCAGTTAAATACAATAAAGACCCAATCCTGCTTCGATACAAAGTAATATCAACAACAGATTTATCTAACGAAGGAGTTAGCTTTATGCCCGTTGCCATTGGTATTCGTAACCTTGTGCTATTCGTCATGCCAAACTTTTCCAACAAATTCTTCGTATATTTCTCTTGATTAATAAAGATGCCTTCCCTGTTTTGACGAATATTCAAACCCAAAAGGTTATTAATTTTACCCATCATACTCATTTCAAATTTGCTTTTCATCAGATCTTCGAATTCTTTAGATAAAGCAGGGTCAGTTGAGCCAAAAATTATATCATCAACATAAATTTGAACAAGCATCAGATGATTTCCAATTTTCTTTCGAAATAAAATAGGATCAACTGAGCTTTGTTTAAATTTAGATTGTTTCAAAAATGATGTTAGAGTTGCATACCATGCTCTTGGTGCTTGTTTTAACCCATATACAACTTTATCTAAAATGTAAACATGATCAGGATGCTCTGAGTTTATAAAACCTAGAGGTTGTTCAACATATACTGTTTCTTCGAGTTCTCCATTTAAAAATGCACATTTGACATACATTTGATAGACATCAAAATCTTTATGAGCTGCAAAAGCCAGAAAAATACGAACAGCCTCGTGTCTTGCGACAGGGGCAAATGTTTCTTCGTAATCAATTCCTTCTTGTTGAGAATATCCTTTAACAACAAGTCTAGCCTTATTTCGAATAATGTTTCCATCTTTGTCAGTTTTGTTTTTATAAATCCATTTTAGTCCAACAACTGACACATCATTAGGTTTTGGAATTAATCTCCAAACCTTATTTCTTTCGAATTCAGACAATTTCGCTTGCATAGCAACAACCCAATCAGAGTGTTCCATTACAACCTTAATTGTCTTTGGTTCGATTTTGGAAATAAAAACATTAAACATGCAGAACTCTTGATGATTGTTCAGTACCTCATTTCGTGCATGAAGTTGTGCTCTTGTCATTATTCCTGCTTGTGGATCACCAAGAATTTGATCTTTGGGATGATTTCTTGTCCATTTATCCAATGGTGGATAATTAGGATCAAAATCCAAAAGTGCATCTTCGAACATAACATCTGTTTCTAATCCATTTATGGAAATTGAATCATCAACATCATCAAAATGTTCTTCTTCAAGAATTGTATCATTCTCTAGTATGGGCTCCCCCTCGATGATTGACTCCATTTCAATATTTTGCTCTGGTTCATTGATTGGTTCTTCTTCAAGAATTTTCTCTTCTTCGACACAAACATTTGTTGACATGTTATCTCTTTCACTATAACGCTCCCCCTCAACAAAAGTATTTGAATCCAAGTGCTCCCCCTCCACTGGATCATCAGCTTGTTCATTTGGGTTTTGATTCAAATTCGAAGTTGAATCATTGTTATACTTCGAATTTTCTGATGTTTGATTATCAGTTGCATTTCTTTCTGCATCAATTGCTTGTTTTGAAATACCGAAAATCAAATCATAATCAACATCATCCATTTCAACTGAATCATCTATATTTGAAGAATTTTGTAAAATAGGATAATTCGCAAATTTATGACTAGACTTTTTAATGTATTGATCATCAAATGTCAAATTAAAAGTTTCTTCCACTTTACAAGTTCGCTTATTTAACACTCTATAAGCAACTGAATTGTGTGAATATCCCAAGAAAATTCCTTCATCTGCTTTTGTTTGATACTTCGAAAGATTATCCTTAAGATTCATTACAAAACACCTGCATCCAAAAACATGGAAAAATTTGACATTAGGTTTTCGATTATTGATGATTTCATAAGGAGTAACATTAAACCGTCTATGAATGAATGATCGATTTTGAGTAAAACATGCAGTTGAAACTGCTTCAGCCCAAAGATATTGAGGTAAATTTGAAAAAGCCAACATTGTTCTTGCAGCTTCACATAATGATCGATTTCTTCTCTCAACTACACCATTTTGTTGTGGTGTATAAGGAGATGAAAAATTATGCGAAATTCCTTTTTCCACCAGAAATGTATCGAAGACATGATTTTTGAATTCAGTTCCATGATCACTTTTAATTTTTCGAACTGTCTTGTTCAATGAAACTTCCATCTTTTTGATAAAATCAAACATCATTTGTGGAACTTCAGATTTTAACCTGAGAAAATAAACCCACGTGAATCTTGAAAAATCATCTACTATTACCAAAATGTACCTTTTCTTGTTAAGAGTAGTAACTGTTGAAGGACCACATAAATCTATATGCAAGAGTTCAAGGGGTTCAACAATCTTCGAATCTATAGTGATTGGATGACCTTGTTTGTGTTGTTTTCCTACTTCACAAGCTGCACACAAACTGTCATTATCATATTTAAGAATGGGTAAACCTCTTACCAAATCTTGTATGACAAGTTTGTTGATGTTTCGAAAATTAAGATGTGACAATCTCCTGTGCCATAACCAGCTAACATCAGCAGCAGCCTTCGAAAGTAGACACACATCAGGTTTGCCTACAATAGGAACAATATCCAATGTAAACATATCACCTTTTCTTTTTGACTTAAGTAAAACTTCCTTAGTCTGGACATTCGAAATGACACTTCCTTCTTCATTAAAAAGAACTTGATTGCCAGTGCCCACAACAAGTTGTGAAACACTTATCAAGTTGTGTTGTAAACCTTCAACAAATGCAACTCTGTTGATAGTGAAATTTCCATTCGTTATCTTCCCATAACCCTTGACTTTGCATTTGTGATTATTACCAAACTTAACCACTCCTCCATTTTCTAGGCTTCGAAAATCATGCAAGTTTTCCTTCTTCCCAGTCATGTGACGTGAGCAACCGCTATCAATGTACCACTTGTTATCATATTGCTCGTCACAAAGTACCTGCAATCACTGGAAAAATTTAGGTACCCAAGCTTTGTTGGGTCCATTCATATTAGGTTTATGATTCAATTGTAAAGTACAACCATTAACCCAATCATATACTTTGGTTTTGAAACTGTCAATAAATCTAACATTTTCATTCGAAGGGTCAGATATATGAGTTTTTATTATTTTCAAATTTTCACTAATTTCACCCTTCGCATCTTGAGTTTGTGATTTTTCACTTTTTGCTCTTGTGACCGGCTGCCAAACTTTAACTGATATATTTGACTCTTTGGATGATGAACTACCATTCGTTGAAGGATTAACATATTTGTCATACGCCTCATGTATCTGTTCTTTCAAAAACTTACTTGATTGGTATATCTTTCCTTTTCCTTCCAACCAATGATCAATATTTCTCTTTGTTGTTATTCCCTTTGCATATGATACTTTGTCAGCTTGTTTCTTCAAAGGATTATAACATTTTGCTGAATTTGGAACATAATCAACTTTTGGTTTTGAAAGATATGATTCATGACAAGATGTCTTGTTTTGAAACTTTGAAGTTTGATTTCCAACCTTTTTCTGAAAAGAATTTCTTGGTATTGTAGATTTTATTTCATTTGAAACTTTTGAATTTTTATTTGAAGACGAAGCACTTTTCTTTTCAAAAATTTGAGACTTTGATTTTTCTTTAAAAATTTTTCTTCTTTTTGAAAAATTTGTTGATCTCAATTTTGATGACTCAACAGTTTGCCAAAAAATTGTTTTTCTCGCTTGATGTTTCGAAATATTATTGTCCTTTGAAAAGTTTTCAACTTGAGCTTTAAATGCTTTTGAATTTAATTTTATTGCTTTGTTAATTGTTTTAACATCAGTTTTAACACCTTCTTGCTTTGTGACCACATTTGCAGTTGGGACAACTTCCTTCTTTTCAACTTTTGACTTTTCAATCCATACTCTTTTTGGTTTATGATGTTGAAATTTATATGTATTCTTTGTAAGATTATTTTCAACTGTACTTTGATTTGAAAAGAATCCTTCATTTGATGTTTGCATATTGTCTTCCTCAACCATCTTTTTGAATTCAGGTTTTATATTTTCAACATTACCTGTTGTTACGAAGACTTGATTTGGGAACACAATATCATCAGTGCATTTGAAGATTGGATAAACAACAGTATTCGATTCAAGATAATGAACACCTTTTTCACTAAGAATTTTCTCAAATTCTTGTGTATCCAAATAGACTTGATCAACAACTACTCGAGGAATTTCAATTTCTTTTGACCTTTGAATAGGCTTCGAATTTGTATTTTCTTCCTCATTGTCACTATCATCGGTTTGACTCTCATGTATTTCCACAAACTCCATATCACAAACTTTCGAAGTTGAGGGTTTATCAGTTTCAATTTTCATTAATAAATCGTCACATTTTTCTTTCCCTTTAAATGAATTTGCAACATTTATGACAGGCAACTGTGAACAATCTACATCTTCTAAATCACTAATTTCACTAATATTATCAGAATTATCTTCAATATCAGCAATATTAGTTTCACTATTAGATGTAGAATTCTCAATCTTTTTCAAAATTCGAAGTTGTTCTGATTTGGTTAAGGTTTCATTTACAATTTTTACTAAATCATCAGCATCAAGATAATCTTCGACTTTTGCAATTCCATATCTAAACCTATCATCTGGGACTTTGTTAAAATCAGAAATTTCTTTTTCACAATCATATGAAATACTATCAACCTTAGCTCTATCATAAGCTAAAAAAGGTAATAATTTTCTATGTTGTTCCTTACTTATTTCACATGAATGATGTAACTCAGTTAATTTTCCATACAATCTTTTTGCTGAATTACAAAAAATATTTCTTTGAGCTAACAACAGGTTTATTTCTTTTGCTAATTTTTCTCTATCCTCCATGATATTTGAAACTTGCAGTTCTAAGTAATCAATCCTAGTGACTTTTGAATCCATCATTTTTCTCGTCTCTAGTAATTGATCACTTAACTTTTTCGCTTCATTGCTAGCAGACACAATGATTGAATCAAAGTAACAGTTTCATCAAAAGATACTAGCTCAGAATTATATGCAGAAACTGGAATGTTAAAAGATTCAAGAATGTTACGTACCTTGGTAGTCATGGGCGACTTGTCAGTAGACTTCGAAACGAAGCATTGCCCACACACTTCGTCAGTCTGTTCATCATCTGAATCCTCTTCCATTTTTGCATACATGGCTCCATGAGTTGGATTTTTCATCTCTTCATCATCTGAACCCGAAGACCATATTTGATATGTTCCTTCTGATTCATTTTCTCCATGAGCCACCAATGACAAATTCTCCGCTTTCTTCTTTACTTCTTCCAGTTTCTCAGTGTAGTATGCTTCATCCTTTGTTTTATTTTTCTTTTCCTCTTTCTTCCTCAACAAACAATCTACTGCCAAATGATTTGCTCCATAGCAATAATGACAATTAATTCCTGTATCACCTTTCAATAACATCTTCATTTGCTCCATCTCATTCTTTGAATCTGTCTTCATTTCTTTCTTCTTTTCATCCAGTTTGTTTTTGTTTTCAAAACTACCCTTCGAATCTGATGACTTCTTTGGATTAAAAGGTTTCTTAAAAAATTTCTTTACTCTATTGTTTGAGTAAAAAACAACAGCCTCATCATCGGAATTCATCAAAAAACCTTCTTCTTCATCAGACTTCAATTTTTCACTTTCTCTTTTTGAAACCTTCGAAACTAGAGCCAAAGGACCACCAAGACTTGCTACAGCTTCTTCAGCTATTTCATTAACTTCATTTTCATGAGATTTTAATTGATTGTACAAATCATTCAAAGTCGAAGTATCAAAACTCTGTTGATTTTTCACCATCATGCTCACACTTCTCCACTCCTTTCGAAGTCCCATTACAAATATCAAATTGTACTCCATTGATGACCTAATTATACTATACTGATTACAACGATAGATT
This sequence comes from Lactuca serriola, assembly GCF_051521515.1. Classification (NCBI taxonomy): domain Eukaryota; kingdom Viridiplantae; phylum Streptophyta; class Magnoliopsida; order Asterales; family Asteraceae; genus Lactuca; species Lactuca serriola. The sequence continues at coordinate 288,295,950 of NC_136411.1, forward strand.
AACTCGTTGAACCTATCATAGTATGCTTCAATAGACTCATTTTCTTTTTGTCTGAAATCTTTGAGTTCCACCAGGCATTGTTTCACAGATGTGATCTTCGTCTTTTCACTCCCTTGAAATTTGTCTTTGAGATTGTTCCAGATTTCTTTAGCTGTTTTGCATGTTCTGACATAATTGTACACAACAGGAGGCAACGCACCTCTTAATTCCCTCATGCATTTCTTCTCTAGACGTTTTAAACGATCGGTTTGATTATCAACTTCTGAACTGCTTGAAGACATGCCGATTGGCTGAACTTGTGCAGGTTGATTGATTTCTCCTGAGATGCATTTCCATAATTCTTCATCCAATCCGTTCAAGTAATCTTCCATACGATCTGCCCACTGATCATAATATTCTGGAATAAGCATTGGAATTTTTGTGGATGATCCAAGCAAATGAGAAAATGATGTCATCGAATTCAGATTGAATGACGCCATTGTTGTACGGACAAAAACTTCAAGATGATACTAAACTTTTGAGAATTTTGAAAATCAAATTGTATAATTCAATTCAGAATTACACAACGAACACTCGATTAACAAATATTTTTGCAGAATCAAATCCTAGATTGAGATCTAGATGAAATTTTCAAATTCAAAAAGGACGGAAACTTTTTGAATCAAACAGTAGATTCAAAAACCTTTTTGATCGAATGAAAATCAGATCACAGAAAGGATTCCTGCTCTGATACCAATTGATGATTTATGTAATCGAGTTTAAAGATCAATTCACGTAAGAATTAAGAAAGAAGAAACACGATGAACACGAGAGTAAATATAATATTTGTTCAGCTCATATTATGCTTTTGATTTTACAGAGTAACAAGGAATTCTCTGTAAAGAGTATGTGAAAAGTTAAGTTCTCACTCAGTACAGTCTCTTATTTATAGGCGTACAAAAGCATAACAAAATACTAAGGTTTAGACATTAAGACTATTCAATAAAATGCCTTAGTAAATATAACATTACATCCGAAGACTCTACTTACGAAGACTAGAGATCCTTCGTAACAACAAAACTAACACTTCGACTTATTACAACATTTATACCCTAACAAGCGGATTACAATCGATTTCATAACCAAGTTACCCAAGACTTCAAGTGGTTATGATACTATTTGGGTAATCGTCGATAGATTAACCAAATCCGCACACTTCCTACCAATCAAAGAGACTGACAAGATGGAAAAGCTAACCAGAACATACCTCAAGGAGATTGTTAGACTACATGGTGTACCAATATCTATTATTTCAGACCAAGATAGTAGATTCACCTCTCGTTTTTGGCAGTCTTTACAAAACTCTTTGGGAACTAGGCTAGACATGAGTACAGCCTACCATCCGCAAACCGATGGATAAAGTGAGAGGACGATTCAAACGTTAGAAGATATGTTACGAGCTTGCATGATAGACTTTGGAAAGGCATGGGATATTCATTTACCCCTTGTTGAGTTCTCTTATAACAACAGTTATCACACTAGCATAAAAGCTTCTCCATTCGAAGCCCTCTATGGCTGCAAGTGCAGATCCCCTCTGTGCTGGGCTGAAGTGGGTGACACACAGCTAGCTAGAGGTCAAACTCTTAACAGTGCCCTCACTGGTCCAGAAATTATTCAAGAAACTACCGAAAAGATTGTACAAATTCAGGAACAACTTAAAGCTTCCAGAGATAGACAGAAAAGCTACACAGACAAAAGGAGAAAACCTTTGGAATTCCAGGTTGGCGACCGAGTTTTGCTAAAGGTCTCACCCTGGAAAGGCATGATACGCTTTGGAAAGCGTGACAAACTGAACCCAAGGTATATAGGACCATTTGAGATTCTTGCCCGAATCGGCCCTATAGCTTACAAACTTCAATAACCCAAAGAACTAAGTAACATTTATCCTACCTTCCACGTTTCGAACATGAAAAAGTGTCATTCCGACGAGACTCTTGTGATACCACTAAAGGAAATCGAGTTAAATAAGAGCCTAAATTTTGTGGAAGAACCCGTAGAGATACTAGACAGGGAAGTTAAGAAAACCAAACAAAGTCGCATCTCGATAGTGAAGGTTCGCTGGAATGCAAGGCGGGGATCTGAATTCACTTGGGAGCGGGAGGATCAAATGTAACAAAAATACCCACATCTTTTTCCTAGTCTATCTGTAAAGTAAATTTCGGGACCAAATTCTCTCTAACGGGGGGATAATGTAACAAACCGTTATTTCAAACCTATGTAATAGTGTAGGTCAATTTGTACTTATTTATAAATTAATAAAGAGAAATTTTGGCATACTATGTATATTTACATAATTGACCCTCAAAAATAAATTATTAAATTATCTCAATTGGGTTGAACCAAGTGATAGAGATTGTAACAAGGTTTTCAAAAATATAAAGAACACTAATATCCGAGTTATAACGAAGAAGTTATGACCAATCGAAAATCCGCGACAAAACCGGCAAAACACTGTTCAGTGTAAAAACTGAATTTTTAATAAAAGGATTTCTAGCCTTAACAATTTAAATGAAAGTTATAGTTTATATTAAACCGAGAACTTTCATAAAAAGAACATCAAAATCTGACTTCGTATGAGGAAGTTATGATTTTTCTAAGTTTCAGTATAGCAGTGTACAACTAAAAACTCGAAATAAAGATTGAGTGGTTTTTAGCCGACACAACCTAAACGAGAATTGAAGGTCTCGTCATTAGTAGTACAACGGTAAAAAGACAGACAAAAACGGACGTCGTATGAAGAAGTTATGAATTTATAATCGATTCATGTCCCGGTCTGTTTAAAATAATAATATTAAAAATAAATTCAAAATTAGCCGACGAAGTCTATACGAAAGTCGTAGAGTATAATTTTACCTTCGCGTGCATATAAAGAACGTCAAAAACGGAGTTCGTATGCAAAAGTTATGAATTTTACAAGTTTTGGCAAAAAAAATAAAGAAAAATACCAAAAACCGGGAATATTCGCATGAACAGTAACTGCCACGTCACCCTCGCATGCGAGACCTCCATGTGTCGGCTGCTGAGTGGACCGATGTCTCGCGTGTCACCTTCTGATTCGACCAAGTCCGAGGTCCAGTAAGAACCGGACAGCCTCACATGAGACACACCGGACCTCACCCTCGCACGCTCCTCGCACACCCCTCGCACGCCTCGGACCAGCCTCCTTCGCACGCGTCGTCTTTCCATTGGACCGAGGGTTGGTCCAATCCGAGCCAGCCAGCAGCGAGCCTCCAGTCCGAAGAACTGCCCTCGCTTCGCCATCTGTGAAACGCGTGTCACCCTCGCATAGCTTCGGGTCCGAGCCTTCGGGCTATATATAGCATGCGAGGGTTCCGAAGAATTTTCACTTTTTCACCCTAAATTTTACCCTCTTTCACCTTTTCCACTCCCTTAAGCTCATATACAACCCCTAAAGCCCCGGTATCAATACTCGAGCCCAAAGTAAGCCGTGAAGCCCCGAAATTCTCGAGAATTCATCCTCTCTCCTGTCAAAACTCTGCCCGATTTGAGCCGGTTTCTCGACAAATAAACTCCTTTTCGTGAAACGAAACTCTGTCCGAATTACCACCTATCAAGTGAGTTCATACCCCCGTATTTTCATAATTTCTACTGTTTTAAGGGGGGAAATACTAGTATAACACAACAACTTTGTGTTATAAATAAATGATTTCAAATCACGATAAAATGATTTTAAAGCATCAAAAATACTTCAAATATTGAACTCTTTTATAAACTTATATTTTTCCCAAATATACATATTTGTATATAAAATTAATATAAATAAGATTTAAAAGGCTTAGGGCTAATAATTCATTCTAGGTCATTTTCCTTGTTTGGATGTGGACTTATAGTACCAGTTATTTGTCCGATAGTCGTTCAAATTTTACTTATATATACAATTTGTATATGTATATAACAATAAAAGTTATTTCATCAGTTTAATCACCCTTTGTAACATGTTGAACAAAGGATTACATGCAAAAATAGTTATTTACCAATTAATAAAGTACATATAAATTGAAATAGGTATAATTTATGATATATAGAGCAATAAGTCATATGAATACACTGTTTTACATACAACAAGGGTTTTAATTCAAAACAAATCAAGGGTTTACACTTATCAAATACATGTTCGGGATACTAAGTCAAGAACATACCGTCAATCATTTATTTCAGAATGATTGGGTTTTCATAACTAATATACATGTAATGTTTATATGCTTTTTATGAGACATTCAATTCAGGTTGTTTAATTCATTTTAGACAACCAAAGTAAAGCCCTGACATTTTAACCAGAATCTCCAGTCCGGGAATCGAAACAAGTTGTGTGTAGATCTATATCGGGATTGACAACCCCGCACTTAGGCTGCTAGCTATAGTCAGGCATACACGCCAATGAGTGGCAATTGTTATCAACAGTTTAAGCTCTCATCAGGCGTTTGTTTCAGGCGTTCATGTCTTAGTATGGTTATAATAACTCATTAAAAAGATATTAACAACACGTTAGTGTATAAATAATTAAACGTAAGTATATCTTCAAAGTACCAGTTTACAAAATGCAAAGTACATTGGTATACTATAGTTTTCAATAACAACTGGTGAAGCCAGGCACACTCTCAAATACAAGTTTTACAAATACATTGGTTTACAAATAAGACGGTTTTATGGGAATAAAACTACTTTTCACATACCACAGAAAATATGGGATTTTCTAGAAGTGTTTTCATATTCAAAATACAAAGACACCCATTCAAACATAAAGACTTATGTACTCACTCAATTTATTGTTGATACTCTCTTTTCAAATTACTTGTATTATCAGGGAAATAATAACAGGTACTCCCCGAGCTTTTTGAGAAGATGGAGCCATTAGGAGTCTTATCTTCTTCTTTTGTATAACTATTTAGGTTTCAATATACAATGATTGAACACATGTAAATATTATACTTTTAAATACAATGGTTGTTTGTGCTTTGATTACTATGATACATGTGTTGTGATACTACAAATGAAGTCCTCAACCCCGGGACGTTTCCGCCGTTTGGTTTGGGGGTGTGACAGCTACGGGGGTAGCTCCTGGCACTAAGTCGATTCTAAACTCGACTTGGCGTTGTGGTGATAAACCGGGAAGTTCTTCTGGGAAGATGTCGAGAAAGTCGCGTACTTCTGGGATGTTCTGGATGTCTTTCATTTCTTGACTTGTATCGACGACGTGTGCGAGGAATACATGATATTCCTTTCGCAAGCACTTCTGGGCCTGAATGCATGAAATGATGCGAAGGCTTGTACTAGGTTTGTCGCCATAGATAACTAAAGTTTCGTTGTTAGGAAGGTTAAGACGAGCTGCCTTTTCAAAGCACATGATGTCGGCGCGAAGAAGACTTAACCAATCCATGCCAATGATAACGTCGAAACATTTAATTGGGACCGGCATGAGGTCTATCTTGAAAGTATGGCCATCTAAAGTTAAAGTACAACCTACGTATATGCAGTTAGTACTCTCTGTTTTCCCGTTAGCCATTTCTACCGTGAATGATTTATCTAATGCACAGGGTTTTTGTTTAAGCAGGTGTGCAAATTTGTGACTTACGAAACTTTTATCTGCTCCACTGTCGAAAAGTATGCAAGCATATGAGTTATCGAGGAGAAACGTACCAGTAACTATCGTAGGATCAGCTACCGCTTCCTCGTGGCCTAGGGCCATAACTCTTCCTACTCCTCCAACCATCCTCGCTTTAGGGCAGTTCCTCTTGTAGTGGCCCACTTCGCCACAACCGTAGCAAGTTTGGCCCATACCGACGTTAGGAACCTGGGCGGCCTGAGCTGTTGGAATCTTGCAGTAACGGGTTGTATGCCCCTTCCTGTTACAGTTAGAGCACAACATCTCTATGACAACCCAAAAATTTCCACTTCAATAGAAGCCAAGTCTGTTTCTGCTAACTTTCAAACTTTTGGGACAAGTTTGAGCAACTCAGGATTTACACTTAAGGAGATATCAGGAGAGAGGTTGCACTTGGGTCTTGTGCAACTCTATTATTCCAAAACTCTATGATATTAGAGTTCTTTCCGGGAATAAAATATTTTCTGCCAAAAATCCCAAGACTATATATAGAATTCTGAACCAAATTATTCATTAGTTATAATTCCAACTAGAGAAAAGCCAAATTCTCTCTCAAGGATCTTCAGACTTTTGTTCCGGAACGTGAGTACTTCTATCTAGTGATGTTTTAAAGCTTTATATATGCTTAATACACTAGAAATCATAGGAAAACACCAAGATCTGTGAGTTTACCGCCCAAGAACACCTTGGGGAGTAAACTCCATTTCAAGGGCCAAAGTGTGCCCAATGACCCCTAGACCTTGGAAACCAAACATGGGACAACCATTGACATGTTTAGGCATCAAAATCAATTAAAAACAAGGACCAAAAATGAGTTCACGGCCAAGGAAGTTCTTGGGCCGTGAACTCCATTTTAGTGTGCCAAAATGCCCTAAATGCCTTCCATAGCCCAAGAGACAAGCATAGAACTTTACCTAGACGTGTTTAGGACTCAAAACAATCAAAATATCATCATCCATAAGTGTTTACGGCCGTAAACACATGACCAAATGGTCCATGGGCCGTAAACTCAAAGTAGAGGTGTTTTGGTGCCACAAACACTTCCAAGGGCTTAGGCATGATTTTAGAATGCTTCTTTATGACCTTTAGGACCCTCATAAGAATATTTGGCCATGAGTTTACAGTTGTAAACTCATTTGGGCCGTAAACACCCCAAAAGTGCCAAAATATGTGGTCTTTCTCATCCTAGTTTAAAGCTAATGTCCCTAAATAATTCCCTAGACTTCAAACTAGCAATAAACCATGAGTAACCATGAGTTTACGGCCGTAAACTCCCTTGGGCCGTGAACTCATTGTATTAAACTCATTTAAGTGCCTTTATACCCTCCTAGGTTGAATCACGTGTGATTCCAACACTTGGTTAAGGTGTTTCCTAGTCCCGGAAGGTGTTTCCTTTCATATAGTTGTTTATAAACACTATATTCATGTCATTATGTGTCCTTAAATATCATTTAGGACGTATTGTGTATCGGAACTTCATTCGTGGAACTTCTCATACGTACGCGCATACCCGTTTGAATCACCCACATCAGGTGAGTTCATACCCCGTAATGAATCTTTTAACTATTTTAATTGTTTTAAGGGGGGGATACAAGTTGAACACAATGATAATTGTGTAATTATTTGTTGTTAAACATCCTTCCAAAATGTTACTTATGTTATTTATAAGTTGTTAAAACATTTCAAAACTCTTCTAAAGGTTATGTTACTTTATAGTTATACAAAACTCCATTTTTAAAGTATAAGCATAACTTTGTAGATAAATGAGTCTTTTCAGTATCAGTCCAGTTAGAGCATTAGTAAACTATTATAGGTATAGTTTAAGAGAATGCTATTCATTAATTCTAGTACAATGAAGCACACACAGAACAGAACGGAATAGAACAGATCAGAACAAAAAAGAACATAACTAAAAAGATAATTTGCTATAGCATGATAACACGCAGACAGGATCTAACTTTAATGTGAATTACACGGCTTGCATGGATTTGCTCGGGTCGCGCTTGGTTCCCTGAATCTCCATACATGAGAGCGGGTTAGAAGGGGTTCTAGCTTTCACATTATGACCGTAATAAAACACACTTATGTTTTTAGGTTGATAGTACCTCCGTATGTCGTTATAAACGACATCAGGGTACTCACTTTCTCCCATTACTTTCATAAAGTGTCGGTAACACTTGAAGGTTGATCTATTCTCTAATCGAGGTAGGTTATAAACTAGGGAGAATGTACTTTATAGTTGACAAAGAAACAGTAGAGTCTTGGTAGAAGACTGCTTTCATAACAGTAGAGTCTTGGTAGAAGACTGCTTTCATAACAGTAGAGTCTTGGTAGAAGACTGCTTTCAAAAGTTAGGACCATAATGCTAACCTTATGATTTCGTAATTTATACGCTATAGGATACATATATGTTAAGTAGATGCCGACAGCTAATAGGATGTGTGTTCTTCGTTGTACGTCTTGTTCCCGTTGGATGTAGGCTTACACCGAGGTCACCCAATCTATTATCTACCCGAATCTATATATATGTATGCTTAGTATACATTAAGTCATCATAAGGGTACCAGGTATGGATCAGGTCATAGGACACAGGGTCAATGCACAGTTTTTCCTAGTACAAAACTTTCGTTTCAAAGTCAGTACTTTTGATATACAAAACTAGCGATTTCCCAGTTAAGGGCTTAATCCATTTTATTAAGGCAGTACAGTTTTTTAAAGACTTTAAGTGAGTTAACTCTATAATACCTTAGTTTATGCACCATGTTTATATATAAGACTAGTATCCGACAGCTAGTAGGATGTGTGCTCTTCGCTGTATGTCCTGTTCCCGTTGGATGTGGGCTTACACTGAGGTCACCCAATCTACTATCTACCCGATATCAAATTATATATAGCAGTATAAACAAAGCTATTATAAAAGTAATCACCATAGTCAATATTTTATTATAAGAAATATAGGTTTTCTTAAAAGGAACTCTCCATTAGATATAAAGGAACCATTACAAATAACTCCATGAGTAACAAGTGAATAGGCCATGGTTATATATGACAACGATCTAACAACCAATGGAATGTGTGCTATCCGCCTTACTCACTATACCCCGTTGGGTTGTGAGTTGCAGGCAGCTGCGCACAATCGATTGTTTGTTTACTCCAAGTATATATAACTTGTACCCACTTAGTACGCATAGAATGGCTTGTAGTGTCATTTTACTTAACTTCCATTAAAGTAGGTATTATAGGATTTTCTAGAGGAATAGGCGATCATTTCAAAACAGAACTCACAACTTACATCACTTTTACATATACTTTTTCCACATTTTACAGCTTACTCACATCACTAAAATCTTATGAACTCACCAGCTTAATTGTTGATCAACTCTTTCAAATAACTTGTATTCTCAGGAGACTATTAGACAGGTGCTCGTGCTGGGACTTCAGAAGATGGAGCATTATAGCTTCAAGTCTTGTTTTGTTATTTGTTTATGACTTCTATGTTTTGTGAACACATACATTGTAAACACTTTCTTTCTAAATGAAATGGTTGTTCATTACTTGCTTACCATATACATATCTCGTGATACTTGACATGACGTCCTCCACCCCCGAACGTTTCCGCCGTTCCGGTTTTGGGGTGTGACAATCTCCTTGCAAGGTTCGTGGTGGTGGAAGCTGCATTTGTTGCACTTCGGGAGAGTTCCAGCATAAGTTTTTGCTGGTAAGGGGTTCGCAGGGACAACGGGAGTCACTTTGGCAACATTGATTGCCACAAGTTGTTGTTTCTTGGAGGATTCTTGTGAAGCCCCTCTTTTCCTCTTGTTCCACCCCTTCCTGTTGTTGTCGGGGTTGGACTTTTGTGCTATGGGTGTAGGGATTGTTGGGTTCTGAGGTTTCCTATGATCTATGAGAGATTGTGCCAGTTCCTTGGCGCTATCGAAAGTGATAGGCCTGGAAGCTAACACACTTGACTAGATCTGGGGCGACAGCCCCCAGATATATCTCTTTATCTTCTTGCTCTCGAGAGCAACCATATCAGGGCATAGGTTTGCCAGATCACATAACCTATTTGTGTAGGTTGTGATGTCGGATCCAACCATTTGTAGACCCCAGAGTTCCTGCTCGAGCTTTTGTACTTCACCTCGAGGACAGTACTCTTTCATCAACATGTCCTTCAATTTCTCCCAGCTGATGGAATACGCCACCACCAAATTCAGATACTTAACATGGCCATTCCACCATGTTAGTGCTCTGTCAGAGAAGGTACAAACTGCAAACTTGACCTTGTTGCCCTCCTGGCAAGCACAGATTTCAAAGACGGATTCCATCTTTTCAATCCATTGTCTCAACACCATAACATCCCCAGTTCCATTGAATCTGCGGGGTTTGGCATTCGTGAAGTCCTTGTAGGTGCATTCCCGAGGGTGTCCAAGGCTTTTGCCGTGGTTCGAGGGAGGTGCACATGTTCCCAATCCATTAGGGACAGGAGTGTTGATTTCTGACACAGCAGCTACAACTGCTGCTGTGAAAGCTGCCTGGAACATATTGGCATCGAAGGGAGTAGGTGGTTGAAGAGGTTCAGGTGGTGGTGGAGGTGGTGGTATCGATGCTTCGTTGTTTGGGTTACGCCTGGGATTTCTGCGAGGCGGCATCTTTAACTATACGTTTAAAAGATGATGACATGGATAAGAATAAACGAATAATGAATGTGTCTCATGGACTAACTCCCCATAGCCCAACAACAAAATGAATAGATTGACTAAATGAAGATGACAACATTTGGATAATAATTTCCATATGATTAGATATCTATCAATAATACTGGAATTACAGATGTAACAAGTTCGGGAAAAATGGCCTAGAAGTAGGCCTTACATCGACCAAGATGGGAAAATTTTCACAGAACTATGACTTGATCAAGACCTAACAGGTCTAAGATTTATAAAGATAGGAAATTAGACCAAAGTTTTACATAGACTAGGTTATATCCAAAAGATGAGTCGTCGAGATTCTATCGGCGACGAGAACTGCTAGCATGAGTTCTTGATCCCGACAGTAGACGTTCTATGTCCCTTATACATCTATCAACTCTCACTTGTTGAGCTCGAAGTTCTCTAACTTCAGCTGGAGTTTCATCAAGTTCCCTTTGCAGATTTGCATTGCGGACCAGAGTCCTTTCATGAGCAGACTCTAGTTGGCGAATGTGGACGGTGTTAACGCCAGAGTTGGCTTCAATCTCCACGACCCGGTCAATAGTTGCTTGACCTAGTATCGTGTTTCTAGAAATTCTACGAACCATGATGGGTAGGACCAAGGTTCTAAATGGCGTGAGGCGTGGCGTGGCAGCAAGGCCAAGCCTCAAGCTTAACGGGCCATGGCGAGCCACGGCGTTGTTCAAGGCGTGATGTAAGGCGGCGATTTTGTATTAATTTAAAATTATATTACCACATAAATATAAATTTATATTAAATATAACTACTTATTAGAAGTGTTAGATCAATAACTAATAACAAAAAGTTAACAAAAACCACAATACTTGTATCTCCGATTTGAAAAGACATAACAAAGAGAAAAAAAACTGTGTCTCAAACGAAAAAACACGCGCCATAACACGCCATAACGCGCCATGGCGTGCCATATCACGCCTTGTCACGCGTTACGCCTAACAACAACGTTATGAAGCTTTTCGTAATGACGAAGCCACGCCTCACGCCATGGCGCACCTTTTAGAACACTGGGTAGGACCCTGTCAGCAGAACCTCCTTCAGTGAGGTTGTAGAAACTTCGGTCTCCATTGTAGGGAATGGGCTGACCTTGTTCCTGACTCCATCTAGTCAAGTTAGTGGCCCACAGAGGTGTGGGTCCTTGAAACGTGGGACGGGGGCTCATGTTTGGGTTTGAGCAGCTGGGGGTAGGTTGTTGACTTCAGGCTCCAAGTCAGAACTATCGGAAAAACCCTCAGCATGGTGATCATCCAAAGGGATTGGGTGATCATCTTCTGGTTTTGAAAAGCTGTTATGAATGCCATGTAAACCTTTTTAAATGAAGAAGTTGATATAAGTATGAAAAATCCTAGAAAATCCCTTATTTCCTATTAGTATGAGATGTAGTCTTCTACCAAGACCCAAATGTTTTGTAAGTAAAATGATAGTTTTTCCTTTCCATTGACTAGTACCAAGAGTACTTAGTCTAACTCTTCGTTTATGTGAATATATCACAAAATAAAGTAAATAGGAAAAAGTACTAATGTAAGTGTTATCCCGAGGTACTAGGGTTAACACGCCATCGCGTAAAGCGAAATGTATAACCTATCACAAAATAAAGTAAATAGGAAAATATACTAAAGTAAGTGTTATCCCGAGGTACTAGGGCTAACACGACATATGTAAATGTTATCCCGAGGTACTAGGGCTAACACGACATATATAACCTTATGAACATATGAAGATTGTCCAATTGTCCTCTGTAGCAGCAGCAGGGCGGAGGAAGGGTTAGTCCCGTACAGGTACTCCTAGTATAAGTAATAACCTTAGGCATCCATAGATGTTCATCAACCACTGGTGCTAATCAGCTGGGATTCGGAATGGTTAGTCCCGTCTAGATATCCCGAGGTACTAGGGATAGGCAGGATAATTTACACAGAAGGTACTAATAAATCATCCTTGCAAATTGAGATACAAGTATTCATGTAAGTATACACAGGTAAATGTATCTACGTAAAGGTACTCATGTAAGGTATTCATGTATCATGTAAGCATATGTAAACGTACTCATGTATCAGATAATGAATTGGTATAGACTCATGAATGAACTGACTCTTGTGTGATTCCTTGTAATAGGAATAATGTTTGATATCTTCTAACTATCCCTATGATAGTTAACTGAAAGGTAATTGGTTATTCAAGTAGTTTTATACACCCTTGCTACACAAGAGTGTGGGAAACCGAATGAAGGATGAAAACTATAATCTTAAGACATTTATATGAACATAAGTGTATAAGTATAGTTTTGATCAAGAAGGTAAAAGTAATGGTTTTGTAAGATATCTAAGAGTTTTGAACAATAATTAACAATGTCTTGATGTCATTTTAATAAACATTTCAAAAGTAATACATTTGATAACAAAGTATTTTTAAGATAGAAAACCATTTCATGCATCACATTTTGTAGTATGTGAAATCTGTTGAATGAAAACACAGTTATAAAATACATATGAATGATTTAATAACATGTTGTTTTCTACTTTAACCCCCCCCCCCTCTGCAATAAAGCATTTAAAACCATTTAAAACATTGATTTAGGGGTATGAACTCACCTATAGATGGTGGTTTGGATGAACTGGACGGTGTAGGATTGTTAGGTGTCAAGTGAGGACTTAAACACACACTGCGATCCTAATGAACATATAATCACACATATATGCACTCAATTAGTCTTAAATTACTAATTGATAATGTTAAGACATCCTAGAACACAATAAACACTTTATATAAGTGTTATAAGCCCTAAGGATTGCATCTAAGTTGTTGTGGGACAAGGCTAGTGAGTTTAGGGTTCCAAGGGACCTCATACTTGAGTTTACTCTCAATATAACCCCACACAAGGAGTTTACGATCGTAAACTCTTAAGTTTACGGCTGTGAACTCCTAGGCCTAATGTCCTTTGTTGTTTTGAGGCTCTAAATGATTCCTAGAAGCATTCCAACTTGGTGGATCAATTCATGGAAGGGTTTAGGGCACTAATACACTCCTTTGAGGAGTTTACGTCCCAAAGGCCAATTCCATTTGAGTTTACTGCCGTAAACTCTTATGGAAGGGTGTTTTTGATGCTTTCAAGTCTCATGCATATGTAGGATAGGTTCTAGACTTTTACTTAATGCAAATGAAGGCCTTAGGCACACTTTGGTGCCTTAATTTGATGTTCACGGCCCAAGCACCTTCTTAGGGCCGTAATCTCTCTTTGAGAGGGGTTTTTGAAGTGTTAAACTCCCTCAAATAGCTAGGAGTAAATCTAGGTAATTGTCCAAAGCTTTAGGAGTGCCAAAGGCACTCTTTGGTCCATGTTTTTGGAGTTCACGGTCCAAGATCTTCTTGGGCCGTGAACACCCAAACTTTGGCGTTTCTTTGTTGTTTTCTTGTCCCAATTACACCTATATACAAGCCTAAGGTAGTAACATATCACGGGGGAAAGGCTAGGCATCATTTTGGGAGTTTACCGCCCAAGAACACCTTGGGGAGTAAACTCCTAAATCTAGTTGTTTAGCTATCTAATCTATGTTATAAACACATTAAGAGCTATATAACACTACTAGATAGAGGTACTCACGTTTTGGGATGAAAACCCAAAGATCCGTGAGAGAGAAAATGGTTTTTCTCTAGTTGTAAAAGTGAATAATGAATGAAATTGGTTCAGAATTCTATTTATAGTCCTGAGATTTTTGGCAGAAAATATTTTATTCCCGAAATGATCTCTAATATAATAGAGTGTTGGAATAATAGAGTTGCACAAAACCCTAGTGCATCCACTCTCCTGATATTTCCTGAAGTGTAAACCCTGAATTACTCAAACTTATACGAAAAAGTCTGAAATTTTACTATGACTGTTATAACTTCTAATGAAGTGATATTGTTTCTACAGAATGGAAACTTCGGGTTGTCACAATATCTATATCTATATCTATATCTATATCTGTCACACCCCCAAACCGGAACGGCGCACAAACCGGAACGGCGGAAACGTTCGGGGGCGGATGACTTCAGGTGGTAACATAACAAATGAATACATAGTAAAGAAAGCAATACAACCATCATATATATAATTGAAAGTTTACATTGTTAAAAAGGTACATGTTCAAAACCAATTACAATATGATGCCAAAATATGAATTTAAACTGGCGCCGCAACGTCCTTTCTTCAAAAGCTGTTTGTTACCTGTAATTACTGAATCCCTGGTACATACAAGTAGTTTTGAAAGAGTAGATCAACATTTAATCTTGTGAGTTTCATAAGTATTAAATGACAAAGTTTGTATGAAATGAAATGTTTTGTTTTTGTTTGTTGTTCATAGAAAATCCCATATTTTCTACTAGCATAAATGTAGCCTTCTATCAAGACCAATGTTTGTTTCTAGAAAATGTATGTACGTATAAAATTTCCAATACGTTTGAAAAACCCCGTAAATCAATGTATTTTTAATACTCCATGTGAGTTTTATAACCATACTATTGACTAGAATTGCCTATACACAATGTTCTTCAGGCGTTGGAATGTTCTGACGTTTGTCACCCTAAATGGTGTACTGTAGCTAACAGTCAGGGCGCGGGGTTGTCAAGCTCGTATAGATCTATACACAAACACTAGGCTCCCCCTCCAAGGGATTTTGGTATATAATACAAGACTTGAAATGTGTACTCGAACGTACGTGAAGTTAATGTCTCACAAAACTTAGTATAAAAACATATTTACGTGTTAAAATGTTCGTTTGTTCTTGTATGTGAAAGTGACTTCTTGAAAATAGTATTTCTAGTATGTAAAAGTTATTAATGTTCTCGTAAAACTATACCTATTATAGTTTTCTAAAAGTGTGTCTCGTTTGTTTCGAAATCCCTAGAAAATGAATCACTTGTTATGAAAGTATAAATTTTTATAGTGTCTAAGTTGGACACATATACATGCAGTCTAAGTAGAGTGTTTGATTTATACATATATAACAACATTTTTCATTTCAAAAGATATAGTGTTATCGTGATATATTTTGCATACGGAAGTTTCCCTATAAAGGTTATAAATCACATATGATTCTATTGATAAAAAGTGTATAATAAAACTTTATATAACACACGATAATAATCGTGTGTTTTACTTGTATTCCCCCCTAGAAAGCATATAAAAGCATTTATAGAACATTTAAAAGGTTAATTAAGGGGTATGAACTCACTTGAAAGATCGGAAAAAGGCGAGATGAAAACTGAGCAGAACTTCGACTCGAGAAAGCGGATTTTCTCGGGATTCTCGGGAATCTCGGGAGCACAAACGACCTTCGGGACTTGAGCAAGGTAACCAGGGCTTCGGGTTAGCACGGGCACGGAAAACGAGGCAAGAACGCAATAAAATTGGGAGAAATTAAGCCCTTTCTTCGGAACCCTCACATCCTTTTATAGGGGCTGGGAACCGCCTCGGTACGTTGGGCGTACTTGAGTACGCTGGGCGTACTCGTGCGTCACGCGTGACCGGATCCTCGACTGCCTCGGAGTTCGGATGGGACGGCCTAGCTTCGCATATGGCGCGACGTGGACGATCCAAGGCCTAGGCCTCAAGTACGTTGGGCGTACGAGCGTACGCTGGGCGTAACTCGACCCGACCTGATGACTCCTCTTTCGAATAATACCAAGGTTTATTAATAAAATTTATATTTTAATTATTTAATAAACTTCAATAATTCATATCTTCTTCATACGAACTCCGTTTTCGACGTTCTTTATATCCACGCGTAGGTGAGACTACGCTCTACAACTTTCGTTTAGATTCCGTCGGCAAATTTTGAAATTATTTTTATTATTTATTTTTAAAAGGTCGCGGTAAGCAAATTTTGTTAGAAATTCATAACTTCTTTATCTGACGTCTGATTTTGCCAGACTTTTTACTGTTGAAATACCATTGTCGAGACCTTCGATTCTCGTTTACGTCATTCCGGCCAACAGTCGCTCGATCTCCGTTTCGAGTTTTTAGCTGTCTGTCGCTAAGCCGAACTTGGAAAAATCATAACTTCTTTATACGAAGTCAGATTTGGGCGTTCTTTTTACGTACGATCACGGTTTAATGACATTAAACATAGTAGGTAATTATTTAGAGACTTTTTTGGACTTTTTATTTTCGAAGTTAATTTCATTATATCAAAAGTGGTTACAATACTTGACTTTTTAGGTCATTACATAGATTTGAAATATCGGGTTGTCACATCATCCCCCCGTTAGAGGGAATTTCGTCCCGAAATTTAAAGTAAGAAAGATACTTGTGATTCAGAGAAAAAGATGAGGGTACTTTTGTTTCATCTGATCTTCGCGTTCCCATGTAAATTCAGGTCCTCGCTTGGCGTTCCAGCGAACCTTCACGATGGGTATGCGACTTTGTTTCGTTTGTTTGACCTCTCGGTCCATGATTTCTATCGGTTCTTCCACAAAGTTGAGGCTCTCGTTAATCTCGATCTCGTCGAGTGGAATAACAAGAGTCTCATCGGACAGACACTTTTTCAAGTTCGAGACATGGAAGGTTGGATATATGTTACTAAGTTCACGTGGTAGATTAAGCTTGTAAGCCATAGGGCCGATTCTGGCAAGAATCTCGAAAGGCCCTACGTATCTTGGATTTAGCTTTCCACGCTTTCCAAAGCGTATTAAGCCCTTCCACGGTGAGACCTTCAATAGAACGCAGTCTCCTACCTGGAATTCCAAAGGTTTCCTCCTTTAGTCGGCGTAGCTTTTCTATCGGTCTCTAGAGGCTTTCAACCGTTCATAAATCTGAACGATCTTCTCTGTCGTTTCCCGCATGATTTCTGGGCCGGTGAGAGTGCTTTCAGGAACTCATCCTTTAGCTAATTGGGTGTCGCCAACTTCAGTCCATCACAGAGGGGACCTGCACTTACGGCCCTAGAGGGCTTCAAATGGAGCCGCTTTTATGCTCGTATGATAACTATTGTTGTATGAAAATTCGACAAGGGGTAAATGGATGTCCCATGCCTTTCCAAAGTCAATCATACAAGCTCTCAGCATATCTTCCAAAGTTTGTATCGTTCTCTCACTTTGCCCGTCTGTTTGTGGATGGTAGGCTATACTCATGTCTAGCCTAGTCCCCAGGGAACTTTGTAGTGACTGCCAGAACCTTGAAGTGAATCTATTATCTCTATTGGAGATAATGGATATTGGAACACCATGCAGTCGCACTATTTCCCTTATGTAAGTTCTTGTAAGCCTTTCCATCTTGTCAGTCTCCTTGATTTGTAGGAAGTGCGCGGATTTGGTCATTCTGTCGACGATGACCCATATGGTATCGAGTCCACCCGTCGTCTTGGGCAACTTGGTTATGAAGTCCATAGTAATCTGTTCCCATTTCCATTTTGGTATCTCCGGCTGTTGTAGTAATCCTGACGGTTTCTGATACTCGACCTTAACCTTAGCGCAAGCAAGGCATTTACTTACGAAGGTAGCAATTTCTGCTTTCATGTTAGGCCACCAGTACAGTTTCTTAAGATCCAGATACATTTTATCTGAACCTGGGTGGACGGAATATCTCGTGTTGTGTGCTTCGGCCATGACCACGTCTCTGAAACCACCATGTTTCGGTGTCCAGATACGGTCCATGAGATAATATGCTTCGCCACCCTTGATTTCTAGATTCTTTTCCATTCCTCTCAAGGATTCACCCGCCAAATTTTCGGGTTGCAAAGCTTCCATTTGAGCCTCTTTAATTTGGGTGGATAAGTGGGAATGGATAGTCATAGTCGTAGATTTGACTCTCCGACCAGTGTATTCCT
This sequence comes from Lactuca serriola, assembly GCF_051521515.1. NCBI lineage: Eukaryota > Viridiplantae > Streptophyta > Magnoliopsida > Asterales > Asteraceae > Lactuca > Lactuca serriola. Next base: position 288,314,138 of record NC_136411.1, read on the forward strand.
TTCGCCTGAGGGCGTCAGCTACCACATTGGCCTTGCCAGGATGATAACGAATTTTACATTCGTAGTCATTGAGTAACTCGACCCATCGTCGTTGTCGCATGTTGAGCTCCTTCTGATCGAAAATGTGTTGAAGGCTCTAGTGATCGGTGAAAATAGTACTCTTTGTTCCGTACAAGTAGTGTCTCCAGATCTTTAGAGCAAATACTACTGCTCCTAACTCAAAATCGTGTGTTGTATAGTTTACTCCGTGTGTCTTGAGCTGACGGGAGGCATAAGCAATAACCTTCCCTCTTTGCATAAGAACACAACCAAGTCCTTGGTTTGATGCATCGCAATACACTACGAAATCTTCTATCCCTTCGGGGAGGGATAGTATCGGCGCGGTGCACAAAGCCTGTTTCAGTGTTTGGAACACCTTCTCTTGTTTTGCTTCCCAGTCAAAGGCCACGCCTTTCTGGGTCAATGTAGTGAGAGGTTTCGCAATGCTAGAAAAGTTCTTTATGAATCTGCGATAATAGCCAGCGAGACCTAGAAATTGACGAATCTCTGTAGGTGTCCTTGGTGCCGACCAGTTCTCAATGGCCTTAATTTTGGAGGGGTCCACGTGTATCCCCTTCTCGCTAACAACGTGGCCCAAAAATTCGACTCTTCGAATCCAAAATTCACGTTTAGAGAACTTCGCATAGAGCTTCTCTGAACGTAATGTTTCTAAGACTTTTCGTAGGTGTTGACTATGCTCTTCTTTACTTCGGGAGTAGATAAGTATATCATCGATGAAGACGATGACGAACTGATCCAAGTAAGGACGGCACACCCTATTCATTAGGTCCATGAATACTGCTGGTGCGTTGGTTAATCCGAACGGCATCACTACAAATTCGTAGTGTCCATAACGGGTTCGGAAGGTTGTCTTGGGAATATCCCCTTCTAGGACGCGTAATTGGTGATATCCGGATTGTAGATCTATCTTCGAGAAGTAGTTTGCTCCTTGAAGTTGATCAAATAGGTCGTCAATGCGGGGCAAAGGATAACGATTTTTTACATTAAGTTTGTTCAGTTCTCTATAGTCGATGTACATGCGGAACGATCCGTCTTTCTTCTTTACAAACAAGACCGATGCTCCCCAAGGTGAGAAATTTGGTCTAATAAATCCCTTTTGGTGGAGTTCGTTAAGCTGAATGGAAAGTTCTTGCATCTCTGCTGGTGCCAGACAATAAGGCGATTTTGCTACTGGGGTAGCCCCTGGAATTAAGTCGACTCTAAACTCAACTTGACGTTGCGGTGGTAATCCCGGTAGTTCTTCTGGAAAGATATCGGGAAAGTCGCGTATTTCTGGAATGCTCTTAATATCATTTACTTCTTGGCTCGTATCGACGATGTGTGCAAGATATGCATGATAATCCTTTCGCAAACACTTTCGAGCTTGGATGCACGAAATGATGCGAAGGTTTGTACTTGATTTGTCGCCGTAAATCACTAATGTTTCATCGTTAGGAAGACTAAGACAAACTGCTTTCTCAAAGCACATGATGTTGGCGCGAAGAAGACTTAACCAATCCATGCCGGCTATGACGTCGAAACTTTGAATTTGGACCGGCATGAGGTTGATTGGGAAAGAATTGTTGGGTTTTGAGCAATCTAACACTTCCTAAGTGTGCATGCAACCCTAATAAACCTTGGATCTATGTTTGTCTAAATACATGCAAAATAATAATTTTCCAAGGTTCATAACCTATCTAACATGGCATGGGGTACTTTTAAACATAAAAGAATTAGATGAGATTACATAGCTTTTGATGATGAGTTTAATTCCTAAGGAGTTTGAGGGCCAAGCACCAATAGTGTGAATGCCTCAAATGGAATCACAAATCACCACAAACTCTTGGAAAGCTTTGAGAGAGTGTATACACACTTATAAAATCGGCCACACACAAACACACACACTAGTGTCACTAGTGGCTATTTCATGCAACATAAGCATGCTTATATAGTGTACATGATTAGGGTGAAACCCTAATAACCCATGACCTTTCCTTTTCCAAGGATCCATGGGTTAAAAGCTCCATGGATCATCCATGGACTTCCATACAAGCCTAGCCCATTAACAAATGAGTGTTAGCCCACACTATATAAAACCAATAGCCGACAATCTAATTAATCTTCCTTTTAATCTCTAAATTAATTCATAATTAATTTAAGACTAAGACTAATTAAATAACATGACTTCATATTAATATATTATAACTTATAATATATTAATAAACATATGTGTATAACTCTCATAAAATTATCCATAAATAGTTCGGGTGAAGTGCAACCCAAATGGACCATGCCGGGTCGGGTCAAGTATATACCAAATAAGTTATGGACTTAGACACCTTATCCAACAGACTCCCACTTGGATAAGTCTAATAACTATATTTGCGTATGTTACTTCAGGAACCAACCAGCAATCGTAGCTCTCAAAAACTCTGTTGAACTATGAAGCGCCATTTTAGATAAGTGATCATATAATCCTCTGTTCTCATGATATCAGCCGGACAAATAAATGGAACAATGTCGTACTTATTGTCCAGCAGTTTGTTTCCCGATTTTCGATTTGTTTGACAAAGAACTTAATCGAACACATCAATTTAGTTCTGACCGGCCGGTACATAGGTCACAACAAAATCATCGAGGGGCCCAAATATCGCTTCTATTTCTAGAAGGAACAGATAAACTTCGACTCATATGCTTGTTCTACTACTTGTTGAATTGTACACAAAGGCACGTTTTATAACATCAAGTTACTGTTGCGTTTACGTGCAATCAATGCACAACCAACTCATAGGTAACAACTCATATCTCTATGTTTGAAGATTTATATGATATTACCGTCTCACGATCACCCGAGATAAATTCCATGAAGTGATACAAGTGAGCGTGGGTTTATTCCAATACTCATAACTTATGAGCACTCATGAATGTTGTAGCAACCATTGCTATGACTAAACCCATTTAGCCATCTACAAACTCGATTCATGACAGTCTTGATTCATACCTACTTCCAACATATGAACGACTGTGGAGTGTTTAAATAACTTAGTCATTCGGAAAGAATAACCTAGCTATTTTGGAAGTCAAAACATGCAAAGTGAAACACAATAATAATCGAATCCAATATGATCTCAGAACCCTTTTGAATATAGATAGAACCACCTTTTATTTATCACCATATTGATTACACATTATTCATTGTATAATGTTTCAAACAATCAACTTAAGACTTGAATAAAAACAACAGTCGTCCCATGCTCCTAGCATGTACACTTTGTTTTTCTAAACAATAGTTATTCCATTGATACTCATTTCACAATCCCAAATCCTTATTGTAAATGTGAGAATCCCTGATTCCTATCATTCAAAAAATATGTTAGATTTTAAACTTTTATACAATATTCCTCTTGTAATGATTATGCACAAAGTCACCAAAACCTTGTCACCAGCCATTACAGAGTATTCCAAAGAAGGTCAACTTCTATTGAACGGAAGTCTCATATTCAAAGTACATTGCTTTGAACATCCTTCTTGCATTAAGGTTTTCTAATCTTACATAGATTGAATAACTTCCACCTATGGAGACATTTCCATAGTCCCATTTTGACTATCACTTCCGAACAAGAGTTACTTCTTTTCAGAATATGTCAATATGGTCCTTTCCGACAACTTACATCATACTTCCAACTTTCCCTGAGCAACCAATCTTTGGCAAACCTTAGATTGTCCTCGACAATTGCTTAATCACTTTAGTCATATCCAGTTCTAGACTTTTCCCTTCTCAATGCCTTAAGCATTTGGAAAATTTAGAAAAGATGAATATTATAGCACATGCAATCGATCCTATATCCGAAGCATATGGGACACGATTCATGATGTTTGACATAAAGACATGATACTAGACAAGTCTTTTGCTACAATATTTTTTTTTATTTGCCATGTTTTCAAAATTTAACTATGAAGAGGGATGTCGTAATCATAATCGAATTTTGAAAATGCAATATATATAGAATTTCTTCAAGTTTGAACCATTCCAACATAAAATTCACATATATATATTCTTGACTAAAGATGATTAAAATCTCAATCTAAGCTTTAGAATTGAAATGAAGTATAATTTCCTCTCCCTTAATTATAGCAAAACAAGTTTTCAACCCCTGCAACCTCACGAATTGAAACTTTGTTTTCTATAATTAACATTGCTAACTTGCAACACTAAACGTAATAATCATGCTCCCACTAACATGATGATTATCAGCATAACACTTATGCTCCCACTAGCTCTGACATATTTCCAGAAATCTGCTGGACTTCTGAAATTTAGATTCATACACCCTTTCTTAGATAGCTCACATGTGTGTCTAAACAATTTTCAGAACTATGAAAAGGGATGTCGTAATCATAGTCTCAAATGCTTAGGCATTTGCCATTTCTCATAAGTCCATGTTAGTGTGCCGGTTAACCACACGCGCTCCACTAACGACTTTTGAAAATGCAAATAACACAATTGATATCTACGTAAAATCTACTTAGTGAAAGCGTTTCCTCACCATCATTTTCATGAATCGGAGAGAAACCTTATGGCACTTAGATTTTATAGTGTATGAGTTCCTATCCGTGTGAATTTGTCAAAACCATAATCACAAGATAAGGTTAGTGACAAATTCGGCCTTACATGGATTAAACTTGTTCAATCTTAGTTTCTTGTCACCTTGGTAGCACAAGGCCCACCAATGCTTCCAAGTTGAACTCTGATAACTCACATG